>NC_079490.1:10918545-13418545 GCF_020520425.1 Spinacia oleracea
TTTTTTTTTTTTTTTGAAAGGTAAGGAGAATATACTTAGGAGCCTCTCCGCACGAGAGTCACTCCTGAGTAATCATTACACAAGATAGTAGCTAATCTCTGGCTATTAGTAGGATCTATATACATATTTCCAACAATTAGGTGACCGACATTCGCTATCCAATCTGCAGCCGAATTTGCTTCTCTGAAAATGTGCTTGATATCCCACGTGGTAAAGAGGGTGAGGAGATGTTTGATATCAGAAATAATGTTACTGATCTTCCAAGGAGTAGACCACACCCCTTTAACTGCATTAATGATAAGAAGATTATCACCTTCGATAAGGAGATTATCGATCTGAAGACGCCTAGCTTCTTGTAGACCTTTGTGGAGAGCGATGGCTTCAGCCATGAAGGCTTGAGTTTGACCAAGATTAAAAGTACATGCTGAAATTGAAATTCCTTCATTATTACGGATGATGATTCCTGCTGCTGCTGAGGAAGATTTACTGGAGCCGTCGAAGTTGAGTTTGAAGGTGCCGAGTGGAGGGGGGTACCAGCGAACCATGATTGGAGGGGAAGGGAGAGGTGGAGGGGTGGAATTGAGGGTAGTGATAGGGGTGCCCGTAAGCTGGTGATAGTCAAGTTGGAGACGAGATTGCCATTCATGGTAAGCAGAGTTTGCCTTGTAGAAAACCCGGAATGGGTTGAAGGACGCATTGTTGAAGGTACAATCGTTTCTTTCCTTCCAAAGGGACCAAATTAGGAAGGTGAACTTACATAAAGCAGAGGGGTACTTCCTGAGAAGGGTTAGATTTTCAAGAAGGTCGTGGGAGGTGATAAAATAATCCAGCCAGTGTTTAGTTAATTGGAGATCCCACAAGAGTTTAGAGGAAGGGCATTGAATGAAAAGATGATTCATAGTTTCAGCATAAGTATCACAAAGTGGACAAACATCAAAAGGCAGGATATTACGTTTCTGGAGTGTACTTCGTACAGGAATGCTATTATGGCAAATTTGCCATATAAAAATAGCAATTTTAGGTGGGACGTCTAAGCTCCAGATCCAGTTATAGTTCCAAGTATGGGAAGAGAAAAGTAACCCATGAGCTATCCAAGTCGCGGATTTGACGGAAAACTCTCCCGTCGAAGTAGCTCCCCAAATTGGAGAATCCTCAAGGTCTCTAGTTGGAATAGGTAATCCCTTAATTTTCATAGCTAAGGCGGGAGGAACTATAGATTTTAATTTATCACTATCCCATTCGTGGTTAGGGAGGATGAAATCAGCAACACGTAGATTCGAATTAACTGTATTGATATTCAATTTTAAGTGACTAAGGAGATTATCCTGGATAACCCAGTTGTCAAGCCAGAAATTAATAAATTTGCCGTTCCCGAGTTTCCAACGAATACCTTTGCGCAGAATCTCTCTTTGGCAAAGGATATGACGCCAGATAGAGGAGTCTTTTGGTTTAGAAATATATTCAAAAAAGGTTGAGTTGGAGAGATATTTTTTCCTAATTAATGAGACCCAGAGGTTTTCTTCGTTCATTAAGATTTTCCAGCCAAGCTTCGCAAGGAAGGCTTGGTTAAGAGGTCTTGTTTTCCTGAGCCCTAGACCCCCTAGACTTTTAGGTTGACAAATCTTGTTCCATGAGATAAGCGGGGTATGGTTAGAGGAAGCGGATTGTTTCCAGAAGAAGTTACGATGGATAGAGTCTAAATTCGAGCATGTTTTTTGAGGTAATAAGAAAGAGGAGCAGACGTAAGCCGGTAGTGCTTCGAGATTACTTTGAATGAGGGTAGACCTACCTGCTTTAGAAATGAAATTTGCATGCCAATGGTTGATCCGAGAGATATTTTTCTGGATTATCGCATTATAGTCTGATTTGGAAGGTTTAAATGAAGAGAAGTGGGCACCTAGATATCTTCCGAGTGAGGCAGATTTAGTCATAGAGAAATTCCCAGCAAGTAAATCTCTACGGGAATGTTCTATTTTTTTTGAGAAGATGATCGCCGATTTATGAAAATTGACTAGTTGACCTGATAAGTTGCAGAAGGAAGTTATCACAGATTTTAAATGATTTGTAGCTGATGAAGTAGCTTTAACAAACAGAAGACTGTCGTCAGCAAACAGGAGGCAGGGAATTTTCGGAGTGAGAGGGGCAATACGGATTCCAATTCCTGAGTTCGGAAGTGTGCTACTTTGGGAAAGCATAAAAATGAAAACTTCCATACAGATAAGAAAGAGATATGGGGATAGAGGGTCTCCTTGGCGGATACCTCTCGAAGGTAAGAAGTGATGCGTTGTAGAGCCGTTGATTTTAAGAGAGTAAGAGACTGTTGTAACACAAGCTTTAATCCAGGTAATCCACTTGTCCGGGAATCCAAGGGCGTAAAGGGCGGCCCAAAGGAAGTCCCATTCGATTCTATCATAAGCTTTTTCCATATCGAGTTTAAGCGCACACCATCCAACCTTTGAAGTGGATTTTTGGAAGGTATTTAAAATTTCTTGTGCTATCAGTAAATTATCGTGGATAGAACGTTTGGCCGTAAAGGCATTCTGATAGGGGCTTATGTGATGTTGGAGAATAGGTCTTAGTCGGTTGACTAATAATTTCGATATTGCTTTATAGATGGTATTACATAGGCTGATGGGTCGAAAATGATTGGGATTTTCTGGGTTATCGTTTTTGGGAATAAGAGCAATTATGGTGTGATTCAGGGCTTTGGGGAGTTTGGCATGGTAGAAAAAGCCCTTGATTGCAGTAGTAACTTCTGGAGCAATTATTGGCCAGTAAGCTTTAAAAAACTGCGGACCAAACCCATCCGATCCCGGAGATTTGAGCGGATCCATTGAGAAGAAAGCTTCTTTAATTTCATCATCAGAGTAGGGTTGGATGAGATCGTTTTGTTGTTCCTGAGAAATCCAATGTGGCAGAAAGGAGAGATCAAGTTGTCTATTAGGATCTGAAGTGGATACGAACCGATGTTTGAAGGATTTAAGAAGACAATCTTGGACCGTGGTGGGATCGGATTCCCATTGTCCTAAATCGTTTTGTAGACGATAGATCGTGTTCCTGGCCGACTGGGATTTGATTTTTTGGTGAAAGAAACGGGTGTTTCGATCACCTTGGGTAAGCCATTGTTTTTTACTAAAACTCTTCCAGGTGGATTGACCGAAAGCAAGTAATTTTTCTCGTTGTTTAATCATTCGAAGGAGGTGATCCTGAAGGATATTATTGAAAGGTTGAAATATTAATTTTGTTTGCAATTCCGTGATTTTGTCGCTATTTTTTTGTAACTTAGTAATATGATTCCCATATTTTGTTTTTGCCCAATCCCGAAGGCGAAGCTTAATATTATAAAGTTTAGATCGGATCCTGTAAAAACGAGAGCCTTCCTGTCGGACTCTCCATTCTTTTTTAACAATGTCATGAGAGTCTTGATCAAGCGTCCACATGTTGTTAAAGCGGAAAAGGCGATTAGAATGGATGTATTCAGAGTTTGAGTCAAATATGACAGGAGCGTGATCAGATACCGAAAAAATACCATACTTAACGGTGCTCTTAGGAAAAAGGTTGTAAAAATGTGAATCAACAATGGCGCGATCAATACGTTCAAGGAGGGAGGAGTCTTGATTAGATTTCCAGGAGTACGCCGTTTGTACACAAGGAACATCGACAGCTTGGTTAACTCATACGGAGTAACTAACTATGAATGCAAAATATAGCAAAATACTAAAATAGATTTTTCCTCCAAAAAAAAACAGTAGTTTAAGGGTTTGCGGGTGGGCTTGGTCTCGGGCTTTAAGATGATCTAATGCCCACAAGAACCCCGGGCTTCTCGTAAACTTTTTGTGTGTTCATCTTTGAGCCTACCCCACTCATGAACATTGAGATGAAGTTGGGTATCAGCAATCAAGAAATGGACGGCCTGGATTGGATTTAAGATGTCAACTACATTTTTGAGCGTCATAAGCCGTAGATCATCCGATTGTCCCAAAATGACCTCTAGCCCGTATTCCTTATGCGCTAGAGCTGCGGTGAGTTGTCCTTTCACCGAGTCTGACTCGGTGTAGTCCTCAGAGAGCTCAACCATGTAGTAGTCAACCATAGTCTGTTGGTGGGAAGCCAGGTCCTCGGTTAACTTCAACTGCTCGGTAACCGTTTCCCGATGTAACTGGTTGAGTTGGACGAGTTGACAATTAGAGAGGCTCCTTAGATCGTGATCGTGATCATGACCGTGACCGGGTCGGGCCTTGGAGTACAGCAAGTTCACTGTTGTTGTGGGTCTCCACCCTCCGATCCAAAGACAAGCGTCCTCCAGTTTGGACAGCCAGCCCGGGGTTAGCATGAGGAGGACATTCTTCTTGATTGACTTGGACCTAGCCCGGTAGAATTCCTCGTGGTGGGTCATGACCCGGCCCACTAGCTCTTGTATACATTGAGTGGTGGTTGCTATAGAGTGAGTGTCAACCATGGTCTTGAGCTCCTGGAGATCCCGCTCTTGGACCAGTAGCCAGTCTAAGAAAAACTTGTTGAAGGGTTCAAACTCAGACTCGGACTCAGACTCAGACAAAGATCCAGACCCAGAACCTGGCTCGAGGGTGGATTTTAATGTGTTGGATAGTAACATGATGCTGCTTTCAAAGTAGTGTACTCAGTTGTTGAGTTGGATATATATATGGGGCTGCTTTTTATATATACGAACTCTTACAAATGTTGCACACACTGCTATATACTGCATGTGCCATGTGGTGTACGTGGAGTTGTAAACTGCACTCACACATCACTTCGTAGTGTTGCGGCACACCAAATCATATTAATACTCCCTCCGTCCCGGAATACTCGACCCGGTTTGACCGGCACAGAGTTTAAGGGACTTGAATTGACTTATTTAATTTAATAGGTAGTAGTAGATAGTGGGGTATTATTTTAATGTAGTTAGTGGGAAATGTGTAAAGGGGTAAGGTTGGGGAGAGTAGGGGTTGAATTTTTAATTATTTTTTGTATGGAGTAGGGGGTAGGTGGGTTAATAGGGGTGGAGTGAGAAATAATATAATATTGTTAGATATTTCCATTTTTAGAAACAGATCAAGTATTAAGGGACAACCCGATAAGGAAAACAGGTCAAGTATTCCGGGACGGAGGGAGTATACGAAAGTGTATAAGAATACAAGGAGATTGTGCAACCTTTTTTTGGAGGCCATCCTCTTGATCGACATGTAGATGCACCAAATTTATCACTAAGCGAAATTACGGGCGAATTTTTTACCAAACTAGCTACTTTCAAAATTTTATTTACCAAAACGGTTAGTTTTAAATTGTATTCTCCAAAGTAGCTATTCTTTAATTAGTTTTCAAAAAAAAGTAGCTAATTTTTTTAATTTCAATTAAAAACCAATAAACCGGTTTGAGTTTTTTTAAAACCAATTAACCGGTTTAATTTTTTTACACAGTGAACCGCTTTGAATTTTTTTAATAATGAACCGATTGACAATTTACTTATATTTTTAGCCTCTTAGCAACTTCAAAGTTTTTAAAAGACTTGCTCGCAAATATTACAAATATAAAGAAATTAGTTGAACCTTGTTGCAGATATTGTTAATCCGATCTCTTAGCTACGCGAATTCGTTGTGTTAAACGAATTTGCTTGGCAAACTCGATCAACCAAGAATTTAACATACTCTAAAACCGTGTGCGTGAAAGTGACGTGGAGGAGAAGAGTAACGCGTGCAATAAAGGCGTCTAACAATGCAAATTTTTGCGTCTATTATCCCTACAAGTCGGACCACTATCTTACTATACTCAATTGTAATTTTTAAATTTTTAAATTACCGTAGTTTCTCATTATTACGTTGAAACTATGAATTGAATAAAAATTAATTAAAATAATTAATTAATAATTAACTTATCATTGGAGTAAGAAATATGTAGCGAGTGTGTAACTTGAGAAGATAATGCGTCATAACAAGCATGCATAATAAAAAATTCCGACCATTGGAGTTTATGTTGTCAAAAAGTAAACGTAATTAAAATACTAAAATGTGTAAAAAAAATGAACTTAAAGTATTACTATGCTGTATCGTGTATGTATCAAAATTAAACCATCAAGAGCAACATTTTATATTATTTATGGGCAAATTCAAAAGAAAAATTAATTGGGAGTATAAAGTAAACAAAAATAAAAGATAACTAAACCCCCAAAAAGCCGGTTAACTTGAAGGAAATAATGCCCTTGGTCCAAGTATGCATTCAATGATAAGTCTAATAAATGCGGTTCAGTATTAATTAACAAGTTAATAATTTAGTGAGATCAAGTGAGCTGAATGCCTAGCTAGAGGCCGCTTCAGTTCAAGTGGAATTAATGATATTAATCCACAGCTTACTCTTGACTGAACCCGTAGGGTCACACAAATAGTACGTAAACGGATCAAGTATTTAATGGCATTAAATACTCTATCTATGGATATTCGGAATCGACGGATCTTGGTTTCAGTGGGAGCTGAGATCGTCACAAGCAAGTGAATACTCCGGAAACGATGATATTGCCGGAAACGGAAATATGGATCGTATCGGAAATATAAATATTATCCAAGTCGTAGATGTTGCCGGAAACGGAAACATGGTACGTATCGGAAAATATTATCGGAAATGGAAATATTGCCGGAAACGGAAATATTGTCAGAATCGGAAATATTATCGGAATCGGAAAATAATTCCGGAAAGGGAAATATTAAATATTTGTTTGAAACGGAAATTAATTCCGGAATCGGAAATATTAAATATTGTTCTTATCGGAAATGAATTCCGGAATCGGGAATTCAATCGGAAGCGTATCGTACGAATTAGCATCGGACGAGGCCCGCTAGACGAAGGCCCAGCACGAAGCCAGGCCATCTCCCAGAGAGCCACACGCACCATCGCACGCCAAGCCTCGACCAGGCCCAGCCAAGGCCAAGGGCGCGCGCGCGAGAGCACAGTAGTAGTGGGCCGAGCGCTGTGCGCCTAGCGTGGGCCGCAAGGCTTGCGCGGGTGTAAGATGCTCGTGCAATGCTCGTGCGGGAATCCTAAAGCAATCGGGATTCGAAATATGATTAAATCCTAAAACTATTAGATAATGATTAATTAACACTAGTGGAAAAAGGGTCATTTGCATCGCACTTTTAAGCACATTTGCGTCGCACATCGTGCGTGGCAAAAGCTCTCGACGCAAATGACTAAAAGTCATTTGCGTCGCACATTTGTGCGACGCAAATGAACCTTATTTGCGTCGCACATTTAGCAAATGTGCGTTGCAAATGACTTTTCAGCACCATGCCTGAAAAGTCATTTGCAACGCACATTAGCTAAATGTGCGACGCAAATGACTTTTCAGCACCATGCCTGAAAAGTCATTTGCAACGCACATTAGCTAAATGTGCGACGCAAATGACTTTTAGGCGAAAAAAAAAAGTCATTTGCCACGCACATTAGCTAAATGTGCGTTGCAAATGACTTTTTTTTTAAAAAAAAAAATTCGTTTTTTAATATTTTAGTTACAACGTTTTTGAAGAAAACAGGAAGTCTCATGATAGTCAGACACTTCTGGAAATCAGTCAGTAAGAAGCACGATAAGACCATAGAACAGGGCGTTCAAATAATAATTAGCAAGAAGAATGTCCACATGCATCCGAGTACGCATATATACAGTCATTTTTACAGAGCTAAAATGACCAACTGCAAAAAAAAAAAAGGGTGAAAAAAAAACAAATCAGGCAGCAAATAAATTAAGAAAAAAAATTGGAACTATGTTTAACAAGCAGTGGACTCAATCAATAAAAAATCTGTGCTTTTTATTAGGAGATTTGAAGTTTAAATCATAACCTTAAAGTTTCATAGCTACTGTTTTGTTAACTATCCTAGATTCCCAGAAGAAGCTATATACATTTTTGTGAAATAACCTGTAACTAAGGTATAAAGGGATGGAAAGTTTAACTCAAGAAAAAATTCATGGAAGCTAGAGAAAATTGCAGTCACTTCAGAATGGTAAGTGTGCATCACCAGATACCAGAGTTGGAAACTCTTACCTCCTGTAGAAAGTCAGCTATTCCCTTCCTCTTAGGACACCTAAAACCACAGCTCTCAAAAAAATCAATGCAGATGCATCTGTTACATGGACCAACTGTTGAACACATGAAACAATCTGAAATGAAGTAGAACTGTCCAAGCCATTCGTAATTTCATCCATAAAGAACGCCTTAATCGGCCCAACAATCATCTCACCTGCAAAATTCCATTATTACCATGATTCTTCAGAATAATGGGCATGATCAGATTTAAGTTTTACAACAGTTGTTTTTAACTGAAGCACCTGTAGTCAATCTTTTCTTTTGACCACCTGAGATGCCTCTCCTCATAGCATCACCAATCATTGTGTCAGCACAGATACCTAGACCAAGAATCTGCAAGGGAACATATGACGATTAGTTGAGCACATGATTGATTGCAAACTTATAGTCCACAAACTAACTACAAAATCAAATATGAGGCAGGTTTTATCATATACTTACTTTTTGTATGTAGTCTGTCTGTAGGGAATTCTTCAATCCTTCGACAGATATTGCCTGTTACCCCAAATCACAAGTCTCAATAAACGAAATTACCATACAGCATCATATTTAAGGTAAAACATTAATAAAAATGTTACCATAGTAAAATCAGATACTCATATCATTATTACCTGAATATTGATGCTTCTTTCAATATGAATCTTAAACCAAATCACATGTATGCTTAATTTCAATCACTAATTTAACTACTTAACATAGAGAAATGTTGTGGGAAAGGATGAAGAGGCTCCAGTTCCCTTAATAGGTAATCAAATGGAAATTTTCCCGAGAAATAATCAAATATCTCAAGATTCATGTACCCTCATATAATCTTTGTCAAAGAGGAGAGGTACCTAGATTAATAAGAAATGGACAATCTCTTTTTCTTTCTTTCATAACGATGATGACGACAGGGTTTTGAATTTTTCATAATATACTTTGGCAGTGTCTTTTCCTGCAGTTCTTTCTATATACAAAAAGCTCCACAACAAATAACTCAAAAAAGAAAGAAAAAAAAAGTTCCATTGAAGGGTGAAAATTGCGAGATTTTCCTTCGTTGGTGTTAGTTTAAAATCAAGTGTTTTGCTATCCCTTATATTTCCAAAAATAGTATCAGTTTCGGAATTATGACATAATTACAATTTGTTCAAAGTTAATAATTCATAGTATTTCTAATTTAAGGCCTGTGATACATAGTCCCCTGAGGGCGACATTTAGCAATTTCCTTATATTTGATCCATATTAAATACAAATGCAAAGAGAAATGCCAAATTGGCCCATTTCTATCATAAATTCATAATAATTCATATAATTTCTTCCCCTCTCTGGATTTATAGAACATATCAAAGGGAGATTTAGTGAGATGCACCTGTCATCAATATCCATGTTCCGGTTCTTCTATTTTCGGGTGTGCACCTTTCATAATTCAATCTTAAAATTCAACTAAAATGAACAACTAAAATTCAATCAAAATATCCACAATAATAATTAAATTGCACAATTAAAATTCAACTAAATAATATCAAGATTAAAATTCAATCTTAAATGTAAATAATACCTAATTAATTATTGAAGAGAGGACAGACGACACAGGGGGCGGTGGCTGTGAGCAGGGACGGCGTGCAGGGGGCGGTGGTAGTAAGGGAGGTGTGCAGGGGCGGTGTGCAGGGGTTGTGAGCTGCGACGGATGTGAGAGCCGCGGCGGCTGTGAGAGCAGCGGCGGCTGTTAGCCGCGACGACAGTGTGCAGCGAGGAGATGCGGCGGCAGTGAGAACGACAGAGAAGAGGACAACCACTGCGCAGGAGGAGACGAGGTTCAGCGCGCAGGGAGAAGAGGCCGGAGGACGAGTATGCTTGCCGGAGGAAGAACGGCCGTCGCAGTTGGCCTGGGTGCAGTGAGAAGTTGGACCAAGGAAGGAAGCGGGCTAGGAGGACAAGGCAGTGAAAGGAGAAGCAGACATTCGATTTAGGTTAGAGCAAAGTGAGAATAGCTAGGTGAGTGCCAAACCAAATTCTGAAAAGTTTCAAATTCATTTGCCTCGCAGTATTACTAAACTGCGATGCAAATAACTTTAAGAGGTTTTTAAAGTCATTTGCCTCGCAGTTTAGTAATATTGCGAGGCAAATGAGTGACTCAATTGCGTCGCAGCTCTACTAATCTGCGACGCAAATGACTTTAAGAACATTTTAAAGTCATTTGCCTCGCAGTTTAGTAATACTGCGACGCAAATGACTAAAATTAAAGCTAAAATTTTTCATTTGCGTCGCATGTCTATGGTTGCGACGCAAATTCACCGATGCAAATGAGCCTTTTTCCACTAGTGTAATAGAGTCCTAGCAGGATTCTAATTAAACTAATTAATATCCTAATAGGATTATAATTCCTTTTTCATACCTCTATAACACTACTACAAAAGTTAGAATATGTAACGCTAAATAGAGTACGGTTAAGTGTTTTAAGCGTTTCATAGGATAATAGAATACGGTTTTCTCTAATAACAGTTCTATGGGAGAAAGAATACAGAACGGTTACATCACTTAACCGTTTCATATTTTTTACCATAATAAAAAAAAAAATTTAATATATACAATATTTAAATCAATAACATATAGAGCGGTGTTTTAAGTCCTTGATAACTGCGTACTATATTCTCATTAAAAAAAAAAAAAACTAATTCTGCGGGATTAAATTAATCAAACCTTAGAATAAAAAACCTCTAGCAAAACCAAAACCTAAACATTCTACTCTATCTCCTACAAAACCTTAACCATAATCGTGCAAAACAAAAACCCTTCTAACAAAACCCCCAAATTCAATCTCCCGCAAAATCTAGACTATAATCGCGCACCACCACCAGATCACCGCCGCACAAATGTACCGCCACCGCGCTACTGTTCCGCTGCTTCTTTTCAACCTCTGGTGACCATCGCCTCTCCACACTCCGAATTTCGAGGTTAGTATTCTTAGTTTTGTTCTAAATCTTTATCCTGCAACTAATAATGTTCTTAATTACGAAATTGTAATGTCGAATTGATGTTTTAGGTCGAATCATAAAGGAGGGTGTAATAATTAAATCGAATTACATTTAATTTAGTAGGATTATTGCAAAAAAATCTGGTGAATTTAGTCAAATTAAACTGAATTTTTTAGTTAATATGATTTAAGTTTGATTAAATTGAAATTTGCAGTTAGGGAAAGAAAGGGGATAATGAAAAATTGAATTCTTCAAGGATCTGGATTATCTTTGAATTTTCTACTTTTAGTACTGGTTTGTTGTCTATTGAGTGTTATATGTAGATGCAATGTGTAGTTGTTAGAATAAGCGCATGCTGCCTTCACCTTTGCCGAAAATCGACAGTGTCGTCAGGACAAGCTCCTGAATAGGCTAAACTGAACAAGTTGTTCTTCAGATCATACCCAATGTGAGCATTCCTTTGTTGGTGAAATGCTAATACGGACACCTTACCCTCACTTTCTTTGAGCCTATAGCCAGGCAATATAACCCTGAGTGCCTTATCCATAAATTTGCATCATATAACATGTAGACGAGGCCATTGAAGTGGAACATCGCCTCTGCAGCTTTGCTGATGAATGTAGTTCATAACACTAATCACGGTACATAATCAGACTAGTCGAGGTGATAGTTTCTTTCCTTCGGGAATCCAAATGTGGTGGACACCCTTAACATTTACCAGACATTGAATATAAATATCAGACCCTTTCTGCCTTATGGATAAAATGCATTTACCTGACCTCCACTCTTAGAAAAAGTTGTATATTTGATGTTCTCTTGATGTTTGAGTAGTGAGGGGGCTCATAATTGGTTGTTTGGTAATTGGTAAGAGTTGAGCGCTGTTTTTCCTGCCCAACAGACGACAATTAAGACTAGCTTAGCACAGCTCTCTGTTTATTCCTTGTAAAGTTAAGCTCAGTTTTCAGGTATAAGTCCTACATAAGGAGTTTTTGTTTACTCCTTGCAACTTAAGTCGATGATGGTTAGTTAGGTTTCGATTAATAGAACAAAGTTGAACTAAAAAGCAATAAAAATAAAATGTATCCTCTTCTTAGATGTTTTCAGAATAATTGCTTTCAGTGAAGTGTATTTATGGTCAATTTTCTGTTGCTGTTTTTTTTCTTTTTTCTATCTTCTTTTGTTTCTATCAATAGTTAACTTTCACATGATTTCTTTAATTGGCTGGTGGCACAAATGCTCACACAATAAAAGGGTTGAAGGAACACAGACTTTTTCAAACCATGAGTAATATTCTGACCCTTTAAGTGTCCTTATTGCTCTAGTTTTGTCTTTAATTGAAATACTTAACCCTTTATTAAACCCGTTTTGCAGGGAACCCGGATGATGAGATCTTGACCTGAGAAATATCTAGTTCATGCAATTCTCTAATTGGTGGTATGGCATATGGTGGCTATGCTAGGAAGGTACGTACAACTATATTACTGAAATGGCAAGGTGGCCAAATAATGTAAATTTGTGTATAAATTTCTATTTGGAGAAACATATTCTTAATAAGACTTTAAAATGGAAAGATGGCTAAAGAAAACCAGCTTCTACTTATCATCTTGTAGCTTCTTTCTTGTTGTCATATATATATATATATATATATATATATATATATATATATATATATATTTGCTCTAGAGAATTTTTACATAACCTGTCTGTCTGCACCTCCCTGCTATAAACTGAAAATTCTACATTTATTGGATCCAAAATGAAATGTCAAGTGAACATACAGACATACTGACATAGTCATGTCTGAATATAGAAGAGCTAGGGTTATCTTAAGTAAATGAGCCTGAGTAACTTAGCAGAAAAGCAGTGGGTGAACTTTTCAGACTGCAGCAAATCAAAGTACACATGTATCATAGTGAATCTTTTCAGACTTTTTCCCTATTTCCTAGATCTTCCCTTGTCCCTAAGCATGTTAACCTTCATTACTACTGAAGTCATTCATTCTCCATTAGGTGTACTTATGCTAGATATGACGCGACTACATTATATACACAGAGTACATGGTAATGATGATTACTAAGGCATTTATTGAGTCTGCTTGACATAAGTCATGAGTCTGCTTACTGAGTCTGCTTACTAAGGCATTTGCTGAGTCTGCTTGGCATTTACATAAGTCAGAGTACATGGTAATGATGATTACTAAGGCATTTACATACGACTTGGGTGTTGTAGTTGACATGCTGACCCACTTGGAGGTAATTCTCTTGGGTTTGCTTGAATATTTAAAGGTCTCCGCTAATTGTTTGACAAACGTTAGAATTTCTGTTGCTTTAATCTTTAGTATGCTATGGGATTGCGTTGTAACAGATCAATCCAAGATTTTGTAGGCTTATTGATAAACATTTTCATTGCTCTAACTATAGTGAGAATGTGAATTTGATGGTACTGAAATTTTATCCCTGTACCGTGCTGCAATTATTTGCTTATATTGTCGAGTAATAGCAAAGATTTGCTTCCATTCCGGTTACTCTTTCTTGATATGTACACAGCGTGACTCTCTACTCAGGTACAAAGGTGTGAAGACTCTAGACCTCTAAAAATTGAGTTGAGAGGAAAATGAACAGTGTGATTCGGATGCATACTGTTTGTGCTAGAGCTTTTGGACCTGGTAAAAGTTACAGATACTCAATTTATCTATCTTGGGGTCAATTTGACAGTAAGTGGCATATTAGGGAAATGTGTATCTCATGGAGTCATAAGTGTCGTAGGAAAGTTAGACGCATTGAATTTAATTTGAATGCATCTCATACTGAGCCTATGGCCTTTGTAGCAGATAGAGGAAGGTTTAATTACAAGTTCAATGAAAGAAATACCGAGAAAATTATAGGCAGAATCAGCCACCTGCAGATGAATCTTCACACCTCACACCTGCATCAATAAACCTGCGGTAAAACTTTTCTTCTTGTATATACTCATTACTTCCTGCTCGCACTTACTTTGCTTGAGTTGAGAAATTTTAAGCGTGACTTAGCACATCTAATTGCAAATATTAGTCATCACTTACTGGTTCTGACCTGCTTGTATATGAACTGTCCTGGTTGTATATGTACTTTCCTGCTTGTATATACTCATCACTTACTGGTTCTGTTGCTTGCTGCATGTTCTTTGTTAAATACTATTTCTGCTTGCTATCATGTTCATTTCTTACTCTTACATTTTAACTTGTCTTGTAGTATTTTATCAAAGCTCCCACGTATTCTCAAACTACGATTGACGAGCTAAGGGAGAGGTGGATCTCATACGTTAGCGAATATCACCGACCAAATAATGATGAAGAGGAAGATCATGATGACGATGATCTATTGTGACTTAAGCTAGCTCAAGGAGATGGTTACCTCAGTTCAGTCCTGCAGATGAACCAAGTCTGGTTTCTGTTGTTGCTGCAGAAGCTGTTGTTGCTACATAATCTGTTCTTGCTGCAGAATCTGTTTTTTTTTGTAGTGATATTGGATTTTTTTTTTGATGTACCTTGGATCATTTATATTTTATCAATGATTAATAGGATTGTTATTGAATAAACAATATTATTTCGTTATTTAATGAAAGGATTTTTGGACAGATCGTGTGGATATCATTTTTATTATATCTTTTTAGATTTGGTTTACATACTAGAATTGTATCCTATTTTAGGGATGCGTGTGCTGCTATTTTTAAATAATATTAAAAAAAGGGGTAGAATATAGAATGGTTGTGTAAGGAAACGACTTTCTATCTTAATATTAAACATGAAGTATATAGTACGCCTATGTACGGAAGATGTTCTGTATCTCAATATTTAACAGAAAGAATAGAGGACGGTTATGTACGGAAGGCGCGCTTTATAATAAAGTATAGGAGACGGTTATGTACGTTAAGCGTTCTATATTCCTTCTCCATTTTCTGATTTTAGGAAGGGAATAGAGGACGCTTATCTCTTATCATCGTACTTTATAACTAGGTATATATAACGCTTCTTTTACCCGTTTTATAAACTTTATAGCGCGCTGAGTTGGAGAACGCCTCTAAGGCGTCCTATAAGGTGTATTTCAACAGTACTCTATGCCCTTTTTTGTAGTAGTGTAAATAAGTGCCTAGGGTCATAATTTATAGACACAATTGAAGTATTCAAAGGGTAAGTTTTTGAAAGAAAAATCAGCCATACAGTTGCAAACACAATAGCCGAAATTTCTAGTAACCTTAAGGGCGATTCTAGTGTTAGGTTATAATACATATGACAATTCATAAATCATGCGGAAAAACCATAAAGCCAGGAAAGCATATTATTTACACATAATCATTTAGCATAGAATAGATGCATACATGTTGTAGCGTGCCTTCCCTAGCTGCGCCCGAACCGAACAAGAACAAGTTTTTAGGACTCCAAATGTCGTCCCTCCGTAGATAGTCCACAGTACGTCCGGATCCGCCTCAAGTTAGACCAACTAGAATCGCCCTTAAGGTGCTTGGGAATTTCGGTTATTATTGCAAGTGTATGGCTGATTTTTATTTCAAAAACTTACCCTTTGAATACTTCAATCGTACCCATAAATTGTGACCCTAGGCACCTATTTATAAGAGTATGGAAAAGGAATTGTAATCCTACTAGGATGTGGATTTGCTAATTAGAACTTTATTAGGACTCTAAATAACAAAGCAAATCTAATAGGTTTAGGATTTTAATCTTTGCACAAATCCTAATAGGATTAGGATTTCCCGCACAACCATCGCACAAGCCGTGCACCCGCGCAGGCCTTGCGGCCCACGACAGGTGCACAACCCACGCTGCTGTGCTGCGCGCGCGCGCGCCCTTGGCTGGGTCTGGCCTTACGCTGGGCCTGGTCGAGGCGTGCGTTGGTGCGTGCGGCTCGCTGGGCGATGGCCTGGCTTCGTGCTGGGCCTTCGTCTAGCGGGCCTCGTCCGATGCTAATTCGTACGATACGCTTCCAATTAAATTCCCGATTCCGGAATTCATTTCCGATACGAACAATATTTAATATTTCCGATTCCGGAATTAATTTCCGTTTCGAACTAATATTTAATATTTCCGTTTCCGGATTTATTTTCCGATTCCGAAAATATTTCCGATTCTGACAATATTTCCGTTTCCGGCAATATTTCCGATTCCGGCAATATTTCCATTTCCGATAATATTTTCCGATACGTACCATGTTTCCGTTTCCGGCAACATCTACGACTTGGATAATATTTATATTTCCGATACGATCCATATTTCCGTTTCCGGCAATATCATCGTTTCCGGAGTATTCATTTCTTGCTTGTGACGATCTCAGCTCCCACTGAAACCAAGATCCGTCGATTCCGAATATCCATAGATAGAGTATTTAATGCCATTAAATACTTGATTTGTTTAAGTACTATTTGTGTGACCCTACGGGTTCAGTCAAGAGTAAGCTGTGGATTAATATCATTAATTCCACTTGAACTGAAGCGGCCTCTAGCTAGGCATTCAGCTCACTTGATCTCACTGAATTATTAACTTGTTAATTAATACTGAACCGCATTTATTAGACTTTAACATAGAATGCATACTTGGACCAAGGGCATTATTTCCTTCAGTCTCCCACTTGTCCTTAGGGACAAGTGTGCATTTCCTAATTCCTTTGTCGCTCGATGCTTGCTCTTGAACATAAGGTAAGATTTGTCATCCTTATTATGTCCAGAGGTGTTTCTCGGTTTCAGAGTTCAACTGATCAAATTAACAGATAATCATAGCCTATGATTCATCCGAGCACGGCCATGCATTTCACAGTTTCTAGCTCTCCGAGTGGCCTTGTACGACTTTTAAGCATCTCATCCCGATTTATGGGAGGACAATCCCAATCTTGCGATCTTGAGATTAGACTTCGTTTGATAGGTGATTACCTGAGAATTGCCTTTATAGTCTCCTTTTACGGTGCGACGGTTGGTCAACGTCAAAGCAACCAGTTCTCAAACAAGTAATCTCAAATCACTCAGGCATTGAGGATTTAGTGTCTAATAATTTTAATGAAATTTACTTATGACAGATTTTCATCTCTTACAGTAAAGTTTCATAGGTCTTGTCCGATACTAGTCTTCCCAAAGTAAGTATCTATGCAAATGATTATGACATTGCCATGTCCACATAGTTCAAGAAACAGAACTACTAGTCATCTTGCATTCTAGTCGTCTAACGTTTTCTATTCGTCCAATTTTATAGAAAACTCCGACTAGGGACCATTTTCAACCTTTGACATTCAAGTTCACTTGATAGACATTTCTTAGTCACAGGACTGGTCCTGACAGTCTATCTTGAATATATCGTCAAATTGAAGGGACTCATCATTTAATAAACCACAAATTAAATGGAAAAATGAATTCTATTCATTTATTGTGAATGATTAACCAATAATGTTTTACAGAGATTTAAACTCTAAAAACTTTAAAACATTAAATAAGGACATCAAAGCCATTCTCCAATATGCTTGATTCCCATAGCTGCAGTGTGCGAGTTGTGCTTCGCCTGCGGCAGAGGTTTAGTCAATGGATCTGATATGTTGTCATCAGTTCCAATCTTGCTTATCTCGACTTATTTTCTTTCAACGAACTCTCGTAGAAGGTGAAATCTACGAAGTACATGCTTGACTCTCTGGTGGTGTCTAGGCTCCTTTGCCTGTGCAATAGCTCCGTTATTATCACAATATAGGGCTATTGGTCCTTTAATGGAGGGGACAACACCAAGTTCGCCTATGAACTTCCTTAGCCATATAGCTTCCTTTGCTGCTTCATGTGCAGCAATGTACTCCGCTTCAGTTGTAGAATCCGCAATGGTGCTTTGCTTAGCACTTTTCCAGCTTACTGTACCTCCGTTGAGGCAGAAGACAAACCCAGACTGTGATCTGAAATCATCTTTGTCGGTTTGGAAACTTGCGTCCGTGTAGCCTTTAACAATTAATTCATCATCTCCACCATAGACCAGGAAGTCATCTTTGTGCCTTTTCAGGTACTTCAGAATATTCTTGGCAGCAGTCCAATGCGCCTCTCCTGGGTCTGACTGGTATCAACTCGTAGCATTGAGTGCGTACGCAACATCCGGGCGTGTACATATCATAGCATACATTATTGAACCAATCAATGATGCATATGGAATCCCATTCATTCGTCTACGCTCATCAAGTGTTTTTGGGCACTGAGTCTTGCTTAGAGTCATTCCATGAGACATGGGTAGGTAGCCTCGCTTGGAGTCTGCCATCTTGAACCTATCAAGTACCTTATTGATATAAGTGCTTTGACTAAGTCCAATCATCTTTTTAGATCTATCTCTGTAAATCTTGATGCCCAATATGTACTGTGCTTCTCCTAGATCCTTCATCGAAAAACATTTCCCAAGCCAAATCTTGACAGAGTTCAACATAGGAATGTCATTTCCGATAAGTAATATGTCGTCGACATATAATACTAGGAAAGCAATTTTTCTCCCACTGACCTTCTTGTATACACAAGATTCGTCTGCGTTCTTGATGAAACCAAAGTCACTGACTGCTTCATCAAAACGTATATTCCAGCTCCTGGATGCCTGCTTCAATCCGTAGATTGATTTCTTTAGCTTGCATACCTTTTTAGCATTCTTTGGATCCTCAAAACCTTCAGGTTGTGTCATAAACACAGTTTCTGTTAAAACGCCGTTTAAGAAAGCAGTTTTGACATCCATCTGCCATATTTCGTAATCGTAATATGCAGCGATCGCTAACATTATCCGAATAGACTTTAGCATTGCAACTGGTAAAAAGGTTTCATCGTAATCCACACCGTGGACTTGCCTGTAACCATTTGCAACCAATCTAGCTTTGAAAACTTCAAGTTTCCCATCCTTGTCCTTTTTCAGTTTGAAAACCCATTTGCTTCCAATGGCTTGGTAGCCATCTGGCAAATCGACCAAATCCCATACTTGGTTTTCAGACATGGAGTCTAATTCAGATTGCATGGCTTCTTGCCATTGCTTGGAGCTAGGGCTCGTCATAGCTTGTTTGAAAGTCGCAGGTTCATCACTTTCAAGTAATAGAACATCATAGCTCTCGTTCGTCAAAATACCTAAGTACCTTTCCGGTTGAGATCTATATCTTTGCGATCTACGCGGGGTAACATTTCTAGATTGACCATGATTCTCACCAGATACTTCTAAAGATCTCTGAGTTTCATCCTGAATGTCATCTTGAGCATTCTCTAGAGTTTGTTGTTCGACTCGAATTTCTTCGAGGTCTACTTTTCTCCCACTTGTCATTTTGGAAATGTGATCTTTCTCCAAAAAGACACCATCTCGAGCAACAAACACCTTGTTCTCAGATGTATTGTAGAAGTAATACCCCTTTGTTTCCTTTGGATAGCCCACAAGGATACATTTGTCAGATTTCGGATGAAGTTTGTCTGAAATTAATCGTTTGACGTATACTTCACATCCCCAAATCTTAAGAAAAGACACATTTGGAGGCTTTCCAAACCATAACTCATATGGAGTCTTTTCGACAGCTTTAGACGGAGCTCTATTTATAGTGAGTGCAGCTGTTTTTAGTGCATGTCCCCAAAATTCTAATGGAAGTTCGGCCTGACCCATCATTGACCTGACCATGTCTAGCAAGGTTCTGTTTCTTCGTTCCGACACACCGTTCCATTGTGGTGTTCCAGGAGGAGTCAATTCTGATAGAATTCCACATTCTTTCAGATGGTCATCAAATTCATAGCTCAGATATTCACCGCCTCTATCAGATCGCAGTGCCTTAATCTTCTTGCCTAATTGATTCTCTACTTCACTAAGAAATTCCTTGAATTTGTCAAAGGATTCAGACTTATGCTTCATTAGGTAGACATAACCATATCTACTGAAGTCATCAGTGAAAGTGATAAAGTAGCTGAAACCACCTCTAGCATTTGTACTCATTGGTCCACATACATCTGTATGGATTAAACCCAATAGTTCATTTGCTCTTTCTCCAACTTTTGAGAAAGGTTGCTTTGTCATTTTGCCAAGTAAACATGATTCGCATTTACCATAATCATCTAAGTCAAATGGTTCTAGAATTCCTTCCTTTTGAAGTCTTTCTAAGCGTTTCAAGTTTATATGGCCTAATCGACAATGCCACAGATAGGTGAGATCTGAATCATCATTTTTGGCCTTTTTGGTATTTATGTTATAAACTTGTTTGTCGTGATCTAATAAATAAAGTCCATTGACAAATCTAGCAGATCCATAAAACATCTCTTTAAAATAAAACGAACAACTATTGTCTTTTATTAAAAAGGAAAATCCCTTAGCATCTAAGCAAGAAACTGAAATGATGTTTTTAGTAAGACTTGGAACATAGAAACATTCTTCCAGTTCCAAAACTAGCCCGGAGGGCAACTACAAATAATAAGTTCCTACAGCTAATGCAGCAATCCGTGCTCCATTTCCCACTCGTAGGTCGACTTCACCCTTGCTTAACTTTCTACTTCTTCTTAGTCCCTGTGGATTGGAACATAAGTGTGAGCCACAACCTGTATCTAATACCCAAGAAGTTGAATTTGCAAGTATACAGTCTATAACGAAAATACCTGAAGATGGAACGACTGTTCCGTTCTTCTGATCTTCCTTTAGCTTCAAGCAATCTCTCTTCCAATGCCCCTTCTTCTTGCAGTAGAAGCATTCGGATTCAGAAGTGGGTTGCTGACCTTCCTCTTTTCAGACTTGGCGCCAGTTTTCTTAGTTGGGCTGGCCTTGTTGCCACCTTTCTTAGCATTCCTCTTCTTACCAGATTTCTTGAACTTGCCCCCACGCACCATAAGCACATCTTGCTTATCACTTTTGAGCGTCTTTTCAGCGGTTTTCAGCATACCGTGAAGCTCAGTGAGCGTTTTGTCCAGACCATTCATACTGTAGTTCAGGTTAAACTGATCATACCCGTTATGAAGAGAATGGAGGATGGTGTCTACATCCATTTCCTCAGAGAATTGCTGATCCAGCCGACTCATATTCTCAATGAGTCCAATCATTTTGAGAACATGTGGACTTACGGCTCGCCTTTCTTAAGCTTGGTCTCAAGAATTTGCCTATGAGTCTCGAATCTTTCGACTCGAGCCAGATCTTGGAACATGTTCTTTAACTCACTGATGATTGTGAAAGCATCTGAGTTGATGAACGTTTTCTGCAGATCTGCACTCATGGTGGCGAGCATTAGACATTTCACATCCTTGTTGGCATCAATCCAACGATTGAGGGCTGCCTGAGTGACCCCGTCGCCTGCGGCTTCGGGAATCTCCTCTTCCAGGACATACTCCTTTTCTTCCTGCATAAGAACTATTTGCAAGTTCCTTTGCCAGTCAAGGAAGTTTTTCCCGCTCAACTTCTCCTTTTCGAGAATTGATCGAATGTTGAATGAATTGTTGTTTGCCATAGTTAAAACTACAATTGAAAAGAATAAACAAATAAATAACCATTCACAGTTTCTCTTAATAAACTTAAATTCTAGCATACATGCATAATTCAATGTTCATTAAGCATTTTATTCAAGCTATGTGTTCCGGCAGGTGTGAATAAAATGATTCCAAGATCCTAAAATCATTGAAGAATTAAGCACAGTTTGTCGACTTAATTCTAAAACACTTTAGGTAAGCAAAAGCCTTTTGCTAATAGTCTAGAAACTATTCTTGGTTTATAGGTACGTCTAAGAACTTATTAGGTAAACCTATCGATTTTGCCACGACATAAAAGGACTCCTTACTTATATCGTTGAGTTTCACCAAAACTAACATGTACTCACAATTATTTGTGTACCTTGCCCCTTTAGGACCAATAAGTAACACCTCGCTGAGCGAAAACTATTACTAGATTGATGTAAAGGATATCCAAGCAAGTGTATATTTTGGCATGGCACCTTTTAACTCAATTTTTAAGTTTGGAACTTAAGGCTCTTACTATGTTGGTTAGATTTTAAGTGAACTAAAATCCTTAATCATGCAACATAATCAAGCTTTGATCTCATGCATATTTAAGACATATTTAAAGCAATAAATAACTTAAAACATGCATAAGATAAATGTGATCTAGTATGGCCCGACTTCATCTTGAAGCTTCAACTTCAAAGTCCGTCTTCAAAATCTCCGTGGGAGACACCATTTTCTTCAAATAGGATAAGCTATAATTAAAACTAATTACAACTATTTGATGGTACGCAGACCATATTTGAATTGAAAAACAATTTTGGTACTTTAGACCAATTACATTCAAATTAATGGTACGCAGACCATATTTTCTATCCTATTTGGGCCATACTAGTCACTTCATAACCTGCAAAACAGTACATATACAATATATACCATTCACCCATTCATTAACATGAATGGCCCACATAGCTGGTTAGTAAAACACATTATGCATCACATAAACATTTGCAGCAATTAATCAAGGGCACCAATAATCTACAAATTATTCAGTCCTTATTAATTCTAATCAAGTTGTTTTAACCTTAAGGATTTGTAGACCTAATCAAGAGTTTATGACTAAAAGGGCTCCCACTTAAACCAATAAATTCATATGCTTTACTAATTTTAAACATAAAAATGTATTTCTAGTCTAACCGGAAACATACAAATTTAATTAAAATTTAAAGCTCATATAAATTTATAATTGAATCCACAAATTTAATTTAATTTCAGTCGTATTTAAATTAATTCATGATTTTAATTTTAGTAAAATAATTAGAATAAATAAAATTTATTATAATTACAATATTCAAAATTAAAATCCAAGAAAATAATTTAAATTATTAATTTTAAAATTAATTAAAATTACGTAAACTGAAAATTTCAAATTAAAATTTTAAAACGATCTAATCGCAACGCAACAACCCCACGCAACGCACGCCCATGGGCCACACGCACACAGCCATCGCTGGCCATGTGCATGCAGCCCATGCGCTGCGTCGCATCGCTGCTGCTCACCATCGCAAGGCGCGCGCCATCGCTCGTCGCAACAAGCACGCTGCTCACCATCGTTGGGCGCAGCGCTCGTCGCACGCGCACGCTGCTCACCATCGCTGGGTGCAGCGCTCGTCGCACGCGTTCGCTGCTCAGCATCGCTGGGCGCAGCGCTCGTCGCACGCGAGCTTGCGCTCGCTGCGCGCGAGGCTCTGCACGCTTGCGCGAGGCAGTGCGCGCTGTGGCGCAGCTCGCTTGCTGCCCACACGCGACTGCTCGTGCCTTGCTCTCGCCCTTGCCCATGCGCCCATTGCACACAGCCCACGACACAAGGCAGGGCTGCTGCCTTGTGCTCGTGCACCATGCCCTTGCTCGCTGCATTCGTACCGCATGGGCGACGAGCTCCCTTGCTCGTCGTCGCATGCCCGCACTATACAACACCCCTTAAGGGTAACACGTAGCGTCCATTGCTTTGTGCGTGCAAGTTATATGAGCGAATCGCATAAAAATTAAAAATTTATTTTCAAAATTAATGACAAATTAATAAATAATATTAATTTCATAATTTTAGGGTGAAAAATCGAAAATTTATCATTTAATAGATTTCCGATTAACATGGATTCAAGTCTAGGTCATAAAAAATTTAAAATTTAACATAAATTTACAATTTTTTTATGGTGGTTTTTAATCTTAGGTATCTAATTAAATTATAACTAATTATGAAAATTAAATTAATTCTAAATTATTCCAATTTTCAACAAATTAATCATAATTACAAATTAGATTGCATATTTAACAAGGCTAGGCATTCAAACTTGTTAAACATATACAGTAGGTCAATCAAAAATTCAAGATTTATCAACAAGAATCGCAAATATTTAATTTAACATCTTAAATTTACGAAATTTTGCATTCGAAAAACTAAAACCTCCGAAAGGTCATAGTTAGGCTTCGAATTTGAGAATTTTGGGTTCGGCCGAAAAATACTGTTTTTGTCAAAATTTTAGAATGCCTTTTACATACGGAATTGACACAAAAATCACTCGATTTGGATGAGTAACGAAGAAACTGCCGAAAAACTGCGTACGTATAATTAAATAAACGCAATTTGCAATTAATTAACAATTACGAAAATTAATCACCCCTTTTAATTCTTGCAAATTTGTAATATCTAACCATGTTTATGCAATTTAGATTATGAAAATAATAAGAGGCTCGTGATACCACTGTTAGGTTATGATACATATGACAATTCATAAATCATGCGGAAAAGCCATAAAGCCAGGAAAGCATATTATTTACACATAATCATTTAGCATAGAATAGATGCATACATGTTGTAGAGTGCCTTCCCTAGCTGCGCCCGAACCGAACAAGAACAAGTCTTTAGGACTCCAAATTTCGTCCCTCCGTAGATAGTCCACAGTACGTCCGGATCCGCCTCAAGTTAGACCAACTAGAATCGCCCTTAAGGTGCTTGGGAATTTCGGTTATTATTGCAAGTGTATGGCTGATTTTATTTTATTTCAAAAACTTACCCTTTGAATACTTCAATCGTATCCATAAATTGTGACCCTAGGCACCTATTTATAAGAGTATGGAAAAGGAATTGTAATCCTACTAGGATGTGGATTTGCTAATTAGAACTTTATTAGGACTCTAAATAACAAAGCAAATCTAATAGGTTTAGGATTTTAATCTTTGCACAAATCCTAATAGGATTAGGATTTCCCGCACAACCATCGCACAAGCCGTGCACCCGCGCAGGCCTTGCGGCCCACGACAGGCGCACAGCCCACGCTGCTGTGCTGCGCGCGCGCGCGCCCTTGGCTGGGCCTGGCCTTGCGCTGGGCCTGGTCGAGGCGTGCGTTGGTGCGTGCGGCTCGCTGGGCGATGGCCTGGCTTCGTGCTGGGCCTTCGTCTAGCGGGCCTCGTCCGATGCTAATTCGTACCATACGCTTCCGATTAAATTCCCGATTCCGGAATTCATTTCCGATACGAACAATATTTAATATTTCCGATTCCGGAATTAATTTCCGTTTCGAACAAATATTTAATATTTCCGTTTCCGGATTTATTTTCCGATTCCGATAATATTTCCGATTCTGACAATATTTTCGTTTCCGGCAATATTTTCGATTCCGGCAATATTTCCGATTCCGGCAATATTTCCATTTCCGATAATATTTTCCGATACGTACCATGTTTCTGTTTCCGGCAACATCTACGACTTGGATAATATTTATATTTCCGATACGATCCATATTTCCGTTTCCGGCAATATCATCGTTTCCGGAGTATTCATTTCTTGCTTGTGACGATCTCAGCTCCCACTGAAACCAAGATCCGTCGATTCCGAATATCCATAGATAGAGTATTTAATGCCATTAAATACTTGATCCGTTTACGTACTATTTGTGTGACCCTACGGGTTCAGTCAAGAGTAAGCTGTGGATTAATATCATTAATTCCACTTGAACTGAAGCGGCCTCTAGCTAGGCATTCAGCTCACTTGATCTCACTGGATTATTAACTTGTTAACTAATACTGAACCGCATTTATTAGACTTTAACATAGAATGCATAACTTGAGGCGGATCCGGACGTACTGTGGACTATCTACGGAGGGACGACATTTGGAGTCCTAAAGACTTGTTCTTGTTCGGTTCGGGCGCAGCTAGGGAGGGCACGCTACAAAGTGTATGCTCCTAAATTATGCTAAATGATTATGTGTAAATAATATGTTTCCTGGCATTAAGGTTTTCCGCATGATTTATGTTTTGTCATATGTATCATAACATAACATAACTATACTAAAAAAATGCACCAAACAAAACCAGTTTAATTGTTTTTGCCACAAAATGAAAATAGTCATTTTGGTAAATAAATTATACGTAGTAGCTAGTTTGGTAAATAGATTTTAAAAGTAGCCATTTTGATAAATAAAATTGTAAAAGTAGCTAGTTTGGTAAAAGATTCCGATTTCAAATACGTATTGATGTAGTGGAGGAGTTTACAAGATGTCTTATATTGACTATCTAATACGGAGTATACTCTATTTATTTCTCCGTATATATATGATTAATTTTTCAATGCACGAAATGTTGGAGAAGCAAATTAATGTCAGTGATAATGTTCTGGATCTTTCATAAAATACGTGCTTAATTCTTTTTTGTTGGATATAATGCAAAGGGTAAGTTTTAAACACTACCATTTGTGAAAATGGATTTGTCTCATATTGGTTGAAAGGAAAAGGATGGTTTTCAAACCTATTATTTAATGAAAAAAAGTTTGTCCCGCATGGAAAGAAAAAAGACGTACTTTTTCCCATGTTTAAATATGACTAAGTATAGTATATATTTTGAAGTACTTCCCCTAGCGGTTAATTTGGACTAGAAGAGGGCATCACCGTGTGCCGCCACTGCCATCCGGTCGGTTTGAGTTGTGTCCGTGACACGTGTGCAGTGTGGTGACCCCTCCTTTTTGGGTCAAGTCGTACACTGACGGTCCATTTATTATGAGACCGTTCAGTCACGTAGCTCACTGCACACTCTTAATTAATTGTCGCTTGAATTACGTTTCCGTTATGGTTGTGCAATTGATTTCTGATTTTCGAATACAAACGTTTTGATTGCCTCATTGGTTTCTGATTTTCGGTTACAATGTTTTGCTAACTTTAAAATAAGAGTTTGAGATTCATTTGGAGACACGCAGAAAAATTCTTTCTCTTACTCTCTTTTCTTCCCTAATGTTCTGGGCATTATTATGAGTTCGAATTTCCTCCTCAGTTGAGTGCACATTTCTTAGCTAGGAACACTGTGTTAAATCTTGGGGGGAATCGTCATTTCGGATTGCACTGAAGTCGGGGCGAATTTTGCTTCTAAGACAGTGTTCTATAACACGTCGCATCTTTACATACATACATCAAATATTCGACCTACATTTCCTTAACCATTTTCGGATTTTGCAGTATCATTTCCTTCAATTTAGAAGCAAAATTTCTCAACTGTGAAATTTGATTATGGATTCATTTCTTATCAAAACTGATAAGTTAGTTGGAATTAGAAAGATCGCAGTTGAAACTGATAACGTGTAGAAACTAATAAGGTACTTGATTAGATGAGTTGTTTGGTAGAATTAATGTTTTATGGAGCTGAAATTTATAAAATAATTATTCTAAATAAAAAAATGAAAGGTAAATACATGAAAATTGAAGGATCTTAAATTGAAACGTTGCTCAAAGTAACATCTCAATTTAAGTCAATTTCAAGACCTTACATTCTATTTAAGGTGGTTGACAAACCGGTCTAATCATTTAGGCTCCGTTTGGTAGGGCGTAAAACGTTTTCAATGTAAAATGATTTTCCATGGAAAACAATTTTCAAGGGAAAACACAATTCCAAACTAGTTTTACTTTGTTTGGTAACTTAAAGGAAAATGGGAGAAGATGGTGTAGATTGAGGGGAAGAAAGGAGAGGGGGGTAGGGAGGAAAGAAGGAAAAGTGGTTTCCCTCCCTTTCAAATGGAAAAGGGTTTTCCACATTTGAGGGAGTCATGTAAAATTGTTTTACATCCCTTACCCAACCAAACAACGTAAATGATTGAAAAGGGGAAAATCGTTTTCCATGAAAACGTTTTACGCCCTACCAAACGGAGCCTTAAGGTGAATTAAAATTTCAGCACCTTATTATTTAAGACGTCTGAAATGTCATACCAAGTAGGGCCTTAATTTAACTTTATTTGTTCATTAATTTTATCATTATATTACGGAGTATTATGATATTAGTTACAAATTGAAAGAATAATCGCATAAATAGTTGGCCACGGCCAAGCAAGCACGCATGCTTTTGGGCTCAGCCTAACATGCACGATCCTATTCCAAGGTCGACGAGGCATCACACGAGATTGGGTTACCAGCCGTGCTTTGTGCAATTGTGCACAATAAATGTTACTAGGCCCACCAAGGTACGAGCCATGGATAGCCAAATGAGGCCCACTAAATTTTTAACCAAAAAAATATCATATGGAATTAGCCAATTAGGATCAAGTTGCATATTTTTTTTCCTTTTTTTTGGCGTAGAGAGAAACCTTTTAGGTGAAAGATAAAGATATTATTTGATCGTATATTTTATAACCTCCTCAAAAAATTACCAATTAAACTTTTTTTTATTTGGATATTAGACCAACTAAACTACTCCGTAGTTGGTATAATGTATACACATCTGCACACTCTAGACATACTGGTCCTGTTTGGCAATTGGCTGTTGGCGGTTGGCTGTCGGCTGTTTTACTTGGCTGGTTTGACTGGCTGTTCAAGTTGGCTGCTTTTGTTGGTTGTTTGACTATGGATTGGTTACAAATATGTTTGGTAAAATCAGTTGTTGGTTGTTGGCTGTAGCTATGTAAAATGACATTTAAGGACATTTAATGTCTTTTATTCATTTTTCAATACATACTCTGTATTGTGTACGCAGTAAAACGTAATTACAAATAAATTAAAAATAAATTAAAAATAAATTACTTTATGCAATAGTATTAATAGATTATTATTTTAATTAATAATTGCAGAGTAATAATTAATAACTACGGAGTAATAATAAATAATCAATGATTAATAATTAATAGTTAATAATAATTAAATTAATAATAATTATTAATTATGAATTAATCATTAATAATTAATGATTAATTATTAATTAATTATTCACTTTTAGTTATTAGTCATAAATTAATACTCCGTAATTATTAATTATTAATTATTAATTATTAATTATTAATTATTAATTATTAATTATTAATTATTAATTATTAATTATTAATTATTAATTATTAATTATTAATTATTAGTTATTAGTTATTAATTATTAATTATTAATTATTAATTATTAGTTATTAATTATTAAGTATTAATTATTAATTATTATATATTTAAAATTATTAATTGTTAATTATAAATTATTAATTATTAGTTACTAATTAATACGGAGTAATTATTAATCATTAATTATTAATTATTTATTATTAATTATTAGTTAATTAGTAAAAAACAAGGATAAAAAAGTAATTTAGATAGTGAAAAGCCAAAAGCCAACTCCAAAAAGCTAGTGTTACTAGCTTTTCATTTTTGGCGGAAAAGCTGGCTTTTAAGCAAGGTAAAAAGCCAGTTACCAAACATATTTTTTGGCTGTTTGACCAGATTAAAAAGCCAACGGCCAAAAGCCAACCAAAAAGCCAGCAAAAAGCCATTTGCCAAACAAGGCCACTATGTTTTATTTTCGGTTTATTTCGTTTAGTTTAATACTTTCTTGTGATGGCCCTTTAACTGGGTGCTATGTTCGATAGCTAATTACTGGTTAATTTATTTATTAAATCTAATATATATATCTATTACTATATACTAAAAGAGACACCAGGAATGACACGTGTCAATTCCTGGTGCGATTTTTTCCTCCAAAAATCACTTTCCCTAAAAGATGTATCTGTTTTATTTTATTTTTATTCTCTACCTTTTTTTATAAACTATTTATGTATGGAAACAAAATTTATTTTATAAATTATGGCAATAATAGATACGACGTAATAATAATTTATTCAAAATTAGTAATATTTTAGTCAAATCACTATATTAATAATGCAAAATACATCACCTAATATTTTGGTCAAATTACATATTAGCATTTTAGATATGCATATTAGATGAATAAATTTAAACGGGTATGTTAAAAATGCAATAACTATGCAGTAGTTTGGGAGATATTCAGTTAAATATTTTGTATAAAATTATCAAAACCCGTGCGTGCACGGGATCTAATCTAGTATATATATAAAGGTGAGTTTTTTGGAGAGCATTTAGAGCGTCCAAGTAGGATTTCCACGTCATCACGTATAATTAAGTTATTAACTAATTAAATAAATAACATTAGAGTCTTACCATGATTGACTACTTAATAGGATAAAGATAGATTCACAAACTTCTTCCAGCTTTTTGTATATATACACATATAAACTTCTCTTAAGGATCCACAAAAATTCACGTTAAAAATCCCAAACCTCACGTTGAAAATGTCAACCTTCACATCCCAACCCTCATGTTAAAAATCTCAACCCTCACATTAAAAATCTCAACCTTCACCAAATAATATAAAAAAGAATTTGGTGCAAGCATAAATGTTTGTTCCATCGCAAGAATTTTGTACAAGCATAATTGTTTATGTTCCATCGGTTTATGTGTGTCCATTTTATACTACTCCGTATGCCTATTGGATACTGATATATTTGTATTTAAGTTTTTGAGGTGTTTTCGAGGAAAGCCCCTCCGATGCCTAAGTAAGAACGATGCTCGGATTCTAGAGAGAGTTCTCTAGAGAGTAGTCTTAAGGCAATAAATTGGACGTACCTTGAGGTGTGAGCTTTGGCGGCCTATTTATAGTGTTTGTGTAATAAATGCCTATAGGTTATTTATTGCTATTGAGCCTTGGGCCTTTGTTGGTGGCTGACCAGCCATGTTGAGTAGTAGTGGGTTTGATGTTGTTGTATTGAGCCATTGAGCTTTGGACTTAGTGGCCCAATTGGTGTTCAATTGGGAGCCCAAACAATTGCAAAATGTATTTAATCCTCTAATCTACTAACCAAATTCTCGCACGTTGGGGAATCCATATCCTTGCTTAGTTGCTCTAAAGATTATTCTCGCATCCTTTGGTGGTGGACATTAAGTAGTTGCATAGGCATATATCCCACCTTTTACATTACAATCAAAACAAAGGGTATCATTTCCTATCTATAAATAGACAAGTATTAACCTCTTCATACTCATTCAAAACAAGTGTTAATTAATTAACCTCTTCTTTCCAAAAACAACCAAAAGTTAAGAATTTTCTTTCTTTGAGGAAATCAACATGTCTGAGATTGAAATTCAAGCGGCAGTTGGTGATGAGAAGTTGATATTGGAGTTGGAGATGAACAAGGAGGAAAACGAGAATGACAGCATTCAACTAAGGTCGTCAGCCTCAGGTCAAGTGGTGTTGTATACAACCACGGCAAACTATAGCAAAAGTGCACGATTGCATACAATTGATAGACACTTTTGGTCTGGTCGTGCACTTACAAACTTCCCTGCTCTTCCAAAAGGGTACTATGCCGTTCCTAGGCAGCAAGGTACTCTTCCTCAAGGTGTCAAATGGGGCATCGTCTATGCTGATGGTGATGACACTACTGCCCGTAAGTGGGTTGTAGCTTTTGATACCGCTGCCGGCAAGGTATGTAAATTTATATATAGTGATACTTACGTATTTCACAACAACTAAGATAAATGATTGAAAAGTAAGAAATAAGTAGGGGAAAGGTGAGATGTTGTAAGGAAAGAATAATAAAAATAAATTAGGTTGAGCGGAAGGGTGTGAGAAGAGAAGAATAAAAATTAGGTCGATTGAAAAGTTACGAGTACGTAAAAAGAGAATATAAAATAGATTGAGTGGAATGTTACAAGTAGAGTGGTAAAAAAGAATACAAACTTTTATATAAGGCGGTCTTATACAAAATACCACATTGGTGGCATATAAGTTAAGCAATGTAATCAATTAGTTAAGCATTGAAACTAATTAGTTTTGCATTGAAATCAATTAATCAAACACTGGAACCAATTAGTTAAGCACTAAAACTAATTTGTTAACCAGTGAAACCAATTAGTTCACCAATCAAAGTGGTCTTTTTGGTAAGGCGGTCTTACACAAAAGTTGACGAAGAAAGAATAGTATGAATGCATTAAATATGGCGAGTTATCTACGAAAATAGAATAAACAGACTTTCTCTGTCATTTTGAAACACCCATTTAAGGAAACCATCTCATTATTTCAAAACGGAGGGAGTAACTAAGTGGCTGAGTAGGTAACATTTACTTTCTACTAAAACAGACACTGGAAGTGACACATGTCACTTTTTGGTGCAAAAATTTTCCGCCACAATTTTTTCCTAAAATCTACTTTATTTACTTTTTAAAATTTCAATCATTTCTTTTTATAACTGTTTATGTATGAAAAAAGAATATTTGTATACAGATTATTATGGAAATAAATAGACACCATATAATAATAATTTGCGATAAATGTTGGAGTTTTACCCCTTTCGGTCTATGTTGGAAAACTCCAAATTATGTTGCTTCAAAAGAATTAAAGTTTCGGTAAATACAATTTAGTTTTTCCTACTATGAATCATCAATTTTGGAGCGTAATTATTGAATTGATTGTGTAATGTCAACTGATTGATTTGTTGACCATTATTACCTTAATTGATTCCTCCATTTATGGCCTAATTGATGACTAATTAATAACCTTCTATTCTTGTTGATCGTTTCGGCCTATTTAAAGGCTTCTTACTCTAAAGACACAGAAAATTAACCCCTTCATCCTCTCTGAAAATGAAAACACAAAATCTACCATTGTTCTGGGCATTGTTTAAGGGTGTTTTCAATCTTCGTATCCGTCCACACCGGATATGAAGAGTCGTGTAACCCTGGGGGTTGATTGCCATGAGTCCGTGTGTGTAGTGGGGCAAATTCAACTTTAGGGCAGTGATTGATGTCACACCACGACATAATTTAAGATAAGTCATTCTAATTTAATCTGCTATTAGTCATATCTCCTACAATAAATATTTTTTTGGTAATGTTGTAGTCAAGTCGTTATATTATAATGGAAAATATATTACTCAATATTTTGATGAAAATTGCATATTAATCCGTATTACATAGATGATTAAATGATTATTTTTAATATTTAATAATTATGCAATAACTTTTAAGAAGAAAAATATTCCAGTATTCGTGCGCACGCGAGAGCTATTCTAGTATATTATGTTTCTTACTTTACTAAATATATATACGAATTAATCTTTTTATTCGTGTCATATTAGTTAATCATTATTAGCTTGTGATGAGTTTTCTCATTTATTTGTTTTATATTTTTTTTTGAAGGCTTATGCTGAAGCTGGACCAATAGGTCCAGTCGACTGGAATGTTGTTGAGGTTAAATTGGGTATGTCTGGAAGCAAAAGCGAATACACTGACCCAGCTCTTGGAGGCACGACCTCAGCTGAGATTAATGGGCTTAATGCAAGAGCAATATTCCGTAATTGATTTGCTTAATTAAGATCATTTATACTATATGACACATTATGTGTGTGCTATGGAATAATTATGATCCTTTCTTTTTATTTTATGTATGTTGCTTTTCCACATAATTTTAAGTTATGTGATGTTTTCCGGTGAAAATGTTTTCATTTGTAATTCGGTAGAAATCTATAAATAAAGTGTGTTTTTCTTTTACATATTTTCCTATCTATTTTTATACTATAAGTTATAGAAAAGGAGATAAATATGGAAAACGTTCATAAAAAATGGAGTACTCCTTAATTAACATACTCCAATCAATGGAGCACCATTGCCGCAAGTTGGCCCGGCCCTGGGGGTTGAAATTAGGGGCGGCCGCCCAGGGCTCCGGAGGGCAAGGGGCCCCAAAACATACAACTGAGTTATAAGTTAAATAAGTTATAAACACAAATAGTAAATATGAAATGTTGGTGGCTAATTGGTTAAATTCATTTAATGTTTGGCAGTTGACAGGGGTTCGAAACCTCATAACCCCCGCAACCAATACCACCGTCGTAGTGCACAACCATATTTCAGTAATACAAAAATACACACCTATATACATTCATATTTTATTCATATATTTGTCTTTAATATTTTTGTGATTATTTTTTCGTGTGTAAGCAAAATTGTAATCATGTGCGTTGTTGTTAGATTATTCTCAATGTACTTCATATATTTTAAAATATCAATTTTTTATTGTAAATTTGCTTAAAATGACATTTTATAACTCAAATTTTGCGAGAAATGACCTTATATAATTTTTTTTTTGCGAAATCACACCTTAATGTAAATTCTTTTATGAGAAAGGACCTAAGGGAAGTTTCCGGCATTTCGATTTTATAAGGTCCTTTCTCGCAAATAAAAATTACATTAAGGAGCTAGTGATTTCACCAAAAAATTATATAAGGTCCTTTCTCGCAAAATTTGAGTTATAAAAGATCATTTTAAGCAAAACTATAAAAGGTCATTTTTAACAAATTTGCCATTTTTTTTAATTAATGATCTGATTAAACTTATGTATCGCCAAACATAAAAAGTCAAAATGTTATAAGTAAAAGAGCACAACGGGAGTATGATATCTCTTTTCACAAAAAAATAAATAAAAACAAATTGAAATGACTCCAAATTAATTATCACATCTTGTAATTAAAATAAATGAATTAGACAAAAAAAAAAAGTTACTTTGAACATTAAACATGTAGTACTTGATATGTGCATGAAAAAATTAAAATCCAATTATTTTTTTCCAGATTCCCCCCAATCAGAAATATCCAACATCGTAAAGCCTAATCTTTAAATTTTTTTATCAGATCATCGGATTTTCAGATTGGATATTTTTGCACACCCCTACTCCCAAACCAAAAGGTTTTGTACGCACCCGGAGTACAATAACATTATATTGGAATAACTTTTAAGTATTTTAAATTAACTTTGTTCATGCTCTACAATCAGTGGCGGAGCTACGGCAGGACATGGTGGGTCACAGGACCCACCATTCCCGAAAAACAATTTTGAAAACCAGTATAACATAATATTATGTGCCTTTTGTATCATAAAGTGTAAGTTGCCTTACTGGCTTTTGCCGCGCAAACTCAACATCTCATCGCCATTTAACCAGGGATCGATTCCCATTGAACTGTAATTTTACCTTTTTTCACGTTTTTTTCCTTCCGCCCTTGTTTTGTTTTCCTTCTTTATTTCATATGCGTTGTTGTTAAACTGTTAAAGTATCCCCATTCTTTTATGCGTTTCTCATTATTTATTTATTATATTAATGGTTATTCAAAAATCAAAATTATGCTTATGAAGACGAATTTATCAATGCTGCAAAAAGTAAAAGGTGTTTAGTTTTGTTAGTAAACTCATTCTTTTAGTAAACATATACTATCTTCGTAGTGTAATTTAACCTTTTTTCACGTTTTTTTTCCTTCCGCCCTTGTTTTGTTTTCCTTCTTTATTTCATATACGTTGTTGTTAAACTGTTAAAGTATCTCCATTCTTTTACGCGTTTCTCATTATTTATTTATTTACTATATTAATGGTTATTCAAAAATCAAAATTATGCTTATGAAGACGAATTTATCAATGTTGCAAAAAGTAAAAGGTGTTTAGTTTTGTTAGTTAACTCATTCTTTTAGTAAACATATACTATGTACGAAGTATTATTTAATGTATTTGCTAGTTGTAATTGTGGTGAATTATAAAGTTGAATTATATTATAGGTAATTCGTTCATTGTCTTACATTTAAATGTGAAATGCACATTATTATATTATATCTATATTGATGCTATTTTAGGTCATACGGAGCATATAACAAGTTCCACGTTATTTTGATTTATAGGAGTAGTATCTAAAAGTGAGGAAAAAAATTGGCTTTTTCTAAAGAGCGTATTAAAAGGTGACCTACTAAGTTTTGAATCTTGGATCCGCCACTGTCTACAATATTAATTTATTGTAATCTTTAAATAAGAATTTGTGCTCTCAAAAGATCTTGCACGCATTCGTTGTATAATAAATTTATTGTGCATCAAATTAGATAATTTAGCATGGTATTTGTGCCTAAGGGGATTATTGTCTGAAAATACTAAAAGATTTATTATTTCAAACTCTACAAATAAACCCATTATGCATGACAACTATATATACGGAGTATTATTTTATATGAAATAGAAAAAAGACAAGAATAATTTGAATAAACTTTAATGTTTAAGTTTAGGAAAAATTTGTCAATTATTACCTAGGTTTTTTGTGACTTTGCGAACTAAATTACTGCATAACTTGTTAAAAATTGTTAATTACGTAGCATACTACCTAAGTTTTAGTTATTGTTGTCAATTGCTACCTTAACCCTTATTTTGGCCAATTAGTCACTAATTATATCATAATCAACCGTTAATCATACTTTAATTATTTTAATGAATTAACAAAAATTTTAAAGTTCCAAAACTAATTAAATCAGAAAATCCGGTAAATATCCAAAAAAACCCCAAAAGGATTAAACTCAGCTCCACAAAAAAGAAATTCTCGAAAGGATTTGGGATTTGTTTTTGGGAATAATTTTTTCGGGATTTATCGTTTTGATTTTTTTTTCCAAAATCGTAATTTTTTTTTTTTTTTTGGCAAATAAAGTTATATTATTACCAAAAGGGGAGCTTAACAAACTTTACAATGATAGCAAGAACACATAGGCAACAGTAGCAACAACAAACAACTAGCTACAAACCTAGCTCAATAACAACTGCTTTTGGCTATCACTAGCTCTACAAGCAACACGAAATTTTACATCCTGAAGCACAGCCTTAGGATCTCTGCATTTGTGATTAAACACCATCTCATTTCTCTGAATCCAGATGCCATACACACATTCAGCAAAGTACATAAGCAGCAGCTTATGTCTATCTCCATTCCTCTTTGTAGCCTTCAGAATCCAAATCAGCTCATGATCAAAGTTAGAAGGTCTTCTGGCAAAATGTAAACTGTCTAACACTGATTGCCAAATACCAGCAGCAAACTCACAGTGGAAAAAGAGATGAGAAACAGATTCAGGGCATTTTGAGCATAAGGGGCAAAGATCATCAGTCACTACTTTCCACTGAAGTAGTCTATCTTTTGTTGGCAACCTGTTCCATAACACTAGCCAAGTAATGAATAAGCTTTTAGGAGTGGCTGAATTATTACAAACAACTCTCCTCCAAGGAACTTTCACTTGATCCCCCATTAAGGCCTGGTACATAGCTTTGATAGAGAATCTGCCCTTCTTACACACTGCATCCCACCCTCCAACAGCAACAACATGTTGGTGAGAGGTGAGAATCTTCTTTAATGACCAAGAAACTAAAGCAGGCCACTGAAAAGGATCTCTCCTTTAATATAGTAAGCATGCACCCATCTACACCACAGCTTGTCCTTTTTATGAGTAAGAGCCCATAACAGCTTAGAGACAACAGCTTTGTTCCACAAGCTCATTTCCTTAAGGTTCCACCCACCTGCACTTCTAGGAAGACATAAGCTATGCCAGGCAACTAATGACTTCCTAGATGGGTCAGTATGACCTGTCCAAAGAAAGATTCTGCAGTAGTTTTGGATCTCCTTGATTACTTTCTTTGGAAGGATGAATATTTGGCACCAGTAGGCCTGCAATCTTAGCAAGATAGACTGAACAAGTTGCAGTCTACCTGTTAGGTTATGATACATATGACAATTCATAAATCATGCGGAAAAACCATTTAGCCAGGAATACATATTATTTACACATAATCATATAGCATAGTTTAGATGCATACTCATTGTTGCGTGCCTTCCCTAGCTGCGCCCGAACCGAACAAGAACAAGTCTTTAGGACTCCAAGTGTCGTCCCTCCGTAGATAGTCCACAACACGTCCGGATCCGCCTTAAGATTGACCAACTAGAATCGCCCTTAAGGTACTAAAGATTTTCGGCACTCTTAGGTAAGAAATGTGTCTGAATTTTCTCTCAAAAACTCACTTTGAATACTTGAATAATCTTTTAAAATATGTGACCCTAGACACGTATTTATAGAGTTATGGAAAGGGTTTTGGAATCCTATTAGGATACTAATTTATTTAATTATAACCCTACTAGGACTCTAATTAAATAATCATTATCTAATAGTTTTAGGATTTAATCACACTTCGAATTCTGATTACTTCAGGATTCCTGCACACGCAATGCACGAGCACCGTACACCCGCGCAAGCCTTGCGGCCCACGCTAGGCGCACAGCGCTCGGCCCATTGCTGCGCTCCGCGCGCGCGCGCCCAAGGCCTTGGCTGGGCCTGGCCTTGCGCTGGGCCTGATCGAGGCTTGGCGTGCGCTGGTGTGCGTTGGCTCGCTGGGCGAAGGCCTGGCTTCGTGCTGGGCCTTCGTCTAGCGGGCCTCGTCCGATGCTAATTCGTACGATACGCTTCCGATTAAATTCCCGATTCCGGAATTCATTTCCGATACGAACAATATTTAATATTTCCGATTCCGGAATCAATTTCCGTTTCGAACAAATATTTAATATTTCCGTTTCCGGAATTATTTTCCGATTCCGATAATATTTCCGATTCTGACAATATTTCCGTTTCCGGCAATATTTCCGATTCTGGCAATATTTCCATTTCCGATAATATTTTCCGATACGTACCATGTTTCCGTTTCCGGCAACATCTACGACTTGGATAATATTTATATTTCCGATACGATCCATATTTCCGTTTCCGGCAATATCATCGTTTCCGGAGTATTCATTTCTTGCCTGTGACGATCTCAGCTCCCACTGAAACCAAGATCCGTCGATTCCGAATATCCATAGATGGAGTATCTAATGCCATTAAATACTTGATCCGTTTACGTACTATTTGTGTGACCCTACGGGTTCAGTCAAGAGTAAGCTGTGGATTAATATCATTAATTTCACTTGAACTGAAGCGGCCTCTAGCTAGGCATTCAGCTCACTTGATCTCACTGAATTATTAACTTGTTAATTAATACTGAACCGCATTTATTAGACTTAACATAGAATGCATACTTGGACCAAGGGCATTATTTCCTTTAGTCTCCCACTTGTCCTTAGGGACAAGTGTGCATTTCCTAATTCCTTTGTCGCTCGATGCTTGCTCTTGAACATAAGGTAAGAGTTGTCATCCTTATTATGTCCAGAGGTGTTTCTCGGTTTCAGAGTTCAACTGATCAAATAAACAGATAATCATAGCCTATGATTCATCCGAGCACGGCCATGCATTTCACAGTTTCTAGCTCTCCGAGTGGCCTTGTACAACTTTTAAGCATCTCATCCCGATTTATGGGAGGACAATCCCAATCTTGCGATCTTGAGATTAGACTTCGTTTGATAGGTGATTACCTGAGCGTTGCCTTTATAGCCTCCTTTTACGGTGCGACGGTTGGTCAACGTCAAAGCAACCAGTTCTCAAACAAGTAATCTCAAATCACTCAGGTATTGAGGATTTAGTGTCTAATAATTTTAATGAAATTTACTTATGACAGATTTTCATCTCTTACAGTAAAGTTTCATAGGTCTTGTCCGATACTATTCTTCCCAAAGTAAGTATCTATACAAATGATTATGACATTGCCATGTCCACATAGTTCAAGAAACAGAACTACTGGTCATCTTGCATTCTAATCGTCTAACGTTTTCTATGCGTCCAATTTTATAGAAAACTCCGACTAGGGACCATTTTCAACCTTTGACATTCAAGTTCACTTGATAGACATTTCTTAGTCACAGGACTGGTCCTGACAGTCTATCTTGAATATATCGTCAAATTGAAGGGACTCATCATTTAATACTAAACCAAGATTAAATGGAATATGAAAATACTTTTCATATATGATAAATGTTTCAACCCCAGTGTTTTACAACCATGGGCCTCAAACCCATCTGTAAAACAGTTCATGGAATTCAAAGCTATGCTTGATTTCCAGTGCTACAATGTGAGTGTTGTTTCTCACTTGTTGCATAGGTTTAGTTATCATGCTTTGCCAATCTTAATATCCTTTTCATCGAATGTTCTTCGAGATAGATGATAAGATCTTTTGAGTATGTTTATTTTGTGATCTAGTCTTTTCTTGCTTCAAGAGTGGTTCTACGCATTTTTCAATGAAGAACCATCAAGCTAGCAGACTTGTGATCTACCCAAGTTCAGTGAAGAACTCTTTAACATAAACAACCCTGTTTTATTGCTTCTTAGGCAATAAGTACTTTTACTTCAACTTTATAGGTTGCTAGTGATGCTTTGTTTGGAATTACTTATCCAAGCAGTTCACAGATATGTGGAATACTTTCCAGCTGTATCTTAGAACATAGACATTAATATTTTAATATCCCACGCAACAACTCATGGTCTCCAATCCATGTTGCCATTTCAAAACACGATGCTCTATAGCTCGTCCTTATCAATGGTTAACTCCAAAGGGTCTTGCTTGATCCTTTGCCAGTGTTTATGCGTGTAGCATCAATATTTAGCATATCTTTACTTCCTTGAATTAAGAACTATTCCTATGTACCTTTTCAAGTACCATAAGTGTTCTTGATCTCAATCTAGTTGATCTTCACTTAGATCAATAGAGATTGGTATATGTTCGTCATGCCTAAAGTCATACGATACGTTTTAGGCGATCCTCATATTATATCATACATGATAAATTCTTTTGCAGAATAATTCCCAATTGAATTCTATTCATGTAACTTTAGCTTATCTAGTTTCAGTAGATACTAAATTCAGCTAAATTCTTTGACATATAATATAGGTTAAGAATCTCATTTAGACTCTTTGATGTTTAACTTAGTAAATGCTTATACATAGTTCAAACATCCTTTACTTAGATTTATTCACATGGGTCGAATATCTCCAATGGAGACTTTGAAGGAAATAATGCCCTTGGTCCAAGTATGCATTCTATGTTAAGTCTAATAAATGCGGTTCAGTATTAATTAACAAGTTAATAATTCAGTGAGATCAAGTGAGCTGAATGCCTAGCTAGAGGCCGCTTCAGTTCAAGTGGAATTAATGATATTAATCCACAGCTTACTCTTGACTGAACCCGTAGGGTCACACAAATAGTACGTAAACGGATCAAGTATTTAATGGCATTAGATACTCCATCTATGGATATTCGGAATCGACGGATCTTGGTTTCAGTGGGAGCTGAGATCGTCACAGGCAAGAAATGAATACTCCGGAAACGATGATATTGCCGGAAACGGAAATATGGATCGTATCGGAAATATAAATATTATCCAAGTCGTAGATGTTGCCGGAAACGGAAACATGGTACGTATAGGAAAATATTATCGGAAATGGAAATATTGCCAGAATCGGAAATATTGCCGGAAACGGAAATATTGTAAGAATCGGAAATATTATCGGAATCGGAAAATAATTCCGCAAACGGAAATATTAAATATTTGTTCGAAACGGAAATTGATTCCGGAATCGGAAACATTAAATATTGTTCGTATCGGAAATGAATTCCGGAATCGGGAATTTAATCGGAAGCGTATCGTACCAATTAGCATCGGACGAGGCCCGCTAGACAAAGGCCCAGCACGAAGCCAGGCCGTCGCCCAGCGAGCCAACGCACACCAGCGCACGCCAAGCCTCGACCAGGCCCAGCGCAAGGGCAGGCCCAGCCAAGGCCTTGGGCGCGCGCGCGCGGAGCGCATCAATGGGCCGAGCGCTGTGCGCCTAGCGTGGGCCGCAAGGCTTGCGCGGGTGTACGGTGCTCGTGCATTGCTTGTGCGGGAATCCTGAAGCAATCAGGATTCGAAGTGTGATTAAATCCTAAAACTATTAGATAATGATTATTTAATTAGAGTCCTAGTAGGGTTATAATTAAATAAATTAGTATCCTAATAGGATTCCAAAACGCTTTCCATAACTCTATAAATACGTGCCTAGGGTCACATATTTTAAAGAGATTATTCAAGTATTCAAAGTGAGTTTTTGAGAGAAAATTCAGACACATTTCTTATCTAAGAGTGCCGAAAATCTTTAGTACCTTAAGGGCGATTCTAGTTGGTCAATCTTAAGGCGGATCCGGACGTGCTGTGGACTATCTACGGAGGGACGACACTTGGAGTCCTAAAGACTTGTTCTTGTTCGGTTCCGGCGCAGCTAGGGAAGGCACGCAACAAAGAGTATGCATCTAAACTATGCTATATGATTATGTGTAAATAATATGTATTCCTGGCTAAATGGTTTTTCCGCATGATTTATGAATTGTCATATGTATCATAACCTTACAGTGGTATCACGAGCCCCTTATTATTTTCATAATCTAAATTGCATGAACATGGTTAAATATTACAAATTTGCATGAATTAAAAGGGGTGATTAATTTTCGTAATTGTTAATTAATTGCAAATTGCGTTTATTTAATTATACGTACGCAGTTTTTCGGCAGTTTCTTCGTTACTCATCCAAATCGAGTGATTTTTGTGTCAATTCCGCATGTAAAAGGCATTCTAAAATTTTGACAAAAATAGTGTTTTTCTGCCGAACCCAGAATTCTGAAATTCGAAGCCTAACTATGACTTTTCGAAGGTTTTAGTTTTTCGAATGCAAAATTTCGTAAATTTAAGATGTTAAATTAAATATTTGCGATTCTTGTTGATAAATCTTGAATTTTTGATTGACCTACTGTATATGTTTAACAAGTTTGAATGCCTAGCCTTGTTAATTATGCAATCTAATTTGTAATTATGATTAATTTGTTGAAAATTAGAATAATTTAGAATTAATTTGATTTTCATAATTAATTATAATTTAATTAGAAACCTATGATTAAAAACCACCATAAAAATTGTAAATTTATGATAAATTTTAAATTTTTATGACCTAGGCTTGAATCCATAATAATCGGAAATCAATTGAATAATAAATTTTCGATTTTTCGCCCTAAAATTATGAAATTAATATTATTTATTAATTTGTCATTAATTTTAAATATAAATTTTAAATTTTTTATGCGATTCGTTCATATAACTTGCACGCACAAAGCAATGGACGCTTCGTGTTACCCTTAAGGGGTGTTGTATAGTGCGGGCATGCGACGACGAGCAAGGGAGCTCGTCGCCCGTGCGGCACGAATGCAATGAGCAGGGGCATGGTGCACGAGCACAAGGCAGTAGCCCTGCCTTGTGTCTTGGGCCACGAGCTATGGACGAATGGGCATGGGCGAAGGCAAGGCACGGCAGTCGCATGTGGGCAGCAAGCGAGCTGCGCCACAACGCGCACTGCCTCGCGCAAGCGCGCGCAGCCTCGCGCGCAGCGAGCGCAAGCTCGCGTGCCACGAGCGCTGCGCCCAGCGTCGATCGCGCGCAGCGAGAAATTGCTCGCGCACAGCGAGCGATGGCTCGCGCACAGCGAGCGATGGCTCGCGCACAGCGAGCGATGGCTCGCGCACAGCGAGCGATGGCTCGCGCACAGCGAGCGATGGCTCGCGTGCATCGAGCGCTGGAGCGCGCGCAGCGAGCGCTGGCGAGCGCGCACAGCGAGCGATGTCTTGCGTGCATCGAGCGCTGGAGCGCGCGCAGCGAGCGCTGGCGAGCGCGCACAGCGAGCGATGGCTCGCGTGCATCGAGCGCTGGCGCGCGCGCAGCGAGCACCACTTGTGCGATGGCTTGCGATGGAAGATGCAGCAGCTATGCGACGAGCGCATGGGCTGCGCGCACATGGCCAGCGATGGCTGTGTGCGTGTGGCCCATTGGCGTGCGATGCGTAGGGTGTTTGCGTTGCGATTAGATCGTTTTGAATGTTTAATTTGAAATTTTTCAGTTTACGTAATTTTTATTAATTTTAAAATTAATAATTTAAATTATTTTCTTGGATTTTAATTTTGAATATTGTAATTATAATAAATTTTATTTATTCTAATTATTTTACTAAAATTAAAATCATGAATTAATTTAAATACGACTGAAATTAAATTAAACTTTTTGGATTCAATTATAAATTCATATGAGCTTTAAATTTTAATTAAATTTGTATGTTTCCGGTTAGACTAGAAATACATTTTTATGTTTAAAATTAGTAAAGCATATAAATTTATTGGTTTAAGTGGGAGCGCTTTTTAGTCATAAACTCTTGATTAGGTCTACGAATCCTTAAGGTTAAAACAACTTGATTAGAATTAATAAGGACTGAATAATTGGTAGATTATTGGTGCCCTTGATTAATTGCTGCAAATGTTTACGTGATGCATAATGTGTTTTACTAACCAGCTATGTGGGCCATTCATGATAATGAATGGGTGAATGGTATATATTGTATATGTACTGTTTTGCAGGTTATGAAGTGACTAGTATGGCCCAAATAGGATAGAAAATATGGTCTGCGTACCATTAATTTGAATGTAATTGGTCTAAAGTACCAAAGTTGTTTTTCAATTCAAATATGGTCTGCGTACCATCAAATAGTTGTAATTAGTTTTAATTATAGCTTATCCTATTTGAAGAAAATGGTGCCTCCCACGGAGATTTTCAAGACGGACTTTGAAGTCAAAGCTTCAAGATGAAGTCGGGCCATACTAGATCACCTTTATCTTATGCATGCTTTAAGTTATTTATTGCTTTAAATATGTCTTAATTATGCATAAGATTATGGCTTGATTATGTTGCATGATTAAGGATTTTAGTTCACTTAAAATCTAATCAACATAGTAAGAGCCTTAAGTTCCAAACTTAAAAAAATTGAGTTAAAAGGTGCCATGCCAAAATATACACTTGCTTGGATATCCTTTACATCAATCTAGTAATAGTTTTCGCTCAGCGAGGTGTTACTTATTGGTCCTAAAGGGGCAAGGTACACAAATAATTGCGAGTACATGTTAGTTTTGGTGAAACTCAACGATATAAGTAAGGAGTCCTTTTATGTCGTGGCAAAATCGATAGGTTTACCTAATAAGTTCTTAGACGTACCTATCAACCAAGAATAGTTTCTAGACTATTAGCAAAAGGCTTTTGCTTACCTAAGATGTTTTAGGATTAAGTCGACAAACTGTGCTTAGTTCTTCAATGATTTTAGGATCTTGGAATCATTTTATTCACACCTGCCGAAACAAATAACTTGAATAAAATGCTTAATAAACATTGAATTATGCATGTATGCTAGGATTTAAGTTTATTAAGAGAAACTGTGAATGGTTATTTATCTGTTTATTCTTTTCAATTGTAGTTTTTAATATGGCAAACAACAATTCATTCAACATTCGATCAATTCTCGAAAAGGAGAAGTTGAACGGGAAAAACTTCCTTGACTGGCAAAGGAACTTGCAAATAGTTCTTATGCAGGAAGAAAAGGAGTATGTCTTAGATGAGGCGATGCCCGAAGCCGCAGGCGACGGGGTCACTCAGGCAGCCCTCAATCGTTGGATTGATGCCAACAAGGATGTGAAATGTCTAATGCTCGCCACCATGAGTGCGGATCTGCAGAAAACGTTCATCAACTCAGATGCTTTCACAATCATCAGTGAGTTGAAGAATATGTTCCAAGATCTGGCTCGAGTCGAAAGATTCGAGACTCATAGGCAAATTCTTGAGACCAAGCTTAAGAAAGGCGAGCCCGTAAGTCCACATGTTCTCAAAATGATTGGACTCATTGAGAATATGAGTCGTCTGGATCAGAAATTTTCTCAGGAAATGGCTATAGACACCATCCTCCATTCTCTTCATAGCGGGTATGATCAGTTCAAACTGAACTACAGCATGAATAGTCTAGACAAAACGCTCACTGAGCTTCACGGTATGCTGAAAACCGCTGAAAAGACGCTCAAAAGTGATAAGCAGGATGTGCTTATGGTGCGTGGGGGCAAGTTCAAGAAATCTGAAAAGAAGAGGAATGCTAAGAAAGGTGGCAACAAGGCCAGCCCAACTAAGCAAACTGGCGCCAAATCTGTAAAGAGGAAGGTCAGTCAACCCACTTCTGAATCCGAATGCTTCTACTGCAAGAAGAAGGGGCATTGGAAGAGAGATTGCTTGAAGATAAAGGAAGATCAGAAGAACGGAACAGTCGTTCCATCTTCAGGTATTTTCGTTATAGACTGTATACTTGCTAATTCAACTTCTTGGGTATTAGATACAGGTTGTGGCTCACACTTATGTTCCAATCCACAGGGACTAAGAAGAAGTAGAAAGTTAAGCAAGGGTGAAGTCGACCTACGAGTGGGAAATGGAGCACGGATTGCTGCATTAGCTGTAGGAACTTACTATTTGTCGTTGTCCTCCGGGCTAGTTTTGGAACTGGAAGAATGTTTCCATGTTCCAAGTCTTACTAAAAACATCATTTCAGTTTCTTGCTTAGATGCTAAGGGATTTTCCTTTTTAATAAAAGACAATAGTTGTTCGTTTTATTTTAAAGAGATGTTTTATGGATCTGCTAGATTAGTCAATGGACTTTATTTATTAGATCACGACAAACAAGTATATAACATAAATACCAAAAAGGCCAAAAAGGATGATTCAGATCTCACCTATCTGTGGCATTGTCGATTAGGCCATATAAACTTGAAACGCTTAGAAAGACTTCAAAAGGAAGGAATTCTAGAACCATTCGACTTAGAGGATTATGGTAAATGCGAATCATGTTTACTTGGCAAAATGACAAAGCAACCTTTCTCTAAAGTTGGAGAAAGAGCAAATGAACTATTGGGTTTAATCCATACAGATGTATGTGGACCAATGAGTACAAATGCTAGAGGTGGTTTCAGCTACTTTATCACTTTTACTGATGACTTCAGTAGGTATGGTTATGTCTACCTAATGAAGCATAAGTCTGAATCCTTTGACAAATTCAAGGAATTTCAGAGTGAAGTAGAGAATCAATTAGGCAAGAAGATTAAGGCACTGCGGTCTGATAGAGGCGGTGAATATCTGAGCTATGAATTTGATGACCATCTGAAAGAATGTGGAATTCTATCAGAATTGACTCCTCCTGGAACACCACAATGGAACGGTGTGTCAGAACGGAGGAACAGAACCTTGCTAGACATGGTCAGGTCAATGATGGGTCAGGCCGAACTTCCATTAGAATTTTGGGGACATGCACTAAATACAGCTGCACTCACTATAAATAGAGCTCCGTCTAAAGCTGTCGAAAAGACTCCATACGAATTATGGTTTGGAAAGCCTCCAAATGTGTCTTTTCTTAAGATTTGGGGATGTGAAGTATACGTCAAACGATTAATTTCAGACAAACTTCATCCAAAATCTGACAAATGTATCCTTGTGGGCTATCCAAAGGAAACAAAGGGGTATTACTTCTACAATACATCTGAGAACAAGGTGTTTGTTGCTCGAGATGGTGTCTTTTTGGAGAAAGATCACATTTCCAAAATGACAAGTGGGAGAAAAGTAGACCTCGAAGAAATTCGAGTCGAACAACAAACTCTAGAGAATGCTCAAGATGACATTCAGGATGAAACTCAGAGATCTTTAGAAGAATCTGGTGAGAATCATGGTCAAACTAGAAATGTTACCCCGCGTAGATCGCAAAGATATAGATCTCAACCGGAAAGGTACTTAGGTATTTTGACGAACAAGAGCTATGACGTTCTATTACTTGAAAGTGATGAACCTGCGACTTACAAACAAGCTATGACGAGCCCTAGCTCCAAGCAATGGCAAGAAGCCATGCAATCTGAATTAGACTCCATGTCTGAAAACCAAGTATGGGATTTGGTCGATTTTCCAGATGGCTACCAAGCCATTGGAAGAAAATGGGTTTTCAAACTGAAAAAGGACAAGGATGGGAAACTTGAAGTTTTCAAAGCTAGATTGGTTGCAAAAGGTTACAGGCAAGTCCACGGTGTGGATTATGATGAAACCTTTTCACCAGTTGCAATGCTAAAGTCTATTCGGATAATGTTAGCAATCGCTGCATATTACGATTACGAAATATGGCAGATGGATGTCAAAACTGCTTTCTTAAACGGCATTTTAACAGAAACTGTGTTTATGACACAGCCTGAAGGTTTTGAGGATCCAAAGAATGCTAAAAGGGTATGCAAGCTAAAGAAGTCAATCTACGGATTGAAGCAGGCATCCAGGAGCTGGAATATACGTTTTGATGAAGCAGTCAGTGACATTGGTTTCATCAAGAACGCAGACGAATCTTGTGTATACAAGAAAGTCAATGGGAGCAAAATTGCTTTCCTAGTATTATATGTCGACGACATATTACTTATCGGAAATGACATTCCTATGTTGAACTCTGTCAAGATTTGGCTTGGGAAATGTTTTTCGATGAAAGATCTAGGAGAAGCACAGTACATATTGGGCATCAAGATTTACAGAGATAGATCTAAAAGGATGATTGGACTTAGTCAAAGCACTTATATCAATAAGGTGCTTGATAGGTTCAAGATGGCGGACTCCAAGCGAGGCTACCTACCCATGTCTCATGGAATGACTCTAAGCAAGACTCAGTGCCCAAAAACACTTGATGAGCGTAGACGAATGAATGGGATTCCATATGCATCATTGATTGGTTCAATAATGTATGCTATGATATGTACACGCCCGGATGTTGCGTACGCACTCAGTGCTACGAGCAGATACCAGTCAGACCCAGGAGAGGCGCATTGGACTGCTGCCAAGAATATTCTGAAGTACCTGAAAAGGCACAAAGATGACTTCCTGGTCTATGGTGGAGATGATGAATTAATTGTTAAAGGCTATACGGACGCAAGTTTCCAAACCGACAAAGATGATTTCAGATCACAGTCTGGGTTTGTCTTCTGCCTCAACGGAGGAGCAGTAAGCTGGAAAAGTGCTAAGCAAAGCACCATTGCGGATTCTACAACTGAAGCGGAGTACATTGCTGCACATGAAGCAGCAAAGGAAGCTAAATGGCTAAGGAAGTTCCATAGGTGAACTTGGTGTAGTCCCCTCCATTAAAGGACCAATAGCCCTGTATTGTGACAATAACGGAGCTATTGCACAGGCAAAGGAGCCTAGACACCACCAGAGAGTCAAGCATGTACTTCGTAGATTTCACCTTCTACGAGAGTTCGTTGAAAGAAACGAAGTCGAGATAAGAAAAATTGGAACTGATGACAACATATCAGATCCATTGACTAAACCTCTGCCGCAGGCGAAGCACAACTCGCACACTGCAGCTATGGGAATCAAGCATATTGGAGAATGGCTTTGATGTCTCTGTTTAATGTTTTAAAGTTTTAGAGTTTAAATCTTTGTAAAACATTATTGGTTAATCATTCACAATAAATGAAAAGAATTCATTTTTCCCATTTAATTTGTGGTTTATTAAATGATGAGTCCCTTCAATTTGACGATATATTCAAGATAGACTGTCAGGACTAGTCATGTGACTAAGAAATGTCTATCAAGTGAACTTGAATGTCAAAGGTTGAAAATGGTTCCTAGTCGGAGTTTTCTATAAAATTGGACGCTTAGAAAACGTTAGACGATTAGAATGCAAGATGACCAGTAGTTCTGTTTCTTGAACTATGTGGACATGGCAATGTCATAATCATTTGCATAGATACTTACTTTGGGAAGACTAGTATCGGACAAGACCTATGAAACTTTACTGTAAGAGATGAAAATCTGTCATAAGTAAATTTCATTAAAATTATTAGACACTAAATCCTCAATACCTGAATGATTTGAGATTACTTGTTTGAGAACTGGTTGCTTTGACGTTGACCAACCGTCGCACCGTAAAAGGAGGCTATAAAGGCAACGCTCAGGTAATCACCTATCAAACGAAGTCTAATCTCAAGATCGCAAGATTGGGATTGTCCTCCCATAAATCGGGATGAGATGCTTAAAAGTTGTACAAGGCCACTCGGAGAGCTAGAAACTGTGAAATGCATGGCCGTGCTCGGATGAATCATAGGCTATGATTATCTGTTTATTTGATCAGTTGAACTTTGAAACCGAGAAACACCTCTGGACATAATAAGGATGACAACTCTTACCTTATGTTCAAGAGCAAGCATCGAGCGACAAAGGAATTAGGAAATGCACACTTGTCCCTAAGGACAAGTGGGAGACTGAAGGAAATAATGCCCTTGGTCCAAGTATGCATTCTATGTTAAGTCTAATAAATGCGGTTCAGTATTAATTAACAAGTTAATAATTCAGTGAGATCAAGTGAGCTGAATGCCTAGCTAGAGGCCGCTTCAGTTCAAGTGGAATTAATGATATTAATCCACAGCTTACTCTTGATTGAACCCGTAGGGTCACACAAATAGTACGTAAACGGATCAAGTATTTAATGGCATTAGATACTCCATCTATGGATATTCGGAATCGACGGATCTTGGTTTCAGTGGGAGCTGAGATCGTCACAGGCAAGAAATGAATACTCCGGAAACGATGATATTGCCGGAAACGGAAATATGGATCGTATCGGAAATATAAATATTATCCAAGTCGTAGATGTTGCCGGAAACGGAAACATGGTACGTATAGGAAAATATTATCGGAAATAGAAATATTGCAAGAATCGGAAATATTGCCGGAAACGGAAATATTGTCAGAATCGGAAATATTATCGGAATCGGAAAATAATTCCGCAAACGGAAATATTAAATATTTGTTCGAAACGGAAATTGATTCCGGAATCGGAAACATTAAATATTGTTCGTATCGGAAATGAATTCCGGAATCGGGAATTTAATCGGAAGCGTATCGCACGAATTAGCATCGGACGAGGCCCGCTAGACGAAGGCCCAGCACGAAGCCAGGCCGTCGCCCAGCGAGCCAACGCACACCAGCGCACGCCAAGCCTCGACCAGGCCCAGCGCAAGGCCAGGCCCAGCCAAGGCCTTGGGCGCGCGCGCGCGGAGCGCAGCAATGGGCCGAGCGCTGTGCGCCTAGCGTGGGCCGCAAGGCTTGCGCGGGTGTACGGTGCTCGTGCATTGCTTGTGCGGGAATCCTGAAGCAATCAGGATTCGAAGTGTGATTAAATCCTAAAACTATTAGATAATGATTATTTAATTAGAGTCCTAGTAGGGTTATAATTAAATAAATTAGTATCCTAATAGGATTCCAAAACCCTTTCCATAACTCTATAAATACGTGCCTAGGGTCACATATTTTAAAGAGATTATTCAAGTATTCAAAGTGAGTTTTTGAGAGAAAATTCAGACACATTTCTTATCTAAGAGTGCCGAAAATCTTTAGTACCTTAAGGGCGATTCTAGTTGGTCAATCTTAAGGCGGATCCGGACGTGCTGTGGACTATCTACGGAGGGACGACACTTGGAGTCCTAAAGACTTGTTCTTGTTCGGTTCGGGCGCAGCTAGGGAAGGCACGCAACAAAGAGTATGCATCTAAACTATGCTATATGATTATGTGTAAATAATATGTATTCCTGGCTAAATGGTTTTTCCGCATGATTTATGAATTGTCATATGTATCATAACCTTACAGACTTTCGTGTTTGATTTAGTAAATGCCATTACTTAATCCAAAACAATATCATAAGATCTTTGTAAATAGATCTTAATACCCAGTATGTACTAAGTTTCGCCATGGTCCATCATTGATGAATAATCTCAAATCTAAGTCATTAGCATTTGAATGTTATTTTAGAATAGAGAGATATGTGTGTGATACACATAGGACCAATTTAAGTTTTTTTTATGTACTCCCACTAAACTTCTTATATATCTATAAGAATCATGTACATTTTATGAGACTAAAATACTTATTAGCTTCACTAAAATACATTTCTAATTCCCAATTGCTTGCTTTAAATCTGTACTTAGATTTTATAAACTAGCTTTCTCTTTCAAGCATTTATTTGGATCCACAAATCCTATGACATACCATGCATGTACACAGTTTATTCCAACATTTGATAGAGGAATACGTTTTGTCATCCAATTGCTATATGTACCAATATGCAATCATTGCTTGAATATAGACTTGAGCATTACGATTATGCATGAGGTTTCAACACAATCCATGTCATGAATTTGCTTGTAACCTTTAGCAACTAATCTAGCTTTGTGTGTGAACACAATTTCATGTTTGATGGTTTTTATCCTTGAAACAAACTTGCAACCAATAGGTGTGAAACTATTCTTGCAAATCAACAAAATTTTAATTTTGTCATCAAAACATTGAGTATGTTTTATGGCCTCTAACCATTAAACATTTGAGTCTATATATGGCCTCTAACCATTTTAGGGAATTTGGGTTTCGTCATAGCTTTCTTATAGGTCACAAAACTCATTAATTTACATGATAATAGTTTGACTGCAAGTTGTAGGTTTCTTCACTATCTAATAGAAGAATATCATAGTTTCATTGACCAGAACTCTATGTTTCTTTACTATCTAATAGAAGAATCTCATAGTTCCAGTGACTTGAACTCTATGCCTACTTGGGTATAGAACATCAAACAATAGAATATCAACAGGCACTTTGAGAGTCCTTTGAATATTCTATTCTCCTTGAAGCACTTGTAAAGTCTTCTAAGAGATGTCTATTCTTTAAAGCCACTTCTAAAGTCTTTAAAGAATAAGTTCGGATTTTCTGAAGCACTTTGAAAAGCCTCCGGAATGTCCGTTTTATGTTTGTTGTTCGCCTCGAAAACTTTCGAGGTCTATTTTCTCCCACTTGTCATTTTGGAAACGAATCTCCAAAAGGACATTATTTCGAGCAAACAAACATTATGTTCTCAAAAATTCGTGGTAGAAATAATACCCTTGTGTCTCATTTGAATAAATCACAATGAAACATATATCTATACTTGGGCCTTAGTTTGTTGAATAACAAACACTAAGCTCCCACTGAGTTTAGCAACTCTCTAGATATATATTATCGAAAAGATATTCTGAAATTTCTTTTCTATAGCTTTGACGAATTTAGTTTAGTTTGGTGGTAGTTGAGCATTTTGTTTTAGAAATTATAGGAAAAGTCTTTATGATTCATCTTTAATCGAATCAAGTACTAATTGACTTCGATTATTCCAACTAAGATATGCCATATCTTATGGACCTAGATTGTGAAATTACAACACACAATCATTGATGATCATATTTGGTCTTAAGTAATCATCAACATGATCTAACCTAGATCTTTATGATTTCTTGCCAAGTGGATTTTATACTTCTGAATCTTTGAACTAGCCAAACAGTTTCAACTTATATCACATTTGAGTAAATAAACCTATATTCACTCAAATCCATGTGAAATAATAAAGTCATAAAATCTTTCTTTAGCTTTGAACTCTATTGTCTAGGCGTTCTAACAATAGTTCATATCTTTTGTTACTTTCAACAAGTAAGACTAGTCGTCTTAAATTGATCTAGAAATCAATGAACTTTCAAAAGTCCATCAAAATAGAGCTTTTGAATGTTAATTTGTTGATATGGTCTAAGCAACAATGCCAAAGATTAGTGGAACTCAAATCAAGGGGTTGATTTGTACCTAGTAAAGTTCTTTAAAGAGTTGTTTGTTTTAATCAAGCATATTGACTCAACCTGTAATTGACCATTTCATTCAAATAAACAAACAAACATTGTTTTTGTTTTTCTTGAATGTGAGTCTTTCTGTGTTTGAAAACAGAAATTTAGGTATGTTGATTATGGAACAAAATAGCCATTAAGTTCCAGCCTTTGAAAGGACTTAAAACAAACTAGATGACCCTACAGCTAATGTAGCATTGCCATGCTTCATTTCCCACTTGTAGGTCATTAGTGTATCCTAGCTTCCATTGTTTGAGTTATTACCGAAGTAAGAACCTCAAGCGGTATATGATACCAAGGAAGTTTGATTGCTAGGTCACTTCTCTTTAAACATAAACTTATAGGTAGAAACGGAATCGTAAATTCCTTTCATTTGTTCCTCGTTTTCCTATTTCTTGTACCTTTTCTTATAGTTTTAAGAATTGATTTCTTTAGTGTTGACTTTTATACTTTGTTAGACATGTCCAATGTCACTAACAAGGTTTTTACCATTTTAATTTATGTTGAATATTCTGTTTCAACTAGATGATCTTACCAGAAGCTTCTAAAGTTCTCTAAGCATCGATCTATTCGAATGTCTAGGGACTAGACTCATTCGAGAATTAAATGGACAAAGATGTTTAGGTTGTTAACCATTGGTAAAGCTGAGCGTTTAAGCTCAATGCTTTATGATCTCAAAACTACAGTGTATTTTGAATTCACAAGCACCAATTGGTTTGCCATTCGATTTTGATACTCGAAAACAACCATAAAAGTCGCTAATAGAAACGTACATTTTAAATTGCTCATTTTCTCTCATTTCCGTGAATCGTTCTTGGATTCACTACCAATCGAGGAAATTTACTGTTACCTTTCTAAAAGGATTTACCGCAGTGCAAGATATTTAATTATAAACAATAATTAAAACATACATTGAAGCATGCAAAGTCTAAACATTTATCATGAGTAATAACTTGAAAATTAAAGCAATCATGCAATTTCAACAAGTTATTAGCATTTTATTCGAATTATGTGTTCCGGCAGGTGTGAATAAAATGATTCCAAGATCCTAAAATCATTGAAGAACTAAGCACAGTTTGTCGACTTAATCCTAAAACATCTTAGGTAAGCAAAAGCCTTTTGCTAATAGTCTAGAAACTATTCTTGGTTGATAGGTACGTCTAAGAACTTATTAGGTAAACCTATCGATTTTGCCACGACATAAAAGGACTCCTTACTTATATCGTTGAGTTTCACCAAAACTAACGTGTACTCACAATTATTTGTGTACCTTGCCCCTTTAGGACCAATAAGTAACACCTCGCTGAGCGAAAACTATTACTAGATTGATGTAAAGGATATCCAAGCAAGTGTATATTTTGGCATGGCACCTTTTAACTCAATTTTTAAGTTTGGAACTTAAGGCTCTTACTATGTTGGTTAGATTTTAAGTGAACTAAAATCCTTAATCATGCAACATAATCAAGCCACAATCTCATGCATAATTAAGACATATTTGAAAATCTCCGTGGGAGGCACCATTTTCTTCAAATAGGATAAGCTATAATTAAAACTAATTACAACTATTTGATGGTACGCAGACCATATTTGAATTGAAAAAAAAACAACTTTGGTACTTTAGACCAATTACATTCAAATTAATGGTACGCAGACCATATTTTCTATCCTATTTGGGCCATACTAGTCACTTCATAACCTGCAAAACAGTACATATACAATATATACCATTCACCCATTCATTATCATGAATGGCCCACATATCTGGTTAGTAAAACACATTATGCATCACGTAAACATTTGCAGCAATTAATCAAGGGCACCAATAATCTACCAATTATTCAGTCCTTATTAATTCTAATCAAGTTGTTTTAACCTTAAGGATTTGTAGACCTAATCAAGAGTTTATGACTAAAAAGGGCTCCCACTCAAACCAATAAATTCATATGCTTTACTAATTTTAAACATAAAAATGTATTTCTAGTCAAACCGGAAACATACAAATTTAATTAAAATTTAAAGCTCATATAAATTTATAATTGAATCCAAAATTTAATTTAATTTCAGTCGTATTTAAATTAATTCATGATTTAAATTTTAGTAAAATAATTAGAATAAATAAAATTTATTATAATTATAATATTCAAAATTATCCAAGAAAATAATTTAAATTATTAATTTTAAAATTAATTAAAATTACGTAAACTGAAAATTTTAAATTAAAATTTCAAAACGATCTAATCGCAACGCAAACACCTCACGCATCACACGCCCATGGGCCACACGCACACAGCCATCGCTGGCCATGTGCGCGCAGCCCATGCGCTGCGTCGCATAGCTGCTGCATCTTCCCATCGCAAGCCATCGCACAAGTGGTGCTCGCTGCGCGCGCGCCAGCGCTCGATGCACGCGAGCCATCGCTCGCTGTGCGCGCTCGCCAGCGTTTGCTGCGCGCGCTCCAGCGCTTGATGCACGCGAGCCAGGAATACATATTATTTACACATAATCATGTGCGCGAGCAATTGCGCGCGATCAACGCTGGGCGCAGCGCTCGTGGCACGCGAGCTTGCGCTCGCTGCGCGCGAGGCTGCGCGCGCTTGCGCGAGGCAGTGCGCGTTATGGCGCAGCTCGCTTGCTGCCCACACGCGACTGCCGTGCCTTGCCTTCGCCCATGCCCATTCGTCCATTGCTCATAGCCCACGACACAAGGCAGGGCTGCTGCCTTGTGCTCGTGCACCATGCCCTTGCTCATTGCATTCGTGCGGCATGGGCGACGAGCTCCCTTGCTCGTCGTCGCATGCCCGCACTATACAACACCCCTTAAGGGTAACACGTAGCGTCCATTGCTTTGTGCGTGCAAGTTATATGAACGAATCGCATAAAATTTAAAAAATTTATATTTAAAAATTAATGACAAATTAATAAATTAATATTAATTTCATAATTTTAGGGCGAAAAATCGAAAATTTATTATTCAATTGATTTCCGATTATCATGGATTCAAGCCTAGGTCATAAAAATTTAAAATTTATCATAAATTTACAATTTTTATGGTGGTTTTTAATCATAGGTATCTAATTAAATTACAATTAATTATGAAAATCAAATTAATTCTAAATTATTCTAATTTTCAACAAATTAATCATAACTACAAATTAGATTGCATAATTAACAAGGCTAGGCATTCAAACTTGTTAAAAATATACAGTAGGTCAATCAAAAATTCAAGATTTATCAACAAGAATCGCAAATATTTAATTTAACATCTTAAATTTACGAAATTTTGCATTCGAAAAACTAAAACCTTCGAAAAGTCATAGTTAGGCTTCGAATTTGAGAATTCTGGGTTCGGCACAAAAATAACTATTTTTGTTAAAATTTTAGAATGCCTTTTACATGCGGAATTGACACAAAAATCACTCGATTTGGATGAGTAACGAAGAAACTTCCGAAAAACTGCGTACGTATAATTAAATAAACGCAATTTGCAATTAATTAACAATTACGAAAATTAATCACCCCTTTTAATTCTTGCAAATTTGTAATATTTAACCATCTTCATGCAATTTAGATTATGAAAATAATAAGAGGCTCGTGATACCACTGTTAGGTTATGATACATATGACAATTCATAAATCATGCGGAAAAACCATTTAGCCAGGAATACATATTATTTACACATAATCATATAGCATAGTTTAGATGCATACTCATTGTTGCGTGCCTTCCCTAGCTGCGCCCGAACCGAACAAGAACAAGTCTTTAGGACTCCAAGTGTCGTCCCTCCGTAGATAGTCCACAGCACGTCCGGATCCGCCTTAAGATTGACCAACTAGAATCGCCCTTAAGGTACTAAAGATTTTCGGCACTCTTAAGTAAGAAATGTGTCTGAATTTTCTCTCAAAAACTCACTTTGAATACTTGAATAATCTTTTAAAATATGTGACCCTAGGCACGTATTTATAGAGTTATGGAAAGGGTTTTGGAATCCTATTAGGATACTAATTTATTTAATTATAACCCTACTAGGACTCTAATTAAATAATCATTATCTAATAGTTTTAGGATTTAATCACACTTCGAATTCTGATTACTTCAGGATTCCTGCACACGCAATGCACGAGCACCGTACACCCGCGCAAGCCTTGCGGCCCACGCTAGGCGCACAACGCTCGGCCCATTGCTGCGCTCCGCGCGCGCGCCCAAGGCCTTGGCTGGGCCTGGCCTTGCGCTGGGCCTGGTCGAGGCTTGGCGTGCGCTGGTGTGCGTTGGCTCGCTGGGCGACGGCCTGGCTTCGTGCTGGGCCTTCGTCTAGCGGGCCTCGTCCGATGCTAATTCGTACGATACGCTTCCGATTAAATTCCCGATTCCGGAATTCATTTCCGATACGAACAATATTTAATATTTCCGATTCCGGAATCAATTTCCGTTTCGAACAAATATTTAATATTTCCGTTTCCGGAATTATTTTCCGATTCCGATAATATTTCCGATTCTGACAATATTTCCGTTTCCGGCAATATTTCCGATTCTGGCAATATTTCCATTTCCGATAATATTTTCCGATACGTACCATGTTTCCGTTTCCGGCAACATCTACGACTTGGATAATATTTATATTTCCGATACGATCCATATTTCCGTTTCCGGCAATATCATCGTTTCCGGAGTATTCATTTCTTGCCTGTGACGATCTCAGCTCCCACTGAAACCAAGATCCGTCGATTCCGAATATCCATAGATGGAGTATCTAATGCCATTAAATACTTGATCCGTTTACGTACTATTTGTGTGACCCTACGGGTTCAGTCAAGAGTAAGCTGTGGATTAATATCATTAATTCCACTTGAACTGAAGCGGCCTCTAGCTAGGCATTCAGCTCACTTGATCTCACTGAATTATTAACTTGTTAATTAATACTGAACCGCATTTATTAGACTTAACATAGAATGCATACTTGGACCAAGGGCATTATTTCCTTCACTACCAGCATAGGAAAGATTCCTAGCTGTCCAAGTTTTAGCCCTACTAATGACTTTATCAATCAGAGGCCTGCACTGATTATAGACCAGCTTCTTTGTAGACAGAGGTACACCCAAGTATCTGAAAGGGAACTGGCCTTCAGGGATATGAACCAAGTCAAATATTTCTCTCCTTTCTGAAGCATTAACCCCACCTATATAAATATTACTTTTGTCCAAGTTAGCTTCCAAACCAGAAGCTTTAGAAAACTTAGAAAAAGCATCAAACAACATCAAGACAGAATGGGGGTCAGCTCTTGCAAACATTAGCAAGTCATCAGCAAACATCAGATGTGTGATAGCAAGCTTCTCACATCTTGGGTGGAAATTGAAATCAGGGAGAGATTGCAAGTGCTGGAGGTGTCTGGTAAGATACTCCATTCCCAAAGCAAACAGAAAAGGTGACATTGGGTCACCTTGTCTCAAACCTTTCCTAGCTCTAAAGGGGAGAGTAGGGGAGCCATTAATCAGAATACTGTAGGAAACAGTAGTAATGCAAGCCATTACCCATCCAACAAAACACTCAGGAAAGCCAAGTCCCAACATTACATCTTTCAAGAAGGGCAACTCAATAGAATCATAAGCTTTTTTTAAATCAACTTTCAGCATGCATCTGGGGGAGACATGAGCCCTAGTGTAACCTTTTATTAGCTCAGTAGCCAACAAGATATTATCTGCAATCTGTCTTCCAGGAATATACCCTGATTGAGATTCATTCACAACTTCACTAATCACAGCTTGCATTCTAGTGGTTAACACTTTAGAAACCAACTTGTAGACCACATTGCAGCAAGCAATAGGTCTAAAGTCTTTAACCAAAGTAGGGTTAAGAACTTTGGGAACAAGAGTGATGGATGTAGTGTTGAACTGAGGTAACATAGTGTTAGACAAGAACAACTCCTTTACTGCTCTATAAACATCCTCCTTGATTATATGCCAAGACTTCTTAAAGAAAACAGCATTGAGACCATCCAGACCAGAAGCTTTATCATCTCCAATAGCTTTCAGGGCTAGATCAATTTCATCATTAGTAACCTGTCTAATCAGCCACCTCTTAGCAGAAACACTAAGTGTTGGCCCTTTTCTCAAAGTAGGTAAGTGCACAGAAGGGAGAGAAGGAGCAGAAGAGCCAAGCAAAGCTTTATAGAAAGAGATAACTTCCTTATGAATAGCCTCATCATCAACTAATTTGTTGCCATTAGCATCATATAGGATAGAAATCCTATTTACTCTGTTTCTTTCTTTCAGTGATGAGAAGAAATAGTGGTGATTAGAGTCCCCCACCTGCAACCACTGAATTCTAGATTTTTGCCTTAGAGCAATCTCATCTACTTTGAGCCGTTTCCTCAAGTCAGCAATACACTCAATTTCTTGCAGGTGCAACTCAGTGGTAGGAGCAGTGACCAAATCTTGTTGTACAGATGCCAACAAGGTTCTAGCTTTGTCAATCTTCTCAGCAATACCAGCAAATTCCTCCCTATGGAGACTCTTCAACTTACACTTCACCTGTTTCAGTTTACACCAAAGTTGGAACATACATGTACCAGCACCAGGAGAATCCAAAACTTCTTTCACCAGTGGTGCAAACTGTGTATGATCAGCAAGAAAATTCAAGAATCTAAAAGGTTTACCCCCTTCTGGAACTTCAGGTAAGCAAGAGATCATTAAAGGCACATGATCAGAGATAGAAAAGTTTAAATACTGCACAGGCACCCCACTGAATTTCATCACCCAGGCAGGATTACCCAAACACCAATCTATTCTACTTGCTACTTTCCCCTCACCAGCCCCTTTATGCCAGGAAAAATAACCCCAACACTCTGCAGAACACACAATCCAGCAGAAACAACAAAGTTGTTAAAATCACAAGTTTCAGCAGCTGTAACAGGACATCCATTTATTCTATCCCCATCAGCCAATATAGTGTTAAAGTCACCTGACAATATCCATGGATATGCCCCAACACTGGCTTGAATCTGTAACAGAGCTGACCATAAACTTTTCCTATCCTCAATAGTATGCAGTCCATACACTGCAGTGAAGTACAAATAAACACACCCAGTTCTATCCCTAACCACACAGTGAATAAACTGCTCATGGCATGTTAGAATAGACAAATCCACCTCAAGGTGCTGCCAACCTAACCAAATCCTGCCCCTAGGGTTATCTTTATAGTTTTCTCCCCAGCTCCAGTATCTACCAAACTTACTAGAAATTTGCTTGAACTTTGTTTCTTTAACTCTAGTTTCAATTAAGGCTATAACATGAATACTATTCTTGTTTAAAATCTGCTTAACCTCAACAATCTTACCATGATCATTAAGGCCTCTATCATTCCAAGAACAAAGACTAACCTTCTTCATGATTAGGTGCTTGAGTAACAGTGTGGTCATCTCCAACTTCACTCATATCCCCATCAGTTATTTCTTTGAACCCCAGATCACTTGAAAGAACAGTGAATGGATTACTAGGACTCATGTTTCTCATTCTAGAAGGCCCTTTGGTCCTTCTGGTTACAATCTGCCAGTCAACATTTCCACTAGCTTGTGGAACAACTTGAGTGTGGGGTGGTGTATGGGCATTGGTACTAACAACCTGTGGTTGTTCAGCCTGTTGCATCTGCTTTGGCACCCAAACTTTCTTCACAGCTGGTTTGACAGGTTTAGCCTTTTGTAGTTTATCACAGTCATGACCCACTACATTGCAAGGTTTACAGAATTGTGGCTTCCAATCATATGACACTGGTTGCTTAAAAGCTTTCCCAGTAGTATCCTCTATCCAAACATGATCAGGTAATGGATTAGTGACATCCATTTCAATCAGTACTCTAGCAAAGGAAACCCTTTCTTGCCTTGTTGTGCACCCATCTGCAAACAAAGGAACTCCAAGCAAGCTACTGATCCTGCTAAGAGAATCACTACCCCAACAGTTGAGAGGAAGGTTAGGAAATTTCACCCACAATGGAATAACCTTAAGAACTTCTTCATAGAAATTGAAATTTGCTACCCAAGGCTTAATAATGACAGGTTTACCATAGAAGGTATAGGGTCCACCAACAACTATAGTGTTTTTGTCCTCTACATTAGCAAACTTAAGGATGAAGTAACCCTCATCATGGTAGAAGACCTGTGGTTGTGTCACATTGCTCCACACAGCAGCCATAAACCTCTTAACAGAAGCAATAGTGGGGGATTCACCCACCACATACATGACTATTGCAGCCTGCCACTTATCAGCCATAGAATCCAACTCCTTCTGCTGGAGTTGAGCCACTTTCCTACCATCTTTAACAAGAGGATTAATAAATCCAAGCTCAGCCCCCTTCGAAGCCATTTTCGAACCAACAAATAAGTTTTTCCAAGGGTCAGCAGGAAGAGTAACAACAGGGTCTACAATCACATGAGCACTAGCATCGCAGTTATTAGAATTTCCATTACTTGGTTCAGTCACAACAGGGACAACAGCAGGGGATTGTGAGAAAACAGAGTCCGTGCAATTTTGTTCATTCAATCGACCATTCCAGGTTAAGCCCAGCTCACGATTTAGTGCAATTATGACTCTATGGAGTTTCTTAGGGATCATACCAGCCGAAGGATGCACTAGATCTGAGTGAATGAGTTCATCATCATCTTCAATCAGCGCAGAACTGGAATCATCTGGGTTTCCATTTCGAGCATCAGTATTGCCTTGAATGTTATCACAAGAAGCAGGAATCGTCCGAGAATCATCTTCCGAAGCCACCGGAGAAATTACCGGAGCAGTAGCCTTCTTCTTCCTCCCCATCAATGGAGGGGTGCGCACGTTAGTAAACACCCTTAACGTGCACCACACTCAGCAAGAGAGAGAGAGAGAAGATTTTGACCTTGGTAAAAGAGTTTTTAAAAGACTAATAAATGTATCGTAATTTTTATTTTAAACATCCAAAATATCAATCCCGGAGAAAAAAAGTTCAAAAAACATATCGAATTTTTGGATATTTTTAATTTTGTGTAATTTTGGGATTTAATTTTGGTTATTTTTGTTGATTTTAATTTTTATTAATTAATTAAAATAATTAAAATATGATTAAGTGTTATTATAAAGTAATTATTGGACTAATTGGAAAAAGGTTGCAATTGGCAACAATCACTAAACACCTAGACATTAATTGACAGCTCTAACAAGTTAGCTAGTATATAATTCACAAAGTCCTTAAAAACGTAGGTGGTAATTGGAAAATTCTCCTTAAGTTCATGATTAAAGAAAAATCTAGAAGTTGTTCACGGAGATGATGTGAATAATGATAAAGTTAGAGAGTGAGTCATGAACAATTTAGTTTTGTTTTTGAGTAAAGATGCTCTGAGGAAAGGAAGGAGTAACAGTTGATGATTTCAAGTAGTTTTTGCGCTCAATAGTAGATAACTAGATTTAAAGCCCGTGCATCGCACGGGTTATTTTTTTTTTTTTTATGAGATTTGTTTTGTCAACTCTTTTATAATCAATGAATATGACAGTTTTAACGGGCTTATTTCTCTTAAAGAATTTCAAAATTTATCTCTTATTATCTTTTACCGGGCCTTATTTATCTATTTTTGTTTTTCTCTTATTATCTTTTAAAAAAAATTCAAAACTTATCTCTTATTATCTTTTATCGGTTCTTTATTTATCTATTTTTATTTTTTTCTTATTATCTTTTTCTGAGTTTTATTTATCTTATCTTTTATTATTTTTTTTACTGGTTTTTATATCTATTTTATTTTTCTCTAGAGTTTTATTTATCTCTATCTCTTATTATCTTTTATCCGGTGTTTATTTATCTATTTTTAATTTTTAATAAATCTAAAATAATCTAAAATAATATTTTTTAATCCCAAATCTAATGAAGTTAGGGCCTCATTCACCACTTTCAAGAAAAAGGAGATATCAAGCATGGCTACTGTAGTATATCCAGGAAGCTCAGAGCATAAATTTAAGTAAGAAAATACTTCATCCATCAATCCGTTTGCTCTCAAGTCAAGTGTTGATATGGTGGTATTATACTGTATCATATCGCCCATGTACTCTGCACCTTTTCGTCCAATCTGCAACATATGACCAGATAATATCCTAAGTTAACATCTAAAATAGTAAAAGGTATTTGTTCTATTATTAATGATAATATTGATTGTATTAGTCTAACTGTTAAAACTGAGAGTCTGTGTACACGATTAAATCCATGTTCAAATTTCTCTTTCTCATCACGCGTATGCCCTTGTAGCCAGGGGCGAAATTAGGGGAGGTAGGCGGGGGTCATGACCCCCCATGCATGGGCGGATCTTGGTTATGGCTGGGGTGGGCCTGGCCCCCCGGCCGAAAAATTTTGTATTGTATTTTTAGCTATGGCCCCCTAAAATTTGTGTATAATTGTATAATTACATAATAAATTGCTTAATTTTTTTTCTACCGGCCCCTCTCATAAAACCGTTCAAGGTCCGCCACTGGCCCCATGATATATTTAACTATTAAATATGCATTATAAAAGCACATGTATAGTATAGCTCAAGTGGTGAGCTTGTTGCTGGTGAGACCTTCGAAGCAGCTGCAGAGGAAGAACGGAAGTCTTAAGTTGATAGAGATTTTGTGTCCCGCTTTATTTTTTTAAAATGAGCTCTTATTTTACATTGAACTTAATTTTTAGGGTTTTGGGTAAGACTATTCATGATTCAATTAATAAGAAGTTGACAAACCTATTGAATTGCATGATAAAACGGGTTGGCTGAAGGATGATCTAAACCAATTGGTCAAAGCCCTAAAAACATTTTTTTTTATTTGCTAGCAATAAAATAAGAATCAATTCAAATAATTATAAAAATTTATCTATTGGTTCCCTCCAATCTTGATTTATCGGATATAATTAATAACATTGTTTGTTAACGATTTAACGTGCACCTACATACTTTCCTTCACCATGTGTAAAATTCGATTAGAGCTCATCTTAATTATGGCCGGATTTGGCCCTAGAATATATGCTCACCTTTTCTTTTTAATTAGGGTAAAACCTAATCAAATCATTTGTCAACCATATGAATGATCGTCTTCATTCCACATTATTGTTGATCATAGCAGCGGCATCAATGAAGTTTATAGGATGTCACCTACGTCTCAAAGAAAAAAAATTCCTTAAAATACACACTCCTAAGTCAAAATATTAAAATAAATATAATCGACACTATGATTAAAATTTCTGGATCCACTTTTGATTATCAGTTTCAATACAAAACATCTTTCGAACTATATTATTATTATCACTAGATTTAAAGCCCGTGCAATGCACGGGTTAAATTATATTTTTATGAGATTTTTTTCCAACTCCAAACAATAGTTAGAACAGTACTTGTTTTTATAACCAATGAGGATGACTTACAGTTTTAACGGGTCTTTGTTTATCTATTAATTTATTTATTTTATAATTTATCTCTTATCATCTTTTTATCGGATCTTTATTTATCTATCTTTATTTATCTCTTATTATCTTTTACTCAGTTTTATTTATCTTTAAAACATTTCAAAACTTATCTCTTATTATCTTTTACTGAATTTTATTTATCTTTTAAACAATTTCAAAACTTAACTCTTATTATCCCCTCTTAAGAAATAAGATAGAATTACAAATAGTGAGTTTTCTCAAATGCAAAATACCATAGGGAAAAATAGATAGAACAACATATGCATAGTAGTGATCATTCTATACAATTCTTCATTCTATATGAACTGAATATTTTAAAATTTTAAATTTAAAAGCGTAAACAAAAAGAAGATGAAGACAAGTGAGGAAGTTGTAACCAACCCTCCGACTAATTAATGTAGACACCTACTTTTGTCCCCATTTCCGAAAGGGAAGGTTCGATGATGAGAACACAAATCTCCATTTGGCAACGCATCTCCTATAAAATAACGAATCTCGATCACCCTTTTCATTTCAGCCAAACCTGCTATTTATAGAAACCTGCTAAAAATAGTAACTGCCATAACGGGTAGTTGTTAAAAGTGGCAAGACATAAAAGATAGAAATCTGTCAGAATTAGGTGTTGCACTCCAACATAAGTCCTAAAAGAGATAGAATTGGCAAAGGAATTCTGTTCCTGCTATAATTCGGAAATAAGAGTTACGTATTAATTAAATTCCTAACGAACCTAGAGTTCGTAACGGGCCCAGACGCATTCCGTCATAAGTTGATACGCACTAAGAAACTCGGATAAGTCTCAAAAGCTCCGTGATTAAGAGTCCAAATCTGACAAAAGGCTCGGCTCAGACCCTATTTTCAACGCCTGGGTCTGGGCGCCGAAATCTTCGGCGCCCAGCCCTGGGCGCTGAAAATACCTGGGGACGTGTCGTCTCCGAATTCTTTTTGGAGTCGGATTCTAAAGATCTATCTTTCCACAAACTCTTTCCCTATAAATACAGCCTCAAAACCTACGTGGACACACAATTCATAATCTGAGTATTGACTCCAACCCTAAGCCTAAGCCTCACGCTGCGAAATTGATCCCGCGTTCTGTCGCAATCGACCCAAAAGTCGAACAGAACGTATCCTGTCCCTTGTAGCCGAAGAATTAAGCCCGGATACTGGAACCTTGCTTGGAAACTCGAGATTCGTTAAATAAAAGGAGAAATAGCAAAGCCAAAGTGGTTAGTTTTCCGAGAACTACAACGCACCTCTCAAGGGTGCGTTGTAATGCGTCCCTTCGTATGATTTAATCGCTTTCATCACCCTTTTATAAAATTGTTAAACTATTAATTTGATTGTTCTATCAGGCCTAATAAGATAATACCTTGGACAATTGAATTATCATGCTAGGTACCTTAAATCAATCTAAATAAGATAATCACGATCGATTTAGTATTATGTGTTGCATATTGCTAAAATCAATTCAGAGTAGTTTAATAGTTAACGCATGTCCCTTCAATTATTTATGCTGAGCTAGTAAGGATAACCTGCCTCTGGAGTTATCGAAGAGCACTCCTCTCGATAGTTACAGTCCCCCGAACTCTCAATCTCTGCCCTACGAGTGTACGTTGAGCGATCCCCACACCAGGGATCACAAGGGAACCTATGGCCATCGTGGTCAAACATAATTGCACTCCCTTTATGTCACGATAACCGGGTTTTGTCAGTTTTACTCATTGTCGTTAAAAACTGAATGGCGACTCCTATATTACTAGTCGATTGGGTGTAAACTCACAGGAAATCCAATTACACTTGATCTGACAACGTCACGCCAACGAGGGACGAGGTCACGCAGCCTCATGCTTTTTCGACCCCCTTACAGTGGTGACTCCGCTGGGGAAGTGAAGGAAATACTCGTGCTCGTAGGTAATTAAAATAGCCGAAGGGTGAAACGATCCTACCCCGCGTTTGTTTCCCCATCAAGTTGGGACGACCTGAAAATCAACATATTAATGTGAACGGGCAGAACCGCATAACGAATCTTGGCTCCCTTGGCATGTTTCATCTCGGGAGTTGGGACTAAGGATACCCATCGCCAACCGGGGGGTGCATACTGTGAGGGGGTCGAAAAAGCACGAGGCTAATGCGTGACCTCGTCCCTCGTGGGTGTGACGCTTCTTTTTGTCAAATCAAGTGTAATTGGATTTCCTGTGAGTTTACACCCAATTGACTAGTAATATAGGAGTCGCCATTCAATTTTTAACGACAATGAGAAAAACTGACAAAACCCGGTTATCGTGACATAAAGGGAGTGCAATTATGTTTGACCACGACGGCCGTAGGTTCCCTTGTGATCCCTGGTGGTGGGGATCGCTCAACGTACACCCGCAGGGTAGAGATTGAGGGTTCGGGGGACTGTAACTACCGAGAGGAGTACTCGCTCTTCGATAACTCCAGAGACAGGATATCCTTACTAGCTCAGCATAAATAATTGAATGGACATGCGTTAACTATTAAGCTAATCTGAGTTGATTTTATTAATATGCAACATATAGTACTAGATCGAACGCGATTATCTGATTTAGATTGTTTTAAGGGACCTAGCATGATAATCCAATTTCCAAAAAATATCATATTTATTAAGCGTGATCGAACAATCAGATTTTAGTTAGTTTAACAATTCATAAAAGGGAGAGGAAAGCAATTAAACCATGGAAAAGGGACACATTACGACGCACCCTTGAGAGGTGCGTCACGGTTCTCAGAAAACTAACCACTTTGACTTTGCTATTTCTCCTTTTATTTTACGAATCTTAAATTATGGGACGGGATACGTTCTGTTCGATTTATGGATCGATTGCGACAGAACGCGTGATCAGTTTTGCAGCGTGAGGCTTAGGCTTAGGGGTGTAGAGTCAATACTCAGAATAATAATTGTGTGTTGTGTCCTTTTCACGTCGAACTTAAGGCCCTATTTATAGAAAAGATTTCGTGGAAAGATAGAATTGCAGAACTCTAATCCACGAGGAATTAGGAAAAAACACGTACCATGTATTTTCAGCGCCCAGGCCTGGGCGCCAAAGATTTCGGCGCCCAAAGCCAGGCGTTGAAAATAGGATATGGGCTGTTTTTCTTAGTCAGATTCGGATTCCTAGAATCCGGAGTATTTGAGATTTAATTGAGTCTTTTAGTGCGTATTAACCTTGTGACGGGATGCGTCTGGGCCCGTTACGAACTCTAGGCTCGTTAGGATTTTAATTAATACGTGACTCTTACTTTCGAATCATATTAGGAATAGGATTCTCTCGCAATTTCTATCTCATTTAGGATTTATGTTGGAGTGCAACACCTAATTCTGACAGGTTTCTATCTTTTATGACTTGCCACTTTTAACAACTACCCATTACGGCAGTTACTATTTTTAGCAGGTTTCCATAAATAGCAGGTTTCTATAAATAGCAGGTTTCGGGTGAAATGAAAAGGGGTAATGAGATTCGTTATTTTATAGGAGATGCGTTGTCAAGTGGAGATTTACATTTTCATCATCGAACCTTCCATTTCGGGAATGGGGACAAAAGTAGGTGTCTACACATACGCTTCGAATGTTGTCCACTCGGCACTTGTCGCTAGTAGTACACCCGTCCCACACCCAATCGCTCGCCCACTAGGTCCCTCTCATTGGTGCATGCCCCCTTGGCTTACATCGTGATTGGACTCTTGGGACGAAATTTGTCTGTTGAAGGCACTACCTCGACCGGGGCATGTGTTGGATCTACGATAGAATCGGTACCAAGCCGGCGCAAATATTACCCATAGAAGCCTATCATAAACTACATGACATATTATTATTTTGCCTCATGTTGTAATGTTAGTTATGTGTAGCGAATTATGTGATTGCGTGTGACAAATAATGTTAGAAAACCAACGACCTTAAAAATTGTCCAAACATTCATAAACACCAATTGGCCAAAGAGTTATACTAAAATACGTGTTCCGCAACCCCGAACGATCGCCACAAAAATGAGCGACGCTCAGGATGGCCCGTAACGAATCCCACAACGCTACACAACTTGTAAAGGACGTTATTAGGCAAGCACGCAAAATTAAGTCGCATGTACAAAAAAATATACGCGAACAGAATACGAGTACCAGTCAGGGACGCATTTTCAGCGCCCCTGGCTGGGCGCCAATAATTTCCAACGCCCTCCGCTGGGCACTGAAGTTGCTGCCTGGCGTTTTGGTCAAGCACAGCAGCCTCGGTGCCCGCGCATAAAATTCACGTAGCAATAAAAAAATTCGTAACAAATTTGCTACAAGGACGTATGAAAAAAGGCACTCGATTCTAAGAACGACTTATAAAATAAACAACTCTTTGTGTCGTCATTAGGCCTCCTATGACGACAATGTTCGGCACCAAAACCGAACATGCTAATTAAAATAACCTTGAATGTCACATGGGCAAAGTATTCAAAAAATGATGTTCAAATAAAGTTTTCAAGGAAAAATAATGTTCGAATAAAAAATAAATAAATCCGAGTCTAGACTAAGCTATGCCAAAGTACAATCTAAATCCTAAGTCTTAGTTGCCTTATACATAGAATCGATCCTAATGCTTGGTGTCGTTCTGCAAGTTAAAAGGTTAAACCATATTGAGTCTCCCTTCCTAACATTTAAATCAATAAGCACCCATATGTAATTGTCATCCCCTGCTAAAAATCTACGGCCTCAATACTCTCTCTCACCAATAAAAAGAATATATTATAGTATTTGCAAAATGGAAACAGCCACATTCTGAAAATCATCCCTCCATAGTCGCACAACCCCCAAAGTGAACCTAAGGTGTCAATACCATTGGCAAAAAATTAATGGCCTCAAGGCTTATGATCACATTTAGACCGGATGGGCCAGAGGGAGGAGCATTCCTTATCTGTAGCTCCTGCTGCTAAACCAGCTATTGTTCCTTTTGCTCCACGATTATCATAGTCCTCTCGAGCCACTCGCTCCTTGAAATACTCCTAAGTACGGACTAAAAGATTTTCCATGAACGCAACATGACGAACCATGAAAATACCCAAATCGGCATGCCATAAGGCTACCATCGTGGTAAAGCAATACACACTAAGAGGGAAGCCGCACTAATGATTCTAGTCTTGCGAAAATGAAATTCGATCTCCCCAACTAACTACCTTGCCAACATTAAGCAAAATGGCGCATGACCAATGAACACCCAAGGGTTAAAATCTAAAGTGTCAACCAACGGAAGTTATGGTCCAATTAGCCTAAGTCTAAGAGTCGCTTGGTCAAGTATTATAGGCTTATCCCACGTCATTATTTTGAGTCTAGGCCACCTCCTTGTACTCATACACGAGTTATAATAAAAAAATTAATGAAAGTTCGAGTCTAAATCACAACTTCCAATTAAATCCCGAAAACTGGAATCTGAAAAGAAGCAAAAAAAATATTTTCGATGTAATTCTTTCGTTAAATTTCAATAAAGTAAAACAACATTTTGAATCTACGGTATTTGCACATTTTAAGAAACGACTAGATACCCTTGCAAAGTAAGACAATTTAAAGGTCCACCCTAGGCCTATTATAATTAAAGGTCCACTATAGGCCTACCAAACGAGGCTCACCCAGTCTCGCCTCATGACTCAAAGACCAAAACCATCTACCTTTTAGCCCAAGTAAAAAGGGGGAGAAATCCCAAGCAAAAAAGAAAAAAGAGAAAGAGAAAAGGGAGAGCGAAAAGAGCGAGCCATGAAATACTTAAAGAGAAAGAGAAAAGGGAGAGCGAAAAGAGCGAGCCATGAAATATTTAGCCCGTACCTCCCAAAGTGCAAAATTTACCCAAGTAAACGAAGGAAAAGAATTGAGTCAACCAATCCAAATCATATCACAAAAACTACATAAAGTTCTACGATCTTCTACCCTTTTCAATCCTCATGCTTGACTAATACCTATACAAATTATCCTATCTCAGTCAACCCATCTTTCAAGACATCTTGAGTCTCAAATAAAAAAAGACAAATGAAAGGTACATTCTACGCTTAACGTAAAAAAAAATGAAACTTTGCAAAAAACCTTTAAAGTTCGTCTAAAAAAGAAGCATTTAGCGCACCAAAAAAGATCCGCCCAGAAATCATTTTCAGCGCCCAGAGCTGGGTGCCGAAATCTTTAACGCCCCAGCCTGGGCGCTGATTCTCTCTGCTTGCCAAATTTTGTCCAGAAGTGCTCGTCAATTTATCCGCACATACACGAAAAAATAACGAACACTTGGAGGGGTACAACACGTATTCAGATATACGTACCAAAAAACACATGAAAAGATTCTTGTGCAAATACATGTACTTAAAAAATAAAACAAATTTTTGGCTTACGACAAAGCAGCAGATTAAAATAATAATAAACTTCACTTATTTCACCCTATTTCAAACATTACGATTCCACTCGAACGTACTTGTTTAAAGTCGGCATTCTAAGAAACCATTTTCTGGCTAAGAACTACGCAAGACCTGATTCCAAATTAAATCTATTTAAGGTGGATACGTAGGCAATCCATGATTCGGTCCAATAAATTTGCAAAAATGTTAAAGCCTATAGAATAACAAGAATAAAAAATAGAATCCCTTATTGAAATTTAATTACTTGCGACTAAGGACCTGCGCGGTTAGTGACGCAGACCCCGCCGGCTAAAGATGGCGAGCCTGTCCGCTAAGGGTGGACACCCCGTCCGATAGAAGTGGACGAATCTGTTTTTGAAATTTGAAGATAAGGACCTACGCGGTTTGTGACGTAGACCCTGCCGGCTAAAGATGGCGAGCCTGTTTTATTTTGTTTTTTGAAGATTCTATTTTTGGAAAACTGAGGATCTGCGCGGCTAGTGACGCAGACCCCGCCCGCTGAGGGTGGGCGAACCCTGTCCACTAAGGGTGGACGTCCCTGAACTTGTTTTTCTATTTGGAACTCGCGCGGTTCGTGGCGCGATCTTGCCCGATTGAGGTGGGCAAGTCCCTATTTCATTTGTCTTTGTGATTTCTTTGAGAATTTCTTTTCTTATTCATTCTTGCAGGAGCGAATTCTTTCGAGGGATGCTCGGATTTAGTTGTAGCCTGAATGTGGGTGACAACGTGCTTAGACGGACCATTGTTTTGTGGTCATCTTCTTTCGTGGTTTTGAGCTAGTCTTTATGGCTCGGTTTTTGCCACTACTTGGTCTTTGATCAGAGGACCATGTACAAATGTCAATGACGACCCTTTTCTGAGGTCGAACCTGTTCTTTTGAGATCATCCAAATATGGGACGGCATATAGCGCAGCCCGGGAATGTGATTTTGATTGAGCGCTCTCTGTTGGAGTATACTTTTCGCGAGCCCCCAAGCACTCGGGCTTTGGCGGTCATTTTTCGCATACTTCATAACGTCTTTTAATCATGTTTGGGGTCGAGCTCGTATGTGCGAGCGACCTTTTATAGTGGTGTGCTACTTTGGCGAAGTCATGGGGTGCGACTTCAGTCTTCGGGCGACAAAGTTTAATATCATTCGGTTTAGCTTGGCCCGATTTAATCCTTTGACAGACAAACATTTTTTATTTGAGAAACCAACGACTTAACAACATTTTTTTTGTGTTTCGAAGAATGACCTTGATATTTTTTATTTTGAAAAGTGTACATATATGTTTCTTGAGACAAGTCTAAGTTTCGACCAAGTTTTACCATTCAATTTTGCTATTTGGGAGCTTAAAGGTGCTTTTGGGCTTGATCTTAATTGTACATAGGGCCTCGTGTCTAGCAACACGGTTTTAAGTCTTTTCCTGCTCCGCGTTTTGTGAAATCTGGGCCTTGGGCTGCATTTTCGGCGCCCAAGGCTGGGCGTTAATTATTTCGGCGCCCAGCTTCGGGCGCTGAAAGTCCTTTCCTGGCGAATTTTGACTTTCGGATTTCTTAACGCGTTTCCGAATGGGATCAGGATGTCACTTGATGCGTTCAGCTATATATAGAGGCTAGATACGTCCCTATTTTCCATCACTCTCAATTTCCTTCTTTCTTTGTTGTGTTTTAATTACTCCTTGCTTTCGTCATGTCGATTCCCACTTTCTCACTCCAACGGACTGTTAGGCGTTGGCTACGGGCCCTTAATCCTACAGAAAAGGCTTTGTTGAAAGAATACCACTTAGAGGAACTTTTAGGCTTACAACAAATTAACATTGACTATAATTTTCTACACGCAGCCCTAAGCTTTTGGGATTCCGATCATCATATTTTTGTCTTTCGGGGCAACGAAATATGTCCTTTGCCAGATGAATTTGCTGCGATCCTTGGTTATCCTACTAATGCTACCCCTGCCACTCCTGGCACTATTGAAGAGAGTAAAATAACCATAGGGGCTTTCCGAGGACTAGATGCTAACATGCTTGCTGAAGTTGTTGTAGGTGATGAGGTTAATTTGGCAAAACTTGTAAAACACCACTTTAGGCCTAGTGAGAATATGACCGAACAGAAATTGAATATTCGAGCCCTTGTATTTTTCTTGTTGAATCATTATTTGCTGTCGAATAACAATGGTGAGTTCGGTGACATAAGGTTGATCCCCTTGATTAGCCAGATGGAAAGTTGCTATTCTATTATGCCTTTGGTGGTTGCCGAGACTTTGCTGAGTGCAGATGAGCTGAAGAAGGACGCAAAATCTGAATATTTTAAGGGAAGCCCCCTATTACTGCAGGTAATCGATTTTTTTGCTCACGTATACGTTTTTTTTTCATATATATTTTTCATTCGTCCTGCCTTGGGGCTGAGTTTCAGTGCCCAGGGCTGGGCGCTGGAATTTTCGGCGCCTGTTCCTGGGCGTTGAAACTGCGCCCCAGGAACCATTTTCTTTTTATTATTATTTTTTGATCGTACCCGTTTTTTGCAGATTTGGCTCGTGGAACGGCTTAGGCTCTTGGAAGCTCCTACCGATCCTAAACATTATCGCCCTATAGCCTTGGGTAACCGAAAATACTTGCACCAAGGCCAGGACGAGGCCGAATGGGCCTCCTTTTTTACTTATGGCATCTGTTCTATTAAGTGGGTGGTACCGTGGTGGGGTTTGACTACTTTGACGGGGGGTTCTGATGTATCGGTTTATGTTTCCTTGTTGGGGCTATCTCGACCCATTTATATTTTCCCTGACCGAGTCATGCGTCAATATGGTTTGAGGCAGACTATCCCCTTTTCTGATACGGTACCACCTAAGGTAACGGCCTTTTCACAAGCACGGGTTCTAGCGTGGGCTAAGTATTATGATGGTCTCCCGCGTTGGGCCGTAGCTACAAATGGCTTTGTGGGTCTTTCTGAAAACTACAAGTTGTGGATGAGCTCTGATGATAAAGCTGTGAGGACCGAGGCTCGAAATGGGGAGCCGGCTGAGCTTTTGATACCTCGTATTCGTGTTAAGTAAGAGGGTCCTGATTATGCCAAACCTCGTACCCATGGTATTAAAACTGTGAAAGCTCGTCCTGATCGAAAGCGAAAGGAAGTTCCTCCCCGTTCCAGTTTCAGGCCTAAAAAGATGCCTAACATGAAGGGGCCTTCTGTTATTAAAAGAAATGCAAGCTCTCGCGGAGATCATCGCCGGAACAATGTATGGGTTAGGAAGGCTCAGCCGCCTGTAGAAACATCGACTAGTCTAGTTGATGATAATAATCCTTCTCCCACCATTGTCTGTGCCCTTGAGGCTGAGCGGGCTATAACTGAGAATGTTTCTGAAGCCTTGGCGTCTTTGGAAGTTAGTGTCCAGGAGCCGGTTCTTATGGAGATTGATATTGGGGAAGCGCAGAAGACTGTGGGGGTGGATCCTGCGAACATTGCCCTCTACAAGACTTTATTTGATGATCCGGAAGAACTAGAGTAGTGTAGTTCTTGCTAGGTTGTAGGTGCCCTTTATTTATTTCAGTTGTGTTTGTTTTTTTCATTTCTTGGCACTTTGTTTTCCTTCTTATTATTTTTAATAAAGGCGTATTTTGTTTTTTTTCATTTTCATTTTTTGTTTCTCCTCCTTTTTTTTATATTTTTATATGTCTAACACTTTTTGCATAATTTATGTATGTTTGTTTTTTGATTGGACCGAATCCTTGGTAAGGATTGCCTACGTATCTTGTCAGAATCAGGTCGCGCGTAGTTCTGGCTAGAATAAGTTCTAGGATGCCAAATTTTAATAGTTATGCCCTGAGGTGGTAGCATATTACTTAATCGGTCAAAGGAGTGAAGTATTATCATTATTTTCGTCTGCCGTTTTTTGTTTGCCGTAAGTCGCGTAAAAAAAATGAAATTCGACTACTTTTTGTATGGCTATATTTTTTGGTGAGCCCATTTGGATACGTGTTGTACCCCCAAGTGTTCGTTATTTTTCCGTTATGTGCGGATAAAATGACGAGCACTTCTAAAAAAAATTAGGCAGGCAGAGAGTTTCAACGCCCAGGCTGGGGCGTCAAAGATTTCGGCGCCCAACCCTGGGCGCTGAAAATGACTTGGGCGGTCGTTTTTGACGCTTTGCTTCACGTGTTCTTGCATTTATTTCTTTTTTCTCTTTTTTTAGTGCTTTGATTTTGCTCGTATTTAAAATCAATTTTGAGGCTAAATCGGAGGCTTTTTTGACTGTTAGCTTGAGATGCATTTTTGTCCGGATTAATTTTTTCTATCCGTAACACGGAACGGCTTTGAAAATGGAGTTAGGGTGTGGAAGATATGAAGATCTTTGTATAGGCTTTTGGATGGGTTGAGGTGTGTGTTGATGCGGGGCGCGGTGTCTATTTTTTATGAGTTTTTTCTTGAGCAACCTTTGTATTGTTTGAATTTGATTTCCTTTTGATTTCTTTGGGTTGCATGCATTGACTTTTATGATGACACTGGTTGAATTTTTAGGTTTTGGGGATATGAATGGGATGGTGCGGTTTATTTTGTGGGTTTTCGGGAACTGGTTCCCGTGGCACTATTTCAAGACCGAATGGGCCTCGTTTGTTGGGCCTAGAGTGGGCCGCCTCTTTTTTTTTTTTTTTTTTGTATTTTGCAAGTACATTTGGTGTTTACTTAGTGTTAGAATAAAATTTTTGGAGAAATATTACGCCTTTATTAATTTGGAAAGTAAGGAAAACACACTGAAACAAACTTGACCTATATTCTAAGGGGTTTTAGGACCATCTAAAGTCTTTATTATTTTTCTACCAATCTAAAGAACTACTAGGCGCTTTTTACTACGGTGCTCTATGTGGCTCAAGCCTTGGGTTTAGTCTCGTAAAACTTTGGTCCTTCACCGGTACTCATCTTGAATTCTATTCCTTTTGCATTGACCCACTGATATGTCTTCACCCATCCGTTCTCGATCTCACCTAGTGTTGATGCAGGAGCGATTAACCGGGTTGGATCGAAACCTTCATCTTGTAAAGCTAGGGTAGTCGTCACAGTCTCGTCCTCCATAGGCCTCAATTCGTTAAACAATGTCCATAGAGCCTGGTCGTCCAATATTTCAGTTGTTTTAGTCTTGGTGAGGTGGGGTGCCTCATCCAAGGTGTGGCAGACATGGAAGATTTCAAATCCTGGTTTTACCAAGCCATCCTGAACGAAGGGTTAAGGGAAATCACAGCACGGGTGTCCTTCTCCTTCCCGAACGAACATCCCGTTAAGGGTTCTTTGATATGGGGGAAGGAGGGTGGCTTGTTTGGCCTTGCTAAGGCGTAGCCTAGACAGGCGGTCAGCAATATCTTCCTCCGTTGGTTCATAGCCTAAGTCAAAGGGAGGAGATTTGTTGGGTAAAGGATGGAATGTGCATTCCTTCTTCCTTATGCCTAATGGGGTTCCAGGGAAATAACTTTGAGCTAACAGCATTCTAGGGATGACTCGGGATGCATGCGGGTCTAGGAATGCTGGATCATAATCTTCGATGAACTGGATTGTTTCTTCCATTTGAAACCCGTAAAGGTCATCTGCAGTTTCGGCCGTTCCAACCATAGTACAACTGACGTCAAGAGGAGGGGCGCGGATTTCTAGTATTACCCCGTTATGGTTAAGTTTTACCATTTGGTGCAAGGTAGAAGCCACACCTCCTAAGTCATGAAGCCAAGGTCGCCCCAAGAGGAGGTTGAAAGTGGGCTTGATGTCAATTATTTGAAACTCCGTGGTGCGTGCCACAGGCCCGGTTTGTATGGTGAGGTTGATTTTTCCCAACACAGGCCTTCGGGAGTTATCATAAGCTCGTACCCCTTGCGTGGAGGTTTGGAAGTCATCATTTCCTAGCCCCAAGCAATGGGCGGTTCGCAATGGGAAAACATTGACCGCTGAACCGTTATCTACGAGCGTTAGGGGGATGTTTTGTCCTTTGCATCCAACCACTAGATAAAGGGCTTTGTTGTGAGCACCCCCCTCTTTGGGCAAGTCTTTGTCAGTGAAAACTATGGCCTTTTCTCCGGCATCTCTCGTGACATGGCTAACCAGTGAGTCAGGTGTGATATCTGTAGGTACTGAGATGAGGTCGAGTGAGCGAATAAGCTTTTCGCAATGTTCCTTTGAAGTACACATGAGATCCCAGATGGTAATTTCGGCTTTGGTTCTTTTTAGTTGTTTCAAGAGAGGATTTTCAATGACTTCCGCGACGGTGGTGTGCCGTCCATTCTCAGGAGTTTGCCTAACTGGGATATCGTCCATAGGAGGTGGGCGAATATCCGGTTGGTATATCCTTCCGGATCGGGTGAGGTTGTCGACCTCGGGCTCCTGAGGGGTGGTGTCAATGAGAGCGTACCCGGGCCAAATTTCAGTAAAGAGGTCCTGGCCCGACACTTGAGATAGGTAAATATCTCCAGCATCATCATCCCACACACCGCACACTTCTCTCTCGATTCGATCCATAGGGACCACAGCGGGTGGTGCACCTTGGGGCGTAATGTACACCGTAGGGTCGAAGTTCTCATTTTTTGGTTGGTCGAGAGAGATGTGACAAGAGCCGAGTGGGCTCTTGTTGTTGTTGGGTTTTCCAACGTTAGGGAGAGGTATCACTTCATCCTCTATCATGTCCTGGATCGTATGTTTTAGATTCCAGCAGTTTTCGGTGTCATGCCCATTTCCTTGATGGAATTTGCAGTAAGTACCTTCGACCCAATATTTGTTCTTCACAGGAGGGTCACGGGTGGGGCCTATAGGTCTCAACTTTCCTTGATTGGTTAGTCTTTCAAAGGCTTGTACCAAAGTCGACCCGAGTGGGGCAAACTTTCGGTCTCGGACCCATCTTCCAGGGCTTCTTCGGGCGAGAGTCTCCTCTACGGCATGGACTTCTTGGGCTTGGGATGTGTTGCCCTTGTTGTAGGTATTGCTTTTGTATGCGGGCTTACTTTGTATTGTTTTTGCGAGATCATCCTCGATCTTTATTCCCACATCATAAACTCTTTTGAAAGTGTCAAGTCCCAGGTACCTAAGGTGCTGTCTGTAGGCCGGGTCCAGGTTGTCAATGAATTTTTGGACCAATTCTGTTTCGGGAGGCCTGTTGATTAGCTGGGCCGCCTGATCCCTCCATCTAGCAAAGTAGGTTGTGAAACCCTCATTTTTCTTTTGGAAGAGAACTTCCAGCTCGCGCATGGTGTCTTGAAAATCCATGTTCGACGAGTATTGCTTGATGAAGACATTGACAAAGTCTTCCCAAGTGGGGAGAGCTTAGGGTCCTGGTGATAGTACCATTTGAGCGGCACAGGTTCCAAGGACAAAGGAAAGGCAGGTAAATACATGGACTTGTCCACGCCTTTCAAGTTCATGGAATTCACAAAGCTGAATAGATGGTCACGGGGATTATCCGTGGCTTTAAACTTTGGTAAGTCCGATGAACTAAACTTTTCTGGTAGTTTGCCAGGAAAAGGTTCAGGATCGAGGGAGAAGTACTTGCTCCCCATGGTTTGCTGTAGGACCATTTTTTCAATCCTCTTCTCGTTATCGAGGTCGTTTTTGGCTTGCGCAGCCGCTAAGGCTTCGTTTTCCATTTTCAGTTGGCCCATGAGTTGGGTCATTTGAGCCATCTGCTCTTGCAATTCTTCGATGGACATGTTTGAGGGTGCGAATCGAGGTTGGGGAAGCGGAGATCCTTAAAAAGAGGATGACGGACGGAGCTTGGAGTCACTAAACCTGGTGTTGGCGATGTATCTTCGAGGCGCACTAACCGTTGATTTCCTGATCGGCACCAAGTGGCAGGGCCAGTCCTATGCATAAGATAAGCTAAAGTTTAGGTCCCAAAGTTTCAAGTATTACTTAGTCTAGACTTCGACTCTCTCTATTGGTTTTTCACTCTTTCTTTTGTTGGTACACTTTTTAGTTCTTTCTTTTGGTCATTCTTTGGATTTTTGAAACACTTGCCCGTGCCCGTGTGACATTCATAATTATTAGCATGTTCGGTTTTTAGTGCCGAGCGTTGTCGTCGTAGGAGGCCTAACAACGACGCAAAGAGTTATTAATTTTTTACGAGTCGCTTTTGAAATCGAGTGCTTTTCTTACGCCCTCGTAGCAATTCTTTTTACGAACGTTTTTTTTTTGTGCTACGTATTTTCCTTTTACGCGGGCACCGAGGCTGCTGCGCCTGACCAGAAGGCCAAGCAGCAGCTTCAGCGCCCAGCGTAGGGCGTGAGAAATTCTGGCGCCCAGCCAGGGGCGTTGAAAATGCGTCCCTAGCTGGTTCTCGTTTTCTGTTTGCGTCCACTTTTGTTTATGCGACTTCGATTTTGCGTGCTTGCCTAATAACGTCCTTTACGCGTTGTGCAGCGTTTGTGGGATTCGTTACAGGCCATCCCGAGCGTCGCTTATTTTTGTGGCGATCGTTCGGGTTTGCGGAACACGTGTTTCGGTATAACTCTTTGGAAAATTGGTTTATGAATGTTTGGGCAATTTTTAAGGTCGTTGGTTTTTCTAGGATAGTTTGTCACACACAATCATATATTTCGCTACACATAACTAACATTCCATCATGAGGAAATAATAATATGTCATGTAGTTTATGATAGGCTTCTATGGGTAGTTATTTGCGCCTGGCTTGGTACCGCTTCTATCGTAGATCCAACACATGCTCCGGTCGAGGTAGTGTCTTCAGCAGACGAATTTCGCTCAAGAGGCCAACCCGCAAGTGCAAGCCAAGGGGGCATGCAGGCGAGAGGGACCTAATGGGCGAGCGATTGGGTTTGGGACGGGTGTACTACTAGCGAAAGTGCCGAGTGGACAACATTCGAAGCGTATGCACCCCCCGGTTGGCGATGGGTATCCTTAGTCCCAACTCCCAAGATGAAACACCAAGGGAGCCAAGATTCGTTATGCGGTTCTGTCCGTTCACATTAATATGCTGATTTCCAGGTCGTCCTAACTTGATTGGGAAATAAACGCGGGGTAGGATCGTTTCACCCTTCGGCTATTTTGATTACCTACAAGCACGAGTATTTCCTTCACTATTCCCAGTGGAGTCGCCACTGTGAGGGGGTCGAAAAAGCACGAGGCTAATGCGTGACCTCGTCCCTCGTGGGTGTGACGCTTCTTTTTGTCAAATCAATTGTAATTGGATTTCCTGTGAGTTTACACCCAATTGACTAGTAATTAGGAGTCGCCATTCAGTATTTAACGACAATGAGAAAAACTGACAAAACCCGGTTATCGTGACATAAAGGGAATGCAATTATGTTTGACCACGACGGCCGTAGGTTCCCTTGTGATCCCTGGTGGTGGGGATCGCTCAACGTACACCCGCAGGGTAGAGATTGAGGGTTCGGGGGACTGTAACTACCGAGAGGAGTACTCGCTCTTCGATAACTCCAGAGGCAGGATATCCTTACTAGCTCAGCATAAATAATTGAAGGGACATGCGTTAACTATTAAGCTAATCTGAGTTGATTTTAATAATATGCAACATATAGTACTAGATCGAACGCGATTATCTGATTTAGATTGTTTTAAGGGACCTAGCATGATAATCCAATATCCCAAAAATATCATATTTATTAAGCGTGATCGAACAATCAGATTTTAGTTAGTTTAACAGTTCATAAAAGGGCGAGGAAAGCAATTAAACCATGGAAAAGGGACACATTACGACTCACCCTTGAGAGGTGCGTCACGGTTCTCAGAAAACTAACCACTTTGACTTTGCTATTTCTCCTTTTATTTAACGAATCTCAAATTATAGGACGGGATACGTTCTGTTCGATTTATGGATCGATTGCGACAGAACGCGTGATCAGTTTTGCAGCGTGAGGCACTACTACATAAACGAGCTAATGCAACCCCTGAAAACCGTTGCAATAGGACCAAAAAACGTTGCTATATGTCTATTGCAACGGTTCATGAACCGTTGCAGTTGCTGCCGTTGCATTAGTCCTGATGCAACGGTTCTATTGGGCTAATGCAACGGTCCTTTCCCATCCATGATGACCGTTGCATTAGGTCCCTAATGCAACGGTTCAAATAGCTAATGCAAGGGTACTTGGAATCTACAAGAACCGTTGCTTTAGCGTATAATGCAACGACTGTATAGAGCTAATGCAACATTCATGTCATATTTAGGAACCGTTGCATTATGACCTATGCAATGCTCAAAGAACCTAATGGGCATATCAATAAATATTTGTATTGGCAAAAACATAAAATACAACGGGGGATAAAATTTCATTTTTATTAAAAATATCCATAAATATATACACATTATCGTCACATCGTCTATTGACAATTTACAAAATGAAGTAATATTTGTACAAAACCAAAAAGACATAACAGAAGGAAAATAAAAATAATTCTAATTATGTAGCTGCGTGTAGCGCTAGTTTATAAGATCCACCACCAAAAAGTTTGAATCCCCATTATTGGCGTTCCTTCTTGTGTAATTAATTTGGTTCTTGAAGGACCTGTACATTCAAACATTCAGGAAATTACCAAGGAACAAATTGTAAACAAAGTAAATGTTATTTTAAAGGTAATTTTGTTAAAAACTACCTTATAAAAGAGTTCGATTCTTTTAAATAAGATACACTAATATGTTATCTCATTTAGGTACGTGTCTAACATCCAACAGCAATAAAACATCTATTCCAAAGAAATCTCTGTCACATGAATAAACTACAAGTGCGCATGATTCAATTCTAACTTAGCTTATGAAATCTCTGTCACATGAATAAACTACAAGTGCGCAAATATTAAACTTAACACTTGAGGGAAAAAATTCAAAGGTTATTGCCTGAATTGGAAATAGATATAGTGGAATAACAAAATAGAGTAATAAAAGGTATAAATATGATTAACAAGTGATTTTAGTTCACTTGAAAACTTAAGGGGGGAAAGAAATAGCAACAAAATTAGCTAAACAACAACATAACTATTGTACTTGCAATTGCAACATTTGATCATAGTTCAGAAGCTTTACCAAGAGGGCATAACCAATTCCAGGAAAATATAACATGAATCCCAACTCCTTATATGTAGTCTATTAGTCAAACCTGTAGTACCTGATCGACGACTACGAACAACTAAAACTAAGAGATACTATAAATCAGGTGATGAAAAGGACTACCTTACAACTTCTTTTTATGGAAAGGGAGGAAAGACTACCTGGAGACCAGCTCTTGACGAACGAGAAATAAGCCTCATATTTTCCTCCATTTTGTGCCATCTTACGGCCTCAAATTTGTGGATCATCCACCCAAAAATCCTCAACCAAAAATCCGCTAATTAGCTTAAGAGCCACAGCAAACCGACTTGGTAGCAGCTGGGACAGGGGCACCTAAGTCTGTTGCATTGATCTTAAGTCCCCCACCAGGCTGCATGTCTAACAAACAAAGGTATAAACCCTTTGGTTTCAGGAATCTTATGATAACTAGTGATAATTTATAAGTTCACTATGAACGTGGTGTTGAGCTATACAACGTTAATCAACTAACAAGCAGGTAAAGAAACTAGCACTTCAGGATCATACATACATACTAAGTTCACGACAAAAGATATTCTCAATATGCACATCAAAACCTGATAACCACAAAAGGGTAATCACTTTTTTCTCGATGATCATGTACATGAAATAGACAGGTAAATGATGACTTACAACCTTAGCCTTGGAGTCATATTCTGCAAGTCTCTGTTTAATATCCCTTGCTATTGAAAGGAAGACCCCCTCCACATTCAAGATTGTCTTGGCACTCTGTTACATTTTCAATTCAGCAGAAGATGACAGATAAAGTATAAGCAAAAAAAGCAACCACCTGCAACAAGTTAACTGTTTTAAAGAATTTGACCCCATACTCATCAGTCAGGGCTTTCCCCTTCGAGGTAGGAACAACATGTAAATGAAACTCTCAAATCAGTACCAAACACTATAATTTTATAGACAGATATCGAAGGGGAGAGAGGGGGAAACATAAATTACCCTTTTCTCTCATCCATGTTTGCCTTGTTACCGACCAAAATCTTGTTCACATTGTCTGAAGCATGCTGTTCAATATTGCGGATCCAATTCCTTATATCTGTGCATACATAATTACATATGGCTCATCAACATTCTACCACCCTAGGGTGTCATTTAAGAGAGAACTACGGTAATGGATGCGAAGAAAGGTCATACATAGATGAAACATAAAAAAACACATTCTTTCCTTATTACAGAATTCCCATGGTTTTAATGCACTCAAATTTTGTGGATCGTCAACCCAAAAGCAGTAGACCATATAAACAAAAAATATTACTACATATCAAGAAAGATTTTTGTCTTAACTTGAAGGACATATGAACAAATTTAAGTTCATGAATATGAATTCGAGATAAATCCACATAAATTGTACTGTATATATAACCCTGAAGAAAGTTTTGAGGCCACTTATTTAATAATAACTTGCAAAAAAAAACTCAGGTAATTAAATTGACATGTGAGTGAAACCTAAAATAAACCCCAATTTGAGGCTCTTATAGAACCAATACTACCAAAAATGTCATTTTCTCAAAACCCAATTATCAAATAAACAAACAACATAAACACACAAATTCTTAACTTCCCATATCTGATTAATTAGCAAAGAAAAAATATAGAGAAAACACAAGAAAATGCATAAAGAGAGGGGAAAAAGAACAACCCAACTATATGTTCCAGTCAAGAATCCAACCTAATTTTGAGAGGCAATTAAAGATGAAAAATAAAGAGGCTATAATATATGGGAAAACAAAATTCACCAGAATTGCTGGTCAATAATTGTCGAACCTCTCATCAAATTGACATCCTTTGGCCAACGAATATATGTTAAAGTTGAGATGGAAAACCTTCTTGAAGAGGATCTACCGCATCTGGATGTATCGCAGAAAGAGACTCAAATTCGTAGTTGCAAGCCTACAACAGTTGAGAGATTTAGAGAGAGAGTGAGTGAGTTAGGGAGGGAGGACAGACGGTGGTGGTATCATAATATTTTGGTGTTTGGGTAATTGGGAGGGATGTTTTTACTTAAACATTTTTTTCGCTTTTTATTCGAAACAAGCGCCATATGGGAAACAAACAAATGCCATTGGGCTTTAGACGGCTTTTCAAACAAATGCCACTACTAAATGCCACCCAAGTAAACACTAAAGCGACATTTAACATAAATGCCGCTAAATAAATGCCGTTAAAATGGTTATTTGTTGTAGTGTTCTAACTTAGCTTATGACCAGATATGATTATTGAGGAAACAGGAAACAGGAAACAGACATCACCAAAACCACCATTTATGCTATTTATCACAATCATTTTCAATATGGAATCATCAATTGGAACAACTTACCAAACACATATGAAGTACAAAATAGTTAAATTACAGGCTAAAATAGAGAGAAAAACACATCAAGGAAAAATTAAGGTATTGAAGAAGCGAGAAAGAACAGTATTCTAAATCAAACTCGAAACTTCACTGAAGTGCATATTGAATTAACTAAACTCGAAAAAATATTAAACCTAAACCCTAAAACCCAAAAAAATGTTAAGTGTACAAAATCTGAAATTCCCAAGACAATCTACGCTACTAACTCCAATCAAATTTCTTAAACCTAGAACCAAGAAAAATAATTAACTGAAAACAAATCGAATTTCATAACAAAATTAAGAAGTTGATGAACAGATTAGCAAGAAATTACCTTGTAATTATCGAAATTTGAGATTTAAATGGAGATTTCAAGGTATAGCCGCAATCAACATTCATCAAGTTAACCTTAAATTTCGATTGCATCAGATTAGAGAACGGAAATTAATGACATTAGGGAAATTGAAAATTATAATTGAAAATTATAATTGAAAATTGAAACTAAAAAAAGGAAGAGAAACGACCTTGCAATGAAAGAGAATGAACAGCAAGCGAAAAAACGGTGGAGCGTAATCGAACAACGGGAGTGGTGAACCTGAAGAGGAAGAGAGAGAAAGGCTCAAAGCGTGGGTTTTGGGGCAAGCAGGAAGGGGGGGTAAGATTTTGGAAAATGGGGTAATGAAAATTTATGATATTGCTCCGAACCCTGTAGACCCGAGTCCCTCGTACTTCGTACAATTTCTATTTTCCCTGCCTAATAAGGAAAAAAAGAGAAGCTTTTGATCACCTACTGCAGCGGTCTTTTATATACCGTAGAACTAAACCGTTGCAATACATTAAACTGTTGTAAAATGTCGTCGCATCAGACTACTCCGTTGCACTAAACCGTTGCATTAGTTAAAACCGTTGCATTCCACCGTTGCAATAGCTTTAACTGTTGCATTCCACCGTTGCAATAGCTTTAACTGTTGCATTTGACCGTTGCATTTACTCGTTTATGTTGTAGTGAGGCTTAGGCTTAGGGGTGTAGAGTCAATACTCAGAATAATAATTGTGTGTTGTGTCCTTTTCACGTCGAACTTAAGGCCCTATTTATAGAAAAGAGTTCGTGGAAAGATAGAATTGCAGAACTCTAATCCACGAGGAATTAGGAAAAAACACGTACCAGGTATTTTCAGCGCCCAGGCCTGGGCGCCGAAGATTTCGGCGCCCAGAGCCAGGCGTTGAAAATAGGATCTGGGCTGTTTTTCTTAGTCAGATTCGGATTCCTAGAATCCGGAGTATTTGAGATTTAATTGAGTCTTTTAGTGCGTATTAACCTTGTGACGGGATGCGTCTGGGCCCGTTACGAACTCTAGGCTCGTTAGGATTTTAATTAATACGTGACTCTTACTTACGAATCATATTAGGAATAGGATTCTCTCGCAATTTCTATCTCATTTAGGATTTATGTTGGAGTGCAACACCTAATTCTGACAGGTTTCTATCTTTTATGACTTGCCACTTTTAACAACTACCCATTACGGCAGTTACTATTTTTAGCAGGTTTCCATAAATAGCAGGTTTCTATAAATAGCAGGTTTCGGGTGAAATGAAAAGGGGTAATGAGATTCGTTATTTTATAGGAGATGCGTTGTCAAGTGGAGATTTACGTTTTCATCATCGAACCTTCCATTTCGGGAATGGGGACAAAAGTAGGTGTCTACACATACGCTTCGAATGTTGTCCACTCGGCACTTGTCGCTAGTAGTACACCCGTCCCACACCCAATCTCTCGCCCACTAGGTCCCTCTCATTGGTGCATGCCCCCTTGGCTTACATCGTGATTGGCCTCTTGGGACGAAATTCGTCTGTTGAAGGCACTACCTCGACCGGGGCATGTGTTGGATCTACGATAGAATCGGTACCAAGCCGGCGCAAATATTACCCATAGAAGCCTATCATAAACTACATGACATATTATTATTTTGCCTCATGTTGTAATGTTAGTTATGTGTAGCGAATTATGTGATTGTGTGTGACAAATAATGCTAGAAAACCAACGACCTTAAAAATTGTCCAAACATTCATATGAAGGAAATAATGCCCTTGGTCCAAGTATGCATTCTATGTTAAGTCTAATAAATGCGGTTCAGTATTAATTAACAAGTTAATAATTCAGTGAGATCAAGTGAGCTGAATGCCTAGCTAGAGGCCGCTTCAGTTCAAGTGGAATTAATAATATTAATCCACAACTTACTCTTGACTGAACCCATAGGGTCACACAAATAGTACGTAAACGGATCAAGTATTTAATAGCATTAAATACTCCATCTATGAATATTCGGAACCGACGGATCTTGGTTTCAGTGGGAGCTAAGATCGTCACAGGCAAGGAATGAATACTCCGGAAACGATGATATTGCCGGAAACGGAAATATGGATCGTATCGGAAATATAAATATTATCCAAGTCGTAGATGTTGCCGGAAACGGAAACATGGTACGTGTCGGAAAATATTATCGGAAATGGAAATATTGCCAGAATCGGAAATATTGCCGGAAACGGAAATATTGTCAGAATCGGAAATATTACCGGAATCGGAAAATAATTCCGGAAACGGAAATATTAAATATTTGTTCGAAACGGAAATTAATTCCGGAATCGGAAATATTAAATATTGTTCGTATCGGAAATGAATTCCGGAATCGGAAAATTTAATCGGAAGCGCATCGTACGAATAAGCATCGGACGAGGCCTGCCGGACGAGGCCCAGCACGAAGCCAGGCCATCGCCCAGCAAGCCAAGCGCGCCGCACAAACAGCCACGCCAGGCCCAGCGCAAGGCCAGGCCCAGCAGGCTGCGCGCAGCGCGCAGCGCGCACAGCGCGCACAGCACGCGCAGCGCACAGCGCGCACAGCACGCGCAGCGCGCAGCGCGCGCGGGCGCTGAGTGGGCTGCTGCTCGCGCGCACGCATGGGGCCCATCGTGGCTGCCGTGCGTGTGTGTGCAAGTGTTTGTGTTCGTGCACGTTTCCTAAAACATGCAGAGTTCGGTTAATGATTAAATTCCTAATTCTATTTGATAAATTAATTAAATTAGAGTTCTTGTAGGATTCTAGGTTTAATTAATTTGTATCTGAATAGGATTTCGATTCCCTTTCCATACCGCTATAAATATGAGGCTAGGGCTCACAATTTATAACACAAGTTTCAAAGTATTCAAAGTGAGTTTTTGAGAGAAAAATTCAGTCACACATTTGCCTATAAAGTGCCGAAAATAATAGTACCTTAAGGGCGATTCTAGTTGGTCAATCTTAAGGCGGATCCGGACGTGCTGTGGACTATCTACGGAGGGACGACACTTGGAGTCCTAAAGACTTGTTCTTGTTCGGTTCGGGCGCAGCTAGGGAAGGCACGCAACAAAGAGTATGCATCTAATCTATGCTAAATGATTATGTGTAAATAATATGTTTTCCTGGGTTTATGGTTTTTCCGCATGATTTATGAATTGTCATATGTATCATAACCTAACAGTGGTATCACGAGCCCCTTATTATTTTTATAATCTAAATTGCATGAACATGGTTAAATATTACAAATTTGCAAGAATTAAAAGGGGTGATTAATTTTCGTAATTGTTAATTAATTGCAAATTGCGTTTATTTAATTATACGTACGCAGTTTTTCGGCAGTTTCTTCGTTACTCATCCGAATTGAGTGATTTTTGTGTCAATTCCGCATGTAAAAGGCATTCTAAAATTTTGACAAAAAGAGTATTTTTCTGCCGAACCCAGAATTCTCAAATTCGAAGCCTAACTATGACTTTTCGAAGGTTTTAGTTTTTCGAATGCAAAATTTCGTAAATTTAAGATGTTAAATTAAATATTTGCGATTCTTGTTGATAAATCTTGAATTTTTGATTGACCTACTGCATATGTTTAACAAGTTTGAATGCCTAGTCTTGTTAATTATGCAATCTAATTATTAATTATGATTAATTTGTTGAAAATTAAAATAATTTAGAATTAATTTGATTTTCATAATTAATTGTAATTTAATTAGAAACCTATGATTAAAAACCACCATAAAAATTGTAAATTTACGATAAATTTTAAATTTTTATGACCTAGACTTGAATCCATAACAATCGGAAATCAATTGGATAATAAATTTTCGATTTTTTCGCCCTAAAATTATGAAATTAATATTATTTATTAATTTGTCATTAATTTTAAATATAAATTTTAAAATTTTATGCGATTCGTTCATAAAACTTGCACGCACGAAGCAATGGACGCTTCGTGTTACCCTTAAGGGGTGTTGTATAATGCGGGCATGCGACGACGAGCAAGGGAGCTCGTCGCCCGTGCGGCACGAATGCAATGAGCAAGGGCGTAGTGCACGAGCACAAGGCAGCAGCCCTGCCTTGTGTCGTGTGCCACGACCAATGGACGAATGGGCATGGGCGTAGGGCGAGCCAAGGCAGTCGCGTGTGGGCAGCAAGCGAGCTGCGCCACAATGCGCGCTGCCTCGCACAAGAGCGCGCAGCCTCGCGCGCAGCGAGCGCAAGCTCGCGTGCCACGAGCGCTGCGCCTAGCATTGCTCGCGCGCACAGCGAGCGATGTCGCGCGCCCAGCGAGCGATGTCGCGCGCCCAACGAGCGATGTCGCGCGCCCAGCGAGCGATGTCGCGCGCGCACTGCGAGCGATAGCCCGCGTGCGATGAGCGCTGGCGCGCGCAGCGAGCACCAATGCGTGCGGAGGCTTGCGATAGGGATGCAGCAGCTATGCGACGAGCGCATGGGCTGCGCGCACATGGCCAGCAATGGTTGTGTGCGTGCGGCCCATGGGCGTGCAACGCGTAGGGTGTTTGCGTTACGATTAGATCGTTTTGAATGTTTAATTTGAAAATTTCAGTTCACGTAATTTTAATTAATTTTAAAATTAATAATTTAAATTATTTTCTTGGATTTTAATTTTGAATATTATAATTATAATAAATGTTATTTATTCTAATTATTTTACTAAAATTAAAATCATGAATTAATTTAAATGCGACTGAAATTAAATTAAACTTTTTGGATTCAATTATAAATTTATATGAGCTTTAAATTTTAATTAAATTTGTATGTTTCCGGTTAGACTAGAAATACATTTTTATGTTTAAAATTGGTAAAGCATATGAATTTATTGGTTTAAGTGGGAGCGCTTTTTAGTCATAAACTCTTGATTAGGTCTACAAATCCTTAAGGTTAAAACAACTTGATTAGAATTAATAAGGACTGAATAATTGGTAGATTATTGGTGCCCTTGATTAATTGCTGCAAATGTTTACGTGATGCATAATGTGTTTTACTAACCAGCTATGTGGGCCATTCATGATAATGAATGGGTGAATGGTATATATTGTATATGTACTGTTTTGCAGGTTATGAAGTGACTAGTATGGCCCAAATAGGATAGAAAATATGGTCTGCGTACCATTAATTTGAATGTAATTGGTCTAAAGTACCAAAGTTATTTTTCAATTCAAATATGGTCTGCCAACCATCAAATAGTTGTAATTAGTTATAGCTTATCCTATTTGAAGAAAATGGTGCCTCCCACGGAGATTTTCAAGACGGACTTTGAAGTCAAAGTTTCAAAATGAAGTCGGGCCATACTAGATCACAAATATCTTATGCATGTTTTAAGTTATTTATTGTTTTAAATATGTCTTAAAATGCATGAGATCAAAAGCTTGATTATGTTGCATGATTAAGGATTTTAGTTCACTTAAAATCTAACCAACATAGTAAGAGCCTTAAGTTCCAAACTTAAAAATTGAGTTAAAAGGTGCCATGCCAAAATATACACTTGCTTGGATATCCTTTACATCAATCTAGTAATAGTTTTCGCTCAGCGAGGTGTTACTTATTGGTCCTAAAGGGGCAAGGTACACAAATAATTGTGAGTACATGTTAGTTTTGGTGAAACTCAACGATATAAGTAAGGAGTCCTTTTATGTCGTGGCAAATTCGATAGGTTTACCTAATAAGTTCTTAGACGTACCTATCAACCAAGAATAGTTTCTAGACTATTAGCAAAAGGCTTTTGCTTACCTAAGATGTTCTAGGATTAAGTCGACAAACTGTGCTTAGTTCTTCAATGATTTTAGGATCTTGGAATCATTTTATTCACACCTGCCGGAACACATAATTTGAATAAAATGCTTAATAAACATTGAATTATGCATGTATGCTAGAATTTAAGTTTATTAAGAGAAACTGTGAATGGTTATTTATTTGTTTATTCTTTTCAATTGTAGTTTTAATATGGCAAACAACAATCAAAACATCATCATGGGTTCTGAGCTTATGGTCAAGCTGAACCTGACAAATTTTCTTGAATGGGAAGCTAAGCTAGTTGAAATAGTCAAACTCAATGGGCTTGAGTATGTATTGTCACATCCCATGCCAAGCTACTATGCCAGAGACATGACCCCTGAGAGATTTTACGCCTGGGATGCGGATCTCAAAAAGGTTATGAGTCTCATGCTGAACAATATCCCTGATGATTGGGCTAGAAGGTTTGTAGCCTATGAACCTTTTACGCTCATCAAAAATCTGAGGGATATCTGTCGTGGAAGTACGGAGGACAGGGACCTGAACGTCCATGAGTTGATTGAATCAATGTCTGGTCTAAAGGTTAGTTCTCCCAACAGGTGTTATAGGATGGAGGTCCAAGAAACACATGTTCAGCTCCTTCGCACTAAACAAAGGGTAGGCGTCCCACTGAGGTTCCATGTGGATCTTATGTGTTCATGTTTTGATCGCCTAAGTCTACTAGGAACACCAATAAGCGAAAGGATGGCAGTCTCTGTCTTGCTCAATTCACTACACAGTGGGTTTGGTCGCTTCAAGCAACTATACCTAAGTGAACCAAGAGAAGAAACAGTTGCAGAATTTATTCACCTTGTCAGAAAGGCTGAAATAGTACTGGACTGTGAAGCCAAAGATTTACTCAAGGCTAGAAAGAGACCATTCAAGAAAGGTGGAAAGTCCAAGGGCAATGCTAAATCAAAGCAGGACAAGTCCACATCAAGCTGTCTTTATTGTGATGGAATAGGCCATTACAAAACAAAATGTCCAAAGCTAAAGGAAGATCAGAAGAACGGAACAGTCGTTCCATCTTCAGGTATTTTCGTTATAGACTGTATACTTGCTAATTCAACTTCTTGGGTATTAGATACAGGTTGTGGCTCACACTTATGTTCCAATCCACAGGGACTAAGAAGAAGTAGAAAGTTAAGCAAGGGTGAAGTCGACCTACGAGTGGGAAATGGAGCACGGATTGCTGCATTAGCTGTAGGAACTTACTATTTGTCGTTGCCCTCCGGGCTAGTTTTGGAACTGGAAGAATGTTTCCATGTTCCAAGTCTTACTAAAAACATCATTTCAGTTTCTTGCTTAGATGCTAAGGGATTTTCCTTTATAATAAAAGACAATAGTTGTTCGTTTTATTTTAAAGAGATGTTTTATGGATCTGCTAGATTAGTCAATGGACTTTATTTATTAGATCACGACAAACAAGTATATAACATAAATACCAAAAAGGCCAAAAAGGATGATTCAGATCTCACCTATCTGTGGCATTGTCGATTAGGCCATATAAACTTGAAACGCTTAGAAAGACTTCAAAGAGAAGGAATTCTAGAACCATTTGACTTAGAGGATTATGGTAAATGCGAATCATGTTTACTTGGCAAAATGACAAAGCAACCTTTCTCTAAAGTTGGAGAAAGAGCAAATGAACTATTGGGTTTAATCCATACAGATGTATGTGGACCAATGAGTACAAATGCTAGAGGTGGTTTCAGCTACTTTATCACTTTCACTGATGACTTCAGTAGGTATGGTTATGTCTACCTAATGAAGCATAAGTCTGAATCCTTTGACAAATTCAAGGAATTTCAGAGTGAAGTAGAGAATCAATTAGGCAAGAAGATTAAGGCACTGCGGTCTGATAGAGGCGGTGAATATCTGAGCTATGAATTTGATGACCATCTGAAAGAATGTGGAATTCTATCAGAATTGACTCCTCCTGGAACACCACAATGGAACGGTGTGTCAGAACGGAGGAACAGAACCTTGCTAGACATGGTCAGGTCAATGATGGGTCAGGCCGAACTTCCATTAGAATTTTGGGGACATGCACTAAATACAGCTGCACTCACTATAAATAGAGCTCCGTCTAAAGCTGCCGAAAAGACTCCATACGAATTATGGTTTGGAAAGCCTCCAAATGTGTCTTTTCTTAAGATTTGGGGATGTGAAGTATACGTCAAACGATTAATTTCAGACAAACTTCATCCAAAATCTGACAAATGTATCCTTGTGGGCTATCCAAAGGAAACAAAGGGGTATTACTTCTACAATACATCTGAGAACAAAGTGTTTGTTGCTCGAGATGGTGTCTTTTTGGAGAAGGATCACATTTCCAAAATGACAAGTGGGAGAAAAGTAGACCTCGAAGAAATTCGAGTCGAACAACAAACTCTAGAGAATGCTCAAGATGACATTCAGGATGAAACTCAGAGATCTTTAGAAGAATCTGGTGAGAATCATGGTCAATCTAGAAATGTTACCCCGCGTAGATCGCAAAGATATAGATCTCAACCGGAAAGGTACTTAGGTATTTTGACGAACGAGAGCTATGACGTTCTATTACTTGAAAGTGATGAACCTGCGACTTACAAGCAAGCTATGACGAGCCCTAGCTCCAAGCAATGGCAAGAAGCCATGCAATCTGAATTAGACTCCATGTCTGAAAACCAAGTATGGGATTTGGTCGATTTGCCAGATGGCTACCAAGCCATTGGAAGCAAATGGGTTTTCAAACTGAAAAAGGACAAGGATGGGAAACTTGAAGTTTTCAAAGCTAGATTGGTTGCAAAAGGTTACAGGCAAGTCCACGGTGTGGATTACGATGAAACCTTTTCACCAGTTGCAATGCTAAAGTCTATTCGAATAATGTTAGCAATCGCTGCATATTACGATTACGAAATATGGCAGATGGATGTCAAAACTGCTTTCTTAAACGGCGTTTTAACAGAAACTGTGTTTATGACACAGCCTGAAGGTTTTGAGGATCCAAAGAATGCTAAAAAGGTATGCAAGCTAAAGAAGTCAATCTACGGATTGAAGCAGGCATCCAGGAGCTGGAATATACGTTTTGATGAAGCAGTCAGTGACTTTGGTTTCATCAAGAACGCGGACGAATCTTGTGTATACAAGAAGGTCAGTGGGAGCAAAATTGCTTTCCTAGTATTATATGTCGACGACATATTGCTTATCGGAAATGACATTCCTATGTTGAACTCTGTCAAGATTTGGCTTGGGAAATGTTTTTCGATGAAGGATCTAGGAGAAGCACAGTACATATTGGGCATCAAGATTTACAGAGATAGATCTAAAAAGATGATTGGACTTAGTCAAAGCACTTATATCAATAAGGTGCTTGATAGGTTCAAGATGGCGGACTCCAAGCGAGGCTACCTACCCATGTCTCATGGAATGACTCTAAGCAAGACTCAGTGCCCAAAAACACTTGATGAGCGTAGACGAATGAATGGGATTCCATATGCATCATTGATTGGTTCAATAATGTATGCTATGATATGTACACGCCCGGATGTTGCGTACGCACTCAGTGCTACGAGCAGATACCAGTCAGACCCAGGAGAGGCGCATTGGACTGCTGCCAAGAATATTCTGAAGTACCTGAAAAGGCGCAAAGATGACTTCCTGGTCTATGGTGGAGATGATGAATTAATTGTTAAAGGCTATACGGACGCAAGTTTCCAAACCGACAAAGATGATTTCAGATCACAGTCTGGGTTTGTCTTCTGCCTCAACGGAGGAGCAGTAAGCTGGAAAAGTGCTAAGCAAAGCACCATTGCGGATTCTACAACTGAAGCGGAGTACATTGCTGCACATGAAGCAGCAAAGGAAGCTATATGGCTAAGGAAGTTCATAGGAGAACTTGGTGTAGTCCCCTCCATTAAAGGACCAATAGCCCTGTATTGTGATAATAACGGAGCTATTGCACAGGCAAAAGAGCCTAGACACCACCAGAGAGTCAAGCATGTACTTCGTAGATTTCACCTTCTACGAGAGTTCGTTGAAAGAAAAGAAGTCGAGATAAGCAAAATTGGAACTGATGACAACATATCAGATCCATTAACTAAACCTCTGCCGCAGGCGAAGCACAACTCGCACACTGCAGCTATGGGAATCAAGCATATTGGAGAATGGCTTTGATGTCTCTGTTTAATGTTTTAAAGTTTTAGAGTTTAAATCTTTGTAAAACATTATCGGTTAATCATTCACAATAAATGAAAAGAATTCATTTTTCCATTTAATTTGTGGTTTATTAAATGATGAGTCCCTTCAATTTGACGATATATTCAAGATAGACTGTCAGGACCAGTCCTGTGACTAAGAAATGTCTATCAAGTGAACTTGAATGTCAAAGGTTGAAAATGGTCCCTAATCGGAGTTTTCTATAAAATTGGACGCATAGAAAACGTTAGACGATTAGAATGCAAGATGACTAGTAGTTCTGTTTCTTGAACTATGTGGACATGGCAATGTCATAATCATTTGCATAGATACTTACTTTGGGAAGACTAGTATCGGACAAGACCTATGAAACTTTACTGTAAGAGATGAAAATCTGTCATAAGTAAATTTCATTAAAATTATTAGACACTAAATCCTCAATACCCGAGTGATTTGAGATTACTTGTTTGATAACTGGTTGCTTTGACGTTGACCAACCGTCGCACCGTAAAAGAAGGCTATAAAGGCAACGCTCAGGTAATCACCTATCAAACGAAGTCTAATCTCAAGATCGCAAGATTGGGATTGTCCTCCCATAAATCGGGATGAGATGCTTAAAAGTTGTACAAGGCCACTCGGAGAGCTAGAAACTGTGAAATGCATGGCCGTGCTCGGATGAATCATAGGCTATGATTATCTGTTTATTTGATCAGTTGAACTCTGAAACCGAGGAACACCTCTGGACATAATAAGGATGACAACTCTTACCTTATGTTCAAGAGCAAGCATCGAGCGACAAAGGAATTAGGAAATGCACACTTGTCCCTAAGGACAAGTGGGAGACTGAAGGAAATAATGCCCTTGGTCCAAGTATGCATTCTATGTTAAGTCTAATAAATGCGGTTCAGTATTAATTAACAAGTTAATAATTCAGTGAGATCAAGTGAGCTGAATGCCTAGCTAGAGGCCGCTTCAGTTCAAGTGGAATTAATGATATTAATCCACAGCTTACTCTTGACTGAACCCGTAGGGTCACACAAATAGTACGTAAACGGATCAAGTATTTAATAGCATTAAATACTCCATCTATGAATATTCGGAACCGACGGATCTTGGTTTCAGTGGGAGCTAAGATCGTCACAGGCAAGGAATGAATACTCCGGAAACGATGATATTGCCGGAAACGGAAATATGGATCGTATCGGAAATATAAATATTATCCAAGTCGTAGATGTTGCCGGAAACGGAAACATGGTACGTGTCGGAAAATATTATCGGAAATGGAAATATTGCCAGAATCGGAAATATTGCCGGAAACGGAAATATTGTCAGAATCGGAAATATTACCGGAATCGGAAAATAATTCCGGAAACGGAAATATTAAATATTTGTTCGAAACGGAAATTAATTCCGGAATCGGAAATATTAAATATTGTTCGTATCGGAAATGAATTCCGGAATCGGAAAATTTAATCGGAAGCGCATCGTACGAATAAGCATCGGACGAGGCCTGCCGGACGAGGCCCAGCACGAAGCCAGGCCATCGCCCACCAAGCCAAGCGCGCCGCACAAACAGCCACGCCAGGCCCAGCGCAAGGCCAGGCCCAGCAGGCTGCGCGCAGCGCGCAGCGCGCACAGCGCGCGCAGCGCGCACAGCGCGCACAGCACGCGCAGCGCGCAGCGCGCGCGGGCGCTGAGTGGGCTGCTGCTCGCGCGCACGCATGGGGCCCATCGTGGCTGCCGTGCGTGTGTGTGCAAGTGTTTGTGTTCGTGCACGTTTCCTAAAACATGCAGAGTTCGGTTAATGATTAAATTCCTAATTCTATTTGATAAATTAATTAAATTAGAGTTCTTGTAGGATTCTAGGTTTAATTAATTTGTATCTGAATAGGATTTCGATTCCCTTTCCATACCGCTATAAATATGAGGCTAGGGCTCACAATTTATAACACAAGTTTCAAAGTATTCAAAGTGAGTTTTTGAGAGAAAAATTCAGTCACACATTTGCCTATAAAGTGCCGAAAATAATAGTACCTTAAGGGCGATTCTAGTTGGTCAATCTTAAGGCGGATCCGGACGTGCTGTGGACTATCTACGGAGGGACGACACTTGGAGTCCTAAAGACTTGTTCTTGTTCGGTTCGGGCGCAGCTAGGGAAGGCACGCAACAAAGAGTATGCATCTAATCTATGCTAAATGATTATGTGTAAATAATATGTTTTCCTGGGTTTATGGTTTTTCCGCATGATTTATGAATTGTCATATGTATCATAACCTAACATCATAAACACCAATTGGCCAAAGAGTTATACTAAAATACGTGTTCCGCAACGCCTAACGATCGCCACAAAAATAAGCGACGCTCAGGATGGCCCGTAACGAATCCCACAACGCTGCACAACGCGTAAAGGACGTTATTAGGCAAGCACGCAAAATTAAGTCGCATGTACAAAAAAATATACGCGAACAGAATACGAGTACCAGTCAGGGACGCATTTTCAGCGCCCCTGGCTGGGCGCCAATAATTTCCAACGTCCTCCGCTGGGCGCTGAAGTTGGTGCCTGGCCTTTTGGTCAGGCACAGCAGCCTCGATGCCCGCGCATAAAATACACGTAGCAATAATTTCGTAACAAAATTGCTACAAGGACGTATGAAAAAAGGCACTCGATTCTAAGAACGACTTATAAAATAAACAACTCTGTGTCGTCATTAGGCCTCCTATGACGACAATGTTCGGCACCAAAACCGAACATGCTAATTAAAATAACCTTGAATGTCACATGGGCAAAGTATTCAAAAAATGATGTTCAAATAAAGTTTTCAAGGAAAAATAATGTTCGAATAAAAAATAAATAAATCCGAGTCTAGACTAAGCTATGCCAAAGTACAATCTAAATCCTAAGTCTTAGTTGCCTTATACATAGAATCGATCCTAATGCTTGGTGTCGTTCGGCAAGTTAAAAGGTTAAACCATATTGAGTCTCCCTTCCTAACATTTAAATCAATAAGCACCCATATGTAATTGTCATCCCCTGCTAAAACTCTACGGCCTCAATACTCTCTCTCACCAATAAAAAGAATATATTATAGTATTTGCAAAATGGAAACAGCCACATTCTGAAAATCATCCCTCCATAGTCGCACAACCCCCAAAGTGAACCTAAGGTGTCAATACCATTGGCAAAAAATTAATGGCCTCAAGGCTTATGATCACATTGGGTCACGACTATCATAGTCCTCTTGAGCCACTCGCTCCTTGAAATACTCCTAAGTACAGACTAAAAGATTTTCCATGAACGCAACATGACGAACCATGAAAATACCCAAATCGGCATGCCATAAGGCTACCATCGTGGTAAAGAAATACACACTAAGAGGGAAGCCGCACTAATGATTCTAGTCTTGCGAAAATGAAATTCGATCTCCCCAACTAACTAGCTTGCCAACATTAAGCAAAATGGCGCATGAACAATGAACACCCAAGGGTTAAAATCTAAAGTGTCAACCAACGAAAGTTATGGTCCAATTAGCCTAAGTCTAAGAGTCGCTTGGTCAAGTATTATAGGCTTATCCCACGTCATTATTTTGAGTCTAGGCCACCTCCTTGTATTCATACACGAGTTATAATCAAAAAATTAATGAAAGTTCGAGTCTAAATCACAACTTCCAATTAAATCCCGAAAACTGGAATCTGAAAAGAAGCAAAAAAATTTATTTTCGATGTAATTCTTTCGTTAAATTTCAATAAAGTAAAACAACATTTTGAATCTACGCTATTTGCACATTTCAAGAAACGACTAGATACCCTTGAAAAGTAAGACAATTTAAAGGTCCACCCTAGGCCTATTAAAATTAAAGGTCCACTATAGGCCTACCAAACGAGGCTCACTCAGTCTCGCCTCATGACTCAAAGACCACAACCATCTACCTTTTAGCCCAAGTAAAAAGGGGGAGAAATCCCAAGCAAAAAAGAAAAAAGAGAAAGAGAAAAGGGAGAGCGAAAAGAGCGAGCCATGAAATACTTAAAGAGAAAGAGAAAAGGGAGAGCGAAAAGAGCGAGCCATGAAATATTTAGCCCGTACCTCCCAAAGTGCGAAATTTACCCAAGTAAACGAAGGAAAAGAATTGAGTCAACCAATCCAAATCATACCACAAAAACTACATAAAGTTCTACGATCTTCTACCCTTTTCAATCCTCATGCTTGACTAATACCTATACAAATTATCCTATCCCAGTCAACCCATCTTTCAAGACATCTTGAGTCACAAATAAAAAAAGACAAATGAAAAGTACATTCTACGCTTAACATAAAAAAAAATGAAACTTTGCAAAACACCTTTAAAGTTCGTCTAAAAAAGAAGCATTTAGCGCAACAAAAAAGATCCGCCCAGATATCATTTTCCGCGCCCAGAGCTGGGTGCCGAAATCTTTAACGCCCCAGCCTGGGCGCTGATTCTCTCTGCTTGCCAAATTTTGTCCAGAAGTGCTCGTCATTTTATCCGCACATACACGAAAAAATAACGAACACTTAGAGGGGTACAACACGTATTCAGATATACGTACCAAAAAATACATGAAAAGATTCTTGTGCAAATACATGTACTTAAAAAATAAAACAAATTTTTGGCTTACGGCAAAGCAGCAGATTAAAATAATAATAAACTTCACTTATTTCACCCTATTTCAAACATTACGATTCCACTCGAACGTACTTGTTTAAAGTCGGCATTCTAAGAAACCATTTTCTGGCTAAGAACTACGCAAGACCTGATTCCAAATTAAATCTATTTAAGGTGGATACGTAGGCAATCCATGATTCGGTCCAACAAATTTGCAAAAATGTTAAAGCCTATAGAATAACAAGAATAAAAAATAGAGTCCCTTATTGAAATTTAATTACTTGCGACTAAGGACCTGCGCGGTTAGTGACGCAGACCCCGTCGGCTAAAGATGGCGAGCCTTTCCGCTAAGGGTGGACACCCTGTCCGATAGAAGTAGACGAATGTGTTTTTGAAATTTGAAGATAAGGACCTACGCGGTTTGTGACGTAGACCCTGCCGGCTAAAGATGGCGAGCCTGTTTCATTTTGTTATTTGAAGATTCTATTTTTCGAAAACTGAGGATCTGCGCGGCTAGTGACGCAGACCCCGCCCGCTGAGGGTGGGCGAACCCTGTCCGCTAAGGGTGGGCGTCCCTGAACTTGTTTTTCTATTTGGAACTCGCGCGGTTCGTGGCGCGATCTTGCCCGATTGAGGTGGGCAAGTCCCTATTTCATTTGTCTTTGTGATTTCTTTGAGAATTTCTTTTCTTATTCATTCTCGCAGGAGCAAATTCTTTCGAGGGATGATCGGATTTAGTTGTAGCCTGAATGTGGGTGACAACGTGCTTAGACGGACCATTGTTTTGTGGTCATCTTCTTTGGTGGTTTTGAGCTAGTCTTTATGGCTCGGTTTTTGCCACTACTTGGTCTTTGACCAGAGGACCATGTACAAATGTCAATGACGACCATTTTCTGAGGTCGAACCAGTTCTTTTGAGGTCATCCAAACATGGGACGGCGTATAGCGCAGCCCGGGAATGTGATTTTGATTGCGCGCTCTCTGTTGGAGTATACTTTTCGCGAGCCCCCAAGCACTCGGGCTTTGGCGGTCATTTTTCGCATACTTCATAACGTCTTTTAATCATGTTTGGGGTCGAGCTCGTATGTGCGAGCGACCTTTCATAGTGGTGTGCTACTTTGGCGAAGTCATGGGGTGCGACTTCAGTCTTCGGGCGACAAAGTTTAATATCATTCGGTTTAGCTTGGCCCGATTTAATCCTTTGACAGACAAACATTTTTTATTTGAGAAACCAACGACTTAACAACATTTTTTTGGTGTTTCGAAGAATGACCTTGATATTTTTTATTTTGAAAAGTGTACATCTATGTTTCTTGAGACAAGTCTAAGTTTCGACCAAGTTTTACCATTCATTTTTGCTATTTGGGAGCTTAAAGGTGCTTTTGGGCTTGATCTTAATTGTACATAGGGCCTCGTGTCTAGCATCACGGTTTTAAGTCTTTTCCTGCTCCGCGTTTTGTGAAATCTGGGCCTTGGGCTGCATTTTCGGCGCCCAAGGCTGGGCGTTAATTATTTCGGCGCCCAGCTTCGGGCGCTGAAAGTCCTTTCCTGGCGAATTTTGACTTTCGGATTTCTTAACGCGTTTCCGAATGGGATCAGGATGTCACTTGATGCGTTCAGCTATATATAGAGGCTAGATACGTCCCTATTTTCCATCACTATCAATTTCCTTCTTTCTTTGCTGTGTTTTAATTACTCCTTGCTTTCGTCATGTCGATTCCCACTTTCTCACTCCAACGGACTGTTAGGCGTTGGCTACGGGCCCTTAATCCTACAGAAAAGGCTTTGTTGAAAGAATACCACTTAGAGGCACTTTTAGGCTTACAACAAATTAGCATTGACTATAATTTGCTGCACGCAGCCCTAAGCTTTTGGGATTCCGATCATCATGTTTTTTTCTTTCGGGGCAACGAAATATGTCCTTTGCCAGATGAATTTGCTGTGATCCTTGGTTATCCTACTAATGCTACCCCTGCCACTCCTGGCACTATTGAAGAGAGTAAAACAACCATAGGGGCTTTCCGAGGACTAGATGCTAACATGCTTGCTGAAGTTGTTGTAGGTGATGAGGTTAATTTGGCAAAACTTGTAAAACACCACTTTAGGCCTAGTAAGAATATGACCAAACAGAAATTGAATATTCGAGCCCTTGTATTTTTCTTGTTGAATCATTATTTGCTGTCGAATAACAATGGTGAGTTCGGTGACATAAGGTTGATCCCCTTGATTAGCCAGATGGAAAGTTGCTATTCTATAATGCCTTTGGTGGTTGCCGGGACTTTGCTGAGTGCGGATGAGCTGAAGAAGGACGCCAAATCTGAATATTTTAAGGGAAGCCCCCTATTACTGCAGGTAATCGATTTTTTTGCGCACGTATACGTTTTTTTTTTCATATATATTTTTCATTCGTCCGGCCTTGGGGCTGAGTTTCAGCGCCCAGGGCTGGGCGCTGGAATTTTCGGCGCTTGGTCCTGGGCGTTGAAACTGCGCCCCAGGAACCATTTTCTTTTTATTATTATTTTTTGATCGTACCCGTTTTTTTGCAGATTTGGCTCGTGGAACGGCTTAGGCTCTTGGAAGCTCCTACCGATCCTAAACATTATCGCCCTATAGCCCTGGGTAACCGAAAATACTTGCACCAAGGCCAGGACGAGGCCGAATGGGCCTCCTTTTTTACTTATGGCATCTGTTCTATTAAGTGGGTGGTACCGTGGTGGGGTTTGACTACTATGATGGGGGGTTCTGATGTATCGGTTTATGTTTCCTTGTTGGGGCTATCTCGACCCATTTATATTTTCCCTTACCGAGTCATGCGTCAATATGGTTTGAGGCAGACTATCCCCTTTTCTGATACGGTACCACCTAAGGTAACGGCCTTTTCACAAGCACGGGTTCTAGCGTGGGCTAAGTATTATGATGGTCTCCCGCGTTGGGTCGTAGCTACAAATGGCTTTGTGGGTCTTTCTGAAAACTACAAGTTGTGGATGAGCTCCGATGATAAAGCTGTGAGGACCGAGGCTCGAAATGGGGTGCCGGCTGAGCTTTTGATACCTCGTATTCGTGTTAAGCATGAGGGTCCTGATTCTGCCAAACATCGTACCCATGGTATTAAAACTGTGAAAGCTCGTCCTGATCGAAAGCGAAAGGAAGTTCCTCCCCGTTCTTGTTTCAGGCCTAAAAAGATGCCTAACATGAAGGGGCCTGCTATTGTTAAAAGAAATGCAAGCTCTCGCGGAGATCGTCGCCGGAACAATGTATGGGTTAGGAAGGCTCAGCCGCCTGTAGAAACAGCGACTAGTCTAGTTGATGATAATAATCCTTCTCCCACCATTGTCTGTGCCCTTGAGGCTGAGCGGGCTATAACTGAGAATGTTTCTAAAGCCTTGGCGTCTTTGGAAGTTAGTGTCCAGGAGCCGGTTCTTATGGAGATTGATATTGGGGCAGCGCAGAAGACTGTGGGGGTGGATCCTGCGAACATTGCCCTCTACAAGACTTTATTTGATGATCCGGAAGAACTAGAGTAGTGTAGTTCTTGCTAGGGTGTAGGTGCCCTTTATTTATTTCAGTTGTGTTTGTTTTTTTCATTTCTTGGCACTTTGTTTTCCTTCTTATTATTTTTTAATAAAGGCGTATTTTGTTTTTTTTTCATTTTCATTTTTTGTTTCTCCTCCTTTTTTTTATATTTTTATATGTCTAACACTTTTTGCATAATTTATGTATGTTTGTTTTTTGATTGGACCGAATCCTTGGTAAGGATTGCCTACGTATCTTGTCAGAATCAGGTCGCGCGTAGTTCTGGCTAGAATAAGTTCTAGGATGCCAAATTTTAATAGATATGCGCTGAGGTGGTAGCATATTACTTAATCGGTCAAAGGAGTGAAGTATTATCATTATTTTCGTCTGCCGTTTTTTGTTTGCCATAAGTCGCGTAAAAAAAATGAAATTCGACTACTTTTTGTATGGCTATATTTTTTGGTGAGCCCATTTGGATACGTGCTGTACCCCCCAAGTGTTCGTTATTTTTCCGTTATGTGCGGATAAAATGACGAGCACTTCTAAAAAAAAATTAGGCAGGCAGAGAGTTTTAACGCCCAGGCTGGGGCGTCAAAGATTTCGGCGCCCAGCCCTGGGCGCTGAAAATGACTTGGGCGGTCGTTTTTGACGCTTTGCTTCACGTGTTCTTGCATTTATTTCTTTTTTTTCTCTTTTTAGTGCTTTGATTTTGCTCGTATTTAAAATCAATTTTAAGGCTAATTCGGAGGCTTTTTTGACTGTTAGCGTGAGATGCATTTTTGTCCGGATTAATTTTTACTATCCGTGACACGGAACGACTTTGAAAATGGAGTTAGGGTGTGGAAGATATGAAGATCTTTGTATAGGTTTTTGGATGGGTTGAGGTGTGTGTTGATGCGGGGGGCGGTGTCTATTTTTTATGAGTTTTTTCTTGAGCAACCTTTGTATTGTTTGAATTTGATTTCCTTTTGATTTCTTTGGGTTGCATGGATTGACTTTTATGATGACACTGGTTGACTTTTTAGGTTTTGGGGATATGAATGGGATGGTGCGGTTTATTTTGTGGGTTTTCGGGAACTGGTTCCCGTGGCACTATTTCAAGACCGAATGGGCCTCGTTTGTTGGGCCTAGAGTGGGCCGCCTCTTTTTTTTAATTTTTTTTTTGTATTTTGCAAGTACATTTGGTGTTTACTTAGTGTTAGAATAAAATTTTAGGAGAAATATTACGCCTTTATTAATTTGGAAAGTAAGGAAAACACACTGAAACAAACTTGACCTATATTCTAAGGGGTTTTAGGACCATCTAAAGTCTTTATTATTTTTCTACCAATCTAAAGAACTACTAGGCGCTTTTTACTACGGTGCTCCATGTGGCTCAAGCCTTGGGTTTAGTCTCGTAAAACTTTGGTCCTTCACCGGTACTCATCTTTAATTCTATTCCTTTTGCATTGACCCACTAAGCAAAATGGCGCATGACCAATGAACACCCAAGGGTTAAAATCTAAAGTGTCAACCAACGGAAGTTATGGTCCAATTAGCCTAAGTCTAAGAGTCGCTTGGTCAAGTATTATAGGCTTATCCCACGTCATTATTTTGAGTCTAGGCCACCTCCTTGTATTCATACACGAGTTATAATCAAAAAATTAATGAAAGTTCGAGTCTAAATCACAACTTCCAATTAAATCCCGAAAACTGGAATCTGAAAAGAAGCAACAAAAATTATTTTCGATGTAATTCTTTCGTTAAATTTCAATAAAGTAAAACAACATTTTGAATCTACGCTATTTGCACATTTTAAGAAACGACTATGTACCCTTGCAAAGTAAGACAATTTAAAGGTCCACCCTAGGCCTATTAAAATTAAAGGTCCACTATAGGCCTACCAAACGAGGCTCACTCAGTCTCGCCTCGTGACTCAAAGCCCACAACCATCTACCTTTTAGCCCAAGTAAAAAGGGGGAGAAATCCCAAGCAAAAAAGAAAAAAGAGAAAGAGAAAAGGGAGAGCGAAAAGAGCCATGAAATACTTAAATAGAAAGAGAAAAGGGAGAGCGAAAAGAGCGAGCCATGAAATACTTAAAGAGAAAGAGAAAAGGGAGAGCGAAAAGAGCGAGCCATGGAATATTTAGCCCGTACCTCCCAAAGTGCGAAATTTACCCAAGTAAACGAAGGAAAAGAATTGAGTTAACCAATCCAAATCATACCATAAAAACTACATAAAGTTCTACGATCTTCTACCCTTTTCAATCCTCATGCTTGACTAATACCTATACAAATTATCCTATCTCAGTCAACCCATCTTTCAAGACGTCTTGAGTCACAAATATAAAAAGACAAATGAAAAATACATTCTACGCTTAACGTAAAAAAAAAAATGAAACTTTGCAAAACACCTTTAAAGTTCGTCAAAAAAAGAAGTATTTAGCGCACCAAAAAAGATCCGCCTAGAAATCATTTTCAGCGCCCAGAGCTCGGTGCCGAAATCTTTAACGCCGCAGCCTGGGCGCTGATTCTCTCTGCTTGCCAAATTTTGTCCAGAAGTGCTCGTCATTTTATCCGCACATACACGAAAAAATAACGAACACTTGGAGGGGTACAGCACGTATTCAGATATACGTACCAAAAAACACATGAAAAGATTCTTGTGCAAATACATGTACTTAAAAAATAAAACAAATTTTTGGCTTACGGCAAAGCAGCAGATTAAAATAATAATAAACTTCACTTATTTCACCCTATTTCAAACATTACGATTCCACTCGAACGTACTTTTTTAAAGTTGGCATTCTAAGAAACCATTTTCTGGCTAAGAACTACGCAAGACCTGATTCCAAACTAAATCTATTTAAGGTGGATACGTAGGCAATCCATGATTCGGTCCAACAAATTTTCAAAAATGTTAAAGCCTATAGAGTAACAAGAAAAAAAAATAGAGTCCCTTATTGAAATTTAATTACTTGCAATCCAAGTCGAAAGAAAAATTTAAGTCAAAATTTAAGTCAAAGGAAGAATCCAAGTCATCAAGATGCCAAAATGAGCACACATCAAAAAATAATAAGGGCACGTACCCTTGCCAGAAGAAGCACTCACACTCCTAGGCACTTAGCCAAGACTCAAAAGATCGCTTTGCCTCAATCGAATGGGGGCTAGCACAAGCGTCCATGACCTCTAAAGTACTCGACTTGACCCTCCCTAAAGCGAACTAACTCACTTAAAGACCTTCTTTCACCACTAGACACAGTCATAATCGCCAACAAGTAGTAAAGGCAGTAAGTTTGCAATAAAGAGGATTGTTCTACGGTATTGCCCCATCGTTCCTTCGAACTCAGGGCACCCGTTCATGGTAATTCAAGTGCTTGCGAATCTCCTTTGAAAAAAATCAAACATTGTCAATAGGACTTGGCACTTAACCAAGGCTCACCCTACTCAGACATATGACACGGACATCTAAAATCGAAATCTGAAAGCATCATTAATGAGAAGACATAATAGCAACTGGGAGCTAAAGATTGAAATGAAAGAGCTAGGGAAAAAACTAAGTATACCTTGACCTTTTGTGCAAACATACACCGAGTAAATCTAAGTCAATTTAAAAACGGTTTATACTCCCGCAATTTTGGAAAAGAGGACCCTAAAAATCTAAAGCACGTGCCACACGGGCACAAGTAATATCTTGACGCCTGCACCCTGGCTTCCAGCAAATCCTTAGACAGCATTCCAAAAATCGTAACAGTATTTTGATTCACTCATGTAATCCTGTACGAACCCTTCTATAAGTCAACTTACCTAGGACACCTCGGATTGTACACAGTAGGACTCGGATTTCAAATAATTTTCAAAGACTTCTTCGAACATAATAAAGTGTCGTTGGTTTAAGCTAAGTATGCGTTTATCTCGATGTTGCAAGTGAGTCAAAAGGATTTCTAAATATGATTATGGGTAAAGAAAGGCACCTAGCTTTTGGTCAAGGCACACTTCAACATGTGACTACCTTGACCATAGCAATGTCGCACAATACGACATTTGCAAGAGAAGTAGCAAATCACTACTCGAACGTACCTCGCACTAAACGAGTCTGGTTCAAACTATTCATGATCCATGTCACCATGAATGCATACAAACTTATGCCAAGCATTATAGCACCAAGCCAATCCCATAGCTACAATTGGGGGCTTGAGAAAAACACTCTAAAAATGCTCGAAATGACGATTTTATCGCAAATTCTCGACGCTAATGCTATGCACACGTCATAGGGGCACAATCCTAAGGTTTGATCGTGTAAAACAAACCTTAGAATGGCTACAACCCCTCCCAAATTCTAAGCGCTACTTAGAATATATAAGTCACCCCACTAACAAGGGTAACTGAAAATCGCGAGTCACCAAAACTCCGATCAAACTACTGCACATAACGCTCGCCCTACAAGCGTCCGTTGCACAGTCTACGTCATTCCCAAAGAAAAAGCGAAAGAAAAATCAAGGATAAAAGATTAAAAATAAAAAAAGACATCCATGAATCCTCGTATCGAACGAAGTAATAAGCCGTGCACACCCACGCAGAAGGTGCTACACTTGTTCGAGCACCTGAACGAGGCATGATGAAGTACTCCAATGCAAAAAATAATAATGATACCCCAACACCTGGAGGAATGTTCTAAGACACGTTGTTAGGCCACACAAGCCTACGTCGCACCATAAGTTCAACCATCCCACGGTACAAGTCTAAAAAAGGGAGTAAGGCATATTGCACTAATGCGGGCACGACCTAGAGCATGTGTAAAAGAGGCAAAGACTACTTATCGCCCAAATTCAAAATGCAAGCCACACGACTTCTACATTAAGGATTAAAGGTAGCAAAACATTACCTACCACGGAAGGGATAGCTCGCACCTACACGAGCGGAACCCCAAGGCATCTTTCTCGAAAGAACCTACGCCAAAAGGAAGCATCCCAACATGCATACTTGGGGGCTCCAAGCTACGAAACGACCATAGCAAAATAAAAAAATAAAAAAAGTCTCAAAGCAAATGTTTGAACGATCAAAAGGGCACGATGCATGAGCCCACTTCATGAATGGACCTGAACCCTATCATGTTTCTAAGCAAATTATTCAACATCAGTCATTGCTCAAAAAAAAATGATTCAAGCGAACTAATTAATGGACCGCACGCAACGGCCATCCTATGAACGCTCGTTCGCACATACATTCTAAGTATCGAACATTCACGAACACGTTCAAAAGAAAAAAAAAATATATAACAACAAGAGCGATCAAAGTCTTACGCCTCAAGGTACGTTCCTCGGGCCATATAGACTCGCCCGACTATTGCAATAACTGTACGCCTTAAGAGCAACAATTCCTTTCAATAATCGCCCCAAAGCGACAAACACCGTAGTCCACCAATCGGCTACGGCTTCTTGAGAAATCATCACGAGAAAGTCCTGCCTGGGACGCACTTTCAACGCCCAGGACCAGGCGCCAGATATACCGACGCCCAGCCCTGGGCACTGATAATCAGCTCAACTCATTGCGATTCTAAAATTCTACGTTCCAAAAATAAAGAAATAAAACAAAAGAGAAGAGAATACGTAGAATTTCCAAGTAAAAAAGAGGCCAACTGTGTCATCAAAAGACCAGCCCAAACAACATTTTCAACGCCCAACCTAGGGCGTGAATTATTTCAACGCCCAGGCCTGGGCGCCGAAAATGAACCCAGGCTCAAAAAAGGCCCTAACTTCTATAGGGCCCTGCCGTATCCATTCGACTCGAAAATTGCCGATTTCTTTACTGAAAGTCGCACCTCACGGCTTTGTTAAGAGTAGAACACCACTTCAAAGATCGCTCGCACTTACGAGCACGATCCCAAACACGATCAAGGACATTACAAAATGCGTATCCCCAAGGAACCTCTTTGACAAGAAATGACCGTCAAGCACGAGTGCTTGGGGGCTCGAAAGAAAATATATATTTCAAAAGAGAGTATGCAAAGTTAAAACAATATTCCCAGACTACGCTGTACGAAGTCCCATGTTCGGATAATCTCAAAAGATAAAACCAGATTACGACCTCAAGACAAAGGTCGCCGTTGATACTTATACATAGTCCCCTAATCAAGGACCCGAGTAGTGGCAAAATTGAGCCGTAAAGACTAGCTCAAAACCATGAAAGATAATGACCACGAGACAATGGTCCGTCTAAGCACGTTGTCAACCCACATTCAGGTTGCAACTAAATCCGAGCATCCCTCGAAAGAAAATAAATTCTCTAGAAACAAAAAAACAGGCTCGCCATCTTTAGCCGACGGGGTCCGCGTCACTAACCGCGCAGGTCCTCAGTTTTCGAAAACAAAAAAATAATAATAAAATGAAATCTTCAAAAAACAGGCTCGCCATCTTCAGCCGTCGAGGTCTACGTCACAAACCGCGTAGGTCCTTATTTTCAAAACATCAAAACAGATTCGTCCACTTCTATCGGACGGGGCGTCTACCCTCAGCAGGACAGGCTCGCCCACCTTCAGCGGGCGGGGTCTGCGTCACTAACCGCGCAGGTCCTTACTTGTTGCAACGATAACTTTCCCCGGTTTATCCTTTCCCAAAAATCAAAGGATGGTTTATCTTTTTCCAAAATTCAAAAGGTGGTTTATCTTTTTCCAAAAATCAAAAGATGGTTTATCTTTTTCCAAAAATCAAAAGATGGTTTATCTTTTTCCAAAAATCAAAAGTTGGTTTCCCTTTTCCAAAAATCAAAGGATTGGTTTTCCGCTTTTCCAAAAAAGAGTGATGCGCTGGATTTTCCTTCGTTTTACGTCCTAAAAAAACAAGGGGGTTTTCTCGTTTAGCTAACCCTGAAAATGAGAATCTTTAAAAACATTTTTACCTCGTGATCGGGCTTGGCCAGGCCTGGTTACACTTTATAGCTTTGATTTCGAAAACGTCTGTAGATACTTCCAATGACAAAGTGAGGGAGTTTCTATACATCTTTAGATACTTCCAATGACAAAGTGAGGGAGTTTCTATACCATCAGTTGACAAATTCCAATGACACACTACTACAAATCCCGCCATTTGGATACGCCTTTTAGACCATTTAACGACGCCAAGAAGCGTCGAGAATTTAGCCCTCGACGCTTTTCAGAAGCGTCGAGAAAATTGAAGTCGAGAATTTTCTCGTCGCCTTTATGCGTCGAGACTGTCGACGCTTTTTGCGGACCATATTTCAGTTTTGGCGTCGAGGCCCTCGACGCTTTTAAGCGTCCAGACTTTTTATATTGCTGTCGACAACATAGTTTTCCCGCTATTCCCACCTTTTAACTAATTAATGTTCTCGACGCTTTAAAGCGTCGAAAAGTTTGGATTATCTACTCTTCCTAGCGTCCATAATTTTGCTGTTGGCGTGAGTTTTAATCTAAATGAGCTTTATACACAACTCCAAAAAGCGTCCACATTTGTTTGTATAAGCTTTTTTTTTCCACGTATTCGTGTATCGCATACATGCTCTTTTTATTCCACGTACATGTTCCTGTATCGCATATATATAAAATATATACATAATAAAACATTATTCATCCCTATTATAAATTTAAAAATTAATAACTGCAACACAAGCTAGATCAATGAAACCTGATCAAATTTTCATTAACTTACAAAAACTTAAGTAGTTAAATTTCATAGTACGTACACGTATGTTACTAACCAGAATCCATACATACATGCATCTATATCACTAACCGAAATCCTAACCAAACAGTCCTAAACAACATCATAAATCAAACCCAAGAAATTAAAACTAAAACCTAGAAAAACTAACTAGCTAGGTTGTACTATATATACTAAATATATATATATATGATCGATGGTAGTAGCTCATATGAAGCTCAATTGTCTTGGCCTTCATGCTTCTTTTCCACCTTATCACGTTGGACAACCTTCAAAGAAAAATACAATTCAAATGCAATAAGTACATAATAAGTCGGAAACCAAAACCACGAAGGAAATTAAATACAACATGAGGAGAATTTTATATAAATTGTTTAATCACGCAAATTTTTACCTATCTTTGGACTTTAGCACTAGGGAGTCGAATAACAACATTTTTTTCATCATATGCTAAGCTGAAGATAAAGTTATCTGGGGAAACATCGAAACAGGAAAGTTTGGTAGGAAGTCATCATGAGGTTTAGATGCAAGGTCCTAGAGATCTCCAGGAAGCATTTGAAAGTTCAGTATGATGACCTGCAGGGCACCAAGCAAGGGTCGTTTCCAACTTTCCACTACTGCTAGCAGATTTAGGACAGCAGCTATTCATCAAATGAACTGTACTAGGAAGCAGATTCTAGTGCATAAGTACTAGAGACAGAGAGAAAGTCATTATGTGCTTTGTATTTCATAGGGAAGGCATATTAGTTCTGTAAGGCATATAAGCTGGATTATTTTTTAGGACTCTTTTGATCTAAATAAGTTGGATTTGGTGTATCTCTTTTGTTTTATCTTGAGAATGGTAACAAACTAATAGTAGATGATTCCTCAACTCTGCAAGGAATATTATTTAAGACACTGGAAGCTAAAATGCATGTGCTGATAGACAACACGATAAATCTGGAAGTTTACAGTCAAATCTGGAGAAGGAACGTGGAACAACAATTCTTCTTTGCAGTAGAATCATACCCTAACCGCAATTCACACTAAGAAACACTACTGATCCTAACCGCAAAGAACACTAAGAAACACTACTGATCCTATTTGAAGTAACCAAACAATTCAGCACCTAACCGCAAAGAACACTAAGAAACACTACTGATCCTATTTTTCAGTTCATTGGAGAATTATACATCTACTTTATATTTTCAAAATGTGATTGTAACAAGCAGATATGTTACACCATTCATAGGAAATACAACAAGAAGTCGAACAAGAGAACACTGAAATTAGAGAAGCGTCAAATGAAAAAACAGTTCAATGAGAAGAAATTAGAATAGTTACCCTTTTGTGTGCCATTCCCAAGACTTGTTGTGCACAATCAAGAGCTTGTGTTGAAGCACTTCCTGTACAAACTTGGCCTACAAGTTGAGAAAATTGTCCAATAAGAGTTGTAAGAGCTTGTGTTGCTTTGATGTTTTCTATAACTAGATAACTTGTGGCCTATGTTATTAGGACTTTGATAAATTCACTTGGCAGGCTTTCCCATGTGTTCTTACTACTTTCAAGTATTATACGGAAATATAAATATTATGATTCTCTAGGGGCATAAATAAGTAAATAGAGAATCAAATAGCAGATTGGGAAATTGGTACTGATGTGTATGCACTAGCTAAATACAAATAAAAAGTGCCAAGCAATTTAAAGTGAAAATTGGAGAAGAAAAACAAAGAAACAAGAACTAGATTATGAGTCTGTTAAGGGGAGTTGGATGAATAACAAGATGAAAGCTGAGAGTTTGACAATAATTGATTTTACAAGAAATATTTGATAGAAATAGCTGTTGAACTTGTTGAAATTGTATACAGACATTTTTATTTTGATTGATATCGAACACAGTGTAGCTAGTTCTGACTGAACTAAATTGGAAGTAGAAACATCTCAACTATCTTTTCATTTCAGCATATTGTCGACTATTCTAGAATTGTAAATTGGCCGAAAAGTTCTAAGGGTTATCATTTAAGCAAGAAGTAGTATGCTAATGATCTTTTTGGATAATATGTTAAATAGATAATGAGAGTGTGGTAATGGTACTTTAATTGTCATATTCTTGACTGCTAGTAATTAAGTTTGCAAATTTTTGGTGCGTATGTATGTCTTTCAATATTTCTGCCACTCAGTTGATCATTGACTGCCTAATTTGGTCAAAAATGACACCATAGGTTCAAAAATAGGACCAACTAATCATAATTCTGCTGGCTAGCCGTGTCAGATTAAGAATACTAGGAGCAGTAGTAAGTGAACTTACCGATGGTAATGAAAACAACTGAACGAACTGAGCTAATGAAAACAACTGAACGAAACTGAACTAATGAAAACAACTGAACGAACTGCATTTAGGGGGAATGTAGTTCCAATCCTCTTTTGTACATTATGTATGCTGGTTCATTTTTATAATTGTTCCATAGACGCACGAGTACTAAATCCTAGTCACTGTTTCTCTGCATATGATTGGTGCATCGATCACTGATTCCTTCAACCCAATGAACAAAGAACATAGAAAGACTCAAGGTTTAAATGTTCAGCAGACCATCTTTCATTCAGAGTTTGCTCTGAATCTCTGATAATTCCTTGATTCTTAGTCGTCTTAGTAGACAATTTATTGGGTCCAGGAAATTAACAATTTAGAAACCATTTAGAAACTGGCATCTCATTAACAGATAGACAATAACAGTTCTAGCTGATTCATCTCGTTCACATTATTTAGATTGACTATTCATATCCTCCAGGGAGAGCATTCCTTTGACTTCCCTAAAACACGCCAGCTGGACAAGTGACAACCAGAAATCCTTGATCCACAGAATACAAAATTAGAAGGGGTGAACCAGAACTCGATTGGACTAGAACCAGAAACACTAAAATGGCAGGCCAGGACAAGATCTAAAAAATATTATGATTCACACTGGAACACTGCGAAATACATAACTCCAGTTTGTCCTTGCACCATTTTCACTTCTTTTTTCCCTGTAGACTTATGTTTCGGCCCCATTTAAAACCAAATTGCACATTATTCATGCCGTTTACCTACTTTCTTTTTCAACTATTTTCTACATTCTTGTAAATCCCATTGGAAGATGAGTGGACAGACCTAATAGAATCTAAAACTTAGGATGGTCGTGTGGGTGGTAAGCCAATGACTTTTCTAATAAAACTTCAAAAATAATTGAAAAAAACTACTATTCGACTGCGTACTTAGCCGAATAAGAATCTTAAATCCATTATTTTGAGGAAAAGGACGGATCACAAACTGTTAATCACCTGTTCTTGTTTATCTCAAATTAGAACTTGCAAACCCCTGGTCTAAATGTGTCCTTGTTTAAGCATCAAGGCTTTAAATGTGTCCATGTTTAAAGTGGTTATAATCAATGTACTCCGTATGTTTCAATAATAGAGAATAACATGGAACTATAGTTAAAAACAAATAGGACAGGAGTGATGCATGGAATAACATGGAATGACAGTGACAACATACAATTAGATATAAGCACATACGCGAGAAGTGACAGCAGTGACAGCAGGCAAAAGAGAAATAACATGGAATGAGAGTGACAGCAGTGACTCCCACACGTGAGAAGTACATATAGTTAGATATAAGCACATACGTGAGAAATTTTTGATAAATTAACTCATAATGTAATAAATATATAAGCACTAATTAGGAAACAAACAAAATATCAGGCAAAAAAATATTGAATGATATGTTACTGGTGCCCAGATTCCATCTCAATTTCAACAGATGCAGATCAAAGCAAGTGTTATAAAGTTGGCAACACAGCAGGGCAGCAACAAGACTCTGTTGAAAGACTTACTTCTAGATTCAGAGTTCTTCATACAGGTACTACAAGTTCATCCCCAAAACAAAAAGCACTTCTCTGTGTTCTGCATAAGCCAAAAAAAATAAATCATGTCAGCTATAAGTCAAGTTTTGTGGTAAATAAAGAGCTGTAGCAGTTAAGCAGGATATGAAATAGAAAAGGAAATCTCATAAAACAAATAAGCAAAACACCATTCAATAAGTAATATAAATGTAAGGACAACGTTTAACTGAAATTAGTATAACTAAATGAAATATCATTTCACACGGTGAAAAAGAAGTTCATAACTCGAATCCAAAAGAAAAATAATGAACTCTATAAACTATGACAAAGAATTCTATAAATCCAAAACACTATCATTTATAAGCTCATCATCGTCATCATCAGGTATATCAAACAAGTCCCTAGGTTTAGTCTTAATAACATGAAGCCATCCCTTTTGTATCTCATCCTCAATGTAAAAAACTTTTTTTGCTTGAGAAGAGAAAATAAATGGATCATCATCCAAAATTTGACCAGTGTGCATCAACTTTGAGAAATTGACACGAACTCTACCGCTCGAGTTCTGCAGGCCCTTGACCCGTATAAATGTGTAATGGTCTAACGGGGTAGTCAAGTGCTCTACAACTTTTAATTTTTTGGGTTTATATTCTCTCACCATGTCATTATTTAGGACATTTGAGGTTGTATCACATAGATTAAGGAGACTTTAGATGAAAACAAAGAGAGTCGAATGAGTAAAATATTAAATATTAAGGCCTTGTTCATTTCACCATTAAAGAAGTACTCTATACAGTAAAAATATGTTTTTATCAGTTCTAATATGTGTAACTCTGTTACAATCAGTAAGTTTTAATCAGTAAAAATCAGTAATCTCAAACAATACAATAAAAGTTAGTAAAAGCAATTCCAGTTCGGTAAAAATTAGGTGAACTGGACAGGGCGTAAGTTGAAAGAGAATAACATTGGAAATTTTGTAAACGATTTATAATGTGAAACTCAAAAGGGAAAAAAAATCATAGGTGAAACTGATAAGGTCTTCATACCCTCTTTGAATAGATAAGTTATCATGATGTAGAGAAAGTAGATAAGCTCTTCATATTCTCTTTGAATAAAGGATTTTCTATAGCACATCTGAAAATGGCTTTAGATATGTCCTACACATGTTAACTCTTATTTAAATATCAAGATATTTTCACTATGATACTTCCATTATGAGTTTAGTGTCTTGAACAATTGAACACAATCTAGGCTGACAATAAAGTATGTATTGATCTTCTCATTTACCTTCCTTTAGGGATGTTCCCTTGTGATTCTTAACCATGAGGATATCTATTTTGGAGAGGAAATAATGCCCTTGGTCCAAGTATGCATTCTATGTTAAGTCTAATAAATGCGGTTCAGTATTAATTAACAAGTTAATAATTCAGTGAGATCAAGTGAGCTGAATGCCTAGCTAGAGGCCGCTTCAGTTCAAGTGGAATTAATGATATTAATCCACAACTTACTCTTGACTGAACCCGTAGGGTCACACAAATAGTACGTAAACGGATCAAGTATTTAATGGCATTAAATACTCCATCTATGGATATTCGGAATCGACGGATCTTGGTTTCAGTGGGAGCTGAGATCGTCACAGGCAAGAAATGAATACTCCGGAAACGATGATATTGCCGGAAACGGAAATATGGATCGTATCGGAAATATAAATATTATCCAAGTCGTAGATGTTGCCGGAAACGGAAACATGGTACGTATCGGAAAATATTATCGGAAATGGAAATATTGCCGGAATCGGAAATATTGCCGGAAACGGAAACATTGTCAGAAACGGAAATATTATCGGAATCGGAAAATAATTCCGGAAACGGAAATATTAAATATTTGTTCGAAACGGAAATTAATTCCGGAATCGGAAATATTAAATGTTGTTCGTATCGGAAATGAATTCCGGAATCGGGAATTTAATCGGAAGCGTATCGTACGAATTAGCATCGGACGAGGCCCGCTAGACGAAGGCCCAGCACGAAGCCAGGCCATCGCCCAGCGAGCCGCACGCAACGCACGCCTCGACCAGGCCCAGCCAAGGGCGCGCGCGCGCACGCAGCACCGCACATGGGCTGTGCGCTTGTCGTGGGCCGCAAGGCCTGCGCGGGTGCACGGCTTGTGCGATGCGTATGCCGGAAATCCTAATTCTATTGGGATTCGTGCGAAGATTAAAATCCTAATCTTATTAGAATTGCTTTGTTATTTAGAGTCCTAATAAAGTTCTAATTAACAAATCCAGATCCTAGTAGGATTACAATTCCTTTTCCATACCTCTATAAATAAGGGCCTAGGGGTCATTATTTATACATAAGTTTTCAAGTATTCAAAACTAGGATTTTTAAGCAGAAAAATCAGCCATAACTCTTGCCCATTTTAGCCGAAAATAATAGTACCTTAAGGGCGATTCTAGTTGGTCAATCTTAAGGCGGATCCGGACGTACTGTGGACTATCTACGGAGGGACGACACTTGGAGTCCTAAAGACTTGTTCTTGTTCGGTTCGGGCGCAGCTAGGGAAGGCACGCAACAAAGAGTATGCATCTAAATTATGCTATATGATTATGTGTAAATAATATGTATTCCTGGCTTAATGGTTTTTTCCGCATGATTTATGAATTGTCATATGTATCATAACCTAACAGTGGTATCACGAGCCTCTTATTATTTTCATAATCTAAATTGCATGAACATGGTTAAATATTACAAATTTGCAAGAATTAAAAGGGGTGATTAATTTTCGTAATTGTTAATTAATTGCAAATTGCGTTTATTTAATTATACGTACGCAGTTTTTCGGCAGTTTCTTCGTTACTCATCCAAATCGAGTGATTTTTGTGTCAATTCCGCATGTAAAAGGCATTCTAAAATTTTGACAAAAATAATATTTTTCTGCCGAACCCAGAATTCTCAAATTCGAAGCCTAACTATGACTTTTCGAAGGTTTTAGTTTTTCGAATGCAAAATTTCGTAAATTTAAGATGTTAAATTAAATATTTGCGATTCTTGTTGATAAATCTTGAATTTTTGATTGACCTACTGTATATGTTTAACAAGTTTGAATGCCTAGCCTTGTTAATTATGCAATCTAATTTGTAATTATGATTAATTTGTTGAAAATTAGAATAATTTAGAATTAATTTGATTTTCATAATTAATTATAATTTAATTAGAAACCTATGATTAAAAACCACCATAAAAATTGTAAATTTATGATAAATTTTAAATTTTTATGACCTAGGCTTGAATCCATAATAATCGGAAATCAATTGAATAATAAATTTTCGATTTTTCGCCCTAAAATTATGAAATTAATATTATTTATTAATTTGTCATTAATTTTAAATATAAATTTTAAATTTTTAAGCGATTCGTTCATATAACTTGCACGCACAAAGCAATGGACGCTTCGTGTTACCCTTAAGGGGTGTTGTATAGTGCGGGCATGCGACGACGAGCAAGGGAGCTCGTCGCCCGTGCGGCACGAATGCAATGAGCAGGGGCATGGTGCACGAGCACAAGGCAGCAGCCCTGCCTTGTGTCGTGGGCCACGAGATATGGATGAATGGGCATGGGCGAAGGCAAGGCATGGCAGTCGCGTGTGGGCAGCAAGCGAGCTGCGCCACAACGCGCACTGCCTCGCGCAAGCGCGCGCAGCCTCGCGCGCAGCGAGCCCAAGCTCGCGTGCCACGAGCGCTGCGCTCAGCATTGATCGCGCGCAATTGCTCGCGCACAGCGAGCGATGGCTCGCGTGCATCATGCGCTGGAGCGCGCGCAGCAAGCGCTGGCGAGCGCGCACAGCGAGCGATGGCTCGCGTGCGTCGAGCGCTGGCGCGCGCGCAGCGAGCACCACTTGTGCGATGGCTTGCGATGGAAGATGCAGCAGCTATGCGACGAGCGCATGGGCTGCGCGCACATGGCCAGCGATGGCTGTGTGCGTGTGGCCCATGGGCGTGCGATGCGTAGGGTGTTTGCGTTGCGATTAGATCGTTTTGAATGTTTAATTTGAAATTTTCAGTTTACGTAATTTTAATTAATTTTAAAATTAAAAATTTAAATTATTTTCTTGGATTTTAATTTTGAATATTGTAATTATAATAAATTTTATTTATTCTAATTATTTTACTAAAATTAAAATCATGAATTAATTTAAATACGACTGAAATTAAATTAAACTTTTTGGATTCAATTATAAATTTATATGAGCTTTAAATTTTAATTAAATTTGTATATTTCCGGTTAGACTAGAAATACATTTTTATGTTTAAAATTAGTAAAGCATATGAATTTATTGGTTTAAGTGGGAGCCCTTTTAGTCATAAACTCTTGATTAGGTCTACAAATCCTTAAGGTTAAAACAACTTGATTAGAATTAATAAGGACTGAATAATTGGTAGATTATTGGTGCCCTTGATTAATTGCTGCAAATGTTTACGTGATGCATAATGTGTTTTACTAACCAGCTATGTGGGCCATTCATGATAATGAATGGGTGAATGGTATATATTGTATATGTACTGTTTTGCAGGTTATGAAGTGACTAGTATGGCCCAAATAGGATAGAAAATATGGTCTGCGTACCATTAATTTGAATGTAATTGGTCTTACGTACCAAAGTTGTTTTTCAATTCAAATATGGTCTGCGTACCATCAAATAGTTGTAATTAGTTTTAATTATAGCTTATCCTATTTGAAGAAAATGGTGCCTCCCACGGAGATTTTCAAGACGGACTTTGAAGTCAAAGCTTCAAGATGAAGTCGGGCCATACTAGATCACATTTATCTTATGCATGCTTTAAGTTATTTATTGCTTTAAATATGTCTTAATTATGCATAAGATTGTGGCTTGATTATGTTGCATGATTAAGGATTTTAGTTCACTTAAAATCTAACCAACATAGTAAGAGCCTTAAGTTCCAAACTTAAAAATTGAGTTAAAAGGTGCCATGCCAAAATATACACTTGCTTGGATATCCTTTACATCAATCTAGTAATAGTTTTCGCTCAGCGAGGTGTTACTTATTGGTCCTAAAGGGGCAAGGTACACAAATAATTGTGAGTACATGTTAGTTTTGCTGAAACTCAACGATATAAGTAAGGAGTCCTTTTATGTCGTGGCAAAATCGATAGGTTTACCTAATAAGTTCTTAGACGTACCTATCAACCAAGAATAGTTTCTAGACTATTAGCAAAAGGCTTTTGCTTACCTAAGATGTTTTAGGATTAAGTCGACAAACTGTGCTTAGTTCTTCAATGATTTTAGGATCTTGGAATCATTTTATTCACACCTGCCGGAACACATAACTTGAATAAAATGCTTAATAAACATTGAATTATGCATGTATGCTAGAATTTAAGTTTATTAAGAGAAACTGTGAATGGTTATTTATTTGTTTATTCTTTTCAATTGTAGTTTTTAATATGGCAAACAACAATTCATTCAACATTCGATCAATTCTCGAAAAGGAGAAGTTGAACGGGAAAAACTTCCTTGACTGGCAAAGGAACTTGCAAATAGTTCTTATGCAGGAAGAAAAGGAGTATGTCCTAGAAGAGGCGATGCCCGAAGCTGCAGGCGACGGGGTCACTCAGGCAGCCCTCAATCGTTGGATTGATGCCAACAAGGATGTGAAATGTCTAATGCTCGCCACCATGAGTGCGGATCTGCAGAAAACGTTCATCAACTCAGATGCTTTCACAATCATCAGTGAGTTGAAGAACATGTTCCAAGATCTGGCTCGAGTCGAAAGATTCGAGACTCCTAGGCAAATTCTTGAGACCAAGCTTAAGAAGGGCGAGCCCGTAAGTCCACATGTTCTCAAAATGATTGGACTCATTGAGAATATGAGTCGGCTGGATCAGCAATTTTCTCAGGAAATGGCTATAGACACCATCCTCCATTCTCTTCATAGCGGGTATGATCAGTTCAAACTGAACTACAGTATGAATAGTCTGGACAAAACGCTCACTAAGCTTCACGGTATGCTGAAGACCGCTGAAAAGACGCTCAAAAGTGATAAGCAGGATGTGCTTATGGTGCGTGGGGGCAAGTTCAAGAAATCTGGAAAGAAGAGGAATGCTAAGAAAGGTGGCGACAAGGCCAGCCCAACTAAGCAAACTTGCGCCAAGTCTGTAAAGAGGAAGGTCAGTCAACCCACTTCTGAATCCGAATGCTTCTACTGCAAGAAGAAGGGGCATTGGAAGAGAGATTGCTTGAAGCTAAAGGAAGATCAGAAGAACGGAACAGTCGTTCCATCTTCAGGTATTTTCGTTATAGACTGTATACTTGCTAATTCAACTTCTTGGGTATTAGATACAGGTTGTGCCTCACACTTATGTTCCAATCCACAGGGACTAAGAAGAAGTAGAAAGTTAAGCAAGGGTGAAGTCGACCTACGAGTGGGAAATGGAGCACGGATTGCTGCATTAGCTGTAGGAACTTACTTTTTGTCGTTGCCCTCCGGGCTAGTTTTGGAACTGGAAGATTGTTTCCATGTTCCAAGTCTTACTAAAAACATCATTTCAGTTTCTTGCCTAGATGCTAAGGGATTTTCCTTTTTAATAAAAGACAATAGTTGTTCGTTTTATTTTAAAGATATGTTTTATGGATCTGCTAGATTAGTCAATGGACTTTATTTATTAGATCACGACAAACAAGTATATAACATAAATACCAAAAAGGCCAAAAAGGATGATTCAGATCTCACCTATCTGTGGCATTGTCGATTAGGCCATATAAACTTGAAACGCTTAGAAAGACTTCAAAAGGAAGGAATTCTAGAACCATTTGACTTAGAGGATTATGGTAAATGCGAATCATGTTTACTTGGCAAAATGACAAAGCAACCTTTCTCTAAAGTTGGAGAAAGAGCAAATGAACTATTGGGTTTAATCCATACAGATGTATGTGGACCAATGAGTACAAATGCTAGAGGTGGTTTCAGCTACTTTATCACTTTCACTGATGACTTCAGTAGGTATGGTTATGTCTACCTAATGAAGCATAAGTCTGAATCCTTTGACAAATTCAAGGAATTTCAGAGTGAAGTAGAAAATCAATTAGGCAAGAAGATAAAGGCACTGCGGTCTGATAGAGGCGGTGAATATCTGAGCTATGAATTTGATGACCATCTGAAAGAATGTGGAATTCTATCAGAATTGACTCCTCCAGGAACACCACAATGGAACGGTGTGTCGGAACGGAGGAACAGAACCTTGCTAGACATGGTCAGGTCAATGATGGGTCAGGCCGAACTTCCATTAGAATTTTGGGGACATGCACTAAATACAGTTGCACTCACTATAAATAGAGCTCCGTCTAAAGCTGTCGAAAAGACTCCATACGAATTATGGTTTGGAAAGCCTCCAAATGTGTCTTTTCTTAAGATTTGGGGATGTGAAGTATACGTCAAACGATTAATTTCAGACAAACTTCATCCAAAATCTGACAAATGTATCCTTGTGGGCTATCCAAAGGAAACAAAGGGGTATTACTTCTACAATACATCTGAGAACAAGGTATTTGTTGCTCGAGATGGTGTCTTTTTGGAGAAAGATCACATTTCCAAAATGACAAGTGGGAGAAAAGTAGACCTCGAAGAAATTCGAGTCGAACAACAAACTCTAGAGAATGCTCAAGATGACATTCAGGATGAAACTCAGAGATCTTTAGAAGAATCTGGTGAGAATCATGGTCAATCTAGAAATGTTACCCCGCGTAGATCGCAAAGATATAGATCTCAACCGGAAAGGTACTTAGGTATTTTGACGAACGAGAGCTATGACGTTCTATTACTTGAAAGTGATGAACCTGCGACTTACAAACAAGCTATGACGAGCCCTAGCTCCAAGCAGTGGCAAGAAGCCATGCAATCTGAATTAGACTCCATGTCTGAAAACCAAGTATGGGATTTGGTCGATTTGCCAGATGGCTACCAATCCATTAGAAGCAAATGGGTTTTCAAACTGAAAAAGGACAAGGATGGGAAACTTGAAGTTTTCAAAGCTAGATTGGTTGCAAAAGGTTACAGGCAAGTCCACGGTGTGGATTATGATGAAACCTTTTCACCAGTTGCAATGCTAAAGTCTATTCGGATAATGTTAGCAATCGCTGCATATTACGATTACGAAATATGGCAGATGGATGTCAAAACTTCTTTCTTAAACGGCGTTTTAACAGAAACTGTGTTTATGACACAGCCTGAAGGTTTTGAGGATCCAAATAATGCTAAAAAGGTATGCAAGCTAAAGAAGTCAATCTACGGATTGAAGCAGGCATCCAGGAGCTGGAATATACGTTTTGATGAAGCAGTCAGTGACTTTGGTTTCATCAAGAACGCAGACGAATCTTGTGTATACAAGAAGGTCAGTGGGAGCAAAATTTCTTTCCTAGTATTATATGTCGACGACATATTACTTATCGGAAATGACATTCCTATGTTGAACTCTGTCAAGATTTGGCTTGGGAAATGTTTTTCGATGAAGGATCTAGGGGAAGCACAGTACATATTGGGCATCAAGATTTACAGAGATAGATCTAAAAGGATGATTGGACTTAGTCAAAGCACTTATATCAATAAGGTGCTTGATAGGTTCAAGATGGCGGACTCCAAGCGAGGCTACCTACCCATGTCTCATGGAATGACTCTAAGCAAGACTCAGTGCCCAAAAACACTTGATGAGCGTAGACGAATGAATGGGATTCCATATGCATCATTGATTGGTTCAATAATGAATGCTATGATATGTACACGCCCGGATGTTGCGTATGCACTCAGTGCTACGAGCAGATACCAGTCAGACCCAGGAGAGGCGCATTGGACTGCTGCCAAGAACATTCTTAAGTACCTGAAAAGGCACAAAGATGACTTCCTGGTCTATGGTGGAGATGATGAATTAATTGTTAAAGGCTATACGGACGCAAGTTTCCAAACCGACAAAGATGATTTCAGACAGTCTGGGTTTGTCTTCTGCCTCAACGGAGGAGCAGTAAGCTGGAAAAGTGCTAAGCAAAGCACCATTGCGGATTCTACAACTGAAGCGGAGTACATTGCTGCACATGAAGCAGCAAAGGAAGCTATATGGCTAAGGAAGTTCATAGGAGAACTTGGTGTAGTCCCCTCCATTAAAGGACCAATAGCCCTGTATTGTGACAATAACGGAGCTATTGCACAGGCAAAGGAGCCTAGACACCACCAGAGAGTCAAGCATGTACTTCGTAGATTTCACCTTCTACGAGAGTTCGTTGAAAGAAAAGAAGTCGAGATAAGCAAAATTGGTACTGATGACAACATATCAGATCCATTAACTAAACCTCTGCCGCAGGCGAAGCACAACTCCCACACTGCAGCTATGGGAATCAAGCATATTGGAGAATGGCTTTGATGTCTCTGTTTAATGTTTTAAAGTTTTAGAGTTTAAATCTTTGTAAAACATTATTGGTTAATCATTCACAATAAATGAAAAGAATTCATTTTTCCATTTAATTTGTGGTTTATTAAATGATGAGTCCCTTCAATTTGACGATATATTCAAGATAGACTGTCAGGACCAGTCCTGTGACTAAGAAATGTCTATCAAGTGAACTTGAATGTCAAAGGTTTAAAATGGTCCCTAGTTGGAGTTTTCTATAAAATTGAACGCATAGAAAACGTTAGACGATTAGAATGCAAGATGACTAGTAGTTCTGTTTCTTGAACTATGTGGACATGGCAATGTCATAATCATTTGCATAGATACTTACTTTGGGAAGACTAGTATCGGACAAGACCTATGAAACTTTACTGTAAGAGATGAAAATCTGTCATAAGTAAATTTCATTAAAATTATTAGACACTAAATCCTCAATACCTGAGTGATTTGAGATTACTTGTTTGAGAACTGGTTGCTTTGACGTTGACCAACCGTCGCACCGTAAAAGGAGGCTATAAAGGCAACGCTCAGGTAATCACCTATCAAACGAAGTCTAATCTCAAGATCGCAAGATTGGGATTGTCCTCCCATAAATCGGGATGAGATGCTTAAAAGTTGTACAAGGCCACTCGGAGAGCTAGAAACTGTGAAATGCATGGCCGTGCTCGGATGAATCATAGGCTATGATTATCTGTTTATTTGATCAGTTGAACTCTGAAACCGAGAAACACCTCTGGACATAATAAGGATGACAACTCTTACCTTATGTTCAAGAGCAAGCATCGAGCGACAAAGGAATTAGGAAATGCACACTTGTCCCTAAGGACAAGTGGGAGACTGAAGGAAATAATGCCCTTGGTCCAAGTATGCATTCTATGTTAAGTCTAATAAATGCGGTTCAGTATTAATTAACAAGTTAATAATTCAGTGAGATCAAGTGAGCTGAATGCCTAGCTAGAGGCCGCTTCAGTTCAAGTGGAATTAATGATATTAATCCACAGCTTACTCTTGACTGAACCCGTAGGGTCACACAAATAGTACGTAAACGGATCAAGTATTTAATGGCATTAAATACTCCATCTATGGATATTCGGAATCGACGGATCTTGGTTTCAGTGGGAGCTGAGATCGTCACAGGCAAGAAATGAATACTCCGGAAACGATGATATTGCCGGAAACGGAAATATGGATCGTATCGGAAATATAAATATTATCCAAGTCGTAGATGTTGCCGGAAACGGAAACATGGTACGTATCGGAAAATATTATCGGAAATGGAAATATTGCCGGAATCGGAAATATTGCCGGAAACGGAAATATTGTCAGAAACGGAAATATTATCGGAATCGGAAAATAATTCCGGAAACGGAAATATTAAATATTTGTTCGAAACGGAAATTAATTCCGGAATCGGAAATATTAAATGTTGTTCGTATCGGAAATGAATTCCGGAATCGGGAATTTAATCGGAAGCGTATCGTACGAATTAGCATCGGACGAGGCCCGCTAGACGAAGGCCCAGCACGAAGCCAGGCCATCGCCCAGCGAGCCGCACGCAACGCACGCCTCGACCAGGCCCAGCGCAAGGCCAGGCCCAGCCAAGGGCGCACGCAGCACCGCACATGGGCTGTGCGCTTGTCGTGGGCCGCAAGGCCTGCGCGGGTGCACGGCTTGTGCGATGCGTATGCCGGAAATCCTAATTCTATTGGGATTCGTGCGAAGATTAAAATCCTAATCTTATTAGAATTGCTTTGTTATTTAGAGTCCTAATAAAGTTCTAATTAACAAATCCAGATCCTAGTAGGATTACAATTCCTTTTCCATACCTCTATAAATAAGGGCCTAGGGGTCATTATTTATACATAAGTTTTCAAGTATTCAAAACTAGGATTTTTAAGCAGAAAAATCAGCCATAACTCTTGCCCATTTTAGCCGAAAATAATAGTACCTTAAGGGCGATTCTAGTTGATCAATCTTAAGGCGGATCCGGACGTACTGTGGACTATCTACGAAGGGACGACACTTGGAGTCCTAAAGACTTGTTCTTGTTCGGTTCGGGCGCAGCTAGGGAAGGCACGCAACAAAGAGTATGCATCTAAATTATGCTATATGATTATGTGTAAATAATATGTATTCCTGGCTTAATGGTTTTTTCCGCATGATTTATGAATTGTCATATGTATCATAACCTAACAGGGCATTATTTCCTTCAGTCTCCCACTTGTCCTTAGGGACAAGTGTGCATTTCCTAATTCCTTTGTCGCTCGATGCTTGGTCTTGAACATAAGGTAAGAGTTGTCATCCTTATTATGTCCAGAGGTGTTCCTCGGTTTCAGAGTTCAACTGATCAAATAAACAGATAATCATAGCCTATGATTCATCCGAGCACGGCCATGCATTTCACAGTTTCTAGCTCTCCGAGTGGCCTTGTACAACTTTTAAGCATCTCATCCCGATTTATGGGAGGACAATCCCAATCTTGTGATCTTGAGATTAGACTTCGTTTGATAGGTGATTACCTGAGCGTTGCCTTTATAGCCTTCTTTTACGGTGCGACGGTTGGTCAACGTCAAAGCAACCAGTTATCAAACAAGTAATCTCAAATCACTCGGGTATTGAGGATTTAGTGTCTAATAATTTTAATGAAATTTACTTATGACAGATTTTCATCTCTTACAGTAAAGTTTCATAGGTCTTGTCCGATACTAGTCTTCCCAAAGTAAGTATCTATGCAAATGATTATGACATTGCCATGTCCACATAGTTCAAGAAACAGAACTACTAGTCATCTTGCATTCTAATCGTCTAACGTTTTCTATGCGTCCAATTTTATAGAAAACTCCGACTAGGGACCATTTTCAACCTTTGACATTCAAGTTCACTTGATAGACATTTCTTAGTCACAGGACTGGTCCTGACAGTCTATCTTGAATATATCGTCAAATTGAAGGGACTCATCATTTAATAAACCACAAATTAAATGGAAAAATGAATTATTTTCATTTATTGTGAATGATTAACCAATAATGTTTTACAAAGATTTAAACTCTAAAACTTTTAAAACATTAAACAGAGACATCAAAGCCATTCTCCAAGATGCTTGATTCCCATAGCTGCAGTGTGCGAGTTGTGCTTCGCCTGCGGCAGAGGTTTAGTTAATGGATCTGATATGTTGTCATCAGTACCAATTTTGCTTATCTCGACTTCTTTTCTTTCAACGAACTCTCGTAGAAGGTGAAATCTACGAAGTACATGCTTGACTCTCTGGTGGTGTCTAGGCTCCTTTGCCTGTGCAATAGCTCCGTTATTATCACAATACAGGGCTATTGGTCCTTTAATGGAGGGGACTACACCAAGTTCACCTATGAACTTCCTTAGCCATATAGCTTCCTTTGCTGCCTAATGTGCAGCAATGTACTCCGCTTCAGTTGTAGAATCCGCAATGGTGCTTTGCTTAGCACTTTTCCAGCTTACTGCTCCTCCGTTGAGGCAGAAGACAAACCCAGACTGTGATCTGAAATCATCTTTGTCGGTTTGGAAACTTGCGTCCGTATAGCCTTTAACAATTAATTCATCATCTCCACCATAGACCAGGAAGTCATCTTTGTGCCTTTTCAGGTACTTCAGAATGTTCTTGGCAGCAGTCCAATGCGCCTCTCCTGGGTCTGACTGGTATCTGCTCGTAGCACTGAGTGCGTACGCAACATCCGGGCGTGTACATATCATAGCATACATTATTGAACCAATCAATGATGCATATGGAATCCCATTCATTCGTCTACGCTCATCAAGTGTTTTTGGGCACTGAGTCTTGCTTAGAGTCATTCCATGAGACATGGGTAGGTAGCCTCGCTTGGAGTCCGCCATCTTGAACCTATCAAGCACCTTATTGATATAAGTGCTTTGACTAAGTCCAATCATCTTTTTAGATCTATCTCTGTAAATCTTGATGCCCAATATGTACTGTGCTTCTCCTAGATCTTTCATCGAAAAACATTTCCCAAGCCAAATCTTGACAGAGTTCAACATAGGAATGTCATTTCCGATAAGTAATATGTCGTCGACATATAATACTAGGAAAGAAATTTTGCTCCCACTGACCTTCTTGTATACACAAGATTCGTCCGCGTTCTTGATGAAACCAAAGTCACTGACTGCTTCATCAAAACGTATATTCCAGCTCCTGGATGCCTGCTTCAATCCGTAGATTGACTTCTTTAGCTTGCATACCTTTTTAGCATTCTTTGGATCCTCAAAACCTTCAGGCTGTGTCATAAACACAGTTTCTGTTAAAACGCCGTTTAAGAAAGCAGTTTTGACATCCATCTGCCATATTTCGTAATAGTAATATGCAGCGATTGCTAACATTATCCGAATAGATTTTAGCATTGCAACTGGTGAAAAGGTTTCATCGTAATCCACACCGTGGACTTGCCTGTAACCTTTTGCAACCAATCTAGCTTTGAAAACTTCAAGTTTCCCATCCTTGTCCTTTTTCAGTTTGAAAACCCATTTGCTTCCAATGGCTTGGTAGCCATCTGGCAAATCGACCAAATCCCATACTTGGTTTTCAGACATGGAGTCTAATTCAGATTGCATGGCTTCTTGCCATTGCTTGGAGCTAGGGCTCGTCATAGCTTGTTTGTAAGTCGCAGGTTCATCACTTTCAAGTAATAGAACGTCATAGCTCTCGTTCGTCAAAATACCTAAGTACCTTTCCGGTTGAGATCTATATCTTTGCGATCTACGCGGGGTAACATTTCTAGATTGACCATGATTCTCACCAGATTCTTCTAAAGATCTATGAGTTTCATCCTGAATGTCATCTTGAGCATTCTCTAGAGTTTGTTGTTCGACTCGAATTTCTTCGAGGTCTACTTTTCTCCCACTTGTCATTTTGGAAATGTGATCTTTCTCCAAAAAGACACCATCTCGAGCAACAAACACCTTGTTCTCAGATGTATTGTAGAAGTAATACCCCTTTGTTTCCTTTGGATAGCCCACAAGGATACATTTGTCAGATTTTGGATGAAGTTTGTCTGAAATTAATCGTTTGACGTATACTTCACATCCCCAAATCTTAAGAAAAGACACATTTGGAGGCTTTCCAAACCATAATTCGTATGGAGTCTTTTCGACAGCTTTAGACGGAGCTCTATTTATAGTGAGTGCAGCTGTATTTAGTGCATGTCCCCAAAATTCTAATGGAAGTTCGGCCTGACCCATCATTGACCTGACCATGTCTAGCAAGGTTCTGTTCCTCCGTTCCGACACACTGTTCCATTGTGGTGTTCCAGGAGGAGTCAATTCTGATAGAATTCCACATCCTTTCAGATGGTCATCAAATTCATAGCTCAGATATTCACCGCCTCTATCAGACCGCAGTGCCTTAATCTTCTTGCCTAATTGATTCTCTACTTCACTCTGAAATTCCTTGAATTTGTCAAAGGATTCAGACTTATGCTTCATTAGGTAGACATAACCATATCTACTGAAGTCATCAGTGAAAGTAATAAAGTAGCTGAAACCACCTCTAGCATTTGTACTCATTGGTCCACATACATCTGTATGGATTAAACCCAATAGTTCATTTGCTCTTTCTCCAACTTTAGAGAAAGGTTGCTTTGTCATTTTGCCAAGTAAACATGATTCGCATTTACCATAATCCTCTAAGTCAAATGGTTCTAGAATTCCTTCCTTTTGAAGTCTTTCTAAGCGTTTCAAGTTTATATGGCCTAATCGACAATGCCACAGATAGGTGAGATCTGAATCATCCTTTTTGGCCTTTTTGGTATTTATGTTATATACTTGTTTGTCGTGATCTAATAAATAAAGTCCAACTAATCTAGCAGATCCATAAAACATCTCTTTAAAATAAAACGAACAACTATTGTCTTTTATTAAAAAGGAAAATCCCTTAGCATCTAAGCAAGAAACTGAAATGATGTTTTTAGTAAGACTTGGAACATGGAAACATTCTTCCAGTTCCAAAACTAGCCCGGAGGGCAATGACAAAAAGTAAGTTCCTACAGCTAATGCAGCAATCCGTGCTCCATTTCCCACTCGTAGGTCGACTTCACCCTTGCTTAACTTTCTACTTCTTCTTAGTCCCTGTGGATTGGAACATAAGTGTGAGCCACAACCTGTATCTAATACCCAAGAAGTTGAATTAGCAAGTATACAGTCTATAACGAAAATACCTGAAGATGGAACGACTGTTCCATTCTTCTGATCTTCCTTTAGCTTCAAGCAATCTCTCTTCCAATGCCCCTTCTTCTTGCAGTAGAAGCATTCGGATTCAGAAGTGGGTTGACTGACCTTCCTCTTTACAGATTTGGCGCCAGTTTGCTTAGTTGGGCTGGCCTTGTTGCCACCTTTCTTAGCATTCCTCTTCTTTCCAGATTTCTTGAACTTGCCCCCACGCACCATAAGCACATCCTGCTTATCACTTTTGAGCGTCTTTTCAGCGGTCTTCAGCATACCGTGAAGCTCAGTGAGCGTTTTGTCCAGACTATTCATACTGTAGTTCAGTTTGAACTGCTCATACCCGCTATGAAGAGAATGGAGGATGGTGTCTATAGCCATTTCCTGAGAAAATTGCTGATCCAGCCGACTCATATTCTCAATGAGTCCAATCATTTTGAGAACATGTGGACTTACAGGCTCGCCTTTCTTAAGCTTGGTCTCAAGAATTTGCCTATGTGTCTCGAATCTTTCGACTCGAGCCAGATCTTGGAACATGTTCTTCAACTCACTGATGATTGTGAAAGCATCTGAGTTGATGAACGTTTTCTGCAGATCCGCACTCATGGTGGCGAGCATTAGACATTTCACATCCTTGTTGGCATCAATCCAACGATTGAGGGCTGCCTGAGTGACCCCGTCGCCTGCGGCTTCGGGCATCGCCTCTTCTAGGACATACTCCTTTTCTTCCTGCATAAGAACTATTTGCAAGTTCCTTTGCCAATCAGGAAAGTTTTTCCCGTTCAACTTCTCCTTTTCGAGAATTGATCGAATGTTGAATGAATTGTTGTTTGCCATATTAAAAACTACAATTGAAAAGAATAAACAAATAAATAACCATTCACAGTTTTTCTTAATAAACTTAAATTCTAGCATACATGCATAATTCAATGTTTATTAAGCATTTTATTCAAGTTATGTGTTCCGGCAGGTGTGAATAAAATGATTCCAAGATCCTAAAATCATTGAAGAACTAAGCACAGTTTGTCGACTTAATCCTAAAACATCTTAGGTAAGCAAAATCCTTTTGCTAATAGTCTAGAAACTATTCTTGGTTGATAGGTACGTCTAAGAACTTATTAGGTAAACCTATCGATTTTGCCACGACATAAAAGGACTCCTTACTTATATCGTTGAGTTTCACCAAAACTAACATGTACTCACAATTATTTGTGTACCTTGCCCCTTTAGGACCAATAAGTAACACCTCGCTGAGCGAAAACTATTACTAGATTGATGTAAAGGATATCCAAGCAAGTGTATATTTTGGCATGGCACCTTTTAACTCAATTTTTAAGTTTGGAACTTAAGGCTCTTACTATGTTGGTTAGATTTTAAGTGAACTAAAATCCTTAATCATGCAACATAATCAAGCCACAATCTTATGCATAATTAAGACATATTTAAAGCAATAAATAACTTAAAGCATGCATAAGATAAATGTGATCTAGTATGGCCCGACTTCATCTTGAAGCTTTGACTTCAAAGTCCGTCTTGAAAATCTCCGTGGGAGGCACCATTTTCTTCAAATAGGATAAGCTATAATTAAAACTAATTACAACTATTTGATGGTACGCAGACCATATTTGAATTGAAAAACAACTTTGGTACTTTAGACCAATTACATTCAAATTAATGGTACGCAAACCATATTTTCTATCCTATTTGGGCCATACTAGTCACTTCATAACCTGCAAAACAGTACATATACAATATATACCATTCACCCATTCATTATCATGAATAGCCCACATAGCTGGTCAGTAAAACACATTATGCATCACGTAAACATTTGCAGCAATTAATCAAGGGCACCAATAATCTACCAATTATTCAGTCCTTATTAATTCTAATCAAGTTGTTTTAACCTTAAGGATTCGTAGACCTAATCAAGAGTTTATGACTAAAAAGCGCCCCCACTTAAACCAATAAATTCATATGCTTTACTAATTTTAAACATAAAAATGTATTTCAAGTCTAACCGGAAACATACAAATTTAATTAAAATTTAAAGCCCATATAAATTTATAATTGAATCCAAAAATTTTAATTTGATTTCAGTCGTATTTAAATTAATTCATGATTTTAATTTTAGTAAAATAATTAGAATAAATAAAATTTATTATAATTACAATATTCAAAATTAAAATCCAAGAAAATAATTTAAATTATTAATTTTAAAATTAATTAAAATTACGTAAACTGAAAATTTCAAATTAAACATTCAAAACGATCTAATCGCAACGCAAACACCCTACGCATCGCACGCCCATGGGCCACACGCACACAGCCATCGCTGGCCATGTGCGCGCAGCCCATGCGCTCGTCGCATAGCTGCTGCATCTACCCATCGCAAGCCATCGCACAAGTTGGTGCTCGCTGCGCGCGCGCCAGCGCTCTATGCACGCGAGCCATCGCTCGCTGTGCGCGCTCGCCAGCGCTTGCTGCGCGCGCTCCAGCGCTCGATGCACGCGAGCCATCGCTCGCTGTGCGCGAGCCATCGCTTGCTGTGCGCGAGCAATTGCTCGCTGCGCGCGATCGACGCTGGGCGCAGCGCTCGTGGCACGCGAGCTTGCGCTTGCTGCGCGCGAGGCTGCGCGCCCTTGCGCGAGGCAGTGCGCGTTGTGGCGCAGCTCGCTTGCTGCCCACACGCGACTGCCGTGCCTTGCCTTCGCCCATGCCTCATTCGTCCATAGCTCGTGGCCCACGACACAAGGCAGGGCTGCTGCCTTGTGCTCGTGCACCATGCCCTTGCTCATTGCATTCGTGCCGCACGGGCGACGAGCTCCCTTGCTCGTCGTCGCATGCCCGCACTATACAACACCCCTTAAGGGTAACACGTAGCGTCCATTGCTTTGTGCGTGCAAGTTATATGAACGAATCGCATAAAATTTAAAAAATTTATATTTAAAATTAATGACAAATTAATAAATTAATATTAATTTCATAATTTTAGGGCGAAAAAATCGAAAATTTATTATTCAATTGATCTCCGATTATCATGGATTCAAGCCTAGGGCATAAAAATTTAAAATTTATCATAAATTTACAATTTTTATGGTGGAGTTTAATCATAGGTTTCTAATTAAATTATAATTAATTATGAAAATCAAATTAATTCTAAATTATTCTAATTTTCAACAAATTAATCATAATTACAAATTAGATTGCATAATTAACAAGGCTAGGCATTCAAACTTGTTAAACATATACAGTAGGTCAATCAAAAATTCAAGATTTATCAACAAGAATCGCAAATATTTAATTTAACATCTTAAATTTACGAAATTTTGCATTCGAAAAACTAAAACCTTCGAAAAGTCATAGTTAGGCTTCGAATTTGAGAATTCTGGGTTCGGAAGAAAAATACTGTTTTTGTCAAAATTTTAGAATGCCTTTTACATGCGGAATTGACACAAAAATCACTCGATTTGGATGAGTAACGAAGAAACTGCCGAAAAACTGCGTACGTATAATTAAATAAACGCAATTTGCAATTAATTAACAATTACGAAAATTAATCACCCCTTTTAATTCTTGCAAATTTGTAATATTTAACCATGTTCATGCAATTTAGATTATGAAAATAATAAGAGGCTCTGATACCACTGTTAGGTTATGATACATATGACAATTCATAAATCATGCGGAAACAACCATTAAGCCGGGAATACATATTATTTACACATAATCATATAGCATAATTTAGATGCATACTCTTTGTTGCGTGCCTTCCCTAGCTGCGCCCGAACCGAACAAGAACAAGTCTTTAGGACTCCAAGTGTCGTCCCTCCGTAGATAGTCCACAGCACGTCCGGATCCGCCTTAAGATTGACCAACTAGAATCGCCCCTAAGGTACTATAAATTTTCGGCACTTTTGAGCAAGATGTGTGACTGAATTTTTCTCTCAAAAACTCACTTTGAATACTTGAATAACTCGTTATAAATTGTGAACCCAGGCCACATATTTATAGGGGTATGGAAAGAGAATTGGAATCCTATTAGGATACGAATTAATTAAATTAGAATTATAATAAAACTCTTATTTAATTAATTTATCAAATAGAATTAGGAATTTAATCATTAAACGAATTCTGCACGTTTTAGGTTTCGTATGCGAACACAAACACTTACGCGAGCATGACCCGCAAGCGTGCAGGCCATGCCCGCGCACAGCCCGCACGGCCGCACGGCCCACGCGAGCTACAAGCCCACGCGAGCTGCAGCAATGCTCGCAGCCCACTGCTCGCAGCTGCGCGCGCTGCGCGCGCTGTGCGCGCTGCCACGGCCTGCTGGGCCTGGCCTTGCGCTGGGCCTGGCGTGGCCTTGGCTGTTCGTGTGGCGCGCTTGGCTTGCTGGGCGATGGCCTGGCTTCGTGCTGGGCCCTCGTCCGGCAGGCCTCGTCCGATGCTTATTCGTACGATACGCTTCCGATTAAATTCCCGATTCCGGAATTTATTTCCGATACGAACAATATTTAATATTTTCGATTCCGGAATTAATTTCCGTTTCAAACAAATATTTAATATTTCCGTTTCCGGAATTATTTTCCGATTCCGATAATATTTCCGATTCTGACAATATTTCCGTTTCCGGCAATATTTCCGATTCCGGCAATATTTCCATTTCCGATAATATTTCCTGATACGTACCATGTTTCCGTTTCCGGCAACATCTACGACTTGGATAATATTTATATTTCCGATACGATCCATATTTCCGTTTCCGGCAATATCATCGTTTCCGGAGTATTCATTTCTTGCCTGTGACGATCTCAGCTCCCACTGAAACCAAGATCCGTCGATTCCGAATATCCATAGTTGGAGTATTTAATGCCATTAAATACTTGATCCGTTTACGTACTATTTTTGTGAACCTACGGGTTCAGTCAAGAGTAAGCTGTGGATTAATATCATTAATTCCACTTGAACTGAAGCGGCCTCTAGCTAGGCATTCAGCTCACTTGATCTCACTGAATTATTAACTTGTTAATTAATACTGAACCGCATTTATTAGACTTAACATAGAATGCATACTTGGACCAAGGGCATTATTTCCTTCATAAGCGTCCTTGGTGTCTTGAGATCTGGCCTCGTACGGTGCCTGCAAGATGAACTCTAGGCCAAGGGGGGGTCCCCGAGGCGGAGCCTCCGACGCTCAAGTCAGTACAATTGATGTACAAAATGAGGTGTTTAGGGGAGAGAGAGAGTAGGGTGACTTCTCTAGGGTTAGAGAATCACCCCTTTTACCTTGCCCCATGAGGGGTATATATAGTGTTTTGTTGGGCCTTTTGAGGCCTTGTTGGTGGTATTGGGCTTGAGTGGGTTTTATTGGCTTTTGGGTTAAAATGGTGGGCCCATTTTAACACCCCAACAAATGCCCCCCAGACCCAATTCTATTTGAAAAATGGGTTGGGTTTTGATTTTGATCACGGAATTTTTACCTTCGGCTCGGTTTTTACCTTCGGCCCGAATTTTTACCTTTGGCTCGATTTTTACCTTCGGCTCGGATTGTAACATCGATTCGAGTTGTAATCTCGGAGTGATTTTTAACCTCGCTCTTCAAATCCGGAGATCTGTTTATGAACGTGCTTCTAAAATCGGCTCGGATTGTAACATCGGTTCGAGTTGTAATCTCGGAGCGGTTTTTTACCTCGGCTGGGACTGTAACATCGATTTGAGTTGTAATCTCGGAGCGATTTTTAACCTCGCTCTTCAAATCCGGAGATCTGTTTAAGAACGTGCTTCTAAAATCGGCTCGGATTGTAACATCGGTTCGAGTTGTAATCTCGGAGCGGTTTTTACCTCGGCTCGGACTGTAACATCGATTCGAGTTGTAATCTCGAAGCGATTTTTAACCTCGCTCTTCAAATCCGGAGATTTGTTTAAGAACGTGCTTCCAAAATCGGCTCGGATTGTAACATCGGTTCGAGTTGTAATCTCGGAGCGGTTTTGTACCTCGGCTCGGACTGTAACATCGATTCGAGTTGTAATCTCAGAGCGATTTTTAACCTCGCTCTTCAAATCCGGAGATCTGTTTAAGAACGTGCTTCTAAAATCGGCTCGGATTTTAACATCGGTTCGAGTTGTAATCTCGGAGCTACACAATTTTGATCTTCAATATTTGATGTATTTATGTTTGTCAAACATGAATTTATAATTTGTTTTGAACATGATGAACAATTTGAGGTATATGCTCTTGCAAAATGACTTATTGTTAGACAATGTCTGTCAAATTAAGTTTCCAAGAATATTAGCATTTTACCAAATTTATCAAGTCAAGTAATTATTAATGTTGACAAAATATAAAGTACAAAGCTTAAATAGATAGAAGACTTAGCTTTGAGGTTGGGCCACTCAGTTTTTGAGTCGGTTTGCTCGGCCCATTGTATTGCTCGGCCTCTTTCATGTTGTATGCAACTTCTTTTTGGATTTATTTGGTTGGCATTACCTAACCCATTTAAAGAGGGAGATTCCTCATCCTCTTTAAAACCCATTATTGTTGTTCCATTTTCAAGCTTTTCACTTTGTGATTTATCACAAGCCACTGCTCGTTATTTTTGGAACCCGCTGACCAGTGGAGACACCCATTTATCGGCTCCGATCTCTTCGATTTCAGTCAACCTCGGATGGGTATATAGAATCTCTTCGGGAGCTGTGATTCGGACCTCAGAAGGTCGGCTTCGGCACCATGCTCGGCTTTTCCAGCCATTTAGTTTGCTTTGTTGATGCTGATTTATATTATCATCACTATCCACCAAAACTAGGCGGTTGTGTTCGGCACTGAAGACTGACCTTCGGCACTGAGCTCGATTCTAAGCTTTGGTACTTTGCCTTGATTTTGAGTTTCTCAATTGCAGTAATACTCATTTTCTCGATTGTGAACTGAGTTTCTTTTTAATATTGTCGGCAAATATTGAGTTAGCTTGCTGCTTAGTCATCCTCAGAAAATGAGCTTCGAAACTGTTCGAACTAAGTTCCGGTGCTGAGCTAGGGAGCTGTTGACCCTGGCACTAACTTTCAGGTACTGAGTTTAGCCTCGGGGGCGAAGGCTCGGACCGTGGCTCCAACTTTGGACGATTAACCTTGGCGGGTCAACTTCGGATCCCCGAGTAGTTGCCTCGGCATGTTGTTTGGACCTCGCACACTGAATTTGGCACTGCTTTTCGGCATTGCTCGAGAGCTTCGCTGCTATGCTCGGGAGGTGGCTCGGCGCTGACCTCGGCACTGGGAACAGGGAGCTTCGGGAGACTAGAATCTGAAACGGCATTGGAAGCTTAGCTTCGGCGGTACTGGCCTCGGAAGCTTAGCCTTGCTCTGCCTCTTCTGATCATTGTATTGCCTCGGGCCTTCCTCAATTACTTTGAAAACAATTCATCCACTTAAGCTCAGTGAGAAAGAAGATGGATATTGACGTTGCAAGTCTTGTGTTTTGACAAACTAAACTGGTTTTGCATTCATCTCTGAAGACTTTGCTTAGATTGAGAGCAAGAATCAGCTTCAGATGGCACAATTTAGCATATCTCATCAAATTTTGCCGACATTGTGGCTCGCATTATCAACTTTTGATGTTGTAATCATGAGTTTGCCTTCGTTGCAGTTGCCAATTTGCCTAGCATATCATCAATTAAACTAGTAATTTTATTTGATATTAATAAGCAGAGACATCATAGATAATGAAAACTTTAGAATTAACGTATGGTATGACTTCATTTAAGCATTATGTCGGTTGCTAGCCACTCGGTGGGTAGCTGGCCAGCTTAGAAATGACCATGGCTTAATCATATTGCAATTTGATTGATCGAGCGGTTGGTGTTCATACATGAGAAGTTCCCCACTCAATCAATAAACAACAGTATGCTATACAAAGTCTTAGAGTATATAGAAAATGTGTAAAAGTTGGTTAAGAGAACTTAGCTTTGAGATCACAATGAGCAATGCAAGCGTTATGGTTTCTCTACTTGACACCATGTCCGACCCTTGGCTCGGGCAATAATTACTCTGTTTCTCGGCCGCTTATTTTGCTTTGCCGAAGTCCTTGCCTGCCTCGTGTGAGTTAACCTCGGAAGTGAAACTATGCTCGGCATTGACCTCGGTACTGAGTTAGGCCTCGGGAGCGCGGGCTCGGACCGTGGCTCCACTTTCAGACCGCTGAGTATTTACCTCGGCATGTCGTTTCGACCTCGGGAAGTTCTTCGGGAGACTAGCTTCACCTTCAGCCAGTCTTTGAGGTATTTTGTCAAACACCTTGTGGGCATCGACTAAATTGATGATGCTGAAGTTGCAACTATGAAATTTCCTCCATAGTAGCTTCCATTTTCAAGCTATGGTATAAATGGAGAGGTTGAGCTCGGGAGCTTCGCGACTGCTCGGGAGCTTCGGCACTGAGCTTGGCGGTCTGACTTCGGCGTGACCTCGGAGGCTTGCCGACGAGGGTGGTTGTCGGCCCTAAGGAGATCAGCTCCGGAAGTGATGCAGCGTGCCAATGTATGCTGTTTTGACAAATCAAGCAGATTGCACTATTTTGACAAATCAAATCAAGCATCTTTACTTGGGCTATTTTGACAAATCCAGCAAAATAAATCACCAGATATTGCACTGTACCAAAGTAAATTTAACACTTTGGAGTGTTCGGGTATTTTGAGTACAACAAGCAAAATAAACCATTTTCTTTTATATTTTGTTGACTCGTAGTTTGTGCTTTGGGACGAATTGAACCACCAGCAGTACAGAGTAGTTCTTAATTCCCTTTGTCATTCGTGACCAAGATTCGACCCGAGATGGTTGAACATGGTGGCATGAAAATGTGGATTTTCATGGGTTTTTGCTCTCGATCCCCACAGACGGCGCCAAATTGTTCCGGGGTTGAAAAGATAGTATGAGCGTCCTTGGTGTCTTGAGATCTGGCCTCGTACGGTGCCTGCAAGATGAACTCCAGGCCAAGGGGGGGTCCCCGAGGCGGAGCCTCCGACGCTCAAGTCAGTACAATTGATGTACAAAATGAGGTGTTTAGGGGAGAGAGAGAGAGTAGGGTGGCTTCTCTAGGGTTAGAGAATCACCCCTTTTACCTTGCCCCATGAGGGATATATATAGTGTTTTGTTGGGCCTTTTGAGGCCTTGTTGGTGGTATTGGGCTTGAGTGGGTTTTATTGGCTTTTGGGTTAAAATGATGGGCCCATTTTAACACCCCAACATCAACTTTTTATAATTTATAGGGTCAGTTGTCTGCGCGAGTCACCTTCTTCTAGGCTCCGCGCATTTAGAGATATTAATGTTCAAATAAACGTGTTGGCATACGTGAAATGAGAAATGATGCATCTATTGTGGAACGGAGGAAATACAAAGTATTTGTGTTACCTATATAATCTCATCTAATCTACTCCCTACTATAGCTCCATGTACCATTGATATCCAAAATGCAACAACGTACTATGACAAAATACATTATCGGTTGTCTCATTCGTATGATCCAAAATTCCAAAATCATACCATACCATCGTATTTAATTGCATCTAGGATCACAACGGTAGTTTTTGTAAAACCTCAGGACAAGCTCAAATTTTATTTTATTTTCTGACAAATAGTTCATTCAATTCAAGCATTCAACCAAAATACCATATAAGGAAGCTGATTTTTTTTGAAAGGGAATACCTACGAAACTAAAGGTAGCTAAGACACTGTTGATTCCTGGTTTTGATGATGACAAGCTTACCTTCTACTAATAGTTCGTTTTGGAGAATGTCAGGAACAGGTTAATATTTAAAGAAGGACAAATGCAACAACCGAAGCAAGCTAGGGAGCTTTGAAGTAATTAAGTTCAAAGTACGTGGCAAGATTAAATCAAGGATCAAGTCAAGCAAATTCTATAAGGGTCGAAAGGTATAAGACCAATGTAATTTAGTACATGCTTAGTATGGGAACAGAGTATTTTGAAGAGTCCTAGTTATATCGTGAAACGAAATAAATCAGTTTTACTTTTACAAAAAGATAAACATCAAATGTTTTAAACTGATTTTACAAAACTGTTTGAAGTTATACTCTTGAATTTGAGTTAACATATAACTCTCAAAATACGAAAAGATTGATTTTCCTAAACGCGTTTGAAGTAAGATTTGCGAAAATCTATCTATTGAAAAGAGTCCTAAACTGGGTTGGATTTGAATCTAGGTTAAACACTTGGATTCGTATAAATACAACCTTTGTTCTTTGCGAAACTTTTTATCAGACTTATTTACATCAACCGGAAGCTTTCAGGTATCACCCTTAAAGTCTTAATTTTTAAAGAAGTCTGTTCCTGTTCCCATATAGAGCAGTATTTGTTACTTAGTCTTATATCGTATGTTAAGTAGTTAATTAATTCTTATACGTTTGATTAAAGTGTTGAGTTATTGTATGTTAAGCCTGAGTCAGGCTTACTTGAGCAAGAGAGAAGATCTCACGAGAGATCAGTGAGTAGGAACAGTTGAGGGACTGTTTCCATAAGGGAAGGAACAAAGAGGGTTGTTCCTAGTCATCTGCAATCAGAGGCGATTGGCAGATTGTGGCCCGAGTAGATTAGGTTTGTAAAGAAACTAAGTTGTTTTGCCTAATTAGTGAAAGTGTTTAAGTCCCCAAAGGGGCCGTGGTTTTTTCCTCTCTATTGGGCCTAGAGAGTTTTCCACGCTAAATCTTGCTTGCATATTTTACTATTTCTGTTCCTTGTAGTTTAATTTTTATAAATACGTAAAATATCAATTCACCGCCCCCTCTTGAGGAACTCTGTAAAACTAACAATTGGTATCAGAGCGAGAACCCTTTAAACTGCAGGTAACGCTGACGGGAAAAACGATTCTGAAGCTATGAACACTACGGAGAAACTAGAAGAGGGATACTCAACACAACGACCTCCAATGTTTAGCGGTAAATACTATTCCTACTGGAGAAACAGGATGGAGATTTTCATTAAGGCTGAAAACTATCAAGTATGGAGAGTGATTGAAGTTGGAGACTTCCAAGTCACTAAGCTGAACTCCTCTGGAGAAACTGTTCCCAAACCTGTTGATGAATTTGACAAAGCCGACTATGAAAAGCTTGAACTCAATGCCATGGCCGTCAAAATCCTTCATTGTGGACTAGGTCCAAATGAACACAACAGAGTTATGGGCTGCAAGAACGCGAAGCAGATTTGGGATCTGCTCCAGGTTACTCATGAAGGAACAAACGAAGTTAAGAGATCGAAGATTGATCTCTTAATGCACCAATACGAGCTGTTCACCATGAAGACATCTGAAACGATTCAAGACATGATTACTCGCTTCACAAACATTATCAATGAACTAAACTCTCTTGGCAAAATCATAACTCCTGAGGAACAAGTCAGGAAGGTCCTAAGAAGTCTACCACAAGCTCCCTGGATGGCTAAAGTCACAGCTCTCTAGGAAACTAAAGACTTCACAAAGTTTAACCTGGAACAACTGGCTGGATCTCTCCTAACTCATGAACTGCAATTAAACGCGCCACCTTCAGAGAATACCAAAAATAGAGCTCTTGCTCTAAAAACCGAAAATGATGAAAACTCTGAAGAAGATGAAGAGACAGCTCTGTTTGCTAGGAGGTTCAGAAGAATGTTTAGGAACTACAAAGATGTGGAACACAGAAGCAAACCAAATAGAAAGTTCCCTAAAACTGACACTGGATGCCATAAGTGTGGAAACTTGGAACATCGCATTAGGGAATGTCCTCTATGGGATCAAGAACGAGGAAAGGGAAAGGAAACAACAAAAGATAGATTCAAAGACAACAGAAACTCCTTTTCCAAAACTGAGGTAAGAAAAGCCATGATCGCTGCATGGGGAGATACTTCTTCTGATGAGGAACAAGAACAACCCAACGAAGAAATTGCTCACCTGTGTCTTGTAGCTGAACATGAAGATGAAGAATCCGACTCAGAATCTGATAAATTCCAGGCAAGTCTTGTTCATATTAAAAGTAGGCTTGAATCCATGTCTAAAGTAGAACTGTTTGACTTACTTTCTTGTCTCACTAGTGATTATGAGGATCTCCTAAAAGAAAAACTAGACTCAGACAGAAAACACCAAGACATTGTCAATAAACTCACAGAGGAGTTGGAATGGACCAGAAACTCAAACTTAGATATTGACAATCGTTTCTTTAAACTCTTTGATCAAAACCTTCATATAAAAGAAATGTGTGAAGCCTTACGCAATGAAAACTCCTGGCTAAAACAAGATCTGATTGACCTAAAAATAGCCAAAACCAAGAACCTCTATAAAGAAGAACTAGAAAAAGCTCAGTTAGAACTAGTGAAAATTCACCAAGAAAATACCCATCTAGAAAGTGAATTGACTAAAAGGACCAGACACAAAATAGAGGGAACACCAAAATGGATAGAAGAAGCTAGAACCAAACGCACAGAAGGTTTAGGTTTTAACCACAAAAAGCATCATCCTAGAAAAACCAGAGTAGATTTATACAGTGACATAGTATGCACCTTCTGTGGTCAAATCGGTCACTATAGAGTTTCTTGCCCTAAAAACCAAAGGTACTTGGAAAAGAACATCAAATTCACCAAAACTAAATGGGTAAAGAAAAGTGATTTGATTCCAAGTAAGGAACCCAAGCTATGCTGGGTTCCTAAAAACTCTAACTAAAAACTTCATGCAGGTCGAAGTGAGGGGGAACAACACATGGTACCTAGACAGTGGTTGTTCCAAGCACATGACTGGAGACAGAAATAGATTTCTCTCACTCACGACCTACGAAGGTGGAACTGTGACTTTTGGCGATAATAAGAAAGGTAACATCATTGGCATTGGTAAGGTTGGTAAGTCAAAGTCTCATTCCATCGATAATGTGTTTTTGGTTGAGGGACTAGGTCATAGCTTATTAAGCATTTCTCAATTCTGTGACAAAGGCAATTATGCAAAATTCTTCTCAAATAAATGTCTAATCATCAATAGTAACACAGAGACAGTGATCCTAGAGGGACAGAGGAAAGGGAACACATATGTGGTTAACCTCAACTCGGTCCCTCACTCCAATCTAACCTGTCTCAGTGTTATTGAAGATGATCCTTTGTTATGGCACAAAAGATTTGGTCATGCTAGCTTTTCTCTAATGAATAAATTAAAATTGAAAAATTTAGTCACAGGTCTCCCAAATACAAAGTTTGCAAAACAATCAGTCTGTGATGCTTGTATCAAAGTAAAGCAAGTAAGAACGTCCTTTAAATCAAAAGGGGTAATCAGCACAACAAGACCACTGGAGCTGATCCACATGGATCTGTGTGGACCAATGAGGACACAAAGCAGAAGCGGAAAGAAGTACGTACTCGTAATTGTAGACGACTTCTCAAGATACACATGGGTGATCTTCCTATCCAACAAGGAAGAGACGTTTGAAGAATTTCTGGCTTTCGCCACAAAGGTTCAACGACAAAGCAATCATAAGCTGGTCCACATCAGATCAGATCATGGTACAGAATTTCAAAATAAAAGATTTGATGATCTATGTAAAGGTTCAGGAATAGATCACAACTTCTCTGCTCCCAGAACACCTCAACAAAACGGTGTTGTAGAAAGAAAGAACCGAACTCTTGAAGACATAACAAGGACTATGTTGATTGCTAGTGGACTTCCAAAAAGTTTCTGGGCCGAAGCTCTAAATACGGCATGCTATGTGCTCAATCGAGTGCTAATTAGAGCTATCAAAAACAAAACTCCATATGAACTGTACAAAGGAAGAAAACCCTCTATAACCCATCTCAGAATCTTTGGTTGCAAGTGTTTCGTTCACAACAATGGAAAGGATCAACTGGGAAAATTTGATGCACGAAGTGATGAAGCAATATTCCTAGGATATGCCTCAAACAGCAAAGCGTATAGAGTATTCAACAAAAGGACCATGTGCATGGAAGAAAGCATACATATTATATTTGATGAAACTGACTCCCAAAACTATGTTGCAGGTACAACTTCTGATGGAAACTTCGAACTAGGACTCACTAGAGAAACAGAAGACGAAGAGATAAGGAAAAGTTCCCAAACAGAAGAACAAACCCAAGTCGAAGAAACATCTGAAGATAACATAGTTGAAGAGGAACCAGCACAGGCCGAAGATCAAGCAGAAACAAATGAGCAAGTTGAACAGTCTGTTGTGGAAACAAACACACCTTTCCAACCCAGACCTTGGAAACATCAAAGCTCACATCCCCTTGACCAAATAATCAGTGATCTTGGACGTGGAACCACGACCAGATCCCAACTCAAAAACTTTTGTGCTTTCTATGCTTATTTATCCATGATTGAACCTAAAAATTACAAAGAAGCACTAACTGATTCTGATTGGATCATTGCTATGCAGGAGGAGCTTAATGAATTCGAAAGAAATAAAGTATGGCATCTTGAGCCTATACCATTGAACAATCGAGTAATAGGTCTCAAGTGGGTATTTAGAAATAAACAAGATGAGCATGCTACGATTACCAGGAACAAGGCCAGACTAGTTGTCAAGGGATACAACCAGCAAGAAGGAATAGACTTTGAAGAAACTTTTGCTCCAGTTGCCAGAATGGAGGCAATACGCATACTAATAGCATTTGCATCATATATGGGATTCAAACTCTATCAAATGGATGTAAAATGTGCCTTCCTAAACGGAAATCTCAAGGAAGAAGTCTATGTGGAACAACCTCCAGGCTTTGAAGATCCAGAATATCCCGCACATGTCTACAAACTAGATAAGGCACTGTATGGACTGAAACAAGCACCAAGAGCCTGGTATGAACGTCTCTCACACTTTTTGCTAGACAATAAGTTCAATCGAGGTAAGGTTGATAGAACTCTGTTCCTTAAGTCAAGAAATACAGACATACTAATTGTTCAAATCTATGTTGATGATATTATATTTGGAGCAACTAACGAAGATCTATGCAAGGAATTCTCTGACCTAATGCAGCAAGAATTTCAAATGAGCATGATGGGAGAACTCAACTTCTTCCTAGGTCTCCAAATCAAGCAAACGGAACAAGGGATCATGATACATCAACAGAAATACATAAAAGATCTCATCAAGAAATATGGAATGGAGTCCGCTAAGAGCAACCACACTCCAATGGGAACAACTACGAGACTGGATGAGGATCAAGAAGGTAAGAGTGTAGACCAAACAAGGTACAGAGGTATGATAGGCTCCCTACTTTATCTTACAGCAAGCAGACCAGACATTGCATTCAGTGTAGGTGTCTGTGCCCGCTTCCAATCAAATCCAAAAGAATCTCACCTTATAGCTGTCAAAAGAATTCTAAGATATCTAAAAGGAACAGACGATTTGTGCCTATGGTACCCTAACTATGATCACTTTGATCTCAAAGGATATACAGATGCTGACTATGCAGGTGACCTAGTAAACAGAAAGAGCACATCAGGAATGGTTCAATTCCTAGGAGCATGTGCAGTCTCCTGGGCTTCAAAGAAACAAAACACAGTGGCATTATCCACAACAGAAGCTGAATATGTAGCTGCGGCTTCATGCTGTTCCCAAATGCTATGGATCAAACAACAACTTAGAGATTTTGGTATGAAATTAAAGTGTGTTCCTATTCTATGCGACAACACAAGTGCAATCTGCATATCAAAAGACCCAGTGCACCACTCAAGGGTCAAACACATTCACATTCGACATCACTTTTTGAAAGATTATGTGGAAAAGGAACTAGTCAAACTTGAGTTCTGTCCCACAGAAGATCAAGTAGCTGACATCTTGACCAAACCACTTAACAGGGACAGACACGACAAGCTCAGGTTAGAACTCGGTATGATACGAATACAATAATACCGGTTGTCCTTAACATTTTCTAACCTCACTGGAAAATATCAAAACAAAAAAAAAAAAAAAAAAAAAATATGTTCTTAATTATTTTTTGTGTATGCACCATATTTTCTGAATGGACTAACAACCAGGTTCGGATTGCAAAAACCAGCTGTGCATTACCACAGCCACGTCTGCACATTATTAAGGTAATCGCACTTTTTCCCAATACTTGCATTCAATTCGAGGTCTAAGTGGGAATTCTAAAAATGAATGGAAAGCAATTAATTTGATTCATCGAATCTTACAAAATCTGGTGCATGCATTACTATTCCATATTTATTCACTCAAACACGCTTCCCACACTCCGATTCCCAACACCAAAACTCTTCCCATTCTAATCATTCCGCCTATAAAAATCTCGGAACATCCCCTCCTTCTTATCAAATTCCCAATTTTAAAATTCAAAATTCACCTATCTCTCCTAGTAAATCGCAACAGCCCTGCCTATAAAATCATGACCCTCTACAAACTCCAATTCCCAAACCCTACAAATTCATCTTCTCCTTCTACACCCATCATCACCGTCATACCTCTTCAAGCCATTTATCCGGAAACAATGCCTCCCAAACAACCAACACCAAAACCACCAGCCACAAAATCAACTACAAAACTCGCCACCAAACGAAAACTGGTCTTGAAGAAGGAAGTTGTTGCTTTGACTCAGGGGGAACCTCATCTTCCAGCTGAGAAGAAGGTAAAACTCGAACCCACAAAATTTTTCTATTTTCCCCCAGATCGTATGCTCCCTGGTCTTAGCATAGATTTTGGTTGGTGTCGGGAAATAGGGTTTGTAGAATTGTTGGAGACGATCGAGTCTCAAGGTTGGACCTATCTTTTTGAGGTTTGTTCTAAAGCTTGCATGTATCCAGAAGCAATGGGGGAATTTTGCTCAAACTTTGTCAATCAAAAGGGAATTTGTAGTTCTGAAGTCAATGGGAAACAATTTAGCTTCGATTCTGAAAAATTAGGGTCTTGGTTCAAAGTCCCAGTGTTAGGGGAGGAGGTCTATCACAAGGGAAAGGGTCCAATTGAGCTCGGGGGTGCAACAATGAAGGAAGTTTACTCATATTTTGGTGGTCAAGGGAAACACCCAAAAGCTCTCAACCAGTCTGTCCTCACTCCTTTTCAAAAGGTCCTTTTTAATGTGGTCCGACGAGGTATTGTTCCGCGTCATGACAAGCGTGCTTTGGCAAGCAGGTTAGATCTGATCTACATCTTTCTCCTAGAATCTCAGCGTGAAATAAACTTTCCTGTCGTTTTTATCTCCCATCTCACTCACTCCATCTCCCAGAACAATATGATTGGGTATGGGTCTCTTCTCACCTTCATCATGAGAAAGGTTGGGGTTGACCTTACTCGTTACTCAGCTGAACCTCTTACTCCTGCCCATATCCTTAACAAAGCTTGCTTGAATGGGATTAGCCTGAGTGTAGTGGATGGAGTCGTCTGTGTTGGTAAGACGAATGTGGGAGATACTACACCTCAGGAGGAAGAGGGAGAAGAAGATGTCGATGAGGAGGAGGATGATTTAGAAGGAGTAGAAGAAGAGCTTGATGAGGGAGATGAACTGTCAGATGCGGAAGAGGAGGCACCACTTCCTTGCCATGAGACAGAGGGTCAGACAGAGGGTGTTCCTGTTGACCTATGTCCAAAGGAGACAAGTCCAATCAAAGCCACCTCCTCTCCCAAGAACATTCCAACCACATCATCTTATCAGCCTATCCGTCGCAGTAGCCGTCTAGCCAGCTCTTCCAAAGGAATTCCTCCGGTCTACAGGGTCGAGGATTCAGAATCAGACAAAGATGGTGAAACCCAATCTGCTGCTCCCTCACCAGACGGTTCAGTGCAGCTCTTGGTGACTAAAGTGGATCAACTGCAGCTGGACAATGTGGTTCTGCTGTCAGCTGTTACTTCTTTGCAGGAGCTCATTCACAAGATGCAGCAGGACCAGGCAGAGTTCTTCAATGACATGACAGAACGTCTTGTTGACATGATCGTCGAGGAGGTGACACATGCTGAGGATGCTGCTCCTGGATCTCCCCACACCTGACCCTGCTACAAAATCTTTGCTTATCCTACCCCATATAATCTGCTGTCCATCAAACATTTTATTTTGTTTTGCTGGCTCTTTAAACAATTTTTTTTGGTTTGGTTTTTGGATGCGCCAAGTTTATGACTAATGCTCATTAGTGCGCTTTTCCTACGTTCTGATAGTTGCCCCACTCTGACTTGTAGAATTTTTGCTTGTATTGTGCTATATGTTGCGTTTATCTTGTTCTGCTTGCAGGGGTGCGGTCAAACTCGTTGACCGACTTGAGCTGCATGATGACTATCTGCTTGCTAGGGTAATATGATTCCCATATCCTCCTTCTTCTTCTTCTCCTTTGGTTCGGCGTTTTTCCCTACTCCCTTTTTGATAATTCCAAAGGGGGAAGATATTGAGAGGACAACTTGTGTTCCATTATATTTGTTTTTATACTTGGGTTCACCACCTAAGCGACTCATCTGTTCCTGGTTAAGTTTTTGACTCTGGATTGTCAGGTTACATATCTCATTCCTTAAGTTATTTACTCCTATCAAGTTGTAAGGTTGTCATCATCAAAAAGGGGGAAATTGTTGATTCCTGGTTTTGATGATGACAAGCTTACCTTCTACTAATAGTTCGTTTTGGAGAATGTCAGGAACAGGTTAATATTTAAAGAAGGACAAATGCAACAACCGAAGCAAGCTAGGGAGCTTTGAAGTAATTAAGTTCAAAGTACGTGGCAAGATTAAATCAAGGATCAAGTCAAGCAAATTCTATAAGGGTCGAAAGGTATAAGACCAATGTAATTTAGTACATGCTTAGTATGGGAACAGAGTATTTTGAAGAGTCCTAGTTATATCGTGAAACGAAATAAATCAGTTTTACTTTTACAAAAAGATAAACATCAAATGTTTTAAACTGATTTTACAAAACTGTTTGAAGTTATACTCTTGAATTTGAGTTAACATATAACTCTCAAAATACGAAAAGATTGATTTTCCTAAACGCGTTTGAAGTAAGATTTGCGAAAATCTATCTATTAAAAAGAGTCCTAAACTGGGTTGGATTTGAATCTAGGTTAAACACTTGGATTCGTATAAATACAACCTTTGTTCTTTGCGAAACTTTTTATCAGACTTATTTACATCAACCGGAAGCTTTCAGGTATCACCCTTAAAGTCTTAATTTTTAAAGAAGTCTGTTCCTGTTCCCATATAGAGCAGTATTTGTTACTTAGTCTTATATCGTATGTTAAGTAGTTAATTAATTCTTATACGTTTGATTAAAGTGTTGAGTTATTGTATGTTAAGCCTGAGTCAGGCTTACTTGAGCAAGAGAGAAGATCTCACGAGAGATCAGTGAGTAGGAACAGTTGAGGGACTGTTTCCATAAGGGAAGGAACAAAGAGGGTTGTTCCTAGTCATCTGCAATCAGAGGCGATTGGCAGATTGTGGCCCGAGTAGATTAGGTTTGTAAAGAAACTAAGTTGTTTTGCCTAATTAGTGAAAGTGTTTAAGTCCCCAAAGGGGCCGTGGTTTTTTCCTCTCTATTGGGCCTAGAGAGTTTTCCACGCTAAATCTTGCTTGCATATTTTACTATTTCTGTTCCTTGTAGTTTAACTTTTATAAATACGTAAAATATCAATTCACCCCCCCTCTTGAGGAACTCTGTAAAACTAACAGACACAGTAAACCACACACTATAACTAGGAGTACAAATAAAACAAGTTTTGGTCACACAAAGCAGATACAAGGTCAACAACTACAGGTCAGTTGTTTAAGGGTGTGCCGGGCCGGGCTGGATCTCGGGCTTTATGACGACTGAAGCCCAGCACGAGCGCGGGCTTGTTGCAAAATCCTAACGTGTTCATCTTTCAGCATACCCCACTCATGAACCCTGAGATGAAGCTGGGTATCAGCAATCAAGAAATGAAGGGCCTGGATTGGGCTCAAAATGTCCACAACGTTTTTGAGCGTTCTAAGCCGTAGATCATCCGATTTCCTCAAAATGTCCTCTAACCCGTGCTCCTTAGGTACCAAGGTCGTGTGAACTCGTTGTTGCACCGAATCAGACTCAGTATCCACCGCCTCACTCAGTAAGTCGGCGTATTTCTCTGATAGCTCAACCATGGAGTCGTCAGCCAGAGTCTCTTGGTGGGAAGCTAGTTCCTCAGTCAACTTCCTCTCCTCAGCGATCGTCTGCATTTGTACCTGGTTAACTCGGACGAGTTGACTGACTGAGAGGTTTCCTAGGTCGTCCGGGTTGACACCGTTAAGTACCTCCATCAGCCGTGCCTCGAGCTGCAACCCGGCCTTGGAGTACAGCAAATGCACCGCCGTCGTGGGTCGCCACCCTCCGATCCAAAGAAAGGCGTCCTCGAGCTTCGATAGCCAGTCTGGGGTTAGCACAAGGAGGACATTCTCCTTGATCGACTTGGCCCTGGCCTGGTAAAATTCCTCGTAGTGGCTCATGACTCGGTCTACGAGCTCCTTGAGACGTTGAGTCGACTCCGAGTCCTCGGACTCGGAGTGAGTTTTGACCATGGTTTTGAGCTCCTGGAGATCCCGCTCCTGGACCAGGAGCCAGTCTAGAAAAAACTTGTGGAACGGTTCAAGTGCAAACTCGGAATCAGACTCAGAGTCAGATTCGAGCTTGCACTTCTGCATATCAGGCTCAAACCCGGGCTCGAGTGTGGATTTAGATGAGAAGGTAGACATGGTGATTTTAGTCAGAAAGGTATTAGGTATGATCAAAGAGACAAAATTCGTTATATATGATGACCAACTAATAAACTAGCTAGCTGCCTAGCTAAGTTGATGAAATGGAATTATGGATCAATAGAAGGCTATACTTTTACAAAAGATGGCAGTTTTTGGTACCATCAGGTAGCATATGACCAGAGGGTGGCGTAGCGGCTATCCGACATGCATTACAAAAACATATCAGAGGGTAATATTGTCATTTCATTTGCATTTTGAAAATGCTGATGTGGTAAGTTGGATCCCTGAAAGAGTTGTTTGTGGGAAACACATGTTCCAGCGTGGCATAAACTCTCACCTTCCTTCCTTGTGTTCTCCGCCGTTCTCTCTCCTCTCTCTCATCTCCCATTTTTCTGGTGAAAATTTGTCGTTGTTCTTGCTCGATTTCGATTCGTTTTTGGATGTTTTACTTGGATCTTGCTTAATTGAGGTATGTCATTGAATTTGATGTATAATTTATTTAGTTTTTATAGTTTGTAATTGTTTTATTTTAAGTTATTTGGATCTCAAGTTCTGGAAACTAAAATTGTCAATATAGTAGTAGTTTAATTGGGGGTTCATTTTTTTCAAATTTGTAAAATAATTTCTGGTGTTGTAATGTCTTGGATTTGATTATTCCAAAGAATCCGGAATTAAATAATCTGAAAGTCCAAGATTCATTTAAATTCTATGATGATTTGTTATTTAATGAAGGTGAAAACCATGTTAATTTGTTAATTAATTCAGGTTAAATCCATTATTTTTGGTTAAATTCGATTATTTTAATTAATTCACGGGTAAAATGACGTTGAATTTGTAAATATGAATGGTAGTTTTTTAAAAAGAAATGGTACTTTATACATTGAAATGGTACTTTATAAAGTATAAATGGTACTTTCTTAATTGGAATGGCACTATCTAAATTGTGGAATGCAACTATATTTAACATGATAATCGTCCAGTTTCAGCATCTATTTCTCTCGAACTCATCGCAAAAATATTATTCCGTCCAGTTTTACAAGATAAGGTGAATTGGGGAAGATGAAGAACAGGTGAATTGGGGACGAAGAAGACGATTTGGGGGAAAGGAGGCAGATTTTCGGAAGCGAATTTTATTGTGGTTTAAATTTGTTTGTTTTTGTTAATCAATAGGTTAGAATTGATGCAGATAAGGTGAATTGGGGAAGAAGAAGACGATTTGGGGGAAAGGAGGCAGATTTTGTTTTGGGGTGAAGTTACCTTCTTTCCACGTCATATGGTCCAACTTGGCAGAAATGTCATTTGTCTTTCACTATTCAATTTCATTTTCCCCCCAAAATCACTTTATTTTTTAATTTATCTTTTCTTTTGGGTCTGATATGTGTTGGGTTACACATATGTGATATGTGTAAATACTTCCGCCATATGACCATATGAAACTATGAACTTGTGACTCGTGAAAACAAACATTGCATTTTGTGTAAAGTTGTAAGCCGCATTTACTCACTTAATTTGGCACCAATGCACCGTTCATTTATAAGAATGCAAGTGGAGTCTTTCTTTATTGTTTATTTTTTTACATTAAAAAAAAGGCACCACTTGTTATAAGTTAAGGACTTAAGGGGCAAAGATTTAAGAATATTTAAAGAATATACATAGATAGATACAATACAATAATGAAGTACTCTCTCCGTATTTATTTAATAGATACACTTTTTTTTTACTCAATTTAATAGTTACACTTGGTCGGACACAGATATTAAGAAAAAGAATTGAATGAAATAAAATAATAAAGGAAGTGGAGTTGGATAGATATTTTAATAATTAAACAAGAGGGGACCATGTCATTTTGGTGGTGGGATGTGGGGTGGGTTTATGAAATTATTTGTTTAATAGAATGGTGGGTCATAGGGTAAATTAGATGTACTATTTAATTAGATGGTGGGGTTGAGAAGTTACTAAAAATGACAAGTGTATCTCTTAATTAAATACGGCTGAAAAATGTAAGTGTATCCCTTAAATAAATACGGAGGGAATACTCTGTAACAAAGAAAGAATAGTTTGGTAGAGTAGAAATTGACGAAGAACTCATCTTATAATTCTGAGGTTACAATTTGAGCGTTTCCGACTATGTATGCCTGGGAGTTGGGATTGCGCATTCTCTTAACTTATTGTTAGATACGTAGTTATAGTTTTCACTTCATATGTGCATTCTCCCACATGTAAGAAATATGTTATTTTGCATATCCTTAAATATGTCTATGTGCTACATATATTGAATATGATATGGACTTGAATTATTGGCCTAAGTGGGCATTGAGCTTGGTGTGCTAGTATTGGGTTGATCATATGGTTAAATATTATTAATCAAGACTAGCACTTAGGACTTTTTCATAGCACACACACGGTTTATTTAAGGATATATATATTTGACGTTAATTTTTTGCGATTAATTAATTATTTATTTTAATAGGATAATACCAAAGGTAGTTATTTTGTAATTGTCATACTACTTTCCTATTTAATCTAGTGCAGAAGGTTAATGCTTAATCACGTTTTCATATTTCTCACAAAAAAAAAAAAAAATCTTCTCAAAGACATGTTCATGGGAGTGCTTGAGTTTTTTGTATCACTACAAGAAAAAAGGGATTTCGTGGTGATTATTTTGGCCTTTAGTAGCGAATATATTCGCTACGAAAACATTCCCCATCAATTAGCTATTCGAGGTGGTAGCCACCGTTGCCATAGCCTTTAGTAGCGATTAATACATTCAATGGGGTAGACCAAAACAATCGATACGAAATACTATGTATAATAGTATCGATTATTGTAGCGATTATAATCGCTATAATTTCCTATTTTCACATACCAAACAAATTTGTTTTAGCGGCAAAAGAATCGATTCTATTGGTAGTTATAGTAGCGAATGCAATAGACGCTAGTAGATACCTATCGTATCGATTATAATCACTACTATAGGTTACTTATTGTTGCAAATTTAAGTGATACTATTAATTTCGTAATTAATACATTTGCTAAAATAACAGTCCAAATTGACATTCTATAGCGGCGATTATAATCGCTACAAAATGGATCATAATATAATTTAGTTTTACAATGGCTTGTCAAAAGTTGCCGCTATCAAGCATATTGACAATTATAATTATACATGAGTATAAATTTAAAATCACAAACAATTATAAGATAAAAATAATATTATAAATAAATAACTCATACAGAGTAAGTCATAAGTCATTACATAGGTGATATATAATTGTCTAATAGTCTTAAAAACTTAACAAAATGTTATCTAATAATATACAGATGACAAGATAAATAACTAATTAACTACTACAATGCAACAACGAAACAACTAATATAGTATTAGTCGATAGCGTCATGTGGTTCCCAAATAATTCCGACTTCACCGTTTGCCAAATAAAGAGCTATCTGCAAGTCACAAGAATGTACGATAATTAATATCACTAGTATGGAAATATAATAGGCCAAAATTCACTTTTGTATTTGGTAAGAAACAATTAACAATTTTTTGCATGGTGCTTTGTCACCAAAGCACCTCCATAAACCTCTTCAAGAAACATAATATAGCAGACTTAAACAATAATCTTAGGACAGAAACAATACCTAGCCATACTCAAAGGTATTCTACAATTCGTAAAATGTTTCTGTTTATTCTATTGAACCTTGACAAGTAATCCAGTACGCCTGGTCATATGCCAATGTTACAAATTATCTCATATTTTACCAAATCTTGGTTAGTCCCGACAACCTAGTCCTGATTGTTCGCGTCACCCTCTCACACCAAGCCCCAAGGACTCAAGTTCAACTCCACAATAATCAGGCCTCTTAAGCCTCCAAGAAGCCACTTATATTCCTACTGTAGAAAACTATGGTCCGTCACCCCCACCCCTTCCCCAATCCCCCAAAGGATGTTGATGTTGTGGGCATCTCAACTCCTAAGTATTACTCAGAAGTACCCCACAACTCCACCAAAACTCCACAACTCAGAAGGCTGCTCGGTTAGTAGGTTAGAACTTAGAAAGTATAAGTTACTTCAATTGCACTTGGTACTCTAAATAGGAAGGGGAGAGGATTACCTGTTGGCCTATCGAGGTACTATGATAAGTTGACAATAGTCAATTTATATACAATCTTCCTATATGTGTGTTCTTCTGTGTTCAGAGGCAAATGCAACAGTCTTTCAGGGGCAAAACAATCAGTTTCATATCTATAATTCTTCTTTTTGTTTGTTGTCAACGCTTCAGGTTTCTCCGTATCATTACCCCATCAGCAAACGACTTCCTATATGTGTTCTGTTTTCTTACCCCATCAGCAAACATCACTTGTAGTAATCTGAAATAAAAAGATTTCCTGATTATGTACTAACATTCCTACAGGTGAGCAGTTGTAGCACTAAGAAACCAAGCCATTGTGCCCTCGTTATAAGCTTGTGTCTAGTGTTTAATATTTGCTGGTAAAGGCGTATATATAAATATGTTCCGAATTCATGTGTCATCTGCATGATTTTGGTTCTTCTATAACTCTATATGTTGTTGTTTGTCTATTAACTGTGTCACTATGTTCTAGTGATTATAAGCAGAAACAAAGTAAATGTGACAGCACGAAAAGTTCAATGTCCAACATCTATTTACTCTTCTTTTGTTCTTGCACACCCTACAATATATCTTGATTATATCCCCAAAACGTATTTTTAATTGAAATTTTATAAATTCTTTCTAATTTTCAGTGATTCTTTGGCAGGTACTGGTCTACACTGGCAAGGGATGTACCTTTTGCTGGTTTGATTCTCTAGCTATAGCAGTAGCAGTTTTGTTTGGTGTAGCTTTAGGCTGGATGAATCAGATGCACATGTTAGGAAATCATCTATAAGTTTCTTGCATGTGTGATGTATGCTTCATTCTTAATATTTCCCAAGTTAAGCCGTGTACAAGTTCTTAACAGAAAAAGATCTGTTATGCATTGTTTAATTGAGATCGGGCGTGATTTCATGTACTTTTTACTCAGACTTACATGGTACTGTGAGAATGCTAACTTTTGCTACGCTTTGCAGGTAATGTTCTATAAAGCACTGAAAGGTTTGACAGACTATGGGATGAAGAAGTGGATACCTAATGCAAATTACCAAATCAATAGTACTTTAGAGGGATTGGTGTTAGGAGGAGTTGCTGGAGGTATGGGTTCTGGTTATTGTCTCTCTTTGGTCTGGTAAATGTTTCATTTAAGTTGTCAGAAAGTTCAGCTCTAACTATAAACAACTATTATTTGGAAGGTTTAAGTGCTTATGTGACGACTCTATTAGATGTTATCAAGACTAGATTGCAAGTCCAAGGACCCGATTTAAGGTATATCGAAGTTCAACTACACATGAATTTCTCTGCCATGCCTTGTATGTACTGTATGAATGCTCAATCTATGATATCTTATTATCAAGTATTTTATTAGATTACACTAGTGCCAATAAGTTCTTAATATGACCTGATCACCTCCCTTATATGACACTCTTTCAACTATCAGATTCTTTGAATGTTTGAGGATGTCAAGAAAAGACAAGTGCTAAATTCCTTGAATTATTCAAAATTACAGGTTTAAACATTGACAAGAATCTTCTTAAAAAAGCTGCATGCAAAATCAAAATGCAAACTAGCATGGAATCACAAGCCAAAATATCTAGAGACAACCAACTACACATTAATATTTTTCCAGTTACGGATCAGCAACCAACAACAAATATCTAAGACGCGCGAAGTAAACAATTTTTACCGTCCTTGTGCGTTGCTACCTAAGCTTTGCATTTCATGACCCCCATGTCGAAGTGCCATCATCCTATGAGATTTGACAATTCGTCCTTTAGTCTGTTCAAATCCACCAGGAAGTCCAGTTAGTTTTTCTTTCATCAGGTCCTATACAACAAACAATAACTTTGCATTAAGAGACCCACTAAGTACTGATACATGAGCTTTCATGTAACCAGTTTACAAATTCATGCATCTGTTAGAGTACCTGTGAGGCCAGACTGGAAAAGGATTTCCCACTAGAATCATATGGCGACAATTTGTTCATGGCAAAACCAAGTGATCCATAGTTTCCGAACTTTAATAGCATTCAAATTATAATCAGAAATCGAGTGAACATAGTGAAACTTGTAAAACCAATATACCAGAGGAAGAAGAAATGATAATCAAAGACAACTTAGCTAGAACTCTAGAAGAATCGAAAATAGACCTGTTTTTCTGAATTCTGATATTCAATAACCAAAAGTACATTCTGAATAACGACACTACAACAAAGAAATATAAGTCAGCCTCGTGACCATTGATAACACAGAACACACAAACATCAGTGACAAGCAACCTCTGCTGAAGGTGAATTTGCATCAACACGATATGATTACAGTACTATTGAGAATATCATGCTATTTATAGTAAATTCTACACCTAGGATAGTCACATGCATATGTTTTCTGGTTTGTTCTTTTACTCTTCCTAGGTAGTCTGTTTTGTAGTGATCCTAGGTGGATCTTGCCAGCTTTGTTTTGGCCTCTTGTACACATGTAATTTAGGGTTGTGCATAGACCTTTGTATATAAGGTGAAGGCAGGCCTTTTGTGCCGTTCAGAGACTTCACAAAATATAGAAATACAAAACACAAAACACCAGAATTTCTGGTGAAGAAACCACTGCATTTTAGCAGCAAAACTCTTTGAATCTTTCTTCATGGTATCACAGCAGGTTTAAACGTTCTTAAATCTTAAAGATTTTGAGAGTTTGCTGTTCTGAAATAACAAACCAGCAAGAAAAATCAAAGCTTTCGAAACAGAAACAAAAATGGGTGAAACAAATTCCTCCTCAACAAACAATCTGAATCCCTACAAAGATCCTCTCTTTATTGCAGCAAATGAGAGTGCTGCAACACCACTTGGAAGTATCTTGTTTGATGGAAAGAATTTCCTGAATTGGAGCAGAAGCATCAGGATTGCTCTTGGTGCCAAGAATAAACTGGGATTCTTAGAAGGGAAGCATCCTAAACCTTCTGAAGGTCCTGATGAAATCCAGAAATGGACTAGATGTGATTATATGGTGAGGTCATGGTTGTTGGCCACCATGAAGCCTGAAATTGCAAGCAGCCTTGTGACTATGCAATCAACTAAGAGGTTGTGGGAAGAAATTGTTGAAAGGCATGGGCAAACAAGTGCTCCTCTTCTCTTTCAACTGAAAAAAGACATGTGGGAACTGCAGCAAGGGTATCTCAGTGTAAGTGAATACTACTGCAAATTGAAGGATTTTTGGGATCAAATCTCAGAAATTGAAGACATACCAGAGTGTTCTTGTGGAGCTCTGGAAAAGTGCAGCTGCAGCATTGTCAAAAAAATGATTGAGAGGGAATCATCCACCAAGCTCATGAAGTTTCTCATGGGTCTGAACTCTGATTATGAGCAGATGAAGACAAATTTCCTTGGGATGGATCCACTGATGCCTGTGAACAAGGTGTACAATCTAGTCATGCAGGTTGAGAAACAAAAGCAGATCACAGGAGAAATCAGTATTGGTAGTCAAACAAGTGCTCTAGCAGCAAACAGGCAAGGAGAGAGTCTTGGTCCTCTGATGAACTTTAATAAGAGAGAATACAAAAAAATGAGACTTGAGAAGATTGAAAGAGATGCAAAGAAATGTCAGCATTGTGGAATGAAGGGACATTTAAGGGAAGAGTGTTTTAAGCTAGTTGGATATCCTGACTGGTTTAAGAACAATCCAAAGGGAAAAGGAAACACAAGACAAGCTGCAAATGCAACTAGGAGTGAAGAAGAATATTCTGGAGACAATCCCCTGGAGTTTGGAAATGCAGGAGGTAATGCAATGAAACATGATGACAAGTTCATTTCTTCTGTTGTACAGGAAGTGATGAAAGCAATTGGTGAGAAGCAGAATGCAACAGCTAGCAGTCACAGCAACTTTGCAGGTAAATAAATTCTTTCTAATGCAGTGAATCATTATGATGACTCTTACTGTAATACATGGCTCATAGATTCAGGAGCTAGTGATCACATGACAGGAAACAAAAGTGTTCTTACTAACATGAGAACATTAGACAAGCAGATAAGGGTAGGATTACCTGATGGAAATGTCAAAACAGTTAAAGAAATAGGAGATGTGAAATTGAATGATAATGTGACTCTTTTTGATGTGTTATATGTAAGTGATTTCAAACACAACTTGCTGTCAGTGAGCAAATTGGTTCACAAAGATGACCTGAAGCTTTTATTTGATAAACATGGGTGTTCTCTTCGGGGCCTTTCCACTGAAGATAATGTAGTGTTTGGAGAGAATGAAAGTGATCTGTACAAGCTGATCAACTTTGAAAGTAAGCTGACAAGAAGGAGAAAAGGAAGAGAGGAGGTTTGCTTGGTGAAGGAAGAAGGAAAAGAATCAAAGAGCTGTAATAAAGTAGAGAAAATAGATTTAATTCATGCTAGACTAGGGCATGTTTCTATTTCTAAGATGGAACATTTGGATTTTTGCAAATGTAAAGACTTAAAGAGCTATTTCTGTGACACTTGTTCTGTTGCTAAACATCACAAGTTACCTTTCTCTCCAAGTAAATCTATTGCTGGAAATGTTTTTGAATTGATTCATGTTGATTTATGGGGTCCTTACAGGACTAAGAGTATTACAGGTGCAAGTTATTTCCTAACTATAGTTGATGACTATAGTAGAGTGACTTGGACACATTTGTTGTCAAACAAGGAAGAGGTTAAGGGAATCCTGGTTGGTTTCCTTGCTCATATAGAAAATCATTTTAACACCACTGTTAAAACCCTGAGAAGTGACAATGGAACAGAAATTTTTCAGAATGAACGTGCACAAATCTTTGCTCAAAAGGGCATTACACACCAAAGAAGTGTGCCAGGTGTACCTCAACAGAATGCAAGAGTTGAGAGGAAGCACAGGTTCCTGCTTGAGACAGCAAGAGCCCTGAAGATCCATGCAGGACTGCCTGCATATTTATGGGGTGAGTGTATTTTGGCTGCAACTCACTTAATCAATTTATTGCCTAGTGCAGTGATTGGTTGGGAAACTCCATATAAGAGAATGATGAAGAAAGAACCTGACTATGATCATTTGAGGGTCATAGGAAGCCTGTGCTATGCAAGTCCCCACAAGAAGCCTACTGATAAATTTGCAGCAAGAGGAATAAGGTGTATCATGATTGGATACCCTTATTGTCAGAAAGGGTATAAGCTTATGGATCTGGAAACTAGAAAAATTTTTGTGAGCAGAGATGTGGTGTTCAAAGAAAGGATATTTCCTTTTCTTCTTAAACAAGGAAACAATGATTTTGCAACTTGTTTGAGGAACAATTTGTCAAGTACAGAAACTGAAAATGATATTGATTTCTCTAATATCTTCACTGAAGAGTTTGAGCAGGATATTGATCAAATAGAACCAGAATTGGAGGAGATGCAAGAAGAAATGATTCAAGAAGACACTATGGTGGTAGAACAAGGTCAGACTGACCTTGATGTCACCAATGTGGAAACAAACACTCAAGAAACTGTGAGAAGATCAGAGAGGGACAGAACAATACCAGCAAAGTTCAAAGATTTTGTCTTTGATATCCCAGGAAAAAGAGCTGCAACACATACAGCTAACTTGATCATAGCAAGGCTCATGGATTCAGAATACTATTCAGAGGAATACTTAGCATCTCTGAATAATGTTTTGAGAGAAAGAGAGCCAATTCACTATGGAGAAGCATCTGAAGATCAAGGGTGGATGGAAGCAATGAAGAAAGAGCTGAATGCTCTTGATAAGAATGAAACATGGGAAATGACAGATTTACCAGAAGGAAAGAAGGCAATAGATTCTAAATGGGTATATAGAATCAAGTTTGACAGAGATGGGAACATAGAGAAACTCAAAGCTAGATTAGTGGCAAGAGGTGATAAACAGATCAAAGGTAAAGATTACAAACATACTTTCTCACCAGTAGCTAAGTTTACTACTGTGAGAACTCTGATAGCCTTGGCAACAGCCATGAATTGGAAGTTGGAACAACTTGATATCAACAATGCCTTCTTGCATGGGTTCCTGGATGAAGAAGTGTACATGAAACCACCAAAAGGTTACACTGGAGGAAAGGAGGGGCAAGTATGTAGGCTGAAAAGAAGCTTATATGGTCTGAAGCAAGCTTCTAGGCAATGGAATCTAGAACTGACCAAGTTCTTCATTGAGCATGGCTATACACAATCCAAAAGAGATTATTCAATGTTCTCTAAAATTGAAAATGGAAAGCAGACAATTGTGCTAGTTTATGTTGATGATCTTCTTGTCACTGGAGATGACACAAATGAGATGAAAAAGCTCAAAACAGAACTTGACAATGCCTTCACTGTGAAGGATCTTGGAGAGATGAGATATTTTCTTGGGATAGAAGTTTCAAGAAGTCCAAAAGGAACCATGTTAAATCAAAGAAAGTTCATTCTTGACATACTGAAATCAACAGGGACTGAGGACTGTAAACCTGCAAAGTTCCCCTTTCCCAAAGGGATCAAATTATCAGTTGATCAAGGTGAACTACTAGAAGATCCTGAAATATATAGAAGAATCATTGGAAGGTTGTTGTACTTGAATCTGATAAGACCTGATATTTCCTATAGTGTGCAGCAGTTGAGTCAGTTTATGTGTGAGCCAAGAAAACCACACTTGCAGGCTGCTATCCATGTGGTAAAGTACTTGGCTGGTACAATTGATTGGGGTTTATACTACCCTGCTGATTCTGAAGTAAAGCTAAGCTCATTCTGTGATTCAGATTGGGGAAACTGTGCCTTTAGTTCAAGATCTCTCACTGGATACTGTGTTTTCTTAGGAAAATCACTAGTGTCTTGGAAAACAAAGAAGCAAAAGACTGTGTCAAAGTCATCAACAGAAGCAGAATTTAGATGTATGTCACAAACAACAAGTGAGATTGTTTGGTTGAATGGGGTACTAGAAGACCTGGGGTTCACTGTACCTAAGCCTATTGATTTATTCTGTGACAACAAGTCAGTAATTCATCTTGCACATAACCCTGTTTTCCATGAAAGAACAAAACACTTGAATGTGGATTGTCATTATGTGAGAGATCACATCCTGGATGGGCTGCTAAACGTTCTTCATGTTCGATCCTTTCTCCAGTTAGCTGACTTAATGACTAAGTCTCTCAGTGAGCAACAGCATAATCATCTCTCTTTCAAGTTGGGCATCACTCCCTCAGCTCCAACTTGAGGGGGGTGTATTGAGAATATCATGCTATTTATAGTAAATTCTACACCTAGGATAGTCACATGCATATGTTTTCTGGTTTGTTCTTTTACTCTTCCTAGGTAGTCTGTTTTGTAGTGATCCTAGGTGGATCTTGCCAGCTTTGTTTTGGCCTCTTGTACACATGTAATTTAGGGTTGTGCATAGACCTTTGTATATAAGGTGAAGGCAGGCCTTTTGTGCCGTTCAGAGACTTCACAAAATATAGAAATACAAAACACAAAACACCAGAATTTCTGGTGAAGAAACCACTGCATTTTAGCAGCAAAACTCTTTGAATCTTTCTTCAAGTACATAGAATACGGAAATGATAAAGGTCGCAACATGCGACCTTTAAGCCGTGTCACAGTGGTGACATGGCACACCTATGTGTCATAAATGTATTTGGAAACTAAAATATTTAGATTATGTAACCTATTATACATGTTACAAAAAAGGTAGGAAAATCTTAATTTTCTAATTTACAAGTTGAATAATGTATACATTATTCAATTTTTATTTCAAAATAATAATTCTAATTTGTATAGGAAATTAGAAATAAATATTTTAAATTGTTTATATGATATAGTAAATTAAAATAAAAAATACATTTACTAATTTATACTTAAAAAATTAAAAGTACAGTAAATTAGAAAATAAAAGATTAGGAAAAGATATAAAAAAAATTAAAATATTAAGAAACATATTTCGTCTATTGGTTTATTAATTGGGTTTGTTAATTCTTTCACCTTCATTTTTCCTGCATACCCTGACACGCCTCTCCCGCAAAAGAAAAAAAAATTGTTCTTCAATGGGAATTAGAAATTTGTGGATGAATTGGCTTGAAATTTTGGATCTATAATGTTAGATATAATCGAATTGGCTTGAAATTGTGAGACGTTAATGTTACATATGATTCTGCTGTCAAATTAGGAATCGATTTTTAAAATGTTACGGCAGCGTAATGAGTGAAAATCAATTTCCAATCCCTGCTGAAGGAATGGTTAACGGTGCAGGAGCAGTGAGGCTGCCACAGGGCTTGACACCTACCACTTTGACATTCACGCAACCGCAACCGTTAGACGGATTTCCGATGGTGCCATTAATGCTAACAACCCCATCATCCACATTAATTCACCGGCACTATTTCATGTAATTGGGAATCGATTGTCATCGCATCTTTGTTTCCATGTGATTCTGCTTGTTAATTATTATGTTAATCATTCTTTTAGTTAAATATTAATATGAATATTCAATAGATGTTGCATAAACTATAACCGTATTAGCTTAAACAAATTTTGTCCAGCTAAAAATCATACTTTCAGTTGCTGAGTCTATAATGTAAAAACAAATTAAGGATTAAAAAAACGAGTCACAGTTAATCGTTAAAATTAAAATAATATTTTAAGCTAATGTATAATTATGAATTTATATTACATAAAATATATTATTATATTATAAATTAGTGTATTTTTTAAATTAAATTGATGAATTTTTTTAATTGCACAAAAATATAGTAGATAATAATTTTTATTTTTTTAATTTGTAAATTATAAGGTAAAAGGAAATATATATTTACTATAAATATAATAAATATTTGTTTCCTTCTTTGTATCGAATGCCTTATTTATATATTTTCATAGTAAAAATATTGAATTGATAGTAAAAAAAAATTGATGACGTGTATCCTACATGACACCTATTTGTACCAATGAAATGTAGACACGTAAGATTGCGACAACATTATGTTGTCGCAACTTGCGACCTATATCATCGTCCCATAGAATATACACTATCTATAAACATGCTACTAGCTATGAAACTAAAGTGGCAAAATAGAAGAAGGTGAATTTGTAATTATATGCAATAGCCCGTATAAACGTACTTACATAATTAACTGATTATATGACAACGGAAGACTAACCAGGACCATCGAGCTATTACTTGGTGGGTTTTAGACAAAAGTAGATATGCTTGAAGAAAAAAAAAACACTAATTATTACATCACAAGATCTTCATCTACATAATTACTACTAAAAGTTGTCATACACATCAAAATACCAAATATATCATAGGAAATATACGTCTTTTCCCAAGTGCAACAAGGTAGATACAAAATACACATTCACCACAAATGGGTCACCCTTAAACCACCTCAAAATACATGCTTCACCTGCACATTCACTCAGAAACTGCCCTCACCAAGACAGGTTCCAAAGAGAAAGGACAAAAAGAAAAAAAAAAAAGAAAAAAAAAAACAAGACACAATCAGCAAGCTGAGTACACAAGGTTTGTTAAATAAATTAATAAAAGAATAAAGTATAACAAAAGAACTATGGTAGTCGAAAGAATTCTAAGTAAAGGAATTGCTTTCAAACATTCTTTTCCTGAGTAGTAAATAAAGACATTTAATTAGTACTAGTGAAGGTTAGCCATAAGCTTCCTAAGACCCAATTTGGCTCATGTACAAGTTGCTTGACTTTTGGGACCCAGTTGGCCACCTTAACCATTATTTTAGGTGGGAAAGTGAACAAGAATAGAGAGTGGTCACCGGAAACCAACTGCCTCTAAACAGTGGGGGTCGTCACCCTCCGATTCGCCATTATGCTTGCAAGACTAATCAGGACGTCCTTCGGAAGCTACGAGTATTTAACTCGCCTGCAAAATGGCCGCTACGAGTATTTAACTCGCCTGCAAAATGGAAGCTACGAGTGTTTAACTCGCCTGCAAATGGCAGCTACAAGTGTCATACTTGCCTGCAATAAGTTGTGCTTCACTGTTGTTGACGGCTTATTTTCCCCTTTTAATAAATACTTTCCGTAACTCATAAGTCTACTCCCTTTCCATGTCGATTTAAGTTAAATATCTCACATACTAGTTCATTTTACCCAAAGAAAAGAAGTAAATAATAATAATAATAGTAATAACAATAATAATAATACAAAACGCTATCTCACATTAGTAGTTTAATGAAGCTCTCCATTCAAAAGAATGAGAGTAAGGTTTTATAACTAAAAAAAAATAAAAAATAATCATTAAGTTTCTATTAACTAACTCCCTTGAGTCACTTGTTCTTACAAAAGAAAATAAGTAGAATGAGTAAACTGAGGTTTCGTAGTTCACAAACTTATTTAAATAATATTCTATATTAAAACTCGTTAAATCGTATATTAGTACGAAAAGTATCTTCATCTTAAGTTTACTTATTTATATCCTTTTTTATTAGAAAGAGAGATAAAATTGAGAATTAATTGGGAATATTTACTTTAAACTTTAAACTAAAAGTTTACTTAAGAGAATAGAAATTCGGCTTGGATTGAACATTGTTGGTTAAAAAAACAACTGATTAATAATTAGTATACTCCCAATTGAAATGTCAACAATATAAATACTTGAATCTAATCCCAAAGAAAACTAAACACTAGTTTGGCAAGGTAGAATTTTCCATCTAATTATTTTACAAATTTCAATCTCGTTTTAAAATACTTATAGGAACGTAATCTGACATAACTCCCTCACCAGAGATCCAAATCAACCCATTCTTGAGCCTAAGTTCAAGAGATTTTCAATACGAACAACTTTTGTGAGATAACATTTTGGCAAAAACTGGCCAGAAAAACCCCGAAATTGCAGTTTACCAAAACTGGTTCAAAGACATACGAATTGGAACAAGAAGAGAAAATATAATGAGTTGAATGTCAACAAAAAAAACCAGCAAGCAAATATGATACACACAATTATAGTTCATGATTCACACAATTATATATTTTCTATTTACCTAACATCATGGCACTCATACTAGATCAGTCATTAACATCACAATACATATACAACACATAATTCTTTTCTAAATCACAATACTTACTCAAAATTTTATAATAAGAAAAACCAAAATAATATATGACTCTTGTGTACCTTAATGATTGCCCAACTCAAGGTAGTTCCTTCTTATTCTTCAGATTAATGGTCCTAATATCACCCAAATGTAATCATATTAGTTTCACTCCCCTTCCTTAAGGAAAGCCCCAAATAAATTCCCAAAGTAAAACCCGAATTACGTTACTTACCCAACTAGTTTCTCCTCCAATCTGGGGTTGTTCCTATGCTTCTTTTATAATCCTCTTGCTTCCTACACTGATAAGATTGTTAGGTTATCAATTTCCTTGATTTGTATTGCTTCACAATTTGTGTTATATAGTACAACATAGCGACGGGATTGCTAGGTCAAATACAATAAATACAAACTCAATCTACAAGGCCCATTACTCAATATATAGGCCTTAATACCTCCCCTCAAGTTGGAGCATGGGGATCACAAATGCCCAACTTGCGAAGTAAACACAAAAACTGGCGCTTGCCCAAAGCTTTTGTAAAAATGTCGGCAAGCTGATTATCTGTAGAAACATGGCTCGTAGTGATGATGCCCTCCTGAATAGCATCTCGAACATAGTGGCAATCAATCTCGATATGTTTCGTGCGTTCGTGAAATACAGGATTCTGAGCAATGTGAAGAGCTGACTTACTGTCACAAAATAAGGCCATGGCTCGAGGGTGATCAACTCCCAGACTACGAAGTAATTCCTTAAGCCATTTCAATTCTGAAGTAATGGTCGCCATAGCACGATACTCCGCCTCTGCAGACGAGCGAGACACAGTATGTTGTTTCTTGGTTTTCCAAGATATAGGTGAGCAACCAAGAAAAACAACCCAACCAGTCAGTGATCGTCGAGTCAATGGACAACTAGCCCAATCAGAGTCACACCAACCAGACAAAGTAAGATCACAGTCAGTCCGTAGCAGAATTCCTTGGCCTGGGCACCCTTTCAAGTAACGCACTGCCCGAATGGCCGCATCCCAATGTTCCTGACGCGGAGCCTGCATGAACTGTGCCAAAATGTGAACCGTGTATGCCAAATCCGGACGAGTGAACGACAAATAGATAAGGCGACCCACAAGCCGCCGATAGGGTTCTGGATCATCTAGGAGATTACCAATAGCAAGGGCGAGAGTATGATTTTGTTCGATGGGAAACCCTGCCGGTTTCGAACCCAATAACCCTGCTTCTGCAATTATATCAAGGGTATATTTTCGCTGGCATAAAAATACCCCCTCTGGACTTCGGGCCACCTCGATGCCAAGGAAATATTTCAGGACGCCCAAATCTTTCATATGAAAACATTCGCCTAAATATTGTTTGAAAGAAGTAATAGCGGAAGAATCATTACCAGAAATAATCAAGTCGTCAACATACACAAGCACATTTAATTAAACAGTGCCCTTAACGAAGGTGAACAACGAGTAATCCGAGTATGATTGAAGGAAACCGTAATTTCGTAAAGATGCAGCTAACTTAGCAAACCAGCACCGTGGTGCTTGCTTCAGACCATAAAGTGACTTTTTCAAACGACATACCATCCCGGGTTTATTCACAGTAAATCCCGGTGGCAATTTCATGTACACTTCCTCATCAAGATCACCATGCAAAAAAGCGTTGTGAACATCCATCTGATGTAATTCCCAATTCTTTGCTGCAGCTACGGCAAGAAAAGCGCGAACAGTGACCATTTTAGCCACCGGTGCGAACGTCTCATTATAATCAATTCCCTCAACTTGGTGATTCCCAAAAATGACTAAGCGCGCTTTGAGGCGCTCAATATCTCCATTTGCATGAAATTTGATCTTATAAACCGATTTGCATCCAAGAGCTTTCTTTCCAGGAGGTAATTCTTCCATAACCCAAGTTTCATTGTCTTCCAGTGCTCCAATTTCTTTCTGCATTGCTTCCCTCCACCCAGCATCCTTCATTGCCTCATTGAACGTCTTAGGTTCAAGACCTGCTAATACAGCTGCAAGAAATATACGGTGTCGCATAGAAAATTTATCACAATTCACAAAATGTGCTATAGGATAAGGAGTACCTGGGGGGCCAATAGAGGATGTTGAACGGGTGGACGGACTCGTTGCTTTTACAGTGTGTGTGACATAATTCTTGAGAAGCACAGAAGGTCGTTTGAGACGGAAACCCTTACCCAAACCAATCGGACCATCCTCACACAAAGTATCAACACTCAAATCTGTATTAGAGCTTTGGACCTCCTGTTGGGTTGCAATAGGCGAGACTGCAGCCTGTTGGGCCGCGGAATAGCTAGCTGGCCCAGTAGAAGGAGACTGCAAGGATGTTGGCAAGAAAATAGGAGAGGGGTCTTGGGCCAGGCCTGGAGCTGAAACACAAGGAGTGTCAGCGTGCTCCACTGCTGGGCCGCGGGTAGGGGATGCATCCCACACCTCAGTTGTGGGCTCTGCTGTTTCAATTGCATTTTGATCCAAAATAAGTTCCAAGTCATCCAGGAAAGGAACATCAACATACCCATTGTCAGTGTTCACCAAATTGTCATCCCCAATTAACGCAGCATTATTAAGAGCAAATGGAAATTCATTTTCGTGGAATTTAACGTCACGAGATACAAAGATGTCAGATGTTTCCATGTCGTACAATTTCCACCCTTTCTTGCCATTAGGATAGCCAACAAATGCACATTTTCGACTCCGAGAAGCAAATTTATGGCCCTTTGATTTTTGATTATATGCGTAACATAAACAACCGAAAATACGGAGATGATCTAATTCGGGTTCTTTGCCAAAGAGAACCTCAAATGGAGTTTTATTATGCAATATGCCTGAAGGAGTGCGATTAATTAAATAAACGGCGCCTAAAATGCATTCACCCCAAAGAGATATAGGGAGATTACCCTCAAACATCAAGGCTCTGCCAACATTCAAAATATGTTGGTGTTTCCGTTCTACCCGCCCATTCTGTTGAGGAGTACCAACACACGAGGTTTGAAAAATAATTCCATTTTCATTAAAATAATCCAACATGCATTTGAATTCCGTGCCATTATCACTTCGAACCAATTTAACAGTAGTTTCAAATTGACGTTCAATCATGGAAAAAAAAGAACGAAAAGCTTTATAAACTTCTGTTTTTGAATGTAGTAAATACACCCAAACTGCTCTAGAAAAATCATCGACTAATGTCAAAAAATAATGCGCACCACTAGTGGAAGGTATAGAGTTACGCCCCCACAGATCACAATGTATCAATTCAAATATTCTATTGGCTTTGCTATCACTAACTGGAAAACTATCACGATGTTGTTTAGCTTGCGGACAAACATCACATGCTTTATTCAATTTCTTCATAATATTACTAGAACAATTCTTAATTGCAGGAACTAACTTGAGAACTCTATCAGACGGATGCCCCAGACGACGATGCCATAGCTCAAATGTAGACACTCCAGGAACGGTCACCGCACACACTGTAGGAACTTCCCGAAAATAATAGAGTCCATCTTTCCGTTCACCGGCTCCAATCAGGCTCCCCGAACGTTGGTCCTGTATAGCACATAAAGTGTTAGTGAATTGAATAAAACAGTGAGAAGAATCAATCAATTGCGACACCGATATTAAATTGCAATTTAATGTAGGAACATATAAAACATTATCAAGGGTTATTTTTCCGGAGAGAACTGCACGACCCTCCTTTGTGGCAGTAACAAGAGAGCCGTCTGGCAAACCAACGGGGGAAGCAATAATAGAGTTAATGTCGATCAAACGGGAGGCATCACCGGTAACATGACGAGACGCACCCGTATCTATAATCCACGAAACAGTAGACTCACCTGTCATTTTGTCCAACTGTGCATTATTATTGTTGGAGTTTTTATTGTTGAGGGAGGTACTGTTGAGCATATTAATGATTGTCCTTACTTGCTCAGGAGTATAATCAGCAAAAGTGGTAACATTACCACTCTCAGTCACGCCCAAAGCATTACTCTCCCCTACATTGGTAGTAGAAATTGCATTAGCTCTCGCGGGTATACCTCCGCGACTGCGAGCTGCCGTCACGGGCACAACACCACCTGTAGACGACCCAGCCTTTGCACGACGTTGCTTCATCTCATCGTACCACTCCGGGTATCCGTGAAGCTTGAAACACGTACTGTTGTCATGTCCATTGCGCTTGCAACGAGTGCAGTTCAGTTGGGATTTGTCGGACCTCTCATAGCGAGCCTTGGGACGTTGCTCGGCCTGTAACGCAAAGATAGATTGCGTGTGAACTTGTTCTTTCGCAGCATTGGACAAAGCAATTCCCCTTGAGCGTTCTTCTTGCTCAAATGCTAGGTAGGCTTCATCTAATGTTGGCAAAGGAGTCCTGGATAAGAGGTTCGTACGTACCGTTGCATAGAGATCATCATCTACCCCAATTAAAAACTGATGCAAGATCTCCTCATCTCTGTCCTCTTGCAATTTCCCAACCATATTACAGGAGCAGTTACCACATTCACAAGAGCGTAAAGGCTTGAATTGCACCAAATCGTCATACAAACCCGTCAAAGTCGTGTAGTATTCTTCAATTGTCATCCCCTTGACTTGCTTGCACGCAACAATCTCACCACGTAGCTGCTGCAGACGAGGACCATTTGCAATACCATATTTCTTGGCTAAGTAATCCCACAATTTCTTAGCATTGTCATGATAGGGAATAGAAGTAGCAATCTTGGGCTCCATGCCCTTCAACATCCATGAGACGAGCATAGAATTAACCGTTACCCAGTCGAGTTGCTTCTTCTTCTCCATAGGTTGTGTGATTGTTCCATCAACAAACACAAATTTTCGGCGCGATTGTAGCGAGAGCTGCATAGCCCTAGCCCATGCCATGTAGTTAATACCACCCCGTAACAATACATGGGTGATAATAAGCCCCGGTTGATCTCCAGAACTTAGGTAATACGGAGACGCGGGATCGATTTTACCGTCGTTGTCCATGAGAATTTGTTAGCAATCAACGCTGGTGAAGCTTCAAACTCTACTGGAAACGGCGTTTGAAAGGAATGAAAGTAATAGACGAGGAAAAACAAAATTTTTGAGATGATAGGGTTTGCTAGGCTGCTAGCTCCGATACCATGATAAGATTGTTAGGTTATCAATTTCCTTGATTTGTATTGCTTCACAATTTGTGTTATATAGTACAACATAGCGACGGGATTGCTAGGTCAAATACAATAAATACAAACTCAATCTACAAGGCCCATTACTCAATATATAGGCCTTAATATACACCTAGTATAAACACCAAAGATTAATGGGGTTTAGTTGCATGTCAATTTAGTTGAAGATAGATTGAAGAAATTTTAGAGAGAAAGGGTGGTTGCTCACTATGGTGTTGTTGTTGCTCCTGGTGTTTTTCGGGTGACAAAAACAAGAGGGAAGGAGTAATGCCTTCTTAATTTATTTGGGTTTTATAAGTGGTCCATTTAATTACTACATTGTCATTAAGTTCCATCTATAACTAAGGTTACATGCCCAATCATAATCCCACAACCGCTTACTCTTATAATTACGTATATAGGAAAACCTTAAATTCCATAAAAATTTAAAGTTAAATAATAGTTATAACAATAATTATACTAATTTCATAATAATTGTTCGAGTGGACACCAAAATCAATAGCAGATTTAGGCAAGCTATTACACACTACCCCCCTTTAAGAAAGTTTCGTCTCGAAACGTTTAAATATGTACCTTAGAAAAGATGCGGGTATCGACTTCTCATATCAGATTCTTTCTCCCACGTAGCCTCCTCCACCCTATGATTTGACCATAAAACCTTTACCAACGGTATAGATTTATTCCTCAAGTTCTTGTCCCTTCGATCCAAAATCCGCAAAGGTTTTAACAGGCACAACATCAAAACTGTTAAATTTCTTTAACACTTTTTCCACATAGTGAGATTGAGACAAAGAGAAACCATTACTAGTTTTGGTGACTTTAACACCCAAGATCACATCAGTTTCACCCATGTCTTTCATTTCAAATTGAGAGGATAGAAACCTTTTGGTTTCATTAATAGCATCAATATGTGTACCAAAAATCAACATATCATCTACATATAAGCAGACAATAACACAATCAGAACCAAACATTTTTGAGTACACACAAGCATCAGCACGGTTCACAATGAATCCAAAACTTAAAATAGTTTTATGAAACTTTTCGTACCATTGTTTTGGAGCTTGTTTCAAACCATATAAAGACTTCTTTAACTTACAAACTTTATGTTCCTGTCCTGGAACTACAAAACCAGGAGGTTGAACCATATAAATTTCTTCTTCTAAGTCGTCATTCAAGAAAGCAGTTTTTAGATCCATTTGATGCACAATTAACTTATAACTTGAAGCTAAAGCAAGTAAAGCACGAATAGTGGCGATCTTAGTTACTGGTGAGTAAGTATAAAAGAAATCAACACCAAATTTTTGTGTGAAACCTTTAATTACAAGTCTTGCTTTGTATCTGTCAACTGCACCATCAGTTTTTCTTTTCCTTTTAAAAATCCATTTACAACCAATGGCTTTACTACCTTTAGGTAATTCAACTAATTCCCATGTATGATTAGACATGATGGACTCTATTTCACTATTAACCGCCTCTTTCCAAAAACTAGCATCAATTGAACTCATGGCCTCATCAAAAGTTTTAGGCTCATCATCAAACAAGTGAAGAAATACAACTAACTCATCTGTTTCATCCACATTATTGAGTTCAGACAAAAACACAGTCAAAAAATCAGGACCATAGCTAGTTTCAGTTCGACGCCTTTTGCTTTTCCTAGGTTCTACAACATCAGTTTGAACAATAGGAGAAGATGAAGGTATAGAAGAAGAAGAGGGAACAAAAGTAGAAACATCATGTGAAGCATCATGGGAATTGTTATGTGAAACAACATTATTCTTTAAAGGGAAAATATGCTCAAAAAATTCAGCATCTCTAGATTCACACATTGACCTATCACTCAAACACATGAACCTATAAGCTGCACTATTTTCAGCATAACCAACAAACACTGCATCAAAAGTTTTTGGACCAATGTTTTCCCGTTTAAAGGAAGGTAAACCAACTTTAGCTAAACACCCCCACACTTTCAAGTATTTTAGGTTGGGTCCATGACCTTTACACAATTCATAAGGGGTTTTGTCTAACTTCTTATGGGGTACTTTGTTCAACACATAATTAGCAGAAAGTACGGCCTCCCCCCACATGTTATCAGGTAAGCCAGAACTAATCAACATTGCATTCATCATTTCCTTAAGGGTTCTATTTTTCCTTTCAGCAATGCCGTTTTGTTGAGGAGTATGGGGAGCACTCAATTCATGAATAATTCCATTTTTCTCACAAAGTTCCTTTAAAAAGGTTGTACCATACTCACCACCCCTATCAGACCTAAACCTTTTAATCTTACGGTCTAATTGATTTTCAACTTCTGCCTTATAAATTAAAAACTTTTGTTCTGCCTCATCTTTGGTCCTTAAAAGGTACACTTTGGTATATCTAGAATGGTCATCTACAAAGGTGATATAATACCGTTTGCCGCCTCTGCTTTCGGTATTCTTAAAATCAGCTAAGTCTGAGTGAATTAATTCAAGCAATTCAATTTGTCTAGAAGTAACTTGTCTAAAGTGAGTTCTAGAATGCTTAGCTTCAACACAAATTTCACACTTATTATGACCATTGCTATTCAGATTAGGAATTAGAGACATTGTTTGCAAACGTTTTAAAGAGCCATAATTAACATGTCCTAATCTACCATGCCAAAGATCAACAGACTCAAGCAAGTAAGCAGAAGAGGTAGTCTTATTCATAACATCAATAACAGATACAGTCTCTAAAATAAACAAACCACCAGACAAATATCCCTTCCCCACAAATTCCCCATTACGAGATAAAACAAGTTTGTCACCCTCAAAAACAAGTTTCACACCAGCTTTGTTTAGGAGAGCACCAGAAATTAAGTTCCTGCGAAGAGAAGGGACATACAGTACATTTTGCAAAGATAAAGATTTTCCAGAATTCAGCTTTAGGAGAATTTTCCCTTTGCCAAGCACCTCAGAACTGCTTGAATTTCCCATAAAGACCTGTTCACCTCCCGTAACTTCTTTGAATTCTGCAAACAGTTCCTTATCTGAACAGAAGTGCTTAGTTGCACCTGTATCAACAATCCATTCAGTTTTATTATCAACTAAATTAATTTCAGAAATTACAGCAGCAATAATTTCATTAGTATCTTCTGCAATATGAGCTTGATTCTTGGTTTGATCCGGTTTCTGGCCATTGCCTGCAACATCCTTGCGGTTGTAGCATTGCCAAGCCTTATGGCCTGACTTACCACAAACATAACAGCCACCAGATCATTTCTCTGACTTCTCATTTTTCTTGAAGTCTCCACCTTTCTTGCTTTGAACACCAAGTTGTTTTGAATTCTGATTCTTCTTCTTGAAGTTTCCAAAATTCTTGTTTTGTTTATTAAACCTGTCAGATTTTGGGAAAGAAGATTCCACAATGTTAGCTTTAACAGAAAGTTCATAAGGAGAAGAGTCCTTATCCTTCAATCGGTTGGCTTCTTCGATCTTCATGTGGCTGACAAGTTCTTCAAGGGACATATCTTTCTTCTTGTGCTTGAGATGATTGCGTTAATTGGACCATGAATCAGGAAGCTTCTTGATCAGAACATTGGCTTGCAGCACCTCACACATCTTCATACCTTCTGCCAGAATGTCAGCAACCAGATTCTCGTACTCATGGACTTGATCCATGATTGGCTTGTCATCAACGATCTTGAACTGTAGCCACTTTCCCGTAGCATACTTCTTTTTTCCAGCATCATCTGTACCATATTTCTTTTCTAACGTCTCCCAAACAGATTTAGCAGATTTGTTATTGATGAAAAGATCAAAAAGAGAGCTACCCATATGACTGAGAAGGTGACCTCTAACGAACTTGTTGTGCTTCTCATACTTAGCGATCCGTTCATCAACATTTGGTGTGGCAGTAGCAGCATCGGATTGTTGAGGACAGTCTTGAAGAAGGACGTAATCAACCTCCAACTACTCAAAAAAAATCAGTAATTTTTGAGACCAAAGTTTGTAATTGGTACCATCGAGAGGTTCCAATTTGGAGAGATCAGGAAGAGTCTTGATGAGAGATGAATCCATAATCAGATTTCACAGTAGGAAAATTTTGCTTCTAAATTGTAGGAAAGAATACTGTAAAATCCGAAAATGTAAATGAAATGTGGGCCGAATATTTGATGTATATAAAGCTGTGACGTGTTATGCAAACACTATCTTAGAAGCAAAATTCGCCCCGACTATGGTGCAATCGTAATAGGCGTTGCCCCCCAAGATTTTACACAGCAATTCGTTTTAACTTGCACTCGAATAAAACGGACTAGGAACTCATAATATGCTCAGAAGAATAGGAGAAGAGAGTTGGAATTTTTCGGTGTCTTCAAAACTGATTCCCCAAAACTGATTATAAAGCAAGCAAAGGTTTATAACCGAAATTAGAATTAAATTGGGCAATTAAACACTTGTAACTGCCAATCAGAATTGATCATGCAATTAACTGCCAATTAAATTGAAAATCAGAATTGATTTGGGAATTAAAACGGAAGCGAAAATCAAGGAACGGAATTAATGCGACCGTTACGGAATGGGCTACGTAACTAAACGGTCTCATAATAACTGGACCGTCAGTTACGACATGGCCCAAAAAGGAGGCCCCACCACACCGCGCATGTGCCACGAACACGAACCGGCCGGACGGACGGCGGCGGCGCGCGTGTGGGGATTCCCTTTCTAGCCCAAACCACTAGGGGAAGCACTTCAAAGTATAAACATTCATTCCCTATATTTAAACAAAAGGAAGAGTTCATTTTCTTCCCATGTGGGACAATCCCCTTTACTTTAAATACTTCCCTTGAAAACCATACATTTAATTTCTATCAATGTGGGACATTTTCACAAATGGTAAAATACTTTCTTTGCATTATTTCCAACAATCCCCCACATATGCAAAGACCCATTTTATTTAAAAGAAAAGAAGAAAAAGACATCTGAGCACTTTTTATGAAGGTTTGATACTTAAATGTTGGTGTCTTTCGATTGAACCAACACATAGTGAAGATTAGGCAATTTCTTTATTGAGAAAGTGAACAAATCTGGAACTATCCCAATCAAGAAATAAACCCAATAACACATACCATACCTTAGATTATTATGAGTTCCGCGATAGCCAAGCAACAACGGCCATTATACTTGGGATGCTCATGAGTGCTCTAGAAAAACTTGCCCAAGTTTTCCATAGAAGGTGGCTAAACCTTCACACTCAAGTAGGTGATTTCATCAAGTCTATCACATAGACCACCCATATCCTGGGATATGAAACCATTAAGAGTTGTTCCTCAACCTCTCAATATACATGCGGTGAATTCATCAAGTCCTTCTCATTAGGACCACCCAGACCCTGGGATATGAACTTCATTAAAAGCTAAGAAGCTTAACCTCACATAAAATGTACAAGTCATAGAAATGGGAAGTGTACACAAATGAGTCTTTCCATGGCTTCGTTAGACCACAAGAAACCTTGTGTGAACAAGGTCGGGTGTCCACCATGAATTCCTCAACTAACAGGCTTAAGCCCCATTCCCCTCGACGTATCAAGGACTAATCTTCTATTTAGTCCCTTGGTTAAAGGATATGCTATATTCCTCTCAGATCTCACAAATTCCATAGTAATTACACCACTCTCTATTAGTGTTCTCACAGATTCATGCCTCACATGAATATGTCTCTTTTTGCCATTATAAGCGCTGTTTTTAGCAACACAAATAGCAGCTTGAGAATCACAATGTAGAGATACAGGTGGAGCAGGACGCCCCCACAATGGAATATCGGCCAATAAATTTCTCAACCACTCCGCCTCTTGCCCGGCCAAGTCCAATGCAATAAATTCGGACTCCATAGTTGACAGGGCAATACAAGTCTGTTTAGAAGACTTCCAAGAGATAGCTCCTCCACATAAAGTAAAAACATATCCACTAGTGGAACTTACCTCATCATTATCAGATACCCAGTTTGCATCACAATAACCTTCTAAAACAGCAGAAAATCCAACATAATGCAAACCCCAATCCATCGTGCCCCTAATGTACTTTAATAACCTCCTAAGAGCATTCCAATGGTCTCTACCGGGGTTATGGGTATACCGACTAAGTCTACTAACTGCATAGGCTATGTCAGGCCGAGTGTAATTCATGAGAAACATTAAACTCCCAATTATTTTAGCATATTCAGATTGAGACACACTATTGCCTTTATTCTTTTTCAAGTGTATGCTAGCATCATAAGGAGTTTTAACAGGCACAACATCAAAACTGTTAAATTTCTTTAACACTTTTTCCACATAGTGAGATTGAGACAAAGAGAAACCATTACTAGTTTTGGTGACTTTAACACCCAAGATCACATCAGTTTCACCCATGTCTTTCATTTCAAATTGAGAGGATAGAAACCTTTTGGTTTCATTAATAGCATCAATATGTGTACCAAAAATCAACATATCATCTACATATAAGCAGACAATAACACAATCAGAATCAAACATTTTTGAGTACACACAAGCATCAGCACGGTTCACAATAAATCCAAAACTTAAAATAGTTTTATGAAACTTTTCGTACCATTGTTTTGGAGCTTGTTTCAAACCATATAAAGACTTCTTTAACTTACAAACTTTATGTTCCTGTCCTGGAACTACAAAACCAGGAGGTTGAACCATATAAATTTCTTCTTCTAAGTCGTCATTCAAGAAAGCAGTTTTTAGATCCATTTGATGCACAATTAACTTATAACTTGAAGCTAAAGCAAGTAAAGCACGAATAGTGGCGATCTTAGTTACTGGTGAGTAAGTATAAAAGAAATCAACACCAAATTTTTGTGTGAAACCTTTAATTACAAGTCTTGCTTTGTACCTGTCAACTGCACCATCAGTTTTTCTTTTCCTTTTAAAAATCCATTTACAACCAATGGCTTTACTACCTTTAGGTAATTCAACTAATTCCCATGTATGATTAGACATGATGGACTCTATTTCACTATTAACCGCCTCTTTCCAAAAACTAGCATCAATTGAACTCATGGCCTCATCAAAAGTTTTAGGCTCATCATCAAACAAGTGAAGAAATACAACTAACTCATCTATTTCATCCACATTATTGAGTTCAGACAAAAACACAGTCAAAAAATCAGGACCATAGCTAGTTTCAGTTCGACGCCTTTTGCTTTTCCTAGGTTCTACAACATCAGTTTGAACAATAGGAGAAGATGAAGGTATAGAAGAAGAAGAGGGAACAAAAGTAGAAACATCATGTGAAGCATCATGGGAATTGTTATGTGAAACAACATTATTCTTTAAAGGGAAAATATGCTCAAAAAATTCAGCATCTCTAGATTCACACATTGACCTATCACTCAAACACATGAACCTATAAGCTGCACTATTTTCAGCATAACCAACAAACACTGCATCAAAAGTTTTTGGACCAATGTTTTCCCGTTTAAAGGAAGGTAAACCAACTTTAGCTAAACACCCCCACACTTTCAAGTATTTTAGGTTGGGTCCATGACCTTTACACAATTCATAAGGGGTTTTGTCTAACTTCTTATGGGGTACTTTGTTCAACACATAATTAGCAGAAAGTACGGCCTCCCCCCACATGTTATCAGGTAAGCCAGAACTAATCAACATTGCATTCATCATTTCCTTAAGGGTTCTATTTTTCCTTTCAGCAATGCCGTTTTGTTGAGGAGTATAGGGAGCACTCAATTCATGAATAATTCCATTTTTCTCACAAAGTTCCTTTAAAAAGGTTGTACCATACTCACCACCCCTTTCAGACCTAAACCTTTTAATCTTACGGTCTAATTGATTTTCAACTTCTGCCTTATAAATTAAAAACTTTTGTTCTGCCTCATCTTTGGTCCTTAAAAGGTACACTTTGGTATATCTAGAATGGTCATCTACAAAGGTGATATAATACCGTTTGCCGCCTCTGCTTTCGGTATTCTTAAAATCAGCTAAGTCTGAGTGAATTAATTCAAGCAATTCAATTTGTCTAGAAGTAACTTGTCTAAAGTGAGTTCTAGAATGCTTAGCTTCAACACAAATTTCACACTTATTATGACCATTGCTATTCAGATTAGGAATTAGAGACATTGTTTGCAAACGTTTTAAAGAGCCATAATTAACATGTCCTAATCTACCATGCCAAAGATCAACAGACTCAAGCAAGTAAGCAGAAGAGGTAGTCTTATTCATAACATCAATAACAGATACAGTCTCTAAAATAAACAAACCACCAGACAAATATCCCTTCCCCACAAATTCCCCATTACGAGATAAAACAAGTTTGTCACCCTCAAAAACAAGTTTCACACCAGCTTTGTTTAGGAGAGCACCAGAAATTAAGTTCCTGCGAAGAGAAGGGATATACAGTACATTTTGCAAAGATAAAGATTTTCCAGAATTCAGCTTTAGGAGAATTTTCCCTTGCCAAGCACCTCAGAACTGCTTGAATTTCCCATAAAGACCTGTTCACCTCCCGTAACTTCTTTGAATTCTGCAAACAGTTCCTTATCTGAACAGAAGTGCTTAGTTGCACCTGTATCAACAATCCATTCAGTTTTATTATCAACTAAATTAATTTCAGAAATTACAGCAGCAATAATTTCATTAGTATCTTCTGCAATATGAGCTTGATTCTTGGTTTGATCCGGTTTCTGGCCATTTCCTACAACATCCTTGCGGTTGTAGCATTGCCAAGCCTTATGGCCTGACTTACCACAAACATAACAGCCACCAGATCCTTTCTCTGACTTCTCATTTTTCTTGAAGTCTCCACCTTTCTTGCTTTGAACACCAAGTTGTTTTGAATTCTGATTCTTCTTCTTGAAGTTTCCAAAATTCTTGTTTTGTTTATTAAACCTGTCAGATTTTGGGAAAGAAGATTCCACAATGTTAGCTTTAACAGAAAATTCATAAGGAGAAGAGTCCTTATCCTTCAATCGGTTGGCTTCTTCGATCTTCATGTGGCTGACCAGTTCTTCAAGGGACATATCTTTCTTCTTGTGCTTGAGATGATTGCGGTAATTGGACCATGAATCAGGAAGCTTCTTGATCAGAACATTGGCTTGCAGCACCTCACACATCTTCATACCTTCTGCCAGAATGTCAGCAACCAGATTCTCGTACTCATGGACTTGATCCATGATTGGCTTGTCATCAAAGATCTTGAACTGTAGCCACTTTCCCGTAGCATACTTCTTTTTTCCAGCATCATCTGTACCATATTTCTTTTCTAACGTCTCCCAAACAGATTTAGCAGATTTGTTATTGATGAAAAGATCAAAAAGAGAGTTACCCATATGACTGAGAAGGTGACCTCTAACGAACTTGTTGTGCTTCTCATACTTAGCGATCCGTTCATCAACATTTGGTGTGGCAGTAGCAGCATCGGATTGTTGAGGACAGTCTTGAAGAAGGACGTAATCAACCTCCAACTACTCAAAAAAAATCAGTAATTTTTGAGACCAACGTTTGTAATTGGTACCATCGAGAGGTTCCAATTTGGAGAGATCAGGAAGAGTCTTGATGAGAGATGAATCCATAATCAGATTTCACAGTAGGAAAATTTTGCTTCTAAATTGTAGGAAAGAATACTGTAAAATCCGAAAATGTAAATGAAATGTGGGCCGAATATTTGATGTATATAAAGTTGTGACGTGTTATGCAAACACTGTCTTAGAAGCAAAATTCGCCCCGACTATGGTGCAATCGTAATAGGCGTTGCCCCCCAAGATTTTACACAGCAATTCGTTTTAACGTGCACTCGAATAAAACGAACTAGGAACTCATAATATGCTCAGAAGAATAGGAGAAGAGAGTTGGAATTTTTCGGTGTCTTCAAAACTGATTCCCCAAAACTGATTATAAAGCAAGCAAAGGTTTGTAACCGAAATTAGAATTAAATTGGGCAATTAAACACTTGTAACTGCCAATCAGAATTGATCATGCAATTAACTGCCAATTAAATTGAAAATCAGAATTGATTTGGGAATTAAAACGGAAGCGAAAATCAAGGAACGGAATTAATGCGACCGTTACGGAATGGGCTACGTAACTAAACGGTCTCATAATAACTGGACCGTCAGTTACGACATGGCCCAAAAAGGAGGCCCCCCCACACCGCGCATGTGCCACGAACACGAACCGGCCGGACGGACGGCGGCGGCGCGCGTGTGGGGATTCCCTTTCTAGCCCAAACCACTAGGGGAAGCACTTCAAAGTATAAACATTCATTCCCTATATTTAAACAAAAGGAAGAGTTCATTTTCTTCCCATGTGGGACAATCCCCTTTACTTTAAATACTTCCCTTGAAAACCATACATTTAATTTCTATCAATGTGGGACATTTTCACAAATGGTAAAATACTTTCTTTGCATTATTTCCAACAACTAGTACGCCGAGGATCTGAGTCGACTCGGTATGAGATCGAGAGGACTTGGTGTAAGACACGGCCGCGGACTTGAGCTCCTCGAGATCTACCTCTTGCTCGCGGAGCCACGTCTCGAAAAACCCACCAAAAACACAATGCCCATTACCCTTAGTAAGGGCATTATTGACTTTTCTTGTATTCGCCTCCTCTTTATCCTTACCCCACGCTTCAACTTTTAGATGAAGCTGAGCAGCGGGGATAAATAATTGGACGGCCTGGATTGGACTTAGGATGTGCACAAAGAGTCTGAGTGTTTTTACAGCCGTAGATCATCCGCCTTGCCGAAAACATCCCTTAACTCACTATGATCATCATCATCATTATGGGCTACAATAAGATCATTTGTTGTCATCACCGAGTCAAACTCAGTAAAACCATTCTCCGTCGGAGGAGCCGTATCAGCAAGAGAATGAGTCAACTCGGCCTCCTCACGAATGGTCTGCCTCTGAAGCTCTCCAACTTGAATGAAATGACTCGGCGAAATGTCTTTAAGTTCGTCCATGTTCACTCCCTTGAGCAACCTATCGAGTCCAACCCCGAGTCGAAACCCGGGTTTGAAGTCTAGGAGGTGGAAGTCCAACATATTTTTACTCATAAATTTCATTTACTTCAAGAATAGACCTTCAAAACCTTATCGTTAATTTTCACAACTGACCAAACAAAAGTGAGGTTAATAATATAAGAAATAAAGGAAACAAAGTAAATCACACAAAGTAAATAAGGATTTTGATTAAACTCCCTTCTTCATATTACTCATAACTCGGTCTCCTTAACGTAGTCTTTAAAACTTCAATTTAATCCATATGAGTTTGTTTGTTGTCTTCATCCATCTTGATTACAAGGAACTGACTTGTTGTGGAGGAATTGGATTTAACCTTTTTCTGTTTTCTTATCCAGTTCCTACTGCGTCTGTTCCTAATATTTCAACGGACCTTAAGGGATATACCATCTTTCCTTTCTTCTTTGTGTGATTTGTTAGCTGTCAATTTCTTCGTTATAGATCTCTTGCATAATGATATAAACCTGTAATACAACTTCTCTTCTAGAACCTCTTTAAAAGGCTTTTCGTGAGACACACTTATATGTCTTCAAATATGTGCATGAATAACATTTTTGTCATGAGCTTTATATTGTCTTTTCTCACATATGGCCTGCAAAATAGATCAGTTCTTGGTCTTGGGTACCCAAATTTGCTTGAGTCCCTTGTTGTTAGTAGGAGTAGTCACATGTGCCCCCTTTTTTTTCAACCATGTTTTACTATACTAAACAAGATTAATTTTGCATTCATATGGTACTGAATAAGTAAATAGTTCATAATTCATAACCTTCTTGAATTTTGGCATACACCTGGAAAATATTAAAATAACAGTGCCTAAATAATTCAGTTCCCATAAGTAGGAACAATCAGTTCCTCCAGATTTGTTCCTTGTACTGTTTCTAGTGAGATGAAGATTGATAATTTTTGAAATGATTTGAAAACCTTCTCTTCCATTGACGACACATAAATATCGTATTTAAAACAGTTAAAGTCGGATTTCAAATTCTTAAAATAGATAAGGTCATCTTTACTAGAAACAGTTGTAGGAACATGTCTTAGTTCCATCAAAGTCAATTCAAAACTCAAAGTCGGAATTTTCCATATAAGTTCTCTACATGTGTTCAACACTTCACCAATAAGAAACTTATTTTGATTCGTAAAACCTGTTTTGAAATTGATATGAGTTGCTCCATAAACGATATCTAGGTTGTTCCTAGTGAATTCAAATTTTGAAAATTTTATTTTGAAAATCTGATTTTCCTTTTTATTTGCATTATGAAGAAGTTCAATAATTTTTAAACACAGATTTCAAAACTCTTTTGGAACCAAAAATTGTTTTACCGAAAACAACACAAGGAACAACGAATCTCAGTTCCATCACAATAATTTTGGTTTTCATGGTCACATGATTCAATTCAAGTTGCATGACCTTTTCGACAATTTGCAAAAATAATTTTTGATATTTCAAATCAATATTGCTTTTAACAAGTCTTGATGCACACGTGCTCCTAGTAAAATATTTATGAAACCAATTCTTTGAAATTTTTAAAATCTATTTAAAAATCAAACTTTTCAGATTCAAGATAATAAAAATTAAATTTCAAACCATTTGGAAAAATAGAAATATTTTTACTATCGACAAGACTAGGAGAAAATTTTAATTTTTGCTGGAATGTGCAACAATCAAGACCACTTTGTTCCTCTTCAAAATCGCAAGAAATATTTTAAATTTAAAGCAAAGTCTTATTGAAAACTTGTAAATAAACATGGTTAATTCAATTTTGCTCACAATCAATCGTTGATTTCTATTTCTGCTTTATGGAATGAACACATATATGGCCAATAGTATATAACGTATAATGTTCATGATATTTAACAATAGAGCAAGCATAAATAATATCTTAAAGATTGAAAATTTACCTCTAATTATTTTTCTTCCATCTTTGTGTAAATCATCATCATCAAATACGTGTTATCCTCCTTTTTGTCCATCAGGAACATCAGAATTGTGGGAACTGTTTCTTTCATAACATTGTTCATCTTTTCCCGGATCACTCATCAGGATTACCTGTAAAATATAGAGCACCGGCTCTGATACCAATTGTTAGTTTAGATGAACAACACAAGAGGGGGGGTGAATTAGTGTTTGTAGATGTTGGATCTACTTTTTCGCGGAATTAAAAACATTAAGAGATTGCAAGAGAGATTTTAGCGTGGAAACCTCTCTACCCTAATAGAGAGGAAAAACCACGGCCCCGTAGGGACTTAAAACCTTTTACTAATTAGGAAAATCACAGTTCCCTAAACTCAACTCCCTTAGGAACAGTCCCTCAACCGTCCCTTCTCATTGATCTCTCTAGAGATCTTCTCTCTCAACTCTTCAGCTCGACTCAAGCTGATTCTCTCAATTCCAAGGTTCACTCAAACCCCTTCCCAACTCTCAAGTATAAAAGATATAATAACAAATAGAATCTGTAATTCTGCTGGAGCAGGAACTACGTATGTGGAACAGGAACTGACGGTACTGACGTGGGTTATAATGTAGATTTAACTTAAGCACGTAACACCACTAAGTCAGACAATTTTCCTAGACTTATGAATGCAGTATATATAGTGATGCGTGTTACCTATTAACCCTAGAAGATATATTTTATGTTTATCTTTTATTTAGGAATCCTAGAACTAATAGAACTCTATCATGATAGACTTTTATCCTAAGACTCTAACAAACATATGATCGAATAATAACTCTTATGCACTAGATATATTAATGACAACTCTATCTTAACGACACTCCTTTCCTGTCATGACTCTTAAATAAGATAAACATTATTTAACCATTAACTAATGCAATCCTAATTACTATCAAACACATAATCCTAACTATACTAAAACTCCTTAGTACATGACTTAGTATTATTATGTTTAGACTTATATTAGGACACAAACTCTAAGGTAACGTGATCTAAAAACTATACTCATGCAATCCTATATACTACGTGCAGACTAGGACCAGTACCCTCGTCATTGATACTGTTCCACGTACGTTGTTCCACCAGCTCCGAACTTTCAGTTTCTAAAACAAATCTATTAAGCACACTAATGCTACTAGATTTTCTTCTCTTCTCTTTCTCTGTACTTGAACTCTTAATTCTCCTCGAGTCCAAGTTCCTCTTCTCTTGGATTCTCTAACTCTTGAATCCTCGTTCTTCCTGTAAGTCTTTGGGTCTTCTTCAAAGTCTTACCTACACACGTCATTTATCATTTATTTGCATGCATAATAAACCAAGTTAATTAGATATTGAGTCAAGTATGATAAATATGCATAAATCATATATTATAATATTTGCTTAACTAAAATACACATAGGATAATATGGAATATAATATACTAGTGGATAAATACTATTCCTATCCTAATATGAACTTAATATTTACGGCAAGTATTATGTGACTCAAATACCTAAAATACATTGAATCTAGACAGTCCTATATTATGCATAATACTAATTATGAAAGCTTAAACTCTAAACATTTAATCTTTCCTAACATGCTTATACAAACTAAAACTCTTAGACTCCTACACCGTCTACAATGCACCATGATATATGATAAATGAGACCAGCTATGATATGCATTCCTAGAAGACTCCTAATGCATATCTAACTATATGAAGAGTCCTAATCACACACAACTATATGTACTTATGATAGGATATTATAAGAGACCTAGACTAATGCAAAGTCCTAAGTCTAATAAACAACTTATCCCAATATGGACTCTTAATTACACATGCATATAACGAACATATTAGGATGCAAATATGAAAGAATTATATGCACTCTTAAACTCTATTAATGCACGCATGCGTATCTCGTACAGGAGACTGGGAACAGGAACAGTCAGACAACTAGGAACTCTGTTAAACTGTTTCTGATCTCTTTCTTGTTGTTCCTGCTGGACCATATAAAGTATCATTTCGTTCCTCCTTTGTCACTTTAATTACCACATGAAGTTTACCAATGTAAATGCTAATTTACATATAAACAACATGTATAACGTAGCCATCTCCGCTCTCGTCAATATTAGCTTATCATTGCTCATGTCCCTTGTCTCTTGGTTTAATCATAGCTTGTTCTTCCTATGCACATCTTAGCACACATGTTAAATAGATTATCATCATTTGTTTATAATCATCAAAACCTCACTACTCAACACATGGCCAAGAATATTAGGCGGTCATGCTCTTGAAGTGCAAGCAAATCGTCTAAAACCTCACTCACTATTAAGGCCTTGTGTTTAACACTTGGTTCTAACTTGTTCATGGTTTCGTTGGTTAGGAATATGTTTTTTTTTTTTTAGAAGAATAGTTTGGATGCTTTGTGGCTAGAATGCCATATATATAGAGAATCTAATTACGTCAATGTCAATTAACAGAAGAAAGTGAAACGTAAATGGTACACAAATTGCGTGAAAAAATGTTTTACTTTGCATGCATAAATCGAGTTAAATTTTTTTATCCTACAATTAATATACAATTGGTGTGTTGCCTTTTTTTTTTTATTGGTTGAATTTGTAACTAGTATACCATGCACTTTTGTTTTCACATCGAAAAATACTATGGATCGGGTCTGACCAACCCACCCTGACACAACTCATAGTAGGTTATGTGGGTCGGACCCCTTTTCACCCATGACACAACCCATCTCACAAGATTTTTTTTAATGTGTCGTGCATCGAGTTTTTCAACACAACTCATTTCGACCCAACCATCGAACTCGACACCACCCGCATGACACACCCGACTTACCCAACTCAACACACGATCCAACCCAACCCACCTAACCCTGTGACCCACCAGATCCGCCATCCTAGTTTAAACTATTTTGTATGTTTAAAATGTTAATAAATATAAATTTTAATTTTATGGTTTAAATGCAAATTAACCATATTTAGGTGAGTTGTCATTAACATAAAAATTAATTAATTTAAGTTTATATAAATTTGTGATTTTTTAACGGTTAAGTAATCGTCCAAATTCACATGACCTACACCAACTCAGAAAACTCGTCTAAATCCACTAAAACCACATGACTCATCGATCAAACTCACATCGGGCACCAAAATCTGTCGTAACCCACCAAATCCATCAGACCCACTCACCATAACCCACAACCCACGTAAAACACACGACTCATCACGTACTGTGTCCATTTTTTCCGACACAACCCACAACTCGACCCACAACCCACGTAACACACGACCTATCACGTACTGTGTCCATTTTTTCCGACACAATCCACAACTCAACCCACCATTAAGTAAACTAAGGCGGATCGTGTGTTAATTATCCATGACCTATAAAAACCCACCCATAAAGCCATAACCCATCCAACCCACCACATTGACCATCTCTAATTAAGAGGTACATGGATTGCGAAGAAGATCCATAAATAAACCCACTGCGTATGGTTTACTTAAATTTTTGCGCGGTTTTTGAGGTGCAATCTTGACTACTGATATTTTATTATTTAACTATGGAAATTGGAAATCGATGTATTGTTATTTGTTTCCATGATCCAATAACCTATTAGGATCCATCTCTATCCATTTCTCATCACTCATGTTAAGATTATTAACCTATTAGGAGGGACATTTGAGGTGGGGATATGGTTATCAAATCAGGTTTGCGAATCTAAAATCTGGCTCTGATTGGTATTCGAATCGAATCGATATGGTTATGAGTGCGCCCTTAGGAAATAGACAGGGCCAGTTATGAGATCAGGTACACGAATCGAGTAAAGTTAAGGATATTAATTTTAAAATAATGATTTTTGATAAAACTTATTTTTCCCAACATAGATGTTTTAGTTGGAAATTAAATCTAAACGTCTATTCCCGTCGTTATTTAAGGTTTTTCTCATTTGAAATTTTGGAACAGAATTTTTAGAATTTTTCAATTTATAGGAAAAAACATACTCCTTTCGTCCCATAATATAGTGTCTGTTTTCCTAAAATTGTGTCCCTAATTGATATGCCTATTTCTATTTTAAACCATTAATTTTTTACTTTGAAAATTGTACTTTTTGACTTTTATTCAATCCATGTGCTTGACTTTTGTCTTTTTTAGGCCTATTTATTATGTACATACCTTTAATCTCTAATTTTTCTCTCCATAAAAGCAACTAACATGTACTTTATCTTGAAAGTACAAATAATTATTGTTTTTATTGCAATGATATCCTTTACCTTAATAACCGTGATTTTGGTCAAACAGGCACTATATTATGGGACGGAGGGAGTAGTAATGTATGGTTTTGTACAAATTGAGTTTGGCATGAGTGGTTAAGGGTCTCTTGCTCCTTAACCAAGGTCTCGGGTTCGAGTCCTTGGGAATGGAAAAAATCTCAACTGGGAGGGATGCTGCCCATCGAGGTACCCATGCAAACTCCCACGGGAGATTACCTCGCCGAAGGCGGTGGGAACTCCTCGTAGTAGAACCAAAAAAATGTATGGTTTTGTTTGATTCGTCTTAATGAATAATATCAATATAAAACTTTTTATTTTTCAATTATATGGGATTTGAGATATTAACGATATAAAATATGCATTGGTAATTGTGCCAATGAAAAATGGGAAGACATTTAGGAATAGAGGGAGTAACTAGTAATTTTATATTTAATTCAATTAAGTGCTACTCCCTCCGTTCCTAAATAAGTGTCACTTTTCTATAAATGGCGTTCTCTTACAGTGTCACTTTCTAATTATTGGACATACACTTTTTCCACTTTTCCATACACTTTTTCCACTTTTCCATAACTTGTGATTATTTTTTTCTTACATATTCTATACTTTTTCCATAACTTGTGATTATTTTTTCTTACATATTCTACACTTTTTCCATTTTTCAATCTCCACATCCACTTTTATTTGTACTTTATCAATAAATAATTATCTAATTTTCTTCTTTTCCAGAAAAAAAAACATTTACAATCATTACCTCTTACACACTTCTCATTTTTATTAACTAGAATATGCCCCGTGCATTAGCACGGGATATTAAAATGTTGGATATCCCGTGCTAATGCACGGGGCTTATTCTAGTCTGATTTAATGAAGATAGTGTTAGGATAATGAAACAATACATTATACAAAAATAAATTAAAGAAGAAAATAAATAATAGGAGGGAGTTTGATGAGTTTCCTTATTCAAACTTACAAAGGAACTAAACTACTTGTAACATGATGCAACCGGGAGACGGTAAAGAAACATCACCTGAAAGTTCATTTTTCTCCTCGAATCATTTCCAACTTATTATCACTTGAAGTACAAAAGTGAAAATAATTTCAGTTACTTGGTCCCTAAGTTTCTAGACCCTACGCATATATCATATATTAATGTGTTTATTGTTGGATATAAACTGAACAGTTCAACTAATCAATTGAACTACAATTGAATACATATGGAGCATCAATCTGACCCCAAACAAAGCAAAATCAATACAAATGATTAATTGGATTGATCTTTATCAATGTTGACGCAACCCATTTCAGAAATTCACACAGACAATTCATCGAACACTAAGCAGGCAATCCCAATTTTGCATGCATTCTAAATTCGATCAAAACCCAGAAGAGTACAGACTTACACCAAGATTTTATTGTGGTTAGTTTGATCCTAGTAGTGCCATTGGATTGGATAATGGGTCTTCTTTTTTCTCTCTCTTCCTCCCTCAATGTGTGAACTTGGTTAATCCAATGGTTAATGTGTTAGTTCAGTTTATTGTTGGATATAGCTGAACTTGTTTGTAACCTGTTCACAATTGTGAATCGTTATTGTGTCTTCTTCACAAGGGAGGAGGTTGTGAATATGATGGGAAGGGAGGAGGTTTTTTTTTCTTTGTTGATATAGTTGTTTTGAACAACCCGTAGGATTAGGGATTTAGGGGTGGAGGTTAATTTGATCAGTTTGATGGAATGTGGTTTTTTTTTTTTTTTTTTTTTAACGTAAGTGAAATTTATTTGGGAAGTTATCAAGCAGGTGTTTCTTTTTTCAATTTTCAAAATTTGTGAAAGTTGTTTGAGAAGGATTTAGGTGCTTTTGGCTGGAGTGCATGAAATTGCTCCATTGAGAATTTGGAAGCCTCATAATGGTCAATGACTTTTTTTATTATTATATAGGATTACCGCACCACTCTCTGTAAGTGACATTTATTTAGAAACGGATAGAGTAATTAAAATGCAAAATAGGAACTACTCCCTCCGTCTCTTTTTGTTCATTACGTTTTCTCTTTTGATGTCCCAAAATGTTCTTTACATTTTCTTTTATATTGTCATATAAATGTTTTAATATATATTCTATTAAAAATTGTGTCTAATGTTATATTAACCAATTAAATTCATTTCGTCATTAAAATTACCTACTAAAATTTTGTAATTTTAGTACACTACTAAAATTACCTAAATAAGAAGTGTGTCAACTAAAAAAGAAATTGGAAATATGGTTAAAACCAAGGGTATATTTGTCTTTCAATAGTTTTGGTGAAGAGGAAATCCGAAATCCGTTTCCTCCTCTAAGTCGATCTCCAACCACGTGTAGGGTATGCACCCTATTTACGGAGTATAAATATGAGGTTTTCGCAGCGGCTATCAGACATGCACCAAGAAAAACATATCAGGGGTATGTTGGTAACTTCATCCTAAATTTGAAAATACTGACTTGTTTAATGAAATCCATGTGTGTTGGTTGTTGGTGGGTAATGTTTTCCAGCGTGGCATTAGTCTCTGCTTGCTCTCTCGAATCTTTCGTCAATCTCTCTCATCTCCCTCATTTCTCTCTTCTCTCTCCTCCAACCTCTTCTCCTTGTTGAAGCTAAGATCTACTCTTCTCTAAAGTGTGATTCTCCTCAGAAGTGTGATTATACTCAGATTTTTGTGGGTCTTTTTCATTTGAAGGTAATTCCCTAAGTTTTCAATTTTTTTATTGAATTGAAAAATTGGTTGAGTCGATCTGAAAATTTGTTAATGTGATTGTTTAATGGATTTTTTCGTGTGTAATGTATCGGAGTGTTATTGTTTAATGGTAATGTTGTTGGATTATTCCCAAAAGTTTCGTAATTAGTTAATCTCAGAGTGCAAAATTCAGGTAAAATGACGTTGAATTTGTAAATATGAATGGTAGTTTTTTAATAAGAAATGGTACTTTATACATTGAAATGGTACTTTATAAAGTATAAATGGTACTTTCTTAATTGGAATGGCACTATCTAAATTGTGGAATGCAACTATATTTAGCCTGATAATCGTCCAGTTTCAGCATCTATTTCTCTCGAACTCATCGCAAAAAAATTATTCCGTCCACAATTCGGAAGCTAATTTTATTGTGGTTTAAATTTGTTTGTTTTTGTTCATCAATAGGTTAGAATTGATGAAGATAAGGTGAATTGGGGAAGAAGAAGAACAAGTGAATTGGGGAAGAAGAAGACGATTTGGGGGAAAGGAGACAGATTTTGTTTTGGGGTGAAGCTCCCTTCTTTCCACGTCACATGGTCCAACTTGGCAGAGATGTCATTTGTCTTTCACTATTCAATTTCATTTTCCCCCCAAAATCACTTTACTTTTTATTTTATCTTTTCTTTTGAGTCAGATATGTGTTAGGTTACACATATCAGATATGTGTAAATACTTCCTCATATAAATATTCCGTAGCAGCAACTGGCAAAGCATCAATCAAGTACGAAGCACTTAGATAAACAGATATTTATTTATTTATTTATTTTGGAAAAAAAACAAAACAAAACATTGTTTACTTGAGTTCGAGTTCGAGTTCCAGTTCCAGTTCGAGCGGATCCAACAACCCTCTAACGTTGTCTCCCGCTTGCTTGATTAAGGTAACCATCTTCTCTCCTTTTTTTTTCTTTTTAATTAAAATTTACGGTTTTTTCATGAAATACCCCTGAGGTTTCACAAAACGCACCAAATACACCTGCGCGTTTCAAATCACATAATATACCCCTATTTAAACTTAAATGCACCAAATGCCCCTAGACTTAACGGAAGTCTAACTCCGTTAACATTAACTCTTAATTTATCCGACTAATCCTAATTAAATACTAATTAGCCTAATTAATCCTAAATAACACCTAATGAACCCTAATTAACTCTAAATCCCCTCTCTTCTCTCACTCTCCTCTCAATCTCAAGTCCCTTTTTTTCTGGGTATCAAAATGGTGAAACCAACCACAATTTTTCCTTTCTTCAAACCATTTTCATCAAATATCAATTGCTAACTCAAACCCCCAAATATTCGAACCCAGATTTTCGAGTGAATTGAAATCGTGAACATGAATTGAAGTTTGATGAAGAAGGGAAAGATTAAGACGATGACGAATGGTGATGATGATATTGTAACGGCGGAGGTTGCGGCGGAAGTAACAGATGAGGGAAAGGGTTGCGGCGGTGGGGGCGGCTCCTTTTCTCTCTTCTGTTCCTTTCTCTCTCCTTATCTTTCATTGCTTTCTTTGCAGCCTTACTTGAATCAATTTCTGGGTTTTAAGCCCCAATTCTTCGATTTCAGCCATAATGGAATGCAAAATTAAATTGAAAAATCAAACAAGAATGCAAAAATCATCCTGGGTTATAATAGAATTAACGGTCTATTCATCTGAATAAATCAGATTAAAGTCGACCCTCTATCCGCGATTCTAATTTGCATACGCAATTCTAATCCTCTTCTCCTCCCACAACATGCATCTCCATTAACAAATGAAGGGTCATACCTTTGGTTTATACCAGACTCAATCATCTTCAAAAACATACAAAATGTCAGATTATCAATCTTGTCAACAACAATGAAATTTCTCTTTGCAGGTTGTCAATTGCAAAAATTCAATGATACCAATAACTTAATTTCCAAAAATGGAAATAATAATAAAGTGGGCTGCAGATTAAAGAGATCGAGTCATCGAGAGAGCTTGACACTAGCTTACTACTTTTCTCTAACTTTTTTTTTTGGTAATCTACAACTTCTATCTCTCATACCCTTTGTGTTGTTGCATACTTGCAAATATCAAAAGAAAGAATCGAGAAGAAAAATGGCAGAAGAAGAGGAGGAGAGGAGAGAGAAGAAGAAGAAGAGGAGGAGAGGAGGAATTTTGTTTTTAAAAAAAATAGTTAAATGTAAAATATTGGGTGAGTAAGGGTATAAAGGTACAATAATGCTAACGGAATATTAACGGCGTTAAGTCTAGGGGCATTTGGTGCACTTTAAGTTTAAATAGGGGTATACTATGTGATTCGAAACGCGCGGGTGTATTTGGTGCGTTTCGTGAAACCTCAGGGGCATTTCATGAAAAAACCGTAAAATTTACTCAAATTAATTTCTCAAACCATATTTACTCCAATTTGATGAATCTGGATATATCTTAAATTCCGACCTTCTCTTTTGATTGGGTCTTTCTGATGTGAATTTTCTGTTGTTGGATGAGCTGAATATTTGTATTTTGTGGTTAATTGACTTGTGTAATCCGATAATCGTTAGTTGATTGAAATTTAAAAGGTAATCAAATTTGGAATTCGGATTGTCCGATGTTGCTATTGGCTTTTGTGATCTAATCTGATATTTGATAAAAAATTTAAAAATCGTAATCATATTTGGAATTCCGATTGCCAATGGTTGCAATTAGCTATTGTAAGAAGTTTGAGGGTTCGTACATTGTGTTAAACTTCATGTGCATTTCATGAAAAAACCAATTAAAATTTAGAAACCGTTTCCTAAGCCCAAGTTGAAATCTTTAAATGCTAATACCTCCGTTTTCCTGAATTTGTAAAAGGTAGGTATGAATGGAATAATGTAAAAGTGGGTAGAACTTAGAAAACGGAGGGAGTATGAACTAAGAGCAACATTAACCCTAGTATGCTCAATATTATTATTGAGCATTAACCTAAGACCTCCCATTTAATTGGGAGAGTATGAAAAATGTTTTGCTTAAGCCTTTTAAACAGTAAATTTTCTATCTTATTTTATTATTATTATTATTTTTTCCGCAAGTTTGAGAATTATGAAAAAATTAGGTAAGTCTGAAAGGATCCCGACAAGAATCCGAAAAATTGAAAATAAAATAAAAATTAATAAAAAGTTGATGTGGAAGTCGTAGCTCAGACTAGTGTTAATCTTGCTCTAAATTGTTACTGTAACGGGGTAGGATAAACAATGGTTAAATCAAACTCTTTCTTTACCTTTATTAAGAGATTTGAGGCATCTTTGGTGTAGTGGAGTTAGGTAACAGTTACTGATGGCTTCATCTGCAGCGTTTGTAAATAGATTGATTCATGTGTAAAGCCATCCCTTTAAAGTAAGGCCAAATTGGCCTTTAATTCTGGCTATTAGTCAAATTAAGGTGTTATAATGAAGTAAAAATTTGAATGTTGGTCATGTTTCTTTATTTTATTTACAGGTTTGGAGAAAATGGTTGATTGATCTGCACTACCCGTTGATGTCCTTGGACTTATACTGATGAAACTCGACTTTGTTGAAGAGATGGTTTATTTTTCTGCTGTATGTAGTTCATGGCATTGTGCATATTCTATGTTTAAAAACAATTGGACTAAGAATATGCCATGGTTGATGCTACCCGAAAACACAAAAGATAACCCTAATTCCCTTAGGAAACTATTTTGTCCAACTAAACAAAACAAAGTTGTTACCAATTCAAGCTCCCCCAAACTTTTGGGGCTCGATGTTGGGGTTCCTCCTGTGGTGGTTGGGTTGTCGTGTTTGACCTTAACCTAGAGTTATATTTATTTAACCCGTTAACCACTGCTCGAGCTTGCCTACCTCCTCAATCAACCATGCCCACTGATGATGATACTGTTGATTGCACCACATTAGACTCTGCTTTTGTACGAAAATGTTCCGTGGACAAGGTTCATATTTTTGAAGATAATAATAATGATTATCTTGTTATAACAACACCTGGTTATACACCTGATTATCTTTTCGTGCACGAATTAGGAGCGATTGGATATTGTGACATTAGTGCATTTCTTCAAAACTCTGTACCTCCTATGTTAATGGAGTATCATCTACCTCCGCCTTCAGATTTGATCACTGCAGACTGTCCTAAAGCAGTATATTTGTTAGAGTCATTTGGCGATCTTCTAATGGTCCTCCGATTCAAAACGGTCGTTCTTGGTGAAACTGGGGAGGAATGGGATCCAGATGTGGTTTATCGCACAAAAGATTTTAAGGTATATAAGCTAAAGATTGACACTAGGAATTGGGAAGTCGTGAATGACTTGGGTGATGTTGCATTATTTTTGGGGAATAACTCTTCTATGTCTGTTCGTGTATCAGACAATAATAATTACAAAAAAAATTGTATTTATTTTACAGACGACGAGTTTCAATTCTGGTCTGAACCCACTCTTAAGGGTGGACATGATATGGGACTTTTCAACATGTCTAACAACCAGTTTGAAACCGTATATGAAGGTGATGATATTCGTTCAGATTTTTGCCCTGCCCTATGGTTTTTACCTAAGTTGTAGTTTGTGGTTTCCATCAAGTATTGTACTCTGTAACATTTATAATCATTTTATTTTGATTTATGTTGTATTCTATTACAAAGAGTTTTTTTTTCATATCCTTGTAGGAGGTTGTATTTTCGCATATCAGATATGTGTGGAAACACACATATCAGCTAAAAGATAAATAGCTAAAAGACAAAATAGGAAATATCATTCTGAAAAAAAAAAAGTACCATTCTGTAAAAAATAGTATCATTCTGTAAAAAAAAGTACCATTTTTGTTTTAAAAAATACCATTTAATTTCTTTTTTGTCCTTTTTCCTATTTTGTCTTTTGCTATGATATGTATTTGCAAGCACATATCTGATATCCGAAATACTTCCTCATCTGTGTAGTGGGTATATACCCGTAGTATTTACTTAAATTATATTTGGCGTTTGTAGTTTCGTTTAAGAGAAATGAGAAATCTATCCAAAAGGCCAGTGACAGTATTTACTTGCATCACAAAATTGTGTTGCTTGATCACCCTAATTGAAGTTCAGTTCTCTTCAACTTATTCTTATGACTTGTTAGGCTAGACCAAAAAATCAGAGCAAAACCTAAATAATGATATCCAAACAGGGAAAGATAAATCATCCTCTATATTTCCCGCCAATTAGCCATCAATCAAATTTGTGTCAAAAGTGTTCATCATCTATCTATCATAGCTTGTTTCATGTCTCTCTTATCACTGAAGGATTAAACACTTAAGAGGGTCATATAGAGGTAAAAGCCTCTTGCAATTAGAGCGAATCATGTTAAATCAAGCTTCTGGAAATTAGAGCAAAACATGTTAAAGCAAGCGTTTACATTGACAAACTTGATTAAAGAAATACGCAAATTAACTAAATAAGAACTGATAAAATATATGTTGACATCGTGGATAAGACTGAGAGTACAACAAATTAGTGTTTAGTATACTCTAGGTCTTAGGTTCAAATCTACCGGATTAAGAAAGTACTTAATACTCTAACAAATTAGTGTTTTTTTTTTTTTGGGTTAAAAACGAGTACAACAAATTAGTGTTTAGTTTAATACTTTAATGATCTCTGTTCTTACCCCATTCATGAAGCTTGAGTTGGAGCTCAGCAGCAGCAATCAAGAAATGGACGGCTTGATTTGAGTTTAAGATGGCTACTACATTTCTAAGCGTTTTCATACGTAGATCATCAGCCTTTCCAAATATCTCCTTAAACTTGTCCTCTTTAATGCTAAGTATCGACTCGACTCGCTTGTTTACCGACTCAGTCGTCTCGACTACGCGTGAGAGCTTAATCATGAACGAGTCGGCTACGGTCTCTTGCACAGCAGCCAGCATTTCAGTTAACTCCCTCTCCTTTCTAATAGTCTTTAGCTGCAGCTCGTTGACTCGGGTGAGTTGACTCGATGTGAGGTCTGCCAAGTCTCCGGTACTCAACCCCGCCAACAACTCAGTGAGTCCAGCTTCGAGTTGTAACCCGACAGCTGAGTACAGCAAGTGAAAAGTCGTAGAGGGTCTCCAGCCACCGATCCAAAGGAACGCCTGCTCAAGGAGAGACTTCCATGCAGGGCTAATCATATTGAGGACGTTTTGTTTCCCCGACTCGCACTTGACTCGGTAATAGTTCTCATAATGACTCATGACTCGACGTACTAGTACGCCGAGGATCTGAGTCGACTCGGTATGCGATCGAGAGGACTTGGTGTAAGACACGGCCGCTGACTTGAGCTCCTCGAGATCTACCTCTTGCTCGCGGAGCCACGTCTCGAAAAACCCACCAAAAACACAATGCCCATTACCCTTAGTAAGGGCATTATTGACTTTTCTTGTATTCGCCTCCTCTCTATTCTTACCCCACGCTTCAACTTTTAGATGAAGCTGAGCAGCGGGGATAAATAATTGGACGGCCTGGATTGGACTTAGGATGTGCACAAAAAGTCTGAGTGTTTTCAGCCGTAGATCATCCGCCTTGCCGAAAACATCCCTTAACTCACTATGACCATCATCATCATTATGGGCTACAATAAGATCATTTGTTGTCATCACCGAGTCAAACTCAGTAAAACCGTTCTCCATCGGAAGAGCCGTATCATCAAGAGAATGAGTCAACTCGGCCTCCTCACGAATGGTCTGCCTCTGAAGCTCTCCAACTTGAACGAACTGACTCGGCGAAATGTCTTTAAGTTCGTCCATGTTCACTCCCTTGAGCAACCTATCGAGTCCAACCCCGAGTCGAAACCCGGGTTTGAAGTCTAGGAGGTGGAAGGCCATACTAGGCCTCCACCCGCCAACCCAAAGAAAGGGGTCCTCGAGGTAGGAAGGCCACCCCGGGGACGACCTCAAACTAAGACGTACATTTCCCTTGATCAACTTGGAAATGACTCGATAGTACTCCTCGTAGTGAGTTATGACTCGGTCGACGAGTTTAGTAAGTAGTGGAGTCCACTCGGTATCTGAATCTTTAATCATGGCCAAGAATATTAGGCGGTCATGCTCTTGAAGTGCAAGCAAATCGTCTAAAACCTCACTCACTATTAAGGCCTTGTATTTAACACTTGGTTCTAACTTGTTCATGGTTTCGTTGGTTTGGAATTTTTTTTTTTTTTTTTTTTTGAGAAGAATAGTTTGGATGCTTTATGGCAAGAATGCCATATATATATAGACAGATTCTAATTACGTCAATGTCTTAGGCAATTACGTCAATGTCAACTAACAGAAGAAAGTGAAACGTAATTGGTACATGTGTGATGCACGAATTTTATTTAATTGTTCAGTTAAAATAAAACTCTTATATATATTAACTGCTATATTTTATATAATATATTAGAATAGTTTTTTTTTGATTGAATTTTGTTTTAGATTTAATTTTTAACTATTAGAGTGTTTGATTTTGGATGAAGTTGTATATGCGTAATATTAGTAATTAATTAATAAAAATATATATGTAGCACCTAATTATTTATCTACATGTCATTCGACTTTTGCAACTCAAAAATAATTTCAAAATCTTATTTTTATTGGCCGAAACCATTAGATTTTCTACGTGGTGCTCTAATATTGGATTAGTGTTTGATTTAATAATCTAATATATATTATATATAGGAGGAATATTTGCTGAAATATTAGAGCGCCACCTAGGATTACTATTGGTTTCGGCCAATTAAAAATAAGATTTCTAATTTATTTTTTAATTAAAAAAATCAAGTGCCACGTAGATAATTAATTAGGTGTCACGTAGATATTTTAATTAATTAATTACTAATATATACAACTCCATCCAAAATAAAACACTCTAATAATTTTAAAAAAATCTAAAATAAAATTCATCCAAAATCAAACACTAATCTAAAATAAAAGTAATCAAAAATCAAACACTAATCTAAAATAAAATTCAATCTAAAATCAAACACTAATCCAATATTAGAGCGTCACGTAGGAAATCTAATGCTTTCGGCCAATGAAAAATAATATTTTGAAATTATTTTGGAATTAAAAAAAGTTGAGTGCCACGTAGATAAATAATTAGGCGCCACGTAGATATTTTTATTAATTAATTATTAATATTACGCATATACAATTTCATACAAAATCAAACACTCTAGTAATTAAAAAATAAAACTAAAATGAAAATCCAAAATAAAAAATAATCTAATCTAATATATAAATATAACAGTTGGTATATATAAAATTTTTATTTTAACTTAACAATTTATTAGAATTCGTGCATCGCACGGGCTAAAATCTAGTTAATTAATAAAAATATCTACGTGGCGCTCTAATATGCGGCATCTACGTGTCATTCGAATTTTGCAACTCAAAAATAATTTCGAAATCTTATTTTTTTATTGGACGAAACCATTAGATTTATAAGTGGCACTCTAATATTGGATTAGTGCGTGTTTGATTTTGGATTAAATAATTTTAAGATTAGTGTTTGATTTTGGATGAATTTAACTTTAGTTTTTTTTTTTTTAATTATTAGATTGTTTGATTTTGGATGGAGTTGAATATATTAGTAATTATTTAATTAAATAAAATATCTACGTGGCACCTAATTAATTATCTACATGACACTCGATTTTTTAAATTCAAAAATAAATTGAAAATCTGATTTTTCATTGGCTGGAACCATGAGATTTTCTACGTTGGGCTCTAATAGGTCAGTAAATATGCCTTCTTTATTTATATAATATATACTAGATTAGTGTGTTACCTTTTTCCTATTGGTTGATATTTGTAATTATTATATCATGCACTTTTGTTTTCACATCGAAAAATACTACGGAGTACTATCAAAGTACAACAATAGAAAAAGATGGTGCAAGGGTAGAGATGGTTTATGGGTTGGGTCTGACACAATCTATAGTGGGTCACGTGGATCGGATCCACTTTTGACCTATGACACAACCCGTCCAACACGAATTTTTTTGGATGTATCGTGAATCGAGTTTTTTTAACACAACTCGTTTCGAACCACCCATCGGACCCGACACCACCCGCTATGGCACACCCAACTCACCCAACTCAACACACTGCACGAACCAACCCAACCCACATAACCATGTGACCCACCAGACCCGCCATCCTAGTTTAAACTATTTTGTATATTTAAAATGTTAATAAGTTCTAATTTTATTGTTTAAATATACATTAACCATATTTAGGTACAAACTTTTATATAAGGCAGTCTTACACAAAAGACACATTGGTATCATATAAGTTAAATAATGAAATTAATTAGTTAAGCACTGCAACTAATTAGTTAAGCACTAAAACCAATTAGTTAAACAATGAAACTAATAAGTTAAGAACTAAAACTAATTAGTTAAGAAATTAAACCAATTAGTTAAGTAACCAAAGTGGTCTTTCCGGTAAGACGGTCTTACACAAAAGTTACCGATATTTATGTGAGTTGTCATTAACATAAAAATTAATTAATTTAAGTTCATATAAATTTGTGACTTTTTAACGCTTAAGTAATCGTCTAAATCCACCTGACCTACATCAGCTCTGAAAACTCGTTTAAATCCACCCAAACCACATGACCTATCAAACTCACATCGGGTACAAAACTTGTTGTAACCCATCAAACACACTCGACCCGCACAACCCACAATGACCCATAACCCACAACCCACGTAAACCACGACCCATCACATACTGTGTCCATTTTTTTCGACACAACTCACAACTCGATCCACCCTTATTTTAACTGAGGCGGACCGTATGCTATTTATCCATGGCCTATGAAATCCACTCTTAATCCATCCAACCCGCCACGTTAACCATCTTTGATTAATAAGCGGTACATGGATTGCGAAGAAGATCCATAAATAAACCCATTGCATATGATTTATTTAAATTTGTGTGCGGTTTTTGAGGTGCAATCTTGACTACTACTCCGTAACTTTTTATTATTTAACTATGGAAATTGGAAATCGATGTATTGTTTCCATGATCCATTAACCTATTAGGGTCCATCTCTATCCATTTCTCATCACTCATGTTAAGATTATTAACCTATTAGGAGGGACATTTGAGGTGGGGATATGATTATCAAATCGGGTTCGCGAATCTAAAATCTGGCTCTGATTGGTATACGAATCGAATCGAATCGATATGGTTATGAGATCAGGTACACGAACCGAGTAAAGTTAAGGGTATTAATTTTAATAATTTTAAAATAATTGTTTTTGATAAGCTCTTTTTTTTCCTAACATAAATGTTTTATTTGGAAATTAAATCTAAATGGCTACTCTGTTCGTTCTTTAATGTTCTTCTCATTTATTTACGACGGAAGAGAATCTTTAGAATATCTTTTCAATGTATAGGAAAAAAAACATAGTAATGTAGGGTGTTGTTTGATTCGTCTCAATGAATATCTTACCAATATAAAAATTTATAATTTTTAATTACTTTGAATTAGAGATATTAACGATATGAAATGTGGCATTGGCAAATGTGTCAAAGGAAAATAGAAGAATGCTTAGGAAAGAGGGAGTAACTAGTAATTTTATATTTAATTCTATTAACTACTAATTAAAATGCAAAATAGGAAATATATTGATCAAAGGAAGACTAATATATTTGTAACGTCAAGAAATCAAAATAGGATAATCTTTTAATTCAAGACAGAGAGGTATATACAATTATTTAATCAAACCGTCACTTATCACATAAAACTTTGTTTGTAAGTTTAGTATAACAAGAGGGACGGAAGAGTAACAATTTGTTTACGTATTAGATGAGTCATACTCCGTAGCATGGAAGTAATTGGTGTCATGTATAGTACGTGTTGGAACTCCAAATTGGCAAGTGGGAGTTGCTAATTAATACTATAATAATGTAGGAATTAAAGAACTATCCTGCAAATCCTGTATGGAGCACTTTCTCCTCAGCAGTCATGCACTCAGCAGTGTGTGAACGTACAAATACTCCGTAATAGCTGCTGCGTGTATTGCTGCATGCATGTCTAACTAACTCTAGATATAGTTTGCAGTTGGCTATTGCAATTCATGTCAGACGTGGTTCCTTCTCTAACTCAGTGGCGCATTTTGAATTGTTTAATTAAAAAGCGAAAACGATAAACGTCGCAACATGTGATCTTTAAACCGTGTCACAATTATAACATGACATGCTTATGCGTAATGATTTGATTTAAATTGGAACTAAAAATTTTAACTTATATATTGATCATATTATACATGTTTAAAAAAAGGTAGGAAAATCTCAATATTCTAATTTGTTTCCTTCTTTATATTGACTAACTTATTTACATATTTTCATAGTAAAAATATTGCATTGATAGTAAAAATATTATGATGAATCATAGCCTACGTGACGCCTATATGTACCAATCAAACTCCGACACGGAAGATTGCGACAACTAAATATTATCGCAACTTGCGACTTTTATCATCACTCATTAAAGAGACCAGTAGATCAATTGAGTAATATAGTGCTTCATACGAGATTTACGCAATTACACTCAAATTTTACGGTCATTAGAGGGACTGTGACTAAAATTACACTATAAAGTTTTTCGTTCGGGGTACAGACTTTCTCAGGCCACAACAAATATGTGCCAGTGCCACAACTCTTGTACTCCCTCCGTCCCTTAATACTCGATCTGTTTTGACTTTTTGCACTGTTCACATAATTCACTTTGACCTTATTTTATTTATAGTATATGAAAACAAATGTTAGTATATAATATATTGTTGGCTTCATCTTAATATATACTTTCAAAATATTAATACTTTTATAAATTTTTATAATATGTAGTTAAATAAATTGTTGGTCAAAGTTATCATTGACAAGCGTAGCATTGTAAGTGGCTAATTGCCGTCCATATGGGGAAAGATAAGGGGGATGATGTAACTCGAATAATCCAAGTCCTAGGAAATGAGCAATACATAACTATCGCACATTCGCACAAACATATATGTGCAATCTTCCCCGCAATCCCTCCATTTAATTACTGTTTCTTTGGAAGTTTATTCATCAAGTTGCGGAACCTAGCTAGCCCCGCGCCTACTATTCGTTCTAAGATATTCTCTTCGTTTCACATTATCAGACCGTTCACTTATTAGTACTCGTACCGTGTTTGTACCGTGTCCACATTGTCAAAGGACCTTGGAAAACACCAAGTTCTTGTTATTACTTACATAGTACTGTATGTTATCAATTGTCCGTTGGTTCAGTGATAGTTGGGGATGAATTTGGTAGGGAGAACTCGTGTTCGATCCCCCGCAACAACAATTGGTAGGGTACTGAAACCTATCCACCTAGAACTCGCCTCGAATCCGGATTAATCCTAAGGGTGAACTGAGTGCTAACACCACAAAAAACATAGTACTGTACGTTTTATATATTGCGTTTGGCCTAGCGGAAAAGATTGAACCTACCTATCAAATGGTCGAGGGTTTAATCCCCACTAGTGGCACTTTGAGGCATTGGCGGACCCATGAATTTTAATTTGGTGGGAAACCGTTGCCACCATCAACTACAAAAGTTCAAATGGAAGTAAATTGCTGTTGTCGCTGACTTAGGAATCGAACCTGAACTCCAACAGGGGAGTAATGGTTGGATGACCACTGAAACAAGATGTTTACAATGTTATTAAACTGCACGTATATATTATATCATGTTTTTCTCAAATAATGGTAGGGCACGTGCCCCACCATGCCCAGTGCTGGGTCCGCCCCTGCTTTGAGGGAGGGTATTACTTATCATTTTCCACACTCTCAAAGTGTATAACCCACTAACCTGGGTTGGGTTTACTCAATTCAAACACTAGTGGAAAAAGGCTTATTTGCATCCCCGCATTTGCCACGCCATTCTGAACATGTGATGCAAATAACAAATTTTAGCATAAAATTTACTCATTTGCGTCGCAGCTTTGTTAAACTGCGAGGCAAATGACTCTAGGATGCCCCCCAGAGTCATTTGCATCGCAGATTAACAAAGCTGCGAGGCAAATGACTCAATCAAGTGCGTCGCAGATTTACAAATCTGCGTGGCAAATGACTCTAGGAGCATCCTAGAGTCATTTGCCACGCAGATTTACAAATCTGCGATGCAAATGACACACGCGTATAATTGAACAACGCAAGTGACCCTTTTATATTTTTTCATTTATTTTCTCGCATAGATCCAGGTCGAACAAATTTTTCGCCTCCTCTCCTTCTCTCTCCTCCTCCTTTCCAAATCTCCATTGCCAGAACTCCAACACCTCCCATCTCACCTTCAAAAATTCAGAATCAACCTTATCCATTCGAAGTCTTCTCTCACCAAGCCGCCCCTTTCTATTTATTCTGAAAATTCGAGCTCTGCGAAAATGGGAAGAGGGGCGAAACCCTAGGTTTCGGCGCGGGGAGAAAGGTTACATCCTGAAGCAGAAAGGCTTAGTTTTTTAAGGTTGTGAAACACACCACACTACTGGATCACGAATTGTTGGTGTTGGAGCTCTAGTTTAACTCGTCGCCCGTCCTTGGCTACCTTGATGCTCAGGTATATTCTATGTCCTATCTTGATTTCCATGTTTAATTAATTTGCTCTGAATTTTTTTAATATGAATTTGTGGTTTAGTTATGTTGGTTAGTTTGTGAATTCAAGTATTTTTTTTCAATTTTTTATATGAGTTTCGTTGTGCGCCTGTGCATTTGATGATAAATTAAGTGATTGATTTGAATTTGATGATAAATTAAGTGTTGAATTGAATTTGATGTACTGTGACCTTTTTTTTTATATTGCTGTTGAATTGCTAGATTTGTTAATTTTACATTTAATTAAAAGAGATTAATTACATATTCTAATTTTCTACTCTACAGATTTATCATGGAATACATGTATTCACTAGTCTTCTGTTTAATTTGTTTATTTGATTATCCAGAGCATATAATAAAATAGTTTCTCGTTGTGTGGATTGGATAAAATAAAAATTCATGCTGAAAATTTGTTTGGTAATCTTTGATAGCTTTGCTCTTTTGAATGTCTGGTTATCTTGGGGAAATTCTGAACTATGTATATGCAGGGAGTCATTTAATACACACCTGCTTCAGCTAATGACATCTTGGGCCGTTGTTTGTGATGTTTGGTATCTAGAGCCCCAAACAATAAAACCTGGAGAGACTCCCATCGAATTTGCCGAGAGGTGAATGAATATTTCTCTCTCTGGTACATTTTTATAGACATGTTATGTTGGATACCGGATCAATTTGTTGCCTATTGTATCTATTTCTTTTTGCAGGGTCAGAGACATGATCTCTCATAGAGCAGGCCTGAAAAAGGTTCCTTGGGATGGCTACCTGAAGTGCTTACGCCCTAGCCCTAGGTTCACAGAGAGCAAGTAAGCCACCCCCCCCCCCCCCCGCCAATTATATCTACGGAGTCATTGGACTTAATTTGCCTAATCGTTTACTTGAGTGTACTTCTATGTGTTCTACTGTAACATTGGCCTATAATTCAAGTGTATACATGTGTTGATAATCAAAGAAGCCGAGTTAGCTCGTTCTTTGTAACTCTTTTGTGGAGAGGAAACGGGTAGTATTTTAAGATACTTGTTCAGAGTTGGGGTGATCCTTTATTGTATTTGGTTGTCTGTTGTTCTTAGCTGCTGTTTCTGAGTACCAATAGTACTGCTGCCATGGATTCAGGTCACCTGACGCTGCTCTATATATTCTCAAAATTGTGCTGAAGTTTTGTGTTTAGTGCAGCAAGTTAGTTCATCGTCTGTTGCTCTATATAATATCCACTAATGTTGCTATTTTTCTGAATCCTGAACATGTCTTTGTATGTTTGTTACTCAAAAACTAATGGTAACATAATGCTTCTCTGTTTCGTGACAGTTTATGGGACCTCGTGCACATGATAAGAAGCTGAAACATGCCTCCTGCTAGCGTCATGACAAGGCTGATACTGATCATGGTTTGGAGAAAACTCATCAGGGACCCTAACACATACTCAAGTCTTATTGGTTTTTGCCGGTTCATTGCCCTGAACCTTCCGCCCTGAACCTGCCTATGATATTCAGGTACACCTTTGCTAATATGTACTGAATTTGTCTTCTATCCTCGTCATATAATCCAAAATTTCAAGGCTAACAAACACTAGTACAAATATGCATAATTGCGGACTGTCCCAGTGTCCAGTAGTGAACTCTGTAACATTCTTTGTTACTTTTTGAAATAAGTAAGACTTTTTCAATTGTTTTCCATGTCCAATTCTTAGTAATATAAGTTCTTTTGATGGTTAGCTTTCAACTATTCTTTTTAATTGGTTTACTAGTAGAATTTGGATGGGTTTTTCTTTGGAAAGTTAGGGTCTGAGTTTGTTTGTTCAGCGTTCCTATGAGGCTTTGTTGTAGTTTGCAGTAGCTCTTTCATATATTGATGTTCTTGGAAATCTGATGCAAGTATGGGATTTGATTCAAAATTTATGGCATTCACTTTGGTATGTTGCTTGTAAGAGTTTGTGGTACTTCTTCTTAGATGTTAGCTGCCACTGAATCGATCTATTTCTTAGAGTCGGGAGACTACATACTAAATTGGTATGGGACTTGTCTTTTTATGTGACTTGGATAACCAATCCTAAAATCTGAATCTATGTAGATTCAGAGTTGGACTAAAGCGTAAGTTGTAATTTTGAACTTACGTCTCTTGGAGATTATGTTGCTGTAATAAAGAATGGAAGAAGAATATACAATACTAATGGAAGGCTTTTTATGCTGTGAATATGTGCTCTTTGCAGATGTTAACTGTTTTTGAGAAGGGAAACAACCAAATCACCGTCAATACAATCCAGGATCTAATGGAATTAATTACTACAGAGATGCAAAGTGATAATGCGGCAACAGATTCTGCTGCTGAAGCTTTCTTTGCAAGCACATTGCGGTACATCCAATTCCAGAAACAAAAAGGTGGCGCAGTTAGTGAGAAATATGAACCTAATGTTAGTTTTTTTGTTGATCTGGGTAGGTTTGAATCATTTCTTGAGACTGAAAACAAGCTGTTCAGATAATTAATGAATTTCTAAATTTTTATTGTAGGAGAACTGAAAAGTTAAAACTTGAGAAAGGGAAACAAACTCGGTAACAATTGCTCTTCAATCCGCTAAACTTGTGAGAATTGTCGCCTTTGATCTTGCTCTTGGGACTCTTGAATGGTTCCCTCATTTGTCTTTGAATACGCTGACGCTGACGCTGCGTGCTACGTGTGTCATGGGAAGTTGCTTATCCAAGCATGATCTCAACTCTCAAATTGATTTGGTAATTGAAATTTTGAAGCGTCCAGGAGAAGTCCTCCCTGTTTGTCTTAGTGTCGCACGAACGCTGTAATTTGTTTGATTTTGGTCTGACAATGGAGTTTTTTTCATCTGCTTGAATGATATCTTGGGCCTCATTCGTTTATGGTTCACTTAAACTTTTATGTTAAAAGTGTAGTTAGGTTATCAACATGTTGGGTGATCTATGGTGAATTTGCCTTTTATTGGGTTGTAACTAAAATATTAAAAAACGAATTTTTTTTAAAAAAAAAAAGTCATTTGCAACGCACATTTAGCTAATGTGCGTGGCAAATGACTTTTTTTTTTCGCCTAAAAGTCATTTGCGTCGCACATTTAGCTAATGTGCGTTGCAAATGACTTTTTAGGCATGGTGCTGAAAAGTCATTTGCGTCGCACATTTAGCTAATGTGCGTTGCAAATGACTTTTCAGGCATGGTGCTGAAAAGTCATTTGCAACGCACATTTGCTAAATGTGCGACGCAAATAAGGTTCATTTGCGTCGCACAAATGTGCGACGCAAATGACTTTTAGTCATTTGCGTCGAGAGCTTTTGCCACGCACGATGTGCGACGCAAATGTGCTTAAAAGTGCGATGCAAATGACCCTTTTTCCACTAGTGAAAGTTCTGGTCCCCTAAGATCGACACTTTAAGATTTCGTACTATCAACATAGTGAAAGGTATCCGGTTCATCCCTTGAAAGCAAACTTACGTTATTGAAGATATCAAGCAACTAATTTCACAATTGGAACACCAAAATCATTCTACCAAATTGAATTGCGAACTTTGGTCATTTGATTTTGTCACATCTATGTATAGACATAAATAGTCACTCTCTCCTTTCCCCCATTCTCGAGTCTGACATAAAACGCCACGAGATTATGCTGTGCATAGTTCATACGCTAAGCTCAAGCAGAGCAATACCCAGGAACTAGTTTGGAAAGATTAACACACATTTGTTCTTCGGATCGACCACTTTTACTTTACTGCGCAATATTGTCTTTCTTGAAGGTGAAAAGAAGTTTAGCAATGGAAAAATAGATGCATATCATGGATCATGATGCTTAAATTACAAGATTTATCTTCTTTATATATAAATAAATATGATTAGGGAGAAGGGGGCATGTACAAAATACATACAAATAACTATACCAAAGCGCTGGCGCAGATCTGAAATAAGTTAAAAAAGATGGCAGGCAACTAACGTTACAACCAGAAGGGCTTAAACAACGATCAACTGAATCTCCCGCCATTTCATGGATTTTTCTCCAACTATAGTCAATACACTCCAGGGCTAAGGCCGTCATTTTGCTGTGCCTCCGAGCAGGAAAGTCAAGGATACATCTTTCATATTGCAGAGAACTGAGCCAATTTCATCTCTTAAAGCATGGTGATCAAGCTCTCTTGGTCCCACGGTTAAATTTGACTCTCTCTTTTTTTGGCATTCTATTTAGTAGTCACTACTACTAAGTGATGAAGGAGTCGTGTAACCATTCAAGTTGTTCGAAACAAACATTAACCTACTTCTGGCATATAACTCAAAACCTTCTCGATTTCTGCTGTGGAGGATAGCCAGGCAACATTCCAGGATCCTTTCTTCTCAGCTGCTCCAAAAAACCAAAAAACAGATTAAGACCAGATGCAACCAGCATAACCCCCGTCTAATTTTTTACCAATCGAGCGATGCAAAAACGCGAACTTTTATTTTGTGTTCAGTAATGGCAAACATAAGATCATTAAAAACAAAACAATAGTAGTAACAAGGAAAGTTTGTCTAGAAGTCTAAACCACCTATTATGAAACACTTGTCGCAAAACATTACGTTCTAAGAATCTTTTTGGCAAACTATTGCTTTAAGTTACCACTAACAGTTAATGTTATGCGTCAAAGATTTGCAAAAAAGGTTACTATTGCTTTTCTTCATCCATTTTATTCTCTCCTGCTCCATTCTATTCATTCATTAGCATTGATCTTTTCTCAACACCTCAAATTCTTCTCTCTTTTACATCTCTTAACCGTCACCACTCTCATTCACATTCTTTCACTATTCCCAGGCCGGAAGACAGACATAGTTAATCAAAACTGTAAGTAATTGCTAAAATAAAATAAAATAAACAAGACGTCAATTTAACTATACCCAAATATCTTCCTCCCATTAAACTGGGAACTCCAGATCACACAATTGGAAAATATTACATACTGGAGAATATCACATTTTTCCTAGTTTTGTTGATGATGTCAGCTTCAGATTTTCATTTTTTTGAGAAAGCTACACATGGGTAGAACCACAAGTGAAAATTGAATCTCTTCATTGCAGGAAAACTAAGGAAAACTGGGGAAGTTCAAAGTGGCCGAACATTCTTTTTCCAGAAAAGGCTAATGGTAATGGTGGCTAATGGAAAAGGCTAATGATAATTTAGGAGTTTGCCAAAAGTATCATTTATTAGAGAAACAGTAGTTCAGAACAATATTTTCTACTCGTAATAAATAAATAAATAAATAAATAAAAGTAAGCCTTTTAAGCTCCAACAAGAGGGAAGACATAGAGCTGTACCTGTTGCTGTGGGTGAGCTTGAGCAGCCACACCTCGTTGCATAGGGATGCCTCCAGGGTTCATTCCACCACCCATTCCAGCCTGAGCAGAGATGTTATAAGGTGCTATGCCTTGAGGCTGCACTCTTTGCATACCAACCATATTCATTTGCCGTGGTACATTTCTATTTGGAACAATATGGGAGCCTTGCATATTACCAGCAACTGCATTTGAAGGTGGAGCCTGAAAGAAATATGAATTCTTACACATGCAATCCGAAGTCCGACAATCCAACTAGTAATACACAATAGGAATTTACTTGCAAATATTTTTAAAATAGCCACCTTCAATACATCATGAAATGTCGGGGCTCGGGAAAGGTATGGGAACATCTAGGCTTCATTTGGTTCAATATTAGTAAGATAAACAATGTGCACATGCTGAAATAAGCCCCTTTCTGACACAGTTCCATGAAGTTATTTACAATAGGTTTTTCATTCCAACATGTAACTTTTGCCTCTAGATGTAAAATAGCTAAAATATCCTTAAAAATCATAGAGATTCGAGAATTACAACTTACGTTGGAAGTTAAATAGAAGCAAAAGGATTAATTGCAGTATAACGCTATTAATTAAAACTTAAAGAGCCTAAACACTTTTCTAGCAGTACGATAAGAAAACATGCTCTCTTCCTTCCTTAACCATTTAAATTTGTGCACATCAGCCAAAACAAAGTTGGTAAAATTATAATCAAATCACATCTTACCAAGTAAACAGAGAGTTCAATAATATCAGACAATAATATCAGTGATCAGACTGTTAGCTTTTTTCAATATTTTCAACATTAATATGACGAGAAGCTAATCAGAATTTTCTTCTCCTCCAGTGTATACATATCATACTACCTCCGTTTTCCTAAGTTCTATCACTTTCTATTTGTATCCGTTTTTCCAAGTCCTATGCACTTTTACTACTACATTTCTATCTACCTTTTATTTATATGTTATCATCACCAATTCCAAATTGGACCCAATTACATTAAATAATTCTCTTAGTCTCTATATCTCTCCTCCTAAAATCAACAGGACCCACAAAGGGTGGTCCCCTCTTGAATTCTCCTTGAGTAGAACTCAGAGAAACGGAGGAAGTAATTACTAAATCTCGCTTCTATTCTCCATCTTCTCCCTTTTCCACAACATGGACTCATATATCCAAAAAATCCAAATCATTCAAAACTTGTCTTTGTCCATTCCTACCTACAAAATCATTTTACGCAATATAGTGACGGAGCATGGCGGCATGGGTTCCCTGTTTTCCTTCTGCACAATATTCTCTATATTTCACCTCCCTTTACCCCACAACAACAACAACAACAACAAGCCTTAATCCCAAAAAGATTTGGGGTCGGCTAACATGAATCGTCATAGGAGATCGTCATTGTGACCAATCAAACCAGAAAGGAGCGGGAAGTTAAAAGAATAAAACAAGTAAGAGGGAGAAAGTGGAATTAATGAAAGTAAAATAAAGAGGAAATATATATAAGAGCAACACTTGCTTACCAAAAAGGCATACCAACATAAAATTGAGATATACACTCATGGAACAACATAAAGAAAAAGATGGGTAAGTAAAGGCAACACCAAAGAGATTTATGTTAAATCACTTATGATTAAAGACTTCTACAATTGTACATCATTGTATGCTCACAAGCTTCAAACAGCACATCGATATCCGTACCTGTTGAGGCTGTTGAATAGTTGCTGTTCCTTCGAAATGAGTATTACTGTCCACTGGCCGAGCAGGATAATTGACAACTTTCTCATCGGGTCGGAGAGGTACAAATGCACTGAAAAAAATATTGAAATGGTTAAAATCCAGTAAACTGTATCGGAATGGTTAATAGTCCCAGATTAACATGCAACTCGAGGTCTGTAACAAGTGAGGAGGGCAACTTACTTGCGACCTGGCAAGGGCTCCATCTTGAAGTACCTAATATGAAATAACAAGGGGAAAAACACAATGTTAATAGCTAAATTCTCCTGAATCCTAATGATTGGGTCAGATTGATTTCGATTTTTTTTTCTAAATATTAAAAATTACCGAGTACTTATTACTTCCAAAAAAGTATGGGTACCTATCAAACTAGAGGTTAGCATGTTAACTTATGTACAAATTTCCACTAAATCCCTAATAAATAAGACTGCTCAGCTACTCAAGGCGGACTGGTGAAGATTGATAAATGGACCAATCATGCTGGCACAGAAGGGAGAGAGTAGTAGTATACTGAGAATGATGAATCACTTGAACATAAACTTATACAAACATGCCATTATACTGGCAGAAGGGGTGCTGAACATAAGTGGCCAGCAACACTACCCTCAAAATCTGTCAACTACAGGAGTATATTGTTGCAATTTCATCAGTAGTCTTCATTTCTACTAGACTTAATGGCTAGACTAAAAATCATAATGCTCAAATATTTGACTCCATCAAGACATTTCTTCCATCAAGATTAAGCAAAACATAAAATATGTCCCTCTTTTCTTAACTCAATAATGGCTAGAAAAAGTTAATGTAATATGTCCCTCTTCTTTTAACTAATTAAAGTGATGCAATATGCAAGTACTCGGTGATAACTATCGGAACACTCTTTATGACATATGAGTTGAAAAATGACATTCCAGTCAACTGATGTCAAAATGACACCATGAATAAGACAGGTGCTTTAAATTTACATACTTAGTTTTACTAATGAAAAATAATCCAAGCTGAAAAAGGAATCAGAGACAACAGAAAACTCCATTATCTTTTGCATCTCTTCCCACTTATACTTCTATTTCATTATTGTGGACCGACGGCAGCTTGCAAGCAGTTACCAAAACTACCTTTCTTCAACACCCCCTGTAATGACACTCCATCTACATCTCTCCTATCATGCAAAATGCAAGACCATGGTAATTGAAGAAATCCACTAATTATGTTAACAGAGAATTGGACTCACACCCACTTCAATTCTGTTAAAAGGAATGATGCGTCAAAAGTTTGTTAGAAAATGAGGGAGGGGAATATAATAAATAGAGGGAAGGGAAGAGAGACAATCAGAAGGTGTGAGGACATTTCTTTAATTTGGGAGTAATACTAGAGTACTGTAAACAATTTCATCAGCAATATATCCATATCGCTCTATATTCTCCTCCTTTTGAAAATCAACTCTTTTTATTTCCATAATTCTCAGAGTCAGCACTTAGCTTTATTCAATATATTCCCTCGCCCTACTCTTCCTTTCCCCAACCCCTATGATTTATTTAGCGGGTTTTAATTTCGACAGCATAACCCATTGCTTAATAAACTAACCAAAAACTGCCATTTTTTCCTTGGCAAAAAGCACAAAATCCCACCAGACCCAACAAACCCAAATTTCCCAACCAAACTGGCATCCAAAAGAGATTTATGATTATACTTTATAAGCCATAATCGTCTTTCAAGTATTCATTTTTCTGCAAGTAATAAAATCGTTCGATAACATTTTTTTTTTTTTTTAATGATAATATGGAAAAAAGTCCATTTACTATATTACTTATTGAGTGTAGAACCAAGCTAGAGCTCAATACATGTCAGCATGGAGCCCTGAATCTGACCATGTGTGGGGCCTGTGGGCATGGGCTCCCGTTTGGTCCCTGGTTGCTAGTAAAATGGCTCCCATTAAGGATGGGCCTCCCAACCCACAGCAATCCAGCCCAGTGGGTCAAATGATCAATAGAAGGTTTGGGAAGGAAGAAAGAGAAGAGACAAATGAGGGGTAATTTAGTCTTCTATTATATCAAGAAGATATAGTTTAGTAGGTCCATGATTCATCAAAGAAAAAGAGAGATGCAAAAGAGTACAGCCACAAGAAATTTTATAAAACACACCTCGCAAAACATTATTTTGAAATTGTATTTTACATATTATTGAGTTCTCCATGCTTTTAAGTTCAGTGCAGCAAAAGCATAATTTTTTAAAGCAACAAGTCAATAACTAATAACAACCTACTTGGATGAACATGTAATTTGAAAAGAGGGATAGTCTTACTCGTGGTCAAGTGCTTGTGCAGCTGTTAATCGCTTGCGAGGATCGTACCTGCATATAGTTTAAAGGTTAAGAGAATACAACAAAAATAAACAGAATATAAATGTAGAGCATAACATGAAAATAAAGCAATAAATCTTCCTGTAACAAATCACTGATCCCAATAGTTATACAAAGATCAAAATGTTCATTCAAAAATAAAAATTTCCCCTCCCCCATAAAAAAACACTTTCACTGTTTGGTATATACTCAGGGAACCCAACAATCAAAAAATTGAGTAGCACGACTTACTCGAGCATTCTGGACAGCAGGTCGTAAGCAGGAGTTTTGGGAGAGAGATGGACAACACTATAAAGACCAGGGTTGTCGCTGCAGAAAACATCGGGTTCAAAAAGGGTAAATACATAACGATTTAGGAAATAGTAAACAAGAATATAAATTAAAATATGACCATCAGATACAACATGACTATGCACTGTTTCAATCAAACTTGTTAGAGCTGTTGCCACTAGCCACTAATGACAGAAATCACAAATATCTAAGGAGACAGAGAAGGAATTGCATGTCCACTCACTATTTATGCCCTTGAATATGCTGCGTATCCTGTTGCCAATGAGGAAGATTCACAAGTATAGGCCATTTATCTGGTGTCGGATGACCTGAAGGAGAAGGATTTGACTTAATAAAGAGCTCAGTCCTCAGAAAGCAAAACAGCAGCCACTTCTAGCTAGCTTACCTAAGACCTTGAATATTTTGTCAAGTTGATCCAGCTGCAAAAGACGGCATCCATATTACAAAGCAACGTCAATAAAGTAGACCTTAAATGAGAACAGCACAGGATATAATATTTAATAATTCCAGCAAGACAACCACAGTCAAGCCTTTAAAATATACCTGAAAATGATTTGGTGTGCCTTTAACTTCTGCACCTTGAAACAATGGCTTCAAAGTAAGAAGCTCGGCAAATATGCATCCAACGGCCCACATATCTAATTCAAATAAAATCATCGATAGTCAGCCCAAAGAGAAAGACAGAATTGTACAAAAAAATTAGGTGAAACTGGAATATAAGGCGTTTTTGCAATGCTGATAAGGTACTGGATAAGAGAGAGCAGGATGAATTCAATATAATATGCTAATAGAATAGGACTGGATTCTAGGAATACCAACAGCACTAGTGTAGTGTTTTGCCCCGAGCAGCAACTCAGGAGCTCGATACCAAATCGTCACCACAACCTGCACAAAGCCTTCAAAATGTAAGCAACTATTCCACATTTAACGCGCTTAAAGTGAGGAAGAACTGAAGAAGTAATCAAAATCCAGCAAACGTATTACACAGGATAAAACAAAAAACATAGAACTCTTAAATGACGAATTTCCATGTGAGGTTTGAGAAAGAAATCCACTTGAGAGACTCCCGAATCAACTTTTCTTGAATCTTTCTAGAATAGCTTTCTAAGCAGACTTTTGGACACTTCATCTTGTCTAGCAACATTATCGTGGATTAAAAGTAAAGTTAGTCATCCTCCTTCCATGTGTGCCACAGAAAAATCGTATAATAAACAAAAGAACCCTCCGGATACTTTTCGGGTTGAAACAAGTGACATTTGCCTCCTAGAATTCAAACCAGAGTGGCACAGAGCCATGGATCGTCCGATGTTCTGGTAGGCGAAAATAAATTACTCCCTCATGGAATGCGGGACACTAGATGTGGTAATTATTGACTACTATAAATTGTTAAAACAATTGTTCTACTAAGAAATTATTAGCCCAAAACCCAATATTCTCTTAGTTCCTACTTATACTCACAAGTCGGACTGTAAAATTCTAAATCAAAAAACACTTGCTAATGAGCTAGTTCTGCCAGCTGACATTACGAAAATAAATACACTCTTATAGCATGATGTCAAACAAACTCCAGAAAAATACCATTCCATCACCACAATGTATCAATCCTCAATATCATAGACACCCATCATCATTCATAAAAGTGCCAAGACCTTCATAGCTTCATGCCTTCATCTTTGACATACCACTACCCTCTTCATTACAATAACAATCGGTATCCAGTCACCACTGGGTACACCAAATAACCACCAACAACGTCTCCACTCTAATATTTATTTATTCGTTGAATGCGGGGATATGAAGGGAAATTAATTAAGCAGACAACAGTCAAAGCATAGCTCAAAATACCAATAGAAGATTAGGAAACTACTGCAAGAGGCACTTAAACAACTAGGAAGACTCACAGGAGCACTGAAATACAAAAGTTTTGAAAGGATTGTTGAAAAAATACTACAGAGCAAGTCAAATGTCACAAACTTCTTACCCCATTGTCAGACAATTGCTTTAGAGGAGCTTGGTATACTCTTGCTAATCCAAAATCAGCAATTTTAACAACCCCCTGCTCTTCTCCGTCACCCATAACCTTTAAACACAAATTCAAAAGAAGACATAGATATAAGAATGTGAAGTGCATGACCTCAACAATTTTGGGATATCACCACATAGAAGACAAAATGCATAACTATACCAAGATGTTAGATGGTTTAAGATCTCGATGGATAATCCAATTACTGCAGCAAAGGAACCAGTAAAGTTAAGTATTTAGTGGAAACGGAACATTTACTGTGTACTGATTGAGTGGTTGATTTACCTACGTAAAATTAACATATATATTATCTTGCAAACGAGAATACCTGTGTAGATAATTTAGCCCATTCAGCAGCTGCCAGAGCAATGACTTTACTGTGTACTGATTGAGTGGTTGATTTACCTTATCTCTATGATATCTAATGATCTCCTGTCACACCCAACATGAAAAGTATAGCATAAGTAATAAGGTAAGTTGTCCTTAGACAATATTAGAGAATACTTTAATACATATAAATTCGCCGGAAAATAGAATGTGAAAAAACGGTTTGAGCTCATGTAATGCAAAAATGAAATTTAAAAACCAAAATCAAACCCATTGATTTCAACCGTTTTTTAAGGGACATGCTTACTCACATATAGATCATGCTCGGCATAATCAAAGGCCAAATACAATGACATGTCTGCAGGATTAATGTGTACATTCACGAGCTTAACCACATTCTCATGAGAAATCTCTCGCAGCAGCTGCAATTCAAAGAATAAGAAATTAACTGATGGAAGATGCAAAAACAATAATTCCCACAAAACAATTACCACAATGCTTCTAAGGAATCCCCTGGGCAGGGTAAGAACGAAGGAGGGTAAGATATTTGCAGTAATCTTACATATATCAAAAGAAATAAATAATAGATTTAGCAGTTGAAGTAGTCCATTTATTACATAATTACTTGAAAAGGCATAAAAAAATATTTCATACTTCCTCTGTTCATAAATACTCGCAACGTTTGGTATTTTTGCACTATTCACATATTCCACTTTGACTATTGTTGGTGACATAAATGTCAAATAAAACATAGTCATGTGGGATCTTGTTAGATTCGTCTCATTACGTATTTTCAAAATATAAACTTTTTATAATTTTTGCTTGAAGAATTTAAGATATTAACGATCAAAATTGTGCATTGGCATGCGTGAAAGTGACCAACGTTGCAAGTATTTCCAAACGGAGGAAGTATAAAACAATAGCTTAATATATGGACCAACTCTTGATGCTACTAATAAACGAACAGGACAGAACAGAAGGTTGTAAGACTTAATAGCATATACTCACAGCAGCAGATGGAAATGCACAAGTCATAATGAAACACAACCAACAATAACTCGTATGGATAATCTGGCACTTGGCAGGGGCTAGAAAGTTCCAAATGTATGTGTCATCCCACGGCCAATCTAAAGAGGTCAACCGAATATTTCCAGCAGCACAATGAACCATATGCTCCGTTTTGGCTAAGGATCCCTTTGACAACCTAAACAATCCTGACATAAGAACTGAAGAACATCAACATAACCCCCCCCCCCCCCCACCCCCCGCATCCCATCGCTAAAACCTCCGGCAATCAAAGCATACACTGATAGACACTCTTCCAAGATCAAAAATTATCAAATAGATCCCCAAGCCTATACTTGACTACTTCATTTAGTCTTTCCCAAAATGTTTTCCAACATATTCATCAATTTTCAGTATCCTAACCAAACAAAAGTAATCACCATGTCCCATTGATGACACAAGGAGCTATATTGCAAACTCGGTATCAACAATTGAAACTTCCTTATCTCAAATTCTGCTACTGTTTAAGAAAACTAACACAAGTCCCATTGATGACGTAAATTGAAAACCTGGTATTAAAAATCGAAACTTCCTGACAGCAAATTATGCTACTATTTGAGAAATTCCGCACATTCCCAATGAATTCCACAAACTAACACCTCTCTTTATTTTATCTTCAACCACCACCACCCCACCCCCAGCCAACACAATCCCGGAAAAAGTTCATTGAAACAGTGAGAATTCGATGATATATTATGCACCAGGGAAGCTTAAAATCCCAATTTAACATAAAACCCTAATTTAAATCAACAATCAAAACACCAAAAACCCAAAAAAAAAAGACCCAATTTTTATAGCGCAATCAATCATCAACTAAAACCCAAAACAAAATTTAGAACTAACATATTAAGCAATGATGAAAAACAAGAAAAACCAACCAAAAAAGGAGAAAGAAAGGATACCATGATTTCACGAATGGCGGTAGGAGAGATGCCATCACCATCTTTAGACTGCTTAAACTTCTTAATAGCAATTGATTTGCCGCGATGAGGAGAAGGGGGTTTTACGCGGGCTAAGAACACCAACCCATAAGTTCCTTCCCCAATTTTGCCGATCAGATCGTACTGTTGCAGCCATTCTGGTTTGTTGCTGCTGCTGCTGCTGCTGTTGTTGGAGTGTTGTTGTTGATGTTGTTGTTGTTGCTGTTGATGATGGTGGTGTTGTTGTTGTTGTTGGAGATGATGGTTGCCCAACATCCCTCCACCTCTGTTGCTCATTTTCGTTGCTGTTGTTTTGATTCTTCCTCTCTCATGGTTCTCAATCTCTCTCCTCTTTTTTTCTTCCTCTAGTTTCTTTTGGTCCACGGTAATGATGTTTCACTCTGCTTCCCGTCTCACCCTCTTCCCTTTTTCAGTTTACTTAAATCTTTTACCCAACCGAATCCTCGGTCACAGTTCACGATCGCTGCAACCTCTAAGGTAACAAATATCGTTTTTGTTTGGGAATATAAACGGCTCACAACACGTCGACACGTGGGCCCTACACAGTAGATTCAGATGGACATTAAATTGAGTAAAGTATGAATATTAGGGATGACCCCACGGAGGACGGCCCATAAGGGTCGGCCGACCCGTAGTCATTAAGGCCCTTCCAATTATACTCCGCATAATGGATGGACCCCAAACCTAACAGAAGTCGGCTGGGCAAAGAGTTCGTGTTGACCAAGGAATCAAATTAGGGTTTCTACCGTATATTCCTATATATACGGCCCGGATATACAGCAGAAGGCACGCAATCAATAAACCTTAAACCTAATTCTGGAACTTGAGCCCAGAACCTCCGTCTAACTCCGGTCTAGGAAGAAGACTCTTGAAGACCTCTCGTCGTCTTTACCGGACGACTCATTATCGAAGATCCCTTATATTTGTACTGAAACAATTTGGCGCCGTCTGTGGGGATTCAAACAAAAAGCTAGCAAGAAACCATGTCTAATGGAGATTACGATGGACGAGTCCGTACCAACTCTACGGGATCTGGAGAGAACGGCTGCCACCAGGACCAACCCATGGCTGACGTGGAACCCACGGGTCTCAATATGACCAACCGGGTATCCGACGATCGACCTAGGGTGGAAACCGCTGTTGTGGCCAGACTGATTGCCGAAAACCTCCCAGGATCCTCGAACACTGCACCAATCACGCCGGAACAAGTGGCCGGCTGCATGAACTTGATGAAAAACCTGCTCGAGGCCTTCTCTCAGGCCGCGACGCCCCATCAGAACCAACCTATGGTGGAACCTGTCCGCCAGGATAATAGGGCAGAGCCCTCCAGGGAAACCCTAAGCAGGCACAAGACCGGTTAGACAAGATCTCACCGCAGAAGTAACGTCTGGAGAAGAGAGGACGCTCTGAGCCACACGAGGAGACGTTCTCCCCCTAGAGGATCTGTCCGGACCCCCAGAAGTTGGGAACGTCTGAGAACAGATTGGGAAGAAGAAGAGTGGAATAGCAAGAACGTCCAAGAAAGACACCCCTCGTGGTTCGTGGCCGAACAGGAAGAATCATATGGGTCCTCTCGTTCTGAGTACGCTCCGAGACGACGAAGAAGGACACGGACACCACCTAAGAGGATTGAGAATGAGAAACCCCGCCTACGATCCGAGGTGGTGCTCCCACCACCAGATCCCTCGAAGGACAATCCCCCACCAGGGCTCGATCACGGAGGCCGTCACCACACAACCGGAAGAGGTCGCCATCCCACTCGACCATCGATCGGTCGATCACCTCCAAGGAAGGAAAGGTCTGGGCACGACGCCGGGGGGCACACCGGTCGACACTCCAGCGACATCATGATCCCGAAAGGTTCCCCTTTCACTCCAGGGATCCTGGAGGAACCTCTCCCAAGGATGAAGTGAAGGAAATAGTGTCCTTGGTCCAAGTATGCATATAATATTAAGTCTAATAAATGCGGTTCAGTATTAATTAACAAGTTAATAATTCAGTGAGATCAAGTGAGTTGAATGCCTAGCTAGAGGCCGCTTCAGTTCAAGTGGAATTAATTATATTAATCCACAGCTTACTCTTGACTGAACCCGTAGGGTCACACAAATAGTACGTAAACGGATCAAGTATTAATGGCATTAAATACTCCATCTATATATGGATATTCGGAATCGACGGATCTTGGTTTCAGTGGGAGCTGAGATCGTCATAAGCAAGAAATGAATACTCCGGAAACGATGATATTGCCGGAAACGGAAATATGGATCGTGTCGGAAATATGAATATTATCCAAGTCGTAGATGTTGTCGGAAACGGAAACATGGTACGTATCGGAAAATATTAATGGAAATGGAAATATTGCCGGAATCGGAAATATTGCCGGAAACGGAAATATTGTCAGAATCGGAAATATTATCGGAATCGGAAAATAATTCCAGAAACGGAAATATTAAATATTTGTTCGAAGCGGATATTAATTCCGGAATCGGAAATATTAAATATTGGTCGTACCGGAAATGAATTTCGGAACCGGGAATTTAATCGGAAGCGCATCGTACGAATTAGCATCGGACGAGGCTTGCTAGACGAAGGCCCAGCACGAAGCCAGGCCCGCGCCCAGCAAGCCAAGCGCCCAACACGAAGGCCACAGCCTCGCCAGGCCCAGCGCAAGGCCAGGCCCAACAAGGCCGTAGGCGCGCGCGCTGGAGCGTGTGCTCGTGGGCTGCGAGGCAGCGCCCACTCGTGTGGGCCGCAAGGCCTGCGCGGGTGCGTGCGTCCCTCGTGGTCGTGCGACACTCGTGTTCGTAACGAATCCTAATCCTATCGGAATTCGTGCAATGATTAAATCCTAATCCTAATAGATTAAATTTATTATTTAGAGTTCAAATAGGATTCTAATTAATAAATCCATATCCTAGTAGGATTATAATTCCTTTCCATAAACTCTATAAATATAGGCCTAGGGTCACATATTTAACAGACGATTATTGAAGTATTCAAGGTAAGATTTTTAAGCAAAAATCAGCAAACACTTGCTCCCAAAATAGCCGAAAATCTAAGGAACCTTAAGGGCGATTCTAGTTGGTCAATCTTAAGGCGGATCCGGACGTGCTGTGGACTATCTACGGAGGGACGACACTTGGAGTCCTAAAAACTTGTTCTTGTTTGGTTCGGGCGCAGCTAGGGAGGGCACGCTACAAAGTGTATGCATCTGAATTATGCTAAATGATTATGTGTTAATAATATGTTTCCTGGCTTTATGGTTTTTCCGCATGATTTATGTTTATTCATATGTATCATAACCTAACATGAAGCTCCCTAGCCACATCAAGTATGACGGCTCCACAGATCCCGACGATCACATAGATGCTTACGAAGGACATATGTACCTATACACCGCATCCTCGGCATTATGGTGCAAGTGCTTCCCGGCTACGCTAAGCGGTTTGGCCCAAACCCGGTTCAAAAACTTAAAGGTCGGGTCCATCCGCAACTTCAGGAAGTTGTCGAAACAATTCTGTGAGCACTTCGTCAGCAATAAGTGTAGAGAGAAAACATCAGCCGAACTATGGAACGTGAAGTAGCGGGGGGACGAAAGCCTAAGAGACTACCATGGGAGATTCAACCGAGAAGCTGTGCTAATACCCGATATGAAGTCGGACGTCGCCATACTGGCTCTCACTCATGGCCTATGTAAAAGCGGGTATAAAGACTACCTAGCAAAGAAGAATGTCTCCAGCCTAGAGGCGATGCTCTTGAAAAGGCAGACGAATACATTAGGATTGAGGAATTTAATAGGACACTGGCCGTGTCTGACCCTGATGATTACGTCCAGCCACAGAGGGCAGACCCCGGGAAGGACGACAATAAGGAGAAGGGTAGTCAGAGGCAAAAAGACAACCGAGAGAACCGTGAGGGCGACGAACGGAAAGATAAGAAAAGAGACAAGTACGATAGTTACGCACCTCTGCTCGTCCCTCGATCACAGAATTCGCAATGAACAAAGCTGATGATCGATGGCAACGCCCTAAGAAGATACACTTCAAGAACCGAGATCAGTCTAAATGGTGTGACTTTCACGATGATTACGGCCACGTGACAAATGAGTGTCGAGATCTCAAAAATAATGTAGAAGACCTGATTCGGCGAGGCTACTTCAAGCAATACAGGGCTCAGAATCAAAATCAGAGGGGAAAGGGAAGAGGATAACAAGGAGGAAGAAGATCCTCCGAACTCAAACAATGGAACAAACAGAGGCGAGGTTCATGTAATTTCAGGAGGACCATCCACTTTTGGTCCTCCAAAGGCACACCTTCGCAGCTTGAGGCATCAGATCAACTTTCATGATTATCCCCAGGTACCACCATGCCCAGATGTGTTGTTCGCCGATGAGGACTGCAGGGGAATAATTTTCCCCCACGATGATCCGCTCGTTGTGTCCATGGATATCTCAAATCACACCGTCCATAGAATTCTGATAGATGGGGGAAGCTCGGCGAACATCATATTTACCTCAGCCTTCGAACAACTGAATATTGGAAAGAAGCATCTCAAAAGTGTGACATATTCGGTAGTAGGGTTCATAGGAGCTTCCGTCGTACCTGAAGGGATGATTAAGCTACCTAAGAAAGGAGCAGCAAGGAACATACTAGTGGACTTTCTGGTCGTTGACGTCCCCACGTCGTACAATGTCATTGTTGGGAGACCCTTGATCCATGAGGTCAAAGCGGTTGTCTCAACTTACCACCTTTCGATGGCATATGTCTCAGACCTTGGTAAGGTGGAAAAACTGAAAGGGAATCAACAAGCCGCTCGTTCGTGCGGCCTGACGGCAGTGCAACAGCCCCGCAAGGCGATAGCCGAGAGGGCTGTCAAAATGCTAAGGAGCACATCGACAGCCATCCGAACCTTGCCAGAGGTAGACGCAAGACTAGACAGCCAGCCTCGGCCAGCACCAGGCGGAGAGGTTGAGGAAGTAGTGATGGATGAAACGAATGGAAAGACCCTTTGGGAACCGACATGCTGTCAGATCTGCGCGTCAATATGATCAACATCCTCAGGAAAAATATGGATATCTTTGCCTACTCGGCCGAACACAAACCTAGAGTGCAGCCAACCGTCACCTTTGGAAATCGCAATGTTGGTGCCCAAAAGAAATGCGAACTGACATGTAATTCCAAAAGATAAAAGTCAATACAAATCGAAAGAGGCTTCACACACAGTTTCGTGAACCTATGACAAAAAAAATAAACCTACGATCTGGCGGCCGCACTCTACAAATGCTGCAAATACAGCCGACCAGCTAGCACAAAAACAACTGAAAGGGAAATCACGCATAAGTTTTCGTCAACAAAAAGCTAGCCGATCACAAAATAAATGCTGGGAATCATGGGAAGCAACTGGAACCCGTAGAGCTTCCCGGAGATGACCGCCCGAATCCCTAGGCGTTATCGCCTCCACCACCTTCGACACTAGTCTCCATAGTCTTCGGAGACGGCTTCTTCCACCTCTTGGACTTGTAGGTTGCCTCAACGGGTGCCAAGCATACCCCGGAGTAGTTAGCTCCACGCACCTTTCGACCACTCCCCATCCCGACCAGAAGCGAGCATCATACGCCTCACGATCATACATGCCGACCATCTTAGCCTCAGCCTCTTCCTTGGAACTCTGCAAAGCCGCAAACTCGATGCTCAGCTTGTTAAAGTTCTCTTCCACAGCTTTCTTGTCCCGCTCAAGCTGTGAATGTTCCCTCTGCAGCTCGGATAGGCCGTCAGTAGCAGCATCCCAGTCCTTCTCGGCCACGGCTAACCCATCCATAGCCCGAGTCAGACTCTCCTCTGCCTGCGCGGAGCGCACCCTCAAAGCGTCGGCCTCACGCATGTGCCCCATGCCAATCTCGGCCGACTGGAGATAGTACCTGTTGGCCTACACAAAATAAAGGAGACATCAGAGGGGAAACACACGAATACTATCGATTATGAACAAACATATGCATAAATCCATACCTGTGCCAAGTAGTGGGAGGCCATAGCGTAAGGACGAGACACCCGATCTCCAGGGTAATGCGCGGGAATCATGAAAGTCTTCAAAATGCGGTGTCCAAGGTCTCCACCAGATTGGGGATCATCAAGATCCAAAGACTCTGTGACTCCCCAAGAAGGAGTGTAGGACGAACTCGTAGAGAAAGTTGAGCCTGTCAAACGACACCTCACGTTCGGGGGCAGGCTCACACTCTCCGGCTCCATATAAGTATCTCGCCCAGCATCAGTGCTCATCTCCCCAGAAAGGCCATTGAAGAAGGAGGAGTTATGTATATCGTTTGCCGCCGAAAGGGAAGGGATGGCGCCAAAAGGAGACTTACCTCCAAGATGAGAACCCTCGGGCTCGTCGACATGCATATCGATCGGGAAGCCCCGAGCAGAAGGAGACCCGAATTGGAACCCCTCGGACGGCCCAAAGACGGGCTCATCAATCTCAGTAATCAAGTCGCGACCCCTCTTCATCATAATCTTAGTATACTCAACAAGAATGGGATTGACGTTCGGCTTCACCGGGAAATCTGGACAACTGTTATACACCGTCCGACGATCAAGGGAAATCCCTAGTAGGACAGGATCAACTTGCGAAACACCCTCACCTGCAACAGAGGCATAAAAATAAAGAATGACGTAAGGATACGATAAAGGATACTACACAAAGAAATAACGTGAACATGAGAAAAACGGCCCCAACCAGACGCATACCAGGAGAAAGGAGTCGGCTGAGGCCGCCCAAAGCAAGGACCAGCTCGAACTGGACGTACGTCATATTTGGCAACCACGTCAACGGTTCAGGAGGAGACGCAGACGCCTTACCACTAGGGAGGCGCCTCCGAGGGGCAACGCCAAAATAATCATTGGCAGAACGTTTGGCATTAGACAACACCTCAGACACTCTACTCATATAGCAATCAAGTTTTCCTGGGGTAAGGCGAATAGGGAACGGATGCACAGGATGGACTCTAAGGTAAAACCACCTCTCCCGCCAAAAATGACAGGATGTCATACGAGGATACACGGTAGTCCTATCAGGAACACTAACCAAAGACCAAAATCCCGGCTCTACATCGGTACCGGTAAACTCTTTCAAAAAATATAGTTTCTTGAACAGAGGAAGTGTCAGGGGAAACCCGAAAAAAATGCAAACCCAAATAAAACCAATAATGGTACGAACACTCTGTGGTGACAATTGGGCAAGGCAAACGTTAAACTCATTCATGACATCAACGAAAAATGGATGGAGAGGAAGCCTAAGCCCAAACTCAAAATCCTTCATATAGACGGTACAACAACCCTCCGGGGGGCAACCGATCACGGAATTCGCACCGGGAATGATAAGCTCGTAACCCGGGGAAAAACCATACAATTCTCTAGCAACTATGGGGTAAACACGCGCGGTGGACGGCCAACCCTCGCCAGGTTTCGAGGAAAGCAAACCACGACAACAAACCGGGTCAAGCCATACACTCTCCCTAGCTACTACACATTCATCGGCCTCATCATCCGAAAGATCGATACGACTAGGATGACGAGACGAACCAGATGGGTTAAAGGCACAAGACCGTATGGGCATTACATTAATGGGTTGACCACCTATACCCGACCCATACACATCGTGCAAAGTCTCTTCTACGAAAGGTCGACCTAAAAAGTTACGTCTCTCCATATTCCTACTTTCTACTTCCGACGCTCTCACAAGACGGCGTCGGCGTCGACGTAGAGGACGCGCCGCACTTGACGGCACATCCTCCGAGCGTCCACACCGACGCAAAACTCTAAAGGAAGAGTCGTCGGACATTAAGATAAAATAACAGTGAAGCACAAGCTAAATACGGATACCTCAAAAGGTTAGCCCAAGTTCGCCGGAAAATCACCCGGAAGTTGTCGGAGGTTGCCAAAAAACACACGGGGAGTCACCGGAAAACACCCGGGCAACACCTGGAAAGTCGCCGAAAAATGCCTGGAAAGATCACCGAAAAACGCCCGAAAGTCGTCGGAAAGTGGCGTGAAAGCCACCGGAAAATCTCCGAAGACCGCCGGAGATAGATGTAGGACGGTCGGGAAAAGGTAAAAATGAAGTATTGCCCTACATTTGGTAGATAAGTGTATCTAAACTAAGTGCTATTGGAAGAATGGTAGGAATAGTAAGGAAAACCTCACTAAAAGATGGAGAGAGATAATAGTAGAGGTGGTGAACCTCCTTGTAACCTCCCCTCCCCTTTTTATAGGAAAACTAGTTTTTGGGCCCGGGCGATGCCCCGGGTTACTACATTAATAACATTCACATTTGCTTAATTTTTTTTTTTGGCAATGATAACATGAAACATGCTATAGATTAGTGGTAAAAGTTTTATTGTTTAAACTTGAGGTTAGAGGTTCAAACCTTATGCAAACCATGTTTGACACTTTTTTTTAATGTATATGAAGATTACATGGAGCGAACGATCAATAAGCAGAGCGCCACGTGTCACGTTTTCTTTCTTGTAGATGCCTTTTAATATAGTATAGATAGAGGGTGAGGATTCAATTGGGTTAAAAATCATGTCACTTGTCAAGAAACTACTCATCATCATCACTTAGAAGTAAACAACTCTTATGACCTACCCACCCTTTTTATAAGAAAATAGGAGGTGAAGATTTACTTGGGTTGACCACTCATCATTGTTTAGCAAGATGAGAATAACAGAAATGAATAAATACAAGAAGTGAGTACGTATGGTTAGTTGATCGACAGATGGGTTGTTGCTTACATTCATATTTATTGTTCAAAAAAAAAAAAGCCCAGGAAGTGACGACAGAGCAGGCAACGGCCGCCGACAATGGTAGACGGCCGAACGGCACCAGCCATCGATGGTGACCAGCCGGTCGCAGCCAACGAACCATCGCAGCCAGCAAGCGTCGGCCAGCCGCCCACCGTCGCACAACCAGCAAGCACCAAACCGACTGGCCGGCCACCAATCCCGGCCAGCCAAACCGTCGTCTCGCCAAGCCGGCCGGCTGACCGACAGGTCTAGCCACCCCAGCAAGCCGACCGACCGACACGTACATCCGCCCCAGTCGTTCCGCCGACCGCCAATGTGTATCCGCTTACGGTCTATCCCCGCAGTTGGGCACACGGCCGCCGCAGCCACCCCAAGCAGCAGTCGGTCGGCCACTACCAAGGGTGGGGATGACGGCCAGCCGGCGACAACCACCGTCGGTCTCAACCGGCCAAGGCCCGCCTGCCACCGTCGACCTCCTGCAATGTTAAAAGAAAAAAAAGAGGAAAAAGAACGTTAGAAGAGAGAAAGAAAAGTAAGGAAAAGAAAAGTCCAAAAAAGAAAAAGAAAAAGATGATGGATCAAACTCTTTTACAGACTTTTCCAGGAAAAGGGAGGAGTGATAAATGGGGAAAGCAAATGTCATAAACATTGTTGTGGGATCTTTTACGGTGCTGACGTGGCACGCGTTCCTCGGAGGTATCAAGTATGACCTGGCACGAACTTCTGGCAACCTGCAAAACAAGAATATTCCCGTAGGAATATTCCCTCCGATGCTTAAGTAAGTATAAGCTAGAGAGATAAGTAATTTGTAGAGAGAAGGCAGAGCAAAGATAGTTTTAGGTTGGTGGGAATGAATTCATTGCCTTTACCTTGGGATCTGAGCTATTTATAGGGCTAGGGTTTCTTGGGAACTGATCCCTCAACCCTAGCTGTGGGGTGCGTGCCCCTTGGGGATTTAGGACACGTGTCATTTGGCCAACAATGATGAGCCTTTTACAAATTGGACCTGGCTTCTCAGAGAAGATGGGCTTTCCAAAAATGAGGTTGTGCTCTTATTTCGTTTAGGTACCAAGGTTTGGGCCTACTTCCTAGGCTTGGGCCCAGCTGGCCTGTATTGGTCATTGTAGCTTCTTTGGGCCTTATGGTGGAGATATTCAAGCCCACATCATTTGCCCCTCATGAGGAGTGAAAACAGACGTTAGTTTTCACTGCTCTTGGAGTGTTCAATGGGATGACGACGCGTGGCAGGGGTAATCATTTCTTACCCCTCTATAAATAAATGGCCACTTTGAGTGACTTTCCCCCTCATTTCTAACGATTATTTAAGAGCTATAAGAGGAGGCGATTTCCGGCGTCTTACATCCACCGAAGTTCACTGTAGCGTCGCCACAATCTTCAAAGCCTTGTTCTTGCAGTTCTTCATCAAAGTTCTTCACAAATTCTCTTTGATCTATCAGGTCATGCTTTCTTTTGGGAAAATTTGTTTGTTGATTTTGATCCTTCCCACTTCTCTTTTCTTAACTATGCAAGGGGTACGTCAAACTGAGGGCGTCAACCTATCCTTTTGACGCCTTCTCTTTTCAAGTAATGCCCCGTGTCTTGAGCCAAGTCTTCAGCCTGTGCAGGATTTCATGGCGCAAATAGAGGATGAAGAGCAATTCGAAGGGGAATCTTCTTCTCCCATGGAGGAGGACTTCCCCGAGCGCGCCGATGTCGCGCCGACGAGCACGTTAGGTGGGGAGGAAGGTTACCTTCACCCTAGCGCAATCTTCCCACTTCAGCCGTGGCTGAACTTCCTCACCCTCAAGGGGAAGGACTATGGGAGGTCTCTGAATCTAGGCTCGGAATATAAGTTTCGTATGATGGCTGGTATGGACTGCACCAGCTTTGGACTGGTGGAAGGGGAATTCGCCGTGTACGGCTCTTTTCTGAAGCTTGGTATGAGATTCCCCCCTCACCCCTTTGTGGTGGAATTGCTGGACGGCTTCAACATTGGCCTGAACCAAATGTCCCCCAACTCTTGGGTTGGTGTGTTCGGCTATATCGCTCGTTGTGAGCTCGAAGTTATCACTCCCTCCTTCCCGGCGTTCCTAAGGATCGCCTCCATGTCCCAGGTTTCAAAAGCTGCCGCGGGTTGGCTAATTCTTACGTACAAGGGAGCTTATCGGACGGTGATGGGCAAGGCATCCAAATGGCATCACTGGAGGAAAAAGTGGGTGGTTATCAAAACCACAAATTTGGAGATGTGCGAGCGGATGAGACGTTGGAACGTCAAGCCCAACTTGGTTGGAAAGGGAAGCTCTTTCCCTCCGGTCTCCGCCGCTCTCTGGGAACGGATCTCGTCTTTGTTCAAGGCCAAGCCGCTCATAGTTAAGGACAAGACGGCCTACATACCCGAGGGGTGGTTGCCTCATCTGGATCAACTGGGCAATCCCGTTTTCCTCTCGGCTGTGGGTTTGTGTCCGTATATGCCGAGAGGTAATGTATCTATACTTCCAATCTTTCACTGTTTCATCAAAACTATACTAATGTCTTTATTTGTTTTTTCAGACGAGGCCATGAATAAGCTAGAAGACGCCTCCAAAGGCCAAGTGGATATGCCGTCCTGGCTGGCAAAGGTTCTTGACGCCAGCATCTTTAAGGCTTGGCAGCGTCAGCAGGCGGCCGAGCAAGCCGTCCCAGAGCAGATGGCTCCCCCTCCTGCTGAGGAGAAGGTATTGATCAGGCCTTCCTATGTAATTCCCTTTATTGTTTGCAACTTATATGTTCTCATTTCTTCAGAAGGCGAGGAAGGCGGCCACGGACGCGGCACCTTCTTCTAAGCGCAGGGCTGGCGGCACAGGGAAACCCGTCTTCAAGTCAACGGCTTCGAAGGCTCCTAAGGTGTTTGCCGTCCCCAAGGCTACATCCGCTTCTCCTAGCTTCCGGAAAGCTGGAGCGACGGCCGATCCTCTTGCGGGGATTCCTGAAGCCGTCCGCCGGAATATTCCTCTGAAGGCGGCGGAAAGAGCTAGGAATTCTAGGGGTAAGTTTTACTCCAACATCGTAACCCCCTGCGTTCCTCGTCTAGCAGTTCTATAGTCTCTCCCAGGGATTCTAAGGCCGTTGTTTTTCCCATAGAAATTCCCGACCGTCAGAAAGACATTGATGCTGAATTGGATCAGATCCCTTCTTCAGGCGGGTTCAACTCTCATGACCGAAGGAGGATAATGACGTTGATGCGCAATGCCATTCCTCCCAAGTATGCTGAGACTCTTCCCGAGGCGACCGAGAATATGCTTGCCGCTATGCAGTCCTCGGCACTGGATGTGAGTTTCATTATGCCTTTATTATTTACATATTCTTGTTTCTCTTGTGTTTTACTCTTGCTGTTTTTGTGCAGATGTTCATTCTGCTGGACTCGCTGAAAAAGTGGCGCACTGCTTTGGTGCATGAAGAGGCTCGACACCGTCTTCTGGCCAGTCAGTGTGGCGATCAGCATTTTGCTGAGCTGGAGAAACTTTGCTTTGACAGGCGGGAGGAGATTGACGCTGTGACCACCGCCCTGGCTTCCCAAAATGCTGAGAACGCGGCTCGTCTCTTGCAAATTGATCAGAAATTTTCTGAAATGGAGGACCTTTCTAAGAAAATCAAGGAGAAGGAAGCTGAGTTTTCTCATCTTGAGACTCAGTTTAAGGAGTTGGAGGTCCACCTGGAGGCGGCTCGCAAGGAGGTTGCTTCGTCAAAGAGTGTTCTCAACCAGTCGGCCATGCTAGGTGAGAAATCAACCCGAAGGGGGATGGAGCTTGCATGGAATGCCGAATTTGCCAGTGAACGTCCCTTCAGCTGGTTCGAGAAGTTCCTCACCTATCAGATTGAGGTGGAGAAGGCTCAGAAGGAAGGACGCACTCCTCCTGAGTTTGTTCCCAGCGAGGATGAGGAATGAGAGCTCCTAGGCGTCTTGTATTTATTTTGAGCTTGTTTTCGTGATGCCTTGCTTAGCGGCATTATGTGCATAATTTTTGTAATTATGACTAATTTTTTGCAATGACATGGCGTCTTTTGAACGTCCTATTGCTTTTTAGCTTTTGTCATCTGTTTTTGTGATTGATTCTACGATTATGTCTGACGCCTCTGAATTGAGACGTCAGATGCCTGCCCTGGCCTTTTTGCCGAGGTCTTTAGCTACTTTATATAGCTATGTTTAGAAATGTGTGACCCTTGTGTTCTAGGTGATCAGCCTAGTGAGGGTGCTAATCTGGGCCACTTCTTAGGCCGGCTTGCAGGGGATTTTTCATTTAATGTTTAAAGCATGCTACATGGTGCGTCTAGGTTCTGGACGTCTTTACAAAACATATAATCAAGATAAGTGTTAATCTAGAAAAAGTAATTCTTGAGGTTATCCGCATTCCATGTACGCAAGATCGGACGTCCCTGCATGTCTTGGATCCGGTATGCTCCGTCTCGAACCTCCTCGTAAATCTCATATGGACCTTCCCAAGTAGGAGTGAGTTTCCCTTGCTCATTGGCGCGTCCGACGGCTTCCATTTTTCTAAGCACAAAATCTCCGACTTTTAGTATTCTTCTAGAAACCTTTTTGTTGTACTCCCTCGTCATTCGGAGTTTGTATAGCTGCTGTCGTAGGGCCGTGTTTCCTCTTGTTTCTGGTAAGAAATCCAAGGCCGCCTTCATCATTTCCCAATTGGCATCTTCATTAAACAACATGACGCGCAGAGTTGGTTCACACATTTCAATGGGTAGGACGGCTTCAGCCCCATAAGCTAACAAGAATGGTGTTTCTCCCGTGGAATTTTTTGCCGTGGTCCGTATAGACCATAAAACATTGGGTAACTCGTCGGCCCATAAGCCCTTTGCCTCATCAAGCTTCTTCTTCATCCCTTCAGAGATGATTTTGTTGAATGCTTCTACTTGTCCGTTAGCTTGGGGGCGTCCTACTGATGCAAAACATGTTGTGATACCATGGTCAGCCAACCAATCTTCCAATTTGGGCGTCTTGAATTGTGGCCCGTTGTCGAAGACAATAGACTGAGGCACGCCAAATCTTGTGATGATGTTATTCCAGATGAATGCTCTCACATCTTGTGCCTTAGTGTTTTTTAAAGCTTCAGCTTCTACCCATTTAGTGAAATAGTCGACGGCAACTGTTACATAACGCAATCCTCCTGGTGCCGTCGTATAGGGACCTAATAAGTCCATCCCCCATTTGGCAAATGGTATAGGGCTGGTGATTGGTGTCAGTTTCCGCGCCGGCCGTCGAATTAGGTGAGCAAATCGTTGGCATTTATCACACCGCTTGACCAAGTTGAGAGCGTCTTCTTTGACAGTGGGCCAATAGTATCCGGTTCTTAGGGCTTTTTCTGTCAGGGCCCTCCCTCCTATGTGAGAGCTGCATAATCCATGATGAAGATCTTCCAGTACTTCATGAAGATCTTCCAGTACTTCATGTCCCTATGTGAGAGGCCGTGAGAAGGCTTTTTTGTATAGAGTCCCGTTCTATATCTCGAACCAGGTGCATTTCTTTTGTAATCTTTATGCCTGCTTGGGATCATCAGGGAGTACTCCATTCATTTTGAAGTTGACAATATCATACATCCAGGTGGCTGTTCGGTCTAAGATGTCTGTTCTCGAAGCGTCAATGCTTTTGAACTGTTTTACCTCCCAGAATACATGACGTGTCGTGTCGCAGGATGCTGAGCTTGCCAGCTTGGATAAAGCGTCTTCCTTGTTGTTTTCAGACCGGGGTATATGTTGTATTTCAAAGTTAGACAGCTGCTGAACTTCTTGACGGACCTTTTCCAGATATTTTATCATGGCGTCATCCTTGGCCTCATATTCTCCTTTTACTTGACTGACGATTAACTGTGAGTCAGATAAAACCAGGACGTCTGCCGCCCCCGCTGCTTTGCTCATCTGAATTCCACATATCAGGGCTTCGTATTCAGCTTCGTTGTTTGACGCTTGAAAGTTAAAACGCATTGCATATTCATAGATATCCCCTTCTGGTGATTCGCAGATAATGCCGGCTCCCGACCCATTTTGGGTGGCAGAGCCGTCCACATGAACTATCCACTGGGTTTTCTCATTCTTCAAATAGGTAGGGGTGTTCATTACCGGGTACCCGGCTAAACGGGTACCCGGAAATGCGGGTACCCGAACTTCCGGGTAGTAAATTTTTCGGCCCATGACCCGACCCGGAATAACCGGGTACCCGATAAACGGGTACCCGGTTATTCCGGGTCGGGTCATGGGTACCCGATTTTATTATTAAAAAAAATTCTGTGCTTTTTGTAAACAATCATGTAGCATAAATGCATAATTTGAGATGTTATTGTTTCACCATGCCGTATATAAAAACTAAAATTCAGATTACTTAACAACTAAATAGTAAAATCCAAAATAATTAAAAATAAAAATTCATAGCAACAATTCATATAAATGCAGTCAGCAATCAGCACTACAAATCTACAGCAAATGAGCAAAGAGCCAAAGATGATCCACCCTGTAGGCTTGTACATTTAGTGCATCTGCATTAAGCAGACTAGCAAGCACTCAGGCAGCACTGCAGCAGTAGTTACAGACTTACAGCAGGCAGCATTGCAGCAATGCAACATTACAGATTTACAGCCAGCAGGCCCAGCAGCATTACAAACACAGTAGATTGACCAGCATCAAGCAGAAGTACTGCAGTAGGCAGTAGGCCAGTAGCACACACAGCAGGCAGCAGTAGACAGTAACATATACTAAGATAGTGTGCAACTGTGCACACAGCCACACATGCACAAGCAGACAAGCAAGCACAACACTTAACAAAAACTAAAGTTCACAGAAGTTTACTACACTACACTGCACACAGGCAGAAATCCCAAAAGTTTACAAAGTCATTAATCAACAAAACTCATTCAAGTATGTCGTCCATTGTGAAATCTGTGATATCCGAAGCTTCTTCAATCGTTTCGTCAATTATAATAGTTGGTTGTTCCGAAACCAATTCTTGCATACCTAGAAATCAAAATAAGAATAAATTTTTAGTAATATACACATAAATCAATTATTAAATCTGAAAAATATAGGAAACAAACAAGGTTGAAAGAGTAACCTTCTTCCATTTTCTCCAACTCTAGCAAACTCTCCTCAATAGTAATACAAGTATGAGAGGTACGCATCCAATCTTGCCCACAAATAAGAGCTTCCACCATTTTAGAACTCAAAGAGGTGCGGAAGTCATCCAAAACACGCCCCCCCGTGCTAAAAGAGGACTCCGAAGCAACAGTTGAAACCGGCATAGCAAGAACATCACGTGCCATTGTCATAAGAATTGGGTATGTTTTCCCTTGTGCAGCCCACCAAGCCAAGATATCAAAATCAGAAGCATCACGTTCCAATTTATCCCCTAAATACTTCTCTAATTCTGTTTTTGTTTGGGTGGTTTCCAAATCCCCACTCTCCTTATTGAAGTCACTTCTCAACCTAGAAGATTTAGCACTGTTGCTACCACTTATCACACCCTCATCATGAATTGTGGTGGTAGAAACCGAAGAAGAAGACACAACTTTGTTTGCATAACAATCAAATAATGCATTCAAAGTATCTCTAATTCTTCTACACAAGGTAATGGAACTTCCAACATCATAAGAACGACGAACAACATACTCACAATATACCAACTTATTCCTCGGATCAAGAATCAAGGCAATGAACATCAAAACGTTAATCTTGCCAACATTTGACCAATACTTGTCAAATTTTAGCTTCATTTTTTCTGCCATTCTCCTAATCCTTTCATTTGGGTCACTAAGATAATCAGATATTGTAAATCCTATTTCATAAATATCTTCCACAAACATATTACCCGTCACATAACGGGAACCAGACAACTTCAATGTAGCCTCATAAAAAATCGCAAGAAAAGGCAAAAAGCCTTCAACAATGTCGAAATCCAAATCATCCGGAGCACCTAACCCCAAAGGTTTCTTCAAAAGCTCTCTTACATAAGGAGTGCACTTAGTTTTCATATTTTTAAATGCTTTCTTAAACACCAAAGCACTCCTAAGCATTAAATAGGTGGAATTCCACCTTGTGTCAACATCTAAGCACACAAGAGCTTTAGAAGTTATATTCTCCTCTTCAGCACAAGCCTTAAACTTTTGAATCCTAGAAGGAGAAGACCTCACATATTTCACAGCAGCTCTAACTTTTTGTACAGAAACAACAACATCAGCCAAACCGTCTTTAACTACCAAGTTAAGAATGTGTGCAGCACATCTCATATGCAAAAATTCAGAATTTAACACACACCCATCCCAAAGATTAAAAATCTTTTTCAAGTACTTAATAGCCAAATCATTCGAACTAGCATTATCGACGGTTACTGTCAAAACCCTCTTCAAACCCCATTCCAACAAACATTTTTCAACAGATTTACCTATAAGCTCACCAGAATGACCAGCAACAGGGCAGAAATTAATGATTCTTTTATGCAATTTCCAATCATCATCAATGAAGTGGGCAGTCAGACACATATATGACAAATTTTGAGCGGAAGTCCATGTATCTGTTGTAAGACAAACCCTAGGAGACAAATTCTTGAAATAATTCTTTAATTTCTTCTTTTGTTCAATAAAAAGCCCATAACAATCTCTAGTAATTGTAGAACGTGAAGGAGGAATAAAATCAGGAATTGAAATTTTACAAAACATACGAAACCCCTCACGTTCCACAAAAGCAAATGGCAACTCATCGACAATTATCATCCTAGCAAGTGCTTTCCTAATCTCCTCCTGATTAAATCTCCATAATTTAGGAATACTTACAGTTTCAACAGTCCCATCAGTATTAACCACTGTCCTAGACTCAAAATCTAAGATTGTTTGCTTTTTGTCTAAGTTAAATGGAGCTTTCTTACACCTATCAGTGTGGCGTGACATAGCATTTGTTCCATTCCTAGCTGAACAAGTAATTTTGCTACCACAATAAATACATTTAGCATGATCTACATCAGTAGCAATCACATCAAAATGAGCCCAAGCATCAGAAGTTCTTTTCCTTTTACCTCTCTCATTCACAGCTCGTGATTTCTTTCCCCCTCTTCTCTTCTTCTATTTTGCTGAAATCTCCTCCAATATTTCAGGTTCAGAATCATCCTCAGCATGTGTGGTGCTATTTGAATCCAACTCCAAGTGGTTAGAAGCTTCTACACCAATGCCGTTGACGCAATCTGCCATTTTCTAGTAAAAAGTAAAGCAAAGTTATCAAACTTATTAATTTCATATGATTCAAAATCAAATATATTCGACACACCAACAATTATTATTCAATTTTCGTGTAATTACTAATGATTATTCAATTTTTCATTATCAACTTAAAAAAATATCGCATAAATAGACAAATAGTGAAGCTGGAAGATTTCATCAGCCAAGGCAAATTAGTAATACTAACTGATTTCCATGGTTAGGCAGGCAAATTAGTAATACTAACTGATTTCCATGGTTCTGCAGGCAAATTAGAAATTTTGAAATTACTGATTTCCATGGTTTTGCAGGCAATACTAACTTCTAAACTTACAAAATTCTAATACTACTAATCTACACTAAATTCGTATGAAATATGAATAACTAAATTTCTAATACTACTAATCTAAATCAAAATTCCTATGAAATATGAATAACTAAATAACTAAATTCGTAAAATCTAACTTACAAATTCCTATGAAATATGAATAACTAAATTCGTATAAATCAAATAACTTGAAGTGAAAAATAAATTCGTATAAATTAAATTCGTAGAAATTATAGAAATGAAATTCGTAGAAGTTATAGAAATTAAATTCGTACATAACATCATAATATTCTGAAGTGAAAAATACCTTGGAGTGAAGCCTTGCGAGTTGCGAGTTGCGAGAGTGAGGAGAGGAGGACTGAGGGTGAGAGCCGTGAGCCGTGACCGGAGATCCGTGAGAGAGGGAGGAGGACTGATGAAGAGTTGAGTGCGGCGGAGCCGCTGAGGAGGGTGGGAAAGTTGAGGGTTGAGGAAGAAGACAGAGTAACAGAGGAAGAAGGGGAAGTTGAAGCGAAGGAAACAAAACCCTAATTTCCTTGTTTTGGGGCTTTTGAGTTTTGTCTCATCTCTCAATGACTCAATGAGTCAATGCTCATGTGCTGTACGTAATTTTCCAAAAAAATGGGAATTTTAATTTTTTTTTTTTTTTAAACGGGTATATCCGGGTACCCGTTTAACGAATATAGAGGCCCATGCCCCGACCCGGTACCCGGGATTTTTACCGGGTCGGGTACCCGGCCCATTTATTTCTAAAAAATCTGCAAATTACCCGCTTTAAATGTAGCGGGTCGGCGGGTCAGCGGGTCGGGTAATGCGGGTCGGGTATTTTTGAACACCCCTACAAATAGGGTGGCTTGGTCAGTTCCGCAATGAAGTCAGCAAATGCCTGTCCCTTTATTTCCTTCTGCGGCTCATACGAAATATCAAACACGTTAAGCTCAATTGCCCAGTTGAGCATTCTTCCGGACGCTTCTAGATTGGTGAATGGCCGCTTTAGCGGTTGATCCGTGTAGACTACCAGTCGATGAGCTAGGAAATATGGACGAAGCTTCTTACTAGCCAAGAACAGAGCGAAGCCAAACTTTTCAACTGTTGGATATTTGAGTTCAGCATTCTACAGCATGTGGCTGACAAAGTAGACAGGTAGTTGCGTCCCATCCCTTTCTGTAAGCAAGACGACACTTAGTGCGTACTCTGAGATGGCAAGGTACAAATACAAGACTTCTCCTGAGAGAGGGATGACCAGTCGTGGCAAAGTATGCAGGTGTTCTTTTAGACGAAGGAAGGCGGCCTCTGCCTGCGACGTCCACTCAAACTGGGTGCCCTTTTTTATGGTACTGAAAAAGTAATGACACTTATCTCCAGCTCTAGATAAAAATCGCCCCAAGGCAGCAAGACATCCAGTTAGGCGTTGCACATCTTTGACCGTCCTTGGCGACGTCATATCGATGACCGTCTGCACCTTGTCCGGATTTGCTTCAATGCCCCTTTCGTCAATCAAGAAGCCAAGGAACTTGCCAGAGGATACCCCGAATATGCACTTCTTGGGATTGAGTCTCATTTGGTATGTCCTGAGGGTCTCAAAGGTTTCTCTCAAATCGTCGAGGTGATCCATCTTTTGTTTGCTTTTTACAATCATATCGTCGATATAGGCTTCTATATTCCTCCCCAGCTGCTTCGCGAAAACTGTGTTCACCAACCGTTGGAAGGTGGCTGGGGCATTTTTTAAACCGAACGACATTACTTTGTAGCAGTACAATCCTTGTTCCGTGACAAATGACGTCTTCTCTTGATCCTCGGGCCACAATGGGATCTGGTGAAATCCGGAGTAGGCGTCCATGAAGCTCATCATGGCATGTCCGGCCATTGAGTCGACGAGTCGGTCTATCTTTGGCAGTGGGAAACTGTCCTTGGGGCAAGCTTTGTTGAGATCGGTGTAATCAACACACATCCTCCATGTCCCATTGGGCTTGGGTACCAGTACTACGTTAGCTACCCAGTCTGGGTACTGACACGGACGTATGAAGCCTGCATCCATTAGTTTTTTAACCTCGGCAGCGGCGGCCAAATTTCTTTCTTCTCCATGATTCCTCTTCTTCTGGCGCACTGGCTTTATGGCGCTATTCACATTTAGTTTATGCACAGCTACCGCCGGATCAATGCCTGGCATCTCCTCTACCGTGAAGGCAAATATTTCCTTGTATTCTCGGAGCAGTTGCACTAATGCTCCTGACATGGGGTCGTCAGGGTGGATCCCAATGGGGACCGTTCGAGACGGGTCTGCTAAGTCCAGAATTATAGCATAGTGTGATCCCACTGGCTCAGGTCGTCTTTCTGCATTGTGCTCCATTGGTGTCTCCCGGGTTTTACGACGGCTTGCCAGAGGTTTAGCTTGCTCTTTTCCCTTTGGAGAGGCTCCCCAGGCCGTTGGTTTCAATGTCGATAAGTAACAATCCCTGGCCAACTGTTGATTTCCATAGAGAGACCCAACGCGTCCGTTACTTCCAACAAATTTGACCAGTAGTAAATGAGGAACGATCACAACTCTTAGGTCGTTGAGTGTTGGCCGACCGAGTATGATGTTGAATGTGGTGAGGTTTTCTACAATTATAAACCGGATGACACCTTCTTTGGTCACTGGGGGAACTCCAATAGAGGCCGGGAGTAAGATGGAGCCGATTGGACGAACGATGCTCCCTCCGAATCCTACCAAGGGCCCGTACACTTTTTCTATGGCTTCAGGATCGTGTCCTAATTCCCGCAGACATTGCAGACTGATTATGTCGGACGAGCTCCCCGTGTCCACCAGTACTCTCTTCACCTTGAGGTTAGCCACCTTAATCTCTATAACCAGAGGGTCATCATCATATGGCGATGTCGCCCTTCTGTAATCGTCTTTGGAAATTTCTACAGTGGGTAGATTCATCTGTGCTGGGCGAAGATAAGATGGACCTTTTTGCCGTCCTTCCTTACATGGTTCTCCTGCAGCTATTCCCCCTGATATTACCATAACTCTTTCGTCTGAATACTTCTTAAAGGTGGGGCTCATTTCTTTGTCCGCGTCCTTTAAATGGATGTACTGGCGGAGGTGTCCTTCAGCCGCGTGGTCACTTAATATCTTCCTCAACATCCAACAATTTTGGGTGTCATGTCCTTCGTCGTTGTGGAAAGCACAGAAAGGGGCCTGTTGGCTGGAGATGGTCAGTCGTCGGGGGGACGATTCTATTCCCAGACTCGGTCCCTCAGCAAGGAGGATGTTTTCAAGAGCCGTGTTGAATATAAAGGAGCCCCTAGAGGACGACCTCCTTTGCCTTCTTTTCTCCTCAGAGCCGCGGCCATTCTTTCTCCGGATGACGCTCTCATGCTGTCTTCTAGGAGTCTCTAGAGAGTGATGGCCCTGGGCCTCATTTTTCTTCTGTGAAGTTCGCCTCGTCCATCTTCCTGGACGTTCCTCTTTTACATGCCGACTCTCTTCTCCTTCACCAGTGTACTCTCTGTCAGAGTGTAGTTCGTCCATGACACTGTACCTTCCCACAGACGGCGCCAAATGTTGTGGGATCTTTTACGGTGCTGACGTGGCACGCGTTCCTCGGAGGTATCAAGTATGACCTGACACGAACTTCTGGCAACCTGCAAAACAAGAATATTCCCGTAGGAATATTCCCTCCGATGCTTAAGTAAGTATAAGCTAGAGAGATAAGTAATTTGTAGAGAGAAGGCAGAGCAAAGATAGTTTTAGGTTGGTGGGAAGAATTCATTGCCTTTACCTTGGGATCTGAGCTATTTATAGGGCTAGGGTTTCTTGGGAACTGATCCCTCAACCCTAGCTGTGGGTGCGTGCCCCTTGGGGATTTAGGACACGTGTCATTTGGCCAACAATGATGAGCCTTTTACAAATTGGACCTGGCTTCTCAGAGAAGATGGGCTTTCCAAAAATGAGGTTGTGCTCTTATTTCGTTTAGGTACCAAAGTTTGGGCCTACTTCCTAGGCTTGTGCCCAGCTGGCCTGTATTGGCCATTGTAGCTTCTTTGGGCCTTATGGTGGAGATATTCAAGCCCACATCAAACATCATTGACTTTTCATCAAAGCCAAGTTGTCAAAGCACATTATTTGATCTTGTTTTCCTCCGATGAAATGATTTCGGTTCTTACGGTCAAAGTTTGACTAGCCGGAAGGTATGAAAGCTACATTACATACGAAGTACGAGAGCTGCGAAAAATGGAGGAATATTTTGTTATTGCACTTAGCCCATAAATTTCGTAATCGCGAAATTATATGAGACTGGGGGGCAAGTTGTTTGGGAATACAAACGGCTCACAACACGTCGACACGTGGGCCCTACACAGTAGGCCCAGATGGACATTAACTTGAGTAAAGTACGAATATTAGGGATGACCCATGGAGGACGGCCCACAAGGGTCGGCCGACCCGTAGTCATTAAGGCCCTTCCAGTTATACTCCGCATAATTAATGGACCCCCAAACCTAACAGAAGTCGGCTGGGCAAAGAGTTCGTGTTGACCAAGGAATTAAATTAGAGTTTCTACCGTATATTCCTATATATACGGCCCGAATATACAACAGAAGGCACGCAATCAATAAACCTTAAACCTAATTCTGGAACTTGAGCCCAGAACCTCCGTCTAACTCCGGTCTAGGAAGAAGACTCTTGAAGACCTCTCGTCGTCTTTATTGGACGACTTATTAGTCAAAGATCCCCTATATTTGTACCGAAACATTTTTGATTTAGTTAAGACGGTATTTGTAAATTTTGTAAGTGTTGGATAACGTATCAATATAAGATTTTAGGTAATGGTTAAAGGGTAGAGGTAGAGCTGTCAAAAAAAATCATCGGGTTGGGTTCGAGTCGGGTCATCTCGAGTCATGATCAAGTCGGGTTGTGTCGGGTCACTTTATCACTCGGGTGTAGGCCGGGTTCGGTCGGGTTTGTTTTCAGTCATGTCATGTCGGGGTTTTCCCCATTTCGGGTGCAAGTCGGTTTGGGTCGAGTCATGTTCGGGTCGGGTTCAATTTCGGGTTTGGGTCTTTTATAGTCGGGTTTGAATCGGTTAATCTCGGATTTGGGGTCAAGTTCGGATCAGATAATTTTTGGGTCGGTTAAAATTCAGGCCGGATTCACTCTCGGACACGGGTTAAGATCGAGTCAATATCTATTTTAGTCATCTTAAAATATTCAAGCGTAAAATATTTACTTCACAGGTTAATTCATAACAGGTTATATGGTAAAAATCGAGTTAAGGTCATTTTCGGGTATCGAATCGGGTTCGAATCATTATTGATTCAGGACAGTTCGGTTATCGGTTATCTTTCGGTCGGGTGTCGATTCGGGTTCGAGTCATACCACGTCGGGTTAAATTCGGTTATAGGTTTTTTCGGGTCGGGTACAGGTCGGGTTTTGGATTACCTGTTTTACCAAAATTTTGGGTCATGGTCGGTTACGGGTTCGGTTGGTTCAGGACGGACTTCCGGGTCGGGTCCGTTTTTTACAGCTCTAGGTAGAGGTAGTAGTTGGATACTTGGGTAGTTTTTGCCAGACGTTAACATTAATAGCATTTAGGGGTAACAGGTAGCGTTTGATAAATTTATACTTCGTATAAAATTTTAAACAATATCAATCGCTACTTTTACAAAACGCTCATAGGTCATACTAGTTATCCGCTTCTATTCACCGCTACACACTACTACGACAACAAGGCCTTAAAAATAGAAAAAAAAACAAAAAATTATTGTCATGTGTTGTAATACCTCGTATTTTTCTATTATTATAAATATATTTTATTATATTTATAAAGCATTTCGTTGTATTTTTACAAAGTAATTTCATTTAATGAGAATTAAATGCGCTTTTTATTTTTTAATTAATTTAAATATTAATTATTTCAAAAACCGTATTTTTATTAAATAAGTTCAAGGAATTTATTTAATCGGGAATTGTTGGGTCGTATTTCGAAAACGAATTTAATAAACTTAAAGCCCGGTCGTTTTGTTTTAATTAAACCCAACAAAGCTTGCAAGGAAATTAATGAACTAAGCCCGAAAGCAAGCCCAACTCAAAATTACCCTAACCTAGCCCACAAGGGAGAGAAAACCTATAAATAGACCTCATATCAAACCCCCAAGATAAAAAATTCAGAAATCTCTCTCTCTCCTCTTTTTTCTCTCCTTGCGGCACACTCCACCCACGCCCCTCTCTCTTCTTCGTGCGCCCTTGCTTGCGGCGCAAGGCAACCCGCCTCGCCGTCTCGCCCAGCTCGCCCGCCTCACAGCCGCAGCGTAGCACGAGTGTGCCTGCGCGCTGTGTGTGGTCGTGCTCGCCAGCGCCCACTCGTCCCTCGCCCCGTCTCGCGTCGCGTTGCAGCACATCACCCCTGTTGTGTGTGCGCGTCTCGCCTGTGCCCAGCGCCCACTCGTCGCCTGTCCCTCGCGCGCGCGCGCGCCCTGCTGTGGTGCGTTGCGCTGCTGCGTGTTGTTGTTGCTTGTTGTGTTGCGTTGGTCGGCACACACACACACGAGCAATTAATCGTTGTGTGTGTTGATCAATTGGTTAAAATCAAATTTTGTTTTCAAAATTATTAATTTTCAGTTTTAAATTGATTTAATTATTGTGATTAGTTTAAATATTTGGGTTGTTTAAATTAATTAAAACGGTTATGAACACCGCATTGGGTTAGTATTGTGTTTTAATTAAAGAGATTGGTTTTGATGTTTTAAATTATGATTTTCAGATTATATATGTTATAAAGTGTGGATTTTTGAAGTCAAAACATGTTTTCGGATTAAACTATTGCTAGGGTTTTGGTTTCAAATTGATTAAGCAATTGATTTACATAATTTAATGTCAATTTAAATTATGGGAATCAATCAAAATTTTCAAAATGTTTAGTAGCTTTAAAAGGATGGTTTTAAAGAGTTTTAAAGCTAAAAAGTCAATGTTTTTATGCTAGGACTTGAGTTGACTATTTGAGACTATTAAATTACCAATTAATGAATGATTTTTAATTAAACTAAGGGTTTTAGTTTCTTAAATAGTTGCTGGAAATTTAGTAAACATGGATAATAATTTAGTTCTCTTATTTGGTTTTATAGGAGTTGATTTCTAGTGAGTCGTGATTCGCACAGTGGCCCCCGTACTTAGGTATTCCAGGTACGTACAAGACTATGGTGACCACCCATCCCTTGAGGACTTTGTGAAGTGAATCATGTGAACTTATATGTTGTTATGAATTCATGTTTGATGATTGGGAATGATTATGTTATTATGAATTCATGTTTAATGTTGAGAACAAGCATGTTATTATTGTTGTTGAATCTATGTGAACGAGCATGTTATGAATTGAATTATGCTTTATAGATTCTGTTGAACTATCATGTTATGGACTTTTATAATCGTTGAATTATGTCAAGCATGTTGTTCAAGTTGGTTTGCATGTATGAGTATTGCGCATGCAAGTTGTTATTATTATTATGCTATAGTACAGGATGTCTAGCATAATTATTGAACCAGTCGAATATTTCCAGTGAGCAATATATATTCTACCAAAGGGGTAGAATATGTTAGAGAGTCTATGTGAATTGAATTAAGGACAATTCGTGCTAAGGGCACACCCCGCTTGTTAATAGGCAATGTCGGGTTATCTCAAACAGTGTTTTGAGAAGGAACAATGGGAGTAATTTCACTTGAGTCTATGTTTGATCACAAGTCCTAAAGAAGTAAAATATTAAAGAGTCCTTGTTGAATTGTTTAATTGTTCAATTGTTTGTATGTTGTGTCTTGATTCGCCTTGAACATAATATACTAATTAACGTAAATTGTAACCCAAAGAGCTTCAAAACTCTTGGAACGTATATACCTTGAGTATGAACAATGGGGGGAGTCTTGCCGGAAAACTTGTACTCCTAGAATGATACAAGACGTTGTTTCATTCTCTTTTATGCCGTTGTGCATTGGAATTCCTGTCGGTATGGCCCGACTGTCGGTAGTAGCCCGACTTATTTTTGGTGTATGGTTGGCTCCCATCACCCTTTTCTTTCCTTTTGAGGATACTTTACTTTACCCGTTCGAAGCTACTTTTTATTAAACTGTGAGTCAAGAGTCGTGTCTCGTGTCGAGTCTTGTCTCCATGTTTTCTTGTTTATTTTATGGCTTTTGCATGTGGATTATTTAATTGTCGAGTGAAGCATGTTAGGATAGAATGTTATTCTAGCTTGTTCGTACTCAGCTTTTGCTGACTTCGTGCTTCATGTCTTCTGGTCATGGCCTTTGCCCTAATGACCCTATGATGATCCATCAATTGCATTTGCGTTGTTGGGGAGTAGATTTTCAATAAAGCAGGTTTGTAGAGATAACTTGCGGGAGAAGTTATCATGGGATTCGAGTTGAGAGTTTTATGCTTCCGTAATTTTATAAACTCTATTTCTATTTATAGTCATGACTAATACTACTATTTTCAGTTAATGGATTTTCAAACGGTTTGTTTAGTTTGGGCCTCAACTGTTCCAACTTGTTTTAATTACCATTAACTATTTATTTAATATGTTTTGAAAGTTAGTTAATTCCGTTGCGTAATTCTGGTAAATAGCCTTAGCCGTTATCACGGTGGCGGTAATATCTTGGTAATTCCTGTGTTTTAAGTTGGAAAATGTTTTATAAAAAGCAAGGAATTATTAGGGTGTTACATGTGTCACTGTGCTTTGACAAAGGAAATGACGATGTGCCATGTCATGTGACCTCACACATGCATTACTCAATTTTATTATCACAAAAAATGTTAGTATTAATGTTCGAACCCATGACCACTTATTCATAATTTAAAGTTATAACCATCTCTATAATGATATAATGTATGTCTCCAAAGTAATTAAAAAAGACAAAAGTCATTCTTATAAATATTAAAATTTCGAAAATGATAAAGGTCGCAACATGCGACCTTTAAGTAGGGCTGTGCAAAAAATCTGGTAATCTCAACATTTAAGTAGGGTTGTGCAAAAAGTAAGAAAAATAAATATTTTTACAACATTTTGTTTTACAGTATTCAAAATTTCATTTCTCCTAAATTTCCCTCTGCAATCTCAATTCATTTTCCGCCCTCATATTTCACTTACCACTCCAACCCAATAGGCCCAGCCGCCCAAATGCCCAATTCAACAATAAAATTAAGTGTTCAGTTATTCCTCAAAAGTAAAGAGAGAAGGATAATGTAACCCTAAGCTCCCAACCTTTCTAGCCTCGGCGGCTCCGCCTACCTTGCACTTCATCCATTATGTTTGGGAAGATCGTTTCTCGTATTTATGTTGTTCGTTGGTTTACTAATGGCTTGGTCATTTTCTGATATTCTTGTATTTTATGTTTAGTTAATATGTTAATGTTGTTGTTAATTGGAAAAATGTAATGTGTATTTGATGTTGGATTATGCGCCATGGTTATGTATTCATATTGGATTATTTGGATAGTGATGCAGTATGATTTATGTTATGATTTATGTTGGATATTAATGATGTTTGATTTTGGATATCTTGATGCAGTTAGTAGTCTGCTCATCTGATGTATGTTTTTGTTCTTATGTTTTTCTTAAAATAAAAAAATTGGTATGGTATAAATCAGAGATTTAGAGTTAAAACAGATTTATACAGGTGGTTTTTTTTTCCTTCAACTAAATATGATTACAACGGTATTCACAACAAATATTTATAAATTAATGTGAACTATTACCCGACCAAACCGACCGGAAAAAACCCGATATCCGAAAAAGCGGGTACCGATCGTTGTGGATACGGTTTAGGGTCGGCATTATTGCAACCCGAAAGTAATCGGTACCCCAAATAAATTACTAACGGGTAACCGAACCCGCATTTGCACACCCCTACCTTTAAGCCGTGTCACAGTGGTGACATGGCACGCCTATGTGTCATAAATGTATTTGAAAATTAAAATATTTAGATTATGTAACCTATTATACATTTATACATGTTATAGAAAAAGTAGGAAAATCTTAATATTCTAATTTACAAATTGAATAATGTAATTTTTTATTTCAGAAAAATATTTCTAATTTGTATAGGAAATTAGAAAAAAATACTTTTCATTATTCTTTTAATTATTCATATGATATAGGAAATTAAAATAAAAAATACATTTACTAATTTATACTTAGAAAATAAAAAATACAGTACATTACAAAAATGTATTACTATCTACTTATGCTACGTATGCCGGAATCTAATATATATATATATATATATATATATATATATATATATATATATATATATATATATATATATATATATATATATATATATATATATATATATATATATATATATATATATATATATGGGAGGGATCCGGTAAGAACACCTCCTTAGGTAAGAACACTTCTTACGGTAAGAACACTTTTACACTATCCATGTTCTATATTTGTTCAAACATGTTCAAAATTTGTCCAACCATGTTCAAAATTTGCTCAACCATGTTCCAAATTTATTCAACCATGTTCTAAATTTATTCAACAATGTTCTAAATTTTAAAGCTCATGTTCTAAATTTATTCAACGATGTTCCAAATTTATTCAACTATGTTCTAAATGTATTCAAACATGTTTTAATTTTACTCAATCGTGTTCTAAATTTATTCAACGATGTTTAAATTTATTCAACTATGTTCTAAATGTATTCAAGCATGTTTTAATTTTATTCAACCATGTTCCAAAATTTTAAGATCATGTTCTAAATTAATTCAAGCATGTTCTAAAATTATTCAATCATGTTCTAAAATTATTCAATCATGTTCTAAATTTTCAAGCTCATGTTCTAAATTTATTCAAGCATGTTCTAAATTTATTCAACCATGTTCTAAATTTGTTCAACCATGTTCTAAATTTATTCAAGCATGTTCTAAATTTATTCAACAATGTTCTAAATTTAGAACATGAGAACCTAGTCAACATATATACATATATACATGTTCTAAAATTTCAAACTCATGTTCTAAATTAATTCAAGCACGTTCTAAAATTATTAAACATGTTCTAAATTAATTCAAGCATGTTCTAAAATTATTCAACCATGTTCTAAATTTTCAAGCTCATGTTCTAAATTTATTCAAGCATGTTCCAAATTTATTCAACGATGTTCTAAATTTGTTCAACCATATTCTAAATTTATTCAAGCATGTTCTAAATTTATTCAACAATGTTCTAAATTTAGAACATGAGAACCTAGTCCACTCATATACATGTTCTAAAATTTCAAGCTCACGTTCTAAATTAATTCAAGAATGTTCTAAAATTATTAAACATGTTATAAATATTCAAGCTTTCTAAATTTATTCAAACATGTTCTAACTTTATTCAACCGTGTTTCAAAATTTATTCAAGCATGTTCTAAATTTTTTCAAGCATGTTCTAACTTTAATTCAACAGTGTTCTAAATCCATTAAAGCGTGTTATAAATTTATTTAAGAATGTTCTAAATTTATTCAAGCATGTTCTAAAATATATCAAAACATGTTCTAAATTTATTACAAATATATAGAAATTGACAAAAAAGCCGAGTGAATAAATTTTAATAATTATGTCTAATTTTAAATTGAAAATCTAAAAAAAAAATTCATGATTATGCTTGAATAAATTTATGATGCAGAGAAAGATATTTAAAGGTATACAGAAGAAGTTCATGATTGTGCTTCCGACTTCGCCGTTGCCGCCACCACTGATGGATCGGAAGAGATAGGATTCGCTTCCTTGCTCAGCACCACCACAGACCGGCGAATCACGAGAAATCAACAACAACACCGGCGAATAATGAGAAATCACCAAATCTAATTCACGGATCTGATTCGCAGCCACCAGCAACACCGGCAAATCACCAACACTGATCTGTTCTACTGATCGCAGCCACCAGGAACACCAGCGAACTTCGGTTCAATTTGGAAACGATCTCTGAAAATCCGATTTCGATTTCGAAGAATCGATTGAAATCGGTTTAAATATTGGAATTGAGAAATCGATTGAAATTGATTTTAATTTTTGAAATGAGAAATCAATTGAAATCGATTTCGATTTTGAACAATTGAATGACAATTGCTGAATTGAATTTGTGTTCACCTGATTCGCGAACCACAACCACCGCCACCGCCATTTTTTGTTGGATTTCAGATTCAGACGAGCAGCGGCGATTTCAAAACCACAACGGCGAGCGGCGGCGAGTGGAGAGTGGCGAGTGGCGAGAGGCGAGAAGCGGCGAGAAGCGAGAGACGAGCAGCGACGGCGGCGGCCAACAGCGGCGTCGATCAGCGGGAGAATTGTTCGAAGGAGAGAGAGAGGGGGAATGAAGAGAGAGAAAGAACGCCGGACATATGAAAATAATACGGTGAAAGAATAATTAAATTGTGGTATTTGTTTGTAAAATTTACGAAAATGCCATTACCATATAGTGTTCTTACCATAAGGAAGTGTTCTCACCGTAAGAAGTGTTCTTACGGGAGCCTTCCTCTCTCTCTCTCTCTCTCTCTCTCTCTCTCTCTCTCTCTATATATATATATATATATATATATATATATATATATATATATATATATATATATATATATATAGGGGAGGGATCCGGTAAGAACACTTCTTACGGTAAGAACACTTTCACACTCTCAATGTTCTAGATTTATTCAAGAATGTTCTAAATTTTGTTAACTATGCTCTAAAATTATTCAAAAATTTCTAAATGTGTTCAACCATATTCTAAAATTATTCAAGCATGTTCTAAATTTGTTCAACCATGTTCTAAATTTATTCAACCATGTTCTAAATTTTCAAACTCATGTTCTAAATTTATTCAAGCATGTTCTAAATGTATTCAACAATGTTCTAAATTTATTCAACCATGTTCTAAATGCAGGCATGTTCTAAATTTATTCAACCATGTTCTAAATTTAGAACAAGTCAACACATATACATATATAAATGTTCTAAATTTTCAAGCCCGTGTTCTAAATTTATTCAAACGTGTTCTAAATTTATTCAACGATGTTCTAAATTTGTTCAACCATGTTCTAAATTTATTCAACTATATTCTAAATTTATTTAAGCATGTTCTAATTTTATTTAACCATGTTCTAAAATTTCAAACTCGTGTTCTAAATTAATTCAAGCATGTTCTAAAATTATTCAACCATGTCCTCAATTTTCAAGCTCATGTTCTAAATTTATTCAACCATTTTCTAAATTTATTCAACAATGTTCTAAATTTGTTCAAGCATGTTCTAAACTTATTCAAGCATGTTCTAAATTTATTGTACAATGTTCTAAATTTAGAACATGAGAACCTAGTCAACACATATACATATATACATGTTCTAAAATTTCAAGCTCGTGTTCTAAATTAATTCAAGCATGTTCTAAAATTATTAAACATGTTATAAATTTATTCAACCATGTTCTAAATTTATTCAAGTATGTTTTAAATTTATTCAAGCATATTCTAAATTTATTCAAGCTTTCAGCATGTTCTAACTTTATTCAACCGTGTTTCAAAATTAATTCAAGCATGTTCTAATTCTATTCAGGCATGTTCTAAATTTATTCTAACATGTTCTAAATTTATCCAAGCATGTTCTAACTTTATTCAACTGTATTTCAAAATTTATTGAAGTATGGTCTAACTTTATTCAAGTATGTTCTAACTTTATTCAAACATGTTCTAACTTTATTCAAGTATGTTCTAACTTTATTCAAACATGTTCTAACTTTATTCAAGCATGTTCTAACTTTAGTCAAGCATGTCCTAAATTTATTCAAGCATGTTCTAAATTTATTCAAGCATGTACTAACTTTATTCAGCAGTATTCAAATGTTATACAAGCATGTTCTAAAATATATTCAAGCATGTTCTAATTTTATTAAAGTATATTCTAATTATTATATTTTTCAAGATTCGAGTACATTTTGAACAATCAATTGAGAATGTCACCACCACCACCGCAGACCAGTTCAGCCACCACCACCACAATCGGCGATTTCTTCCAAACTTCGGTTCAATTTTGTTGGAGTTTTGAAATGAGGAATCGATTTTAATTTTGTGCATTGAGAAATCGATTTCAATTCAAAACTCGATGCTCGTATATCGAGAAGTCGAATTTTTTTCCGTATCAACCTTCAAAATTAGATTCCCTTGTGATCGCTGGTGTGGGGATCTCTCGACATACACCCGCAAGGTAGAGATTGAGGGTTCGGGGGACTGTAACTACCGAGAGGAGTACTCGCTCTTCGATAACTCCAGAGGCAGGATATCCTTACTAGCTCAGCATAAATAATTGAAGGGACATGCGTTAACTATTAAACTAATCTGAGTTGATTTTAGCAATATGCAACATATAATACTAGATCGATCGTGATTATCTGATTTAAATAGCATTAAGGGACCTAGCATGATAATCCAATTTCCCAAAAATATTATATTTGTTAGGCGTGATAGAACAATCAGATTTAGTTAGTTTAACAGTTCATAAAAAGGGCGAGAAAAGCAATTAAATCATCGAAAAGGGACACATTACGACGCACCCTTGAGAGGTGCGTCACGATTCTCAGAAAACTAACCACTTTGACTTTGCTATTTCTCCTTTTTATTTAACGAATCTCAAATTATGGGACAGGATACGTTCTGTTCGATTTATGGATCGATTGCGACAGAACGCGTGAACAATTTCGCAGCGTGAGGCTTAGGCTAAGGGTTGGAGTCAATACTCAGAATATAATTGTGTGTTCTTTTCACGTCGAATTTGGGGCTGTATTTATAGGGAAGAGTTCGTGGAAAGATAGAATTGCAGAGTTCTAATCCACAAAGAATTAGGAAAAAACACGTCCCAGGTATTTTCAGCGCCCAAGGCTGGGCGTCAAAGATTTCGGCGCCCAGCTCTGGGCGTTGAAAATAGGATCCAGGCAATTTCAGCGCCCAGGGCTGGGCGTTGAAATTGTTGTTTGGGCCGTTTCTTTGTCAGATTTGGATTCCTAGAATCCGGAGTGTTTGAGACTTAATCGAGTCTTTTAGTGCGTATCAATTTCATGACGGAATGCGTCTTGGCCCGTTACGAACTCTAGGCTCGTTAGGATTTTACTTAATACGTAACTCTTATTTCCGAATCATATTAGGAATAGGATTCTTGCAGTTTTCTATCTCATTTAGGATTTATGTTGGAGTGCAACACCTAATTCTGACAGGTTTCTATCTTTTATGACTTGCCACTTTTAGAAGCTACCCTTTACGGCAGTTACTATTTTTAGCAGGTTTCCATAAATAGCAGGTTTCGGGTGAAATGAAAAGGGTGATTGAGATTCGTTATTTTATAGGAGATGCGTTGTCAAGTGGAGATTTATGTTTTCATCATCGAACCTTCCCTTTCGGGAATGGGGACAAATGTAGGTGTCTACAGTTAGCCCCCACTTTGACTAAGTCTTGGAGTAAGACGATGGTCAAAGTACTAGACGGAGTGCGTCACACAAGCCATGGTGTATGTGACCTGTTTTGCGAGGGTCTCACGAGCCCCCGAGTGATAACATTTGACTTAAGGTCATCACTTTGAAATGTCGACATATGACTCACGTGTCATTGGGATTTGTCAACTGATAGTATAGAAACTTCCTCACTTTGTCATTGGAAGGATCTAAAGGTGCGTAGAAACTCCCTCACTTTGTCATTGGGAGTAGCTACAGATATTTTCGAAATCAAAGCTATAAAGTGTGATTGGGCTTGGGCCTGGCCAAGCCCAATCACGAGGTAAAAATGTTTTTTTTAAAGATTCTCATTTTCAGGGCTAGTTAAACGAGAAAACCCCCTTGTTTTTATGGGACGTAAAACGAAGGAAATCCAGCACATCGCTCTTTTTGGAAAAAACGGAAAACCAATCCTTTTAATTTTTTGGAAAAGGGAAAACCAGAAAAAGTTATCGCTGCAGCGACTAAGGACCTACGCAACTTGCGACGTAGACCCCGCCGGCTAAAGATGGCGAGCCTGTCCGCTAAGGGTGGACGCCCCGTCCGAAAAAGTGGACGAATCTTGTTTTTTTGAATATTTGAAAATAAAGACCTACGCGACTTGTGACGTAGACCCCGCCGGCTAAAGATGGCGAACCTGTCCGCTAAGGGTGGACACCCCGTCCGATAGAAGTGGACGAATCTATTTTGAAATTTGTTTTGTGTTTTATTTTTTGGAAATAAGGACCTACGTGGTTTGTGCCGTAGACCCTGCCGGCTGAAGATGGCGAGCCTATTTCATTTTGTTTTTGGAAGATTCTTTTTTTCGAAAACTGAGGATCTGCGCGGCTAGTGACGCAGACCCCGCCCGCTGAAGGTGAGCGAGTCCTGTCCGCTGAGGGTGGACGTCCCTGAATTCGTTTTTTCGATTTGGGATTCGCGTGCCACGATCTTGCCCGATTGAGGTGGGCAAGTCCCTATTTCATTTTTTCTTGTGATTTCTTTTGAGAATTTCTTTTTTATTTATTCTTGTAGGAGCGAATTCTTCCGAGGGATGCTCGGGTTTAGTTGCAACCTGAATGTTGGTTGACAATGTGTTTAGATGGAACATTGTCTCGTGGTCATCACCTTTTCATGGTTTTGAGCTAGTCTTTTCGGCTCAATTTTGCCATTACCTGGGGTCCTTGATTAGGGGACTATGCATAAGTATCAACGGCGACCTTTGTCTTGAGGTCGTAAACTGGTTTTATTTTTTGAGACATCCAAACACGGGACTTCGTACAGCGTAGTCTGGGAATATTGTTTTTACTTTGCATAATATATATTTTCTTTCGAGCCCCCAAGCATTCGTGCTTGACGGTCATTTCTTGTCAAAGAGGTTCCTTGGGGATACGCATTCTGTAATGTCCTTGATCGTGTTTGGGATTGTGCTCGTAAGTGCGAGCGATATTTGTAGTGGTGTGCTACTCTTAACAAAGCCGTGAGGTGCGACTTTCAGTAAAGGAATCGGCAATTTTCAAGTCGAATAAATATGGCAGGGCCCTACAGAAGTCAGAGCTGTTTTTTGGGTCTGGGATCATTTTCGACGCCCAGGCCTGGGCGTTGAAATAATTCACGCCTAGGTGGGGCGTTGAAAGTGTTGTTTGGGCTGGTCTCTTGATGACACAGTTGGCCTCTTGTTCATTCGTTTATTTCACTTGGAAGTTCTATGTATTCTCTTTTCTTTTGTTTTTTCTTTATTTTTAGAACGTGATGATTTTCTTGAGAAGCCGTAGCCGATTGGTGGACTACGGTGCTTGTCTCTTTGGGGCGATTATTTTAAGGAATTGTTGCTCTTAAGGCGTACAGTTATTGCGATAGTTGGGCGAGTCTATATGGCCCGAGGAACATACCTTGAGGCGTAAGACTTTGACCGCTCTTGTTGTTGTATATTTTTCCTTTTGAACGCGTTCGTGAATGTTCAATACTTAGAATGATGATATGTATGTGCGAACGAGTGTTCATAGAATGGCCGTTGTGTGCGGTCCATTAATCAGTTTGCTTGAATTTTTTTTTTTTTTTGAGCAATGACTGATTTTGAATAGTTTGCTTAGAAGCTTGCTAGGGTTCAGGCCTATTCATGAAGTGGGCTCAAACATCGTTCCCTTCCGATTGTTCAAACATTTGCTTCGAGATTTTTTTATTTTGCTATGGTCGTTTCGTAGCTTGGAGCCCCCAAGTATGCATGTTGGGATGTTTCCTTTTGGCGTACGATTTTTGTAGGTTCCTTCGAGAAAGGTGCCTTGGGGTTCCGCTCGTGTAGGTGCGAGCTATCCTTTCCATGGTAGGTAATATTTTGCTACCTTTAATCCTTAATGTAGAAGTCGTGTGGCTTGCATTTGCATTTTGAATTTGGGCGATAAGTAGTTTTTTTGCCTATTTTACACATGCTCTTGGTCGTGCCTACATTAGTGCAATATGCCTTACTCTCCTTTTTTTAGACTTGTACCGTGGGATGGTTGAACTTATGGTGCGACGTAGGCTTGTGTGGCCTAACCGCATGTATTAGAACATTTCTCCAGGTGTTGGGATATAACATTATTATTTTTTGCATTGGAGTACTTCATCACGCCTCGTTCAGGTGTTCGAACAAGCGTAGCACCTTCTGCGTGGGTTTGCACGGCTTATTACTTCGTTCGATGTGAGATTTCATAGGTGTTTCTTTCTTATTTTTATATCTGGGCAAAACTTGGCTAGCAGAAAGATTCAGCGCCCAGACTGGGGCGTTAAAGATATCGACGCCCAGCTCTGGGCGTTAAAAATGATTTCTGGGTATATTTTGACAGTTCTTATCCTTGATTTTTCTTTCGCTTTTGCTTTGGAACGAGGTAGACTGTGTAACGGCGCTTGTAGGGCGAGCGTTATGTGCAGTAGTTTGATCGGAGTTTTGGTGACTCGCGATTTTCAGTTACCCTTGATAGTGGGGTGACTTTATATATTCTAAGTAGTGTTTTAGAATTCGGGAGGGGTTGTAGCCATTCTAAGGTTCGTTTTACACGATCAAACCTTAGGATTATGCCCCTATGACGTATGTATAGCATTAGCGTCGAGAATTTGTGGTAAAATCGTCATTCCGAGCATTTTTAGAGTGTTTTTCTCAAGCCCCCAATTATAGCTACGGGATTGGCTTGGTGCTATAATACTTGGCATACGTTTTTATGCATTCATGGTGACATGGATCATGAATAATTTAAATAAAGACGAAATACGTAGCATATAAAGACGAATAGTTTAATTGCACAAAATATATTACTAGATTATAATTTTCATTTTTTTAATTTGTAATTTATAAGATAAAAGGAAATATATATTATCTATAAATATAAAAAATATTTGTTTCCTTTTTTGTATCGACTGCTTTATTTATATATTTTCATAGTAAAACTATTGAATTGATAGTAAAAAAAATTGATGATGTGTATCCTACATGGCACCTATTTGTACCTATGAAATGTCGACACGTAAGATTGCGACAATATTTTGTTGTCGCAACTTGTGACCTATATCATCATCCTTAAAATTTTAATGCCCAATATATATTTGAATAACAACCTATTACAAACTTTTACTTAATCCTTTCTTAATTACTCAAATTATGCATACAAAAGAGTTAATAATTACACTACTTCTTTAGATAATCAATTGTGTTTTTCCAAAATGTATAATTTTGTTATTCAATTTATAATAATTGATACTTTAGCAAATTTCTTATGTTTATGTTTATAAGTGAATTAGAAAAAAAAAGTTTTATACAGAGTACCAATCAAATAAGACTTGAAAAAATAAAAAATCTGAACATAGGGACTTTTCTAAAATTCTCATATGTTTAGAGGAAATTAGGTAATATGACAACAAATTAAATAAAACAAATGCAGAAACTTTTGCAAGGAAAATAATCATTAACGGGACAAAAAAAACAAGTAACACAAACAATAAAATTCGGGGCATCGCCCGGGTCACTAACTAGTTATTAAATTAAAGGGAAATTCTCTTTGGTAGCAATGAACTTTTGCAAATTCTCAATGATAGCAAAATATTTATCAAATCCTCCTAAATAGCATTACTTTTTAAAATTTTCTCTGTGGTAGCATTAATTTTTTTGATTACCACATAATTAGAAAATAAAAACCTAATTAACCAAATAAAAAAATAATCACCTAATTATAAAAAAAAACAACCAAAGTTTTGTCTTAGTGGGGAAACTGGATCATTATGTTACAAATTGAACCAATTGCTTGTCGGGTTTCCCATCTTCACGAATTAATTGGAACCCAATATAACACCATATATGTCTCGACGTCATCAACAAATGGTGTGTCCGTGTGTATGTTCTGTAGCATCAATTCATTATCAAAACAAATAACTATACCACGAAGAATCGAAGATGGATATGCCAAAGTATGTGCATGTGGGGGTGGCCGGAGGGTCGAGCTTGGGTCAGTGGCCCTGGAATTTAGTGCAGTTCGGTTTTCTCTGGTGGCCGTTTGTGGTGGTGGGTTAGAGGAAGAGAGGAAGGATTGCGGTTAAAGTTTTGAAGATGAAGATTAAACGAGCGTTTGTTGTTGTTGGGTCTAGCTGGATTAGTTAGAGTTTTAGGTATTGGTTTGTTATAATTTTTGGGTTTCAAATTAATCTCGTAGAAATTTTATTTATTATCTATGTATTAGGTTAATTTTCTTTTAATTAGGTGCTAATTTTTTTAATTAAGTCCTCATTACATAAATAATGCTACTGCAGAGAAAAATTATAAAAGTAATACTATTTGGAGGAATTTGACAAAATTTTTGTTACCATTGAGAATTTGACAAAGTTCATTGCTACCAAAGAGAATTTCCCTAAATTAAATTATTAAATAATTTTTGGTGCAAATGAGCCGCGAGGGCAATATAAATTACAAATGGGGGCGGGGATTCGAACGTGAGACCTATTGTACACAGGCCCTCAGTCTTAAATTATACTCCCTCCGTCCCGGAATACTCGACCCGGTTTGACCGGCACAGAGTTCAAGGGACTTGAATTGACTTATTTATTTTAATAGGTAGTAGTTGATAGTGGGGTATTATTTTAATGTAGTTAGTGGAAGGTGGGTTAAGAGGTGGGGTTGGGGAGAGTATGGGTTGAATTTTTAATTATTTTTTGTATGGAGTAGGGAGTAGGTGGGTTAATAGGGGTGGAGTGAGAAATAATATAATATTGTTAGAATATTTCCATTTTTAGAAACAGGTCAAGTATTAAGGGACGGCCCGATAAGGAAAACAGGTCAAGTATTCCGGGACGGAGGGAGTAAGTTTATAACGCCAACCATTTCAAGAAAATATCCATAACCAATACCGGAGATCAAATTCGGCCGACCACGTTACCTAACTGAACTACTGAAGATTCAAGATAGTCGTGGAAGCAAAATAAACCAGGCAGCCAGGGAACGCTCAAGCTCCACTCTTTTAAACTCAATCTTTCGATTCTTTCCTTTCTTCTCTCCCGACTCCCTGAACAGATAATAGAAACTGGTGACACTCTTCAATGTCGCACCTCGCGTTATCAGCTACAGCTACGCTCCCTCATTTTAACAGTGAGTTTCTCTCTTCCTATTTCACTCTTTACCCATGTTTAGAATTCCATTTTTTGTTGTTTTTTTTGTAGGGGAGCTAATTATTTGATTTGATGTTAGTCATTAATCATAATGCCTTTCAAATCCCAAAATTTAAATTGTATTGCATGATTGTTAGACCCTGTCTTCTGTTTTCTGGGATAAATTTGGGAGTTATAATTGGCAAATTTGGGGACCCTTTAAGCATAGCCTGCAAATTGCAATTGCTAGCGTTCACTATCTCTTTGATGAACCATAAAGTTGTTTAAGTAGTACTGCATTAGAAGATGGGTAGATGAGGAAATGAAGGGTTATATTGATGCAAGAAGAGTAAGGGGTAATTCTATTTGCGGCATTTCGAAGTACAAATTTGTGGAGTTTTGCGTGATGTTGTTACCCTAATGAAATCAAAATAAGTTTCCTTTTTGTGGGATATTTAAAGAGATATTTCGTTGTTTCCCTTCCAATAGACCGGGTGCAATAGGGTATGCAATAGGGTATGGCAAGTTTTGTTGACTTTGAGAGGCTTGCATTTGTCTGAAAGATACAGCCTGGTTTGTTGGCTTCAATGTTTAAGAATGTGAAGTAAGTATGTCAAGGTTGGCGCCGGAGATAGATTGATGTTGGTGTTAGAAAGAGAAACAAATTCACGATTCAATTTAGAGTTGAAGTAAAAAGATAGGAGGTGGGGAGAGCGTGACCAGGTAGTAATGTTGGAAGAAATTTACAAGTTTCATTGCTTATTGTATGGTAAGATTTAAGTTTTAGGATACATATTTGATTGATCAAGAGCAAATAAGTGTTTGTTACTCACACTTGCTACCACTACATATCCTTTTTGGGCATGATATCTTTTCGAAGTCATTTATACTCTAGCACTTGCTTGTACTATTGATTTTCAACGTTGTGCTACTCTTCTGTACGAGCTGAAGTTATTTTAGTTGTCAAATTTTGGTTGAGTGAGATCTGAAACGGACCTTGGAGCTTTACCTCAGTGCATCATTTTGCATGATTAGTTGCTTACGTGGAAGGCTAGAATCCCATTTTGCAGATGTTATTTAGTTCTTTTCGTTCATTGTCTTTTATGCTAAGTTTATTGTTTTCGCATATTGTTTCAGGAACTGTAAAGAGACTGAATAAAGTATTTCCCATTTTTACTGGACGATATGCATTCAAATCTTCACTATATGGAAATTTCCAAAGGAAAGGATTCTCCATCTGCGCTTCAGCTAATACAGGGATGAGTGGGGATGTTGCAGAAGTATCTGAACGGGAGCAAGATTTGAAGCATTATATATGGCCAGACAAGAAGGTTTCAACTAATATGATCCTGGCAATGACTGCTCATTTTTTCCGAGAGTCAAATCTTTTGTACCTGACATAGTGTCGTCCATGTTGCTATTGCTTTCAGTGATTATGGATTCGGGGATCTGGTAGATTAAAATACTTAATGTTTTTCATTGATCTTTTTCTCATTCATTTGAAATGCTGAAAATAGTTATTTACTTCTTCTCAGAGAGATCACTGGTAGCTACAACTGAAATTTGCCAGTCTGGCCTGAGATTCTGTAAAAGTGTTTCTATAAAAATTGCGATGGACACTTTCAATCTGGAACCTGTCTAACTGGCCACTGAATGGTGGGACACTAAATGGTTGCACTAATATGAGCTTTCACGGAGTGTATGGGCTGGGGCCCCACTGGTTCCTCTGTCTTGGAAACAATGATATTGAGTTTGATGCATATTAGATTATCATCACTTAACTAGTACGTAGTAGTTCTTAGTATTGATTAAAACCAAGAATGCCACCTTAACAGATATTAACTTCTAAAAAAATATCACTCTTCTATTAGTGTTAGAAGATGGATTTTTATAGTCAAGGAGGGCTGGAGTTTATTCTTGGTAACTGGACTGATAAATATGAACTACCTGTTTTAAATGTAATAGAGAACATGCTTTAACTTGGAGCTGTATATGCTTTATAGATAACCGCTTTTATATTTTATTTTTTATCTTGTTCATTCTTCATCTCTTCTATCACTGATTTATCTCTTAATCCATCTAGACAGTGCTAGCTTCTTTTGTTGTTTGCATATTTGTTGTGCCTAGTTTGTGCAGTGTGTGTGTGTGCATCCTGGAATTCATTTCTTCCTGTATATTTTGATTCAGTCTTTAAGACATGGCTTTCAAATTTTAGTAAAAACCATGTGTAATCCCCTCTTCCCTTTCTGCTTTGGTTTGGACAGAGGCCTAGGGTATGCATATTAGGCGGTGGATTTGGAGGTTTATATACAGCTTTAAGACTGGAGTCTCTTACATGGCCTGATGGCAAGAAACCTCAAGTAAGCTGCTTTTGGTTCACCTTTGATTACATTTTTTTGTTATTTTTTCGGGCTGGTCTATTTCGTAGGGTATTATGTCAAATTGCTGAAGCCTGCATGTAGCTTGTTTTAAAAGAATTTTTTTCTTTCCCAATATATTACTCCCTCCATCCCGTATTTTGAGTTAATGTCTACTTTTACCCTAAGAGTCGAAGATTAGTGAGAGTGACGAAGTAGAGAGAAAAAAAGTGGGTGGGTGGGCCCTCAACCCCACTTACCAAATTACGAGTGGATGTTAACTTTATTGTAGACAACCCAACATGTAAAATGTTAACTTAAATATGGGATGTAGGGAGTATCGTTTTCCTATCAATTATGGATCTTGTTTGTTAATATTCATTAACATTGAGGTGAAGCTGGTATTCATTTTTTTACCGGAGACAACAATGAGAACCTCTGATTACAGTCCTTTTTCTTTGCAATTTTATTGATGGAAAAGGTTAGGGAATTTGATTGTTCGACTTGTTATGAGTGTTGAGTGAAATGTCAAAGGTGGGCATCACCAGATTATGGTGGCATGATATTTGAATTGAGCATTTCTATTTTTTCTCTCTAATATCACCTATGCTGCTCTAATACTCTTTAGATTCTTTAATGTGAGGCCAGGTACTTCTCATTGATCAGTCTGATCGTTTTGTTTTCAAGCCAATGCTTTATGAACTTCTATCTGGAGGTTTGTTTAGTTTTTGAGAACTTACTTGTGAATACCTTTCCAAATTATTCATCCACACACTTTTACCTTCTTGTCAGTTTGGTTTTTAATACTCAAAAAGGGATTTTATTGCAGAAGTGGATGAATGGGAAATAGCTCCCCGATTTTCAGATTTACTGGCAAGTACTGAGGTTCAATTTATCCAGGACAAAGTGAAACTTCTTCATCCCTATGATATGCCCAGAAGTGGTGCTGAGAGACACCAGTGTGCTGGAAGCGTGCAACTCGAAAGTGATTTTCTTATAGAATATGACTGGTATGTGTGTTCTGAATTTGTTATCTGACATTTGAAATTAGCTTTTGGTATATACTAGTACTACAATAATAGTCTTTCACCAATCACCATGCTATGATAGTATGATGCATCTAAGGGGTTTCACTACTCTAATGACTTATGTGGATTTACACTTGATTTCTTGTTATTTTCGATATTATCTTTCCCTTTTTAAATTATTGTCTTTTATAAGATGGTAAGATCATGTTGAGGCTTTGATTGATGCGGTTGCTTAAATCTAGTTGTTACTGCTCAGGCTGATTACTTGTTTATTTACTTGGACAGCCAGGTTGGTTCTTGCTTTGGGGGCTGAACCGAAGCTTGACATGGTCCCAGGAGCTGTAGAATATGCTCTGCCATTTTCCAATTTTGAAGATGCATGTGTAAGTATTTGAGGTATTCAGTTCATTGATGTATTTGATGGGAACTTGTGCTTACTATGATGCTGGGCTGGGCGATTAACCGCTACATTGGCCATTTGAGTATATGACTGTAATAGTGGATTCACCTGTCTGTTAGGAAAACGAAACACAAAGGAATCAAATAATGTGGAAGCTCCATGTTGGTAATGGTAACTAGCTACCACTGGAGTGATGAAATCTAGAGAAGCATAATGGGACAGGGGTAAATTAATGTGGAGAGTAAAAAGCTATAATTACTGAAGAATAATAAATAAAAAATCAACAGAATGGTGAGATATCGTGCTTTGCATCCCTCGTAGCTTTTGGTGAAAATGAGAATTCTGCCCCTAAACTATATTTGTAACAACTCTGTATCTCTTTGTTTGTAAGTTGTAAGTGTCCCTTGGAATAGTGCAATGTAGCAGACATCCTGAAATTGGTGATCATTTTATTTTCCTTAGTAATATTGTATTTAGGCTCCGTTTGGTAGGGCGTAAAACGTTTTTATTGTAAAAACATTTTCCAAGGGAAAACACAATTCCAAACTAGTTTTCCTTTGTTTGGTACCTTAAAGGAAAATGGGAGAAGATGGTGAAGATTGAGGGGAAGAAAGGAGAGGGAGGTAAGGAGGAAAGAAGGAAAAGTGGTTTCCCTCCCTTTCAAATGGAAAAGGGTTTTCCACCTTTGAGGGAGTCACGGAAAATTGTTTTTCATCCCTTACCCAACCAAACAACGTAAAGGGGAAAATCGTTTTCCATGAAAACGTTTTACGCCCTACCAAACGGAGCCTTAATGAGTAGTTTTCCTCAAGTGCTATCCAGTCGTAGATGTTAAAAAGAATGACTGAATGAGCCACTACAAGTGTACAGTTTAATTTATTAACTTAGATTTAAAGTACAGTTTACTTGCTGAAGGGATTCCACGGAAATTCGATTTTGAAATATTGATTTCACTTGATTGGTGTTTGGTGTGTGAGGATGAAAACCCAATTTCTCCTTCTCGGCCAAGAGCTGAGGTAGTCATTTATCTCACTGCCTGAGATAGTATAAAACTGTAGGACAAACATTTTACCTGTACTTTGTACTCTTATGTATCTTGGCATGTATAATTGTTTACCATTTGGTTTCATTGAGATCTTTTTACTCTGACTAATAATATTTGGTCTTGATTCATTTTTGCAGAAAGTTAACAATAAGTTAAAAGCGTTAGAGAGGAAGTATTTTGGCAAGGGATGCCCAATCAAGGTGGTAATTGTTGGGTGTGGTTACTCTGGGGTGGAATTAGCTGCAACAGTTTCGGAAAGACTGAAGGATAAAGGAATTGTGCAAGCAATTAATGTGCAAAATACAATCTGTCCATCTGCTCCACCTGGTAACAGGGAAGCTGCCTTAAAAGTAACATTTCTATTCTATATTCCATGTTTTTAAGGCTTTGATGCTTATATGATATGCAATATTACAGTCTATTTCTCTTTTCTCTAGAACTCTAGATGCATGATTATGTTTAACCTGCTTTCTGTATTGGATCAAAACATCTTATGCAAATTTAGAATCATGATTTATCTGGTGACATCTACAGGTGCTTTCAGAAAGAAATGTTGAGCTTCTTTTGGGGTATTTTGTTAATTCCATAAAAAGATCTGCTGATATTGAGGTACTGAACCAGTTTGTAGACAGTGGAAATATTGGCATGCAACAAGAGGCTAAAGAACTTGTAGTAGAAATCCAGCCAGCTGAAAGGGGCATGCAAGGTCAAAACCTGGAAGCAGATTTAGTTTTGTGGACTGTTGGCAATAAACCTCGCCTTCCTCAATCGGATCCCAGTGGTAAACCCAACATGCTTCCTCTGAATGGGATAGGACAAGCGGAAACTGATGAAACCCTTCGGGTAAAGGGTAACCCACGGATATTCGCAGTAGGTGACTCCTCTGCTTTGAGAGACTCCAGTGGAAAGCTTCTTCCGCCTACTGCACAGGTATAACAGAGTGCAACATTGCTTTTATTTCTCAATAAATCTTGCTGCATTAGAAATCTGTTTTGTCTGCTATTATCTTTAATTGTGGCATTTTTCTGACCATCACGCGTTGCAGGTAGCTTTCCAGCAAGCAGATTTTGCTGGCTGGAATATATGGGCAGCAATCAACGATCGTCCTCTCCTACCTTTCAGGTTGGATCTTTAAGCCCCTCCTTTTTTTTCAGTGTATGTATGATGTATCTTTGAATGATTGAGTATTTTAACTGGCCACCATGCCTCGATTTAATAAGGGAACTTTTCTTGCAAAAACACATTAATGTCCTTTTAGAGTGACAGTAACTGGTACATAGCACAATATGCCTCATCTGTGAACTTCTGGTATCTGAAACACAGAACACCCTCGCAACAAATAGGAAAACAGAATTGAATGGTTATATGCCTACATCTGAAAAGAGATGGGAGTACGAATAACCTTTAGGCTTCGTTTCGTTTGGTGTAAAACATTTTCAGTGTAAAATTATGTTCCATGAAAAACATTTTCCAAGAGAGAACACAATTCCAAACTAGTTTTCCTCTGTTTGGTTCTTAAAAGAAAATGGGAGAAGATGGTGAAGATTAAGGGAAGAAGGGAAAAGGGAGGGAAGAAGGGAAAGGGAGGTAATTAAGGAGGAAATTTGGAAAAGTGAAAAAGTGGTTTCCCTCCCTTCCAAATGGAAAAGGTTTTTCCACCTTTGAGGGAGTTGTGGAAAATTGTTTTTCATCTCTTATAAAACCAAACAACGTAAAATGATTGAAAAGGGGAAAATCGTTTTCCATGAAAACGTATTATACCCTACCAAACGGAGCCTTAGAATTGACTAGACACTGTTTGGTGTTGCAGGTTTCAAAATTTGGGAGAGATGATGAATCTAGGGAGATATGATGCTGCTGTCACTCCAAGTTTCATTGATGGATTAACCTTGGAAGGTCCTGTTGGCCATGCAGGTTAAATTCTCTTTCCTTGTCCCTTTTCGACATACCAATCCCGGTCTTTCTAAGGTCATATCCGTAAATCTATTGTTACCCTTTATTGCAGCGAGGAAACTAGCGTACCTCATCAGGTTACCAACTGACCAACACAAAGTTAAAGTTGGATTAAGCTGGTTCGCGAAAGAAGCTATTGATTCTGTTGCAACTCTGCAGACTACCCTAACCAAAGTCCTTTCGGGCTCCTCATAGTATTTTGCAAGTCTTGTAATATTTCATAATTTCCACTGCTATGTATTCTTCCCCTGTTGCTTCACTTGGGTCCATTGTTGGAAAAAATGATCCACTTGCTGCTAGCTATTAGGGAGTTCTTCGTATGTTAAATTGACTGATTAAATATGTACGAAAGCTGAGATTTTTTTTAAATTTTCTTTTGAGTCGTGAAAATTCAAATATATATCGCATACGTATACAATTTTACTCTGTAAGGTGATAGTGTGATACTGCACAATAAATTACTCCATCCGTCCTGGAGTACTTGTACCGGTTTGACCGCCACATAGTTTAATGCAATTTAATTGATTTATTATTTAATTAGGGACATAGTATTTTTTAATATAGTTAGTGGGAAATGTGTCAAATTTTTTAGGTTGGTGGGGGATATGGGTGACTTTTTTTTTTAAATTTTTTTTTAGATGTTAGGAATACAAGTGGGACATTAGGTAATTAGGAGAAACAATATAAAATTAGAAAAATATGACATTTATAGAAACAGTGCAAATATTTCGGGACGGTTTTATAAGAAAAACGGTGCGAGTATTCAGGGACGGAGGGAGTACTTTCTTTTGGCATCGGCTAAAATTTGCATCTATATATGACAAAGATACAATTTCAATTTAGGTACTTACATGTTACATCTACAAGTATTTTGTATTGACTGATATAAATTATTTTTTAGTAGGCTGTTAATTAATATAGTTTTTTTTAATATATTTTGGAAAATAGGCATGGAGTCTTCTGGGATTTCACTCCAATCTGCCATGATAAATTCCAAGTTAACCTGAAAAGAAAAACCCAATACAAGTACAATGTCAAAACAAGGTACCATTTGATAAATTTTATGATATGATTTCCAAAACCCTAGTAGAGGTAATCAGTGGGGGATCCACAAAATCGAGAACGAGGTTGCAAAATATGGAGTACTAAAAAGTAGCAGTTTTCGTTAAGCCCTGATAATATTCAGCTTTTTGGCAAATAAAATGTGGTAATTTTCAAACAGAGTTTATAAGGGTGTAAGTTTTAAACACCGAATTTTAAAAAATGGTCACAAGTTCTAAGAGTTAAATTTATTGGCCCTTTTTCAAATTTATTTTGGATTTCCGTCTAATATATATATACATATATAAAGGCACAAATTCTTATTTACAATGGGTGTACAATAAATATTGTACACCGAAGTAAAAGTTGACTTAAAATGCTTTAAAGTTACATTTATATATGTAAAAGTTATCTATTTTTTAATGATAAATTTTTTATTTGAATAAAAAATTATTTCTTCAAAATCACTAATAATGTATAAATTAATCATTTAACCCTTTAAAATGTTTATCTATCAACTTTTTAATTTTATAATATAAAAGTTACAGAAAAATAGGTTAAAGTTACGAAAAACTGCATAAAAGTTGTCTTGGTGTACAATAAATTTATTGTACACCTTGTGCGCGCAAGACCTTTTGATATAAAGGAGGCATATTTGCTGAAATATTAGAGCGCCACCTAGGATTACTAATGGTTCCGGCCAATAAAAAATAAGATTTCTAATTTATTTTTGAATTAAAAAAATTGATTGCCATGTAGATAATTAAATAGGTGCCACGTAGATATTTTAATTAATTAATTACTAATATATACAACTCCATCTAACATCAAACACTATAATAATTAAAATAAAATCTAAAATAAAATTCATTCAAAATCAAACACTAATCTAAAATAAAATAAATAAAATTCATTATCCAATATTAGAGCGCCATGTAGGGAATCTAATTGTTTCGGCCAATTAAAAATAAGATTTCAAAATTAATTTTGAATTAAAAAAGTCGAGTGTCACGTAGATAAATAATTAAACGCCACGTAGATATTTTAATTAATTAATTAATAATATTATGCATATACAATTAATTTCATCCAAAAACAAACACTCTCATAAATTATTATTTTTTAAAATCTAATATGAAATTTAATACAAAATCAAAAACTAATTTAATCTAATACGAAGTATATAAAATTGGTATATACATAACAATTTAATAGAATCCGTGCATCGCACGGGCTAAAATCTAGTATATATATATATATATATATATATATATATATATATATATATATATATATATATATATATATATATATATATATATATATATATATATATATATATATATAAAAAGGGGAGTTTTTTCAAGAGCATTTAGAGCGTCCACGTAGGATTTCCACGTCATCAAATATATAACTAATACATATTTATTAAAATAAAAATAAAAAATTGATAAAAGATAATAACAGATAACATTACTAAGAGTCAAAATAAGATAATAATAGTATAAGGGATAGAATTAGGGATAGAATTACAATAACATTAAAATTCTACCAAAAAGATAACTATTATAGTATATAATGTATGTACGTCAATGTTGGTGTTGTGCTTTTGTCAAACAAAAAAAAATGCCGGTGTGTTCTGCTTGATATGGTCCATGGTTTCGAACCATGATACTCCGTATGTCATATTTATTGGTCGATCGAAGTGTATATACTCATGCAATCCCTATATGGCACCATGGTGGCATTCAATTCATGATCGGTATCTACGTTATGATAGCGCACTACTCCTTATGGGTTGCCACTATTATCCTCCTTATGTGTTCTTTCATTGGTATTTCTGCAAATCGGGCCGTTTTGCATAACGTGTTGTCCAAGTTACTCTCTGCAACAAATCTAGACCAAAATTGGCGAGCCTTGACCCCAAAAGTGGAGTATTGTGTTTTCCTCCCTCTTCTTTGCTAAAATATAATTCAAATTAGTTTTTACATGGAGGTTCATTATTTCTCTTAATTCGGAATCATATTGGCTCTGTTATGAAATCTATTCGCGTCGTACCTTAAATGATAATTACCCTACAAGAATTTGTATCTTTAACGACAACCTAATTACAACGGACAACCTAATTACGACGGGGCTAACAACCAAACAAAGACGAGAATAACCGTCGACATTTAACGACGGCCCCTTTTTATGACGGGTTCGCGACAGGAAATCCCGTCATTAATCAACCATTATTGGCCTTTAGCGACGGGATTTCATGTTTTTTTTTTTTGGTGCGAATGAGCCACGAGGGCAATGTAAATTACAAATGGGGGCAGGGGGATTCGAACCTGAGACCTATTGTACACAGGCCCTCAATCTTAACCACTAGGCCAAGACATCATTGGTGGGGATTTCCCGTTGTTAATGGTACAATTTTTTGTAGTGTAAGGTCGTGGTATTTTAAGATATACTCTGTACCTAATAATTAGAATTACTAGATATAAGGTTGTGATGTATTGTTTGTTTTTTCATGAAATAACCATTTTTTTTAGGTTCATGTGAAGATACTAATTAAAATCAATAACTAATAAAATCAATGTACACCGTCAAGTAATTGTTTTAATTTCTTTTAGTAAAATAAAATAATAATAATAATAATAAAGTAATCTTTGCAATTTTTTCAATCAAAGTGAATTGTTTTTGATGTTGATCAAGTTGGCCGAAATTCGTATGGTAAAAATGAATTTGATGAGATAAAATTTAATGAGATAAAATAAGTCAAATTAAACCTATAAGCCAAAAATAAATATATTGAAGAACATACTAACTCGTACGATGTACGGGCTTCATATCTAGTTTTTCCTATTCCAAATTTATTTCCGTATGAAAAGAATAAAAATCTTAATTTAGGGAAGATTTTGCAATAGCTACACTAAAATGGTAGCCACCATAATAAATTGAATCTCATCCTTCTATTTTTGTTGACTCATCAGAACCGTTAATTATGCTGACTTTTTTAGTTTTTATTTTTTTTTTAATTAAAATTAGTTTTACAATAAAATAAAAGTATTAAAACCCCACTTTCATACTCCAACCATCGGGAAGCAGTTTTTGTATGTGACAAAAAAAAATGAACAAAATTCTAAAACTACAATACAAAATTGATGTTCTTGACTTCTAGTTGATCTTCATAGCGGGGGATTTGATAAAAGTTCCGAAACTTCGATTCAATCGATCGCTAATTTAAAGTAGTAACGATTTTGTTAAGAAACTCAATTAATTCCATCATTTCCTTTCTTATTAACGATGAATGTGGGTATGATTTTTATTACTTTTTTTACATTACTCTGTATCATTTATTAACAAGGAATAACTCACATGTTGGAATTGAACGTTTAGGAAAATAAAATTTAAAACGGTTAATCTATCAAACAATACTTCGTATACATCTTTTATAAAGATTTTGAAGCCAATTAATTCCAACAGAAGAATGATATGTGAAGGATGAGCAGAAAGAGTAGACGATTATCAGGAAGGATTTTCTCAAGGAATAAGAAAATACAAAAAATTAAAATAAGAGTGAACGTGTTAAGATAATGGGGGGGAGGAATCCTATTTTTTGTTTAAAAAATATTTATTTATTAATAAAAAAGTCAATATAATCAACGGTTTTGAAGAGTCAACAAAGATGAAAGGCTGAGATTCATTTTATTATGGTGGCTACCATTTTATGGTAGCCATTGAAAAGTCTTCCCTTAATTTAGTTATAGTATTGCGTTTGTCTAATATATTCTTCCGAATTTTAAATAGTTGCAAGATTCCTAGCTAACAAGAATTAAGAAATGAGGCTAGTAGAAAAATATACATGTTCCGATAAAAATATATCTGTAGTCTTGTCATGATAAAAAAGTTTAATCATATTTTGTATTTAGATCTCTTGTTCTCACCAAACTCTTACAATTGCATTCTCATATCATATTATTCGCAGATTAAAACCTATTGTATTAGGAACTTTCGTAATACTATAATTCTACTCGATCTGATACAAAAAACAAAGGAAGAAGATTCTAGTATTTTGATAAACAACAATTTTATACTAATCTCCCAAGGTATATGATTATATAAGATTCTAAAGGGATAAGATTCTATTTTATTATTCCAAAACATACTAGTTCTATAATAATTAGGATTCTATTCCGATCCCTAATTAATTTTTAGATAAACAAGATCAAATATCATCTATTGGATAATTATCCCGATTTCTAAAGGGTTTAGGTTTATCCAACAACGTCTTCAAAAACTATATAAACCCCCTTAAACCTCACTTTCAAAAATCACACAAACCAACCTTCAGAATCTCTTGAGAAGTTTAAGAAAACAAAACAAAAACCCTACCAAAAAAAAAAAGAGAGAAGAAGAAGATGATGAACAAGGCAATCTTGCTCGTAGGTTTGGTAGCTCTATTCCTAGGTGGAGCCTTTGGCCAAGATGTGCAACAGGAAACCTTTTTCCGACACCCATTTCACCGTTTGCCACATGTTTTGCCGCATCCGCATCCGCATCCGCATCGTCCTCGCGTCTTGCCTAGACCAAAATACACAGGGCCACTTCCACCATTGCCTGCTAATCTCCCTGAGATAGTTGCTGGAATTGATGCTTGTAAAACTGATTTGGATACTTACCTGTTTAACAGTAATCATCCAGGTTCTGCAAGTGCTCAATGTTGTTCAGTTCTCGAAAACGATCCAAGGCCAGCAGTCAAGTTCATCCACAGCCTCGTCTGCCCCAGTGCTTCTGCACCCGTCCCTAGTGCGTAAACAACTAAACAATAGTCGTGTTAGTATTTGATTAATAAGCATGCAAAGTTGCAGGCAATATTAGGGTTAGAATTCAATTTTTCAACATTCATAGTACGTAGATTCTTTTAGTATTAGGATTTATTGTTATTTTTATATGGTATTTCTAATAACTTTATGAAAGTTTAGTTACTCGAATCCTTATCTTTCTTTATATTTTTATTTTCATGTATGTTAAGTACGTAGCAATATATTAATTTTACCTTAAAATATTATTGTTGTTTTTTAACAAAGTGATTAATCTCAGACTAAAATTGATAGTTTGATACAATGCGAGAACGGAGTACTACAACATAATTAACGAACAGGTTCCCTGTATTTTCTAATGGTTACGTTGAACCGATATATTAAATAGTTTTATGGGGTAGATTCTATCTCAATTAAAGTTACCAAAAAAAACATTCGTTTAAATATTAGTCGGAGACTCGTAGATATTAATTGAACATGGATAAAGTTTTGTTTTCTCTCCAGATTACAATCTAAGAAACAAATTACAAAATACATCTTATTCGCTTCGAATTCCTCATATGCCAATTAAGCAAATAGGCCCAAAGCGGGGAAGCCTGTTTGGGCCCCAACACGAAATTGAGCTGAAACAATACGCTACTTAGTCGGAGAATTCAAGTGTTGTAGATTTCTATCTAATTAACTACTCCCTCCGTCCCTTAATACTAGCACCGTTTCGACTGCACAAGCTTGCCAATGCAAAACTTTGACCACCAATATCTTTAACTACATATTATAAAAACTTGTAAAATATTAATATTTTGAAAATATATATTAAGATGAATGCAACAATATATTATATACTAACATTTGTTTTCATATACTAGAAATAAAATTGGGTCAAAGTGAATTATGTGAATAGTGCAAAAAGTCAAAACGGTGCGAGTATTAAGGGACAGAGGGAGTAATAAGATATATTGCTATATTCACCAATTTCATTTACAAAAACTTTTGTGTGCCCCCGATCTACGGTATTTTATTGTACATCCAAATATAAAAGTGAACCAGATAAAAGATATAAGTGACCTTATTCGAGGACTAAAGTTACCTTACTCTAGGATAAATGTGACCCTAACCATTGAAAAACGTTACCCTAACAATAAACAATGAAGTGACCTTAATCAAAAGTGATATGCTTGTACAAGTTATAACTATGACCAATACAACACCACAAATGAAAATATACACCAATACACAAATGTAATATAGGTAGTAGGTTACGTGGAGCTTCACCCCACACTATGTATAATATTGTACATTGCTCTACCATTTGAGTTAATAGCCTTGAAAATAAGGTAACTTATAACTATAATAAAGAAAACTTATAACATCAATAAGGGTAACTAAAAGAACATAACAGGTGCGGATAACCTTCCTCTTTTAGGCCGCCACACAATATATTATCGTAGATCGGTCTTTCTGAAAAGTTTGTGTTTCCTTTATACTATTTTATCTTAGCCTTAAACTCATCATATTATCTTATCTTATCTTATTATCTAATAGAATACTTCCGTTGACTAGGCAAATTTTGGGTTTCAGTAGGGTTGACTGGTTGAGTTTGGGTCAAATTCTGGGCCACTTTATTGGTTTAGTTATCCCAGATATCAAGTTGAAACTTCACTTTAGGTCTTATATTTTTGGGCTAGTAAAATGTCGGCTTAGATCAGCTTTGCCAAGTCCGGGCCCAAAAGAAAATAAGGCCTAACATTCCTAGTGTTTGTGAGGCTAGGTTTATGACTTGTTCTCTCCAACTTATAAAACCTTATTTAAAGAAGTTTTTATAAGTTACGGTTTTATAAGTTAAATAAGGTCCAATAAGATTTATACTTTAAATAAAGTCCTATAAGGTTTTATAAATTAAATAAAGTCCTATAAGTTTTAATAAGGTCGATAAGTTCCAGTAAGGTCATATAAGTTTCAATTAATAAAATATATAATGCTAGGATTATTTGTGTTGTTATATTAAATAATTCATATTTATATTATTATATGAAAATATTTTTTTGTTATTAATTAACAATAATATGTAAATATTAATATTTTTGAGGGAAATATGTAAGTATTAATTAATATGTTATTATTAATTACTATTACTTCAAAAAAAATTACTATTAATATAATTATAAGTGAAAATAATTTAATAAATATTTTTTTTAAATTACGTGTACATCACAAATTAAAGGACGATCTTTTTGATGTGATGCAAATAATCATAATATTACTTCTTTATATCAATGCATTAATTGAAAGTAAAAATTTCCAACTTTGATTTGCTTGTCTTCGACAAGTGACTTGTGAAATACTCGTAGGGAGTATCAAAATGTTGTTTTTCGTCCGTGGTAAATTTTTATTTCAAAGTATAATTTTTTTTATTAAAAAGCCAATCACAAATATTTTACAACGTGTCGAATTCATACTTGCATTTTATAAATTTTGAGTTATTATCACGAAATAATAATTTATATTATTAATACTAACATAAAAGACATACTATTCATATAAAAACTAAATAACAATACGGAGTATGAAAAATAAACGGCATTATGGTGTGATTTAGAAGTACCGCAAGAAATATTAAAGGCTAAAGGAGCACGGAAATTTTCACTACAAGAATTTGAATATTTAATGACAATCTAGTAATGACGGGTCAAAAATTACGTCGCAAAAGCCTTTTACGTCGGGGTTAACAACCAAATTAATAAAGACGGGAGCAACCGTCGCAAATGTCTTTTACGACGGATTAACGACGGGACACTACAAGAAATTGTACTATTAACGACGGGAAATCCCGTCGCTAAAAGTCAATAATTGTTGATTAACGACGGGATTTTTCGTCGCGAACCCGTCATAAAAGGGGGCCGTCGTTAATGGAAAATCCCGTCGTAAAAGACATTTGCGGCGGTTGTTCCCGTCTTTGTTGGGTTGTTATCCCCATCGCAAAAGCCCTTTTACGACGGAATTTTTACCCATCGCTATTAGGTTGTCATAAAAGATACAAGTTTTTGTAGTGGGATTTTTCATTAATGACAGTCACCTTTTATGACAGGTTCGCGACAGGAAATCCCGTCGTTAATCAACGATTATTGGCCTTTAGCCACAGGATTTCTTGTCGTCAATAATACAATTTCTTGTAGTGTTTCCCGCTGACATAATAATGATCTTGGTGCATGTCTATCAATCTATCATACTTGTAAAATTAATTTCTGATATGTATTAGAGTGTAAAAATAGTAGGTGAAAATGTTGCTATCCTAGCTATGATATGATACTCACTTCAAAACCCTTAACGACATAAATTGTATACTCCGTAGTAAGAGTTAAATTTATACTTGGCCTTTTTTCAAGTTTATTTTGGATTTCTTTTCTAATTTTCCCTTTTCATACTTATTTTAGTATGAAAAGATAAAAGTATTAACTTATGGTCCATTTGTTATTTTTTTTTTTCTAGTTTTTTGTTTTTTATAAAATCAAAAATCAAAAAATGAAAATACAAAAAGTAGTTTCTAATTTTGTTGTTGTCAATTTTCAAAATCAACATAATTAATATAGGCATGACTATTTGTTGGTTCATGATTCAATGTATATAAATCATGTAACTTTCAAAACCAAAAACTGTAAACTGAAAAGTGATACGAAACGAGCCGTTAGTTTATACTTTATAGTATATGCTTTTTGGTACATTGCGTTTGGCACTTTATTTCTTTTAATAATATATAATACTACATTCTAGAATAATTAAGCTTAGAAATTTTCGTTAAGTCAGTCAAAAATAGCTAGCCAACTTTGGAGGCAAACTTATTCGATCATGCCATTAGCCGATTCTACCTAGTAGATTTTAGATAAGCACAACACTCAGTTAACCCATCTGAGAAATGTGGGTATTATATTAGAAGCTTCTCTTTAGAATTGGACCATTATTCCCCCCCCCCCCATGTTCATCGATCACTTAGAGCATTTATGCAAAATATGAAAATCCAAATCAGAACCTCTTAACGTTATGCACTCTTTACGATGAAATTAAATGTCACATTGTCCTAATCTCTTATGACTTTTATACAATTATACAATTATACCCAATTATATAAACGATTACGTATAGTGGTATTTTTTTTAATTTTCTCTTACGATAGTTGAATTAAAATATAAGAGTTATTCGTAGACAATCACGTACATTTCATCTAAAACAACTTTATTAAATTAACGTGACAATTTTTCTGGACATCCTAAAATATTATGAAGTATATCTATACCTAGTTTATACCTAGTATTTAAAAAGGAAGACCACATTTTATTAGATGACATGTGTCAACACATGCATTTGATTAGATGACACGTGTCATCCATTCTTTCCTCCATCAAGTTGGCTTTTATTTTATTTTTGTTGTTTGATATATTGTACAACTCCAATCGTCTCTTTCACTCTATCTTCCTCATACAACATCAATTCACTAATCTATTCATTCAATATTTTTCACTCCATATTCCCGATTAACACTCAATATTAATACACTATTTAATTTATGTATTATTTCAACTTTTAAAATTTACCTTTATTTAAATCATATATTCTCTCTAAAATCACAAGCTCAATAAAATTTGAACTTAAAAAGATAAACTAAATACATAATAACCACTACACAACTGCCCGTTCTTGAACGGGCTCAAAAGCTAGTTAGTATAGGATAACGGGTGGAAGTTTATCCAAAAAGTTGCAGAGGAGTGAATGATCGATCTAGTGATCTCATGCACTTAAATGTTACGTAGTAGTAGTAGTTCTTACAAACTTTTATTCGATCTTCTATTAATTGATAAAATGAAACTTATCCAAAAATGGATTGATCCACCAAAAGGCAGGTAAATGGATGAGATCCATTGACCAAGATTGATCTTATTGTGGAATATTTACAAGTTAATCTATGGATGCTCAATGCAACTACGAGCAACCGCATTTTCTGCTTCCACCATTTGTCCATTATTTCATTTAATATATACAAACATCAATTTATTAATTATAAGTTCGTTATATATATTATCTAAAATGGATAATTGGATATATCTTGTGCATGCATGGTCGTCTGACTTATTTTGAATTTAATTTTAACTTAAATTCTATGCATGGTATATTTATTTAAAGAAATAAAGTCTTGATAAAAGAGACCACACAGGACTCAAGCCTTATCGATAAGAAACAAAGTATGATAAGTTATCCTTTTGTTTAATTAACCAATGCAATGTGAGTGGAAGACTGAAAGTGTTATCCCACATTCGCGAATAAGAAATAATGAGTTATTGGCCTGATAGTTAACACTGAGAGTATATGTATGATAGGATATAGCTTATAAGCTAGTTTGAATCACTCGTTCCCGGTTCTAATTTGTATTTCCTTTGGGATTAGTACACAAAAAAAAGGAATATTGGCGAATAAGAGGGAAAAAAAACCATAGTATAAGATCTTGAAGATGCTTCCTAGCACTACGTACTAATTGGTTATTGGATGGAATTGTATTAGCACGAACAGTGGCGAAGGGAGGGAGTTTAGGTGGGGTCTCGAGACTCCACTTGCCAAAAGAAAAAAGAAATTAACAATAATAATTTAGTTTTAGTTAATTTTTCATTTATTTTTCTTACAATACTTAATTCAGTTAATTTTTCATTACTTTTTAAGTAGTGGCTCTATCACCTATAATTTCAGTTAATTTTTCATTACTTTTGAAGTAGTGGCCCTATCACCTATAATTTCTGGATTTGCCACTGAGTACGGAACGAGTATTAACTATGATGAACACAAGTCATTGAAGTAAACCACAATGAGGGTGCCCTAACGTCATACACGTTGCCGTTGCCCAACTACGTGGTATCTACCAGTAACATACTAACATTGTTCTAATCGATTTTTCATGCAGTTCATGCAACCATTGAAGTATGACTATTTTTGTCTCACGAGAATTATTTATTTCCATATATACCTTGAAATGCAAGCTTTCGTTCCTTGATTAATTACATAACGTAAAAGGTGTAACAATAATAGCACAAAATGTACCCTTGTTGTTTTGCTCACATGATCATTGTTGTTGCCAATCAAGGTGGTTAGCACCAAAACTTCAATCTTGGGGAAAAAAAATCACATCTATACTATTATTAAAACTCCAATGCAAGGAATGTCATCTAGTCACATGTCACTTAATTTCTATTGTCGATGACATGTCGTATCGTCATCTTTGACATATTTTATTGATCATGAAAAAATGTTAATTATAGGTTTCGAACCTGTGACCTCTCATTGATTAGTTAAATATTTTAACCACTACACCACAATTCATTTTGTTGTTTCTTGTACGTGCACAATTATATTAAGTCAATATAATAATAAAAAAAAAAGTATCTTAATCATTTATTAATAGTCTCAATCACATTACTAAATGGTCATTACTTTTACGAGTTAGTAATCCTTACATGTTAAAATTTATTAAAGCATATTCAAAGCAAGATATATTGTAATGTAACAAATTAAATTAGACTCAAAATGAGTTATATAAGAATCTAATTAATCCATTTTTCTACTATACTGGGCCTCGCACGGGGCAAAAACTAGTTTCTACTTAAAACGTTCATGACATTTTATGACGTCGTGCATGCATTGTGTGCGCTTCTTAACTTTGTTTTATTAACCTTCACATGTCTCGTGACCAATCAATCTCATTATTTAGTAACATTAATTAGTTTGTTCATCATGAATTAATTATAGATACAAAAATAACTTAATTACCTAAGCTATATATACATTTATTGATCTTAATATTTGTGTTTTAATTTTTCGAAATTCCAAAAAAATGTTAACCCATCAATCGCCCAAAAATATCAAAATTCTATACAAACCAATTATTCTCATAGGTTTTCTCCTATTCATATTCTACACATTGTTACCAAATCGTCAATCCGATCGTTCACCACAACACTTAGCTACATCAAGACATACCCTCAACACAAAAAACCAAAATGAAAGCAATAATGTTAATTACAATAATGATCCTACAAACATTAGTCACATTGTAATAGGAATAGCAAGCTCGGTTGAACTATGGAAGTATCGAAAACCCTACATCGAATCATGGTGGCAACCTAACATAACAAAAGGATACCTCTTCCTAGACCGCGAACCTACAAATTTTCTCCCATGGCCTACTTCTTCTTCTCCTCCTTATCGAGTTTCAGAGAACACGACAAAGTATAAACCCTACGACAAACATCCAATGAAGAGTTTTATTCGTATGGTTAGGGTTATCGTTGAGAGTGTAAGAGAAACGTGTGGTGATCAGGGAATTAGGTGGTACGTTATAGCGGATGATGATACTATATTGTTCTTGGATAATTTGGTAGATGTTTTGCAAAAGTATGATCATAATAAGTATTTTTACATAGGTGGGAATTCCGAATCTTTGTTGTCGAACTTTGATCACTCGTTTAAGATGGCGTTTGGCGGAGGTGGTTACGCTATAAGTCGGCCTCTTGCCGTGGCGTTGGCGAAGAATTTGGATGTTTGTATCAAGAGGTATACTGATTTTTATGCAAGTGATCAATTTATTCAGTCTTGTGTGGCGGATTTGGGAGTTTCTCTAACACGAGAAAAAGGGTTTCATCAGGTAATTAATTTCACAATTCATAAAACTTTGATGTGATATTTACATGTGTAACATGTTCATAAATTACATAAGGGTACATTTGAAAATTTGTACCGACAATTTAATTGAACTTGTAAGCTATGACAATTAATTTCTTAAACAATATGAATTTTACATGCAAATACGCTCTTACTAGCTAGAATCATCTCTACAATTTTTTTAAGCCGGAAATCTTTCCTACAAAGTATATGGGAATGTTTGGTAATTATGAAAATTTTGGAGAAAAAAAATATCTATTTGAGGTGAATAAGAGGTTTGACCATTCAAAAAGTTGATGGGGTATTTGGTTAGGAGAGGTTTGGAAGAGGTATAATGTTGGGATTGAAAAGCTAATTTTGAAAAGGGTCAATACAAGAGCTTTTTGCGTTAGAGGTTTGAAGAAGTTGGTGTAAACAAATTTTTCCTGATAATGTCCAAGGGTGCGTTCTATTCTCCTTATTTTCACTGACTTTTTCTGAACTTATTAGAATTTATCAAAACTTAATTTAGTTACAAATTGTGCTTGAATAACAGTTATTTTTCCTGAACTTATCTGAACTTCTTTTTCCTAAAATAAATGGCAATAAGGTAAACAGAACAAAGCCTAAAATAACAACTCTTACCAACCTACATTACTTTATAGCAATGTCCTTAATGGTCATTTTAGACATTAAGCAACAAACTAATGACTAATTTACCAAACACTTTACACAACCATGCAGCTAATTCATGTTATAGCCAGTCAAACCAGCTAATACGTACAAACATCTAACAACTAACTAGTCAAACCAGCTAATACGTACAAACAATTACATAGTAATTAACAACTAGTCAAAGCAGCTAACAACTAATCACCAGACATGGCCTGTACTCACATTTTGCTTATAGAGTTATAGCAAGTGATTTGCTAGTACAACGTAACATGCAATTACACTTAACGTAACAACAATCAAATTCATTACCCCCATAATACATTACCCTCAATCGATCCAAGCATGCCCTTATTGTAAACATGTTGCATGATATAGTACTCGATTTTCTCGATGCAGATTGATCTACACAATGACTTATTAGGGTTTCTATCATCACACCCACAAGCTCCAATAATCTCTCTTCACCACCTCGACAGGGTTGATCCTCTCTTCCCCGGCATGAATCGCGTCGAAGCACTTAACCACCTAGTCAAAACTGCCAATGTAGATCAATCTAGGCTCCTACAACAAACAATTTGCTACGACAAAATAAAAAACTGGTCATTTTCTATAGCATGGGGTTACACATCTCAAATATACGAGAAAATCGTACCACCAAGTGTACTAGAAATGCCCCTTGAGACATTTTCGGCATGGAAGAAACCTCCACAACATCCTTTTATTTTTAACACTCGAAGTCTCCCCAAAAACCCTTGTGATATGCCTCATGTTTTCTTTCTCCAATCGTTGGAGAAAATTGATGTGAAAAATCAAATTGTTGCGAGTTATATTCAAAGAGGAGCGAAAAATGTCACACATAATTGTTCACGGTCATCAACGAGTTCCTCCCTTCCTAGGGACATTGTCAAGGTTATAGTTATTTCTCCTGCTACCAAATATTTTCCTGAGGTAAATTAGTTCCATATATTTAATTTAATTTAATTTTTTATTTTACGTTTTATGATTAGTCAGTTTCTATAAATTTTCGATATCACATGCAGTCAGTTTTAAGTTTTTGGCTTCATGAATTTTAAAGTCACTTACATAGGTTGAATGAGCTAAAAAAACCAAGAGTACGTCATACATATAGTAGTTATGTTGATTTCGAAATCTTGCAACAAAAAACTGCATTTTATAATTTTTATATTTTTTTTAGTTTTCTTAAAGGATAAATTATTTTTTACCATCTAAAAAAACTAAAACTTGTATTTTACCACCTTTGAAAAAAAATTAAAACTTGTTTTTCAACACCTGAAAAATGGAAAAATATATAAAAATCTTATGTAGGGGGCCATAATAACGGTAATACGTCTTATATGTTCTATTCTTCCACGATTTTGTATTTAACTCTCTTCTCTTCCCCAACTTCCTCATGTTCCATGAATTTACATAATTTTTCACCAACATTAATTGAAAAAATTGACAAATTTAATGGAAGTAAAGAGAGAAGGGTGAAAGACTTAAAGAAAATCACACAAGGAGTGTAAAAAATTGGAGGAAAGTTGAATTAGGTAGCCATGCATAAAGGTTTCATCTATTTTTTCGTTTTCAGGTGGTAAAAAAACAAGTTTTAAGTTTCTTTAGGTGATAAAATACAAGGTTCAATTTTTTAGGTGGTAAAAAATAAATTTTCGATTTTTGTAGAAGGTAAAAACAATTTATCCTTTCTTAAAATAAAAATAAAAAACCGGAAACTAAAAACAATAGCATACATTAATTACTTAATTGTGTTGGTTGCTTTTTTACTAACAGGCGGGAACGAGAAGGGAATGTTGTGATGTTGTTATAGATCAAGTTGAGAAGAATGTAACCACAATCAAGTACAGAGCTTGCTTGAAAAATGAAATATTGGGCATCTATTGAGAATTTGAGACTAAAAGATGCATTGGCCGGCCGATGCATCGGAAAATAGGACAAGGCCCGTTTGCGGTCCAGTCCCGTCCGGTCCGGGCTTACAATTATGTATGGAAAATTATACCATAATTATTTTTAAGTCTCATGTTTATCAGTTTATCACATCATTTTGATTTTTGAATAATATACACATTTTTTTTCTTAATTCTTTTCAACTGTTTTCATTCTCCATTAAATTGGCCATATGGGTTTTGATGACACCCATCAGAAGAAGAGAGAGTCCATTAAACACTACAAGAAATTGTACTATTAATTACGGAAAATCCCGTCGTAAAAAGCCAATAATTGTTGATTAAGGACGGGATTTTCCGTCGCGAACCCGTCATAAAAGGGGGCCGTCGTTAATGGAAAATCTCGTCATTAACCCGTCGTAAAAGACATTTGCGACGGTTGTTCCCGTCTTTGTTGGGTTGTTATTCCCGTCGCAAAAGCCCTTTTGCGACGGGATTCTTACCCGTCGTTATTAAATTGTCATAAAAGATACAAATTTTTGTAGTGAGACAAGATTAATGGATCTGATACCATTTTAAAATCATACGAAGTATGAAGCTACAATAAAGGGAGTATGCTCGTAGCTGGTTTTTATAGCCTCCTAAAATAAATACTCTGTATCTCACTTTTTTTTAATCAATGTGAAACTCTCATATGTGATATTTTGTAGGACTAGACCTCTACAACTTTGAGAGCAAAACATTTGAACCGATCATTTGAATACTTCAAGTTCAATTAGTCACCTAGAAACAAGGCTCCTAATATTACACCTCATAGTCCCATTTAAGGAAAGGTGAGAGACCTACCTCACAATTATGTTGATAGTGTGTTAGTTACTAATAGGTTGCAAATATAATCAACATATACTTGTCACTAAAAAAAATCAAATTATCATCATGAAATTAATCAATATAATTGAAAAAAAAAATAGTTGATAACTACGTACAAACTACTTTTGAGGACTAACCTTTATCCTACGCAAAATTCCTTGAACATAAATCACAAGTGCACGTCACAGAATAGAATTATCCTAACACTTCTAAACATACAAACTTGAAGTTACTATTCCTACAATAGTGTTAGGACTGTATTGCCCCCGCCTCTCAATCTTTACTACTGGTTTGCCCCTCTAAGAAGATCATGCCACGCGTTCCAGTCATCCCTGTTTCCCTTCTCCCTCTTTCCCTGCTTCTTTCTTTCACCCCTGGTTTTTGGATGGTGTTTCGACAAACCCTACGCTCTGCTCATCCGCCCCCATTTTCACTCTCCTCCCCCTTCTTCTTTCTCTCTCCTTCATTGTTCTTCCCTGCTACATCAATCTTCTCACCAATAACTGAACCTGGTCGGTGATATTCCAACCAACATGTTTTCTCTCACCTTTTCACTCCTTCTCTGCTGCTTTCAGAACGCTTCAAGATTATGTCGGTTTATGGCGATCGTGTTAGGTTATGATACATATGACATTACATAGATCATGCGGAAACAACCATTAACTCAGGACAACATATTATTTACACATAATCATTTAGCATAGTTTAGATGCATACTCTTTGTTGCGTGCCTTCCCTAGCTGCGCCCGAACCGAACAAGAACAAGTCTTTAGGACTCCAAGTGTCGTCCCTCCGTAGATAGTCCACAGCACGTCCGGATCCGCCTTAAGATTGACCAACTAGAATCGCCCTTAAGGTTCTAATATTTTCGGCTGGGTAGGCAAGAATATTGGCTGATTTTTCTGCTTAAAAATCTTAGTTTTGAATACTTGAAACTCGTGTGTAAATAATGACCCCTAGGCCTTTATTTATAGAGTTTATGGAAAAGGAATCGCAATCCTAGTAAGATACGAATTAATTGAAATTAGAATCCTACATGAATTCTATTTAATTAATTTATCTAATTAGGAATAGGAATTTAATCACACACTAACTCTTGCAGTTTTAGGAATCACGCATGAGCACAAACTCACACACACACACGGCAGCCACAAGGCCTGCCCATGCGCATGCGAGCAGCAGCCCATGCAGCGCGGCCCACGCATCCGTGGCCTTGGCGCGCGCTGGGCTTGTGGCGTGCGTGCTTGCTGGGCGATGGCCCGGCTTCGTGCTGGGCCTTCGTCCGGCAGGCCTCGTCCGATGCTAATTCGTACGATACGCTTCCGATTAAATTTCCATTTCCGGAATCTATTTCCGATACGAACAATATTTAATATTTCCGATTCCGGAATTAATTTCCGTTTCGAACAAATATTTAATATTTCCGTTTCCGGAATTATTTTCCGATTCCGGCAATATTTCCGATTCTGACAATATTTCCGTTTCCGGCAATATTTCCGATTCTGGTAATATTTCCATTTCCAATAATATTTTCCGATACGTACCATGTTTCCGTTTCCGGCAACATCTACGACTTGGATAATATTCATATTTCCGATACGATCCATATTTCCGTTTCCGGCAATATCATCGTTTCCGGAGTATTCATTTCTTGCCTGTGACGATCTTAGCTCCCACTGAAACCAAGATCCGTCGGTTCCGAATATTCATAGATGGAGTATTTAATGCCATTAAATACTTGATCCGTTTACGTACTATTTGTGTGACCCTACGGGTTCAGTCAAGAGTAAGCTGTGGATTAATATCATTAATTCCACTTGAACTGAAGCGGCCTCTAGCTAGGCATTCAGCTCACTTGATCTCACTGAATTATTAACTTGTTAATTAATACTGAACCGCATTTATTAGACTTAACATAGAATGCATACTTGGACCAAGGGCATTATTTCCTTCAGTCTCCCACTTGTCCTTAGGGACAAGTGTGCATTTCCTAATTCCTTTGTCGCTCGATGCTTGCTCTTGAACATAAGGTAAGAGTTGTCATCCTTATTATGTCCAGAGGTGTTCCTCGGTTTCAGAGTTCAACTGATCAAATAAACAGATAATCATAGCCTATGATTCATCCGAGCACGGCCATGCATTTCACAGTTTCTAGCTCTCCGAGTGGCCTTGTACAACTTTTAAGCATCTCATCCCGATTTATGGGAGGACAATCCCAATCTTGCGATCTTGAGATTAGACTTCGTTTGATAGGTGATTACCTGAGCGTTGCCTTTATAGCCTCCTTTTACGGTGCGACGGTTGGTCAACGTCAAAGCAACCAGTTCTCAAACAAGTAATCTCAAATCACTCAGGTATTGAGGATTTAGTGTCTAATAATTTAATGAAATTTACTTATGACAGACTTTCATCTCTTACAGTAAAGTTTCATAGGTCTTGTCCGATACTAGTCTTCCCAAAGTAAGTATCTATGCAAATGATTATGACATTGCCATGTCCACATAGTTCAAGAAACAGAACTACTAGTCATCTTGCATTCTAATCGTCTAACGTTTTCTATGCGTCCAATTTTATAGAAAACTCCGATTAGGGACCATTTTCAATCTTTGACATTCAAGTTCACTTGATAGACATTTCTTAGTCACAGGACTGGTCCTGACAGTCTATCTTGAATATATCGTCAAATTGAAGGGACTCATCATTTAATACTAAACCAAGATTAAATGGAATATGAAAATACATTTCATATATGATAAATGTTCAACCCCAATGTTTTACAAGCATGGGCCTCAAACCCATCTTCTAAAACAGTTCATGGAATTCAAAGCTATGCTTGATTTCCAGTGCTACAATGTGAGTGTTGCTTCTCACTTGTTGCATAGGTTTAGTTATCATGCTTTGCCAATCTTAATATCCTTTTCATCGAATGTTCTTCGAGATATGATGATAAGATCTTTTCGAGTTTGTTTATTATGTGATCTAGTCTTTCTTACTTCGATGGTGGTTTTACTCATTTTGCAATGAAGAACCATCAAGTTAGCAGACGTTTTTCTTGCTTCAAGAGTGGTTCTACGCATTTTTCAATGAAGAATCATCAAGCCAGCAGATAGGTGATCTACCCAAGTTCAGTGAAGAACTTTAAACAACCCTGTTTTATTGCTTCTTAGGCAATAATTACTTTTACTTCAACTTTATAGGTTGCTAGTGATGCTTTGTCTGGATTTACCTATCCAGGCAGTTCATAGATATGTGGAAGATTCTCCAACTATATCTTGGAACATAGAAATTATTATTTTAATTTCCCACGCAACAACTCATGGTCTCCAACCCATGTTGCCATTTTCAAAACACGATGCTCTATAGCTCGTCCTTATCAATGGTTAACTCCAAAGGGTCTTGCTTGATCCTTTGCCAGTGTTTATGCGTGTAGCATCAATATTTAGCATATCTTTATTTCCTTGAATCAAGAACTATTCCTATGTACCTTTTCAAGTACCATAAGTATTCTTGATCTCAATCTAGTTGATCTTCACTTAGATCAATAGAGATTGGTATATGTTCGTCATGCCTAAAGTCATACGATACGTTTTTGGCGATCCTCATATTATATCATACATGATAAATTCTTTTGCAGAATAATTCCCAATTGAATTCTATTCATGTAACTTTAGCTCATTCAATTTTAGTAGATACTGAATCCAGCTAAATTCTTTGACATATAATATAGGTTAAGAATCTCATTTAGACTCTTTGATGTTTAACTTAGTAAATGCTTATACATAGTTCAAACATTCTTTACTTAGATTTATTCACATGGATCGAATATCTCCAATGGAGACTTTCGTGTTTGATTTAGTAAATGCCATTACTTAATCTAAAACAATATTATAAGATCTTTGTAAATAGATCTTAATACCCAATATGTACTAAGTTTCGCCATGGTCCATCATTGATGAATAATTTCAAATCTAAGTCATTAGCATTTGAATGTTATTTCACAATAGAGAGATATGTGTGTGATACACATAGGACCAAATAAGTTCTTATGTACTCCCACTAAACTTCTTATACATCTATAAGAATCATGTATATTTTATGAAACTAAAATGCTTATTAGCTTCACTTAAAATACAGTTCCAATTCCCAATTGCTTGCTTAAATCTGTACTTAGATTTTATAAGCTAGCTTTCCTTTTCAAGCATTTATTTGGATCCACAAATCCTATGACATGCCATGTACATAGTTTATTCCAACATTTGATTGAGGAATACTTTTGTCATCCAATTGCCATATTTACCAATATGCAATTATTGCTTGAATTATAGACTTGAAGCATTACGATTTTGCATGAGGTTTCAACACAATCCACATCGTGAATTTGCTTGTAACTTTTAGCAACTAATCTAGCTTTGTGTGTGAACACAATTCATGTTTGATGGTTTTTATCCTTAAAACAAACTTGCAACCAATAGGTGTGAAACTATTCTTGCAAATCAACAAAATTTCAATTTTGTCATCAAAACATTGAGTATGTTTTATGGCCTCTAACCATTTAAAACATTTGAGTCTATATATGGCCTCTAACCATTTTAGGGAATCTAGGTTTCGTCATAGCTTTCTTACAAGTCACAAACTCATTAATCTACATGATAATAGTTTGACTGCAAGTTGTAGGTTTCTTCACTATTTAATAGAAGAATCTCATAGCTTCATTGACCTGATCTCTATGTTTCTTCACTATCTAATAGAAGAATCTCATAGTTTCAGTGACTTGAATTCTATGCCTACTTGGGTATAGAACATCAAACAATAGAATATCAATAGCCACTTGAAAGTCCTTTGAATATTCTGTTCTCCTTGAAGCACTTGTAAAGTCTTCTAAGAGATGTTTATTCTTTAAAGCCACTTGTAAAGTCTTTACAGAATAAGTTCGGATTTTCTGAAGCACTTCGAAAAGCCTCCGGAATGTCCGTTTATGTTTGTTGTTCGCCTCGAAGATTTTCGAGGTCTATTTTCTCCCACTTGTCATTTTGGAAACGAATCTCCAAAAGGACATTATTTCGAGCAAACAAACATTATGTTCTCAAAAATTCGTGGTAGAAACAATACCCTTGTGTCTCATTTGAATAAATCACAATGAAACATATATCTAGACTTGGGCCTTAGTTTGTTGAATAACAAATACTAAGCTCCCACTGAGTTTAGCAACTCTTTAGATATATATAATTGAAAAGATATCCTGAAATTATTTTTCAATAGCTTTGACGAATTTGGTTTAGTTTGGTGGTAGTTGAGCATTTTGTTTTAGAAATTATAGGAAAAGTCTTTATGATTCATCATTGATCGAATCAAGTACTAATTGACTTCGATCATTCCAACGTAGATATGCCATATCTTATGGAGCTAGATTGTGAAATTACAACACACAATCATTGATGATCATATTTGGTCTCAAGTAATCATCAACATGATCTAACCTAGATCTTTATGATTTCTTGCCGAGTGGATTTTATACTTCTGAATCTTTGAACTAGCCAAACAGATTCAACTTATATCACATTTGAGTAAATAAACCTATATTCACTCAAATCCATGTGAAATAATAAAGTCATAAAACCTTTCTTTAGCTTTGAACTCTATCGTCTAGGCGTTCTAACAATAGTTCATATTCTTTGTTACTTTCAACAAGTAAGACTAGCTTGTCTTAAGTTGATCTAGAAATCAATTAACTTTCAAAAGTCCATCAAAATAGAGCTTATGAATGTTAACTTGTTGATATGGTCTAAGCAACAATGCCAAAGATTTAATGGAACTCAAATCAAGGGTTTGATTTGAACCTAGTAAAGTTCTTTAAAGAGTTGTTTGTTTTAATCAAGCATATTGACTCAACCTGTAATTGACCATTTCATTCAAATAAACAAACAAACATTGTTTTTGTTTTTCTTGAATGTGAGTCTTTCTGTGTTTGAAAACAGAAATTTAGGTATGTTGATTATGGAACAAAATAGCCATTAAGTTCCAGCCTTTTGAAAGGACTTAAAACAAACTTAGATGACCCTACAATTAATGTAGCAATGCCATGCTTCATTTCCCACTTGTAGGTCATTAGTGTATCCTAGCTTCAATTGTTTGAGTTATTACCGAAGTAAGAACCTCAAGCGGTATATGATACCAAGGAAGTTTGATTGCTAGGTCACTCCTCTTTAAACATAAACTTATAGGTAGAAACGGAATCGTAAATTCCTTTCATATGTTCCTTTGTTTTCCTATTTCTTGTACCCTTTCTTATAGTCTTAAGAATTGAATTCTTTAGTTTTGACTTTTATACTTTGTTAGACATGTCCAATGTCACCAACAAGGTTCTTTTCCATTTTAATTTATGTTGAATATTCTGTTTCAACTAGATGATCTTACAAGAAGCTTCTAAAGTTCTCTAAGCATCGATCTATTCGAATGTCTAGGGACTAGACTCATTCGAGAATTAAATGGTCAAAGATATTAGGTTGTTAACCATTGGTAAAGCTGAGCGTTTAAGCTCAATGCTTTATGATCTCAAAACTACATTGTATTTTGAATTCACAAGCACCAATTGGTTTGCCATTCGATTTTGATCTTCGAAAACAACTATAAAAGTCGCTAAAAGAAACGTACATTTTAAATTGCTCACTTTCTCTCATTTCCGTGAATCGTTCTTGGATTCACTACCAATCAAGGAAATTTACTGTTACCTTTCTAAAAGGATTTATTGCAGTGCAAGATATTTAATTATAAACAATAATTAAAACATACATTGAAGCATGCAAAGTCTAAACATTTATCATGAATAATAACTTGAAATTAAAGCAACCATGCAATTCAAACAAGTTATTAGCATTTTATTCGATTTTATTGTTCCGGCAGGTGTGAATAAAATGATTCCAAGATCCTAAAATCATTGAAGAACTAAGCACAGTTTGTCGACTTAATCCTAAAACATCTTAGGTAAGCAAAAGCCTTTTGCTAATAGTCTAGAAACTATTCTTGGTTGATAGGTACGTCTAAGAACTTATTAGGTAAACCTATCGATTTTGCCACGACATAAAAGGACTCCTTACTTATATCGTTGAGTTTCACCAAAACTAACATGTACTCACCATTATTTGTGTACCTTGCCCCTTTAGGACCAATAAGTAACACCTCGCTGAGCGAAAACTATTACTAGATTGATGTAAAGGATATCCAAGCAAGTGTATATTTTGGCATGGCACCTTTTAACTCAATTTTTAAGTTTGGAACTTAAGGCTCTTACTATGTTGGTTAGATTTTAAGTGAACTAAAATCCTTAATCATGCAACATAATCAAGCTTTTGATCTTATGCATTTTAAGACATATTTAAAACAATAAATAACTTAAAACATGCATAAGATATTTGTGATCTAGTATGGCCCGACTTCATCTTGAAGCTTTGACTTCAAAGTCCGTCTTGAAAATCTCCGTGGGAGGCACCATTTTCTTCAAATAGGATAAGCTATAACTAATTACAACTATTTGATGGTTCGCAGACCATATTTGAATTGAAAAATAACTTTGGTACTTTAGACCAATTACATTCAAATTAATGGTACGCAGACCATATTTTCTATCCTATTTGGGCCATACTAGTCACTTCATAACCTGCAAAACAGTACATGTACAATATATACCATTCATCCATTCATTATCATGAATGGCCCACATAGCTGGTTAGTAAAACACATTATGCATCACGTAAACATTTGCAGCAATTAATCAAGGGCACCAATAATCTACCAATTATTCAGTCCTTATTAATTCTAATCGAGTTGTTTTAACCTTAAGGATTTGTAGACCTAATCAAGAGTTTATGACTAAAAAGCGCTCCCACTCAAACCAATAAATTCATATGCTTTACTAATTTTAAACATAAAATTGTATTTCTAGTCTAACCGGAAACATACAAATTTAATTAAAATTTAAAGCTCATATAAATTTATAATTGAATCCAAAAATTTAATTTAATTTCAGTCGTATTTAAATTAATTCATGATTTTAATTTTAGTAAAATAATTAGAATAAATTCCATTTATTATAATTATAATATTCAAAATTAAAATCCAAGAAATTAATTCAAATTATTAATTTTAAAATTAATTAAAATTACGTGAACTGAAATTTTCAAATTAAACATTCAAAACGATCTAATCGTAACGCAAACACCCTACGCGTTGCACGCCCATGGGCCGTACGCACACAGCCATTGCTGGCCATGTGCGCGCAGCCCATGCGCTCGTCGCATAGCTGCTGCTGTCCTATCGCAAGCCTCCGCACAGCGCCCCATCGCACGCGAGCTATCGCTCGCAGTGCGCGCGCGCGAGATCGCTCGCTGGGCGCGCTGGCTCGCTCGCTGGGGCGCGACATCGCTCGCTGGGCGAGCGACATCGCGCGCTGCGCGCGCGAGCCATGCTGGGCGCAGCGCTCGTGGCACGCGAGCTTGCGCTCGCTGCGCGCGAGGCTGCGCGCACTTGTGCGAGGCAGCGCGCGTTGTGGCGCAGCTCGCTTGCTGCCCACACGCGACTGCCTTGGCTCGCCCTTCGCCCATGCCCATTCGTTCATTGCTCGTGGCACACGACACAAGGCAGGGCTGCTGCCTTGTGCTCGTGCACTACGCCCTTGCTCATTGCATTCGTGCCGCACGGGCGACGAGCTCCCTTGCTCGTCGTCGCATGCCCGCATTATACAACACCCCTTAAGGGTAACACGAAGCGTCCATTGCTTCGTGCGTGCAAGTTATTTGAACGAATCGCATAAAATTTTAAAATTTATATTTAAAATTAATGACAAATTAATAAATTTTATTAATTTCATAATTTTAGGGCGAAAAAATCGAAAATTTATTATCCAATTGATTTCCGATTGATATGGATTCAAGTCTAGGTCATAAAAATTTAAAATTTATCGTAAATTTACAATTTTTATGGTGGTTTTTAATCATAGGTTTCTAATTAAATTACAATTAATTATGAAAATCAAATTAATTCTAAATTATTCTAATTTTCAACAAATTAATCATAATTACAAATTAGATTGCATAATTAACAAGACTAGGCATTCAAACTTGTTAAACATATGCAGTAGGTCAATCAAAAATTCAAGATTTATCAACAAGAATCGCAAATATTTAATTTAACATCTTAAATTTACGAAATTTTGCATTCGAAAAACTAAAACCTTCGAAAAGTCATAGTTAGGCTTCGAATTTGAGAATTCTGGGTTCGGCAGAAAAATACTTTTTTTGTCAAAATTTTAGAATGCCTTTTACATGCGGAATTGACACAAAAATCACTCAATTCGGATGAGTGACGAAGAAACTGCCGAAAAACTGCGTACATATAATTAAATAAACGCAATTTGCAATTAATTAACAATTACGAAAATTAATCACCCCTTTTAATTCTTGCAAATTTGTAATATTTAACCATGTTCATGCAATTTAGATTATGAAAATAATAAGGGGCTCGTGATACCACTGTTAGGTTATGATACATATGACATTACATAGATCATGCGGAAACAACCATTAACCCAGGACAACATATTATTTACACATAATCATTTAGCATAGTTTAGATGCATACTCTTTGTTGCGTGCCTTCCCTAGCTGCGCCCGAACCGAACAAGAACAAGTCTTTAGGACTCCAAGTGTCGTCCCTCCGTAGATAGTCCACAGCACGTCCGGATCCGCCTTAAGATTGACCAACTAGAATCGCCCTTAAGGTTCTAATATTTTCGGTTGGGTAGGCAAGAATATTGGCTGATTTTTCTGCTTAAAAATCTTAGTTTTGAATACTTGAAACTCGTGTGTAAATAATGACCCCTAGGCCTTTATTTATAGAGTTTATGGAAAAGGAATCGCAATCCTAGTAAGATACGAATTAATTGAAATTAGAATCCTACATGAATTCTATTTAATTAATTTATCTAATTAGGAATAGGAATTTAATCACACACTAACTCTTGCAGTTTTAGGAATCACGCATGAGCACAAACTCACACACACACACGGCAGCCACAAGGCCTGCCCATGCGCATGCGAGCAGCAGCCCATGCAGCGCGGTGAAGGAAATAATGCCCTTGGTCCAAGTATGCATTCTATGTTAAGTCTAATAAATGCGGTTCAGTATTAATTAACAAGTTAATAATTCAGTGAGATCAAGTGAGCTGAATGCCTAGCTAGAGGCCGCTTCAGTTCAAGTGGAATTAATGATATTAATCCACAGCTTACTCTTGACTGAACCCGTAGGGTCACACAAATAGTACGTAAACGGATCAAGTATTTAATGGCATTAAATACTCCATCTATGAATATTCGGAACCGACGGATCTTGGTTTCAGTGGGAGCTAAGATCGTCACAGGCAAGAAATGAATACTCCGGAAACGATGATATTTCCGGAAACGGAAATATGGATCGTATCGGAAATATGAATATTATCCAAGTCGTAGATGTTACCGGAAACGGAAACATGGTACGTATCGGAAAATATTATTGGAAATGGAAATATTACCAGAATCGGAAATATTGCCGGAAACGGAAATATTGTCAGAATCGGAAATATTGCCGGAATCGGAAAATAATTCCGAAAACGGAAATATTAAATATTTGTTCGAAACGGAAATTAATTCCGGAATCGGAAATATTAAATATTGTTCGTATCGGAAATAGATTCCGGAAATGGAAATTTAATCGGAAGCGTATCGTACGAATTAGCATCGGACGAGGCCTGCCGGACGAAGGCCCAGCACGAAGCCAGGCCATCGCCCAGCAAGCACGCACGCCACAGCCCAGCGCGCACAAGGCCACGCATGCGTGGGCCGCGCTGCGTGGGCTGCTGCTCGCATGCGTGGGCAGCCCTTGTGGCTGCCGTGTGTGTGTGAGTTTGAGCTCATGCGAGATTCCTGAATCTGCAAGAGTCAGTGTATGATTAAATGTCTATTCCTATTGGATAAATTGATTAAGTAGAATTCATGTAGAATTCAAATTCCAATTAATTCGCATCCTACTAGGATTACGATTCCTTTTCCATAACTCTATAAATAAAGGCCTAGGGGTCATAATTTATACATAAGTTTCAAAGTATTCAAAAGTGAGGTTTTTGAGAGAAAATTCAAACACCCATCTTGCCCCAAAAGTGCCGAATTTTCTGAGTACCTTAAGGGCGATTCTAGTTGGTCAATCTTAAGGCGGATCCGGACGTGCTGTGGACTTTCTACGGAGGGACGACACTTGGAGTCCTAAAAGACTTGTTCTTGTTCGGTTCGGGCGCAGCTAGGGAAGGCACGCAACAAAGAGTATGCATCTAATTATGCTATATGATTATGTGTAAATAATATGTTTCCTGGGTTAATGGTTGTTTCCGCATGATCTATGTAAATGTCATATGTATCATAACCTAACAGTGGTATCACGAGCCCCTTATTATTTTCATAATCTAAATTGCATGAACATGGTTAAATATTACAAATTTGCAAGAATTAAAAGGGGTGATTAATTTTCGTAATTGTTAATTAATTGCAAATTGCGTTTATTTAAATATATGTACGCAGTTTTTCGGCAGTTTCTTCATTACTCATCCGAATTGAGTGATTTTTGTGTCAATTCCGTATGTAAAAGGCATTCTAAAATTTTGACAAAAATAGTATTTTTCTGCCGAACCCAGAATTCTCAAATTCGAAGCCTAACTATGACTTTTCGAAGGTTTTAGTTTTTCGGATGCAAAATTTCGTAAATTTAAGATGTTAAATTAAATATTTGCGATTCCTGTTGATAAATCTTGAATTTTTTATTGACCTACTGCATATGTTTAACAAGTTTGAATGCCTAGTCTTGTTAATTATGCAATCTAATTTGTAATTATGATTAATTTGTTGAAAATTAGAATAATTTAGAATTAATTTGATTTTCATAATTAATTGTAATTTAATTAGAAACCTATGATTAAAAACCACCATAAAAAATTGTAAATTTACGATAAATTTTAAATTTTTATGACCTAGACTTGAATCCATATCAATCGGAAATCGATTGGATAATAAATTTTCGATTTTTCGCCCTGAAATTATGAAATTAATAATATTTATTAATTTGTCATTAATTTTAAATATAAATTTTAAATTTTATGCGATTCGTTCAAATAACTTGCACGCACGAAGCAATGGACGCTTCGTGTTACCCTTAAGGGGTGTTGTATAATGCGGGCATGCGACGACGAGCAAGGGAGCTCGTCGCCCGTGCGGCACGAATGCAATGAGCAAGGGCGTAGTGCACGAGCACAAGGCAGCAGCCCTGCCTTGTGTCGTGTGCCACGAGCAATGAACGGATGGGCATGGGCGAGGGGCGAGCCAAGGCAGTCGCGTGTGGGCAGCAAGCGAGCTGCGCCACAGCGCGCGCTGCCTCGCACAACAGCGCGCAGCCTCGTGCGCAGCGAGCGCAAGCTCGCGTGCCACGAGCGCTGCGCACAGCATCACTCGCGCGCACAGCGCGCGACGTCGCCCGCCCAGCGAGCGATGTCGCGCACCAGCGAGCGATGGCTCGCGCGCGCGCAGCGAGCGATGGCTCGCGCGCACCAGCGAGCGATCTCGCGCGCCAGCGAGCGATGGCTCGCGCGCACCAGCGAGCGATCTCGCGCGCCAGCGAGCGATGGCTCGCGCGCACCAGCGAGCGATCTCGCGCGCCAGCGAGCGATCTCGCGCGCCAGCGAGCGAACCAGCGCGCCCAGCGAGCGATCTCGCGCGCGCACTGCGAGCGATAGCTCGCGTGCGATGGGGCGCTGTGCGGAGGCTTGCGTATGGGACAGCAGCAGCTATGCAACGAGCGCATGGGCTGCGCGCACATGGCCAGCAATGGCTGTGTGCGTACAGCCCATGGGCGTGCAACGCGTAGGGTGTTTGCGTTTCGATTAGATCGTTTTGAATGTTTAATTTGAAAATTTCAGTTCACGTAATTTTAATTAATTTTAAAATTAATAATTTGAATTAATTTCTTGGATTTTAATTTTGAATATTATAATTATAATAAATGGAATTTATTCTAATTATTTTACTAAAATTAAAATCATGAATTAATTTAAATGCGACTGAAATTAAATTAAATTTTGGATTCAATTATAAATTTATATGAGCTTTAAATTTTAATTAAATTTGTATGTTTCCGGTTAGACTAGAAATACAATTTTATGTTTAAAATTAGTAAAGCATATGAATTTATTGGTTTGAGTGGGAGCACTTTTTAGTCATAAACTCTTGATTAGGTCTACAAATCCTTAAGGTTAAAACAACTCGATTAGAATTAATAAGGACTGAATAATTGGTAGATTATTGGTGCCCTTGATTAATTGCTGCAAATGTTTACGTGATGCATAATGTGTTTAACTAACCAGCTATGTGGGCCATTCATGATAATGAATGGGTGAATGGTATATATTGTATATGTACTGTTTTGCAGGTTATGAAGTGACTAGTATGGCCCAAATAGGATAGAAAATATGGTCTGCGTACCATTAATTTGAATGTAATTGGTCTAAAGTACCAAAGTTGTTTTTCAATTCAAATATGGTCTGCGTACCATCAAATAGTTGTAATTAGTTATAACTTATCCTATTTGAAGAAAATGGTGCCTCCCACGGAGATTTTCAAGACGGACTTTGAAGTCAAAGCTTCAAGATGAAGTCGGGCCATACTAGATCACAAATATCTTATGCATGTTTTAAGTTATTTATTGCTTTAAATATGTCTTAAAATGCATGAGATCAAAAGCTTGATTATGTTGCATGATTAAGGATTTTAGTTCACTTAAAATCTAACCAACATAGTAAGAGCCTTAAGTTCCAAACTTAAAAATTGAGTTAAAAGGTGCCATGCCAAAATATACACTTGCTTGGATATCCTTTACATCAATCTAGTAATAGTTTTCGCTCAGCGAGGTGTTACTTATTGGTCCTAAAGGGGCAAGGTACACAAATAATTGTGAGTACATGTTAGTTTTGGTGAAACTCAACGATATAAGTAAGGAGTCCTTTTATGTCGTGGCAAATTCGATAGGTTTACCTAATAAGTTCTTAGACGTACCTATCAACCAAGAATAGTTTCTAGACTATTAGCAAAAGGCTTTTGCTTACCTAAGATGTTCTAGGATTAAGTCGACAAACTGTGCTTAGTTCTTCAATGATTTTAGGATCTTGGAATCATTTTATTCACACCTGCCGGAACACATAACTTGAATAAAATGCTTAATAAACATTGAATTATGCATGTATGCTAGAATTTAAGTTTATTAAGAGAAACTGTGAATGGTTATTTATTTGTTTATTCTTTTCAATTGTAGTTTTAATATGGCAAACAACAATCAAAACATCATCATGGGTTCTGAGCTTATGGTCAAGCTGAACCTGACAAATTTTCTTGAATGGGAAGCTAAGCTAGTTGAAATAGTCAAACTCAATGGACTTGAGTATGTACTATCACATCCCATGCCAAGCTACTATGCCAGAGACATGACCCCTGAGAGATTTTACGCCTGGGATGCGGATCTCAAAAAGGTTATGAGTCTCATGCTGAACAATATCCCTGATGATTGGGCTAGAAGGTTTGTAGCCTATGAACCTTTTACGCTCATCAAGAATCTGAGGGATATCTGTCGTGGAAGTACGGAGGACAGGGACCTGAACGTCCATGAGTTGATTGAATCAATGTCTGGGCTAAAGGTTAGTTCTCCCAACAGGTGTTATAGGATGGAGGTCCAAGAAACACATGTTCAGCTCCTTCGCACTAAACAGAGGGTAGGCGTCCCACTGAGGTTCCATGTGGATCTTATGTGTTCATATTTTGATCGCCTAAGTCTACTAGGAACACCAATAAGCGAAAGGATGGCAGTCTCTGTCTTGCTCAATTCACTACACAGTGGGTTTGGTCGCTTCAAGCAACAATACCTAAGTGAACCAAGAGAAGAAACAGTTGCAGAATTTATTCACCTTGTCAGAAAGGCTGAAATAGTACTGGACTGTGAAGCCAAAGATTTACTCAAGGCTAGAAAGAGACCATTCAAGAAAGGTGGAAAGTCCAAGGGCAATGCTAAATCAAAGCAGGACAAGTCCACATCAAGCTGTCTTTATTGTGATGGAATAGGCCATTACAAAAGAGAATGTCCAAAGCTAAAGGAAGATCAGAAGAACGGAACAGTCGTTCCATCTTCAGGTATTTTCGTTATAGACTGTATACTTGCTAATTCAACTTCTTGGGTATTAGATACAGGTTGTGGCTCACACTTATGTTCCAATCCACAGGGACTAAGAAGAAGTAGAAAGTTAAGCAAGGGTGAAGTCGACCTACGAGTGGGAAATGGAGCACGGATTGCTGCATTAGCTGTAGGAACATACTATTTGTCGTTGCCCTCCGGGCTAGTTTTGGAACTGGAAGAATGTTTCCATGTTCCAAGTCTTACTAAAAACATCATTTCAGTTTCTTGCTTAGATGCTAAGGGATTTTCCTTTATAATAAAAGACAATAGTTGTTCGTTTTATTTTAAAGAGATGTTTTATGGATCTGCTAGATTAGTCAATGGACTTTATTTATTAGATCACGACAAACAAGTATATAACATAAATACCAAAAAGGCCAAAAAGGATGATTCAGATCTCACCTATCTGTGGCATTGTCGATTAGGCCATATAAACTTGAAACGCTTAGAAAGACTTCAAAGGGAAGGAATTCTAGAACCATTTGACTTAGAGGATTATGGTAAATGCGAATCATGTTTACTTGGCAAAATGACAAAGCAACCTTTCTCTAAAGTTGGAGAAAGAGCAAATGAACTATTGGGTTTAATCCATACAGATGTATGTGGACCAATGAGTACAAATGCTAGAGGTGGTTTCAGCTACTTTATCACTTTCACTGATGACTTCAGTAGGTATGGTTATGTCTACCTAATGAAGCATAAGTCTGAATCCTTTGACAAATTCAAGGAATTTCAGAGTGAAGTAGAGAATCAATTAGGCAAGAAGATCAAGGCACTGCGGTCTGATAGAGGCGGTGAATATCTGAGCCATGAATTTGATGACCATCTGAAAGAATGTGGAATTCTATCAGAATTGACTCCTCCTGGAACACCACAATGGAACGGTGTGTCAGAACGGAGGAACAGAACCTTGCTAGACATGGTCAGGTCAATGATGGGTCAGGCCGAACTTCCATTAAAATTTTGGGGACATGCACTAAATACAGCTGCACTCACTATAAATAGAGCTCCGTCTAAAGCTGTCGAAAAGACTCCATACGAATTATGGTTTGGAAAGCCTCCAAATGTGTCTTTTCTTAAGATTTGGGGATGTGAAGTATACGTCAAACAATTAATTTCAGACAAACTTCATCCAAAATCTGACAAATGTATCCTTGTGGGCTATCCAAAGGAAACAAAGGGGTATTACTTCTACAATACATCTGAGAACAAAGTGTTTGTTGCTCGAGATGGTGTCTTTTTGGAGAAAGATCACATTTCCAAAATGACAAGTGGGAGAAAAGTAGACCTCGAAGAAATTCGAGTCGAACAACAAACTCTAGAGAATGCTCAAGATGACATTCAGGATGAAACTCAGAGACCTTTAGAAGAATCTGGTGAGAATCATGGTCAATCTAGAAATGTTACCCCGCGTAGATCGCAAAGATATAGATCTCAACCGGAAAGGTACTTAGGTATTTTGACGAACGAGAGCTATGACGTTCTATTACTTGAAAGTGATGAACCTGCGACTTACAAGCAAGCTATGACGAGCCCTAGCTCCAAGCAATGGCAAGAAGCCATGCAATCTGAATTAGACTCCATGTCTGAAAACCAAGTATGGGATTTGGTCGATTTGCCAGATGGCTACCAAGCCATTGGAAGCAAATGGGTTTTCAAACTGAAAAAGGACAAGGATGGGAAACTTGAAGTTTTCAAAGCTAGATTGGTTGCGAAAGGTTACAGGCAAGTCCACGGTGTGGATTACGATGAAACCTTTTCACCAGTTGCAATGCTAAAGTCTATTCGAATAATGTTAGCAATCGCTGCATATTACGATTACGAAATATGGCAGATGGATGTCAAAACTGCTTTCTTAAACGGCGTTTTAACAGAAACTGTGTTTATGACACAGCCTGAAGGTTTTGAGGATCCAAAGAATGCTAAAAAGGTATGCAAGCTAAAGAAGTCAATCTACGGATTGAAGCAGGCATCCAGGAGCTGGAATATACGTTTTGATGAAGCAGTCAGTGACTTTGGTTTCATCAAGAACGCGGACGAATCTTGTGTATACAAGAAGGTCAGTGGGAGCAAAATTGCTTTCCTAGTATTATATGTCGACGACATATTGCTTATCGGAAATGACATTCCTATGTTGAACTCTGTCAAGATTTGGCTTGGGAAATGTTTTTCGATGAAGGATCTAGGAGAAGCACAGTACATATTGGGCATCAAGATTTACAGAGATAGATCTAAAAAGATGATTGGACTTAGTCAAAGCACTTATATCAATAAGGTGCTTGATAGGTTCAAGATGGCGGACTCCAAGCGAGGCTACCTACCCATGTCTCATGGAATGACTCTAAGCAAGACTCAGTGCCCAAAAACACTTGATGAGCGTAGACGAATGAATGGGATTCCATATGCATCATTGATTGGTTCAATAATGTATGCTATGATATGTACACGCCCGGATGTTGCGTACGCACTCAGTGCTACGAGCAGATACCAGTCAGACCCAGGAGAGGCGCATTGGACTGCTGCCAAGAATATTCTGAAGTACCTGAAAAGGCACAAAGATGACTTCCTGGTCTATGGTGGAGATGATGAATTAATTGTTAAAGGCTATACGGACGCAAGTTTCCAAACCGACAAAGATGATTTCAGATCACAGTCTGGGTTTGTCTTCTGCCTCAACGGAGGAGCAGTAAGCTGGAAAAGTGCTAAGCAAAGCACCATTGCGGATTCTACAACTGAAGCGGAGTACATTGCTGCACATGAAGCAGCAAAGGAAGCTATATGGCTAAGGAAGTTCATAGGAGAACTTGGTGTAGTCCCCTCCATTAAAGGACCAATAGCCCTGTATTGTGATAATAACGGAGCTATTGCACAGGCAAAAGAGCCTAGACACCACCAGAGAGTCAAGCATGTACTTCGTAGATTTCACCTTCTACGAGAGTTCGTTGAAAGAAAAGAAGTCGAGATAAGCAAAATTGGAACTGATGACAACATATCAGATCCATTAACTAAACCTCTGCCGCAAGCGAAGCACAACTCGCACACTGCAGCTATGGGAATCAAGCATATTGGAGAATGGCTTTGATGTCTCTGTTTAATGTTTTAAAGTTTTAGAGTTTAAATCTTTGTAAAACATTATTGGTTAATCATTCACAATGAATGAAAGGAATTCATTTTTCCATTTAATTTGTGGTTTATTAAATGATGAGTCCCTTCAACTTGACGATATATTCAAGATAGACTGTCAGGACCAGTCCTGTGACTAAGAAATGTCTATCAAGTGAACTTGAATGTCAAAGGTTGAAAATGGTCCCTAGTCGGAGTTTTCTATAAAATTGGACGCATAGAAAACGTTAGACGATTAGAATGCAAGATGACTAGTAGTTCTGTTTCTTGAACTATGTGGACATGGCAATGTCATAATCATTTGCATAGATACTTACTTTGGGAAGACTAGTATCGGACAAGACCTATGAAACTTTACTATAAGAGATGAAAGTCTGTCATAAGTAAATTTCATTAAATTATTAGACACTAAATCCTCAATACCTGAGTGATTTGAGATTACTTGTTTGAGAACTGGTTGCTTTGACGTTGACCAACCGTCGCACCGTAAAAGGAGGCTATAAAGGCAACGCTCAGGTAATCACCTATCAAACGAAGTCTAATCTCAAGATCGCAAGATTGGGATTGTCCTCCCATAAATCGGGATGAGATGCTTAAAAGTTGTACAAGGCCACTCGGAGAGCTAGAAACTGTGAAATGCATGGCCGTGCTCGGATGAATCATAGGCTATGATTATCTGTTTATTTGATCAGTTGAACTCTGAAACCGAGGAACACCTCTGGACATAATAAGGATGACAACTCTTACCTTATGTTCAAGAGCAAGCATCGAGCGACAAAGGAATTAGGAAATGCACACTTGTCCCTAAGGACAAGTGGGAGACTGAAGGAAATAATGCCCTTGGTCCAAGTATGCATTCTATGTTAAGTCTAATAAATGCGGTTCAGTATTAATTAACAAGTTAATAATTCAGTGAGATCAAGTGAGCTGAATGCCTAGCTAGAGGCCGCTTCAGTTCAAGTGGAATTAATGATATTAATCCACAGCTTACTCTTGACTGAACCCGTAGGGTCACACAAATAGTACGTAAACGGATCAAGTATTTAATGGCATTAAATACTCCATCTATGAATATTCGGAACCGACGGATCTTGGTTTCAGTGGGAGCTAAGATCGTCACAGGCAAGAAATGAATACTCCGGAAACGATGATATTGCCGGAAACGGAAATATGGATCGTATCGGAAATATGAATATTATCCAAGTCGTAGATGTTACCGGAAACGGAAACATGGTACGTATCGGAAAATATTATTGGAAATGGAAATATTACCAGAATCGGAAATATTGCCGGAAACGGAAATATTGTCAGAATCGGAAATATTGCCGGAATCGGAAAATAATTCCGAAAACGGAAATATTAAATATTTGTTCGAAACGGAAATTAATTCCGGAATCGGAAATATTAAATATTGTTCGTATCGGAAATAGATTCCGGAAATGGAAATTTAATCGGAAGCGTATCGTACGAATTAGCATCGGACGAGGCCTGCCGGACGAAGGCCCAGCACGAAGCCAGGCCATCGCCCAGCAAGCACGCACGCCACAGCCCAGCGCGCACAAGGCCACGCATGCGTGGGCCGCGCTGCGTGGGCTGCTGCTCGCATGCGTGGGCAGCCCTTGTGGCTGCCGTGTGTGTGTGAGTTTGAGCTCATGCGAGATTCCTGAATCTGCAAGAGTCAGTGTATGATTAAATGTCTATTCCTATTGGATAAATTGATTAAGTAGAATTCATGTAGAATTCAAATTCCAATTAATTCGCATCCTACTAGGATTACGATTCCTTTTCCATAACTCTATAAATAAAGGCCTAGGGGTCATAATTTATACATAAGTTTCAAAGTATTCAAAAGTGAGGTTTTTGAGAGAAAATTCAAACACCCATCTTGCCCCAAAAGTGCCGAATTTTCTGAGTACCTTAAGGGCGATTCTAGTTGGTCAATCTTAAGGCGGATCCGGACGTGCTGTGGACTTTCTACGGAGGGACGACACTTGGAGTCCTAAAAGACTTGTTCTTGTTCGGTTCGGGCGCAGCTAGGGAAGGCACGCAACAAAGAGTATGCATCTAATTATGCTATATGATTATGTGTAAATAATATGTTTCCTGGGTTAATGGTTGTTTCCGCATGATCTATGTAAATGTCATATGTATCATAACCTAACACGCGGCCCACGCATCCGTGGCCTTGGCGCGCGCTGGGCTTGTGGCGTGCGTGCTTGCTGGGCGATGGCCCGGCTTCGTGCTGGGCCTTCGTCCGGCAGGCCTCGTCCGATGCTAATTCGTACGATACGCTTCCGATTAAATTTCCATTTCCGGAATCTATTTCCGATACGAACAATATTTAATATTTCCGATTCCGGAATTAATTTCCGTTTCGAACAAATATTTAATATTTCCGTTTCCGGAATTATTTTCCGATTCCGGCAATATTTCCGATTCTGACAATATTTCCGTTTCCGGCAATATTTCCGATTCTGGTAATATTTCCATTTCCAATAATATTTTCCGATACGTACCATGTTTCCGTTTCCGGCAACATCTACGACTTGGATAATATTCATATTTCCGATACGATCCATATTTCCGTTTCCGGCAATATCATCGTTTCCGGAGTATTCATTTCTTGCCTGTGACGATCTTAGCTCCCACTGAAACCAAGATCCGTCGGTTCCGAATATTCATAGATGGAGTATTTAATGCCATTAAATACTTGATCCGTTTACGTACTATTTGTGTGACCCTACGGGTTCAGTCAAGAGTAAGCTGTGGATTAATATCATTAATTCCACTTGAACTGAAGCGGCCTCTAGCTAGGCATTCAGCTCACTTGATCTCACTGAATTATTAACTTGTTAATTAATACTGAACCGCATTTATTAGACTTAACATAGAATGCATACTTGGACCAAGGGCATTATTTCCTTCAGATCGGAGGATCAAGTTCGAGGATTATGAGAAGGAGTCCGAGTAAGGAACTGTGGATAAAATCGCAAGGTGAAAATTAACACTTACGTTTATCTGATTTGATCATGCTAATTCAGCCTAATTGGTGCGTTCCCGTTGGTTTTATTCTTGATTTTTCTGTTTAGACCAATTTTTAGCGTTTGATTGTTAGTTGATTTGTGGTATTTGGTTGCTTGATTGTTAATTCGACTTTTTTCAATTAATGGTTAGTATTGACCAGTGGAATCAAGCAAAATTCGAGTCTTTCATATTGGTTCTTCGTATTTAATTTTTTGAGGATTTTCTTGTGAATTTTTTTGAGGCTAGGGTTTTAAATTTTGACCCCACTTGATGATTTTACTGAATTGTGTGGCTAAAAATTGAAAATTTTGGAAATTTAAAAATTGGCCATTTATTGATTTTGGGTGAATGTTTGGGTTTTTATTTTTAATTGAGTTTGTAGAATTTTGCTCTTTTGTTGAATTTTTTGATTTTCCTTTCTTCTCCTGGAATCTGATAGAATTTGAGTAGGTGTTATTGTGTTTTAATTATTCCTGCTTTTTCCAATAACTTTTGTTCAATTTACACTGTTCCTACTGTAAATGTCAGTCTTGATGATGATTTGATTCTATTGAACTTCAGTGAATTCATTGATAATGATTTTACTGAACATTATTGAATTTAGGGAGTCTGATGAAGTGATGATGTTCTTTGATTAGTGGAGTAGTTCATTCTTATTTCTTACAATTGAATTTCTTGTTAGTTGATTTGAATAGTTGATTTGGAAATTTCTATAATTGTTCTAAGAATTCGTAACTTCATTCTTTTAATGAATTGCAGCAGATATCGATGGTGTTTCCTCCTCATACCATCTGCTCGTCCCAATCGATGTTGGCGAGGTTAGATTTTGATTACATCAGTATTAAATTCTTGAATATCATTTTCCAGTTTTTCTTCTTCTTCTTCTTCTATTTCTATTGCTCTGCTCTAATGCAACTTCCTGCCTGAATATTGAAATATGTATTATTCAAACTCATACAGATTTCTCTTCCCGAACCACAAGAAAACAAAGTAATCAGGTTGGTATATATGAATATTTATATTTAAGAGGAGATATTCTAATGAATTAATTATACATTTACTAAACTCATATGATCTTAGGTCTTAATTTGTATAGTACGTGCATAACCAAAGTATAATTAGTCCTTGATGTGGTAAATGCTCTTAGACTCTGTTGTATGGATTACTGTGTGTTATCGAGAAATAACTCCAGGTTCATCTCCTTTTCCTTCTTTCTTTTTGCAGGTTATGAGAGCCAATGCAGATAGAGTAAACTTTGAGTCTTGATGGTTGCGCATGTGCATGAGATTATAGGTGATAATTTGTTGTCTAACAACTAACCTCAATTCTTAATATGATTTATTTTGTTATACATTAGCTTGTTAGTTAGGTACAACTTACAGATGTCAGGACCCATTGCCGCATAGAAAGAAATTGACTCTTATTCTATTCAAATAATAGTGGTCTCCTTCCACTCACGTATTTTTCTCTTGGTGGCTCTACTATCAATTTGTTTATGGGAGTAATATATGTCCTGGTTTTGAGTTTGTTTATTAGATAACGTGTGCTCGTTACTCATTTCCTCCCAAATCAGCTGATATCTCTGAATGTCTAAATACTCATTTCCACTCACGTAACTTTTTTATGATTTGCGTACCGTCTAATAACCGAATGACTATAACACAGTCCATTTATGAGTGGTTTATTTATTGCACTTATTTATTCTTTCACGCTCCTATCCTTTTTTAGGCAAGAATGGATCAACTAAAGCTTATGGGTCCACTCATTTTGACCGGAATTCTTAAGTCTCTTTACGGGACTAACAATCGGGAAGCAGGTATATTGCAAAAAAAAAGTTCTCTGTGCTATTCTTCGCTAGGTTTTTAATATTTGTACAGTTTGTTAACTTTGTAATGCTTAACCTTTGTTTAACAGAGACATAGTCTTTGCATACTTACTGATGCGTTTGTTCAGATACTATATCTCGGGAGACCAGGACATTTGCTTATCAAGCAATTGGAATTCTTGCGCAGCGTATGCCTACGTTTTTCAGGTAATCACTGAGGACATTCCTCCATTGCGCAATTCCCTTGGTACCATCTTAATTCTCTTGTGGAAAGCTTTCTGATCATAACTGCTTCTTTCAGGGATAAGATAGACATGTTCGTTCGACTTTTTGATGCTATGAAGTCTGATCGAGTCTCAATTTCTCCGTTTAGTTATTCAAGAGGCTACAAGTTCCCTGGCTACTGCTTCTAAGGTAATATTTGTTCTGCCTGTATTCCTAGCTCTAACCTCTAAGGATATCAACATTACTTTGATGTTAATTTGTTGTTTTATTTCTCTTCCACATGTTTCTTCCGTGCATTCTTAGTTATCCTGATTGTCGATACTTTCATTTTTGAAAGGGAGGTGTGGGGGCTTTCTTTCTTGTCAGTACCCCTCACTTGTGATTGTTAACGACTTGTATATGTCGGTTGGATTTTTCGACTGTGCTGGTAAACTTCATTGCTTTTTCTTTGTTCAGTGGAACTCCTTTGAAATAGGATTTCCTATAATACTTGTTTCTGGGCTCAGTATTCCTTTCTCTTGCTCTTACCTCTGAATAATAACTGTGAACATCAGCATCATTAATCATATTAAAAGCTTTGGAGAAACTCTTGCTTGATAATTCCCAAGTGGTAATATATATTATTTTGTTTGTGCTTCTATCTACTGTTTGTTCATCACCTTGTCGTTTTTTAATCCCTTTTCCTGAAATAAATTCTTTTAAAAATGTTCTGAAGGACAAAAGTGAGGTGCGATTTTATGTTGTGAGGTGGGCGACATCATTGTTTGATTTGCAGCGCTGTCCTAGCCGTTTTTTTATGTGTGGTTGCTGCTGCTTTTCTTTTGATCTACTATGTTTTTTTGTTTCCAAGGTCTTTTTTAGCTGATCGTTTAACTTTTTAATTGGTTTATAAAATTATCACGTCACAACTCATCGGCGTATCCTATCCTAACACTTATAAAGCTTCATACTTTAGTTTTAATTTGTTTTAAACAATATCCTATAAAGCAATATCCTATAAAACAATATCACACTTATAAACAATATCCTATCCTAACACTTATAAAGCTTCATACAATTTGTTTTAATTTAATCTTGGAATTGGAACTGTTCATGAAGTTTGCAAATGATGTAATTAATTAATAGGTTATCATATCTTAAAAATTGATAAAATTCTTTAGATTGTCACTACCTCTAAGGCATCACTATTTTTTCTCCGGAAAGCCTAATGATTGCAAACCAGAACAGAGATATGAATTGTTGTCTCTTGTTGTAACTAAACCATAATTGATTGTGCTCAAAGAGCTTCGTATGTAATCACTATTCTTTCGCATCGGCAATGAAGGCTCTTCGTTTGCCAAAGTTATCAATTCTTAATTTGTTTTACAAATGTGATTCATTTTATAGTTGTTATAGAAAATGACAACAAATTAGAGTCTCTGAATCGCTTATCTTAGCGTCTTTAGCTTTGTACATTGCCAGAATAGTACGGAATTGATATTCTTTGTGGTGGTTTTAGCTGACTATAGTCCAAAGTGGTCTGATTATACAAGTGACCAAAAACATGTAGATCTATATTATATGAACTTAGGTATAGCTAAAATTAGAATATAAGATGAATTTGATGCAAGGATGGCTTGTGTATTCTTGCATTAATTTTATTGATTTTGCTTATTAATCTATTAAGATTGTATGGGATATGGTTGGCAAATCTGAAAGAACTCGGGATGAAGTTGGCAAATCTGAAACAACTCGGGATGAGATGTTACTTGAGCTGGAGCAAGAGTGCCTAGAAGTATACAGGAGAAAAATTGATGTGGAAAATCACTACAGAGTTCAGCAACTACGAGAAATGATTGTTCAAAGGTGGAGCTGGCATCCATATCTTCTGCAATAGGAGAGAGACATTCGGCAGGTAAGGAACTCTAATACTATTCCCACAATTCATAGTGTAGCTGTTGACGTTTCTTTACAATGCAGATACTACTGGATGTCGTTCATGTATTCAACGAAGTCTCTTCTCTTGCTCAGAAAAAAGCAGTCCATAAAAGTAACTCAAAACGGAATCGAGGTATATATTGCTTCATCAGTTCATCACAAGTTCTTTTTTCTGTCCTCTACAACTGTTATAAGGACCTTTTGCCTCAACTGTTACGTCCACCTCTGTGCAATTTTCCATTTTCTCATCCGTACACTTACTCTCTTTTACAATTACCTTTAAGGTTGTATGTGCTGGTTGTCATTTTTGTTGCTTGGGGTTGTGTCCCTCACTGGCCTCAAATTATTCAAGCACAATGTTTTTGTTTCACACTGAGATTTATCAGCATCAGTATTTGATCCTTTCTCATTCTCTCTTTGTTCATACCAATCATAACCTTCAAGGGAACTCGTACTTTTTCAGATTAGATGCTTGATTAAATTTGCAACTCGACCTATCTTCTATTTCTTTCAGATTGATAAAGTTCTGATTGCCCAATACATTGTAGATCAATGTTTGGATTCTTTAATATGTAGGCATAGTGATTCTAAAAGTGGAATAAAGCGTATTGGAAGTTTTTCAACTGGTGATGTTGACATAGCAGATGTTTACCCTAAACCCTTTACAACCAGGCTTTCTGTTTTATGAGAAGTAAACTCATTAGGAGCTAAGATTAGAAAAAAAAGGTAATTTCCATGAACCTGTAGTTCTCTTTTCTTGATGTACGAAGTAACTTGAGAATGATTAACCTAACTTGACATGTATTTGTATCCAGTTTTGGTGTTCTATATAGGCATCTAGATGATCTTTTTGATGCCATGTAGCCCACTTGACTGTGTGGCGTATCACTCACTTAAAATACCAGGGTTTAGTTTCCCGCCTCGTGCTAGCCACCTAACCTAGAATCCTTACCTATGGGAATGAAAAACTTATGATTACCTTTCCAACCTAGAGATTATGCATGAAAGACATGCTGGGGAAGAAATAATTTTCATTGTCTTCTTAATGTTCAATACTTTACCTATGTTTATATATGAATTTAAATGCTAAATTTCCATTTATTTCACCTAAATTATGCCCCTGTATTATAGTCGTACCTTGGTAATTAGGGATTTTATTTTCGTTTCTCAAGATTATTTTTTCATTACATTATGAATTGTAGATTTAGGAGGTAGTAGGATCTAATTACAAGCTACGGAGAGTTTTAAAATAGGGCTCAGAGGATCCAGCCAATGATAATTATGTTGCAGTGCTGCTTGAATAGTGACAGTTTCAAGTAATCAACTTATCTATTTATTTGTTTTCTTATTTGTTTATATTGTGTTCTTTTCACAATACTGTTTAATTCATGCTTTGGTTAGGATAATGCTGCAGAACTCTTCAGACGAGCTTGCAAAATATTCAATACTGAGGCTGAGTTGGAAAGAATCTTATTGAACTGATTCATCTTTTCTCAGGACAATGAAGTTGTTTCTGATTACTCCCACTGTTATAGTTGCACATATGGGACTTCTTTGGAAGGACAAGTCATTTTTTTGTGAATGACTGCAACTCACCTCCAAAGGATATTCATCGTCAATCTGATCAGGAGGTAAATTGTTGATAATTTGTACTTTTGAACTACTTGACTACGGTAAATGCTTGCCTGGACTTGAGACCTCAATTGCATTTATTAGATTCTTTTATTGTAGGCTTCCATTCTTTCATTATCTTTTTAGATTTTCATCACATATGATGAAAACTTCTTTTTTAAAGGGGACCCCGTAAGAAATCTGTTGGAACTTATGTCTTACTCATATCTCAGCAAGCTAACCCTACCAAACCTTCCCCGAATTGTGTATTTCCACACTGAAGTAAATAACAGGAGAAATGTTCAATAACCACTGTATGAAAGGAACTTCTGAAAACAGAAAGGAAGGGACTTATGTCAGGTGGAAGATATCATATGCTGCATGTAAAGTCATTTGTGAGCTGTGATACATTTTGGACCCGATAAGTTGGCAAGCTGTGATATGCTTGGTGACCTAATGTGGTTAGCTCGTTCAAGCTTATGCGAATTGATATTTTCTTATCACATCTTTCACCTTAAAAAGTCAGTAACATGCTTTAGAAACTAAATGTGTTGACGGGACCATCTTGCGTCGTTTGCTCCAAATCCTCATGTCTCCTTTTTAATCGCTAATTTTTAAACACTGATCCTCATTGTTTGGACGGGTTTCAAATGAGTTCAGTTAGGTAGAATTTGATTTCCCTTTGTTTAGTTTTGGGACTGAGTTAGCCAAAAAAGGGATCAGGGGAAATATTTTGGTATTTCGGTATTCTCACAGCTGGCAGGAGTGTATTAGGGCTTTTGTCATTTTATAATTTCTCATACAAATGACCCTTCATTGAGAGGGGAAGTTGTAAGATACGAGAGAATAAAAAAAGAGTATTAAGAAGAAAAGTCTGTGTCCTATTATTCGATTGATGAAAACAAATTTGCCCAAAGGTATTTGTTCATTGTTTGCCCTGTCTGCCTTTTTAAAATTTTGTTTTTGGTTATCTTGCACAGATACTTCTGGAATTACAAATTTATGGGTTGTCAGATTCTCCAAGTCCAGGGATGGGAAGAGAGACAAGTTCTCCGAGATGGCTAATGTTGCAGGTTCCTCTTCCAGTGCATCCACGACAATGAATGGTAGTACTGGAAATAGTTACTGTTTCCCTAGGACTAATTCTTTAACTTTTAGTAGTAGTCCAGTCGAATCAGGTTCTCCGGGCTTGAGTGGATTGCAAAGTCTCGGAAATACATGTTTTATGAACAGTGTGCTTTAGTGCTTAAAACACACTCCTAAACTTGTTGACTATTTTCATGGAGTTTACAATAAAGAACATTTGCACTACCCTGATGAACTTGTATTTGAGGGATTTATATATATATGTAACCTACATCAAGTAATTAGTTGCGTTTCTTATCATCTACGGAATAATGTATTCATGCTTATGATTAATTAGGCTTGTGATTTGCACAGAGTTTTGGGAGATAATTTTTTATATCTTGGGGGAACGTGCGCGCTAGCGCACGTTCCAACAACTAGTTATAATAAGTGATCATAGTCTTTCATGCATCTAAAAACATCATTATTTTGAGCTTGGGGTAATCTATTTCTATTTCATTCTTTAAAACATTTATAGGAGGGTCTTATGTTTAAGACAAAATTTTTATCTAATAGTTATACTTTTTAATAAAAAAAACATTTACGTAATGTGATCAAATGGTTACGCTACAGTAGCCTACACCGTTATTAATTATATTTTCCAATTAAATAATTATATTTTTAAATGTTGACATCACTGTGTTTTAACTGTGTGTATGACGAACCCGACGCTCTCATCTCTCTCTTATTTCTCTCTCTAAGGAAACCACCCACACTAAGAAAACCCCACCGCCACAGCTCGAACCTCGCCGGTGGCCAGGCACCGGCGAGTGTTCTCTTCTTAATAGGCTTTAGTTTAGTTAAGTTTTTCTTTGCCCTCCACCAACATTTAGATCGGTCAGATCTAGTTTTTACCTAAGGAGAGGAGTTTTCGGAGGCGGAGTTCTTGTGTTCAGATTCAAAGGTGACAAAGAAGTGGACGATCTCAATCTAAAAGCTAGCCCTAGTGCCGCCGCAGAGCGATTTCAGAGTTGATTTCCTTGGCGGTAAAGGTAAAATTAGGGTAAGGGTTTTTAATTTTGGAATTTCTTGTTTCTACCTAGCAGGGTTTCTTAATTTAAAGCATTGAGTTTGGAGGTTCATTGATCGGGTTAGAGGGTCAACTTAGGCGGCTTTCCATCCCTTCTCTATTCGCCGCCGTCGTCGTTCGTCGGTAAAGGTATTTTTAGGGTTAGGGTTGTGTGAACTTGGAATTGCTGTTTGTTTTAGGTTGTCTCTTGCGTAAGTTGTGGGTAGTACCATGTGTGTTGGTTTCTTGGCTTGTTATCCTAATTCCGGCTAATCGTCGATGTCTTGTTTTGTGTCGGACCACCCCGATCTGGACGGTAAAGGTAATCACCGCCGTCTTGTAGTGTCGACTCACCCCGACCTTGATGGTAAAGGTAAAGGTTAGTTTAGTGTTTTAGGTTTTGGGTTGAACTTTCCATTTGTGTGTTGCCCGTATCTCCTCTGCTTTGCTTTGTGTTAGTTCTAGGTTTCAAGAATGGTCTATTTTAGTAGGTTGTGCTGGGTGGTGTTGTTTTTGGTTATTTTTGGTGTTGGTAGTTGTCCTTCTGCTACTGTTGATTGTGGGTTTCAATTTTGGATTCTAGTTGTTTGGGTTTCAAGTGATTGTTCCGTGAATTTAGGTTCAATTTGGAGGTGGTATAAGGTAGTTCAATTACTGGGGTTTATGGTTGGTTTTGGAGACTTAATAATGGTTAAAGTTCTCTCTTTCTCTAAAGTTGTTAATAGAGGAAGTATAAGTCAATGTGTATTGGGGAACTTCATCTCTTTCGGTTGTGGGCTTGGAGTATGCTGCTCTGGTAGTTTGATGAGGGAAGGAATAGTAGGAGTTAGGAAAGGTTTGCGTCCTAGGGTAGGGGTTGTTCTTTGGTCGTGGAGGTTAGCTTATGTTAATCTCCATTTTAGGCCAGCGTGGAGAATGTTTCTTGACGCTTTCAAAACCCCAAACGTTAACGCTGCTCCCCAATTTTTGAGGATTCATAGCATGCTATCCGAGTTATGTTTATTAACTCAAGACGCTTGAGTTAAATTCACAAGGTCTTTCATCCTTGCCTTGGGCGTTGTTATCTTTTCGGTTCTTTCCTTGTCTTTTAAGCTTTACGGGTTCTCGAAAGGGAATTCAAATGGTAATTGTCCCGGTTTCTGCACCATCTCTTATAAAGAGTTCACACTCATAAAAGGCCTTGGCAAAAATCAAGGCAGGTTCGACAAGCACGGGATGACACAAGAAGAGCATACCTCCCTCTTGGTGTTGTGGCTTATGTATTTTGTTACCTATCAAGTATGTGTAATGGTCTATACAGACCTTAGTGGTTTAGTAGTTGTAGTATAAAGTTTGTAAAACCTTTTCAATTATGCAAATTTATGCTTATTTGAAAAAAAAAAAAAAAAAACTATGTGTATGACAATCTTATACAAGACCCATATGATTCAATTCAGTTTGACTAGAAGATCATACCACACGTAGCATCTCCACTAAAACATTATTGGTTATTTTTTGGATAAAAAGAATATTTAAAGCTTTGAAGATGTGATATATGGAGATAATGTAGATTTTGTAGACCCCTTTTTTGAAGCCTCTTTCATATTCTTGTAGCCACCTACTATTTCCATTTATGCTAAAGTTTTGATGCATAGAAGAAATTTATCAAATTTATGTGATTCACTTGGTATAGGAACATGCATCAATTGCTTCTGATTTGACATAAGTATTTTTGTTTTTCATAAAGTATTAGTTAAACCAAATAAATTGAATTGGTGAAAACACTACAAGAAATTGTACTATTAACGACGGGAAATCCCGTCGCGAAAGGCCAATAATCGTTGATTAACGACGGGATTTCTTGTCGCGAACCCGTCATAAAAAGGGGCCGTCGTTAATAGGAATCCCGTCGTAAATCCGTCGTAAGCCCGTCGTAAAAGACATTTGCGACGATTATTCCGTAATTGTTTGGTTGTTATCCCCGTCGCAAAAGGCTTTTGCGACTGGATTTTTGACCCGTCGTAAATAGGTTGTCGTTAAAGATACAAATTCTTGTAGTGAAATACTGCTTTTGTTCCATGTAACATGTTGACCGTAACACTTGCTAAGGCGGCACTAGTTTAACCGTAATTATACGCAATTACATATTACTAAGAACTTAAAAAAAATTGATATTTGAAAAATATACATTAAGACTAATCCAACATTTACACAATAACATTTGATTTTTATATATTAGTAAGAACATTTGGTCAAAGTTATTGTATGAATAATGCAACAGTCAACATGTTGCAAGTATTATGGAAAGAAGGAAGTAAGATCCGGTCTAACCGGTGTACGTAGTACGTATGTGTAATAGGCCGGGGTGAGCACAACAGAGTACTCTGTCAAAACTATATAATCGAAATCTATTGTAATAATTTGCTGAAAATTTAAACTGGAATCGGGATATGTTGGTATGTTGCAACATATTCCTGAAAATCAGATCAGGAACCGAAGACTTCAGAGTATCTTAATGATTCAAATTTGTTAATTTATCTTTAAAAAGTCTAATTTATCCCCATTATGCATTATGCAATTAATAAGCCCTAGCTAGTAGCTAGTACGTCCTATATCTTAATAATATTTGGTCATGCATGTAATTTAAGTGGTATTTATTTGGTAATGACACATGTGACATGTACCACTTACATTTATTAAATTTTTTAAAACGCTACACATTACGATTTTGGAGTAGTTAGATTTGCATGTACGTAACTTGGTTTTAAAAATACTACAGATGGTCGAATGAAGGATGTCATGTTAATGTACCTTTGTCGTTGATTTGCACGGAGGTTAGGTCGCCGTACTGTACGTACTGCCATCAACTTTTGACTTGTATTTTTATACTCTTTCTAGTTTTTGGTGATCAGAAAGTCCAAACGGTTCGAATATGTACTCCGCATATAATCTTTTATTACTCCTTTCAAATTTAGTTAAGGAATACACTTAATCGGGCACGAGTATTAAAAAAAAAAATTGAATGAGATAAAATAATAAAACAAGTGAATTGGGTAGATATTTTAATAAGTAAACAAGTGGGGACTATGTCATTTTTGGGGTGGGAGGTGGGTGTGGGGCTATGAAATTATTTGTTTAATATGATGGTGGGTCATATGGTAAATTAGATGTATTATTTAATTAGATTGTGGGGTTGATAAATTACTAAAAATGTGTATCTCTTAAATAAATACAGCTGAAAAATACATGTGTATGCCTTAGATAAATAAGGAGGGAGTATATACATAATTTTGACAGAAACACACAACTGTAAACTTGGGCAACTGTGATGTGACTACCCAAAGATGATTACTTCCAGAATCTAAAGGCGAATTTCTACGTATAACTGGTTGTATATCTCATTATGCTGTGTATGAAACAAATATTATTTCGGGAATCTAAGGACATTAAAGTATTTGTTGTCCAAAAACACAACTTTTTATTTAAAGGTGATGTACAATAAATATCGTACTTTCTCTGTTTCATAAAAATTGTAACACTGACTAGCATATTTGTCAAGGTACAACTTTAACCATAATTATCTCTAATGAACTTTTTCTAAAAACTCTTAAAATATATTTAATATTATGAAAGTATATAATGAAATCAATTCAACGGCATTTTACTTGATAATATTTTATTTTAATAAATTAGTAAAAATATATGGTCAAAATTGGTGTATGAATAGTGGCAAAACTAAAATTGTTGCAATTTTTATGAAACGAAGAAAGTATACGAGAGTAAAATTTAAGTCAAAATTTCAAAAATAATCCCGGTATGTATTATGTAAAATTAATCTGCTTTTTAATGATAAAATCTTTGGTTTTAATAAAAATTATTTCTTTAAAGTCACTAATAATGTATAAAATCATCAGTGTAACTCTGTAAAATGTTTGTCCACCAAAGAATTGATGAAATAAATTAAAGTTAATCAAAACATGTTAAAAGTTGTCAAAAAATTGGGTTAAATTACCCCGATATACAATACATTTACTGTACATCTGGTGCATGCAAGACCTTTTATTCCAAAAATCTTATGTATAATGTATTTAGTACAAGAGAAAAGGCGAACATAAAAGTATGTTAATGTTAAGGGTATCTTATTCTAAAGCACTGAGCTGAGAAATTGATTTTCTTTGAGTGGTCGAGGTATGCAGATCTTTGACCATTAATATTTTTAGAGTTGTAAAATAAATAATTGATATTTAGTCTTCAGACTAGCTTGTCGCACACACTTGATAATATTTTTGTTTACTATTTAAATCATCAACTTTGGACATATGGTGCATAGTATACAAATAATAACTTAATATGTTTTTATTTTTACATCAAAAGTAAGTTATATGTTTAATATAGAGAAAGAAGTAATATCTGGTAACGAGTGACAAAGTGGATTGAGGATTGGCCATTAAGATAATGTCGTGCCAAATTTGTCCACTTTTCTTAAGACTTTTTCAGGGATAAAAACAAATGGAAGCGTACACATTTCTCACTATTGATTTTCTTACTCAATAAAAATAAACTAGGTGGTCTTTATGAAGTTCTAGAGAAGTAATCCATACTATCTAGTCAAAACTCAAAAGTATTTGGTCAAACTAGGTATATATGAGCAAATGACCACTACAAGAAATCGGGCTGTTACCGACTGAAATTACCGACCACTATAAAAATAGTTATTAAAACATTATTTACCGACCATTTTAAGAGTAGTCGATGATTACCGACCATTTTTAGGATAGTCGGTAAATCACCGACTATTTTTAGGGTAGTCGGTAAAACACCGATCATTTTTAGGGTAGTCATGACTTAAATCTACACCGGTAATTTTTCATGGTGTTTTGATTAACTTGTAACATGGTATACAAAATATTTTAAGTTTTTGAATAGACTCACTTGTCAATTATTATGGTTCATAGAATCATAGGTCATATGTTATAGTTGAGATGGCTCAATTTTTTAACTCGAACTCTAAATAAGTTGAATATATATTCTCAATATAAAGTATGTTTATAATCATTCTTTCATATATGAGTCGAGCTTAAACTACTTTTGTGTTCGAATGAAAGCTCGGATCAAACTCATCTAAGTTGAATGAACATGAAAATAAATATAGTAGTATTCGACTCGTCTCAGCTCCATATAGACTGGATTAGTAAAAGATCACTTAAAAGAAATTAAAAAAAGAACAGAAAGATGCAAGTAAAATAAGCGAGAATTGAAGTTGGAGGACAAACAAGTACGAGCAGTACTGGATGTCCACAAAAAAGACACCACCACTTATAAAGTGTTGTCCAATAAAACTATCCATGTTTAATTTTTACTTAATATCGAATCATATGCACCAAGAGACAAACCAAATGACAACAATATTACCTTGATCTTATTGTTTTTAATCATAGATTAATTAGTGAGTGCATCCTTATTTAATTACCATATTTGTTTGTCTTAGGTCCAAATTAAGTGCTTAATTAAGTAATGAGGGAGTCAAAATCAATTAATGATACACAAATTCTTATTTATAATGGGTGTACAATAAATATTGTACAACAAAGTAAAAGTTAACTCAAAATGCTTAAAAGTTAAGCTTATATATGTAAAAGTTATGTATTTTTTAGTGATAAATTTTTTAATTTTAGTAAAACTTATTTCTTTAAAATGACAAATAATGTATAAAATTAATCATTTAACCATTTAAAATGTTTATCTATCAACTTTTTTATTACTAATATAAAAGTTAATCAAAACTAGGTTAAAGTTACAAAAATTGGGTAAAAGTTATCTTGGTGTACAATAAATTTATTGTACACCTAGTGCGCACAAGACCTTTTGTTAATGATAAGCTAATTAAACACTTTGAGGATGCCAAGAGGGACTCTTTTCACAAATGAGAAGTGGCGCACGATTTGTAGTCAAACCTTTAAAATTTTCCATCTTTTATAATTTTAAACTTTAGGTATTTCTACCCTGACTCCACTTTCTGAAGATTTTTATTTTTATTTTTAGAGTTGGTAAGTTAAATTTAAGTTCAATAATGTTCATTAAATCTTTATTGCACGGGGGAGTTGTACCCTAATTAAAGGAATTATTGGGAAATTTTATTTCAAGTAACTCCTAACCAGGTGTCTAGGTCTAGTGATCAAAATGGCTTTGGATTAGACTTGATTAAATGGGTCAGGTCACGACCAAAAAAATTCGACCCATTATATCAGACCGGACCAAGTAAAGTTTTTGGTCGTGTTTTGTGTCCAAAACCAGCTATTACAGGCCAAAAATTACAGACGTTTTAGGCCATTTAGGTATGGACCAACTTTATAACTAAAATTGCAGTTTTGAGTTGCCCAAAATCTGCCAAAATAATTTAAAGTCGGGCTAGGCCTAAAAACCTTTCCAAACCCGCTATTTTTCGGACCGAGCCAGTGGGATGAACTCAAGATGATCAGGTCTACTTTGGATCTAATCTTTGTATTATGATATGTAAACTCTTCAAACTATTGTAGGTATGAGCAACCATTGATCCAAACAACCACCAACGAGGTCTTGTTTGAATGATAAATGTTAAAGGACCAACTCAACCAAAAGGTTAAGCTGATGGTTGAAACCCCAAGATTAGTTTTATACTCTATCACGTCCCCTCACATGAAAGCCCTTTGGGCTTGAAGTGTGGATGTAGCATACGCTCCTCATACCCAGCCCAAAATATTCCACTTTGGAAGGATGGGTAGATGAGATTTGAACCCGTGACCTTTGCGTCACGCTGACTCCGATACCATGTCAAAGGACCAATTCAACCAAAAACTTAAGCTGATGGTTGAAACCCCAATATTAGTTTTATACTCTATCAATAAAGACTAAACGTATACATGTGCATGAAAGTTCACAAATTTAAACCTTCCATGCATCCCACCTTTTATAATTCATAATACTGGCTCATTCGCACCAAAACAAAATTGATCCAAACAACTTGTTATGTTAGCTAATTGGCCATATACATATACTAAAATAGATAATTCGTACCATCGTACGAGTATGTAGTTTAAGTCCACTCATAATTCATAAAGGTCTATATATAGTTGACTATGGGTCATCAAGTGCAATATTACAGAGTATACTTCACTTAGCTTAATTGACTTTGAAGAAGTGGAAGGACCATAATATACTAGAACCATCATACTGCTTGTCTGCTTGATACCAGTAAACTTCAACTTGGCCAGACCACAATCCACTTTTATTTGTAAATGATCCGTATTTCCTCCGTTTCTTATTAATTATCCTCCTTATATATATTACTAGATTTTAGCCCGTGCGATGCATGGATTCTATTAAATTTTTATGTTTAAATAAAACTCCTATGTAGATACCAATTTTATATATTAGATTAGATTAGTTTTTGATTTTGCATTGAATTTCATTTTTTTTAAATAATTATGAGATTGTTTGTTTTTGGATGAAATTGTATATGCGTAATATTAATAATTAATTTAAAAAAAATCTGCGTGGCACTCGACTTTTTTAATTCAAAATTAATTTTATCTTATTTTTCATTGGCCTAAACCATTAGATTTCCTACGTGGCGCTCTAATATTGAATTAATGTTTGATTAAGTTGAATTTTATTTATTTTATTTTAGATTAGTGTTTGTTTTTGGATGAATTTATTTTAGATTTATTTTAATTATTAGAGTGTTTGATTTTAGATGGAGTTGTATATATTAGAAATTAATTAATTAATTAAAATATCTACGTGGCACCTAACTAATTATCTACATGGCAATCGATTTTTTTAATTCAAAAATAAATTAAAAATCTTATTTTTATTGGCCGAAACCATTAGTAATCGTACGTGGTGCACTAATAATTCAGCAAATATGCCTATTGGATTAATGTTTGATTTTAAATTAAATTTTATTTATTTTATTTAGATTAGTGTTTGATTTTGGATGAATTTTATTTTAGATTTATTTTTTAATTATTAGAGTGTTTGATTTTAGATGGAGTTGTATATATTATTAATTAATTAATTAAAATATCTACGTGGCATTTAATTAATTATCTACGTGGCAATCGATTTTTTTAATTCAAAAATAAATTAGAAATCTTATTTTTCATTGGCCGAAACCATTAGTAATCCTACTTGGCGCTCTAATAATTCGGCAAATATGCCTCCTATATATATATATATATATATATATATATAAGATTAGTAACGGCATAGTTCAAATATCAACTTTTTACGGAATATATTTTTTGCTTATTGATAATTGAACTGTTAATATTTATAATAGAGGATACTAAGGATATACTCGTAATTGTAATATTGTACATGATTATTATATAGTTTGTATATGAGTATCAGGCACCCATATGGTAAATTGTATCGTAATACCCATACGGTATCAGAGCATATGTGATCTAGGACTCTATCAAAATTTTCCTTCTATTCACGTCTTTCGCAAGAGTCTTCTACTTTTTCTGATTTCATCAAAGATCGAATATTTTCTTTGATTATGTACTTGTTAGATTGAAGATTAATTTTGTTATTATAGGATCGACATCTCCATTCAAGAATACAACGGACGTTCTTACCACCTCTACGCATGTCACAATCTAATATACATATATAAAGGAGGTATATTTGCTGAAAGATTAGAGCGCCACCTAGGATTGCTAATGGTTTCGGCCAATGAAAAATAAGATTTCTAATTTCTTTTTGAATTAAAAAAATCAAGTGCCACGTAGATAATTAATTAGGTGCCACGTAGATATTTTAATTAATTAATTATTAATATATATAACTCCATCGAAAATCAAAATAATCGATTGCCACGTAGATAATTAATTAGGTGCCACATAGATATTTTAATTAATTAATTAGTTACTAATATATACAACTCCATCTAAAATCAAACACTCTAATAATTAAAAAATAAGTCTAAAATAAAATTCATCCAAAATCAAACAATAATCTAAAATAAAATAAATAAAATTCAATTTAAAATCAAAAATTAATCCAATATTAGGGCGCCACGTAGAAAAATCTAATGGCTTCAGCCAATGGAGGAATATTTGCTGAAATATTAGAGCGCCACCTATGATTACTAATGGTTTCGACCAATGAAAAATAAGATTTCTAATTTCTTTTTGAATTAAAAAAATCAAGTGCCACGTAGATAATTAATTAATTAATTATTAATATATACAACTCCATCGAAAATCAAACACTCTAATAATTGAAAAATAATCTATTTCCACGTAGATAATTAATTAGGTGCCAGGTAGATATTTTAATTAATTAATTACTAATATATATAACTCCGTCTAAAATCAAACACTCTAATAATTAAAAAATAAATCTAAAATAAAATTCATCCAAAATGAAACAATAATCTAAAATAAAATAAATAAAATTCAATTTAAAATCAAAATTAATCCAATATTAGAGCGCCACATAGAAAAATCTAATGGTTTCGGCCAATGAAAAATAAGATTGCAAAATTAATTTTGAATTAAAAAAGTCGAGTGCCACGTAAAGAAATGATTAACTTTCACGTAGATATTTTTTATTAATTATCTATTAATATTACGCATATACAATTTCATCAAAAAAACAAACACTTTCATAATATAAAAAAATCTAAAATGAAATTCAATGCAAAATCAAAAACTAATCTAATCTAATATATAAAAGTGGTATATACATAGAATTTTTATTTAAACATAACAATTTAATAGAATCCGTGCATCGCACGGGCTAAAATCTAATTACACTAATCACGGGTTAAAACCATATATATAAATAATTGTATTAAAGAAACGTGTAAACTAAAATAAAACAGATCAGGTATATGGAATCTATGAAAATACAAATAGAAACCAATAAATGAACAATCAACCAAACATATCAAATTGGAAATGGGAGCGTTACAAACTTACAATAGAAGGTTGTGCGAGTAGGGCCAAACAAACCGCACAAAAGATATCCTAATTCATTCAGTATACCACCTCAAAACATGGGACACCTTCCTAAGTGTCCTAACTATTATTCCGTATGCCGTACCAACTGACATCCACTTACCAACCCCTCTCTAGAACCAAAACCAAAAAAAAAAAAAATTGTTCTTTTCCCGTATTTTGAATTATACTCCGTACTCGAAATTAGATGATCTGAAATTTACTCTACTAGTAGAAAATAATTAAGTATTTACTCCGTTTTTTTTTGTTCTTTATGTTCGGCATTTTGCACGTTTATTAACGACTAATTAATATGCATTGAGATTCCTCTGTTTTTTAATTTAATAAGAAAAATTACGTTTATTTATAATGTTTTCACTCTTATCAAAATTCTGATATTGGAAAAATGAGAAAAATTTAATGTCTCGATCGAAAAAAATAATGTGAGATATTAAATTACCTAATGAATTTAATTGGTTAAAATAATCATTTGACACAAGTTTTGATAGAATATTAAAGTATTTATGTGATAATATAAAAGAAAATATAAAGAATATTTTGAAGGTTAAATTGTTTTTTACCACCTAAAAAAATTGATAAATTGTTTTTTACCACCTAAAAAAATAAAAGTTGTCTTTTACCACCTAAAAATAAAATAAAAATTGTTTTTTACCACCTCTTAACCGAAAAAATGCAAAGGAACATTATGCGGGTCCATTTCACCGACTATATAATTTTTTTCCTTCTCTTCTCCCACGATTTTCATGCATAAAAGCCACCATTTTCCCTTAATTCCCATTAATTCACATAACGTTTTCAACAATTTTGTAGTTAAGAGGTGGTAAAAGACAATTTTATTTTATTTTTAGGTGGTAAAAAATAATTTTTATTTTTTTAGGTGGTAAAAAACAATTTCTCAATTTTTTTAGGTGGTAAAAACCAATTTAACCTATTTTGAAATACCCAAAAAAGAAAACGTACAGAACAAAAAGAACGGAGGGAGTACTTTTTCTAGGGAGTAATTGACAATATACTTGAATTGCTATACACTCGAATCATACTAACAATTGACCTTCTCATTAATTAAACGATTTGATTATCTCCTCTATAACTATTTAATTATCAAAAGAAAAATGTTGTAATTGAAGTGAAAACAAAAAAGTATTATAGTTATAATGTTAATAAGGTGCATACCACATACCCTATTGAACAAGAACCTATTCCAGATTAACTAGTCTATATACGCAGGTTAATATTAAATCACTTATACAAGCATATCACAGTCGATGTAGCTCGGCCTTCAAGTCATAAAGTGAGTTATGCACTAACTTACTCATAAGGTGAGTTATGCACCAAGTTCAACATCTTATGTTGGTCGATCTACTTCCTACAATATAAAACCAATTTTTTTATAAGATGAACTACCTTATCAGACTGGAACCCCTCAAAAGTCAATCTGACACAGATCAATAGTTAAACACTTCATACTTTCAAAGTATTTATTGTGGAATTGAACCTCCTAACGTTATGATCGTTGTGATTCGAAACGAGTAGCCGTTTTTATACTCCGTACAAAATATACAATACTCCCACCGTGTACAAAATCCACTACAAACTACTCTACAATTAAAGTAGAAAGTATAGTTTAGAGATGGAGTGTGACATATGGACATGTACGTTTGTACTTGATGACTAAGGCGTGTAATCTTGGGATTAATAATTAACACAAAAATAACAAAAACCTTCCTTAAGAAACACCTCCCCCCTTATAAATAACCATCCCTTTACCATCATGAAATCACACTCACAATCACAACTTTGTATCACCACCACCAACTCAAAAACACACATTCTACCCCTCTCTCTATCACACACACACACAAATTATACTGTTTTACATCAAACCAAACGGAGCCCTCTGTTCATCATGCAACACGACGACAGGAAAAGCGGCAGCACTAGCGGCAAGGTGAAGAAGGGGTTTCTAGCCGTACAAGTTGGCTTAGAACATGATCAAGAATTTCATCTTCATAATAACAATAATAGTAATATTGAGTACTACAATAGTACAAAAGATGAGTTGCAAAAATTTGTTATTCCAATATGGTACTTGTACCACCCTCTATTCATTGGTCTTCTTGACCGCGCTAGAGAAGTTTACGGCTACCACGTCGACGGTCCTTTGCGGCTGCCTATTCCCGTCGACGATTTTATTCATCTCCGGTGGATGATCGAGAAGGAGAACCACCCTAGTAGTGGTGGTTCTTCACGGCGGGACGATGACCACCACCAACACCACCACCAGTATTCTTATCATGCGCCCTCATTTCGCTCTTGTTAGCACTTAGCACGGATTTTTTTAATTTTTTTTTAATTTAGAGTGTTAATTAAATTTGGGGTTATTAATGGTGGGATAGGGTTGTTTTAAATTATTGGGTGGTTCAGGAATACCACGTCATCTACGAGAGATTAGAGAATGATCAAACGATCGATAGGGAGGGGCGTCCTTTATTATTATTATATTTTTAAAAGTGATGCCTCTATAATACATTAGTATGTAATCAGTAACATATTACCTTATGAAAAGATTAATGATTTATTTTCTCCAAAATGTAATTCAAGATTCATTTCATGATGAAGTTCATCCAGTGGCAGTGTACGTACTGTTCAACTTTTCATCGTCTCTTGTGTAGTATGACAAAATTGGACAACTCACAACTTTAATTTGTACACCTTTGTGACAAATTATGTACTTCATTTACAAGTTGTGCATTAATTAATCCTTTGTAATTTATTGAAATAGTTTTAACAAATAATAAGAACTCCTTTCGTTTCTGTACAAATTTTTATTTAAAGGTGGTGTAAAATAAATATTGTACTTATCTATTTTAAAGTTATCCTGGTACGTATAATATATAATTTATCTATATTTTTCGTGATAACATTCTTTTCAAAATAAATAATAATGTACGTAGTATAAAAGTAAAATATGCAACCCTTTAAAATATTTATCAATAAAAAAATGTTAATATAAAAATTAGATGATCAAAACATGTTAAAAGTTACTAAAATATCGATAAAAGTTACCATGATATACAATAAATTTTTATACACCTTACGTCGTTCTTGAATGTTTGTCATCTTTCTGTATTGAGTTGCTATTTTTTAGTCTTGTCAAAGGACCAACTCAACCAAAAGCTTAAGTTGATGGTTGAAGCCCCAAGATTAGATTTATACTCTATCATGCCCCCTCACATGAAAGCCCTTTGGGCTTGAAGTGTGGATGCAACATATGCCTCCTCCCAGCGCGAAATATTCCACCTTGAAAGGAGAGGTGGATGAGATTTGAACCTGTGACCTTTGCGTCACGTTGGCTCTGATACCATGTTAAATACGGGCCTGGGCCGCACCCGTCACTAAGAGAGAGTGTTCACTTAACAAGTCCAAAGGAGGTTCCACCTTAAAACCATATGGCAATAAGGGGAGTAGCCTCTTGGCCTTATTAAGTGATTAACTCTCTTCTCTTTTGTCAATGTGGGACTCTCACACCTGATGTTTCATGGGTCAGATCTTAACATTTTCCCTCACTGAGGTCCCTTTTCAATATGGGTCACATGTGATGTTTCATGGGCCAGAGTATCTTTATCACTCTCCCTCACATGGATCCCGTTCAGTTGGCCCAGAATATTAACGGTCCAAGGCCCAAGTCGTGGGCCCGGCTCTGACAAATACTTGTCAAGTCTCTTTTTATTTTTATTTTATTTGTCCAACATTTATCGTCATTTTATACCCTTATAAATATTCAAATGGCTCATCTTTTTACTCCCCAACAAACTTTTATCCCATTAAACCTCTTAATTATTTTTGTTCTCTCCACATGAGTTAGATTATATTAAGATTCATGTGACAAGTGTACTTATATTGAATTGTCTAGTATTTTTAATATGACTAACATTTAAGAACGGAAAGAATATGTATTGTTTAAGGCTATTAAAATTAATAAAAGTAGAAAACAATATCTTGATTGGGAATATTTTCCAACTAATTTTACAATCGTTTTGTTATAATTAAGAGTGAGAATGAATATCTGTAGTGAGTATTTGTTGCAGTTGCACATGATTAATTAATCATGTCGTACCATATGCTTTAGGATATCTTTGCCTCTTTCGAATAAAATCGTTCGAAATCTCTAATTTAATTTTGTACATGAACTATTATCGAATACTACGTACTACGTAGCCCATAAGGAGTATTTCATTGTATATAATTATAGTCGTACTGCTGGTACACTCTCGTCCTATTGCCTTTTGGCGTTTTGCACATAATGTGCTACAAAATTAATGATTTTTATGAACCAAAATCCTTTGTCTAAGTAGGCATTAGTGATGGGTCTTGGACACTTTAATTGAAGGGGCCCAAGACTACTATGTACTCCCTCCGTTCCAAAATTATCTTGCTAAAATTTTAAGGGAGGCATAATTAAAAACTAAATATCCAATGCCAAATTTGAATTTAGGGGGTTTTGCCTTTGCAAGTTATAAAAATGATATATACATTAACTATCATAAGTTGGTGGGAAACTTGTTGAAAGTAAAGCTTGAAAAAGTAGTGCGTCCAATGACCATCGGGCGGGTGGCGCCCGCGCGTACAATGTAAAAATGGGCGAATAATTCGCCCAGCGAGCGGTGGGCGACCGCCCGTCTGGCAGACCATCGGGCGGATACCAAAAGACGTCTTTTGGATGTTGGATTTGGATTCTCGTGATTCCTTTTGTAACAGCCATATTAAGTATGTTTTAAGGGCTATTAACCTTTATGATTATGGTGAGTTAAGTGTGTTTAACTTCCTTGATTAAGGAGGTTATGAAACTCTTCATAATCATACTTAAGTCTATTGATAATGGTCATTGGAAACCTTTGAATCCTTTGGCTTCCTTGGGTTGTTTTGATTCCTCCACTAAGTCATATGTAACCTCTCTTTTACTGATTTTGATGAGTGGTTCTTTGTGGTTATTCTCCATGTTTATGGAGATAATAAATTCTCTCATTATTATGAGTCACTTTTGTTCAGGTGTTGAAACAATGAGATTCCTATGAAGGCCCTTTTCGTTGGTGTGGAAGATCTAGTTTGCTTAAATGAGTTGTGTCCGAATTTATCTGCACAATTGACAAAGCCACTAGCCTCGGGGGTGTTTTCGAGGAAAGCCCCTCCGATTCCTAAGTAAGAACGATGCTCGGATCTAGAGAGAGTTCTCTTAGAGAGTAGTCTTAAGACAATAAATTGGACGTACATTGAGGTGTGAGCCTTGGCGGCCTATATATATTGTTTGTGTAATAAATGCTCCCATATGTCATTTATTACTTGGTTGGGCCTTGGGCCTTATTGGTGGCTGAATAGCCTCTAGAGGGGTAAATGGTTGATATGTTGTTATGTTGAGACCATTGGGCTTTTGGACTACTGGCTCAATTGGTTTCCAATTGGGAGCCCAAACAACATAACCCCCAGACCCAGCCCATTTAGAATTAAATATGTGGGTATTTTCCGTATTTTCCAGAAGTTAAAAGGTACGGCCTCTTTATTAAAAAAGGTGGCTTTTTGAATTTGCGAATTGATGACAAGTGTTGGGACTTGCTTTGAGTAGTGGAGATCGTGGATTTGAAGGAAGTTCAGGCGTTTCTTTTCCTCTATAAATATTGAGTTTGATCCTTTCTTTCAAACCTTTATTTCACTTTCTCTCCCTTTCGCAATTTCTCTTTCATAATTCCGGCGGTTTCAAGCTTCCGATTTCTTTAGATCTGCGGCTTTTGGTTGACCTTCGTCCTCGGGAACTACTCTCTAGAGAATTCTCTATAGATCCGAGCATCGTTCTTACTTAGGCATCTGAGTGGCTTTCCTCGGAAACACCCCCGAGACTTGTGACTTTGAGATCATAGGATCGAACCCCATCATTTAATTTGCTTATATGTCCCAAAAAAATGATACAACGGGCTCTTATGTCCCAAAATTTGTGTATCATTTAATCGGCTTATATGTCATATCGAGTATGATCGTTGTATGTGTAAAATGTCGTGTCCTAGTACGTTATGATAATACTGTATTTTGTATAGGAGTGTTATGTGTGCCTCGAATCTTCCTTGAAGGATGTTGGTGTTATAGTGGAAGGTCTGTCTTCAAATGAACATATCTCATGATCTACTCATTAGATTGAGTTGATTCAAGTTGGAGGTGAAAGTTTGGCTCAATATCTTTCCAACGCCTGGTCATAAGCTCATTTTGGATGAGAAATGAGGGAGTTATGACTATTTTACGAGAAGCTATCATGAAGCAGGGGAAGTTCGGCCGAACCTGCTGGAAGTTCGGCCGAACTCTTAGATGGTTCGGCCGAACCTGAAGAGAGTCAGGAACTTTGAGATTTTGGAGGTTCGCCCGAACTTTGGGTAAGTTCGGCCGAACCTGACCAAGGTTCGGCCGAACCCTGCGGGTGAACTGTTTTCTTCTCCGCAAGGTTCAATCGACATGGCCTGTTCTTGTCCCTTAGATTGGTTTGATGTCTAACACTATGAATACCAAATGTAATGAGAATTTTAGTATTAAGAGAGAGAAACACAAGTGAGGTTGAAACCCTAGATCTAAGCATACATAGAATTCTCTCTTCTTCACCTTTGAGAATTCCTCTTTGTAATCCTTTCTCCATTGAAGAGTAATACAAGTTCCAAGCCCTCCCCCATGGTGGATGTAGCTCATTGAAGAGTGAACCATCTTAAATATCTGTGTATTATTTTAATTTGTTCATTTATTTCTTCTCATTATTCCAACATCAAATTGTCATACAAATCAACATTCAAGCCCAAAAGGGTCCTTAATTCATAACAAGGAGTCTTTCCTAGTTAAAGTTAATTAACATTATCGCTCGGATGCCGTTAAGGTGTGCAATGAGAAAATTATTAGGAGTAAACGCGATTCGACGATCGGCCTTTATAGTCTTGTATTGACATTCACGTGTATTTATTATATGCAATACACAAATCTAGCTTTACTAGGAAAGACTCCTAAGAGTATCTTCAATTGCAAGTTAATTTGACAATTATTTTTAAACTAGAGATTTCAAGTTATTTCATTTATTTGACAAGCTAGTTGTTAGTTATTGGAGCACAAAGACTCCTAAGAGCATCTACAATGGCAAGCTAATTTGACAATTATTAAATTAGAGATTTCAAACGATTTTAGCTAAACAATGAAATAGCTAACAACTAGCTTGTCAAATTAGGGATTTCCACATAAGATTTCAAGTTATTTCATTGTTTAGCAAATTTGTGCTCCAATAGCTAACAACTAGCTTGTTATTTAAATTGGTCTCACTTGTCAATTAATTATTTGATAACTTTTGGGAGCTAGTTGTCAAGCTTGCTTGCCCGAGCTAATTTATTGTTTTCACTCCACTGGTCTAGCTATTAGCTTGAAGTTTTTATAAATTTCAAGTTAGTTCCTAGCTACAATCATTGGAGATGTTCTAATCGAAAATAACACGATATTAATATAATTAGGACACTTTACCTAGATATTCTAACAAGTTTTGTTAGCTAATAAGAGCATCTCCAACGGTAAGCTGATTTATAAATTAGTTTGTCATGCCACATAATATTTCAAGCCACTTTCCTTTCCAGCCAGTTTTTTTTTTCGACGGGAAATATCAGGAATCTATTAATGAGTAAGCAAACCCATCTTGTCCGCTACAACAAGGGGAAGAGATTCGGGTGGGCATTCCTCCATCCACACTCTCACTTCTTGAAGAAAGTGAGTAATGTGCAATAGAGTGTGCCACTGTGTTACAATTTTTGTAATTAAAAGCAAAATTCATTTCTAGTTAGTTAGTACTCTAGTGGTTAGCTACTAGCTTGATATTTAATGTAGTCATATTTGTCTATCAATATTTGAATTAAATTAAATTTAATATTTTTTAATTGGCCATGTTTTTTCAAGCAAATTAGCTTAGATGTTTGGCCAAGTTAATTTATCATTTCAACTCTAATGGTCAATCTAGTAGCTTGAAATTTCTAAAAATTACAAGCAAGTCCCTAGCTACAAGTGTACAACGGTACAACAATTGGAGATGCTCTAATAACGCAATTTTATATGCGAAAAATAAAAAGTAGTCTCAGTCTTCCATTATTTAATTAATACATTTTAACTTTTTACAATATTTATACATCCCACTTTGACTATCTTTTTTTGTTAAGTTAATTATGTGAACAAATGTACTATGTACGTAATAAGGTAGTTAGGAATGTTAACGAGAACTCTCACGAAAATATTTTACCATATAAGTATGTACACCCAAAAATTACCAATTGAGGTTGGCATAAGTGTTTAAGAGTCTATTTCTCTTTAAATAAGGTTTTGGGTTCGAGCCTTGAGTATGAAAATAATCTCAACTGGGAGGGGTGCTGCCCATCAAGGTTCAGGTACCCATTCAAACTCTTGCATGAGATTAGTTCACTCGCCGATGGCGGCGGGAACTCCTCGTAGTAGAAACCAAAAACAAAATACACCCAAAAATTTGCCAAGGTGTATATGTGTTTGGTTGTTAGAGGATTGAGAAAAAATTAGAGGATTGAACCAAATTAGAGGTTTGACCAGCTTAATCCCCTAATGTAGGTGTTTGATAGTTAACGGATTGGTATAGGGGATTGAGATGAATCCGCTAATTCCAAAAAGTTGATTGGTTGAGCTTTTTGAGTTAGAGGATAGTATTGAATATCTAAAATTACAATTTTATCCTCTACCTTTCCATTCACTCACACCTACCTCTCAAATTGCACTCTCACTCTCACCCCATAGTAGATCGAAGTCTATTATTCTTGTAATTGTTTTTTTCTTTCCCAATTTTTGTTCTTGTTTATTTTAATTCCTACTCCTCTTTAATTTCTTCCTGATTTTTTTTCTCTTTATTTTATTTTTATTTTTTCTCTTATGTATTTATTTTCCATTTTTCTTGCTCGTTCTTTGATTTATTTTAGCGCTCTCTCTCTCTCTCTCTCTCTCTCTCTCTCTCTCTATAGCTCTTCAGCCTTTTCTTTTTTAAAAAAAATAATAAAAATCTCTCTCTCTCTCTCTCTCTCTATAGCTCTTCAGCCTTTTCTTTTTTTAAAAAAATAATAAAAATCTGATTTTATTCTTGTTTAATTTTCTTCTCTTTTTAATATTCTTATATTTTTTCCTTGATTTAGATAGTTTTTTTCTCTTTCTTTAAAAAAACACATATTCTATATATTCTTTTTTCAATTTTATATGTGTTTTAGTAGAACAAGTGAATGTTGTGTAATTTCTTGCCTGAGGCATGTCGTTTGAGTAATTAATAACGAGATAACCAAGGTCCGAAATGATATTACTCATAGTTTGATGGTAGGTAAAAGGTCTACACATCGACATCGTATTTCTTAAGCATTTGGTTTATTTGTTAGAATAGACAATTTTATTACAATTTCTTTTATGTCACTAGTTGTTTATAACATTATAAATAGAAAAAAAATATATGTTTTAAACATTTTTGTGTTTGCAGTTGTCTTTTCTCACTAGCATCTCAACATAGTACTGGTGAATTAAATTAATTCATAAGTGAACTTCAATGCAAATTTAATCTACAAACTATAAAAATTGATCTCACAATTTTATTAAGGTTCTGTTTGGCAAAAGTAGTGGTAGCGGGTAACGGGTAGCGGTTGAGTAGCGGGTAGCGGTATAGTAGCGGGTAACGGTTAGCTGTCAAAATAGCGGGTAACTGATATGAGTGTTCAGTAAAAGTAGCAGTTGATATTATAAAATGAAATAAAAGCTGAAATATTAATTAAAACTTTAATATAAATTTGTCAAACGATACCCGCTAACTTTAACGCTACTAATGTTAACGTTTGATAAAAGCTACGTATACTCAACCGCGACCTCTACCGCTAACCGCTACCTCAACCCCTAACTTGCCAAACACTTATAAATTTTACAAGTAGTGTCTTGACTCGGTCAAAACGCTACCCGCTAGCTCAAACGCCACCACCAAACACGCGAATCTAGCTTTCGAAAAAAAGATTCTATTAAATACAATGATTGTAGCTTAACTGCTTAAGCATGGTATGGGAAAATTTCACTATCAACTTTTATGAGGGTTAGACGACTTTGCCAAAGACCTCTCAATGTGCTCATAAGAAATCATGAATAAGACTTAGATTTATATATACAGAGACGGGCCATAAAAGAATTATATAACTTCATGCATATCTTGTTGCTTTCATCTGGTGACTTGTCTGATCGAGGGCCCATGAAATCGGTAGCTAATCATTCAATGTCATGCACTTGGCTACTAAAATTAGAAAGAGAAGTGGTAGGTAATTTGCACAAAACCGAGTAGATTAGACCCCATACATATCACATTTGGTCGGTTTTATGAACTTGCATGATTGATTTACTTCCTGCCGATGGGATCTTGACATACTGATATATAATATGTTAATATTCTCCTATATTTTGTAAATATAGATTTTATGTATTTACGTAAAGTAGAGCTTCTATAGAATTAGGATTCTGCAATTATATATTCAATCAATGAGAATACCCCAAGTTAAGGATGTAGGAAGTATGACTAATAAGAACAATAATTAGAACAAGCTTATCTGTAACAATGTCGTGGCGTGACACCAATCACTGCCCTAAAGTCGAATTTGCCCCGCTAAGTACACGCGGACTCGTAGCAATCGACCCCCAGGGATACACGACTCCAATCCTTCGGTGTACGACGAAGAACTAGATTGAGAACACCCTTAAGCAATGCCCAGAACAATGGAGGTTTTGTGTTTTTATTTCGGAGAAGAGGAAAAGAACAATTTTTCTGTGTGTTTTCTGTGGAAAAAGATGATGAATTTATAGAGAGGTTTTTGGGAAACTGTACTAGTAGAGCAGTTACCGGAGTAATGGGGAACTGCAACAGTCATAAAACGGCTAGTGGGGTTAATGGAGCAGTTTCCAGAGTTAGTGGGTTGATTAAGTCTCCTGACTTAATCAAACCGCCCTTGACCCAAAAAGAATAACCCGGTCCACAAAACCCACCCCACGCCCGCGAATCGCATTCGCCAAGTACCAAGGCCCAAGCCCGAGCCCCCGCGCGTGTGTGTGTTGTGACCACCCATGCCACTCTCAAGCACTCTTAAACAAATGATTAAAGGGTAGTGCAATATATAAAGAAGGTAGTATGTGGATTTTTTATCAATGTGGGACAATTGGTTTTTCATTCTTTTGAAGCATTCCTTTTTGGAGGAACAAACTCCAACAAAGGACACAATTTAACATGGTATCACTGTTGGAAATAATGCGTTGTAACCATGAAAATTAACAATAAAATAATAAGGAAGAACACAATACTCAATAATTGATCTCAAAAGATGTGACGGGTTTACGCCTGCCCTAGAAGCGTATTATGCCATCACTGGTACAAGGTTCTCAGTGACGATTGCTCCCCAAGGGTAACACAGCTACCTTCCAACTCTGTACCCCCATTGGAAGGCTGGAATTACTTCAAGAACTGCTCAGATCTCTATTTGACAATAATGACAGAGATAATATTTTTAGGGTTTTTTTCGTTTCTCTGTGTGTATCTGAGTATATGTCTTGGAATAAATAAAGGATTATTTATAAGGAATATGGTATAAACCGCAACTTCCAAACTGTACTCCAAAACCAATAACCCACGACAAACACTGAAACGGGCCCACAAGCATTATCACGTTAAAAGGTCTGTATTGCATTATAATTACCAACAATCCCCCACTAATGCATACGGACAAGAGATCTTGAAACCTGAGCAGTAAATGAAAGATTTAGCGCATAAATGTTAGTGTCTAAAGACTTGAACTAACACATTAGTGGAGCGAGGTATTCAACAACCACTAAAGTATCCGAAGATTGAACTCTACGATTATTGAAGAAACCCAACACCACACGCTTCACCTTTAGAAACTTGAAAAATTCCGCGACCGCATAAAACGTCATACGAGGCCAACATTCCCTTGGATTCTAGTGAGTATTATTAGAAAAATAACAAACATATTTTTCACGATATTTTTCAACATTCCCTTCTATGAAAAAATGGAATTCAGCAGGATAGGGCGGCATAAGTCCTCAAGTTTTAACATTTACTAGTGTGTGACCCGAGCGTTGCTTCAGATTTTACTTTTAGTGGGATTTACTTTTTGTAAATATGTGCTTATATAGGTGACGTCGTTATCAGTTTTCCACGCAAGACCAATCGCCAGTCAACAAACTTCCTTCCCGTATCCGAATATTAAAACAAAGTCGAGTCCTCTTCTTTATGATTAGTTGAATACGTAAGATGAGAAAAGATCGAAGAATTGTACATTTAAAAGTTAAGTAATTAATTCCCTTTTATTTATTTATTTTGTTTTTTCATTAGTTCATTATTATTCATTTTAAAAAGATTATATTTTATATTTATATGGAAAGCTATATCATCATTTTGGCTAGCTAAGATGATAAGAAGTGTAACTTTAATTCAAGAGGTCTAGTGTTCAATTCTTGCTACATAGTTTTTTAATTTGGTTGTCAATGACATGTCATAATACTTATTAGTTGTGATGCAGCGTAATAGTAATAAAGAGGAATGTACGTGGCACATATGCGTTCTTATAAACGTCTTTTAATATGTTATAGACAACACTCAACTTTCCTTGAAAAGAGTCTTTTAATATGTTAGTATAAATTACATAGATGATATTTTGGAGTATGGATAAGGAACACAACTCAGTACTAAATGTAACATTAGCATCTAGTTTCAAAGTTTGCTACCCTACTACTCCCCTCGTTTCTTTTTGTTGTATCCGTTTCCATTTTAAGCGTTTCATATTGTTGTATCCATTTAGAATCTATTCTATTTTTGGACATACATTTTATCCTGAAATACCCTTACATTTCTATCTAATTACCAAAATACCTAAGGATTCTACCCATATTCCTACCTAATTTTCCCCACCCATAATATTTAATTCTTTTCCCTTCCCCATATACCCACACTCTCACCTCCTTTATCACCCATCATTATCACTCCTCTCTCTTAACTTATTTCTTTATTATTTTTTCACTCCTTTATTTATTATATTCTCTTACACCCAATCATTTCTCTTACACCCAATCATTATACCAGGGGCGGCGCTAGGACGGTGCCACCGGGGCGACCGCACAGGGCCCCCAAAAACCGGGGCCCCCAAATTTGATATATTTAGCTTAAGTTTGCCTATTTTGATAAAGAGAATCACGTGGAGCAATGGTAAAGTGTTTACGTGTAATGCGCGAAGGGGCCCTGGTTCGATTCTTAGTAAAAACGTTGGGGTTTTATTATTTTAAAGTTGTACAGCTACTCCATTATTATTATTTTTTTTTTTTTTAAAAACATCAAGATTCAAGCTAGGCTCAAAATCTTTTCTACTTTGTACTTTCGTAGTGCGTTGTCTTTTATCTCTCATCTTAATTTGTTCTCTTTACTGTTCCAAGGTTTATTTCACTGAAGTTGATGTTGAAAGTGTCGTAGATGAGTTTGTATTAAAACATGCGAGAAGAGCTTTGCTTTTTAAGTGAATACGTTGGTTATATAATTATACTAGATTTAAAACCCGTGTGATGCACGGGTTAAATATATTTATTTTTGTTTGTGAGATTTATTTTTTAACTTTACCTTGATGAATTCATATGAGAATCAATTACGTGTGTCTTTTTATCACAATACATAACTACTTAACATATGATTGATTTGATAACATTTGTAATTCTATTTTATTATTTTAAACGGGATAAATTATCTTTTTCTCTTATTATTACCTTTTATCGGGTCTTTTTTTTTTATTATTATTATTATACAAATAATTTTAATAATGCAATATTGAATTGTTTGTTCATATATGTCTATTATATTTGAATATATTATTTTATTTTATGTAAATTTTGGTTTTATTGTTAACAATTATCCAATCGTATAGCTTAGTTACCTATTGCATGTGTGTTTATACACCCGTAATACGCTTAAGGAAATGCAAATCATCATTGTGATGCACTGATAATTTTTTTGGAATCTCTAAAATCATCATTGTGGTGATGCACTGATTTTTTTTTGGAATCTCTAAAATCACCGCAAATGACTTGCTCGGTGTTGTCATCCCTCTCATCAATCGAAAAATACGTTATCCTTCAATACCAACTTCCTATATACTCTTGATCGAATTACATGAGAAGTTAAGTTTATATATAACCAAAAAAAAAATTCCAGTGCATCAAAATGATGATTCCACTAATTGCAGGTGTTAAATAATCCAAAGTAAAAGAATGATTTTGACCACAAAAAAAAGACAATAATACATCGTGAAAATTTTGAGATCACACCTAAATAAATTAGGATAAAAAAGCAAATAGCACATGCATATATGATTGTAACCGGTAATTCAAAAAATTGTAATTCCAAAACAAAAACTCAATAAGTCGATATACAATTATATTTTAAGTGAATATCCAAACATACCAAATATTTACCAGATTATGTACAATTATCTCAATTTCACGCTCATCTTCTGTAGTTTTCTATGAAGTTCTCGCATAATCCTCGATCGTCCGAATCTAATCTAATATATATACTTTGTATTTTGTATGTGATACGGAGTGTACTGTATTGAACAACCTGGAACGAAAAGAAGAATATCAATCAACAAAAGTTTTGCCATATCATTGTACATATAATAAGCAAGCAAGTTACATAATGTGATGGTGGTTTTATGGCGTGGTGTGGTTCCACAATTGAGATAATCACAGGTCATCTTCTTTCCCAAGGCATGTTTGATTAATCTTTATTGGTTTAGATATATATAGATCATCAACAAAAAAATACCGTATATTGAAAGCTGATAATTATAGTTATCTTTTTTTAATTTGCAAATTTTTATCTTTTGTTTATTTTTTAAATATTTGGACTCAGATTTGTAAACGGATAATAAACTATTTCAAAAGTTATTTTTTCATTTTTATTTGTATCTAATATTTATTTTAAATTACACTTAATGACATGGCAATCCTATGTGGCACTCCAAAATCTCTCTAAAAAACTCCCCTTTATATATATATATTAGATTTTATGTTTGAATTATTTTTAACTTTAAATATACTCAAATAATATGATCATTATGGAAAAGGGCCCCGAATTTTCGAAATCGCACAGGGCCCCCATTTACTTTGCCACGCCCCTGCATTATACTTATACCCATACAAACTAATATTTCAATTTTCTTAAAAACCACACCAGATTCCAAATGGATACATCAAAAAGAAATGGAGGGAGTAATTTATTTTCATGCATATATACAAGCACATGCTTTGGTTTCAAAAATAAATCACGCCGTACCATCTATGTCACTGTGTAGGATTGGAGTAACGGAGTACTTGTTTTAAACCACATGACATGTATGGAGTAAATTAGAGTAGTACACTAGCTACTACTGTTACTCTACACACCAGCAAATGGGAGGCATATAAGAAATCCAGTAAAATGGGGCATATAAATGGGGCGGTCGCTACCATTTAAGTGTGGTGTGTAGTCATGATCGATAGACACTACCACTCCGTATAAGCCAAGGCATATATAACCAATTTACTCGTACTGATGTATAAGTCAAGCATATGTAACCAAAATAAATAAACACATGTTGGTGGAGTTTTTGGGAAATTCGATGGTACAAGTTGGAGCACCATTAAGTTTATATGTTGGGGAATGTCGTAAGCGTAAACATGCGTGCTGAGCTGATTTCCTGAGATAGGTGTTGGTTGAATGAGGACTTTCTTCTTACCTACTTAGCTAATAAATTTAAAGAAGAAGTAAATAACCACTATATGCGGATCATGAGTAGGGGTGAGCACAAGTCAGGGTACGTATACCACGAACCGGACCTAAACCTGGACCTAATAGGAACCTGCGATTCCGTAATTGGAACCTGTTGTTCAGGTTTTGGGTAGCAAAGTTTGGGAACTGTTGCAACAGGTTCTGTTCCAGTTCTCAATTTTTTTGGAATGAGTGACACTGATGGGTACCTGTAAATACAAATTTTCATATCGAGTGCTCGGAATTTGAAACCGAAATCAAATTAAAAATATCACATAAGTCAAAACAAATATAATTCAAGCTCGTTTTTAAATATAAATATAGCAATTTAATCTTGAACTATAAAACAATGAAAGCCCACATCTGAATTATATATATTTTTTAATATGTCGACAACAATTTTTTTTTAAAAATAAACCAGAACCTATTGCTACAGGTTCTAGTTCTCATTTTTAGGAACCTGTTGCAAGGTTCCGGTTCCTATTTTTAGGAACCCATTGTGACATGTACCTGTTTCGATTCTTAATATTTTAACATGGTACATGTTGTACTCACCCCAAATACGTAGTACTCGTAGAGTCGTACTATACTTTAGCATTTTTGCATATGATTTTAGTTCAAATATTTAAATTTAGTTCCCCAATCTAACAATGTGCAAAATTATATAAATGGAAAGATGGAGATTCATGTTGAAGATCTGAAAACGACATACCCCCCACCGACCACGGGCCACAGCCAGATTGTTATTGTTTGTGGTATCAATCAAACCCAACCTTATCAATACAATAGTGCTATATCTATTTATGTGATTATGTTTAGAGCTAAAGAAGTGCTATATGTATTCTTCTTGCGCACATTTTTGTGTCCTATGTTCGGGTGCATTCCGTGTATATCTAGAATAGATTCACAAGATTATAATGGGTCCATACGTCTAACCCTTGGCTAGATATCACAAATTCACGATTAATAACTTTTAGTTTTGTGACTCTTCAATCTATCACAAATTCCATCCCCACTCAACCACCCTTCTATTACGAATGATAACGGGGTATCAATTATTTGTTGGTTCAGTGGTGATTGGGGCTGAACGTACTTGGTAGGGAAAACTCTTGTTCGATCCCCGCAACAACATTTGGGGGGATTGTAACCTATTCACCCAGAACTCGCCCAGAATTCGGATTAGCCCTAAGGATGAATCGGGTGTTAAAATCAAAACAATGAATGATAACGGGTGGTAAATTTGTAACGAATATTTATTAAACAATGAGTTGCTTGACGTGAATTAGCATTACCTGTTTAGTGTTTACCAATTCACGGTTATAACAACCTCTTAAACGGGTTGTTAGTGAGTTAAGTAAAACTGTCAAAGTATGCGGGAAAACAAAAGAACAATTTCTAGCATCTAGAAAAATGCCCGGGTTTGGTCATAAATTTGGGCCCGTCTGGCCGTCTTTTGGGTCTGGTCCGGCCAATCTACACTTCTCTGGTGGCTCAAAACTGAAATTTTTGTTTTAATTTGGCCGCCCCGAAAAATGTCCTGAAAGGCTATTATTTTGGCCTGAAACAACGGATTTTAGACACAGAAAATCCACTTGTTATTGGGCCCAGTATAATTTAATGGGATGAAGATTTGTGTTTGCTCTAACCTGACCCGCCATTTGATCAGGTCTACTCCGAACATTTGGCAACAACTCATTGTTTTATATAGTAAAAAGAGGAGTGGAGGGGATGAGGTTAGTCGTCACATGAAATTTTATTAGGCCTTTGACCCAAATTTATAGGTACGCTAATCTTCACTGTCTAATGATCTGAAGTAATGAGTAATGACTACTCTAGCTAGCAAGTTAGCCAATAAAATTAAATTTCCAAATGATTGACATAATACATGATAGATTAATAGATATAGTTCACTCCCAAGCATGTTGGACACTTTTGACCAATAGTAAAGCCTAAACCACCCATAGTGTCTCTAGCTAGGTTTCACCTATTGATCGATAAATGTAAGTAGGTCAATCCCACCAATATTGGCTACTAAATCGAAATAAGCTAAGCCTAACTAATGTTCGGAGGAAATCACTTCCATTTCTTTTAAGAAATCGACAGTCTATTTTATAAACCAGCGATTACAAATGAATGAGGGGAAATGGGAGAGGAAGGTTCACGTACTACAAGAAATTGTACTAACGAAGGGAAATTTCGTCGCTAAAGGTCAATAATTGTTGATTAACAACGGGATTTTTCGTCACAAATCCGTCATAAAAGGGGGCCGTCGTTAATGGAAAATCCCGTCGTTAACCCGTCGTAAAAGATATTTACGACGGTTGTTCCCGTCTTTGTTGGGTTGTTATCCCCGTCGCAAAAGCCCTTTTGCGATGGGATTTTTACCCGTCGTTATTAGGTTGTCATATAATATACAAATTTTTGTAGTGGTTGGTATTTGTTTTTGTTTTTTATACTACCTAGAGGTGATCAAAATTCGGGACAGCCGGGTTTTAACACAAAAACTCATGCCCAAATCCATAAGTTTGGCGTGGGTTTTTCTCGCCGGAACAGATTTTGTGGGTCGGGTCCGTACTTTGATCTAAAAATGTGTATTTGAGGTTGCCTAAACCCACTCTTTTGAAACGGACTGGGTTGGACCAACGGGTCGGGCTATAAGATGATCAGGTTTATTACTACCCTAGCCCTAGGTGTTATTATATTAAGATAGAAATTTGATAAAGAGAATTGAAGAGAATCCTAACATGTTATTCTCACTCATTCGCAGTTCCTTATTTGCATGCTTTTGACCCTATTATAGAATGTTAGATCAAAATTCCTAATTTCTCATATACAATTTAACTGTATAGTTGACAAAGCAAATTTAGTGGTCTTATCTTGAAAGGTTGTTAAGAAAAAAACCCTTAATCTAGACATTTCAATTCATTCCTAACTTGTACTATTACATTGACCTTAGTAATGTAGTCCATATATTCTAGATAGTCGTTGAAAGATAATTAGCCTAATATACTACTCTAATCTTAGGTTGGACTCCTTACAAAGTCACATGTTGTAGGACCTATGTTCTTATGAATAAGGACATACCAACTTCGTAAGGCTGAGATATTAGACATGTTATTATGTTGGGTTATGAAAATATATCATGTTTAACTAGAACTCTAGAAGAAAAATTAATATACATATATGACGAAAGAAAACTAATGAACTACGCACTACAAAATCATGCATCAATTAGGGATGGATTTTGAGACGTATACAATAAACGTCTCAAACTTGAAACAAATTTCTAAAATTTCGTCTCTAAATTAAATTTGAGATGGAAGTGTGTATGGAATTTCAAAAATTAAGTCTCAAATTTGTAATGGATTTGCAAGAATTCCGTCTCAAATTTTTTTGAGAAGCCATCTATAGAGAAGCCCTATTTTCGTCTCAAATCCGTCTCTAAGCGTCATCTTGAAACGGATTTGGACTATATAGAGACGATATTTCTCGTCTCTATAAAATGATTATTTTGTAGTGACGATAGTTAATTCGACAATATTTAATGTTATTAATTATACGAAAATGATAAAGGTCGCAATATGCGACCTTTAAGTAGTGTCACATGATGACATGACATGATTAATTATGTGTAATGATTTAAATTGAAAAATAAAATATTTAACTTATGAGCTATTATACATGCTTCAAAAAAAGTAGGAAAAAATCATAATATTCTAATTTGTTCTCTCTTTATATCGACTACCATATTTACATATTTTCATAGTAAAAATATTGCATTGATAGTAAAAATATTCTAATGACGCATAGCCTATGTGACGCCTATATGTACCAATTAAACTTGGACACATAAGATTGCGACAACATTTAGTTGTCGCAACTTGCAACCTTTATTATCACCCTTAATTATATTATACACCTGTTTATTTGATAAGTGACTTGGATGAAAAGGTAGAAACAATTAGATCCTCGCTTTCCACATTAATACGTGATCAATCATCTTGTTCAAAATAGATGATTTGTGTGGTCGTACAATTTGGTAAAACCTCACAAATTAGTAATCGTACACACTATTTAGATGTGCACTTATGCCTAATACGAAGTACGGAGTATATCGATCTGATAACTTATAGAATTAACAAAGTATATTAATAGGAGAGTAAGGAATACTAGTTGCGTAGTCATTTTCAATTTTAGTTCTTCCTTAGATTTCACGGCTCTATAGAGGTGTACTCGTCGTGCACGGGCTGGCAGGCATCCGTACTACTGGATCATGACGAAGAATTGACGATATTCCGTCTCATATAAAATAAAAATTAATAAAATATATTTAACTTTTGACTCTTTACCGTTATTTTATTTGTCCATATCGTGCAAATGTGCGATTGTGGGGTATCAAATCTTGCATGTTTTCATCTTCTAAGATAATCTTTGCCCCCACATTATTACTTTAATTAATTACTTGCTCTAGTGTTATCGATTTATCCTCTTAATTACTTATTACATTATACTACCTTTCTTTCTGAAAGTTCTTTACGCTTTGGAAGATGTGCCTAAAGTATAAAAATTTTGACCGTAAATTCTCACTAATATATACATCAAAACGTTACATGTACGATGTTGTTAGATTGGTCTCGGTAGTATTTTCAGAATATCAAATTTTTATAATTTTTTACACATACCAGATTGGATATATTAGTAGTTAAATATTGCATTGGAGTTCGTGCAAATAGTGACTGTAAAGATATTTTTGAAACGGAGGTAGTAGTTAACTTTTGCTCGTTATAATAACATTAACTAACATGTCATGTTTTTGTTTGCATGCGTATCGTCTTAAAAGGTTAGATTTTTTGTCAATGTACAATTTTTAAATATTTTTTAAAAAACACACCGCTGCAGAGGCAGAGATAAATGATAAAGTATTAAAATGATTTGTTGTCAAATTGGACAGATATCACCCAACACTACATTATTTTTATTACAAAGTAACATCATATTGGTACGTACTACGTATATATACACACTTATATCAACACACTTTGACTTCATGGTTCTTATTTGTATGAATAAAAAACCTATTAATATTAGAGATGACAATGGATATGATCTGGATCGGATCCTACCAGATCCGATTCAGATCCATTTTTTACACATGCATTCAGATCCGTATCCCTAGTCCAAAATTTTGTTTTACTTGGTTTATATGGAGTACTCATTTTCCTTCTTTGTTGGCATAATATTACAATATTACTAGTTACAATGTATCATTAAATAGTATGGAGTAGTCCGTAATTTGTTTCTTTTTTCATTACTTAGAGTAATTTGTTTCTTTTTTCACTATGACTTGTTAATACGTTAAGTCGTTAAGAGGCTGCGTTCTATTCACTTGATTTTCACTTATTTTTTCTGAACTTATTTTATCTGGACTTATCTGAACATATTAGAACTTATAAAAACTTATTTAAGTTATAAGTTATACTTGATCAACCCTTATTTTTCTTGAACTTATCTTATCTGAACTTATCAGAACTTATCTGAACTTATTTTTCCTGAAATAAGTGAAAATAAGATGAACAGAACAAAGCCTTATATTACAATAGCTAAAGCATCCTTTCCGAATTAAAACTATATTAAGCATAAGTTTAAGTTAACCAACAAGATTATTTAATCTTTTTAAATTAAAAGTTTACAACCGACGAAACAAGTCCATTCTAATGTCTTGTTAATATGTTTAGAATTACCCATATAACTGTAACTAACGTATCCCTTTCCAGAAATAAAACCATAGTATGATAAAAAAACAAAAGGTCTTGCGCGAATTAGGTGTACAATAAATTTATTGTAAATTAAGATAACTTTAGAAACAATTTTTATTAAAATGAAAAGATTTATCATTAAAAAATGGATAACTTTTACATATATAAGTTTAACTTTTAAACATCTTGAATTAACTTTTTTTTTTTTTTTTTTTTTGAGGGAAATCTTGAGTTAACTTTTACTTTGGTGTACAATATTTATTGCACAACCATTGTAAATAAGAATTTGTGGATAAAACAAAGAATAAGCTTAAGTTAACCGACAAGATTATTTAATCTTTTTAAAATTAAAAATTTACAACCGACGAAACAAGTCCTTTCTAATGAAATGAAATTAATTAATGGTGAATTATATTACAAGCAATCCACCGAAAAATACTTCACTATCATCCACTAAATGACACTCATGGTAGTAATTAGTAAAGACTGTAATGTCGTCATGATGTGCAAATGCATAATTGAAATGTGCTTCCTTCCAACAAAAATTAATCAATCTTAAATTGCTAATCTATTTTATAAATGCTTTTAAAAATGTAAAAAGTGTGACGAAGATAGATGAAATTAATTAAAGTTTTACACTTTGATTAAATTAGTCCCAAAAGTGCAAAAGTATTTGGAGATAAAAAGAGAATTAAAGGATGCAAAAAAAAAAAAAAGGAGTCAGTAAAAGTAGAAAGATGATGGCCAATAATATATGCTTAGTGGATCCAACGTAACTTCAAAGAAGAGATCATGGAATGTCTTTGAATTGTTGCTGTAAACAAGATTATGGCTCATTGGATGCGTCAAAGGCTGTAAATTAAAACATAAAGTCATCTTTTTATGGTTTTTCCATAAAAAAAGTAGACTACTCCGTATATATGAAGTACATTAGTTGTACCTATAGTTAGTACTTAGGAAAGTGAAGTAGTATTTGCTCCGGATGATGTCCCGAATTACAATGTTAAATACTATATGAAGTATTTTTCTACGCACTATTTACACGTGTTGGTATGCGAGTTTGACTTTTTTTAATAACTATCCGGAAACCGTTTATTTTATTTGGATTTGGTGTATTGTACGTAGTCAATGGCGGATGTTTTACATGGCGCGGGTGGCCCGCCATGAAAATTTTTGTAGTGTGTTTTCAGTTACGGCCCCCTCTAAAATTTGTATATAATTGTCTAAATTGCATACTATACTGTTTAATTTTTCTACTGCCCCCCTCATAACAGTATCCAAGATTTGTCACTATACGTAGTATCTTTTTTAGTAATCGTGTTCTTAAATTTTTTTGGGTTGTTAGTATTTGTATACTACGGAGTATATGTTATGATCCATACATGTGAAAAATGGACAATAAAAGATGTGGTAATTATTCGAAACCATTTTCAATAATAGTAACAAAATTACATTTTTTTTGCAATCACTGTGTTGTGAAAATTAGCAAATAACATAACACGTGTGAAAAAATAGTATAAATACACACTAATCCTATCCAATTTAAATATATTTAAGTAGAGTTAAAAGACATAACTAATACTTAGCTAAGATAGTAAGATTTTTCTACTATACTTCTTGATGGTCCCATGTTCGAACCCTAACAAAAATATTTTGTTTAACAATGTTAAAAGAACGCCCTACATGTCATCGTTGATGTGGCGGCCTTGTTATATTTAGAGAAGGTGACACATGCCGGCGTAACATGGTTTGTCTTGGAGAATTAATAATCTATTACTTTATACTAAAACAGACACCGGGAATGACACATGTCATTTCCTGGTGCAAAATTTTCCCGCCAAAAATCATTTTCCTAAAAAATATATCTATTTTAATTTTATTTTTATTCTCTATCTTTTTTTATAAACTATTTATGTATGGAAAAATATTATTTATATATTATGGAAATAATAGATACAACATAATAATAATTTTGATAAAAAAAAATTAGTGATATTTTGGTCAAATCGGTACATTAATAATGGAAAATATATTCACTCGGAAATTTGGTCAAATTACCATTATGCATTTAAAATACGCATATTAGATGAATAAATTTAAATGGATATGTTCAAATTTTATAATGATGCAGTAGCTTAGAGATATTTCAGTTAAATATTTTGTAAAAAAAAATGATCAAAATCCATGCGTGCACGGGATCTAATCTAGTAGTATCTATTATGTAGTTCGTATAATCAACACAAGATGGTGGAGTTGTTAGAAAACTTATTTTTTAATTTGGAGGTCAAACGGTTCAGTTCTACCAGTTGCCTTATATTTTATTTGGAAGTGACTTAAGCGTTAACCAACGTTAATAGGTTTGTTTCTTACCTACTAAAAAAGTGTACCAGCTTCATCATGCTTGTGAGTGGCTCAAGTTGATGGAAAATTCACAAGGTCGAGTCCACTAGCTTCATCATGCCTGTGAGTGGCTCAAGCGCTGACGCGTAATTAAGATGAGTAATTTGAGATATGTGCTACTGAACCGGACACTTAAAAAACGAGTTTGTGTCAAGGGGTTAAGACACACTAATTAAATGAGTCAACACGACACAACACGATCCATTTAATTAAACAGGTCGTGTGAGTATTGAGGTTTTTCCAACTTATTTATAATCTGCGCATACACAAATACGACATGTTTACTAGCTCTATTTGTTGCGTCACGCGAGTTGAATGGATTAGTTTTTATTTATTTATTAATTAAGGCAAGGATAAATTTTGGACATTAACAAAATTTGATCTTAGTCATGGGCTTCCTCTACTCATCACCCATCACAAAGACCCATAATTGTATTCAAGTGCATGTACGGTTGTACCCACTACCCACGACCAAAACAACATAAGAAAATCTTGTACGGATCGGAGTACTTACTTCCAGGGGTGGATTATTATTAAATCTGCAAGCAATTACTACGGAGTACGGAGATTAATTAACAAATGCAAATAAGCCATGAAATCAGGAAGGTATTAGAGAAAATTAAGCACCATCAACTAATATAATTGCAACTTTGCAACAATTGCAACAGCTAATATGAAATTTCATGTGCATTGTACATGAGATTGAGATGATGGAGAAGTGGTCTCTCTTCCCACCTCACAACCCTGTAATTCAGCGATCATATTTTTATTTTTATTTTGAAAGGTAAGAAGAATATTAGGAGCCCCTCCGCACGAGAGATACTCCTAAGTAATCACTATCTAAAATGGAAAGTAAACGAGGACTAGTACAAGACTCGATACACATAGTGTTGCTAACTAAATGACCAACATTTGCTATCCAATCTGCTGCTCGATTAGCTTCTCTGTAGACGTGCATAATATTCCAAGTGCCGAAAGATTTGAGAATATCCTGAATATCTTGAATGACGAAAGGAGCTTCCACGGGATTTTCCAAGTTTCTTTTACTGCATTGATGACCATCAGATTGTCGCTTCATGTAAAGAAGTTTGATGTTGAGTTTTTTCGCTTCTTGAAGTCCTTTGTGAAGAGCACAAGCTTCTGCCATGAATGCTTGCGCAATGCCTAGATTGTAAGTATGCATACTGATGGGGGTGCCGTTGTTGTCGCGAATAATGAAACCAGCTGCTGCTGATGAAGTTTTGCAAGAGCCGTCAAAATTGAGTTTGAAGGCACCCTGGGGAGGGGGATACAACCAAACTAACATCGAAAGATTGTGAGTAACATTTGTGTGAGTGTGTGAAGTGAGAGGGGTACCCTTAAGTTTATGTAGGTCGATATTAGTTCGGAACTTCCATTCTTTGAAGGCCATACCAGCTTTAAAGAAGACTTGAAAAGCATTTAAAATACCATTGTTGAAAATGCAGTCGTTTCTCTCTTTCCAAAGAGCCCAAATGATGAATAGAAACTTTCAAAGGGTTGTTTGATAGCTTTTTAGATAGCGAATAGTCTCAAAGAAGTCATAGTAAGGGTTAGAAAAATCTAAACACCTTTTAGTATGGTCAAGAGTCCAGACCTGTTTTGCAATAGGACACTGAATAAATAGGTGATTAATGTTTTCAATGTAAGTGTCACAAAGAGGACAGACATTAAAAGGCAGAATATTTCTTTTGAAAATAGTATCTCTAGTAGGGATACTATTATGGCAGATTTTCCATAAGAATATATGAAATTTTTGGTGGGAGATCAAGTTTTCAAATTCAGCGATACTCCCATTGGGAATGATCATCAGGATATCATATGACATATGAGATTCATATCTCATAGGACAAATACATCTTTGTAACCTACATATATACTGTAGTTCATCACTTCATGGATAAAAACTTCAATTAACCGATGCAAGCCACACAACTAATATATATAGCTACACCTAACTTAGAAATATGCAAAAAGAAAACGTAGAAATATACTACGTCTTTATTCATTACTACAATTGCCTAAATTTGTGTTTTTTTTTTTCAACTTAAGAAAATAAGTTTTAAGTTCAATAACTTCAGATAAGTTGTTTCACTTTTTTAAAGTTTCAATCCGTTCTTCCCATGTCAATCAAAATTTCCAATTTCAGTACATTTAGATAATTACAGACTAAAACATACGTACGCTAACTCTAGGTATGAATAGGATTCTAGAAATTTATATAATGTGACAAATATGGTATTCCCTATTCCAAGGGATATTTGGAATAGTGTAAAAACAAGCAACAAGAGTCCGATCGAGAAGGCCAATTGTCAATTTCCTATTCCAAAGGGTTTTTGGATTTTGTAGACTCCCAATTTCTTGATGGGCCATCTTAATAAAATAAAAACAAAATAAAAATCTATTTCTATTAATTTATACCGCGGTTCACTAGTTTCGTTGACCATATCACACCTCACCAAAAAAATTTAAAAATAAAATGTCAATATAATAATATTATTAAAATATACCATATATATTTAATACACATACCACACAAAATTAAAAATATAATCGAATAAAATAAAATCCAATTTAATTAAATTCCGTATTCTTGTACAATCCAAGCCGACCTCTCTTTCTCAATCTCCCACCCACTTCCCACTATAAATCCCCCCACTCCTTTGCCTTTCCTTAACCAAAAAAAACACTCCCTCAAAAAAAAAAAAAAAAAAAAAAAAAAAAACCCAAAATTTCTTTAATCTTCTTCTTCAAATCTCTTCATTAAAAAATCAAGATATGGTGAAGAAAGGATGGATGGCCGTACAAGTAGGCTTAGATGAAGAAGATGAAGATTGTCAAAAGTTCGAGATACCGATAACTTACTTATACCACCCATTATTTGCTAATCTCTTAGACAAAGCTCGTGAAGTGTACGGCTATTACTCCGACGGCCCTCTTAAGCTACCGTGCTCGGTTGACGATTTTCTTGATCTTAAATGGAGGATTGAGAAAGAGAGTTCAAATCACCATCATCAACAACATCATAATCATCCTCTTCATGTTCATCACTTTAGTCATGCTTTGTCGTTTCGTTCTTGTTAATGATGGTGAGAAATTTTTAATAAAGTTGTTCGTGAAAGGTTTTGTAGCTAGTATTGCCTTCCCAACACTTTGTTTTATTTTGTAATAATCTTAGAGATTTGTACGTAGTTTACCTTTTTCTATTATTAATATTATTACATCAATACATATTGGATTAAAATAATCCGATTTAATTATATTTCCTTTTTTTTAAGTTTTATTTTGAGTTGTTTTTGGTGTTAGCACCCGGTTCACCTTAGGGGCTTATTCAGATTCGGGGCGAGTTATGAGTGGTTAGGTTCCAGTCCCCTCCCAATTTTATTGCAGGGGATCGAACATAGGTTCTCCCTACTAAGTTCAGCCCCGATCACTACTGAACCAACAAGCAATTGGTTTGTTTTTTTTGTATGTTATTACATTAATTGATAATTAGGTTAGAGAGAAGTGATAAGGGTGTACTAGTCAGGCAGGGTGAGCGTTAAAATTAACGAGATTGGTTCGATTATTTGGATTTTGGGAGTACTAGATGATCGAGCGGATCAGATCTCCTTTTTACAATGAGTACATAGCTCGAATATTTTTGTGAAATTAAATCAATCTCTACTAAAACAGTGGTATATACTCTGGAGCATAAAGATTTGATCAATTAACTAGTTAGTGGTCCTAACGATACCCCCAGAGTGTTACAAGAATATGAATTTCATTATTTATGCAGTTTATGAATAAAACTGGTAAGTTAACCAACAATCGGTAAACTAATTTTTTGAGTAATTTTGTATTATTTGTGTAAATTTTTATTTTTTGTACCTATTTTACTCATGACTTGTGAAAAACACATTTGATTAGCTAAAAGAAAGCATTTCTATACATACATTTCTAGAAAAGAAAAATGATTCGACTAGTAAATAAAAAAAATCAAGAATTTTTTTTTTACCATAAATTGTTATTCAAATACATAATTTGAGCATTGAAGGTTTATGCATTTCATAAGTAAGGATTTTCTATTTTTTAATTGTTTTAGAGTCACATAAGTTGTCATTTGAGTGGTGATTAATACTTTGCATTAACATATAATGATATAAGATGTCATGAGTTCAAGGGATAGATAACCATAATTTTTTTATGAGGACGCAACAAACGATAAGCATTGTGTGGTGTTGATGGCACAAAACGCACAATTGATCGGTAGAAAACAGGGGTTGTGTAGGTCTTATTGTTGAAAAATAAGAGTACCTTTTATTACTCTTTTTCTGCGTGAGGGGAATTATACGGACAAATGATATAGATAAAATTAATCTCATAGTTCTTAGGTTCTATGTTTATTATTCTTTTTCTGGGTAGGGAGAATTACAAGGGTAAATGAGGCAGACAACATTTAATCTCAAAGTTTTGGAGTTCTAGCTATTTCTTAAGACTTTAACCGATTAATTAATTGACTTGTTTCACATTAGTGTTGTGAATTATAATCATTAATCGAGTACATACTTATCATATCTATCTATATATATTATACTAAAAGAGAGGAAATCAATGTGGTGATGCCAAATGTCACTCATTGATTGGCCTCTCTTTTAGATATAAAAAAATTAAAAAATAAAATAATTGATTTTAAATTAATTTGTTACCTTTTTACCCAATAAAGGTTTGATTCTATTTTCCTAAAAAAAAGATATCATTCTATACATGAGGAATACTATATAAAATCTGTTTTTATATTTTGGTAACAAATATAACAATATATGCTTATATTTTTATTAAAAAAATTAAGCCATTTTACGGATTACGTAGTAGGATATTTATAAAAAATAATTAATGTAATCTACCGATTTGTACTTACATAATTAGAATACAAATAAATTAGAAAAACAACGAAGTATGAATATAGTATAAAAAAGGTTACTATAATACTATATAATATTTTAACAACTAAATTTGATAATTATAAGTAATATTTTATTACTTTAAAAAAGAAAGTACAGAGTATTGTAACTTCCTTAAACACGAGAAAAACTTGCGTAGCCTTATCTATCTACTACTCTACTATATAACTCCTCAATTTTTAAAATTTTGCAACTCTTTTGTTTTTACACTAACTACTAAATTCATACATCTCTGTAATTTTAATGTTATTTGGTGAATTTTAATATAGATGATGAACATAGTCATGTAATCCGTATCATTTTGTTGGATTTGTCTAAATATTTACATAATACTTACATAATACAAATTTAATACCCATATCATAATAAAAATTTAATAAAATGACTAACTGTATGTATATATTGTCAATTTGTATTTAAAATATGTGTCTTATATTGACCGTGGATATGTATAACGAATATTTATCTTTGCTTTAATATTCAAAGTAGTATTTATCAAGGTTTTGTAAAAGATGCTTATTGAAAAAAGAAATTGTTTTATATAAAAATGTCTCTCTCTCTAACTCCCTATCTTATACTTTATTCTATGTTCCGGGGTTGAAACGATAGTAGGAGCGTCCTTGGTATCTTGAGTTCCGGTCTCGTGCGGTGCCTGCAAGATGAACTCCGGGCCAAGGGGGGGTCCCCGAGGCGGAGCCTCCGACGCTCAAGTCAGTACAATTGATGTATAAAATGAGGTGTTTAGGGGAGAGAGAGTAGGGTGGCTTCTCTAGGGTTAGAGAATGACCCCTTTACCTTGCCCTTTGAGGGGTATATATAGTGCCTTTGTTGGGCCTTTGAGGCCTTGTAAGGGATATTGGGCTTGAGTGAATTTTATTGGCTTTTAGGTTAAAATGGTGGGCCCATTTTAACACCCCAACAAATGCCCCCCAGACCCAATTCTATTTGAAAAATGGGTTGGATTTTGATTTTTATCACTTCCAAGTGAAAGTCGATTTCAGCTCAGAATTTTTACCTTCGGATTTTTACCTTCGGCTCGGATTGTAACATCGATTCGAGTTGTAATCTTTGAGCGATTTTTAACCTCGTTCTTCAAATCCGGAGATCTGTTTAAGAACGTGCTTCTAAAATCGGCTCGGATTGTAACATCGGTTCGAGTTGTAATCTCGGAGCGGCTTTTTACCTTCGGCTCGGATTGTAACATCGATTCGAGTTGTAATCTTTGAGCGATTTTTAACCTCGTTCTTCAAATCCGGAGATCTGTTTAAGAACATGCTTCTAAAATCGGCTCGGATTGTAACATCGGTTCGAGTTGTAATCTCGGAGCGGCTTTTTTCCTTCGGCTCGGATTGTAACATCGATTCGAGTTGTAATCTTTGAGCGGTTTTTAACCTCGTTCTTCAAATCCGGAGATCTGTTTAAGAACGTGCTTCTAAAATCGGCTCGGATTGTAACATCGGTTCGAGTTGTAATCTCGGAGCGGCTTTTTTCCTTCGGCTCGGATTGTAACATCGATTCGAGTTGTAATCTTTGAGCGATTTTTAACCTCGTTCTTCAAATCCGGAGATCTGTTTAAGAACGTGCTTCTAAAATCGGCTCGGATTGTAACATCGGTTCGAGTTGTAATCTCGGCTCGGATTTTACCTTCGGATTTTTACCTTCGGATTTTTACCTTCGGCTCGGTTTGACATCCTGAAGCTTATTTTTTTTGTTGGAGCTTTCCTCTTTATCATTAATTAATGTAAATAGGGACCTACAAAACAAATTGCAACTTGTTTTAATCATTTACCGCCAGGAAGATGCTTTTCTTGTAGTAAAAGATTGTTTATCTTTTAAACAGATCTTTCTCTTGGCTCTTGATAAATGGAACTTGGTCATTAGATGTTTTGCTGATGCGTAGCTCGTAATTGATTTGTTTGTTTGCGACTGAAGTTTCGTCAAATGAGTTTGCCAAACACATTATCCACCTTCGAATGATGAAGATTTGTTAGTAAACTAGTAGTTCTGGCTGGCTATCTTCAAATTTTCCGGCCACTTTTGTGCTTGAACACGATAGTCATGTAAGAGTGGATCTTCATGGGTTATTGTACTCTCTCCCCACAGACGGCGCCAAATTGTTCCGGGGTTGAAACGATAGTAGGAGCGTCCTTGGTATCTTGAGATCCGGTCTCGTGCGGTGCCTGCAAGATGAACTCCGGGCCAAGGGGGGGTCCCCGAGGCGGAGCCTCCGACGCTCAAGTCAGTACAATTGATGTATAAAATGAGGTGTTTAGGGGAGAGAGAGTAGGGTGGCTTCTCTAGGGTTAGAGAATGACCCCTTTACCTTGCCCTTTGAGGGGTATATATAGTGCCTTTGTTGGGCCTTTGAGGCCTTGTAAGGGATATTGGGCTTGAGTGGATTTTATTGGCTTTTATGTTAAAATGGTGGGCCCATTTTAACACCCCAACATTCTATATAAAAAATATTCACTATATCCCATCATACCTATTTTCCTATTAGATTATATAATATAATCTTACAATAACTTATCGCATAAAACTCCGTGAATATACTATTACAACAATTAAATCCGGACGGAGCGAGTACATATTATAATGTTTTGTTTATTTAATCAATTATTCTAATAAGATACTGCAATTGAAGAAGACTCAGTAGTAGAATTTTAAAAATCAAAACTCTGATCTTACCAAAAAAAATTGAGTCATGGAGTGGGTTTGAGGCAAGTGTGGATACACGTGTAGGTGATAGATTGGGGATGAGTTTTACTTTTAACCCGTTAGAAGGAGATTGGGAGGGGTGAGTACTTTTCCCATCGTGGGTGACGGGAATAGAGATAAGAATTTTGGACGAGTACGAGTGTGGAGACTCCGACCAGCTTCAAAGTCATGACTAGCTGAATAAATAAAATAGTGGAGTAGTTGTTAAGTGCTCGGATAATGATATAAATATGACTATCAAAGTAAAGATGGATGAGAATAACACTATGATTGACACATGTGACCATCAAAGTAAAGGATGGATGAGAATAACACTATGATTGACACATGTGATGAATAAAGATGAAAATAACTTTGTTTATGTACCTTTATTTGACTTTATTTTTATGATAAACAAGATACTGAATGGGGAAATAGAAAAAAATTCATCATTATTTTTAATTAAGAGAATATCTATAAGGTTGTGTCCAAAGTATAGTGTAACCAGATAACTAAATTGAGATTTGAGTTTTAAAATTCAAAACTCTCTTACCAAAACATAATGTTGAGTTCAGCCGTTTAGGGCTAGGTTTGACACATGTGATGAGTGGGGATGAAAATAATTTGTTCTATGTACCTTTATTTGTTTTTATTTTTTAATAAGTAAGACCAAATGGGCAATAAAAATTTATCCATCATTAGTTTTAATTAGGAGAATGTCCATAAGCTATATGTGTCCAAATTAATATATAGGGCCGATTCTGGGCCGATTTTGGATGAGAAAGAGAATTTGAATAGGTACGAAAGAATTTTGTGTAATTGATTTTTTAGTTTGTTAGTGTTTTTCTTTACTAGGCTTCTTAATTGAAAAATCTTTTATGTTTGCAGTAACATACACTCGAATGGGTTGACCGAAATTCTACATCATGACCTTGGCAATTGTAAATCTCTTTTTGTAATTGGTCTAATGCGAATTATGAATCAAATATGTCGGAAATGTAAGCATCATTTACAACCTACAATATACTTAGAAATTTCTAATAAAAGAAAGTAAGGAGTGAAGAGAAAGAGTTAAAAAAAGGAAACAGAAATTAAAAGATTATAAAAAGAGGAAAAATAATAAAAAAAAGGAATATTAGAAAAATAACAAAATCAAATCTGTAAAACCTCACGTGTTTACTTGGAAGCAAAAAACCCCTCTTTGAAATCGAAACTATGTCTCCCCCTCCCCTCCCCCCTCCCCCTCTGTCTTCCCCTGTGGTCTCCCCATCCCCCTCTGTTTCCTTGCAGGTTCCCCTCCCATCACCTCATCCATCGGAAAGCTTGACAATCTCGCACCAAGTTTCTCAGGCTATATCTTTCAAACAAGCTCTCCAAAACAAGAACTCACCAACTCCAACCTTTTCAGGGGTCATGCCCTGTGAATCTTCCCCTCCGGTAGGATTCAACCCATCCGAAGAAATATTTATCCCCTTAGACCAAGAAGTATGCTCCGGATTGTGTGACCCGTGGAAGTGCGCTATTATTGGCAAAGTTATAGGGAAGTCCTTCTCTTTCCAGTTCTTAAAGGAGCAGCTTCATAAATTGTTTGTCAACTTGGGTGAATGGGATCTATTTATGTTGGGGAAAGGTTTTTTCACAGTAAAGTTTGGTAACGGAGATGATGTTCGTGTAGTCATGGAGAAGGGTTCGTGGAGTATTATGGGCTTTCCTCTGTTTCTGAAGCTGTGGGAACCGGGTTTTAAACCATCGGAGGCCGAAATTGATACAGCCACTATATGGATTACACTACCAGAACTTCCATTGGAGCTCTATGATACGAAGATTCTTCAGGCTGTAGGTTCAGCACTAGGCAGACTCATTAAAGTTGATGTGAAGACGATAGACAATGAGAGAGTGAAGTTTGCCAGATTATTGGTTCAAGTCAAGACTAGCGAACCAATTCCAAAACTGGTCTGGATAGGGGCTATCAAACAGGTGATAATGGCGCAAGATCCAACTCGTTTTTGCAAATTCTGTAAGGTGTATGGTCATTATATTCAAGATTGTAAGAAGGTCGCCGGAAAAAAAGTGAAAGAAAACACCGGTGTCAATGGAGAAAGGTCATCAGAAAACCAGGAGGAATGGACTACAGTGGTCGGAAAGAAGAAAGCCGGCGACCGGAATAAAGAAAAGATTTGGGTCAAATCTGGGAAACAGACCACTATGGTGCAGCCCAACCAAATTGTGGCCCATACCATCAATGAAAGCCCTCTAAACTCTAGCCGTCAGATCATTAACCACGTGGACGAGGATCAAAGAACCCCATCTCAAACCATAAAAATCCCACTAACAGGAATCACCGCTTTCTCACCAAATCAAAATTTCAGTACCTCAGAAACCCTACCCAACCTCCTCCAAAAAAACCGATTCGCCGTTTTCTCATCTCTGGATTCCGACAATGGTTTCCAACGACGAGACTTACAACCCACCTCAAATGTCGAGTCTCTTTCACCCATCGCCAACCCCAAGCCTCTCTCCTTCTTCTTCCCCGAAAAGGATTCCCAGCCCAGAGCCATCGCCGCCTTGAACTCCTCCCTCTCCGGCGGAGCTAGTATACTCATGGGAGACTCAGGTAACAGACTACTCCACTCCAGAATCAGGGATTTCGGATCTGAATCCGAACTTAGTTCAGTTCATGTTGGATTGTGCGCTGCTGGACTCGATTATGATAATGCCACCGGAAATTACTCGCTAGTGTATTTTGGATCCGACGATTATACCGGAAACATGGAAGAATCTAAAAATGTTGACAAACCAAGGAGAGCTAATTCCTGCCCACCTCCCCGATGTGGCGGATATGGCAGCCCTACCGGACTCAACTCGTGCACTCTTCTTCTGGAAAATGGATCAACTAGCCCAACAAGAATCAATGATGATAATACCGGAGGAATTTGTGGACCTCATAGATCCCCTTCCAGTTCTTCCGAGAAGGCAGGAAGTGCTTTTGTTGGATTATCTCCAAATTACAATCAACACAATCAGCTGGTCAAACATGGTCAAATTAGTCAAAACTCGTCATTGGGAGCAGCAGATACAAATTCAGGCCAAATGGGAGTTCGGAGAAGCTGCAGAATGCGGAAGGAAAATAGAATTTACAGTGGATCCAATGCATTGTATGTTGTTCGATCCAACGATCGGAGCCGTTCGAGAATGGAACACAGTAAGAGGAAAAATGGTCGGACACTTTCCGCGCCCCCCAACAAAGCCTGATATGACGATTTTATACTGGAATGCGAGGGGTATGGGGAGGATCTCCTTTCTGAGAAACATCAACCTCCTTATTCAGCAACATCAGCCGAATGTTATAGTCATCTCTGAAACCCGTATTAGCCGAACCAATACCCAAGAGATTGTCAATAAGCTGACCTATGATGAGTGGATGATGGTGGAACCAGCAAGGTACGCTGGTGGGATTGTCGTTCTTTGGCGTTCGAGGTATGTTAGCTTCGAACCGATCAAAGTTGGACCACAGGGAATACACGGTATCCTACAGGTATTATCCTCCCACAAATTATTTTTTGTTTCATTTATTTATGCTAGTCCTAAATTCCGTGTCCGTAAAGAATTGTGGAATGTGTTTGAATTGCTTGCTGGTATTATGGATCTACCTTGGTGTATTATTGGGGATTTTAATGAGGTAGTGATTGCTCATGAAAAGTTTGGGGGTTGGCCTATAAAAGAGCATCGTGCAAATCTGTTGCTTAACTGTATGAGGTCCTGTGGTATGCTTGATTTAGGTTTCACTGGTCAGAAATTTACTTGGACTAATAAAATACGTACTGGACCAATTATGGAAAGATTAGATAGGGCTTGGACCACCGTGGACTGGCTCAATATGTTTCCCTCTGCCTTTTTGAAAGTGCTCCCTAGATTAACCTCAGACCACTGCCCCATTTTACTGAATCTTTCTAAGCCAGTAGGACAACAGAAGCCCAAACCTTTTCGATTTGAACCTATGTGGTGTCTTGACTTCACCTTTGCAAATGTCTTAAACTCGGAATGGTCTAAGTCTGGAAAGCCATTTTTTGAAAAACTGAAAGATCTTTCTCCTGTTTTGGATAGCTGGAATAAAAATGTTTTTGGGGATATTCACAAAAAAAAAGCTAGAATCCTAGCCAGGATTGAGGGAATTCAAAACTCCCAAGGATCGAATGGCTTCTCTTCTTTTTTATTTGATTTGGAGGCCTCTCTTTAGGATGAACTAATGTCAATACTTCATCAGGAAGAGCTTTTCTGGATGATGAAATCCAGAGAGGATTGGCTTGTGGATGGTGATAAAAATACACCCTATTTTCATAAATCAGTGCTAATTAGAAGGAAAAATAATAATATTATTTCTCTCAATTCAGAAGTGGGGGAGGCAATTTCTGATCCTAATAAGCTTGCTGATCACATTAAGGGTTATTTTTAAAAACTATTCACCTCCTCTTTTGTCTCCTCCAATGCTACTTGGAATCCTAGTCCCATAGATGTGCTCCCTAGAGGTACCAATCTGTCTGTGAGTGGAATTCCTGTTGAATGTGAAATTTGGAAGGTAGTTTCCAAGATGGGTGCTTTTAAAGCACCGGGGCCACTCTTTTTTCTATAAGAAATTCTGGGAAACTATCAGAGGTGACCTAGTTCCCTTCATTCAATCCATTTTTAGAAAGCTTGAGGTACCGAATGATATAAACGAGACCTTAATTGCCATCATCCCAAAGCATGAGGACCCATCTCTTATCTCCCAATTCCGCCCAATTAGCCTTTGTAACACAGTGTACAAAATCATTACTAAGGTAATTTCCAATAGACTCCGCTCTTCTCTTCCGAAAAGAATTTCTCCCAATCAGAATAGTTTTCTCCCTGGAAGGGGTACTGAGACTAATGTGATTATTGCTAATGAGGTACTTCATTCCATGAGGGCTAGAAAAGGAAGGAGAGGATGGTTTATGATAAAGTTGGATCTTGAGAAAGCTTATGATAAGCTTGAATGGAGTTTTATCAGGAGTTCTTTGATGCTTTATGGATTAGATGAGTCATCTGTTAAGATCATTATGAGTTGTATCACTTCTGTGTCCTCCTCGATTTTAGTGAATGGGATCCCAACTGATTCTTTCTCTCCCTCTAGAGGGATTAGGCAAGGAGACCCCCTTTCCCCCTATATTTTTATAATCTGTATGGAAGTGCTTTCTCACATGATCCACCTTGCGGTTCAAGACATTAAATGGACTCCCTTTAAGATGGGTAGAAGGAGGGTGCCCGTTTCTCATTTACTCTTTGCTGATGATATCCTTTTAGTAGGTGAAGTTAGCAATGATAATACTCAGACTCTCCTAGGTATCCTTGAGGATTTCTTTCATTTGTCTGGTCAATCTATAAGTGTTGAGAAGAGCAGAGTCCTGTTTTCCAAAAATACTCCAACTCTTGACTGTGAAATGTTTTGTAATTCTCTCTCAATTAAGGAAGCTGCAGATCTGAATCCCTATCTTGGTTTCCCTATCTCAGGTACTAGACCCACTAGATCCTCTGTAAATTTCATTATGACCAAAATCGTAGGCAAATTAGCTTCCTGGAAAACAAATTTCTTATCTAAAGCAGGGAGGCTTTGCCTAATATCCTCAGTTATTAACACCATGCCTAGCTACTACTTCCAATGCCTTATGCTTCCTAAAGCAGTTCTTAAAGAAATAAATAGTACTATGGCAAGATTCTTGTGGGGAAAGGGTAAAGACCAGAGGGGGATTCATCTTATCAACTGGGATAAGATCTCAAGTCCTAAAGATGAAGGGGGGTTAGGTATAAGGTGGGTTAGAGCTCTCAATAAGGCTTTCGTTCTAAAATTGTGGTGGAGAATGGTTCATCAGGAAGAAAATTTTGCGGTAAAGGTCCTAAGAGATAAATACTCAAAATCCAATGGCATGTTCAGGTCCTTTTCATATGGTTCCCACTTATGGAAAGCAATGGGTAGGGTGTGGGAGTGCTTCAAGGAGAGTATAGCTTGGGGTGTGGGGAATGGGAAATCGATTAATCTTTGGGGTGATAAATGGATAGGAGACCTCTCCCTTAGGCAGCTTATAAGTGGACCGCTCAATGTAGGGGAGGAAACTCTGTCCCTTGATCAAGTCTTGAATAGTGGGGAGTGGAACTTCTCCATTATCTCCTTTGAGATTCCGAGTTGTATTTCTAACCTTTGTCGGGCAGTTTCCTTTCCTAGGGCAAGTAGCATTAATGAGGATTTTGTGTATTCCACCTTCTCTATTCAGGGGAAATTTGATTTCAAAAAGGTGTTGGGTATTTGCAAAAAGAGTAACCCTCCTCATCCAGACCCGTTGGGATGGATATGGAGGATTGATTCAATTCCAAATTTTTTTTTTTTGCTTGGTTGGCTTTCCATGATCGTCTCCCGCACAGGAAGACTCTTTTTGTTAGACATATGATAGATTCTGATGTTTGCATGTGTTGTCAAAATGTCACTGAGGATTCAATTCACATCCTTAGAGACTGCCCTAAAGCTAGGGAAGTTTGGGAGCGCTTTGGTATTTCGACCAACTTTTTTACCACCCCCTTGCATCAATGGCTTCAATCAAACCTTACCCATCCGCCACCACCCCCTCACAATCAAATTACCCTTCCATGGAGAACTCTCTTCCCATCCATCATATGGACGCTGTGGAAGAGAAGAAACTCCATTATTTTCCAACAATCTCAACCCACTGTGGAGAGTTGTGTTCTGGAAGCTCAAGCTTTAGCTTGGGAATTGCACACTTCCAGAATTACACTCCCCTCCACCTCTCACCCATCTGTTTCAGTCCCACGGTGGTCCCCCCCTCCCTTACATTTCCTTATGCTTAATTGTGATACGTCTTTTATCAATATTGGTGAAATATGTAGCGTTGCAGGAGTCTTTAGGGATCATTTGGGAGAATGGATCTTGGGTTTCCAACAACAATGTCGGCTGCAATCTGCACTTATGGGAGAGTTATTTGCAATCTGCACAGGGCTGAAAATCAGTAAAGAAAGAGGATGGTCGAAAGTGTTCATAAGTACAGATTCACAGCAAGCCTTACAACGCTTAGGTGATTCTCAAGTAGTCGATGCTAATCTCCATTTAACTAATCAATGCAGGGACCTCTTGCGGGACCTTCCGGATGTTGAAGTGGTCTTTGCTCCAAGAAGCACTAACAAAGTGGCAGATAGGTTGGCGAAAATGTGTCGCACGGATGTAATAGATAGGCCTAATCTAGTGTATTTTGAACACCCTCCGGGGTACGTTATGGATGTAATTTTGTAGGATAAACCCCCTTGAACTCTCTTGTAACTCCTTAACTATTTTTATTTAACGTACCGTGCTTGCATCAAAAAAAAAAAAACCTCACGTGTTTTGTTATGTGCCCTCTACTCTTCATACTTCGTCCTCGATTTCCATTTTTTCGTCATCCTATCACCCATGCATGTCTTGTTGTTACGCTTGCAATGGAAAAACTTTCCCACTGAAAATGCGTTTGATTTCCACAATGAACAGTGTCATAAACATAACAAGTTTGTTTTCGATGTTTGTTGTAGTAAATATAGATATGCGGACAAACTTGAAGAACACAAAAATAATTGACCGTGCTATTACGAATTAATGCTCAATCTTTGAACATAATATTTCATGTGAATTATGTAAATGGGATTTTAGAGATTACTGAAGATTGAGGCCTGAGAGCGTCGATTCTCAATGGAAGCTTGTAGTTTGTTATGTATAAACAATCCACATGAGATTTTTTTTAGCTATAATAATCAAATGCAAATACCCAAGTCATTTTTTATGAAAATAAAAAAACACGCTACCTATCCTATTTCTTTTCCCAGAACTCAGATGTTCATCTTCTTCGTTCAATCAATTTCTAAAATTAACCTAAATTTATTGAATTGTTGATTGGTTGCAAAACAAATCAATTGTTTGATTTCAAATCATACACTCTTAATTTTGAACCCTAATTCGCCTGAATTTTCCCCAATTCTATTTTTACAACCAAAACACAAATATCATCACTGCGTAAAAGGATTTTCTGCTTAACTTAGTGTTCTTTAAACAAGTTTTTTCCCCGAAAAAATCAAATCTATGAGATATAAAACTCGTAAAGTTATTTTGAAAAAGAAAAATGTTAATAATGTGCCCAAAACCCCCCCCCCCAACCCCCAAATATTAAAGAGAAAGAAATTAAGGAAAACACAAGACAAGATAAGTTATTTTTATAAAGAAGGTAAATAAAATTCTAAAAAGATTGTATATGCCATCATGACAAACATAATTTCTAATTATAAAATAATACTGTTAGTACTTATTTTAATCTCTCTTATTGCATGAGTGTTTGCTATCCAAGATCTTATGGAGTATGCGTAATGAAAAAATCTCTAAAAAGACAAAGATGGATAATGTACCCAAAAAAATCCCTGAAATATTGAAGAAGAAAAAAAAGGAAAAGTTAAAACATGATAATTTGTTTTTATATAAAAAAATGAAAATTTATAGAGATGATATATTGATATATGACATCCGACAAAAAAATATTTCCAGTAATAAGAGTATGTATAGATTGGATAAATGTTTACTAGTTTGGAAAAGACGAACATTAATTATGTAATAAAAAAAAGGCCGAAATATTGAAGAAAATAAATACGACATGGTAAAAATAAATATTAAAATAAAACAAGTGACATAATGATAAACAACTTCTTTCTGTGATAATCAAACATGCTTAACAATCGTTGAACAAATTAATAATACTTTTTATTTTTCTCTTGACTTTGCTATTACCAAACTTCATTTTCCCTTCTACTATTGGTATATAAAATTCTCTGAATGGATTAAGCAATGAACGAGTTTCTTCTCTATTGGTTTCTATAAGGGACTAGTACGAGAGCTACCCAACTATCATGAGATATTCAGCGCAATAATAAATAAATGGTACAACGCACTGAACTACAACGAAAGTTATGCCATGCTATCATGTAATTCCCCATATGTTCATATGTTCAATACTCAAAGATTCATGTTCAAAAAAATTTATTGCTTATCATGTTCACTTAAGGTAATGACTCAATCATAACAAACAAAAAACAATTGTTTACTTTTTAATCCCTCCTTTACTTAGTAGACAAAGATCTAACTTACCACATACCTTTCCTGCCCATTTAGTACAACCTGATTATGAACAAGTTGAATATTCCCTTATATCTATTGACATTCACTTATATTTCAACTCTAGATCACAGAAAGAGTCAACTATTCTTTTTACATAAAGTATTAAAATAACAACATATGTAAATAACCTTCCTTTAGCATAAATTGCAACATAAATAATTCACACCACATGTTTTCATAACAAATTAATGATAAACATGCACTACTATTAATAATACATATTAAACATGAATCACAATCCTTCTCTTTTAAATCAAATAATCACCACATCCACTAAGACATGGTACTACAAGATCAAATGACCTCCTATGCATTTTTAAATCAAGTAATCACTACATCCACTTAAGACATGATACTACAACATCAAATAACCACATCTGCATGATACTACACTGTTGCAATTAAAGCTAAAAAAAGGGTCCGCCCAGTGCCATCGGGCGGTGGCGCCCGACCAGGCGCGAGTGCAAATGGAAATTATGGAGTTTGTATTGCACTCTCGCCCTACCGGGCGAATTTGAGAAGCTTTTATGATGTGCACGGGCAAAGGGCAAAGGCTTGTGTTTGTTCGGATTTTGAGTTCCTCTTTGGATTCCTTCTCTTAAACAACCTTGTAAATGTAATTTAAGTGTGTTTATAATTCTGATTATGATGATTGAATTTAGTCCATTATTTCTATTGATTTTGGAGGTTATAATTCCTCCATTATCATGGGTTTAATTGGATGATTAAGATCATTGGATTTCTTAGAGTCCTTTGATTTCTTTAATTGGTTGTTTTATCTCCTACACTAATCATATAAATACTCCTCACTTTTCTGATTTGTTGTTACACAATACACAATATTGACATCTTCCTCTTTTTCTCCTTTTCTCTTGTTTTGGATGGAAGACTTCCAGTTCATGATTAAGTCATGAATATTCATCTCTTCAAGTTTTTCCCTTCGTATTCTTTTGGGTATAAATTTATGTGGCTCAATCTCATCACCCAAAAGTGTCTTTGTGTGTTGAGAGTTATGTAAACCTTAGGGAACAAATCAGTTAATATAATTGTGCACCCCGGTTACACTAAATCTCTTTTTCAAGGCAATGGTTTGGTTACCACGGCGCAACGATTTCCTAAATACGTTCTTATTCTTATTCTAGTATTTTGCCTTGAAAACCTAATTACTACAACAATTCGAAAACGGGATATATTTAAATGGCTAAATACTTTTTTATGATTTGTGAGGAAATTTATATTAGGGAATTTGAGTGAAATATATAGGAAATTTAGAGGATTCCCAAAGATATTTTTCATTCACGTTTATCTGGGAGCTGTCTCAAAGATTGACCCCGATCGAGGGTCATCTGTGGTCCGATTGCCCTGGAATTTTGACACAATATCCGGGACATCTTGGCCTTGATTTTTAACGATCGGATTATCAATTTATGATCTTGATAGTCAGTTACAACTACAACAAAAATCCTGATTTTTTTGAATAAGAAAAGTCAAAAGTGAAGTCGCGGAGAAGATGATTGGTGAATTGTGGTCATGATGTCGTGATAGAGGATTGATGGAAGATTTTGAAATATCACACAATACGCATCCTTAATTTAATATCAAGGGAGTTTCATTCTAAACTAATTCTTTTAATAAATTATTATTTTATCATGTTCAATTCTAGTATCCATTTCAACAAATTATACTTTGTGAAGTTGACAATATTAAAATTGATTTCTATATTGTCAAATGATGTTTGTTGGAATGATTACTAGAAAGTAGAGTATTTGAATTATTTATGATGTATGAACATGTTATTGCATTTTCTAGTTTACTTTGGTTTCATGCATGTTAAATTCATGAGGAGACCTTAGTTTTGTTAGAGGTATCTTTTTAGTTGTTAAAGACTAATGTGTATTTTTGTGCATTGTCATATTTTCCATGGCGGATGAATTTTGGGCTTGTGACTTTGTGTACTTGCTTTTATAAGGCTATTTAGTAAGTAGTTTTATTCTAATGGTGATTAGATTATTAGCCTTTGTACGTTGTCATTTCAAACGTTAACTTGTCATCGTAATATTGGTGTATATTTTTTTATTCCAAGTTCTTGCTTATTACCATGAATATTGGGTATGTAATGTAACAATTAATGGTTTCTAATGCATTGTTGGAAATATGCATAATTAATTTATTGGAGTTTTTTGTGTATCCATTGGAGCTAGTTGTCGTAAGTTTGTGATGACCCCCTAGAACATAAGTGTTTGAGTTTGTGGAAGCAAACTATGTTAAACCGTTTTTCTTGGAATATGTCGAGTGAATATTTAAGTGTAATATTTTACTTGGATGTACATCTAATTATTCGAGTCGCTACACTTTTGGGATTTGGACCATTAATCTTGTCATGATTAGTATGGTGTTGTCTTATGAATTTTGTATGGTTGAGGCTAAATAGACTTTTTATTCTTACATTGTGTTGGGATTGGAAATTCATTAAAGTTGGCCAAAAGTTTATGAGACTTGAGTTTCAATGGGTTGATGGAACATTAATTTGTCATATGGGCCTTGTTGAGTACGTAATTTTATTATGGTATTTGTCATAGTTTAAACCTTGTTGAGTGGTCATTTTATGATCTTAAATTTTGGGCTTATTATTTTCATTGGGGGTTGAATTTGTATGCTCATGTATCTCGAGAATTTCCCTTGGGAAACCTTTAGACCCCATGTGTTATTTGGAAATTCATTGTAAGTCTAAGTCCTCATTTCCGAAGTTTTGAAATTTAGGCGTCATGCAAATGAGACTTTTAAGTCCACATGCATAATATTTCATTATTGGACTAGTTTTCTTAGTCCTTGTTGTTGTTCCTAAGTTTTGGTTGATGACACACACATATTGCAAACTTCCTGATTATGGTTGCTAATGACTTTGGACAGGTAAATGCCCAAGTTTCTATTAGGATAGGAACTTGAATCAGATGGTGAAGTTCCTGATGTACACTTGGAACAGTCACTGGAGTTCCTGAGCTGGAAGTTGTATCTGTTCCAGTTTGAAGTCACAAGAGGAGCAACACAGTTACATATCAAGAGTTCCAAATACTCACAAGAACTATTACAGACTCATGGCCACGAGTTCCTTTGATAGACAGAGAGGAACTCATCATTGTTCCTGAGCTGAAACGTCTGAAGCTTCTGAGTTGCAAGTTCCAGACAAAAGGAAGACATAAAAGTCTAGGTAGTCTACTGTACTTAGAACTTTATGTAAATATTAATTTTGCAAAAGATATATAGGGTACTCAAGGAACTTGTGATTTAATTAGGTCATTTATTTTACTGGAAGAAATTTTTATGAAAACATGTAATTAAATAAAATAAGTTTTTAATATAAAATAGATTTACGTTTTATGTTATTTTATCAAAACTTATTTTCCTAAAAATTTGCCACAGTTTTTGTAAACAAATAAAATCTGTTGAAGAAAATCTTTTAGGGTTTGATTGAGTCAAACCACTAACTGCCTTGTTGCTGAAACGTGGGAAGTGGTCTTCCCCTTGTTCCTCAAGTCAAGGGACGTGAAGAACAAAGCACTGGCAGTTGGCAGTTGAGGTTTTGAAGGGAACTAACCCTAGGGATAAATCTATAAAAGGGCAAGTATGTTTTCTGAAAAATTACACAAACATTCTAAGAGTTCTTGCTTTCCTAAAAACGTATTGTCAAAGATTTTCTAAAAACAGTTTGTGTCCTAGTTAATTCAAAGTTCCTAAGTGCCCTATATCCACACAAAAGCATCATTAATATCTAGAGTTATCCAAACACGAATTGTATTTTGTATTAGTGAGGATAGAGTTATCCTGTTTAGACTTAGAGTTTAAGTCTGAGAGAGAGAAGTAAAAGAGTTGTAATCATAGTAGATTACTGTGAGGAACACAAGTTTGAGAGGAACTTGTGTTTGAGAGATTATCGTAATCGAGGTATTACTATAATAAAAGGAATTCTCTTCTTGATTAGTGGCAAGAAGTTTTCACAATTATTGTTATTGTCTTTTCTATTCTCAGTTCCTTGATTGTTTCTAAGTTCCGCAAGAAACTTTACCAAAGTTCCAATTACAATTCACCCCCCCCCTCTTGTGCGTGTTCCTACTGGAATAACAGTTGGTATCAGAGCCAGTACTCACTAAAAGCACAGGAAACCCTGTTTGAGTCAAGTTCCTGAAAGTATGAACTCACAAGAGAAACTGGAAGAAGGTTACTCGACACAAAGGCCACCTATGTTCAATGGCAAGTTCTACTCATACTGGAAGAACAGAATGGAGATATTCATCAAAGCTGAAAATTACCAAGTTTGGCGTGTAATTGAAGTTGGAGATTTCGAGGTAACAAAGACCAATGCTGAAAACGAGGTAGTTCCTAAACCAATGTCTGAATTTTCTAAAGAAGACTTTGATAAATATGAGATGAATGCCATGGCTGTCAAAATCTTGCATTGTGGGCTTGGACCTCATGAACACAACAGGGTCATGGGGTGCAAGAACGCAAAACAGATTTGGGAATTACTACAAGTAACCCACGAAGGAACTAATGAAGTTAAGCGTTCCAAAATTGACCTTTTGATGCCTAAATATGAAAGATTTGAAATGCTTCCAAAAGAAACTATTCAAGAAATGTTCACTAGATTTACTAACATAACCAATGAATTAGTTTCTCTTGGTAGAATCATTCCCACAGATGAACAGGTAAGAAAAATACTAAGAAGCATGCCACAAGATGATCGTTGGAGAACAAAGGTCACTGCATTGTTTGAGACCAAGGACTTTACCAAGTTCAACATTGAACAACTTGCTGGTTCCTTGATGACACACGAATTGCATCTTGGAGCTGCTGTTCCTGAGAGCTCTAGAAATCAAGGAGTTGCTCTAAAAGCTGAGGAACTCGACGAATCTGAACCAGATGAAGAAGAGGTTGCCATGCTGGTTAGAAGAATGAGAAAGCTCTACAGGAACTTCAAACCAGGAAACCAGAAAGGAAGGAACTTTGCTAAGAAAATCACTAGTTCCAAAACTGAGCAAGGTTGCTTCAAATGTGGAGAAACTGATCATCAAATTCGTGAATGCCCTCTGTGGGAGAACGACAAAACCAGGGGAAAAGGGAAAGAACAGGTCAAGGATCGCTTTAACAAGTCTACCTTCAACAAGCCAAACTTCAAGAAGGCCATGATAGCTGCATGGGGCGAAGCAACAGACTCAGAAGACGATGATGAACAACCAAATGAAGAAACTGCAAATCTCTTCCTTATGGCTAGAACAGAAGGAACTGATCAAGTTCCATCAGAAGAAGTAAGTTCCTCCACTCTTCAGTGCCTTTCAAAGTCAAAACTAATTGAACTGTTGCTAGAAACTCTAGATGATTACAAAAAGCTAAGTATGTTAAAAGCACAAAGTGATAGAGCCTTGGAACTCAGTAAAGACCATATAAATTATCTGAACAATATTAGATCTGATGTTCAAGGCAGGTTCTTTGAATTACTAGATAGAAGTACCTCTATTAATGAGTCATTCGAGAAAATTAGAAATGAAAACATCCTTCTACAAGTACAACTCAGTCAATATAAGATGTTTAATCTAAGTTTAGATCCTACAAAATCCTTGGAGATCAACATGGGAGTTTTTAACATCGACTTAGAAAATTTAAACAAAGATCTGATCACCACAAAGGAACAGAAAGAGAAACTAGAGAGGGAACTAGCCATGGCCAGGGCACAGAGACAACCACCTAAAGTTCCTCCCAAATGGATTGAGAATGCTCAATCTAAGAGAACAGAAGGATTGGTCTTTAATCATAAAACTAGTCATAAGAAAAAGTATGTGGATCTTCCTAGTGTGAAAGTCTGTTTCTCATGTGGAAGTGGAAGTCATGTAAGTACTGAGTGTTCCAAGATGAAGGAACAGGATCAAAGAAACATAAATTATGTAAAGCAAAAATGGGCCAAGAAGTCAGAAGTTGTAGTTGAAAAGGAACTCGAGGAAACCCGAGTTCCTGTAACTAACCTTTGATCTCTTTACAGATTCTAGTGAAGGGGAACAGCTCGTGGTATCTCGACAGCGGGTGTTCCAAACACATGACAGGAGACAAATCTAAATTCCTCTCACTAGAAGCCTACAATGGAGGAACTGTGACCTTTGGAGACAACATGAAAGGAGAAATTGTTGGAATTGGAAAAGTTGGAGGGTCAAGTTCCTATGCCATTGAAAATGTATTTTTAGTCGAGGGTTTAATGCACAGTCTTCTAAGCATTTCTCAATTTTGTGACAAAGGAAACTCTGTAAGTTTTACTTCTGAAAATTGTCAAATCATCAACAATAACAATGGGAAGGTTATTTTGGAAGGAACTCGTAAAGGGAACACATATTCTGTGGATCTCAATACAGTTCCCAGGAACAATTTAACCTGCCTCAGTGCCTTTGAAGAAGATTCCCTACTATGGCACAGGAGGTTTGGACATGCTAGTTTCTCCCTGCTTGACAAACTAAGATCAAAGGAACTGGTTCGAGGACTCCCCTCAATCAAGTTCCTAACTGATAAAGTGTGTGATGCATGTGCAAAAGGCAAGCATGTCCGAAGTTCCTTTAAGTCTAAGAAATTGGTAAGTACCACAAAACCATTGGAACTCATCCATATGGACTTATGTGGCCCAATGAGAATTCAAAGCAGAAGTGGGAAAAAATATGTATTAGTTATTGTTGATGATTACTCTCGCTTTACTTGGGTCATTTTTCTAACAAGCAAGGATGAAACGTTTGATGAGTTTGTTGCATTTTCAAAGAAAATTCAGAAAACCACAAGTCATCAACTGATCCATATAAGATCTGATCATGGAACAGAATTTGAAAATTACAAATTCGATGAATACTGCAAGGAACAAGGTATGGACCACAATTTCTCAACTCCCAGAACTCCACAACAAAATGGAGTTGTTGAGAGGAAAAATAGAACCTTAGAGGACATGGCAAGAACCATGTTAATAGCCAGTTCCCTGCCTAGGAACTTCTGGGCTGAAGCAGTCAATACAGCTTGTTATATTATAAATAGAGTTATGATTCGAGCAATCCTAAACAAAACCCCCTATGAGCTACTAAAAGGTATAAAACCCAACATCTCTTACTTTAGAGCCTTTGGTAGCAAATGTTTTGTCCACAACAATGGAAAAAGGAACTTGGGGAAGTTTGATGAAAGAAGCGATGAGGCAGTGTTCCTAGGATATGCCTCAAATAGAAAAGCTTACAGAGTTTATAACAAAAGGTCTATGGGTGTTGAGGAAAGTGTACATATAATATTTGATGAATCTAACAAAACTGATATAGTACAGGAACAAGAACATTTCGAGATTGGTTTATCTCGTGCTGCAGAAAATGATGAGGAGTTCCAACCAAGCAAACACACAGCCAGAGGAACTGCTCAACAAAATCAAGAAGTTCCCGTACTAGTGGAACAAGAATCCAAGAAGATCTAGAAACAACACCAGAACCAGAGGAACCCCACAATGACCAACAGGGAACTCAAGTCATAGAAGGAACTGACGAAAATGCCACAACACCAGTAGCTCAGTTTCAACCTAAACCTTGGAAGCATCAAAAGTCTCACCCAATGGAACTCATTATGAGCGACATCAGTAAAGGAACTCAGACAAGGTCACAGCTAAGGAACTTTTGTGCATTCCACGCGTTCCTCTCCATATTTGAGCCAAGAAATCACATTGAGGCTCTGGAGGATGCTGACTGGATCATAGCCATGCAAGAAGAATTAAATGAATTCAAAAGAAACAAGGTATGACACTTGGAACCCAAACCAAAGCACCAGAAGGTGATAGGGCTGAAATGGGTGTTCCGGAACAAGAAAGATGAACATGCAACAATCATAAGGAACAAAGCAAGGTTAGTGGTCAAAGGTTATAACCAACAGGAAGGTATTGACTTTGAAGAAACATTTGCACCTGTTGCTAGATTAGAAGCCATTAGAATCTTAATTGCTTTTGCTGCTTTCATGGGTTTTAAACTTTATCAAATGGATGTTAAATGTACTTTGATGTTTATGTGGAACAACCCCCTGGATTTGAAAATTCCGAATTTCCAAATCATATTTACAAATTAGATAAGGCTCTCTATGGATTAAAACAAGCCCCTAGATCTTGGTACGAGAGATTATCAAAGTTCCTCCTTCAAAATGATTTTAAAAGAGGTAGAATAGACAAAACTTTATTCTTAAAATCTAGAGGAACTGACTTGTTAGTAGTTCAAATTTATGTTGATGATATATTATTTGGAGCAACTAATGAGAATTTGTGCAAGGATTTTGCAAACTTGATGAGCAGTGAATTTGAAATGAGCATGATGGGGGAACTCAACTTCTTCCTTGGTTTACAAATCAAGCAAACCGAGGAAGGAATCATGATACACCAACAAAAGTATGTGAAGGAACTCCTAAAGAAATATGAGCTAGAATCAGCCAAAGTAAACCACACTCCCATGGGAACAGCTACCAGATTAGACACTGATCCAAATGGGAAAAGTGTGAATCAAACGAAATACAGAGGTATGATTGGATCACTATTATATTTAAAAGCCAGTAGACCTGACATTTCTTTTAGTGTAGGACTATGTGCAAGGTTTCAATCCAATCCAAAGGAGTCCCATCTAACTGCTGTGAAAAGAATACAAAGATATCTCAAAGGAACTGATGACCTATGCCTATACTATCCAAGAAGTGGATCATTCGAGCTAAAAGGATATGCTGATGCTGATTATGCAGGTGACTTAGTGAATAGAAAAAGCACATCAGGTATGGTACAGTTCCTAGGTCCATGCATGGTTTCTTGGGGTTCCAAGAAACAGAACACTGTTGCTCTATCCACAGCTGAAGCTGAGTATGTAGCTGCTGCAGTTTGTTGCTCACAAATTCTATGGATAAAACAACAGTTAAGAGATTTTGGTATTATCTATGATTGTGTTCCTATCTATTGTGATAACACTAGTGCTATTTGTATTTCAAAAGATCCGGTTCATCATTCCCGGGTCAAACACATCCACATTAGACACCATTTCCTTAAAGATAATGTTGAGAAAGGTTTGATCAAATTAGATTTTTGCCAAACTGATCACCAAATTGCTGATATTTTAACTAAGCCCTTGAACAGAGAGAAACATGAGAAAATGAGGATGGAACTCGGAATGATCAAGCTAAGGTAATTGCTAAATTGAAGTTCCTCTAAGGCAAAAGCAAAAATTATGGTACATATAGACTATTACAAACACAAAATCTTATGTGCAAACATAGTTGAAGCTTACCATCGTGGCAAATACACTCACACTCCAAATGAGCAAGGTAAGCAGTTCCTTTCAAACTAGTTAATTCAGAGATACGAAATTAAGCAAGTCAAAGTCAAACACAGTTTTAATTTAATTTATTTCTACATTTTCCTTTTAATTTTTAAATTTTTTTAAAATTCAAAACCGAATACCCATATTCAAAGAATGTTTGGAACGGTTCCATTGGCAATAAATAGGAGAAACTCTTCCCTTTCCACATTCAATCCATGCAACCCCCTTTCTCTCTCTCTCACACGCCTTCTCCACTGACACCACCTCTCCTTTCACCTATAAAAACCTTCACCATGGTTCTCACAAGCAACAACACTGATCTCACTTCCCTCAAACGAAAAAGAAATCCTTCATCTCCAGTTCCCATGGATACCTCACCCATTCAATCACCAATTCCTCTTCGATCCCACAATCCAATACTCGCAATTACTCAGGGGGAACCAATCGACACTGACATCGAAATGAAATCCCCAATTTCAAACCCTAGATCTTCCACAAGGAAATCCAAAAAGCGTAGGGTAGAAACTTCGGGTGAACAACTCGAAGAAACTGAAGAACACAAGGAGGGTGCTCACACTCAGGGGGAAGGAAAAAGCATCAAGAAACTCACTGCTAAGGAGAGCAATCTGGTGGAAGGGTTTGCGATCAATTCAACATGGTGTGAAGCTACTAAGTTCAATGAATTGATGGAAATCCTCGAACACCAAAAGTGGGTAAGCTTGTTAAGTACTTATGCCAAATCACCCCTAATTCCCGAAGCCATGAAAGAATTCTGCAAAAACTTTACTTGTGTTGATGATGTGTGCTCAAGTAAAGTAAATGGAACTCGCATAGAATTTGATGCCTCCTATCTGGAACAGCTGTTTGGTACACCCAATAGGGGTTTTGATATGTGGTTAAAAGGTCAGATTACAGTGACCATTGATAGTGTCAATGAGGATGACATTGTTGGTTCAATTGGAGGAAACTCCAAAGTGTCCACCTCCACAACACATAACTGTTTCTCACCCCTTCAAAAACTGCTATTCAATATTGTGTGGAGAGGTGTAGTTCCTCGAACCCAGAAGAGAAACATGGCCAGTTTGTTTGATGCATGCCTCATGTATTGTCTGGAAAGAAAAATTCCCATCAATTTTCCAGCTATTATGATCAAACATTTATCCACCTGCATCCCAAAATTCAAAATCCCTTACTCTTCGCTTCTCACTGAAATCTTCAAAAGTTTCTCAGTTGACCTCACTCCCTACTACGTCATCCCTTTAAAATCAACCCAAATCCTACAAAATGAAATGCTCACTCTGCTCAACCTTAAAGTAGTTCAAGGGAAAGTCATTAAGGCTGGCAAAATTGAAAAGAAGGATGAAGAAGACCAAGAGGGTCCAGAAGTTAAAGAAGAAGTGGAGGAGGAGGAGGAACTCGAGCAATTAGAGGTAACTTTATCTCGAGGGAAAAGGAAAAGTGTAGGATCCCAAGGGAAAAGAAAGAGCTTGAGGGTGGCAATGAAGGAGAACAAGAAAAGAGGGCCTGACTTTATGGAAATAAATGAAGAAGGGGAAGTCAAGGAGATGCCCATAGAGGAGGATGTTGTTCCACTCAAACAAGAGAAACTGCCAGAAACTGTTGTGCCAAGGAACAGGACACCCAGATCCTCCCAAAAGTCCAAAGCTCGTCGTGTTCCATCTGAACAGGAACATGTTCCAGACCATGGAGGTGCCTGGAACACAAAGGACGATCAGATATTGGAGTTGAAGGCAACAGTTGCCCATCTGGTGGAACTGCAGGAGGGAACAGATCACAGGATCAGCTCAATGCAGGCTCACATAGGTGCATTGGTTACCAGTGTCAAGACTCTCCAAACCACTCTTCACCACTACTCAGAACAAGCCAATGCAACTCGTGCCACAATCCTCACCAAGATCAATAATCTGGAATCTTTTGAGGAGACTGTGATAGAAGAAACTGCTGGTTATGGATCCCCATCTCAAGCCTAATCACCCCATCCCATGTTTCATTTATCTTTTGCCATGGAACAATCTTTTTAATTTGCTTTTGGTCTGTATAATTTTCAAACTTGGGTATTTGTTCCATCTTATTTTGACTTGCTTGGTTACACCTCTCTGTGTTTTCTAGTTTTGATCATTACTGCTTGCTTTTAATTTATTGTGTGAGTTAGTTTAATACTTTGAGGCTAGCTTAACTTGCCAAACGTTGATCGTGGGGCACTGTGTTTGGAATGGCTATATTTCGTGCTATGCTTTTTGTTGATGTCAACAGGGGGAAGTCAAGGTGCAAACTTCCAAGGTACACTCAATCCCAGTTCCTGCATCAATCTCTTGTGTGTACTCTCTCTGTAAGTTTTTTTTTTCTTTCTCTTTTGTTTTTCAATTTTTGTGTTCTGTTTCACAGTAGTCTGCATAAGTTCCTGTTTGTGCTTACTCTCATTTGTAAAAAGTTTGCAAGTGTTGTCATCACCAAAAAGGGGGAATATTGTTGTTCCTAAGTTTTGGTTGATGACACACACATATTGCAAACTTCCTGATTATGGTTGCTAATGACTTTGGACAGGTAAATGCCCAAGTTTCTATTAGGATAGGAACTTGAATCAGATGGTGAAGTTCCTGATGTACACTTGGAACAGTCACTGGAGTTCCTGAGCTGGAAGTTGTATCTGTTCCAGTTTGAAGTCACAAGAGGAGCAACACAGTTACATATCAAGAGTTCCAAATACTCACAAGAACTATTACAGACTCATGGCCACGAGTTCCTTTGATAGACAGAGAGGAACTCATCATTGTTCCTGAGCTGGAACGTCTGAAGCTTCTGAGTTGCAAGTTCCAGACAAAAGGAAGACATAAAAGTCTAGGTAGTCTACTGTACTTAGAACTTTATGTAAATATTAATTTTGCAAAAGATATATAGGGTACTCAAGGAACTTGTGATTTAATTAGGTCATTTATTTTACTGGAAGAAATTTTTATGAAAACATGTAATTAAATAAAAATAAGTTTTTAATATAAAATAGATTTACGTTTTATGTTATTTTATCAAAACTTATTTTCCTAAAAATTTGCCACAGTTTTTGTAAACAAATAAAATCTGTTGAAGAAAATCTTTTAGGGTTTGATTGAGTCAAACCACTAACTTCCTTGTTGCTGAAACGTGGGAAGTGGTCTTCCCCTTGTTCCTCAAGTCAAGGGACGTGAAGAACAAAGCACTGGCAGTTGGCAGTTGAGGTTTTGAAGGGAACTAACCCTAGGGATAAATCTATAAAAGGGCAAGTATGTTTTCTGAAAAATTACACAAACATTCTAAGAGTTCTTGCTTTCCTAAAAACGTATTGTCAAAGATTTTCTAAAAACAGTTTGTGTCCTAGTTAATTCAAAGTTCCTAAGTGCCCTATATCCACACAAAAGCATCATTAATATCTAGAGTTATCCAAACACGAATTGTATTTTGTATTAGTGAGGATAGAGTTATCCTGTTTAGACTTAGAGTTTAAGTCTGAGAGAGAGAAGTAAAAGAGTTGTAATCATAGTAGATTACTGTGAGGAACACAAGTTTGAGAGGAACTTGTGTTTGAGAGATTATCGTAATCGAGGTATTACTATAATAAAAGGAATTCTCTTCTTGATTAGTGTCAAGAAGTTTTCACAATTATTGTTATTGTCTTTTCTATTCTCAGTTCCTTGATTGTTTCTAAGTTCCGCAAGAAACTTTACCAAAGTTCCAATTACAATTCACCCCCCCCCTTTTGTGCGTGTTCCTACTGGAATAACACTTGTATTATTTGAGGGTACTCGTTTTATTATTATGCGTTTAAATCCATGACTTTTTGGGTGTCCATATTATTGATGAGTCTTGATATGTATGTTATTTGAGTACTCTCATTTTAATGGTAATTATTCTTTTAGCATGTTTGTTCATTATGCAATTAATTTTTTTGGCTATGCACGTTGGGATTAAAGTGTCTCTTGCTTGATTGTTCTATTTTCTTCTAATTCCTTGTTAGCAGTGAACAAGTTGAAATTAGAACAGACTTGAAGTTAGAGTTTTTAAAGCATGATAATTGCCCGTTATGCTAAAATACGTTTTTATGTATGCCTTGAATTTGTGTTGGATTTCGATTCCTATAAGTAAAACCTTAATTTTCTGATTTGTCAATGGAGACTTTTGTTGTTAACCTTTGAGAGTGAACTATTGGGAGTAAGTTAAGCTTACTTAAGAGTTTCACAACCTGCCTAAGGAATGTGATATCTAGATGTTTTCTTGAAAGGTTTTGATGACTATTCATTGATGGTTATTAGGAGTTTTAAAGCTATACTTGTGTTTTGGGAGAACCTTATCAAAATAAGGGATTGAGGTTTTCTTATTCTTATTATTTTGGCAACAAGTTTATATCACTTAAATTTTTGAGCAGTTTTGACTTTCGTTCCTATATTGCATGTTCTTTTTATCATAGGTATGTAAAATGATTGTTCTAAGTGGTAAAACAATTAGTGGTGAGTTCCCATGCTTGAGGATAAGAATCATGTGTTTCTGGAATTCGTTGTGTGTATTGAGGTTATCACATTTGTAATGGTACATGTACCTTATCAATATCTTGATGCATATTGATTGTGTGGAATTTTAGTTCTCATAGTTGTTTAGAGTAATGACTTGTGTGGAGCATTTCAGCTCTCTTAGTTTTCCAATGTGATAATATGTTTGGTTGTTTTACTCTATATATGGGTGATGTGGTCAAGTTAGTTTTACATCACATGTTGAATATTGAGTTTCAAACCTTCATTGAACTCCATATCTTCTCCCTTGAATTTAAAAGTGTTATTTAATTAAATGGTTTTGAGTAATATATGAAAATAAATGTTTGGTTTTCACAGTAAGCCATTTTCTTAATTTTGAGAAGATTTGTGAAAATATAAAATCATATCATTTGTGGGTGTGTGAAATGTAATATTTGGCATTAACTTTTAGAGGACCTAAATTGTGATTTTGGTTGTGTATGCTAATATATTTTCCAATGTGATAATGATATGTATTGTTGGTATTTTAACATAGCAATTATTTGTGAAATTTTTGTGTAATATTTGAGTTATTGTATTTTCACAAATTTTATAGTGAACATGTGTTTACTTCATTTTTAAAGGTACCATGTATATGGTATTTATTTGCAATGTTTTCAAAGTATATTATTTTGAAGTTATCGATGCAAATTATGGAAGTTTGATATTGATGAAGTACTTTCACTAAAGTAGCTATGTTGAGTTGAGGTTCATACTTTATGAAGAATTTTTGTAAAATTGAGTTTACAAAATTGTGTCATCTAATTTAATTGGTTTTGGTTGAACCAAGAACTAAGCATCTTATGATTTCTTAACCATGTGTGCATTTGAGTAAGCATATTCTATTTAAATGTCCTTACTTGTGGTTATATTTTCTAACGGAAAATTTTCATGCAAGGTACATTATGCACTATGGTAAGAAAATTGAATTGGGACATGTAACTATCCTTGATGATTGTAGTGTCGAGAGGGATAGGCTTCATGCCCATTTGATTAGAGTAAAGCATTACTTGCTTATACATATGGCATGTGTTGTAATGCTTGAATTAGGTTGAGTCTTTTGAACTCTTAATGGTAAAGTGCTAGTTGAGATGCAGTTTAAGAGAAACACCACTTGTATGAGGGGTTGAGTTGTATAAACTCTTAATGAATATAAAATATTGTAACAGACGCATTTAACTTGTTGATTCACCAATTAAATTTTTTGAGAGGTCGAACATTATATTATATTCTTAATGAATTTATTGTCTTGTTGGGTTAATATAGCTATGATGTAGCTTTTGATGGTTCACTAAAAGTTAACATATTTAAACCGCATTGACTAAGTGTTATATTGAGAAGCACTTGAGGATTCACCTACATGGTTGTGAAGACTCGCCATCTTCTATGGAAACTTGGGCGGTTTCCTAGAGCTTCCATGAGAACTAAGGTAAACGCATGACTTAAAACGTGTACACTTTGCGAAGTCCACATGATCTTTGGAGTAAGGTATGTGTTGTGGGGGCGTGACTTAAATCTTAGAGTTTCAAGGTTAGTCCACTCTTTGTTCAAGAACTTGAGTGTTTGAAGGTTCGTTCACCCATTTGGTTTCAAATTACTTTATGTAACACCAAATGTTATATATTAAGCTCCTCTTATGCCCAGAAATCTTTATTATTTTATTTGGTATATTTTCCTCATCTTTAGTGAGGGATTGTTGGAATTAAAGTTGGAAAAGGGCCCGTCCGGTGCATTTGGGCGTTGGCGCCCGACCGGACGAAGTGCAAATAGAAATTATGGATTTTGTGTTGCACTCTCGCCCGACCAGGCGGGTTCGCCGATCGGGCGAATTTGAGAAGATTTTGGGATGTGCACTCGCGCCCGACCGAGAAGGAAAAAGGCTTGTGTTTGTCCGGGTTTTGAGTTCCTCTTTGGATTCCTTTTCTTAAATAACCTTGTAAATGTGATTTAAGGATGTTTATAATTCTGATTATTATGATTGAATATAGTCCATTATTTCTATTGATTTTGGAGGTTATAATCCCTTCATTATCATGGGTTTAAATATATTAACATACTGAAGATTACGGCTCCCTAAGTTTTCTCTCGGCGCATGTTAGCTTAACGTGCACCATAGCCATGGCAAGAAAATCTGGTTCGAAATCTCAAGGTAGCAGACAAGGAAATGGAAATGGGAAGCCACGAGGACCTTCCTCTGATTCTCAGTCACTAAGAACACGTTTTATTGAGGAAGTGTTGGGGGGTGGAAGCTCTGGATTTCGATGTTGAGAATGAGGTTTCATGCCAAAATCAGGGTTGCAACATCTTCAAATTCATTCTTAAATGCGACACTCATTCAATAAGTTCATGGAGGTGATTAATGGATTAGCTAACCAAGTGACTCAAGGTATGAATCGACCTAATATGGACATTGGTACGATCTCAGTGCCTATTTTACAACAATTTGATGAAGTTGCTAATACTAATAATGATAGTGAATCAATTACTGAGCTGAATATTGCGATTACATCAGTTTTGAATCCAGTTCAGATTGAAATATATAATATACAGGATGAAATTGATTTTTGGAACTCTGCTATTATATGTTATGTTGTTGGTGCAAATCCCCCAATTCATGTTATGGAAGGTTTTGTTAGGAGAATTTGGAGGAATTTGAAGGTGGATAAGGTGGTCATGGTGAAGAAGGGGGTGTATTTGGTGAGATTTATGACAATGGAGCTGAGGGATAAGGTGCTAGCTGGCCTTCTTTGACAGCAAATCATTGATTAGGAGACCCTGGAATGTGGACATGGATATGGATAAGGAGGAAGTGCAAGTTATTCCTATTTGGATTCAACTGAAGTTGAACTTCATATATTAGGGTGAGAAGTCATTGTTTAAGATAGTAAGTCAAGTAGGCAAGCCAATCAAGAAAGATTCTGCAATTGTTAGTAGAGATAAGTTGCAATATGCCAGGGTACTGGTAGAAGTCCCACTTAATCGAAGTCTTCCTGATCAGACATCATTCACGAATGAGCATGGAGATTTGGTTCAGGTGGACCCGAGGTATGAGTGGAGACCAAATATGTGTGATAAGTGTAGAATGGTTGGCCATTTAGAGTCACGTTGAAGACAAGGGCAACCTAGGAAGATATGGGTTTAGAAACAGAAACAACCGGACCAACAAAATACTTCATCTGTACCTGAAGTGGATCAGGAGGGTTTTCAGAGGGTGAAGGAAATAATGCCCTTGGTCCAAGTATGCATATAATATTAAGTCTAATAAATGCGGTTCAGTATTAATTAACAAGTTAATAATTCAGTGAGATCAAGTGAGCTGAATGCCTAGCTAGAGGCCGCTTCAGTTCAAGTGGAATTAATGATACTAATCCACAGCTTACTCTTGACTGAACCCGTAGGGTCACACAAATAGTACGTAAATGGATCAAGTATTTAATGGCATTAAATACTCTATCTATGGATATTCGAAATCGACAGATCTTGGTTTCAGTGGGAGCTGAGATCGTCACAAGCAAGAAATGAATACTCCGGAAACGATGATATTGCCGGAAACGGAAATAGGGATCGTATCGGAAATATAAATATTATCCAAGTCGTAGATGTTGCCGGAAACGGAAACATGGTACGTATCGGAAAATATTATCGGAAATGGAAATATTGCCGGAATCGGAAATATTGCCGGAAACAGAAATATTGTCAGAATCGGAAATATTATCGGAATCGGAAAATAATTCCGGAAACGGAAATATTAAATATTTGTTCAAAACGGAAATTAATTCCGGAATCGGAAATATTAAATATTGTTCGTATCGGAAATGAATTCCGGAACCGGGAATTTAATCGGAAGCGTATCGTACGAATAAGCATCGGACGAGGCCTGCCGGACGAAGGCCCAGCACGAAGCCAGGCCATCGCCCAGCAAGCAAGGACGCGCGCACGCCCAGTCCAAGGCAGCGCGAGGCCCACCGCAAGGCAGGCCCAGCGCGCCAAGGCAAAGCTGCCCAGCGTGGGCTGCGTGGGCCGAGCGCACGCGTGCGGGCGCCCTCGTGGCTCCGTGCGTGTGTGTGTTTGTGTCCATGCACAATTCCTTAATCTATTAGGTTTTGGTGTGTAATTAAAATTCCTATTCCTATTAGGATTATTTAATTAATTAGAGTCCTTGTAGGATTCTAAGTTTAATTAAATCGTATCCTACTAGGATTCCAATTCCCTTTCCAAACCTCTATAAATAAGGGCCTAGGGTCATAAGTTATGGGTACGATTGAAATATTCAAAAGGGTAAGTTTTGAAAGAAAATTCAGCCACACTCTTGCACAATAATAGCCGAAAATTCCTAAGCACCTTAAGGGCGATTCTAGTTGGTCAATCTTGAGGCGGATCCGGACGTACTGTGGACTATCTACGGAGGGACGACACTTGGAGTCCTAAAGACTTGTTCTTGTTCGGTTTGGGCGCAGCTAGGGAAGGCACGCTACAAAGTGTATGCATCTATACTATGCTAAATGATTATGTGTAAATAATATGCTTTCCTTGCTTTATGGTTTTTCCGCATGATTTATGTATTGTCATATGTATCATAACCTAACAGTGGTATCACGAGCCTCTTATTATTTTCATAATCTAAATTGCATAAACATGGTTAAATATTACAAATTTGCAAGAATTAAAAGGGGTGATTAATTTTCGTAATTGTTAATTAATTGCAAATTGCGTTTATTTAATTATATGTACGCAGTTTTTCGGCAGTTTCTTCGTTACTCATCCAAATCGAGTGATTTTTGTGTCAATTCCGCATGTAAAAGGCATTCTAAAATTTTGACAAAAGAAAAATACTTTTCGGCCGAACCCAGAATTCTCAAATTCGAAGCCTAACTATGACTTTTCGGAGGTTTTAGTTTTTCGAACGCAAAATTTCGTAAATTTAAGATGTTAAATTAAATATTTGCGATTCTTGTTGATAAATCTTGAATTTTTGATTGACCTACTGTATATGTTTAACAAGTTTGAATGCCTAGCCTTGTTAATTATGCAATCTAATTTGTAATTATGATTAATTTGTTGAAAATTGGAATAATTTAGAATTAATTTGATTTTCATAATTAGTTAATAATTTAATTAGATACCTATGATTAAAAACCACCATAAAAATTATAAATTTGTGTTAAATTTAAAATTTTTATGATCTAGACTTGAATCCATGTTAATCGGAAATCAATTAATTAATAAATTTTCGATTTTTCGCCCTAAAATTATGAAATTAATATGATTTATTAATTTGGCATTAATTTTGAAAATAAAATTTTAATTTTTATGCAATCGCTCATAAAACTTGCACGCACAAAGCAATGGACGCTACGTGTTACCCTTAAGGGGTGTTGTATAGTGCGGGCGTGCGACGACGAGCAAGAGAGCTCGTCGCCCACGCGGTACGAATGCAGCGAGCAAGGCGATGGCGCGCGAGCACAAGGCAGCAGCCCTGCCTTGTGTAGAGCGCTGTGCGCGATGGGCGATGGGCGAAGCCATGGCACGCTATGGGCGCGCGAGCGAGCGAGAGCTGGTCGCCCAACGATCGCTGCTCTGCGCACCACAACGCGTGGCCTCGAGCGAGCGAGGAGCATCGTAGCTGCTGCGATGCTATGGGTAGGCAGGCTGCGCGCAAGCGTGGCTTGTCTTGCTGCCTTGCGCGTGGCTGCTGCGACGTTGTGCCATGGACATCGATGGGTCGTGCACTCGACGGGGCTTGGGCGCAAGCCCAAGTGCTCGTCATGTCACGATTGTCAAGTTTTAAATTTTTAATTTGAAATTTTCAGTTTACGTAATTTTAATTAATTTTAAAATTAATAATTTAAATTGTTTTCTTGGATTTTAATTTTGAATATTATAATTATAATAAATTTCATTTATTCTAATTATTTTACTAAAATTAAAATCATGAATTAATTTAAATACGACTGAAAAGTAAATTAAATAAGCGGATTCAATTATAAATTTATATGAGCTTTAAATTTTAATTAAATTTGTATGTTTCCGGTTAGACTAGAAATACATTTTTATGTTTAAAATTAGTAAAGCATATGAATTTATTGGTTTAAGTGGGAGCCCTTTTAGTCATAAACTCTTGATTAGGTCTACAAATCCTTAAGGTTAAAACAACTTGATTAGAATTAATAAGGACCGAATAATTTGTAGATTATTGGTGCCCTTGATTAATTGCTACAAATGTTTATGTGATGCATAATGTGTTTTACTAACCAGCTATGTGGGCCATTCATGATAATGAATGGGTGAATGGTATTTATTGTATATGTACTGTTTTGCAGGTTATGAAGTGACTAGTATGGCCCAAATAGGATAGAAAATATGGTCTGCGTACCATTAATTTGAATGTAATTGGTCTAAAGTACCAAAATTGTTTTTCAATTCAAATATGGCCTGCGTACCATCAAATAGTTGTAATTAGTTTTAATTATAGATTATCCTATTTGAAGAAAATGGTGCCTCCCACGGAGATTTTCGAGACGGACTTTGAAGTTGAAGCTTCAAGATGAAGTCGGGCCATACTAGATCACATTTATCTTATGCATGCTTTAAGTTATTTATTGCTTTAAATATGTCTTAATTATGCATGAGATTGTGGCTTGATTATGTTGCATGATTAAGGATTTTAGTTCACTTAAAATCTAACCAACACAGTAAGAGCCTTAAGTTCCAAACTTAAAAATTGAGTTAAAAGGTGCCATGCCAAAATATACACTTGCTTGGATATCCTTTACATCAATCTAGTAATAGTTTTCGCTCAGCGAGGTGTTACTTATTGGTCCTAAAGGGGCAAGGTACACAAATAATTGTGAGTACATGTTAGTTTTGGTGAAACTCAACGATATAAGTAAGGAGTCCTTTTATGTCGTGGCAAAATCGATAGGTTTACCTAATAAGTTCTTAGACGTGCCTATCAACCAAGAATAGTTTCTAGACTATTAACAAATGGTTTTTGCTTACCTAAGATATTTTAGGATTGAGTCGACAAACTGTGCTTAATTCTTCAATGGATTTTAGGATCTTGGAATCATTTTATTCACAACTGCCGGAACACATAACTTGAATAAGATGCTTAATGAACATTGAATTATGCATGTATCCTAGAATTTAAGTTTATTAAGAGAAACTGTGAATGGTTATTTATTTGTTTATTCTTTTCAATTGTAGTTTTAATTATGGCAAACAACAATTCATTCAACATTCGATCAATTCTCGAAAAGGAGAAGTTGAGCGGGAAAAACTTCCTTGACTGGCAAAGGAACTTGCAAACAGTTCTTATGCAGGAAGAAAAGGAGTATGTCCTAGAAGAGGCGATGCCAGAAGCCGCAGGCGACGGGGTCACTCAGGCAGCCCTCAATCGTTGGATTGATGCCAACAAGGATGTGAAATGTCTAATGCTCGCCAGCATGAGTGCATATCTGCAGAAAACGTTCATCAACTCAGATGCTTTCACGATCATCAGTGAGTTAAAGAACATGTTCCAAGATCTGGCTCGAGTCGAAAGATTCGAGACTCATAGGCAAATTCTTGAGACCAAGCTTAAGAAAGGCGAGCCCGTAAGTCCACATGTTCTCAAAATTATTGGACTCATTGAGAATATGAGTCGGCTGGATCAGCAATTCTCTCAGGAAATGGCTGTAGACACCATCCTCCATTCTCTTCATAACGGGTATGATCAGTTTAAACTGAACTACAGTATGAATAGTCTGGACAAAACGCTCACTGAGCTTCACGGTATGCTGAAGACCGCTGAAAAGACGCTCAAAAGTAATAAGCAAGATGTGCTTATGGTGTGTGGGGGCAAGTTCAAGAAATCTGGAAAGAAGAGGAATGCTAAGAAAGGTGGCAACAAGGCCAGCCCAATGACAGGCTAAATCGCACTCCTATCAAAGATAAACCTAACGTTCACCAACTAAAAATATAGTAAGGGAAGCAGGGATCGTATCCACAGGGAAACAATGTTCTTTCTAATATTAATTAACTAATCTAGACTACTGGTAACAAAGAGTTGGATTGGTTTGTATATTAAACTAAAGCAAATAATCAAATCGGAAAATAACAATATTAAAGGAATCTAGGGCAACGGTTCACCATAAATGCAGAGCGGGATTGGACAACGGACAATAACAATCAATGAACAATCATAATTAGGAAAACATGCATCTCTCGAATCTTATGAATTCCTTAGGATAGAACAACTAGCGGGCTCTCGCTACGTACTAGAAATAATTCCTATCTAATAGCCACAGACCAAAAACATCAGATTTATACCTCTCGGCGCATAATCCAAGGTTAATCAAACTCAAATCAAAATAGTCCGGCCGAACAGAATCGACGAGCAATAATAATAAGCTATAGAAATTATAATCAATCAATCAATAATCAAGTCCACATATAATCCCAATCATGCATTCATGGATCCCCTAAACCCTAGAAATTAAACTACTCACTCATGATAATAAATAACAAAGCAATTAACATAATAGAAAACATGATCAAGCAATAAGATAAATTAAAGCAAGAAACAATACCGACTTGAAGAACAATGGAATAATAAAGCTTGAATCTTTGATTAAAATTAAAACTAAGTGTTTGGAGAAAATAGAGAGAACTAAAATAGACTAAGTAATTAGAAAACTAGAATAAAAGATGTCACTAAAAATATAAGGGGCTAGTATTTATAGTTTGCCCAAAATAGAGCCCAAAATCGGAAATAAAATCTCGCGAAATACGCTGGAGGTTGGCGTGGCCCGATCGGGCGACGTTTCGCCCGATCGGGCGGTGTGCTCGATAGTCGGCCCGATCGGGCGAAATTCTGCCCGATCGGGCGGTTGCAAAATGCCCAGAACAGCGCCCAGAATGACCGCCCGATCGGGCGCGTGTTGAAACTGCACGATCCTCTATCTTAAAAACACCATATCTCCTTCGTTATAAGTCGGAATTAGGCGAGTGACCACTCGTTGGAAAGCTCTTGAAGTCTAGAATCCAACCCAATTTGAATCGCTGCATTTGGAGTTGTATAACTCGAGTTATGATCAAAAGAGTGGACGACATTCAGTTTTCTACTTCTTTCACTATTCGCTTTGCAAGAAAATTCTTCCAACTCAATGTTTGCGCTCTCGAAAGTATATAATCTCTTGTATTGATTCAAATGAGTAGGAAATGCACAAAAATATGCTAATTCCTACAATGATGAACCTGAAACTACAAACACACTACAAGGAGCACATTAGTACTAAAATCGCTCCGAAGAGCTCATTTGAGATCAAAAAGTACTAAGGGACGGGGGTAAAAACTCTATATAAAACACACATATCAAACTAGATCCTTGCTTGTCCCTAAGCAAGGAAATCATCGATGAATACAAGATCAACTTCACCCCTAACATATTTCAAAACGAAAGACATAATTCAAGGCAAAATCTAACGAGCATGCATCAATGTCAACCAATCAAATCCACCAACCACAAATCCTCCCTAACAATCGTCACGCAAAGCGAACCACAAATGCACAATGGAATTCAAGACTAGTGCTCACACACTCGTCACTCATTTATGTGGCGGATAAAAGATGTACCCGTTCGCTCTCCTCCCAACATATAAGTGTACAATGCCCTCCCAAAACTCACAACACTCGTGTGTCTAGAAAAACATACACTCAACCTAATAGTCGACTCGGAATATGTCATGTCATAACTTGCATTGATAAACAACTACTTTCACATTAATATGACTCTATGCACAAAGGTCGGAAGGTCTTCAAAGCTTGTAATGATAGGCTTAGGTAAGGGTGCGGTAAATTTGGGTAAAATGTGAGCTTAAAGCCTTGGCTTTGGGGAGCATAAATCCTAGCAAAACCATGATCAACCACAAATGATGACCACAACTCTCCCACTCAACACATGATGAAACAACAAACAAACCACACTATACTTTCTTGCCTTTCTTTCACAATTAAAATCAATCACTCATAAAGATAAGAAATTACAATACTTGAGTGTAACAATGCTTTGAATTTTTCTGAGAGTAATGAATTTTTTTCTTTTTATTTTTTTTCAATTTCCTTTTTTTTTCCTTTGGAAACCTTCATATTTTCTATTCTTCTCATCTCTTTCACTCTTCATTATTTTTTTTTTCTCTTTTTCAAACAACAAACAAGATAAGAAGAACTCCCTTATTTCCTTTTCAACACTCACTTTGTGCTTAAAACTAAGCACACTACAACTCCCTCACCTCACTTACTATTAGCTCCCCCAAGCTAGGCTTGGGACTAGTAACCAATGGGGCTTTCATGGGCTTGTAATATGGCTAGTCACCGAATAAAGGGGCACAAGCAACAACATGGGTAGAAAAGGAGGGAACAAATGTATCTAGATTCATCTGAAGGCTACCTAAACAGAAAAATGCCGTCGTCCTCCACAATGTGCATGTATATGAGTCATAAAACACTACTAACAGTTGCAACCCAATACTCAAAATCAATGACACACCAGGAAGCTATCACACATCCTAACCAAGTCAACTAGCCAAGCACCAAGTCCACAAATAGTTAGTCAGAGTTGACTCATCTTAAGGCATCAAAGCAATCGAATATCAAATCATGGCTAACACATCCACATTGCTCGTCATCAAATACCAAGAATCAAAACAATTTTCAATCAAAGGGGCACAGGGAAGCATGATATTGTATTCATCGGAACGTATTTTTGTATTTTTTTTTTTTCAAAGCAATAAACTACTCTAGAAAACATTAAACACACCAAAATAAACACACAAATATAAGTAAATGCAAAAATAAAAGACAAAACATACCTAATATGTACAAGTGAGTGAAACACCCCCCCAAGCTAAATCAGACAATGTCCTCATTGGCTCAAGGGGTATCATGAGGAAAGTGAGCAAACCGTGGCTTATTTGTCGCTGATTCGCAAATCGCCCGATCGGGCAGCATTTCGCACGATCTGGCAGCAAATCGCCCGATCGGGCAGCAGATTCGCCCGATCGGGCGAATTTCGAACCTTTTCGTTGAATCTGTGCGCGCCCGATCGGGCTCACCTCGCCCGATCCGGATCGGGCGAAATGCAATGCCTTGTTTTATTGACTTTTCTCAGCCCAGAATCCTTCCTTGACCTTTCTACGACGTCATCATCAACCGCCCGATCGGGCGGAATTTCGCCCGATCGGGCATTTCACTCGCCTTTTGTGTGGATCGGGCAACCGTCGCCCGTTCGGGCGATTTTCCAACATTTTCCTTGAATCGACACGCGCCCGATCGGGCGCTCCTCGCCCGATCCGGATCGGGCAAAACGCAGACTACTCCGTTTCAGCTTGAATTCAACTTTTTCGAACTTGGAGCCTTAGACCTGCACAGCATTAAACGTCCAAACCGTAAAATACCCTCTTCTCACCTCTCTAACACCAAAAACTACAATGAAACACACACTTGCTCAAAAATTATACTAAAACACACAAACAAAAGCGAAAAATACACTACGAAAAGCAATAAATGGATAGTGAAATACTCATCCCCTATTAGATTGATGCAATGTCCCCATTACACAATCTTAGTTTATGTATAGACAACGAAAGGAAGGGGATGAGAGCCACGACAACTCATCGAATGGGGGCACCAAAGATGGTGCCATCTGGTGTCGAATCAATTGCCTTGGATGAGCTATGTGGCGCGGGAAGTGACAGACCACGACCCCGATCATGAATACGGTGCCCACCGTTCACCGAGCTTTCGGCCTTTCGGGTCTCAGCATCATCAAATTGTGCCTCCCGCAAAGAGATTGGTTAGTAAATAACCAACGAACGAGCGCAGAAGCTTGTCATGCGCACTCGCACAACTTTCGTGCAACAAGACATGCACGATAATCAACAACAACATTTGCATAAAGTCCGAATGAACTCTATGCCAGTAAGGAGTAGGATGCCTAAAGGAAGAAGAACAAAAAGAAAAAACAACAATAAAAGAAGAATAAGAAAAGGAAGGAAAAGAGAAAGTAGGCATACTCTCCTTATGGAAGTTGTTTTTACGGACTATTGATTCTTCAACCTCAATGATCAATGAAATAGCTCTCTCTGTGTTTTGGAATTCATGGTGGATAGGCTCTTCACCATATAGAGCTCTCTGCAAAGCATCCACCTCTTATTTGTAAGTATTGTAAGTACCTGCGAAAGATTCACAAAGAGGAACATACTCTATTGGGTCATTGGGCTTTTGATTTTCATGGGGAGGAGGAAGATCCTCAAGTAAAGGTTTTATGGGGAAAGAGAAGGGGAGTGAGACGGTGTAAACGGGGCTAAGAATAACCCTTCTTGGACTTGGAATATGAGGGGTAGGGGTTGACACAACAACAAGGGTTTTATCAACTTCAACTTCCTCATGGAATTGCTCTATGACATATGGCTTTTCAGTTTCAACAAATCCTTCATCCATTGATCCAACCGTCAAATCATCATCCTCCCACTCATCCTCAGCCTCTGTTATAAGCTCCTCCCACTCTTGGTTGCCTATGGGTTCACTCAGTTGACCCCCATCCCCAACACAACTCGCATCATTATTTTCAATAATTTCTTGAACTTTTCTAAATCTCTCAAGAGTAGCCTTACTAGCTTTAATAATCTCATTAGTAGCCTCTTGAGATCTAGTACACTGAATCTCAATCTCAGAGTTTAATCTTCTTAATTCCTCTAAGAAGCTATCTCTGCTTTCTGATTCGGGTTGAACAGGATTGAGCAAGGGTTCACAATAATACACGGGAGAAGCAACATTGGAATTATGAGGCAAAACATTGATATCCATGCAAGGGTTAGATAAGTCGTTAGAATATACATGATTATCATAAACATTAGAATGCACCTCATTATAACAAGCATTCAAGGGAGAGGGGGTAGAAACATGTAGATTATGCTCATAATTTGGATTAGCACATGTAACATGAATCGCCATTTCACGCTCATACAAATCCCTTGCAAACCACATATAATAATCCCACATATCATCCAAAGACAAGGCTCGAAAATCACCATTAAATCTACTTTCTATCACATTCCTTGTATACTCATTTAAACCACCATAAGCAAAACCACAAGAATCCCAAAGATTAAAATTGTGGTAACCAATAAAATCATTTAGCCTATCGAAATACACCCAAAAAGGCTCATTTAAGAATTGAGGGAAAGAATAATAATCCATTTTTTTCAGGGGAAAAAAAATTAAAAAAAAATAAAAATAAAAATAATAAAAAAATAAACTAAAGAAAATAAAATATATACATGGTCTCAAAGAACAGGAAGTTCTATGAGACTCAAGAAAATAATCTAGATCATAAAATTAGTAGCAGAAAATTAAACCGTTTCCCCGGCAACGGCGCCAAAATTTGACAGGCTAAATCGCACTCCTATCAAAGATAAACCTAACGTTCACCAACTAAAAATATAGTAAGGGAAGCAGGGATCGTATCCACAGGGAAACAATGTTCTTTCTAATATTAATTAACTAATCTAGACTACTGGTAACAAAGAGTTGGATTGGTTTGTATATTAAACTAAAGCAAATAATCAAATCGGAAAATAACAATATTAAAGGAATCTAGGGCAACGGTTCACCATAAATGCAGAGCGGGATTGGACAACGGACAATAACAATCAATGAACAATCATAATTAGGAAAACATGCATCTCTCGAATCTTATGAATTCCTTAGGATAGAACAACTAGCGGGCTCTCGCTACGTACTAGAAATAATTCCTATCTAATAGCCACAGACCAAAAACATCAGATTTATACCTCTCGGCGCATAATCCAAGGTTAATCAAACTCAAATCAAAATAGTCCGGCCGAACAGAATCGACGAGCAATAATAATAAGCTATAGAAATTATAATCAATCAATCAATAATCAAGTCCACATATAATCCCAATCATGCATTCATGGATCCCCTAAACCCTAGAAATTAAACTACTCACTCATGATAATAAATAACAAAGCAATTAACATAATAGAAAACATGATCAAGCAATAAGATAAATTAAAGCAAGAAACAATACCGACTTGAAGAACAATGGAATAATAAAGCTTGAATCTTTGATTAAAATTAAAACTAAGTGTTTGGAGAAAATAGAGAGAACTAAAATAGACTAAGTAATTAGAAAACTAGAATAAAAGATGTCACTAAAAATATAAGGGGCTAGTATTTATAGTTTGCCCAAAATAGAGCCCAAAATCGGAAATAAAATCTCGCGAAATACGCTGGAGGTTGGCGTGGCCCGATCGGGCGACGTTTCGCCCGATCTGGCGGTGTGCTCGATAGTCGGCCCGATCGGGCGAAATTCTGCCCGATCGGGCGGTTGCAAAATGCCCAGAACAGCGCCCAGAATGACCGCCCGATCGGGCGCGTGTTGAAACTGCACGATCCTCTATCTTAAAAACACCATATCTCCTTCGTTATAAGTCGGAATTAGGCGAGTGACCACTCGTTGGAAAGCTCTTGAAGTCTAGAATCCAACCCAATTTCAATCGCTGCATTTGGAGTTGTATAACTCGAGTTATGATCAAAAGAGTGGACGACATTCAGTTTTCTACTTCTTTCACTATTCGCTTTGCAAGAAAATTCTTCCAACTCAATGTTTGCGCTCTCGAAAGTATATAATCTCTTGTATTGATTCAAATGAGTAGGAAATGCACAAAAATATGCTAATTCCTACAATGATGAACCTGAAACTACAAACACACTACAAGGAGCACATTAGTACTAAAATCGCTCCGAAGAGCTCATTTGAGATCAAAAAGTACTAAGGGACGGGGGTAAAAACTCTATATAAAACGCATATATCACCCAACTAAGCAAACTGGCGCCAAGTCTGAAAAGAGGAAGGTCAGTCAACCCACTTCTGAATCTGAATGCTTCTACTGCAAGAAGAAGGGGCATTAGAAGAGAGATTGCTTGAAGCTAAAGGAAGATCAGAAGAACGGAACAGTCGTTCCATCTTCAGGTATTTTCGTTATAGACTGTATACTTGCTAATTCAACTTCTTGGGTATTAGATACAGGTTGTGGCTCACACTTATGTTCCAATCCACAGGGACTAAGAAGAAGTAGAAAGTTAAGCAAGGGTGAAGTCGACCTACGAGTGGGAAATGGAGCACGGATTGCTGCATTAGCTGTAGGAACTTATTATTTGTCGTTGCCCTCTGGGCTAGTTTTGGAACTGGAAGAATGTTTCCATGTTCCAAGTCTTACTAAAAACATCATTTCAGTTTCTTGCTTAGATGCTAAGGGATTTTCCTTTTTAATAAAAGACAATAGTTGTTCGTTTTATTTTAAAGAGATGTTTTATGGATCTTCTAGATTAGTCAAGGGACTTTATTTATTAGATCACGACAAACAAGTTTATAACATAAATACCAAAAAGGCCAAAAAGGATGATTCAGATCTCACCTATCTGTGGCATTGTCGATTAGGCCATATAAACTTGAAACGCTTAGAAAGACTTCAAAAGGAAGGAATTCTAGAACCATTTGACTTAGAGGATTATGGTAAATGCGAATCATGTTTACTTGGCAAAATGACAAAGCAACCTTTCTCTAAAGTTGGAGAAAGAGCAACTGAACTATTGGGTTTAATCCATACAGATGTATGTGGACCAATGAGTACAAATGCTAGAGGTGGTTTCAGCTACTTTATCACTTTCACTAATGACTTCAGTAGATATGGTTATGTCTACCTAATGAAGCATAAGTCTGAATCCTTTGAAAAATTCAAGGAATTTCAGAGTGAAGTAGAGAATCAATTAGGCAAGAAGATTAAGGCACTGCGGTCTGATAGAGGCGGTGAATATCTGAGCTATGAATTTGATGACCATCTGAAAGAATGTGGAATTCTATCAGAATTGACCCCTCCTGGAACACCACAATGGAACGGTGTGTCGGAACGGAGGAACAGAACCTTGCTAGACATGGTCAGGTCAATGATGGGTCAGGCCGAACTTCCACTAGAATTTTGGGGACATGCACTAAATACAGCTGCACTCACTATAAATAGAGCTTCGTCTAAAGCTGTCAAAAAGACTCCATATGAGTCTTTTCTTAAGATTTGGGGATGTGAAGTATACGTCAAACAATTAATTTCAGACAAACTTCATCCGAAATCTAACAAATGTATCCTTGTGGGCTATCCAAAGGAAACAAAGGGGTATTACTTCTACAATACATCTGAGAACAAGGTGTTTGTTGCTCGAGATGGTGTCTTTTTGGAGAAAGATCACATTTCCAAAATGACAAGTGGGAGAAAAGTAGACCTCGAAGAAATTCGAGTCGAAACAAACTCTAGAGAATGCTCAAGATGACATTCAGGATGAAACTCAGAGATCTTTAGAAGAATTTGGTGAGAATCATGGTCAGTCTAGAAATGTTACCCCGCGTAGATCGCAAAGATATAGATCTCAACCGGAAAGGTACTTAGGTATTTTGACGAACGAGAGCTATGACGTTCTATTACTTGAAAGTGATGAACCTGCGACTTACAAACAAGCTATGACGAGCCCTAGCTCCAAGCAATGGCAAAAAGCCATGCAATCTGAATTAGACTCCATGTCTGAAAACCAAGTATGGGATTTGGTCGATTTGCCAGATGGCTACCAAGCCATTGGAAGCAAATGGGTTTTCAAACTGAAAAAGGACAAGGATGGGAAACTTGAAGTTTTCAAAGCTAGATTGGTTGCAAAAGGTTACAGGCAAGTCCACGGTGTGGATTACGATGAAACCTTTTCACCAGTTGCAATGCTAAAGTCTATTCGAATAATGTTAGCAATCGCTGCATATTACGATTACGAAATATGGCAGATGGATGTCAAAACCGCTTTCTTAAACGGCGTTTTAGCAGAAACTGTGTTCATGACACAGCCTGAAGGTTTTGAGGATCCAAAGAATGCTAAAAAGGTATGCAAGCTAAAGAAATCAATCTACGGATTGGAGCAGGCATCCAGGAGCTGGAATATACGTTTTGATGAAGCAGTCAGTGACTTTGGTTTCATCAAGAACGCAGACGAATCTTGTGTATACAAGAAGGTCAGTGGGAGCAAAATTTCTTTCCTAGTATTATATGTCGACGACATATTACTTATCGGAAATGACATTCCTATGTTGAACTCTGTCAAGATTTGGCTTGGGAAATGTTTTTCGATGAAGGATCTAGGAGAAGCACAGTACATATTGGGCATCAAGATTTACAGAGATAGATCTAAAAAGATGATTGGACTTAGTCAAAGCACTTATATCAATAAGGTGCTTGATAGGTTCAAGATGGCAGACTCCAAGCGAGGCTACCTACCCATGTCTCATGGAATAACTCTAAGCAAGACTCAGTGCCCAAAAACACTTGATGAGCGTAGATGAATGAATGGGATTCCATATGCATCATTAATTGGTTCAATAATGTATGCTATAATATGTACACGCCCGGATGTTGCGTACGCACTCAGTGCTACGAGCAGATACCAGTCATACCCAGGAGAGGCACATTGGACTGCTGCCAAGAATATTCTGAAGTACCTAAAAAGGCACAAAGATGACTTCCTGGTCTATGGTGGAGATGATGAATTAATTGTTAAAGGCTATACGGACGCAAGTTTCCAAACCGACAAAGATGATTTCAGATCACAGTCTGGGTTTGTCTTCTGCCTCAACGAAGGTGCAGTAAGCTGGAAAAGTGCTAAGCAAAGCACCATTGCGGATTCTACAACTGAAGCGGAGTACATTGCTGCACATGAAGCAGCAAAGGAAGCTATATGGATAAGGAAGTTCATAGGTGAACTAGGTGTAGTCCCCTCCATTAAAGGACCAATAGCCCTGTATTGTGATAACAACGGAGCTATTGCACAGGCAAAGGAGCCTAGACACCACCAAAGAGTCAAGCATGTACTTCGTAGATTTCACCTTCTACGAGACTTCGTTGAAAGAAAAGAAGTCGAGATAAGCAAGATTGGAACTGATGACAACATATCAGATCCATTGACTAAACCTCTGCCGCAGGCGAAGCACAACTCGCACACTGCAGCCATGGGAATCAAGCATATTGGAGAATGGCTTTGATGTCCTTATTTAATGTTTTAAAGTTTTAGAGTTTAAATCTTTGTAAAACATTATTGGTTAATCATTCACAATAAATGAATAGAATTCATTTTTCCATTTAATTGTGGTTTATTAAATGATGAGTCCCTTCAATTTGACGATATATTCAAGACAGACTGTCAGGACCAGTCATGTGACTAAGAAATGTCTATCAAGTGAACTTGAATGTCAAAAGTTGAAAATGGTCCCTGGTCAGAGTTTTCTATAAAATTAGACGCATAGAAAACGTTAGACGACTAGAATGCAAGATGACTAGTAGTTCTGTTTCTTGAACTATGTGGAGATGGCAATGTTATAATCATTTGCATAGATACTTACTTTGGGAAGACTAGTATCGGACAGACCTATGAAACTTTACTGTAAGAGATGAAAATCTGTCATAAGTAAATTTCATTAAAATTATTACACACTAAATCCTGAATACCTGAGTGATTTGAGATTACTTGTTTGAGAACTGGTTGCTTTGACGTTGACCAACCGTCGCACCGTAAAAGGAGGCTATAAAGGCAACGCTCAGGTAATCACCTATCAAACGAAGTCTAATCTCAAGATCGCAAGATTGGGATTGTCCTCCCATAAATCGGGATGAGATGCTTAAAAGTTGTACAAGGCCATTCGGAGAGCTAGAAACTGTGAAATGCATGGCCGTGCTCAGATGAATCATAGGCTATGATTATCTGCTTATTTGATCAGTTGAACTCTGAAACCGAGAAACACCTCTGGACATAATAAGGATGACAACTCTTACCTTATGTTCAAGAGCAAGCATCGAGCGACAAAGAAATTAGGAAATGCACACTTGTCCCTAAGGACAAGTGGGAGACTGAAGGAAATAATGCCCTTGGTCCAAGTATGCATATAATATTAAGTCTAATAAATGCGGTTCAGTATTAATTAACAAGTTAATAATTCAGTGAGATCAAGTGAGCTGAATGCCTAGCTAGAGGTCGCTTCAGTTCAAGTGGAATTAATGATACTAATCCACAGCTTACTCTTGACTGAACCCGTAGGGTCACACAAATAGTACGTAAATGGATCAAGTATTTAATGGCATTAAATACTCTATCTATGGATATTCGGAATCGACGGATCTTGGTTTCAGTGGGAGCTGAGATCGTCACAAGCAAGAAATGAATACTCCGGAAACGATGATATTGCCGGAAACGGAAATATGGATCGTATCGGAAATATAAATATTATCCAAGTCGTAGATGTTGCCGGAAACGGAAACATGGTACGTATCGGAAAATATTATCGGAAATGGAAATATTGCCGGAATCGGAAATATTGCCGGAAACGGAAATATTGTCAGAATCGGAAATATTATCGGAATCATAAAATAATTCTGGAAACGGAAATATTAAATATTTGTTCGAAACGGAAATTAATTCCGGAATCGGAAATATTAAATATTGTTCGTATCGGAAATGAATTCCGGAACCGGGAATTTAATCGGAAGCGTATCGTACGAATAAGCATCGGACGAGGCCTGCCGGACTGACAGGCTAAATCGCACTCCTATCAAAGATAAACCTAACGTTCACCAACTAAAAATATAGCAAGGGAAGCAGGGATCGTATCCACAGGGAAACAGTGTTCTTTCTACTATTAAAAGACTAATCTAGACTATTGGTAACAAGAATTGGATTGGTTTGTATATTAAACGAAAGCAAATAATCAAATCGGAAGATAACAATATTAAAGGAATCTAGGGCAGCGGTTCACCATAAATGCAGACCGGGATTGGACAACGGACAATAACAATCAATTAACAATCATAACTAGGAGAACATGCATCTCTCGAATCTTATGAATTCCTTAGGATAGAACAACTAGCGGGCTCTCGCTACGTACTAGAAATAATTCCTATCTAATAGCCACAAACCAAAAACATCAAATTTATAGCTCTCGGCGCATAATCTAAGGTTAATCAAACTCAAATCAAAATAGTCCGGCCGAACAGAATTGACGAGCAATAATAATAAGCTATAGAAATTAATCAATCAATCAAATATCATGTCCACATATAATCCCAATCATGCATTCATGGATCCCCTAAACCCTATAAATTAAACTACTCACTCATGATAATAAATAACAAAGCAATTAATATAATAGAAAACATGATTAAAGCAATAAACTAAATTAGAACAAGAAGCAATACCTAATTGAAGAACAATGAATAATGAAAGCTTGAATTTTTGATTGAAAATAAAACTAAGTATTGGAACAAATTTGAGAGAATAATAAGCTAAGAAAATAAACTCAAGGTTCAAAACTAAAAATAAAAGGTGTCACTAAAAATATAAGGGGCTAGTATTTATAGTTTGCCCAAAATAGAGCCCAAAATCGGAAATAAAAACTCGCGAAATATGCTGGAGGTTGGCGTCGCCCGATCGGGCAACGCTTCGCCCGATCGGGAAATGTGCTTGATAGTCGGCCCGATCGGGCGAAATTCCGCCCGATCGGGCGGTTGCAAAATGCCCAGAATGACGGCCCGATCCGGATCGGGCGAAGCCCGCCCGATCGGGCGCGTGTTGAAACTGCACGATCCTCTATCTTCAAAACGTCATATCTCCTTCGTTATTCGTCGGAATTAGGCGAGTGACCACTTGTTGGAAAGCTAATGAAGTCTAGAATCCAACCCAATTAGAGTTACATCATTTAGAGTTGTAGAACTTGAGTTATGCTTAAAATAGTGGACTATAGTCATTTTTGTACTTCCTTCGTTATTCGCTTTGCTTCAAAACTCTTCAAACTTAATGTTTGTGCTCTCGAAAGTACATAATTTCTTGTATTGATTCAAATGAGTAGGAAATGCACCAAAATATGCTAATTCCTACAATGATGAACCTGAAACTACAAACACACTACAAGGAGCACATTAGTACTAAAAATCGCTCCGAAGAGCTCATTTGAGATCAAAAGTACTAAGGGACGGGGGTAAAAACTCTATATAAAACACACATATCAAACTCCCCCAAGCTAGATCCTTGCTTGTCCCTAAGCAAGAAAATCATCGATGAATACAAGACCAACTTCACCCCCACCATATTTCAAAATGAAAAACATAATTCAAGGCAAAATCTAACGAGCATGCATCAATGTCAACCAATCAAATCCACCCAACCACAAATCCTCCCTAACAATCGTCACGCAAAGCGAACCACAAGTGCACAATGGAATTCAAGACTAGTGCTCACACACTCATCACTCATTTATGTGGCGGGTAAAAGATGTACCCGTTCGCTCTCCTCCCAACATATAAGTGAACAATGCCCTCCCAAACTCACAACACTCGTGTGTCTAGAAAAACATACACTCAACCTAGTAGTCGACTTGAAATGTGTCATGTCATAACTTGCATTGATAAACAACTATTTTCACATAAGTACGACTCTATGCACAAAGGTCGGAAGCTCTTCAAAGCTTGTAATGTTAGGCTTTGGTAAGGGTGCGGTAAATTTGGGTATAATGTGAGCTTTAAAGCCTTGGCTTTGGGGAGCATAAATCCTAAAAACAACCGTGATCAATCAACATAATGACCCTAATCTCCCACTCAACACATGACAAAACAACAAATAGCCAACACCATACTTTCTTGCCTTTTTTCACAATTGTAACCAATCACTCATAAGGATATGAATTTGCAGAACTTGATTGAAACAACACTTTGAACTTTTTATGAGAGTAATAGATTTTTCTCTTTCTTTTCTTTTTCAATCTTTTTTTTTTCTTTTTTCTTTTTTAGCAACCTTCACATTTGTTTTGTTCTTTCATCTCTTTTCATTTTCAACAACAAACATGATAAGACGAACTCCATTTTCAATACCCACTTTGTGCTCAAAATGTAGCACACTACAACTCCCTCACCTCACTACTATTAGCTCCCCCAAGCTAGGCTTGGGACTAGTAACCAATGGGGTTTTTCATGGGCTTGTAATATGGCTAGTCACCGAATAAAAGGGCACAAGCAACAACATGGGTAGAAAAGGAGGGGACAAATGTATCTAATTTCATCTGAAGGCTACCTAAATAGAAAAATGCCTTCGTCCTCCACAATGTGCATGTATATGAGTCATAAAACACTACTAATAGTTGCACATCAATACTCAAAATCAATGACACACCAGGAAGCTATCACACATCCTAACCAAATTAACTAGTCAAGCACCAAGTCCACAAATAGTTAGTCGGAGTTGACTCATGTTAAGGCATCAAAGCAATCGAATATCAAATCATGGCTAACACATCTACATTGCCCATCATCAAATACCAAGAATCAAAACAATTTTCGTTCAAGGGGCACAGGGAAGCATGATATTGTATTCATCGGAACGTATTTTTGTATTTTTTTTTTTTCAAAGCAATAAACTACTCTAGAAAACATTAAACACACCAAAATAAACACACCAAAATAAGTAAATGCAAAAATAAAAGGAAAAACATACCTAATATGTACAAGTGAGTGAAACACCCCCCCAAGCTAAATCAGACAATGTCCTCATTGGCTCAAGGGGTATCATGAGGAAAGTGAGCAACCCGTGGCTTATTTGTCACTGAGTCGTAAATAGCCCGATCGGGCAGCAGATCGCCAAAATTTGATAGGCTAAATCGCACTCCTATCAAAGATAAACCTAACGTTCACCAACTAAAAATATAGCAAGGGAAGCAGGGATCGTATCCACAGGGAAACAGTGTTCTTTCTACTATTAAAAGACTAATCTAGACTATTGGTAACAAGAATTGGATTGGTTTGTATATTAAACGAAAGCAAATAATCAAATCGAAAGATAACAATATTAAAGGAATCTAGGGCAGCGGTTCACCATAAATGCAGACCGGGATTGGACAACGGACAATAACAATCAATTAACAATCATAACTAGGAAAACATGCATCTCTCGAATCTTATGAATTCCTTAGGATAGAACAACTAGCGGGCTCTCGCTACGTACTAGAAATAATTCCTATCTAATAGCCACAAACCAAAAACATCAAATTTATACCTCTCGGTGCATAATCTAAGGTTAATCAAACTCAAATCAAAATAGTCCGGCCCAACAGAATTGACGAGCAATAATAATAAGCTATAGAAATTAATCAATCAATCAAATATCATGTCCACATATAATCCCAATCATGCATTCATGGATCCCCTAAACCCTAGAAATTAAACTACTAACTCATGATAATAAATAACAAAGCAATTAATATAATAGAAAACATGATTAAAGCAATAAACTAAATTAGAACAAGAAGCAATACCTAATTGAAGAACAATGAATAATGAAAGCTTGAATTTTTGATTGAAAATAAAACTAAGTATTGGAACAAATTTGAGAGAATAATAAGCTAAGAAAAAAAACTCAAGGTTCAAAACTAAAAATAAAAGATGTCACTAAAAATATAAGGGGCTAGTATTTATAGTTTGCCCAAAATAGAGCCCAAAATCGGAAATAAAATCTCGCGAAATACGCTGGAGGTTGGCGTGGCCCGATCGGGCGACGTTTCGCCCGATCTGGCGGTGTGCTCGATAGTCGGCCCGATCGGGCGAAATTCTGCCCGATCGGGCGGTTGCAAAATGCCCAGAACAGCGCCCAGAATGACCGCCCGATCGGGCGCGTGTTGAAACGGCACGATCCTCTATCTTCAAAACGTCATATCTCCTTTGTTATTCGTCGGAATTAGGCGAGTGACCACTTGTTGAAAAGCTATTGAAGTCTAGAATCCAACCCAATTAGAGTTACATCATTTAGAGTTGTAGAACTTGAGTTATGCTTAAAATAGTGGACTATAGTCATTTTTGTACTTCCTTCGTTATTCGCTTTGCTTCAAAACTCTTCAAACTTAATGTTTGTGCTCTCGAAAGTACATAATTTCTTGTATTGATTCAAATGAGTAGGAAATGCACAAAAATATGCTAATTCCTGCAATGATGAACCTGAAACTACAAACACACTACAAGGAGCACATTAGTACTAAAAATCGCTCCGAAGAGCTCATTTGAGATCAAAAGTACTAAGGGACGGGGGTAAAAACTCTATATAAAACACACATATCAAACTCCCCCAAGCTAGATCCTTGCTTGTCCCTAAGCAAGAAAATCATCGATGAATACAAGACCAACTTCACCCCCACCATATTTCAAAATGAAAAACATATGAGTCTTTTCTTAAGATTTGGGGATGTGAAGTATACGTCAAACAATTAATTTCAGACAAACTTCATCCGAAATCTAACAAATGTATCCTTGTGGGCTATCCAAAGGAAACAAAGGGGTATTACTTCTACAATACATCTGAGAACAAGGTGTTTGTTGCTCGAGATGGTGTCTTTTTGGAGAAAGATCACATTTCCAAAATGACAAGTGGGAGAAAAGTAGACCTCGAAGAAATTCGAGTCGAACAACAAACTCGAGAGAATGCTCAAGATGACATTCCAGATGAAACTCAGAGATCTTTAGAAGAATTTGGTGAGAATCATGGTCAGTCTAGAAATGTTACCCCGCGTAGATCGCAAAGATATAGATCTCAACCGGAAAGGTACTTAGGTATTTTGACGAACGAGAGCTATGACGTTCTATTACTTGAAAGTGATGAACCTGCGACTTACAAACAAGCTATGACGAGCCCTAGCTCCAAGCAATGGCAAAAAGCCATGCAATCTGAATTAGACTCCATGTCTGAAAACCAAGTATGGGATTTGGTCGATTTGCCAGATGGCTACCAAGCCATTGGAAGCAAATGGGTTTTCAAACTGAAAAAGGACAAGGATGGGAAACTTGAAGTTTTCAAAGCTAGATTGGTTGCAAAAGGTTACAGGCAAGTCCACGGTGTGGATTACGATGAAACCTTTTCACCAGTTGCAATGCTAAAGTCTATTCGAATAATGTTAGCAATCGCTGCATATTACGATTACGAAATATGGCAGATGGATGTCAAAACCGCTTTCTTAAACGGCGTTTTAGCAGAAACTGTGTTCATGACACAGCCTGAAGGTTTTGAGGATCCAAAGAATGCTAAAAAGGTATGCAAGCTAAAGAAATCAATCTACGGATTGGAGCAGGCATCCAGGAGCTGGAATATACGTTTTGATGAAGCAGTCAGTGACTTTGGTTTCATCAAGAACGCAGACGAATCTTGTGTATACAAGAAGGTCAGTGGGAGCAAAATTTCTTTCCTAGTATTATATGTCGACGACATATTACTTATCGGAAATGACATTCCTATGTTGAACTCTGTCAAGATTTGGCTTGGGAAATGTTTTTCGATGAAGGATCTAGGAGAAGCACAGTACATATTGGGCATCAAGATTTACAGAGATAGATCTAAAAAGATGATTGGACTTAGTCAAAGCACTTATATCAATAAGGTGCTTGATAGGTTCAAGATGGCAGACTCCAAGCGAGGCTACCTACCCATGTCTCATGGAATAACTCTAAGCAAGACTCAGTGCCCAAAAACACTTGATGAGCGTAGACGAATGAATGGGATTCCATATGCATCATTAATTGGTTCAATAATGTATGCTATAATATGTACACGCCCGGATGTTGCGTACGCACTCAGTGCTACGAGCAGATACCAGTCATACCCAGGAGAGGCACATTGGACTGCTGCCAAGAATATTCTGAAGTACCTAAAAAGGCACAAAGATGACTTCCTGGTCTATGGTGGAGATGATGAATTAATTGTTAAAGGCTATACGGACGCAAGTTTCCAAACCGACAAAGATGATTTCAGATCACAGTCTGGGTTTGTCTTCTGCCTCAACGAAGGTGCAGTAAGCTGGAAAAGTGCTAAGCAAAGCACCATTGCGGATTCTACAACTGAAGCGGAGTACATTGCTGCACATGAAGCAGCAAAGGAAGCTATATGGATAAGGAAGTTCATAGGTGAACTAGGTGTAGTCCCCTCCATTAAAGGACCAATAGCCCTGTATTGTGATAACAACGGAGCTATTGCACAGGCAAAGGAGCCTAGACACCACCAAAGAGTCAAGCATGTACTTCGTAGATTTCACCTTCTACGAGACTTCGTTGAAAGAAAAGAAGTCGAGATAAGCAAGATTGGAACTGATGACAACATATCAGATCCATTGACTAAACCTCTGCCGCAGGCGAAGCACAACTCGCACACTGCAGCCATGGGAATCAAGCATATTGGAGAATGGCTTTGATGTCCTTATTTAATGTTTTAAAGTTTTAGAGTTTAAATCTTTGTAAAACATTATTGGTTAATCATTCACAATAAATGAATAGAATTCATTTTTCCATTTAATTGTGGTTTATTAAATGATGAGTCCCTTCAATTTGACGATATATTCAAGACAGACTGTCAGGACCAGTCATGTGACTAAGAAATGTCTATCAAGTGAACTTGAATGTCAAAAGTTGAAAATGGTCCCTGGTCAGAGTTTTCTATAAAATTAGACGCATAGAAAACGTTAGACGACTAGAATGCAAGATGACTAGTAGTTCTGTTTCTTGAACTATGTGGAGATGGCAATGTTATAATCATTTGCATAGATACTTACTTTGGGAAGACTAGTATCGGACAGACCTATGAAACTTTACTGTAAGAGATGAAAATCTGTCATAAGTAAATTTCATTAAAATTATTACACACTAAATCCTGAATACCTGAGTGATTTGAGATTACTTGTTTGAGAACTGGTTGCTTTGACGTTGACCAACCGTCGCACCGTAAAAGGAGGCTATAAAGGCAACGCTCAGGTAATCACCTATCAAACGAAGTCTAATCTCAAGATCGCAAGATTGGGATTGTCCTCCCATAAATCGGGATGAGATGCTTAAAAGTTGTACAAGGCCATTCGGAGAGCTAGAAACTGTGAAATGCATGGCCGTGCTCAGATGAATCATAGGCTATGATTATCTGCTTATTTGATCAGTTGAACTCTGAAACCGAGAAACACCTCTGGACATAATAAGGATGACAACTCTTACCTTATGTTCAAGAGCAAGCATCGAGCGACAAAGAAATTAGGAAATGCACACTTGTCCCTAAGGACAAGTGGGAGACTGAAGGAAATAATGCCCTTGGTCCAAGTATGCATATAATATTAAGTCTAATAAATGCGGTTCAGTATTAATTAACAAGTTAATAATTCAGTGAGATCAAGTGAGCTGAATGCCTAGCTAGAGGCCGCTTCAGTTCAAGTGGAATTAATGATACTAATCCACAGCTTACTCTTGACTGAACCCGTAGGGTCACACAAATAGTACGTAAATGGATCAAGTATTTAATGGCATTAAATACTCTATCTATGGATATTCGGAATCGACGGATCTTGGTTTCAGTGGGAGCTGAGATCGTCACAAGCAAGAAATGAATACTCCGGAAACGATGATATTGCCGGAAACGGAAATATGGATCGTATCGGAAATATAAATATTATCCAAGTCGTAGATGTTGCCGGAAACGGAAACATGGTACGTATCGGAAAATATTATCGGAAATGGAAATATTGCCGGAATCGGAAATATTGCCGGAAACGGAAATATTGTCAGAATCGGAAATATTATCGGAATCATAAAATAATTATGGAAACGGAAATATTAAATATTTGTTCGAAACGGAAATTAATTCCGGAATCGGAAATATTGCCGAATATTGTTCGTATCGGAAATGAATTCCGGAACCGGGAATTTAATCGGAAGCGTATCGTACGAATAAGCATCGGACGAGGCCTGCCGGACTGACAGGCTAAATCGCACTCCTATCAAAGATAAACCTAACGTTCACCAACTAAAAATATAGCAAGGGAAGCAGGGATCGTATCCACAGGGAAACAGTGTTCTTTCTACTATTAAAAGACTAATCTAGACTATTGGTAACAAGAATTGGATTGGTTTGTATATTAAACGAAAGCAAATAATCAAATCGGAAGATAACAATATTAAAGGAATCTAGGGCAGCGGTTCACCATAAATGCAGACCGGGATTGGACAACGGACAATAACAATCAATTAACAATCATAACTAGGAGAACATGCATCTCTCGAATCTTATGAATTCCTTAGGATAGAACAACTAGCGGGCTCTCGCTACGTACTAGAAATAATTCCTATCTAATAACCACAAACCAAAAACATCAAATTTATAGCTCTCGGCGCATAATCTAAGGTTAATAAAACTCAAATCAAAATAGTCCGGCCGAACAGAATTGACGAGCAATAATAATAAGCTATAGAAATTAATCAATCAATCAAATATCATGTCCACATATAATCCCAATCATGCATTCATGGATCCCCTAAACCCTAGAAATTAAACTACTCACTCATGATAATAAATAACAAAGCAATTAATATAATAGAAAACATGATTAAAGCAATAAACTAAATTAGAACAAGAAGCAATACCTAATTGAAGAACAATGAATAATGAAAGCTTGAATTTTTGATTGAAAATAAAACTAAGTATTGGAACAAATTTGAGAGAATAATAAGCTAAGAAAAAAAACTCAAGGTTCAAAACTAAAAATAAAAGGTGTCACTAAAAATATAAGGGGCTAGTATTTATAGTTTGCCCAAAATAGAGCCCAAAATCGGAAATAAAAACTCGCGAAATATGCTGGAGGTTGGCGTCGCCCGATCGGGCAACGCTTCGCCCGATCGGGCAATGTGCTTGATAGTCGGCCCGATCGGGCGAAATTCCGCCCGATCGGGCGGTTGCAAAATGCCCAGAATGACGGCCCGATCCGGATCGGGCGAAGCCCGCCCGATCGGGCGCGTGTTGAAACTGCACGATCCTCTATCTTCAAAACGTCATATCTCCTTCGTTATTCGTCGGAATTAGGCGAGTGACCACTTGTTGGAAAGCTATTGAAGTCTAGAATCCAACCCAATTAGAGTTACATCTTTTAGAGTTGTAGAACTTGAGTTATGCTTAAAATAGTGGACTATAGTCATTTTTGTACTTCCTTCGTTATTCGCTTTGCTTCAAAACTCTTCAAACTTAATGTTTGTGCTCTCGAAAGTACATAATTTCTTGTATTGATTCAAATGAGTAGGAAATGCACCAAAATATGCTAATTCCTACAATGATGAACCTGAAACTACAAACACACTACAAGGAGCACATTAGTACTAAAAATCGCTCCGAAGAGCTCATTTGAGATCAAAAGTACTAAGGGACGGGGGTAAAAACTCTATATAAAACACACATATCAAACTCCCCCAAGCTAGATCCTTGCTTGTCTCTAAGCAAGAAAATCATCGATGAATACAAGACCAACTTCACCCCCACCATATTTCAAAATGAAAAACATAATTCAAGGCAAAATCTAACGAGCATGCATCAATGTCAACCAATCAAATCCACCCAACCACAAATCCTCCCTAACAATCGTCACGCAAAGCGAACCACAAGTGCACAATGGAATTCAAGACTAGTGCTCACACACTCATCACTCATTTATGTGGCGGGTAAAAGATGTACCCGTTCGCTCTCCTCCCAACATATAAGTGAACAATGCCCTCCCAAACTCACAACACTCGTGTGTCTAGAAAAACATACACTCAACCTAGTAGTCGACTTGAAATGTGTCATGTCATAACTTGCATTGATAAACAACTATTTTCACATAAGTACGACTCTATGCACAAAGGTCGGAAGCTCTTCAAAGCTTGTAATGTTAGGCTTTGGTAAGGGTGCGGTAAATTTGGGTATAATGTGAGCTTTAAAGCCTTGGCTTTGGGGAGCATAAATCCTAAAAACAACCGTGATCAATCAACATAATGACCCTAATCTCCCACTCAACACATGACAAAACAACAAATAGCCAATTACACCATACTTTCTTGCCTTTTTTCACAATTGTAACCAATCACTCATAAGGATATGAATTTGCAGAACTTGATTGAAACAACACTTTGAACTTTTTATGAGAGTAATAGATTTTTCTCTTTCTTTTCTTTTTCAATCTCTTTTTTTTTTCTTTTTTCTTTTTTAGCAACCTTCACATTTGTTTTGTTCTTTCATCTCTTTTCATTTTCAACAACAAACATGATAAGACGAACTCCATTTTCAATACCCACTTTGTGCTCAAAATGTAGCACACTACAACTCCCTCACCTCACTACTATTAGCTCCCCCAAGCTAGGCTTGGGACTAGTAACCAATGGGGTTTTTCATGGGCTTGTAATATGGCTAGTCACCGAATAAAAGGGCACAAGCAACAACATGGGTAGAAAAGGAGGGGACAAATGTATCTAATTTCATCTGAAGGCTACCTAAATAGAAAAATGCCTTCGTCCTCCACAATGTGCATGTATATGAGTCATAAAACACTACTAATAGTTGCACATCAATACTCAAAATCAATGACACACCAGGAAGCTATCACACATCCTAACCAAATTAACTAGTCAAGCACCAAGTCCACAAATAGTTAGTCGGAGTTGACTCATGTTAAGGCATCAAAGCAATCGAATATCAAATCATGGCTAACACATCTACATTGCCCATCATCAAATACCAAGAATCAAAACAATTTTCGTTCAAGGGGCACAGGGAAGCATGATATTGTATTCATCGGAACGTATTTTTGTATTTTTTTTTTTCAAAGCAATAAACTACTCTAGAAAACATTAAACACACCAAAATAAACACACCAAAATAAGTAAATGCAAAAATAAAAGGAAAAACATACCTAATATGTACAAGTGAGTGAAACACCCCCCCAAGCTAAATCAGACAATGTCCTCATTGGCTCAAGGGGTATCATGAGGAAAGTGAGCAACCCGTGGCTTATTTGTCACTGAGTCGTAAATAGCCCGATCGGGCAGCAGATCGCCAAAATTTGATAGGCTAAATCGCACTCCTATCAAAGATAAACCTAACGTTCACCAACTAAAAATATAGCAAGGGAAGCAGGGATCGTATCCACAGGGAAACAGTGTTCTTTCTACTATTAAAAGACTAATCTAGACTATTGGTAACAAGAATTGGATTGGTTTGTATATTAAACGAAAGCAAATAATCAAATCGGAAGATAACAATATTAAAGGAATCTAGGGCAGCGGTTCACCATAAATGCAGACCGGGATTGGACAACGGACAATAACAATCAATTAACAATCATAACTAGGAAAACATGCATCTCTCGAATCTTATGAATTCCTTAGGATAGAACAACTAGCGGGCTCTCGCTACGTACTAGAAATAATTCCTATCTAATAGCCACAAACCAAAAACATCAAATTTATACCTCTCGGCGCATAATCTAAGGTTAATCAAACTCAAATCAAAATAGTCCGGCCGAACAGAATTGACGAGCAATAATAATAAGCTATAGAAATTAATCAATCAATCAAATATCATGTCCACATATAATCCCAATCATGCATTCATGGATCCCCTAAACCCTAGAAATTAAACTACTCACTCATGATAATAAATAACAAAGCAATTAATATAATAGAAAACATGATTAAAGCAATAAACTAAATTAGAACAAGAAGCAATACCTAATTGAAGAACAATGAATAATGAAAGCTTGAATTTTTGATTGAAAATAAAACTAAGTATTGGAACAAATTTGAGAGAATAATAAGCTAAGAAAAAAAACTCAAGGTTCAAAACTAAAAATAAAAGGTGTCACTAAAAATATAAGGGGCTAGTATTTATAGTTTGCCCAAAATAGAGCCCAAAATCGGAAATAAAAACTCGCGGAATATGCTGGAGGTTGGCGTCGCCCGATCGGGCGACGCTTCGCCCAATCGGGCAATGTGCTCGATAGTCGGCCCGATCGGGCGGTTGCAAAATGCCCAGAACAGCGCCCAGAATGACCGCCCGATCGGGCGCGTGTTGAAACGGCACGATCCTCTATCTTCAAAACGTCATATCTCCTTTGTTATTTGTCGGAATTAGACGAGTGACCATTTGTTGGAAAGCTATTGAAGTCTAAAATCCAACCCAATTGGAATTACATCATTTAGAGTTGTAGAACTTGAGTTATGCTTAAAATAGTGGACTATAGTCATTTTTGTACTTCCTTCGTTATTCGCTTTGCTTCAAAACTCTTCAAACTTAATGTTTGTGCTCTCGAAAGTACATAATTTCTTGTATTGATTCAAATGAGTAGGAAATGCACAAAAATATGCTAATTCCTACAATGATGAACCTGAAACAACAAACACACTACAAGGAGCACATTAGTACTAAAAATCGCTCCGAAGAGCTCATTTGAGATCAAAAGTACTAAGGGACGAGGTTAAAAACTCTATATAAAACACACATTCACGGACGAAGGCCCAGCACGAAGCCAGGCCATCGCCCAGCAAGCAAGGACGCGCGCACGCCTTGCCCAAGGCAGCGCCAGGCCCACCGCAAGGCAGGCCCAACGTGCCAAGGCAAAGCTGCCCAGCGTGGGCTGCGTGGGCCGAGCGCACGCGTGCGGGCGCCCTCGTGGCTCCGTGCGTGTGTGTGTTTGTGTCCATGCACAATTCCTAAATCTATTAGGTTTTGGTGTGTGATTAAAATTCCTATTCCTATTAGGATTATTTAATTAATTAGATTCCTTGTAGGATTCTAAGTTTAATTAAATCGTATCCTACTAGGATTCCAATTCCCTTTCCAAACCTCTATAAATAAGGGCCTGGGGTCATAATTTATGAGTACGATTGAAGTATTCAAAAGGGTAAGTTTTGAAAGAAAATTCAGCCACACTCTTGCACAATAATAGCCGAAAATTCCTAAGCATCTTAAGGGCGATTCTAGTTGTTCAATCTTGAGGCGGATCCGGACATACTGTGGACTATCTACGAAGGGACGACACTTGGAGTCCTAAAGACTTGTTCTTGTTCGGTTCGGGCTCAGCTAGGGAAGGCACGCTACAAAGTGTATGCATCTATACTATGCTAAATGATTATGTGTAAATAATATGCTTTCTTGGCTTTATGGTTTTTCCGCATGATTTATGTATTGTCATATGTATCATAACCTAACAGAGGGATCTCATGCCAATAAGAGTAAGAGTTTCTTCTATGAAACCTACCCATATTGTCAATACTTTTCAGCTACTCCATGGTGAATTTCAGCAAGAACATGAAACACAGCAGAGGCAAGATACTACAAGTGAAAGAAGGCGTGTGAGTAATCAACTAGGCAATCTAAGTTTAATGGGGGACCCTTATTCTCCTCATGGATAAAGTTCTAAGTTGGAATGTTAGGGGCCTCAACTCAGTTTAAAAGCAGGATGAAGTGAGAAGGTTCATTTAGCAGTATGGGGTTGGGTTGGTATTTCTCCTAGAGCATAAGGTAAAGCTTGCTAACCTTGGTAAGCTTTATCAGAAAGTGTTTACTAATTGGTGTTTTACCAGCAATGCTAGTTTTCATTCTAGAAGTAGAATCGTTGTGGCTTGGAAGCCTGATATCTTTACTTTCAACATCATAGCTGCATCAGCACAATATATTCACTGTTATATCATCCCTATTAGTGGTATGCCAGGTTTTTATTGTACTTTTTTATATGCTTTTAATGACAGTCAGCAAAGGAATGATTTCTGGAGATATCTGAGGACTCTGAACACTCAAGAGCCTTGTTTACTTTGTGGTGATTTTAATTGTGGCTACAGAGGAGAGAATTAGAGATGTTGTCCGACATTCTGAAATTGAGGATATTAATGCTTGCATGCATAGCTGTAGTATGGAGGATATCAAGAGTAGTGGTCATTTCTTTACTTGGAACAATAAACAACAGGGATCTTGTAGAGTCTTCTCTAAGTTGGATAGGGTGTTGGCAAATTTTAATTGGCAAACTTGTTATCCTTCTATTGAGGTGTGCTTATTAAGTGAAGGGTGTTCTAGTCATTCTCTTGGCATGATCATTGTTTACCCTAAGGGTGCTAGGGGGAAAAAGCCTTATAAGTACTTTACAATGTGGAAAGTTGCTCCGAGTTTCACTTATATTATTAAAGCACAGTGGAACACTTCAATTTCTGGGTGTAAAATGTTTATTCTGGTCACTAAACTAAAGAAAGTGAAAGCTACTCTGAAGGATCTTAATAAGATTGGTTTTACTGACATTCAGGCAGCAGATCTGAAGGCTCGTCATGAATTATTAGCTACTCAGGAAGCTATGCATCTCCACCATGCTGATCAGGAGCTAGCTGATTTAGAACTGAATGCTATTCAGAACTATAAAATTCATCCTCATGATTATCTGGATTGGGTTAAGGCTGGTGATGAAAATACATATTTGTTTCATCAAAGTATCAAGAGTATAAATACTCAAAACCAAGTTTATAGTATACATGATAGGAATAAATTTGGAGGGATAAACCAGGAGAAGTCTCAGATGCTTTTCTGGATTATTACACCTCCTTGTTGGGAGGGACTTAACCTCATAGACCTCCTATGCAGCATATTATTCAAGTTTTTCCTCTTGTCAATGATCAACATAGAGAAATTTTAAATTCCCCTTATACTAGGGATGAAGTGAAGCAAGCTCTATGGTCTATCCTTGGTGTTAAGGCACCAGGACCTGATGGTTTTGGTTCCTTTTTCTATAAGGATGTGTGGCATATAGTAGGATATTGATAAGTGGGTTTTTAACCCGCTAAGGATGGTGTTTTTAGGTGGACTTTAGTGTTAGTTTAGTGGATTTTTATCTCTTTTTCCTTACTTTTTCCAATTTTCTTACTTTTCTTAGCTTCACTAGTTTTTATAGTTTTTAGGCATTTTTCTTCTTTGTTTTTCTTTGTGTACCTTGTTTCCTTTCCCTTTGTGTAGGTATTTGGTGATCCACGAGCATTTTGATGAGCCAAAGAGCCAAGAAAAGAGCCGGAGAAACCGGAAAAGCCAAGGAGTCGAACTTGTGCACAACTGCCATACAAAAACGAGCATAACTTTTTGTTTACTTAATATTTTCTTGTGATTCCAGTTGGAGATGAAAGCTTATTCCAAGAGATTTCCAACGAGAGGTCACACGACTTATTTAAACGAGTAACGAATAAGTATGGCCATTTGAACCAGGCTATGTTCGATTTTCCGCGAGAAGACTCATCCCGCCCGCGACGAGGACCATCCCGCCCGGGACAAGCCATCCCGCCCGCGACGAATTTTACCCCGAGCAGGATTTTGCTACTGGAACTCTTTGTTATTTTGGCCCAGCTCTCTCGTCCCGCCCGGGACAAGCCATCCCGCCCGGGACGACGTGGTCTGCGATTTTTTTATTTTAACGGATTCCCCAATGTTAAGGGGATTATTATCGTTTTTGGCTGAGAACTTAGAATACACTCTCTCATATTTTCAGATTCTCTCTCTATAAAAACACTTAGTTGGTTTAATTTACTTGCTTCATAGATTAATCTTCTACTTCAAGATCAAGAATCAAGATGGTAATTCAACATTTTCAGCAATTTCCTCCATTGAAGCTTCATTGTAAACTCTAAACTTCTCTACTTTTTATTTCAATTAATCAAGTAGTGGTATTATTCAATTCTTGTTCTTACTTATTAATTTCCATTAATCTTTATCAACTTATTATCATGTATTACTCGATTATTGTTTTTGTTGGTTTGATTTCCATGGATTGTGAGTAGTAAATTTCTAGGGTTCGGGTGAACCCCTCTTTTGAGTCATGAACAATTGATTTATGCATGTGGGATTTTAGTGATTGTGGGATGTTTATTAGTTGATTGAAAGGGTTTTATTGCTAGTCTTCATGTTTGATCATCATTTAGACTTATTTCTAGTCTCCTCAACCAAGGATCGAAAGATGAAATTGAGTGGTAGGCTCCCTTTCGATTGCTAGACTAAAAGACCATGAAAATAGGGCTTCCAAGTCTATGGGATTATATTGTCATCGTGACTTACGTTTTATTGCTTGAATTCATGTTTTGCACCATGAAAATAGGTTGTAGCTCATGATCAAGTTATCCTTTCTAGCTCGATAGAGTAGTTAGGTGCCTTAGATGACTATCCACTAATTTATTCCCTAACATTGCTTCTAATCTTCATGCTTTTGAACCGTTCATGATTAAATTGAGTGGTGTTGCCCGTACCTTAGCTCCTCTTAATTGAATTTTCATCCTTTAATTATCTTAGTTTGTCCTAATTAGTGTAGAACTCTCAACAAATCAAAACACCCCCGACTTGACTTAGCTTTTATATTCGATAGCATTTGGTGGTTGATTCATAGCCTCTCTTGGGTTCGACCCTTTCTTACCCTTTCTACTTAGTTAGGAAGACCGAGTTAGGTTATTATTTGATAGGTTGGCGACGCTCTATCAAGTTTTTAGCGCCGTTGTCGGGGAGGCAATAGTCACATTGAATTGCTATTCGTTGAATGAGTCTAAGTCTTTTGTATCATAATTTTTCTTATTTATTTTTGCAAATATTTTGTTATACTTTGTGATTGTCAATGCTAACGATCTCTTTAGCTTTGTTTGATTGTGCATGACACGAAAGAGCAAGCAATCACCTCTTATTCCTATTGATCTTGAATTGGACAGAACTTTAAGGATCGTTAGGAGGCAACTACGAGGTGTTTCTCAACCTCAAATTATTTACACCGATTCGGAATCAGAAGAAGACATCATGGAAGATGATGGTCCTCCACGACCGCCTCCTCCGGAGCCACTCCTTCTCCGAGATTATGGGCATCCGGAAAGTTTTGAGCTTCGTAGTGGAATTTTGCTACCCACTACGACGGTCAATAACTTTGAATTCTCACCCTCATTAATCCGGATGATAAAGCTTGATCAATTTGGAGGGGCACCAACCAAATGTCCTTTTACACATTTGGACAACTTCTATGAGCTTTGTGCTACTATTAAGCAAAATGGTGTTACCGATGAGTTTGTCAAGATGCATATGTTCCATTTTTCTCTTCGTGATAAGGCAAAGCATTGGTTGAGAACGGTTCTGGAAGGTTCTTTGACTACTTGGAATGAGGTCACAAAGGCTTTTTTTGATAAATATTGTCCACCCGAGAAGACCGCCGAATTGAGGCGGAAGATCACAAATTTCACTCAAGAAGAGGATGAGACTTTGAGTGAGGCATGGGAGCGATTCAAGGAGTATGTTAGATCATGCCCTCACCATGGTTTCAACCAATGGCTTGTTGTTCAAAGCTTGTATGATGGCCTACATCCTACATCGAGATCTCACCTAGATGCGGGTTCCGGTGGTCAAATTAAGAAGCTTCCGGTGGATCAAGTGGAGAAGATGATTGAGGAAATATTAAAACTCCATGCATGGGGTAGTGATAGAAGAGCTACTCCGAAGAAAAGTGTTGGTGGTAAGCATGAGGTTGACACCATTGATTTCTTGAACTCAAAATTTGACATGCTATCAAAGAGGCTTGAAAAATCTAACATGGGTTCTACATGTGCTCCGGTCCAAGTAATGTCTTGTGAGATTTGTGGAGGTGTTGATCATCTCTCTTCTTATTGTAACTCCACCATGGAGCAAGCGGCGGCCATATATCCAAGATTTGATCCTTATTCTCAAACATGCAATTCGGGGTGGAGACAACACCCAAATTTCTCATACAAGGACAATCAAGGGATTGAACCACCTCCTCCTCCTCAACAACAACAAGCTCCTCAACTCCCAACATCCATTCCACCATATAGGCCACTGGGTTTCAATCAAGGTGCTTACAACCAAGGTGGGTACAACCAAGGAGCTTCATCTCAACCTAAGCCTCAATTCAATCAAGCTCCCCTCAAAAGTCAAATCTTGAATCTATCATGGAGACTTTCATTGCTCATCAAACCAAGACACATGTGGATATCGACAAGCGCCTAAGTGAGGTAACTTCTTCGGTCCAACAACTCCAAGCCCACAACAAGATCATAGAGACTCAATTGGGTCAAATTGCACATCATGTGGGAAGTTCTTCTTCAAGTTTCGGTCCTCAACTTCCGAGCCAAACTGTTTTGAACCCAAAAGAGCACATAAAAGCAATCACTTTGAGATCGGGAAAAGGCTATGAAGGTCCGGTCATGAGAGAAGAGGTAGCCACAAAGAGAGATGAGGGATGTGGAGAAGAAGAGAAAGTTGAGAGTTAAAGAGTGTAAAGTGAGCAAACACAATGTGAGAAGAGTGACTCAAAGAGTGAAGAGGTTGTGATTAAGGAAAGTGAAAAAGCTCCCATGAAGCCCTACAAGCCACCCATCCCTTTTCCTCATAGGGTGGTTGAGAAGAAGTTGAATGAGAAATATTCTAAGTTTCTTGATGTCATGAAGGGGCTACAAGTGAACATTCCTTTTCTCCATGCCATGGCACAAATGCCAACTTATGCAAAGTTTTTGAAAGAACTTCTTACCAACAAGGCAAAGCTTGAAGAAGAAACCGTTTCTCTTCTTATGGAAGTGAGTGCTATCATTCAAAAAAAGCTTCTAGAAAAGCATAGTGATCCGGGTAGCTTCTCAATACCGGTGAAGATTGGTGATCTAGAGCCAAAGAATGCCCTTTGTGATCTTGGGGCAAGTGTTAGCCTTATGCCTCTCTCTATGGATCAAAGGCTAAATGTTGGGGGAATGAAGCCTACACGGATGTCACTTCAACTAGTCGACCGTTCGGTTAGAACACCCTTGGGAGTTTTGGAAGATGTCCCGGTCCAAGTTGGAAGAGTTTTTGTGCCTTGTGATTTTGTCATTATGGAGATGGAAGAAGACTCCAAGGTTCCTCTTATTCTAGGAAGGCCTTTTCTTTCTACGGCGGGAGTTGTTATTGATGTGAAAGATGGGCGGTTGACTTTGAATGTTGGAGATGAGAAAATCACTTTTACTCTTCAACAAGCAATGAACTCACCCATGATGAATGAAGTCCACCGCATTGACACCTTGAAAGAGGACTTGAAGGAATTTAGAGAAATGATTGAAGTGAAAGACCCATTGCAAGCTATCATAATGGGAAGAGATTTTTAGGAAAGTGAGGAAGTAAAAGGGTACAAGATGTTCCTTGATGAAGCACCGGTCCACCGTGAAAAGTTCAAAATGCTACAAGTGGATGAAAAAGAGGAGAGGACTACGCCTCCTCATAAGGTCGAACTCAAACCCCTTCCCCCTTCCCTTAAATATGTTTTTCTTGATGACAATGAGAACTATCCCGTTATTGTTAATGCTAAGCTTGATAACACTTCTCTTGAAAAACTTTTGACTATCTTGAAAAAATTCCAAAGTGTTATTGGTTATACAATTGATGACATTAAGGGGATAAGTCCCTCATTGTGCATGCATAAGATTTTGCTTGAAGATGATCATGCCTCCTCTATTGAACCACAACGAAGATTAAATCCAAACATGAAAGAAGTGGTGAAAAACGAGGTTGTCAAACTACTTAAAGCGGGTATTATCTATCCTATCTCCAACGTAAATGGGTAAGCCCGGTTCAAGTAGTTCCCAAAAAGGGAGGCATGACTATCATCAAGAATGAGAAAGGTGAGGCCATTTCTACAAGGTCAGTCACCGGGTGGAGAATGTGCATTGATTATAGAAAATTGAATAAATCCACCCGGAAAGATCACTTTCCCCTCCCTTTTATTGATCAAATATTGGAAAGATTGGCAAGCCATAGTCACTATTGTTTCTTGGATGGATTTTAGGGATTTTTCCAAATTCCTATCCAACCCGAGGATCAAAAGAAGACTACTTTTACATGTCCATTTGGCACCTATGCTTATCGAATGATGCCTTTTGGATTATGTAATGCACCTTCGACTTTTCAAAGGTGTATGATATCAATCTTTTCCGATATGCTTGAGTCTTCTATTGAGATTTTCATGGATGATTTCTCAGTTTGTGGTTCATCTTTTGATATTTGTCTTGCTAACCTTGTTAAAGTTTTAAAAAGATGTCAAGAGGTGAACCTTGTCTTGAATTGGGAAAAATGTCATTTTATGGTAGAAGAAGGTATTGTGCTTGGTCATATGATTTCTAATAGGGGCATTGAGGTTGATCGTGCAAAGTTGAGGTAATTGAGCGCCTCCCACCCCCAACCAATGTGAAAGGGGTGAGGAGCTTTCTTGGACACGCGGGATTTTACCGCCGGTTCATAAAGGATTTCTCCAAAATCTCTAAGCCGCTCACTCAACTTTTGGTAAAAGATGCCCCCTTTGTGTTTACTAATGATTGTTTGCTAGCATTTGAAAGGTTGAAAGAAGCGTTGATTTCGGCACCAATTATCCAACCTCCAAATTGGGAGCTCCCTTTTGAGCTCATGTGTGATGCATCGGATTTTGCCGTTGGTTCGGTTCTTGGTCAAAGGAAGGATGGCAAGCTCCATGCCATATATTATACTAGCAAGATATAAGATGAAGCCCAAAGGAACTATGCCACTACGGAGAAAGAGCTACTTGCCGTTGTTCATGCTATGGAGAAGTTTAGATCTTACTTGGTAGGCTCAAAGGTGATCATCTTCACCGATCACTCGGCCTTGAAATATTTGCTTGCCAAGAAAGATGCTAAACCAAGGTTGATAAGGTGGATCCTTCTATTGCAAGAGTTTGATATTGAAATCTGTGACAAGAAGGGTGCGGAAAATGTTGTAGTCGATCATCTCTCACGATTGACCTTGAATGAAGATGTGATTGATTCAATCCCAATTGATGATTCGTTCCCCGATGATCAACTTTTTGCTATTCTTGATACTCCGGCCCCTTGGTTTGCGGATATTGCAAACTACTTGTCTTGCAACATTCTCCCTCCGGATCTCACTTATCAACAAAAGAGAAGTTTTCTTCATGATGTTCGTCAATACTTTTGGGATGATCCTTTGTTATTCAAGCAAGGAGTTGATGGGCTATTTCGAAGATGTGTTCCCGACAATGAGATTGAAAGTGTTATCAACATGTGTCATTCCTCACCTTGTGGAGGGCATATGAGTGCTAACAAGACAATGGCAAAAGTGTTGCAATGTGGATTCTTTTGGCCCACAATGTTCAAGGATGTGTAGGGTGTAGTCAAGGCTTGTGACCGGTGTCAAAGAACCGGCGATATCTCAAGGAGGAATGAAATTCCTCTAAACAACATTCTTGAATTGGAAATTTTTGATGTGAGGGGAGTAGATTTCATGGGGCCGTTTCCTTCATCTTTTGGAAACAAGTATATATTGGTTGCCATTGATTATGTGTCTAAGTGGGTAGAAGCAATTGCATCTCCTACAAATGATGCAAAAGTGGTGGTGAAATTGTTCAAGAAGGTCATATTCCCGAGATTTGGAGTGCCACATGCCATTATAAGTGACGGGGGATCCCATTTTGCAAAACGATCTTTCCAAGCTTTACTTGAGAAATATGGTGTGAAGCACAAGGTAGCATTGACATACCACCCCCAAACAAGTGGGCAAGCTGAAGTTTCCAATAGACAAGTGAAGTTGATCTTGGAGAAAACGGTTGATAGGTCACGAAAGGATTGGTCTAGTCGGTTAGATGATGCATTGTGGGCCTATAGAACCGCTTTCAAGACCCCAATTGGTACCACTCCTTACAAGCTTGTGTATGGTAAGGCATGTCATCTACCGGTGGAACTTGAGCACCGAGCACATTGGGCTATCAAGCTCTTGAATTTTGATTTGCAAGCCGCGGGAGAAAAGAGGATGCTTGATCTCCATGCCTTAGAGGAGTTGAGAAGAGATGCATATGAGAATGCAAGGATCTACAAGGAGAAAACAAAGGCTTGGCATGACAAGCATATCATCAAGAAAGAGTTCAAGGTAGGAGATAAGGTATTACTCTACAACTCTCGTTTGAGACTTTTTCCGGGTAAGTTAAAGTCTAGATGGAGTGGTCCTTTTGTTGTGAGAAAAGGTTTTCCATATGGTGCGGTTGAGATTGGAAATGAAGGAACCGAATGATTCAAGGTGAATGGGCAATGATTGAAAACGTATTTTGATGGTTCGGTAATTGAACAAGCAAGTGTTGTACATTTAGATGAGTTTGATGTTCTTCCGAACATGAGTTAGTCTTGGTGTTTGTTTTTGGGTCGAGCTTACCGACATTAAACAAAAGCACTTCTCGGGAGATAACCCGAGTATTTTGTAGTTGGGGAAAAGAACTCGGCCAAAAGAGAACAATCCTCGGGCAAGAAAGTTCATCCCGGGCGAGGAAAATATGCCCCGGGCGCGACAAATTGAGTAGTTGAAGGTCAGAAAGTTCCAGAATGTTTTCCCCGCCCGCGGAAAATTTCGTCCCGCCCGCGACTACTTGTCCCGCCCGCGACGAACCCCGAAAACCAAAGTTTAGAAAAGTTCCAGGAACTTTTCCCCGCCCGCGGAAAAACTCATCCCGCCCGCGGAGGCCTGTCCCGCCCGCGACGAACCCGTCCCGCCCGCGTAGAAATCAGGTACGGGACAAAAAAAAAATATATATATATATATATATATATTTGAAAAAAGAAACGGGAAGCAGCCCCCCTCCCCCCCCCCTTCTTTTCCTTTTCTCTTTCCTCATCCCACCTAACCCTCAAACCCTATTCTCTCTCATCTTCAACCTCCTTCCATCCCCATTAACACACTCATCTTCAAACTTCATTACACCATACTCAAAAACACACATTCTTTTCCCAATTCTTTTATCTACATCTCTCAATTTCTCATTTTCTTTCTTCATTTTACAAAAAAAAAAAAAAAAAAAAAAAAGAGAGAAAAATCATAAATTCGAAATCAAATTAAAAAAAATGGAGGGGTTAAAAAAATAACTAGAAGAAAGAAGAAGCAAGAAGGTGCTCTACTTGGAATTTTGGAGTAATACTCACCAAGGAGGAGGTATAATTCTTACTCCCTTTTCTTTTTAATTTTTCCTCAACCTTTTTACTTGTTAATTTTTCTTGAGTTAATAGAATTGTTGATATTTTGTATGTTAATTTTTATTTATTAATTCTCTTATTAGCTTTTTAATAAAAATATATTAAAAAAAATTATATTTATTTTTATCCGAAAATACAAAAAAATCAGAAATTAAAAATAAAAATATTTAATTGTTACATTGTGGTTTTGTGTTGAAATTTTGTGATTATTGTAGTTAGTGTAAATATAAGTGTGTTGTGTGAAATTGTGTTTGATTTTTGTATAGTGTTGTTAGTTGTTAGTTGTTGGCGACCCTCCCCCCATTGTATTTGAATATTATTGTTGAATTATTTGAAACAGGTACATTGGATTGAATTGGGGGTTTGAAGGAAAGGGAGTGTGTTGTGGTGTTGAGTGAAGTTGGAGTTTGTGCTTGTTTTCATTGTTTAACCTTGTGTCACCCTTGTTTTGTGTCAAACCTTTCCCCAATTTAAAATGGATGCATTAAAAAAGGGAATGATGAGACTTAGAGGGGGGGCAAGTAAAAAACGAAAAACCAATCCTTCTTCTTCCACACAACAAACACCCGACCGTGAAAATGAGCAAACAATTGAACCACAACTAAACCTCCCAAGTGCTGACAAGAAAGCCTACTTTGAATTAAGCACTCGAAAAATGTTCCCCACTCTTTTCTATGATGAAAACGCTTGCCAAGATCTTGGGATTGATGTAGGAGTTAGGAAAATCCTAGAGACCTTAGGTTGGGGGGAGTTCCTCAAAATCGCACAACCAGCCTATGAGAGAACCACATTAGAATTCATATCCACCCTACAATGGACCAAGATCTCCAATGATGAAGAGTACCCCGAGTATGAGATTAAGTTTAGACTTTTCAATAATCAAACATGCTTAACTTTGACTAGACTAAACGAAATCCTCAAATGGTCCACCCTCAACACTGTTTTTGATATTCATAACGACATCTACCCTGGGCATAATCAGTTGAGTTGGTGGAAAGACATTACGGGGCTACCATCTTTAGAATGGAAGAGTGCAAGTGCTAATAAAGTGAAAAGTCCACCTCTTAGAACGGCCTCTAGATTGATAAATATGGCCATTTTTCCTAAAGAAGACATGAGCAAACTCACTCAACCCGAGTTAAAAGTCCTTTTCTCCGCCACTTGTTTTGAAAATCCACCTGAGGAAGAATTAGTAAACCCGGGTTACCATTTCATTAAAAGATGTCTGGATATTAGGAATAATGAGAGGTTCAAGGGTGAGATCAAATGTGGGGGGCTTATCACACACATAGCTAGAGAGTTGGGTCACGGAAGATACCTAGATGTGATGGAACCGATTCCGGGGGAGTCGACTTTCACTATTAAGGAGATGAAGAAAGCAGGCTTCATTTCTGAGTTAGCTAAGCAGAGAGGACGTAAACGGTATAGTTGGTTAGTATCCAAGAAACACCTTTGTGTCCTCCCCCACCCGGACATCACCCAGACTGTAGGGGCCGCCACCACTTGGGAGGTACCCTTTATACCCTTGAACCCTGGTGACCAACGCATTAGCTTTGAGCAACCAACCAGAAGGCGTGCTAGTGTCTCCTCCATTCCTACATCTGAGAGACCCTCTTCTTCTTCTACCTCTACTGATGATTACTTGTCCAGAACTTTAGAGAGGTTAGAGCTTTTACAGATGAGGAACCTAGAGGAGAGTGAGTACCAAAGTTATGTAGCCCAACGGTTGTTCACTCAGCAGGTCGAGAGTGGAAATATAGCCCCATACCTTAACTACCCAAACCGACCAGTTCAAGAAGGTCCAGTGCCCGGATGGCATCATTGTCAGCCCACCTACCCTTATTGGCAAGGCCCCGAGAGTCTGATTCCTAGGTCGGAGCAAGTCTCCTACCCACCATATGACTATAGACAACCGGGGGGGAGTAATCCATTGGGTGATCCGGCGTTTAGACATGGAAACCCAGAGCAGCGAATCCCCTTGCCCTAACTTACTGAGGAGCAACAGATGATGCATTGGGGCCACTACGGGTAGCCCGAAAAGTACGATGATGGAGGATACGGTTCATTACCTATCCCTTGGAGTACTTATGAGAGTTGGCAACCTCCTGCTTCATCTTCCCAGGACCATACACAGCAGTGACTCCGAGGACGGAGTCCATCTTAGCTTGGGGGGAGTTTGTGTGTCTTAGGCCATCATTGGACTTCTTGTTTGGTGTAGGGTAGTTAATGATCCTTTCTTCTTGTTGAGTGACTTTGTGCGATGATTGCTTTTTGTGTTGCATGGTTGTTGTATGAGTGTTTGCTTGTTTGATGGTGGTTGATGGAGTTTGTGTTTGTGCTTGTGATGCGTTTTTTGGTCGGTTGGTTCATTTTTGTTGTGCTAGGATGTTTATGTTCTGTGTTTTTTTTATCTTGATCGTTGTTTTGTTTCACTAACATTACTAACGATTTTGTGAGTGTGTTTTCCCTTTTTCCTTCTTTCTTTTTATTTTTCTTCCCCCTCTTTTCCCTTAAATCCAAATCCCTTAAATCCAAACACATTTATTTTACTTTTGTGCAATTGCACATTTTTCTCAAATTTTCTTGATTAGTTTATTTTATTTTATTTTATGCAATTGCATGTTTCTCTTAGCCCCCCCCCCCCAAAAAAAATTTAAAAAATTAGGTGTACATATTCCTTTTTTTTTCTTTTTTTTCTTTCCACTAGTTTAGCTTCTAGGGTCCGCCTCCGATGATGAAATTTAATCACATGTGTGCTTTTAAAGAAAATTCTTTTGAAAAATCGTGTATGAAAACCCACATTGTGTTAACTTGGAATTAATGGTTTGTGGTTTGTTTGGTCTCCCCCGACTCACCTTGTACTAGTAGCTTGTGTGCCCGTGAGATTTTCTTGAGCCTATTGTGACCGTTACGTAAAATACGGTTTTGTTTTTCATGAGTGCTTAGGATTTTCTCCTCATTGTGATTAAATTCTTGAGTTTGCTTTGGTTCCTATTTGAGACTTGTGATCCTTGATACGGGGAAACGATTGATTCCTTTATTTTTATAGCCCAATTTTTAGGAAAATTATTTTTCACTTTACTTTCTCCCCTAGGATTATCAATGCTGAGCCTTGTTCGTTTTTTGTTAGCCATTGTGACATCTTAAGCTTGGTTCGAGTTGACATTCTAGGCATGACTTGATTTGAAGCATATATAGAGAATGGAGTGAAATAAGAGAATTTTGGGTTCTACGCATGTATAAATGTACGGAGTATATATTTTAGCTTTCTAGTTCCTTCTCTTTATTTTTCAAACCAAAAAAAAAAGATACAAAAAAAAAAATCAAAATCAAAAAAAAAAAAAAAAGAAAAAAAAAAAAGAGAGAGAAAAAGGAATAGAAAATCGAAAAAAATTACGAATTTTGTTATTTTGTTTCGAATAAAAAGGTGTTGGTTTTGTTGTTGGGTTGGGTTGTAATCTCATTGATAATGGATGTTGTTGGTATATATGCATTTTATTTTTGAGCTCCAATTCCCCAAATGACATCTTCCTTGCCCTTAGAACCTTAGCCTTCCCTATTTCAAGGATTTCATGATCCCTGTATCGTTTCACTTATGAGTGGAGAAAGGCAATAAGCAAATTCGTGGAAGGAAAATCACTTGAGTCGACATGCTTTTTTCTAGATTGAGTGTTGTTAATTGATTTTGCAACCCTTAAACACTTGAGCGACTCTCTTGTTTTTACTTTGCACAACTAAAGTGAGAAGCTACTTGTACATAATCGAGTCAAGCTTGGGGGAGAATTGTGGTAAGATTGGTTGTTTAGTTCCATGTGTTGCATTTGTGGTGGTTTTCTAAAACTTATGATTTAATGATTTTCGAAATGATCTCAATGTTTGTTTTTGTAAAGTTATGGCACTTGTGATTCCTGAGGAGACACTTTCCAACACCTTTGAGGTTCGTGTGTAATGCTTGGGGACAAGAAATTGGCAAGCTTGGGGGAGTTTGATAAGTGGGTTTTTAACCCGCTAAGGATGGTGTTTTTAGGTGGACTTTAGTCTTAGTTTAGAGGATTTTTATCTCTTTTTCCTTACTTTTTACAATTTTCTTACTTTTCTTAGCTTCACTAGTTTTTATAGTTTTTAGGCATTTTTCTTCTTTGTTTTTCTTTGTGTCCCTTGTTTCCTTTCCCTTTGTGTAGGTATTTGGTGATCCACGAGCATTTTGATGAACCAAAGAGCCAAGAAAAGAGCCGGAGAAACCGGAAAAGCCAAGGAGTCGAACTTGTGCACAACTGTCATACTAAAACGAGCATAACTTTTTGTTTACTTAATATTTTCTTGTGATTCCAGTTGGAGATGAAATCTTATTCCAAGATCTTTCCAACGAGTGGTCACACGACTTATTTGGACGAGTAACGAAGAAGTTATGGCCATTTGAAGCAGGCTATGTTCGATTTTCCGCGAGAAGACTCATCCCGCCCGCGACGTGGACCATCCCGCCCGGGACAAGCCATCCCGCCCGCGACGAATTTTACCCCGGGCGGGATTTTGCTACTGGAACTCTTTGTTATTTTTGCCCAGCTCTCTCGTCCCGCCCGGGACAAGCCATCCCGCCCGGGACGACGTGGTCTGTGATTTTTTTATTTTGACGGATTCCCCAATGTTAAGGGGATTATTATCGTTTATGGCTGAGAACTTAGAATACACTCTCTCATATTTTCATATTCTCTCTCTAGAAAAACACTTAGTTGGTTTAATTTACTTGCTTACATAGATTAATCTTCTACTTCAAGATCAAGAATCAAGATTGTAATTCAACATTTTCAGCAATTTCCTCCATTGAAGCTTCATTGTAAACTCTAAACTTCTCTACTTTTTATTTCAATTAATCAAGTAGTGGTATTATTCAATTCTTGTTCTTACTTATTGATTTCCATTAATCTTTATCAACTTATTATCATGTATTGCTCGATTATTGTTGTTGTTGGTTTGATTTCCATGGATTGTGAGTAGTAAATTTCTAGGGTTCGGGTGAACCCCTCTTTTGAGTCATGAACAATTGATTTATGCATGTGGGATTTTAGTGATTGTGGGATGTTTATTAGTTGACTGAAAGGGTTTTATTGCTAGTCTTCATGTTTGATCATCATTTAGACTTATTTCTAGTCTCCTCAACCAAGGATCGAAAGATGAAATTGAGTGGTAGGCTCCCTTTCAATTGCTAGACTAAAAGGCCATGAAAATAGGGCTTCCAAGTCTATGGGATTATATTGTCATCGTGACTTACGTTTTATTGCTTGAATTCATGTTTTGCACCATGAAAATAGGTTGTAGCTCATGGTCAAGTTATCCTTTCTAGCTCGATAGAGTAGTTTGGTGCCTTAGATGACTATCCACTAATTTATTCCCTAACATTGCTTCTAATCCTCATGCTTTTGAACCGTTCATGATTAAATTGAGTGGTGTTGCCCGTACCTTAGCTCCTCTTAATTTAATTTTCATCCTTTAATTATCTTAGTTTGTCCTAATTAGTGTAGAACTCTCAACAAATCAAAACACCCCCGACTTGACTTAGCTTTTATATTCGATAGCATTTGGTGGTTGATTCATAGCCTCTCTTGGTTCGACCCTTTCTTACCCTTTCTACTTAGTTAGGAAGACCGAGTTAGGTTATTATTTGATAGGTTGGCGACGCTCTATCAGATATGAAGTAGTTGATGTTGTGTTAGATGTTCTTAGACATGGCAAGTTGTTGAAGGAGCTCATACTGTTATCACCTTGATTCCTAAAACCAACTGCCCAAAGAATGTGAGTGAGTAAAGACCTATTTCCTGCTGTAATACACTATATAAATGCATCACTAAGGTTCTGTATGGAAGGTTGAGGCAAATTCTCCCTGGTTTGATCCAGGAGAATCGGGGTGGTTTTGTTCATGGCAGACATATTATGCATAACATTATAGTGGTGCAAGATTTGGTAAAACATTATGGTAGGAAGAATGTTAAGCCTAGTTGTCTGATGAAGATTTACCTTCATAAGGCATATGATACATTTGATTGGCTGTTCTTGAAGGCTATGCTTGAGCAGTTGGGTTTCCATGTACACTTTGTGAAGTTAATCATGGAGTGTGTCACCACTCCTATGTTTTCCTTGATGATCAATGGTACTATGAAGGGTTTCTTTAAGTCACAGAGAGGCTTGAGGCAAGGGGACCCCACGTCTCCTCTATTATTTGTAATCTGCATGCAATACCCGTCAAGAATTTTACAGAAAATGAGTTACCTCGCTCAATTCCAGTCCATCCAAGGTGTAAAGTTGTTAGACTTACTCACCTGTGTTTTGCTGATGACTTGATTCTTTGATGTAAAGGCGACTTCCCTACTATTTATATTCTTCTTTAAGCTTTCAATTTGTTCTCTACTACTTCTGGTTTAGCTGCTAATACTCTGAAGTCTTCAGTTTATTGTCATGGAATGTTTGAGTATGATGTGAATAGGGTGATTTTTGCTTCTGGTTTCACTAGAAGTAACTTGCCTTTCAATTACTTGGGGGTCTCAATTTGTTCCAGGAAGACAACTGCAGCGGAATGTGGTATGTTGGTTGACAAGATTATTGCTATAATTAAGGTGTGGAGTTCTACAAATCTCTCTTACACAGCTAGAATGCAACTTATCAACTATGTTCTCATCAACATTCATATGTATTGGACTCAAATATACATTCTTCCTATGAGTCTTTTGCATGATATTTCTAAAATATTTAGAGCATTCTGATGGAGCGGGCAAGCCTTTAGCTCTAAACCAAGAAATATAGCTTGGGATCATCTTTGTTGTGATAAACAATATGGAGTCCTAGGGTTCAGGGATGTAGTGATGTGGAAAACATCAAATTTGGGCAAGTATGTGTGGGTTGTGGCCACTGTGAGGGGGTCGAAAAAGCACGAGGCTAATGCGTGACCTCGTCCCTCGTGGGTGTGACGATTCTTTTTATTCAATCAAGTGTAATTGGATTTCCTGTGAGCTTACACCCAATTGACTAGTAATATACGAGTCGCCATTCAGTTTTTAACGACAACGAGAAAAACTGACAAAACCCGGTTATCGTGACATAAAGGGAGTGCAATTATGTTTGACCACGACGGCCGTAGGTTCCCTTGTGATCCCTGGTGTGGGGATCTCTCAACATACACCCGCAAGGTAGAGATTGAGGGTTCGGGGGACTGTAACTACCGAGAGGAGTATTCGCTGGTCGATAACTCCAGAGGCAGGATATCCTTACTAGCTCAGCATAAATAATTGAAGGGACATGCATTAACTATTAAACTAATCTGAGTTGATTTTAGCAATATGCAACATATAATACTAGATCGATCGCGATTATCTGATTTAAATAGCATTAAGGGACCTAGCATGATAATCCAATTTCCCAAAAATATTATATTTGTTAGGCGTGGTAGAACAATCAGATTCAGTTAGTTTACAAGTTCATAAAAAGGGCGAGGAAAATTAAATCATAGAAAAGGGACACATTACGACGCACCCTTGAGAGGTGTGTCACGGTTCTCAGAAAACTAACCACTTTGACTTTGCTATTTCTCCTTTTTATTTAACGAATCTCAAATTATGGGGCAGGATACGTTCTGTTCGATTTATGGATCGATTGCGACAGAACGTGTGGACAATTTCGCAGCGTGAGGCTTAGGCTAGGGGTTGGAGTCAATACTCTGAATATGAATTGTGTGTTGTTGTGTTTTCACGTCGAACTTGGGCTATATTTATAGAAAAGAGTTCGTGGAAAGATAGAATTGCAGAACTCTAATCCACGAGGAATTAGGTAAAAACACGTACCAGGTATTTTCAGCGCCCAGCTCTGGGCGTCAAAGATTTCGGCGCCCAGCTCTGGGCGTTGAAAGTGATGTCTGGGCCGAGTTCTTTGTCAGATTCGGATTCCTAGAATCCAGAGTGTTTGAGATTTAATCGAGTCTTTCATTGCGTATCAATTTTATGACGGAATGCGTCTGGGCCCGTTACGAACTCTAGGCTCGTTGGGATTTTAATTAATACGTAACTCTTATTTTCGAATCGTATTAGGAATAGGATTCTCTCGCAATTTCTATCTCATTTAGGATTTATGTTGGAGTGCAACACCTAATTCTGACAGGTTTCTATCTTTTATGACTTGCCACTTTTAACAACTACCCATTACGGCAGTTACTATTTTTAGCAGGTTTCCATAAATAGCAGGTTTCTATAAATAGCAGGTTTTGGGTGAAATGAAAAGGGGATTGAGATTTGTTATTTTATAGGAGATGCGTTGTCAAGTGGAGATTTATGTTCTCATCATCGAACCTTCCCTTTCGGGAATGGGGACAAAAGTAGTTGTCTACAGTTAGCCCCCACTTTGACTGAGTCTTGGAGTAAGACGATGGTCAAAGTATTAGACGGAGTGCGTCGCACAAGCCATGGTGACCTGTTTTTGCGAGGGTCTCACGAGCCCCCGAGTGATAACATTTGACTTAAGGGTCATCACTTGAAGTGTCGACATATCCCTCACGTGTCATTGGGATTTGTCAACGGATAGTATAGAAACTTCCTCACTTTGTCATTGGAAGTATCTAAAGAGGCGTAGGAACTCCCTCACTTTGTCATTGGGAGTAACTACTGATGTTTTCGAAATCAAAGCTATAAAGTGTAATTGGGCCTGTCCAAGCCCAATCACGAGGTACAAATGTTTTAAAGATTCTCATTTTCAGGGTTAGCTAAACGAGAAAACCCCCTTGTTTTTATGGGACGTAAAACGAAGGAAAATCCAGCACATCGTTCTTTTTTTTGGAAAAACGGAAAACCAATCTTTTAAATTTTGGAAAAAAGGGAAACTACTCACATCGCTTTTTTGGAAAAACGGAAAACAAAAGGCTACTCACATCGTTCTTTTTTGGAAAAAACGGAAAACCAAAAGCTACTCACATCGTTCTTTTTTTTTTGGAAAAACGGAAAAACCAAAAGCTACTCACATCGTTTTTGGGAAAAAACGGAAAACCAATCTTTGGAAAAAGGGAAAGCTACTCACATCGTTCTTTTTTGGAAAAACGGAAAACCAGAAAAAGTTATCGCTGCAGCGACTAAGGACCTGCGCGGTTAGTGACGCAGACCCCGCCGGCTAAAGATGGTGAGCCTGTCCGCTAAGGGTGGACACCCCGTCCGATAGAAGTGGACGAATCTGTTTTTAAAATTTGAAAATAAGGACCTACGTGGTTTGTGACGTAGACCCCGCCGGCTAAAGATGGCGAACCTGTCCGCTAAGGGTGGACACCCCGTCCGATAGAAGTGGACGAATCTATTTTGAAATTTGTTTGTGCTTTTTGAAAATAAGGACCTAAGTGGTTTGTGACGTAGACCCCGCCAGCTGAAGATGGCGAGCCTGTTTCATTTTGGTTTTTTTTTTTGAAGATTCTATTTTTCGAAAACTGAGGATCTGCGCGGCTAGTGACGCAGACCCCGCCCGCTGAGGGTGGGCGAACCCTGTCCGCTGAGGGTGGACGTCCCTGAATTTGTTTTTTTTTTTCCTTGATTTGGAACTTGTGATGATTTTCTTGAGAAGCCGTAGCCGATTGGTGGACTACGGTGCCTGTCGCTTCGAGGCGATTATTTTAAGGAACTGTTGCTCTTAAGGCGTACAGTTATTGCGATAGTTGGGCGAGTCTATATGGCCCGAGGAACATACCTTGAGGCGTAAGACTTTGACCGCTCTTGTTGTTGTATATTTTTCCTTTTGAACGCGTTCGTGAATGTTCGATACTTAGAATGATGATATGTATGTGCGAACGAGCGTTCATAGAATGGCCGTTGTGTGCGGTCCATTAATCAGTTTGCTTGAATCATTTTTTGAGCAATGACTGATTTTGAATAGTTTTCTTAGAAGCTTGATAGGGTTCAGGCCCATTCATGAAGTGGACTCAAACATCGTTCCCTTTCGATTGTTCAAACATTTGCTTTGAGATTTTTTATTTTGCTATGATCGTTTCGTAGCTTGGAGCCCCCAAGTATGCATGTTGGGATGCTTCCTTTTGGCGTACGAAAAGGTGCCTTGGGGTTCCGCTCGTGTAGGCGCGAGCTATCCCTTTCGTGGTAGGTAATATTTTGCTACTTTTAATCCTTAACGTGGAAGTCGTGTCGCTTGCATTTTGAATTTGGGCGATAAGTAGTCTTTGCCTCTTTTACACATGCTCTTTGGTCGTGCCTACATTAGTGCAATATGCCTTACTCTCCTTTTTTAGACTTGTACCGTGGGATGGTTGAACTTATGGTGCGACGTAGGCTTGTGTGGCCTAATGGCGTGTCTTAGAACATTCCTCTAAGTGTTGGGATATCATTATTATTTTTTGCATTGGAGTACTTCATCATGCCTCGTTCAGGTGTTCGAACAAGTGTAGCACCTTCTGCGTGGGTGTGCACGGCTTATTACTTCGTTCGATGCGAGGATTCATAGATGTTCCTTTTTTGTTTATCCTCGACAGCCTTTGCCTGGAGTTGATTTTCAGCGCCCAGAGCTGGGCGTCGGAATCTCTGGCGCCTGGTCCTGGGCGTTGAAAGTGCGCCCCAGGAAGGACTTTCGTTTTTGCTTTGGAACGACGTAGACTGTGTAACGGGCGCTTATAGGGCGAGCGTTAGGTGCAGTAGTTTGATCGGAGTTTTGGTGACTCGCGATTTTCAGTTACCCTTGTTAGTGGGGTGACATTATATATTCTAAGTAGTGCTTAGAATTTGGGAGGGGTTGTAGCCATTCTAAGGTTCGCTTTACACGATCAAACCTTAGGATTGTGCCCCTATGATGTATGTATAGCATTAGCGTCGAGAATTTGTGATGAAATCGTCATTTCGAGCTTTTTTAGAGTGTTTTTCTCAAGCCCCCAATTGTAGCTACGGGATTGGCTTGGTGCTATAATGCTTTGCATACGTCTTTATGCATTCATGGTGACATGGATCATGAATAGTTTGAACCAGACTCGTTTAGTGCGAGGTACGTTCGAGTAGCGACCTGCTACTTCTCTTGTAAATGTCGTATTATGCGACATCGCCATGGTTAAGGTAGTAACATGTGGAAGTGTGCCTTGACCAAAAGTTAGGTGCCTTTCTTTTACCCATAATCATATTTAGAAATCTTTTTGACTCGCTTGTAACATTGAGATAAACGCCTACTTAGCTTAAACCAACGACACTGTATTATGTTCGAAGAAGTCTTTGAAAATTATTTGAAATCCGAGTCCTACTGTGTACAATCCGAGGTGTCCTAAGTAAGTTGACTTATAGAAGGGTTCGTACAGGATCAAAATACTGTTACGATTTTTGGAATGTTGTCTAAGGATTTGCTGGAAGCCAGGGTGCAGGAGTCAAGATATACTTGTGCCCGTTTGGCATATGCTTTAGGCTTTTAAGGCCATCTTTTCCAGAATTGCGGGAATATAAACCGTTTTCAAATTGACTTAGATTTACTTGGTGTATGTCTGCACAAAAGGTCAAGGTATACTTAGTTCTTTCCCTAGCTCTTTCATTTCAATTTTTTAGCCCCCGGTTGTTGTTATGTCTTCCCATTAATGATGCTTTTAGATTTCGATTTTAGATGCCCGTATCATATGTCTGAGTAGGGTGAGCCTTGGTTAAGTGCCAAGTCCTATTGACAATGTCTGTTTTTTTTTCCAAAGGGGATTCGCAAACATTTGAATTACCATGAACGGGTGCCCTGAGTTCGAATGAACAATGGGGCGATGCCGTAGAACAATCATCTTTATTGCAAGCTTACTGCCCTTACTACTTGTTGGCGATTATGACTGTGTCTAGTGGTGAAAGAAGGCCTTTAAGCGAACGACTATGTCTAGTGGTGAAAGAAAGTCTTTAAGTGAGTTAGTTCGCTTTACGGAGGGTCAAGTCGAGTATTTTAGAGGTCATGGACGCTTGCGCTAGCCCCCATTCAATTGAGGCAAAGCGGTTTTTTGAGTCTTGGCTAAGTGCCTAGGAGTGTGAGTGCTCCTTCTGGCAAGGGTACGTGCCCTTTATTATTTTTCGAGGTGTGCTCATTTTGGCATCTTGACGACTTGGATTCTTTCTTTGACTTAAATTTTTCTTTCGACTTGGATTGCAAGTAATTAAATTTCAATAAGGGACTTCTATTTATTATTCTTTGTTTTTCTATAGGCTTTAATATTTTTGCAAATTGGTTGGACCGAATCATGGATTGCCTACGTATCCGCCTTAAATAGATTTAATTTGGAATCAGGTCTTGCGTAGTTCTTAGCCTAGAAAATGGTTTCTTAGAATGCCGATTTTAAACAAGTACGTTCTGAGGTGGAAACATATTATTTGAAACGGTAGAATAAGTGAAGTTTATTATTATTTTAATCTGCTGCCTTGCCGTAAGCCAAAAATTTGTTTTATATTTTTTTCGAGTACATGTATGTTTTGGTGGTACGTATATCTGAATACGTGCTGTACCCTTCCAAGTGTGCGTTATTTTTTCGTGTATGTGCGGATAAAATGACGAGCACTTCTGGACAAATTTTAGCAGGCAGAGAGATTCGGCGCCCAGGCAGGGGCGCTAAAGATTTCGGCGCCCAGCTCTGGGCGCTGAAAATGACTTATGGGCGGATCTTTTTTGGTGCGCTAAATGCTTCTTTTTCTTTTTAGACTAACTTTAGAGGCGCTTTGCAAAGTTTCTTTTTTTATTATTTATTATTATTATTTTTCACGTTAAGCGTAGAATGTACTTTTCATTTGTTTTTTTTTATTTGTGACTCAAGACGGTTTGAAAGATGGGTTGAATGAGATAAGGTAATTTGTATAGGTATTGGTCAAGCATAAGGATTACATCTGCTAGGATTCACATTTTACGGCCTCAGGCTAGTGTCACGGGTTTACATCAATCAAGGCCAATGAGTAGCATAGGGACGGCTCAAGGGTATATCAACAGGACGTATCCAAACCAGTTATATGGTCATTATGCTAATGGTGGTGTAAGAGCAGGTTTGGACTTTGGAAATGATGGGCATGACGCACGTGTCAATGGCCGTGCGTGATTTGCGGTTGATAACAAGTTCAAAAACAATGGTTTCTTGGTGTTATGGCAATGAGAACATGGATGGGTTAAATGAGCTGCACAGGGACCCCAGAGCGAAGGCGTCTAAGAGCATAAGGATTGGAAAGGGTAGACATCGTAGAATTTTATGATTTGGATTGGTGACTCAATTTTTTTCCTTCGTTTACTTGGGTAAATTTCGCACTTTGGGAGGTACGGGCTAAGTATTTCATGGCTCGCTCTTTTCGCTCTCCCTTTTCTCTTTCTTTTTAAGTATTTCATGGCTTGCTCTTTTCGCTCTCCCTTTTCTCTTTCTATTTTTTCTTTTTGCTTGGGATTTCTCCCCAACATAAATCCTTCAAAAAAAAAATTTATTTGGGCTAGAAGGTAGATGGTTGTGGTCTTTGATTCACGAGGCGAGACTGAGTGAGCCTCGTTTGGTAGGCCTATAGTGGACCTTTAATTTTAGTAGGCCTAGGGTGGACCTTTAATTTTAGTAGGCCTAGGGCGGACCTTTTAAATTGTCTTACTTTGCAAGCGTATTTAGTCGTTTCTTAAAATGTGCAAATAGCGTAGATCCAAAAATGTTGTTTTTACCTTATTGAAATTTAACGAAAGAATTACATCGAAAATAATTTTTTGCTTCTTTTCAGATTCCAGTTACTGGGATTTAATTGGAAGTTGTGATTTAGACTCAAACTTTCATTAATCTTTCTGATTATAACCCGTGTATGAATACAAGGAGGTGGCCTAGACTCAAAATAATGACATGGCGTAAGCCTATAATACTTGACCAAGCGACTCTCAGACTTAGGCTAATTGGACCATAACTTTCGTTGGTTGACACTTTAGATTTTACCCCTTGGGTGTTCATTTGTCATGCGCCATTTTGCTTAATGTTGGCAAGGTAGTTAATTGGGGAGATCGAATTTTTTATTTTTGCAAGACTAGAATCATTAGTGCGGCTTCTCTCTTAGTGTGTATTGCTTTCCCCCAATGGTAGCCTTATGGTATGCCGATTTGGGTATTTTCATGGTTGTTCATGTTGCATTCATGGAAAATCTTTTAGTCCGTACTTAGGAGTATTTCAAGGAGCGAGTGGCTCGAGAGGACTATGATGGTCGTGACCCAATGTGATCATAAGCCTTGAGGCCATTAATTTTTCTTGCCCATGGTATTGACACCTTAGGTTCACTTTGGGGGTTGTGCGACTATGGGGAAATGATTTTCAGAATGTGACTGTTTCCATTTTGCAAATACTATAATGTATTCTTTTTATTGGTGAGAGAGAGTATTGAGGCCGTGGATTCTTAACAGGGGATGACAATTACATATGGGTGCTTATTGATTTAAATGTTAGGAGGGGAGACTCAATATGGTTTAACCTTTTAACTTGTAGAACGACACCAAGCATTAGGACCGATTCTATGGATAAAACAACTAAGACTTAGGATTTTGATTGTACTTTGGCATAGCCTAGTCTAGATTCGGATTTATTTATTTTTTATTTGAACATTTATTTTTTTCTTGAAGACTTTATTCGAACATTATTTTTTTGAATACTTTGCCCATGTGACATTCAAGGTTATTTCAATTAGCATGCTCGGTTTTGGTGCCGAACATCGTCGTCGTAGGAGGCCTAACAACGACACAAAGAGTTATTTATTTTTTTATAAGTCGCTTTTAGAATCGAGTGCTTTTTCATACGCCCTCGTAGCAATTTTTTTCACGGAAAGTTTTTTTTTTGCTACGTATACTTCATGCGCGGGCACCGAGGCTGCTGTGCCTGACCAAAAGGCCAGGCAGCAACTTCAGCGCCCAGCATAGGGCGTGAGAAATAATGGCGCCCAGCCAGGGGGGTTGAAAATGCGTCCCTGGCTGGTTCTCGTTTTCTGTTTGCGTATACTTTTGTTTTTGCGACTTTAATTTTGCGTGCTTGCCTTATAACGTCCTTTACGCGTTGTGCAGCGTTTGTGGGATTCGTTACAGGCCATCCCGAGCGTCGCTTATTTTTGTAGCGATCGTTCGGGTTTGCAGAACACGTATTTCGGTATAACTCTTTGGCAAATTGGTTTATGAATGTTTGGGAAATTTTTAAGGTCGTTGGTTTTTCTAGCATTATTTGTCACACACAATCATATATTTCGCTACACATAACTAACATTCCATCATGAGGCAATAATAATATGTCATGTAGTTTATGATAGGCTTCTATGGGTAGTTATTTGCGCCTGGCTTGGTACCGCTTCTATCGTAGATCCAACACATGCCCCGGTCGAGGTAGTGTCTTCAACAGACGAATTCCGCTCAAGAGGCCAACCCGCAAGTGCAAGCCAACGGGGCATGCAGGCGAGAGGGACCTAATGAGCGAGCGATTGGGTTCGGGATAGGTGTACTTCCTGCACAAGTACCGAGTGGGCAACATGCACAGCGTATGCACCCCCCGGTTGGCGATGGGTATCCTTAGTCCCAACTCCCGAGATGAAACGCCAAGGGAGCCAAGATTCGTTATGCGGTTCTGCCCGTTCACATTAATATGCTGATTTTCAGGTCGTCCCAACTTGATTGGGAAATAAACGCGGGGTAGGATCGTTTCACCCTTCGGCTATTTTGATTACCTACAAGCACGAGTATTTCCTTCACTATCCCCAGTGGAGTCGCCACTGTGAGGGGGTCGAAAAAGCACGAGGCTAATGCGTGACCTCGTCCCTCGTGGGGGTGACGATTCTTTTTATTCAATCAAGTGTAATTGTATTTCCTGTGAGCTTACACCCAATTGACTAGTAATATAGGAGTCGCCATTCAGTTTTTAACAACAATGAGAAAAACTGACAAAACCCGGTTATCGTGACATAAAGGGAGTGCAATTATGTTTGACCACGACGGTCGTAGGTTCCCTTGTGATCCCTGGTGTGGGGATCTCTCAACATACACCCGCAAGGTAAAGGTTGAGGGTTCGGGGGACTGTAACTACCGAGAGGAGTATTCGCTCGTCGATAACTCCAGAGGCAGGATATCCTTACTAGCTCAGCATAAATAATTGAAGGGACATGCGTTAACTATTAAACTAATCTGAGTTGATTTTAGCAATATGCAACATATAATACTAGATCGATCGCGATTATCTGATTTAAATAGCATTAAGGGACCTAGCATGATAATCCAATTTCCCAAAAATATTATATTTGTTAGGCGTGGTAGAACAATCAGATTCAGTTAGTTTAACAGTTCATAAAAAGGGCGAGGAAAGCAATTAAATCATAGAAAAGGGACACATTACGACGCACCCTTGAGAGGTGCGTCACGGTTCTCGGAAAACTAACCACTTTGACTTTGCTATTTCTCCTTTTTATTTAACGAATCTCAAATTATGGGGCAGGATACGTTCTGTTCGATTTATGGATCGATTGCGACAGAACGTGTGGACAATTTCGCAGCGTGAGGCTTAGGCTAGGGGTTGGAGTCAATACTCTGAATATGAATTGTGTGTTGTTGTGTTTTCACGTCGAACTTGGGCTATATTTATAGAAAAGAGTTCGTGGAAAGATAGAATTGCAGAACTCTAATCCACGAGGAATTAGGAAAAGACACGTACCAGGTATTTTCAGCGCCCAGCTCTGGGCGTCAAAGATTTCGGCGCCCAGCTCTGGGCGTTGAAAGTGATGTCTGGGCCGAGTTCTTTGTCAGATTCGGATTCCTAGAATCCTGAGTGCTTGAGATTTAATCGAGTCTTTCATTGCGTATCAATTTTATGACGGAATGCGTCTGGGCCCGTTACGAACTCTAGGCTCGTTAGGATTTTAATTAATACGTAACTCTTATTTTCGAATCGTATTAGGAATAGGATTCTCTCGCAATTTCTATCTCATTTAGGATTTATGTTGGAGTGCAACACCTAATTCTGACAGGTTTCTATCTTTTATGACTTGCCACTTTTAACAACTACCCATTACGGCAGTTACTATTTTTAGCAGGTTTCCATAAATAGCAGGTTTCTATAAATAGCAGGTTTTGGGTGAAATGAAAAGGGGATTGAGATTCGTTATTTTATAGGAGATGCGTTGTCAAGTGGAGATTTATGTTCTCATCATCGAACCTTCCCTTTCGGGAATGGGGACAAAAGTAGGTGTCTACAGCCACTAAATAGGACAATATTTTAATCAAATAGATCAACTATGTATATATCAAGGATAGGGATTAGTTGGGGTACCAACCTACAAGTTCGGCTAGTTGGTACTGGAAGAAAGTATGTGAAACAAAGGAAAAGCTCAAACAAGTATTTACTTATACTAAGTTTTGAATCATGCCCAAGTATTCCGTTAAGTTAGTGTATGACAAACTTGTTCACTAGTAGAAAAAACTTCATTTGCAGCGCGCATAAAAGGGGCTTTTTGCAGCGTTTTTGAGCGCTGCAATTGTGATGGTTGCAATTAGTGTACTTTTATTTGCAGCGAACTAAAACGCTGCAAAAAGCCATTAATTACAGCGCACAGTGTATCACCCGCGCTGCAAAAAGTCTATTTTTCGCAGCTTTTTGTGGTACATAGACGCTGCAAAAAGTGATTTCAAAGCCACATTTCTGAAACTATTCGCAGCGTTTCACTTAATAGTGCGCGCTGCGAATAGTACATTTATTTTACAAAAAAAAAATCACTACAGTAATAATGCATTGTTTTTTTTTTGGGCAAATTAGCAAAATTTATTACCAAAAGGTAGGAACCATGAATCCAAACAAGGAACACCATAAAAGGTTAGAGTACAGACCACTCCTTAACCAAACATTAAAAACACAACAAAGGTGAAAATTAGCAATACATAAGGCCTGACTATACACAGCCCACTCCCTGCAGAACAGACTAGATCAGGAGTACAACCCATACCCAGCACTCTTGCAGCAGCACCTGGAGAAGCTGAGTAGACTGCAACTAGCACCAAAGCAGCCTCAACAGCAGCCAAAAACTGCAGGAACAAGCAGACGCAGCACCAACAACATCAACCAACATCAACCAGTAACACACAACAGAAAGCAAAAACAGATGAAGTAAAACAACAGGCACCAGCAACAAATCCTAAGGAACAAAACTAGCCCTAAATATTATCTCCACATCAAACAACACAAAAAATTCTTATTTGTTTATGTTTTTAATTACAGAATAACTTGACTTCTATGAATTTCTTTTATATAATACAATTATCTATGTTCAGTTTGCTCAGCACTGTAAAATGTTAACTTCAAACAAACGGAGGGAGTTTAGATGAGTACCATTTTGATGATTGAAGAAGGTAATCCACTTTCCAAAAACACCTCCAATTCAGCATTAAAGATTTATAATTTCCACAATATGTTTGTTGATGATATATAACGATTTAGTAGAGATGAAGAAAAAACTATATGATTCTTTTTAAGACATTCGGACTTTTCTGAGCATGGTGGGTCAATTAAGAACGCTCATGGATCTCAAAATAAAAAATACAGGGTGTTCCTGAAAATGTAGAAGGCATTGTCATTATCTAGCAGTCGAGCTACTATTTAGCAATGTATCTACATATTAGGCAATTTCAAATACCACTTGACTGACAGAGTTAAAGTGGCCTAACAAGTAAAATATCTTGGGTTACAGTTCACAGCAGCAAACAAAAGAAGCTTTTCAATGACAGAGACTATCAACAAAACCATACACGAGACTACATGCAGGTTGTCCATGCCAATAAATTTCCACCAACATCATTGCTAAAGGAATTTTCCTACTAAAACACTGAAGGATTTTTTAATTAGACCAAAGTTTCCTAAGAAAGTATATTAGTGAATTCCAACGAAGACTAGACTTCCTGGCAATAATCAGTAAGAAGGTTGGAGCTTATAATTAGGGGCATACTGGCTAACCAATGTTGATGTACAATATAAATATGAGTTTGTGCAACAGAACCCACCAGATTTTCATCAAATTTTCATCAAATATAACAACAGAACCCACCAGATTTTCATCAAATTAACAAGCAAAACGAAGAACAATATATCACCAACAATTCAGCAATTAAATCAGTGAATCTTCTTCATACTTGTTGTTCTCCAAGTATCTTTGATAGAGAAAAACGAAAAAACTTGTGAGTTAGGATATTTGATAGTGGCGACACCGTAAACATCAGGAAACTCGCCCTCGAAGATCTTGTTGATGTCCATACTTCTTCTTCATACTTGTCGTTCTCCAGTGATTAGCGTTCAGGGAAATCAAGTAGATCTGTCAAAATAATGCACAGATAATAAATTATCAAAATTATCAAAAAATTATGTAAAGATAAAGATTAAAAATCAGAAGATCAAAATATGAATGGAGCTATATCTGTAAGAAGATCTAATTTAAAAATTTATCTTAGCAGAGAGAAACTCTCTTTAATTTTTTATCAGCTTGTTTCCGACGAAGAGAATGTTGCTATCGTACTTCAGTGGTTATGAACTTATGATTAGATAGTGGCTATGTTCATTTCTAAGTTAACACCATCATAACAGGGAGAAATAGGAAACATATTTTCAACACTATTTATAGCATCTCTGTTACGAACCCCGGCAAGCTCCGAAGTCCAAACTCTAAATTGAGATAAATGACATCTTTTATTTGTCAAAAGAGTTACAAAACTGTTGCAACAACTTTTGCCAAGAAATAATCAACAACACATCAAGGCAAGCACAATTTTCGCCAAGGGAAGTATTTGGAAAAAAATGTGTTCCATACTCCCCCCGAATGAACAATGGAATGATAGGTTGACATAAATCACGTATAAAAACCAAGAGAAACGTTCCTTTGGTATGCTCGTAGTTAAAATGCACTTCATACAATAGCCAAGAGTACGGAAGAGTAACTTAAATTAGGGGAAGGAAGAAAAACTGTTGAAGATAACGTAGTTATCCTAGAGTATAGAATATCATATAAGATACAAGTATACGACTTGAAATAACCAAATTGAGAGAATTGGACTCAAGTCCCATAACCCCTAATCTAGCGAAAAAGACTGACTGATACAAGTTACAAGTATACGACTTGAAATAACCGAATTGAGAGAATTGGACTCAGTCCCATGACCCCTAATCTGGCAAAAAAGACTGACTGATACAAGTGATACCAATTGAAATAACCAAATTGAGAACTAAACAAGTAAAAGAAATGAAATGCCCATAGCTGGGAGCAGCATATAAACAGGACAATCAACTAAATAAGAAGAATAGACGCAACACATTTTTACCTCCCCAAACATAATTCATGTCATTTTTCCATTCAGACAATTTATCAAACACTTGGCGTGCATTACCAAAAACAGACAACACACCAAAATTTCTCCTTCAACAACAACAACCCAACAAAATCTAAACGAACTTCCCAAATTCCCCCAGAATTCACAGTAATTAAAATCCAATTAAACACAAATCTAACCCAAATTTCAAAATTGCGAAAACAGTAAAGAGGAGAAGAGGGTATACTATATATTGTTCCTATGATTAATCATCTCTAATGATGTTGTCAACAGAGGGTGATGAACTATCATCTACCATAACATGATCAATGGAGGAGATTCCTTGCTGCTGCTGCTGCTGCTGCTCTTTCGTTAAACTTTCGTTTTCTCCAGCTCGCTCTCTCCAAAGTCCAAACTAGTTCTCTGCTTCTATGAGCTAGGTCTATAATGACAAAAACAGTTGAAAATAAGAATAGGATAAGTCACTTTGGGCTGCTTTTTTGGGATTGTGATCTTTTTTTCAATGACTCTTCTAGTTGAACAAATCCAGCTACTGTTAACTTGTTAAAAGTGCAATTAATACAGCCAATATAAGAACTCCTATATCTACAAAGTTAGTGTTGAAAGGATTAACATAACTTGATATGATTTCAATCTATGAATAACCTACATAATTCTGAAAACTGCCATTAAATATTTCACTGAAAAAAGGAAACTTAACATAGAACACTAAAGCACACTGTTTGATTCATTGCTTCATATAGACCAAAGGACGCAACTATCGTCTAATCAGTTCCCTTTTTCTTAGAGATCTAAGATTGAGTTTGCCAAATTTATGATCCACAGGGAAAAAGAAAAAAGAAGACCCCTAACCCCCCCCCCCCCAAGAAAAAAACAATAGCATTCAACAGTTCAAGGGACCACTGGAGCAACAAAGTATCCCTATCCAGCAGCTGACCCTCTCAATCACATTCATTCAAACCCATAAGTAACGTTCTACTTCTATCACCTACTCGGTTACTCTGTCAACCCAAAAATCTATACTAGTTAGTAGTTTTGGTATACAAGGAACTACAGGGGAGATAAACAGCCAACAAATAGATTTATGAAATTGGTCAGCACTCAGCAGCATAAGGAAATAAGTTGGCCTCCAAATGGAAGTTGGGCAAGATGAAAGAGCAAACAAATTTGCACATCAGATGACATGAAAGTAATGGGAAGGCAACGAAAGGGGAGGAGTAGCATCTCTTCATAGTATAAAAAAAAACTCCTCAAGAAGAACCAAAAGGGTTTTATTTCCCTCAGTTTGCAGTAATAAAGCAATAAGAACAAGTGACACGGGCTTGCAGCAAATTAGCAGTCTTTCAATCACACATCTTAACCAAGAAAAACATAAACATGGAATCAACTCCTAATTTCATAGAACACTATCCACAACTTAACGAATTTTAGCAATAAATACAAAAAAGTTCAACAAACAAGATTAAAACAGTAATATTTATACACTCTCCACTTCTTACATAAAAAGTAGGAAATATATACCTCCTTAAGGTCCCCTTTCCGAGCAGCAATGTGAAGCGGAGTCCAACCTCTATCATCAGTATCAATGGTCGACCTAAGGGACCGCTTCCTCGACAATCTTCGCCGGGAAAATCCCAACTGCTCCCTTGAGGCGTAATTAGCATGATCACTGTTGTCTCAACAGCGCAACCCCAAAAACAAGTAGATCTGTCAAAATAATACACATATAATCAAGTAGATCTGTCAAAATAATACACAAATAATCACAAGTACCAAAAATTATGTAAATATAAAGATTAAAAACAGGAGATCTAAGGACTTACAATTCAGAGTAGGGTGAAGAAAATCAATCACCTCGACGGCCGGGAACTTACATATCTTCCAATTTTTAGAAAACACATAACTTCTTGTATCCAACTTCTTAGATTTGAATTGATTTTTCAATTTCAATTATCTGGTCGACATTATCAAAGCAGAATTGAATAAAAGTTAGATCTTGGAAGATTATGGAATAGGGGAGGGAATTAGAGTGAAAGATTGTGAGAGAAGAATGAGAGGTTGGGCGGAGGTCTCTATGTCTTGGATAAGGGGATTCTAGATCTGAAGGGATTTCGCAGCGTTTATCGCAGAAAACGCAATCTCACGCGCTGCAATATTTTGTTTTTATTTTTTTTGTCATTGTCGCAGCGTTTTATTACGGAACAAAGTTGCAAATTTTTCATTTAATGCATTGACCCGCGTTGACTACATCTAGTTGCAGCAAGGTCAATGAGGGAGAGTTGCAACCGAGGGGTTGCAAATGGAGTTTTTTCTACTAGTGGTTGCTACCAGGCCAATGGTTCCCTGGGATAAGATGGTGTGGAATAGGCTCAATATTTCAAAATACATGTTCATCTGTTGGCTTGCATTTCAGTGTAGATTGCAAACAACTGCAAAATTTGCTAGAATTGGAATTAGTTCCTTCCCTAATTGTTTGTTGTGTGGACAGGATGATGAGGAGCATGGTCATCTAATCTCCAGGTATCCTTACATTAGCAGATGTCTTGCATCACTAAAGAGGTGGATGGGAATTCAGAGTTCCCCTACTACTTTGCAGAGACTTATAAGGAATATTTCTCATGGTAATGGCTCAAAATTCAAAAGGAATGTCATGTATGCAGGAGTAGCTGCCTTGGTCTACTTAGTTTGGAGGAGTAGGAACTGCAGTTTTTGGGATAAGGCTTTCCCAACAGTTCAAAATGTAATGAATGTCTTGAAACAACTTGTAAGGAGTGAGTAATGGTAGTTATATATGCCAAAAAAATGTAAGTAGGCAAGATATCTTGTGGTTTGTGACTCTTTAAGATATAACTATAACTATGTAAGGATATAAATCTATAAAGATATAATTGCGTAATTATATAAGTATATAACTTTATGAGATTATTAGTTTAAAACTATCTATTAATTCCATAAAATTTTATGAGATTACAAGTTTACAATTATAAAACTATATATGAAGCTACTTATATAACTATGTAAATATATATGACTTTATGAGATTATAGACCGGTTTACATCTATCTAATTCTACAAGACTATAACTATACAGTAATATAACTCTATTGAAAATTTATCTATTAAAGAATATGTTAAATAAGTTTAAATGAGAACATGTCTAGTTACTTAGTCGGTTGATAAACAACAGTTCGAATACTCGTTTGAACAACGCACATTGAATTATATCTTTGATTTATAAAGGTTCAGGAAGTACAATTACTTACGAGTGATACACTATAATATATACGATATACAAAGATATCAATATTACCTTAAAAAAAATATATATCAATATTGGATTATCCAAATTCTATTATTTAACAATATTAGACTATTTTTACCATAGAAAAAACAGACGCTATAGATAATTTTGATCTTTTAACTTATAAAAAAGAGTAAAATAAATAAATTAATCAACAAAATCTACTATTTTCTAAGACTCCATAAGATTATGGGGGGGGGGAGGACATCATTTTTGGGGTTATCAAATATCATTTTACTTTTGTTAATATTATTTTAATGATGATAAAGCATATGAAAACAGAATTCATTTATTTGAGTATCTTTTATTTGCGTATCAATTATTTGCGTATCACATATAATTAGGATCGTCGTATTTATGTTATTAGTTTAATTCAAAATCATTTTTTGACTTATAAATGATCATGGTAAAATATGAAATTATTTGTTGACTTATCAATGATCATTGCATTACTAGCATCATAAGACAATCCACGAGCACAAAACACCAGCGATTTATTTCTTGAATGATAATAATTTGAAACATAAGTTTTACACAATTACACTATTAGTAAATTACATGAGTATAATTTATACATAATTACTTTCGCAATATCAACCCAACCCGATAACCTAAAAGTTCTAAAAGAAAAGAAATTTATTTTCAAATTTATATTTAAAAAATAAAGAACTAATATTTTAAGTTGGTAACAAAATAAAATACTAATTTGGGTGTACTATGTACGATGTAAAATAATGTAATTTGGGTGTACTATGTACGGAGTAAATTATACGGAATAAATTATACGGTGTACTAGGTATTTGTGTACGTACTTTGTATCTTACCCTAATAAAACAATGGGCCAAGCCCAAAATCCTATTTATAACCCTAAAATCTAATGACTATATAAGCTCACTCAAAACCCCTAAAACCTCACCATACACTCTCTTGCAGTCAGTCTCTCTCTCTCTCTCTCTTCATTTTTCCGGTTCTCTCTCTCTCTCTCTCTCTCAAAGATCTCTCTCTTTATTTTTCTGGATCTCATTCTTTCTCTTATCCGGTTTCTTCCTCTTCACAAGGTGATTTTTTTTCCGATTTATTGGCTTATTTTTCCGATTTATGTGCTAATTTTCATGTTAATGTTATGGTTGATTTTGTCGATTTAAATAGTTGATTTTAGTCGATTTATTTGATACTAATTCTCTCTCTTCATTTTTCCGATCTATGGTTTCTTGCGCCGATCTCCGTCTCTCTACTCCCAACTCCTCAAGTTTTCGGCTTCCTCTTCACTAGGTGAATTATTTTTTCGATTTATTTTCTTATTTTTTCGATTTATGTGCTAATGTTTATGGTTAATTTTGCCGATTTTACTATGGATTTGATTCGGTATCTTCCTGTCTTTTTTTCCTTTGATTGATTACTCTATTATCCATCAGTTTGTCCATTTTGATTGGATTGATGCATGCTGAATGAATATTCTGCTGGGTTTTTGTGGGTTCTGTTTGGTTTTTCTCATCTGGTTGGTTTAATTGATTGTATTTTGGTATGTTTTTTGGGTTTTTGATGATCATTTTGGATTGATGGGTTTTAATTTATGATGAATGTTGATCTGAGTATGAATGCACAATGTCTAAGAATACCAGCAGTCCTAGACCTAACAAAAAACATTTACAACTAAAATCAATTTGTTGTCTATCCCCTTGGAGGCTTGGAATAAACAAATAAAAGAAAATTTTACAAAATACATGTTACAACTAAGTTTATGGCCGTTGTGCAAGTAAAAGAACCTTAGACAGTTTTACCAAAATACATGTTACAACTAAGTTTTTGGTCGACCACATACGACTTTCTCTTCTGATTCCAGAGATTATAAAATCTAATAATAAGATAAAAACCAAACCATGTATATATGGAATGGAACTCTTGGTTACTACCCATTCTTAAAACTCGGAATGATCCATTGAAACAAAAAACAAGAAGAAGTTCAATATGCTTTGCAGTTCGACTATTAAGCTCTAGAAAGCTAAAAGACAACCTTCCCCATTTTTGGTTGAGGTAATGTTAATCGTTATGTTCAAACATAAGTTTTACGGGAGTTCACTCTATTAATCTCACAGACAATTATAGGTAAACAAAAATAGATAACGGTTTCAAGAAGAATCAAGTATGTGAAACACAAAGCTAGTGGCAGACTAATCACAACAAAAAAATGAACAAGGAAAACATGACATGCTCGTCTGAACTACTAATTAAATGTTCATCATATTTTTCTCAGTAAGAAAATGAAAATTTTAACTCACTCTATACCCAGTTGTGAAGTAATCTTGTGCTCAATAACTCCAAATAACTGTACTGCATTGTATCCCATCTTCTTAATAAGAGGAAGGGTATGTAATAATAAAACCAGAAAAAACAAGGTATAAGTAAAGAAATAAGGAACTGAAGAAAGTTTATTAAATTTCTAACTCTTCTTAGGTGTTCATGTTTTACGAGCTCAATACTATGTATTATCTGGGCACATAGATACAATCTGACTCTCATATTGAATTTTGCCTTTGTTTGGATTGTTTCTAATGATTGTTTGGATTTTTCCTGATGATTCTTCTCATATCTGATAACCCCAAAGAGCTTTTGCCTGATGTTTGTTGGTTTGCCATTGAGCTTTACTATGATGGCTTCTAAAATTCCAAAAGGAAAATACATTTCAATGACCAAATAGAATCATATATCTATTTGCAGTAATCCATTTTGATGATCTGTTGTTTAGATTCTGACTTTGCAATCAAGTGTGGTGGTCCACAAATTAGAGCATCCAATCAAATCGTATACGAAAGTGATAATGAGGCCCTCGATCCTGCAACTTATTTTGTTACTAGCCATATTTCTAGAGTGTGTTTATGGTTTTGCTCTTTATTGATATGCAAATATCTAATTTAATGGCTCAAGTTTATAATATTTGCAATAGTTGTTTGGTACATCTTTCCTCCCTAGTTGACAATCTTTTTATATATATATATATTGTTGTTTATGGTGTATTTTAACATCTAATTTATTGAAATTGTTTTCTTTTTGTTTTGTAGAAATGGAATCACAATCTACTGCTGAAAATGTGTTTGCTCCAACCATTCTGACCACGAGCTCCCAAGTGGCTCCGTTAATGGTGCCATCTAGTTTGCCTTCGATGAAGCATAAACGTAACGCTCTAATTTGGCAACATTTTACCTTTATTGAGAAAATGGAAGGTGATAAACAGGTTTGCTTTGCTCAATGTAACTATTGCCCTAAGCAATACAAGGCATAAAGCTCAATGGGTACTAGCACTGCTAATAATCATTTTAAAAATTGTCCTGGTCGTCCTCAATTGGTTGTTACTGCTTCCTCCTTTGACCCAAAAGTGTTTCTGCGCTTGTATGCTAGAGCTATTACTTGTCATTCATACCCTTTGTCAATTGTGGAACATGAGCATATGCGGGAAGCACTTACTTATGCTAATCCTGCTATTGTGCATATCACTAGAAACACCATCCTTAAACATTGCATTAGAGAGCATGACATTTATAAAGATAATTTGTTTAAGCTTTTGCAGAACATTCCAGGTAAAATCTGTTTTACATGTGATTTGTGGACTGCTTGTACTAGTCGTGGCTACCTTACACTAACAACTCATTTTGTTGATGAAAGTTGGACTCTTAGGTCCAAAATTTAAATTTTAGGTATTGTGAGCCTCCCCATACAGGGATTGTTGTTGCTGGGTTTGTCTTTAATCTCATAAAAGAGTGGCAACTTGAGAGTAAAGCTTTTGCTATGACTATTGATAATGCTCGTAGCATGGATGTTATGGTCCACAAACTTAAGTCTGATTTATGTGAATCTTCTTTTCTTCCTTGCCATGGTGACTTTTTTCATGTTCGTTGTTGTGCTCATGTTTTAAATTTAATTGTTCAAAGAGGTTTGAAAGAGGTTGATGCTAGTGTTACTAACCTCCGTGATGTTGTCATATATATTGATAGTTCTGATGCTAGACTTTGTCAGTTTGAGCAGGCTGTTTCTGAGGTAAATTCTGTCTTTAAGGGTAAGTTATGTCTTGATGTGGTTACTCGTCGGAATGCAACTTCTCAGATGATCGAAAAGCTTTAGAAGCTAAAGAAGCTTTGAATGTACATGCTGAAAAGTATTTAGCATTTACCTATCATCTCTCTGGTGATGAATGGGCTACTGTTGAGATTGTGTTTGAATTTCTTCAACCTTTTTTTGATATGACTGTTCTATTTTCTGGTTCTGAATATCCCACTGCTAACTTATATTTTGAGAATGTTTTTCTTATTGAGTACAATCTGAAGGAAGCACATAAAAATCCTTTGCTTAAGTTTATGGCTGTTGAAATGCTTGAAAAATTTGAGGATTATTGGGGTGAATATTCCCTAATTTTATCAATTGCCCTTGTCCTTGATCCATGCTATAAGCTTCAACGTGTGAGAAAAGCTTTTAGTGTTCTTTATGTTGAACATGCAAGTGAGGAAAAGACGAAAAGGGTTAAAGATGCTCTTCAAGATATTTATAAGCATTATCTTTCTCAACAATCTGGTTCTTCTTCTACTTCAACTAGTCAAACTGTTTATAAAAAATCAAATGCATCAAGGGTAATTTTTTTTAATCATATAATCTGAATCGTGATGCATTTATAAATTAATGTCTGTATTATTATTAATTTATTTATTTAAATTTGTTTTTCATTATAGTTACTTGATGACAGTGAATGAGGTCGAAGGAAATAGTATTGGTGATCTTGAGTTATACTTTAGTACACCACGTTCTCGAGTTGTTGATGGGGAGAAGTTTGATGTTCTAAAGTTTTGGGAAGGCCAAATGTCTGTCTATGCTGTATTAGCTTCTCTAGCTAGGGATATTTTGGCAATTCCCATCACTTCTGTTGCTTCATAATCATCCTTTAGTATGGGTGGTCGCATTTTGAACAAGTATAGAGGTGCTTTGTTGAGTAAGCATGTTGAGGTTATGGTTACGGCATAAAATTGGAGTCGTGGTTATTTCTGCGATATTGATGAAGATGTACTTGTTGTTGGTAAAGAAATGGAAGCTAAAAGTACTTCATCAACTTGAGATGTCTTGTGTTGCCTTTTCGTAGCATCTGGGAACTCATTTAAAGATGCCGATGTCTTAAAACTACCTTATTTTGCCCTTGTTTTCTATGTTGGGAACTCAATTTGAGATGCCACTTGCTGGCTTTATTTGTGTGGTAATTCCCTATGATGAATAATTACTTATAATAAAGCTTGCTTTATTATAATATCTGAGGGAATTTATAATCAAAATTTTCAATCTCTTTTGTTTATCTCAGTGTTTATCTCTGCTATATTGATGAAGAGGTTCTTGTTGTTGGTAAAAATATGGAAGCTGAAAGGGCTTATTATCAGATTCGCCACCATTATCATTAAATACAAGAAGTCAGCGTCGGCAACCTCCACCACCGTCGTCATCATCAACAACAAGAAGTCAGCGGTGGCAACCACATTCGGGATCATGCTTCATCATCATTGTCATCATTCAAATCAGCATGTTTGGCTCCAGTCATCTGTTTGCGGTCTTAATTATTTTATATGTTCTAGTATACGCAATATTACGTTTGTTTATTTGTTTTATACTTTTATTAGTTTAATTCGTTAAGTTCTTTTAAATAAAAAATACATTGTTGTTTTTCATGTGTCCTTTGTTAGCAAAAATTGCTTGGTTACTGCCTAATACTATTTGTAGCTAGGCATGTTTCAAGGCACTGTCCAGCGTATTAACTTTCAAATACGGTGTGCGGAGTATAATAAACTTAAAAACAGTTAATATCAAATTATGTGTATCGCTATTCGACACCCGCCCACACTAAAATCGCCCTACTATTCATAGCGAAAGTACAAAACTACCCTTATATTTTTTTACCCCTCCCTTTCATTTTTTTTACCCTTCTCACCTCACCTCTCTCTCATCCCCCCCTCCCCACCAATCTGGCTGCCGGAAAATCGCCGGAAAAATGAAATTCCGGCGAGAATTTTTTTTACCCCTTTTATAATTCGTCGGAAAACTGTATTCATACCTGTTTCTTCATAATTCGCCAGAAAACTGAAATTCTGGAAAACGTTAGTATCTTCATAATTCGTGTGAGAGTTGCGGCGGTGTTTATAGTCGAGGAAGTTGTCCCGGAAAATCGCTCCCGGAAAGCTCGTAAACTTCAATGGAGGAGGTAAAAATGGTGTTTTTTTTTTTTTTTTATTCATTTCTGGCGCACAAGATTTGCACCGTTCACATGTACCTGGCGCACAGAATTTGCTCCAGTTCCATGGACCTGGCGCACGGAATTTCCTCCAGTTCCATGAACCTGGCGCAAAATCTGTGCGCCAGGTCCATGGAACTGGCGCAAATTCCGTGCACCAAGTCCATGAAACATATGCAAATTTCGTGCGCCAGGTAAGGATCGGAGATGGGGCGGCGTTGAGGGCGGCGGAAATGTTTATAGCCGGCAGGAGGAAGGGAGGGAGAGAGCAGAGAAGGAGAAGGCTCATGAAGGAGGAGGGGGTGAATTTGAATTTAAAGGGTAGAATCGTACTTTAACGTAATAAATTAGGGCGTTATTAACGGAACAGGGCGTCGAATAAAAATCCCCCAAATTATTCCAAACCGGCAACAAATAACAACATACTACCGCGAACTACCTCCACTTGCTTCCATATTTATATTTTTAGCTTTGTAAAAGAAAAACTTGGAAACCGGTACAAGACACAAGAATCACGAACATGGTGAGGGCATTTTCGGGATTTCAATAATCAATTTTGAGAAAGATTAGGAAGAAATAGAGAGTGAATAAATCAAAATTGAATATAGGGATCATCCCATTTTATTATTGACAAATACAAACCAATCCAGGCAAGCTGCTAAATAATACAAATATTCGAACTTGTGGTAAATACGACAATTTTTACATAATTACCTCTCCTTTTCTTATTTTTTTCGGGGGAGGGGGTGTGAAATCTACTATGAAACAATGTGTACAATTCTGAACTCCATTAAAAAGATTTGGGCAACACAAAGCTAACAGACCAAGGATATAAATAAGAAGTATGAAAGACTATTGAACTTTCGGAAAAGCCTTCTCTAATCTAACTGCTGCTTACTTTTAGTCCTTTTCATCTTTGCCTTAAACCGTGATTTGACGAGTAAAGTCTGCACCGTATTTGCGAAATTCCCAATTGCCATTAAAACCAGAAGAAATCCACAAAAAACGACATAATTGGACATTCATTCCTACTTTTAAAGAGGAATATTTAGCGCCCATGCTACTACATCCACGCTTTAAGTTCAAAAGGTTTTATGAGGGGGGCGTGATCAACTATAAAACTAATTTGGGGCTTTAAACATTATGGTTTGGTTGAGTTGGTCTTTTGACAGTTTTGTTTTAAAAGTTATTCATCTATAAATAAATACATATATGAAAGTCAAACCTTGAAACACTTATGTTAGTATCATATTTGATATTGCGGGTTATAAACGGTTCGAATTAAACGGGGTGTAAACGGGTTACGGGTTGTAAACGGTTCGGGTTGTAAACAGTTCGGGTTGTAAACCGTTTGGGTTGTGAACGGATTTTCCCCGGGTTGAAACGGTACGGGTCATTAACGGTTTTCGGGTCCATTCGGTTCGGGTAGAAACGGTTTCGGGTTGACGCATGACGGTTTGTTATCGGGTATCGGATCTTAATCGGTTTAATATTTTCGAGACGGTTCGGGTTCAGGTTGAATGTTATCAGTTCGGTTAGTTTTCGGGTTCCAACTAACACATTATTAACGGTTCGGATTCTTAAAAAATCGAATTAACCCAGCGGATTCAACGGTTTGGTTTGAGATTTGACATCCCTGGTTAAGACCATTTGCCTGCACCTTAAATGTGGAACCGTTTATTACAGGGTTCGTTACTTCGTTGCAGAAAGTTCAATAGCTCACCTACGTTGCATCTTTCAAAACCATCAATTCTCCATTTCTACTTCAAACTTCACATATTTCTCTCATCTTCCAATTCTTAAACAATTATTTTTCGTAATTCTCCCTCTCAAATTCCACCACCAATCCCCAATTTCTCCACTTTCTCCCTCCTCCATGTCCATGTACCTCTTTTCTTCCAACAATGTGGACTAGAGCATGCTCCCAATTTTTCAAATTATCTTATCGCAACAAAAATCTAGGGTTAGGATTAGGATTTTGTACGAGATGTTATTCTACTGCAGAAAAAGGGAAGCGATTTGCTGCTCTTTGGGGAAACGGAGATTACGGGAGATTGGGGCTTGGGAGCGTCGATTCTCAATGGAGGCCTGTAATTTGTTCTGCATTCAATGGCGATAGTGTTCGCTCTATCGCTTGCGGCGGTGCTCACACTCTTTTTCTTACAGGTTTTTACTTCAATTTAGCTTGCTGTTGTTGAATTGTTCTTCAATTACGATCATGTGGTTGGAATTGATGTGTTTGATCATTCTCGTTTGTGGTGTTATGCACTTATGCTCCTCAATTTTGATTTATGTTTGGCTAATTTTTATTTTATTGATGTAAGGATGCAATGCTTTGGTTTTTGAATTTTGAGTTTTATTTGTTTGTATTATTTTGGGAGGATTTCAGTTTTAGTTGTCATATGACAGAATCTGGGCGTGTTTATGCCTCTGGGCTCAATGATTTCGGACAGCTTGGGATTTCGGATGATAAGAATTACGCAATGGTACGATACCGAGTGCAATGTGTTAGCGTTAATTTTTGGTGCTATTTCATGCGAACTTTATTGATTGTCCAACAGATAAATCAAAATGAGGCAACAACGTTTTTCTATAAGAGTATTCAATATCATCCTCAATGTAAATGGTGTTTGAATCTTGCAAATCTAGAACAAGGATGAGAAGCACCTTTTTTCCATAAGCAATTGATAAATTCTTATCTTGCTTGATTACCAAACTAATATTTTTCTCTTATATACAAAACTATGCTGGATTGTATATGTGTTGCACTCTTGACAAATAACTTATATGAAGGAAATGTGAACATTTGTTGCGACTGTGCTTCACAAGTTCAGATACCTTTCCTTGGTTACAGTTTTTGTTGGTCGGGAGGTAGGAGTTTGGTTGTGTTGATGTAGTGGTAATGGGGGTATTGAAGGGGAAACGGGAAGTATGATTGTAGCAAGCTGATACTTATTGCTAGGAATTTGATCTTGATTGGGTTGTATAGGAAACTTCCATAACCATTCCTCACCAAGATTTGATTGTCAGATAGATATTATTTCCTCCATCCCAAATCAAGTGCCACAATATTTTTTCATAAATCATACATACTTTGACCATGAATTCTCATCAATACATTAGAAGTATATAGTTTTGTGGGATCATGTTAAATATATCTCAATGTGTATTCTCAAAATATCATATTTTTCAAAAATAATAATTCAATACACAATTAAAGGCATGCATGCTCAAAGTTGTGTCTTGGAAAATATATAAAAATGTTTTTGGCAACTAATTTGGGTCAAAGGGAGTACATTTCTAAGACCCAATTCATCCTAAGACTTTGATAGGGTCTCCTACCTTACCATAGGGTCTCCAAAGCATAAACTTTCTCTAACATCTTGGCTAAATGGAACTTCCTGATGAACTATAATCATGGTAATTTCCTTAACATCATTTTTGCAATTTTAAAATAGGAAAATTGTTGAATGAAGACAAGCTATTATTGAGTCAGTGTAATTAGCTGCCAAACGGAAGGAGACTTCCCTCTGTCTATCTTAATGCATGAGCAATATTTTCAACAAATAGATAAAAAAAAAGAGATATTAGAAGGGTTGCCTCTTCACGAATCACGACGCCCATGTAAATGGATGACTAGATTAGAATATCCCTCCTTGTAAGAGATGCATACAATGATACAGTGGATTTCTTTAAAATGGGGATTAAATGCCAGATTGCCTGCCATACCATTCTTGGATTATCAAGCCTTAAAGTTGGACCTTTTTAAAGGACAAAAGAGTGAGAGGCAGAGATTTATTGATAGTGACGTGTTCCAATACTTTTGTAGTTCGAGCTTTTCTTGTAGTATCTGTATCCTTGTTTATAGGTAAGGAAGACCTTGAGCTGTAAGTTTGGGAGAATGCTTTACATGAATCGACCAAGAGTTGTGTTCTATATGGAACTTTTTGGTTCACAAACCAGCTTGCTGTCAAACTCTAACCAGATCCTACCCTGGTTCCATTAAATTATAATTGCTCCTCTTAGAAGTGGATTTTAAAGTATTGAAGCATTACAATCTATGAATTTTAGTAGAAGACGGTTAGTAAGGGGATAAATATTAATATGAAAGATAGACTTAAAAATTATGTAGTATTTGCTGTCAGAACTGCATGTTGGTGATGTTCTCAGTTTGACTCAACAGTTAGAGTAGAATGGACAGTGCTCTATAAGAACTGAGGCCAGAGAGAGAGAAGGGAAGGAGACCAGGTTCAGATACTTTCCTGTGTGAATGAGAGAGCGTATAGAAGAGCCTAATTTCCCTGTTGGATCCGGCAATTACTCTAAAAAACACATTAAGGTGCATTTGCATGGATGAGCATCTCAGAGAGTTCCAATTTTTTCACACTTTCTTGTTGTAGTGTACAGAAACTACCAGAAACTACAGATGAGGTAGACTTTGGAGGCCGAATCACCAAAATTGAATAATGGGATCATAGTTTTCTTAATTCCCTTTGTGGTAGTAATCTCGTAAGAAGGTTAAAGACGGGCTAAGATTAGCCGATTAGGTCAGCAATACAAGCATTTCCTTTCTCGAGGCTCCAGTTTGTGACCTTATAGAAATAAGTTGAATTGAAATTAAAGAGTTTTAAGTTTACTAATTTATAAACCAAGAAAAACACCTTTAGTTATGATCTAGTTTCCTTCTAGGCATGGACAAAATTACGTCATCATTACCCAATGTCTTTAAAGAGGCTCCTTTATAAGGCGCGGTGGGTGTAGGAGCCAGATATAGTTACCTTTGCTCCTCCCATACCAGAAATTTTGTTCTTGTTGGACCCTTTGTCTGAAACAAAAGTACACAACTACCATAAACTGTCCCAAATAATAGTGGATCTTTTAGCTCCATTAGAAACGGGCATGAGATGTTAGAGAAGTTCTTCAATTCCACATCTTATTTGGTCCAGGACTCCAGGTCTTGAGTATCCATATTCTTGGTGGCGTGATGGGAATAGATGTGTTTGTTCATATCTTCTGTCTATTGTGTTTACTCTTTAGCCTTACCACGAAGGCGTTTCATAACTTTCATTGAAGAAACATCTTGAGTTCATAGTTCTTATTCTTGATGTTAATGTTACCGTAACTCAGAAGTTGTTTAATTGGTGTGTTAGCTTCTCGTGACACCGTGGCCACTGTAACTCTATATTTTTTTCTTTTTTTCAATTTTTGTTTTAGCGTTCCTACTTCTCTTGGATTTGGCTGTCTGTCGTGTAGGAGCTAACAGTTTGGCCCTTGGCTGCGGCTGAAATGCTGAATTGCTAAACATAGCTATTTGATTTTTAATTTTCATCTCTTTTTAGGAGCCAGTTGAAGTTTCTGGAATTGAGAAAGAAATCAAACATGTTTCAGCTGGTTATTGTCACTCATGTGCAATTACAGGTAAGGAGGTTGAGAAACTGACTTTATATCTTTCTAATTAAATAATCACCTTGCTGTGGGCTCGTTTATCTGCCTGCTCGTTTATTGATGTGGGCTCAGATGTGAAGTTGTAGTACCTTTTCAAATTTAAGGGTATAACTAACTGATTTAATTAGAAAACAAAGCGGATTGGATTTAAAACTGTTCCACATCTCACCATTTGGCTTTCCTAGTAAAACTGAAATAGGAAAAGAAGGGGAAACTATTATTCTATTGCCATTTTATTCTTGCTTGCAGAAAGATCATTGATATGATGCAGGTCTTGTATCGTAAGGTTTTTTCATAGAATATCCTAAAATTTTCAACCACCTTTAAAACATTATGTATGCGTTGTTCAAAGACATGAACCTTACCCTAATGCCTATGTGAAGCTCCCAGCTTGGCAGGTTAAGTAGGCATCAGATCATAATTCTAAGCAGCTTTATCTCTATGATAATGACTAGGTTGTTGTGGGTAAACCCTTCATCCAATATGCAATCATGCAACAACCATCTGTATCCTTTAATCAGCCATTTAGTGAAGTCCGTATTAAACCAAAAATCAAAGAATAGACTGTACTTTTGGGAAGTCTTATACTGGTATGGTCTGTCTTAAAACAATTGTCATTTTTGCGTTTTGACTTGTCTAAAAGTCAGCTATACACTGTTTCTAATACTTTCTATTACAACTTAAGATTGTAGAATCTCATACCTCTTATCTTTCAACTTCAAGGATCCTAATTGCTGTGTGGATTTTCATTTAATTTTCTCCAAATTGCAGTGGATGGGGAGCTCTACATGTGGGGAAAGAACTCTAATGGTCAGCTTGGGCTTGGGAAGAGTAATCATCTATCATATAACTTTTTTCGCGAGACTTATTTAAATTCTTTGCTTTGTTTGTATTGTCATTCTCCATAGTTTTCCATGTTTTTGACTTTGAAAATTGCGTCTGCTGCCAGACTTTTTAGTTCTTAGTTGTTATCTCGTTTCTTAGACGAAGAGGTTTTCTTTTCATGATAAAGTGGTAATTGTTCTGAATATTATGGGTTGTGTTTTAATTGGTGTCAACTGTCAAGAGTTTGATATATCATTATTCTGTTGCTTCAGGCCATGGTGGTCATTCATTTGAAAATTCTGTCATATTGTCTTTGTTACTCTTGTTTCACATTCGATTGTTGGCTGTGAGTGAGCAATTGAGCATGTTTCTGGACCCCTAGGATTTGAGTATAGCTCATATAGTCATGTCTGAAAAATGCATAGTTGTTTATGTTACTATTGTCCTGAACTTGGATGGTACCCAGCTGTGAGTATATAAGTATGTCATTCTAAATGTGGGCAAATTAGATTTTTGGATAGCATGTACTTTTGTTTTTTAAAAGTTGATTCACCAAATCTATACTACTATTTAATAACAGGGAGTTTGTAAGCTACATGTCATTATTTGGAGACCCCCCTCTGTTTTTCTTTTTTCTTTTACTTTTTCCTTCTATCTTTTCTCTTAGCCTTCTCACAAAAGATTAGTTTTCATTGCGTCTCTTCGTTCTCCTCTCTCTAAATTTCAGTTATTTCTTCATGACCCTTCCAATTTTACTATATAACCACAAAAACATAGTGTCTCTTCGTTCTCCTCTCTCTATAAATTTCAGTTGTTTCTTCATGACCCTTCCAATTTTACTATATACAAAAACATATTGCGACTTTCCGATAGATTATACAATAAAACAGAGAATCAGAAACCTTGTGGTTTACAGTTGTCTTAAATTCTACAGATTTACAGTAGCATTCACAAATTTGACGCTTATTATTCAGAGAATTCAAATTCTTTTTAAGCAGGTCTTCTCAATTTCAATCAATTATCTATAATTCTCGAATTAAATTATTTAGGTGTTTATATGAAAATTACGAATTGCTTTACTGCTTAGTTTAAATTCCGTAATTTGTGTTATTGGATAACCAAATTAGCAGTTCATACAATTGTTTGGATGATGTTGGGTATAGAGCATGCAACACTAATTTCTAAGAATGGAGAAAAAAAATATACGGGTTAGATGATGATGGGTTATGTTGGGAATGGTCAGTAACTTTGAGTTAGTATGTTTGTATTTTCAGCAATAAGTTTGATTTATACGAAGTACTGGGTACTCGTAGTATTTTATTCGTGATTATTTTTCTAAATGGATGTGGAGTTGATTAGTATTAAGGACCAGCTTTGTATAACAAAGTTTTGGTATAATAAAATTCCAGGAACTTGTGATATTCTCATATACATAGTACTATGTGTCCATCTTATTTATGGTTGACAATCTCACAATGCGGAAATAACATGTGGTTTATGCTTATATAAATATATATGGTGATTTGATATTGAAATATGAAGTGTTTTGGATACTGTAAAACCTTAAAGGTAGGTGAAATGTGTCCATTGAGATGTCTATCGAGTACTCTGTATATTTCTCACATCTTATATGAAGTACATAGTACAATTTTAACAAATATGTCATGTGTGCACATGTGATTTACTTGGGAAATTCTTTTGTCTTTGGTGTGTATTTAATTCTCTTCGTTGGTAAGTAATGCAAAGTAGGAAAACAAAGATGTTTAATATGTTTTGAGACTACGATGCTTCCTTCTATGAAGTATTTTAGAACACTTAAGATTGGAACCTTGCATTATATTGGTGTTGTTAGGGCAAACGATGCCATGTATCCAGAGCTATTTAGCATTTGAACATTCTAAATGGGGCATGCCTTAAGTTGAATATGAGTGTTGAGTCTGTTAGACACTCGGACACTTGCTTACACTCACTACCAGAGTACTCCGTATTTCTATTGTTTTGTCTTTGTATAGTAAAAGAAAAACAAGATAATTTGTGCTACTTAAGAAACACTTCATGTTTGAAACATAATGCATTTCGCAATTGACATTATGTAATCTAAGCTGTAACTGGAAAGTATCTCAATTTTTAAAGGTTCAATTATACTTATTGTTGTTAGCTTTTACCTAAACTTATCGTGTTGTGCTCCTTTGTTTATGCAATCTCTGCATCTTTTGCATAATATGTGATATTTTTAGACATTTTTTTAGGGAAGACCAAATACAATCACTAACAACAATTGTTAATACTAAAGACATTGAGTTCATAATTTGATCTATTTACCAGTATAAAGAATTGTTACATTTTACTTTTTACTACGTAAATGTTATAATATAACTCATAAATTGTAATTAGTGAAACTGGACTTCTCCGAGTGTAAAATCCTTTTTTATAAAACTATTACATATTCGGCTAAACGGATCTTACTAATAAAAACCTTACAAACATATTTTTAAAGGAAAAGTTTCAGAAAAAATAAAGACCGTGCATTGCACGGGATTAAAACTAGTTTGGTTTGACATCAAAGCTCCTTTATTTTATCAAGTTTAGCATTTCATTACTGCTTAAATTTTGAATTTATTTATGGGCATTTCTACTTGCTTCTTAATGTGTTTCCTTAAACTTAATTTGATGCTTTGTATTTTGTATTTGTCAGGTGCACCAAAAGCAGTCTCAACACCATCAAAAATTGAATGCTTGACAGGGATCATCATTGAAATGGCTGCTTTAGGTTCAGAGCATTCTATTGCTGTTACTGGTAGATACTTTGTATAATTTTCAACACCTAGTATCTATATATTATTATATAACTTATGGTAGTTTACTTTACTTGCTAACTTTTCTATATTCTTTTGGCTTCAAAGATGAAGGTGCCACCTTGAGCTGGGGTGAGGGTAATTCTGGAAGACTTGGTCATGACCGTCAATCGGGCTTGTTCAATTTCCTAAGCAGCAGGAGGTATGTGCATCTTATATCATTATTTTGGTTGTCTATTTCCTAGATTACATTGGTATATTTTCAGTTTTTCTGTTCATAGGTCAGATCACTGTTTCTGAGGTTTACTATTAGCAGATCCTGTTAAGAACTTAGGTTAGGAGTTGTGTGGAAATTATGGTTGTGTCCATCCTTCTCTTTCTTATGGTTGTTATGTTCCATTGCATTACACATAAATCAGAAATTTTGGCATAAAGATCAAATTTGAAAAGTAAAATTCCCGATTCCCGGTTCTTCTGTATTAGATCAGTTTGATGAACTAAAAAGGCAACTATTTTTAGTTATTTATAATTTTGTCCCATTTTTACTGCGCAACATTAAACCAAAGAGGCCTGCTTTTAAGTCTCCAGCTTTCACATGCGATGCTTATTATTATATAACCGGTTTACTGCAGTGAATATTCTCCAAGGCTTGTCAAGAGACTTGAAGGAATCAAGGTACTTCCATATCCGTCTTTCTGAGTTAAGGTCTTTAAATGTTTTGGTCATCCAGAATTTAACATGTTATATGAATTTATTATTTGTTTATTAGGTCAATACAGTTGCTGCTGGCTTACTGCATTCTGCTTGTATTGATGGTATTTGTGTTGTGGATGGCATTCTTGGAGGTATCTTTGTGTTTTCTTTACTAGTATTGAATTAAATGTCTTCCAATTTCTTTGATTCTGCAGAAAATGGCAACGTCTTTATTTTTGGTGAGAGAAAATTACACAAGCTTGTGAGTTTCTATTGCTAATGCTTAAATGAATCAAATTTATTATAATTTTCTGATTGCTTGATGTTTACAGTTTCTCAAACCATTCTAATTTAATCAATTTGCAGAACTTTGGAAAATCTGACGATGTTACTGGACCATCAATGCTCTCGGAACTGCCAATATCTGAAGAAGTTACCTGTGGTGGTTATCACACCTGTGTTATAACAAGTATTTTCTGAATCTCTCCTTCTGAAAGTTTTTATTTCTTGTGAATCCATTTTTCATAAAAGAAGCTTATGGGGTATGAGAGCCCGGGCCTTGGTGCAAGGTGGCTCTATGATAAAGGCCCCTTGCAAACTCGAGGGCTCAAGGCTCTGTATAAGATTTCATTTTGATGGTTCATGTGGGGTAATTTTTTCCATGAAAATAAGTGGAAAAGAAACTATTTGGCGCCACTTGAAAACAAAAATTGAACGCAGTCACAATTATATCCTCAAACCCCTAGATAACTGAATATATGATGCAGTACAAATTTTATTGGAGAAATATGACAAAAATAAAGGAAACTTTTGATTAGATATTGGACTCACTGCAATATGCTAAACATAATTATAAATAAACATTATATAGCCTTACCACTGAGCAAACCAGGGATAAACTAATAAGAGAAATGGAATATTTAACCGTTATTCCATGAGTGCTAAAATTGGGGAAACATTTCATATATTGCCAACAAATCAAATACTTCTAGTGTGTTTTGATGAACAATCCACTAAAAAACTAATTTTGAAGCGACTTTATAGTTTTATATTTTTTAATGAAAGCATAAGCAAAACAATCAATATGCCAAGGAGTAATTTGGTACTGGCAAATCTAGCTTTATATCAGCACACCCCAATCCCCGAATTAATTCTTTAACAAGCACCACTGAAGAGTATATTTAGTCACATTTACTTTTGAGGTTGGATCTAGTAATCTACTCAGTTTGCTAAGTTTGAACTTATTTGGCATTTGTTTTTTATTTAGGGTCTGTTTGGTTCAACTTATTTTTACTTATTTCAGAGATAAGTCTAGATAAGTTGAGACTTTTCGAGACTTTAACACATAATTAAAACAATTTTAGACAAAATAAGATCGTTTCAGGGAAAACAAATCCAGACATAAAAAGTTAAGATAAAACAAATTTAAACAAACAGAGCATAAGCTATGTATTTCTCATACCTAGATTTCTAATCCTGTTACCCAAAATTATTCTTTTAAATTTATGTTATTGTTACCCAGGAAAGTTTGGCATATGTTTATGTCTCTGTTTAGTATATATAAATGACCGAGCATTTGGTCTCCAAGACTTGAGGATGTAACATGTAGTGACGTTGAATGTGTAGAAATAGACACTTAGGTCCCAGCCGTGTTTCCTGGAAACTCTTCTTACCCTCAAACTTCACCTCTGGTTTTTAGACTCGCATGAATGGTTACACCCATTCAGCTGGCTTTGTAAAGTTAATCTCATTGTTTGTCTTTGTAAATTTTTGCTAGGAAATGGAGACTTGTATACATGGGGTTCAAACGAAAATGGCTGTCTTGGCATTGGGTATGCTTTCATTGGATTTCTGATCTTGAATTACATTGATTCCTTTTTTTAGACTACATAATCGAGATATACCATAATGCATCATTTTGTATTAATTGTCCCTTTCGTTTCTCTACTGTCCTAGGTGTACAGATGTCATTCATTCCCCAGAGAGAGTTGAAGGTCCTTTTCTAAGGCAGTCAGTCAGTAAGGTTTGTGCTCTCCTTGGAATCAACTCTATTTTATTTTATTTTGGTTTTTTTCGGACTTTTGAACAAGGATTAAGGGTGATATATATTTGGCTTAGTTTTTCTGTCATATGCGTATCAATCCTAATTAAATGCAATTAAGTTTTTCCAACCACTGTTGTTTACTAGGTTATATTAGGAGGTTGGATTATTGATACCATCTCATGGGGATTCCAATAAGAAATGTTGCCAACGTTTCTTTTTATAATTAAATGACCCAAGAACATCTATTATTTAACAAGTCAACAACTGAAACGGCTAAAACATCTATCATCAAAACAGTGGAATGTTTTTTTTTTTCCACCAACATGAACTTGAATCGTCGGGAGGTGCATATGTGCATTGCCTTAGAGAGTTTGTTCACATGCTCCGGCTCTTTGTTTCTTAACTTACAATCTTACATACATGATCAAACAATGCCAATGCATCAAAATCATGAGGCTTCTAGTTTTCTAATTATTACTATATTTTTTAGTTTTTTACATTCTTTTACCTGTTTCATGTCTCAGGTTTCTTGTGGGTGGAAACACACAGCTGCCATTTCAGGTGGGTGCTTTCATTGCAAAAGTTTTTATTTCTATCCAATTCTATATTTTAACTCCATAATTTTAGTATATGTATAATCTTTGTTGGTAATGCTGTTTTTCTACTTTTAAGTGCATATATCTAATTCTCTATTATGACACACCGGAGATTACAATTTACACTATTATCGATTCGATGCCCGTACTACATGTAGTTTTTTTTTTCCCTGTAAAAAAAGTTAAAGAGTTTGCCTGACTACACTGATGTTGTGCGCTTTACCTGATGTTTAGCAGATGGCTATGTTTTCACATGGGGATGGGGAGGTTCTCATGGAACATTTTCCGTGGATGGTCATTCTTCCGGTGGACAGTTGGTTTGTCCCTTTCTCTTGTGCACCCCTAAGTTTTTCATGTTTGACGTCACATGAACCATGTCTTAATACAGATGCTCCTTTCTGATACATCAAGCTAAAATGTTCCTTATGTGAATTTTCCAGCTGATGGTTATGTCGTTATGCATGATAGAGCATGTTTACTGTTTTGGTTTGTAGTTGGATTGCACTTGTATATGAAGTGTAGATATGCCGAGCGGACAGGTGGTTGGATTACACTTGTACTCCGTATACGTGTTAGTGTGTCACTCACAACGTTTGATTGTCGATTAATTGTTTTTAAAATATAAGTTCATCGAGATGCGAGGAGTTTAAGGAGTCAATGTGATGAGGATAAAAATAACGAGGGGCCCATGTGATGGGAAGTGAGATAAAGAGAAATCATATGCAAATAAAGACACATTGCGATAAATATGGAGCTAGAAGAGAAATGTTCCAATATTAAAGGAACGGAGTTGGTACATTATAACCATTGAGCGGTGGTTAAACTCCGAGGGGGTGCAATTGCTGGGACATGGAGAGGGGTACAGGCATACAGCCTTCCCCTCCTTTGTTTACTTCAGTTATTTCAACAGTAATACGAAAATTACTGTGAAAAGAAAGCGATGTGCAGTGTCAATGCTATATGGTAGTGCTGCACTAATAATAATGATTAGTCCGGAAATTTTGGTAAATGAATTGAAGTAGAAAAAAGAAAGAATAATGTTAAAGTGGACGAAGACAAGGGAAAATTGTATTTGGCTGCCGCAGTAAAAATATAACAGTCTGCAAAGGTTTCATGGTTTTATTTTATAACTCCGGTTACGTTTATGGAATGGCAAGTTGAAAATCCATTACAAGTTGCCTGTATCTGAGGAAAGGCCTTGTTTTAATTTTATGATTGTCAAAGGATTATGTCTGATGTGAAACACACTACGTAATGGTAATTCATGGGTAGGTGCTGTTTTTATCTCCATAATTATAAGGCTCAAGTCTGTTTGGGATGCTGAGAAGTTCACGACTTTTTATTTGGGGATTGTCCATTAGAATTTTGAGTGGTCTGTTAAACATGGAGTTTAATCTCATCACATGCATTCGTTATTGAGCGATACCAGGAGAGCTTCTCCATATTTTTCATGAACTTAGTGGTCTGATAAATGTGAAGCCATCAAAAATTGGTTTGCCACATGCTGGTCTAGCATTCATAATGATCTAAATGATCATTCATCTGTAGCCATGAAGCAAATGTTTTCTGCTAGTATCCCAGGAAATTGAGTAAGTAGGCTTTGTTGGACCCATGTGGTTCCTATATCCTCATTCAGTCAACCTTAATCTTTAGGTGACTAATATCACAATATGTATACCAGCTGATTCTGGAAGTTGCTTCTGAGGCTAGAAACCCCTTTCCTGGAAACTTTTCCTACACTGATATGTTGCCCTTTTGTCTGAGAAAATTGCCTTCATTTTTTTTTTCTAATTTTATTATTGCTGTGTTTATTTCGCCAATCACGAGACTTGACTTGACTTGATTTTCTGTTGGCATTTTGATTCGAGCTCCTAAGGGTCTGGTGGGCAATGGTATATATTCATTTAGAGGGATCATTTAAGGTCAAGTGTACGATGATTATGGTTAAGTAACTGATAGATGTTAGCGATTGCTGGAGATTGTGTAAAACCTAGAGACTCATATCTTCTTACATATAGCACCGGTCTGTGGAATGGATCTTGCTGCTATTCTCTGCACAGGTGTCAGATTGGTCATAAACAACATTGCATCTCGAATAGGACATGCAGACACTTTTAGTATCTTGTTTGCGAGTTTCTGTAGTAGTGAGGAAATCCAGAATTATCTGTGAATGAAATTTCAGCTAATTTGTTACTACATGTTTCATATCTTCCTAGTCTGATGTCGTCACATTTGAATTTTTCTGCCGTATGCAGGGCCATGGAACTGATGTTGATTACATTGAGCCAACTGTCATTGATCTTGGCAGCGATGTGAAGGCAGTAGAAGTATCCTGTGGATTCAATCACACTGGTGCCATATTTGAATACAAGTAAGTTCCAGAAGAAAGTGATGTTGTAATGCAGATAACTTCTTATTTCTTTTGTTTACATCTCTGAGTTAATTTTTTGTAATATAATCAATATGAACATAAATAATAAAACCGGCCCAAGATAACTGTATTTAGTGAGCAGATAAATTCTACTCGTCTAGTAGTTGTACTGCCTGTACCATATGCATGTATAGTAATTGTAAACGAAACCACAATAAGTTCCAAATTTTCAGAATAAAACCTTGAAATATACAGTTATACCATACCAACTTGAAATTGTGTGAGTGATCAGATTTGTTTCGAATTTTGTTTAAAACCGATGTAGCAAAAATTGGAAACGAATGATCAAGCTCTCTCATTCAGTTCTCAAACAAAAGGTACTCTTGGCTTATATTGTTGTGGATTGTACTCTTCTCGCGTGTTTCTGATCTTTTAGGAGTCACAATTCAATCTCGTGTTTAAAGGCAGATATGTTTCCCTTTAAACTGATGAAATTGTGATTATGCTAGTGATTTTGCTGACCTCTTTGTTATGAGAAAGTCCATAATTTTATATTATATCAATGTTGCGGTAGTTCAGCTATTTGATTAACAAAATAAATTGTGTTTTGTTGGTTACTGAATGTCCTATGTAAAATGTCGTTTGTTTCTTAATTTTATGTGAACTGTTTTCATGGGTTTTGTTACAAGTTGTTGCGTATTATCCGATGAGGTAATATTCTCTTAAGGGGTTGTTTATAATTGAACTGTGACCAGTAATATATGAGTTAAGTATGAGTTTAGACGACATAATTTTCGAAATCACGTGATTATTCCTTAGTTAGTCAGTTCTTGGGAGCTACATATTCTCATTTTTGGAATTTGTTGGATTATGCTTATTGCTTAAAACCTAACAGCATGATGTTCTTTCTGTTCAAATTATTGTGTTTTGAATCTGTTTTTCAAAATTAGAGGTCCCCAGGAAATGTTCAAGACTAAACTACACACTGGACACTACCCTAATAACATTCACCATCAACAGAATTTTAAAGTCATGTCATTCATGCTTGATTCCTCCATATCCGAGAAATGGCTAAAGTTCTGTTAACCTTATTTCCATTTGTTTTTGAAAAACACAAGTTCAGTTAAGTTCAGGAATCTTAAAAGCGTCTCTACTCTCTACGGCTCTACTCATCTTATTTCCATTTGTTTTGAAAAAAATAAGTTAGTTAAGTTCATGAATGTTAAAAACGTCTCTAAGTATGTCAGAAACTAGTTTAAACGTTCATGAGAGTAGACTTGGAAATTTGTCTATAGTCCCTGTAGTTTTATATGTTGGTGTCCTATATTAGTATCTTATACTACTTCTACAAAGTATTCCCTTGACAATAGTAAATTCCATTGCAAAAGGAATTATATATTGTTTGCATTGTTAACTTAAATGTACAGGCAATATTTTACACCAAACATGTAGAAAAAATAAGACAACGGTCCATGCCAAATTGCCAACGGATATGTTCATATGTCTAATCTACATGTTCCAGTGAAAAAATGGTACATATATTAATACGTAATCCCCCTGTTTTTAAATAATTGCAACATTCTGAGTGGTTCACGAGACAATGCATATTCTATATCTTTGATCATTAGTAAAATTTAGAACAATTTGAAATGAAAATATACTTCCTAACCCATCCAACGATAGCATTTTCTTTTTAAAATTAGTGGGAAAAAATCCAGTCAAAGTCAGGCTATGAATAGCGTCGAACTCAAAGTGTTTACACTTATTCAGAAAAACATAAAGTATTTAATATTAAAAAAATATAGAGAATAGATGAAAGAATTTTGACAAGTCCATGTTGATTGCTCTTCCTGTCACTGAGATACATGCCACAGCAATTCAGTTGTGCAGTGTGGCGGATTGACACACTTGTTAAGCAAATTGGACCTTGATATATCATATTCACATCAATTCTTTTCTGTGGGTCTTGACTTTTTTTATAAAAAAAAATTATTTTGGACCCACTAAGCATTGAAAATAAAATTCAAAATATCAAAAAATGTTATGGCTCTGTTACACATATATTAGAATTTATGGTGACTTGTGACATTACAATTTCTATGTTGGCCATTTAGATTTTATAAGATGGTGAAATAATTCATAGAAAAAGAATATTACATAAATTTAGTATTATGATCTTTATGACCAAGGAAATATAGTGTATTTGGTTATAAGCAAAGCATCTATCCTTTTCTTTGGGTCATATTTACCATTAATTCGATGGGGATATGACATTCATCAATTTTGAGATTTTCTTTCAAGTATACAATAATTTTTAAAATTCAAACGACTCATAGCTTATAGGAGAGTAGGTTTAGAAAACTAGTTGTCTATGTGCCACCAAACTTTTATTGTTGTTGCATGATTTTTTCTTGAATTAGGTAGTTTTTCTCACGGGAAATGTGGTTATATGTTTACTCTTTAAGGAATCCGATGTTTTTGGACTTAAGGTGCAGAAGAGTCTCACAAAAACATGATCGAATTGAGCATCACACTCTGATACGTAAAACATAAATTTTACTCCAATGGATTGAGTTCGACTTGACAAAATCTATAGATATACCCGAGAATAGTATGGAGCTACTTGTTCAACGTAGTTCACATGTGCAAAAAATACGAAACACACATTAGTACATTACATAAGAACATCTATAACTAATTAGCCTTAATCTTAGTAAAAATTTCTGAGAAATTATAGTGTGACCCCCCTGAATTTAAGCAACCAAAAATGATAAGACAATAATTGGGGTAAGTAACTTTATGAGAAAGTGATGATTAGTTTAAGGTCAAACAGAAAGAACGTAAATCCAGCTGACCACCATAAGCTTTTGCTTTATTTATAGGCTATAATAACTCTGTAACTCTACCTCTTAACCCACCCACCCTCTCATACAGGGCAAGGATAACTGGGTAATAAGGTACTCTGTTCCTTATTTCTATCATTAACTCATTATTGCATTTTCCTGTGGTCCCCATCATTAAGACTTCAACCCCATTGCTATTTATACCCAATTACATTCTTCCACGTTGGCATCCTTGTCAGCTCCATCTATTTTACACGTGGCTCTGTACATAAATTTAATTAGATTACTCCGTATCATGCAAATATGGTCATACTTGGAGTTTATATTGGCCCGTGTACCAAACCCATAATTTCATAATCAATTTAAAGTATGTTGAGATCAGTTTCTAACATGATCTCTGATTCTCTGGCAATTTAAGATAAATGATTATTGTTTTACATCTACCGTTCTTTAATTATAGTTACACTTCTATTTTGGTCCAAACTTTTTATAGTTATAAGACAACTTATTACGGAGTACGTACTTCCTTCGTCCTTTTTTAATCTTTAAGTTAGTGTTATGCACGCAATTGTCAATGTTCGTGTTAGACTTAACCCAAAGCCGGAGCGCGAATGAAGTTGGTCAACCTCTTTTTGGCGATTGAATAAGCTTCGTTCTGTAATATTGTTTTCATTCTTATCTAAATGCTGACATTGAGAATTTGTGAAAGATTTAATATCTTAATGGAAAGTGTGAAAGATTTAATGCCCCAATGAGTTTAATTGACTATAATCAGTAGCGGAGCCAGGGGTGCTTTAAGGGGGATCCTTGACCCCATTTGGAATATTATTTTTGTTAAATTTTCATTAATTTTTTTTTCTAAAAATACATAATTTTAGTTAAAATTTCATCAATTTTCAATAATGATTCCGCCACCTCGATTTTCTGTTTTTTTTCATCAATTAGTGACATTTGTGCTGCAATATAAAAAGAAATATTTCACACATAAAGAATTAACAGCAACTTTTGTGTAAAATTGCCTTACCGAAAAACCGCTTTGATTGCTTAACTAATTGGTTTCATTGTTTAACTAATTAGTTCAGTGCTTAACTAATTATTTACATTGCTTAACTAATTGATTCCAGTGCCTAACTAAATAGTTTCAATGCTTAATCAATTGGTTTCAGTGCTTAACTAATTGATTTTGGTGCTTAACTAATTGATTCAATTGTTAAACTTATATGGTCGTCCTATATAAAAAGTTTGTAAAGAACTAAAAGGGATCAGAAGTGAAGTTTTATATGAAACTTTTTATTTTTGTCTGAACTAATCTCAATCTTTGTGCTTAAAAATTACATATCACTCTCTTAGATCCTCCTCAATCTTCTTGACGTTGGGTCGGACTCGGACCCTTTATTTTCCTTTTCCTTAGTTAGTAGTTTTGGTTAATGTCGTGTTTTATGGTGACAAGGTACGGTGTGGTAGGTGTTTGAGAGGCGGTTTCAATGCATGATACAACAAGTATTATGATCTTGTTCATACAGGGCATAATTTACAGTAGAGATTTGACGTACGGAGTAGTAAAATGAGGGGCCATGGGAACTTGAGTAATTTGGTATAATACAAATATTGTTGGTGGGTGAGTTTTAGAATGATACAACAACACATATCCAATCTTTTCATTTTTTGTTCTACTCCATATTTTGGCACTGCCTAGCTCGTTCTTCCATGCATAACTATTTCATTTTGTTAAATTTTCTTAAAATAAAAAAAATTGATTTCAACCCTATATTTTGTTCCAATAACTTGATTTCATAAGGCGGGACCTCGAATTTGAATTGAATTCTATTCCGTATTTATTTACATTTTCCTAATCTTATTAGGTTTTTTGACTTTCTGCTTTTTTTACTCGTAAATTCTACTCCCTCCGTCTCGGAATACTCGACCCGGTTTGACCGGCACAGAGTTTAAGGGACTTGAATTGACTTATTTAATTTAATAGGTAGTAGTTGATAGTGGGGTATTATTTTAATGTAGTTAGTGGGAAATGTGTAAAGGGGTGGGGTTGGGGAAAGTAGGGGTTGAATTTTTAATTATTTTTTGTATGGAGTAGGGGGTAGGTGGGTTAATAGGGGTGGAGTGAGAAATAATATAATATTGTTAGAATATATCCATTTTTAGAAACAGGTCAAGTATTAAGGGACGGCCCGATAAGGAAAACAAGTCAAGTATTCCGGGACGGAGGGAGTAACAGACATGCCTTCATAGTTGGTGATTTTGGTGGCCCACTTCTTTTCCATGTTAATCTTCAATTCTCATTTGTAGTTTCTTTTTGTTTAAACTAAAAAAAGTAGTTACGGTTTTATGTCAATAACTTTTAAATAAATAAAAATATCTAGTAGGAAAGAGTATATAGTGTTGTGAGGTAATGGAAAGAAACAGAAGTTTATATCTGATACAAGTAAAATACAATACAAATTTTTGTGAAGCAAGTGTATTGCTCGTATCATTTGCAAAGGTAAAGCAAGGAGTATTTATAGCCAAATACTCTTACTATTCATGCCTAGTAGCTCTACTATTTACTAGGGTAGGTGGTAGAAAACATTGTGTAAAAATATGACATTCACCTAAGTATTAGTTACAATTGTTGACTCCTACAATTGTTGACTCTCAACACTCCCCCTTGAATGTCAGTTTAAGCATGGTGTCAGTTGCCTCATTACTTTATAGAACTCAGTGGAACCAAAAACCACTGTTAGGGGATAAAAGTCTATGATTATATGCTTTAGCATACTGTCTCATTAAAAACCTTGTCAGGAAAAACCCAGTGGGATAAAAACCTGATCGAAGGGAAAAAGAGTGCAGTGCATATAATACTCCCCCTCAATTTAATATAGCTCACGAAGACGACGCATTCCAATTTTGTGTACCAACTGCTCAAACCTCTTTGAAGGAAGAGATTTAGTAAACAAATCAGCAAGATTGTCTCACGATTGAATCTGTTGTACGTTTATCGTTCCTTCTTTTTGGAGATCGTGTGTGAAGAATAACTTTGGAGATATGTGTTTTGTTCGATCACCCTTGATGTACCCTTCAGTTACTTGTGCGATGCATGCAGTATTGTCTTCGTAGATGATGGTAGGATTTTCTGTTACTGAGTTCATTCCACATCCTTCTTGGATATTGCTGATCATTGACCTGAGCCATACACATTCTCGTCCAGCTTCATAAAGAGCAATCAATTCCGCATGGTTTGATGATGTAGCGGTCAATGTTTGTTTCGTTGATTTCCAAGATATTGCAGTACCCCCATAAGTGAACAAATATCCAGTTTGTGACTTGGCCTTCTGTGGGTCCGATAAGTATCCAGCATCTGCATATCCAATGAGGGTGGCATCTTTTCTTGACTGATAGAGTAGACCAAGATCTGGTTTTCCTCGTAGATAACGGAATAGATGCCTTATTCCATTCCAATGTCTCTTTGTTGGTAAATTGCTATACCTGGCTAACAAGTTCACTGAAAAAGCAATATCGGGTCTAGTATTGTTAGCTAAATACATTAAAGCGCCAATTGCACTTAGATATGGTACTTCAGGACCAAGAATTTCTTCATTTTCTTCTCGAGGTCTGAATGGATCATCTTTCATATTCAAAGATCGAACGATCATAGGGGAATTCATTGGATGTGATTTGTCCATGTAAAAGCGTTTTAGTACCCTTTCTGTGTAATTTGATTGATGGACAAAAATTCCCTCTTTCAAGTGCTCAATTTGTAGTCCAAGACAAAATTTGGTTTTTCCAAGATCTTTCATTTCAAATTCTTTCATCAAGTATTTTGCAGTTTGTTCAAGTTCTCGTGGAGTTCCAATGATATTTAAATCATCCACATATACTGCAATGATAGCGAATCCTGACTGGGATCGCTTAATGAAAACGCAGGGACTGATTTGGTTGTTTTTGAATCCTTCTTTCACAAGGTATTCACTAAGACGATTATGCCACATTCTTCCAGATTGTTTTAGCCCATAAAGTGACCTTTTCAGCTTTATGGAAAGCATTTCTTTAGGTTTGTGGTTTTCTGGTAATTTTAGTCCTTCAGGGACTTTCATATAAATGTCTGCGTCAAGTGACCCATATAAATATGCGGTCACAACGTCCATTAATCGCATTTGCAGTTCTTTCGAAACTGTCAAGCTTACCAGAAATCTTAGCGTAGTAGCATCAACTACTGGAGAATATGTCTCCTCATAATCAATCCCTGGTATTTGAGAGAAACCTTGGGCAACTAGCCTTGCCTTGTATCTTGTAACCTTATTGTTCTCATTCCTTTTTCTCACAAATACCCATTTGTGCCCGACAGGTTTTACACCCTTTGGTGTGGTGGATATTTTTCCAAAAACTTCTCGTTTTTCAAGGGATTTCAATTCTGCCTGAATTGCCTCTTTCCATTTTGGCCAATCATGTCTGCGACGACATTCATCCACTGTTTTCGGTTCAGGGTCATCATTATCAGATATCAATTCAATTGCAATGGAGTAAGAAAATATTTGATCTACGATAACGTTTTTCCGATTATAATGTTTCTTAGTTGAAACATAGTTCATTGAAATTTCATCGTCATCGACTTCTTTATGATTTTCTTCCACCTCTTTAGGAGGATCATCTTTATCAATATTTTCCTCTTCATCTGGTCTTTCATGACCTTCTTTTGGAGGATCAATATTGATTTCATTTGTTACTCTATCAGGCCTCTTTACTTTTCTTGGCTTAGAATCTTTTGAACCAAATGGCCTTCCACGTTTTCGTCGTGCCATAGACTCATTTTCAATGACCTTATTATCAGTGGGAATTTCAATGCGTGCAGGTGCATTCTCTGCTGGTATATGTGACTTTGTCACCTTCTTTGTGTCCGTGAATGCATCAGGCAATTGATTTGCAACACTTTGTAAATGAATAATTTTCTCGACTTCTTGCTCACATGAATTTGTTCGTGGATCAAATATTGACAGTTGTGTTGCATTCCATGTGATTTCAATCTCCTTTTTCCTTGGGTCCACTTTCTCTCCCCCTAAGGCTGGGAATACTGACTCATTAAAATGACAGTCAGCAAACCTTGCCTTAAATAAATCGCCAGTCATTGGCTCAAGGTATCTAATTATGGATGGGGACTCATACCCAACATAAATTCCCAGCCTTCTTTGTGGACCCATTTTTGTGCGTTGGGGTGGAGCAATGGGAACATACACGGCACAACCAAATATTTTTAGATGTGAGACATTTGGTTCTCGACCATATACCAACTGTAGAGGTGAAAACTCATGATAAGCTGTCGGTCTCAATCTTATTAATGTTGCCGCGTGTAAAATAGCATGGCCCCGAGCAGATGATGGTAATTTTGATTGCATTAACAATGGTCTTGCAATCCATTGTAGCCTCTTGATCAGTGACTCAGCGAGACCATTTTGTGTATGTACATGAGCCACTGGATGTTCAACAACAATCCCAATCGACATGCAATAATCGTTAAAAGTTTGGGATGTAAATTCCCCAGCATTGTCGAGTCTTATTTTCTTTATTGTGTGGTCTGGGAATTGATTTCGTAATTTGGTGATCTGGGCAAGTAGAATTGCAAATGCAACATTTCTACTTGACAAGAGACTCACATGTGACCATCGTGTTGAAGCATCGATCAATACCATAAAATATCTGAATGGTCCACTTGCAGGATTAATTGGCCCGCAAATATCTCCCTGAATTCTTTCTAAAAATGATGGAGATTCAGTGGCAATTTTGTTTTTGGATGGCCTTATAATCAGTTTTCCAAGCGAGCATGCAGAGCATGTCAATTCATTTGATCGGGGTATTTTAACATTCCTTATTGAATGCCCGATTGAATTTGCTACAATCTTGTGCATCATTCCTGTTCCAGGATGACCGAAACGGTCATGCCATAATGTAAGCAAATTCTTGTTATCTAACTTCTTGTTAGATATCATATTTATTTCAATTGGTCGTATATCCATACGATATAGCCCTGAAGAGTATGCTGGCAATTTCTCATAAATATGTTTCTTGCCACATTTTTCTGCCGTGAGGCATAAATATTCTTTTTGATCCACTGTCATAGTTTCTAGATGATATCCATTTTGACGCACATCTTTGAAACTTAAGAGATTTCTTCGAGATTTACTCGAATATAAAGCGTCATTAATAGTCAATTTTGTTCCATTTGTGAGCACAATGCAAGCTTTTCCGGATCCTTCTATTAGCTTTGCTGTCCCGGAAATTGTATTGACATTTGCTTGGTACATTGTTAGTTTTGAAAAATACTTCCCATCTTTTAAGATAGTATGTGTTGCTGCACTGTCCAGAAGACATTGGTACTTGGAATCAACTTCATGTAGATTCATATCTTCATAAATAAATATGCAATTAGTTTAGAGAAACGATTATAATAAAATACTTTATTCATGAAAATTGGAAATTCATAACAAGGTAATCGAAAAATACATAAGAAAATATATAAAAACGATACATGACATAGTTTAGATGGGGTATTTATATGTTACTATTATCCCCAAATATCAGATCATTGCCACTGTCAGGGTTATCATTGAAGAAATCAGATACATCAAAGCTTGGCCCTGAGGGATTATCCTCATCTACATAATTTGCCTCAGCAACTTTTCCTTTGCCTTTTATGGAGGCTTGGTACAGATCTACCAAATATTTTGCAGTACGGCATGTTTTCCCCCAATGGCCAGTCATGCCACATCTAAAACATGTGTCTTTCTCTTTTGAGGGGGTGTGCTTTTGATTTCCTTGTTGATGCCCTTTGTGATTATTATTTCTAGGGCCCAGATAACCCCTGCCACGACCACGACCACGGCCACGGTGGTTTCCGCGTCCTCTACCGCGGTGGTTAAATCTTCCACGTCCACCTCTATGGGCAACATTTGCCTCAGGTGGGTTTGAGCTTTCAACGGCATTCGCTTCATTGAATGCCATAGACCCAGTTGGTCTAAGATTATGGTTCTTTAACAGAAGATCATTATTCTGTTCAGCAACCAACAATAGAGAAATCAGCTCAGAATATCTCTTAAAGCCCCTCTCTCGGTATTGCTGTTGCAATAGAATATTATTCGCATGAAAGGTGGAGAGGGTTTTCTCTATCATTTGATCTTCTGTGACCGCTTGATCACAGTATCTCAGCAATGATACAATTTTGAATAACGTGGAATTATATTCACTAACACATTTAAAATCCTGGAACCTTAGATTAGTCCAGTCAAATTGAGCCTTTGGCAGGAGCATCCTTTTATGGTGTCCATATCTTTCTTTAAGACTATCCCACAACTCTTTGGGATTCTCCACCATCAGATATTCAGTTTTCAGGCTATCATGTAAATGATGCCTTATGAGGACTGTGGCTTTGGCCTTTTCCTGCTCGGTGGCAGTTTTGATTTCTGTGGTGCCTGGAACCATTATATCTTTTATGGTATGATCCAGTCCTTGGGCCTTTAAGTTCATCTGTGCATCAACAGTCCATTCCAGAAAATTGTGCCCAAACAAGTCTAGCACATTGAATTGTCTTTTCATCAAATCTCCCATTTTAACTACAATCAAATAATCATTAAACTTAGTAATCAAGATTATAATTAATTAATCATATTCATAATAATTAACTATTAAAATTTTATGTTTCCTTCTCCCCCTTAGTTTATTATTATGAATCCCACATAAATAAATCAAATAATTCATGGTAATGACGTTAATTAAAAGCGAAAAAAAATAATGATAACATTAATAATAATATTATACATATGGTTAAAAAAAATTAAAAATGCGACAAAATGTAATTAATACATCAAAATGGAGAATGAAGTACTACAAAAAAATGGAGATCTTCATTTGTTGAAAATTATGAAAATCATTAATTCCATAAGAAGGACTACTAAGGCCATCATTAAAACAAAATATTGTTTTAATTTTCTTAAATCTTCCTCGAAGGTGAAGACGTGTGGAGGGTCGGGGTTGCCGGCCGGAAACATGTTTGATCGGAAAATTGGAGGAGAAAAAATTTGTGTGGTTTTGGATAAAAAGTAAGAAGGAGATAAGATGTTGTGTGGTGAAAATGGTGTTAGGTTATGATACATATGATAATACATAAATCATGCGGAAACAACCATTAAGCCAGGAATACATATTATTTACACATAATCATATAGCATAATTTAGATGCATACTTTTGTTGCGTGCCTTCCCTAGCTGCGCCCGAACCGAACAAGAACAAGTCTTTAGGACTCCAAGTGTCGTCCCTCCGTAGATAGTCCACAGCACGTCCGGATCCGCCTTAAGATTGACCAACTAGAATCGCCCTTAAGGTACTAGAATTTTCGGCACTCTTAGGTAAGAAATATGGCTGAATTTTTCTCTCAAAACTCACTTTGAATACTTGAATTAATCTCTGAAAATATGTGACCCTAGGCACGTATTTATAGAGTTATGGAAAGTGAATTGGAATCCTAGTAGGATACGAATTAATTAAACTTAGAATCCTACAAGAACTCTAATTAATTAATTTATCCTTTTAGGAATAGGATTTTAATCATATACTAATTCTAATAGTTTTAGGAAGCGTGCATGAACACAAACTCACACACACACGGCAGCCACGATGGGCCGCCCATGCGTGTGTGTGCGAGCAGCAGCCCATGCAGCGAGGCCATGGCCTTGGCGCGCGCTGGGCCTGCCTTGCGGTGGGCCTGGGCGCTGCCTTGGCTGGGCGCGCGTTTGGCTGGGCGCGCGTTTGGCTTGCTAGGCGATGGCCCAACTTCGTGCTGGGCCTTCGTCCGGCAGGCCTCGTCCGATGCTAATTCGTACGATACGATTCCGATTAAATTCCTGGTTCCGGAATTCATTTCCGATACGAACAATATTTAATATTTCCGATTCCGGAATCAATTTCCGTTTCGAACCAATATTTAATATTTCCGTTTCCGGAATTATTTTCCGATTCCGATAATATTTCCGATTCTGACAATATTTCCGTTTCCGGCAATATTTCCGATTCTGGTAATATTTCCATTTCCGATAATATTTTCCGATACGTACCATGTTTCCGTTTCCGGCAACATCTACGACTTGGATAATATTTATATTTCCGATACGATCCATATTCCCGTTTCCGGCAATATCATCGTTTCCGGAGTATTCATTTCTTGCCTGTGACGATCTCAGCTCCCACTGAAACCAAGATTCGTCGATTCTGAATATCCATAGATGGAGTATCTAATGCCATTAAATACTTGATCCGTTTACGTACTATTTGTGTGACCCTACGGGTTCAGTCAAGAGTAAGCTGTGGATTAATATCATTAATTCCACTTGAACTGAAGCGGCCTCTAGCTAGGCATTCAGCTCACTTGATCTCACTGAATTATTAACTTGTTAATTAATACTGAACCGCATTTATTAGACTTAACATAGAATGCATACTTGGACCAAGGGCATTATTTCCTTCAGTCTCCCACTTGTCCTTAGGGACAAGTGTGCATTTCCTAATTCCTTTGTCGCTCGATGCTTGCTCTTGAACATAAGGTAAGAGTTGTCATCCTTATTATGTCCAGAGGTGTTCCTCGGTTTCAGAGTTCAACTGATCAAATAAACAGATAATCATAGCCTATGATTCATCCGAGCACGGCCATGCATTTCACAGTTTCTAGCTCTCCGAGTGGCCTTGTACAACTTTTAAGCATCTCATCCCGATTTATGGGAGGACAATCCCAATCTTGCGATCTTGAGATTAGACTTCGTTTGATAGGTGATTACCTGAGCGTTGCCTTTATAGCCTCCTTTTACGGTGCGACGGTTGGTCAACGTCAAAGCAACCAGTTCTCAAACAAGTAATCTCAAATCACTCAGGTATTGAGGATTTAGTGTCTAATAATTTTAATGAAATTTACTTATGACAGATTTTCATCTCTTACAGTAAAGTTTCATAGGTCTTGTTCGATACTAGTCTTCCCAAAGTAAGTATCTATGCAAATGATTATGACATTGCCATGTCCACATAGTTCAAGAAACAGAACTACTAGTCATCTTGCATTCTAGTCGTCTAACGTTTTCTATGCGTCCAATTTTATAGAAAACTCCGACTAGGGACCATTTTCAACCTTTGACATTCAAGTTCACTTGATAGACATTTCTTAGTCACAGGACTGGTCCTGACAGTCTATCTTGAATATATCGTCAAATTGAAGGGACTCATCATTTAATAAACCACAAATTAAATGGAAAAATGAATTCTTTTCATTTATTGTGAATGATTAACCAATAATGTTTTACAAAGATTTAAACTCTAAAACTTCAAAACATTAAACAGAGACATCAAAGCCATTCTCCAATATGCTTGATTCCCATAGCTGCAGTGTGCGAGTTGTGCTTCGCCTGCGGCAGGGGTTTAGTTAATGGATCTGATATGTTGTCATCAGTTCCAATTTTGCTTATCTCGACTTCTTTTCTTTCAACGAACTCTCGTAGAAGGTGAAATCTACGAAGTACATGCTTGACTCTCTGGTGGTGTCTAGGCTCTTTTGCCTGTGCAATAGCTCCGTTATTGTCACAATACAGGGCTATTGGTCCTTTAATGGAGGGGACTACACCAAGTTCACCTATGAACTTCCTTAGCCATATAGCTTCCTTTGCTGCTTCATGTGCAGCAATGTACTCCGCTTCAGTTGTAGAATCCGCAATGGTGCTTTGCTTAGCACTTTTCCAACTTACTGCTCCTCCGTTGAGGCAGAAGACAAACCCAGACTGTGATCTGAAATTATCTTTGTCGGTTTGGAAACTTGCGTCCGTATAGCCTTTAACAATTAATTCATCATCTCCACCATAGACCAGGAAGTCATCTTTGTGCCTTTTCAGGTACTTCAGAATGTTCTTGGCAGCAGTCCAATGCGCCTCTCCTGGGTCTGACTGGTATCTGCTCGTAGCACTGAGTGCGTACGCAACATCCGGGCGTGTACATATCATAGCATACATTATTGAACCAATCAATGATGCATATGGAATCCCATTCATTCGTCTACGCTCATCGAGTGTTTTTGGGCACTGAGTCTTGCTTAGAGTCATTCCATGAGACATGGGTAGGTAGCCTCGCTTGGAGTCCGCCATCTTGAACCTATCAAGCACCTTATTGATATAAGTGCTTTGACTAAGTCCAATCATCCTTTTAGATCTATCTCTGTAAATCTTGATGCCCAATATGTACTGTGCTTCTCCTAGATCCTTCATCGAAAAACATTTCCCAAGCCAAATCTTGACAGAGTTCAACATAGGAATGTCATTTCCGATAAGTAATATGTCGTCGACATATAATACTAGGAAAGCGATTTTGCTCCCACTGACCTTCTTGTATACACAAGATTCGTCTGCGTTCTTGATGAAACCAAAGTCACTGACTGCTTCATCAAAACGTATATTCCAGCTCCTGGATGCCTGCTTCAATCCGTAGATTGATTTCTTTAGCTTGCATACCTTTTTAGCATTCTTTGGATCCTCAAAACCTTCAGGTTGTGTCATAAACACAGTTTCTGTTAAAACGCCGTTTAAGAAAGCAGTTTTGACATCCATCTGCCATATTTCGTAATCGTAATATGCAGCGATTGCTAACATTATCCGAATAGACTTTAGCATTGCAACTGGTGAAAAGGTTTCATCGTAATCCACACCGTGGACTTGCCTGTAACCTTTTGCAACCAATCTAGCTTTGAAAACTTCAAGTTTCCCATCCTTGTCCTTTTTCAGTTTGAAAACCCATTTGCTTCCAATGGCTTGGTAGCCATCTGGCAAATCGACCAAATCCCATACTTGGTTTTCAGACATGGAGTCTAATTCAGATTGCATGGATTCTTGCCATTGCTTGGAGCTAGGGCTCGTCATAGCTTGTTTGTAAGTCGCAGGTTCATCACTTTCAAGTAATAGAACGTCATAGCTCTCGTTCGTCAAAATACCTAAGTACCTTTCCGGTTGAGATCTATATCTTTGCGATCTACGCGGGGTAACATTTCTAGATTGACCATGATTCTCACCAGATTCTTCTAAAGATCTCTGAGCTTCATCCTGAATGTCATCTTGAGCATTCTCTAGAGTTTGTTGTTCGACTCGAATTTCTTCGAGGTCTACTTTTCTCCCACTTGTCATTTTGGAAATGTGATCTTTCTCCAAAAAGACACCATCTCGAGCAACAAACACTTTGTTCTCAGATGTATTGTAGAAGTAATACCCCTTTGTTTCCTTTGGATAGCCCACAAGGATACATTTGTCAGATTTTGGATGAAGTTTGTCTGAAATTAATCGTTTGACGTATACTTCACATCCCCAAATCTTAAGAAAAGACACATTTGGAGGCTTCCCAAACCATAATTCGTATGGAGTCTTTTCGACAGCTTTAGACGGAGCTCTATTTATAGTGAGTGCAGCTGTATTTAGTGCATGTCCCCAAAATTCTAATGGAAGTTCGGCCTGACCCATCATTGACCTGACCATGTCTAGCAAGGTTCTGTTCCTCCGTTCTGACACACCGTTCCATTGTGGTGTTCCAGGAGGAGTCAATTCTGATAGAATTCCACATTCTTTCAGATGGTCATCAAATTCATAGCTCAGATATTCACCGCCTCTATCAGACCGCAGTGCCTTAATCTTCTTGCCTAATTGATTCTCTACTTCACTCTGAAATTCCTTGAATTTGTCAAAGGATTCAGACTTATGCTTCATTAGGTAGACATAACCATACCTACTGAAGTCATCAGTGAAAGTGATAAAGTAGCTGAAACCACCTCTAGCATTTGTACTCATTGGTCCACATACATCTGTATGGATTAAACCCAATAGTTCATTTGCTCTTTCTCCAACTTTAGAGAAAGGTTGCTTTGTCATTTTGCCAAGTAAACATGATGCGCATTTACCATAATCCTCTAAGTCAAATGGTTCTAGAATTCCTTCCTTTTGAAGTCTTTCTAAGCGTTTCAAGTTTATATGGCCTAATCGACAATGCCACAGATAGGTGAGATCTGAATCATCCTTTTTGGCCTTTTTGGTATTTATGTTATATACTTGTTTGTCGTGATCTAATAAATAAAGTCCATTGACTAATCTAGCAGATCCATAAAACATCTCTTTAAAATAAAACGAACAACTATTGTCTTTTATTAAAAAGGAAAATCCCTTAGCATCTAAGCAAGAAACTGAAATGATGTTTTTAGTAAGACTTGGAACATGGAAACATTCTTCCAGTTCCAAAACTAGCCCGGAGGGCAACGACAAATAGTAAGTTCCTACAGCTAATGCAGCAATCCGTGCTCCATTTCCCACTCGTAGGTCGACTTCACCCTTGCTTAACTTTCTACTTCTTCTTAGTCCCTGTGGATTGGAACATAAGTGTGAGCCACAACCTGTATCTAATACCCAAGAATTTGAATTAGCAAGTATACAGTCTATAACGAAAATACCTGAAGATGGAACGACTGTTCCGTTCTTCTGATCTTCCTTTAGCTTCAAGCAATCTCTCTTCCAATGCCCCTTCTTCTTGCAGTAGAAGCATTCGGATTCAGAAGTGGGTTGACTGACCTTCCTCTTTACAGATTTGGCGCCAGTTTGCTTAGTTGGGCTGGCCTTGTTGCCACCTTTCTTAGCATTCCTCTTCTTTCCAGATTTCTTGAACTTGCCCCCACGCACCATAAGCACATCCTGCTTATCACTTTTGAGCGTCTTTTCAGCGGTCTTCAGCATACCGTGAAGCTCAGTGAGCGTTTTGTCCAGACTATTCATACTGTAGTTCAGTTTGAACTGATCATACCCGCTATGAAGAGAATGGAGGATGGTGTCTATAGCCATTTCCTGAGAAAACTGCTGATCCAGCCGACTCATATTCTCAATGAGTCCAATCATTTTGAGAACATGTGGACTTACGGGCTCGCCTTTCTTAAGCTTGGTCTCAAGAATTTTCCTATGAGTCTCGAATCTTTCGACTCGAGCCAGATCTTGGAACATGTTCTTCAACTCACTGATGATTGTGAAAGCATCTGAGTTGATGAACGTTTTCTGCAGATCCGCACTCATGGTGGCGAGCATTAGACATTTCACATCCTTGTTGGCATCAATCCAACGATTGAGGGCTGCCTGAGTGACCCCGTTGCCTGCGGCTTCGGGCATCGCCTCATCTAGGACATACTCCTTTTCTTCCTGCATAAGAACTATTTGCAAGTTCCTTTGCCAGTCAAGGAAGTTTTTCGCGTTCAACTTCTCCTTTTCGAGAATTGATCGAATGTTGAATGAATTGTTGTTTGCCATATTAAAAACTACAATTGAAAAGAATAAACAAATAAATAATCATTCACAGTTTCTCTTAATAAACTTAAATTCTAGCATACATGCATAATTCAATGTTTATTAAGCATTTTATTCAAGTTATGTGTTCCGGCAGGTGTGAATAAAATGATTCCAAGATCCTAAAATCATTGAAGAACTAAGCACAGTTTGTCGACTTAATCCTAGAACATCTTAGGTAAGCAAAAGCCTTTTGCTAATAGTCTAGAAACTATTCTTGGTTGATAGGTACGTCTAAGAACTTATTAGGTAAACCTATCGATTTTGCCACGACATAAAAGGACTCCTTACTTATATCGTTGAGTTTCACCAAAACTAACATGTACTCACAATTATTTGTGTACCTTGCCCCTTTAGGACCAATAAGTAACACCTCGCTGAGCGAAAACTATTACTAGATTGATGTAAAGGATATCCAAGCAAGTGTATATTTTGGCATGGCACCTTTTAACTCAATTTTTAAGTTTGGAACTTAAGGCTCTTACTATGTTGGTTAGATTTTAAGTGAACTAAAATCCTTAATCATGCAACATAATCAAGCTTTTGATCTCATGCATTTTAAGACATATTTAAAAGCAATAAATAACTTAAAACATGCATAAGATAAATGTGATCTAGTATGGCCCGACTTCATCTTGAAGCTTTGACTTCAAAGTCCGTTTTGAAAATCTCCGTGGGAGGCACCATTTTCTTCAAATAGGATAAGCTATAACTAATTACAACTATTTGATGGTACGCAGACCATATTTGAATTGAAAAATAACTTTGGTACTTTAGACCAATTACATTCAAATTAATGGTACGCAGACCATATTTTCTATCCTATTTGGGCCATACTAGTCACTTCATAACCTGCAAAACAGTACATATACAATATATACCATTCACCCATTCATTATCATGAATGGCCCACATAGCTGGTTAGTAAAACACATTATGCATCACGTAAACATTTGCAGCAATTAATCAAGGGCACCAATAATCTACCAATTATTCAGTCCTTATTAATTCTAATCAAGTTGTTTTAACCTTAATGATTTGTAGACCTAATCAAGAGTTTATGACTAAAAGGGCTCCCACTTAAACCAATAAATTCATATGCTTTACTAATTTTAAACATAAAAATGTATTTCAAGTCTAACCGGAAACATACAAATTTAATTAAAATTTAAAGCTCATATAAATTTATAATTGAATCCAAAAAGTTTAATTTAATTTCAGTCGTATTTAAATTAATTCATGATTTTAATTTTAGTAAAATAATTAGAATAAATAAAATTTATTATAATTACAATATTCAAAATTAAAATCCAAGAAAATAATTTAAATTATTAATTTTAAAATTAATTAAAATTACGTAAACTGAAAAATTTCAAATTAAACATTCAAAACGATCTAATCGCAACGCAAACACCCTACGCATCGCACGCCCATGGGCCGCACGCACACAACCATCGCTGGCCATGTGCGCGCAGCCCATGCGCTCGTCGCATAGCTGCTGCATCTTCCATCGCAAGCCATCGCACGCTATGGTGCTCGCTGCGCGCGCGCCAGCGCTCGACGCACGCGAGCCATCGCTCGCTGTGCGCGCTCGCCAGCACTCGCTGCGCGTGCTCCATCGCTCGCTGTGCGCGCGAGCCATTGCTCGCTGTGCGCGCGAGCCATCGCTCGCTGTGCGCGCGAGCCATCGCTCGCTGTGCGCGCGAGCATTCGCTGGGCGCAGCGCTCGTGGCACGCGAGCTTGCGCTCGCTGCGCGCGAGGCAGTGCGCGTCGTGGCGCAGCTCGCTTGCTGCCCACACGCGACTGCCTTGGCTTGCCTTTCGCCCATGCCCATTCGTCCATAGCTCGTGGCCCACGACACAAGGCAGGGCTGCTGCCTTGTGCTCGTGCACCATGCCTTGCTCATTGCATTCGTGCCGCACGGGCGACGAGCTCCCTTGCTCGTCGTCGCATGCCCGCACTATACAACACCCCTTAAGGGTAACACGAAGCGTCCATTGCTTTGTGCGTGCAAGTTATATGAACGAATCGCATGACAAATTAATAAATAATACTAATTTCATAATTTTAGGGCGAAAAATCGAAAATTTATTTTTCAATTGATTTCCGATTATTACGGATTCAAGCCTAGGTCATAAAAATTTAAAATTTATCATAAATTTACAATTTTTATGGTGGTTTTTAATCATAGGTTTCTAATTAAATTATAATTAATTATGAAAATCAAATTAATTCTAAATTATTCTAATTTTCAACAAATTAATCATAATTACAAATTAGATTGCATAATTAACAAGGCTAGGCATTCAAACTTGTTAAACATATACAGTAGGTCAATCAAAAATTCAAGATTTATCAACAAGAATCGCAAATATTTAATTTAACATCTTAAATTTACGAAATTTTGCATTCGAAAAACTAAAACCTTCGAAAAGTCATAGTTAGGCTTCGAATTTGAGAATTCTGGGTTCGGCATGAGTAACGAAATTGACACAAAAATCACTCGATTTGGAATTGACACAAAAATCACTCGATTTGGATGAGTAACGAAAAAACTGCCGAAAAACTGCGTACGTATAATTAAATAAACGCAATTTGCAATTAATTAACAATTACGAAAATTAATCACCCCTTTTAATTCATGCAAATTTGTAATATTTAACCATGTTCATGCAATTTAGATTATGAAAATAATAAGGGGCTCGTGATACCACTGTTAGGTTATGATACATATGATAATACATAAATCATGCGGAAACAACCATTAAGCCAGGAATACATATTATTTACACATAATCATATAGCATAATTTAGATGCATACTTTTGTTGCGTGCCTTCCCTAGCTGCGCCCGAACCGAACAAGAACAAGTCTTTAGGACTCCAAGTGTCGTCCCTCCGTAGATAGTCCACAGCACGTCCGGATCCGCCTTAAGATTGACCAACTAGAATCGCCCTTAAGGTACTAGAATTTTCGGCACTCTTAGGTAAGAAATATGGCTGAATTTTTCTCTCAAAACTCACTTTGAATACTTGAATTAATCTCTGAAAATATGTGACCCTAGGCACGTATTTATAGAGTTATGGAAAGGGAATTGGAATCCTAGTAGGATACGAGTTAATTAAACTTAGAATCCTACAAGAACTCTAATTAATTAATTTATCCTTTTAGGAATAGGATTTTAATCATATACTAATTCTAATAGTTTTAGGAATCGTGCATGAACACAAACTCACACACACACGGCAGCCACGATGGGCCGCCCATGCGTGTGCGTGCGAGCAGCAGCCCATGCAGCGAGGCCATGGCCTTGGCGCGCGCTGGGCCTGCCTTGCGGTGGGCCTGGGCGCTGCCTTGGCTGGGCGCGCGTTTGGCTGGGCGCGCGTTTGGCTTGCTGGGCGATGGCCCAACTTCGTGCTGGGCCTTCGTCCGGCAGGCCTCGTCCGATGCTAATTCGTACGATACGATTCCGATTAAATTCCTGGTTCCGGAATTCATTTCCGATACGAACAATATTTAATATTTCCGATTCCGGAATCAATTTCCGTTTCGAACAAATATTTAATATTTCCGTTTCCGGAATTATTTTCCGATTCCGGTAATATTTCCGATTCTGACAATATTTCCGTTTCCGGCAATATTTCCGATTCTGGTAATATTTCCATTTCCGATAATATTTTCCGATACGTACCATGTTTCCGTTTCCGGCAACATCTACGACTTGGATAATATTTATATTTCCGATACGATCCATATTCCCGTTTCCGGCAATATCATCGTTTCCGGAGTATTCATTTCTTGCCTGTGACGATCTCAGCTCCCACTGAAACCAAGATCCGTCGATTCCGAATATCCATAGATGGAGTATCTAATGCCATTAAATACTTGATCCGTTTACGTACTATTTGTGTGACCCTACGGGTTCAGTCAAGAGTAAGCTGTGGATTAATATCATTAATTCCACTTGAACTGAAGCGGCCTCTAGCTAGGCATTCAGCTCACTTGATCTCACTGAATTATTAACTTGTTAATTAATACTGAACCGCATTTATTAAACTTAACATAGAATGCATACTTGGACCAAGGGCATTATTTCCTTCAAATGGGACGGGTAATCCCCCTTTTATAAGGGATAAATCATGATTGTATTATACAATTTGTTACAGTAAACTGGTATATTATAGTCTAAAGAGGTTAATAGTTTTATTACTTACTACCAAAAAAATATCACTGTGGATTTGAAAAGAAATAATGGATATATAGAATTAAAATGGTAAAAAGATATCCCCCGGGATGCAAGCTGTAATGGTCCGAGAACCCTAGTCTGTTTAAGAGATCGTGGGTTCGAAAAACAAAAATAAAGATGTAGCTGAAAATAAAGGCTACATCGTTTTTACCAAAAAAAAATTATTTTATTTTAAGTATAGTCTAGCTATATGCATGTAGGCATGCAAAGGAATAGTATATATATGTAATGATAATGCATGGCTAATATTACTATGCATGAATGAGAAAAAAAACAACCAAGTGTCATAAATGTAGTACACAAGCATATTCTCCTTTTACCAAGTTGATCATAATATCGGTAGCAATGTGAACTCTCTTTTATGATTAAAGCGGGTGTTTAGAGTTTCTGATATAGAGGATCCCAAATATGGGCAACTATAGAGCATACTCCTCAAAATATTTTGTTAAGAATATATACTACATTTTATAAAAAAAATTGAGTAACAGGTAAAAAATATACCTGAGGAAAATTCGTGCTGATAACGTGTTGTGAGGTAATAGAAAGAAACAGAAGTTTATATCTGATACAAGTAAAATACAATACAAACTTTTGTGAAGCAAGTGTATTGCTCGTATCATTTGCAAAGGTAAAGCAAGGAGTATTTATAGCCAAATACTCTTACTATTCATGCCTAGTAGCTCTACTATTTACTAGGGTAGGTGGTAGAAAACCTTGTGTAAAAATATTGCATTCACCTAAGTATTAGTTACAATTGTTGACTCCTACAATTGTTGACTCTCAACATATAGGGAATTGAAATGGCTTTGACACTGCCGTTTGCAAGTCTATAATTACTCGTAAGGAAGGTCAAAATCTATCCGAGAGTATTAGATCTTTCAAAGTGTTGTTAGCATAAGAGCAACTCCAGTGATCGGCTAAAATCATACTTCCTCCTAAACCTGATCAAGATGAGCCCGGCCCAGCCCGCACGAAATTTTTGCGGGGTTGGGCAGAATTTTTCGGCCCGGGATCCGGGCCTGACCCGACCTGACCCGGAAATTTTATTTTTTTGGGCGGGTTTGGGAAACACAAAAATACACTTTTTAGTTATAAATTTGGTCCGGCCCGAAAATGGCCCGAAAAGCCCGGTATTTTAGGCCCGAAAATAGTGGGTTTGGGTACAAAAAATTGGCCTGAATCTTGGGCCCGGTCCGACATAGCGGGCTGGTTTTTTATGCCCAAACCCGGCCCGGCCCGCCGTTTGATCAGGTCTACTTCCTCCATTTTGTAATAATTGCACCATCTTGGTTTTGGCACTATTCACATATTCTTATATAGTTATTTTTTGTGATTTATATGTAAGGAAAAATATATTCATTGGGGTCTTGTTAGATTCGTCTTACAATATATATTAGTGGTTAAAACAGTGCATTGATAAGCGTGAAATCTCAGATGGTGCAATTAAAAAAAATGGAGGAAGTATTATAACTTGTGATGCTAGTATACTACTGTAGGCATTAAAAATTTGGTAAATGCCATGTCATCATTTTTTGTCCCGAAAAAGTCAAATATTGACTTCTATTATTTAAATGTCAGATAAATTGTTTAATTTGGGTTATAAATCAAATAGGCCCACCGAGCGTGCCAATTTTGTTCACATTATTTTGATTCTATTATTTTTGCAGACTCGTAAATTTGTGTTTACAACTACATCAACTTTCTAAGCTACACAATTCCCACCTATTGCAAATCGGTAACTTTTGTGTAAGACCGCCTTACCGGAAAGACCACTTTGATTGTTTAACTAATTGGTTCTATTGGTTAACTAATTAGGTCTAGTGCTTAACTAATATTTTCATTGTTTAACTAATTTGTTTCAGTGCTTAACTAATTAATTCAAGTGTTTAACTAATTGATTTCATTACTTAACTTATATGACATCAACGTGGTCTTTCGTGTAAGACCGCCTTATATAAAAGTTTAATGGTCGGCTACTTGCCAATTGTTATTTTTTTTACATTTTTAAGTAAAATTTTGTTTGTCATATTTTTTCAAGCTAAGTAACTCTACAAAGCCAATTCTATGTGCAACAATGATTTAGCTACTAGTTAAATATGTAAGAAGCTTAATATTTGCAAACATCTCTCTATAATCAACTATTAGAGGTGCTTTTATGGCAATCAATAAAAACATACGAGTAACCCACCTACAAAAGATGAGTAACTATTTCAATTCGGAAAAAAAAAAAAAAAACATACGAGTACAAGTATTTCTTACAATCGTGGGCATGATCGTATGCCGAATTGTGCTTATAGCTAGAGCTGTAAATTTCAGAGACTAGATAAGAGTCAAAGAAACGTAAATAATGGGCTTGACCTAAAATAGGGGGTAGCAAAAGAAAAGAAAAGAAAAGAAAACATCCTCTAGATGACCAAAAAGGTGACTATTATTCTACTAATCTATTGGATGTGCTTTTATGATGTCGTAAAAGTTGTCCAAAAGCGGATCTAATTAAAGCTTTTTAGTTTTTACCCTTTGGAATTTGGGATTTGCATTTTTTAAATATTTGTACCACTTTTTTACAGAAAACTACGCACTACAATTTATTCACCTCCACCTCTCTCTTGAAAAGTTTAAGGGGGGCAAATCTATCTCATTCCAGAGCTAGAGTGTCCGTACTAAATTTGACTTTGCATTCTAGTAGTAGGATTTCAAACAATCAAACGTAAACATCCCTTATTCTTATGGAATTTCAAAATTCATTCATAAATTTATACATAAAAATAATATTTGATAGATTCGTACCGGCATAAAGACGAATTGAACGAATTGAACGAATTGAAATTATATGAATTTTTCTGAAGTCATTTATGTTAGCTAATCTAAACTTACTGGATCTGATTATAACTTACAAATATATCTAATACGAACTTATTAAACTTGATTGGGCCTCGTAGAAACTTATATGAACCTATTGGGCCTGAATCCTGCTTTTGAAAGGTGGTATAAAAACACCCTTGTTTAAATTGATCCACTTCTATGAGGTCGTTTGGTTTATTGTAGGAAGTACTGTAAAATTTCCTAGGAAGAAATTTCTCCCATGTACTGAGCATTTCTTAGGAAGTGTATGATTATGTTTGGTTAAACATAGGAAATAATTCTCATGACAAGTACGTTCCACTTACATTTTGTAGGAAGTGTGACTTCACCACCATTTTATACGTCAACTAAACAATACTATGGGTTGTTTGGTTGACAACTAAAAATGAGGAAAGTGAAATTTCATGGGAATTTATAGATAGGGTAGTTGTTTGGTTGACATAAAAAGGTAAAAATGGAGGAAGTTAGAATTCCTACAGAACATGGGAATTGAAGTAAATTACTTAACCCTCCTTGGTCAATCAAAATTCATGGAAAATTCTAATTCTCATGTTGTCAACCAAACAACTTGAGGAAATTCCCATGAATTTAACAAGGGAAGTAATTTTTCTTGAATTACAATTTTCTATACCAAACAAGCCCATGCTTCCCATGGTTTTTTCATGTCAACCAAACATCACCTATGTAAGCTCCTCATTTACCTTCACAAGTTGCCGATAACGATACACTGATAATGCCACTTCCTAATCCGATTGGCTTGAGAAATTGTTATGCATTCTCTCCACCTGAAATCTCCTGGACTTATCTGAACTAAACTTAACTTATTAGATCTAAATAGACTTTATTGGAACTGAAGTCCAATTTTATACGGAGTACTTTGTAATTCATAGATTATTTACCATCTGGTTGATAACTCTATATTTATATTAGTGTAAATTTTGAATTTGAAAAAATAAAATAAGATCTCTTGCATCTAGGATGAGGGAGGAACAAGAGACAGTAAAAAAATAAAAAAAAATAAAAATAAAAAAGGGTACGTACAAGGTTAATAAATGCAAGACATGGAAGAGATAGGTGAAATGATGAAGGCAAAGAGCTTTGGCTGATGTGCATGAACGCCGTACAAATAAGGGTAAGAAATTAAAAGTAGTCAGTCAGTAAGAAAGAAAGAACGGAAGCCCAAAAATAATAAGGTAATGATGATAAATAAGTTTGGTCATTGTATTATCTCGTGTCAACTGTCAATTCCCATTCCTTCTTCTTTTAAGGGGGAAAAAAAAAACATTTCATCACTTTTTGTGTCCAATATTTTTGTTTGACCATTGGGACAAATATTCAAGTTTAGAATGCATTTAAAGTTTAGTTAGTTATTAGCGAGGGTGGAGAGATCAATATCAGATATGTATTTAAAGATACATATCACTATTAAACGAAAATATAGAGATAAGACAAACATGAAAGCAGGTGTCATTTTTCAAAGAACAAATGCCATTTTGAAAAAATGGATGCCATTTTTCAAAAACCAATGCCATTTTTCAAAAAGGATGTCATTTTCAAAAAAAAAAAATGTCCTTTAGCGTTTGTCTTATCCCTATTTTGTCGTTTAGTGGGTGATATGTATTTGTGAAATACATACGGAGTATTCCCTCCGTCCCGGAATACTTGACCTGTTTTCCTTATCGGGCCGTCCCTTAATACTTGACATGTTTCTAAAAATGAAAATATTCTAACAATATTATATTATTTCTCACTCCACCCCTATTAACCCACCTACCCCCTACTCCATACAAAAAATAATTAAAAATTTAACCCCTACTCTCCCCCAACCCCACCTCTTAACACATTTCCCACTAACTACATTAAAATAATACCCCACTATCAACTACTACCTATTAAATTAAATAAGTCAATTCAAGTATCTTAAACTCTGTGCCGGTCAAACCGGGTCGAGTATTTCGGGACGGAGGGAGTATCAAATATTGATTTATACTTCCTCATTATTAGCTGCACCTGCCATGCATGATCGGTACTCGTATTAGTTTTATATGCACATGATGCTTATTTAATGTTTTTAAAAAAAAGTATGACAACTCGTACTCTCTCCATTTCATACTACGTGAAACACTTGTTTTAAAACAAAAGGCAGTAATTTATTTTGTAATTTACTCTATAATATTAATAACTTAAATGAATTCTGACAATTAATTAAGGAAAATTATTTTATTTACGTTAAATTGTTTAATTACGTTATTTTTATATATATTTCGATATTTATATATTTTAATACTCTAAATTTAATTGAACCCCTTTGAGAAAAATAAATTTTAAAAGTGTGTCAAAATATAGCAAAATGAGTCTCTATTTAGATCTTGAAATTTTATCACCGTTGGTATAATTTATTTATTTTTTTATTAAGTTTTTTGGGCTAAAATTAGTCGTTAAATAAAAGAGGCGTTACAATTTGCACCTTATTTTTTATTGGTGGATGAATCTGACACGTGATCAGATTTGTTGAGAGCAATTTTGTTTTGAAATTTTGTGGCTCAACACTAACATGTGGGGGAATACCTATCATTCTCAATTGATTGGTGGGACCCAATTTCTGGCGAGCAAGTTCATGAAGTAGAACGCTGCGCGAGCATTTTCTTATATGCTCGTGAGAAATTATTCGCCTCCCCATTGATGTGGTCCGTGTTTTTTTTTTCCTCACGTATTTTTTCTCGTAAGCTAATTTTTCCCCCACTGCTGAGAGTGCTCTAAGTAGGGAAAGAGAAATAATAAAAGAGTAGAATGTTGTGAGAAGTGTTGGAAGTTCTAGTGAGAAAAGTAAGAAAAGAGTGAAAAAGGGTGTTGTGGTATATGTCTCACATTGGTAGAAATTCTCCTCTTGGCTTTGTTTATAAAGCACTTCGAAGGAGGTTTGTTATACTCTTGTATATGAAAGTGAGAGTGATATGGATGGACAGGTAACCACGCGCGCCGCCCGGTAGGGTCGGTTCATGGGATCTTGGGAATGCGAAGCGCGGGCGTGGGACTGGGTGGGTTTTGTGGACCTTAATTCTTTTTGGTACCGGGTTATTTTGGTTAAGTCTTTGTTACATGAATCTGTATTGATTATGTAGGTGTTGGATTAGTTAGCCTTAAGGTATGTCCGTTACATCCATTGATAATTCTGTCCGTTTTTTGGCCATTGCAACCTTTATTGTTTCGGCCCATTTTTTACGGTTGATCTCCTTAAATATGATTATTTAGTCAGAATTTCGGTTCTTTCCAAAAACAACATACAACTTTCCAGAAACACAAAAAAACGTTCATTACTTCTTCCAAAATTGCTCTCGTTTTGGGCATATATTCTGACTCCATCCGATTTTGTGAATGCACACAAACTCGAAGTTGCGCTAATCATGGAGGGCAACCGCATTCTGTTCTACTTCATCGAGAGGTAGCGCGGAATCGTAGTGGGTGTCCACGATGCAACATTGTTCATCAATCAGATAAGTTTGTTCTAAGTTTTGGTATTATCGCAACAAGAAGAAGCAGTGACTGATCTTAGATAGTTTTACGAAGGGAGTCAGTAGAAAAATTAAGCAATATACTATGTAGTATGTAATTTATACACTTATATTAAATTTTGAGGGGGTAGGCAGAACTAAAACTACACTACGAAAATTTTCGATAGGGGAGTGGGCCCACCCCAACCACCAAAAAGATCCGCCAATATGAAGAAGGAAAGAAAAAGAATAAAATATTACAGAGTAGTTAAGGTTGTCAAGAAAAGAAAAATCTTTCACCTATTTTGAAGCAAATGAAAAAAAAAAGTTTCTCTTATTTTGAAATAGGTGGAGTATATAGTGTGTTAATACTAAAAAATTAAAATTTTAAAAGAGTAGGTAAAGAGTAGGGACAATTTACATAAGGAGTATGCTTCATCAATTTAAGAAATACTCCCTCTACGTACGTTATGAGCTCAACATGATTGATGTGCAATTGTGCATGTTGCTAGACTTAATTATACCACGTAACATTGTTATGATTGAGATGACATATATATAGTCATAAATATTTATATCGAACTCGTGAGCTGATCGACATTTGATGATATTTGAAATCAATACTTAAAGAATCCATCTTCGTGGTGGATGATATATTGATGTTACACAAGGAGAATGAGTTATGAGTTAGAAGTACCATATTTCCATGCCATACTTGTGGAGTACTTGATTTTCCTAATAAGGTGTGATGTGCGATGTACCCCTCCTCAAATGTAGATCGATCTTGAGCTCTTTTCAACCGGATCAATCTTCTATGTTAGTTAATCGTAACTAATAAATTTATACGGAGTATGAATATAAGGAGTAAATAATATTTTAAGATTCAAGTCCAGTTATCGTCTATATCATAAACCATAAACCCCACACAAAACTCTTAAAAACAAAAAATCAACCAATTTAATCTACCTACATTATTGAATGGTGTTCGGTATCGTTTTTGTTTCTAGATTTCTGTTTTGAGAAAACTAAAAAATAAAAAATTAACCCATTTAATCTACCCACATTATTGAATGGTTTTATGTGTCGTTTTTGGTTTTCAGATTTCTATTTTTTAGAAAACTAAAAACAAAAATTTATATGGAAACCACAAAAAATCAGTCTCTTCGTTCCTTAATAATTGCTTCTTTCCCCAACGCTTCTGAATACTTGCAAAATTTTCACTTTTGGCATGTGATCAATAATTAATTGTTTAAAAAGTTTGTCGATCAATTACTACCTAGGATAGTTAAAAGTTGTCAATTATTACTATACCTAGGTTGTTAAAAGATGCCAATTACCTTTGTACGGAGTAACAATTGATATCAATTGCTACCATAGTCCATGTTTTGGCTAATTAATCCACTGATTACATTATAATTAACCCTCACTACAAGAAATTGTACTATTAACGACGGGAAATCCCGTCGCTAAAGGCCAATAATTGTTGACTAACGACGGGATTTTCCGTCGCGAACCCGTCATAAAAGGTGGCCGTCGTTAATGGAAAATCCCGTCGTTAAACATTTGTAAAAGACCACTACAAGAAATTGTACTATTAACGACGAGAAATCCCGTTGCGAAAGGCCAATAATCGTTGATTAACGACGGGATTTCATGTCGCGAACTCGTCATAAAAGGGGGGTCGTCGTTAATAGAAATCCCGTCGTAAATCCGTCGCAAACCCGTCGTAAAAGACATTTGCGACGGTTATTCCCGTCATTGTTTGGTTGTTAGCCCCGTCGCAAAAAGCTTTTGCGACGGGATTTTTGACCCGTCATAATTAGGTTGTCGTTAAAGATACAAATTCTTTTAGTGGACATTTGTGACGGTTTTCCCGTCTTTGTTGGGTTGTTATCCCCGTCTCAAAAGCCCTTTTACGACGGGATTTTTACCCGTCGTTATTAGGTTGTCATAAAAGATACAAATTTTTGTAGTGCCTTAATTAAAATATAATCATTAATTAATAAAATTAAATCCAAAAATAAAATTAAATCCAAAAAATTAACAGAATCTGATACTGAATTGGTTAAGTAAAAAACACCAAATAAAGGGCAAATGAGTAAATTGAAAGCAAAACAAGACATTCTATGAAAACGGGAAGAGTAATAAAGAATGAATAGTAAAAAAAAAGATGCAAATTCCCAAAGCACAATTAGGCACTGAGATTTAGTGAGCTCAGTAATTGTATAGACCTTCATTTGTTCCTCCTCTATTTTCTAGCCTTTTTTATCTTATGTTTTTATTTACTTTTTTTTTTTTAATCTCTGTCCTTTGACTTGATACTTTTTACTCTGACCTCTTTTTACTCATTCACAACTCACCCCCCACCTTTTTCTCCTCCCCCTCTTCTTCTTTTTTCTTCTTATAAAGAGAGCCCTTTGTGAGCGTTTCTCAATTAGGGTTTCACTTTCACTCTCACCCCTCACACTCTCAAACTCTAAAACTAGTGAGAGAAACTCAAAAACACAATCAATCTAGAGAGAGAAAGCTCAAATAAAAAAAGATTTTGAGGGGAATGTTGGCTGGCTCGAGGCTTTGCTATCCATCTTCTTCTCCATGTTCATGTTGTTGTTGATGATGATGATGATGATTGAAGCCTCGGACCAGGCTTCATTCCCCTCAAATATCATAACTGTGGAGTTTATTTATTTATTTATTTATTTATTTTTGAGGTCAAAATATCAAAGGGTTTGGTTGTGGGGTATGTTGTCTGGTTCGAGATCATGGAGGTTAACTTATTTTTTTTGTTATTTTTCTTATAAATAATTTTCTGTTTTTACAAATTATTTATGGGGTTTTTCTCCATTTATAATTTGTATAAATTGAAAAGATAAAAAGGAAAAAAAAAGAAAAACCCTACATGATTCTCGGACCAGGCTTCATTCCTCCCAACCCTCCAACTCTTTTGCATAATTATATCAATTTCCCATCCATTTTTCAAGATTTAAGGTAAGTTTTATTTTTAATTATTTCCTTTTTATATATATATTTTGTTTGATTAACTAATGGTCTTTTTTCCTGGTTTAAATTGTGGATGAATGTATGAAGATGGGTTCTTGAACTCAGATCTCACTAATCTCAGTTTGATGACAATGGTATTATGGTAAATATTTTGGTGATAATTAATTTCAAGTTTATTCCAATTTATTTTGGTTTTTTTTATTTCATTTAATTTTTGATTTGACATATATTGATGTATATCACACAGCTCACGAGCCACAGCTAGGCTATGTTTGTACAATTGTACGTAGGTTTTTTTCAACATATACTGTATTTTTCTAGGGTATTGTAATTTTTGATCAACTCATAGTGTTTTTACTGTTTATTGATTGACTTATTTTTTTTAAGATTTATTGTCGTTTCTTCTCACTAATAATAATAATTTTTTTTTTCTCAATGTAATTTTTGTAATATAAATATAACTTGTACGAATAAGAGACGGGTTCAATAATCCGGTACGTTTGAGTCGGGTTAATTTACTAAGTGGTTCAATATCTATTATTTCCTTAAGTCGTAAATGGTTGTTTGGTTAAACAATGAATTAGCACGAGAACGGATCAAACATCATGAACTAGTTTCGATAATACTTCCAAACGCTAGAATGTATGAGGAATATTATTTTTTGGGATAAATTATAATTAAATAAGATAACTTAATTTCATTTTCACGAATACCATATGTAGAAACATGGAGTACGAAATATTAATTTCTATGGGTATCTAGTGTCAAGGCAAAAATAGGGCTAGAAGACAAAGACAAAGGCCTCAAATGTAACTATTGGGAGTTTTAAATTCGAATAATTTGTGATGTGGGCGTTACATGAAAATGAAATTGCTACATGAAATTGGATGTAAACATTGTTCAAAAATATATATTCCACGAAAGTATGTTACTCCGTATAATGTTCGTCTTAATTTGTGTGCCGTACATTTACAAAACTTGCTATTTTTGCTCACATGCTTATATTCTAAATAAATATCTAGGGTTACCCCTCAATTTTTTCTTGCTAGGGTTATAAGTGGGCTAACGCATCCATCCAGGTTCGGGCTGGGTTAGGTCAATTTGACTATTAGTTAACACTACAAGAATTTGTATATTTAACCATAATTTAATTACGACGGGTCAAAAATTCCGTCGCAAAAGCCTTTTGTGAAGGGGCTAACAACCAAACAAAGACGGGAACAGCCGTCGCAAATGTCTTTTACGACGGGTTAACGACGGGATTCATTAACGACGGCCCCCTTTTATGACGGGTTCACGACAGAAAATCCCGTCATTAATCAACGATTATTGACCTTTAGCGACGGGAATCGTTAATGGTACAATTTTTTTTGTAGTGTAAAGACAATGAACTAAGCATAATTATACTATCAATTTAAGATTACAAATCTATAGTAATTTCAGTGTATCATTACATATCATTATAATTTCAGTGTAAGATACAAGTCAAATCAGCGTTTCATAATTTTCAAGCACAAAAATGACCGTTTCTTACTTAAAAAATAAATTGCTAAAATTTTACCTTTATTTAATTAGCAAAAGATGATTATGTTCTTTCAAAGCATTATAACTAAATCCAGTATATATTTGCAAGCAAGAAACCCGGCCTCTGCCAAAACTCAAAAGGGAAAAATCCAATCCATAGCCCATAGATTGGGTGTGCCTTTATTTGAAATGTGCACACCTTCACTTGGGTTTCCTAAGTCCAAAATTGTCTCCACTCTAGGAAAGACATGACGATGTAATAATAAATATTACGGAGCAATAACACCTTACTTCATACGGAGTAATATATATTGAGCCGGTAATGGACTGGGTCAATTTGAGTTACACAACAAGAATTTATATCTTTAATGACAATCTAATAACAACGGATTAAAAATCCCGTCGTAAAAGCCTTTTACGACGGGTCTAATAACCAAACAAAGACGGGAACAACCGTCGCAAATGTCTTTTACGACGGGTTAACGACAGGATTTTCTATTAATGACGGCCCCTTTTATGACGAATTCGCGACAGGAAATCCCGTCATTAATCAACGATTATTGGCCTTTAGCGACGGGATTTACCGTCGTTAATGGTACAATTTGTAGTGTTACAAGCCGAGGTAGGCAACTGGGCCAATGGCTATCATAGAGAATGCAAAAAGTATAGATAATTGATCACTATTTTAAAGGAATGAAAAATTAAGTATTTTAAAAAAAAAGTTCTAAAAATTAACTAGAATTAGGTTTTTTTTTTTTTTTTGACAAGTGAGGTCACATGACCCCACTTAACATTCACTCCCACCGCAACTGATGACTATGGACACATAGCTAGCACGAGACTAAGTATAGGAATAATCGAACAACCCACAACATAGATCCAATGTCAAGTTCAGAAGTGTCACTGAATCTAGGAATGTGTTGTCCATGGCACGACACGGCCTAACCTAGCTACATACATATCGTTTGGATTACATATCTAATGTCAAAAGGTAACATATATAACGAGGCATTTAAAGGATTTGCATATGTACGTGAAGTGACTGAATGCATGAGCAATAAAGTGTAATACGTAATAAAGTCCAATTAATAAAAGATGTAAGCAAAGTAAAGCAACACTTGTGGACGATCGACTTAGCTAACTCTTCTCATAATGTCTTCAGCCATCATGCCATGGAATGTTGACATTGACAAACATTCACACCATATTTTTAGAGAGAGAAAATCATCTAAAAATCTAGAGAGAGAGAGAGAAAGAGAGATGTTGACAATTAACAATAATGTAGAGGGTTGAATAGATTTTGTTGGGTAATGATGTTCTAAAAATTAATAAAAATGGACATCCCCCAAAAATGTAGAAAGGTGACGCAAATGTTACTCCGATACGACATTATTAATTATTTGTTTGGAATAAAAATGAATGCCACAATTAAGAAGGAAACACAGGTGGAATTGCAGAGATATAAAAGAGGAAAAGTATTGATGAAGCTTTTCAATTTGGTAAGAATTAAACAGTTGCCAACCTTGGTAATCTAATTATACTCATCTTAATAGTTTGCTACTGTTGTTGATTCCTTCGAGATAACTGTACTCTTTCTCTAATAAACACTATTATGTTGTTGTTTGTTTTTAATTTTTTATAGTGATTTCTTAAGAACCACGAACAAAAATAGAGTGGGTAATGGGTTGGGTTGGGTCGGGTCGAAATCAGGTCGACCTATTTATAAACGGGTTGAGATTTTTCCAACCCAACCCGACCTGTTTAATTAAAAGGTTTGAGATTTTCAACCCAACCCAACCCAACTATAAATGGTTGACTTGAAGTTGATCCTTTTAATTTTTTTCCCACTTTTAAGTGTAAATTGACTAGACTATAGAATTGCGAGGTGATTTTTTTGTGCATATCTCGTAGCAAAAAGTAATACTTCAATATATATTTGACATGAATCAAAATGTCAAATAATTATTCAATGTTGAAGGGAAAATGAGAAATAAAATCTTTCAAATAATATTCTACAGATGTATACACTACAAAAATTTGTATCTTTAACGACAACCTAATTACGACGGGTCAAAACCGTCGCAAAAGACTTTTGCGACGGGTCTAACAACCAAACAAAGACGGGAACAACCGTCGCAAATGTCTTTTACGACGGATTAACGACGAGATTTTCCATTAACGACGGCCCCCTTTTATGACGGGTTCACGACAAGAAATCCCGTCATTAATCAATGATTATTGGCCTTTAGCGACGGGATTTCCCGTCGTTAATGGTACAACTTTTTGTAGTGATATTACATACGGAGTACTTGCTTAAACGGGTTAACGGGTTGTTTTCTGGTTGAAAATTTCAACATGACCCAACCAATTTAATTAAACGGGTTGGGGTGAGTTGACTCATTTAATTTAAACGGGTTGAAAATCTTGACCCAACCCTTTATTATTGGGTTGGGTTCGGGTTGAGTTGGTGAGTTGGGTCAATTTTTACCAGCTCTAAACAAGAACTTAGGACGCATTCTATTAATCCAAATATATTGAGAACTTAGGGTTGTCCAAGACTTGCTTTCATCTTAACTCGACAAATTAATTGACATGTATATTCAATTACCCTAATTGAATAATCAAGTTTAATGCAGGAAACTATATACGCAACATATAAGATTGATAATACGAGTTTGATCATACCAAAATTTATCAATTTGCCTGAGATCTTTACATGTTATATGGAGTAGTTTGTTTAGGACTCCGTGTTATTAGTTTTTTGACTTGGAAATTGTTTAAAAACCTACATAAACTAATTTCACATCAAAAGGTCTTGCGCGCACAAGGTGTACAATAAATTTATTGTACACCAAGATAACTTTTATGCAGTTTTTCGTAACTTTAACCTATTTTTCTGTAACTTTTATATTATAAAATTAAAAAGTTGATAGATAAACATTTTAAAGGGTTAAATGATTAATTTATACATTACTAGTATGAAGCCCGTGCATCTAAAAAAAACAATATTTAAAATACAATGACTTATATTTTATACGAAAATATAAGTTTATGAAAAACTCTTATGCTCAGTCTATGATATTCCTAATTGGGCTAATTGTAATACCAAAGCTAAAATTAAAATTTTACTCTAAATAAGAAAAATCTTTGATGAAATTATATACTTCGTATATGAACTGATCTATTAACATATATTGTTCTATTTTTCTACTTTGCTAAGATTTATCTAAATGGACTATTTCTACCCTAAACAAACTTCTTTGATCATCTAAATAACTAATTTTATTATCTTTGCTAAGATTTATCTAAATGCACTTTACTATATGCCAGATTTTTAAAAAAAAATTCATCGTCACTTATGGTATTTTCATTTCCCAAAACTCTTATAAAATAAAATCTTATCTTTACTATTGTCAAACTTTATAGAAGAGTGTTGAATCTTGACAGGGACTGTTGCAACATCCAAATTTATGTAAAGAAAATAAAGAATACAAAACACTTTTAATATCATTTATGAAGGATAAAGGGAAAAAAAAAATTAGTTTACAATTTAAAATAAATCTCAATAATATTAACTTGCATACTACAAACAAATTATACTAAAATATCACAAAACAAATTAATTTACAATGTAAAATAAATTTCAATAATATTAACTTGCATACCACAACAAATTATACTAAAAATTTCCAATAGCAAAAAATAAAGCATAATAATCATATGGTAAACTCGTACGATGCGTCCAAAATGCATTCATGCCATAAATCTCTATTTTAAAGTATTCAACAGGATTACTGGTCAACGATTGGTGTAAAATCTGCATCTATGCTAGATAGCTCCTTCAGGTTTTTGGAAACTTACATATCTTAACTCTTAAAGTTGAGAAATCTTGGGGATTGAAGTTGTTATGCTTAAAAAAGAATTCCATGAAAGCTGAAACAAGTGTAGAAATCGGTATTGTACGTAATGGGTTCACAGGTCAAAAGCCTTAATTCATAATTTATTTTTATAATAGGGTTTTCTTCTTTTCAAAAGAGTATGCACGCATTAGTTTGAAAATTTGTTAATGGTTTTTATAGGACAAAATATATAATTGAAGAAGGACTATTTTTTTTTAATTTAGATTAAACTTATCTTGGCTTTATCTTTTTTATTTAGATTAAATTTACTTTGGCTTTATCTTTTTTATTTAGATTAAATTTACCTTGATTATCATTTTATTATCTTTTTAATCTTTATAATTTAATTTGATGACGTGGAATTCTTACGTGGCGCTCCGAAATCTCTTGAAAAAACTCCCCTTTATATATATATATTAGATTAGTGATTTTGAAGAAATAATTTTTATTGGAATGAAAAATTTTATCATTAAAAAATAGATAACTTTTACATATATAAACGTAACTTTTAAGTATTTTGAATCAACTTTTACTTCGGTGTACAATATTTATTATACACCCATTGTAAATAAGAATTTGTGATTTCACATAGCCTAAAATAAATTGAATTGAATTAGTCGTCACACGAATATGATGTAAACTAAACTGAATTATCCAAATCATACCAACACTAGCCCTTATTTACTCGTGGTAGAAATATGAACAAGAACACTTCTAACACGTTCATCTTGTACCCCAAGCTGTCAAAAGCCGAGAAACCGACCTATACTTTTAAGGACCCGAGACCCGAAATGTTGTTAAAATATGAAACCCGTAATCCGATCGTATCCAACCCGTTAAAACCGACGACCGATTTCGACCCGTTAGTGCATGACCCGGATCCGAACCTGGCGCCCGAACCCGATTCAACACTCGACCCGATGTCAACCCGAAATCGATTATAACCCGATGAAGCATGTTATTGACCCAACTCGTGACAACGAGTTACCTGATTTTACGCGACTTGTTGACAACCCGATTTGTCATTGACCTAACTAAATAATAACTTAAATCAAGTTAATATTATCTTTTATAATTACCTAATCTAGAACAAGTGAAAAGCGTTAAACCAAATTTAACCAAATTTATAAAAGTTAATTATAAGGTTAAAACTTGGCTAGACCTGATAGTTATCAGACTCCCATAGTGAACCCCACCTGAATTTTAACCGACACAATAATTATCCGATCCAACTTGACTGCTACAAGTCTGACTCAAACCCGACTTGTTAAGACCTGCCCAAAATTGTACCCGACTAGAAAAAGACCCGACCAAACCCGACCTATACCGAAATGAAAAAATAACCCGGCATAACCCGACAAATAATCAACCTGACCAAACCCAACCTGAACTCGACCTGCACCCGGGTGATAAATAACCCTACACGACCCGATCAGATCATGACCCGAGATGACCAGACCCGGGCCCGATTCGAGTAACCGTTTTGACAGATCTACTTGTACCTAGGAATGGCAATGGGTAGGGTCTGGGTAGGGTCTAGCAATACCCGGACCCTATTTTTTTGACCTATACCCATACCCTACCCTTACCCTATAGGGTCTAGAATTACAAGACCCTTACCCGGACCCTATGGGTCCTGGGTATGGGTAGGGTCTAGGGTCCGGAGCGGGTCCGTATGGCCTATTTTTTCTATAACTTTTTTCAATTTTTTTTTTATATCCAACCATATGTAATGCACAAAAAAAAAATACAAGACAAACGATTAATTTGACATTTTAAAACAAATAAATCCTAGTGCCCCAAATCATCCTTGTATTTCCTTAAACATTTACAATTTAATGTACTAAGGTCACGGATTAAAAAAAAAATCTCACAATGTCAATGTTAGAGGGTTTTTTGACTAGTGAGTGGTAGTGTTGGATGGTGGTTAGAGGAGTAAATGTGATTTTGTGGATTGCCTTAAGATTTTGTGTTATTTTTATATTTCTTTAATGAAATTTGAGCGGGTTTAGTTTAGGGTCTGGGTAGGGTATGGATCTTAAGGGTCTATGGGTAGGGTCTGGGTAGGGTAAGGGTCTGAAAAAGTTGGACCCTTACCCTACCCTATTCGATACATCATATACCCATACCCTACCCTTACCCTATAGGATCTAGAAAATTAAGACCCATACCCTAATTTTAGGGTAGGGTCTGACAGGGTCAGGGTAGGGTCCTGGACCCGTTGCCATCTCTACTTGTACCTGATCATCATGAACCCGGACCGCTGGCCCAACTTGGCCCAAAAAATAGTGGGATTTGGGCATGTTTTTTGGCCCGTCTCCAGGCCCAGTTCGACCCCATTTTAAAAAAAATTAGGTGGATTTTAGGCAACTCGAAATTGGAATTTTAGTTATAAAATTGGTCCAATCTGAAAAGTGTCCGAAAGCCCATAATTTTTGGCCCAAAATAGCGGATTTTGTGCAAAAAAAATTTGTCCCATTAGGTCGGGTGGGTAGAATTTTTTGGTGGTGGCCTGGATCAAACCCAACCAGGCCCACCTTTTAACCAGGTCTAAATGTCTAATTCATCTATAATTCTACAAGGATACAAATTTTGGCATACCAAACATCGAGTTTGGCAAAACCATACTCTACTCCATACTTACTAGAAAGTGAGCCAAATTCAGTTTTCCTTCTATAATCATATGCATTAATGTTAAACAATCAGCATATTTTTATTATATTTTTAAAAAAACACAAGGGTCGTCACAGTGAATGAATGAGTGAGCAGTTGAGAGAAATAAATGGAGTAAGCAACTGACAAATTTTTTAATTTTGGAGTCATTGGGAAATCAAATTTAACTCTCTCTCTCTCTCCTCACAACTGATCTCTCTGAGTTCTGAGTGTGTTCAGATGTTTCAGCACAAGTCTTGGGGAGCTTTCTTTACTGCCTTTTTTTTAATTTTTTGTTTTTTTTTTTTTTTACAGACAGATTCTGTCTTTTGAGGAGGAGACCATTCTTTTTTATTTACCAATTTCATTTTATTTTTTTTATTTTTTATGGAGTTTTTACTGTGCCATTTCTTGCATACAGGACCATTTTTTACTCCCATGCACTCATTTGGAATACATTTTTTTTGAAATTAAAATAGTTAATTCACTGTTTTTTTTTAAAAAAAATTTGGCAGCTGAAGAACAGCTGAACAGAAGAAGTATAACAGTAAAAAGTATGATGAGGGAATAAGGCGCGCCCAATTATCTCCAACGTAAACATAAGAATAGATAAATTATGTTCTATTCAACCATTTCTTTCACACTGTTTTTCCTTTTTTATTTTCAAATACTCACTTGAAATAGGTGAGCAAAATAAGTGGAACCGGAATCGGTTAGAAACCGACGGTTTTGGAACTGGACGGGTAACGAAATTAGGAACAATTTCAACCGGTTAGTTAGTCTTGCTCACCCCTTATCTCGTAATTATCGAGGAAAATACCTGATTGGACCTGATTCGTACTTATTTGACGTATTTCCAAGAGATTAGATATGATTAAAACTTACTAATGGAGTATATTGATTCTGATTAAAATTTACCTGGACTTAATAGACTTGGAACTTATTTTTTCAACGCGAAGAGAGATCATCATAATAATAAAAATAAAAGTGCAGGGGGCTTAGGCAAATTCTTATTTATTTTAAAAAAAAAATAAAAAATCGTTCTCGTAGGTTCTTATTCATTTGCTACACAAAAGAAAAAGCAGGTGATCGTAACATTTGGTTAGGTCAACCCGTTAATTTGTATCGTTATTAATTGGATTTAAAGTTTCTATCATATTGGATCAAGCTGAAATAAAATTGTAACCTATTTTTGGACATAAGTAAAATTTAAGATAAGGAGTAAAATGAGATTTATATATCCAAGAAAAATTCAAGGACAAATAGAATGATCATGAATTCTTAAATGCATTTAAACATTTATTTATGATTACAATCTTTTTTTTTAAAAAAAAAAAACCATTAAAAGCAATTAAATAATCTTATAAAGTTATTGACCAAATTTATTAGCTTAGTCTTGATGAGGATGTGACATTCTATCAAAATGAAATGATGATCCTTAATTTACAAAGGTAGAGAAACTCATCATCATGATTATGTTCACTTGATGAAACTTTCTAAATTTAGGTAATTGATGATGCACAAAATCCTTATTAAGAAAATTAAAAATTTACAAAGAAAGAGAGACAAAAATGGTTTGGCAGGGGAATTGGATAACTTGAGGCATACGAATAGATGTATCATGTTCATGTATGTTTTTGTCTGATTAGTAGGTTTTGTAAGCCTATATATCATCATTCAATCCATCAAATCTTTATCCTTTAATTTATCTTCTTCTCTATATGTAAATGCACTCTATTATTTGCTACGTACTTCTATTGTCTAATGTTTAAAACAATGTCTCCTTTTAGAAACTAAAGTTAAAATTTCCAATATCATGAAAGTTTCATTCAATTCCAAATAGTTCAGTTCAGTTCCGTTTCTTCAGTACAGTCCAATTTCATTCAGTTACATTCAGTTTAGTTCAGAAAAATAAAAAATTCAGAATAATAGAAGCTTAATTAAAGTAATTATTGTACATAGTACTCCCTCCGTTTCTTTTTGATCTTCTTGTTTGGAGTTTTGGGTGGAAATTAAGAAACTGGAATCTTTTAATGATTGGGTGTAAGAGAAAATAATAAATAAATGAAGAAAGTAATAAAGAAATGATGGAGAGAGAAGATATTTTCATGAAAGTAATACTACACAAAATTATAAAAGTGGGGTTGGGTGGGTGAATAGAGAAATGTGAATGAATTAAATAAGGGATGGTGGAGAAATTTATGGTAAAAAGTCATGTCCCAAAATAGAAACAGGAAGATCAAATAGGAACGACATTTATAGAAACAGGAAGATCAAAAAGAAATGGAGGGAGTACATGTTACAAAAGCTACTTGTGAGATTTGAGCTTGGTCTATTTATGTAACTATCTAAGATATGTTAAAGGCCGTTAAGTATATTTCGCCGGTCACTACAAGAATTTGTATCTTTAACGACAACCTAATTACGACGGGTTAAAAATTCCGTCGCAAAAGCTTTTTGCGACGGGGCTAACAACCAAACAATGACGGGAAAAACCGTCGCAAATGTCTTTTACGACGGGTTTACGACGGATTTACGACGGAATTTTCTATTAACGACGACCCCCTTTTATGACGGGTTCGCGACAGGAAATCCCGTCGTTAATCAACGATTATTGGCCTTTCGCGACGGGATTTTCCGTCGTTAAAAGTACAATTTCTTGTAGTGGGTAGACACCGTACCACAATGTTATTTTGGCTATTTTGGTTTTTGGTTATTTTTGTCATGAAAATATTCACAAAAATACTTTTTCCTTATCAAGTTTTTAGCAGTTATATAATTTTACTGAAAGCACTATTTCGAATAAGTTGTTTTCTTTTTGAAGAAATATTTCGAACAAGTTGTTAACAGTACATTAATCCAATCCATCATAAGTAATCAAGATATACATAGTAACAACAATTTATAAACCTTGCTTTCTACATTATATTTCCTCGCGGCTTTATAAATTAGGGCATGCATATTAGGAATCCCATTATAAAACGATTACAGTACTTCTACTAAAAAGGAGAAGGTTTATATCTTTTATTAAGTGTCCTTCTGCAATACTTCATCCGTTTTTTTACGTAACATAATTATTTAGGCACGTTTGTCCATGTATGATTTCAAATATTAATATCTTCAATTACACAAATTCTTATTTATAAGGGTTGTACAATAAATATTGTACACCAGAGTAAAAGTTAACTCAAAATGTTTAAAAGTTAAGTTTATATATGTAAAAGTTATCCATTTTTTAGTGATAAATTTTTTTCATTTTAATAAAACTTATTTCTTCAAAATCACTAATAATGTACAAAATTAATCATTTAACACTTTAAAATGTTTATATATCAACGTTTTTTTTTACTAATATAAAAGTTAATCAAAACTAGGTTAAAGTTACAAAAAAAATGGTAAAAGTTATCTTGGTGTACAATAAATTTATTGTGCACCTAGTGCGCGCAAGACCTTTTGATTCAATTATAGATAAGAAAAAATTATAAAAAGTTGATATTTAAAATATATTTATTGAGACGAATGTAATAAGACGAGGGCGTCAAAATAGCAGCCATGCATGTATTTGCAAATACATGCCAGGGGCATATTGGTACTTTTGCGCACAATTTGAAAATGCTGAGCAAGCAATTCTGTTTGGCTACGTGGACTCCGTAACGGCCAACTTGTCATCCTCACTCACTCCTCACTTGAATCATCTTCCAACTTCTCTCTCTCTCCTTGCGCGATTTCTGAAAACCCAAAAAACGAAATTGAATTTCTAAAAACAATCACTCAATCAAGGTGCGTTTGTTCTCGGAGGAAGCATTCAAGTTCTAGTGACAAAATTTCGCGCAAGAATCACTAGGAATTCGGTCGAATTTCTGTTCGTGAAAAAGCCCCAAATTTTCGAGGTAAAACCCTAATTTGAAATTAATTAGGGTTTTTGTTTATATATTTGAAATTATTGTCAATTGTTTATAGATTTGGGCTTGATATGATTTTTGCATAATGTTTGCATAAATTTTAACACCACTTGAGCAAATGTTTGCATAAATTGTATTAATTCGCACTAATTTACCCTATTTTGGTGAGAATGGATTTTTGTTGATTTCAGCTGTGAATTGCTTGTGCATTAATCCTGATAAAGATGATAAATTGAATGTGATAAAGTGCTTGCATCATTCCTGATAAAGATGATAAATTGATACGATTTAATTAATTGCCTGAGTTGGTTTTATAATTCTGTTTAAATGGTTGAAGTAGTTTCAATTTGTTGGTTAAATGGGAAATTGTAACGCCCCGACCTCTAATTCAATAATTAAAGCATAATTAGCAGCGGAATTAACCTAATTGGTCGGGACATTACCTGCCGTAACTTCCTTTTCGGAAATTACAAGGCAAACATCAATCATAAGCCTTTAAATACTCCAAAATATATATAATAATCCGTTAATATTATTAAAATGAAACTACATAACTTACTAAGAGTCTTTAATTAAAACTATTAAACTATTAAAACTGTAAGCATAACTAGGTGGATGATAATAAAGTGAAACTCCTCGCCACTACTCGTGTCCATCATCCCCCGCAGTACCTAAAATGGAAAACAAAACGGTGAGCCGAAGACTCAGTAACGAACTATTCTAGCAACGTAAATTCATTTCAATTCATTTTATTTAATAACACAGGGAGAATAGAATAAGTAAAACATTTAATAAAACATCATATTCACTTCATTCATAAACTTTGCAATTTAACATGCTAGTTGTCGGCAAGTACGAACCGTGAAGGAATTCTCCACTGGGCTTGGGCCCTGAGCCTGGGCTCATCATCGTAACATGGGCCTGGGCCTTGAGCCTGGGCTCATAAACCATGGGAGCCTGGGCTTGTAATCCATGGGTGGACAGGTGTCCGTGGTGCATGCATGACCGGTAGATAGGAAGATGGTAGTTTATATACCGCCAGACAAACCAGGTCTTTCACTTTCATTTATCATGTTTTGTATAATTTTACCAAGCCTTGGCTTGTATTTCAGTTCGAAATAACATAACTTATTTAGCTCATAAAACATCATTTAGATCCTGGGATCCATAAAACATCATTTCATTCAACGCATCATATAAACATTATTTTATGAGAAAACTCAATCAAATCATATTATATAGAATAATTCAAACAAATCATAATTCATTCCCACAATCCATAAAACATGTCAAAACATTTAATTCATAAATCCAATCATAACGTCATAATTTCGTAATACATTTATAAAGGGATTGCGGGTACTAGCAATAGCCGTTACCTCACTTCCGCGATTTTGCTAAGGAATTCGCTTGGTTCGTTCGTCCTGAGCTCCGAGTCCAATTTCTTTAAAAATATTAAATAATTGAATTAGTACTAAATTGATAAATAATTTAACTTAATAATTTCGAAACTTTATAATTAACCAATTTTCTAATAATAATGTTAAAAATAAAAATAATATATAATTTCATAGTTTTAATGAAAATATAATTAAACGCCAATTTTAGTGAAGAATATAATTAATTGAAATTTCAATCGAAAAATATATATATATTTTCCTTAATTAACTTACACGAAAATCTTATTTAAAATTTGTCCTTGATAAATCCATTTAGTAACTTATTTTAGTTAAATCGATAATATAATTTAAAATCAATATTTTATAAAATCATAAATTTTATAAGTAATGAATTTTATAAATAACGAGTTTTAATATAAATAACGGATTTTTAATAAAATTATACTTTCGGAATTTAACGAAAATATTATTATTATTAGTCGAATTTTCAATCGAAATACATATATATTTTATAATTGATTTTCAAGTAAATAATATTAAAAATTCCCTTTTTGTTAATTCAGGCTAAGTAACTTATTTTAGTAAAATCGATATTTGATAATTAAACCTGAAAATAAAATCGATTTATTAGTAAATAATTATTTCATAAAAACTATTAAAACATAAATATTGCTAAATTTAAAATCTGAATTTTCAGATTGGTCTTACCAAAGGCCCAAATGGTTAGTTGGTCCAATTTAATAGGGGTTTGAGGAGAATAAAACAAGGCCAAAGAATCTGATTTTTATTTGGTTTGGTTTTGGTTGAGGCACGAGCAAAGAAAAACAGAGAAGGAAGAGAGGAGAGGAGGAGGGAGGAAGAGAGGAAGAGGGCGTGGAGGCTGGCTGGGCTGGGCTTTGCCGGGGATTTCGACGGTGATGGTGGAGGTGGTTTAGCGACGGCGGAGCAGTTAAGGGGATGGGGGGTGGTGATTTGCGAAACAGGGGAGGGGAAGGTGCGAGGGAGAGGGGGAGACGCAGGGTGGTTCTGGGAGGTGATTTGGTGGATGAGGTTGTTGATGGTGGTCGGAGGAGTAGAGTGGTGTTGGTGGTGTGGTGGTGGCGTGGGGCAAAAGAGGAGAAAGAAAGAAGGAGGCAGGGGACGCGAGAGGAGGAGAGAGCAGGGGAGGGAGTTGTGGTGGTGGCGTCGGGTGGTGCTGGGAATCGTCGGCAAGAGTGGGGAAAGGGGTTGAGCAGGTGAGGGGATTGGGTTGGTGTGGTGGCTGCGCGCTGGTGGCGCACCGAAGGAGAGAAAAGAGAGGGAGCAGGGGCGTGCGAAGGAGGAGAGCAGGGGAGGAGATGGGGTATGCGGTGGTCTACGGTGGGTGGTCGGGTGGTGGTCGAATGGTTGGGGTGGTGTTGATGGTTGTTGGACGGTGGTAGTCAGCCAGTGATGGTGGTTGTGGGTGGTGGTTCGAACCGAGAAGGAAAACAAGGAAGGAATGTTTTGTTTTTCTGCTTAATTGATTGATTTTGGGTGAAGAACAAATTGGCAATTGTCTTGTTATAAACTGAGAAGGGTGAAGAAGAAGATTCAGCCCTTGGGGATCAAGCAATTGAACCAAGACTGAATTGAGAGGAAAAGGGGAAACAAGGAAAATGCTCCTTGTTTGTACGTGGGAAGCAAGGGAAGAGAAGAAAAATGGAATCTTGCTATTCCAAAGGCATTTTTATTTTATTACATTTTTTTTTTTTAAATTCACAATATTAGGTTAAAAATTCAGAAATTATTGCAACTTTCAGAAATTTATAAAAATAGAAAAGTTTAACTAAATCAATTCGTATAAAAGTGTCGTTAACGAAAAGTAAATAAATTTCCGTTCATAATTTTATTGTTTAAAATAAAAAAAATGATTAAAATAACGAAATTCGATTATGCGTAATTTAATTAAAACGAAATCAAGTTAATAAATATTTTTAATTTAATAAATCGAATTTAAAATTTCGGGGTATTACATCCTTACCCCCTTAGAAAAAGTTTCGTCCTCGAAACTGGAGCTCAGTAGAACTAGCCATTCATAGAAATCATACAATTCATACTTATTCGTTCTATTAACTATACAAACATGACAGAATAACATTATAACATAATCATTCAAATAACATATTAAAATTCATACATCTTATCGTTTCTAAACGAATAACTGGGGATATTTCGCTCTCATTTGCGCTTCGACTTCCCATGTAGCTTCAGATGTCAAGTGGTTAGCCCACAAGACTTTAACCATTGGAATTACTTTGCTTCTAAGTCGTTTCTCTCTTCGTTCGAGAATTTCAATTGGTTTCTCCTCGTAAGTCAAATCGTTTCGCAACATCAAGGGTTCATGCGTAATCACATGGCTAGGATCAGGAACATATTTTCTTAACATCGACACGTGGAACACATTATGCACTTTTTCCAAGTCAGTTGGTAAAGCTAGTCGATATGCTACTGCACCTACTCTTTCTAGTATCTCATATGGCCCGATGTATCTTGGGCTCAACTTTCCCGTTTGACCAAATCTCATTATTCCTTTTGTTGGCGAAATTTTTAAGAACACGTGATCTCCAACCTCAAACTCTAGAGGTCTTCTTCGTTGGTCCGCATAACTCTTTTGCCTACTTTGCGCTGCCATCATTCTTGATTGGATTAAACGAATCTTGTCAGTAGTTTCTTGAATCAATTCTGGTCCTATAACACGTGCCTCATCGATATCACTCCAACATAATGGTGTTCGACATTTCCTTCCATAAAGTGCTTCGTAAGGTGCCATACCAATAGTGGCCTGATAACTGTTGTTGTACGAAAATTCAACCATAGGTAGAAACTTCTCCCAGGTTCCTTGAAAATCCAAAATACATGCTCTCAACATATCCTCGACAATTTGATTGGTACGTTCTGTTTGTCCATCAGTCGTTGGGTGAAATGCGGTACTGAAGTTAAGTTTCGTCCCAAGAGCTTTCTGCAATTCTTTCCAATAGGTTGATTGATACCTCGTATCACGATCAGAAACGATCGAACTAGGCACTCCATGCAACCGCACAATGGTGTTCACATATAGTTCAGCAAGTTGATCCAAACTCGAATTGTTCTTCATGGCTAAGAAATGCGCTGACTTTGTTAGTCGATCAACAATGACCCAAATAGCATTCATTCCCTTGGTTGATCTTGGTAATCCTATGATAAAATCCATTGAAACTGAATCCCATTTCCATTCTGGCACATCCAGAGGTTGCAACAAACCTGCTGGTCTTTGATGCTCGATCTTGATTCTCTGACATGTCAAACATTTAGCCACATACTCTGCCACTTCTTGCTTCATGTTGCTCCACCAATACACTTGCCTTAAATCCTTATACATCTTATTTCCTCCAGGGTGAATCGAGTATGGTGAACTATGAGCTTCTTCTAAGATTCTCTTTTTCAACTTCTCATCATTAGGCACACATAATCTTCCCTGAAACCTTAACGTGCCATCCTCTTGAATGACAAAACCAGGTGACTTCCCATTTTCCACTTCACTCCTTATTCTTTCTAATTGCAAGTCCTTACATTGCGCTTCTTTAATCTCATCAATCAAAGTTGGCTTCATTACCAACACATTCAAGCAAGCATTTCCTTTGATAAACTCAATTTCCATCTTTTGTAGATCATCTCGGTTGACTCGGGAAAAAGTTAGGATAGAATTTAGGTGAGACTTCCGACTTAATGCATCTGCAACAACGTTAGCCTTTCCGGGATGGTATTGAATATCAAGGTCATAATCTTTAAGAAGTTCTAACCACCTACGTTGCCTCATATTGAGTTCTTTTTGGGTGAAAATATACTTAAGACTCTTATGGTCGGTGAAAATTTGACACGAAACTCCATACAAATAATGTCTCCAAATCTTAAGGGCGAAAACAACAGCTGCAAGTTCAAGGTCATGGGTAGGGTAGTTTTGTTCATGGACTTTGAGTTGGCGTGAAGCATAAGCTATAACTTTTCCGTTTTGCATCAAGACACATCCTAACCCATTCTTGGAAGCATCACTATAGATTACAAATCCGTCGGTTCCAGATGGAAGGGTAAGAATAGGGGCGGTGGTGAGACGTTTCTTAAGTTCTTGAAATGCACATTCACAATCATCATTCCACACGAATTTGGTATTCTTTCTAACTAATCGGGTTATGGGTAAGGCAACCTTAGAGAAATCTTGAACAAATCTTCGATAGTATCCAGCTAAACCCATAAAACTCCGTACTTCGGGTACATTAGTTGGTCTAGGCCATTCCACAATTGCTTTTATTTTCTCAAGATCAACAGATACACCTTTCTCAGAGATAATATGTCCTAAAAATGATATTTCCTTAAGCCAGAATTCACATTTCGACAACTTAGCATATAACTGGTTTTCAATCAACATATCTAACACTTTTCTCAGATGCTCTTCGTGTTCCTCATTACTCTTAGAATATATCAAAATATCATCAATGAAAACAACTACAAACTTATCAAGGTATGGTTTAAAAATACGGTTCATCAAATCCATAAATACAGCTGGCGCATTAGTTAATCCAAAAGGCATCACAACAAACTCATAGTGACCATATCTAGTTCTAAAGGCTGTCTTTGGAATATCCTCGGGTTTAATTCGAATTTGATGGTAACCTGACCTCAAATCAATCTTAGAAAACACTTTTGCACCTCGAAGTTGGTCAAACAAATCATCAATACGGGGTAAGGGATACTTATTCTTAATGGTAATCTTGTTTAACTCTCGATAATCTATGCATAGCCTCATAGTTCCGTCCTTTTTCTTCACAAACAAGACAGGGGCTCCCCAAGGTGAAACACTAGGTCGAATATATCCTTTTTCAAGTAACTCATCTAATTGTTTCTTTAATTCTTGTAACTCAGCTGGTGCCATTCTATATGGTGCCTTAGAAATAGGGGTGGATCCCGGAATTAATTCAATGCTGAAATCTAATTCTCTTGGTGGGGGCATACTAGGTATTTCTTCTGGAAAAACATGTGGGTACTCACAAACAACAGGTATGTTGGTAATGGAAGGTCCAGAGGTATTTAAGTCAATAACACTACACAGATAACCAGATAAACCACTCTCAATTATTTTATGTGCTCTCAAAGCATGGACAATTTGAATCGTTGGTTTTCTTACTAGCTTATGGAATGAAACTCTATCTCCATCTGGCGTTATAAGGGTCACACTTTGCCTCGAACAATTAAGGTTAGCTTCATACTTAGTCAACCAATTCATTCCCAAGATTACATCAAATTCAGATAGGTCAAAAGCTATTAAGTCTGCTCGAAACTCAACTTTCTTTATTATAATAGGGCAATCCTTATACATGGTTCTACATTTCACAATTTCTCCACTAGGAAGGGAAACACTCATAGCATGAAAGTCACAACATGGTTACAAATTTAAATACTTTGCAAAAAATGGAGAAATAAAGGAATGTGAAGCTCCAGAATCAAAAAGAACATGGGCTGCTAAAGAATGGATAGAGAAAGTACCGGTGATAACATTATCATTCTCATCTGCCTCATCCTGTCTCATCACAAAAACTCTTCCAGCTGGCGGTGGTCGGGGTGGGTTGCGGTTTGAACCTCCTGTGTTGTTGTTGTTCCGACCACGATCGTTGTTAGTTGAAACTGGTCCTCTCGAGGTTGGGGTACCTGCTTCGGACAATCTCTGATGTAATGATCATGGCTCCCACATCGAAAACAAGTGTTCGATCCTACACGGCATTCACTCTCGATGTGGCCTCTTCTCCCACATTTGGCACATTCTTGCGCCAAATTATTCTGGTTTCCACGATAACCTTGTCCTTTGTTTCCAACATCGTTCCTCCTTTGGTTTCCCTGATAGCGTTGGTTAGGCTTCTTTGCTCCTCCTTGACTCTGGTTTTCATTTCTCCTTTTATACCCAACATTCTTCGCTTCTCGAAGCAGTACCACTCTCTCTACATTAGCTGCAATATCAACCATATCCTGGTATGAAGTAAACCTCTGAGTGGACAACCTATCCTGGTACTTAAGGTGCAGACCTCGCTCGAAACGGTTCATCCTGGACTGCTCTGTCGACACCAGGTCTGGTGCAAACCTTGACAACTCCATGAACTTATTTGCGTATTCCAACACGCTCATTGTTCCTTGTTGCAAGTGTAGAAATTCATCTTCTTTTTGTTTCCTCAGGGATGGTGGGTAATGAAGGAAATAATGCCCTTGGTCCAAGTATGCATTCTATGTTAAGTCTAATAAATGCGGTTCAGTATTAATTAACAAGTTAATAATTCAGTGAGATCAAGTGAGCTGAATGCCTAGCTAGAGGCCGCTTCAGTTCAAGTGGAATTAATGATATTAATCCACAGCTTACTCTTGACTGAACCCGTAGGGTCACACAAATAGTACGTAAACGGATCAAGTATTTAATAGCATTAAATACTCCATCTATGAATATTCGGAACCGACGGATCTTGGTTTCAGTGGGAGCTAAGATCGTCACAGGCAAGGAATGAATACTCCGGAAACGATGATATTGCCGGAAACGGAAATATGGATCGTATCGGAAATATAGATATTATCCAAGTCGTAGATGTTGCCGGAAACGGAAACATGGTACGTGTCGGAAAATATTATCGGAAATGGAAATATTGCCAGAATCGGAAATATTGCCGGAAACGGAAATATTGTCAGAATCGGAAATATTACCGGAATCGGAAAATAATTCCGGAAACGGAAATATTAAATATTTGTTCGAAACGGAAATTAATTCCGGAATCGGAAATATTAAATATTGTTCGTATCGGAAATGAATTCCGGAATCGGAAAATTTAATCGGAAGCGCATCGTACGAATAAGCATCGGACGAGGCCTGCCGGACGAGGCCCAGCACGAAGCCAGGCCATCGCCCAGCAAGCCAAGCGCGCCGCACAAACAGCCACGCCAGGCCCAGCGCAAGGCCAGGCCCAGCAGGCTGCGCGCAGCGCGCACAGCACGCGCAGCGCACAGCGCGCACAGCACGCGCAGCGCGCACAACGCGCACAGCACGCGCAGCGCGCAGCGCGCGGGCGCTGAGTGGGCTGCTGCTCGCGCGCACGCATGGGGCCCATCGTGGCTGCCGTGCGTGTGTGTGCAAGTGTTTGTGTTCGTGCACGTTTCCTAAAACATGCAGAGTTCGGTTAATGATTAAATTCCTAATTCTATTTGATAAATTAATTAAATTAGAGTTCTTGTAGGATTCTAGGTTTGATTAATTTGTATCTGAATAGGATTTCGATTCCCTTTCCATACCGCTATAAATATGAGGCTAGGGCTCACAATTTATAACACAAGTTTCAAAGTATTCAAAGTGAGTTTTTGAGAGAAAAATTCAGTCACACATTTGCCTATAAAGTGCCGAAAATAATAGTACCTTAAGGGCGATTCTAGTTGGTCAATCTTAAGGCGGATCCGGACGTGCTGTGGACTATCTACGGAGGGACGACACTTGGAGTCCTAAAGACTTGTTCTTGTTCGGTTCGGGCGCAGCTAGGGAAGGCACGCAACAAAGAGTATGCATCTAATCTATGCTAAATGATTATGTGTAAATAATATGTTTTCCTGGGTTTATGGTTTTTCCGCATGATTTATGAATTGTCATATGTATCATAACCTAACAGTGGTATCACGAGCCCCTTATTATTTTCATAATCTAAATTGCATGAACATGGTTAAATATTACAAATTTGCAAGAATTAAAAGGGGTGATTAATTTTCGTAATTGTTAATTAATTGCAAATTGCGTTTATTTAATTATACGTACGCAGTTTTTCGGCAGTTTCTTCGTTACTCATCCGAATTGAGTGATTTTTGTGTCAATTCCGCATGTAAAAGGCATTCTAAAATTTTGACAAAAATAGAATTTTTCTGCCGAACCCAGAATTCTCAAATTCGAAGCATAACTATGACTTTTCGAAGGTTTTAGTTTTTCGAATGCAAAATTTCGTAAATTTAAGATGTTAAATTAAATATTTGCGATTCTTGTTGATAAATCTTGAATTTTTGATTGACCTACTGCATATGTTTAACAAGTTTGAATGCCTAGTCTTGTTAATTATGCAATCTAATTATTAATTATGATTAATTTGTTGAAAATTAGAATAATGTAGAATTAATTTGATTTTCATAATTAATTGTAATTTAATTAGAAACCTATGATTAAAAACCACCATAAAAATTGTAAATTTACGATAAATTTTAAATTTTTATGACCTAGACTTGAATCCATAACAATCGGAAATCAATTGGATAATAAATTTTCGATTTTTCGCCCTAAAATTATGAAATTAATATTATTTATTAATTTGTCATTAATTTTAAATATAAATTTTAAATTTTTATGCGATTCGTTCATAAAACTTGCACGCACGAAGCAATGGACGCTTCGTGTTACCCTTAAGGGGTGTTGTATAATGCGGGCATGCGACGACGAGCAAGGGAGCTCGTCGCCCGTGCGGCACGAATGCAATGAGCAAGGGCGTAGTGCACGAGCACAAGGCAGCAGCCCTGCCTTGTGTCGTGTGCCACGACCAATGGACGAATGGGCATGGGCGTAGGGCGAGCCAAGGCAGTCGCGTGTGGGCAGCAAGCGAGCTGCGCCACAACGCGCGCTGCCTCGCACAAGAGCGCGCAGCCTCGCGCGCAGCGAGCGCAAGCTCGCGTGCCACGAGCGCTGCGCCTAGCATTGCTCGCGCGCACAGCGAGCGATGTCGCCCGCCCAGCGATGTCGCGCGCCCAGCGAGCGATGTCGCGCGCGCACTGCGAGCGATAGCTCGCGTGCGATGAGCGCTGGCGCGCGCAGCGAGCACCAATGCGTGCGGAGGCTTGCGATGGGGATGCAGCATCTATGCGACGAGCGCATGGGCTGCGCGCACATGGCCAGCAATGGCTGTGTGCGTGCGGCCCATGGGCGTGCAACGCGTAGGGTGTTTGCGTTACGATTAAAGATCGTTTTGAATGTTTAATTTGAAAATTCCAGTTCACGTAATTTTAATTAATTTTAAAATTAATAATTTAAATTATTTTCTTGGATTTTAATTTTGAATATTATAATTATAATAAATGTTATTTATTCTAATTATTTTACTAAAATTAAAATCATGAATTAATTTAAATACGACTGAAATTAAATTAAACTTTTTGGATTCAATTATAAATTTATATGAGCTTTAAATTTTAATTAAATTTGTATGTTTCCGGTTAGACTAGAAATACATTTTTATGTTTAAAATTGGTAAAGCATATGAATTTATTGGTTTAAGTGGGAGCGCTTTTTAGTCATAAACTCTTGATTAGGTCTACAAATCCTTAAGGTTAAAACAACTTGATTAGAATTAATAAGGACTGAATAATTGGTAGATTATTGGTGCCCTTGATTAATTGCTGCAAATGTTTACGTGATGCATAATGTGTTTTACTAACCAGCTATGTGGGCCATTCATGATAATGAATGGGTGAATGGTATATATTGTATATGTACTGTTTTGCAGGTTATGAAGTGACTAGTATGGCCAAATAGGATAGAAAATATGGTCTGCGTACCATTAATTTGAATGTAATTGGTCTAAAGTACCAAAGTTATTTTTCAATTCAAATATGGTCTGCGAACCATCAAATAGTTGTAATTAGTTATAGCTTATCCTATTTGAAGAAAATGGTGCCTCCCACGGAGATTTTCAAGACGGACTTTGAAGTCAAAGCTTCAAGATGAAGTCGGGCCATACTAGATCACAAATATCTTATGCATGTTTTAAGTTATTTATTGTTTTAAATATGTCTTAAAATGCATGAGATCAAAAGCTTGATTATGTTGCATGATTAAGGATTTTAGTTCACTTAAAATCTAACCAACATAGTAAGAGCCTTAAGTTCCAAACTTAAAAATTGAGTTAAAAGGTGCCATGCCAAAATATACACTTGCTTGGATATCCTTTACATCAATCTAGTAATAGTTTTCGCTCAGCGAGGTGTTACTTATTGGTCCTAAAGGGGCAAGGTACACAAATAATTGTGAGTACATGTTAGTTTTGGTGAAACTCAACGATATAAGTAAGGAGTCCTTTTATGTCGTGGCAAATTCGATAGGTTTACCTAATAAGTTCTTAGACGTACCTATCAACCAAGAATAGTTTCTAGACTATTAGCAAAAGGCTTTTGCTTACCTAAGATGTTCTAGGATTAAGTCGACAAACTGTGCTTAGTTCTTCAATGATTTTAGGATCTTGGAATCATTTTATTCACACCTGCCGGAACAATAAAATCGAATAAAATGCTAATAACTTGTTTGAATTGCATGGTTGCTTTAATTTCAAGTTATTATTCATGATAAATGTTTAGACTTTGCATGCTTCAATGTATGTTTTAATTATTGTTTATAATTAAATATCTTGCACTGCAATAAATCCTTTTAGAAAGGTAACAGTAAATTTCCTCGATTGGTAGTGAATCCAAGAACGATTCACGGAAATGAGAGAAAGTGAGCAATTTAAAATGTACGTTTCTTTTAGCGACTTTTATGGTTGTTTTCGAAGATCAAAATCGAATGGCAAACCAATTGGTGCCTGTGAATTCAAAATACAATGTAGTTTTGAGATCATAAAGCATTGAGCTTAAACGCTCAGCTTTACCAATGGTTAACAACCTAATATCTTTGTCCATTTAATTCTCGAATGAGTCTAGTCCCTAGACATTCGAATAGATCGATGCTTAGAGAACTTTAAAAGCTTCTTGTAAGATCATCTAGTTGAAACAGAATATTCAACATAAATTAAAATGGTTAAAACCTTGTTGGGGTGACATTGGACATGTCTAACAAAGTATAAAAGTCAACACTAAAGAATTCAATTCTTAAGACTATAAGAAAGGGTACAAGAAATAGGAAAACAAAGGAACAAATGAAAGGAATTTACGATTCCGATTCTACCTATAAGTTTAAAGAGAAGTGACCTAGCAATCAAACTTCCTTGGTATCATATACCGCTTGAGGTTCTTACTTCGGTAATAACTCAAACAATGGAAGCTAGGATACACTAATGACCTACAAGTGGGAAATGAAGCATGGCAATGCTACATTAGTTGTAGGGTCATCTAGTTTGTTTTAAGTCCTTTCAAGGCTGGAACTAAATGGCTATTTTGTTCCATAATCAGCATACCTAAATTTCTGCTTCAAACACAGAAAGACTCACATTCAGAAGAACAAAAAAAAAATGCTTGTTTGTTTATTTGAATGAAATGGTCATTTACGGAATGAGTCAATATGCTTGATTAAAACAAACAACTCTTTAAAGAACTTTACTAGGTTCAAATCAAACCCTTGATTTGAGTTCCATTAAATCTTTGGCATTGTTGCTTAGACCATATAACCAAGTTAACATTCATAAGCTCTATTTTGATGGACTTTTGAAAGTTGGTTGATTTCTAGATCAACTTAAGACAAGCTAGTCTTACTTGTTGAAAGTAACAAAGAATATGAACTATTGTTAGAACGCCTAGACGATAGAGTTCAAAGCTAAAGAAAGGTTTTATGACTTTATTATTTCACATGGATTTGAGTGAATATAGGTTTATTTACTCAAATGTGATATAAGTTGAATCTGTTTGGCTAGTTCAAAGATTCAGAAGTATAAAATCCACTCGGCAAGAAATCATAAAGATCTAGGTTAGATCATGTTGATGATTACTTGAGACCAAATATGATCATCAATGATTGTGTGTTGTAATTTCACAATCTAGCTCCATAAGATATGGCATATCTACGTTGGAATGATCGAAGTCAATTAGTACTTGATTCGATCAATGATGAATCATAAAGAATTTTCCTATAATTTCTAAAACAAAATGCTCAACTACCACCAAACTAAACCAAATTCGTCAAAGCTATTGAAAAGTAATTTCAGGACATCTTTTCAATTATATATATCTAAAGAGTTGCTAAACTCAGTGGGAGCTTAGTGTTTGTTATTCAACAAACTAAGGCCCAAGTCTAGATATATGTTTCATTGTGATTTATTCAAATGAAACACAAGGGTATTGTTTCTACCACGAATTTTTGAGAACATAATGTTTGTTTTCTCGAAATAATGTCCTTTTGGAGATTCGTTTCCAAAATGAAAAGTGGGAGAAAATAGACCTCGAAAATCTTCGAGGCGAACAACAAACATAAACGGACATTCCGGAGGCTTTTCAAAGTGCTTCAGAAAATCCGAACTTATTCTTTAAGGACTTTAGAAGTGGCTTTAAAGAATAGACATCTCTTAGAAGACTTCACAAGTGCTTCAAGGAGAACAGAATATTCAAAGGACTTTCAAGTGGCTATTGATATTCTATTGTTTGATGTTCTATACCCAAGTAGGCATAGAATTCAAGTCATTGAAACTATGAGATTCTTCTATTAAATAGTGAAGAAACATATGAGATTCTTCTATTAAATAGTGAAGAAAGCTACAACTTGCAGTCAAACTATTATCATGTAGATTAATGAGTTTGTGACTTGTAAGAAAGCTATGACGAAACCCAGATTCCCTAAAATGGTTAGAGGCCATATATAGACTCAAATGTTTTAAATGGTTAAAGGCCATAAAACATAACTCAATGTTTTGATGACAAAATTGAAATTTTGTTGATTTGCAAGAATAGTTTCACACCTATTGGTTGCAAGTTTGTTTTAAGGATAAAAACCATCAAACATGGAATTGTGTTCACACACAAAGCTAGATTAGTTGCTAAAGGTTACAAGCAAATTCATGGCATGGATAGTGTTGAAACCTCATGCAAAATCGTAATGCTTAAGTCTATAATTCAAGCAATGATTGCATATTGGTACATATGGCAATTGGATGACAAAACGTATTCCTCACTCAAATGTTGGAATAAACTATGCACATGGTATGTCATAGGATTTGTGGATCCAAATAAATGCTTGAAAAGGAAAGCTAGCTTATGAAATCTAAGTCCAGATTTAAGCAAGCAATTGGGAATTAGAACTGTATTTTAGTGAAGCTAATAAGTATTTTAGTTTCATAAAATGTACATGATTCTTATAGATATATAAGAAGTTTAGTGGGAGTACATAAAACTTAATTGGTCCTATGTGTATCACACACATATCTCTCTGTTGTAAAATAACATTCAAATGCTAATGACTTAGATTTGAGATTATTCATCAATAATGGACCATGGCGAAACTTAGTACATACTGGGTATTAAGATCTATTTACAAAGATCTTATGATATTGTTTTGGATTAAGTAAAGGCATTTACTAAATCAAACACGAAAGTCTCCATTGGAGATATTCGACCCATGTGAATAAATCTAAGTAAAGGATGTTTGAACTATGTATAAGCATTTACTAAGTTAAACATCAAAGAGTCTAAATGAGATTCTTAACCTATATTATATGTCAAAGAATTTAGCTAAATTTAGTATCTACTGAAACTAGATAAGCTAAAGTTACATGAATAGAATTCAATTGGGAATTATTCTGCAAAAGAATTTATCATGTATGATATAATATAAGGATCGCCAAAAACGTATCATATGACTTTAGCCATGACGAACATATACCAATCTCTATTGATCTAAGTAAAGATCAACTAGATTGAGATCAAGAATACTTATGGTACTTGAAAAGGTACATAGGAATAGTTCTTGATTCAAGGAAATAAGGATATGCTAAATATTGATGCTGCACGCATAAACACTGGCAAAGGATCAAGCAAGACCCTTTGGAGTTAACCATTGATAAGGACGAGCAATAGAGCATCGTGTTTTGAAAATGGCAACATGGGTTGGAGACCATGAGTTGTTGCGTGGGAAATTAAAATAATAATTTCTATGTTCTAAGATATAGTTGGAGAGTCTTCCACATATCTATGAACTGCCTGGATAGGTAAATCCAAACAAAGCATCACTAGCAACCTATACAGTTGAAGTAAAAGTAATTATTGCCTAAGAAGCAATAAAACAGGGTTGTTTAAAGTTCTTCACTGAACTTGGGTAGATCACCTATCTGCTGGCTTGATGGTTCTTCATTGAAAAATGCGTAGAACCACTCTTGAAGCAAGAAAAACGTCTGCTAACTTGATGGTTCTTCATTGCAAAATGAGTAAAACCACCATCGAAGTAAGAAAGACTAGATCACATAATAAACAAACTCGAAAAGATCTTATCATCATATCTCGAAGAACATTCGATGAAAAGGATATTAAGATTGGCAAAGCATGATAACTAAACCTATGCAACAAGTGAGAAGCAACACTCACGTTGTAGCACTGGAAATCAAGCATAGCTTTGAATTCCATGAACTGTTTTAAAGATGGGTTTGAGGCCCATGGTTGTAAAACAATGGGGTTGAACATTTATCATATATGAAATGTATTTTCATATTCCATTTAATCTTGGTTTAGTATTAAATGATGAGTCCCTTCAAATTTGACGATATATTCAAGATAGACTGTCAGGACCAGTCCTGTGACTAAGAAATGTCTATCAAGTGAACTTGAATGTCAAAGGTTGAAAAAGGTCCCTGGTCGGAGTTTTCTATAAAATTGGACGCATAGAAAACGTTAGACGATTAGAATGCAAGATGACTAGTAGTTCTGTTTCTTGAACTATGTGGACATGGCAATGTCATAATCATTTGCATAGATACTTACTTTGGGAAGACTAGTATCGGACAAGACCTATGAAACTTTACTGTAAGAGATGAAAATCTGTCATGAGTAAATTTCATTAAATTATTAGACACTAAATCCTCAATACCTGAGTGATTTGAGATTACTTGTTTGAGAACTGGTTGCTTTGACGTTGACCAACCGTCGCACCGTAAAAGGAGGCTATAAAGGCAACGCTCAGGTAATCACCTATCAAACGAAGTCTAATCTCAAGATCGCAAGATTGGGATTGTCCTCCCATAAATCGGGATGAGATGCTTAAAAGTTGTACAAGGCCACTCGGAGAGCTAGAAACTGTGAAATGCATGGCCGTGCTCGGATGAATCATAGGCTATGATTATCTGTTTATTTGATCAGTTGAACTCTGAAACCGAGGAACACCTCTGGACATAATAAGGATGACAACTCTTACCTTATGTTCAAGAGCAAGCATCGAGCGACAAAGGAATTAGGAAATGCACACTTGTCCCTAAGGACAAGTGGGAGACTGAAGGAAATAATGCCCTTGGTCCAAGTATGCATTCTATGTTAAGTCTAATAAATGCGGTTCAGTATTAATTAACAAGTTAATAATTCAGTGAGATCAAGTGAGCTGAATGCCTAGCTAGAGGCCGCTTCAGTTCAAGTGGAATTAATGATATTAATCCACAGCTTACTCTTGACTGAACCCGTAGGGTCACACAAATAGTACGTAAACGGATCAAGTATTTAATAGCATTAAATACTCCATCTATGAATATTCGGAACCGACGGATCTTGGTTTCAGTGGGAGCTAAGATCGTCACAGGCAAGGAATGAATACTCCGGAAACGATGATATTGCCGGAAACGGAAATATGGATCGTATCGGAAATATAGATATTATCCAAGTCGTAGATGTTGCCGGAAACGGAAACATGGTACGTGTCGGAAAATATTATCGGAAATGGAAATATTGCCAGAATCGGAAATATTGCCGGAAACGGAAATATTGTCAGAATCGGAAATATTACCGGAATCGGAAAATAATTCCGGAAACGGAAATATTAAATATTTGTTCGAAACGGAAATTAATTCCGGAATCGGAAATATTAAATATTGTTCGTATCGGAAATGAATTCCGGAATCGGAAAATTTAATCGGAAGCGCATCGTACGAATAAGCATCGGACGAGGCCTGCCGGACGAGGCCCAGCACGAAGCCAGGCCATCGCCCAGCAAGCCAAGCGCGCCGCACAAACAGCCACGCCAGGCCCAGCGCAAGGCCAGGCCCAGCAGGCTGCGCGCAGCGCGCACAGCGCGCACAGCACGCGCAGCGCACAGCGCGCACAGCACGCGCAGCGCGCACAACGCGCACAGCACGCGCAGCGCGCAGCGCGCGCGGGCGCTGAGTGGGCTGCTGCTCGCGCGCACGCATGGGGCCCATCGTGGCTGCCGTGCGTGTGTGTGCAAGTGTTTGTGTTCGTGCACGTTTCCTAAAACATGCAGAGTTCGGTTAATGATTAAATTCCTAATTCTATTTGATAAATTAATTAAATTAGAGTTCTTGTAGGATTCTAGGTTTGATTAATTTGTATCTGAATAGGATTTCGATTCCCTTTCCATACCGCTATAAATATGAGGCTAGGGCTCACAATTTATAACACAAGTTTCAAAGTATTCAAAGTGAGTTTTTGAGAGAAAAATTCAGTCACACATTTGCCTATAAAGTGCCGAAAATAATAGTACCTTAAGGGCGATTCTAGTTGGTCAATCTTAAGGCGGATCCGGACGTGCTGTGGACTATCTACGGAGGGACGACACTTGGAGTCCTAAAGACTTGTTCTTGTTCGGTTCGGGCGCAGCTAGGGAAGGCACGCAACAAAGAGTATGCATCTAATCTATGCTAAATGATTATGTGTAAATAATATGTTTTCCTGGGTTTATGGTTTTTCCGCATGATTTATGAATTGTTATATGTATCATAACCTAACAGGTAAAACTTGTCTCTCATTAACTTTTGTAGCTCGTTCCAACCAAATCCAGACCCATTCTTTCGTTCCTTGTTAACTTTCCACCATAATCCTGCTTGACCCGTCAAGTAGAACACTGCGAAATCAACTCTCCATTTCTCAGGGCATTGCAGGGTTTCAAACAACTGATCAATGCGACTTATCCAATCCTCGAACTCAACTGGATCGGGCTTGCCATCATAGGACGGTGGGTTAAGCGACGAAAAGTTCTTGAACATCGTTGTGCTCTCGTTCCCACTAACATCTTTCTTTTTCCGAGAATCATGGACTAATTCGGCCAACATTGCACTCACATTTTCCAATCGTTCCATCCTTTCCTCATGGCCATTAACATGGACATACTCCTCGTGAGTAATGTCGTTATCATCGTGAACATGATGCTCGTTGCGAGCTCCGTTGGTAACATCGTTGATAGCATCAATGGTCGACATTCTGCATAACATATCTTATCAGATTGAAACGAAATAATAATATAAAATAAACCCTTTGATCCCGTTCCTACACTCACACTCATATTCATTTTAACTTAGCAAGATTTTAGAACATTCTTTTTAACTCATTCCTTAAAATTCTTCACTTAAAGCCTAATGAATTCTATTCGTGCCAAAACCCGTAAGGCTTAGCACTTATGGTCCAGAACCTTTGCTCTTGATACCAAACTGTAACGCCCCGACCTCTAATTCAATAATTAAAGCATAATTAGCAGCGGAATTAACCTAATTGGTCGGGACATTACCTGCCGTAACTTCCTTTTCGGAAATTACAAGGCAAACATCAATCATAAGCCTTTAAATACTCCAAAATATATATAATAATCCGTTAATATTATTAAAATGAAACTACATAACTTACTAAGAGTCTTTAATTAAAACTATTAAACTATTAAAACTGTAAGCATAACTAGGTGGATGATAATAAAGTGAAACTCCTCGCCACTACTCGTGTCCATCATCCCCCGCAGTACCTAAAATGGAAAACCAAACGGTGAGCCGAAGACTCAGTAACGAACTATTCTAGCAACGTAAATTCATTTCAATTCATTTTATTTAATAACACAGGGAGAATAGAATAAGTAAAACATTTAATAAAACATCATATTCACTTCATTCATAAACTTTGCAATTTAACATGCTAGTTGTCGGCAAGTACGAACCGTGAAGGAATTCTCCACTGGGCCTGGGCCCTGAGCCTGGGCTCATCATCGTAACATGGGCCTGGGCCCTGAGCCTGGGCTCATAAACCATGGGAGCCTGGGCTCGTAATCCATGGGTGGACAGGTGTCCGTGGTGCATGCATGACCGGTAGATAGGAAGATGGTAGTTTATATACCGCCAGACAAACCAGGTCTTTCACTTTCATTTATCATGTTTTGTATAATTTTACCAAGCCTTGGCTTGTATTTCAGTTCGAAATAACATAACTTATTTAGCTCATAAAACATCATTTAGATCCTGGGATCCATAAAACATCATTTCATTAAACGCATCATATAAACATTATTTTATGAGAAAACTCAATCAAATCATATTATAAAGAATAATTCAAACAAATCATAATTCATTCCCACAATCCATAAAACATGTCAAAACATTTAATTCATAAATCCAATCATAACGTCATAATTTCGTAATACATTTATAAAGGGATTGCGGGTACTAGCAATAGCCGTTACCTCACTTCCGCGATTTTGCTAAGGAATTCTCTTGGTTCGTTCGTCCTGAGCTCCGAGTCCAATTTCTTTAAAAATATTAAATAATTGAATTAGTACTAAATTGATAAATAATTTAACTTAATAATTTCGAAACTTTATAATTAACCAATTTTCTAATAATAATGTTAAAAATAAAAATAATATATAATTTCATAGTTTTAATGAAAATATAATTAAACGCCAATTTTAGTGAAGAATATAATTAATTGAAATTTCAATCGAAAAATATATATATATTTTCCTTAATTAACTTACACGAAAATCTTATTTAAAATTTGTCCTTGATAAATCCATTTAGTAACTTATTTTAGTTAAATCGATAATATAATTTAAAATCAATATTTTATAAAATCATAAATTTTATAAGTAATGAATTTTATAAATAACGAGTTTTAATATAAATAACGGATTTTTAATAAAATTATACTTTCGGAATTTAACGAAAATATTATTATTATTAGTCGAATTTTCAATCGAAATACATATATATTTTATAATTGATTTTCAAGTAAATAATATTAAAAATTCCCTTTTTGTTAATTCAGGCTAAGTAACTTATTTTAGTAAAATCGATATTTGATAATTAAACCTGAAAATAAAATCGATTTATTAGTAAATAATTATTTCATAAAAACTATTAAAACATAAATATTGCTAAATTTAAAATCTGAATTTTCAGATTGGTCTTACCAAAGGCCCAAATGGTTAGTTGGTCCAATTTAATAGGGGTTTGAGGAGAATAAAACAAGGCCAAAGAATCTGATTTTTATTTGGTTTGGTTTTGGTTGAGGCACGAGCAAAGAAAAACAGAGAAGGAAGAGAGGAGAGGAGGAGGGAGGAAGAGAGGAAGAGGGCGTGGAGGCTGGCTGGGCTGGGCTTTGCCGGGGATTTCGACGACGATGGTGGAGGTGGTTTAGCGACGGCGGAGCAGTTAAGGGGATGGGGGGTGGTGATTTGCGAAACAGGGGAGGGGAAGGTGCGAGGGAGAGGGGGAGACGCAGGGTGGTTCTGGGCGGTGATTTGGTGGATGAGGTTGTTGATGGTGGTCGGAGGAGTAGAGTGGTGTTGGTGGTGTGGTGGTGGCGTGGGGCAAAAGAGGAGAAAGAAAGAAGGAGGCAGGGGACGCGAGAGGAGGAGAGAGCAGGGGAGGGAGTTGTGGTGGTGGCGTCGGGTGGTGCTGGGAATCGTCGGCAAGAGTGGGGAAAGGGGTTGAGCAGGTGAGGGGATTGGGTTGGTGTGGTGGCTGCGCGCTGGTGGCGCACCGAAGGAGAGAAAAGAGAGGGAGCAGGGGCGTGCGAAGGAGGATAGCAGGGGAGGAGATGGGGTATGCGGTGGTCTACGGTGGGTGGTCGGGTGGTGGTCGAATGGTTGGGGTGGTGTTGATGGTTGTTGGACGGTGGTAGTCAGCCAGTGATGGTGGTTGTGGGTGGTGGTTCGAACCGAGAAGGAAAACAAGGAAGGAATGTTTTGTTTTTCTGCTTAATTGATTGATTTTGGGTGAAGAACAAATTGGCAATTGTCTTGTTATAAACTGAGAAGGGTGAAGAAGAAGATTCAGCCCTTGGGGATCAAGCAATTGAACCAAGACTGAATTGAGAGGAAAAGGGGAAACAAGGAAAATGCTCCTTGTTTGTACGTGGGAAGCAAGGGAAGAGAAGAAAAATGGAATCTTGCTATTCCAAAGGCATTTTTTTTTTATTACATTTTTTTTTTTTTTTTTTTAAATTCACAATATTAGGTTAAAAATTCAGAAATTATTGCAACTTTCAGAAATTTATAAAAACAGAAAAGTTTAACTAAATCAATTCGTATAAAAGTGTCGTTAACGAAAAGTAAATAAATTTCCGTTCATAATTTTATTGTTTAAAATAAAAAAAATGATTAAAATAACGAAATTCGATTATGCGTAATTTAATTAAAACGAAATCAAGTTAATAAATATTTTTAATTTAATAAATCGAATTTAAAATTTCGGGGTATTACAGAAATAGTGTTAGGTTTTTTTTCCAATAGTTTGGTATTGGTATTTGCAATTCATCGAAATAGAAATTGGTCATAACTTTGTTTATAATGAAACTCTGATTGATTTTTTTTAGAATAAGGTGTTGGCATGCCTTGTTGTGATGGTGGAGGTGTAGGTGGTGGTGGTGGTGGTGGTGGTGGTGGATGGTTCTGCTAGTTGTGATGTATCGATGTATGGTATTTGCAAATCTTGCCTTTTTATCTTGTTTTTTGATTGGTGTTTGGGTAGTCGGAAGCCGGTTCTATAAAAAGAGGAGTATGTTGATGTGATTGAATGCATGGTATTTGCAACAAGCTTGTAAGGGTTGTTGCCGTTGTTGTGAAAGTGTTAGGGAACCCCCGCTTCTTGTTTGTCAGTTGTTTGTTGTTAGTTGAATGTTAATCGATGTTAATCGAGTTTGTGTAGTTTGAGTGTCCTGGTATTAGTTGTGTAGTTTGACATTCCTGGTTTAATTTTGTGTAGAAGTTAGTATGGGGAATTTAAAGATGACGAAGAAAGGGGGTGGTTCAAAGAAAGCTGGGAGAACCCCTCCGAAGAAGCATGTTGTGAAACCTAGTGCAAGTGGTAGTAGGAAGAAGAAGAGGCAGAAGCTGGTGTACCAGGAGGCAAGTGAAGATCTAGATGGCGTACAATGCAGCGAGGAGGAAAGTAGTGAAGAGGAGTCCTCCTCCGAGGAGTCCTCCTCTGAGGAGTGCTCTGCTTCATCTTCTGCGTCATCCACTGTAACACCCCGACAATTCTCTCTTTTCTAAAACAACATTTTAATATAAAACGTAGAGAATTATCAAGGCATTATCGCCCGTGTGAAAACGTAACGGCTTATTCAGAATTTTGCAGCGGAAAACATAAAACTAACTTTAGGTTTATAAATAATCGATTACAGGTTTAATCCCCAAAAATCAACCAACGAAAATAAGGAAATATAAATAGTTCGACAAGTTTAAAGTCCCAATTAACAAACCCAAGTCAACTTAGCAAATCAAAACTAAATACAAGCTCTCTATTCCCGATCCCAATGATGCAACATCTTCAAACCTGCAGATGGACAATGCTTATTGATCCTTAGAGACTGCTCACCAAAGATTGGGTCATCACAGGATCAATAAGGCATAGCCATGATCAACATGCACAAGCAAAAGCACGTAATCAGCAAAGCTGAGTACTACATACTAAAACAATAATAATCCTAACATAATTCTATTAAACGAACAATCCTAACATGATGTTAATGAAATATAAGTAAGGGCAAACGACACATATTAATTTGAATACCACACTTGACTAGACTAAGCTAGACTGGACTAGACTTTTATAACAAGAGTATTATTTTAATTGAAATAGGCAATGGACTGAGCTGTCTACTAGAAACTTCTTCTTCTTCACTAAGGAAGACGAGGTACGGGCGCGACTCCGTAAACCCCAATGACCTGCGATATCGAGGGACTTTTAAATAAAATAGAACCGGTGATCAATCCGGCCCCAGAAAAGCCATAGGCGACCCATGACCCCCAACTCCTGATTGTCCGTCACTTTAGACGTGCACAGTCTAAAGCTATTGCTACTCAGCTTCACTTTACATGACTTAACTTTTAATACTTGGTTATGACTCATCAAACATAAATATTATATTCAACAAGTAAACACAACTTCTTTTATCTTTGAATTAAACAAGTGATCACAGAGATGTCACAAAAGACTTATTCCAATTAATTCAACCTTTCCTTTAATACTGATCAACCCCTCTATATGGGTATAAGGTTTCAACTTACTAAACAAGGTCCTCGGCCCTTATAAAGTAGTGAAAAGCTAAAAGGGAACAATGAACAATCGATCTGAATCAATATGTATAATAATCTAATGTTCCCAACCAACATGTTCGCATCAATCATCCATACCAACATGCTATAATTCTCCTAACGAAATATATATGCTTAACATGTCCATCCAACAATATTAAACATGCACTTTCAACATAACCTAGTTCATCAACAATTTCAACATAACCAAGTTCCTCAATCGTTTCAACATAACGAAGTTCATCAATCATTTCAATATGGTTTCAACAAATCACACACATTCCAAGCACACAAGTATGTACGTACCTTGTGTAAACAAACTGATAGGCCACTTTAACGAATTCAAAAGTCACCCACAAAGAATTCTCCGCCTAAAATAATCAAGAAACGTACCCAAATCAATTCCTAATAATTTACAGCAACACTAACGTATTCTAAACACATCCTAAACATGTTTAGAACATTCCCTAACATCGAAACTTAATTAATTAACTTCCTAGAATAGTGATTACTACACTAATGATCACCAATTATCATAAACTCCAATAAAGCATCCCTTTTTAAAATTCCAGCAATATAAAATAGTTTACAACTTCGCCAAACCATAATTAATATGCTTAAAATCATAAAAACAATAACCTTAATAACTCACAAACATCATACCATGATTTTAAAACTATTAAAACCTTAAAAATTCATGCTTTAATAATTAAAAATCATTATTTCAATGCAATCGCATAATCTGAAAATTGAATTTATTATTTAAACATAATATATAATCTGAAAATATAATTTAATCATAATAACTTATAATTTAAATTCAATAAACATGAATTAAATCACTAAACTAATTTAAAACCTTAACTCACATATTAATCAACCAAAACTGAAATTAATTAATTTACAATATCAATATCAAATCTGAAAATTATAATTTAGCTATAAAGATTAATAATTTAATTCAAGAAACATAAATTAAAATCAATAACTTAAATCAAAATATTTAAATAACTTAGGGTTTAAGAAATAACCAAAAAGGAGAGAAAGGAGAGTGCTGGCCGGCGGTGGTGCAGGCACGGCAGTGGTGGCGAGCTAGGAGACGCGGCTGGGCGCGATGGAGGTTGCGGTTGGGCTGGTTGCCGAAGGTGGTGATGGCCCGCGTGGAGTAGTGACGAAACAGAGAGGAGAGAGAACGTGCTGGTCGGCGATAGGGTTTTGCGGCGGCGAGCAGGGGTGGCGGAAAGAGGTTAGCGACGAGCCGAAGGTGACTGCGGTGGTGCTGGGCTGGTGGTTGCTGGTTCGAACACAGAGCAGCAAGTGAGAAAGAGGGGAAGAGTAAGAATGAAGGAGAAGCAAGAAGAAGAGGGAGAGGGAGGAAGACGAAATTACCGAACGGAAGAGGAAGCTGGCGGTGGTTCGGCGAGGCTGCCGGCTGGCGGCTGAGCAAAGGGAGGAAGAGGAAGCAGGTTCCACGAAATTAGGAGGATGAGGGTTGAGGGTTTTTGGTGCTTGATTTTCACGTGAAATTGAAAAGGGAATGGTTTTGGCTTTTGTTTCTTTTGTTTTACGTGAACTCAACAAGTGTGGGGAGTTTTGGGTTTATCTATTTGGGCTTTGTCAACTTGGGCTAGGAATTAGAATTGAGTTTGTTTGAATCCAAAACCGGTTATGATTATTTTCCAAATTCCAATGTATTTCGTAATTCAAATTCTTTTCAACATAAAATTCTAAAATCATTCTTGATTGCACAAACCGTTAAAATATTTAGGATATGTTTAAATAAAATTAAATATACATTAAATATATAATAAAGTTCTAAAATCGTTAAATATTTAGGACGTAATTAAAATAAAATAAATATACGTTAATTATATATTTATTACTTAAAATTCATAAATTCTATTTAAATATAAATAATGTACGTTAATATATATTATAAAATTTATAAATTTACGGGGGATTACATCCACGGAAGGGTCAGAAGGTGATTCCTCGTCTTCATCTTCTTCGGAGGAGGAGGAAGAGCCAAGAAAGAGAAAGAGGAAGAAGTCCTTGAAGAAGGCCTCGAAGAAGGCCTCAAAAAAGGCCTCGAAGAAGGTAAATTTTAGTATTTTAAGTAATACTAAATTATTGTTTTAAATTAAATAAGTATTATTTGCAATAAAATATAAATTTAAATAAATTTAGTATTATGTTAAATAAGCTTTAACAGGTTTGCGTAATATATTTCCAGGTTTCGAAGAAAAAGAGCAAGAGTGCCGGGGAGATTGTCAAGGCACGTAATCGTGTTGTCTTGACGCATTTACGAACTTGTGAAAAGGTAAATTGTGTTATTTATGTTAGATTTAACATTTGAGTATTAGAATTTCTTTAGTAATGTATTATAAAAGTTATATAATTTATAAAAGTTATATGTATTATTTTTAAAATATTTCTTAATCAGGCCCCTAAAATTATTTGTCGGGTCGAGTCGTTCGTCAAGTTAATCAAGAAACTGGATGATTCAAGACGGGAAGAAGTAGAGAAAATGGGTTTCTCGGGGTTGTTGGAAATGAAGTTGGGGAAGTTGGACAGGAGGTTCTGTTACTGGTTGATGACCAGGGTAGATGTTGAGGGGCATGTAGAGTTTGGGGATGGGAATGTGTTCCGGTTTACCCCGCAACATGTTCAAAGGATTTTTGGGCTGCCAATGGGAACGAAGGATGTTCCTGCACCTGTGGCAATTGATTGGAAGGATCAGCAAATGGTACATCCTGCCATTGAGCTATTTAAGATGTACGGTACTGGAGTTGCTGATCCTTCGAAGGATATGGTGTTGTTGGCGAAGGTAGCCAAAGTTGTGGAGGGGGAGAAAGATTCAGCGGGGGAGCTTATACCTCTAAGTACCCCTGGTGAGAATCTAGCATTTAGGAATGCGTTCTTGGCTGTGGTAGTGGGCCACTTACTTTGCCCTACAGCCATGTGCACCAACCTGTCACACAAATTGATGGCTGTTGTTTCGTTGGGTGGTGTGGCAGAGGAGTACGATTGGTGCACGTGGACTTATAATAGGCTGATGGAACGTGTGGAAGTGTTTTTGAAGAGTTTTTACGATGATGGTTATGCTCGTGGATGCGGTGGCTGTGTTGTGGCCTTAATGGTTTAATTTATTTATTTGATTTTATATAACTGCAAATCTAGTTCTAATACTTGTTTGACTAAATTTGCAGATTTTTTACCTTGATCGCTTGGCGGGAACCCCCGTTGATGTAGAACCTTTACCTAGGTTGAAGGTTTGGGGGAACCTGGAAGTGAAAAAAGCAATCAAGAGAGACAAGAGAAAAGGATATGACTATGGTAGATCCAAGGTAATACAAAATTACTTGATGTTTGATTGAAAAATATTTAGTTACGTTGTAATTAACGAGGTACTTATGTATTTGCAGTCAAAGAAGGTGGTTTATGATGGTGAAGTGAGAAATAGTGTTAGTGGCCTGACAAACAAGGAAGTTGACAGGCGGATTGAAATTGTGGATGAGCCGTTGACCGGCAAGGGCACGGAAACTGATCCTAGTAGGGCAGATGTTGGCAAAGCAGGGGGAAACGCTGGTGTTTCCCTCTTAGGAAATCTAAGTAGAGATAGTGCCGCTGTACAAGAACTGGCGCATCAGGTAATTTATGTGCAAATCAAGAAACTTGTTTGATTGAATTTAGATTGAATTTTTGTGTTATTGTTGGTTAGGGTTAGTGTAATTTATGTGCAAACCCGAGCGTATGATTGTTTTGGATGTTGAGTTGAGTTGTTTTGGTGCACCATGTTTGGTTTGTGCAGGTACTTGAGTTGTTCAAACCCGAGTTGGAGCATATGATTGTGAATGCTGTGTCCGAGAGGGAATGGTTAGCGAGCGGTAGTGGTATGGGTGTTGGTGGTGATGGCAGTGGGTGGGGTGGTAGTTTGGTTGGCACTGGGGGGTTTGCTGGCAGTGGTTGGGTTGGGCCTCGTGGTGGGTTGGTTGGCACTAGTGGGTTGGTTGGCACTAGTGGGTTGGGGGCACTAGGCGGTTTGTTGGCAGAGGTGATTACGGTGTTGGTACGAGTATGGGAATGGGAAGAGGGCCTGGTGGTATGGGAATTGGAAAAGGGCCTTATGGTTTTCTTGGGGGTATGGGAAGAGGGGGTGGTGATGATGTAAGTGTAGGTCTAGGTCTAGGTCCTCCTGGGTTTGAGAACGCTCCTCGTCAAGGCTACGATGCTACTGCTCGAGCACCGATCGGCTTTGATGCATTTGCAAGTGGAAAGAATTCAGGAGGATCAGGAGGATCAGGAGGTTCAGGAGGATCAGGTGGAAAGAACATTGCTGGTGGGGGTTACTCAGAAGGAGATTCTGGTTCGTTCCACTATAACATTGGTGGTGGGGGTGGCGGTGTTTCAGCTGCTGTTTCGAACGGTCTCTCGACTGCTGCGGCACCTGTTCAGGTCGAGGAAGGTCCTGTTGGGAAGGTTGGAATGGTGGCAGCTTCGTGTGTGAAGCTAGCTAATCAACTTTCGTCTGAGGAGATGCTAGACTCTACAACTGGATCTTCAAAGAAATCAGACGCCGCAGCCGTTCCACCGCAGCCGCCGTTCCACCAGAAAGTTGAGCAAGTGACAAATGTTGAGCAAGTGACAATTGTAGATAAAGGAAAAGAGAAAGAAAAAGAGAAAGAAAAAGAGAACGAGCCAGCAATTACTCCCGGGACTGGGCCCAAGAGAGTGACTAAGCCTGCGTTGTCTTCTGCTGTGTATGAGTTGTCTACGAATCCACAGAGAATTACAGCGTTTGCAAACCGTGTCCTTGTATTCATCCGATCTTGGCGGTCATCAAGGAACATCCCCACCTGGTATGAATATTTAAATAAATCGTTTACGTTTATTTATATTTATTGAATGTGGCTCTAAATTGCAAATGAATTGTATGTAGCCCGGGACCAGAGATGATTGTGATGGTGGGGTGGCTTATCAAAGGGATTGTTACCACACATTGATGGCGAGCCAATGTGTGAGTACCGGGTATGTTCGGATGGCGTCCTTTCTGTACACTAAGGTGTGGAGGGTGAAGGAGTTCGTTGGAAAGAGTGAAAGGATATTGCTGACTCCTGATTTTGCCGTAAGTATTGTCGGGTTAACTTTATTTTTCTTTCCCATCTATGTTGGTTTGTATTATCTGACTGTTGTTTTTCTTGGTTCAAAGTTAAGGGTATTGGAACCCAGAGACTCCAACTACATCATAGGCACCAAGTACGGCAAGGTTCTGAAAAACATCCCGTTTACTTCTCTAGCGACGGTATGTTTTATGGTTTAATATATGTGTGGTTAATTTTTAAGTGAAGCAGTTATAACGGGACACCTGTGTTACAGGTATTTGTCCCCGTACTGGTCAAAGAACATTGGTGGGGTGTCTGTTTTGACATTAAGGGGAAGGCAATAAGATTGATTGATTCGATCTTCAAAAACCCAGCGGAGAAACATGCCGATAACCTTAATGATCTGGTAAATGTTGAGGACTTGACTTTGTATTGATTTTCATAAATTTGTAGGAGTTTGTTGAGGAGTTAAATATGTGAATATTGGTATACTCGTACCAGGTTAATGCAATGGACACCATGTTCGAGGTGAATGTACCTGGATACCAGGCAGGGACAATGAGCAATTGGCGTACTGAGGTCATCAACATAGCAGGCAATGTGGACAAGTAAGTATATATGCAGTTTATTTGTATTCTTAATCGTGCCTGTAAAGTTTATTATTTGTTTGACTTAAAAATGTGTAAATGTGTTGTAGTAAGTCGTGCGGGGTTATAATGTTAAGCTGCATGAAGGCATGTGCGCCTCGGTTCGTGGCACAGTATGAAGTGGTAAGTATAACTTTCTCAACTTCAACTTCAACTTCAAGATTTTGGTCCAACATAGTAGTAGGACTTACATTTTTCCTGATTTTGTAGCATGATTTGGTGAAATTAAGAACGGCCTTAATGCTTGATGACTTGCTGTCGGAATACAATGACGTGAGTTACGCCATGCTTGAAGCAATGCTGCCTCGAGCTTGGACAAGGGGGGGTAGTAGTGGTTTGCCCTAAACTGGTTCTTGGATGATTTGCAGGATAATGTGGGTGATCATAGTTGTTGGATAAATTGTTATTAATTTGTAAATTTGGTAGTTGGAAGACTTTGTTGAACATTTAGGATGTATGTTGTTGGAAGACTTTAGGATAATATTGCATCATGGATAATATTGTTGTTGTTGTTGCGATTTAGGATCGATTTAGGATCATGGATAATATTGCATTTGCATCAAGAATTTGTGATCATGGATGGATTGCAGGATGAATATTTCAGGCTTGAGGATGTATTTTTTTGCAGGATGAATATTTCCAAATCTTTGCAAAATATGGCCCAAAGTCTTTGCAAAATATGGCCCAAATTATATGCAAAAAATGACCATATTCGCACCATTTTTTTCAAAAAACAGTACCAATTTTGTACCCTTCTTAACACCATAATCATACACTAAAATACCAATTTATATAACACGAATACCATTTTTTAATAATGAGAACCATTAAATGTAAATTAAGTGCAATGAGTACCATTTTTATAAAAAATAACACCATTGTTCTATTAATAAAACCATTTTTGATGACTATGTACCATATTGGAGAAAATAGTGGCACACTATTTATAAAGTAATACCATTTTTCATAAAACAATACCATGTATAAACGAGTGAAGTATGGTTTAATTTTAGAAAATGATTAGAGTGAAGTAAAGTATGGTTTAATTTTGAAATTAGGATTAATTTCTATAATTAAGAGTGTAAATATTGTATGAAATTAAGGATATGATTTAACGATTCGATTTATGATTCATATTCACATAACGATTTATGATTCAATTATACAAATGATTCAAATTTACGATTCACATAAGACTCATGGCTACTCAAGAGAACATGGTTCCCTCTAAATCATTTGAATGGGAATTTGATGGTTAATGACTCGATTTAATGGAATAATTAGGAATCATAGTTTGGAAAATAAAATATGGTGAATGACTTAATAATCAATCCAATTACAATTGCTATATTATGATTTTAATTATAAAACATAACTTTTCAAAGATAACTTAATACCATTATAGATATCTTAATACCATTGTAGATATCTTACTACCACTTTATTTAACCATAACACCACCTTTGACAACACAGTGCCACACATTTCATAAATGAATACCACTTTTACCTATTTGAATACCATTTTTATGTATTTTGAATTAAATTTGGAAATTTTGAATTAAATCATTAATTTGATATGTGGTTAATTTTAATTTTAGGGTGTGTAATTATAGGTGAGAGTTAAATCATGGATAATGATTCGTATAAAATCATGAATTGTGATTCACAATTCGATTCTACTATGTATTCAAATTAATGATTCAAATGTAGAGTTGAATAAGGTGAATGATTGATGATTCAATTCCATTCCATATTGAACTAGGATATTCGGTAATTATGTGAATAAGGATGATTGGATTCATGGTGTAATGTTTTGATTAATTAATTCGAATTATGTACGTGATGTAGTGACTTAGTGTGACTTAATGGGGTTTAGGGTTTAGGGTTTGGGGTTTGGTTTGGGGTATGGGGTTTAGGGTTTAGGGTTTAGGGTTTAGGGTTACATGGTGTAAAATTTTATTCTGTTTTTGAATGCCATTTTTGGGGATGACTGATACCATTTTTGACAATATAACACCATTCTAAATGTATGTTAAACCATTTTTCAGAAATCAATGTCATTTTTAAATTATTAAATACCATTTTAGGAATTGGTAATATTGTCAATTTTGAAGTTAGAGTTAAAATTTTTAATTTTTAATTTTGAATTTAGAGTGATATTTGAGTAAAATGGTTAATTATTTGAATATGGTTGACCCTAAGGTTGATAGATTATTCGATTTCTAATTCGGCATATGAATCAAAAATCATTCTAATGATTCGATATACGATTCGATACTTTTACTTATAAATAATGATTCGATTTCACATCATTCGTATAATGATTTGATTATGATTCGATGAATTCGATGAATTAATGATTCGATTATGAATCGATTTCACGAATGATTCAAACATGGTGACTCAAGCGAACATGGTTCCCTTTAAATCATTTGAATAAGGGTTTGTAGCTCGATTTATGTATTCGATTTATGATTCATTGTTAGTTTAAAGGACTTAATGATTAATCATAGTTTAATCTATAAAATTCATGGTTTAATAATCAATCCAATTTATAACTTTTATTTATAAATGGTTTATTTATTCAAGCGAACATGGTTTATTTATAAATTTATTTTATTTATAACTTTTCATGGATTTTATTTATAACCTTTCAAAGAATATTAAAGAATCCCATAATAAAGATAATTTAATACCATATATGTTAATTTAATACCATATATCTTTAAATGAGTACCACTTTTGTAAAAGTAATACCATTTTAATGTAAATGAATACCACTTTTTGTAATTGTGTACCATTTTTATGTAAACAAAAACCATTTTCATGCAAATGAGTATCATTTTTATGGGCCATTTATATGGGCCATGCAATATAACTTCATTTTTATGTAAATGAGTGCCATTTTATGTACACGAATGCCATTTTATGTAAATTAGTGATAAAAAACAACGTATGTTTGGATACTCCAATTTTGAATATGGGCCAATTTTGCATATGGGCCTATTTTGAATATGGGCCTTCGAAACTACGCATTAACAAAGGAAAATAAATTCACAAACAGAACAACTATTCCAATTGAGTAAATCACAAACACAACAACTATTCCAATTGAATGAATTACAAGTCCTTAACATTCGCCATTTCCTCCCAACAACATATTTTGTATAAATCTAGGAACCACCATCGTCGCCTTTGAACCACCATCGTTGCCTGAAACAGGTTGCATAGAAACACTTCCATTTTGCGTAAACGAAGGAAAATGGTTATTATAAACAATAGCAGTGTTGTTGTTGATGTTGTTTAGTGGACGAAACTGACCTACGGAGGAGGAACACCCTTGACAAGAAGACGACCCAGGATGGTACGAGTTTATAATAGGGATCGGATGGCCCATTTGAGACGGATGGCTCACCTCAGAAGGATGGACAATTTGAGAAGGATGACCTATTTGAGTAGGATGGCCCATTTGACAAGGATGGCCCATTTGAGGATGCACCATTTGAGAATGCCCCGATTGAGGAGAACCAAACGTGACATGGTCCCCAGATGGGTCTATGTAGCCATCAATATATCCATCGCTAACATATGGTCGTTGTTGTTGATATACACATCCGGGAGCTGAAACAGGCCGGGCATAGTACCTAAAGGAACCATCCAACATTTGTATACCACCAACACTTTGTACAAATTCCTGAAAACAACAGTGAAAATAAAGATCCAACTTGTCCACTTAATTTCCAACAGTGAAACAGACTACTAGACTTAATTTCTGAAAATAAAGATCCAACTGCTAAAACCAAATCAAATCAAATAAGGATCCAACTGCCAAAACCAAACCAAATCAAATCAAATCAAATCAAATCAAATCAAATAAGGAAGCTTAATTTCCAAATCAAAACCAAACCAAATCAATTCAAAACCAAACCAAATCAAATGAAATAAGAAGCTTAATTTCCAAATCAAAACCAAACTAACAGACCAACTGCCAAAACCAAATCATTACTTTGAAACTGCCAAAACCAAATCAGAGACTTAATTTCCAACTGCCAAAACCAATTCTTCTGGTTCTATTTTACTAAAATAGACTTAATTTCCAACTGGTGCTATTTTACTTAATTAACTAGCTTAATTGTTTAATTCTTCTATTTTACTTAATTAGCGTAACTGGTTCATTTCTATTTCTTAAACTACATAACTAGCATAATTAACTAGCTTAAACTATATTTCAGACGAAAGAGGAACTTGTATAATGAAAGCTTTGTAAATTACCTGTTGGGGTGGCTGGGGATGCACGAAGTTTTGTTGCGGTTGTTGTTGCTGCGGATGCACTATAAGTTGTTGCTCATCAACCTTCTTGCTCTTCCGTGGCTTCCTGGGTGATGCTGGCTTCCTCGGTGCCGCAGGCTTCCTTGGCGCCGCTGTCTTCCTCGGTGCCGCTGCCTTCCTCGGTGGAGCCTTTGGTTGAGCTGGAGGAGGACATGGAGGACAAGGAGGGGGACATGGAGGAGGAGGACATGGAGGAGGACATGGAGGACAAGGAGAAGAAGGACCGACATCATTGGTTGAGCTAGGAGTTAGAGTCTCTCTGTTCATTAGTTGTTCTTGGGTAATTGGCCGCTTCAGACGCTCGGTACATGACCTATACCGGTAACTAGTAGTCCTATGGGCCGGTCTTGGAGGTATTGGAGGATCTAACAAAGGAAAAACCTCATTGCCATTTGCTTGGACCCCATCTAGGCCCACATCTATGCTTTCAAGGCTAGGACTGCCACCAACATCATCATCATCATGACCAAAGCCACATGTTAAACCAGCTGCAATTGCATCCATTGCATCTATTCTATCATTGAAGCTTCCTGATAAACCCCGAGCAAAGCTGCCAGATAAACCTCCAACGCTTCCCGATACACCACCACCACCGGCACAACTTCCTTCATGTTCATTCGTTTGTGGGAAATCAAACACCATCGTACGTCGTACCCCAATAGGTTGTAACTGGCCAACGGATGAGGGGGTCAATTCCGTACCACCTTTCTCCAAACACACAGATGACGGGGTACCAACTACAACATCCTCATTTTGCCTTTGCCTGTCAAGCATTGAAATCTTCTCATCCAAACGCATTGCCAACAAGTGAGATATTTCAACAACAACATCCATCGACTCTTTGTAGGTAGCTGCCCTTGAAAGTAAAGGCCCAAACAACACCATTAGCTTATCGTACCTGTCAATATTAAACATTATATGTGAACAACAGATACACAATGACAACATGTACACATTATGAGGTATGTCAGCTTTAATAAAATAATAATTGTTTTAATAAAATAACAATTCTTACCTACACACAACTTCTGTCTTCAATGGGTCGTGGTACATCACCCTGACCTTCGTATGCTTCCTTTCAACATCTTTCCGCCAACGATGAAGTATGTACTTGCCAGGAATTTCAGTCTGGTTATTCAAGTCATAAACCAATATCATATGCCTACACATTATACCGTGACATTCAAAGTGCTTACAATCACAAGATGTTTCCTTGGTAACGTAATTATACGTTGCAACAAACTTCGTCTTATGCTTCGTAACAATCTCCTTCCTTGCGTGTTTAGGCTTTATCCAAACCCTATCCTCAAGCTCGTACTCTTCAACAGACTCATCCAACATTTTCTTGCTCAAACACCGCACGTACAGTACCCTACTACACTCTCTTTGGACCTCATGAAATTTGGCGTCCGTGTATAATTTCTGGAAAAGTTCCTCAGCTGGGAAACAGGTGACAATTTGCCTTAGATTTCTCGCAGTGCTCGTATCGGCCATACTTTCTTCATTTGCCCTTGCCTCCATTGCTTCACAGTAAGCCTCAACAAACTCATACAAATGAGTATGCTTGTGTACAAATTGATCAAAAAAGCTGTTTAAACTTTCAACTCGTTGGGTCGTCTTCATGCCAGCCCAAAATAAATGCTTCACATACGCAGGAACCCACATGTTCCTTTCCGCATACAACCCTGATCAGATGAATTTCACCAACAACTCAGGTAACTGATCAGTTGCAAAGATCAGGATCACTGATCAGGTAGACTGATCAAAGCACTGATCAGGAACACTGATCAGGTGCACTGATCAGGTACACTGATCAGGTACACTGATCAGGTGCACTGACCAGGTGCACTGATCAGGTGCACTGATCAAAGCACTGATCAGGAACACTGATCAGGTGCACTGATCAGGTACACTGATCAGGTGCACTGATCAGGTGCACTGATCAGTGCACTGATCAGGTGCACTGATCAGGTGCACTGATCAGGTACACTGATCAGGTGTGTGCAAAGATCAGTGGTGGTGTGTGCACAGATCAGTGGTGGTGTGCACAGATCAGTGGTGGTGTGCATCAGTTTAGATTATTTTTTTCAAATTAAATATATAATTCACAGAGACGGAGAATGTACCTTCAAGCCAATCATCATCAACCTGGTACCTCTCCATCGCTGTTGCCCAATTTAATTCAAACTCATCACATGTTAGACTATCATATATTGCGCGCTCCAAGTCTACCTTTAAATCGGGGTACTCTACATGCGTTCCAAGCTTCCTACTAAACTTCTGAAGAATGTGCCATATGCACCACCTATGACATGTATTGCTCATGGTTGTTCTCAAAGCCCTCCTCATCGCGGGATCTTGATCAGTCAATATCCCAATTGGGGCTTTACCAGCCATACATTCTAACCAATTGCCGAAAATCCACTCAAAAGTGTCACTATTTTCATGCGAAACAAGCGCACATCCAAGTAATATGCTCTGACCATGATGATTCACACCAACAAAGTTCGCAAACGGCATTTTATATTTATTGGTCAAGTACGTACTATCAAAGCAGACAACATCACCAAACTCCTCATAAGCAGCTCTACTACGAGCATCAACCCATAAAACATCCTGCAACATCCCTTTTGCATCTTGCCGGTACACGTGAAAAAAATCAGAATTATCCGCTTTCATCTTCTTAAAATAGTCAAACGTTGCCCTCGCATCACCACCACTTGTCCTTGCCTTCCTAACCTTCGCAACCACTTCATTAAGATCCTTCCGTAGGAAAGGCATTCTACCTCTACCATTCCGTTGCACCGCCATTAAGTTATAAGTTTGAGCTACAGACATACCAGATTGCGAACATACATTCGCTTGTCTCAACACATGAGGGTTTTCCCTTAAAAACTTCTTCCGGTTATAAGCAATAATCCTAGACTTACTAGGGGTGGGTGATGATTTTTATGAACCATTACTGCTCTACGTATCACCCACTCTCCTAACTTATTTACACTTGCAAATACATGTACGGGACATTGACATTTCTTAGACTTGCGTACCCCACTCCCAATTACTTCATGGAGTGAATCGGATGCCTTGCGCCTTCTTTCCGGCACACCATAGCACTCACAAGTCCACAAACAATTACGCTTCTCTTTCCCGATTCCTTTCTCTTTATCAGAACCAACCACAGATTTCACCGTACCACAACGACGGGCAATACCAAAACCCTTTTGTTTGGCATACCCCCTAAACTGTTCTTCAATCTCCTCCCAACAAGGAAACACCATACCAACCTTCAATTCAAGAACTTCCTCCTCTTCCCCGTAGGCAGTTACTACCATTCGCTTTTTTGGGTTGTGAAACAATCCTCACCACCCTCCTACAATTACATTAAAGCCAACCCCCATCACAATTACCAATCTCAACCAACCAATTCCAAACCAGAACACACACCAATATAATGCTCAAAAAAATCATCCTTTATAATCTTTTTGGAAATCTTTTTGGAAATCTTTTTGGAAATCTTACATTATTATTAATTACCATCAAATTTATAATCTTACATCATTAATTAGCATCATTTTCAAGTTCAGTATTAATTTTAATGATTAATTAATGCATTCAATCATTCATTTTAATGATTAATTCAACAATCAACAAATTCAGTAAATCAATAAATTCATACCAACAAACCAATAGATTAATACCAATCAACACATTAACCAATCGCAATAAATTTCAAATAACGTAAAACAATCAGATTGCTACAAAATAACCAATCCCTAACACATGATTGCTACAAAATCCATAAAACATCAAATATTGGAGTGAAGTGCCATTGAATGCCATTTCCAGAAACATATGAGTGCCATTTCCATGAAAAATCAATTGGATAATTTATAGAACAGATCTAGATTCATACCTCTTTGTCGGAGGAGGATTGTGGTTCATACCTCCATATGAAGTCTTCTTCTTCCTCTTCTACTTCAACCTCGCGACTACCTTCACCAATTTCGTCACCAATTTCCTCACCAATGCCCTCCATTTGCGAAATTGAGAGCAACCCCCAAATAATATCACAAACGTGGTGTTCGAAAAAAATGGTGTTCGAATATGGGTTTGATGAAGAAAAAGAGGAGAAGAAGAAGAAAAAAATGGGTTTGATTTTATTTTTTTGTATGAATTACAGTGGTGTTCGAAAATGGAGTTCTTCCGATTGGTGATGTTCGAAAATGGTGAGTCTAGCAATTGGAACCCAACACTCAGTAAGAAAGAAGACCCGGCTAGGGGTTTAATGATTGCCAACTCATCAATGCCACGTCACCATCCCGTTTTACAATTTCACTATTCCGTTATCCATTTCCCCCCAAAATTATTTCACAATTACATTTATCTTTTTTTTTTTGGGTTGGCATGTATTTGCCAATACATGCATGGCATGTATTTGGACTTCCTCTAATAAGACCCCATACATTATGTTTTTTCTTAATTATAATCACAAAAGGAAGTCAAAAAAACTTGTGTAAATAGTGTCTAAACCTCAATCGTGTCATGTAAATAACAACAGAGAAAGTATGAAATACACTCGTATGTCGGTATGTGATTCTTAATTTCGAAGGTTAGTAACGTTTGAAACAGTGAAAATACACTACAAATTCAAAACATTATTCCGTATCTCCTTTGTATTTTATTAAGTGGTGTATTTTTCATCAATCGTACTTAGTAAGTGGTACGTGCACTTTTCATTTATGAACCCTCTTGTTTTATATTTTCTTGGATCATTACCCATAGACTCACTAGTCATAATTTATACTTCCACTATGTTTTACTCCAATTGTTTAATATACACTTACCCAACATGTGTTTTTGTTTAATAAAATCAATGTAATGCATTTTCATTAAACTTCTTGTCGGTCAAAATGTAATAATGCACTACTTAATAAAATACAGAGGGAGTCGTAAACAAGAAAGTCTTAGATATAATAAGTAGTGTCCACAAAGACAATAATAAGGCTAAAATGGTAACTTCATCTCATTTAATAAGTTTGACCCTAAAAAAATCTTTACCTTTGACTTGTGTGTACCAAACTATGTTGTTTGGTACCAAATGAAAATGCAACCACGTTTGCATTGTTTTCATGGTATTAGAGCAAACATCATAGTGCAAGGCATTCTGTTGTCAAGTAAGTGTGATGCTCAACTCACTGCTTCCTGTGACAGTGATTGGGCGGTGTCCTTCCACCAAAAGATCCACATCTGGATTTTGCTTTCTCTTAGGTGACACTACTACAAAAAAAGTGGCTAAGAAACCACACCAAATAGGCCTAAGAAACCAAAAAAATGTATGGTTTATATCTCAATTGTCTCTTTGCATAAGAAACCATGATTTTGGTGTGGTTACTTATCCTTGATAAAAATAACCATGCTTGTAACATATGTGGTTTCTTTAATACAGTTTTTATTCACAATTTAAGAAGGCAAAGTAACCATTTTTTCACAAAAAAAGGTTTCTTTGATGAAAGGAAAGTCACCATTGTTGTATAAAATCTGGTTTCTTTGAGCCACACTACTAGAATTTCCGTGTTATGGCAACGCCTTTTGAGCTGATTAGCGACGCCTAAAGGCGTCGAGATAAAAGGCCTCGACGCCTGCCATCCGCGTCGAGGAATCGTTAGTCGAGAATTGGCGACACCTTATGGCGTCGAGAATGGGGACGCTCTCCGCTGTCCAGGTCATGAGTAAGGCGTCCAGAATTGCTACGCCTTACAACGTCTACTGTGTAGTGCAGCGTCGATAATGGCGACGCCTTTAGGTGTCCAGAAAATGAGAGGTGCGTCGTGATTCTCGACGCCTTAAATCGTTGTAATGGTTTTTTAGGCGTCGAGAAACATAAATTAAACCTAGATTGAAAAAATTTGTCGACGCCCTTTTGGGTCCTTATTCTAGACATCATTTGTCATCCACATTGTTCTTGACGCTTTTCTGCGACATCACAAAGAGTTATGGCGGGAAATTTAAAACATAAATAATGTAAAACAATCACAACGACATCATAACGTGTCCACAATTTTTTTGTAAGCTTTTTTCACCTGTACATATATATATATATATATATATATATATATATATATATATATATATATATATATATATATATATATATATATATATATATATATATATATTGATCTTCACTTCATCGAACAATGTACGTAACATATTTTTTTGGCAAATAATAAAATTTTATTAATCACCAATATAATAAGCTAATTAAGTACGTAGTTAATATTAAAATCCATACTATCTAGAATGTATAAATAAGTACGTTACAAATCCATAGTACGTACATTGATATTACTAATTAAGTCTAGAAAAACTAAAATTCATGGTAATTAAAAGGAAAAAAAAGCCTAAAATAACTAACTAGGATTGTTCCTAGACGATGGTTCATAGTACAGTAGATAATAAAGACTAAAATAACTAGCTAGCTATACAGACGATTGTTCGTAGTAGCTAATATGAAGCTCAAGTGTCTCAGGCTGGTTCATTCTTTTGTTGCTCCTTTATCACGTTGGACAACCTTCAAAACAAAATAAAGAATAATAATAAGTAAAAATAAAATATACCAAAGCTCATATGAGGCCCCTCCGCCCCTAATAAAGTTACAACACAATTATTAACTATAAACATATTATTTATTTATTTATTTGGTAATAAGACATACTCCGTGTTTTTATTACACATAAGCAAACGCAAAACACTAGCCAAACAACACAAAGGCAGTTAAACTGCAGTGGACACAACAGAGTACAGCAGGAGAGCACGCAGCAGAGCACATTAGTAGAGCACGCAGCAGAACACGCAGCAGGGGCTGAAGAATACAAGGCTGAAGATGATGGAAGTTCAGAACACAATGCATCTGATGACGGTTATGACGACTACTGGTAGCTAGGAAACTTGAGATTGTTAATGATTAAAAGATAATTTCAATTGTTACTGAGTCTCCTAAGTTAGAGGCCGGGGAAGTTGAAGATCTGGAATGCATTTGTTAAATTCTGTTTTTTTAGATCAATATTTATAGGTATTTTGAGATATGCTGATGTTTTGAGACTATTTAAGCTTACAATGCAGCAGATAAGCAGACACAATGCAGCAGATAAGCAAGCAGCAATGTGGATTAAGCAGTCAGCAGAGCAAGAATTTTGTTAGTAGTAGAGCACAGCAACAACAAAGATACAATGCAGCAAATAAGCAGACACAATGCAACAACTGCACTACAGGCAGAACTGCAGACCTGCAGTAAGCCCTGGCAGCTTGCACAGCAGGTACATATATGCACAAGGCGTCGAGACAACATCAAACTTTCTTGTGACTGAATGTACTCTGGATACAAATAACAATATATCTTTATGATGCAGGACAAATGCAGATGGATGCAGCCAACTTCATGACTGAATGAATGCGCGCAGGGACAAATTTTGTGCATGACTGAATGTTTGTGCATCCAAATAATTGTCTTGCCAAGCAACATATAACATGTTAAAAGAGTTCAAATGATAAGAGATTAGAATATATACCCTTTGGTGTGCCATGCCCAAGACTTGCTGTGCTAAACTTAGAGCTTCTGTAGAAGCAGTTCCTGTACGAACTTGACCTACGAATTGAGAAAATTGTCCAATAAAAGTTGTAAGCAGAAAATTATTCTCTTTCACTTGGGCTTGCAGCTTTTCATTTTCCTTCTCAAGCTTTTCATTTTTCTTGCTGAGAGCTGACACTTCTTCTTTCACACTTTCCATCACCACGGTCCTCTCTCGAACTTTCCCATACCCTTTCTTCCTTAGCACACCATGCACCCCATAAACGTCGCTCTTTCGAACTCCAAGTCCGTACCCTACAGGGCGTTCGGGAATCTTTCCACCATGCATAGTGTCCTCAAAAGCTGCATTTTCAAGTTCTTGTTCAGATTTAGAAGGATCTACTGTCCTCAACGTTTCCATCTTAGCCTTTGCATCATCCTATACAACAATTTAGGATAACAGTATAAACAAATTAAGAAGCAGACCCATATTGGTTTATCAATCACCTATCTTTTTCATAACAAAAGTAGCTTAATTAATCTATTAAATTTGAATGTTTATACCACAAAATCTTCAGTGACTGTGCCTGGAAGAAAGGTCCCGTCCTTGCCGCGATGAGACTTTACCCAAAGGGCTAATAAGCTCATTTTTTTTCCATGCTCATCTTCCTATATATGAATAGCAATGTAAAAAGTATTAAAGAAAATCTGAAAAGATGTGATGCATATATTTAACCAACACAAAATATGTGAGAAGCAAAAGCATATAAGTCCATTCATACATAATCAGCTTGTTGGTTCGCATAGCTGTCAGAACCCGATCTATGAAATTGATTTTGAGATGCCCGTGCAGCCTTTCCACATTCTGATGCTCTCTGCAGTCATATTCAAAGAGATATATTAAGAAATAATCAAGTTCCAGGATCTGTAGTGCTTGTATTTTGTTGGGTTTCAAATTTGTTCTGTTACCATTGAAATCTTCTCACTCTGTACAGTATGATATTGGCTATCTTCTCAAGTGTTTTTGTTGGATTGTATGGTTCAATCGTTGTCTATCAGGTATATCAACTATACTACCAAAGTAATTTCTCTGTCAATAATATGTTATTTGCCACTGTTTTTGTTACTTGTTGATTTTTTGTCCGGAGTTCCATATATTGATCAAACTAAATTAATGGCAGCTAGGCCCCGATACAGAAAGAAATTGTGTATATGTATTTGAATAGCTAATTTGGCTACTGTTGAAAATACATAAGAAGTAAAAGACGCAGACTAAGTGAAAAGAAAAAACAGCTAGCTCCACTGCATACAAATACAGAATAAAAAAGCAGACGTAGTCAGGTTTGGAGGCAATGGTGCTACAAAATATGTTCTCTCTTAATCGAACTCCCGAAAAGTAACCAGTAAACAAAGTTGGAAATAAATATTTCCATTTAAACAAGGTTATGTTTTACCAAGCAATACATGATCAATGATTGAAAGAAGCAATTAAGAGAAGCTCCATTAACATAAAAAGAGAATGGCTTCAAGGACATTGACAACTGACAATATAACAGGTATACTTAATAAACCACTCAAAAGTTCAGTTTACCAAGTACTTTCAAAATAAGAGTAGCACAAGGAACCAAGTTTTCAACATGCCAAGAGAGAACTAAAAACAAGAATATACAAGCAGTATACTTGTTGGATTTCAAAACAAACATGCTTAGTGTAACTATGACTGATTTTAAATTCAGTATCCCAAAAAAGTGAAAAAAACTAGCACTTAAGCTCAACCAACTGTCAGGACATATACTTAAGCAGATCAATTCATGGTACTTACTTGCCCTTCATCCGAAGCCCAGTACTTAACCAACTTTCTCCATTGAGTACTGGTAATTCCATGTCTTGGCACAATATCGCACATCTCAGCAAGTGTTTTCTCATCTGGTTTGTAGTATCTCACCTTAAGAGAGTGTTTATACTGCCTCCAACTTTTATTGGAGCGCTTGAGGATTTGTTTGTTATATTCCGGATGAGCGGGAATAACAAAGCGTTCCTTCGAGAAAAGCATTTACAAAATCAGAATTTTTATGCTATTGAAATAAAATAAACTTCTAGAAAAGCGAATAAAGACTTGAACTTACTCTTATTTCTTCTACCATCTTAGCTTTTGAATCTTTGTCGATATCAGACCAATCCCCTTCTCCAAGTGGACAGTAGGTCTCTACCTTTACAATACTACCAATGAATCTGACCAACATTTGTCCACCTTTCCTAAGCGGTTGGTAAAGGTCATTGAATTCAACATAGTACTGCACGCCATTGTTACTCCAGAGGTCGATGGTTTGAATAGAACCACTCACCAGTTTAACATTTCCCTTAGCATCTGCATAAAAAAAAAGAATAAGTAACATATATACTATGTATGTGTATATATATATATATATATAGAAGATTACAAGAACAAGACGTATATTCAGCAACATAAGGGCAGAATATAACATAACAGGTATACTGGTGATTCTTTTGGAAGCATTCGGTTTAGTTTTGGTGGGGTTGTATCATATTTGCATTTACGTCATAATAAAACGTATTCTCCGTTTCATGATATTATAATATGAACGAAGATTAATGCTGATGCAAATGATTTCAAACGAAGATTAATGCATTTCAGAACTGATGCACATGAATGAAGATTAAGGCAGATGCAACAGTTGTGAAAATGGATAAATTGCAGTTGGTACTTGCAGCCTCTGTACTGGAAGAGGTTGGTAATTGCAGCCTCTATGATTACTCATCAGTTGTGACTATGCTAAAGAAGTGTGGACTGCTGTACTGCACACACTTTCAGTCAGATAACAGTTGTGAAAATAGATAAATAGCAAGGATCGCAATACAACGTATTCTCAGTTTGAATATGAGAGAGTGAGATAAGTCAGATAATAGTTGTGAAAATGGATAAATATCAAGGATATTGCTAGTGACTTACCAATGGTCAAAACCTCCTCCTTGTCATCAAAATCTATAGTTACAGGCCAATCCGGATATGACTTCACCCTTAGGGACTTCGATTTTGTTGAGTTCTCTTTTGGTTCTTCACTATTGTTCTGCTGTTGATTGGTCTGAGAAACTCTTGAAGATGTTTTAATATGACTAGGTGGGATAATAGGTGTCATATTGGGTGGCATATAAGGTGAGATATGACTAGCAGGCGAGATATTAGGTGGGACACGACCAGAGGAAGTAGCATGATATTTTTGTGATTTTGATGTAGGGTATTTCTGTGATTTGGTTGTGTTAGAAGGTGGGATACTAGTTGGAACTTCAGGTGAAGTCTTGGATGAAATCTTGGGTTGAACTGAATCTCTAGTTGCTTCCATAAGTGAACTTGATGTTGATCCAGTAGGTGGATTTTTCCATATAGCTCCAAGTATGTCATCGGTTTGCAGTGCACTTTTTGAAGTACTCGAACATGGAGGTGTAACCACTGATTTTACGGTACCTTGTGGAGAAAATGGTCCAAATTTGACAACGGTAGTAGGAACCTGAGATGATTGTGGTTGAGTAACATGCTTCTTGGTTGGTAGTGATGCATCTCCACTCAAAGATGAGGTATGTGCGGTAGCTGGACCACGTGTACCATCTATTTCAGCAGGTCTAACCCTCTTGCGATAAGTCATATCTATATAGCACTGCAAGACAAGTCACATAACAAAACCAAACAGGCATACTCATTAGTTGCAAACGTAATCAGATTTCAAATTTTCAAGAGCTTTGACAGTCAGCACATACTGTAAACTGGAATACAGGCAAGTAAGCTGGAAGGCATCTGAATCTAAAAAAAAAATTAAACCCGAGAATTATACTGTAAACTGGAATACAGGAAAATGCAAATACTTAGAATCCGAGCCTCTTTTAGGTTGTTGATAAGAAACCTGCATAAAACTGCTAATTCGATCTGTGAATAACTGAACATAAAAGATTAAAATCTGATGCATGTATTCCTAGTCATCTGTGAATTGAGTTTCACTCAAGGTTGATTTGTTTCTTCTATCCTGAACAGATTAAAGCATTGCATTTCCAATTTATTTTACAAATTTTTTCGGTAGATTAAAAAAATCCAGTAGGTTTTTACTGAATTGGGCTCCAATTAATCTGAATTTGGGCATCAGATTCTGGGAATTACCTGGGAAGTTGTTGGAGATTGATTACCATTGCAGTTCAACTGTCTCAGATTAATTTATACTTTTACTTTTGAAGGGGTTGTGGTCACAGATTCAAAAACCTGGTTTTATTACTACATGTAGTTATTCCTAAGCATTGTTTCACAGTTCTGTTACTAGGAGCACAAGTAGCAATAAATGTCACAACAGCACACAGGCCAACCTAAAACAGGCCAGCAGCAGGCAGCAAAGCAGAAGAGCATGGACAACAGACACTCATTGCAGACAGCACAGAACCACAATCAACGCCTCAATTACAGGTTGATAGTTTAACCACTAGCACAAAGAAGACACAAAGCAGCACAAAACAGTCAATCAAACAGCACAAAGCAGACACAAAGCAGCACAAAATAGTCTCGTTGGACTGAAAGGGGTAATAAAGTACTCACAATTCACCAAACGAGGCTAGCAATATGGTAGCATTCAGAAATTGCTCAAGGTACAAAAATAACCGAAACCAGACACAAAGCAGCAGTGTTGACAACTATAAAAAGACTAGCAAGGATCACAAATACCAACAGTATGCAAAAAAAATTTGATAGTGGTCATGAAGTAATGTTCAGATTCATTACCAAGCAGCAATTGCACTCGGTCGCTTAGCTTGTCAGGTCAGTAGGTCACTAGGGTAACAACCTCAATTTCCTGAGAAAGAAAAACGATCATGGTTATTAGCAATCACTTCTAAAAGAATATTATACTAGTACCCTGTTCATTATTTGATTCAGTGGAAATTTTATGAAACAAAATAATATGCAATATGGTAGAAGATTTAAATTACCAACCCTAAACTATTATGCTTTGTTAATGTAAAAACGCAATATACAACATGCAATATAAATATGACTTATAACCGAAATGAGTATAACTAAATGAAATCTCATATAACACGTGAATAGAAGTTTATAACTCAAATCCAAAAGAAAATAATACACATAAACTTTGATAAAGAATTCCATACACCCAAAACACTATTATCCTAGAAGCTACTCATCATCATTATCATCATCGTCGGGTATATCAAACAAGTCCCTAGGCTTAGTCTTAATAACATGAAACCATCCTTTTTGTATCTCATCCTCAATGTAAAAAACTTGTTTTGCTTGAGAAGAGAAAATGAATGGATCATCTTCCAGATTTTGACCAGTGTGCATCAACTTCGAGAAATTGACACGAACTCTGCCACTCGGGTATGTTTTGAAACCCCTACGTATATCAGCCCAATCACAACGGAACATTAGAACCTTGAAAGAACCATAATAATCAAGTTCTAATATTTCTTTAAGCTTTCCATAATACTCTTGGCCTTCAGCTTCTACCATAATTCCAGAATTTTGTGTCTTTCGAGATCTCTCACGATCCACGGTGTCAAATTTATAGCCATTAATAATAACGCTTTTCATCCTTTTGCTGCGATTGCTTAAACCACCGGCCAAGGCTTTTCTCAATTTCCCTTCTTTTGTGCTATCATCTAGGTTATTTGCCTATAATTCGAAAAAACTAAGTTAAACTCAAATGGTATATAAAATAAAAAAAGGAAACTCTAGACTTAGAAGCATATAACCTGGTTTTGCAACCAATCAGAAAATTCATAGATTATCCATTGATTTTCATGACCTGCTCCGACTTGACTCTCTCGCCGTTTTTGATGTATGAAGGCACTTTAGAGATTGAGAAAATTGAGTTATTAAAATCGTAATAATTAATATGGTCAAAAAAATTAATCCATAAAGCTACTTACTCAAGCACCGGTTTCATCTCATCTGAATGAAGCAAAACATAGCGATGTGCTTGCTTTAAACTTTTGTCATCCAGACGGACATTTTCTTTCATCCCAACTACACGACCACCTGAGTAGTATAAATAGTTATTGATGTCTGGAACACCATCTTCGTTCCTCTTGGGTCTGTTGAATATGGTCTCAACACTTTCTAAGTATCTCGAACAAAATGCAATCGTCTCCCATAAAAGGTACCCTTCTGCTATAGATCCTTCTGGTTTCGCTTTATTGCTTACATGAGATTTCAAAAAGGCCAAGTACCTTGAAATATATTGAACAAAATTGTGAACGTGAAAGAATAAGACAAGTATTTTGTGATGTATTCTTATTTTAAAGTTATTAAAAAAAATATTAAAGTTTAAGATATTGACCTCTCAATGGGATACATCCACCTATAGTGAACAGGTCCGCCGAGTTTGACCTCATCCACTAAATGAATTAGTAGATGCACCATGATTGTGAAAAATGTTGGCAGAAACTCTTTCTCCATCTTACAAAGAGTCAACACAAGCTTTGACTGAATGGTGTCTAATTCATTTCTATCAATAGAAGTTGAGCATATCTTCTTGAAAAAGTCTGACAATTCATCAAGCAAATCAATTACTTTTGTGGCATTCGATGCCCTTAAAGCAACAGGAAGGATATCCTGCATAAGGACATGATTGTCATGGCTTTTCAGATTAATAAGTTTACGCTGCTTCATATTCACACACTTTTGCAAATTAGATCCATATCCATCAGGAACTTTAAGCTTTTGTAGGACATTTAAAAACCGTTCTTTCTCTTCTTTAGACATGGTGTATGCAGCCGAGGGCAAATAGTCCTTAACACGATTTGGATGAGATTGAGGCCAAAGATGAGATTTTATGTTCCGTGCTTGAAGGGCCAACCTAGAATTCTTATCATCTCTACTCTTCTCCATATCTAAAAGAGTTCCTAAGAAATTGTCGCATACATTCTTCTCAATGTGCATAACATCTAAATTATGTCTAAGAGGATTATATTCCCAATATTCTAATTCAAAAAGTTTACTTTTCTTTTTCCATAGAGCCTTATCAACATCATCTTGACCATCATCATCTTCTTCAATTTCATCATTGTCTAGTCTCCCTCTTTTTTTAGAAACAATTTTTGACTTTCCATAAACATACTTAACTCTTTCTTGTTGCTTCAGAATTTCTGTCCCGCTTAAAGGAACAGGAGCAAAACCATGTTCCTCTTTCCCATCAAATAAGTTGGCTTGAGAACGATAAGGATGATCAGCTGGTAACCATTTTCGAGCTACAGGGTAGACAATTTTACCACCAAAACTATACGCACAACCAGAATCGGCACAAGAAGGGCAAGCTTTATAACCTTTTGTACTCCAACCCGACAACATAGCATATGCTGGAAAGTCATTTATAGTGGAGTGCAAAGCTGCTCGCATTTTGAAACTTTTTCCGCTATGAGCATCAAAGGCATCTACACCTTCCCACAACAATTTTAGCTCATGGATTAGTGGTTGCAAGTACACATCAATATCCATACCGGGACCAGACTTACCAGGGATGATCAAAGACAAAATGAATGACGTTGACTTCATACAAAGCCATGGTGGCAAATTATAAGGAATTAGGATCACTGGCCATGTACTGTAACTAGTATTCATCAAACGATATGGATTAAAACCATCACTTGCTAGACCCAATCTTACACTACGAGGGTCTTTGGCAAATTCCTCATATCTTTGATCAAATTTTTTCCAAGCTTCACCATCTGCCGGGTGACTTATGATCTTTTCATCCTTGCGGTCAAAATGCCATCTCATGTCCTCTGCTGTTTTAGATGACATGTAAAGCCTCTTTAGTCTAGGGATGAGAGGAAAATACCGCATTACTTTAGCTGGAACGCCCTTCTTACGTGTTTTTATAACATTCTCACTTGTATCACCCTCATTTCCGTTCACATTTCTCCACCTTGATGTGTGACAGATATGACACTCATTTTTTTCTGCAAATTCACCCCAATATAAAATGCAATCATTTGGACATGCATGGATTTTCTCGTAACTCAATCCCAAATCCTTTATTATCTTCATGCCTTCATAATACGATGACGGAAACTCCATAATAATAGGAAATGCGTCTAATAGAAGCTCAAGCAACTTATTAAATGACGCAGCTGACCAATGAAACATACACTTGAGGTGAAACAAGTGCAATAGAAATGACAATTTTGAGAAAGTAGTACACCCCTCGTATAAACCCTCATCAGAAGCTTCCCTTAGTCGTTTATATTTTGCCTCTTCTTCATTGGTGTTGGTTGATGGAAACTCATCATCTTCCTCAGGATCAAAATTTAACTCTTCATGCATGTTATACGGATCTTCATCTTCAAAATTTGCTTCACTTAATGATGGGTCTTGGGATTCGTTGGTGGGTTGTGCAGTATTGTCAACCCTAAAAGCTGCTGCTAATAACCCATCAATATCATCTCGACCTACTACCTTTGCTTGATCACTAGGGATCTCTATGGTATTACTCTCTTCATCTTTACAATGGAAAACCCATTGTCTATAGTTCTTATAAAAACCGTAAAATAAAATGTGTCCTCCTACCTCTTCTAAGGGATATGAGTTATTCAACTTGCATTTATTACATGGGCATCGAGTCATTCCCTCTAAAAGAGTCTCCTTAGCAACCTCTAAAAATTTCATGCAACCATTATAATAACCGGCAGTCCCTTTTCGTAAATCAATCCAACTAGTATCCATGTCTACAAAAAAAATTAAAAAACAAAACATAATAAAAAAGGACCCTTGTAGGGAAAAAAAGCCTTTCAACCGGATTATATTGTTGGAAGTTAGTAAGCTCGCAATAAAAGGAAAGAATTCACAGGTTTTTACACGTTTTTTCAGACTTGCAGATAATAACAAAAGGTTATGTCCTATGAACGCTTTTAGTAATCTCTCTTATAAACACTTTCAAAACATACTACACCTCGCTTTGCATAATCTGCTCGAAAGTCACCTAATATTAAAATAATATTCAGCAGATAACTCCAACTACGCTTTCAAATAATACTCTCCATTGTTCATGTCAAAAGCAAATCTACTCCCACAAAAAAGTACTAAGAACAACCTTAAAACGCTAACAGCCAATAAAAAAGTGTAAGGTCTTTTCGGAAACATTAAAATTGATATTTTCTTTTACAGAGAAGGTCAAAAATTGATACTCCAAAAAAAATTTCCCCTTTTGAAACATTAAAATTGATATTTTCTTTTACAGAGAAGGTCTACAAAGTTGAATATAGCCCAATAAGTCATTTAACAAACCTCACACATTCAGCTACGAAAACATTAAGCTCAATTGTTTTCTTAGAATTACTTAATCTCCCAAACAAATCGTTGTTTTCCTTTCAAACCGAAATATCTAATCAATACAAACAAAAATCATCAAACAACTAAATAGCAGACTACTTCATGGAAAACAACTAAATATACCTTCAAATCCTTTCGGAATCAATAACTAACTACACAACTACCAACTTGTTCTATATTATCAGTTTATGCAACCATTCAAAAGAACACATATATTCTGCTTTGATGTGATAGTGATACATAATAATCCACAACACCAACAAATAGAGGGGCCAAATAAAATCAAGCAATAAATAATCCACAACACCAACAAATAAAATCAAGAAATTCCACGAGAAATCTTTGCAATTCCGTTTTACATAAGTCACAGGATTCTAATGTCAGATACAACAAACTGAAAATATCAATAAGAATTGGGAATGGATGCGATTGAGAAAACAGAACACGTGCAATAAATACCTTAGAAATTTCAGCACACAATTGAGCCGTACGTAAATCCCTTCGAATTATCAGCACCCGATGCGATTTTCCACTGTGACTTGTTGGATTATGATAAGAAGAAGGAGGAGAATTAAAAATTCAGATCAAGAAGAAAAACCAAGAAGAAACTACTCAAGCATAGAACGGTTTCAAATTGAAGAAAACGAATAGCATATAAATCGAACGCGAGTTTCGGAAAAACTAAGAAGTCGAAGAAGAAGAAGAAAGTATAAAATTGACAAACCTTGCTGAAAAATCAATGGCAGAGTAAAGCGGCTTCGAATTTGCAGAGGGCTGAGGAGAATGACGACGACGCGGTTTTTTTGCTGGTCACCTAATTAATTAGGGTTAATTAATTAGGGAGAGATAGAATACGTACGTGCGTGTATACGGTTTTGAGTTTTAGGGAGTTTTAGCGCTTATTTTTCGTGAATTTTCTTTTTTTTTTAATTAATAGCGCTCAATCTAATTTTCACCAAATTTGAAGCGCGGGTTTGAAATTGGAAACACGTGCAAGGCACATGTTTTGCCGACGCCTAAACGCATAGCCAAATATCTCGACAGCCAATGGCGTCGACAAAAAGCTGTCGGCAATATGCACGACGCCATAAGTCGTCGCCTAAACACGGAATTGTTTTTGCCTCCCAACGCCCCCCTCTTGGCGTCGAGGCTCAAGCGTCTCCAAATAGGTTGTTTTGTAGTAGTGCCATTATTTTTTCAAATAAAATATTAATTCATGAAACACAGCAGGAGGATGTGAAAACCACCAAACACAACAGTCATGAAACAGGGACGACAGAAACAAAAATCCTCAATTAAAATAAAGTTCAAAATTTTAACAAGAATTATACTAGATTGATCCACCAATCTGTGCAATTACATAGTTTTTTTTATATAAAAAAAAATCCAATTACATAGTTGGACAGTGCAAATCAAATTCCAAAGCTATATAATTGTTCCTAAAAATAGATAAATTGGTTTTAAATCATTTAACTTGTACAATTTCAGCACTGGCCAGCTTCTGGATCTTATTCATCACCATTGGATTCTTCATATAATCTTGTGCAGCCTTCGGGTTCTCCTGGGCGAGGCCGACGTACGGCGATGATGACGAAGGGACAGTACCCAACACACCAACAGACCCAGATCGTTTAGGGCCCAACAACTGGCCCAAAGCTTGTATGGGCTTAAAAATATTACCAAAACTCAGACGAACTAGATTAGTGAAAGGAGAGCGCAATTCATGTGCGGCGGAAGCTGCGGCGGAGGAATCATCATTAGAGATCACATAATCAACTCTCACGACTACGTTTTCAACCTTTTTGGAACCTTCTAGAAACCACACAGCACCGACCAAGCACCTTAACATCGCCGATCTTGTTGAAAACCAACAATAACAACGAATATGGTATTCTATTGAAATTATCAATCCCATCTTCTTCTTTGTCGTCATCGCTATCATAAGAGTGATTCCATTTCTCAATCATTGGCTCTGGGTGAATCCTCGGTTTCATACCCATATCTGGTAACCTACCAACGATCAAACCCTTGTTCTTTGACGACAGGGTTCTCGTCCTGAGAGTGATTCTTAGCCCTAGTCATATTTGGTCGATGTAGGTCATATATAGGCTAAATAAGGCATTTTCATTCCCATTTTTCAACTAAAAGAACTAAGGGCTGATTTTAAACTTAAAACGTGTTTTATAAGCTTTACTTTGACTTGTTATGACACATTCAAAAGTATTTACTCACATTTAAGTCTTATTTGGTCGTTATAGGTCATATTTTGCCTAAAATGTCATTTTCTCGCCCAACTTTGAGCTAAGGAACCAAACTTGTCATTTCAAACCGTTTACATGTTTTATGTGGCACATTCAAGGTTTCTAAGACTGATTCTAATCAATTTAAGCACATTTAAGTCATATTTGGTCGATATAGGTCATATATAGGCTAAATAAGGCATTTTCGCTCCCATTTTTCAACTACAAGAACTAAGGGCTAATTTTAAACTTAAAACATGTTTTATAAGCTTTATTTTGACTTGCTAAGACACATTCAAATGTATTTACTCACATCTAAGGCTTATTTGGTCGTTATAGGTCATATTTTGCCTAAAATGTCATTTTCTCGCCCAACTTTGAGCTAAGGAACCAAACTTGTCATTTCAAACCATTTACATGTTTTATGTGTCACATTTAACGTTTCTAAGACTGATTCTAATCAATTTAAGCACATTTAATTAATATTTGGTCGATATAGGTCATATATATGCTAAATAAGGCATTTTCGCTCCCATTTTTCAACTAAAAGAACTAAGGGCTGATTTTAAACTTGAAACGATCTCAGCTATATTCTTATCCAAGCGATCTATGTCACTCTCTTTGATAGTGGGGGCACATAAGTCTCGGAAGAATTGACTAATCTCTGTAATTGCCTTCCACACATGCAAGGGAAGCAACTACTTCAAAGCAACCAGAAGTAACCTCTCCATGAAGACATGACAATCGTGGCTCTTCATGTTACTAATCATGTTACTAAACCTACTATATAGTCTAACTACCGCTCGAAGTTTTCTAAATAAACACTCAAATAATTGTTATTATTAATTATATAAAAATCAACAATTATTAATGATATAAAGTTAAATATTTATTAATGATATAAAGATTAATAATTTACTTAAACGCACTTATAAATTATATAAAGTTCAATAATTTACTTATAATTTGTATAAAGATCAATAATTACTTAAACACAAGCCAATAAGGATAAAAATCAAATATAAATAATAAAATGCATTTACAATAAACACCTAAACATGCACAAATTTATTCAATACAATTACTTACTACTCAAATTCATTCTCTAAATTATTCGTTGTTTCTCATATGGCATTCCATGAAACTTTCTTGAAATTTTCATAACATTTACATACATCAAATTAAATATGGCATTCCTTGAAATTTTGGCATAAAATTAAATTTCATAAAATCTTACACATACATCAAATAAAATATGCCTGGCCTTGAAAATTTCATAAAATTTCCATAATTTCCATAATTTTCCATAATTTTCTAACAAGTCATTCCATAAATTCATTGAAAAAAATACCCATTGATTATCTAACAAGTCATTCCATAATTATGGGTCACTAAATTAGAAGAGAAAAAAAGGTTACCTTCAAAGATCGAAGAGTTCACAAAGTTCACAGAGAAAATCTACAATTGATAAAAACAACAAAGTTAGGGTTTGAAAAATTAAAGCATTATATTATGAATTAATTAAGAACAAAGGTTACCTAGGGTGGGAAATCATCGACGGATTCCGGCTGAGTAGTCCGGTCCGGTGGGTGGTCAGGCTGGGCGGAGTTGTTTGCGCGGCTGGGAAGAGCGCCGTGCGCAGCTGGCTGGGGGGGGGGGGGCACCGTGCGCGGCTGGGCTGAGTGGGTCGTGCGCGGCTGGGCGAGTCGGGAGGTTAGGGTGGCGGCGGTCGGCGACCGGTCGTTGACAGGCTGCGCGTAGCCTCGTCGGCTGCGTCGTGGGCTGCGACGTCAGTTGAGAGCTTCTTCAATTTTTTATTTTTATTTTTTTGGAATGGTCGAAGACTCAAAGGAGGAAAGGGCAAGTTGGTCGCTGATTGTCATTGATTAGTTAATTTTTTATTTTTTTATTTTTTTAAAATTTAGCGACCGCTTTTTAGGTCGGAGATATTATATAGGCGGTTATTAAAATTTTAAATTTAAAAGTAGTCAGAATTTATCGACTGCTCATTAGTCGGAATAAAGGTAAAAGCAGTCGATAAATTTACGACCGTTTTGAAAGCGGTTGGTAAATTTAAAATTTACCAACCGCTCTACATTCTGTCGGTAAATTTAGCGACCGTTTCTTTTTCGGTCGGTAAATTCATTTTTACTGACTACTTTCACGGCGGTCGGTAAAAACAGTTGGTAATCAAGCGCTTTCTTGTAGTGTTATCAAACGACCTATATATTGAATCAAGCTTGTCGAAAACAAAAATATGTAGCGAGATGGTGGTTTTGCTATTGTTCTTTAATTTTGTGCGTAAAGAAGAAGAGAAGGAGGAGTATAGGCTTTAAAATAATGAAAATTATAAAGGTTAGGCAGTTTATTAAGAAGACCAATAAGCACATGAACTTGCAGTTACGACAATTAAGGAAAAGGATTTTACTTCAAAAATAAATTAATTCTAAGAATTCATTATTTTGAAAAAAAAATCGTATAAAAAAATATAAAAATGTTCCTTAAAATAATTTTATTACGACAAAGAGGGAGACCAAGTTTGTCTTAGATGTGGTTTCTTTGAGGTCAGCCCTTATTTATTTAACTTAATTTAGATATAAGATACTATATTTCTTGAATTTGTGGTTTCTTATTAATATTCCAAAAAACCATATTTCATAATTGTATGGTTTCTTTACTTAAGAGACCTATTAAGCAACTTATTTGGTTTCTTATTTGTGGTTTCTTAGCCCTTTTTTGTAGTAGTGTGAATCCCCTATCTCATGGAAATCAAAGAGAAAAGGCGTTGTTGCAAGATGCATTACCAATTAAAGCAGAGTACATATATTTGGCTTTAATTGTATGTGAAGTGATGTGGCTTAAACAACTCTTTAAGGGATATGGGAATCAAACACCTAGACACAACTCTAATCAAATGTGATAATCAAGCAGCAATTGCTATTGCAGCTAGGGATGGCAACGGATAGGATCCGGACCGGATCCTCTAGGATCCAGACCCAGATCTGTTTTTTAGGCAAGGATCCAAATCCTACCCGGATCCACTGGGTAATGAAATTGAGGATCCAGATCCATATCCGACGGATCCTACAAATCCGGGTCCAAAACGAATCCAAAATGGATCCTAACTTATTTTTTCATCAAACAACCCTAATTTTCATTTTAACCTTAAAACATAGTTTAATAAAACTTCAATAACAACACTATTTTTCCATACAAGCATTCACTAAAATCAAATTTAACAAATCCAACATAAATAATATTAAAAGTTCAACAAACTTCAATAATGCTACAATTCTTAAGTTTTTATTTTTATATTCAATTTTTTAAATATAAAAACGGGTAAACGGATCTGGATGCGGGTTAATGACTTAGGACCTGATCCAGATCCGTTTTTTAAAGCAAGGATCCAGATCCTACCCGGATCCACCTGGTCCAAAAATTGAGGATCTAGATCCGCTGAAAACGGATATGGATCCACGAATCCGGGTCGGGTCCATTACCCACTACCATCCCTAATTGCAGCCAATCTCGTTCATCATGAGAAGACCAAGCATGTTGACATTGACTGTCACTTCATCAGATAGAAGGCTGCTGCTGAAGGTCTGATCAAACCTACCTATATTCCCTCGTCTCAACTACTAGTAGATGTCTTCACCAAATTGTTGGCTACCCATCAACACAATCACCTTCTATCCAAGCTGGGAGTTCATGCTTCCCACTCTCATCTTGAGGGGGAGTATTGAGCACAGGCCTATGAGCCAAAGAAATTAAGCCCAGCTCAGTCTTAGAGTTGTAGGAAATTGAGTGCAGATCATGTACTATGCTAGTACCAAACTATGTTGTTTGGTACGGAGTACTAAATAACAAAATGCAACCACTTTACTTTTACTAAACTATGTTGTTTGATATCAAATAAAAATACAACAATTACAGTAAATATTATTTTATTGCTAATAGGGTCCTCTTAAACACTACCTATTATAGTCTTAGAAAACCTAGTTGTAAACTAAGGCAGCATGAGTATCATACAACAAGAGAGCACACTAAACAATTGACCATGGGAGATGCGAGCAACTTTTAGTAAATTGTGTTTGTTTTGATTCGAAAAAGATGCGATTAGTGGAAAAGTAACCCAAAATTCAAAAGGATTATTTGTCTAAACATGCACGTAATTCGATAAAGCTGACAAAATTGAGTGATTAGATGGCCTAAAAGGCTGAAAATCAACTATAAAAATTATGTTTAGTCAAATATTTCGAGGTTTGAATGGGGTTTGATACATTTATTATTAACCGTCGTCGTCATGTTGTGAACATTTGTTTCTGCGACAACCCGTGCGAGCATTCATCTGGTCTAGGCGTCAAGGGCATGTCCGTCTAACCCAAATTGGTGGATAGAGCCAAAGAGGTTACATTTTCCACCTATTTTTGTATTTTACTCCGTACTAAGCGTAACAAAAAAACTCACTGAAGCTATGTTTAATTCTCCCCATAACTCATGATTTTACAGCTTTACAGGTCGATGTTTGAGCCACTATTATATAATTGTTCACGCGTCTATCTCAGGTTATTCACCTATGTAAAGAGATCGGGTCATATCGGGTCGAGTTTATCGAATAACGGTCCGAAGTGAGCCGAATTGAACAGGTTTAGTTGGGTTACATCAGATTCCGGTGCATATCGGTTTGGATTCTATTAAATTTCAGAGAAATATGAAATGAGTACGCGCAACCCAAATGAGGAAGAGGAAAGTTCTACCCACTTATAAACCCAATGGATGTTCCAAACTAAAACCAATTGGCAATAGTGAAAGCTTATAAGAGCAACTCCAACAGTTAAAAAAAGGGACTTGCTCACAAAAAAAGAAGAACATGTGAGCATGTAGCCCACAATTGGTACAACAATGACAAGCAATTGTTAAAATCTTGTAGCTATGTTGGGCAGGTAGCTGGAAAAAAAAGGTAGCTCAAATAAATAAATTGTTTAAATATTATAGGGAGATACAAGTTATTGTATCCCACCAATGTGAATATTTGTAGCTTAAATTAATTGTAGCTAGAAATTTGATGTGACAACTTAGCCACAACACATTGTAGCTCACCATTGGAGTTGCTCTAAGGTGGTATTTTCTCTCGTTTTTCTCCAATGTGGAACAACTCACATGTGTTAACATTGGGTTTCAACAGTTTCTTATCATTTGGGTTCTTATCGGTTAGGGTACGGTGCATATCGTGTGGATAAATCAGAAGTGGGATGAAATGGGCAGCATGCTGTACTTCGGGTCAGATGAATTCGATTCGAAATTAAATATAAAATTACAGTATTGGGTTATTACTAAAATCACAACTTTCAATGCGTATATAAATTATTATACGGATTTTTCATGAAATACCCCCGAAAGTTTAACTTTATTCACCAACTACCCTAGTAGTTTCAGGTATTCACCATATACCCCATGATGTTTCATTTTCTTACATAACGTGACCCTGCCGTTAAGTGGTCGTTAAGTTACTGTTAGAAACTTTCATTTTTTCACCACATGCCCCTTTGATATCTAAAACTTTCACCATATACCCCTGTTAAAGACTAGTTTTTTTTTTTTTTTAAACTAATCCTTAGCCAAAAAAATTTAACCCTCAAAAGTTATAGAAATATTGGCTAAAGATTTTTTTGGAAAAACTAGTCGTTGTTTAACAGGGTTATATGGGTGAAAGTTTTAGATACCAGATGGGCATATGGTGCAAAAATGAAAGTTTCTAACAATCACTTAACGGTAGGGTCACGTCATGTAAGAAAATGAAACCTCAGGGGTATATGGTGAATATCTGAAACTACGAGGGTATTTGGTGAATAAAGTCAAACCTCAAGGTTATTTCATGAAAAATCCGATTATTATATCGATGCCTTAATTAAGGGACAACGACGATAACTAACTTTTAAAAGTGTTAAGAATTTAAGATAAGTAGAGTTACTGAGTATATTGTATTATCTTCGTTTTTTCAAAATAATCTTTACACTATCCGTTCAAAATACATTTTACATTGTGTTTTACTACCTTACCCAACAACATTTACAATTCACTACTCACTTTATCCAACAACATTTACAATTTTCCACTCACTTTATCTTAGTTTATTCATTTTTTTTTCTTACACTCACTCACTTTCCACAGTTCCACACATTTCTCTTATTTTGTCTATATTTTATTATATTCAACCAACTTTTGACACTCTCTCCCTTTTTTTCTTAATATTTGCGCAAATAGTAACCGTAAAAATCATTATGAAACATTTATTGAAGAATTAATAACATATTTTAATAATCGATAACGATGAACTAATAACTTTTATGCCACGCAGTCATGGGTACTCTCAAACACACGAGACAACGAGACAAATAAGTTCAACAACAAAACGAGACGGGTTGTGAACGGTTCGAATTAAACGGGTTACTTAGTGATACAGTTCGAGTTGTAAACGATTTGGATTGAACTAATTTTTCTCTGGTTCAAATGGTTTGGAAAAAAATTGATTGGGTAATTAACGGTTTTCAAATCTGTTCGTTTCGAATTAAGCGGCCTGGGTTACCGCATAACAGTTTGTTATCGGGTTTAAGATCTTAATCTAGCCAATATAATCGTGTCGATTGAGGTACAGGTTGAATGTTATCGAATCGTATCAGATTTCTGGTTACAGATCATGAGTTACTAACACTTTGTGTTCTAAACGATCGGACTAACTCAACGGATTAACAATGTTGAAAATTGACCGTGCTAGGTTGCATATAAGAAAATGGCCCAATCTGATAATCACCCTTTTCCTCGTCCAGACCATATGTGATACGGACCCTTTTAAGAGCGATGATAAAAAAAAAAATGCTTCGTAATAACAAGGAAATTTGGTGAAACACTACCTTTAAGTTTGATGGTTTTGTAAATTGCTACCTTTTAAAAAGAAAATTATATTTTACTACCTTATAAGTTTGGTTTGTTTGACTAACACTACCATTTAACGTTTTTCGTTAATGTTTCCGTCTTTGAACTCCACTACAACGGCTATAGAATATGGCAAATGAACAAAACGACAACTAAAGAGAGATATTTTAAAGAATATAAGAAATACACGACGGAAAACATTGACGGAAAACGTCAAATGGTAGTGAAAGTCAAACAAACCAAACTTATAAGGTAGTTAAATTTTAAAAAGTTTTTATAAGGTAGTAATTTACAAAACCACCAAACTTAAAGGTATTATTTCACAAAATTTCCTAATAACAATGATAATAATAAACAAATCTATCTCAAAGATTAACAAATGAAACAACACATATTTAAGGGTGTTTGGTTCGCGGTTTCTAGATATGAGGTATGAGTTTAGAATAGTCTTAACTGATACTTCTTCCGTTCATAAATACTCGCAACGTTTGGTATTTTTACACTATTCACATATTCCACTTTGACTATTGTTGGTGATTTATATGTCAAATAAAACATAGTCATGTGAGATCTTGTTAGATTCGTCTCAATACGTATTTTAAAAATATCAATTTTTTATAATTTTTGCTTGAAGGGAATTTAATATATTGACGATCTAAATTGTGCATTGGCATGCGTGAAAGTGGCAAACGTTGTAAGTGTTTATGAACGGAGAAAATACTATGTGTTTGGTCGGAGTTTTTAAGAGTTTTAAACCCATACTTCAAACCCCCCAAGGTGTGGGGTTTAGAAACATAGGGGGAAGGTGGATATGACTCGTACCTTTACTCAATGTATCAAACAAAAGGATAAAAACTCATCCCCAAACCGAACCAAACACAGGCATTAAGAATCAAGTTCCGAACTCATGCCACCTTGATATCATTCTTGATTCTCACCCATGCCAGTTTGCGAGCCAAATGCCCCCTTATATGATTTATTAACGATATTTTGACCAAAACCGGAAATCCTGATTCAAGATATATTCTAACGGTTCAATCTCAAAGGCATCGAGTCTCGATAGTTCAAAAAATATTTCGACCAAAACAGGGTTCCGAGACAAAAGTTAATCCATTATCCCCATCATCTCATGTCAATTTAAAGAACACCAGAAACAAGACTAAAATGAGAGGAATGTTGAGAAAGCAGGGACGGGACATCAAAATTACAGCACCATGAGAGCAATAATACATTAGTTACATTGGAGGAATACAAGTCTTTACACTCTACAAACCCTTCTAAGAATCAATATTTTTTCTACGTTAATCACATGTTGATCTGCACAAATTAGAACTACTCCGTATCTACTTAATATTCTCAACCTATACGTCACGGGTACTCTCAAACACACCAAAATCTCTAATTCTCTATATCCATTTCCGGCAAAACTGTACCTTTTTGTATATCTTCGTATGTACTTGACTATCAACACGGGAACTTTCGTCAACTAGCAAGTCTTGATGTGCACCAAGGCCAAGTGGAAAGAACACAAGGAATGGCAAAAGAACAAAAAGAAGAGAGAAAGAAAAGAAGACGATCTCCATTCTTCTTTCCATACTCCCCTATTACTTACTGTATGTGTTAGCACTAAATGGGAAAATTAGCGCTAGAAAAAAAGAATAAAAACGAGAACACCCAACTTTTCACTATGAAAGCCGAAGAGCTATCTGCTCAATTAGAACTCTTTTTTGACCGGAGTTGATGATGCCTTTGCACTCGGCATCCAACAAAACCTCTGACATTACTGCAGCTGCATGGGCTTTAGGTTCTTCAGATGATTTCCTTAACATAAACACCTATAAAAGGAAATGATCACAATGTTAGGAGCCTTCTCAATTTTTTCTATCAATTCCCCGTGTTAATAGGTGTGTGTGAGAGAGAGGAAAGATGTGTGAGGTTCATAGTTTTTCGCAGTAAAGCAAAGTCAATCAATCTTGAACACCATATGTGACTAAGTACTCGTTTGAGTTCCAGCCGTAGGTGCACAAGATTATTCATTAGTCATAACATGCTAGCACGTCGCCAGTAAAACAAAGTATATAAAGTTCCATGTCCACTCCTAGACATTGTGTTCTTGTATCTTCAGAAGTGAACTAAACAGCACAACTAAAAACTGATCACCTAGAATCTAATAAAGGGAGAAGAATCATGAAATACTTTAATTTGATTTAGGCTCCGTTTGGTATGGTGTAAAACGTTTTCATGGAAAACGATTTTCCCTTTTTAAACCATTTTACGTTGTTTGGTTGGGTAAGGGATGTAAAACAATTTTCCATTACTCTATCAAAGATGGAAAACCATTTTCCATTTGAAAGGGAAGGAAACCACTTTTCCTTCTTTCCTCCTTACCTCCCTATCCATTCTTCCCCTCAATCTTCACCATTTTCTCCGATTTTCCTTTTAAGTTACCAAACAAAGGAAAACTAGTTTGGAATTGTGTTTTCCCTTGAAAACTGTTTTCCATGGAAAATCGTTTTACAATGAAAACGTTTTACGCCTTACCAAACGGAGCCTTAATGGTAAAGTCTAAGATGCCAGGGAATAATTAAAAAAAATCAAGGAAAAGACCATGTAAAGTGAAATCAAATATTTAAGGAAAGGTCAGCGTAAACCTGTAATGAGGTAAGCTCTTCAGAAAAATAAATATGCTATGAACAATGCAAAGGGAAAGAAACATGCAAGAAAAAGAATACATAAAAGATGAACAATATTTTGCAACTTCAAAGAGCAAGAAGAACAAAAAGACTAGATTCTAAAAGTTTGTACAATGGAATGTTGGTTCTAATTTCTAAAGCGTAAAAGTAACAAATTAGTGAGGAAAACAAACTTTAACGATATTCATGGGGTGAACTACTGAAACCAGTGTTACCTACTCATGAACCAAGACCAAACTCATGGGTGGTACATGGAACATTTAACAAAACTACGTAATTAGTTGTGTTCTTATACCATTTTGCGTACCACGACTTAGAAAACAAGGTGTGAAACAAACAATGGATTGGGAAGACATTAACCTAAGATCTCCAAATGAATTGCATCAACCATAAAAAAAAATAAAAAAAAAAGTCAAGCCATCACTGAAGCAAATGTCAACATTGGCAAAGGGAAAAAAAAGGAGGGCAAAAAGAGGGAGCAGGAGAGAGCAAAGTAACTTATGTACTCTACTCTGTATATCACAACATACCTGCTTATGGTGTGATATTTCTAGACAGCCAGGCTGTAGAATAAATGGTTCCCCATCAATTTGAACTGGGAAAGCACTGGAAATATGAATTCTGATGACACTCCCCTGGGCCATCCTCCTAGCTTGAGAAAGACCAACCTGTAAAGCAGGATAAGGCAAAAGAATTAATGCACAACCCACATTCAAAGCACATGGGCAAGCTGCAAGCAAAATAAAGTAAACTAGGATCAAGTCATATGGACAAAAAATATACTGACACAAACCCATCTCTCATCTCCCTCACTTCGAGAACAACACATTTATTTTTACTTCTCTCAGCTTATCTCTCAGAATGGCTCTTCGTACTTAAAAAGTTTAAAATAATTGGGGCTTTTCTAAATAAATTTGAGCATTCCTGTTGTTAGGGGGAAGCAAGAGCTTAAGATCAACACAACACCAACTTGTCCGTTGATAATTACAGGAAGCACCAAATGAACAATAAAGGCAGAAAAAGGAGTCCCATACCTGAAGTTTTCCAAGGTGCCATGCTCCAGAGACACAGACAACCTCAAGCATCTTATCATGCATTGACTGACGAGTGAAATAATCATCATGCTCACAATCATTCTGCCAAAGATCTACGCCACCCATGTAGCTACCAATGTTGAGAACGATCAAACCTTCAGCATCCTGATAAGAGTAGGTGGTTGCATCAAAATTAAGACAACTAAATCCATGAATAGAAATTTAAAACAAGAATGGGATAGCTTGCACGGCCAACACTAATGCATGACATGCCCCATACACGTTTAAATGTCACCGCATACCTTAGGAATCGGGATGTCTTTCCCATCTACTTCAAGCCAAACTTGCCAAGGTAAATCTGCACAAGCCCTGTCCATCATATCCCTAGCACCTTCCTTGGCATACCGCAATTTGTTCACAAACTGAAAAGAAGTAAACATTGGACATGGTAAGGAAAAAAAGTTAGTGCCTTAGTGGTATGTTAGATCTAGACTCCTTTGACCTCTCTTACAAGCAGTTTTGTACACATTCTGCCAATGACTCACACAAGTTTAATGTACCTCGAGGGCTCAAACTATGATGTATCCCCAATTTTTTCAAAAACTAATATGCGTCAAAAATGCAAAATTCATGCCGTAAATCAGATGACCACCTTTACAATTAACAAAGGCCGAGATCAACATGATAGAAAAAGTGCAAAAGTTCAAGGAATTGAGGAAGATTGCTACCTGACTATAGTATTTCTCAGGATTTTCCTCCCGGTTCACATGAAATTCATATGCAACCTTGGCATCGCATCCAATACCTACAAATTATCAAGCAATAAATTAGAGTTCAAAAACAATAAACAGAGAGCAACACATTAATCAGTGGCCTCTTAATATACCTAGATAGTTCATCATATGTTTCGAGCGCGTCCTATCTGAATTTTTTAAGTTTTCTTCTTTAATATCAACTTTCCAGTGGTCCACCATTGTAACAGCTGCATGATTAACTTCGTGTAAAATATTGCTTAAGCCAGATCCCTCAACTTTTGAGAAACCCCCTCCCCATTGTAAAACCCTTGCGAGATCATTTCCTGTGCCAAGCGGAAGTATAGAAACAGGTGGAGGTGACTCAAAATTAAACTTCTCAATTGCATCAAGAACCCATGCAGCAGTACCATCTCCACCACATACTAATACTCTAAAATTTGGCACATTGCTGAACAACTTCAAACCTGCCTCAGGACCCTGGGAAGAATTCAATTCAAACACCTGCCACAGATAGGAATATTAGCTAATGGACCATGTAAACCAACATAGAGTAGTCTATGAGTTAATAAAGACAATAAACCCACTCAGTCTATTACAGAATAGAAGGAACGATACAACATCCTAAGAAAATGCTTGACACCTTTGTTACTACAGGTTTGTCATTATCTTAAAAACAAACTGGTCTAAATCAGGACAACAGTCAGGTTAAAAATAATGAAGCACATCTACTAGCAACATTTCTAACGATCTATTCGCCCAGTGCCAACACAATATAACAACATTTTCTACTTCCGTTTTCCTTTCCTTTGTGTTGTTATTAGTCGATCAAAGCAGAAAAGCAATAATAAAACAACAATCCCTCTGCGAAAAACTTAATGCAAGTGAGAAAAATAACTGATGCTGAAGTGCGGAATGAATTGATTAAGTACCTGTGAAGGATTTAACAGCATGTTCAGTCTTCTTCTGAGGGAAAGTCCATTCTGTGCACCACTTCTAGTATTGATAAAAACTAAAACAGGTCTAGCATCATTCGGCAAGTCCACTAACTTGTACTTCTTGGTTTGGCCATATGTCAATGTTCCACCCTTCTTCTTGATTAATCCCACATTGGTTCCCTTTGAACCATGTAGTTTGCCATTTCTTGACAAAAAGTCTAAGTTTTTCTCACTGTAGCATTTCTTCAAAGAAGCTATACCATTAAGCACATAACCGAGTGGGGTATCAGGAGCTGGCACATCCTCGAACTTGCCACCAAGAGAACGACTTGTTCCATTTTTGTTTCGATTGCGCCTTCGTCGCATTTCACCACGAAGAGTAGATGCTATCATTTCTTCTCTAATTGAGCTTAAACTTCTCACTGCTCTTACATTAATTTCTTTCACACACAGGGGAGAGAGAATTACATCTCTATGAGGACCCAAATCACAGATATCCCCCGATTCTTTGGACATCTTGGCATGACAAGTGACATGTATGAGACGCTGACACCACATACAATACCATGTAGGAGAAGCATCAATCAAAGGAACACCACAAGGCTCATCACAGTAAAAACAAAATGCAGAAGTGTCAGGATTATCATCAATCTTGAACCATCTTTCTGACCAATGGTGTTGCACATGGCTATGACCAGCTTGGGCGAAACATTTACAATCCTTCGTTGCATACTGGGAACAGTAGAAGTGAGCGGCCACACCACAAACAGCACAACGATGAACAGGGGTGTGAAACACTGTCTTTGTGCCTAAATTTTGTGAGAATGACAGAGAATTCAGGCAAACACAACAAGTGGATAGCTGTTCACCGCAACCATAATCTTCAGCCCATGTATGATGTGATAATGGAACATTTAGCTTTTTCCATGCTTTTTGCTTTGCTCTAGCAGCAGCTTTAACCCAATTTAAAGATGTTCTTCTCTGCCATTTAAGGAGTGCAAACAGAATAGCCAAGATTCCAAATAATCCAGTAACCAGCCATCCCAATACAACAGGACCAAAGGCATCTGAAATAGCCAATAGCCTTGAGATTGAAAAATTTAAGTCAAGCATCGTGTACAGAACTTGCAAACATCAGGCTTCGCTTAGAAAGAGAACATTAAAGAAAAAACCTCCTATGTAAGTTGATCAACAGAACCTGGAGAGAACAAAATCACAGATAACAATAAGAACCGTGACAACAGTACAAAAAATAACTTTTCAATGGGATTTGAAGATGCACTAAACAATACATTTTTCAACAAGCTCACATTCATCTGAGACAAAAACTTTATGAACCGAGTTAAAAGACAGCCTTTCTATTCAGAAATTCGTCATTTCTTGGAGATCTTTTTGAGGATCATACCTTCCTACATCGCCTGTCAAAACCTGGTGAAAGGTATAAATCAGAAGCAAACAAACCATGTAAACCTAGTGCTCTAAGTTGCCAAATACATATTAAGGACCCCAGGGCCTACAAAGAACATTCTCTATGCAACTGCGACAGAAACGTCTGTTTGAATGTTTGATCACCTCCCCGCTAACCCCCGTCCCCTGCCTTGACAGCCTATAATAGCACCCAACTGACAGTTTTGCTTCATTGGAGTGATTAAGGTAATGGTATATTAAGCCAAACTTTCAAGTTTCAAACATATATATTGCTTCACCACAAGTTAAGCATGTTCATAATTGAGAATACTGATTCACAGCTAGGTTTCGATTTGTTGCCAAAACCTGTCATTCATTTTCTAATGCCAATATCAAGTTTATCATGTTCATAATTGAGAATACTGATTCACAGCTAGGTTAAGATTTGCTGCCCAAACCTGTCATTCATTTTCTAATGCCCAATATCAATTTTATCATGTTCATAATTGAGAATACTGATTCACAGCTAGGTTAAGATTTATTGCCGGAAACCTGTCATTGATTTTCTAATGCCCAAATCATTTTCCCAAACCTTTCCTTTTCTAATGTTATTTCCTACACTTTTTTTTTTTTGAGGAATGTTATTTCCTACACTTAATAATTCTACAATTAGCAGATCACCTAATAATGCAATTTCAAAAGCTGATTATCACCATTAATTACCAATCTCCTACCATATATCCAATTTCTCATTGAATTAAATTCCGGCATCTTTTTCCTAACCTAAGTCAGCAATCTCTCCGACAATTGCAACAACAACAATCTTATTTCTTCCATAAACAGCAAAAACAAAACAATTTCTTCTCTCGATCGTTTTCAGAAATCTAGGAAAACCTAATAAAGCAATTTCTACCGTACTTGCAAAATCAACAATTTCAATCCAGAAAAAAAAAATACAAAAAAAATTGTCACTGATTTTGACAAATTCAAATTCAAATTCCAACACGATTGAAGCAGATCTACAGATAACTAAAAACAGATCAAATTTACTAAAGCAGAATATGAAAAAGGAATAAATCGAAAGCGCGGAAAGAGGGAAGACGAACCTGGGCGACGTTACGTGAGAGGAGAGAGAAAGTGAAGGAAGAATATTGACGAGTTTTTTTTTTTTTGAATTGGCGGTAAAAATAGTGTATTGGAGTGTAATAAATAATCAATTTATTTAAAAAATTAATTAGAGGAGTAATTTGTCAAAAGGAAAGAGAGTGGAGTTTTTATTTATTTATAATAAGTATTTTAAAATTGTGTGAGAATGGCGTCAATGGTGGTGCGTAGATACTTGTTAACGAAGAAATCAGAGGAAAAGGAAAGAGGGAGGATGCAAAATTGCAAAGGGAGACAAAAGGAAGGGGGGCGGGATTTTGATTTGGAGACAAAGTGCATACCAATTACCAAAATACGTAATTAACACGGCCTTTTATTGGGAGAGGGTGACATGTGGGCTTGGACCGGGTCTGAATTGACCTTTTAAAATTTTTGGCATGGCACAACCCTACCTTATACAAAATAAGTGGATTTGGTATGGTCCGGGTCTGTTCAGGCCCAAAACACGTATGCTCGACATGATGCAAGACTCATCATGACCCACGTCCATCTTTATGCATTAGTACTGGTGTTGTTGCGCCTCCTTCGCTTTAGCAACACGCTCTATCTTTTTTCGCTGCTATTTTCTGCTATAGATTATTGAGTATCTTTTGATTGCAACGGTTAGACTTTCGAAATATTTACATGTACTAGTATTTTTTGCTTAGTTTATCTTATTTTGGGCCTTATTATTTTCAAATCGGGAGAAACAAGTTCACATGGAGTATCAAAATAGTCTTACTTTAACCTCATAAATAGTAAGTAGTGGGAAAAAAATCATGGAACCGAGACAATACTACAAACACAAATATATATATTACGAAGTACGTCCTTTATTTCTTAATAGTTGTCACGTTTCTTATTACTACGTACACAATCGTTTAAAAGTATTGTTAGATTTGTATCTATGTTATTTTTCCAATGCCAACTATTTATAGTCTGTGTTAATTGATAATCTATTACTTTACTATACTAGTTGTTGGTCGGCGCGCTAACGCGCGCCGTCCCCCAAGGTAGTGAAACTTTTTTTTATAAAACTATAACTAATATAAATTGCAAAATTATAATTTGTTATATTGATATGATTGTAGTAGCGGAAAAGACTTATGAAATAGAAAAAAGACACCACAGGTCATTTACAAATTTTCATTTTAACTTTGAAGGCCACTGTAGACATTACAAATTTACCACCCGGCTCTCGATAATTTTATGAAACACTTTAAAAACAAACATTTTCATGATATCCTCAAATATTTACATGTAAACATCAAATGGACAAGGGAGGGAACTTTATAACTTAACGCACTGGAGTTTTAAATTACACTTGTTTGAGTATCGCCCGACATAAATAAGGTTGGGAAGAAATGTGAAAACATCAAAATAACAAAGTAAACAAAGCAACCTAGTTCAGATTTTTGTTATTGTAATCACATTGCTAGACAAGATGAGAAGAACAGTGATGAGAGGAGAAAGAGAGAAGAGCAAATGCAATTGTTTCATGTATTTTTCTTTTGATTGTCGTTAAATGCAATAGGCAAAATCTTAAATGGAGGAAATGAGGAACATAAACTCAAAGCAAGGAGTAGAAGGATGCCAAGAAAAAATTGCAAAACGTTGATAAACCACTTGAAAAAGCAAGATAAAAAAAAAAGTCTATGTAATCACTCGCCAGTTACTACATGTTTCCTTTTCATGAACCAGCGAGCAATGGGTTTTTAGCACTCTAACGAGAGATGTTTCCGAGCTAAAGGTAGACAGGAGAGCTAAAAAGGTGAAAGAAAGTCATCTTCATAAATTTCAGCATCATAATTAACAATTTTCTAATTCATTCCCAGCAATTGCCAAAAAAAATACTCCGTATTAAAAAGGGAACCAAACCATAACACATTAACACCCAATACAACAACCTTAATAATTATACTACCACCTTTTAGAGCACAAGGATTCACCAGGTAAATTTCCTTCAAGTAGAGGTTAAAATTGCGTGTAATCTACACGAAAAATCTCATCTGGACAACATCGCAGAGACAGAAAATTCAGTTTCCGGTGGCAGAGGCAGTGTTGCATACTTTTACAATAATTAAATTCAGCTTCTCCGCCCCAAAGAAAGTATTAGTCAAATATTCAGAAAAAATCTCAAGGGTCTCTAATCTTGTGATTATGATATAGTGAATTCAGCAACTTAGAAAAGGCCTATAACCTGGTGAAGCTCACTCCTGGTGAAGCTCAACAAGAACTGGACATCTCAGAACTATAACCTCATTAAGCTTACTCCTGATTAGAGATTTGAATTCCGCAGCGCTTGAAAAATTCTCTAAATCCATAATTACTGAGGACATGACTGAACTGTAAATGTATAAGATAAACAGATTTGATATCAGTTAATCAGCATGACCTGATTAAACATAATATATTCTTGTGGCTTAACTGCTTAAGAAATATGATTCTTGTGTGTTGTTGTTAAGTAGCAAGCAACAAGAATGTAAAGATTTAACTTTGGGCATTGAAAAGCTTAATATTTGGTCAATTAGTAGAAACCCATGGAAAAAGATAACTAAACCAGGTTAAAGCTCAATTTCTTTGTCAATTGAATATTTTAAGAAACAACATCATGCATACACCACAATTCAACGAAATGAAGAGGTTAAGAGCTAAAGGACTATAACAGAATCTTACAGGCAAGACTTTCACTGAGTACTTAGTGGCATTTGAATCAGCAACCCCTGGAGCCTGCGGGAGAGGACAGACGAAAGTTTAATGTATTGGATATGGTATATATACTGTACAGATCTGGTGCTGTCTTGTTGCAACTGCACTCATTAACAAAATTGTTTATTTTCAACCAAAAAGAGATACAATCAACAAGTGTCTAATACTTCTTTAGAATTTTTTTTTGAAGGAGGCGCGATCCTAAAAATGGATGCTTGCAGGACTGTCAAAATGTCAAAAAATCACAGAACACTATACATCATTTAAATATAGGACAACACATACTTGTTCTTGTGTACACATATACGGAGTAACACATAACAAATTATAAAGCTACTCAATATAAAATCATCTACACATGGAATGAATCATAGTCTAAATGGAATTTTATCAAAATGGTGATTGGAATCTAAATTTACTGATAACATTTTTTTTTGAAGGAAATTATCATATTGAATTAGTGTTGTTAGTTAGTTAGTACATTAACAAATGATAACCCCCATCCCCTCCCCTCCCCCCCCTCTGTTCCCGTCCTCTATTAACTCTCTGCTTATTGCCATATGATCTATTGCATAATTAAAAAGTCGATTCCTATAATGCCCTTACCTTGCCTTTCAACCAGTTCTTTTACCCTCACTTATACTACATTCTAAAAACTTTATAAAATATATTTTTTGAGCTTGAGGGGGCATAAATATCAAATTGACGAGATGGAAGAAATAAGCACATTTGACCTTATGAGAACACCAAAAATAGAGAGAGTGTAGAGCGCATGACCATATCAGCCGAAGTCTAGAAGTAGGCGTCATGAAGTAGAGAACGACTTCTACAATGGCTTAAACTACGAAGAAAAGCATCAAATTAAGGTTCAACATTCAGATGAATGATGTTAAATATGCAATTTCTTGCGAGTGTCCCTCAAACTTGAACCCAATATAACAGATAACAAATACCATTAGACTGCGCTCATGCAAAGAAAGCCCATAAATTTATCCACTACTACAGCAAATCCAATTAATAAAAATTGGCAAAAGCTTGATAGCTTAAGCCGCAGAAACACCTAGAATAAATCATATTCTAAATGGCAATGCTTGATATCTTAAGACATAAAACTTGTTGTTTTATAGCTTGATAGCATAAGACACAAACTTTGATAGCTTAATACAAAAACCTTGTTGTTTAGTACTTATCAGGTTCTATGTGAAGCCATTCAACCCCACTACCACATTGCCATACCTTACAAACACGACCAGTTTACAAATCGCGCTACATTCATAAACAAATCACCTTCTGATGTCCAATTCCATTTCTTCCATTCATTTTCTGCTGCCTTCTCGCGTTTAGCGACCTGTTACAAGCCATTTGGTTAGTCATATTCATATATTTTCTTTTATTTCAAGTCATCTCGGACCGAGTCTACTAAAAAAGAAATAGGCTATTGCTGATAAGCTTATTATTATATTAAAAAAAAAACAGTCAGTTCAGTTTCAGTTTTTTGGATATGAACTCATGTAATATCAGGTAAAATTTAGAACTGCATCTGTATAAGTTATTAGTTTTCTGTAGAATTGGGAATCAGAGAATGAAGAATCACCACTTTGTTGGACCGGCTATCAGGAGCTAGGACTTTGTTACCTTGACTGTTGATAGTTGGTCCTGCACTTCCTCCTATGGCATACATTCGCCACTGAGTGTAGTCGTTATTCACGACATGAAAATATCCATGTCTGCATCTGTAAATAGAGGAAGAACAGAAATATATAAAGATTGCAGTAACCTTAAATTAATCATACATATTAATATAGATCATTCCATTATTTTATATATACCTCGACATCCTTTGAACAAGGCCATCTCCGAAATGATTGAAAGTTATTGTACCTTGCATGTTCTTGTCTTGTTTATAATTATCATTATGTACCAAGAGCATGACCTTATTATGATCTGTCATGTAGTTATTAGATATGGTTATCGCGGTAGAGCCACGAATGGCGTCAATCAAGCCATCACCATCTGATTTGCTTCTCCAACCGCAAATTGTTGGTGATTTCCTGACATACGCGTTCCCTCCATGTTTACAGTCGTGTATGTGAATGCCATGGATGATTATGTTGTTCACCTTATGTCAGACGAATAGACGAAGCAGGATCCCTCAGCAATGTGCACATCAGTTCCTCTTCCATCTATGGTCTTGAGAGATCTGGTCATCAACTTCTGTTGCAGCTTGATCACCATATCAGTAGCGAAAACTATCCACAACGGTTCGTCTTGGCTTACCCCGTACGTTAATGTGCTGATTTTCGGGTTGACAGCATCCGCACTCGGATCATCTAACACGTAGATTTTGCCATTTTTACCTCCCATAGAATTCTTACCAAATCCGATGGAACAGTTTGCCAACTGCTGCTGGTTTTTATCCTAGTTCTCGTCACACCTCCAGCAATCGTCAATAGGATTACCCGACTGACACGAGCATTATTCGCCCTTCAAAATATGAAACACAACCCATGTTAGCCATGCATACATAGTGTTACTATACTGCAAGATACGGGTCATACAACTAGTTTAGCTAATAAAAACATGACCCTGCACGATTTGATCATGCTCTCTGTGAACCCAATCAACCCCACTACAACATTGCCATACCTCTATGTGGTTGTTGTTCAGAGCACCACCTTATCCACTTCGTTCTTCTCCTTGAACTACCTTCAAATTCATATGAAAATCATTAATACAAACACTCCCTTGTTATATTTATTATAATCCTACATTTAACAACTATTATGTAGTACAATTATACAAATTTATAAACTCGAGCACTTGCCACTTCATAGAACTTTTCGGATATTACCTGCTCTTAATCTCATCCAGAAACTCCTCAACGCTATGGGACTCCTCAGTGGCAACCACATAGTCATCAGGATTTTCCTGTTGAAGCATCAACCACATTGCTTCAACATAGTCTCCCGTGAATACCCAATCCCTTGATGCTTGCAAATTACCAAGAAAAGCTTGATCTGAGGCCCGATCTTGATCCTGCTAACAACACGAGTGATCTTCTGAGTCAAAAAGGTCTCTCCCCTTCTTGGTGATTCATGGTTGAAAAAAATGTTGTAGCAAGCAAATATGCCTATATAAAAGAAACATGTTAGATGTTCATCCACCCGTACCTAGAACTGCTAGAATAAAGAGTAGCCAACAACATTTCAATATAGCAACAACAAGAAGCATCAAGTTACAACATCTAACTCATGACTAAAGTTCCACACCATAGAATAAATAATTATCCTATATAACAACTAAAATCTAGAGGTTTGAATAACCAACATAATCTAGCCTATGATTTTGAATATCATTCAAATGAAACCAGATCATAGAAGAAACCGATTGATGGATCCAATTGAAACAAATTCCAAATCTCTCTTAGGTGTGTAAAATACATTTCTAATAAAAAAAACTGGAAAGTCACTAAGTTTGTAATAACAAATAATCAATCACATCAAATTAAACAATGCAGTTGAGTAGTTGAGAGATCAGCCATCAAAATCAAACAAATTTGAATACTATCTACTCACATGATTATGAAAATAGCACCTAAAACCCAAACTGATCTTCAACCATTTCCATTTATTATTGCTACCCAATACCTCAGGATTAAAATCTAACTCTATTTCAAAAGCTTATACAAATAAAACTCGAATAAAATTAATCAATCGGGATTATATAGAATACCCATACAAATCAAGATGGGAAATTAACACATAAAGCCCCGTTGAGTTAATGTTGTAGAGGAATCGACTGGGAGTTGTATATCTCCATTGTTGCAAACTGAATATTACAAAAAGAAAGGAGTGAGCCAGTACAACTATATATAATGATAAATTGAAAGAGTCATAGCCTAGGTTAAAGCAAAAATGTAAACTCAACAAACTAAACCCAAGAAGAAATCAAAACGAATTTTCTCCTAAAAATTCAATCATTCAATTTCACAATAAAGAAAAACACAAACTTACCACAGAAATCAAGGTAGAAGACAAAAACATTTGATAAAATGACAAAAAATCCACGGAAAATGAATAAATACAATCAACAAACGGAGGTAAATACTAAATAGCTGCTGCAAATTCATTTTTTTCCAAAAAAAAAAGAATTAAACCCTAAATAATGATACTCACCTCATCCGAATCTAGGAAAGTGAAGACTGCAAAAATCAACAACAAAAATAAGAATAGTTAGGAAAGTTGTTGATGTTGAAGAGAGGAGAAACACAAACGAGAAGAATGACAGATTGAAGAACTTACCATACAAGAACATGGAGAGCAAAGCCGCGGGAAGGAGATAGGAAATCACGAAGAACCTAGAAGTGAGGAGAGAAAAACCGTCTACATAGATATGAGGAGTTAAGAGGCAAAAATGATATATGGTAAAGAAGTTAAGGGCTTTTCAGGTACTTTACTATTGCATGAATAGTAAAACACAACTCCTAGCTTTTAAAAGGTTATAGATACTAAAAGAGACACCAGGAATGACACGTGTCATTTTCTGGTGAAAAATTTTCCCGCCAAAAACTTTTCCCAAAAAAGACTTATTTATTTTATTCTGTTTTTATTTTCTCTCCTTTTGTATAAATGTTTATATATGGAAAAAAATATAGGATTATGAAATATGCCATTATTAAAATTTTGGTAAAATTTTAGTCAAACTGTGTTGCCAATAATTGAAAATATTCTTACTCGATATTTTGGTCAAATTAGCATACTAAATATATCAAATATTTTAGTCAGATCATCATATTAAACATATAAAATATATAATACGTAGTAAGTTAAAAATGATAAAATGAGTACATTCGAGATTATTAATTATGCAATAGATTTAAGGGATAAATAATTCAATTAATTTTTTTATAAAAAAGATGATAAAATAATATTTTTTAAATATCCGTGCGTGCACAGGACCTAATCTAGTTGCATATATTGACATATGTACATGAAGAAATGAGTTAACAAAAATGAATCAGGCGAATATATACACACATCCACATATACGGTATGAAATCTGTCTAAAAACGATTGCCCCTATGTATAGTTTTTTCGGACTGTCCCTTTGAGTTTGTCTCATACCATTTATAATGTGGTTCACACATGTTTCCTCTCACATTCTATTAGTATTTAAATTAGCAAAATGACAAGACTTAACTCACATTTTTTTGCTTTTTTTTTAATAAAGTGAAAAATGGAGCGATTTTCTTCAATATTGCTTAAAGATCCAATAATTCTCAAAATACGCCACTTTCTAACTTATTTCCCTCCATACCGTCCACGTCAACATGAAAGAAAGAAAAGTAACTTTTTTTTCCCCGGTTCAGCTTAGAACCGTCAATTAAAATGACGGTTTTTTTTGAAACAAACCACCATTTGAATTGGCGGTTCAATGGTATAAACCGCAAATGGAGGTTTGCTTTAAAAAAATCGCGCGGTTTTGTAAGAGCTCTCTAACTTCTTCTGATTTGATTTTGTTGTGTATGTTAACCGCTACCTGAAATGGCGGTTCATTAAATACATAAGCAGTTATTTTAGATAGCAATTTACCCTTTTAAACCGTTGTTTCAGATAGCGGTTTATTGTAGAGTTTATATAAAAAAAATTAGACCATCTTTCTTGCTGACGTGGACGATAAAGTGATAAATAAGTGAAAAGGTAGCGTATTTTGAGAATTTTTGTTTCTTAGCAACGGGGGATTATTAAAAGTGTGAAGGTGGTGAACAACATATTTGCAAAAAAAAAAAGTCTGTTGTAAGGAAATAAATCTTCACACGCAAAATATCCCTTATCATTAACTCATACTCCGTACTTTGTTTCTTCTTGAGGGTTTTTTTTCTTCACCCTATTTTGGTAGAAAATAAAAAAAAAGGTTCATTAAAAGGGCGCAATTTATGATTTTTTCACAAAAGGACAACAATAATGGGCCATATTTTCTTAAAAAAAGCAACATGGACAGCCAATATAATGCTATATAAATAACAGAAAACAAGAGTATACATTGCAAGTTTGCAACAATTAAACAAGAGATAGAAGAATTAATCAAACAATGGGCTTTCCACCTTGTACCAATCCTAGAAAGTGTCAAGACTCTGCATGTTGCACCCAAGGTAAGCAACTCATTTATTTTCATAATTCATAAACTATTGCATAGTTATGTACTGAATCTAGACCTGATTAAATGACGAAGCAAGCGTTATCAAACACATTTATCCCATCATTCCAGGTTGGGCTTGACATGGCCAAATTTCCGTGCTCACAACCAACTTCTTCCGGCAAAAATAGAGTCATTTCCTACTTTTTTTGGGGCGGACCAAATTTGAAACCAAAATTCAATTTTGATTCGCCCGAAATCCAAATTAAAAATTGAGTTGAGTCGAGCACATCATTTTTCGGGCCAGGCCATCAGGCCAATCTGCATATAATTAGCCCCACTCAATCACTCAACAATTGCCAATCTCCAAACCGTGAAGACGTCGTATTTTTAATTTCATGACATAAAAACTTGAAAATCAATGATCGAAAATAGCGCTCCTTAATCTAAGAGGCCGATTTTTGAATCGATGAGGGTGGCTTTAATTATTCGCTCATTTGAATCTATTTGTGACATGTTTTACTCATGTATATGTATCCCTTTTTGTCATCTTAGTTTGTTTATTTATTTTTTTCTTGATTTTATTGATGTATAGGGAAAAAGTGTGAGTGGCCAGAGTTGCTAGGCAAACATGCGGATGTAGCTAAACGCATCATTGAACGTGACGACCCACAAGTGACTGTTCTGATTCAGTCTAAAGATTCAATGAACAATTTCAATTATGAATTTTGCTGCAATCGTGTAATCATTTTTGCTTACCATGGTGTTGTTGACATTCCATATCCTCAAGTTGGGTAAAGGAATTGTAAAAGGGAGTGTTGTAATGTTGCATGAAATATGCTGAATAAAGATCAAGTTATTTTTTTTTTTTATCGTTTCTTTAATTTTTCAAGTATTTTTCGTAACTATTTAATCCGTATACTACTACATCCGTTTCGAAATAATGGAGACACTTACGCATTTCACAACAACTAAGATAAATGATTGTAATGTAAAAAATAAGTAAGGGAAAAGTGGAATGTTGTAAGAAAAGAATAATAAAAAAACTAGGTTGGTTGGAGTGGTGTAAGAAAAGAAAAAAAAAAAAAAAAGGTTAGTTGGAAAGTTATGCGTAAAAAGAGAATAGTGTGAACTCAGTAAAGTGGAAAAAGAGTAGTGTGTACTCATTAAATATGATGAGTCATATACCAAAATTAGAATAAAGCACATTGTCCCTATTATTTTGAAACACTCATTTAAGAAAATCGTCCATATTATTTCGAAACGGAGGGAGTATATATTAAAGGTGTTTATATCACGGTCTATCACCCACATGTCACTTTGCTAAAGAGTTTTCATTATATGTCATTCTTTTTTTTTTTAACATAAGTCATTCATGTACGTCATTCACATACATATATACGTACACATAAAAATTGAAACATGGTTAGCGTAGGAATCGAACCCGTGACCTCAAGTTTAAACAATAATGACTTAATCATTGGAAATCGGGCTATACTAAATTACTACATGTTATCTTTTCAAAAGAGAATATATACATAAGAAAATTTAATCAAAATATTACTTAGTCATAAATTTCATATAAAGTCATATTGTAACAATAATACATGTAATAGTACGCCGCGTGGGCCCAAAACTAGTTTAACTTTTAACTTATAAAATATTGTTCATGCTTTTCATAGAATTAGCTTTTGTCCTTAGTTAAAATTAATATTTTGACTTGACGCATTAACTAAGAGGAAGAAAATCAGGATACTCAGTTATGGAAAGTGATTTTGGCACGCTTATTGTAAAAGCACATAAACTATGTTAACTCACATAGAGGTGTCCAAAATCAACAAAATGATGGTGTACCAAAATCAGTTTTCCTAAATTATGAGTTGAAAATTAATTTTTTTTTTCCCTGCAAAAAAAGTTCCAACTCGTTAAAAGAAAATACTATATGCAGCCTTAGGAATACATATAAGAGGCTAAAAATGAAAACACTTATTTATAATAAACATTGATTACACCAATCGACGCATAATTTTGTCATGCATTCATAAATCAAATAAAAGGATAAAGGCCCAATTAAAAGCACATTGAAAAGGGTTTAAATAGAAAAAGGAGCAAGCCAGGCCGATGAGACTCATGGAATGATGGGAGGGAAGATGTTACAAGTTTAGTATTCCCTATGTTGCGTTAGCCTAATTTTCACAGGTTGTAAATTGAACTAACCTGCTGATTGTACATAGAAAATTCTCGTGTGTGAAGGTACACGTACATAAGAAAGAGTTACTAGAAGTAATACTTGATCTACAAGGAATCAAATTACCATAATGCAATTTTTCTTTTACCAAGTTAAGTTTGACCTAATGAAAAGGATTTTACTTTGCAACCTTAGTTGAAGTAATTTCACATTTTGTTACCCCTTATTTTCTTAACAAAGGACCTAAATTAATATCCACATTAAAATAAAGTCACATGCAAAAATTGTAGCTAGTAGGTATGTAGCTTGAAAAGCCAATGTGACGCAACAAGTTATAAGAAGAAAAAATGTTAAATATCCCAGCAGCCGCACTTTCTTTTTAAAAATTTCGACCCAAAAAAAGAAGTTAAATATGATATCATGACGTCATGTCAAAAATGCGTGGATGTCAAGTATTTTAGTACTCGTGGGTGGTGGCACTAATTACTCCGTTCTAAAGACTTGTGATTGAATATTGTTTGCATCTACCCTTGCCGTTTGTTCTATATATATATTTTAATCACTCCCTTCATCTTATTTTAATTTTTACATTTGGTATCATGCACGCGATTTAACAAATAATCAAGAGAATAAAGATTACTTTTTAAAAATACACTTAAACAATGCAAAATTACTTTTATAAATAATATTTTCAATTTTATCCAAAATATGACATTGGTAAAATGAGATGGATTTTATATTTCAATGAAAAAAAATTAAGCTTGACTACAAGACTTTACAAACCCAAAACACAAAAGGCACAAAGGCTCGTGCCACCACCTGATAGTAAATTCCAAAGATAAATCAATATCACCTGATCTTGAGTTTAAATAATTAAGCTTTTAACACTAAGGGTGCGTTCTGTTCACCTTAAAAAATACGTTTCAGTTCCAATAAGTTAAGATAAGTTCAGATAAGTTCCAATAAGTTTTAATAATTTCCAATAAGTTCAGATAAGTTCAGATAAGTTCCAATAAGTTCTAATAAGTTCAGATAAGTTCAGATAAGTTCAGATAAGTTTCAATAAGTTTCAATAAGTTCCAATATTAATTATAATATTATTATTATTAATTATTAATTATTAATTATTAATTATTAATTATTAATTATTAATTATTAATTATTAATTATTAATTATTAATTATTAATTATTAATTATTAATTATTAATTATTAATTATTAATTATTAATTATTAATTATTAATTATTAATTATTAATTATTAATTATTAATTATTAATTATTAATTATTAATTATTAATTATTAATTATTAATTATTAATTATTAATTATTAATTATTAATTATTAATTTTTAATTATTAATTATTAATTATTAATTATTAATTATTAATTATTAATTATTAATTATTAATTATTAATTATTAATTATGAATCATTAATTATTAATTATTAATTATTAATTATTAAATTATTAATTATTAATTATTAATTATTAATTATTAATTATTAATTATTAATTATTAATTATTAATTATTAATTATTAATTATTAATTATTAATTATTAATTATTAATTATTAATTATTAATTATTAATTATTAATTATGAATTATGAATTATTAATTATGAATTATTAATTATTAATTATTAATTATTAATTATGAATTATTAATTATTAATTATGAATTATGAATTATGAATTATTAATTATTAATTATTAATTTTTAATTTTTAATTTTTAATTTTTAATTTTTAATTTTAATTTTAATTTTTAATTTTAATTTTTAATTTTTAATTTTAATTTTTAATTTTTAATTTTTAATTTTTAATTTTTAATTTTAATTTTTAATTTTAATTTTTAATTTTTAATTTTTAATTTTTAATTTTAATTTTTAATTTTAATTTTTAATTTTTAATTTTTAATTTTTAATTATTAATTATTAATTATTAATTATTAATTATTAATTATTAATTATTAATTATTAATTATTAATTATTAATTATTAATTATTAATTATTAATTATTAATTATTAATTATTAATTATTAATTATTAATTATTAATTATTAATTATTAATTATTAATTATTAATTATTAATTATTAATTATTAATTATTAAGTTTCAAGAAGTTCCAATAAGTTTCAATAAGTTCAGATAAGTTTTAATAAGTTCCAATAAGTTCAGATCAAATAAGTTCAGATAAGTTCAGAGAAGATCAGATAAGTTCAGATAAGTTCAGATAATTTCAGGTCAAATAAGTTGAACAGAACGCACCCTAAGATATTACATGTTTCATATTATCATTACAGAAAAATAATAACGGTTTTTTCATGAAATACCCCTGAGGTTTCACGAAATTCACCAAATACCCCTGCGTGTTTCAAAATACATACTATACCCCTAATTTTTTCGTATTGTTCATCAAATACCTCTATTATGACTTTCCGTTAGTCCTCCGTTAAGTCATGTTTATAATTCACCAAATGCACCTATATATAAACTTTTTGCACAATATACACCTATTTGTAAACTTGTTTGCACCAAATACCCAAACTCCTTTTAAACTGCAGAATTTGAATCCAACGGCTAGTTTTATTAAACCTAAGGATCAAAATTTTTGCTGCTTATAAATATCGAAAGAATAAAGTAATAAATTAGTTAAAATCGGTAAAACTATACACACTATCAAACCACAATCAACAAACTTGGTGCCTTGTGCTTTGGTTCTGAATTCTAATACTTCTATTCCTTCGATAGGCAATATTCATTTCTTATTCCTGGTATTCTTCCTTGGACTGGTTCAAATATGGTGTAGGAAAGACAGTTGTATTCGACTTTGATCATGCAGCTTGATCAAAATTTTGTTACATTAATCATGTTGATTTGAGGGGACTGATATAAGTAACAATGAGTTGGGAGATGATAATGTGAATTGTTTGAGGATACAATTCAGGTGTTGGGGATTGTTAGTGTCAACTTGACATGATCATACATAAACATCATTCCAATAACTTTTATGAGGCTCTGACTTGTTAACGTTAGCGGGTTAGACAAATGCAGCTCTGCCCTTAGCAATAATAAAGGGGTTGTCTCCAGCTAGCCTTTGAACCAAAATAACATCTTAAAATATGAAATACGCATTACATCACTGTTTAGTTTGATTTTTGTCCATTATGATTCAAATCAAAATTGATTGAATAAGCAATTGATTGAATTGTATTATACTGTTGGCATACATATCGGTCAATACATTAGTCACTACAGTACTACATCTAAATCCAGCAGCCACCGTTGAGGAACGAACTCTCTTCCTAAGTGCAAGCAAACCAGACTCTGCACAAGCAGTTATGATACTAATAATTGTCCCATCATCAAGCTCCAATTCTGAATTCTCCATTTCATTGTACAAAGAAATGGTCTCCTTTATGAATCCCTTCTCAGCATACCCAGAAATCATTATTGTGCAAGATACCAAATTCTTGTCAGGCATCTTATCAAAAAATAACCTAGCCATATCTAAATCCCCTGCTTTCGTCTAACCTGAAACCATTGTAAAATGTAGACCAAGACACCACATTTCTTCATGACATCTTCTCAAACAAATGAAACGCAGAATTCATGTCCCTCGCTTTGACATACCCATCCAACATGGTATTCCAGCTCACAACACCTCTCTCAGGCATTTCATCAAACAGTTGGCGAGCTTCTTCCAACACACCCCCTTTAATCAACCCACTAACCCTTGAATTCCAAGAAACAACATCTCTATCCTCCATAAGATTTGAAAATGGGGAAATTGGATAGTTTGGTGAGATTTGAAGATTCATGTTTAAGTGACAGAGATGATATAAGGGTTCTTCTTAAATAACGAAGAGTTGTTGGTTTTGTTTGTCTTCAATAACAATTACAATAATTCTTAATCAGAAATTAAGGGGAAAAAATTACTATAATGCCTAATTTTTGCAGAGAAAATGGAAAAGAGGATGAAGGACAAACTTGCCTAACTGCTTGCCTGCCAATTGAATTTGCTAAAGCTTCAAAATCGGTTCCTCGAACTCTTGGGCGAATTGCGTGATGGGTTTGAGCAACGGTAGGTTTCCAATCTTTGAACAGTTTGGAAGAAACGTTGCCGGAAAATGGAGGAGATGGAGAGTTGACTGGGTCACCGATGCCATCGACGGTGCAACCGAGGAAGTCGAACCCTGGGCGAGGTTGGCAACTGTTGCAGGGCGAAGGTGGTGAAGACGGTGAGGAGTGATGTTGGTTCAATGAGAGGAGAGAGAAAGTTTGGGTGGGTTGATGGGAGGAGAGAGAAAGTTTGAAGATAAATGGGGTTTAAGCACAGGAATTGCGCCAAATAACACATAAGGGCAAAAACGTAAACTCCTGCTAACGGAAGACTAACGGACGTTAAGTCCGGGGGTATTTTATGAACAATACGGAAAAATAGGGGTATAGTATGTATTTTGAAACACGCAGGGGTATTTGGTGAATTTTGTAAAACCTTAGGGGCATTTCATGAAAAAACCGAAATAATAATATAAGTAAATGTAAAACTACATTAATCGTTTGGTCTTAAAAGTTAGTGTTGGATTGTTTGTTGATAAGACTCGAACAGAGACACGTGTCCTAAGGTGAGATGCTCACCAACTAAGCTCTACCAACGCGTTGAGTCGATCTTCTTTTTTTTTTCCACTTTGATATGTTTAAAATAATCCTTTTCTTTTTTTACTTTGATATGTTTCCTTTTCATATGTTTGAAATGATCCAATTTTTTTTGTGTTGTTAAAAGAAAAGACATCTTTCTTTTTTAGTTTGAAAAAAAAAGAAGATATCTTTCCTATTGAGTTTGATATCATATCATTTATCCAACAATTTGATAATTGGATAATCAAAATGATGCTATATATATAAAGCAGAGAACCAAGAAATAATACATCGCCAAACACAAAACTCAAAACAAACACTAAAAGCAAATGGCCTCACCTTGTGATAATCCTAGGCACTGTGCCGTTTCTTCTTGCTGCACTCAAGGTATGGATCTGACTTGTAATTTAGATTCCACAAAATCTTATTTAAAAGTGGTGTAAAATAAATATTATATATCGGAGTATAAAACTTAAGTCAAATAGCTTAAAATTTATCCCGCGATAATGTAAAGTTTTATTATTGATAATTTTTTTCGCTTTAAATTATTTGCGAAGTCTTATATTTAATTAAATATGCTCGACTTTTCTCAATTTTTCTCAATTTATATATTATAGTCATAAATATCGGGCTTAATTTGACCATAATGTATCTATATGCTTGGTATGAATTATAGGGCAAAAGTACGAGTGGCCGGAGTTGCTAGGCAAGGATTGGATAGTTGCTAAGGGCATCATACAACAACAGTATCCGCAAATGATGGTTGTGCTTAGGCGTACGGATGCTACAACTCCGATTACTGATTTTTGTTGTAATCGTGCTATCATTTTTGTTAATGCTGGGGGTATTGTTGCCCTTCCACACCCCAGTGTTGGATAAGCTACTACCACCGTTTCAAAATGTGAGATGTTATGTAACACAGAAATGTGAGATGTTATGTAACTGTGTTACAAGGGTTATGCTAATAAAGTTGATCAATGAAAATGAATTGATTTTCAAGTACTACGAATATTGAATTACGGTAATTTACAAAAAGGCCAATAGGTTACACCACTCGTATTACACTTTGAACAATCTATACTAATATTTTAAAAGGCGTTTGTGAAAATGTATATGCGTCACGTAGACTCCCTCCGTATTACGTCATTTCACCACTAATAAGCATCATGGTATGTTATTGACAACCAAAAGATCGAACATCAAACCTCATGGATTAAAAGTTTCACTTCCTACCATCTCAACTAGCTACAATGTTTGTCATATTTAATTTTCACATATAAATGTAAAATACAATCTTTTAAAATTGGACACATTTTCCAAAAACGTAAACCCGACTAAAAGTAAAACCCGTAGCAACGCCTGACCCACACACTAGTTATAATCTTAAAAGAAATACTCTACCAGTCTCGTTTTATTTGCTCATTTAATTTTGATCAAAAATCACAAAAGTTGCATGGTCAAATGGAGCAAGTACATGAGACGGAAAGTGTATATATGTGTCATTTAACTATAGGTTAACTGCTCTCTAGCATCAAACAAAACTATAATTTAACTAATAATTAACGAGGACATCTCTGCGACCCTTAAGATGTTAAACTATAAGACATATGTGTAGTACATTACTAATAACTAGATTAGGTCCCGTGCACGCACGGATATTTAAAAATTATTATTTGACCATCTTTTTTATAAATTTTTTAATTGAATTAGTTATCCTTTAAATCTATTGCGTAATTAATAATCTCGAATGTACTCATTTTATCATATTTTAACATACTACGTATTATATATTTTATATGTTTAATATGATGATCTGATTAAAATATTTGATATATTTAATATGCTAATTTGACCAAAATATCGAGTAAGAATATTTTCTATTATTGACATGACAGTTTGACTAAAATTTTACCAAAATTTTAATAATGACATATTCCATAATCCTATATTTTTTTCCATATATAAACATTTATACAAAAGGAGAGAAAACAAAAAAAAATAAAAAAAATAAAAAAGTCTTTTTTAGGAAAGAGTTTTTGGCGGGAAAATTTTTCACCAGGAAATGACACGTGTCATTCCTAGTGTCTCTTTTAGTATATAGTAATAGATAGATATAAGATGTAATTTTTATTGATCTTGTATTCTTGTGCCTCATTCGTGAAAAAGAGGAAAAAAATATGGGTGAATTATTTTCGGTGCAATTTTTATAGGCATCTTTTAATTGATTTCATAAATTACATTTTCATTTTATAAATTATAATTTAAATTACTTGAATTTTATTACATAATAATACAATATTCTGTATATTTTAATTAAGATGCCATATATTTACCGCTAATAAACAATTTCCCAAAAAATTGTATATATTTTATTTTATTTTTATTCTCTACCTTTTTTTTTAAAACTATTTATATATGGAAACAAAATTTAATTTCAAAATATACTGAATCAAACACACCCTTGGTGATTTACTTTCCATTTATTTACTTGGGCCAGGCCCAAATTAGTAGCACGGTTTCGTATAAAAGGCTATGCAATTGTGAAATACAGAGTATCTTCTTCTTCAACCAATCTTTTTCGTTCAACCTAATTTGAGTTTTCTGGCAGAAAAACTTTGATACAATTAGCAAGTTTTCTTGGGAAACGTGAATATTAGATTGAAATCTCGTTTCCCATTCGTTTCCGGGAAGAATTCAGTTTCAAATACGTCTCTATTCTTCTGAAACGATTTTGGCGCGTTCCGAAAAGCGTTTCCCGGTTAAAATTACTACCATGGAAGAAGTTGTTCATACGGAGAAGAAGAAGAGAACAGGGAAAAGGAAGATCGAAATTAAGCCAATAATCAACAAAACAAGCAAACAAGTAACATTCTCGAAGCGTCGAACAGGGTTATTCAAAAAAGCAAGTGAATTGGGTTTATTATGTGGGTCTGAAATCGCTATTATCACCTTCTCTGGTGCTGGTAAACTCTTCTCCTTCGGTCACCCTACTGCCGACGCTGTTATTCATCGTTACATTAATCAATCCAACTGCATAAACGTCGAAAATAGTAACGACGATAATGGTAATTACAACGAGAATAACTTTGGTCAACTGTCGGAGCAGTACAAGAAGGTTCTGAGCAATATTGAGGTGGAGAAGAGGAAGGCTGATGTTGCGCCATCATCGTCGTCGTCTAATGGTGGTTTAGGGTTTTGGTGGGATCAGCCGATTGATAATTTAGGGGTTTTTGAACTTGAACAATTAAAGAATTCACTTGAGGGTTTTAGGGATGAAATTTGTTCGAGAATCGGTTCGAGTTTGTTTGACGATATTGATTTTGGAAATTAGGGCATGTTCTTAATTAGGGTTAAATTTAATAGTTAGTTAGTTAGTTAGTTAGTTAATTAGCATTATCGATCTAGTTTAAATTTGATCAAATCTACTATAGAACCCTTGATTTTTTGGGAGATGGAATCGATCATATCTATCAGTAATTTCTGTGATTTTGCAACAATTTAATACTTTTCTTGTTGGTTTGATTTTAATTATTTTCATGTTTGTCGAAATTAAATGTGCGATTAATTTTACAATTGGCAAAAACAAATCATTTGACATCATATATATGCAGTTAAGTTGAGTTTAGGATTCACAAATTCTGTCGAGTTTATTTTGATAAATTGAGTTAAGTGTGTTTAAGTTTAGTTGATAACTAAAAACAGTACGTGTAGAGAAGTGTTGAGTTCAGATACCCATTACATTTGCATATTATTATCCATGCGTTTTTTTTGGTGTTAGTACCCGGTTCACCTTTAGGGCTAATCCGAATTAGGGGCGAGTTTTGGGTGGTTAGGTTCCAGTCCCCTCCCAATTATTGTTGTAAGTTCAGCCTCAATCACCACTGAAGCAACAAGTAATTGGTATATTATTATCCATGCGTGTATCTGTTTTTAACTTCCTTCCAATTTTCAAAATATGCTAGGTATTCTTTGATTATGCAGAATGGATATGAGTTAGAGTGAAAATAAATGTGTAGGAAGTCTGAAAACCTTGTTGGATCTTGACATGTTATGTATATCAAACATCTAATTTCTCTGAATGCATAATATATATTGTAATCACATTTTGCCGATAATTAATAGGAAATTTTGGTATTTACTACCTTTAAAATACACCACTTTTGTATTTACTACCTTATGAAATTTTTATTTTAAATTACTACCTTAAACTTCCAGATTTTTTTCATTTACTACCACTTTACAGTTTTCTCATTTTAAAATTAAGATATCTATTTCGTTTCTTAATCGTTTAAAGTGATTCAAAGTTCATTATTTTCCTTTTTCTATAGGGATTTCATTGAAAACGTCATTTTAAAAAAATTCGTTTGATAATTCATAAATATTTTAAACTTTTAAAAATAATATTTAATTTGTTTAAACTTTTACGAAATGTTAAAAAGTAAGATCCATATGGAATCCTTACATATAAATGAGAAGAATGAGTTTTGAATCACTTAAAATGATTAAGAAACGAAAGAGATATCTCAATTTTAAAATGAGAAAACTGTAAAATGGTAGTGAATACAAAAAAAATGAAACTTAAAGGTAGTAATTTAAAATAAAATTTTCATAAGGTAGTAAATACAAAAGTGGTGTATTTTTAAGGTAGCAAATACCAAAAAATCCTAATTAATATATGGAATATTCACGTATGTAGTAGGTGATTAAGATTTTTATGCTTCAAAATACAAGCATGGTCGGTCTAGTTCATGTTTATGGTATCTTCATATATAGTCCCAGTATAAGTACAATAATATTTAATCCCTTAATTATAACAAGTCGTGCATTTAACATAAAGTTTCATAGAATACGGATAAGGCCGGTATGACTAGAGCCGTCAAAAACTGACCCGACCTGAAAACTCGACCTGAACCGACCGAACTCGTAACCGACCATGACCCGAAATTACGGTAAAACAGGAAACCCGAAATCCGACCTGTACCCGACTCGAAAAAACCGGTAACCGATTTTAACCCGATGTTGTAACACCCGAACCCGGACCCGACACCCGACCCGAAAATGACCGATAACCGAACTGACCCGACCGAACAATGACCCGAACCCGATTCGATACCCGAACCGATGTCAACCCGAAACCGATTGTAACTCGATGAAACCTGCTATTGACCCGACCTGTGACAACCCGCTACCGGATTTACCCGAGTTATCAATGACACGACCAAATATTAACTTCATTGATAAATCTATTTTAATTATTTATTGCTAGATATTGAAAATTTTAACTCTAAAATAAGTTAAACAAAAATTTTTAGAATATAAAATAATTAAAATGTATAGGTTAATTATCAGACCCGAGTTTGACCTGTCCCTGAGAGTGACCCGACCTGAATTCTATTTGATCTGATTATTATCCGATCCAAACTAAGACCCGAACCCGAAAATAACTGTGTTGCAAACCGACTTAAACCCGACTCGATAAGACCCGAATCCGAAATTATCTGCTACAAACCGACTTAAACCCGACCCGATAAGACCCGAACCCGAAATCAAACCTGACCGAAATGTGACCCGACCCGAACCCGACCTGAACTCGGGATAGGAAAAAACCCGATATGACCCGACCTGAAATCGACCCGACCGAACCCGAACTAAACCCGAATGAAATATTGACCCGACATGACCCGACCTGATCATGACCCGAGACCCGAGATGATCCGACCCAAACCCGACCCGATTGTTATTCCAGTAGGAACACGCACAAGAGGGGGGGGGTGAATTGTAATTAGAACTTTGATAAAGTTTCTTGCGGAACTTAAGAAACAATCAAGAAACTGAGAATGGAGAAGACAATAGCAACAATTGTGAAAACTTCTTGATACTAATCAAGAAGAGAATTCTTTTATTATGGTAATGCCTCGATTACAATAATCTCTCCAACACAAGTTCCTCTCAAACTCGTGTTCCTCACAGTAATCTACTTCGATTACAACTCCTTAACTTCTCTCTCTCAGACTTAAACTCTAAGTCTAAACAGGATAACTCTATCCTTACTAATACAAAATATAATTCGTGTTTGGATAACTCTAGATATTAATAATGCTTTTGTGAGGATATAAGAAACTTAGGAACTTTGAATTAACTAGGACACAAACTGTTTTAGAAAATCTTAGACAAAACGTTTTTAGGAAAGCAAAAACTCTCAGAATGTTTGTGTGCTTTAAACCAAAAACGATTTCCCTTTTATAGTGTTTATCCTTAGGGTTAGTTCCCTTCAAAACCTCAACTGCTAACTGCCAGCACTTTGGTCTCCACGTCCCTTGACTTGAGGAACAAGGGGAAGACCACTTCCCACGTTCAGCCATGAAGCAGTTGGAGATTTGACTCAATCAAACCCTAAAACATTTCTTTAAAACAGATTTTATTTATCTACAAAAACTTAGGAGAAATTTTAGGAAAATAAGTTTTGTTTAAATAAAATAAAACGTAAATCTATTTTATATTAAATATGCAAAACTTGTTTTTATTTATGAAATGTTTTCCATAAAAATCGCTTCCAATAAAATAAATGGCCTAATTAAATCATAAGTTCCTTGAGTACTCTATATACCATTAGCATAATTAATATTTACATAAAATTCTAAGTACAGTGGACTACCTAGACTTCATGTCTTCCCTTTGTCTGGAACTTGCAACTCAGAAGCTTCAGACGTTCCAACCAAGGAACATTGATGAGTTCCTCTCCAGCTAACACAGGAACTCTTGGCTATGAGTCTGTAATAGTTCTTGTGGATATTCAGAACTCTTGATATGTAACTGTGTTGCTCCTCTTGTGACTTCAAACTGGAACAGATACAACTTCCAGCTCTGAAACTCCATTGACTGTTCCAAGTGTACCTCAGGAACTTCACCAGTTTATTCAAGTTCCTATCCTAATAGAAACTTGGGCATATGCCTGTTCAAAGTCATTTAGCAACCATAATCAGGAAGTTTGCAATATGTGTGTGTCATCAACCAAAACATAGGAACAACAATATTCCCCCTTTTTGGTGATGACAACACTTGCAAACTTTTTACAAAGAGAGTAAGTACAAACAAACAAGAACTTATACAGACTATTGTGAAACAGAACATAAAAATTGAAAAACAAAAGAGAAAGATTAGAGAGAAGAAAGAGGAGCACCCTTGGCTTACAGAGAGATTCAGAGAGATTGATTCAGGAACTGGATTGAGTGTGCCTTGGAAGTTTGCACCCATGACTTCCCCCTGTTGACATCAACAAAAAGCATAGCACGAAATATAGCCATTCCAAACACAGTGCCCCACGATCAACGTTTGGCAAGTTAAGCTAGCCTCAAAGTATTAAGCTAACTCATACAATAAATTGAAAGCAAGCAGTAATGATCAAGACTAGAAAGCATAGATATGTGTAACCAAGCAAGTCAAAATAAGATGGAACAAATACCCAAGTTTAAAAATTATACAAACCGAAAGCAAAAAAAAAAATTGTTCCATGGCAAAAGATAAAAGAAACATGGGATAGGGTGATTTAGGCTTGGGATGGGGAACCAGAACCAGCAGTTTCTTCTATCACAGTCTCCTCAAAAGATTCCAGATTGTTGATCTTGGTGAGGATTGTGGCACGAGTTGCATTGGCTTGTTCTGAGTAGTGGTGAAGATCGTTTTGGAGAGTCTTGACACTTGTAACCAATGCACCTATGTGGGCCTGCATTGAGCTAATCCTGTGATCTGTTCCCTCCTGTAGTTCCACCAGACGAGCAACTGTTGCCTTTAGCTCCAATATCTGATCATCCTTTGTGTTCCAGGCACCCCCATGATCTTGAACATGTTCCTGTTCAGATGGAACACGACGAGCTTTGGACTTTTTGGAGGATCTGGGTGTCCTTTTTCTTGGCCTAACAGTTTCAGGCAGTTCCTCTTGATTCAGGGGAACATCATCCTCCTCTATGGGCATCTCCTTGACATCCCCTTCCTCATTTATTTCCATGAAGACAGGCCCTCTTTTCTTGTTCTCCTTCATTGCTACCCTCATGCTCTTTCTTTTTCCTACACTCTTCCTGTTCCCTCGAGGTAAAGGGACCTCTATTTGTTCGAGTTCCTCCTCCTCCTCCACTTCTTCTTTAACTGCAATTCCTTCCTGATCTTCCTCATCTTGTTTCTCTTCCTTTCCAGCCCTAATGACTTTACCCCACTTTTGTTGTTCAAGGATTTCCATCAGCTCTTTAAATTTCGTGGCTTCACACCATGTTGAGTTGATTGCGAACCCCTCGACCAGATTGTTTTCCTTTGCAGTGAGTTTCTTGGACCCTTTTACTTCCCCCTGAGTTTGAGCAATCTCCTCTGTTTCCTCGATGTTTTCACCAGAAGCTTCCACTCGTCGTTTTTTGGATTTTCTTGTGGAGGATCTAGGGTTTGAGATTGGGGATTTCATTTCGATGTCAGTGTTGGTTTGTTCCCCCTGAGTGATTGCGAGCATTGGATTGTGGGATCGAAGAGGAATTGGCGATTGAATGGGTGAGGTATCCATGGGAACAGGAGATGAAGGGTTTCTCTTTCGTTTGAGGGATGTGAGATCAGTGTTGTTGCTTGTGAGAACCATGGTTGAGGTTTTTTATTTTATAGGTGGAAGGAGAGGTGATGTCAGTGGAGAAGGCGTGTGAGAGAGAGAAAGGGGGTTGCATGGATTGATTGTGGAAAGTGAAGAGTTTCTCCTATTTATTGCCAATGGAACCGTTCCAGACATTCTTTGAATATGGGTATTCGGTTTTTAATTAAAAAAAATAGATAAAAATAAAAGGAAAAGAAAAAAAATTGTGTTTGACTTTGACTTGCTTAATTTCATATTTCTGACTTAACTAGTTTGAAAGGAACTGCTTACCTTGCTCATTTGAAGTGTGAGTGAATTTGCCACGATGGTAAGCTTCAACTATGTTTGCACACAAGATTTTGTGTTTGTAATAGTCTATATGTACCATGATTTTTGCTTTTGCCTTAGAGGAACTCCAATTTGGCAATTACCTTAGCTTGATCATTCCGAGTTCCATTCTCATTTTCTCATGTTTCTCTCTGTTCAAAGGCTTAGTTAAAATATCAGCAATTTGGTGATCAGTTTGGCAAAAGTCTAATTTGATCAAACCTTTCTCAACATTATCTTTAAGGAAATGGTGTCTGATGTGGATGTGTTTGACTCGGGAATGATGAACCGGATCTTTTGAAATACAAATAGCACTAGTGTTATCACAATAGATAGGAACACAATCATAGATAATACCAAAATCTCTTAACTGTTGTTTTATCCATAGAATTTGTGAGCAACAAGCTGCAGCAGCTACATACTCAGCTTCAGCTGTGGATAGAGCAACAGTATTCTGTTTCTTGGAACCCCAAGAAACCATGCATGGACCTAGGAACTGTACCATACCTGATGTGCTTTTTCTATTCACTAAGTCACCTGCATAATCAGCATCTGCATATCCTCTTAGCTCGAAGGATCCACTTCTTGGATAGTAAAGGCATAGGTCATCAGTTCCTTTGAGATATCTTAGTATTCTTTTCACCGCAGTTAGATGGGACTCCTTTGGATTTGATTGAAATCTTGCACATAGTCCTACACTAAAAGAAATGTCAGGTCTACTGGCTGTTAAATATAATAGAGATCCAATCATACCTCTGTATTTTGTTTGATTCACACTTTTCCCATTTGGATCAGTGTCTAATCTGGTAGCAGTTCCCATGGGAGTGTGATTTACTTTGGCTGATTCTAGCTCATATTTCTTTAGGAGTTCCTTCACATACTTTTGTTGGTGTATCATGATTCCCTCCTCGGTTTGCTTGATTTGTAAACCAAGGAAGAAGTTGAGTTCCCCCATCATACTCATTTCAAATTCACTGCTCATCAAGCTTGCAAAATCCTTGCACAAATTTTCATTAGTTGCTCCAAATAATATATCATCAACATAAATTTGAACTACTAACAAGTCAGTTCCTCTAGATTTTAAGAATAAGGTTTTGTCTATTCTACCTCTTTTAAAATCATTTTGAAGGAGGAACTTTGATAATCTCTCGTACCAAGATCTAGGGGCTTGTTTTAGTCCATAGAGAGCCTTATCTAATTTGTAAATGTGATTTGGAAATTCGGGATTTTCAAATCCAGGGGGCTGTTCCACATAAACATCTTCCTCTAAGAAACCGTTTAAGAAAGCACATTTAACATCCATTTGATAAAGTTTAAAACCCATGAAAGCAGCAAAAGCAATTAAGATTCTAATGGCTTCTAATCTAGCAACAGGTGCAAATGTTTCTTCAAAGTCAATGCCTTCCTGTTGATTATAACCTTTGACCACTAACCTTGCTTTGTTCCTTATGATTGTTGCATGTTCATCTTTCTTGTTCCGGAACACCCATTTTAGCCCTATCACCTTCTGGTGCTTTGGTTTGGGTTCCAAGTGCCATACCTTGTTTCTTTTGAATTCATTTAATTCTTCTTGCATGGCAATGATCCAGTCAGCATCTTCCAGAGCCTCAGTGTGATTTCTTGGCTCAAATATGGAGAGGAACGCGTGGAATGCGCAAAAGTTCCTTAGTTGTGACCTTGTCTGAGTTCCTTTTCTGATGTCACTCACAATGAGTTCCATTGGGTGGGACTTTAGATGCTTCCAAGGTTTAGGTTGAAATTGAGCTACTGGTGTTGTGGCATTTTCGTCAGTTCCTTCTATGACCTGAGTTCCCTGTTGGGGTTCCTCTGGTGTTGTTTCTGGATCTTCTTGGTTTTCTGCTTGTTCCTCTAGTACGGGAACTTCTTGATTTTGTTGAGCAGTTCCTCTTGCTGTGTGTTTGCTTATTTGGAACTCCTCATCATTTTCTGCAGCACGAGATAAACCAATCTCGAAAAATTCTTGTTCCTGTACTATGTCAGTTTTGTTAGATTCATCAAATATTATATGTACACTTTCCTCAACACACATAGATCTTTTGTTATAAACTCTATAAGCCTTGCTATTTAAGGCATATCCTAGGAACACTGCCTCGTCGCTTCTTTCATCAAACTTCCCCAAGTTCCTTTTTCCATTGTTGTGGACAAAACATTTGCTCCCAAAGGCTCTAAAGTAAGAGATGTTGGGTTTTATACCTTTTAGTAGCTCATAGGGGGTTTTGTTTAGGATTGCTCGAATCATAACTCTATTTATAATGTAACAAGCAGTATTGACTGCTTCAGCCCAGAAGTTCCTAGGCAAGGAACTGGCTATTAGCATGGTTCTTGCCATGTCCTCTAGGGTTCTATTTTTCCTCTCAACAACTCCATTTTGTTGTGGAGTTCTGGGAGCTGAGAAATTGTGGTCCATGCCTTGTTCCTTGCAGTATTCATCGAATTTGTAGTTTTCAAATTCTGTTCCATGATCTGATCTTATATGGATCAGTTGGTGACCTGTGGTTTTCTGGATTTTCTTTGAAAATGTAACAAACTCATCAAACGTTTCATCCTTGCTTGTTAGAAATATGACCCAAGTAAAGCGAGAGTAATCATCAACAATAACTAATACATATTTTTTTTCACTTCTGCTTTGAATTCTCATTGGTCCACATAAGTCCATATGGATGAGTTCCAATGGTTTTGTGGTGCTTACCAATTTCTTAGATTTAAAGGAACTTCGGACATGCTTGCCTTTTGCACATGCATCACACACTTTATCAGTTAGGAACTTGATTGAGGGGAGTCCTCGAACCAGTTCCTTTGATCTTAGTTTGTCAAGCAGCGAGAAACTAGCATGTCCAAACCTCCTGTGCCATAGTAGGGAATTTTCTTCAAAGGCACTGAGGCAGGTTAGATTGTTCCTGGGAACTGTATTGAGATCCACAGAATATGTGTTCCCTTTACGAGTTCCTTCCAAAATAACCTTCCCAGTGTTATTGTTTATGATTTGACAGTTTTCAGAAGTAAAACTTACAGAGTTTCCTTTGTCACAGAATTGAGAGATGCTTAGTAGACTGTGCATCAAACCCTCGACTAAAAATACATTTTCAATGGCGTAGGAACTTGACCTTCCAACTTTTCCAATTCCAATAATTTCTCCTTTCATGTTGTCTCCAAAGGTCACAGTTCCTCCATTGTAGGCTTCTAGTGAGAGGAATTTAGATTTGTCTCCTGTCATGTGTTTGGAACACCCGCTGTCGAGATACCACGAGCTGTTCCCCTTCACTAGAATCTGTAAAGAGATCAAAGGTTAGTTACAGGAACTCGGGTTTCCTCGAGTTCCTTTTCAACTATAACTTCAGACTTCTTAACCCATTTTTGTTTTACATAATTTATGTTTCTTTGATCCTGTTCCTTCATCTTGGAACACTCAGTACTTATGTGACTTCCACTTCCACATGAGAAGCATACTTTTACACTAGGAAGATCCACATACTTCTTCTTATGACTATTTTTATGGTTAAAGCCCAATCCTTCTGTTCTCTTAGATTGAGCATTCTCAATCCATTTGGGAGGAATTTTAGGTGGTTGTCTCTGTGCCCTGGCCATGGATAGTTCCCTTTCCAGTTTCTCTTTTTGTTCCTTTGTGGTGATCAGATCTTTGTTTAAATTTTCTAAGTCGATGTTAAAAATTCCCATGTTGATTTCCAGGGATTTTGTAGGATCTAAACTTAAATTAAACATCTTATATTGACTGAGTTGAACTTGTAGAAGGATGTTTTCATTTCTAATTTTTTCGAATGACTCATTAATAGAGGTATTTCTATCTAGTAATTCAAAGAACCTGCCTTGGACATCAGATCTAATATTGTTCAGATAATTTATGTGGTCTTTACTGAGTTCCAAGGCTCTATCACTTTGTGCTTTTAATATACTTAGCTTTTTGTAATCATCTAGAGTTTCTAGCAACAGTTCAATTAGTTTTGACTTTGAGAGACACTGAAGAGTGGAGGAACTTACTTCTTCTGATGGAACTTGATCAGTTCCTTCTGTTCTAGCCATAAGGCAGAGATTTGCAGTTTCTTCATTTGGTTGTTCCTCATCGTCTTCTGAGTCTGTTGCTTCGCCCCATGCAGCTATCATGGCCTTCTTGAAGTTTGGTCTGTTGAAGGTAGACTTGTTAAAGCGATCTTTGACCTGTTCCTTCCCTTTTCCTCTGGTCTTGTCGTTCTCCCACAGAGGGCATTCACGAATTTGGTGATCAGTTTCTCCACATTTGAAGCAACCTTGCTCAGTTTTGGAACTAGTGATTTTCTTGGCAAAGTTCCTTCCTTTCTGGTTTCCTGGTTTGAAGTTCCTATAAAGCTTTCTCATTCTTCTGACCAGCATGGCAGCCTCTTCTTCATCTGGTTCAGATTCATCGAGTTCCTCAGCCTTTAGAGCAAGTCCTCGATTTCTTGAGCTCTCGGGAACAGCAGCTCCAAGATGCAGTTCGTGTGTCATCAAGGAACCAGCAAGTTGTTCAATGTTGAACTTGGTGAAGTCCTTGGTCTCAAACAGTGCAGTGACCTTTGTTCTCCAGCGATCATCTTGTGGCATGCTTCTTAGTATTTTTCTTACCTGTTCATCTGTGGGAATGATTCTACCAAGAGAAACTAATTCATTGGTTATGTTAGTAAATCTAGTGAACATTTCTTGAATAGTTTCTTTTGGAAGCATCTCAAATCTTTCATATTTAGACATCAAAAGGTCAATTTTGGAACGCTTAACTTCATTAGTTCCTTCGTGGGTTACTTGAAGTAGTTCCCAAATCTGTTTTGCGTTCTTGCACCCCATGACTCTGTTGTGTTCATGAGGTCCAAGCCCGCAATGCAAGATTTTGACAGCCATGGCATTCATCTCATATTTATCAAAGTCTTCTTTAGAAAATTCAGACATTGGTTTAGGAACTACCTCGTTTTCAGCATTGGTCTTTGTTACCTCGAAGTCTCCAACTTCAATTACACGCCAAACTTGGTAATTTTCAGCTTTGATGAATATCTCCATTCTATTCTTCCAGTATGAGTAGAACTTGCCATTGAACATAGGTGGCCTTTGTGTCGAGTAACCTTCTTCCAGTTTCTCTTGTGAGTTCATACTTTCAGGAACTTGACTCAAACAGGGTTTCCTGTGTTTTGGTGAGTACTGGCTCTGATACCAACTGTTATTCCAGTAGGAACACGCACAAGAGGGGGGGGGGGTGAATTGTAATTAGAACTTTGATAAAGTTTCTTGCGGAACTTAAGAAACAATCAAGAAACTGAGAATGGAGAAGACAATAGCAACAATTGTGAAAACTTCTTGATACTAATCAAGAAGAGAATTCTTTTATTATGGTAATGCCTCGATTACAATAATCTCTCCAACACAAGTTCCTCTCAAACTCGTGTTCCTCACAGTAATCTACTTCGATTACAACTCCTTAACTTCTCTCTCTCAGACTTAAACTCTAAGTCTAAACAGGATAACTCTATCCTTACTAATACAAAATATAATTCGTGTTTGGATAACTCTAGATATTAATAATGCTTTTGTGAGGATATAAGAAACTTAGGAACTTTGAATTAACTAGGACACAAACTGTTTTAGAAAATCTTAGACAAAACGTTTTTAGGAAAGCAAAAACTCTCAGAATGTTTGTGTGCTTTAAACCAAAAACGATTTCCCTTTTATAGTGTTTATCCTTAGGGTTAGTTCCCTTCAAAACCTCAACTGCTAACTGCCAGCACTTTGGTCTCCACGTCCCTTGACTTGAGGAACAAGGGGAAGACCACTTCCCACGTTCAGCCATGAAGCAGTTGGAGATTTGACTCAATCAAACCCTAAAACATTTCTTTAAAACAGATTTTATTTATCTACAAAAACTTAGGAGAAATTTTAGGAAAATAAGTTTTGTTTAAATAAAATAAAACGTAAATCTATTTTATATTAAATATGCAAAACTTGTTTTTATTTATGAAATGTTTTCCATAAAAATCGCTTCCAATAAAATAAATGGCCTAATTAAATCATAAGTTCCTTGAGTACTCTATATACCATTAGCATAATTAATATTTACATAAAATTCTAAGTACAGTGGACTACCTAGACTTCATGTCTTCCCTTTGTCTGGAACTTGCAACTCAGAAGCTTCAGACGTTCCAACCAAGGAACATTGATGAGTTCCTCTCCAGCTAACACAGGAACTCTTGGCTATGAGTCTGTAATAGTTCTTGTGGATATTCAGAACTCTTGATATGTAACTGTGTTGCTCCTCTTGTGACTTCAAACTGGAACAGATACAACTTCCAGCTCTGAAACTCCATTGACTGTTCCAAGTGTACCTCAGGAACTTCACCAGTTTATTCAAGTTCCTATCCTAATAGAAACTTGGGCATATGCCTGTTCAAAGTCATTTAGCAACCATAATCAGGAAGTTTGCAATATGTGTGTGTCATCAACCAAAACATAGGAACAACACCGATGATCTGTTTTGACAGCTCTGGGTATGACCCTTTTCTTGGAGGCACATGACAGTGTCATATAAACATTGCTTAACAGGGGTTAACTTTAATCAGAAAAAGATTTTGAGAATCATGTGCTAATTTTCTAATCAAGCATTCAATACCACGTGTTTAATTACAACTTTACATTATTCAATACAGTAACATTTTGAGAGCCATGTGCTAATTTTTAAATCAAGCATTTCAGCCTTTAACAAGTCAATGTCAAAAACAAGAAACTAAAAACTTCATCAAACAAAAAGCAACCATACATGATACAATGATATCAAACAAAAAGCAACCATACATACAATGATACTCAGTTATGGAAAATGATTTGGGCACATTCATTGTGAGAGCACATAAAACTTTGCTCACTCACATAGAAGTATTCCAAAATCGATAAAATGGTATACTAAAATTAATTTTCCTAAATTATTAGTTGAAAATTTTATTTTTTTTCCCCGCAAAAATGTTCTGATTCTTTAAAAGAAAACAATATATGCAACCTTAGCCGTTAGGGAGTTAAGGATACATATAAAAGGCTAAAAATGAAAATGTTTATTTATACTAAACATTTATTACACCGGTCTACACGTAATTTTATCATGCATTCATAAATCAAATAATGGGATATGATTAAGGCCCAAAAGCTGTAAAGGGGTTTAATTCGAAAAAGGAGCAGGCCGGTGAGACTCATGGGATGATAGGAGGGAAGACGGTACAAGTTTAGTATTCTCTCTGTTGCGTTAGCCTAATTTTCACACTTTGATAAATAACTTGCTAGTTATACATAGAAAATTATCGTGTATGAAAGTACACATAAGAAAGAGTTACTAGAAGTAATACTTGATGTACAAGGAATTAAATTATTCCATTGGCTCCATCACTTTTTAATTTTTACATTTGGTATCATGCACGTGATTTAACAAATAACTAGTTTGTGGCCCGGGCGTTGCTCCGGGTTTTACTTTTAGTGGGATTTACTTATTTTAAATATGTGCGTATGTTGTGCTATTATCTGATTTCCATGCAAGATCAGTGGCCGATCAAAAAACTTCCTTCCCATATCCGAAAATCAAAACAAAGTCGAGTTCTCTTCTTCATGATTAGTTGATTATTATACTCTTGTCAATGTTTCCCTCTTCCACACTCATAATTACACTTCATTACCCTAAGTTTTATTTTATTTTTAAAGCTTAAGTTGAGAAGAGAGGAATTGTACATTTATAAGTTAAGTAATTAATTCTCTTTTGTTTTTTTTTCCCCTTTAATTCATTATTATTCATTTTAAAAAGGTTGTATTTATTATGGAAATAGAAAAATATAACATCATTGTGGCTAGCTAAGATGGTAAGAATGGTAACTTTTAATTCAAGAGGTCTAGTGTTCAATCCTTGCTACATGTTTTTTGGTTGTCAATTACATGTCATGATACTTAGTAGTGGTGATGTGGCGTAATAAGGAGAGATACGTGACACATATACGTTCTTATAAACGCCTTTTAATATATTAGTATAGATTAAGTGAATAAATCTTACTTTTTTTAAAAACGTAAACAATGCAAATTATTATTATAAATAATATTCGGATTTTTCATGAAATACCCTCGAGTTTTTGCGGAATTCACCAAATGCCCCTCACAAATAACTTAATACCCAAAGTACCCTTACTAATGACGCGCCGTTAGTCCTCCGTTAGTCTAGTTTCAAATTCACCAAATACCCCTATTTAAATACTTATTTCACTAAATACCCTTATTCTGAAATTTAATTCACCAAATACCATAACTTAAAATTACTCATTTTGATGAGTTTCTTGATCTCTAGGTGACTAGGTGAGCAATTGTGATTCAAATAACAAAAGAAATAGGAAGTATTAATTTAAGGGTATGCCCAATTACACAACAAGTCCTCTCACACTCGCTCCTCACTCAATTAAAATGGCACAATATGGTAATGGAGTAGTCTTGATATGATCTCAACCTGCACAAGATAACACTAATTAGGCTAAATTTGTTTTTAAATTGCTGTTAAATTATTACTAATATGTAAGGCTTCCCACAATAGATCAGGGATTGGGAAGATTGCAAAAGCAGGTTTGCTTATACCCCCTTACAGAATTCTGTCAGAAGCTAGTCCCTTAGAAGCTTTAAGTCGTTTCACAGCTACTGTTCTACCATCTTTAAGATGACCACGATATACATAGCTGCATCCCCTAACTCCAATTAAGTTATCATGAGAAAATTTGTAAACTCTGAATATGTAAAATGGGTGGTTGTGCCATTCATATGTAAAATGTGATTGGATCTTTGGCAAGCATCGGGCAGAAACAACTGAATTGAAGATTTCTTTCACCATTTTAATTAATTAAGGCTTCTTTATCTGTTTTGAAGATTTCATCAATGCAATGGTATTTGAGGCAAGCCCATATAAATCCTTTCCAGCTTAACAGTTAACAAGACACATCAGTTGGCTGCTATTGGGCAAGATCACCAGCAGCAAGTGTTACATGTTTGGTGGTGACATCATACGAGGACAGGACATTCTTCTGCAACCAACAATTCAACCAGTTAATATCAATATCGTATCTTCTTGAGGGAATTCACTGAGTTAATAAAATCCTATATCAATACCAACTAAGAATGATCAAAAATTCATTTCCCACAAAAATATTAAATGAAAAGTTCTATTCAACTGATGAATTATCAACAACGAAGTTCATGTTAAAGGCCAGTTCAAAACAGAAAATGTTGAGAATCAATTGAAAGGGAGCGATAGAATCGGTATAAAGAAAACTATTCTGATCATTTCAGTTACTGCAAACAAAATGGCAAATTCAACAAACATCAACATTAACCTAAAATGCTAACATTTACTAATCTAAACAACGAAACCTGAATCAATTTTACAAACCGAAATCCACCAACACCTTCAAATTTCTTTTCAATTTTCCCCATATCCAACTGTTTACAAACCCTAAAAACATCGAAATCAAAAACATGTGGTTGATGAGGCTGTTCATGATGCTCATCGCCTTGCTGGAAATTTCGATGTCAGCGTGAACTTGCTTGAGAACCTTGAAGATGTGGACCTTGTAAGTATCGACGCTCTTCTTGTGCTCTTTTTCTTGTCTCTAGCGGCAGCAGAGCTTCTTGCCGGCCTTTGGCTTCTTTTCAGCCGGAGCTTTCTTTGCGACAACGACCTTTCTTCTCCTCCGCGGGCTTCTTCCCAGCCTTTGCTGCCATAGTTGTTGATTAGAGAGAAAGTGAGACTTTTGGGGAGTTTGTTTAAAGCTAGAAGAGAGAATGCATATTGAAATGTGTGATAGAATGAGGGTAAAATAGTAAAGTTATGCTAACGGAGACTTAACGTCCGTTAAGTGTAGGGGTACTTTGGGTATTAAGTTATTTGTGAGGGGCATTTGGTGAATTTCTGAAAGTCGAGGGGCATTTGGTGAATTTTGCAAAAACTCGGGGGTATTTCATGAAAAATCCAAAATAATATTCTCACTTTTATCTAAAATCAAACATTAATAAAAAGAAAGGGATTTAATGTTTCAATAAAAAAAAAAGTGTGAGAACTAGATTTAATGTCTCCATAGAAAAGGTTTTAATAGAAAAGGAGCAAACCGATGAGACTCATGGGATGATAGGAGGGAAGACAGTACAAGTTTAGTATTCCCTTTGTCGCGTTAGCCTAATTTTCACATGTTGATAAATAATTTGCTGGTTATATATAGAAAATTATCGTATATGAAAGCACTGTTATAACGAATGCAAAGAAAGATTAAATTAACGTAATTAAAGAACGCAAAGATTTAACGTGGTTCACTAACAATGTGTTAGCTACGTCCACAGGCAGAGGGGAGGAAAGTTTTATTGATCTTGAGGAATACAGATTACATAATACGGCTAGATTATGACCTAAAGAGTTTATATAGTACTCTCTAGGCAGATGCGGAAAAGCCCAGAAAATAGGCCCAAAACAGATAACCCGTGTCCAAAATAACAGATACCTGTTGGGGCGTTGCAGTAAGAGGCTTGACCGATTCAAGGCATTATCTAACAAGCACACATACTAGAAGTAATACTTGATGTACAAGGAATTAAATTACTCCGTACCATCATACAATTTTTCTTTTACCAAGTTAAGTTTGGATCTTTTACCAAACTAGCTACTTTTACAATTTTATTTACCAAAATGGCTACTTTTAAAATCTATTTACCAAACTAGCTAATACGTATAATTTATTTACCAAAATGACTATTTTCATTTTGTGGCAAAAACAATTAAACTGGTTTTGTTTGGTGCATTTTTTTAGTATAGTTAACTGGCTTTTTGGGGGTTTAGTTATCTTTTATTTTTGTTTACTTTATACTCCCAATTAATTTTTCTTTTGAATTTGCCCATAAATAATATAAAACGTTACTCTTGATGGTTTAATTTTGATACATACACGATACAGCATAGTAATACTTTAAGTTCATTTTTCTTTTACCCATTTTAATATTTTAATTACGTTTACTTTTTGACAACATAAACTCCAACGGTCGGATTTTTTTTTATTATGCATGCTTGTTATGACACATTATCTTCTCAAGTTACACACTTGCTACATATTTCTTGCTCCAATGATAAGTTAATTATTAATTAATTATTTTAATTAATTTTTATTCAATTCATAGTTTCAACTTAATAATGAGAAATTACAGTAATTTAAAAAATAAAAAATTACAATTGAGTATAGTAAGATAGTGGTCCGACTTGTAGGGATAATAGACACAAAAATTTGCATTGTTAGACGCCTTTATTGCACGCGTTAATCTTCTCCTTCACGTCACTTTCACGCACACGGTTTTAGAGTATGTTAAATTCTTGGTTGATCGAGTTTGCCAAGCAAATTCGTTTAACACAACGAATTCGCGTAGCTAAGAGATCGGATTAACAATATCTGCAACAAGATTCAACTAATTTCTTTATATTTGTAATATTTACGAGCAATTTTAAAAACTTTGAAGTTTCTAAGAGGCTAAAAATATAAGTAAATTGACAATCGGTTCATTATTAAAAAAATTCAAATCAGTTCACTGTGTAAAAAAATTAAACCGGTTAATTGGTTTTAAAAAAATTCAAACCGGTTTATTGGTTTTTAATTGTAAGTAAAAAAAATTAGCTACTTTTTTTTGAAACTAATTAAAGAATAGCTACTTTGGAAAATACAATTTAAAACTAGCCGTTTTGATAAATAAAATTTTAAAAGTAGCTAGTTTGGTAAAAGATCCGTTAAGTTTGACTTAATGAAAAGGTCCAACCTAAGTTGAAGTAATTTCACACTTTTTTACTCCGGCCTTATTTTCCTAGCGAAGGACCTCAATATCCACATTAAAATAAAGCAACGAGCAAAAATTGTAGCTAGTATGTATGTAGCTTGATCGAAAAGCCAATGTGACGCAACAAGTTATAAGATGGAAAAATGTTAAATTCGGGATCAGGCCGCTCTCTATTTGAACAAGAGAGAGTTCACTTCATTAGTTCATGATGCCGAAATGCGTAGATGTCAAGTATATTATTTAGCTATAGTACTCTTGGGTGGTGGCACTGATTACTCTGCTCTAAAGACCCGTGATTGTATATTGTTTGCATTTACCCTTGCCGTTTTTCTTTTTAATATTTTAATTACTCATTTCATTATCTTTTAGATTTTTACATTTGGTACCATACTACCATGTACACGATTTAATAAATAATTAAGTGAATAAATATTATTTTTTTTAAAAACGTAAATAATGCATATTTTTTTTTAATTTTTTTTTTATAAAAGGCAAGGAAAAAAGAATTTAGGAGCCCCTCCGCACGAGGGTGCAACCTAAGTAGTCACTATTTACAATCTCCTCTAATTTTAGGCTAGAACTAGTAGTAATATACATAGTGTCAACAGTTAAATGGCCTACATTAGCGATCCAATCTGCAGCTCTACTTGCCTCCCGAAAGATATGCTGAATATGAACCGAGTTAAAATGCTGTAGAAGAGTTTTGCAGTCCTGAATAATGTTGTGAAGTTTCCAGGGCGTTTTCCAGATTCCTTTTAAAGAATTTATAACAAGTAGATTATCACCTTCGATGTAGATCTCCTTAATACCATTGCTGATGGCCTCTTGAATGCCTTTATGGAGAGCCATTGCTTCAGCCATGAAAACCTGGGTGCTACCAAGGTTGAAAGTTCGGGCTGAAATGGTTTTCCCATTGCAATCTCTGATGATGATGCCCGCTGCTGCTGATGAAGACTTGCAAGAACCGTCGAAGTTAAGTTTGAAGGCGCCCATCGGGTGCGGAAACCACCTAACCAGAATGGGAGGTGAGGTGGTTGGGAGAGTGATAGAATGGCTCTGGTTGGTGAAAGGGGTACCTCTAAGTTGGTGGGAGTCCGTAAGAAGCCTGAGTTCCCATTATTTGAAGGCATGAGCAGCCTTAAAATAGCAACGACAGGGTGAGACTTGGGTGTTAGAAAAAACTAGTGCATTTCGTTCTTTCCAGATTGACCAACAAAGGTAAATAAATTTCTGAAGAACTTTCTTGTATCGTCTGAGATATTCTAAGGTATCGAAAAAGTTAACCGTAGGTAAGTTACATCCTAGCCAGGTTTTTGTTAGCCTATGCGACCAGACATTTTTGGAGTGTTCACAAGTGAGGAAGGTGTGATCTATCGATTCACTGTCTAAATTGTAACGTGGGCAACAACTTGAAGGGATCACTTTCCTGTGGAAGAGGACTTCTTTTACAGGGATGCTTTTATGACAGATTTGCCACAGAAAGATTTGTAGCTTGGGAGGAATGTTAATCTTCCATATCCATTTAAAATCCCATTTTTCACAAGGAGTAGGGTGATCATGAGCCAGCCAGGTGGCTGATTTGACAGAGAACTCTCCTGAGTTTGTACATCCCCAGATAGGACTATCAGAAAGATCGCTAATAAGAATGGGAATTCCTTTAATTTTGAGGACGAGGTCAGGTGGGAGAATAGTCGAAAGTTTTTCCGTGTTCCAGTTTTTCCTTTCGTCTATGAATTGGGCTACAGTTGCTTCCCTGTCTATACTATTCTGGGGAATGGTAGTGAGATCTTTTAGGGCATATTGTCCAATCCAGTTATCATGCCAGAAGTTGATAGATTTACCATTTCCTAGTTTCCATCTTATGCCTTTACGTAGGATTTCACGTTGATTAAGGATTTGATTCCATACCAGTGAATCCCGTGGTTTCTTTTTACAAGTAAAGAAAGAGTTGTTATTCTGCAGATACTTTTTCCCCATTATATTAGCCCATAAATTATTATTATCTGTGAGTATTTTCCAGCCTAGCTTTGCAATGAAGGCTCTGTTTAACGGGTAGGTTCTTCTTAGCCCCAGTCCACCTTGGTCCTTAGGTTGGCAGATCTTTCTCCATGCAATCATTGGGAAAGCTTTGCTTTCCTTTGATTGTTTCCAAAAGAAATGACGATGAATGTTGTCTAATTGCAGGCACGTTTTCCTAGGTAAGAGAAAGGACGAGCAAATATAAGAGGGTAAAGCTTCAAGATTGCTCTGAATGAGAGTCGTTCTTCCCGCTTTGGAGGCAGATTAGCTTGCCAAGAATTGATTCGGTTTTCATTTTTTTGCATTATACGGGCGAAATCTGACCGAGTAGGGGTGAAACTTGAAAAGTGTGCGCCCAAATACCTACCAAGGGCCATAGACTTGGTCATGTTAAAGATACTAGATAAAGCATCTCTTTTTGAGTGAGTGATGTTTTTCGAGAAGATAATTGCAGACTTGTGGAAATTGACAAGTTGACCTGACAACTTGCAGAAGTCTGAAATGACTTTCAGAAGGTTTTGGCACGCAGAGTTTGTAGCTTTACATAGGAGCAGACTATCATCCGCGAACATAAGGCATGGGATTTTAGTAGTTTGAGGGGCCACTTTAAAGCCCAAGCCCATGCTAGGGTTAACACTCACTTTGCTTAGCATGATGATAAAAACTTCCATGCAGATTATAAACAGGTAAGGGGACAGTGGGTCTCCTTGTCTTAATCCCCTCGATGGGGTAAAAATATCAGTGATAGCGTTGTTAACTTTAATGGAATAGGAGACCGAGGTGACGCAAGCCTTTACCCAATTGATCCATTGAGTAGGGAAGCCCATTTTGACAAGGGCTGCCCAGAGGAAATCCCATTCGATTCTATCATAGGCCTTTTCCATATCAAGTTTTAAAGCACACCAACCAACTCTAGATTTTGATTTCTTAAATACGTTCAGTATTTCTTGAACTAGTAAAAGATTATCATGAATGGACCTTCCTGGGGTGAAAGCATTTTGAAAGGGGCTAATATGTTGTTGCAGAATAGGACTTAGTCTTGAAACTAATAACTTTGAAATGGCCTTGTAGATAGTGTTACACAGGCTAATCGGACGGAATTGATTAGGGTTTTCTGGGTTTTCGTTTTTTGGGATGAGGGCAATAAGAGTGTGATTCAGGAAAGGGGGAAGCCTACCGTGAGAAAAGAAACTCTTGACAGCTGTTGATACTTCAGTCCCAATGAACTTCCAATAGCCTTGATAAAATTTTGGCCCGAAACCGTCCGAACCTGGTGCTTTTAGAGGATTCATGCTAAAGAAGCTTTCTTTTATTTCTTCATAAGAGAAAGGGGAAATAAGCTAGGCTTTCTACTTGAGCATCAGTTATGAGGCTTGGGAGAAAGTCCAGGTTGATACTACGACCATGTGTCACTGCCGATTTGAATCTATTTTTAAACGACTCATAAAGAATTTCTTTAATCTTGTCCTGTCCCTCCTCCCATTGGTTTTCCGAGTTCTTAAGTCTGAAAATATGGTTCCTGGCTGCTCTATGCTTCATAATTTGATGAAAAAATCTAGTATTTCTATCTCCTTGGTTTAACCAAGTTTTCTTGGCCTCGTTTTTCCACCTATGCTGCCTATACAAAAGAATTCTCTCTCGTTGCTTAAGCATTCTATGCAGGTGACTTTGCCAGATAGGGTTAAAAGGTTGTTTAACTAGCTTATCCTCCAGTTCTTGTATTTTATTTTCATTAGCAATCAATTGGGTAGTCTTGAAAGTGAACTTTTGTCTAGCCCAGCATTTTAATTCAGTTTTAATGTCTTTAAGTTTTGAATGAATTCTAAAAAACTTGGAACCTTGAGTATTGACATTCCATTTGGCCTTGATAATTTTAATTGGTTCCTCTTCTAAGGTCCAAGAGTTTTGAAATTTAAACATTCGGTTAGTCGGTAATGTCTCGCTATTGGAGTCAAAGAACATTGGGGCATGGTCTGAACTTGTGAAAGTTCCATACTTTACTGTTGCATTTGGGAACTTATCGAAAAAACTATTGCTAGCAATAGCTCTATCTAGCCGTTGGTAGAGACCCGGGTGAGATTGTGACTTCCAGGAGAAGGTTTGTTGAAGACAAGCAATGTCCGTAGCTCCTGCCCGAGCAAGAAAACGAGGGAGTCTTTGACATTGATTCATAGTGATTAGATTGCCCCCGATTTTGTCACTGGGATTTAATAGCTTGTTGAAGTCCCCAACTAGAACCCTAGGGAGGTGAATGTTTTCATAGAAGATGGACATTGACTCCCAAAAGGGATCTTTATCAATATTTTGTGCTGGGAAATAAGCACCTGATACTAGGAATTGTTCATTCGTGGGTTTGAATAAAACATTTAAGTGCGCACATCTATCAACTAAGGTGAAGTTCTGTACTAGAATAGAATCGTTATTCAAGCATACCCAAATACCACCACTATGATTAATAGGATCAATGATAAGGTTTTTTTGAAATCGAAAACCCCTAGTTACAGTCTTACTAGTAGAATTTGAAGTCATTGTTTCTAACACAATTAATATGTCTGGTTTAAAAGTAGTAACATGCTGTTTAATGTCTCCGATTGCTTGGAGTTTCTTACCTCCTTGAATATTCCAAGTGAGTATTTTCATATACAAGATTTAGAAAAAAAATAAGGGCCTTAGACCCGAAAAGTTCCATGCGGCTCAAAGGCCGGTTCCAATACTTACAATAAGAGTACAGGAAAACACAATTAAGCAAGGAAGACATGAATTTCCAACTAGGGCCATGCTAGTAGCAACCCAGTAAAACAAGAAAAATGACAAAAAAGGATGCAGCAAGGTTAGAAATCTTCGAGCAGCAGAATAAGAAGTCCCAACATTGAAGTGATCCACACCCACCAGTGCACCAAAAGCTGACACTGAGAAGGAAAGAGAGCATTATTTCAGTTAGGCCACAAGGCCAAGGCAAGTAGTGTTAGGTTATGATACATATGAAAATTCATAAATCATGCGGAAAAACCATAAAGCCAGGAAAGCATATTATTTACACATAATCATTTAACATAGAATAGATGCATACATGTTGTAGCGTGCCTTCCCTAGCTGCGCCCGAACCGAACAAGAACAAGTCTTTAGGACTCCAAATGTCGTCCCTCCGTAGATAGTCCACAGTACGTCCGGATCCGCCTCAAGTTAGACCAACTAGAATCGCCCTTAAGGTGCTTAGGATTTTCGGCTCTTATTGCAAGTGTATGGCTGATTTATATTTCAAAAACTTACCCTTTGAATACTTCAATCGTACCCATAAATTGTGACCCTAGGCACTTATTTATAGGAGTATGGAAAAGGAATTGTAATCCTACTAGGATGTGGATTTGCTAATTAGAACTTTATTAGGACTCTAAATAACAAAGCAAATCTAATAGGATTAGGATTTTAATCTTTGCACAAATCCTAATAGGATTAGGATTTCCCGCACACGCATCGTACAAGCCGTGCACCCGCGCAGGCCTTGCGGCCCACGACAGGCGTACAACCCATGTGCAGTGCTGCGCGCGCGCGCGCCCTTGGCTGGGCCTGGCCTTGCGCTGGGCCTGGTCGAGGCGTGCGTTGTGCGTGCGGCTCGCTGGGCGATGGCCTGGCTTCGTGCTGGGCCTTCGTCTAGCGGGCCTCGTCCGATGCTAATTCGTACGATACGCTTCCGATTAAATTCCCGATTCCGGAATTCATTTCCGATACGAACAATATTTAATATTTCCGATTCCGGAATTAATTTCCGTTTCGAACAAATATTTAATATTTCCGTTTCCGGAATTATTTTCCGATTCCGATAATATTTCCGATTCTGACAATATTTCCGTTTCCGGCAATATTTCCGATTCCGGCAATATTTCCATTTCCGATAATATTTTCCGATACGTACCATGTTTCCGTTTCCGGCAACATCTACGACTTGGATAATATTTATATTCCGATACGATCCATATTTCCGTTTCCGGCAATATCATCGTTTCCGGAGTATTCATTTCTTGCTCGTGACGATCTCAGCTCCCACTGAAACCAAGATCCGTCGATTCCGAATATCCATAGATAGAGTATTTAATGCCATTAAATACTTGATCCGTTTACGTACTATTTGTGTGACCCTACGGGTTCAGTCAAGAGTAAGCTGTGGATTAATATCATTAATTCCACTTGAACTGAAGCGGCCTCTAGCTAGGCATTCAGCTCACTTGATCTCACTGAATTATTAACTTGTTAATTAATACTGAACCGCATTTATTAGACTTAACATAGAATGCATACTTGGACCAAGGGCATTATTTCCTTCAGTCTCCCACTTGTCCTTAGGGACAAGTGTGCATTTCCTAATTCCTTTGTCGCTCGATGCTTGCTCTTGAACATAAGGTAAGAGTTGTCATCCTTATTATGTCCAGAGGTGTTCCTCGGTTTCAGAGTTCAACTGATCAAATAAACAGATAATCATAGCCTATGATTCATCCGAGCACGGCCATGCATTTCACAGTTTCTAGCTCTCCGAGTGGCCTTGTACAACTTTTAAGCATCTCATCCCGATTTATGGGAGGACAATCCCAATCTTGCGATCTTGAGATTAGACTTCGTTTGATAGGTGATTACCTGAGCGTTGCCTTTATAGCCTCCTTTTACGGTGCGACGGTTGGTCAACGTCAAAGCAACCAGTTCTCAAACAAGTAATCTCAAATCACTCAGGTATTGAGGATTTAGTGTCTAATAATTTTAATGAAATTTACTTATGACAGATTTTCATCTCTTACAGTAAAGTTTCATAGGTCTGTCCGATACTAGTCTTCCCAAAGTAAGTATCTATGCAAATGATTATGACATTGCCATGTCCACATAGTTCAAGAAACAGAATTACTAGTCATCTTGCATTCTAGTCGTCTAACGTTTTCTATGCGTCCAATTTTATAGAAAACTCCGACCAGGGACCATTTTCAACTTTTGACATTCAAGTTCACTTGATAGACATTTCTTAGTCACAGGACTGGTCCTGACAGTCTATCTTGAATATTTCGTCAAATTGAAGGGACTCATCATTTAATAAACCACAAATTAAATGGAAAAATGAATTCTTTTCATTTATTGTGAATGATTAACCAATAATGTTTTACAAATATTTAAACTCTAAAACTTTAAAACATTAAACAAGGATATCAAAGCCATTCTCCAATATGCTTGATTCCCATAGTTGCAGTGTGCGAGTTGTGCTTCGCCTGCGCCAGTGGTTTAGTCAATGGATCTGATATGGTGTCATCAGTTCTAATCTTGCTTATCTCGACTTCTTTTCTTTCAACGAACTCTCGTAGAAGGTGAAATCTACGAAGTACATGCTTGACTCTCTGGTGGTGTCTAGGCTCCTTTGCCTGTGCAATAGCTCCGTTATTATCACAATACAAGGCTATTGGTCCTTTAATGGAGGGGACTACACCAAGTTCACCTATGAACTTCCTTAGCCATATAGCTTCCTTTGCTGCTTCATGTGCAGCAATGTACTCCGCTTCAGTTGTAGAATCCGCAATGGTGCTTTGCTTAGCACTTTTCCAGCTTACTGCACCTCCGTTGTGGCAGAAGACAAACCCAGACTGTGATCTGAAATCATCTTTGTCGGTTTGGAAACTTGCGTCCGTATAGCCTTTAACAATTAATTCATCATCTCCACCATAGACCAGGAAGTCATCTTTGTGCCTTTTCAGGTACTTCAGAATATTCTTGGCAGCAGTCCAATGCGCCTCTCCTGGGTCTGATTGGTATCTGCTCGTAGCACTGAGTGCGTACGCAACATCCGGGCGTGTACATATCATAGCATACATTATTGAACCAATCAATGATGCATATGGAATCCCATTCATTCGTCTACGCTCATCAAGTGTTTTTGGGCACTAAGTCTTGCTTAGAGTTATTCCATGAGACATGGGTAGGTAGCCTCGCTTGGAGTCTGCCATCTGGAACCTATCAAGCACCTTATTGATATAAGTGCTTTGACTAAGTCCAATCATCTTTTTAGATCTATCTCTGTAAATCTTGATGCCCAATATGTACTGTGCTTCTCCTAGATCCTTCATCGAAAAACATTTCCCAAGCCAAATCTTGACAGAGTTCAACATAGGAATGTCATTTCCGATAAGTAATATGTCGTCGACATATAATACTAGGAAAGAAATTTTTCTCCCACTGACCTTCTTGTATACACAAGATTCGTCTGCGTTCTTGATGAAACCAAAATCACTGACTGCTTCATCAAAACGTATATTCCAGCTCCTGGATGCCTGCTTCAATCCATAGATTGATTTCTTTAGCTTGCATACCTTTTTAGCATTCTTTGGATCCTCAAAACCTTCAGGCTGTGTCATAAACACAGTTTCTGTTAAAACGCCGTTTTAGAAAGCAGTTTTGACATCCATCTGCCATATTTCGTAATCGTAATATGCAGCGATTGCTAACATTATCCGAATAGACTTTAGCATTGCAACTGGTGAAAAGGTTTCATCGTAATCCACACCGTGGACTTGCCTGTAACCTTTTGCAACCAATCTAGCTTTGAAAACTTCAAGTTTTCCATCCTTGTCCTTTTTCAGTTTGAAAACCCATTTGCTTCCAATGGCTTGGTAGCCATCTGGCAAATCGACCAAATCCCATACTTGGTTTTCAGACATGGAGTCTAATTCAGATTGCATTGCTTCTTGCCATTGCTTGGAGCTAGGGCTCGTCATAGCTTGTTTGTAAGTCGCTGGTTCATCACTTTCAAGTAATAGAACGTCATAGCTCTCGTTCGTCAAAATACCTAAGTACCTTTCCGGTTGAGATCTATATCTTTGCGATCTACGCGGGGTAACATTTCTAGATTGACCATGATTCTCACCAGATTCTTCTAAAGATCTTTGAGTTTCATCCTGAATGTCATCTTGAGCATTCTCTAGAGTTTGTTGTTCGACTCGAATTTCTTCGAGGTCTACTTTTCTCCCACTTGTCATTTTGGAAATGTGATCTTTCTCCAAAAAGACACCATCTCGAGCAACAAACACCTTGTTCTCAGATGTATTGTAGAAGTAATACCCCTTTGTTTCCTTTGGATAGCCCAAAAGGATACATTTGTCAGATTTTGGATGAAGTTTGTCTGAAATTAATCGTTTGACGTATACTTCACATCCCCAAATCTTAAGAAAAGACACTTTTGGAGGCTTTCCAAACCATAACTCATATGGAGTCTTTTCGACAGCTTTAGACGGAGCTCTATTTATAGTGAGTGCAGCTTTATTTAGTGCATGTCCCCAAAATTCTAATGGAAGTTCGGCCTGACCCATCATTGACCTGACCATGTCTAGCAAGGTTATGTTCCTCCGTTCCGACACACCGTTCCATTGTGGTGTTCCAGGAGGAGTCAATTCTGATAGAATTCCACATTCTTTCAGATGGTCATTAAATTCATAGCTCAGATATTCACCGCCTCTATCAGACCGCAGTGCCTTGATCTTCTTGCCTAATTGATTCTCTACTTCACTCTGAAATTCCTTGAATTTGTCAAAGGATTCAGACTTATGCTTCATTAGGTAGACATAACCATATCTACTGAAGTCATCGGTGAAAGTGATAAAGTAGCTGAAACCACCTCTAGCATTTGTACTCATTGGTCCACATACATCTGTATGGATTAAACCCAATAGTTCAGTTGCTCTTTCTCCAACTTTAGAGAAAGGTTGCTTTGTCATTTTTCCAAGTAAACATGATTCGCATTTACCATAATCCTCTAAGTCAAATGGTTCTAGAATTCCTTCCTTTTGAAGTCTTTCTAAGCGTTTCAAGTTTATATGGCCTAATCGACAATGCCACAGATAGGTGAGATCTGAATCATCCTTTTTGGCCTTTTTGGTATTTATGTTATAAACTTTTTTGTCGTGATCTAATAAATAAAGTCCATTGACTAATCTAGCAGATCCATAAAACATCTCTTTAAAATAAAACGAACAACTATTGTCTTTTATTAAATAAAGGAAAATCCCTTAGCATCTAAGCAAGAAACTGAAATGATATTTTTAGTAAGACTTGGAACATAGAAACATTCTTCCAGTTCCAAAACTAGCCCGGAGGGCAACGACAAATAATAAGTTCCTACAGCTAATGCAGCAATCCGTGCTCCATTTCCCACTCGTAGGTCGACTTCACCCTTGCTTAACTTTCTACTTCTTCTTAGTCCCTGTGGATTGGAACATAAGTGTGAGCCACAACCTGTATCTAATACCCAAGAAGTTGAATTAGCAAGTATACAGTCTATAACGAAAATACCTGAAGATGGAACGACTGTTCCGTTCTTCTGATCTTCCTTTAGCTTTGGACATTCTCTTTTGTAATGGCCTATTTCATCACAATAAAGACAGCTTGATGTGGACTTGTCCTGCTTTGATTTAGCATTGCCCTTGGACTTTCCACTTTTCTTGAACGGTCTCCTTCTAGCCTTGCGTAAATCTTTGGCTTCACAGTCCAGTATTATTTCAGCCTTTCTGACAAGGTGAACAAATTCTACAACTGTTTCTTCTCTTGGTTCACTTAGGTATAGTTGCTTGAAGCGACCAAACCCACTGTGTAGTGAATTGAGCAAGATAGAGACTGCCATCCTTTCGCTTATTGGTGTTCCTAGTAGACTTAGGCGATCAAAGTATGAACGCATAAGATCCACATGGAACCTCAGTGGGACGCCTACCCTTTGTTTAGTGCGAAGGAGCTGAACATGTGTTTCTTGGACTTCCTGAAGGAAATAATGCCCTTGGTCCAAGTATGCATTCTATGTTAAGTCTAATAAATGCGGTTCAGTATTAATTAACAAGTTAATTAATTCAGTGAGATCAAGTGAGCTGAATGCCTAGCTAGAGGCCGCTTCAGTTCAAGTGAAATTAATGATATTAATCCACAGCTTACTCTTGACTGAACCCGTAGGGTCACACAAATAGTACGTAAACGGATCAAGTATTTAATGGCATTAAATACTCTATCTATGGATATTCGGAATCGACGGATCTTGGTTTCAGTGGGAGCTGAGATCGTCACGAGCAAGAAATGAATACTCCGGAAACGATGATATTGCCGGAAACGGAAATATGGATCGTATCGGAAATATAAATCTTATCCAAGTCGTAGATGTTGCCGGAAACGGAAACATGGTACGTATCGGAAAATATTATCGGAAATGGAAATATTGCTGGAATCGGAAATATTGCCGGAAACGGAAATATTGTCAGAATCGGAAATATTATTGGAATCGGAAAATAATTCCGGAAACGGAAATATTAAATATTTGTTCGAAACGGAAATTAATTCCGGAATCGGAAATATTAAATATTGTTCGTATCGGAAATGAATTCCGGAATCGTGAATTTAATCGGAAGCGTATCGTACGAATTAGCATCGGACGAGGCCCGCTAGACGAAGGCCCAGCACGAAGCCAGACCATCGCCCAGCGAGCCGCACGCAGCAACGCACGCCTCGACCAGGCCCAGCGCAAGGCCAGGCCCAGCCAAGGGCGCGCGCGCGCACAACACCGCACATGGGCTGTGCGCCTGTCGTGGGCCGCAAGGCCTGTGCGGGTGCACGGCTTGTACGATGCGTGTGCGGGAAATCCTAATCCTATTAGGATTCGTGCGAAGATTAAAATCCTAATCCTATTAGATTTGCTTTGTTATTTAGAGTCCTAATAAAGTTCTAATTAGCAAATCCACATCCTAGAAGGATTACAATTCCTTTTCCATACTCCTATAAATAAGTGCCTAGGGTCACAATTTATGGGTACGATTGAAGTATTCAAAGGGTAAGTTTTTGAAATATAAATCAGCCATACACTTGCAATAAGAGCCGAAAATCCTAAGCACCTTAAGGGAGATTCTAGTTGGTCTAACTTGAGGCGGATCCGGACGTACTGTGGACTATCTACGGAGGGACGACATTTGGAGTCCTAAAGACTTGTTCTTGTTCGGTTCGGGCGCAGCTAGGGAAGGCACGCTACAACATGTATGCATCTATTCTATGCTAAATGATTATGTGTAAATAATATGCTTTCCTGGCTTTATGGTTTTTCCGCATGATTTATGAATTGTCATATGTATCATAATTCATAACCTAACAGTGGTATCACGAGCCTCTTATTATTTTCATAATCTAAATTGCATGAACATGGTTAAATATTACAAATTTGCAAGAATTAAAAGGGGTGATTAATTTTCGTAATTGTTAATTAATTGCAAATTGCGTTTATTTAATTATACGTACGCAGTTTTTCGGCAGTTTCTTCGTTACTCATCCAAATCGAGTGATTTTTGTGTCAATTCCGCATGTAAAAGGCATTCTAAAATTTTGACAAAATAGTATTTTTCGGCCGAACCCATAATTCTCAAATTCGAAGCCTAACTATGACTTTTCGGAGGTTTTAGTTTTTCGAATGCAAAATTTCGTAAATTTAAGATGTTAAATTAGATATTTGCGATTCTTGTTGATAAATCTTGAATTTTTGATTGACCTACTGTATATGTTTAACAAGTTTGAATGCCTAGCCTTGTTAATTATGCAATCTAATTTGTAATTATGATTAATTTGTTGAAAATTGGAATAATTTAGAATTAATTTGATTTTCATAATTAGTTATAATTTAATTAGATACCTATGATTAAAAACCACCATAAAAATTGTAAATTTATGTTAAATTTTAAATTTTTATGACCTAGACTTGAATCCATGTTAATCGGAAATCAATTAAATAATAAATTTTCGATTTTTTCGCCCTAAAATTATGAAATTAATATTATTTATTAATTTGTCATTAATTTTGAAAATAAAATTTTAATTTTTATGCGATTCGCTCATATAACTTGCACGCACAAAGCAATGGACGCTACGTGTTACCCTTAAGGGGTGTTGTATAGTGCGGGCTTGCGACGACGAGCAAGGGAGCTCGTCGCCCATGAGGTACGAATGCAGCGAGCAAGGGCATGGTGCACGAGCACAAGGCAGCAGCCCTGCCTTGTGTCGTGGGCTGTGAGCAATGGGCGCATGGGCAAGGGCGAGAGCAAGGCACGAGCAGTCGCGTGTGGGCAGCAAGCGTGCTGCGCCACAGCGCGCACTGCCTCGCGCAAGCGTGCGGAGCCTCGCGCGCAGCGAGCGCAAGTGTGCGTGCGACGAGCGCTGCGCCTAGCGATGGCGTGCAGCGTGCTTTTTGCGACGTGCGACGAGCGCTGCGCCCAGCGATGGCGAGCAGTGTGCTTGTTGCGACGAGCGCTGCGCCCAGCGATGGTCTGCAGCATGCTTGTTGCGACGAGCGCTGGCGCGCGCCTTGCGATGGGGAGCAGCAGCGATGCGACGCAGCGCATGGGCTGCGCGCACATGGCCAGCGATGGCTGTGTGCGTGTGGCCCATGGGCGTGCGTTGCGTGGGGTTGTTGCGTTGCGATTAGATCGTTTTGAAATTTTAATTTGAAATTTTCAGTTTACGTAATTGTAATTAATTTTAAAATTAATAATTTAAATTATTTTCTTGGATTTTAATTTTGAATATTGTAATTATAATAAATTTTATTTATTCTAATTATTTTACTAAAATTAAAATCATGAATTAATTTAAATACGACTGAAATTAAATTAAATTTATGGATTCAATTATAAATTTATATGAGCTTTAAATTTTAATTAAATTTGTATGTTTCCGGTTAGACTAGAAATACATTTTTATGTTTAAAATTAGTAAAGCATATGAATTTATTGGTTTAAGTGGGAGCCCTTTTAGTCATATACTCTTGATTAGGTCTACAAATCCTTAAGGTTAAAACAACTTGATTAGAATTAATAAGGACTGAATAATTTGTAGATTATTGGTGCCCTTGATTAATTGATTAATAAGGACTGAATAATTTGTAGATTATTAATTGCCCTTGATTATTGGTACATAATAAGGATGACAACTCTTACCTTATGTTCAAGAGCAAGCATCGAGCGACAAAGGAATTAGGAAATGCACACTTGTCCCTAAGGACAAATGGGAGACTGAAGGAAATAATGCCCTTGGTCCAAGTATGCATTCAATGTTAAGTCTAATAAATGCGGTTCAGTATTAATTAACAAGTTAATAATTCAGTGAGATCAAGTGAGCTGAATGCCTAGCTAGAGGCCGCTTCAGTTCAAGTGGAATTAATGATATTAATCCACAGCTTACTCTTGACTGAACCCGTAGGGTCACACAAATAGTACGTAAAAGGATCAAGTATTTAATGGCATTAAATACTCCATCTATGGATATTCGGAATCGACGGATCTTGGTTTCAGTGGGAGTTGAGATCGTCACAGGCAAGAAATGAATACTCCGGAAACGATGATATTGCCGGAAACGGAAATATGGATCGTATCGGAAATATAAATATTATCCAAGTCGTAGATGTTGCCGGAAACGGAAACATGGTACGTATCGGAAAATATTATCGGAAATGGAAATATTGCCGGAATCGGAAATATTGCCGGAAACGGAAATATTGTCAGAAACGGAAATATTATCGGAATCGGAAAATAATTCCGGAAACGGAAATATTAAATAATTGTTCGAAACGGAAATTAATTCCGGAATCGGAAATATTAAATATTGTTCGTATCGGAAATAAATTCCGGAATCGGGAATTTAATCAAAAGCGTATCGTACGAATTAGCATCGGACGAGGCTCGCTAGACGAAGGCCCAGCACGAAGCCAGGCCATCGCCCAGCAAGCCACACGCATCACCAACACACGCCAAAGCCTCGACCAGTCCCAGCGCAAGCCAGGCCCAGCCGAAGCCATGGGCGCGCGCGGACAGTAGCATGGGCCGAGCGCTGTGCGCTCAGCGTGGGCCGCAAGGCCTGCGCGGGTGTACGGTGCTCGTGCGATGCTCGTGTGGGAATCCTAAAGCTATCGGGATTCGATAAAAGATTAAATCCTAAACCTATTAGATAAAGTTTATTTAAATAGAGTCCTAGCAGGATTCTAATTAAATAAATTAGTATCCTAATAGGATTCCAATTCCTTTTCCATACCTCTATAAATAAGGGCCTAGGGTCATTATTTATACACAAGTTTTCAAGTATTCAAAGCTAGGATTTTTAAGCAGAAAAAATCAGCCATAACTCTTGCCCATTTAGCCGAAAATAAGTAGTACCTTAAGGGCGATTCTAGTTGGTCAATCTTAAGGCGGATCCGGACGTGCTGTGGACTATCTACGGAGGGACGACACTTGGAGTCCTAAAGACTTGTTCTTGTTCGGTTCGGGCGCAGCTAGGGAAGGCACGCAACAATGAGTATGCATCTAAACTATGCTAAATGATTATGTGTAAATAATATGTTTTCCTGGCTTTATGGTTTTTCCGCATGATTTATGAATTGTCATATGTATCATAACCTAACATGTTTTAAGTTATTTATTGCTTTTAAATATTGAAGGAAATAATGCCCTTGGTCCAAGTATGCATTCTATGTTAAGTCTAATAAATGCGGTTCAGTATTAATTAACAAGTTAATAATTCAGTGAGATCAAGTGAGCTGAATACCTAGCTAGAGGCCGCTTCAGTCCAAGTGGAATTAATGATATTAATCCACAGCTTACTCTTGACTGAACCCGTAGGGTCACACAAATAGTACGTAAACGGATCAAGTATTTAATGGGATTAGATACTCCATCTATGGATATTCGGAATCGACGGATCTTGGTTTCAGTGGGAGCTGAGATCGTCACAAGCAAGAAATGAATACTCCGGAAACGATGATATTGCCGGAAACGGAAATATGGATCGTATCGGTAATATAAATATTATCCAAGTCGTAGATGTTGCCGGAAACGGAAACATGGTACATATCGGAAAATATTATCGGAAATGGAAATATTGCCAGAATCGGAAATATTGCCGGAAACGGAAATATTGTCAGAATCGGAAATATTATCGGAATCAGAAAATAATTCCGGAAACGGAAATATTAAATATTTGTTCGAAACGGAAATTGATTCCGGAATTGGAAATATTAAATATTGTTCGTATCGGAAATGAATTCCGGAACCGGGAATTTAATCGGAAGCGTATCGTACGAATTAGCATCGGACGAGGCCTGCCGGACGAAGGCCCAGCACGAAGCCGGGCCATCGACCAGCAAGCCAAACGCGCGCCACAAGCCCAGCCAAGGCAGCGCCCAGGCCTACCGCAAGGCAGGCCCCGCGCGCGCCAAGGCCACGGCTGCGTGGGCCTCGCTGCGTGGGCTGCTGCTCGCACGCACGCGCATGGGCGGCCCTTGTGGCTGCCGTGTGTGTGTGTGTGAGTTTGTGTTCATGCACGATTCCTAAAACGTGCAGAGTTCGGTTAATGATTAAATTCCTAATTCTATTTGATAAATTAATTAATTAGAGTTCTTGTAGGATTCTAAGTTTAATTAATTCGTATCCTAATAGGATTCCAATTCTCTTTCCATACCCCTATAAATATGTGGCCTGGGTTCACAATTTATAACGAGTTTTCAAGTATTCAAAGTGAGTTTTTGAGAGAAAAATTCAGCCACACATCTTGCTCAAAAGTGCCGAAAATTCTAGTACCTTAAAAGCGATTCTAGTTGGTCAATCTTAAAGCGGATCCGGACGTGCTGTGGACTATCTACGGAGGGACGACACTTGGAGTCCTAAAGACTTGTTCTTGCTCGGTTCGGGCGCAGCTAGGGAGGGCACGCAACAAAGAGTATGCATCTAAATTATGCTATATGATTATGTGTAAATAATATGTATTCCTGGGTTAATGGTTGTTTCCGCATGATTTATGTAATATCATATGTATCATAACCTAACAGTGGTATCACGAGCCCCTTATTATTTTCATAATCTAAATTGCATGAACATGGTTAAATATTACAAATTTGCAAGAATTAAAAAGGGTGATTAATTTTCGTAATTGTTAATTAATTGCAAATTGCGTTTATTTAATTATACGTACGCAGTTTTTCGGCAGTTTCTTCGTTACTCATCCAAATCGAGTAATTTTTGTGTCAATTCCGCATGTAAAAGGCATTCTAAAATTTTGACAAAAATAGTATTTTTCTGCCGAACCCAGAATTCTCAAATTCGAAGCCTAACTATGACTTTTCGAAGGTTTTAGTTTTTCGAATGCAAAATTTCGTAAATTTAAGATGTTAAATTAAATATTTGCGATTCTTGTTGATAAATCTTGAATTTTTGAATGACCTACTGTATATGTTTAACAAGTTTGAATGCCTAGCCTTGTTAATTATGCAATCTAATTTGTAATTATGATTAATTTGTTGAAAATTAGAATAATTTAGAATTAATTTGATTTTCATAATTAATTATAATTTAATTAGAAACCTATGATTAAAAACCACCATAAAAATTGTAAATTTATGATAAATTTAAATTTTTTTTTGACCTAACTTGAATCCATAATAATCGGAAATCAATTGGATAATAAATTTTCGATTTTTCGCCCTAAAATTATGAAATTAATATTATTTATTAATTTGTCATTAATTTTAAATATAAATTTTAAATTTTATATGCGATTCGTTCATATAACTTGCACGCACAAAGCAATGGACGCTTCGTGTTACCCTTAAAGGGTGTTGTATAGTGCGGGCATGCGACGACGAGCAAGGGAGCTCGTCGCCCGTGCGGCACGATTGCAATGAGCAAAGGCATGGTGCACGAGCACAAGGCAGCAGCCCTGCCTTGTGTCGTGGGCCACGAGCTATGAACAAATGGGCATGGGCGAAAGGAAAGCCAAGGCAGTCGCGTGTGGGCAGCAAGCGAGCTGCGCCACGACGCGCACTGCCTCGCGCAAGAGCGCGCAGCCTCGCGCGCAGCGAGCGCAAGCTCGCGTGCCACGAGCGCTGCGCCCAGCGTTGAACGCGCACAATTGCTTGCGCGCACAGCGAGTGATGGCTCGCGCGCACAGCGAGCGATGGCTCGCGCGCTCAGCGAGCGATGGCTTGCGCGCACAGCGAGCGATGGCTCGCGCGCACAGCGAGCAATGGCTCGCGCGCACAGCGAGCAATGGCTCGCGCGCACAGCGAGCAATGGAGCACGCGCAGCGTGCGCTGGCGAGCGCGCACAGCGAGCGATGGCTCGCGTGCGTCAAGCGCTGGCGCGCGCACAGCAAGCACCACAGCGTGCGATGGCTTGCGGTGGAGATGCAGCAGCTATGCGACGAGCGCATGGGCTACGCGCACATGGCCAGCGATGACTGTGTGCGTGCGGCCCATGGGCGTGCAATGCGTAGGGTGTTTGCATTGCGATTAGATCGTTTTGAATGTTTAATTTGAAATTTTTTAGTTTGCGTAATTTTAAATTATTATTTTCTTGGATTTTAATTTTGAATATTGTAATTATAATAAATTTTATTTATTCTATTTATTTTACTAAAATTAAAATCATAAATTAATTTAAATACGACTGAAATTAAATTAAACTTTTTGGATTCAATTATAAATTTATATGAGCTTTAAATTTTAATTAAATTTGTATGTTTCCGGTTAGACTTGAAATACATTTTTATGTTTAAAATTAGTAAAGCATATGAATTTATTGGTTTAAGAGGGAGCCCTTTTAGTCATATACTCTTGATTAGGTCTACAAATCCTTAAGGTTAAAACAACTTGATTAGAATTAATAAGGACTGAATAATTGGTAGATTATTGGTGCCCTTGATTAATTGCTGCAAATGTTTACGTGATGCATAATGTGTTTTACTAACCAGCTATGTGGGCCATTCATGATAATGAATGGGTGAATGGTATATATTGTATATGTACTGTTTTGCAGGTTATGAAGTGACTAGTATGGCCCAAATAGGATAGAAAATATGGTCTGCGTACCATTAATTTGAATGTAATTGGTCTAAAGTACCAAAGTTAATTTTCAATACAAATATGGTCTGCGTACCATCAAATAGTTGTAACTAGTTATAGCTTATCATATTTGAAGAAAATGGTGCCTCCCACGGAGATTTTCAAGACGGACTTTGAAGTTAAAGCTTCAAGATGAAGTCGGGCCATACTAGATCACATTTATCTTATGCATGTTTAAGTTATTTATTGCTTTTAAATATGTCTTAAAATGCATGAGATCAAAAGCTTGATTATGTTGCATGATTAAGGATTTTAGTTCACTTAAAATCTAACCAACATAGTAAGAGCCTTAAGTTCCAAACTTAAAAATTGAGTTAAAAGGTGCCATGCCAAAATATACACTTGCTTGGATATCCTTTACATCAATCTAGTAATAGTTTTCGCTCAGCGAGGTGTTACTTATTGGTCCTAAAGGGGCAAGGTACACAAATAATTGTGAGTACATGTTAGTTTTGGTGAAACTCAACGATATAAGTAAGGAGTCCTTTTATGTCGTGGCAAAATCGATAGGTTTACCTAATAAGTTCTTAGACGTACCTATCAACCAAGAGTAGTTTCTAGACTATTAGCAAAAGGCTTTTGCTTACCTAAAATGTTTTAGAATTGAGTCGACAAACTGTGCTTAATTCTTCAATGGTTTTAGGGTCTTGGAATCATTTTATTCACACCTGCCGGAACAATAAAATCGAATAAAATGCTAATAACTTGTTTGAATTGCATGGTTGCCTTAATTTCAAGTTATTATTCATGATAAATGTTTAGACTTTGCATGCTTCAATGTATGTTTTAATTATTGTTTATAATTAAATATCTTGCACTGCAATAAATCCTTTTAGAAAGGTAACAGTAAATTTCCTCGATTGGTAGTGAATCCAAGAACGATTCACGGAAATGAGAGAAAGTAGCAATTTAAAATGTACGTTTCTTTTAGCGACTTTTTATGGTTGTTTTCGAATATCAAAATCGAATGGCAAACCAATTGGTGCTTGTGAATTCAAAATACACTGTAGTTTTGAGATCATAAAGCATTGAACTTAAACGCTCAGCTTTACCAATTGGTGCGTTGCTGCGTGCGGCTCGCTGGGCGATGGCCTGGCTTCGTGCTGGGCCTTCGTCTAGCGGGCCTCGTCCGATGCTAATTCGTACGATACGCTTCCGATTAAATTCCCGATTCCGGAATTCATTTCCGATACGAACAATATTTAATATTTCCAATTCCGGAATTAATTTCCGTTTCGAACAAATATTTAATATTTCCGTTTCCGGAATTATTTTCCGATTCCGATAATATTTCCGATTCTGACAATATTTCTGTTTCCGGCAATATTTCCGATTCCGGCAATATTTCCATTTTCGATAATATTTTCCGATACGTACCATGTTTCCGTTTCCGGCAACATCTACGACTTGGATAATATTTATATTTCCGATACGATCCATATTTCCGTTTCCGGCAATATCATCGTTTCCGGAGTATTCATTTCTTGCTCGTGACGATCTCAGCTCCCACTGAAACCAAGATCCGTCGATTCCGAATATCCATAGATAGAGTATTTAATGCCATTAAATACTTGATCCGTTTACGTACTATTTGTGTGACCCTACGGGTTCAGTCAAGAGTAAGCTGTGGATTAATATCATTAATTCCACTTGAACTGAAGCGGCCTCTAGCTAGGCATTCAGCTCACTTGATCTCACTGAATTATTAACTTGTTAATTAATACTGAACCGCATTTATTAGACTGAACATAGAATGCATACTTGGACCAAGGGCATTATTTCCTTCAGTCTCCCACTTGTCCTTAGGGACAAGTGTGCATTTCCTAATTCCTTTGTCGCTCGATGCTTGCTCTTGAACATAAGGTAAGAGTTGTCATCCTTATTATGTCCAGAGGTGTTCCTCGGTTTCAGAGTTCAACTGATCAAATAAACAGATAATCATAGCCTATGATTCATCCGAGCACGGCCATGCATTTCACAGTTTCTAGCTCTCCGAGTGGCCTTGTACAACTTTTAAGCATCTCATCCCGATTTATGGGAGGACAATCCCAATCTTGCGATCTTGAGATTAGACTTCGTTTGATAGGTGATTACCTGAGCGTTGCCTTTATAGCCTCCTTTTACGGTGCGACGGTTGGTCAATGTCAAAGCAACCAGTTCTCAAACAAGTAATCTCAAATCACTCAGGTATTGAGGATTTAGTGTCTAATAATTTTAATGAAATTTACTTATGACAGATTTTCATCTCTTACAGTAAAGTTTCATAGGTCTTGTCCGATACTAGTCTTCCCAAAGTAAGTATCTATGCAAATGATTATGACATTGCCATGTCCACATAGTTCAAGAAACAGAACTACTAGTCATCTTGCATTCTAGTCGTCTAACGTTTTTTATGCGTCCATTTTATAGAAAACTCCGACCAGGGACCATTTTCAACTTTTGACATTCAAGTTCACTTGATAGACATTTCTTAGTCACAGGACTGGTCCTGACAGTCTATCTTGAATATATCGTCAAATTGAAGGGACTCATCATTTAATAAACCACAAATTAAATGGAAAAATGAATTCTATTCATTTATTGTGAATGATTAACCAATAATGTTTTACAAAGATTTAAACTCTAAAACTTTAAAACATTAAATAAGGACATCAAAGCCATTCTCCAATATGCTTGATTCCCATAGCTGCAGTGTGCGAGTTGTGCTTCGCCTGCGGCAGAGGTTTAGTCAATGGATCTGATATGTTGTCATCAGTTCCAATCTTGCTTATCTCGACTTCTTTTCTTTCAACGAACTCTCGTAGAAGGTGAAATCTACGAAGTACATGCTTGACTCTCTGGTGGTGTCTAGGCTCCTTTGCCTGTGCAATAGCTCCGTTATTATCACAATACAGGGCTATTGGTCCTTTAATGGAGGGGACTACACCAAGTTCGCCTATGAACTTCCTTAGCCATATAGCTTCCTTTGCTGCTTCATGTGCAGCAATGTACTCCGCTTCAGTTGTAGAATCCGCAATGGTGCTTTGCTTAGCACTTTTCCATCTTACTACACCTCCGTTGAGGTAGAAGACAAACCCAGACTGTGATCTGAAATCATCTTTGTCGGTTTGGAAACTTGCGTCTGTATAGCCTTTAACAATTAATTCATCATCTCCACCATAGACCAGGAAGTCATCTTTGTGCCTTTTCAGGTACTTCAGAATATTCTTGGCAGCAGTCCAATGCGCCTCTCCTGGGTCTGACTGGTATCTGCTCGTAGCACTGAGTGCGTACGCAACATCCGGGCGTGTACATATCATAGCATACATTATTGAACCAATCAATGATGCATATGGAATCCCATTCATTCGTCTACGCTCATCAAGTGTTTTTGGGCACTGAGTCTTGCTTAGAGTTATTCCATGAGACATGGGTAGGTAGCCTCGCTTGGAGTCTGCCATCTTGAACCTATCAAGCACCTTATTGATATAAGTGCTTTGACTAAGTCCAATCATCTTTTTAGATCTATCTCTGTAAATCTTGATGCCCAATATGTACTGTGCTTCTCCTAGATCCTTCATCGAAAAACATTTTCCAAGCCAAATCTTGACAGAGTTCAACATAGGAATGTCATTTCCGATAAGTAATATGTCGTCGACATATAATACTAGGAAAGCAATTTTGCTCCCACTGACCTTCTTGTATACACAAGATTCGTCTGCGTTCTTGATGAAACCAAAATCACTGACTGCTTCATCAAAACGTATATTCCAGCTCCTGGATGCCTGCTTCAATCCATAGATTGATTTCTTTAGCTTGCATACCTTTTTAGCATTCTTTGGATCCTCAAAACCTTCAGGTTGTGTCATAAACACAGTTTCTGTTAAAACGCCGTTTAAGAAAGCAGTTTTGACATCCATCTGCCATATTTCGTAATCGTAATATGCAGCGATTGCTAACATTATCCGAATAGACTTTAGCATTGCAACTGGTGAAAAGGTTTCATCGTAATCCACGCCGTGGACTTGCATGTAACCTTTTGCAACCAATCTAGCTTTGAAAACTTCAAGTTTTCCATCCTTGTCCTTTTTCAGTTTGAAAACCCATTTGCTTCCAATGGCTTGGTAGCCATCTGGCAAATCGACCAAATCCCATACTTGGTTTTCAGACATGGAGTCTAATTCAGATTGCATGGCTTCTTGCCATTTCTTGGAGCTAGGGCTCGTCATAGCTTGTTTGTAAGTCGCTGGTTCATCACTTTCAAGTAATAGAACGTCATAGCTCTCGTTCTTCAAAATACCTAAGTACCTTTCCGGTTGAGATCTATATCTTTGCGATCTACGCGGGGTAACATTTCTAGATTGGCCATGATTCTCACCAGATTCTTCTAAAGATCTTTGAGTTTCATCCTGAATGTCATCTTGAGCATTCTCTAGAGTTTGTTGTTCGATTCGAATTTCTTTGAGGTCTACTTTTCTCCCACTTGTCATTTTGGAAATGTGATCTTTCTCCAAAAAGACACCATCTCGAGCAACAAACACCTTGTTCTCAGATGTATTGTAGAAGTAATTCCCTTTTGTTTCCTTTGGATAGCCCACAAGGATACATTTGTCAGATTTCGGATGAAGTTTGTCTTAAATTAATCGTTTGACGTATACTTCACATCCCCAAATCTTAGGAAAAGACACATTTGGAGGCTTTCCAAACCATAACTCATATGGAGTCTTTTCGACAGCTTTAGACGGAGCTCTATTTATAGTGAGTGCAGCTGTATTTAGTGCATGTCCCCAAAATTCTAATGGAAGTTCGGCCTGACCCATCATTGACCTGACCATGTCTAGCAAGGTTCTGTTCCTCCGTTCCGACACACCGTTTCATTGTGGTGTTCCAGGAGGAGTCAATTCTGATAGAATTCCACATTCTTTCAGATGGTCATCAAATTCATAGCTCAGATATTCACCGCCTCTATCAAACCGCAGTGCCTTGATCGTCTTGCCTAATTGATTCTCTACTTCACTCTAAAATTCCTTGAATTTGTCAAAGGATTCAGACTTATGCTTTATTAGGTAGACATAACCATATCTACTGAAGTCATCAGTGAAAGTGATAAAGTAGCTGAAACCACCTCTAGCATTTGTACTCATTGGTCCACATACATCTGTATGGATTAAACCCAATAGTTCATTTGCTCTTTCTCCAACTTTAGAGAAAGGTTGCTTGGTCATTTTGCCAAGTAAACATGATTCGCATTTACCATAATCCTCTAAGTTAAATGGTTCTAGAATTCCTTCCCTTTGAAGTCTTTCTAAGCGTTTCAAGTTTATATGGCCTAATCGACAATGCCCCAGTTAGGTGAGATCTGAATCATCCTTTTTAGCCTTTTTGGTATTTATGTTATAAACTTGTTTGTCGTGATCTAATAAATAAAGTCCATTGACTAATCTAGAAGATCCATAAAACATCTCTTTAAAATAAAACGAACAACTATTGTCTTTTATTAAAAAGGAAAATCCCTTAGCATCTAAGCAAGAAACTGAAATGATGTTTTTAGTAAGACTTGGAACATGGAAACATTCTTCCAGTTCCAAAACTAGCCCGGAGGGCAACGACAAATAATAAGTTCCTACAGCTAATGCAGCAATCCGTGCTCCATTTCCCACTCGTAGGTCGACTTCACCCTTGCTTAACTTTCTACTTCTTCTTAGTCCCTGTGGATTGGAACATAAGTGTGAGCCACAACCTGTATCTAATACCCAAGAAGTTGAATTAGCAAGTATACAGTCTATAACGAAAATACCTGAAGATGGAACGACTGTTCCGTTCTTCTGATCTTCCTTTAGCTTCAAGCAATCTCTCTTCCAATGCCCCTTCTTCTTGCAGTAGAAACATTCGGATTCAGAAGTGGGTTGACTGACCTTCCTCTTTTCAGACTTGGCGCCAGTTTGCTTAGTTGGGCTGGCCTTGTTGCCACCTTTCTTAGCATTCCTCTTCTTTCCAGATTTCTTGAACTTGCCCCCACGCACCATAAGCACATCTTGCTTATCACTTTTGAGCGTCTTTTCAGCGGTTTTCAGCATACCGTGAAGCTCAGTGAGCGTTTTGTCCAGACTATTCATACTGTAGTTCAGTTTAAACTGATCATACCCGTTATGAAGAGAATGGAGGATGGTGTCTACAGCCATTTCTTGAGAGAATTGTTGATCCAGCCGACTCATATTCTCAATGAGTCCAATCATTTTGAGAACATGTGGACTTACGGGCTCGCCTTTCTTAAGCTTGGTCTCAAGAATTTGCCTATGAGTCTCGAATCTTTCGACTCGAGACAGATCTTGGAACATGTTCTTCAACTCACTGATGATTGTGAAAGCATCTGAGTTGATGAACGTTTTCTGCAGATCTGCACTCATGGTGGCGAGCATTAGACATTTCACATCCTTGTTGGCATCAATCCAACGATTGAGGGCTGCCTGAGTGACCCCATCGCCTGCGGCTTCGGGCATCGCCTCTTCCAGGACATACTCCTTTTCTTCCTGCATAAGAACTATTTGCAAGTTCCTTTGCCAGTCAAGGAAGTTTTTCCCGCTCAACTTCTCCTTTTCGAGAATTGATCGAATGTTGAATGAATTGTTGTTTGCCATAGTTAAAACTACAATTGAAAAGAATAAACAAATAAATAACCATTCACAGTTTCTCTTAATAAACTTAAATTCTAGCATACATGCATAATTCAATGTTCATTAAGCATTTTATTCAAGTTATGTGTTCCGGCAGGTGTGAATAAAATGATTCCAAGATCCTAAAATCATTGAAGAATTAAGCACAGTTTGTCGACTTAATCCTAAAACATCTTAGGTAGGCAAAAGCCTTTTGCTAATAGTCTAGAAACTATTCTTGGTTGATAGGTACGTCTAAGAACTTATTAGGTAAACCTATCGATTTTGCCACGACATAAAAGGACTCCTTACTTATATCGTTGAGTTTCACCAAAACTAACATGTACTCACAATTATTTATGTACCTTGCCCCTTTAGGACCAATAAGCAACACCTCGCTGAACGAAAACTATTACTAGATTGATGTAAAGGATATCCAAGCAAGTGTATATTTTGGCATGGCACCTTTTAACTCAATTTTTAAGTTTGGAACTTAAGGCTCTTACTATGTTGGTTAGATTTTAAGTGAACTAAAATCCTTAATCATGCAACATAATCAAGCTTTGATCTCATGCATTTTAAGACATATTTAAAAGCAATAAATAACTTAAAACATGCATAAGATAAATGTGATCTAGTATGGCCCGACTTCATCTTGAAGCTTCAACTTCAAAGTCCGTCTTGAAAATCTCCGTGGGAGGTACCATTTTCTTCAAATAGGATAAGCTATAATTAAAACTAATTACAACTATTTGATGGTACGCAGACCATATTTGAATTGAAAAACAACTTTGGTACTTTAGACCAATTACATTCAAATTAATGGTACGCATACCATATTTTCTATCCTATTTGGGCCATACTAGTCACTTCATAACCTGCAAAACAGTACATATACAATATATACCATTCACCCATTCATTAACATGAATGGCCCACATAGCTGGTTAGTAAAACACATTATGCATCACATAAACATTTGCAGCAATTAATCAAGGGCACCAATAATCTACAAATTATTCAGTCCTTATTAATTCTAATCAAGTTGTTTTAACCTTAAGGATTTGTAGACCTAATCAAGAGTATATGACTAAAAGGGCTCCCACTTAAACCAATAAATTCATATGCTTTACTAATTTTAAACATAAAAATGTATTTCTAGTCTAACCGGAAACATACAAATTTAATTAAAATTTAAAGCTCATATAAATTTATAATTGAATCCATAAATTTAATTTAATTTCAGTCGTATTTAAATTAATTCATGATTTTAATTTTAGTAAAATAATTAGAATAAATAAAATTTATTATAATTACAATATTCAAAATTAAAATCCAAGAAAATAATTTAAATTATTAATTTTTAAATTAATTACAATTACGTAAACTGAAAATTTCAAATTAAAATTTCAAAATGATCTAATCGTAACGCAACAACCCCACGCAACGCACGCCCATGGGCCACACGCACACAGCCATCGCTGGCCATGTGCGCGCAGCCCATGCGCTGCGTCGCATCGCTACTGCTCCCCAGCGCAAGGCGCGCGCCAGCGCTCGTCGCAACAAGCATGCTGCTGACCATCGCTGGACGTAGCGCTCGTCGCAACACGCACACTGCTCGCCATCGCTGGGCGCAGCGCTCGTCGCACGTCGCAAAAAGCACGCTGCACGCCATCGCTGGGCGCAGCGCTCGTCGCACGCACACTTGCGCTCGCTGCGCGCGAGGCTCCGCACGCTTGCGCGAGGCAGTGCACGCTGTGGCGCAGCACGCTTGCTGCCCACACGCGACTGCTCGTGCCTTGCTCTCGCCCTTGCCCATGCGCCCATTGCTCACAGCCCACGACACAAGGCAGGGCTGCTGCCTTGTGCTCGTGCACCATGCCCTTGCTCGCTGCATTCGTACCGCATGGGCGACGAGCTCCCTTGCTCGTCGTCGCATGCCCGCACTATACAACACCCCTTAAGGGTAACACGTAGCGTCCATTGCTTTGTGCGTGCAAGTTATATGAGCGAATCGCATAAAAATTAAAATTTTATTTTCAAAATTAATGACAAATTAATAAATAATATTAATTTCATAATTTTAGGGCGAAAAATCGAAAATTTATTATTTAATTGATTTCCGATTAACATGGATTCAAGTCTAGGTCATAAAAATTTAAAATTTAACATAAATTTACAATTTTTATGGTGGTTTTTAATCATAGGTATCTAATTAAATTATAACTAATTATGAAAATCAAATTAATTCTAAATTATTCCAATTTTCAACAAATTAATCATAATTACAAATTAGATTGCATAATTAACAAGGCTAGGCATTCAAACTTGTTAAACATATACAGTAGGTCAATCAAAAATTCAAGATTTATCAACAAGAATCGCAAATATTTAATTTAACATCTTAAATTTACGAAATTTTGCATTCGAAAAACTAAAACCTCCGAAAAGTCATAGTTAGGCTTCGAATTTGAGAATTCTGGGTTCGGCCGAAAAATACTATTTTGTCAAAATTTTAGAATGCCTTTTACATGCGGAATTGACACAAAAATCACTCGATTTGGATGAGTAACGAAGAAACTGCCGAAAAACTGCGTACGTATAATTAAATAAACGCAATTTGCAATTAATTAACAATTACGAAAATTAATCACCCCTTTTAATTCTTGCAAATTTGTAATATTTAACCATGTTCATGCAATTTAGATTATGAAAATAATAAGAGGCTCGTGATACCACTGTTAGGTTATGATACTTATGACAATTCATAAATCATGCGGAAAAACCATAAAGCCAGGAAAGCATATTATTTACACATAATCATTTAGCATAGAATAGATGCATACATGTTGTAGCGTGCCTTCCCTAGCTGCGCCCGAACCGAACAAGAACAAGTCTTTAGGACTCCAAATGTCGTCCCTCCGTAGATAGTCCACAGTACGTCCGGATCCGCCTCAAGTTAGACCAACTAGAATCGCCCTTAAGGTGCTTAGGATTTTCGGCTCTTATTGCAAGTGTATGGCTGATTTATATTTCAAAAACTTACCCTTTGAATATTTCAATCGTACCCATAAATTGTGACCCTAGGTACTTATTTATAGGAGTATGGAAAAGGAATTGTAATCCTACTAGGATGTGGATTTGCTAATTAGAACTTTATTAGGACTCTAAATAACAAAGCAAATCTAATAGGATTAGGATTTTAATCTTTGCACAAATCCTAATAGGATTAGGATTTCCTGCACACGCATCGTACAAGCCGTGCACCCGCGCAGGCCTTGCGGCCCACGACAGGCGCACAGACCATGTGCAGTGTTGCGCGCGCGCGCGCCCTTGGCTGGGCCTGGCCTTGCGCTGGGCCTGGTCGAGGCGTGCGTTGCTGCGTGCGGCTCGCTGGGCGATGGCCTGGCTTCGTGCTGGGCCTTCGTCTAGCGGGCCTCGTTCGATGCTAATTCGTACGATACGCTTCCGATTAAATTCCCGATTCCGGAATTCATTTCCGATACGAACAATATTTAATATTTCCGATTCCGGAATTAATTTCCGTTTCGAACAAATATTTAATATTTCCGTTTCCGGAATTATTTTCCGATTCCGATAATATTTCCGATTCTGACAATATTTCCGTTTCCGGCAATATTTCCGATTCCGGCAATATTTCCATTTCCGATAATATTTTCCGATACGTACCATGTTTCCATTTCCGGCAACACCTACGACTTGGATAATATTTATATTTCCGATACGATCCATATTTCCGTTTCCGGCAATATCATCGTTTCCGGAGTATTCATTTCTTGCTCGTGACGATCTCAGCTCCCACTGAAACCAAGATCCGTCAATTCCGAATATCCATAGATAGAGTATTTAATGCCATTAAATACTTGATCCGTTTACGTACTATTTGTGTGACCCTACGGGTTCAGTCAAGAGTAAGCTGTGGATTAATATCATTAATTCCACTTGAACTGAAGCGGCCTCTAGCTAGGCATTCAGCTCACTTGATCTCACTGAATTATTAACTTGTTAATTAATACTGAACCGCATTTATTAGACTTAAAATAGAATGCATACTTGGACCAAGGAAATTATTTCCTTCAAGTAGGTGGAAAAAGAGAGGCTAAAGCAAATAAAGAAGTTCCTTTGAACAAGATTAAACTTCTCCCTAGAACTGAAAGTCACAAGGATAGAAACAAGAACAAAAAAAGAGATAAACACAAAGTCCTCAGGTAAGACACTTAGGTGGTATCTTACAGCATCATTGGATTTGGACCAAAGGTCTCCTTTGGCCCGAGCTACAGAGCACCTCTCAGAGAGCTTCCTTGTCATAAGGTACCTCCATCTGGTTGGGGTCTTACAAGCAGGCCAAAGTAATACCATAACTCGAACCAAGGCAAGTAAACTGATCTTAAGACAGTAATAAAAGCTACCATGAACCATATGGACATCATAGCCACTTAAAAATAAGATAGAGCCAAAATAAGAAGAAACAACATAATTATCATTGCAATAAGAGTAAAGAGTTACACTTGAAAACTTCATCAGCAGAGTAGCTACTACAGTAGTGCTATGCCAAACTACACAAAGATCAACAGGCATACAAAAGCTGGAAGATAACAGCCTGTGAACATACATGAAAGAGTAAGGATAGTGAAGAATAGCACTACTAAACCCTAAAGGCATAAGCAACCAAAAAAATCTGGTTTGATAGGACCCAAAAACCAACCACCAACCCAAAACCAAGTGTAACTGAAAGCAACTAATCATCCTGCTGAAGGTGAGGGAGAGAGATCACCATCATCTCTCTTTCTCCTTTTTGTGTTCTCTGAATCACTTGGAGGAATACAATCCGAGAAGATAGGGTCATTTTCATCAAACCCATCCCCATCATAGATTTCCAAGTCCATATCCAAGTCTTGATCACCCTGAGCATCCTCCACAACTTGAGTGGTTAAATCAATGGGGTCAAAATCAGGCAGTACATCCTCAAAAGGCTGCACCATTGGAGGGTTTAAAGTAATGGTATCACCGGTAGAGACTTGGAACTCTTGCAGACTCTGAAAGCTGTTGGCAAGAGGAATGACAGGCAGACCAGCTTCAGGACCATGACTAGGGGAAGGCTCAGGTCTAGCATGGCCAACACTGGGGTGGGTTTTGAAAAGCTTAGATTGATTTTTTCTCACATTTGCTCTAGGTTTAGCTCTCCTCCTAGGAACCACAGCTAACCAATCAGTAGGAGCAGCTTGGCCTTCATTTCTCCCAGCCATATTGACAAACAACTTAGCCTCATCAAACTGAGCCACTACCAATTCCATACAAGGTGGGGGTCTTTTGGGGCAAGCATTGAGGAAATGGTTAGGGTCACCACACAATGGACAGACTTCCCACACTCCTTCATAAGACAAGAAGAACTCTTGAATATCATAACCAAAATTAAGGGTAATAGACCTAGGCACAGGCTTAGTTATGTCTAGGTTGAGGCAAACTCTAGCAAATTGACCCTTATCAGCATTTTCAGAGGTGAACTTGTCAAGCTTAATAGGTTTCCCAACACAGCTAGAAATTTGGTTCAGATAGTGCCAAGTCCAGTATTCTGTGGGGAGGAAAGGGATCTTAACCCACTGGTCAACATGAGTTATAGAGTTAAACTGGGCTTTGAAAGATGGTTTCCAAGGCACTAACACAAAGTTCAGCCCCTGAACAAACCAAGGTCTATTCTCCCAAACTTCATCCTTATCTAGAGGGTTGGCAAACTTAATGAGAAACCAGCCATTACCAATGAATCTAAAAGACACTTCACCCCTTAGGAAAACCCAATCCTTTTTCATCCTAGAAGTGACAGCAGCTTGAGGCACAAATTCCCCCCAACTTTCCCAAAAAGACAAGTAGCTGACATGAGTTGGATTTGGTCATGATCAAGCTTAGGGGCATCTAGGGTGATGGTGGCGTTATTCGAACTAGGAACCTGTGGTGTAGAATGGTATGGATTGTCCTTAGATGGGGAATTGGTATCATTATTAACACTGCAACCTCCCAAGAGAACGGAGCTATGGGGGGGGGTGGCTGAAGAAGCTGGGAGAACTTGAATTACCAGGTAGGCTGGCAGGTCTAAGTTCATTGGAAAGTGGAGTTGGGTTCTTCTTAAGAAGTGAGGCATAACTAGGATTATTAGAGTTGTTTAACATTAAAGACAGACCACCAAGGCACACCAGATAAGAAGATCTAACTAGAGAGAATTTAGGATAGTGTAAACTAGAGCTGAACAAGGCTGAGAGATTTGGACTAAGAATGGAAGTGGAAGTGCAAGAAGTGGAGCTTCTAAGTCCGTATTTATAGTAGCAAAGTAGTAGGCATGGGAGATCAAAGAGCAACGAGCAAGTAAACATAACACCAGGTCTAAGATAGGAAGGATCTAGAAAAACGCAAATCAAATGAAGAAAACCACAAGTAATCATCATCCAGAAACAAACTAAACACAAAAAAACAACATGCATGCATTGAAACACAGCAAAAACAAGCAATAAATGACAGAACTTAAATGAAAAAGTAAAACAAAGCTTGGAGAGAGACTTCCCTGAGGAAAATCTTGAGAAAACAGGAGATCTTACAACTTCCATCTTGGATAAGCAAACTTCATTGGCCCAATTAAGACGGTGGATAAGGGTTAGTGGAGTAAACCCTTTACTTAACTCACCAAAGTCATCATTACTGCTGCAAACCCCAATATTAGGTGACTCAGCATCAATCACAACCCTTGGATCAGCCATGACTTGCTGATTAAGCCAAGATGTTAATCGGAAAAGTAGAACTTCGTCTCGATACAAACAAAGCACCAACCCATTTCTTGAGAAGCTATAATTACCCCTATTAAAGCTTTGTCTAGAGATTAAATGGGGAATCTCATTCAGATCTAAGGACAAGGAGGAAGACGAAGCATTTTGCAGAGCAAAACTAGCAAAGGAAGGCAAGAACGGCTTGGGAAAGGGGCTGGGAAACCCTAGGTTTTTCTTTCTCTCTCTAGAAAACTTGGGCCTCTCATGTTTCTCTCTCATTTATTGGTATTCGAATTTGTAAATAATGCATATTATTATTATAAATAATATTCTCACTTTTATCCAAAATCTGACATTAAAAAAAAGGAATTTAATTTTCAATAAAAAAAGTGTGAAAACTCGGTTTAATGTCTCCTTAAAAAAGTATGGGATATTTTTTTCCCCCGGAACATTAACTTGATACACAAATCTAAACTTGATGAGGTAAGATAATTGGCCCAAGGGTCAAAACCCCTGCTAAGCTACACCAACTCAACTCAAAAGGCTGGGTACTAAGACTTTACAAGCCCAATAAGGCCAAAACACAATAGGCACAAAGGCCAAAAGAAAATATCTTTGCATATCTGATATTAAGTATGTGTTTGCAAATGCATGTCATAGCAAAAGACAAAAAATAAATTGAATGGTACATTTTTTTTAAAGAAACGGTACTTTCTTAAACAAGAATGGTACATGTTTTTACAGGAATGATACTTCGTTTTTTCCCTATTTTGTCGTTTTGTTGACTGATATGTTTGAAACACATATCAGATAGCCGCCTCGCCGCTACCCAAAGACCAGTTCCACCAACTGATAGTAAATTCCTAAGATAAATGTTAGGTTGATAAATTCGAACACAGACACGTGTCCTAAGGTGAGATGCTCACCACCTAAGCTCTACCAATGCCTTGAATTGATTTTTATTTTTTCTTTGATATGTTTCCTTCTCATATGTTTAATTTGAAATGATTTATTTCCTTTTGTGTTGTTAAAGAAAAGATATCTTTCTTTTTGAGTTTGATTGTCTTCTAAAAAAAATGATATCTTTCCTAGCTATTGAATTTGACACCAATATCATATATCCAATAATGAAAAACCCTATTTAATAATTGGATAATCAAAATGATGCTATATAAAGCAGAGAACCAAGAAATAATACTTCACCAAACAGTCAAACACTAAACTCAAAACAAATACTAAAAGCAAATGGCTTGTGAAAATCCTAGGCAATGTGTCGTTTCTTCTTGTTGCACTCAAGGTATGGATATTAAGTTTTTTAGTGATAAAAATTTTCGCTTTAAATTAATTGCGTAGTATTATTTTAATCAAATTAATATGCTCGATTTTTCTCAATACATACATATAGTCATGAATATCGGGCTTAATTTGACCATAATGTAGGTATATAACTATATACTTGGTATGAATTATAGGGCAAAAGTACGAGTGGCCGGAGTTGCTAGGAAAGGATTGGATAGTTGCTAAGGGCATCATACAACAACAGTATCCGCAAATGTTGATTTTGCTTAGGCGTACGGATGCTACAACTCCGATTACTGATTTCTGTTGCAATCGTGCTATCATTTATGCTAATGCTGGGGGTATTGTTGACCTTCCACACCCCCGTGTTGGATAAGATACATATGTCATATGTTATGTTAATGTGTTACGTGCGTTATGTAATAAAGTTGATCAATGAAAATTAGTTGATTTTCAAGTACTACGAGTATGCACTAGATGTCTAGATGCGTGCTCTTAATTTAAACATGCACACACAAATCTAATATATATATATATATATATAAAGGGGAGTTTTTTCAAGAGATTTCGGAGCGTCTACGTAGGATTTCCACGTCATCGCATATAATTAAAATATTAACTAATTAAATAAATAATATTAGATAAATATATTAGAGTCTTCACGTAATTGACTACTTAATATGATAAACATAGATTCCACAAACTTCTACCCTTTTGTATATATATATATACATATAAACTTCACGAAACAAAATAAAATAATTCCGGTGTGATAGGTAGTCTTCGAATTTTTTATATTACGCTAATATTTCGCTGTTGTTAGCATGTACGGAGTACTATAATTTCATTGAATTTGGCTGCTTTGTTTAATTGTTTCTTAATCAATTGATCTGTGATTATGATTAGTATGAGGATTAGTATTGATGCAGTTGCTATTTGGTATTCTCTTATATGATATAATACCTGTTTGGATGATGATTGTGAATATTGTTTGTTTTCCTAACTTGGAATGGTACGTTGTTAACTTTTATCCAATGTTAACTACGTATACCACTTTTATACCATTACGAAAACCGAGCAGGGATGATGATGGATTGTTTCGAGCCAGTATATCTTCATAATGCATTAATTAGGGTTAATGATCATGATGATGATCATGCCGATGAAAGCGATCAGCTGGATTTATATTACGGACGACAATTAATAATAATGATGATGATGATATTCGATATGGATGCGAAGATTATTGCCAATTAAGACGAGGAAAAACAAGCTCGGTTACAAAGAAGAACAGGATGATACGCAAGAATTATAGGGCCCCTAAAATATTGAAAGAACAACCTTAATACTACATGTTATAAGACGAGCAAGGAATTGAGATCAATGGAAGTCAAACGATGAACTATTGAACTAATTACGCAGATTCAAGTCAATTATCATCTTATTTGGTTTAATAATTAAGTTGATGTTTTATTACAACTTTGTTTTATATATGTTTCCTTTTCAATACCCATGACTTCACATATATGAAAATGAAATATACACAATTTTTGTACGTGAAGGTGTGCTTAGCAAGGTCGGATCTAATATGATAAACATGTATGCATTTAGTATATAAACACTTTTACCAAACTTTGATTTAGAGATAGATCATAAAACCAAAACAAAAACCCTACAATTAATTAATATGAAAGCAATAATGAAATCGTTGCAACCTAAAGACGGTGAACGAGTTTCTTGGATAGTCTAATTCGTAGTGATCCCTAAACAACACTAAATAATACTTCGCTTCTAATGTTCTATGTTAGTGGAGGACAAACCACATAATCAATTATTTGATTATGGGTGATTTTTTTTTTTTTTTTTGTTTTGTCAATTATTGTTGCTATTTATGTTAGCACTATATATGTAGCCAATTAGTGCAAATTAGTTCTATAGGCAATACAAACTATAAATGCTGGCGGAGAGATTTGAACTTGAGACCTATTATACACCGGTCTTCAGTCTTAACCACTAGGTCAAGACGTCATTATTATTTGCGATTAATGCAACAAATTATAGTAGATTGCTATTGTTCCATTGATTACAAAAGGTTGTCTTTTATCCGGCACAACAAACTATATAGGTGTGAAAATTACACCAACCCCGCAAGATCGCTCTGCATCAAGAATTTTGAAAGTTATATGTTATTAATTTTTTTTTAGTGGTGACTGTAATTTCAATTACCTTAATAATAACGATTACATTCCCTTTTTAGTCTCTTTTAATATTCAACCCCCACCAACAAACACAATCAGCAACGAAATCCATGCAACTAGACAAACTCTAATCTCTCCCTGAACAAAAAGTTTCTTTCTTTTAACAAAATTGGATTGATTGTACGGGTACATTGTAGTTTTTACATTATATAAAGTCTTTAGATATAACTATATGAGGCACGAGGAAGGCAAATAAATGGCTATAAAACAATTCACTTTTTCTTATATGAAGTACGGAATTAATATTTCTTATCGTGCATATTCGAGACACCTATAAGGATAAGTCATACTTAGAGTTGGTAAGGAGAAGGCATTATTAGATCGAATCTCCTATTCTCAATTCTTTAGAGTTTGAAACATATAATAATATGATTAACATATGAAAATATTCAATTGTCCAATCTAACTCATCATCCTAATTTAAGTATTAAGTAAATCTTCAGTGTCATTTTGATGAATAATAAAATTACTTTGAATGATCAGCTACGACCTTTTATTAGGCCGCAATAAAAAAAATTTGATTTTCGGAATTAGTAATGAAATGTCATCATATATAATTAAATTATTAACTAATTAAATAAATAATATTAGAGTCTTGACATGATTGACTACTTAATGATAAACATAAATTCCACAAATTAACATAGAATTATTATTATCTTTAAAACACTCCATACATATATAGATTTTAACGTAAATTTATCCTACTTTTACTTTTCCCATATTAAGATAAATATTTAAAAAAATGATAACGAATAAAAGGATAGTAGATTTCAACGTAAATTTATCAAACTTTTACTTTTCCCATATTTTGTACATATCGTTTTCATTATGCGATAAGGATTAAGGGCCATGGGTTTAATTGCTACAAAATAACATGGAATGATGGAAAATATCAATACGTACACAAAAAGATCATTGAGATTGTTATACTCCGTACCAAATAGTCAAACACATATTCTAATTTATTTTATTCTTTTTTGCAAATTTTTACTGAAATATATAGTAGATTTTATTTCATTAAACCTTTGATATTTGGATTAATTTATATTATAATAGAATTCTACTTGCATTATTTCATATTCTATATCTTCCATGTTTTATATTCTATAATATATTACCCATAATGATAAGATAAATTTTAAAAAAGATGATAATTAACATAGAATTATTACTCCCTCCGTCCCTTAATACTCGCACCGTTTTGACTGGACACGCTTGCCAATGCACAACTTTGACCACCAATATCTTTAACTACATATTATAAAAACTTAAAAAAATATTAATATTTGAAAATATATATTAAGATGAAGCCAACAATATATTATATACTAACATTTGTTTTAATATACTAGAAATAAAATGAGGTCAAAGTGAATTATGTGAATAGTGCAAAAAGTCAAAACGGTGTGAGTATTAAGGCACAGAGGGAGTATTACTTTAAAACACTCCATACGAATATCTCTACCATGTTTTATACTCCATGTATATTACCCATAGTGATAAGATAAATATTTAAAAAGATGATAACAAATAAAAGGATAGTAGATTTCAATGTAAATTTATCCTACTTTTACTTTTTCCATATATTTTTTTAACGTTATATTAAAGGAAACTTAATACAAAGTAAATGGGGTTTATAGGGTAAATTTAATACAGCATACAAAAATGAAGCAACCGAATGGACTAAACAGAATATGGGGCGAAAAAAATAAGGGCAGAGTGAGTCTATACGACTATACTTATACAAAGTATATGTAATAATTTTGTAGAGAACACATGAATAACTAACTCGAGTTTTACCATTATTGAACTAACCATTTGATAACTCGGTTTTCCTATAAATACTTTATTCATAAACATTTTAAATATTAAGAACACATTTATACTCCAATTTGAAATGAGACCTATTTTAACTTTCTATTATACGTATACTTTATAAAACAACTATTTGTATGCGATGATATAAGACAAATATGTACGAAAATTGATAAACCCGTGCATCGCACGGGCTTCAATACTAGTACACAATAATACTTTGGTTAATTACTTATAAATAAATCGTGTTTAAGTTGTTTTTTTATTTTTTATTTTTTATGATTTTTTTTTTGATAATTTGGTTCATTTCATTGAGAATCGATTTCAAGAAATACAACCTTTGCGGTATGGCCATGGTTACAATCAACACACAGCAATACAGCATAGACGAAATACATTGAACCAAATCACATATCTTCAGCCTGAATCTAGGTTAAACCCATGCAAGGAACTCATCCCTCCTTGTTAACCCTTGTTTGGCTAAAGAATCTGCCACAAAGTTTGATCTCCTGCCTCTGTTTTTGACCTTGATAATGGGAAAATATAATATTGTATTGTTTATTATTGGTGGGCATACGTCTCTATCTATAATACAAACTAGATCTCCTACTCTTCATAGGTTTTCTAATTCATATAGACTTCTATCTTATATCATATAGCTCTCTTATAACATAACTCTACTATATACGATATTCTATCATATAAAATAATTGCGTTATCCTCAAATACCCTCCCGCAATCGGAACGACAGTTTTACGAACTTTGCGATTGGAGAAATAAAAAAATATGCCATATGTTTGTCCTGTCGTGTCAAGGAATCCTGTCGTTACTGTTGTTTCAAGGAGTCATGTCGTTTCGTACAAGGAAAAAAAAGTCATATGTCTGTCTTGTAGTGTCAAGGAGTCATGTCGTTTCGTACAAGAAAAAAAAATTATATGCTTGTCTTGTCGTGTTAAGGAGTCATGTCGTTACTGTCGTTTCAAGGAGTCATGTCGTTACTGTCGTTTCAAGTAGTCATGTCGTTTCGTACAAGAAAAAAATGTTATATGCCTGTCTTGTCGGGTCAAGGAGTCATGTCGTTACTGTCGTTTCAAGGAGTCTTGTCGTTTCGTACAAAAAAAAAATGCCAGATATGAAAAATCTATCTCACGGCAGAAGGAGAACCGTCCATGTCTTACGATACATGAAAACCGTCCATATCTTACGACATATGGAGAACCGTCCATGTCTTACGATACAAGGAGAGCCGAAACATAGGATCATAACCTCCAATTAAACAATTGGCAGAGATACGACCCACAATTATCCAAGGAGACAAATCAAACCAATTTATTTATTTGTCTAACACACACGAAACATTTCTTCATATTTCTAAACATAGACGAATAGACAAACTACCTCATCAATTGCAAAAGAAAACATGCGCAGCGGAACAATAACTTAAAAAATTCTTGTTTTTGGATAGAGACTTATAAATCCCGCCTGTGGGTCTAATTTCCCAACCCACTGGTAGGGGAAAACTTTTGTAAATAATCCCAAGGTCTCAACTTGCACTTGATACCATGATAAAGTATATTATTGATGGGAAAATATAATATTGTGTTCTATGTTATTTGTGGGCATACGTCTCTATTTATACTACAAACTAGATCTCCTACTCTTCATAGGTTTCCTAATTCATATATACTTCTATCTTATATCATATAGCCCAGTTATAACATAACTCTACTTCATACGATATTCTATGGATAATTGCGTTATCCTCAATAAACCTCAACCATGCCCTTCAAAGTCAAGTTTCGAATGAAGTTAAGAATAAAATTGAGGTTCCACGACCCCCATTGCTCTCGTTGCACCATTTAACCGCGTTTGCGGAGTCTGATTCCACACAGAATTTCAAGTTCATTGTACGGTTGCTGCTCAAGTGGATTTTGATGACTCGATGAATCGCGAAAACCTTAGCCCAATTTATCTCCATTGTGGGAATTGGCGTTGAGAATAGGCAGGTGAACTCACTAGATCGGCCACGTAGAACCCCACCAATGGCGGATTTTGGGCGAGAAGGGTCCATTGATGCATCAATGTTCCACTTTAGAGTGCTAGTTGGGGGAAATTGCTATGAGTATGTTTTCTTGGCATAATTTGGATGTCTTTTAATTCAAAGGATTAAATTTAGTCGTCTTCGATTCTTTGTGTATACTCCTACTACATTTGTTAAAATATAATAGCAAGGAGAAGTGTTCAACCAACACTAAGTTTCAGGAACGTACCCATAACTTGGAGGTTACAAGATCGAGCTTCATCAACTACTTTATGCTTGGGTGTGTTGACATATGTAACAAAGCTGACTAATGTGAGACACTTATGGATTCAGTAGGGTCTTTCTTCTTGGATTGAAACTCAACACATATCAACTTGACCTATATAGGTTAGGCACCAAGACTAATTAAGGAAATAGAAAACGTTTGCAACAAATATTTACCTCCAAGTGCCACTATTTGGCTTTGATCCCACAATATTGATAGGAAGTAAAAATCCCGGTCTGTTATGTTTTTGTAAGTAAAAAAATTCAATGAAATGGTACATGTTTTAATCGAAATGGTACTTTATTTTTAATGAAATAGTACTCTTTTTAACGAAATGGTACATGTTTTTATCGAAATGATACTCTGTTTAACGAAATGGTACTCTTTTTTAATGAATGGTACTTTTTTTAAAAAGAAATGGTGCATGTTTGATGCTGTGATATGTTTGCTCACACATCACAGCATGCGGCCTCTCCGCCTCCAATATTGACGGTGTGGAAATGTAAACCTTTACCTTTTCTTGGTGTTTGCGTGTATATTGTTACATATAAATGTATATAATTGGTAGTGGTAGACTGGTAGTGGTATATCACTACTCCTAAAAAAAACATGGTAATTTATCAGATTATCCATTTGGCTGATTTATTATAATACACTGAAGTTAAAAGTTAACAATTAAACAATTTACGTTGGCGCAACTTTTGTAAATGTGTCAATACATCAAGGTTACGTGCCTTCACAATCTCGTCGACGCTCTTACCCTTACACTTCTTCTTCAACACCTGGTTATCAAATCAAATTTGGTGTTGATAACCACTAGTGCCTATCTTATTGAACGCGGTTTTATAGAACTCCTTAATTAAAAAATTAACATTAAACTCGATCATTCTAATAATCACTTAAAACAGTCGTTAAACTGTAAAATAACACACACAAATACACAATGAGTCAATGACACAAAATACAGGATCTTCTATATACGTTATTCTTCTGGTTTTTTAGCAAGAGATAAAACAACAAACAAACAGAGTGGAACCACCAAAAAAGCTCCAATCTTCAGCACATCCTCAGTTTGTTTTGAGATCACTCCAATTCTTGACCAATCTCCACTATATCTGAACCCAATTCAATGTTTCAAATAACAATCACAAATCAATAAAAATTATAACAGCAATATATTGTAAAGTTAAGAAATTTTGTGGTGGAAAACTGGAAATGGATTATTACCCTGCATCAACAAAACCTAAACCCAGGATTGCAATGGCAGATTGAGCTAAAATGTTGTTGGTGACCCTGAATTCAAAATTGGATTTTTGGTTTTTGTTTGGGAATTCAGGAAATTCTGGCTTTTTTGCAAATATTTTTGTGAATCTTTTGCTTTTATTTCTGTAGAAATGGGGGGAAATTTTGGTGCACAAGAAGCTCTTCCCTGAGAGCAGCATGGTCTTATCTTGTGGCAGCTATCCAAAATCTGTGATTTTGGGGGTTTGGTTGCATAATACTCCGTATGTACATATGTTTTTGACCCGTATTTATTCAACCCGGCCGAAAGAAGTGACATATGGGCATATGGCCATATCATATGGGTATGGTCTCTAAGTAGGAAGCACGGAGTAATCCGGATCCGTAGCTTTTGTCCCATTTGAAGCATGAGTTGTACATAATTCGGGTCACTCCTATTTCGGTTCTGGTACAAGTTTGAGTCGGGTCTATTCGGGCGACAGATGGTCGGGTCGAGTTTTATTCAAGTCAAAATTCCGGGTCAAATATTTCAGTTTGGATTATATTGGGTTAGTCCATGTTGGATTTTTTTTGGGGGTTAGATCGATTTTCGTTAGATAAGGTCATAGTGTAGTAAACTAGCTAACATTTGGGGCTGGGCGATTCAGATTAATTCAAGTCGGTTATTTTGGTTTGGAATGATTCGGTTCGAGTCAACCCGAGTATCTGGGCATATCAGGTTAAATCAATTTCGTATCTGTTTCGATTTCGCTTTGAATCATTCTCTAGGAACTATTAATCGGATTCGGGTCAGCTTTGTCAGGTTCACTTACAATTCATTGTAATGACTATTAGAAAATTCAACATACTAAGAGTAAAGTACAACTTAGAAACATAACTACACAAGTGAGTAACCCAACAAGCAAAAAAAACTAACAACGTAACAAAAGGAAACAACAAGAAATCTTGACAACCAAAAAGAACAAATTCACTATGAGACATCCTCCTTGTAAATAAGACGTACATACAAGAATTTTCCCAAAACAAATTGCTTGAGACCACTCCTTATAAACAAAACAAAACTAAACAAAAGTAATGCAGATAGATGGAATTCGAGCACAAGTGTTGAATAACCGGGTTATTCCTCGATCTTAAGCCTTGCCAACTCAACTTAACTACGGAGTAATACGATGTTGTATTACTCCGTACTAATTATAGAAGATGAAAACAAGCAAATCATATACTTGATGAGGTTGTTTTTTCGCATATTAGATATGTGTGGCTACACACATATCAACTAAAAGACAAATAGTGAAAAGACAAAAAATGAAGTACCATTCATGTAAAAAAAAGTATCATTCTGTTAAAAAAAAGTACAATTTTCGTTTAAAAAAGTACCATTTAATTTCTTTTTTGTCATTTTTCCTATTTTGTCTTTTGCTATGATATGTATTTACAAGCGCAATTTAGAAGGTGGACCATAGTGCACATAGAGCATGGTGCACCTTAAGAACACTAGTATATAATTGAAAGAACATCTGGTTACGAGAAAAGAACATGAGTATTTTTTTTTAAATAAGTTTTTAATAAATAGTAAAATAATATATTATTTTTTATAACAAAAAAGTGAAATATTATATCGCATGTTCTTTTGCTGTAGTGTCATGTTCTATTGCTTATGCACATATGTTCTTTTGATGCACCATGATCTATGTGCACCACGGTCCATAGTCCACGGATTGATTTACAAGCACATATGTGATATCCAAATTAAAATACTTCTTCTATACTCGGTATCAAGCATCTCCACCAATAAACTCATTAACTGGGTGGCCGTTCCCCGTGCAGGGTTTGGGACGGTTGCGGCACCACGGTGTTACTCCATCATCAACATCGACGACGACAGTCTGTACGGCCTGCACCGCGGCCTTTTGTACGCCTCCAACTGCATCTTTCTTCTCTTGACAGCGGACTTGGATGGACACCATCATCATCATCATCATCAACATAATTACCAATATGATTGATGAACTTCTCTTAATCCTCATCATTATCAATTATGGAGTACTAACGTAATTACTAATGATAGAAGATGATGATTTAATTTTGTTGAATACTTGAGTGATGATCCCTCGTTTTATATACATAAAATTTCCGGTTGTTTTTATTTTTCCTTAGTGTAGAAAAATGTAAAATTAGTTGTCTTGTTGTGTCGTGCATATGAGTGCCTGAGTGGAACATTGATTATTAATCATTACACTTATTATTTGATTAATCTCATGTTTATATCTTCATGGTACATCACTACTACAAGTCTTTAAATGATCTTTGTTTAATTAATGTTTTGCTACTAATTATTATTATCATATTCGTGGAGTAGTGTATTTTTTTTTTATTGATTTGATGATGATTATTGTAGTTGTGGCCGGTACTTGTTAAACTACTACGTTATACGTACGTCCTTTCTTAATAGATTGTCCTATTTGACACTTTTTACAGTTTCTAATGCATGACTTAAAACGTAAATATATCTCTTTATCGACACGTGTCAAAAATATTAAATGTTGATATTCCAAAAATATACATTGAAACGAATCTGACCCAATATATTATTTCTAGCAAGATCTTGAAAGTTGATATTCCAAAAATATACTTTCTCCGTTCGTTTTCACTCGCAATGTTGGTCACATTCACACATGTCAATGCAAAACTTTGATCGTTAGATCTTTTATTATCTTTAAAGTAAAAACTATAGAGGTTGACATTTTAAAAATAAAACCTTGATCACTATTGACACGAATCTAACAAGGTCTCACTTAACTATGTTTAATCTTACCTTTAAATCATCCACAATAGTCAATGTAAGCGTAAAAAATTCAAATATAGACCCATTTTTTGTCAAATATTAGTTTCACTTAGAAAAATATTAATTTTCTTATGTCAAAAAAAAAAAAAAAAAAAAAAAAAAGAAAAATATAAATTTACGTAAAATACCATTTGAAAATTTACTAAACCACATGCCACATCTATACCTAACCACCTTCAACGTCGGTGGGTATGGTATACTTTCGAATTGTGAAAATGGTCTGATACTTGACCCGAAAGAAGTGGATATTGAATATAGATATCAAGATATGGATATGGTCTTGAGAATTCAGACCACAAATCAACAGTTCAAAATTACCAACAAACCCCCACTTCCAAACCACAAATTCCTCTCTTGTCTCTTTCACACTCAGCGCCAAAATCACCCAATTAACGGTCCCTAACAACCTCTCTCTCCTCTCTACTTGCACACTGAAAAATCTAGTAACACACGCCATGATCTCCAACACCTTGAATCCACTTTCACTCTCCTTCACTACAAACCCTAACCCCCAATTCCCCGCCAAAATCTGCAATTTCACTTCGCGAAATGTTTCATCCGACACCTCAATTCATACCAGCAACGATAATTTAAACCCTAGATTTTGCTGCAAACAGGGGAGAGTAACTGCGAACGCTTACGCAGTCAATGGAGGATTTGAGAGAGCGGGGAACAGAGAAGCGGAGGAGCAGCATCTGCAGCAGGAGAGAGAAAATTGGGAACGGAAGGTGAATTGTGAGGTTGAAGTGATTTCATGGCGAGAGCGTCAGATTAAGGCGGAGGTTAAAGTCAATGCCGATGTTGAATCAGTTTGGAATGCTCTTACTGATTATGAACGGCTTGCTGATTTTGTCCCTAATCTTGTTTGTAGGTAATATTCAATTTTTAATTTTTTTTGCAATAGCTTTTGTTGCTTTTAAACTTAATTGGAATTGTTTTTCTTTTTTTTGGCAAGAAATTGAATTGTTATTGTTAGTTTGTTTTGAGTATCAATGAAATTTGTGATATGTGTGCGTATGTGTAACCTCAAATGGCGAATATTGCGGAAATTGAAATTGAGGGAGTCAAGTATCTATTATCTATCTATTATCTATTACTAAAAGAGGACAACAGGAATGACACGTGTCAATTCCTGGTGCGATTTTTTCCCAACAAAAACCACTTTAAAAAAAAAGTGTATATGTTTTATTTTATTTTTATTCTCTACCTTTTTTATAAACTATTAATAAAATTTTGTTTATAAATTATGGCAATAATAGATACGACGTAATAATAGTTATTCTAAATTGGTAATATTTAAGTCAAATCTCTATATTAATAAAGGAAAATATATCACTCAATATTTTGGTCAAATTACCATATTAGCATTTTAAATATGCATATTAGATGAATAAATTTAAACGAGTATGTTAAAAATCTATTACTATATACTAAAAGAGACACCAGGAATGACACGTGTCAATTCCTGGTGTGATTTTTTTCCGCCAAAAACCACTTTCCCAAAAAAGTGTATCTGTTTTATTTTATTTTTATTCTCTACCTTTTTTTTTATAAACTACTCCTTATTTAATATTTATGTAGGGAAACAAATTTTAGTTTATAAATTATGGCAATAATAGATACGACGTAATAATAATATTCTAAAATGGTAATATTTTAGTCAAATCGCTATATTAATAATGGAAAATATATCACTCAATATTTTGGTCAAATTGTCATATTAGCTTTTTAAATATGCATATTAGATGAATAAATTTAAACGAGTATGTTAAAAATGTTATAACTATGCAGTAGTTTGGGAGATATTCAGTTAAATATTTTGTGAAAAAAATATCAAAATTCGTGCATGCACGGGATCTAATCTAGTGTTATAACTATGCAGTAGTTTGGGAGATATTCAGTTAAATATTTTGTGAAAAAAATGATCAAAATCCGTGCGTGCACGGGATCTAATCTAGTTTCGAGATTAAATTATAGCCATTGATATTTTACTCAGTGAATTGTTGAAAATGTAAAAGAAAAAGGCGAATTAATGTGTTTGGTGTATGGAGGGATCAATCGGATCATAGTTGATACATAAACTACATGAACTTGAATTAAACATGGCCGTGAACATACCCTTTAATTCGGGTTGGAGCAAAGTTTAAGTTCACAACTCATGGTGGATTTTCCCATATATTTAAAATTGAAGTCTATAAACTGTACTCCGTATTAGGGAAGGAATAAGGTATTAAAGGATACTGTAAACAAGGTGAAAGAAACTGATAAGTTAGCTAGTGGAACAAGTACTAGCTCCTTGTCCGCGATATTTTTGGACCTTCAGCACTTTTCACTTGGAAGTAGTGTGAATAATTTGGCCTCTTATAATACATCTTTTACATTTAAACCTGCGGATGCTTTTGTTTGATGGGTTATGGCTTACTTTAATGTCAGTGGAAGAATCCCTTGTCCACATCCTGGTAGACTATGGTTAGAGCAAAGAGGCCTCCAAAGGGCATTGTATTGGCATATTGAGGCTCGTGTTGTTTTGGATCTTCAAGAATTTCCCAAATCTGTAAGCTCCTAAACTTTGTATTGTATCTTTGTAGCAGTGATGGTAATTTTGAAATGTGCAGGGAGAATAGGGTAAGTAGACCTTGCTTGTTTAACTCTTCTCTTTTTAAGGCTCCTATTTTGAGGTTTTTGGGAAAAGTTTATGTGAGTTAGTAAAACATATAGGATTGAGCTTCTTCTCTGTTGCTTTCCATGGCTTGCTAACTCATGGGATATTTTGAGCTCATCAGAGCTGGTTTGGTGATAGTTCATGTTACTTCAGATGTTAGATATACAATCAACTGACAATGTTCAGGAACCTTTTTTGCGTGCTTGTTTTCCGATTTTCTTGTGTACCAGTGTCTTCATATCTGTAATGATAGGTCACATAGGAACCTGTTGTTTGTGACTAATTGAACAGTGTTCAGTGGCCGGTATTGTAACCACGTCAATTGTCATCCTTTACGTACTAACCATTTTCAGACTTACTTATAATTACTGATTTTGATGCAGTTAAATGACCGTGATGTTCACTTCTCCATGGTAGATGGAGATTTCAAAAAATTTGAAGGAAAATGGTCAGTGAAATCAAAGAGAAGGTATGTGTTCCCATTGAGGCTTTTTGGGTTTTTACCCTTACAATTGTAGTTCAGTCAGTAGAGTAGAAAGGCAACAATAATATTTTCTTTCGTGTATGCTGCAAATGTTCCAGGAAAAAGAAATATGAGTAATCTAGTGAAAACCATCATGATACAAGATTACAGAATAGAAACAAGATTTCACAAATGCCAACAACAGACAAAGAAATCGTGCTAATATATCATTCTCTTTAACTGCAGAAAATCTTGAAGTATCCTTGTGGCCTGTGAATTTTATTGGAAATGTGAAAACCTTGAGAAACTTACATTATCCTTGTACAATTTGTTGTTTTTTAACTTGAAATAGTGGCTATACTGAATTAGATTGTTTTGCTTGATTTTGAGAATCTGCAAATTTCAAGATTACTATTTGTTGACATTCTTTTGTATTACATAACTTCAGATCATCAACAACAACACTATCTTACGAGGTCAATGTCATACCAAAATTCAATTTTCCTGCCATCTTTTTAGAGAGGATTATTCGAACAGACCTCCCTGTGAATCTCCGAGCCTTAGCTAGCAGAGCTGAGAGCATTTTTGCAGGGAATCAGAAGATTCCTATCTCTATTAACTCGAAAACTGAAACGTCAGTTATTTCCGGCACCACAAGCTTGTCTGGTACTTTAAAGGAGAAGGAGACTCCTTCCAGTTCCAGCCTTGGGCCCTTGCCCCAGGCACCTTCTGAGTTGAATAGTACCTGGGGGATATATGGTAAAGTTTGTAGGATTGATAGACCCTGCTTGGTGGATGAGGTTCATCTTCGTAGATTTGATGGTCTATTGGTAATTACTTGACTATCACTATCTTCAACTGGTTTTCCTGGTGTAGAAAATATCACTGTTGACAAATGACAACAACTTATGTTTTGAAGGAAAACGGTGGTGTTCATCGCTGCGTTGTTGCTAGCATTACAGTAAAAGCTCCTGTTCGTGAAGTCTGGGATGTTTTAACTGCTTATGAAAGTCTTCCAGAGTAAGTAAAACCATTTTTGTTGCATGATTAGATTATTAGCTGGTCTCTTTTTTTCCAGCTTAGTTTGACATATCTAAATAATTTGCTTAATATTGTCCAATCTGCTCTACTTATATCAACTTGAACTTGAGATGGGAAACACTCAACCCTTATGAGTTGTGAAGCACACCGAAATGTTAATTGGATAAGTTTGTATTTTATATTATGCATACCTTTTCATAATATAGCTTGACTTAATCAACCCCTGGCAAAGGATTTTGTGTCAGCCAATTTCAAAAACTTCTTTGGCCAATCTGAATCTGAACCTGTTTTGGTTACCATGCAGACAAAACTAATACGAAGTACTCCATACATGTTTAGTTACACGATCTTTCCTTGTAGATCGATTCTCAAGGCAACCAGAAAGGAAACTATATTTAGCTTTAGATAAAAAAAACTTGACTTGTGGTTTTTGCTGCTTTGCATTAAGCTTCTGTCTCCTGATAAAGGTTACATTTTCTGCAGGATAGTTCCAAATTTGGCAATCAGCAAAATTCTATCTCGAGATAACAACAAAGTTCGCATCCTTCAGGTAAATACAGGACATGGTTCTCATACTAATTTGTTAGACAATCTTCTTATATCCATTGCATCATTTTACACCAACTCACTAACTGATTGTCGAAATTATATGTTCTCTCCGATGCCTATTAACCAGGGTTTAAAGCATGTTTGACTGCCACTAAACTAACTAAAGTTCTTATTACATATCTATTTGCAGGAAGGATGCAAGGGTCTATTATATATGGTACTCCATGCACGGGTTGTCATGAATTTATGTGAACAGCTCGAGCAAGAGATTAGCTTTGAACAGGTTGAGGGGGATTTTGACTCCTTTCACGGAAGATGGCAGTTTGAGCAGCTTGGCAACCATCACACACTGCTAAAATACTCTGTGGAGTCTAAAATGCGCCAAGATACCTTACTATCAGAAGCACTAATGGAAGAGGTAGGCTAAAAACTCAGCTTCAGTAATCTAATTAGCTTCATGCTCTTGTGTCAACATTGTTATTGTAGTGCTTACACTTGGATATTGCTGTCATTTTGGCTGGAAGAGATAAAAACAATCTTTTATGAATATATAGGTTATATATGAAGATCTTCCGTCAAACTTGTGTGCTATTCGAGACTATATCGAGAATAGGACGGGAACAAGTTCTGATGAATATGATGAACCATCAGTTGAGCAGCAGAAATATAAAACTTGTGAAGAAGAACCTTGTGCACCATCAAATGAAGGCAGTAGTGATCAGAGGACTGCGGAAAGTAAGTCAAGCAGAATCAGTTCAAGTCCCATAAAACAAAGGCCTAGAGTCCCTGGCTTGCAACGGGATATTGAAGTATTGAAGTCTGAGATCCTGAAATTTGTTTGTGAGCATGGGCAGGAAGGATTCATGCCCATGCGGAAACAACTCCGTTCTAATGGTAGGGTTGACATTGAGAAGGCAATCAACCGGATGGGCGGTTTTAGGAGGATTGCAACGTTGATGAATCTTTCCCTTGCTTACAAACACCGGAAACCCAAAGGTTATTGGGACAATCTTGAAAATTTGCAGGATGAGGTAAGTTTCTAGCATTCTGCTCAGATTTTTTTGTTATATCCCCAATTTTTGCTCATCTTCAGCAAGAAAAAAGACCATTCTGTGATTGTTTAGTGTCTTAGAACTTAAAAGTATCTATTCTTTATCCGTTTCAGATTCATCGATTTCAAAAGAACTGGGGGATGGATCCATCATATATGCCCAGCAGAAAAGCATTTGAACGTGCAGGTCAACAATTATTTCTTGATTACTTTGATTTAGTTTTTGCTTTAAGATCTGAGATAAACTGAGATTTTTTTCTTCATCTTGCAGGACGATATGACATTGCCCGTGCCCTTGAAAAATGGGGTGGCTTACATGAAGTATCCCGACTTCTATTACTCAAATTGAGGCACCCTAAGAGACAGCAGGCAAGTCTTTCAAGTAACAAGAATGATGATGATGCTTCATCTGGTAGTGTAAAAGCTGAAGAAAATACAGTATGTAAACCTTACTTATCTCTAGATACTCAGGAATGGCTTACAAAACTGAATGATTTAGACATAACTTTGGTCAAATAAATATAAGAATACTACATATATTTCTGGTATCATGGAATATCTAAGAGTCTTAAACAAAACAAAAATATAAAATCTCTACTGGGTAAACGAATTAGCAAGAAAAGAGGTTATTATTTCTTCAAGATCATCTTTGCTGCAGCGAAACTTTTTGATCTATAATTTCCAAGCCTGACCTTTCTGTTATTGGACACCTTCACTCCACCTTTTCCCCCATGAATCTTCGGCCACCAAGGTAATTTTGTCCCCTCCTTTTTACCCCCATGACGTCCACTTTCAAGCCCCTTAATACCATTCTTCACTTGTTTAGGTTTCTTAGTATGCTTCATATGCTTCATTAGCCCACCTACAAGTGCATGAAAGTGCCCTCCTTGTTGCTTCCTTTTCACCAGAGTCTTGATCTCAGATTTTCTTGGCTCGTCAAACTTTATTTTCTGACGATTATTGGCACTTTTCGTGAGATGTAACATCTCCCCGAATCGTTTCAAAAATGATCTAGCATGACGCGGATCAGGCTCATCCTTATAATGATGGTGGTGGTGGTGGTGGTGATGGTGAAATATCATCCCTAGCTTCCTCCCGAGTCTCCTCAATCTCCCTTTCCTTTTTCCTCGTTCCTTTTGTGGGTCCCACTTATGGAGTCGCGCTGAACTCATCTGGCTTGATGAACCTGCATCTGAGTATTCATTTTGACTGTCGTAGTAGGAATCATAACCTGAAGCAGCACTCTCAGTGACTTCAGACCGTTTCATCCTCGATGACTGGCCTACTGTCTCATGCAGTGGCTCACTTTCATCATTTTCATAACTATCATATACAGATGATTCGTAGCTACCACTTGAAGAAGATGGTGAGCCACTTTGCTGAGTTGTCGCACTAGAAGAAGTGCACGAACTCCAGCTAGTCTCCTCTGAGATATGATCATGAGGTCCAGACTTGCTGTGCAAAGTTCCCTTCATATTCTTCCTGATAAGTGTATTCCTGTTTGAAGAATCTCTAAACCTGGTCACCTTAGATGATTGGCCCATTTCTTCCGCGATTCTTCCACTTGTATGGCTCTGACTCCATTTCTGACGAGAAGAACGCGTATTACTTGCTCTGGAAGGTCTCATGGAATTTGTGGACCCCACATATGGCCTCAACGTCGCTTCTCTCTCAATAGCCTCTCCACGAAAGGGTTGACGTGGCATGACCCTCAAACCTTGTGTGCGTTCCGAGGCATGACTTGCAAAAGATCCATTCCTACTCATACCTTTACGTAACTCAGGTCTACCAAACACTGCCTTAAACTTAGGCTCGGAAACCTGGCTGATCGACTGAACATTTGAATTCTTCTCAAACGGCAAGTTCTTCATTCTATCATCACTCTGAGCTGATACCCACTCTGACGGTTTATCAACTATTCTCTGAGTCGTGTTCACCTTCGAGCATTTAGTCTCATTTCTCCTGGAATCAACATTTCCTTGCGAATAAACCATTTGTTGTTGCATACCGTCACCATTGCCTACATAACCAACATTCCTGCTCCGTTTGACCTGGGAAGGAACCGAAGGGTTGCACATTATAGTTTCACCAAATGCAGCCGACTTGTCAATGAGGCGTAGCTCATTTGTGTTGTTCACCCTGTCTTTTTCGTTTCCTGTAGGATTTACTGAACTTGAAACATCATGATCAGATTTGACCATCTTTTGAAGTGATGGAATAAGAGACTCAATTCTGCTAATTGCATCCTCAATCGCCTTTGAAAAATCAACAACTTCTTCTTCCCTCTCATTTCCAATGTTATTTCCATCTAAAGCAAGTAAACCAGCATTGCTCGTGTTCCTTCTAATTCCAGACGGTGATTTCCTTGGTACTTGACAATGGTTCTTAGCAAGAACGGAAGGCTGTTTAGATTCAGACCCTTGAACAGACTTATTATTCACCCCAGTACTCTGGAAAGTAAAGTTTTGTGGCCAACTTACAAAATGATTATCTCGCTTTAGCGATGGAGTTATTTCACTGAGGCCTAGATTAATCTGGTTAGTAGCAGCAACCAACTGCTGAAAACTAGGTTGTTCACAGGTTCTGCGGCGTTTCCTTCTGATTTGTGGCTCATTAAGGGAACTGCTTAGTTCTGACAGAGAGGGAAATGTATTCTGTCGATTTAACTTTGGAGTTAACTCTTTGTCCTGCAAAAAGGTCGGGCTATGCTGCACTGTTTGTTTGGCAGGCGGAACTGCAATTGTACTGGATTCAGCAACCATCCTCTGTGATGTTCAAAAAAAAACAACAGAAACAGTTAAATTGCTGAGTTCTATCCACCTAATTTACACTTACTTTTCCTGAACTTATTAAAATTTATTACAACTTATTTTAGTTACAAGTTGAACTTGGATAGCTCTTATTTTTCCTGAAATTATCCTATTTGAACTTAACTCAAGTTATTTTTCCTAAAATAAGTGGAAATAAGGTGAACAAAACAGAAACAGAGCCGTAGATTATATCTGATAATACAATGGATTTAACAACGAAAACCATGTATAGCCTGTGACAATAATCCAGGAGAAGGAAGAAACGAAAGACATTATACCTCTGTATATAATTCAAAAACCCTATCAGCAGTAGCATCAAGCATGCTTAGAAAGTGTCGTGTATCTTCATCCGACTGTTAAGGCAAAAGAAAAGGTAATAAAATTTCAATAATCTTCTACGGAGTACTGCATTTCAACTACCAGTATACGATTATATGTATCTGATCATGCATAAACTACACCTGTTGACATTTTTTAATGAAAAATGGAGGCCATTTCTTGATCGAATCAAGTTAAAGAAACAACACTATGACTATCAGTAACTTGCTGCTTATCAGAAAGTGACCAAGATAACCTGAACTAGCCTTTCAGACAACAGCAGTATCGAAAAATCTGGTAGTACCAATTACATTGAAGCACACAGACATTAAGATAACCGGCATTTAAGTATCATGATGAATACAGATTGAATGAATGTACAACAGATCACGACAGAGCCTTCGACAGTTCATTATTACAGGCAGCAAATTTCATTGTTAACATTAAAAAAAAACAATATGGTTTGATCACCAGACCACAATACAAACATAACCACACCCATGTAGGCAGCGTTACACCCGCTGTTACCGAATTTGTGGTAAGAGAATGGTTACTGTAACGCGATTTGTGGTACCCAATTTACATGTTTTGTACCACAGTTTGCGTGGTTTAGCGAACTAGGTAACACTGATGTCTGATGATAACCCCGAATTACAAGACCACATATGAAACTACCAATCAAAGTTCAACATAAAATAGACATACAAACCCAATTGTGAAAAATGCTAATGACATAATCACGTACAAATAAGAAGCTTACATTGTGAGAATTCGCATTGTCCTCAAAATAGCCTCCCATTTTTCTCTGTGAAAAAAATACAGCAACGGTAATGAAATTGTTAGATAGACATTATCAAAATGCAAACTTTAATACTTTAAACTAAAAAACAATCAAAATAAGAAAGTAAATAAAAGAACCAACCTTTACTTTTTTTCCAATAATAAGTTAGTAACCATATAATTGAAATGCCCAGAAAACTGTAAGAACAGTGTTGGTTCAAAAAATTTATCAGAGTCTGGAAGCGCAGGGGTAGGCGGCCGAGTCGGCGGATGGATAGAGGCTTGCAGCGGCGAAGCAGTGTAGATTGAAATTTCTGAGGATTTCTCCGATGACGGAAATTGTATAAAAAAAGAAATAGTTTTCAATCTGAAATTGTTTCTCTCTCTTCGGGGATGAAAAAGAAATGCAGTGATCAGGTTAAGGGGCAATGGCGGTTAGGCGGGGGAAGAGCAACCCGCGCTAATTAAATTTTTGGTAGGCCTGTGATTTTTTTTTTTTTTTTTTTTTTTTTTGGAGTGATGAAGGCACGCTAACAATTGAAAATGAAATAATACTACGGAATGGACTATATACTTCGTATTAATTAGCTCGATCTGAATTAGGGGGCAAGATCCATAGGATAGGATAAGGGGTTTGGGTTATATATGTAGTCTATATATTTACTATACTAAAAGAGAGGAAATCAATGTGGTGATGACAAATGTCATTCATTAATTCGCCTCCATTTTAAATTTAAAAGGTAATTAAAATTACTAATATAAAATTATAAATTTAAGTGGTCTTATTTAAGGAAAAATACACATTAGAGAATATATTATTGCTTTCCATTGTAATCTTAAAAATTCTATTGATAATAAGCATCCTAAAAATACTAAATAAAAATAGAAGATGTAAAAAATATACATGAGTAAATATTCTATTCTCGTGCGGCTTATGTAAACGTTAAGTAAATATGGTGCACTAAGGAAATCACCATTTATAATGAATAATAGAAATAAAAATATTTTAACTAGGTTGTCTAAAACATATTTTATTTAAAATATTTTAACATCTCTTAGCATGTATTGAACTTAAATTTACTAATGAATAATTGCATATATTGTCAATTTTTATTTAAAATATGAGTCTTATATTGAATGCGGATATGTATAACGAATATTTACCTTTGCTTTAATATTCGAAGTAGCATTTATCAATGTTGTGTAAAATATGCTTATTGAAAGGGAAAAAAAATTGTTTAATAACTTTGTATTTTTTCTTTCTTGAATTTTAAATTTCTACGTATCCTTTTATTTAATAGTTCCTTAATCTTTTAAATGAAAAATAATTTTAAGAGTTTTATAGTTTTATTTTATATTATTAGTTTATTTGTATTTGATTATTTAATGGGTAATATATTTGTCTTTATTTTACATTGTAATCTAATGAAAAATCTTTGCACGGAATTTTGGATAATGAAATCGATGTGGGGATATGTCGCTCTCTGATTTGTTGCTCTTATACTTGATTCTATAAAAGAAATTCCACTATCACTCTGCATGTCTATTTTCCTATTAAATTATAATATACAAGATTACAATAACTTATTGCATAAAACTTTGTGAAAAGACTATTGCACTGATTAAATTTGGAAGGAGAGGGTACATATTATAATGTTTTGTTTATTTACTCAATTTATTATAATAAGACATTGGGATTGTAGAAGATTCTGTAGTAGAATTTTAAAAATTCAAAACTCTCTTACCAAAAAAAAAAAATGTTAGTCCAGGGGTGGGTGTGAGGCGAGTGTGGATACACAGGTCGGTGATAGATCGAGGATGAGTTTTATTTTTTACCCTTTAATAAGAAGATTGGTAGGGGTGAGTATCTTTCCTATTGTGAGTGACAGGGATATGGATGAGAATTTTAGACGAATACGAGTGCGGGGACACCGACCAGCCTCAAAGTCATGACTAGATGAATAAAGAAAATAGTGGAGTAGGTGTTAAGTGATCTGGTAATGATGTAAATATAAAATGATTAAACAGGTGTGAGTGTGTGACTATCGAAGTGAAAGGTGGATGAGAATAACAATATGATTGACACATGTGTTGAATGGATGAAAATAATTTTGTTTATGTACCCTTATTTGTTTTTCCTTTTTTAATAAATAAGACACCGAATGGGGTTATAACACATTTATCCATCATTAATTTTAATTGGGGGATTATCTATAAGGTTCATGTGTCCAAATTATAGTGTAATCAGACAATCAAATTGTGAAAGGAGTTTTAAAATTAAAAACTCTCTTACCAAAAACTAATGTCAGGTCCAACCATCTAGGGAAAGGTTTGACACATGTGATGAATGGAGATGAAAATAATTTTATCTATGTACCCTTATTTGTTTTCTATTTTTAATAAACAAGACACCAAATGGGGCAATAACAAATTTATCCACCATTAGTTTTAAATAGGAGAATATTTTTAAGCTATATGTGTCCAAAGTATAATCTGATCAGACAACCAAATTGTCAAATACTCTAAAATAGAGTTTTTTTAAAAAAAAAATCTCTTACTAGAAAATAATTTCGGGTCCAACCTTCTTGGGCTAAGTTTGACACATTTGATGAGTGAGAATGAAAATAATTTTGTCTATGTACCTTTATTTGTTTTCTGTTTTTAATAAATAAGACACCAAATGAGGCAATAACAAATTTATCCATAATTAGTTTTAATTAGGAAAATATTTATAAGTTATATGTGTCCAAAATATAATGTAATCGGACAAACAAATTGTCAAATGCTTTTAAAGTTTTTAAAGTCAAAACTTTCCTATCAAAAAATAATGACGAGTTCAGTTGTTTAGGGCTTGACTTAAGGCGGGTGTGGATACACAAACGAGTGATGAAGTAGGGTTAATCCGTCCGCGAGGCAGAGATTGAGATGGGAATGAGTATCATACATATTGTGGTGACGAGCATTGAGATGAGAATTTTAGGAAGGTATGGGTGTTGAGGGACCAACCCACCCCACTTCGAGGTTATCTCTAGCTAAATAAGGTATATGGTGGGGTGGGTGTTAAGTGACCGGGTAATGATGTAGATGGTAGGGGAGTATTAAGTGGGTGTGACTATCGAAGTAAAGAGCGGATGAGAATAAATTTATGTTTGACATGGGTTATGAAAGGGGTAGAACGTAAGTTTATCTATGTACCCTTATTTTATTTTGAATTTGTTAAATAAATAAGACAAGCTAGGAATGAGGTAGTAACATATTTATTCATCATTAGGTTCAATAATAAGATTATCTATAAGCTCTATTTTGATGATAATTGTCTATAGCTATAGTTTAGTAAAAGTTTATATGCAAATTTGATATTCATATCATAAATCGTGCATCGCACGGGTATTATACTAGTTAAGAAACTAAAGCAATGTATTATAAATTTATAACCCATTGGGATACGGTTCTGTTCTGTTTCACTTTTCTTGACTTATTTCAAACAAATTAAGTTTAGACAAGTTCACATAATTCAGTTAAATTCAGATAATATAATTTCAGGAAGAATATGTTTTTGTCAGACATTTTCACACACATATAAGTTTATTTCTGATAAAATAAGTTCAAATAATATAAATTCAGACAAAATAAGTCGAACAGAATGGAGCTGTAGTTAAGAAACTAAATTAACTAGTTTTAACTATGTGCAATGCACTGCTTGTTTTGCTTTTAAGGGGACTTTTAAAAATGATTAAAAAGAAAAATGCAAGTAGCTAATCTTTGTAAGAACTATCAAAAATAGTATTCAGAAGAAAGATTTCAAACATACACAAAGATTAAAAATAAAAGGTGGGTGCAATGATTGTTTTTACTTACCCTATGAATTACAAAATGCAATAGTAACATAACCTTAATATAGACATATTTAAACAGAAAAAAGAACTCATTATTGATTTACTCAGAATTTCAGTTGATTAGATAGGGTCCTTATTTAAATTATCAACAAAATTTTTTAACCTGAAGCACTAGGGTGTAGCTTATCAATACCAGGCGATCCAGCAAGGGGTTCGTTTTTTCGCATATCTGATATGTGTGGAAACACACATATCAACTAAAAGACAAATAGCTAAAAGACAAAAAAGGAAGTACCATTCATGTAAATAAAGTATCATTCTGTAAAAAAAGTATCATTCTGTAAAAAAAAAGTACCATTTGTGTTTAAAAAAGTACCATTTAATTATTTTTTTGTCCTTTTTCCTATTTTGTCTTTTATTCTGATATGTATTTCCCCATACATATCTGATATGTATTTGTACTTCCTCATCCAGCAAGATAGATTGATAGAACTGAAGAAGTGCTTGATAAATCAATACCTAGTATTTAAAAATTCAAACCACTCATGACATGGTGACATTTGGCATATCCTCCCTTTGTTCCTCTATCTATTTTTAAAATCCACTTATGACACTTGGCACCCTCCTTTCCTTTTTTATATAAAAAAATAAATAAAAACTTTATGATTCTACAAAGATTTATGAAAAATGCTTCACCTTCATTATCTTTTTAACTTCCTTCAACCTTCAAAATCAATGACAAAGTTAATTCATACGGTTTCATTCAAATTCGTTCATTCCTTCATTGAAAGGTTTTTAGTAATTTTAAAATCATTAATTAATTAACTAATAAATTTATAAATGGATGAATTTGAAAAGGTGGGAGTTTATGGATATAATTAGTTTTTATACCCACAATCAATTTTCATTCGGGTTCCTCTACTGCAACAATCTTAATTTTCTGTTCATAATCTTTTTCCAAGAAATTTACAAGTTGGGTGCATTTTGTCTTCCAATCTAAAATTGTTCGAAATCGGTGCAAGGGTTCTCTTAATTGATTAATTCTACAAAGATTTATGGAAAATATTTCACCTTCATTATCTCTCTAACTTCCTTCAACCTAGCTTCAAAATCAATGACAAAGTTAATTCATACGGTTTCATTCAAATTCATTTATTCCTTCATTGAAAGGTTTTTAGTAATTTTTAAATCATTAATTAATTAACTAATCAATTTATAAATGGATGAATTTGAAAAGGTAGGAGTTTATGGATATAATTAGTTTTTATTCCCACAGCCAATTTTCTTTTGGGTTCCTCCATTGCAACAATCTTAATCTTCTGTTCATAATTTTTTCCCAAGAAATTTACAAGCTCGGTGCATTAAATCTAAAATTGTTCGAAATCGGTGCAAGGGTTCTCTTAATTGATTTTATATAATCTTATTTTAGTTGAGGTAAATTTGTCTTCCCTATATTTATCTTTTTTTAATTCATTTTAGGCATAATGATATATTTCGCTTTAATTTGTTTCTAGATTCATGCTATCTACCAATTTTTGCTATGGTTCTAATTTGAATTAAGGTTTTTAGTTTATTCTTTGACCTGTTAGTTTAGATTCTTTCACGAACAATAATAGTGTTGTGAACATTTCTTGAAAAAGATAAATTAAAGCTAAGGACTTTGTTGAGTTCGTTTGCAAGTTTGTTGTTTTCCTACTATGATCTTTCTAATTATCAAGTAGTAGTTATTAAAGCCACTAAAGTATTATTTCTGAATTTTGTTCAATTGAGTTCAATATCATGTTCAGCTAAATTTGGGAAATCCATGACAATTGGCATATTTGATGGTGAAGGAGATAATTTGTTTGGACGGGATGAATTATACAAATTTGATTCTCATTAATGGATACACGGTGAGTAACATGAACATAATAAAGCTAATGACTCGAGGTGGTGAAAATTATTAGGTGCAACCAAGGGTATTTTTATGTTCTACGAGATGGGAATGTCATTTGTCCTTAATATTAATACGACTTTAAGTGGTCAGTAATGATGTCATGAAAGTTATTTAGAGTCTACATTTCGTTCAAGCATTTCATCGAACATTTTATGGACATGATGTAAACAACCATTTTAAGCGTAAAAGTGAAATACATAGAGTGACGTTAAGAAGCTGGAATATAAGCCGAATTTTACGACATTGAGAAAAGGACAATATAACCTCTTTTAGAGATTTCAGGTGCATCTAAATTCTAATGGCAAAAGCAAGATTTTACAGCAGGTGGGAAATAGGAGCATCAACTTCTTTTTGTGACCAAAACGTCACATTTTTCATTTACGATTTTATGGTTTATGATATACGAAGTATTTAGTTTTAATTCGAGACATGGGAGATGCTCTATTGGCATAATAATTATGTAATATACGTAGTAGCATGTATGATTAACTATGTTTTCATCATACTATATAAAAAAAACTATGTTTTCATCAATGGTAAATATATGAATGTGAAGATTAATAATGAAGTGTGCGAAAGAAAGGAAAATGCAACCACAAAAAAACACATAAAAGGAGTTCATTTCGTTTAAAAAAAAAATCTTCTTCCTATCATCTCCTACTCCTATATATATACCTTCCCTATCATCTCCTACTCCTGGTGGCGAATCTTCGACAATTTAAGTAGGGGGCAATACAAGAATTAAGTACTATGTCAAAAAGAATACTTCGTACTTCTTTTGACTTAATTCTTGGACATTAGTATTCCATGGGAATTAACATGTAAATTTTGACTTACCAAGGGGTAGGTAGGTAAGACACTTCCCACGTCCATGGGAATTTCAACTTCCCAAGCAAGTTTCAAATTCCCCCTTGCTCCCATTTCATGTCAATTATTAAACAACTTATCATATACTCCGTATGCACTTAATTCCTACGAACTCACACTTTCCCCCTTTACTTGCTTGCAACCAAACATCTCTATTACACACTAATTGTATACTTATAAACACCATAAAAAATTGATATTTCTTAAATGCATATTGAGAAGAATACAACAAGATCATGTCTATGCTTTTCCTTTACGTGTAAATCACGACGAATAATCAAAGTGAAGTTTGTGAATAGTGCTAAACTTCAAATTATAACAATTTTTTAAGGTAAGTAATTACTATGGCATTTTTAATTTTATTTTTGAAGCTAGAGGACTTCTTGAGAAATTTTATGTTATTTTAAGAACCACCAGAGAATTTTCTCCCCTCTACAAAAAAAACCAGCCAAATACAATTAACTTCAACATCCAATCCATTTCATTAAATATCTGAATTATTTCTTCCATTTTTATTTAGATGATACATTTATTTTGACACAAGAATTAAGAAAAGGAGAAAGAGAGAGTCAAAAAACAAATATGTCTCTTAATTACCCACTACCCACCACCTACCCTTCTTTAATACTTTGTAATAGGTAAATAAAGATAAAAATAAGAAACATATACTCATGTTAAAAGTTACTATAAAAATAAACGTGTAAACTTTTAAAAAAATCTAAAAACAAAAATATGTCAACTAAAAATCATAAAGTATAACATTATACAAAATACTTCGTACTTCTGACATTTAAACGAGTCAAATCCGAACTATTCACGAGTGGGTTACTCCTTAGTCCTTAGGTGGTTCACACCCTTGTAGCACACAAAATATCTTCCCAATTATTTTTCACAATTGGTAAGATATCCTTATTAAATTGATTTGATACCTACAACAAATTACAAATACAATAAAAAATATTGCCTATGGCCTCAGAAATAAGGAAATATTCCCCCTAAAAAGGTAAAAATAAAAAATCGCAATTACCAAAACCATATTATAACACCAAATCACAGAAATCAAGAACACAAGAGAATCCCAAACCAAATGGCAATCTACCTTGGGTGCGTTACTGTGACCTAATAAGAAAAACAACTACCCAAAAGGAGCAATTTCAGGAGACTTTAATTTTTCACCCCATTATTTATTTCCAATTTTCCAATTAAATAAATAAATTCACCAAACTCCTACATCACTCCTCCTCCTTCTCCCCTGCTTTCTTTCTCTCTCTTCTAGTTTCTCTCTCAAAATCAACAACAATGGTGAAGAGGAAGGGAAGAAACAACAGCAGCAACCATCAGAAGAAGAAGAAGGAAAAAGTTGAAGTACAAGAAATAGATGCAGAAGTTGAGTCTGAAGATTACTGCTTTGTTTGCAAAGATGGTGGTCTTTTGATGGTTTGTGATTACAAGTATGATTCTTTTTCCACTAATTTTGTTTGCTAATTTTTGTTATTGATTACTAATTACTGCTCCATTGTACACTAAACCAACGAGGTCTTAGCCTAAGTTACATGTTCGAATCCCCTCCCCTATTAAAATGTAGCATCTTTCTGGGGTTTTCTGGGATACTTATTATTCTTGTTATTAAAGTTTGTGGGAAAATGTAGCATCTTTTTTATGATATTTTGTTTCTGGGTATTGTTCAAATTGCTAGTTTCTTCAAGGATGTTATGTTTTCAGTGTTGTTCTTCAATTTGCTAGCTTTTTTTAGTGATGTTTTTTTGTTTATAGGTTATTGATTTCTGTCAATTAATGTGAAATTAAGGGTTTAATCACTTTTGTACCTTTGTCATGCTTCTTTGATTAATTAATTAATTAATGGTGAAAAGTTTTAACCTTTTTTCACTGTGATTTCACAAGTAGGTGAAGCAATTGAATCAGTCTTACCCCCACAATAAATAATCAAATAAAATAAAAATGTTGTGAATGATTTTCACTAGGAAAGAAAATAGGGGAAAAGAATCTATTTTCCTTGAACTAATCATTGGTGTATATAGACCCATAAAGGGCAATAGCCAATAACCAATAAAACATTGATGTAGACGGGTTCGATCCCAGTACTAGTTAAGACTTTACCAAACTAAGCTAGATGACGCCCACACAGAATGTGGTAAGATTTTCTGGTTGATTATTCCTTAAGAGTCAAAGAGACTAGTTTGGTTCGGTTGACCCACATCCAAAATAAATTAATAAAAAAGGAAAAGGAAAAAGAAAGAGAAAAAGGGGGAAGATGAATTATTAAAGGGGGGCCTTGAAATTGTGGAGGCTGGGGTTGGTTGCAATTGCACGTGCATTGCAGGTGGCATTAATTTATACACTTTCTTTTCCCCACATACTCCCCCTAGTTAAAAGTGTTTACAAGATCCTTTTGTTTTCTGGGTTTAACTGCAGCTTCTGCAATTCTGCAATAAGTTAATACCACCTGCAAGTCACGTGCAACTAATCCCTTTCCCTATCTAATGTCACTTGGAAGTTGGAACTTGGAGTTGACAACTAATACTTCTGCAATGGAAGTAAACTAAAGTGGACAATATTTAAGGGACAACCATTTTTCTAGAACGTAAGACAATCTTTAAGGGATGGAGTGAGTAGCACATTGACAAATGTTGGTGATGATTGAATGATCAACGTAACGAATGTTTTCTTGCAAGATTGAACATTTCAGTCTTATTATGTAAGAAGTGTTACTTATGTTATAAGTAATTTTTTTGTTTTGCTTTGATCCTTTTGTGGGAGTATCTATCTTAAGTAACTAAGTTGAAATCTTCAACTCTTTAGAATACAGAATACTGCAGATGCATAATTGTGTAGATTTCCTTAGCCTCATTTTAGATTTTTTTTTTTTTTTTTGTCTTTCAAAATGATAAATTGACAGTGACAAATTATCTTTGAAGGATAACTAATAATGACCTTGTTTGCTGTTTACTAGTCTCTAGAATGTGTAATGTCTTGCTTGACTTGTAGGAGGGTAAAAGGTGTGACCTTGTTTTGAGCTTATCTTTCGCTGTCACGCCTGCTAAGTTTCTTATCTTATAAGTGGTTTGATTATGCAGGGGTTGTGTGAAATCTTATCACCCTGAATGTGTGGGTAAGGAAGAATCAACTGAAGATGCTGATGATCAATGGATTTGTGGTAAGTTTGTCTACAAATTTCACACAATGTTGTGCCATTAATTATGTTATCTTAGGGTTCAATTTCTTCATCTTAAACATCAGCTTTACATATGTTTTTGCACCCATGTCCATCTTTAGTTATTGCTGAATGCTGGTGTTGCATTCGTCTTATGCATTTTCCTTTCAATCAAACTGAATTTGGTACACCCTATGTCACCGCGTCTCATTTAAAAAAAAAAATACCACTTTCGACTTTTCAGGAAGTTTAAGAAAGATCATTTGATTTCTATCTTAAGTGGTGTTACACTAGTAATGCCCTTCACATCTATTTTAAGATTTTATGATGTTTAAATAGTAAGGCTAGGAGTTGCTGAACAAAGGTAGCATGCAAAGTTAAACATAATTAATCACTTCTTGTAAGTGGTCGCTATTTTGGGACATCACAAATCGAAGGAGTGGACTTTTTCACGGGGCAGAGGGAACTTCTGAGTATGCCAATTAGCAGGGAATGCACAGATACATATTTTCATGCATAACAGTAAGCTTATGCTTCTATATTCTTTGAGAATTTCGACCTTTTGACACTTTTTTGGCCTTCGATAAGATCAAGTTGAAGACTTCTTTCCAGTTAACAGTTTGATGTGCCATGGTGCACGGCACCCGATATTCCTGAAATAAATTTAGATATAGTTAATAGACCTTAAGGTTGGGACATATTCTTCCTTCCTAGTAATAAATTTATAATATCTTATTCTGTTCGTCTCTATTATTGTACGTTCTTACATTGTAAGAAAGCACATGCAAGTTGACTTGACTACTGATGAGTGCTTTCTTTCAGACTGGCATCATTGTCTTGTTTGCAAAAGAAGTTCGAAGTATCAGTGTTTCTGCTGTAAGAATGCTGTTTGCGGAAGCTGCTTCAAGCGCGCTCAATTTGCAAAAACTGTACGCAATAAAGGTTTCTGCAATGACTGCCTTAAACTTGCATTACTCGGAGAGGAAGGCGTGGATATTGACTCAGATGGGGTATGGGCCAATTTCTAAAATGTGCTGTATGAAATGTATAGTTTGATTTATATCTTGTTTAAATCTCTAATACTTGCAGGTTTTGTTCAAACATCTATTAGTAAGTTGCTAAGCTATAACTTGAGTTTTGGACACATCTGTTGGGGTGAAAAATGGGGACGCCCTTGGTCCTACTAGTTGCCAGTATTCTTTCACCAACCAGGTGCCTATCATGGTCACCTGGTGTACGGCAATTGATGTGGACACGGTTATACTCCGAAAACATTAGGTTATCCATGACATGACAGTCCTCTTCCAATTTTCTTACACATATCAATTGACTAGTGACTTTTTATTATATTTCTATTTTAAAAGATGAGTGAATCATTGCATAACTTGTGAATTGAGAGTGCATGCTAGTAAAACAGTTTGTGCTGTCTGCTTTATTTTTTATTTTTTCCTGGATTGATGTTATACAATCTCATGGACTTTCTTATTGATTCTGTACAATGTCATGCACACATTTAAATGTATCATCATCTACAACTAAAATGTACCGAGTAACTGTTATCCTTTGCAACTCTCTTTCGTAGATTTTTTTTCCAACATTGATTTGTCATGCTAATCATTTAGTGACATCAGAATGATCATCTTATGTTACTGAGTTTTTCATACAGTTGTTTTCTGCTTTACCTAAATTGCACCAGATGTAAATGCACCGACAACCAACATGGTCACCCCCCCCCCCCCCCCCCCTCTCTGCTTTTGTTTTGCTTGTTATTAGTGCTGCCTTGCCTTCCATAAAACTCACCACTTGATTATACAAGGATATAATAGAACAATTGTCTTAACCTGACCACCCAATTTTCTGATTTGTTTAATTTGCTTTGTTTTAGACTTCTATTATTCTTTCTTGGCGGCTCGTCTGTGCCTCTTTTTCAACTTTTGTTTCCATTGTTGATCACTATCAACATGATCTTCTTGTTGTAGCTTTCAGAAATTGGCAAAGCTGTCACCAGTGACTCTGTGACGGCCTTTCACCAATAGAGTGAACAAAAGAAAATGTTTTTTCCATGATCTAAGACCAATGGGGATCATTGTCCAATTCTATGGCCTATCTTATGTCTTTTCACCTCTGGTTCATATCCTGCATTCACCACTAACATGAGATAATTTGTTTTAAATTGATGAGATGTCAAAATCAAGAGAGAGTTTAACGAGTCTTATCTTGTGCTCTTCCTGCATACAGAAGATTTTGAGTTTGGACTGAAGCTCAATACTTCAAGCACAAGGCATCATGCATGTGGATAACTAATAATGGACTAGCCATCTGTATTGGAATGATTTTAAGACGCTTAATAGCCTTATATCTGGCTTTTAGTTTACAATGGACTAAAGTTAAATGGCCCATTCAGCTTCCTGTGCTTCTTATTTATTCTAAAGAAGTATGTGGTTGTTTATCAGATTATAGATCACTTGGAAAAATACCTTTCTGTTTTCACAGGGTATGGCTGCATACATACAACTCCCCTTACTATAACCAGGACATCAGCCTAATTAGTGGCATTGATTTCATGTTAATATCGACGAATTGACGATGTCTATAGCACTGAGTAATCTCTATGTGATTTGGGGGAGGCAAAATTGTAAAAGTTCATCATTTTATTTTAATAACTTTTCTTTGTAGATGGTAGTGTTGTTCGCGAGATTAAGTACTCTCAGACTAGCGGTTGGTTGTGTTAGATTTTTTTTTCCTGAAATGTCTTTTGGAGATTTGATGGAAAAATTTCAGATCCTCATATTCTTAAATGGTGCCTCCTATGCCCTTAATTATTTTGCTTTTGTTGTTGTTGTTGTTGTTGTTGTTGTTGTTGTTGTTGTTGTTTTACTTGAATGTGTCCTGTATCTTCAGTTTATACCTTGATTTGTTTTCAAAATCTGATCTTAATTTGTCCTGTTTATAATTGTACCCTAGTACTTGCCTATTCCGGCTCTCTGCTGCTTTATCAGAACAGTCCAATAGAGTCAAACAGTGTTTCCTTGACTTGATGAATGCCAAAATTTAATTTGCAGCCTCTATAGTTGCTGACTTTATTATATTTGTATTTTACAGGAAAGGGTGGACTTCAAAGACCGGGAAACATATGAAGGCCTTTTTAAGGAATACTGGGATATTATTAAGGAAAAAGAAGGATTGACCTTAGAAGATCTGCACGATGCAGATGTTCAAATAAAAAAGGACAATGACAATTCTGACGAGGGCGAGTTACATAAAAAAAGGCCACATTCGTCTCGGAAGCCGGTGCACCACTCTGACTCGGATGAATCTGTCAAAGAGGAAGAAACCATTGAATTGCCATCTGATGATGAGCATGAAAGTGATGGTGCTGTAATACCAGAAATAGTTACTAGTAGTAATAAAAAGAAGCCCAAACCGTTGCCAAAAAGGCGCAAAGGTCCTAAAAAAATTGAGTTTGTGGGTTGGGCTTCGAAAGCTCTTATAGGGTTCCTTGGATCTATTGGAGTAGATACGAGCACGAAGCTAACACAGAATGATGTGGCTTCACTTATCAGTAAGTATGTACATGATAATAAACTGTTTGATCCAGATAAAAAGAAGAAGGTTCTATGTGATGTACGTCTGCGACCTTTAATAGGAAGAAAATCAATTAGCATGTATAAAATAAACGATGCTTTAGAAGGTCATTTTTCTGAAAACTTAGAGCAGTCAGAAGGTGAAGGATATAGTTCAGGATGTGAGGAGGACAATAATACTCTCTTGCCTGCTACAAAGAAGCAGGCTTGGTGGAGAAATGTTGGATCCTTTCAGCATAAAGGATCACTTATGGAAAAGTTTCAATCGAAAGAAGCCGTATTAGAGGAGCCTAAAAAACCAATTGTTGTTGCTAAAGTTGTTTATAGTCAGTTTGCAACAATAGCTCTGCAGAATATGAAGCTCGTTTATTTGAAGAAGTGTATAGTGGAAAAATTGTTGGAGCAGTGTGAGACTTTTGAAAGCAAAGTGGTGGGAAGCTTTGTGAAAGTCAGGCCGGATGCAAAGAAGCCATATCATCTCCTTCCAGTAAAAGGTAAAGCACTATTTGTAAGGATTTTGTTAACATAAACAATGTGCATTTTTTCTTCATCTTGCACTTTACTACTTCCCCCATATTTTAACCTTGGGAATTTGCAAGTGTAACCTGTATATACTGTGAAATGTTATGTGTTTTTTCTCTATTAGCTGTTTAGTAATTGTGTTAAAGATTAACATTAGGACACTAGGGAAATAATTACAATAGGACAAAAGAAAGTCTAACTCTGATCATCATCCGAGTATTTTTATATTATGTGTACATAGTCTTTCTCCAATTGATTAATAGCAGAGGTTATTGGCTAATATTCGGCACTCGTTCTGCAATTAACTGATGTGTTGAACCATGTCACACTGTAAATTGAAGATGTGTGATATAAAGTTATATCCTGAAGCTAGTGGCAAGTTAGCAACTGGATTCACTGGTTTCCTTAGTATCTATCACATTTGCCCTTTATACTGAATTGTTTCCTTTTATACCCTCATAGGAATCCAGAACTCTGGTGATGAGGTTCTTCTTCAAGTATCTAATCTACCAAATGATGTCCCCATTCGCTTGCTATCAAATGATGATTTATCTGAGGTACCTGATCAGTCTGATACTCTTACTTTTATACTCTGTATATGTCATTGTAGTAACTTTTCTAATTTTTTTTACAAACATATGATGTTCTATTTTTCATAATGAACTTTGATTAATATTATTACTACCTTAACTGGAAGACGTTGTTGATGGCTGTGGTTTCTTCTTTGTGTTATTGATTGATTGAATGCTGTAAATTATAAGCTTTTTCTCAACAAAGTGACCCACTTGTTATGAAGCTGTAATTCAACCTCCCAATGGCTGGACGGGTTTTGTAATTCTGGCTTGAATATGCAAGAATTGCGTGTCTTTGGAATAATCAATAGTTTCTCCATTTACATATACATTCCCAAGATTTATGTAACTCTCATTATATGAATCTAGTAATACATCATATGCTTTCTTTTAAAAAATTGCTTTTAATACGATGGGAATTACCCTTTTCCTTCTGATTTCCTTTCATATGTTTGTAGCCTTATTTCAGAGTAGGAAATTTAGTAACACCGGTACATTGAATTGTTTGTTATATGCAGGATGACTGTACCGAGCTGCGCCAGAAAATGGACAATGGCCTTCTTCCAAAACCTACTGTTGTAAGCTCTCTCAGATCTACTAGGACTTCAAGGAATATAAGATATCATAGAAATTGCTTGAAACTGATGTATAGATCAAAGATAGAACCCTAAAATTGTACTTGATAAATAAGTTTGGTAATGAATGAAACTAAATAACCATTTAGATTTTCTTTCGTATTGAACGTATGCTCAAGTGATATCATAACATAGTTTTTTAAAATGCTATAAGTATATACTTCGTATTAAAAGGTCTGCATGGTATCTTACTCTTCGTTATGCAACAGAAATCTCTGGTGATTTTCTTTGAAGACAATGAAATTTCTTTTCAACGTTTTCGATTTTCTATTCACTGTTATCTGCCCTGGTTAACCCTAACAGGTGGAGCTTGAGAAGAAAGTAAATGATCTCCATGAAGATATGACAAAATTTGTGAGTACTACTATTACTAATATTAGAATGTACTTTGTTCAGCTTACATTTGAAAACCAACGTTAGGTTATGGTATACAATATTCTTTTTTTTTTTGTTTATTTTTATCTTTTGACTGTTGATCTTTTCAATTCTTATCCCTCTTAGGGCATGCTTGGATTGAGGGTAATGTATTAAAAGGGTAATAAAAGTCAAACTAAGGTAATTAAAGGTGATAATGAGGGGATGAAGTGGTGGCAAAGGGAACAAGCTAGTGTTGGCAAGAAGAAAATAAAAGGGAAGGGGGAACAAATACCCTCATCATGGGGGGAATAGTTACCCACCATCCCACTAGGGTGATAATTACCCTCATTTGGGGGGTAATTACTTCCCCCCTTCCTCCCTTCTCCTCACAACACCACCACTACCACAACTTCTCATCACAATACCACCACACCACCCTCCTTGCAACCACCTCAATTCACCTTCATTGTCCTTTTATTATGGTGGTTTGACTTTTATTACCCCCATAATCCATTCCACCCAATCCAAGCGTGCCCTTAACATGGTTAATGCATTCATCTTTGTCGTAAGCATTGCCTGCTCTACCTTTCTTCTACAGCCATACTCATTTATTGATTTTAATTCACTGTTTCTTTGCAATTACTTACAGTGGATCACCAGAGAACTGTCTGTTCTACGGAGTCGCATTGATCTAGCAAATGAGAAGGGACGGAGAGCTGAATATCCTTTTAGAAGTCTTATTTGTGATTCCTTTTTCTCCATGTTTTCTCTAATAAATTTCAAGAAAAACAGTGCAATTTAAAAAAGAAATCCTTTTCCCTTAAACCTACCGAGATATATGCACCCATCTAGCTAGTTCATATTAAGAACGTATTTTTCTTTAGGAAGCGTCTTTGATACATTCATCATCAGTTCATGCATGTGCAATTGCATGCATATTTATTCTCAGAAGTTCTGTATGCTTATAGTTAAGAAATGATTAGGCTTCTTACCATGTTAAAGTAATCCTTGACCTTGATGTCTTTCACTTTATATGAATATCGTCAAAGGAGAGACAAACTTCAGTCTGAGGAAGAGCAGTCACGTTTGCTAAATGAGGTCCCTAAAGTAATTGCAGATGTAATAGAGGTCAAGCCTGATTCTGAGGAGACTCCGCAAGATGATAGTTCTGGAAATATTACTGTAAATCCTGGTGAAAACTCTGAAGGCAATGGGAATATTCCGGCGTAATTGGTAATTCATGAACCCAGGTAACTTTTAACATGTCAAATCGTATTTTACATGTGAGTGAATGAATGTGTGATGGTTGATGGTTGATGGTCTGAAGGAAGTGGATATTGTTGCCAACTTCTGTCCTACACTCTTGTTTAGGGGTGAGCAGAAATACTAGGTATTCAGTCCCGGACCCGGAACTGCAAAGGACCTAGGACCCGGAACCAGTACCTGTGGGACCGGTTCCGGTTCCAAATTTATGACCGGTTCCGGTTCCGTATCTATATTTCTAGGACTGGGTACCCGTTGGTACCGGTTTCGGGACCAGGTACCCGGTACCAAACGGACACAAATAGTTCGAAAATACTTATGATAATTGTAATTGTTTTTTGGTTAAGAAGTCTAGAAACAACTTTAAAATAGCCAAGCTGATAGTTTATTAGAAAAAAACAGAAGTATAAAATTCAGCTTTAACTTAATTGTTAATTAAAGCAAGCATGAAAGAAGGCTAACTGGGTACTAGTTCCACCGGTTCTGGTACTGGTTCCAAAAGTTTGGACCCGGTTACGCGATCCGGTTATGATCGGTTCCGGTACCGGTTCCTTAGCCTTAACTTAATTGTTAATTAAAGCAAGCACGAAAAAAGTGAAGGCTAACCGGTCCTGCTCACCCCTACTCTTGTTAACAACTGGGACGGGATGTAACATCATGTGTCAATGTAGAACATTGTGTTAATCTTCACACATTTCTTGTATGGATTTTGAAAATGTTGGTTTGATGAAGCTGACTGGTTTTCTTTCCTTGCATTACAGATGCTAGAAATAAATTCTGAAATCGGCCTGCTATAGTACGCTACAAGCCTGCAGAGGATTCCAACGAGTCTTCCAAGTTTTTGTTTTTTCGGTTGGGGAAGTTTTCTGTAAATACAGAAAATTTACAGCAAAAGCTGTATTATATTTAGTTGGCTTGTCGACGAACAAGTGAACTAAAAACTTGATTGTAGAATATACAATGAATAATCTAGTGTTGTGCCAAACGTTTGTAAACTTTGAACTAAGATATAATATAACCATGATATGAACTCCTCCATAATAGTTGTGGTCTATTCGCTTTCTATAATTGAGTTTCTGCAGAATTACACTATTCAGTCAGAAAAAATGGAGCTTTTTTCATTCTGAAACTAACACAGATAATTATGTCAGTGAAATGAATTGTTCTTGTTTATCGATTTAGCTCGAAAAAGTTCAATCTATTCTGAAGCTGCAAAATCCACAAACATGAAGGTAAAGGAGAAACTTTGAACATACATACAATTTCTTTTATTTTTTCCACCACCCGAAAATGAGAGTCATGTTTGTTGTAAAGAACAACTTTTTATGGTAAAGGATATTGTGATTGTGAGATGATCCAAGCTTTTTGCTTGTTTGCTCCATATATTATCACTTTACAAAAAATTATGTGATAGTTTTGAAATATCAACATCATGTTTGGGAAATCTAACAACTTCCCAGCAAAAGAAGCAGGCATCAATTTGAAGCCAAAGCGTGATTTTGTTTACACCGAGCTTAATTTGAACCTTGGAACTAAAAAGTATAGGTTATGTTAGGATGTGGCCAACTTCTGTAGCCTGGTACTGATTCCATGTGATGCCTCACTGTTTTGCATGCCTCAAATAGACCACCACACCAACGGCTGTCATCATCACTGCACCTGCCAAGATCCCTGAATGAAGTGATGTTAATTTAGATCTCTCAACAACAGCATCACTAATCTCAGTACTTCTTTCCTTGACGGCTTCAGGGAACTCCAGAAACAGTCTTATAACCTGTAGCAAATAACATAACATTAGAAAACATTTTTACTGTTCCTCTATAAACATGCAACACATGCACTAGTACACGAGATGATTGTGAACAGGGGAAGATTTTGATTCAGAAGCAAGCAGATTGAAGCGTGAATCTTCTCTCCAAATCTCCACTTTCCTTCCGCTTCATAGAAAAATCTGAATGTGGATGCTTGATACCATTTTGACTTTTATAGTTATTAAGAATCTTTCTTTGCAACAGTTCAAAACATCATCATTTTAAAAGAGCATTTGTAGCAAGCCCAATATTTTTGAAATATTAAGTAGCCTCAGATACCATGGAACAATGACTGAATCTGGCCTTGCTGACTCCAAATTCAAGATTTCTAGGATCAATTCGGTCGCCTGATGACTGACGTCTTAAACTTGCAACCAATCAGTCCTGTTGGTCAACCCAATATGCTATGTAAAACAAGTACAAATGCAAGTCGATTGTACAATCACTTGCAGCTTGTTTGTTTGGAGGGATAACGGGCGGGAATAAGGATTTTATATCCCTCCTAACCTTTATCCCTTGTTTGTTTACAAGGATTATATATTCTATAAGGGGTAGGGATAAAATGGTTACTTATCCCACTTATCCTGTACCTGATGGGGGAAGGTATAAGAATGGGGAATTCTCCTTGTAATGTAAAAGACTAAAAGGACATCTTTGCCCTTCGTTATTGCTTCCCTTCCCATGTGTATTCACGCCCCTTTTTATTTCTTTTGCTACTAATCTTCTCCTGTAACAACGTAACATCATCAATTCTCTCACCTAAATCTTACCGCCATGACCAACAGTCTACTTAACCTTTATCTCGTCAGCGGCCTTAAGTAAACAACGTGAAGCTTCTCCGCTTTCTGTCTCTATTCACATGCTTTCATCTTTCCAACCCCTTCTCATATTACGTAGTATGTATCAGAATAATAGTGTTGTTGGTTTGAAAGATAGATCAGAATTTGAGGTTTAAGGTATGGAAATGGAGGCTTGAGAAGAACAAGAGAGAAATGAGTATCTGAAAGATGGAAATGTTAGGGTTGTTTCCAAAAGTTATACGAGAAGGGGTGAGAATGAAAAGGGTGTTATAGTAAGTTTGTTGTTTTATTTTCTACTCTATCCAACAATTCCCTACATATATGCATGCCAAACAAGGTAATGAGGTATAGGGATAAATTAATGAATTCCCCAGGATAAACTCCCGATCCCTACACCAACCACTATCCCTATCCCCATTTCATAACAAATGACCAGTTAGTGTAACCGTAAATAATTGACCCAAGAAGTAATCTATAATGCGTGGGGGTATAGCCTCACCTGTATAGGGGAAGGGCACATTAGGAAGTGCCATAACAGTTCAGTTATAGGTAGCTTGAGCAACAAGAAGAGGGTAGGTAGTTAGTCTAAAAATAGAGGAGTTTAGGGAAAGTGGAGGTTGAATATGGATAAGAGTTCTGTTTTTTTAGCTTTTTATCGAGTGTCTAGCATTTATGCTCTATTTGGTTTAAGTGTACCCGAACCCTACCTGAACCCGGCCGATTATCGTTGTTCCTTAATTTTCTTCTTGATCTTATTTTCTGATTTTCTATTGTCACATTAAAAAAATCAAGGATATAAACAAACTAACTGGAGAACTTGATGAGATAACTTCGAAGTATCTATCACATACCACAATTATTACCTTCTCTCTTCAGCTAAGGATCCACTATGCTGCACTCCTCAACCATGATCATGTTCTCCCATCCAAGAATCGAAGGTAATATCAGACTCCATCCCGATCCATATATCTGACTTTCAACCCAGATGCCACAATCATCTAAATCTAGCCTAACAAATCTCGATTGCACATTTGCACCAACTTTAATCTTGCTGTATTTACCATTCCCAGCCCCTGTTCTTACCTCAATTCTCAGTGTCCTGATTTCTCAGTATGAAATTACTCCCCACAACTCAAAAAGTGCAAATGCAATCCAGACAAAATGTTACTTTCTGATCACTGGTAAAATTACGTATAGTCCTCGTAAAAACACCCTCAACTATTATTGAATTAGTTAGGGGAAGGCCGGAAGCAAGCACAAATTTAAACTTCCCCGTATCTCACCTACAGTGTGATCCTATTGAATTGTTGTTCATAGCAAACATATGCCTGGAAAATGTAAAAGTAAATCCTAAAACAGCATTGCAGGGAGTGTCAAATATTAGCCAGATATGGAACCTCTCTAACGTACCACTAGACATCAATGTAGTACTATGGAAAAACAACTAACAAACCCACCACATGAAAGTTTAGGAAACCAATGAATCCAAAATGCAGTGTCAAAAGGATGCACTAAAATTCATAAGAAATTCACACCAGCATGAGTAAAAAGCAGTACCTTTTGTCCCAAAGATCTAGCATGAAGCGCAGAACCAAGGAGATCAGAATCACATGTGAGTAATATTTTATCACCTTCATCATCTTCATACTATTACCAGAGGAACATTATGTTCAGAACCATGCAATAACGAACGAAAGGTCAAAAAAAAAAAAAAAACTGTCACGAAATAAACTTACCAACAATTGCGGACGGTTGCCACTGTCACTAGACCCTATTCTTTGCATAACAGCAGATACAAGCTCATCCAAATTCTCGGTTGCTGAAGAAATTTAAGAGAAGGGACAGGACTGTCAGTTTAGGTGACACGACAATAGAGTAATAACCATATTCTCAAATATGGTATTTCCTACTCATTAACTATCAAATGAAACCACGATGACGTCAACCATCAAGTAGTAAAAAAGACAGAAACTCCGCCAGGTGGCTTTAAATGGGTAGAAAATTTTCCAAGGCAGAAATGCAAGTTTAGTTGATATGACAAAATTGATTTAACTAAAATTTGCCTTATCAACAATGAATATTGTCTTGAAAAATCTCTTAAGTTCAGACATTTTCCTCATTTAAAGTGTTGTCCTAATTTCCAAGCAAAACTAACACCAGGTGTACACTTACCAAAGTTAAATCGATGAACACGACCTTTAGGGTGCTCAAATTTAAATGAAAACGAATTTCCAAGACCAAGTGATGGATATTTTCCCAAGTCTGTTCCTTCCGAATTCATTAGCGCAGCTGACATTTCACTGTGAAAAAATCATGTTAACAACGAAACCACAACTCTTGTAGCACGACCCAGAGAAAACAAATACCTATGAGAATCAGAATCATCTGGTGGGTCTAAGGCAAGTGCTGAGTCCCAGAACCTTTGCATCATTGAGTTTGCCATATCATTCATAGTTCCAGAGCTATTCTCAACCTTGTAAGAGGATAGAAGGTAAGATAAACATGTCAAAAGTAAGTACTGAGTAATAAATAATTACACCAGAATTCCAGAATGAAGTTAATGTATATCTAGATTTAGTACTAACTACTAAGAAACATAAACATAGTACATATATCCAGCAGGTCTGATTAAGGAAGGCCTTAATCCTAAACTTTTAAAATGTGGTACAAACAGATATTCATCTACGAGAAACAGTGATTTAGGATAATTGGAAGGAGTGTCTATAAGCATGTTGGCAGCATTTTAACTGCATCAGGATTCAGATAATCTAGAGACATGGGTTTTAAAAAATCAACAATACATATAAAAGCAGATGTTGTAGTTGACATTTGATTCATGTCCGAACTTTTATTTCTTTCCCTTTTTATGGTAGGCATAAGGGCATAACGATCCTTAAACAGTTAAACATCTAGAAACGGGGTCCAGACCTAATTATATTGTACAACCCTTTGTACTTGTAAAAATGGCATAAACTTGGGGAAGATAGAGCAATTGCTAGGAGTACTCATCCTCTAAATTGCAATTCTTAAAGATATGTTCCTTAGTTTTTAATTTACGCAGAGACGAAAAGAAAGATGCCAATGAGCTACCAGTAGCAACCAGCCAACCACTAGCAAAGGGGAAAAGGGAGATGATATTTTCTGTAGCAATAAATAACATTTTACACTAACCAAAGAAACTTCTAAGTTTTAAAGATGCTTTAGCAAAACAGCTATGACCACAAAATTTCAAATAAGCATAGAGGAAATGACAATGAAAAACACTCCATTTCCAATTTGTTAACTCACATGCAAGCACAAAACATCGAAAAATATGAAAAATAATTAATTTCTTGCTATTGAAAGGCACACCAAATAATTGGCCTGCAATTTAAAAGATCACATAATCGGTAAAACAGAAAACCAAAAAATGATTTACCATGGAAATAGCAGCATGAGTCAGCATTAAGACATCAACACAAGCAGCAACAGATCCATCTGTACAACAGAAACAATTAGGGGAATATTCAGTAGACTCACTTTGCCAACTTGTATAAAGGCTAATGCTTGTATCCTTACCTCTGTCCAAAACAGGAAGATGGAGGAATTTCCCATCGTGCATTACGTGCAATGCTTCAAGGATTGTTGTTTCCACGTTCACACATTCAGGATTGGGTGTCATAACCTAGGAGTAGTACAGGTCAAATTAGAAAAAGAACAGGGGGAAATGCCTCTTTAACGACAGAATTGAAACAGCAGTTCTTAAAAAACATTGAACTTCCAAACCTTTTCCACCAATGTAAGCTCAGGTGATAGGTTTTGTGCTACAACACGCATGAGTATATCCCTTGACCTGCAAAACAGACAAAATGAGCCTTGACCGTTGAACATAAGATAATCCAAGAAACAAGAATATGAAATCTAGGGAAAAGGGTAGTACGTTAAGATTCCAAGAACTTTGTTCCCACTTGTAATAACTACTGAATTGACACGAAAATCCCTCATCTTCTTTGCAGCTACAGAAACGGGGTCTGACGGTGAGACTGTGGCTACCCTGAAAGACCCACCGCCATATATCTTAATAACAAATCATACTAAACAAGCAATATCTCAATACAAAATTGATCATTTGCAAAATAAGGCAAGGTATACTTGGTGGTTTCGGTGATAACAGTTGACAAAGAAGGCTTGAACATCCGTTCCCTTAATGTTTCTATAAAGGCAGCAGGAGCTGGAAAAGAAGCAAAGAGAGAAATTTAATAAATAATCGCTTAACACAAAGTTGTACTGATACATTCAGTTATTAAAAAAAACAAATGAAAGCAATGAATGGCACAAATTTTAATTCGGATTAAACCCTAATGAAGTTCATGGTGTCCTAAGAAATCCATTATCTCTGCCATCTCTGTCAGGATGAGTATAGTTAGATGAACTATACATACTACAAGGAGAAAGAAGCACTAGGAGACTGATGTATGCAACGGAAGCACATATTGAAATTCATACTAACAGGTTAGCTTTCTAGTTTCCCAGCTCCTAGGTTCTACAACTTGGAATTCTTGTTCCCAAAAAAAATAGTAATATTTCTAAACAGCTAGCCCAGCATATCTGAGAGATAACTGAGCAAACAAACACTCTCTCAACCTACCCACACAAACACACGCAGAGATAGAGAGAGAGAAAGATTAACCAACCACTGAAATTGTTTCCCATCTGACGTTCAACTCCCTCTACCGCAGCAGCAATAGCACTACCCTGCTCAGCAGCTTTCTCCATTCTTGATATGGCGTCATATAAACACCTCGTGATATCCAACAAAGCAATCACTTCACCATTTTCTACAACAGGAAGATGCCTGAATTTTCCTGTAGAATAATCATAGATGGTATTAGAATGTTTTCAAAAGCAATTCAACATAATTTACATCCATAATTTGAAACTATATACAGATAATATGGCTCCACTAGATCAGAAGGATGTTCCTTCAACAGTTTTTTATCAAAAGAAACTACAAGGTTGGTGCTTCTTGTACAAAAACACTATTGAGATAATTTCGGAAGATTTAAGGTATAAATTGAAACATAAGACATTGCTGGAAGGATTGATGGAAAGCGACTGCTCCTAATTTAGAAGGTAGTCATTTTCTTCTACTTGGGGGAAACGTTCTCTACATAAACCATCCTGACTCCAAAATAACAGAGCCTCAAATATCCAGTTAATGACATTTTACCTATTTTTGTGGTAGAGAGCATAATAGAGTTCCAGTCAAGCAATCTAATCAAACCTGCCTGGTTTTTTTTTTAATCCAACTTCGTGTATCTGCCTCATTTGTTTCCCTTAAAAATAAGATAATTCACATTCCTGTATCTCCTCAACTCCACAATGAGCACCAAAAATCACACTCAAATGCAACTGGGGTGGGGGGAAACCAACTAGGACCCTCATTTTTGGCAATAGATTAGGACTTTGTGTATTCAATATAACAATATTCGTTAGACTTACACTCCACCGTTTTGCATTTAAACAATACAGTAATAGCAAGTCTAAGAAACAATATACTCCCTCCATTTCAACATTCAAAATAGTTATCCTCTTTCCATTTCAGGATGTTTCAATTTGATTGTCCTATGTAATCATCCTTTTTCCATTCCGAACACCATTCTTCTACAACTTAATCTTACTAGTATTGCTTCACTCTACTTAACATACGCGAAAATTTTAACCAAAAAAACACACCCGAAAATGGAAGTGAGTAGATATCAGGAAATGCCTCAAACCTTGAACCATCTTCTGAAGTGCCTCAATAGCCAATGTGTCCGAAGTAACAAATATGGGATTCCTCGTCATAATTTTCGACACAACCGTCTGCTCCGGCCTCAACTCCTCTGCTATAACCCTAGCAGCAATATCCTACCCACCACATAAAGCGAATCAATAACAAAATAAAACATACAATCCAATAATCAACAACCAAATTAAAACAGCAAATGAAAAACCTTGTCAGTAACAATTCCAGATAACAAAGCATTAGAATCAGTCAACAACACAGCATCGACACGACGGGCGGCCATCCTCCGGCACGCGTCCGACACCGACGTCCCCTCCGGAATCGTTAACGCCTTTGACAACTTCAACTTCTTCACCGTCCTCTCTCCTCCTCCAACAGATGACCTGCCCATTTTCCCAATTTACCAAAATCAACAAAACCCATTTCAAATATCAACAACCCCATTTCATTTCCGTCACTAATTTCAATAAAAATCATTGCTTTATACCAAATAATTGAAATTTAAGAGATGATAGGAATGAAAATATTACGGAGGTGAAGTAGGCTTGGATGAGGTTCCATTTTCAGCAGGCGGGCCAGATTTTTTCGCCGCCCCCGGCTGCCGTTTCTGCGTCAAACTAGTCCTTCTAGTAGGTGGCGGTGGAACCACTTGAGAAGAACTCATTTTTTTTTCGACAATCAAATTAAAAATCAATTTGGGGAAACTCTTTCTAGGGTTCCAAGGTCAAATGTTTATTTTTATTTTCAAAATTAAGAACGACAGAGAGAGAGATAGAAAAAAAGCTAGGGCTTTTTCTCTTATTTTTTTCTCTCTCTGTCCTTCGTTGTTAGTGGGACCCGCTCCAAGTTTATAATTCTGTCTCTGGTGAAACCAGATTTTCTCTCTCCTATTTTGCGCCAAAAAAACCTCGATTTTTTGTGTAATTTTTCTTCCCACCCAAAATTATGGGATTTTAAACGTTTTTTGTTTTGTCTTTTTCTTGGGTTTTAAAATTTTGTTTTTTTCTGTAATTTTCCAAGGTGAGACATTGATTTATATTTATGTTAAAATATATTTTTGTGTGTGTATTATTCGAGTAACGTGGAGATGAAGCTACCTCTGATTAATGGGCCAAAAATGAGCCTGCCCAAACCTGCAAATGTGGGGCAAGTTATTTTAAAATGTGGCCCATATTAGGCCCATGTTACTTAATGTGATGATTGTGGATTTGTGGTTGTTCAGCCTTTAGAACAAGAGGGGTCATGGGCTCATGGATCTGCCTGTTTTGTGTTTGGGTTGGAGTAATTGAGTGTTGAGTGTTTCAGTAAAATCCATAATGTCATCAAATCATCATTGTAGACTTGTAGTTGTGCAAATGTGCAATGCTTTGCTTGAAATTGAATAGATTGTGCTATGTGATGCCTAATTGCAGCCTTTGAGTTGGTAATTTGATACCGCGTTATCGCTCGTGGTGTACAAGATTTTCATTTAATTTAACTAAATAGTATTGTACTATTCTTGTTTGATAATCAGTTGTTGGTTGGTTGGTTTGACTAGATTGACCGACTCATATTAATATATTATCAAAGTACTCCATTTTTCTTTTAGTTAATTGTTACTCAAATTGTAAAAAATGCTTGGTAAACTTAGTAATTGCTTGTCATAAATTTTAGCATGTGAACCAACTTTTTCATTTTTGGATAAATAAATTGGCAAATAAGTTGTGAATTGCCTTCGAACAACGCCGTAAGGGAGCTGACATAAGTATCCAGATACATAGTACTACTTATGTTCCTTAATGTTCTTTACGCTTACTATTTGCACGAACTTCAATACAATATTTAATCACTTGTATATCTAATTCTGTATGTGAAAAAATTATAAAAACTAGATATTCTGAAAATACATAATGAGACATATTTTACATGATAACGTTTTGATGTATATAACAATGAGAATTTACGGTCAAAGTTTTCATACTTTGGATACGTATTCCAAAGCGTAAAGAACTTTTAGGAACGGAGGTAGTATATCGTAGACAACATATAACCGACCGTTGTTTTTTTTCCGATTAATAATCAAAACTAAACTTTTATTAATAGTCAAAAGTAAACTTTGCCAATTACTGAGTATATCATAAATATATTATTTATTTATAATCAAAATTAAACCTTTTCAGATCAGAAAGAATATACGAAGTATACAGGTATGTACATATTATTTGTTATAATGGATGCAAAGAAAGATTAAATAAGGTTAATAAAGAATACAGAGATTTAGCGTGATTCACTAACAATGTGCTAGCTACGTCCACGAGTAAGATGGTCGTGGGTCGGGTCGGGCTGCGTGCCGAGCCCAATGGCCGTGGGCCTAACTGAGTTGGGCCCAATCTAGGCCCACGTTGTATCGTGTCGGGCCGGGCCGAGCCGAAAAGTTCAAAATAAGGCCCATGCCCGGCACGAGCCCACGGGTTTTCGTGTCGGGTCGGGCCCAATCTAGGCTCACGTTGTATCGTGTAGGGCCGGACCGAAAATTTCAAAACAAGGCCCAGGCCCAGCACGAGCCTACGGGCTTTCGTGTCGGGCCGGGCCGTCGTGCCTTAGACTAAAATTACAAAATTTAGCGTGCTTTGTCATGCCGGGTCGAGTCGTGTCGTGTCTTGTCGTGCTTTTTCGAAAAATTAAGGCCCAGGCCCGGCCCCCGGCCCACGACTTCGTGCCCATGCCGTGCCGGGCTTTTTTCGTGCTCGGGCCGGGATTTTTTGTGTCGTGTCAGGTCGGGTCGTGCTTCGGGCCGGCCCAGCCCACAGCCATCTTTATCCACGGGTAGAGGGGAGAAAAGTTTTATTGATCTTGAGAAATACAAATTACATAATCCAACTAGGTTATGACCTAGAGTGTTTAATTGTTTATATAGTACTCTCTAGACGGAGGCGGAAAAAGCCCAAAAAATAGGCCTAAAACAGATAACCCTAGTTCAAAACAACGGGTACCGTGCTGAGACGTTGCAGTAATGGGCTTGACCGATTCAAGGCATTACTCTAACATTATCGTTCATGTTCCGGTGACAATTGTTTTAACATTACTCCGCATTAGTACAATTGTACAAAGCCAACCTCGATAAGTTGTAGTAAAATACAAGTAATTCATGAACACTAGACTTGAACCATTTGTTTTGTATATGGATGGACCATTTGGACCATCTATGACAAATATAACATAGAACACACACAAAATAAACAAGAAAAGTCGACAGAATTTGGTAAGTGATTCACTTCCTCAAGTCTCTATCATGTTCACTATACAACTCATAGAGGTCCCAAATATCCCTTGGAAACTTTGTAATGGATTGCTCTATTATTGCCTTTTTACTAACCCCCCTTCAAATAATCCATTTTGCTACCAGTCAGCACACATGCAGACTACTTGATACTCATAAATCATATTTCCTCCGTAACTTTTTATTTAGATACAGTTTGACTTTTAACACTATTCATATAATTTACTTTGATTATCAATTGTGATTTATACTGAAGAAAAGAAAAATAGTCACGTGGTATCTTGTTATAATCGTTTAATTGTATAGATTTATAATATCAACTTTTTTATAAATTCTACCCATTAATAATTAAAGATATTAATTAATTATTGAAATATTGCATTGGCAAACGTGATAAATAAATGTGTCAACTAAAAAGAAAAACGGGAGAAGTATAATTTTATTTTTATTTTATTATCATTATCATTATTTTCGTATGATCAAGTCTGTACACGAGTTTTAGAATTTGAATTGGCTCGGGTAACTCACTTACTTACAAAAGTATCGTGATTTCTTTTAAAAATGTAAATTTTACGAGGAAGTTAGACACGTTTTCTCTTAAAATTGTGACCCAGCTTAGTTAAAAGAAGAGAGTACGTAAGAGACTTTGTTATTTAAAAAGAAGTCGATATCTTGATAAGCATGTATAAAGTGTCCCAAGGAGTTAACAGAAGAAATTCGCAACGACATATTATGCTTGTATAATCGTTACATGTCCTCATGTATATATTGAGTACGTACAATTCTCACATTATGCTTGTGTAGTCGTTACATGTCTTGAATTCAAATGATTACATGATGGACATTTACCCATACTCAAAAAGTCAAATAATATACACACATTTCGTCATATTTACTTGTTGTTATATAAAATGATGACATGAAGACAATGAAGTTGCATTCAACAATAGTGAGAAAATTTGTGACATGAATTAAAATACTCCAATTGCCATGAAATCAGCTTCATAATTCTCCACTTGAAAGAAGTTTGTGCAACGTGGGGCCAACGTGACGAGCACACTTGTCTGGGAAATTCATATCACACTTAAATATTCATTTGATATCAATTGTTTGTTGGTTTAGTGATGATTGGAGCTGAATTTAGTAGGGAGAATTCGTGTTCGATCCCCCGCAACAATAATTTGGAGGGGCTAGAACCTATCCACCCAATACTCGCCCTGAATCCGGATTAGCCCTAAGGGTGAACCGAGTGTTAACACTAAAATAAATAAATTAATTTGATCAAATTATTATCGATGAAGTATTGACCTAATGATTAAGACTGATATTCAATACATGGTAGATAATAGATTCAAATCTTTTTCCCTTTGTTTGTAATTTGTACGTACTTCATATTGCATTTATAGCTCATTCGATCGAATACCAAAAAGAAAATCAAGCAAAGTATTATTATTCGTTAATGAGCAATCAACACCCTTACTATATATATAATTTATTTATTTTCTTATCAGTATTGTACTACTACGTACAACTTGAAATAAAATAAAGATAAAAAGCAAAATAAGCAAAGTTCATGGACCAACAAATAAAGTGGACCTTGAAAATATAAATATGCATGAAAAAAATATAAACGAGATATTTAACTTATATTAATAAAACTATAATTTAATTAAGATGCGTGCATGCAAGTCTTAATCAAATTATTTGTTCTCATTCTAAATTCAAATAATTACAAACACATACTTCTAATAACAACATGGCATGAATATATGTTGCATGTATTATGTATATACATACACTCATGACCGACAATATTTAATTAATTTATGTGGATACCATAATTTATGCATCAACTAGATGTGGCAAAAAGATTAGCAAGGAAGAAAAGCATCCTAATTGATACCTTTGTTGCAATTAAAGTTAAACTTAGATTTGTAGTACTAATTGTTTGAGCCTTTGAGGTTGTTACAACTTTTACTTAAAAGTACCTTTAAACAATATACGCAGTACTATAACAAGTATATGGCATACATAGGATACATAAGGATTATAATTAGAACATTAATATGTATAGAATTTCAAGAACACACGTTTTAATAAGAATACCTCTCTTATTATCTTTAAGGTAAAATTACTCAAAAACCTTAAACTCACAAATCTCATAAGTTGTGCTACAACCTAGCACCTCCTTATATAAGAAAACCCAACTTATTCCTAATCCTATTAGGTCTCTATTTATATTTAGATAACTCCTAAATACAATCCTACTAGATTTGAAGCCCGTGCAATGCACGGGTTTCTTTCAACTATAAGAAAATGACATAACCTATATATGTTCTTCTATTTTATTAAAATATTGATTAAATATGTAAATTTTATTTCTTAAATTGTAAATCCATTCATGAAGAAATATTATGCATCTCAAATAAAAATAATAATGATATGGAAGATTAAATCCAATAAAACACTTAAAGGATAAACTCAATCCTATATGGAAAAAAGTTAAATGCATAAAAGAAAACAGGAAGTTATAAATTCAAACAGGAAGATAATCATCTATTTACAATAAATTCAGTAATGCAAGGATGAATTTACAATCAAATTAAACCAAAGTAACGAAAAAAGAACTGCACTTGTCTTCTAGTGACTGTAGTCACATACTCACATCTGTTGATTAATCTGTTTTGATAGATACTCATACATGAAGTAAAAACATATTCAATTTAATTATACGTTTGCAAAATTAACAATTAGAAACATACGAAGTACTCAATATAATTATACTTTTTGAAATTTAAGTTTGGTTCACTAATCAATAACTAATCTATTCAAATTAAATAGATTTATGACTTAAAATAGATGCGCTCGATATAGTTAACCAAATTAGTTTTTTTTTTTTGAGGGAAGTTAACCAAATTAGTTCGAAGTACCATCAACAACACTAATCGAAAGTAAACATTTTGAGGTCTTAAACAACCAATATCTCGTTGGAATAATAAGATTGCGAAGTTTTTGTGGGGCAAAGATGTAGATCAAGGAGGAATCCACCTTCTTAGTTGGAATAATATCTCGCTTTCTAAAGAAGGGGGTTTGGGGTCTTAGGTGTGTGAAATCCCTTAATAGAGCTTATTGTATATCCTTAAGTTGTGGTGGAGAATTATCCATCAAGAACAAAACATGGCTGTTAAAGTTATTAAGGATAAATACACCAAGTCTAATAATCTCTTTCGTTCTTTCTCCTATGGTTCTCGTCTTTGGAAATCAATGGGTAAAGTTTGGGACTTGTTTCAAGCTAATATTTTGTGGGTATAGGGAGTGACTCGAAAATCAGTGTTTGGGAGGATAAATGGGTTGGGGAATTCAATCTAAGAGAGCTTTAGCTTATTACAGGCCCTTTGAATTTGGGGGAAGAAAATATGGTGGTGAGCAAAAAAAAAAAACAACCAATTTGCAAAACAAACCTACAACAAAGAAGAAGCAATGGAGGATAGAGAAATAACAACGTCGTCCATAAGAAGTTATAAGACATGGTGATAAACAAAATATATTTGATATTTATCATCTGTAGGTAAAATAGTTTGGAGAAGACTATATTTACCCATGAAACAGTGATGTCATTTAACCGTAATCTATGTTGATCGACATGAAAAAAAAGACCACAATATGCGTGAATGTGAACGACGTTTGTTATGGATGGTTTCATAGGTACAATAATATATAAGAATGAAATATTTGAGGTGGTTCTGTTACACTATAACTTATTCATTAATTAGATAAATTTTGTAAAGCAGTTTGTAAAAAGATACTCCCTCCGTCCCGGAATACTCGACCCGGTTTGACCGGCACAGAGTTTAAGGGACTTGAATTGACTTATTTAATTTAATAGGTAGTAGATGATAGTGGGGTATTATTTTAATATAGTTAGTGGGAGGTGGGTTAAGAGGTGGGGTTGGGGGAGAGTAGGGGTTGAATTTTTAATTATTTTTTGTATGGAGTAGGGGGTAGGTGGGTTAATATGGGTGGAGTGAGAAATAATATAATATTGTTAGAATATTTCCATTTTTAGAAACAGGTCAAGTATTAAGGGACGGCCCGATAAGGAAAACAGGTCAAGTATTCCGGGACGGAGGGAGTATTAATTGTGATAAGTTATCCAATTATATTATTTTTATCTAGAATTTGTTTTTATCTTTTAAGGATCATTAAGTAGTATCATTATTGGAAGAAATGATACACACGTATTCAATCTTTTTATCTTCTTGTCTTCCCCCTAATACCCATAACAAAAAACAAAAAAAAAAAACAATATAAAAAATTGTATGAAACCCATATGGAGTATACTTCTTTTTTTTTTCGAAGAAACATATGGAGTATACTTCTTACTCCGCAGAATTAGTTATAAATACGAATTATAAAGATAATTATAAGTTTAAAAATTATTATTTATTTTTCTAATCTATTTTATTATACGAATTATAAAGATAATTATAAGATTAAAAATTATTATTTATTTTTCTAATCTATTTTATTATTATAATCTTAAAATTTTATTTAGTGACTGGACAATCCTATGTGGACGCTCTAAATGCTCTTGAAAAAACTCCCCTTTATATATATATATTAGATTAGATACCTCTTATATTTAGATAACTCCTAAATATACATAGCTTGATCCTCCAGCTATTTCAAGTTTACAACAACATTCTCCCCCTTAAGCTTGAAATAATCTTCTTTCACATCTCGAATTCCAACAAGACTCCTCATTTCCTTGAATTTATTGTTTCCAAGTGCCTTTGTCAAGATGTCAGCCTTTTGCATATTACCTGGAACGTGCTCAACTTCCACTTGTTCATTCTCAACACATTCACGGATAAAATGATATCTCGTGTGTATATGTTTACTGCGTCCATGGAAAACTGGATTCTTGGTAAGGGCTATTGCAGATTTGTTGTCAACTCGAATTGTCACCTTTTCACATTCTCTACCAGTTACTTCAGCAAAGAGTTCTTGAAGCCAAATAGCTTGTTTTGCAGCTTCCGTGGCTGCCATGAATTCTGCTTCACAAGAGGAGAGTGCTACTGTTTCTTGCTTTTGCGAACACCACGTGATAGGACACTCATCAAAGTAGAAAACATGGCCAGTTGTGCTCTTCCCATCATCCACGTCAACATTGTGGCTGCTGTCACTATACCCTACTAGTCCCGTACCATTGGATCGCTTAAAAGTAAGTCCAAAAGACAATGTTCCTCGTAAGTACCTTAGAACTTGTTTTAGGGCTGCTCCATGAGACTCCTTTGGTTCTTGCATGTATCGACTAAGAACACCAACACTGAAAGAGAGATCAGGTCTTGTGTGAAGTAAGTATCGGAGACACCCAATACTCCTTCTATAATCCTTTTCATCAATGCAACGTTCTTCAAGTCTCTTTGATAGCTTTATATTTTGATCCATTGGTACTTGAGATGTATTGCACTCATTCATTCCAGCTTCTTCCAGAATTTTAGACGCATACCTTTCCTGGTTTAGTGTTATACCATCCTTGTGTTGGAGTACTTCAATACCAAGATAATACGTTAGCTTTCCAAGATCACTCATCTCAAACTTTGTTGCCATTTCTTTCTTAAACTCGAGTATCATATCAAGATTTGAACCCGTAACTAAGAGATCATCTACATATACGGCTACAACCAAAAGGTGTCCTTTCTCCTCCTTTCTATACAGTGATGGTTCCTTGGAACACTTATTAAAGCCTAACTCTTTAAGAATCTTGTTCAATTTCTCATTCCACGCCCTAGGTGCTTGCTTTAATCCGTAAAGTGCTTTGTTCAGTTTGTACACCTTATCTTCACTTCCTTTGATCTCGAACCCTTCTGGTTGGGTGACATATACTACTTCCTTCAATTCTCCATGTAGAAACGCGGTTTTTACATCCAGATGATGTATCTCCCAACCATTTGAGGCAGCTAGAGCAATGATGAATCGAATTGTCTCAATGCGTGCTACCGGGGCAAAGACTTCATCAAAATCAATACCAAATCTTTGTACATACCCTTTCGCAACTAATCTTGCTTTATGTTTGTTGATACTTTTGTCAGGATTACGTTTTGTCTTGAAAACCCATTTCAGCCCAATTGCCTTGGCTCCAACTGGTAGATCAACCAAGTTCCATGTCTTATTCTTGGTTATCGATGAGAGCTCATCTTCACAAGCCTTTACCCAATGCTTTGTTTTCTTTGCTTCATTAAAGTCCCAAGGTTCCTCATTAATCAAGATTAGAAGACGTTCACACTCAACTTCCGCAAGACAAACATAATCATTCAAATATGCCGGTTTCACACTCGGTCTTGATGATCTTCTTACAGGAGCTTGGTCATCAGCTAAGTCTTCACTGATTTCACGATCGGAGCTTTCTGTTTCATAGTTTGGAGCTCTTTCTGGGTTGTCCTCGTTATCACTCATAATTCGAGTGTTACAATCCCCTCCTTCATTATGATCAACTCCTTCAATTTCTATGGTGCTTACATCTTCACTTATACCTCTATTACCAAATTCTCCTAAGTCAATAATGAACGTTCCTGAGTCTTTACTTGCTTCTCCTTCAATGTTGTTCCAGCTCCAACTTTTATCTTCATCGAATATTACATCACGACTCACTATTATTTTTGAGGTTGAAGGATCAAATAGACGATAGGCCTTTGACCCCGGTTCTGTCCCTAAGTGTACCAATTTCCTTGATCTATCATCTAGCTTCTTCCTTCCTATAGCTTCTGTCCTTGTATACCCGATACAACCAAATACTCTAAGGTGTTCAATGTTAGGTTTCTTCCCCTTAAGCACTTCGTATGGAGTTTGTGTAGCTAAAGATCTAGTTGCAACTCTATTGATTAGGTAAGTAGCATGCCTCACAGCCTCTCCCCATAGATAGTTTGGTAAACTCTTGTGTTTTAAGATACACCTAGTCATCTCTAAGAGTGTTCGATTGCGTCTTTCGACTACCCCGTTTTGTTGAGGTGAATAGGGTGCAGTCAAGTGTCTTTTTATGCCATTTTTATCACAGTAAGCTTGAAACTCGTGTGACATAAACTCTCCACCCCTATCAGTTCGGAACGTTTTGATTACAGTTCTCGTTTCCTGTTCAGCAAGCATCTTGAAGTTCTTGAATTTATCAAGAGCTTCACTCTTCTCCTTTAACAAAATAGTCCACATGTAGCGTGAGTAATCATCAATGAGTACGAATACATACCTCTTATGAGCTGGTGTACAGGGTGTGATAGGGCCACATAGATCCCCATGAATAAGTTCAAGAATTTGAGTAGCTCGATAAGAGGTGGCTTGTGGAAAGGGCTGCCTTGTTTGTTTCCCACGAAGACATGATTCGCACGTTTCCTTTTCTACTACGACTTTTGGTATACCAGTTACTAACTCTTTGTTGATCATTAGTTTCATTGTCTCCAAGTTAACGTGACCTAGTCGTGCGTGCCACTTTGATGATTCACTTGATGTTGTTAACTGCAAACACTTGATGTTTTCTACCTCCAATATGACCTTGTAAAGACGATTCTTTGATCTGGTTGTCTTCACCAATAATTGACCTAATCGATTATAGAGCATCAATTGATCTTCTTTCATACTTACTTCACATCCTGCTTCTGTCGCTTGACCAAGGCTTATGATATTACTTCTCAAATCTGGTATATAGTATATGTTGCTCAAGACCTTCTTTTCACCGGTTTTGAACAAGAATCGAATAGAACCTTTACCTTTTATATCGATACGGGAATCATCTCCAAATCTCACTTTTCCCTTGACTGTTTCATCAAGATCCAGGAAGAACTTACGATTTCCACACATATGATTGCTTGCACCATTATCGAGGTACCATATATCCTTTGTGTCTAGTTCACCTTCAAACTTGCTTGGTTGCACCTTTTGCTCATTGAGATACACCACCTCGTGCATCATCAATCCATCGGCTTCTTGAGTGTCATCATCTTTCTTCTCCATGGCTTCTTGGAGTTTAAGCAGTCTATCAGGGCATTCAGAAGCATAGTGACCTTTCTTATCACAACGATAGCATGTTATAGATTCTTTGTCTCGTTTTTGATAATTCCCATATCGTCCACGACCTCTTCCTCTCCATTGAAAGCTACCCCCTCGTCCTCTTCCTCTATTGCCTCCATAGTTATCTTGATTATATTGTGGAGAATTAGTGTTGACATACATGAGTTTGCCTTGATCATTGTACTCAGTTTGATCTTCTTCTTCTACTTCCTCACTGATTCTTTCTTCATAGGCCTTTAGTCTCCCAACAATATCCTCAAAGCTTGTGGTATTGAGGTCAAGAACTTGTTCGAGAGAGGCAACAATGTGTATGTATCTCTTTCTTGGTAGACTCTTAAGAAATTTCTTAACCAGTTTTGGTTCCTCAATGGTTTGTCCCAAAGCAACAGATTTTGAGGAAAGTTCTGAGATCTTACCGACAAAGTCATCAATCTTGTCAGTTTCTTTCATCTTTAATCTATCGAACTCGGCCATTAGGGTTTGTAGTCTGGCTTCTTTCACTCGATCAGCTCCAACATGCCTAGCCTTTATAGCATCCCAGACTCCTTTTGAAGTGTCAAGATCTCCAACTTGTAAAATCAGTGCCTCGGGTATAGATTGGAACAGTAAGGCTATGGCCATGTTGTTCTTGTCATCATCCTTTGTTCCCGGGTCAATGGTTTCCCATACTTTGTGAACCTTGAGTGCCACCTTCATACGTATAGACCAAACTGTGTAGTTTGTGTTATTGAGCATTGGACACTTAATGGATGAAGGTCCGATTTCTTTGGCTTTGATTGCCGCATCCTTTTCTTCGTCGTCTCCCATGGTTGTTTCTCCTTGGATCTTACTGTGGTCGACTTCTTTGGCTCTGATACCAAGTATAGAATTTCAAGAACACACGTTTTAATAAGAATACCTCTCTTATTATCTTTAAGGTAAAATTACTCAAAAACCTTAAACTCACAAATCTCATAAGTTGTGCTACAACCTAGCACCTCCTTATATAAGAAAACCCAACTTATTCCTAATCCTATTAGGTCTCTATTTATATTTAGATAACTCCTAAATACAATCCTATTAGATACCTCTTATATTTAGATAACTCCTAAATATACATAGCTTGATCCTCCAGCTATTTCAAGTTTACAACAACAATATGTATAGTATTTTTTTTTTACTGGAAAAAATAATTTCATTAATAATCAGTCATACGGCATCTACAATGATAATTACAATCAAAACAACTACTATTCTGCATCCTAAATCACATCTCGTATTCCACCGCTTTTAGCTTAACGCGAGCAATGACTTTCGATATTTTCGCATCTTTCCAAGTAGAGCCCTACACAATCTGCGCACGAATTGTTCTAATCGACAAATTGGTGATAAACTCTAAACCTGTATGAATCCAAATCTCCTTCCCAATTATTAAAACCCTAAAAAAATTCTCGGGCGAGAATCAAGAACTAGAAAACTCTAGGAAAAACCCAAATAAATTGGGAACAACCCAAAAATAAATTGGGAACCAATCAACGGAAAAAAGAAAAAAAAACCCAAAACAAGACAAAACGTAAAGAAAAAAACAATGAAAAAACAAGAAAAATGGTCGAAAATAGTCTAATTTCCGAAGAAATTAGACTATTTCCGGCCTAAGCGGCAAAGAAAATTAAAACCCTAAAAGATGAGAGGGAAGAGAGAAAAAGGAGAGAGAGAGGAGCGGCTACGAGCCTACGACTAACCAATGTGGATGTTAGAGAGTATTTATATGTATAGATAGTTATGTTTGAGAGTGACTCAAATATTGACCTGTGTAATTGAGTTGACTAAGTTAAATAGATGTTGGTTCAATAAGATCTTTCTTCTAATATAGTCATAGGCTAACTACAAGTAAAAGTTCACATATATATTTCTAAAACAAGAGTGATAAACCAAGATTAATATTTCATTAGAGAAAATGCATATGAAATATAAAAATGTGTTAAGCAAAAGTAGTAGTAGTACTAGCAATAGAAATTTATATAACTTGTACGAAGTATGTCAGGAAATATTTTATCTAAGTTTATCTAATTTTATTTTTCTAAACTATGTTTTTTTTTTCTTTAGTAAATTTTTTGAACTATAATGCTTCGTATGAAATAAGTTAAAAACAAGTTAAGGAGAACACGCAACACTTATATTTAAACAAATCATAACCTAAGTTGAGAGATAGCTAGCAATTTTAGGATTGAGATCATTGATTTCATCTTTTACAACTTTATTCAAATGCATACTTATTAAAATTAATAAAAAGTACAAGAAAATGAAATCCTTAACAAAAACCTTATATTTAGTTCAGTATGCTTTTCATTTTCCGTGTTCTGTTTTTTGAAAAGTAAAATAATATAAATATGAAAACAAGAAAAGTACTTCGTAGTTTTTAGGTTTTTGTTGTCAACCAATACTTTTTTTCTCTAGCTTAGACATAGTCACAATAGGTATTGTTGTTTTGTAATTCATGATTCAATGTAAGTCATACGACTTTCAAAATCATAAACCAAAAAACTGAACTGACAATGATAACGAACGAGCTCTTAAAATTAAATTACAGATTTACAGTTACAACCTACAAAACCCATGAAAACTCAATTTGATTGATTAATTATTTAATACTAATGTCTAATATGTACACGAGGAAAAGTAATCGCCATCACACAAATATTTTGAGAAAAACTACCCAAACATGACAAACAATAGAAAATTTCAACAACCCACATTATTAGGCTTTAAGGTGATAGGCAAGCTAGGCAAGGTAAGTACTCTCTTCATCCATTACACAAATTTGATCAAACATCAATGGAATTGAACTAGTTGAGTTAAATCACATCTTCCAATGGCGGGAATCAAGCCATACAATTTGAATAACATTTTTTTGTATTCATTTTTTATTTAATTGACCCCACTTCCCAATTTTTCCTCAAAGAAAACCTAGATTTGAAAGAAAAAATAATTGCACAAAAGTCTTGCTCTTTCTATTTCTCTCTCTTACTCAGCTCGTCTTCACATCATCACATGTTCTTATATCTTTCCATCATAATTGAAACCCCACTAAACTCAAAAAATTAAAAATTAAAAATTAAAAATTAAAAAAACTAAATTAATTTTCAACAATCCCAACTCCTAATTTCACACTATGACATTCTTCAGATCCCCTGTTTTTTATTTCCTTTTTTATTTTTTGGGGATTTGAGATTTACCCTTTTAAATTCATTGATTAATTAACTCATTTCAGCTTCTGGGTATGTTTGTTTTAATCAAAGATTCAATCTTTCTGCTATTTTAATTAGTGGGTATTTCTCATTTCTGCTTTTTTAAAATGATTTTTTGAATAAATTTTTGTGGGTCATCTTTATAATCATAATCAACTTTCTCTGTCCTCCCATCCCTTTCTTCTTCTCTTCTATTTGGCGATGTTTACAAGCTTTATACAGTACGTCACTGTATCCAGAGAGGGACTTTGGTAGGTAACAATCAAACACCCCCTTTTCTTTAAATTTTAATTTTGAAGTAATTTCCAAGTTTTTCCCAGAAATTTGCAAAATTCCAGTAATTTTCTGACTCTAGTCATCTATCAGTAGAGGTTAGAACAGAAGAGAATTGAATTCCAAGCAAAGTTTTTAAATTTCAAAAAAATTAAAAAATCAATTTTTTCTGAGGTGATTTGAGTAGAAAATTTGACACATTTCATTGTCAAACATCAATAGTTTGTTGGCAAGCACCAACTTTTTTGTTAAAAAAATCCATCTTATCTAGTATTCTGATCCTTAAATTTGCACAATTGTGATTGACTCACCAACAGAAATTCTGAATTTGTAAGCTGTTAGTGAATTTGGGGCAAAAATCTGAACTTTTTATTTTTGAAAGGTGATGAAGTAAAGTGGGATCAAGGTGAATTTAACTGATGGACCGCCGGAGTTGGTTATGGAGGAGGAGGTCATCGGACAAAAGTCCGGGAGGCGAGACCGACAGCTCGATATCAGGATCAGGATCAGGATCATTATCATCTCCTTCTGAGAGGTTTTCAGATGAGCACCAGGTTTGTCATTTGATCATATTGTGTTCAATTTAATTCAAATCTTGGTAATTTTGTCAATTATAGTAATGTAATGGTAGTTTGTTCTTATTACAATGTGCTCATTTTAGTTCAAATCTAGCAAAATCTTGTCATAATGATGGATTTATGGGTGTTAAATTGTTAGTTATTGCCAGTTTAGTCCTAAATTTTGGTTATCTTGGAAGGTGATCGAAATGGGATTCATATTCTACTTCAGAATTCAGATTAGGGAATTTTGTGAACATCAAAATTGACTGAAGATTCAAAGTATATGAAATTATCTCATACTAATTAGTACAATTTTGGAATTCGGCTGATAGCCTGTGTTGAACTTGAATACTTGATTATAGATTTTTGCGTAAATCTCATGTTTTGTTCTCGAAAAATATATGTAGCCAAGCACACCATGGAACTGATTAGTTTGGTGCTTTTGGTTGTAAGTTTAAGTACGGAGTATAATTTGACACGCGTGCTTTCTTACTGAAGGAAATACCCAAATCAAAATATGCAATGACAGCAAGTTTTTCTAGTTAATTGCAATTGATTGTGTAATAATGTAATGCGAGTCTGATTAAGCTTTCCACATTCTTCAAAGGCATCTCCAAATCAAAATACAGAAGTCACCTCGAAAGTTGCACCTCCTGATGAAGATGCCAATGACGGTGTGAGAATTCTGACTGAGAAACTATCTGCTGCTATTGCAACTATTAGTGCAAAAGAGGAATTGGTAAAGCAGCATTCCAAAGTTGCAGAGGAAGCTGTTACAGGTGAAATATGTTGATTTATTTTTCCCGAATATAATGCATGCTTGTGCAATCACATTTAGGGCAACTCCAATGGTGAGCTACAAGATGGTGTAGCTAATTTTGACACATCAAATTCCTAGCTACAATTTTGATTTAAGTTACAAAGTTTCACATTGGTTGGCTATAATACCTTGTAGCTCCCTATAATAATATTTAATTTAAACAATTTATTTATTCGATCCAAAACAAATTATTCAATATCCAACAAGATTTTGAGCTACCTGCTCAAAATAACTACTAGCTGCTTATGTCATTGATGTACCAACGGTCCTTTTTTTAACCACTGGAGTTGCCCTTAGCATCATGTAGCTCATTATCGTGGCTAGACCTTTCGGTTTTAGAGAGCTTTTATCAATTCCATATAGGAAATTTTTCTCCAACCGTTTGCTGATTTTTTTTTTTTTGTAACTTGACTGAATCTTAGGTTGGGAAAAGGCTGATAATGAGGTAGTCACTTTAAAACAACAGCTTGATATTGCAACTAAGAAAAACTCAGCACTTGAGGATAGGATAGTCCATCTTGATGGGGCCCTCAAGGAGTGCTTGAGGCAGTTGCGGCACATGAGAGACGATCAAGATGAGAAAATTCAAGAAGCCCTTTCTAAAAAGTCACAGGATTCAGAATCAAAAAAATCTGAGTTGGATGTCCCAATGTCTGATATTCTAGCCCGACTTGAAACCGCGAATGCTAAAGTGGCAGCTGCTGCCTCTTTGGAGTCTGATCTTCGCCTCAAACTGGGTTCTGTTGAGAAGGAAAATGCTTCTTTGCATCTCGAACTCCGTTCTCGAACAGAAGATTTAGAAATAAGGACTCTTGAGAGGGATTTAAGCACAAAATCCGCGGAAACAGCCAGTAAACAACACTTAGAGAGCATAAAGAGAGTTGCTAAACTCGAGGCTGAATGCCGTAGGTTAAAAACCGTGGCTCGTAAAGCAACTTCATTTAATGACTCCAAGTCGGTCAATGATAGTCAATCAGATAGTGGAGAAAGGTTATCTGATTATGAACCGAGCCATTCAGATTCATGGACATCTACCCTTAAACTTGGAAAAACTCCCTCAAAAACCCACATGGCCCCACCTTCACCTGATATCGGTCTCATGGATGATTTCCTAGAGATGGAGAAGTTAGCAGCTCTTCCGGAGAATGGAAATAGAAGCTGCTCTCCTGGAACTGCAACTTCGATTGACAAATATAGTAGCAATGAACTTGATGCCATGTTAAATAGAATAGCTGGACTTGAGCAGAATATTGAGACTGTTGAATCAGAAAAAACAGATTTAGCTTCGGCATTATCTCAATGCCAGAATAAATTGAAGATTTCAGAAGCTCAGTTGAGTTCGTGTCAGAATCAACTAAGGATATCACAAGCACAGTTGAGAGAAGCAAATAAAAAGATAGGGATGTTTCAGGCTGAGTTGGATTTGGCAAATGAGTTGAGACAGGCGATTGATTTAGAGCTCGATGATGCCAATGTAAGAAGGGAAGAGGCAGAGTCCCTTCATAAAGCAATTGAGGAAGAGAGAGAAAATCTGCTGTCTGAAATCAGTTTTCTAGAGGGTGAGACTGAAAAGGAGAGGGCTTTATACACAGATTCTTCAGCACAGTGTCGGGTTTTGGAAGATGAACTTTCTAGAATGAAACATGAACTTGAAACATGGAAAAATCAGTTAACATCTATGAATAAATTGAAAGAAGCAGCAGAATCACATTTGAAGGATGTAAATGCAGAAACCAAATCACTGCTTGCTAAGATTGGATCTTTGGAGAAGACGGCAGAAAAGGAGAGACAGTTGTCTGCAGATTTTAGTGCTAAGTGTAAAATGTTAGAGAACGAGCTTTCAAAAATGAAACATGATGGTGATACCAAATCGCTGCGTGCTAAGATTGGATCTTTGGAGAAGACGGCAGAAAAGGAGAGACAGTTGTCTGCAGATTTTAGTGCTAAGTGTAAAATGTTAGAGAACGAGCTTTCGAAAATGAAACATGATGGTGATACCAAATCGCTGCGTGCTAAGATTGGATCTCTGGAGAAGACGGCAGAAAAGGAGAGACAGTTGTCTGCAGAATTTAGTGCTAAGTGTAAAAAGTTGGAGAACGAGCTTTCGGAAGTGAAACATGATGCTGACACGTGGCAAAGTCAATTAGCTTCAACGAAAGGGTCGAAGGATGCTGTTAATCAAGAGCTTCAGATGACAAATGCAAAGAAAGAAGAAGCAGAAACACAACTTAAAGCCGTACTTGCCAAAGTTGGTTCGTTAGAACATGAGGTGGAAAAGGAAAGGGCAAGGTCTTCAGGATTAGCTGTTAAGTGTAGGAAGTTGGAATTTCAGGTATCGAACTTGAAATCTGAAGCTGAATTTCAGCTGTCAAACATCAAATCTAAAGCTGAATTTCAGGTTTCACCGATCTCAAAGGAGGAGTTGGATAAACAGCAGGTCAGTTTACTATTTTACTTCGTCGAAATTTACTGAATTTTTTTAGACCAGAATTTTTTGCTGAACTTTCATATAGACAGGCTTAGCAACAGGCTTTTAAAGTTTTTGAATTGGTAAATACCAAAATAAAAATAAAAATTAACAGCTCGAATTTGATGCAAGCATAAAATTATGCTGTACTTTTTTCAGGTTATTTTCCCTCTGAGGACAAAATAAATTGTTCAATCAATCAGATTGTAGAATCTTTCAGATAACAAAAAAATAAGGTGTTGGTGATTTATGATCATACCAAATTTTAACCAAGTTTGTGTGATATGAATTGATCATAAAACTACATTGACAAATGGGAGAATAAAACATTAAACAGCAATATATCTTACAATGTTTTGTAAAATGTTTGTATGTATGACAGGAAAAGGAGCTAGCTGTAGCTGCAACTAAAATGGCAGAGTGTCAGAAGACGATTGCATCACTTGGAAACCAACTGAAATCCCTCGCAAAACTCGAGGATCTCTTCTTGGATTCAGAGAATTTGTTGGAGGTATCTGAAAAAGAGTCACAGCTTCTTCATAATGATGAAAAACCAGATACATTATCTTCTGAAACTGCTCAAAATACTTCAACAACCAGTAAAGAGGATGACCAAAAGTCAGCAAAAGATGATGCTAAAGCGGCTATGTCATTAGAGAAGAGGGATAAACATGGTTTTGGAAACTTATTTTCGCGAACCAAGAGCACAGCTAGAAGCTAGAATCCGTAAGAATGAATTACGAAGTATAAGAGTTGAGATAAAAATAAGTTCTGACGTAGTGTTTATCCTGAAGCCAGTGCCGCGGATTTGTACATCATTACTTTTGTGTACAGGCAATTTTATAAACTTATGTTAACTCTGTTGATCCACATTTTTGATTGGCAAGGTATAAAGAAAGTTTTGTATATCTCTACTTCAATTTTTTTTTTTTTTGCTATAAGTACTCCCTTTAATTCTGTTAACTAAAATGTAACTTATATTAGTAGGAGCAATAATTTGGTTAATTTTTTGTTAAACGAATTTGATGTTGCAAAATGGCATTTGATATTACTCCCGTCTTTACACTGTGTCGATATAATAAAATAATATAGATTTTGAAACAAAAGAGATTTACAACGAAGAATCAAGCACTAATGTGTGATGAAAGGATGAATGTTGTAAAATGACAATTGAAAGATGAGTGAAATTGGTTCCAAAATAAAAACAAAAATTGGGGTGAGAGAGGCTCGAACTCTCGACCTCAGGATCACTCAACTAAGCTATGAGACCTACGCGCTAGCCAACTGCGCCACCACCCCATTTGTCATTTAATTTGGAAGATAAATTAAGGTTTGTACATCTTTACTTCATTTATTTATTTTTTTACTTCATCTTTAATTCTTTTAACTAAAATGTAAAATATATTTAGCAGGAGCAATAATTTGATTCATTTTTTGTTAAACGAATTTGATGTTGCAAAATGACAGCTGATATTAGATTTTGGAACAAAAGAGATTTACAAGGAAGAATCAAGCACTAATGGGTAGGAATTGCAACGGGTCCAGAACCCTACCCTTAAATAAGGATATGAATTTTATTTTTTTAGACGCTATACTCTATAGGGGAAGGGAGGGTAGGGTATGTGTATATGAGGTATCGGGTTATGAGATTTCGGATTATCGGGTAGGATATGAGTATATGAGGTTTCGGGTAGGGTAGGATAAGGCATAAGGGTCCCTTTTCAGACCCAGACCTTAACCAAAGCCTAAACTAGACCCGCTCAAGTTTTAAGGGGAAAAAAAATATCCTAAAACAATTTACAAAATCACATCTACTCCTCTAAAAGTCAGCTAGCACTACCACACTTTAAGTAAAAGAAACCTCTAACATTGACGTTGTGTCGTTGAGAACTTGAGATTTTGTAATTTGTGAGCTTAGTATATTAAATTGTGATGTGTTTTAGGAAAGATAAGGATGATTTTCGGACACCGGCTATTTATTTGTTTTAAATTGTCATATTAATCATTGGTCATGTTTGTTCTTTTTTGCATTACATATAATTATATATTAAAAGCTAATAAAAGTTATCGAAAAAATAGGCATCCCATATCCTACCGGACCCTAAACGCAACCCATATCCTACCAGACTCATATATAGGGTCCCGGTAAGGGTCTTGTAATTTAGACCCTATAAGGTAAGGTAGGGTATGAGTATACGTCAAAAAATTAGGGTTTGGGTATTTCTAGACTCTACCTAGACCTGGAAAATGGATTGTTTGGATCCGATTCGGTTCGGGTCCATTCGGATCGGGTAATTTTGTGTCACTTTCACTTTGGATCGGGTTTTGGTATGGGTCGGGTCCATTCGGGTCCATTCGGGTTTCTAGTTTAATTCGATTTTTTGATGCTCGGATCGGGTCGAATTTGGGTCAAGTCATTATCGGTTCGCTTCATTTCAGATCGGATCATATCAGATTGGCTCTTTTCGGATTAGTTCGGATATTTTCGAGTTAGATCGGACTTTTCACGTTTCAAGTTTTGAGTTGGCAATTTGATTTATATTTGGTCATCATTCGTAAAATATTCAATTATTTTTAATATTATATGTAACAATATTTCTTACTCCGTACAAAATAATTAAGGGATAAGCGTATACAGTTCGAGATTACTGGTTTACTGTATGGAAATTTTAGTAAACGACAAGGGTTACATTTTCACATTGTTACAAGTGATAATTTAGGTGACTCTAGTCTTACTTCTACTAATGTATGGTCGAGAAGACGAAACATGAAATATGGACAAATATAACAATATATATTGGTGATTAATAGAGGATTATCATGATTTAGTAAAGTAACTAGTATTCAAACTCTCGATTATTTCATAGATACTATGTGGTTATTATTAATAATAATAATAATAATAATAATAATAAAAGTTAAAAAAACTTGTGGTATTTAGTTTGAACTAATGATAAATTTGAGTTGTTCTTTGGTACAAATTGGTTTTGGATCTCCAGTTCGGATCAGTTTCGGGTTGATTCATATTTTACAGCTATTTTCGGTTCGGGTTACTTCGATTTCGGATGAAGATTGGTTCGGGCCGATTCGGATAACGCCTCATTTCGGGTTAAAATAATTCGCATCGGTTTCGATTTCAGTTAGGGTAAATTTGGATTTCGGGTTGATTTTGGGTCGTCATTTCGGATCCAAATCGAGTAATTAATGGATCGAATCATTCGGATATGGCCATTTTTGTCAGGTTTGAGTCTACCCAGACCCTATTCATTGACATCCCTACAAATGTGTGAAAAATGATGAATGTTGTAAAATGACAATTGAAATCGAGTAATTAATGTATGGAATCATTTGGATATGGCCATTTTTTTACAGATTTGACGCTACCAAGATCCTACCTATTGACATCCCTATAAATGTGTGAGAAATGATGAATGTTGTAAAATGACAATTGAAAGATGATTTGAAGTTGGTTCTAAAAAAATAAAAACAAATGGGGTGAGAGAGGCTCGAACTCTCGACCTCAGGATCACTCAACTTAGCTATGAGACCTACGCGCTAGCCAACTGCGCCACCACCCCATTTGGAAGTTATTTTGAACAATTTGTTTTTACTTTTTTGTCAACACTACATTCAAATCAAACCGATTTCGTTAAATGCCACCGTCATTGAATGTCTAAGTGGAAATTTCTTTAATGGTTTTCTATTTTAATTTTATCAAGGATACGACAAAAGTTAGGAAAGACTAATATCAATATTGTATTCTAACTAATTGATGAAAACGGGAAAGAGTTAAGTATGGACGTGTTGTATTAGTTTAAGGGTGTGTTCTCAAGTTAACAACTTATAGAACCTGAATTTATTTGAACTTATCTGAATTATAAAAACTTATTTCACTTATTGGATTTTATAGGAACTTATATGACCTTGTAGGACCTTATTAAATCTTATTAAATTTTATTAAACCATTACTAAACTTTTAACCATTATAATAATGATAATAGTTTATTGCAAATATTAATAAATAAAAATTAATAAAGTAATTAATATTTAGTTCTTGTATTAATAATTATATTTTTATATTATTATAAATAATATAACGAAATTTCATGAAATGCACCAGAGTTTTGCCATAATTCACCAATCGCCCATCAAGTTTCAATAATTCATAAAATACCCCTCACTATTCGTACAAATACCCAAATTACCCTTACTAATAACAGGTCGTTGGTTCGCCGTTACCCAACCCTATTCTGAAACTTATTTCACCAAATGCGCCTATTCTGAAACTTATTTTTACCAAATCCTTCAAACTTAAATATAGTTATTCTGATGTTCCAATGGCTAGTTTTTGTGTTTGAAAAGTAGCCGTTGGTCATGGTTGACTATAAAAAAACCCTTTACTGAATGCTTCTTGTAATTTAGATGTTATTTTGTTCTGCTTTGCTAATTTCATAAGGTTTGTGTCATGGGTTTTCTTTCAAAATCATCATCCACCCAATGAGTCCACATATATTAGGGTACCTAACAAATTTTGTTATTTGGTAGGAATGGAGGTTGGAGTGGAGAATTGTTCCACAAGCTCTTCTGGATAGTTGCTAATGCTTTCTGGGGTAGTTTTTTGCACATCTATTTTGATCTTGCACATATTCATCAAGTAGAAAACAACATTAAATGTAGTGGGTGCAAATATATTTTATAAGTGAAGCTAAAAACATAAATGCTTCTCATTTTGGTATTTTGTGTAGATTATGCAACAAGAATTATTTATGAAATGTGAATTTGTTTCTCATTACTTGTGTTTACTTCATGATTGTAAAATTACAAACATCAATATATATATATATATATATATATATATATATATATATATATATATATATATATATATATATATATATATATATATATATATATATATATATATATATATATATATATATATATATATATATATATATATATATATATATATATATATATATATATATATATATATATATATATAGAGGAAGGCTCTCGTGAGAACACTTCCTTACGGTGAGAACACTTTCTTACGGTGAGAACACTTTCTATAATGGCATTTTCGTAATTAATTATAACAAATACCCCCAATTTATTTTTTCACGACACTTTTTTTTTTTCATTTCAGATTCATCTCTCTCTCTCCAATTCTTCCCCCTCTCTCTCTCTCCAACTCTCTCGCCGTCGGTCGCCACCAACACTCGCCGGTCGCTGCTCGCCGGTCAATTCTCGCCTCTCGCCGCCGATGATCGCCTCTCTTCGCCGCCGCTGATGATCGCCTCTGGCCGCCGCCGATGGCAGCATTTCAATCGCAATTACAATCGGTAAAATCGAACCAGAAATCCATCAATTTCACCGCTGTTCGAACAAATTCTCCATCTCGCGGTGATTTCTTCTCGTTGCTCGCCGCCGCTCAAACAAATTCGCCGATGTTCGAACAAAATCGCCGGTCGCGAAACCTGAACTCGAACCAAAAATGCTGGTGGCGGTGGTTGTGTTTCGCGAATCAGGTAAACACAATTCCAATTCAGCAATTCTCATTCGATTTTTCTTTAAAATCGATTTCAAAATCAGTTTCATTCAATTTCTTAATTTCAAAATTAAAATCTATTTCAATCGATTCTTCGACCGGCGCCGCTCATTGCTCGCTGCTCTCAGTTCGCCGCTCGCAGCAATCCGGCCACATATCATCTCCTCCTTCCTCCTCCAATTCCGATTATATTTTCGCAGCAATTTTGATTATCTCCTCTCGCCGACGACGCTGGTGGCCTCTCACCGCCGCCGCCGCTGCTCGCAAGAATTCAATCACAGTTCCTTGTTCCTTGTTCCTCCACCACGTCCCCTGTTTTGGTTGATTTTTATTTTGTAATTCTTCTTAGATTTGTTTCAAATGAATTATTCCAAATTTTGGTTTAGTTATCAATTTTGTAATTTCAATAACTTATTTTATTGATTTATGTGGTTGATTTATTTTTTCAATTCGCATTATAATTTGATTGAATCTCTTGATAATTAACTTGTACCGCTTTTATTGTGCTAGGAAAGCATATAATAAATTTAGAACATGTTTGAATAAATTTAGAACATGCTTGAATAAATTTAGAACATGGTTGAACAAATTTAGAACATCGTGAATAAATTTAGAACATGCTTGAATAAATTTAGAACATGCTTGAATAAATTTAGAACATGAGCTTAAAAATTTAGAACATGATTGAATAATTTTAGAACATGAGCTTACAAATTTAGAACATGGTTGAACAAATTTAGAACATGGTTGAACAAATTTAGAACATGGTTGGACAAATTTAGAACATCGTTGAATAAATTTAGAACATGCTTGAATAAATTTAGAACATGCTTGAATAAATTTAGAACATGAGCTTACAAATTTAGAACATGGTTGAACAAATTTAGAACATCGTTGAATAAATTTAGAACATGCTTGAATAAATTTAGAACATGCTTGAATAAATTTAGAACATGAGCTTACAAATTTAGAACATGGTTGAATAATTTTAGAACATGCTTGAATTAATCTAGAACATGAGGTTAAAAATTTAGAACATGGTTGAATAAAATTAAAACATGCTTGAATAAATTTAGAACATGGCTGAACCAATTTAGAACATTGTTAAATAAGTTTAGAACATGGTTGAATAAATTTAGAACATGATTTTGAAAATTTAGAACATCGTTGAATAAATTTAGAACATGCTTGAATAAATTTAGAACATGCTTGAATAAATTTAGAACATGCTTGAATAAATTTAGAACATGCTTAAATAAATTTAGAACATGAGCTTACAAATTTAGAACATGGTTGAATAAAATTAAAACATGCTTGAATAAATTTAGAACATGGCTGAACCAATTTAGAATATAGTTAAATAAGTTTAGAACATGGTTGAATAAATTTAGAACATGAGTTTGAAAATTTAGAACATTGTTGAACAAATATAGAACATAGAGAGTGTAAAAGTGTTCTCACCATAAGAAGTGTTCTCACATAAGGAGGTGTTCTCACCGGATCCCTCCCCTATATATATATATATATATATATATATATATATATATATATCCCCATTTGTTACAACTTTGACTACTTTTGGTTGTTGTTTTAGCTTCTTCTTCATTTGCTTCAATTCTTCTTGCATCTTATTGTTTTCCCTCTTTTCAATACTTTATCCTTCGTCTAAGCTTTTCCCGTATTGTCCTTCGTGTTATTGCCCCTTGTTTTCTTGCTCAACTACCCTTTGCACCATCTCAAATTGTTGCAAGGATCACACTTGTAGTACAACATTTGTGGATCGAGTGTTGTACAAGAGCTTCAAATGGCAAATTTCCTACCACAATAACAAAATTGGTTAGGTACGTACTCTAATATATGTGGACTCGTTGGGTTTTGATGATGATTTTGAAAGAAAACTCATGACACAAATTTTATGAAACTTGCAAAGTAAATCAAAATAACATCTAAATTACAAGAACCATTCAGCAAAGGAGGTTTTATAGCCAACCATGACCAACGACTACTTTTCAGACACAAAAGCTAGCCGTTGGAACACCAGAATAGTTATATTTAAGTTTGGGGCATTTGGTGAAATAAGTTTTAGAATAAGGGCATTTGGTGAAATAAGTTTTAGAATAGGGGCATTTGGGTGAATTGGAAACTTGGCTAACGGCGGACTAACGACCCGTTATTAGTAAGGGTATTTTGGGTATTCATACGAATTGTGAGGGGTATTTTATGAATTATTGAAACTTGATGGCCGTTTGGTGAATTATGGCAAATCTCGGGGGCATTTCATGAAATTTCCGATAATATAAATACTTTGTAATAATTATCCAAATTTTATAAAATCCAAGTACAAATTCGACTTATATATTTGTAAAAAAATATTTGTGATTATTAACTCTACAATAAACCTATTCATACTATGTAATGGAACATTATTACGGACGAAAAATAACTCCTTTTTGATACTCAGATCCCTACGCGTATTTCACTTAATGCATTGATGTAAATAAGTAATATTATGATATTTGCGTCTCACCAAAAAGCCCGTCAATTGATTTGTGATGTACACGTATTTTTAAAAGTGTTTATTATATAAGTTTTTCCCTTGTAATTATATTGATAGTAATTAATAATAACTTATTAATTAATACTTACATATAATTGATAATTGTTATTGTTAATTAGTAACCACAAATTATTTTAATATAACAACGCAAATAATCATGATATTAAAACATATTATCGGAACTTATACAACGTACCTTATTAAAACATATTGGACCTTATTGGAACTAATTATAGGACTTTATTGGAACTTATAGGACCTTATTTCACTTACATAAACTTAATTGAACTTATCTGAAGTCATATTAAGTACGAGGTCTGGTGTTCGATCCTTGTTAACATGCTTTTTGGTTGTCATTGACATGCCATAATGCTTATTAGTGATGATGTGACATAATAAGAAGTGACCTATGTACGTGACACAATAACATGCTATGATGCTTATTAGTGGTGAAGTGACATAATAAGGAGTAGTATATGCGACATATATACGTTCTTACAAACACGATTTGTGACTTTATGAGAATGGTGAGATATTCAATTTTATATGAGCTGATACTACAAGAATTTGAGTCAATAATGACAACCCAATAATGACAGGCCAAAAATCCCGTCGCAAATGTCTTTCTCGACGGGGTTAACATGCAACTAAATAAAGACGGGAACAACCATCGTAAATGCTTTTTACGACGAGATAACGACAAGTTTTCCATCAATGACGACCATCTTTATGACAGGTTCACAACAAGAAATTCCATCACTATTAACCTTTAGCGATAAAGTTTTCCATCGTTAATGGAACAATTTAGACAACTAATTTTATTGCACACGTCTAAAATTTTGAGAGTGATGGATAGCTCAGTTGGTTAGAGCTTCTATCCCGGTTCCAAGTGATCCTGAGATCGATTCTCATCTCCCGCCCTTAGTGGTTCATTCGCAAAAAAAAAAAAAAAAAAAAACATCTAAAACTTTGAAAGTTCAAAAGAGTTTTTAATTAGGAAAGATATAAACAAAATTCAAAGATTTTATATTGTTATTAAAAACTTAATATCTTTTGAAATTATTTTTATCTCCATCAATATCTTTTGTTATTAATTGCTATTTATTTGTAAATCTTAATCTAGTGCCCCAAAAGGCGAGGCCGCTGGTTAGGAGTTTCCTTTAGAATAGAAAAATTAGAGATGATAGAAATTAGGTTTATCTAGGATACTTATTAATGCCCAAGCTTGTTTCTATATAATTTCACGTTTTACAACACATAAAACCAGGAATTAAAAAGATTGCTCCGCAGCAAACGTGATAAAGTGGTAATTATTTTCTTCTTTGACTCATTATTTTAAGTTCCTTCTAATATATTTTTATTATTTGTTATTTTATTTGGATTTTGAGTTTAAGTTAATGATGATGGCTAGTTTTGGTTTTAGTGATAAGAGGAGAGGAAGAGATCGAGCGATAAACATTTCCCCCAAATACAGGGTTTCAATATCACGAGATATATGTTAATTTGGCTTTGTTTATTCTTAATTTTATGTGAAAGTTTTTTTTGATGATTAGAGGATTGCATGTATTGCATTGCCACATTACATATTTGCTTGACTATTTTCGATGATGCATGCGGAATTATTAAAAATTAAAAATTGATTTTTATTTAATATTAATGTATGGGCGTAAGCAAAGATCTTGTACATATACTACGTACAACTATACTCTAGCTTATAGGCTTTCGTATATAAGAAAGTCAAAGATTTTCAAATATTAGACCATTAAATTTTACACTTACGGGGATTAGCCATAATGCTGTCACCAAAAAAAACTTTCTGATTTGTTATTAATTTTCAGTTTTTAAAATCAATAAATAATCCGATTTTTAAATCAATAAATAATTAACTTTTTAATTGAATTTAATTGCGAAAGTTTAGAGGATAATTTAGTCTTATCTTAGCGGGATACCTAAAGTGATATTACCGAAATATCCCTCCCCTCTTCTGATCCGCAGCTAACGTGATAAAGTGGTAACTATTTAATTTCTTCTTTTGACTCATTATTTTAAGTTCCTTCTAATATATTTTTTATTATTCGTTATTTAATTTGGATTTTGAGTTTAAGTTAATAATGATGGCAAGTTTTGGTTTTAGTGAAAAGAGGAGAGGAAGAGATCGAGCGAGAAACATTTCCCCCAATTAAAGTTTTTTGATAATTAGAGGATTGCATGTATTGCATTGCCACTTTACATATTTGCTAGATTTATATACTTTGTAAATGGGAAGATTTTGCAATAGCTACTGTTGGGGTGTTAAAATGGGCCCACCATTTTAACCTAAAAGCCAATAAAATCCACTCAAGCCCAATATCCCTTACAAGGCCTCAAAGGCCCAACAAAGGCACTATATATACCCCTCAAAGGGCAAGGTAAAGGGGTCATTCTCTAACCCTAGAGAAGCCACCCTACTCTCTCTCCCCTAAACACCTCATTTTATACATCAATTGTACTGACTTGAGCGTCGGAGGCTCCGCCTCGGGGACCCCCCCTTGGCCCGGAGTTCATCTTGCAGGCACCGCACGAGACCGGAACCCAAGATACCAAGGACGCTCCTACTATCGTTTCAACCCCGAAACAATTTGGCGCCGTCTGTGGGGATCGAGAGCAATAACCCATGAAAATCCACATTTTCATACTATTATGTTCAACCGCAAAAATGGCCGGAAATCTGAAATAGCCGACCAAAAATTACTGTTTGTCAACAAATTACGTTATAATGGGTAGTGTGGTGACAAATAATGTTGCTACAAATTGTTGCTACAGATCGTTACTACATTTTGGTGGCCCAGTAGCCTCAAGGCCAAGTAAAGATGCTTTCCCACTCTCCCAGATCTGCAAACTCATTTTCAGAATAAAGAGGATTCATTTTGCTTGAGTACAGAATTTCGGAGCCAGTAACAGCTCACGCGTGAAAGTTATGAATTTGGAAATAAAGCAAGTTTCCACAACTCAGACTCAACTGAGCCCACAATCACCTTGCACGATTGGTAACAACAGCATACATTGGCATGATGGCACTACATCACTTCCGAAGGTAAAAATCCGAAGGATAAAACCGAGCCGAAGGTAAAAATCCGAAGGATAAAACCGAGCCGAAGGTAAAAATCCGAAGGATAAAACCGATCCGAAGGTAAAAATCCGAAGGATAAAACCGATCCGAAGGTAAAAAGCCGCTCCGAGATTACAACTCGAACCGATGTTACAATCCGAGCCGATTTTAGAAGCACGTTCTTGAACAGATCTTCGGATTTGAAGAGCGAGGTTAAAAATCGCTCCGAGATTACAACTCGAATCGACGTTACAATCCGAGCCGAAGTAAAGAAATCGCTCCGAGATTACAACTCAAACCGATGTTACAATCCGAGCCGATTTTAGAAGCACGTTCTTGAACAGATCTTCGGATTTGAAGAGCGAGGTTAAAAATCGCTCCGAGATTACAACTCGAATCGACGTTACAATCCGAGCCGAAGTAAAGAAATCGCTCCGAGATTACAACTCGAACCGATGTTACAATCCGAGCCGATTTTAGAAGCACGTTCTTGAACAGATCTTCGGATTTGAAGAGCGAGGTTAAAAATCGCTCCGAGATTACAACTCGAATCGACGTTACAATCCGAGCCGAAGTAAAGAAATCGCTCCGAGATTACAACTCGAACCGATGTTACAATCCGAGCTGATTTTAGAAGCACGTTCTTGAACAGATCTTCGGATTTGAAGAGCGAGGTTAAAAATCGCTCCGAGATTACAACTCGAATCGACGTTACAATCCGAGCCGAAGTAAAGAAATCGCTCCGAGATTACAACTCGAACCAATGTTACAATCCGAGCCGATTTTAGAAGCACGTTCTTGAACAGATCTCCGGATTTGAAGAACGAGGTTAAAAATCGCTCCGAGATTACAACTCGAATCGACGTTACAATCCGAGCCGAGGTAAAGAAACCGCTCCGAGATTATAACTCGAACCGATGTTACAATCCGAGCCGATTTTAGAAGCACGTTCTTAAACAGATCTCCGGATTTGAAGAACGAGGTTAAAAATCGCTCAAAGATTACAACTCGAATCGATGTTACAATCCGAGCCGAAGGTAAAAAAAACCGCTCCGAGATTACAACTCGAACCGATGTTACAATCCGAGCCGATTTTAGAAGCACGTTCTTAAACAGATCTCCGGATTTGAAGAGCGAGGTGAAAAATCGCTCCGAGATTACAACTCGAATCGATGTTACAGTCCGAGCTGAAGGTAAAATCCGAAGGTAAAAATCCGAAGGATAAAACCGAGTCGAAGGTAAAAATCCGAAGGACAAAACCGAGCCGAAGGTAAAAATCCGAAGGATAAAACCGAGCCGAAGGTAAAAATCCGAAGGATAAAACCGAGCCGAAGGTAAAAATCCGAAGGATAAAACCGAGCCGAAGGTAAAAATCCGAAGGATAAAACCGAGCCGAAGGTAAAAATCCGAAGGACAAAACCGAGCCGAAGGTAAAAATCCGAAGGATAAAACCGAGCCGAAGGTAAAAATCCGAAGGATAAAACCGAGCCGAAGGTAAAAAACCGAAGGATAAAACCGAGCCGAAGGTAAAAATCCGAAGGATAAAACCGAGCCGAAGGTAAAAATCCGAAGGACAAAAATCCGAAGGTAAAACCCGAGCCGAGATTACAACTCGAACCGATGTTACAATCCGAGCCGAGGTTAAAATTCTGAGCTGAAATCGACTTTCACTTGGAAGTGATCAAAATCAAAACCCAACCCATTTTTCAAATAGAATTGGGTATGGGGGGCATTTGTTGGGGTGTTAAAATGGGCCCACCATTTTAACCTAAAAGCCAATAAAATCCACTCAAGCCCAATATCCCTTACAAGGCCTCAAAGGCCCAACAAAGGCACTATATATACCCCTCAAAGGGCAAGGTAAAGGGGTCATTCTCTAACCCTAGAGAAGCCACCCTACTCTCTCTCCCCTAAACACCTCATTTTATACATCAATTGTACTGACTTGAGCGTCGGAGGCTCCGCCTCGGGGACCCCCCCTTGGCCCGGAGTTCATCTTGCAGGCACCGCACGAGACCGGAACCCAAGATACCAAGGACGCTCCTACTATCGTTTCAACCCCGAAACAGCTACAATAAAATGGTCTTCACCACAATAAAATGAATGTCAACCTTTTATTTTTGTTGACTCCTCAGAACCGTAGATCATGCTGACTTTTTATTAATAAAATGTATTTTCTTTTCAAACAAAAAAATAAAAATCCCCCAATTATCTTCCCCACGTTCACTTTTGTTTTAATTTTTTTTTTTGGGTATTTTCGTATCTCAACTATGATTTTTCATCTTACCAAAATTCTGATAATTGCTTACTGTTCTATCATTTTCCAAAAACATCCGATACTCCATATTTTTCTTTACCATAAATTCATAAAATTAAAATCTGAATTTCGTTCTCAAATTAGGGGTAATTTCGATTCAATTTTGATTGGAGGAAGTTGATTTCTTGTTCAAGCTATTCGAAGGATTTTTACCGTATTATCTACTACGCAATTGTCGTAGGTAAGAACAAACATCGATCTTTATTCTTTTAGCAATGTTCATATATTATTTTTGGGTAATTTCGATTCAATCTTATTAGTCTGGAAATGGTTGTGTTTGAAATGGATAAGGGTGTTTCAAACCCAACCATTTCCAGGCTAATAAGATTGAATCGAAATTACCAAAAATAATATATGAATATTGCTAAAAGAACAAAGATCGATGTTTGTACGACGATTGCGTAGTAGATAATATTTTAAAGATCCTTTGAATAGCTCGAACAAGAATAGCTCGAACAAGAAATCAACTTGTTCAAATCAAAATTGAATCGAAATTATCCCTAATTTGATTTCCTAATAGAACGAAAATTTTTGAGTTTATGGTGAAGAAAAATATGGAGTATCGGATGTTTTTGGAAAATGATAGAACAGTAAGCAATTATCAGAGTTTGGGTAAAAGATGAGAAATCATTGTCTCTGAGGTAGTGAGATACGAAAATACCAAAAAAAAATTAAAACAAACGTGAATGTGAGGAAGATAATGCGGAGATTTTTATTTTTTTGTTTGAAAAGAAAATACATTTTTATTAATAAAAAGTCAGCATAATCTACGGTTTTGAGGAGTCAACAAAACTAAAAGGTTGATCGAGATTCATTTTACGGTAGTGGCTACCATTTTATGGTAGCCATTAAAAAGTCTTCTTTGTAAATGTTGCTTGACTTTTTTTTTTTAATCAAATAAATTAACCTCTACGATAGTATAATCAATTTACTTTCAATATGATTAATTATTGTGCGTTCCATATATGTTCGTCTATGAATTGAATTTAGGGGGGACGACAGTTTTTTGTAGGCATGACTCTTTCTTTGCAACGATATAGTACATATGAAGAAATGATCGAATTTACAACCATTAAAAAAAAAAAAAAGGTATACTCGATCTTTTCCCAATACAAAGAGATTGAGTTAAATTATTCTCCCTTCGTATTTAAAAAAAAAAAAATACACTATTTTTAAACGGCCGTATATTAAAAAGTGTATTATTTTATCTTAATTTAATAAATTCAATTCATTCTTCTAAAATTACGCGTCGGTTAAAGTGTATCTTTTTTTTAAAATACAAGAACCACATTACCTATTGTAGCAAGCTTGTTTATTTGTAATTTTACAGAATGCAAAGAGAGCGTAAAAAACGGCTTCGGGAAACGGTAAAATTAAAAAAAAATCGGCATTCACTTTATGAAGATTTGATAATAGAAATTTTATCTTGGTTGCCGGTGAAAACTCTATTGCAATTGAGGGTTGTTTGCAAATCATGGTTAGCTATGATTAAGAGCCATCATTTCATCTCATAGTCGCGGTTGTCTCATTGCTCAATATACGGTTACTGAAGCGGGTGAACTCAATGTGTATCATTTATGGGTAGATGAAATAGTATTGGCAATATGAAGGAATAGGTACACCCGTTTATAATACATACTCCCTCCGTCCCGGAATACTTGACCTGTTTTCCTTATCGGGCCGTCCCTTAATACTTGACCTGTTTCTAAAAATGGAAATATTCTAACAATATTATATTATTTTTCACTCCATCCCTATTAACCCACCTACCCCTTACTCCATACAAAAAATAATTAAAAATTCAACCCCTACTCTCCCCCAACCCCACCCCTTTACACATTTCCCACTAACTACATTAAAATAATACCCCACTATCAACTACTACCTATTAAATTAAATAAGTCAATTCAAGTCCCTTAAACTCTGTGCCGGTCAAACCGGGTCGAGTATTCCGGGACGGAGGGAGTACATGTGTGGTCCGTGTGACGGGGATATTTTATCTATGGTGTTTTGATAGTCTCGAACAACGTTATCTCTGGAACCCTGCACTCAACGAGTTAAAAACCCTGCCTCCATTAATTACAAACCATAATCTTGCTTTTTGTGAGTACGAGTTATTCGGATTTGGATACGATCCTTACACTCGAGATTACAAGGTTGTTGTTATCAAGTGTGTGGATAAAATTGAATCCGATTCCATCTCTCATTCAATCTTCATCTACTCATTACGAAATGATTGTTGGAGAATTTTTTTTTGTGTACCATTCGGTTCACCCTTAGGGGCTAATCCGGGTTCGGGGCGAGTTATGAGTGGATAGGTTTCAGTCCCCTCCCAATTATTGTTGATGAGGATCGAACAAAGGTCATCCCTACCAAGTTCAACCTCAATCACCACTGAACCAACATACAATTTTTATTGTTGGAGATATTGGGGTGACTTGACAAAACATTATTCTCTGGATGTTCATAGTTGTTACATCTATGTAAATGATAGTGTTTAATTGGCTAACATCGGAGGAGCCGGGTAATTCAAATTTGATGATTAGTTTCAACCTAAGTAGCGATAAATTTCAAGAGTGGCAACTTCCAAACGATGAGAAGTCGGCTTAGTATAGATGCCTTGCTGTATGTTACGACTCTATTGCCTTAGTTCTTGGCTATTGTTTTCAACAATATACGTTGAATAGGTACGTGATTTGGACATTGAATGAAGGGGTTTGGGCCAAAAGATACACCATAATCTTGATTGTAAAGGGTATTGTCCACCACTTGGTCAATGGAATGATAACAAGGTTATAATTTCAATGTGACGATCTATTTCTATATGACCTTGAAACCCAAGAAACATGGCAGTTGCAAAGTCCGCCACTTAAACATTGGTGTTTTTTTTTTTTTTTTTGTGAATGAGCCACAAGGGCAATATAATTAATTATAAATGGGGCCGGGAAATTCGAATCTGAGACCTATCGTACACAGGCCCTCAGTCTTTACTACTAGGCCAAGACATCATTGGTGCCGCTTAAACATTGTAAATATGTTTCTTCTTACAAGGAAAGCCTAGTTTCCGTTGTCGACCGCAAAATGTGGGTGCAATAGGATGAACGATCGATGAAGACTAGTAACGTACTACCGCCTCCGTTTCTTTTTGTTTGTTACGTATTCCTTTTAAGGTGTTTCACAATGTTTGTTACGTGGGAGAATCTTTCCTTTATAAACTTACTCCGTATTATACTATCATTTTTTGTGCTATCTTTTAATTTTTTTTTTGGTCCAATAATTTCAACTCATTAAATTTCTGTACAATTTCCCAAATATGTTAAGTTAGCAATTGTTCCGGTGTTGAAGTGGATGAAACAATGGGCTTCGAATGAAGGCCCTTTTGTGTGTGTTGAAGATCTTGCTAGCTCGAATGTGTTGTGTCCAGATCAACCTGCACAGTAAACAAGTTACTAGCCTCGGGGGTGTTTCCGAGGAAAGCCCCTCCGATGCCTAAGTAAGAACAATGCTCGGATTCTAGAGAGAGAAGTTCTCTAGAAGAGTAGTCTTAAGGCGTGAAATGGACGTACCTTGTTAAGTGAGCCATGACGGCTTATTTATAGTGTTTGTACGATAAATCCCCTTAGGTCATTTATTGCAAGTGGGCCTTGGGCCTTGATTGGCGGCTGAATAGCCTTTTGGACTGTAGTGGTTTTGATGTTGTTGCTGTGAGCCTTTGGGCTTTGGACTTAATGGCCCAATTGGTATTCAATTGGGAGCCCAAACAACATGCCCCCCCAGACCCGGCCCATTTAGAATTAAATGGGTGGGTTTCCAACTGTGGGAAGTCCAAAGGTTCTCTCTTTTTTCGAAGGGAAGATGATGCGAGTTCGTGGATGAGTGACAAGTGTGGAGAGTGGAAGTTGGGCGGTTTTTAGGACGTGGCCTATAAATACTGCATCTTTTTCCTCATTTCAAACTTTATTCACTCAAACGTTTTTCATATCTTCAGAATTCCGGCGATTTCTTTGGGTGTTTTCTTCAGATCTTTGCACATTCATTGCGAATTTGCTTCGGGACTTGACTTCGTTCTCTTCATCGGCGTTTTCCGCTTCCGGAAAGGTAATTTGTTTTCGTTTCTGCCTCCTTCTTTTTCTACTCCTTTATGTGTATCTTCGGCGTTCTCTATTTCACCATGGCTGGGGGAAGATGGAAAAAGAAATCCGATGTGGTGTCCTCCTCTAGTGATGAGGAGGACAGGGTTGCTCCCGGGGTTGGTGTTGGAGAGAGCTCGGGGAACGAGGCCCGTGCCGAGTCGAGCCAGGGGGCTGGTGTGACGGGTCGTTTTCCTATCCGCTCGCTCTTTCCGAGGCGGTGGGAGGAGGCTGATCCTTTGGGGAGGCTTGCTAGCCTCTACGAGGACAAGTCCGAGATTGTTGGCCCGGATGGAGTGGCAGTTGATGGGAAGTGGCTGGTGGATGCCAAGAAAGGGAGGTATCATCGGCTTGCCGAGGATTTATATGGCATTCCACATGCCCTGGGCTATTGGTGCGAGCTCCCGAAGCAGAAAAATGCGAGGGTGACTCGTACTCCTCCGGAATACGTTCCTGTGTATCTCCACCACTTCGACTTCGGGCTTCGGTTCCCCTTGGATCCGTTCATCGCCCGTGTGTTGGAGGAGTACAACGTCTCATTGGGTCAGCTGACCCCGAAGTCCATGCGCCATCTTGTGGGGTATCGCTGGATGTGCGATTACCTCGGCTACGAGCCGTCAGTCGAGGTTTTCAAAGAGATGCATGAGCTCGTGAGGAACGCGAATGCCGAGGCTGGTTGGTGGGCCATCAACAACAAGAACAAACAAAAAGGCGAGGATCTTTATATGACCGCTTTTCCGTATGTATCCTCGGTCCACGGGTGGAAAGAGCGATGGTTGTTGGTCCGTGTTCCCGTTGATCCGAGGCATCCTCATTATTTCTCGCCCCCGAAGTGGTTCGTGAAGCCGGACCCTTCGATGTCGCGGGTTGGCCCTGTTGATCGAGAGAATCCTGACCACGCCATGCAGCTGGAGTGGTTTAAAGCCAAGACGGCTCGGGAGTCGATGTATTGGCTTCCGAACCTGCATTATATCACACGGGAGGTCATCCTCGCTGCTGCTGGTCTCAGTAGGATATATGACAGGGGTGAGGTTTTCTTTGCTGAGATCGTGCTTCAGTTGGGGTGTTGACCTCCCCTTTCTTTACCCGTTTGAATCTCATCTTTTCTATCTCTTCTTTTTTTGTGTAGATCAAGGCGAGAAAGCTGTTGACCCTGCGGTGCTTGGTTACCAGCTCAACGGCGAAGGGGTTCTCGTTCGTTGCCCTCCCTACGATTTCAAAGCGCAGAATCCTCGGCAGCCGAAGCTCGAGGATCACGAGTTCTCGGTTCACGCTCTTGCGCATCTGGAAGGCGTTCGAGCCGACCCTTGGGATTCTCAGAACCCTGGAGAAGCTATCCCGAGGCGGACAGTGCTTCCTGAATTGGTAACTACCTCTGATCCGGTAACGCTGATTATTCGTTCATTTTGTTTAGACTTCGGCTCTGTGGGTTCTTGTGGTCTTGATTTTGACCCTGTCTTCGGTGTCTGTTTTTCTTAGGGACCAGAGGTAACATCTGCTGCGCCTGTCATTTCCTCTGCTTCGTCTCCTTAATCTTTCGCTGCTCCCGAGGTAAGCGATCTTGCATTCGCACTCTGCTTGCCTTCTTCGGCATTTTGGTCGTTGCTCACCCGCCTCCCTTTTTTTGTAGGAGTCGAAGAAGCTAAAGAAGAGGAAAGCTTCGGAGAAAGAGACTTCTCCTAAGAAGCATAGAAAGGAGAGGTCTCCTTCGAAGTTGAAGAAGAAAGTCGCTTCTTCGTCGAAGGTAACCCCTAGTCCCGAAGTTCTCGAGTTTTTGAGCCGTCGTCCTTATCTGACTGAGGAGAGAATTCGGCAGGTCGTTGCTGAGGATCCAAGTCTTGTCGAAGCGGGTGAGCGTTACTTGGCTCGGCAAAGAGGAGAGATGGGTCCACCACCAAAGGGACTTCGTGGCAAGCTTCCGCTCCCAGGCCAGAAACTGAAGAGCGTGGCGATTCTGGTGCAGGACGAGCCCGTGAATCAGCCTTTGTCGAGGAGGCGTTTCAACTCTCGCCTCTGAAGCCTTTGACTCCGGTGGGGGGGACCGTTGCTGATATTACTCCTATGGTGGAGAAGTTTGAGGTTGACCCCCCTCTCGGTTCCTCCGAGGTTCCTGGTGCCGAGGATGTTGCTGCTGCTGGAGCTGAGGATGCTTTGTTAGCTTCTCCGAAGGTAGTAGTGGACCTTACTTCCTCGGGGAACGCTGATGGGAGTCCTTTGGCTAGCAAGGGCGCCGAGGTTGCAGCTTCTGAGGGTGACGAGCTTGCTCGCCAGCGCGGGGCGAAGAGGAAGTTCCGCGAGACGTTGGACTCCACCTCTACCTCGGTGTTGGAGCGCTTGGCTTACCCGTCTTTCGATGTTCCCATTAGGAGGGTGCCTCAAAGAGTGCGGGAGACCATGGCCCGTTTTGCTCGGAAGTCTGTTTTGGGGTAAGATCCCGAAGCTCATCCCGAGTCTATGATCGGTCCCGGTGCGGCTAGGGAGAACATGCTTCGGGGAATTCCTGGCTGGCGGATTCCTGGGGAGGAGGGCAACCATCCCACTCAAATGGCTCAGTTTCATTTGAACGAGGTAAAGTAAATGTTACTCTACTTTTCGCAAGCTTTGTTCTCGCGTTCTTGGTATTCACACTAGTGGAAAAACAGTCATTTGCGTCGGTCATTTAAGCCCATTTGCGTCGCACATTGGTGCGACGCAACTGGCCGCGACGCAAATGAAAAAAGTCATTTGCGTCGCACTTTTGTGCGACGCAAATTTGAGTCATTTGCGTCGCTGTTTTACTAAACAGCGACGCAAATGACTTTTTTTTTGACATCCTGAAAAGTCATTCGTGTCGCTGTTTTACTAAACTGCGACGCAAATGACTATCCAGGATGTCAAAAAAAAAGTCATTTGTGTCGCTGTTTAGTAAAACTGCGACGCAAATGACTCAAATTGAATATCAAAAATAAGGTCATTTGTGTCGCAGTTTTACTAAACTGCGACGCAAATGTACTTATTTCTTCTTTTTTTTTTCTTTTTTTTTATTGAGCAACTTCATATTTCATGTATCTGGATCACAGTATTATATATACATGCATAAAAAAAATAGTGGAATATAGTTGAAAATTTCGACAGAATCTCCTTTGTAATATAACCCTTCCCAATAATCGGGAATTATAATACATGCACCTGTCAAATATAGTTTTACAACCCCATTAAAAGGTAATCCATCATATCATATCGTTCAACCAACATGTTGATAACGAACCTAACAAACCAATATTACAACAAACTAGCTAGCTAGCTAGATTTACATCGGAATTGGTCAAAAAGTAATCAGCCCAAAATTCTTTAACCTCATTAATCTCCTCGAATGAAAAAGGCTCTGTTCTTGAATAATCCTAAAAACACACATGCAAGTATATAAATAATTAGGTCAACAATCAATAGTTATGCCTACTTCAATTTATTAAAGTATATCACATACCGTAGTAAGATCTTGACTATCACGATGCTTTGTAAATATATCGTACATAAAACGCATGACGTAGTAGCACAATCTAGTGATCCCGGTTGTTGAGCACACTACATGCATCAAAATAAATAACACAAGTAAAATTTATATCACATTGTATGTTATAATTTTGAAAAACTTGATTCTTAGGTAAATAATAAACTAATTATACCTGTGCTGGAATCCATGTTAATTTAGTTCCCTTAGAATGAAACTAATAATACCTATGACAATGCTAACTTTACATACACGCCATAATCATAGAATGAAACCACTTACATTGTGACCTCCACAACATGAAGCTCTGATATAGACTCAGCAGAATCGAGAGAATTTTCCACTAACTCTCTAACAGTAGTATACAGGGACTTACCAGGCTGCAAAAGAACAATATCACGATATGAAATTCTAGAAATGATATTACCCGCATTACTTTCCACTACAACCTATTAACACACCTCAAATTCCCCTCAAATTTCATTTTGGCAGTACCATAAATATTGACTAGAGACTAATTATTGGTAAAATTTCAGTGAATGCACGGTAGAAAAAGGCGATTACTTCAACAAAATTCGAGTGACGCAGGAGCAATAAGAAATAAATATCAGCATCACTATTTCAAAATAGAGAAATTAATTGGCTATTTCAGCAAGCTGTTATTTTCATTAACCAAATTATTTAATGAAATTTGTTAGCATGCATCCGGGTGTACCTTCTACCAATTGACGAATTATGCGTCCAACCAAACAACAAGAAAATCATATAGTTCAAGCGAGATCGTATTCATTTCTCTTAGATGGCCATAAAACAACAATTCCTAGGTAAAAAATTAATTAAAAATCACACAAATAAGGAAGAAAAAAGCACGAAATACTTGTAAAGGATTGAGCTTGGAACTTACATTGTCAAATCCCGCAATATTCTTATTCTCCGCAAAAAATTCAGCTGGTGATTCTGCCAACCCCACAAAAAAAAATCAAACAATCATCAACCCAAACCCTAATAAAAATCCAAATTTATAAAATCCCAAAAATTCGATAACAAAGGGAGGGGAAATTCGACTTACTTTGCTTGAGAACACTTTCTTTAGGTTTTCTGGGAGTCTTCTTAAAATTCAACAAAACCAACTGAGCAGGGGCGCCGGCGGAGTGGGCGGCGGCGTGGTCGGCGGCGTCAATAGGGACCAGCGTCGTGGTCTTGTCCTTGTTGTGCGTTGCGTCGTCTGAAAAGTAAATATGTCAGGCAAAAAGTAGAGTAAATGGATAATTTCTGTTTACCTAACCTTAACCATGGAGCCTAAACCAATAAAGATATTTTGCGGCTTCATGTCCCTGTGAATAATTCGGTTGGAATGCAAGTAATGCAGCGCTTTTACCTGGAATTTGGCCAGCAGCACAATTAAAAATCACTTTTATTCATTTCAAGTGAAACGCATTAAATATCACACAGTACTTTGGAGTGGGGGAATGTAGAAGTTTGAGAACCACTTTGAAGAGAAAAATGATAAGAAGTAAATAACTAAAAGAAACTTAAAGATGAAGCTGTACCAACTGCTTTGCAATTGCTTTAACTTGTTCTTCAGGCAGGCACTTATCATCCTCAAGGACCTCAAAAGGTTCACCCTAGACCATACATAAATTACATCAATTATCAAAAATACTAGAGAAATCAAAGCAAAAGTTAGCTTAATTACGCATCCATAATGCATTAAGATAAAGTGACAAGTTAATTAATGATTGGAACGATAATCTAATCTAAAACAAGAAATTGTACTCCTCGAGCATTCAAAATCACGTAATCAGAGTGGATAAACAAGAATAAATATGGTTGCAATTAAGGAAGTAATAACGTAATTAAGTAAGAGACTATTCCGCCACTTTCATCGACTACTGAGTTTGAAAACCTTGAATAATACGGTGGTTGCTCTTCAGTTCTTAAATCTTGAAGATGAACTTGTTGAGATTCAGTAATTTCATCCGGCGTCAAATCTATAATATTCCGATAACTCCTTTTGTTTTACCTAAATTAATTTCATAACCTAGCTAATTAAATTCATTTCATAACATAAACATCATTTCATAACCTAAATTCAACAAAACCTAAATGTAATAAACAATTAACATACAACAAAAACAACAATTAAAATAAGCAATTATAATTCATCAAAAACTAAAACTAAAATGCAATAACACTTAAATCTTTCAAATTAAATTCAAAAAAATAATACCTAAAATTGAAGTAGAGGAGGGAGACAGCAGCACTGGCCGACAGGAGAAAGAAACGGCGGCGGCGGCAGGGCAGGCAACGACGGTGGCGGCAGCGCCGGCCGAATAAGTCGAAGCTGATGGAGGAGCACAGAAGTAGGTTTGAATTCGTGTCAGGTTCGAATAAATCGTAGCCGAAGGAAGAACGTGGAGTATGTCTCGGAACGCCGGCAGTGAGCGGCGGTCGACAGTGAATAGGAGGAAGACGGGGAGTGACTGGGGTGGAGGGTCGGAGTAGAAGGACGAAGTACGAAGTTGAGGGGGGAAGCTAAGCTTAGGGTTTGCGGGTTTGCGGGTTTGCAGTTGTGAGAATTGAAGCAGTAAAGTGTAGGTGAGAATTGAATGCGTTGGGGTAGGGAAATTTTCGATGCGTCGCAGTTTTATTAATCTGCGACCCAAATGATTTAAGTGGTATTAAGAGTCATCTGCGTCGCAGATTAGTAAATCTGCGACGCAAATGACACAGTTAACTGCGTCGCAGTTCTACTAATCCGCGACGCACATGACTCTGCGAGCATCTTAGAGTCATTTGCGTCGTAGATTAATAGAACTGCGACGCAAATGACTAACTTAAATGCTAAAATTTGTCATTTGCGTCACTTGTTTATAATGGTGACGCAAATGCAGCGACGTAAATGAGGCTTTTTCCACTAGTGTCACTTCTCCTCTCTTTTTTTTCTTTGCGCAAGCACACTTCTGGTCCTCTTTTGCTGCTGAGTGCCAGTACTCCGACGAGGCACGATTGGCCCGTTTCGACGAGCGCTACAACCACGATGTTCCTCTTCTGGAAGAGAAGATGAACACTCTCCTTGCCGAGCTTCAAGAGGCGAGGGGCTTGGTTGCCGAGTTTACTCGGGAGCAGACGACTACTCTCGAGCTCTTTGGCAAAGGGGTCGTTGATCTGCGTTCGAAGATGGAGGCTGATGCTCGGGAGCACGAGGCTGCCCAGAAGGAGAGAGCTGAGGAGAAGATTGGCTTTGAGGCCGCGCTGAAGAGCAAGGATGATGTCATCCTACGCCTTCGGGAGAGTGCCCAGAAGTTCAACACTGCCCTCCAACGGATCCCTGTGCTCGAACATGAGGCTGATGAGCTTAAGGCCAGGGTTCGTCGACTCGAGGAGGAGAAGGCCCTTATGTATACTGCCGAGCAGTGCCAGGATCAGTACTGGGAAGGGATCCTCGGCGCTCGTCGGATGTTTGCCAAGCACATGCCCGATTTTAAGTGGGCTGAGCATGTGCCTAAGTGGCTCGAGGCTGAGGACAACCTGGTGGAATGTCAGGCTGACAGGGATGACGCTGCTAGGGAGCGTGAAGAAGCTGCTAAGGAGCAGCAAGCTCGGAAGGTTTCCTCGGAAGGGGACACCACTGCTGGCACTTCTTTGCAATCTGCTCTTTAGGGACGTGATGGTGACGTCCCCTAGGGACTCGGGCAGTCGTCTTCCTCAGAGTCGGTTGGTTCCAGTTGAGGACCTCTGAACTTGCGCTTGATTTCCTTCCTTTTTGCCTCGGCACTGCGTTGTACTTCAATAATTTCTTTTTTTTGCTTTCTTAGTACTTCGGTAGGCCGATGTTTTGTCTGTTGATGGCTGCCGATTTAGCTTTTTTTAAGTCATTTTGCTTTCAATTTTTGAGGATTCCTCGGTTTGATCCGAGCTTTAGTTGGTGTAATCGTACTTGCTCCCCAAATGTTGAATAAAAATGACTTTGCTGTTTTGTTTTGTCTTTTTTTTTTTTGCACTTCCGAAGTATTTAACTTTTGTTTTGGGATCCCTGGATTCTGTTCGCATCCGCGGCTCTCTTTTAGTCTTTCCGAGCTCCTCAGATCTATGGATCTGTTAAGAGACTCGCTCTTCTGCTGACTTTATTAGGGCCTTGCTGAAGAGCTTGATGGCTTTGGGGCCTTCAAGGTCTGAACATTTGTTTAGAGTCTGCTTTTGAGCTCTTTATCGTTAGTAGATGTGTCTAGAGTCTGCTTTTGAGCTCATCAGATCCGTGGATCTGTTGAGTCTTCTTTTGAGCTCTTTGAAGTTTGACGTTAGAGTCTGCTTTTGAGCTCTTCAGATCCGTGGATCTGTTGAGAGTCTGCTTTTGAGCTCTTTATCGTTTGTAGACATGTCTAGAGTCTTCTTTTGAGCTCATCGGATCCGTGGATCTGTTGAGTCTACTTTTGAGCTCTTTCAATGTCTACTTCCGCTCTTCCGAGTTCTTGTGGTTCGGAAACCTGGGCAAGAAATCGCAAGTCTCTCTTAGTTATGAGCTTCGGGAATCCGTGGATTTGAGCCGTACTCGTTATAACTGTATTCGAGAGACTTTGTTGCGAACGGAGTATCCCTGGGTACCGCGAATCCGGAGGTTCTGGACGGTACCTTGCGGGTTGTTTTTGAGTTAGCTGTTTCTTGGGCCTTTGGAACCCAAGGAATGGCTACTTCGGGTTGATTTTAGCTTCGGATTGATCAGATCCGAAGTTGCATGCATAAAGACAGAGTGATAGAATAAAAAGACATAAGGGTATGTTTAATGAAACACATGGTGCCAGTGGCTTTCCTCTTCTCATTAAACGACTTACTTGGATTACAAAAGGAAGGGAGTTAGATCATACAAAATATTTCTTGAGAACATCGGCATTCCAATGGTTCTTCAAGATCGTTCCATCTAACTGTTTAAGCATAAAGGTGCCAGTCCTCTTTTCAGAGTGGATGATGTATGGTCCTTCCCATGTTGCCGAGAGTTTCCCGTGGATCTTTCCCTTCTGAACTGCAGCAGCGTTTCTGAGCACTAGGTCACCGACCTTTAGAGGTCTGGCATTGACTCTTCGGTTGTAGTGCTTGCTGACTCTTTGCTGATAGGCTGCGTTCAGAGTTCTGGCCTCGTCCCGAGCTTCATCTAGTAGATCCAAGGATTCGGATAGAAGTTGGTCGTTGCTTTGACCATGGACTCCATCATACCTGTTGTATGCCTGGACCCTCAAGCTTTCTGTTCCGATCTCTACAGGGATGACAGCCTCGGAACCGTAAACCAAGTGGAAGGGCGTTTGTCCTGTGGCTTCCTTCTCGGTGGTCCGAAGGGACCAGAGTGTTCCTGGGAGCTCTTCTAGCCATTTGCTTTTTTCATCCTCAACTCTCTTCTTGAGTGCATTAAGGATGAGCTTGTTTGCGGCTTCGACTTGGCCGTTGCTCTGAGGATGGCACACTGCTGAGTAGGCGAGGTGGATACCGAACTGTTTGCACCATCTTTGTAGTGGTGTGTTGTCAAATTGCTTCCCATGGTCGAAGACCATTAGCCTCGGTATTCCGAACCTTGTGATGATATTTTGCCAAATGAACTTGCGGACCTGCTGCTCTGTGATGGAGGAAACTGCTTCGGCCTCAATCCACTTGCTGAAGTAGTCAACCCCCACAATCAGCCACTTTTTCTGATTCACAGCCGAGGGGAATGGACCGATGATATCCAGGCCCAATTATGCAAATGGTAAGGGGTAGAGTGTCGCTTGCAGGGTTTGGGCTGGCTGGTGGATTACAGGTGCGAACTTTTGGCATTTCTCACATTTCCTTGTCAGCGCCTTTGCTTCGGACACCATGGTGGGCCACCAGAATCCGGCTCTTAGTGCCTTGTGTGCCAGTGCTCTGCCTCCGATGTGATTTCCATATATGCCGAGGTGGATTTCCCTGAGGATATAATCGGCATCGGTTGGGCCTACACACTTCAGCAGTGGGGCTAAGAATGACTTCCTCATGAGCTCTCCGTTGCCATCGATGATGAACCATTGGTTGAATCTTTTCAGCTTCCTTGCTTGCAGCTTGTCTTCGGGAAGTTCTCCCCTCTCTTTGTACGCAATGACTGCGTCCATCCAGCTCGGTTCTGGACGCACATTGTACACTGTGGGGGGTGGAATGTCATTGCTTCTTTCTTGGTGTACTTCCACATGGACTGACTTGTTTAGGTCGGTAAGCATTGAGGTTGCAAGTTTGGATAGTGCATCTGCTTGTGCGTTTTGTCCTCGGGGAATGAGTATGACTTCGAAGGATCTTAACTTTGACGTTAAGGATTTGATTTTTGCTAGGTAAGATGTCATGCTTGGCCATTTGGTCTCATACTCCCCTCGGATCTGGTTGGCTACGAGCTGAGAATGAGTCTTCGGACAAACATGTTCGGCTTCCAGAGATAAGCACAGCTCTATTCCTGCGATTGCGGCCTCATTATTGGTTGCCTTGAAACCGAACTTTAGGGTGTACTCTATGCTCTTACCTACTGGGGGTATCAGTACTACTCCGGCTCCCGAGCCGTTCACAGTGGAAGATCCGTCAGTGTAGACCTCCCATGTCATTTTGGTGTCATCTAGCATTTCCTGATATGAGTATTCGGCCAAGAAGTCTGCGAGCGCTTGCGCTTTAATGGCCGTCCTTGGTTGATACTTGATCCCGAACTGAGATAGCTCGAAAGCCCATGCAGCCAATCTTCCTGATCTCTCTATTTTGTCTAGCACTTTCTCCAGTGGTTGGTCAGTTAGCACCACTATTTGATGGGAATCGAAATAGGGTCTCAGTTTCCGAGCTGCTACCACCACCGCGTATGCTACCTTCTCAATTAGCGGGTACCGAGTTTCAGCGTCTGTCAGGGTTCGGCTGGTAAAATAGATTGGCTGCTGTTTCTTTTCCTCCTCTCGGAGGAGCACTGCGCTTACAGTTCCGGGGCTGACTGCGACGTACAAGTACAGACTTTCCCCTTCTTTCGGCCTGGCTAGCGTCGGCAGTTGATCTAAGTGAGCCCTGAGTTGCTGGAATGCGTCTCTTTGCTCTTGTTCCCATGTCAACTCGGGGTCCACCTTTCTCGGGACACCTTTCTTTTTGATGGGTTCTGCCTCTCCTCCTGGGAGGGTCTTAGGTTTGAGAGCTTTGAAGAAGGGTGCCCCTTTATTCGAAGCTTTCGATATGAATCTTGACAGTGCGGCTAACCTGCCCGTTAGCCTTTGCACGTCTCTCTTTGTCTTCGGCTCGGGTAGATCTAACGCAGCCTGGACCTTGTCCGGGTTCGCGTCTATTCCCCTTTCGCTCACCATGAATCCGAGGAACTTCCCTGACTTTACCCCGAAGACACACTTCTTCGGGTTCAGTTTCATGTTGTATTTCCTCAGGTTGGCGAAGGTTTCGGTCAGGTCTTTGATGTGATCCTCTTCCTTCACGCTTTTTACTATGGAATCAACCACATAAACCTCGACGTTCCTTCCCTTTTGATCGGCGAAGACGTGATCAACTAGTCTTTGGTAGGTGGCTCCGGCATTTTTCAATCCGAAGGGCATCATTCTGTAGTTGAACACTCCCCCGCTTGTGATGAAGGCGGTGTTCGCTCTATCGTCAGGGTGCATGAACACTTAGTGATAACCTGAAAAGGCGTCCATGAAGCTCAGCAATGCATGGCCACTGGTTGAGTCCACTAGCTGATCTATCATCGGGAGGGGATAGCAATCTTTTGGGCAGGCTCGGTTCAGATCAGTGAAATCGACGCACATGCGCCATGAGCCATTCGCTTTTTTGACCATGACCACATTGGCCAACCACTTGGGGTACATGCATGGCTCGATGAAGCCTGCCTCTTGTAGCTTTTTCACCTCTTCGGCGATAGCTTTGTTTTTCTCTGAGGAGTAGTTTCTTTTCTTCTGTTTGATTGGCCGAGCTTCGGGACTAACATCCAGCTTGTGACAGATCATCTTCGGATCTATCCCTGGCATGTCAGCCGCCGACCATGCGAAGATGTCTTTGTGATCCCTCAGCAACTGGATCAACTCTATTCGAAGTCCCGAGCCTAGGCCTCTGCCTATTCGGGCACTTCTGTCTGACTCATCCTCTAGGGGAATGTCTTCCATCTCTTGGTCTGATTCGGGAGAAAGGGTCTCTGGTCGAGCATCAACTTCTGCGGGCTTTACCAGGCTGCTCGACCCCGCCTTTCTCCTCTTGGCATCTTTTTCTCCACCTGGGGGGGAGGTCTTCTCATCTTCGTCCTCGGGACTGTCTCCTAGCCTTGGCTTTCGGATGGCCGTGTGACAGGTGGACCTTGCCACCTCTTGGTCGCCCTTTATCCGCTCGGCGAAGCCTGCATCCGAGACATACATCATCATCTGATGGTATGTGGACGGAACTGCTTGTATTTTGTGGATCATGGTTCGTCCCATGATGACGTTATATACTGAGTCACAGTCCATCACCAAGAATTCCTCTCGGACATTCCTCGCTGCCAGGCCTTGGCCGATTGTGACGGGTAGGGTGATCTTTCCTCGGGGAATGGCTGCGGATCCGTTGAATCCGATCAATGGGTAGCCGACCTTGGTCAGTGACTCTTCTCCCCCTTCGAGGATGAGCTGGTCGAAACAGTTCCTGAAGATGATATTGACGGCGCTCCCTCCATCGACTAGTACTCTGTGGACATTGTGGTTGTTGAGATCCATTTCGATCACCAACGGGTCGTCATGTTTGTACTGGGTCCCAAGGCAGTCATCAGCAGTGAAGGTCATGTTCGGGGGGTAGGCTGATTCTCCCCAACATTGCTGAAGTTGACTCGGTGGGAGAGAGCTCTTAAATGTTTCTTGCTGGCGTGGCCGGACCTTTGTCCTCCGAACACCACTAGAATTGGTTTCTTCTTTTGCCCCTCGGTCTCATGGACTCTTCTCTGGGCTTGCTCTTGTTGCTTTCCAGATGTTGCTTTCTCTTTCTCTTCCCTCTCTGTTCTACGGTCGAGCAAGTATTGCTTTAGGTAGCCTCGGCGGATGAGGTCCTCGATGTTGTCCTTCAGCGAGTTGCATTCCTCGGTGGTATGGCCGAAGTCATCGTGGAACTCACACCAATTGTTCTTGTTCCTATGGAGAGGGTTGGATCGGAGCTTGTCTGGTAGCTTCCACTTTTCATCATCTTTGTGGAGATTGAAAATTTCTCTTCGGGGTATGGCGAGTGGAGTGTAGTTGGTGTATTTGGGTTGAAATTCACCCTTTTTCCCATCCTTCTTTGGGCTCGCATCTCTCGCACCCACCTTCTCTTTCCCCTTTCTCGAGTTGCCCTCGGGCTTACTCTGATTTGTTTTGTTATCTTTCGGATCTGAGGATCCTCTTAGCCTTGCTGCAGCCTTGTTGAACTCTTCTGTTCTGATTAACGCATCTGCCATTTGGAGCACGTCCGCTATCTTGGAGGGGTTTTTCATTGTCAGTTTGTCTCGGAATTTTCCCTCCCGTAGCGCGTGCTTCAAAGCGAGGATTGCCACGTCTGGCTGTAGGTTCGGAATGTTGGTGGATTTCTTCATGAATCTGGCCATGAAGTCTCGCAGGCTTTCATCCCTTTCTTGCTGTATAGAAGTTAGCTCGGCAGTGGTTCGTTCTGGGCGATTGTTTCTCACGAATTGCACACAGAACCTTTTCTTCAGCTTCTTCCAACTTTTGATCGATCCCTTCGGCAGCGATCTGAACCATTATCCTGCAACTCCTGTCAGCGTGGTTTGGAAGTATTTGCACCAACAGGCTTCGGAGTAGGGACTTAAAAACATCTGTTGTTCATAGGAGATGACGTGATCCCTCGGATCCGTAACCCCGCTGTATGTCAAGTGTGCTGGCAGCCTCACTTTGGGGATTGTCTCCATGACAATGTCATCTGAGAATGGGGACGATGCTGGAGTCATGATCCTCTTCCCTAGCCTCGCCCTGATACCTTCGCTCCTCGAGTTTCCTCCGAGGGATTGCTCAGGGGCGTGTAGGGGGCTAGGAGTTCGGTCACTTCTCCTTCTCCTTCTCGACTGGCCACTGCCCTCGGGTTTTCTACTGGACCCACAGGGGCTACCCAGCCTATCATGAACTGAAGGTCGCAGTCTTCTATGGATCGAGTTTCGGATCCGAGTTCGATCACTGGCCCCGCTTTGGAGAGCTTGCGGTGTTGGAGACGGCGTTGCGAACCATTCTGGCTGCTGTGCAGCTCTCTGTTGCGTATCCCACGTGCTCTCTCTCCACCTTGTCATTAGGTGCGTTCCTGACATTGTGGAGAGATCTTGCTCGGGCCTCACATTATCCTCGTCAGTCGAGGGCATGTTCAGCAACACCTGTCGCCTAGCTCTCCTCGCTTCTCGTCGTGCTGCTGCCTGGGCTTGTTCTTTCTCGTTGAAGAGGAAGTTCTGCATGATGGTCATGTCCGCAGCTAGCTCTTCTCGAGAAGGGAGTGGTCTGCTGGTCGTGGCAGTGGCCCTTGTTGGCTGCGACCTCGCCACTGAGTGCAGCTGTTCACCTCCATCGGATTCCGAATCCGTTTGGACAAGGACATCTCCCACCTGGTTGTCATTGTTGGGCATTTCCATTTTTTACGTGGAAAGTGAAGTGTTTTTTCGGAGCTTTCAAGTGTTCTTCCCCACAGACGGCGTCAAATTGTTCCGGTGTTGAAGTGGATGAAACAATGGGCTTCGAATGAAGGCCCTTTTGTGTGTGTTGAAGATCTTGCTAGCTCGAATGTGTTGTGTCCAGATCAACCTGCACAGTAAACAAGTTACTAGCCTCGGGGGTGTTTCCGAGGAAAGCCCCTCCGATGCCTAAGTAAGAACAATGCTCGGATTCTAGAGAGAGAAGTTCTCTAGAAGAGTAGTCTTAAGGCGTGAAATGGACGTACCTTGGTAAGTGAGCCATGACGGCTTATTTATAATGTTTGTACGATAAATCCCCTTAGGTCATTTATTGCAAGTGGGCCTTGGGCCTTGATTGGCGGCTGAATAGCCTTTTGGACTGTAGTGGGTTTGATGTTGTTGCTGTCAGCCTTTGGGTTTTGGACTTAATGGCCCAATTGGTATTCAATTGGGAGCCCAAACAGCAATCTTTGTGCTTTTCCATTATTGGTTCATTTTATAAATAAAAAAAATATTATTGGTTGTTGTAATGATTAGTTGATTGAGGTTTTCCTTGAGTTTATTTTTTTAATAAAAAAAAGAATCTTTATTATATGTTAATAAACGTGCAAAAATTCAAACGTAACAAACAAACAGAAACAGAGGGAGTAGTATAATTTCAGTCAATAAGGTATTTTATGCTCATATATATGATGCAATGGCTTTTATAATACTTAAGTATTTGGGATTCACTTACGAAGGTTTTTTTTTTTTTTGGATTATTTTTGGTCATCTAAATTACCTATGGTGATGTCAAAAAAAAAATAAAAAAAAATCTACAGTAACAATTATTTCTTTGGCTATAGCAAAGTTTTATTCATATTTTGTTTCTGCAACAACGTCTTCTTGGCATTATTTCTTTGTTAGAGCACTCTCATTAATGGGTAAAAAAACCCCACTCACCACTCTCTTTCTACCACTTTCTTACTCCTCCACATCATTTTCCTCACAAACAAATTTTTCTTATAAAACCCATCCCACCAATGTACCAAAAAAAACCACTCACCAATCTTATTTTTACTATTCATTATACCCCACTACACTTTCTATCTCCCACATACTCCATCTATTTTATATTTATTTTATGTCCATTTAAATTAATAGCTTAATGATTTAAAACACTTAAGGTAAATAATTGTAAGTTAATTATTTTTTATATATTTTTATTATCTTTAAAATTGTATTTTTTTAATTTATATTTACTTTAATTTTTTATTCATGTAAATACATAATTAATGTAAAAAAATGCAAAGGGACATAACTTAAATTGCATAATGTATTTTGGATAACTTGAATATTACAACAACCAAAACATATTCCGTGATAGACTTAAAAAGCATAAAGCCAAATAAAAGTATGTTTCACACATTATTAAACCAAATCTTAACTCGACACAAGAGTTTAATGATTATTGGGTCCATATTTTTGCCAATTATGTTCGATTAAATCATCTTTCAGAGACTGGTGAGTTTGACGGTTACGCATTGCTACTCTTCTCCCCAAGTAATCGTTAATGTTGACGGGATGACCAGCTTGGAACTCGAAAGGTTCACCATTATTCACCGTTGCGCTGGAGCTCGAAAGGTCTTGTTCATAGTACCTTCTTAACACATCAGCTCGGATATACATGTCTCGTTCATCCTCAACTATCATGTTGTGCATGATGAGACAAGATTTCATTATGTCAGATAATATATCTTCATCGTAAGCAAGAGAAGGTTGTCGTATAATGGCAAACCTCGCTTGTAAAACTCCAAACGCACGTTCAACATCCTTCCGAACATGGACTTGTCTATCAGCAAATAGCTTATGCTTTTGAAGTTGAGGACGAGTAAATCCTTGGATAAACGTAGCCCAATTTGGATAAATACCATCTGTTAGGTAATACCCCATGTTGTATTCATTTCCATTCACTTGAAAATTTAGAGGAGGGGCCGTACCTTGCAAAACATCATCAAACACAGGTGAACGATAAAGAACATTAAGGTCATTGCATGAACCAGGGATACCAAAAAATGAATGCCAAATCCATAGATCTTGATCTGCAACAGCTTCAAGAATGAGGCTAGCATTCCCGCTACGTCCCTGGTATTGACCTTTCCAGGCATTAGGGAAGTTCTTCCACTCCCAATGCATGCAATCAATACTTCCGATCATGCCAGGAAATCCGCGCATTTCATTTTGATAAAGGATCCTTCTTAAGTCTTCATCTGTAGGACTTCTTAGGTACTCCTCTGCAAAATGCTTGATCACCCCTTGAGTGAAATGCAATAATGACTTTCTTGAAGTTGTTTGACCCATTCTTACATATTCATCAACCCCATCCGGAGCCAGACCATACGCAAGCATTCTGATAGCTGCAGTGCATTTTTGCAATCCTGATAACCCTAGCTTGCCAGCAGCATTTCGTCTTTGCTGCATGAAAATATCGTTTTCAACCACTTTGTTCATGATTCGACAAAATAATGGTCTTCTCATTCGAAACCTTCGACGAAGCTGCTTTTCTGAATACACTGGATTAACCGCAAAGTAATCGTTAAACAACCGGTTATGCCCTTCTTCACGGTTTCTATCCGCTAGAATACGCATTTCACCATCATTCACAGTTTGACGTCTAGGACCTCGACGGGAAAATGTGTTTGGTAAATGATGAGTGACGATTTCGTCAATCATTTGATCAATTTCTTGGTTTTGATCTTCTTCTAAAGATTATGAGCTTGAACTATTTTGAAACAACATTTTTTAAATGAGATTGATTGAGAGAATGAGAAGTAGGTGTGAGGATGAGAATGACTTTGATAATGAGTATGTATTTAAAGAGGATTGTTGATAAGTATCTTGATTTCATGATATGATTTTATTGGATGTTATTGGATGTTATTAGATTTTCTAGGATTTTCGATTTGTTGATAAGGTTATTTGGAATTCATGATAAGATTTTATTAGATTTTGTAAGATTTTCTAGGATTTTCGATTTGTTGATAAGGTTATCTGGAATTCGTGATAAGATTTTATTAGATTTTGTAAGATTTTCTACGATTTTAGATTTTTTGATAAGGTTACCTGGATTTCGGATAAGATATTTTTGGATTTTCGTAGATTTTCTAGGATTTTCGATTTGTTGATAAGGTTATCTAGAATACGTGATAAGATTGACTATGACAAAAATAATAACTAATAACTAAAATATAATACTTCAAGGAAATAAATATATTACATACCACACATTAATACAAGGTTAAAGCCTTAACTAATACAAGTTTAATTAAAGACACAATACGAACTAATACGAGCTTATTGAAAATTAACTAACACAAGTTTACGACTTAAAATCTTAACACACCAAATAAATTATAAATTAAACTGAACTAATTAGTACCACCATAAAGCTCCGTAATTAATCTTTCCTTGGTTTGTTCTTCAAATGCAGTTAAATTTCCCTTCGACATCAATATTTGCAAGAACTCATTTTTCATCTTCATCGGTTCCATCTCGAGCCTCTTTCTTTCAATTTCAACATTTGTCTCAGAAACTTGAACATGCCTCGCCTCTATTTCCACTTGCTGTTTCATCCTGGCTTCCCTTAACATGTCAAACTCCAGTCTCCTTTGGCGGGTTTGGTTCTCTTGAAGCCTCATTGCAGTGTTAGCTTGTAAACTATCACCAAAACTAGAAACTGCCTCTGATGATGATGCCCCTTTTCCTTTTCTTCTAGCCTTAGTTTTTTTAACACCATCTGGTCGATTCAGACCCCCAGATACGAAACTTTCACCACTTCCTAAGACATTGTTACCATCATCATCAAGCCTAGTTCTCTTGCCACTGCCTTCACTATCTTGTGGAGTTCCTTCTACGTTGTCACGTAACTCTCTTTCTTCCTTTGAAATACCCCACCTCATCCTTCGCCTCCACTTTGGTTGATCACAAACCATCTTCCAAGCATGCTCACATGTGAAGTTCTTGGGTCCTGATTTTACAGAATCGCGGAAAAGCTTCTGGGCGATACTGTATACGTCCCCATTGCTATTCCCACTTTTTGCAAATAAATCTTCATCTTTTTCAAAGGAAGCAGCCCAGAGCTGTACATCTGCAGCTATCCTTCTCCAATGACTTTCTAACATTCTGAGGCCTCTTTTAGCAACTTCGTAAGGCCTTTCCTCTTGAACTTTGTCGTAGTATGCAGAAACTTGTTTCCAAATATCAATTGCTTTCTGATCGGTTCCCAATACTACATCGGTGCAATATGTCATATAACCAGCAACCAGAACTTCATCCTCTTGAATAGACCAACTCCGAGACGCAACAGCTTCAGGAATTCTTTGATTTGGTCTGACAGGCAGCGGATGTGTCATGATCGGAGGTTGTGTCTCCGGGACACTATCCTCTACATCTTCACAAACAGTACTATTAGCATAAAATGACTGTTGAAAATTTTGAGAGGGAGAATTACCTTGCACATATGAATTATAGTCAGAATATTGATTGCTATTCAGATTAAGATCAAAATCATCCAAGTTGAAATTATTTTCCATTTTGTACTAAAAAAAAAATAAACAAACACAATAATATAGGTAATGTTAATATTATTTTCAGACTAAAACAACAAAATAACAATAATAATAACACTAAGAATAATAATAACAATATTAATAATAATAATAACAATACTAATAATAATAATAGTAATAATAATAATAAAATATACGAACTTAGAATAAAAAGATATTTATATTTCTGAAATTTTTCAGATATTTTAACAAGTATTTCAAATTATTGTGTATTTTGCATGTAAAATGATTTATTTTAAGAGAGGAGAGAAAAATAATTTTTGAAAGTGTGTCAAAATATATCAAATTGGGTGTCTATTTATAGAGATTAAAATTTTAGAGCCGTTGGTATTTTTTTTTATTATTAAATATTTTTGGCAAAAATACCGTTATAAAATAGAGTCGTTGTAAATTTAAACCAAATAATCTAATTGGCTGTTTGACTGAGTGGGACACGTGGCGCTCTCCCATTGGTTGAGCTGACGCGCCCGCTCAGCAAAGATTCTTCTTGTTTTTGTATCCGTTGCTTCTTGGTACGTAATTTCTTACTTTTGTGTACTGTTATCTGCCAAAAGTGGAAGCAAATAGAGAATATTCCAGCATGTGGACTCCACTATTTGCACACAATCACATGCAAATGGCACTCACGAGGAGTTTGGTTTTCATTTTGTTCGTGAGCGTTTTTGGTGAGATTTTTTTAACTCATTGGTGTGGGTCCGTGAACAATATTATACTCACCAAATTTTGTATGTGAGTGTTTTTTTTTTTAGCTGGCGTGAATGCTCTTATGTGCTTTGAATGGGATGGTCAACATTGCAATATAGGTAAAATATACCCAATGGATGCCAACAAGCTTAATTAGGTTAATCTCAATGAGAGTTTGCTATCGATAACCTGATATTGATAATTGATTACATGCAACTAGATTAATTAGGTTAATTTCACGGAAAGTTGTTATAATTAACCTGATATTGATTCTCGTCTACATCAACTAGCTTAATTATATACGTTAATCTCATGGAAGGTTGCTATCGATAACCTGATATTGATTCTCGTCTACGTGATTGCTACATTATTTGGCCTGTGTACCGTCTCACTCTTTGCATCATGTTATACTAGCATGCTCACATAATGTCATTATACTAGCATGCTCACTCTCTGCATCATGTATATAAATAACTCCTTTCATAAAGGATCTTGTGAGTTGTAATAACTAGGGGTGTGCACAGGTCCAAAACCGGACCGGACCGGAACTGGTTGGATCGGTGGACCGGAATTTTCAGAATTCGCGCGGATCGAGGACCGGACCGGAAAGAATCCGGTCCGGACTGGAAACAGACCAGAAAATTCAGGTCCGGTCCGGTTTTGGACCGGCTTGGAACGCCTTGGACCGATTTTTCTTTAATTTTTTGCGATTTACAATCTTAAACTCAATTTTTTTTTTACCTCTTTTTACGACCTATATTTCTCTTTAAATATACTCCCTCTGTATTTTTTTAAGAGATACACTTGCCTTTTCCGGCCGTATTTATTTAAGAGATACACTTGCTATTTTTGGTAACTTATCAACCCTACCATCTAATTAAATAATCTATTTACACCCTACCCCCACCACCATCCCCTAAAATGACATGGTCCCCACTTATTTTACTTATTAAAATATCTACACAACCCCACTTGTTTTATTACTTTATTTCATTCAATTCTTTTCCTTAATACCCGTGCCCGACCAAGTGTATCTCTTAAAAAAATACGGAGGGAGTACCATTTATCACATCATAAGCTTAATTTCAAGGGGATAAATGTCACTGATATACAAAAAAAAAACAAAAAAAGCGGGAGGAGATTAGTGTATGTGGGCTATAAATTGGGCTCTTCTATCTAAAATATACTCCCTCCGTCTCTTTTTGTTTTTTACGTTTTCCTTTTTGGGTGTCCCAAAACGTTCTTTACATTTCCTTTTATATTATCACATAAATGATTTAATATTCTATCAAAATTTGTGTCCAATTATTATATTAACAAATTGAATTCATTGGTTCATTTAATCTCTCACACTTTTCCATAGGGACATTAACTTTTTCTCATTTTCCCAATATCAGAATTTTGATAAGAGTGAAAACATTATAAATAAACGTAATTTTCCTCACTTACATGAAAAACTTAGAAGAACACCAATGCACATTAATTAGTCGTTAAAACGCATGCAGAATACCAAACGTCAAAAACAAAAAGAGACGGAGGGAGTATATTTTTAAAATTATATTCCTGGTCACCGGTCCGGACCGGAAAATTCCGGGTTTTGACCGGACCGAACCGGAATCGGGTATTTTCAAGGACCGAGGACTGGACCGGAATCTATTGGTCCGGTCCGGTCCGGTCCAATTCCGGTCCGGTTCCGGTCCAATTTCCGGTCCGGACCGGACCGTGCACACCCCTAGTGACAACTAATTCCGGACACGATGAATATTTGGTTAGCTGCCAGCTCAGCTAGTACGTCATAATGGTAAGTTGGTAAACATTCTGTTGTGACTACTTGTGAGGAACTTAAGAAATTTGATACAGAAGCCACAAGTTTCAGCATCAGACATTACTTTCTTCCAAAAGATGATAAAATTCATATTAGGTCTATAACTGTTGAGTAACTACAAATAAATAACGAAAAACATAAACAAACAAGAACATTAACCCATAAAACACACATTAGCAACCCTTTCACTAGACCACTCAGCAATGCTCAGTGGTAACAGTCAACATGTACACATCACATACAGCAGCAGACGCAGCTTCTAGTAACGCATGGTGCAGAACTAACTTAGGTTCAATTTCAGTATGCATACGACGTTCTCTTCATCATCCTCAGAAACTCCTCAACATTGACCTCGCCGTCACCTGTATGATTCAGAAGTGAGTATAAGGTCGGAAAATAAGCACCTACCACGTACACCAAAATAGAATGTTTCCTGCGTGCTCACTTAGGTGTCGTCCGGTTCACATAGGAAGTAGAATTTTCCATGAAATACAAAATCATAGGAAGTGGATTCCTTAATTAAATTCATGGGAATTTCCTAAAGTTGTTTGGTTGATAATGTGGAAGTAACTTCCTATGTGAATTTCTACTTACCTAGGGGGGACTAGGTAAGCAAATTCCCACATTTTGTAAGAAATTGAAATTCCCAGGAAGTTTCACTTCCCCCATTTCACAAAAACTTTGTTAACCAAACAATTCACATACTTTGCAATTCCTATTAAGTCCAACTTCCTATGTTTTTTATGTCAACCAAACAACACCTTGTTAACACCAAAATTCACGGAACGTTGATGATTATTCACCCTGAAAATGGCTCATCATGTTCTTAACTAACCTTCATCAATCAATCATAGCAGGAAAAGGAGGGAACTTACGATCTCGGTCTGCTTCTTCAATCATCTCTTGGATTTCCCTGTCAGTTAGGTTTTCGCCCAATTCCTTTGCAATGCGTTGAATATCTACAGGAGAAATCTTACCCTACACCAACCAACCACCATTCTTATATGTTAATCACTGATGACTGAAATAAGACACTAAAACAAGAATAAACAGAGGTTTACATTATTATCTTGGTCGATTATACGAAATGCTTTCATTAATTCTTCCTTAGTGTCTCTTTCTCCGATTTTAGCAGTCATCATGTGACAAAATTCATCGAAATCAATGGCACCACTTCCATCCTTGTCAACATCCGCAATCATTTGATTGATTTGCTGAAATAACACAAAAAGTCAAGCACAGTAGCTGTTATAACAAACCGCAGTCCCCTTAATCAATTACCTTTCCCTTCCTTTATTGCAACCAGAGCAAAAATGGTGAGTAAATATAATCTATAAAAAGGATACCTTAAAATAAATTTCAGGTGGCCCATATATGATATATGGGAACTATGAGAGAGGCTGGATGTACTGTAGTTTGTCGCTGACATAATTAAATAAGCTCAGAGAAAGGGGCTGGCACTAGCAGTTACTGCACTCAAGATAGTTTCAGGAGGTGGCCTAAAAACTTAAATGATGCATTTGAATCTCAAGTAAAACATGAACATTTTATAAGAGTATAATCATCTATGTTACTTGGACATGGGTACGAGTGTCGAGTACAAGTGTACATGTCCAAGTGCCAGGGCAAGATAGGTGTAAAATTTCAGACACAGGTACGCTGTCATAAAATTAAACACGGGGATGGGGACATGACATAACAAGTATAAGAAACATATCCTCACTCTAAAATACCTTTTCTTTTTCAGATCCGGTTGTAATTGTAGATACATAAATACACAACACAATTCAGGTTGACTTGTTTGCTAATTCTTGTATGAATTCTCATTTCAAGCTCATTTGTGAGTATACATATGCACAACTTTCTCTTCATTATCCCTCCCTTGTTTTATTTTTCTAATTTTCTCTATGAATATGTGGTTCGAGATGGTTGAGCCGTTGAGGTATTATGAGACTCTGGGTAAATATTGAAGTGTCAGTTAAGGAGGCCACACCCTTGTCTGAGTGTCTTAGAACCCATAGAAGAAAAAGAATAGTGGAAGGAACATAGGTTATCTTTTTGCAAGTATTCAGAGAAGAAATATTTCAATCGTAATCAACAAAAAACCAACAAAATGACAGATTTTATACCTCTTCGGTCATCTCAAAACCCAGAGCCCTGCAACGATGCAGTTTTAGGTCAGGTAACTGTGTTAAGTGTGTAGTGGTATATCAAAACCTTAGGATTTACAAAGAATAATACCTCATAGCAACATTCAACTCCTTAGCATCAATAGTTCCTGAAAATAACAATTTGAATCAAACAGGCGAGATTGCGAGAACAAACTAAATGGTTTGACATATAAAATTCGAAACACTAAACAGATTCAAAACCTGAGCCATCAGTGTCAAACAGTTCAAAAGCTTCCTTTATCTCTTGCCTCTTCTGTTGAGTGAGACCATGATGACGCCCACGTGGCTTATCTTTCCTCACCGTCCTAGCACTTGACTGATAGTATTTACCAAATCAAGAAAATCAAAGTCAACAAAATTCACTAGAAAAATACACACCAACATCTAACAGATATTTCACTACTTAGAGCACACTATTGGCCGGTGTCTCAGTTCCTATCCAAACAGTTCGAACTCAAGACGGTCTAATAACTCAATTAATTCTTACACACTAACAGGAAACTAACCAGCTATATATCGTGCCAGTAAGAATAGAAACAGATACATAAACAAAACACAAATAAAGCAGAACCATAGTAAAAGCATATACTAAATAGAAAATCATCAAAGTGATATAGTAATTCATAGGGTACCAAATATTATCCACTTTAGGGTTGACATTCACCCCCCCCCCCCCCCCCCCCCCAAAAAAAAAAATTAGAAAAACTGATGGATACATAACCATTCGTGCAAACAACAGAACTAGCAGAGGTGACTGAAAGATGGAAAATTTTTACGTTCTCAAATCATCATCATGTCCTCGCAAGATCCTATGCGTCAATTCTCAAACTTAAACACCACATTGAGCTCAATTCAAGAAATATCCTGAGAAACTCAACTCTTCTAAAACACACCAATGGCCTGAAAATTCACCTTCCTTCTCCTTTGTCGATTGAACCAGCATGACTTATCAAGTTCATTGTTTTCTTTTCTAACTGAGGGTTTGAAACAGTCTCTATTGTTGCAGGTTAAGAGTGTCTTCAGTTCGGCCCTAACTTACCGGTCTCTGGGGGATTCTCTTCCGAAACATTAGGGTAATTCGATGTTCATAGTGGCACTAGCAAGCCTAAATTATTAACACATATACACCTATTGACTCCCAATTTCAATAAATCTTGTTTCTCCATGATACACGAATTGAGATAAACTTTTCCTGCAATTGATTTATCCACAAGTAATGATCCTACCCAGTAACATAGCTTCTACATTTTCAACTTACCATCATCGATTTTTACCAACTACCCCCAACACCAATAGTAATAACACAGTGGAGCTCAATTATCTTCAATTTTGGTGGCTAATCATCTTTCTAATTATCTGGGTATTTCCCCCCTAATTATATTCAAACTTTAACCTAATTCAACAACCATGATTTCTACAACCCCAGACCCTAAAGTCTCGTTTTTTATTCTAATTTATGGGAAATTGAATTTAATTGAATTAATGAATTAAACTTGTTGCTTGAATTTCTGTATAGAAATCTGATTCACTACATAAAGATTGATCAAGCAAATTCGCCCCCAAACAACAACAAAAATTGAGATTGATGACAGAAATTGAAAGAGGCAAGAAATTAAACGTTGATTATTTCAAATACAAAGGGGAAAAAAGACGCACCATTGTGAATTTTGCTAAGGGATCGTGAGTGAGATGGAAGAAAGATTGATAATTAGCTGCCTTTTCTTCGACGTTTTTTCGACAGAGATTATGAAACCGCAAGAAGGGATCAGTCAACAGTTCAACGAAGAGACAAACCAGACAAATCCTTAGTTACATCCAAATAGACCTGTCGAACATCGACCCGACTTGAAACTCATTAACAAAATGTTGTGACCAATAATCCAATTTATCCAAACTTGAACAACATAAAAATTAATGTATCAAATCCCGATCAAATTCGTTTTTTATCCGATCGATTATCATTGTATTTATAGAAATAAATTAGATAATAAGAAATATTAAGCCCATCACACACGTTATTACTATTGTTAGGTGTAATATGATTTTGATTTGAATTTTACATCATTTTATAATTGAATTTGACTAAGGTCTCGTTTAGTTCACCTTATTTGTCCTTATCTGATATGGTATAATATGATATGACCTTATTGTTCATAATTAAGATATAAATAAAAACTATAATTACTCCCTTCATCCTTAATACTCGTTCCACTTTCCTTATAAAGTCGTCCCTTAATACTTGCTTCATTTCTATAAATGACATAATTTTTGTAATATTATATTAACTTCTCTCAGTTAACCAAGGACCCACTTATATTCCCACTTCCTAAAAGAACATTAAAAATTACTTTTTTAGACATATTTCCACTTCTCTCCCACCTAGGGGTGTTCAATTTCGGATATCGGATCCGATCAGATCCAAATTTTCGGATCGGGGAAATGTGATCCAAATCCAATCCGAAAGTTTCGGATATCCAGGTTTTTTGGACCGGATATCAGAAAATCCGAAAACTATCCGAATTTAAAAAAAAAAAAAAAAATAATCGAGTTTTAAACTAAATTTTTTCGGATATCCGATCCGAAATATCCGAAATCTTAAAATTGGACCGGATATCCAAAAATTAGTATCGAATAATCGGATTTTTCTATTGTTTATTTTAAATATTGAAATATTTCGGATATTTCGGATATCCGAAGTGAAAAAATATTGATCCGAAATTCAATTCGAAAATCCAATTTTTTCGGATATCCGTCCGAAATATCCGAAATCTTAAAACTGGATCGGATATCCAAAATTCAGATCGGATCATTGGATTTTCGGATCGGATAAGACGGATCGGATATTTTTGCACACCCCTACTCCCACCCCCTCAAAAATGGTTGACACATTACCACTAAATATATTAAAAAAATATAAACTATCCCTAATAAATTATTAATTTAATTAAATTGCCTAAAACTATATATATGTATCGGTCAAATCGGAGCGAGTAGTAAGGGACGAGGGGTGTAATATTAAATGATTAACATGTTAAATAAAATTTATTCAAATTTATAATATTGTTACTATAAATTACGCATTATTTATTTAACTTTAGTCATTATTTAACTATTCCATATATTAGATAGACTTGGACATGATCTGGATAGACCGGTTCTGATTTGGACATGATCTAGACAGATCGATTCTGAGTTGGAAATGATCTGGATATACCGGTTCTGAGTTGGATATAATGGTTTTGACCTGGACATTATTTGGACATACCGGTTCAGGACGTATGGGTTCTAATCTGGACAAGATCTGTCAGATCGGTTATGATCTGGACATGATATGTACTGTATAGATCGATTCTGATGTGGACATGATTTGCACATATTGATTCTGATCTAGACATGATTTGCACATACCGATTCTGATCTAGACATAATTTTTCTGATGTGGACATGATGGTTCTGATATGGACATAATGATTCTGATCTAGACATGATGGTTCTGATCTTGACATATCGATTATGAACTGGACATTATATGCACATATATGGACATGGTGTGTACATGTCAATTATGATCTAGACATATCGGTTCTGATCTGTACATGATTTTACTGATCGGTTCTAATCTGCACATATCGGTTTTGATCTGGACATGATCTGTACATGATCTGTACAAATCAGTTCTAATTTGGACATGATTTGATCATACGGGTTATGATTTGGATGGATCGGTACTCTGGACATGTTCTGTATAGATTTGTTCTGATATGTACATGATTTGTACATATCAATTTTGATTTGGAAATATCGGTTCTGATCTTCTGTACATCATCTGATTATATTGGTTCTGATATGGACATATCGGTTCAGATTTAGACATGATATGTACTTACACATTCGATTCTGATATAGACATGATCTGTATAGATCAGTTTTGATCTATACTGATCAGTTACGTGAAGGAAATATGTCCTTCACCCAATGTACATTAGTCTAATACCAAAGGTTCAGATTAATTACGAACAATTAACTCAGTAAAATCAAGTGATTGGAACAGCTGGCTGGAGCAATGCTTCCGATCAGTGAGTTCTAATCCTAATTAGGCTCACAACTTATTCTTGACTGAACCTATAAGGTCACACCATTGGCATGTAACAGATCATCGGATTAAATGAATTCGGAAATTCATTTAATAGCTTTTTAGGAAAATAGTTCGGAAAACATAATTATACGATATGACTTTGGTTCGGAATCGTATATCGTATTGCGTATATTCGTAAGATAGGCGAAACGAATAATCGTATCATACAACACGATAAATAAATTGTCGGATGATAATTTAAACGCAAGACGAAGTGCTGCCCACGAGCCAAGTGCACGAAGCACTTGAGTCCCATGGGCGCAAGTGCGTGGCAGCAACAACACATCAGCGATGGCCCATGGCCACGCGACTGCGTGTGTGCGCGCTGGCACAAGCATAGCAGCACAAGCGCTGCACGCAGCAGGCTAGGGCGCGACCCAAGGCCCACTGCCGTGCAGGGCCATGCGTGTGTGTGTATGTGTGTGCTGGCCGGCTAGGCCTTGTGCTTGGTCGGTTGGCACACATACTTAAGGTTATTCTAATAACTTAACACACTAATGTTTTCCCAACCTAACCTAATCATATTCTAACCTAAGGCAAGTGAAACCCTAATTCTCTATGTGCCTCCGTTAGAAGTGTTCATCCCAAAAGCAAACAATCTTGAGTGAGGTCTAAGCCATCAATCTCAAGACGGATCTGAACGTGTCGATGAACCAAGTAGAGGAACGACATTTGGAGTTCTTGTTCGTGTTCATGATTCGTTGAACTAGGGAAAACACGCTACAAACGTGAGTAATGTTGATCTGTACTTTATACATGTTTCCTGGCTTTGGGGTTATTCCGCTATCATGTTATGTATTTAACTGTAAACCCCTACATTATGATATGGACAATAATCATCTGAACTGAACTTATTTTTTCTGATCTGATCTTATCTGAACTTATTTTTTCTAATCTGATCTGATTAAATCTGAAATAAGGTGAACTAATCAGGGCCTAAATATAAACTTGGGAAAAACTAACAACGAAGGTCCTATCTATGGACGATCTTCTCTAAAAAGTCTAAACTTTCGAATAACTCCGAAAAGTCCCAATTATAATGTGTATTTTCTTCTACAAAGAACAGTGGTATAGACGGAGGTTCCTTCTCTATTTTATACTCTAACATCTAAGATTTCACCAACTAATTAACCTACTTTAAAAAATGATCTTATTTTTAAATATATCTAGAACTAGATATATCTCGGAGCATATTTTGTTCATTTGATCACTCTTACTCAATTTGTATTCTTCAAATGACAAAAAAAAAACTTTCCATATACCTAATTCTACATACACTTTGGGAACAGAATGTTGGAGTTGCTCAAGATAGTTGACAACTTGACATCCATTAGTCCCTCGACATTTTTTTTTAGTCCCTCAACATGAGGTGCAAGTGTACAACTAGGTCCAACATGAGTACATGACTCGAATTGACTTGGGCTTAGCTTGTAGAGTTGTGCTTTTAAATCGTCACATGTCTCGAATTTGATACTCCGTACAACTTTAGTTTCAAGTATTTAAATTTCTAGTCAAGCAAGGTTTGACGTAGCGGTAAAGGTTTGATCTTATAACCTTAAACGGGGGTCTTTGGAGGTGTAAATTCCCTTATCATCCCCCACTTACAATGGGTTTGATCTGTAAAGCTTGACAGAAATACCTACGAGACAATATCTGTATCGACTGTGTTCATAAACGGTCAATTATCAGATCGCCCTTATCATCCCCGACTTACAATGGGTTTGATCTGTAAAGCTTGACTGGAAATACCTACGAGACAATATCTGTATCGACTGTGTTCATAAACGGTCAATTATCAGATCGATCTTGTTGGGGCATACACTAGGTTTTTGAGATTATTCAAAGCACAAAAATAAATAATGCAAGTTTATCCAAATAGAATGTATTAACAAATGATATTTCCAACTATAATCACTTAACAATTAAGCTCAATCATATTTTTAACAGTAACTAAATAGTTTTTCAGTACAAATTGCCCGGCCTATTCATCTCCCAGGCACAGCAGTATTACTCTGAAGCTTGGACTACGCCTTGATGAAGGTCAAATCTGATCATACTGAGTTGAACAGGTCGTAAAAAACTGCTGGCTTCTTGTAGTCCAGAATGCACAGAGCCTGAAGCAAGTAGAGTTAGTAAACATCTGAAATCAGGGCGTGACAAAAGTGATTAATTGAAACCAGGGCTCGTTCGGTATCACAGCTAGTTTCCAGTTTTTAGTTTTTTTTTTTTTTGGTTTTATAAGTCATGATTATATTGAATCATGAACCAAAAAAGTCATACTTATAGTAATCATGTTAATTTTGAAAACTAACAACAAAATACTGGAAACTACTTTTTGTGGTTTTCATATTTTGGTTTTTAGTTTTGTAAAAAACAGAAACTGGAAACAAAAAGTCTCTCATGGGTGATATTGATCCGGTTTCTATGCTCTTTGTCATTTGATAAAAACATTTCACCACTAGTGGTAGTATCAGCCTATCAGGAAATCAGGGGTGACAGTTTCACTTTTGCTATGTGATCCTAACTTCATCCGGAAAAAAATAATCATGAATACTATTTTGGGATGTCCGGAATAAAATTGTCACATACCCCTATCTAAATGGAGGAGTGGAGATAAATTTAGAAGGAGACATTTATAACAAAGATATTTTGGTAAAATCATGGCAACACCCTAACAGTTTTTCAGGACGGATTCTTGAAAATGGGAAGGTTTACCTGGACTGCAGAAGCTATGTGAATTAATGTTGCTTCAGCCCAAGGTTTCCCGATAAATTGCAGGCCGATAGGCAACCCTGCTTCATCATATCCAATCTACAAAAGTAATTGAATTTGTTCAGTGAAGAGTGATATGATTAACCGCATTTTCACTTAAAGAAAGTAATGCAAAAGGCAAAAGAATTGTTTCTCACCGGTACAGTAACTGCAGGAAGGCCAAGGAAATTTCCTGCTATTTGATAGCGTACCATTGCAGCTGAAAATAAAATAATTGCAGATAACTTATCAAATTTCTTTAGAAAGTAAGCCGAACTCTTCAAAGCTTCAAACACTTTCTTCTGTATTAATGTGTACCTCCATTAATGTAATCGAGTTCACCGGTTTCTAAAGCATCATTCTTGATCTGGTATGCAGTTACACTGACATAACAAATGTGACAAATTAAGCTGACAGTACGATATAAACTAAATCCTGAAGAAAGAATGATTATTTTTGCAAATGAAGTAGCAGAGCCTTAATATATTCACAGATAGAAACAGGTGGTGCGCGATGCACATACGCATTGTTATCAACATTAAACAAATCTGTGGCCAAGGTCCAAAACATTAACGACAGAGGGGAGGTGATAGCAAAGAACATACCCAGTTGTCGGAGTGACAATAACATCTGCCCTGGAAAAGATTTTGTTATAGAAATGCATCTGACGGTTTCTGCAGGCAAATGAGAGAAAATGTTACACCAAGTCATCAATCATACCCAAGAAACCATAATAATAAACTGAAAACCTATTGAATGCATGGAATTTGGGAAACCATAAGTGAGAAAATTTAGAATTTCAACAAAAGATGTTTCTTTGTGAGGTTTGTAAAACAAATTTATGAAATATATTTCACCACTCATTGTGCTTCTTGTTCAAAAATCACTTAATGGGCAGGACTTCAGAAGAATGTGAGGTTCATGATTGCAAGATTCATGTATTTTTCTCAGTTTATTTGGTGATACATGTATTCCCTAATTCGGTCACGCCATAATATTAACATAAATCAAAGGTACAAAACTTGGTATCACCTGACTTTCTGGGCTTTAATATACTCCATGCCATCGAAAGCACTATATATAGAAAGCGCCACTCGTGCATCCCATCCAAGTTCCGCAGAGTCGCTATCTCGTACAAAAAGAGCTAGTCAGCCAAGCATAATGAGCAGATGAGCACTTGACTAAAAAAAAAGCAGGAGGCATAACTTACAATTTCTGCCGAAGATGGTCAAGAGCAGCAGTGCACTCAGATCCTATTGTTATATAGTGTGCCAGTCTCATTGCTTCTATCTCCGGTATTGTCACCTCCATAGTCTTGAAAAATCAAGGCAATTTTATTATAACGGGATAATATTTAAACTTTTCAGTTACCCTATCCTACTAAAATTCATGGTCAGTCATTGTTATATGTGGGATCCAGCATATCAAAGTCAAATTTAGAGTACTGAGCAAAAGAGAACATATGCTTCACAAAATGGTCAGGAATGAATAAATTAATTACCTCCCATCCATAACAATTCCGAAGCTTGTCAAGAGCACGGTAGCAAGAAAGTTTGATATCAGCATGACAGTCATCAAACCACTATGGATGCCAGGAGATGTGAAAACAAAGGTAGACAGGTAGTAGTTCAAAAAATGATTAGTAGAATGACAATAGTTACTATATAGTTAAATATATTTGTTACATGTATATAGAAGGTCAGATGAATGACTAACCTTCCCATACTTCGCCAATTTGATATCACCAATTGATGTCTTTGGATTCAGCAGAGGCAGTTTTACTTTAGGCTGGTAAGATCTCAAAATCATGTCTACAGTCAACATATAATCCATAATATTGGGCATCAACAAGTGATAAAAGGAAAAAAATGATAATACCAGAATATAACATTTAACATTACTAAAATTTATCAACTTTTAGCTTATATCAAGCAACAGACTTTATTAACTTAGTATAAAATGCAACTTTGAGCGTCAAATAAGAATGGTATGGAGAAACCAGGCTTGTATATGTTGCATCCCTTTTGAGCTTGGAAGATGGAGCCATTAGATGGTGGGTTTTCTGTGGATTTCCTTTTAATGACGTAAATCATTATTAGCATGTTCTTTTTTCAACTATCTCCTTTAAAGGAATCCCAGTCCTAAACTGTTATCTCTTCATCTTCATAATAAGATCTCGATAAAGAAACTTATGCATGAATATGAACTGTGCCAACTGAAGTTTGATTCATATTAATGTAAATTGCACCTATCTTATTAGTTAAAGCATCATTACCGCCAAAACTGTAGGACGGTCTAAGAGGTGTTGGCCGCTAATAGCTGCATAACTGAAATGAGATCACATACTTATCAGAGATATTAACCCATGTGAAGAGAACAAGTACATGAGAACTTAGCAAAGGGATACTTACGTTATTAAAGCATCTTCAACTGTGCCAGATAAAATTCCAACCATCCCAACTGTCCAGTTCAGAGGAAGTACTCTATAAAAAATGACAATAAATGGCTCAGTTTAGACTCATATTGTTAAAATAAAGTATAGCATAAGAATTTTAGGAACATAGTGCCCACCCTGTATGAGGCACACGTCCAAAAGTTGGCTTGAAACCAACAACACCACATAGAGCTGCAGGCATACGGACTGACCCTGCATAAAATATTATCAAGCATTCGTTACTAATCAATTTATGTACATTGTACAAGGTCATTTAATGAGATGCATCAATATGATGTTTTATTTACCGCCGCCATCAACACCAAGAGCAACAGGACATAATCCTGCAGAAACAACTGCAGCAGATCCACTAGAAGAGCCACCAGTTATCCGACTGGTATCATAAGGATTTCGAGTAACCCTACAATAGTCGTGGAAGAGAAAATGAAAAGAAAATCATCCTGAAGCAAGTTCTCATGGAAGTTTCAAAAAAAAAAAAGTTCTCATGGAAAAAACTAGTTTTTTCAGAAGAACAGAATTAAGGTAACAGTATTCTGCACTGCGGCCAGAAAGAAAAAAAAACAGGATTTGGAAGTTTGGATAAATGTAGAAAGTGAACAGATATGATATTACTCCTATAAATGAAGAAAACATTATACCCATAGTGAGGATTTATCCCACTTGTCCCAGCACCAAGCTCATGCATGTTGGTTTTCCCAATAAGTAATGCACCACATGATCTCAGACGCTCGACACAACAAGCATCATTTTTGCAGGTTCTAAACCTGTGCAGCCATTTTGTACCTCCTAAAAGATATTACAGTAAAAATCAGGGTATTCGTCCACCAAATATAACCACAACTTTGCAAGAGTTTTTCTTATGTTTAAAAGATAAAAACCATGGAAAAAAGCTTACCTGTAGTTGGATAAGGGACGCAATCTATTTCATCTTTAATGGCTATTGGCACTCCATCCAGAACTGAAAGTGGTTCTCCTGCAAGGCATCATAGCCACGAGGGGAACAAGTGAGGCCATGGAAAGAGAAAAAACTGGTAATTTTCAGGTAACAAGAAAAGTCAAAAGACTAGTCAATTGATCGCCACTGAGGCGGGGATGGGAACTATATAGCACATGTACACGTAGGCAGTTCAATGTCTGTAACTTTTAGTAAAATAAACACACACAAAAAGTAGAACACTTTGATGTAGTTGTGGGAATATGTGAAAGAAAGGACTACTTTACCAATTTATTTCATAGTAGTCTCATACCTCTTGCATGACGAAGAGTAGACTCAGCAGCTTGCTCCAGAATATTCTTGGCGTCACAACTAATAAAGAATGCCATATTGCATTTAGGATTAGATGATAGTTCAACAGCTCTAATGAATCTCTCTGCCACCTGCAAACAAACTAAAAGAAGCACTTCAACCACTTGTTCCCTTGAAATGAGACATCCATCCAAAAAGAGTAACACATTTCTGATTGTTTGGTAAACATAAAATAAGTTACGTATAAACATCAGTGAAGAAACAGCTAGCTATAAAAGAAAAGAATAAACATCTATGCTAGGTACTGTAACACATAAAAGGGGCCATTCCTCCCCATTGAAGGAAAATACGCAATTGAATAATCACCATTCAAGGTTGAAGCCGAACAACTAACATATAAGTACTCCATATATCCTTAAATAACAACGCTATACCATGCTTGGAGTCATCACTCCAGATTTGTAGGCTTCTGAGTAGTCCATTATTGTCCGGCGTCGAAACCAAGGATTTGTCTCACTTGAAATACTTCCTGAAGAAGTAGAAGGCAGGCATTCCAACACCTCATGTACTCGTTCACATGGATTGTTAGATTTGGTGCATCGTACTTCTTGCTCAGGGGGGTCTGCAACGAATTACTTAATATATATTAATAAAATGAACCATAACACTGACTGAACCAGCTCCAAACATCCATATGTAAAGGAGTTGATTCACTGAATTTATAGAGAAATATGAAGGCAAGAAAGTAGGATTAATTTGTTAGTATAGCTAAATGCCTAAATCGGCTTTTATAGATCTCTGTGACCACCAAAAATAAGGGTGATGTTATCAAAATATCTGTTTCTACTGAGATGAATTATTGAAATAACAACGTAAATGGAGTGTTCCCAAGGGAGGTAGGTAGTACCTTCAGAAGGATGTAACGGAACATATACAGGTGACTCTTCCAGCTCGGCATATGAAACAAGCTGCAGAACAAATTTTAGTAAGAAACTAAGAAGCATGTCAAAGATTTTTCCCATCTACATAACTGTACTGAATGACATTTCATATTGTTTTGAGAAACTTTTTACAGCCACTGTCATGTTTTTTTCTTTGCCTACGGATAAATGATGACATAATCCAACAAGAAGCGTCCAAATTTAAAATACCTTATGAATCAAATTGTCTTTCTTGAGGAAGTACACTATAATAGTTCCTATTATCCTGCACTCCAGAAACCAAACAAAGAGTTTGACCAAAAATCCAGCCAGACGTGGAGCTGATCACATCACATTAGGAAAAATCAGTAATGATTTTAATCATGTTCTCTTTATACCTAAACTGCTACCAACTTGATACCTCAAGTTCATTCTCAGCCCAGAATATCAAGACTCAGCAATCAATTACATTTATCCCTTTCTACACAGATAATCACTCTATTGTCACAGAGTTAAACCAACCCAAAAAGGCATAAAACAAGCATAAACGAAAGTTGGCATTATATTATTACGATCAGCTAAAACCCAAATTCGAGCAAGTTTGACAACTATCGAGTTTTCGAAATTTAACTAATCAAAAGAAATGCAATTGCTGAAAATATAATCAAAACACCTTGATGACCTTATTTAAGTACAACAAACCCTTAACATAACATCATATTAAAAAAAAACCATCTTGCTTTTTCAACTCTTTAAGTTACTAATTATAACACCACAATGCTGAAAATTATCATGATTCATATGATTATTTAGTCTTTTTCTCATCATACAGTAAAGTATTTATTATTTCCTAGGAAAACACTACTCATGTATTACAAAAACCCATCATCACAAATCAAAATGACAAAAACTCCAACAAAACATCATATGTGAGCAAAATTAACAACAACCCAATTGCTAAAACTAAAGTAATCAATGTCAAAATGTCATATGATCAAAAGAAAAGAACAGACATAATATCAAACAGTTGATGTGCAATATGAACAAGAACAGACCTGTAACAATGGGGCTAATATAAACTTCATCATTGTCATCAAGCTCATCAACAGGCTTGTAAACCACACCCTCACTTCTAAGAAACCCCATATTTTTTCTTGTACCCAGAAAAACAGAGGCAAAGAATGTGGTTGAGCTCCCAAATACCCATCACACCCACAAGTCATTCTCAATATATAATGGAATAGGATGGTGGCAAGGGGGAAAATGGGGCATGGGAAAAGTACTTTGGAGGTGATGATCTGTGGGGATGAAAAGATGGTACTTTAAAGGGTAATACGACATGGTGAAAGTCTTACTGCAGGAGATAGAATTGTGGGTTTTTCCTACAGATAGGTGAAGGGAGGAAGAAGGAAATGATATTATGGAGAATGATGATTGGGCTTGTTTACAATTACAATAATGTAACAGTTGTTTAGGAGGAATTTTACCATTCATCACTCGCCATCACCGTGTCCGTCCTTTCTCCTCGGTCAGTCTGATCTGATTTTTCTAGGTTTTGGTCTGATCTGCTCTGATTAATGTAATATGAAGTGTGAGTTATATTTTCCCTGTCCCTTTTTGTTCTTTATGTTTGATAATATGCACACGATTTAACGACTAATTAATGTGGATTGAGATTTATTCTACTTTTTATTCAAACAATGCAAATACGTTTATTGTTTTCACTTTTATCCAAAATCTGACATTGAGACAGTATGAAATATTTAATGCCCCATTGAAAAAAAAAATATAAGATTAAATGCCCTAATGAATTTAATTGGTTAAAATACTCAATTGGCATATTTTTTACACAATATTAAGCCATTTATATATGATTATATAAAATGAAATTATACATGAAAGATTCTCAATGTAAGAATAAATAGGCCATCATAAATGAAATACGTAAAGGACGAAGGGAGTATGACATATTAATCTACTACTCCCTGTATCTTTTTAATCTTTAAGTTTGTTATCATGCCCGTGATTTAACAAATAATTAATGTCGGTAAATATTCTTTTTTTCACATTTATTATTTATTGATAAAAATTTATATGACATCAACAAAACAGATCTGAATGTACAACAAGCTGAATCAAATAAAACTCATTTTTAGCAAAACTACGATAATGCACTTGAACATCATGTATATTCTCTTTCACATCGTTGTTTGATACAACCTTCATCGATGGGGTCTTTCGACATATTGTAGTTTTGAACTTGAATTATATCTGATCAATTGATGGTAAACGTAGAACTGATCTCTGATTTGACACCACACAAATCTTAACCGACGAATCGATTTTCCAGCGAAATAAAATTCTTCCCTTGTACCTATTCAATCTGCGATCATAAGAAGAAGAAAAAACTCCTTCAAAGGAGAAAAAAACTCTTGTCTTTCGAGAGAGAAAAAAACTCACGCAAAGGAGGAAGTGTAAGGTTGAGGTTTTCCACAGACAAAAATCGACGAAGCTCTTCAAAAAACGTTAATAGAGGCTAGGGTTTGAGAGGGGAGAGAGGAACGGTCTTTGGTTTTTTGTACTTAAACAATGCAAATTACGTTATTAATAATGTTTCCACTTTTATCTAAAATCTAACATTGTGAATGGGAAGAGAGATTTCGATGCCCAATGGGAAAATGTGACATTTAATGCACCGATAATTTGATTGATTAAAGCAATCACTTGACACGATTTTTGACAGAATATTAGGGACATTTATATTACCATATAAAATAAAATATTTCAAACGTAAAGATTAAAGACGTCTAAAACGGAATACGTAAAGAATAAAAAAGATGGATGAAGTACAGAGTAACTTTTAAGGGAATTTGTCAATTCCTACTTATATTTTTAAAAAAATTATATCATTTACTACCTAATTTTCTAACACGTGATGCGAATTATTACCTTAATCCATTTTCGCTCAGTTACGCCGACAAATGACATCACAAGTTCACAACTACCTAGTTTTTATATTTCTCACTCCATTTTATAATAACGACTAACATTTTCAGTGCAATTAGTAACTTAAGTTATTAAAGTGGAAGTTACATCGACAATAAAAATGATAATTATAAAGTAACAGAAAAAGTTAGTTTAGAGCAACAATTAAAAAGAAACATAGAGAACCATTGAGAATTGAGTATTTACTTACCAGAATTAATTAATACTCCCCATAATTAGAATTTAGAAATACGTTTGAATGCTTAATTAATTGATATAGATCCAACAAGAAAGGGGGCGCCCAAGTCATACATTTATTTCAGCTTAATTAATTGATATAGATAAATATCTATCATGCTTAAGGAATAGTAATTGTTGTCGTTGCCAACTTGCATTGGCAACTGGGCATGCATATCATGCATATCCATATCTTTCCATGGAAGTGATCTCTCTCATTGCATCTTCCCCTCTACATTCAATTCTCATGGGCCATGGCAGGGTTATAGGGAAAAGGATTAATATATTCTGCTAAATTGATGGCCCGTAATTAGACCTGTCAAAAATCGACCCGACCCGAAAATCGACCCGAACCCGACCCGAAAATACTGGGTCCTGAACAAGATTTTGTGACCCGTAACCCGATTTTATCCGAACCCGAGCAACCCGAAAAGTAATGGGTCAAAATCCGACCGAACCCGTTTTGGACCCGACCGATTGAAAATCGTTGTATTTATAGTAATAAATGCGATTATGAGAAAATTTAAGCATAATAAACACGCTGTTTTTACTATTATTGTGTGTAATATGATTTTAATTTGAATTATACGTCATTTTATGGTTGAATTTGACTAAATATAAACTTGTGTAGGAAAATTTGTTAATTTGTGCCCATATTTTGTATATTTATCACCTAAATTAATGAAAATATAATGCGCGTTTTAAAATCTCTCAACCCGTTGGGTCGACCCGAACCCGAAAGTTCTGGGTCTTGAACAAGCATTTGTAAACCCGTACCCGAAAGTAACCGACCCGATCTAACCCGAACCCGAAAATAATTTTTTACAACCCGACCCGACCGACCGGTTTAACAGGTCTACCCGTAATAGTTATTGTGGAGCACACTACACCAACACATTTTTGTTGAGATAAACGGTATGAGTGTATGACATCACGGCATGACAAGTAATAACTACGTACAAGTCTTATCATCTTAGTTATCTTTTTATTTATGATCGTACTCAACTTGATTGAATATAATATATATCTAGCTAGCTTGGATTTGGGGTGTTTATTTGTTGCATTTTTTTGGGGGTTAGTTTTCATAATTTTGGAACACAAATAAATAGGTACAAAATTTTTGGAGTAACAAGGCAACTTAACAAAGTTAATTGCTTGAAAAAAGGATCAAATTCGTTAGGAGGTGCTTGGTTATGAATGTTTTGGAGGAAAAAAAAAACTTTTTGAAGTGAGTGGGAGGTTTGCCCATTTTAAAATAACTGTTTGATTAGGAGAGATTCGGAAGAGAGATTCGGAAGAGAGTTTCGGGATTTAAAAAAAAGCTAATTTTTGGAAAAAGTCAATACATGGACAACTTTTTGCATTAGAGGTTTGAAAAATTGGATGTAAATGGACAACTTTGTCCTAATATAGTGTAAAAGTACAACTCTTATGTTAATGTACTTTATGGTCATTTTATATTATCTAGCTAGTCAAATCAACTAACAACTAATTTACTAAACATTTTAGACTGGAGTAGTATCTAGTCAAACCAACTAATTCAAACATCTAATAACTAACAGCTTCAACTAACAACTGCTACACATCTAATTGTTAAATAGGGTCTTAACCAAATTAATCAACATCTAACAATTCTACTACTTCCTCCGTTCCAGAAATATCGCACCATTTATTTTTACACTATTCACACTACGACTTTGACAATTTTTTGTGGTTCGCACGTAAGGAAATTTTAGTCATGCGGGGTCATGTTAGATTCGTATCGATATATATGTTCTAAATATTATTTTTTTTATAATTTTTACTTGCACACGATCTGAGATATTAAGAGTCAAATTAATTGTTAGAGGAGTAAAAGTCAACCATGGTGCGTTATTTTCAGAACGGAGGAAGTATATTGCTTGTTCAATTCTTACAAACAATATTTAAGATAAATGTAATCCCTCCGTTTCTTTTTGTTCTTTACTTTTCTTTTTTGGGTGTCTTAAAATATTCTTTACATTTCCTTTTAAATTATCACACAAATAATTTAATATTCTATCAAAATTTGCGTCAAATGATTATTTTAACCAATTAAATTCATTGGGTCATTTAATATCTCACACTTTTCTATAGGGAAATATAATTTTTCTCATTTTCCCAATATCAGAATTTTGATAAGAGTGAAAACATTATATGTAAACGTAATTTTACTCGCTTAAATAAAAAAATAGAAAAATCTCAATGTACATCAATTAGTCGTTAACAAAAGTGAAAAAAGACAAACTAAAAAAAAATAACCGAGGGAGTAATATATACCGTGGAGTGTCCTATTCTAGGACACACAAGTTGATGATAATGATAACCAATTAAGATGAGTCAAGTAGTTGGTAATTATTGCTCTTAATTAGTTGAATTTCATCAAATTACTTGCTCGTTCAAGTCCCACCTCAAAGACAATTGCTTGGTGATGCATCATTATTCATTAATTTAATTAGTTGCGAGTGAAGGCAATAGTTTGTTTGTTGGTCCATGAATTTTATTATTCACCAACTTTTTACGTCTACATAAAGAATTTTACCTAAAATAGATATATATCCAGACGTACGTGTTTTGACATTTCAAAGTTCATCAACTACAATAATTCAATGTTGTATAAGTTAGTTAGAAATTAATAACTTCAATTCTATACTAATACCCTATTCTTTAACCACTATTTTTTTTATGGTCTACTAACTAGCTAACAACCAACAAGGCAACAACTTATACTAGTCAAGGGCTCGCTTATATCGCCAATTTTTTATTCTTTAATTTTAAAAGCCAAATAATTTAGATTTCACGAATTAAAAAGTAATCATACTTACAATAATCTTGTTAATTTAAAAATTAACAACAAAAACAGAAACTACTTTGTATGTTTTTCATATTTTACTTTTAGCTTTATAAATATCGAAAAATAAAAAACAAACTTAACGAGCCCTTAATTAGTATAAGTACTTTATCATCAATCAATTAACCAAATAATTTTTACGAGTATATATTTTGTAACTTTTTTGTTGTTCCTATGTTTTGGTTGATGACACACACATTGCAAATTTCCTGATTGTTGTTGCTAATGAATATCGAAAGGTAAGTACCTGAGTTCCTATTAGGATAGGAACTTGGATCAGCTACTAAAGTTCCTGATATGCACTTGGAACAGCTACTGGAGTTCCTGGGTTGGAAGCAGTAAGAGCTGGAGTTTCAAAGTCACCAAAGTTCAAGAGCAACACCTATTATAAATCGAGTGTTTTTCACACACACACAGGAATAGCTACAGATTCATAGTTCTGAGTTCCTCTATGAACATAAGAGGAACTCATCGATGTTCCAGAACAGGAACAAGTGAAGCTTCAGAGTTGAATGCCTCACCAAAGGGAAGACATATATGTCTAGGTAATCTACCTTACTTTTTTTTTTTTGCTAGGCAAGCAAGATCGAATAATATTAAGTTCAAAACAGATTTACAACCTAAACTAACTCAAGGATGAAACAAACCAACTAGGTTGGACCATTCCATCAAAGAGCTAGAAACAGAAAGCTATCTTACAGAGTAGCAAACCACAAGCTATCTCTCCTAGATACATGTTTAGGTAAAACAACCAAAATTCGATCTCTAACATTTTGCTTAACTCTAGCTACCATATTCTGAACAGTTGGAAAGGAAGCATTCCAAAAACAACCATTCCTACTTGACCAAACAGCATACACTGCAGCAGCTAGCATTGCAAAGCTAACCTGCCTTCTAAACTTTGACATTCTGCCATGAGCAATACACCTCATGAGCTGCTTCAGATTACCAGTGGAATAAGTAATCCCTAACCAAGCTTTGAGAGCACTAATGCATCTGCTGCTATAGGGACAAGCAAAGAACAGATGCTTATGATCTTCATCAGCTTGTCCACAAATCAGGCAACTTGCAGTATTACTAACACCAAACCTTGCCAATTTTGCAGTGGTTTGAAGCCTGTCCTGCACTGCCAACCAACATATGAATCTATGCTTAGGGATATTCAGCCTATTCCACACCATATTATCCCACTGAATCACAGGTTTTGGACCAATGATTTTCTCATAAACTGTTTTCACAGAATAATGAGGCATAGCAGCTAACTCAGTTTGAGTATAGACTAGTTTCAACCTCTCTTTTATGGCACAAATCTTCTTCCAATACCAGCTAGCAGAAGCTACAGGTTTATACTCCCACCAATCCCCATCCTTAATGTACACAGCATGAACCCATTTGATCCAAACATTATCCTGCTTGGAAGCAATGGCCCAAACATATTTTCCAATGCTTGCAATATTCCATCTGATAACATCTCTAAATCCAAGTCCACCTTGCTTCTTATCACAACATGAACTTTCCCAAGAAATGTTACTGTTTTTCTGACTATAAGCTTGCCCACTCCAGAGAAATGCTCTACAAACTTTAGTAACTTCCTGCAGTACTTTCTTGGGTAAAATAAATACCTGAGCCCAGTACATATGAATACTCATCAACACAGAATTAATGAGCTGCATTCTTGCTGTGTAGGAAAGATTCCTTGAACTCCAGACTTTAATCCTAGCAACCATCTTATCCACTAAGACATCACATTGAGCAGCAGAAATTCTTTTAGCACAGATGGGAACACCTAAGTACTTAAAAGGAAGCTGACTCCTAGTAAAACCAGAAACATTGACAATTCTGTTGATTTCATTCTCAGCCATACCACAGCAGTAGATAGCTGACTTCTGCTTGTTGGCTAACAAACCAGAAGAGTTGGAGAACAGCTTAAAGGCTTGAAGCAGAAGATACACATAGGGGAACTCACCTTTACTACACAGGATTAGATCATCAGCAAAACATAGATGAGTGAGCTTAAGTTCTTTGCATCTAGGATGAAACTGGAATTGAGACAACTCACTCATTTTGTAGAGAATTCTGGACAGGTACTCCATGCAGATCACAAACAGAAGGGGAGACATGGGATCACCTTGTCTTAAACCCCTTTTTGACTTGAAAAATCCATGCATTGTGCCATTAAGCATTAGAGAGAACTTAGGGGTGGTCACACACTCCATTACAAGAGCCACAAAAGCTACAGGAAAACCCAGCTGTACCAACATTTCTTGCAGGAAATCCCAATCAACTGTGTCATAAGCTTTTTGAAGATCAATCTTCATCATACAACTTGGTTTAGCACTCTTACTACCATACTGTTTTACCAAATCCTGAACCACCATGATATTATGCACTATGTATCTGCCATGTACAAACCCCCCTTGATTCTCAATGATCAAATCTGGTAATACTTGCCTCAATCTGCTACAGATCACCTTAGTAATGCATTTATACAGAGTATTGCAACAGGATATAGGTCTGAATTCACTCACATTCTTTGGACATTTAGTCTTAGGAATGAGAGTAATGACTGTATGATTTAACTCCTTAAGCAACCTGCCTTGCTGGAGGACATCCAGAACAGCACTGACAACATCATCACCAACAATGCTCCAAGCATCTTTATAGAAGTAGGATCCATACCCATCAGGCCCTGGTGCTTTCCTACCAGGAATAGAGAACAAAGCTTTCTTCACCTCATCAGCTGTATAAGGAGCATTTAGAATATTTCTATGAGCATCTGTAATCAATGGACCAGCTTGGACAATATGACTAAGAACAGGTCTTCTATCAGTGTGAGTAGTACCCAACAAAGTTGTGTAATAATCCAAGAAAGCTTGAGAGATATCAGCAGGGTTATCTCTCCAAATCCCATCCATGCCATGAATGCTGTAAACTTGGTTATGATTATTCCTAGCTTTGATACTCTGATGGAAGAGGGAGGTATTTTCATCACCATCCCTAATCCATGAAACCTTTGCCTTCTGTTTCAAAAACTCTAAATAGGCTTGATGCTTATTTTTGTAATTCTGCACTGCATTGAGTTCTGCATCAGCAAGACTCTGATCAGAAGGATCAAGATGCATTGATGTCTGAGCTGCAATCATGTCATGGTATGCTTGAAGATCAGCAGCTTGAACATCAGAGAATCCCTTTCTATTCAACTCTTTGAGAACCAACTTCACCTTCTTCAGTTTGTGAACAACACCAAACATCTTTCTCCCTTGAACCGTACCACTCCATTGTGCTTGGATAAGAGTCAGAAAATGAGGAGCAGATTTCCACATTGTAAAATACTTAAAAGGCTTTTTCCCCCCTGTATCCCTAGGATAGACAGTCAACAATCCAGGGGAATGATCAAAACAACCCTCATTCATAAAACACACTTCAGCTGAGCTATAAACACCTAACCACTTAGGATTAGCCATTATTCTATCAATTTTAGAAAAAACTCTAGCTGCACCATGCTGCTTATTGTTCCAAGTGTAGAAATTACCCACACTCTTAATATCTTCCATACTACAGAAATGCATACAATCACACATATCCACTATTTCAGTATTCCTAACAGGGGAGCCAACTCTCTCATCAGTACTCATAACACAATTGAAATCTCCACACAAGATCCAGGCATCCTGTGTGTTTAAAGCTTTCAAATCTTTCCACAACACTTCTCTATTAGAGCTATCATTGAAAGCATAAATGAAAGTACAGAAAAAACTAGGCATACCACTCACTGGTTGAATGAAGCAATGCATAAACTGACTAGAAGCTGCTTGGATACTCACAGAAAAGCTTCCTGGATTCCAAGCCAAAATAATTCTGCCACCATTATGATAACTTGCATTACTAGAGAAACACCAATTTGGGAAAACTCTTTGGTAAAGCTTCCCTAAGTTAGGAAGCTTAACCTTATGCTCTAGGAGACCAACTAACCCCACATGATATTTATGAAGAAAATGCTTCACAGTATCCTGTTTCTGAGCTAGGTTGATACCCCTAACATTCCAAGATAATATCCTATCCATAAGATTTGGAAGAGTTCCCTCTTCCTGTGCTACCCTCCTCAATGTCATCTTCCCTATCCAACTCAGCAGTACTGCAAGCACTGTGACCACCATCATCATTCAGCATTTGGAAAGAATTAACAACTGGTGTTGGAACCAAATTGGTAGGTCTAACCCTGATTGGCCTGAGAGTTCTCTGAAACCCCTCCTGATCCACCTCTGGTGCCACCACTTCTGTGTGATTATGAACTTGTTGTTTTTTCTGCACCCATATTCTCTTAGTTTTCCCCTTCCTACACTCAATGGTTGAATGTCCAACTAGTTTGCAATTATCACAAACAGTTGGTCTCCACTCATAGGTGATAGGTACCTGAACCAGCTCACTATGCTCATTCATAAATGAAACTTGATCAGGAAGCTTTTGTGTGATTGGCATATCAACCAACACCCTAGCATACTGAAGTTTATCCCTACTCACAGTGGCTGCATCCCTCTTAATTGGTTTGCCTAACTGACTCACAATCTTGAAAAGAGATTTTTCACCCCAATATTTAAAATTCAGAATCAACTGAATCCAGATGGGGACAGATTTGATCTCTTCCTTCTCCATATCCATATCAACACTCCAGGGTTTCACTATCATAGGTTTGCTGTCAAAGAAAAAATGGCCAGAAGTGACTTTGTCTCTCATGTCCATAGTCAGAAATCTCACTAAGTAGATCCCCTTTTTCACCAACACCACCTTATCAACATTAAAGTTCTTCCAGATTCTCCTAATAAACCCTTCCATAACATGTATTGGGGGATTAGCACCAATAATATAGCAGATTATGGAAGAATTCCAAAAATCCACCTCATCCTGTATATCATTAAAATCAATCTGTACAGGGCTAGAAACAGGATGCATTTCAATTGGATCAGGTGGCCTAAATTCATCATCAACACTATCAGCATGTTCAGTCATTACTTCATCAAATTGTTGCAATATTGGAATGGAAATCGTACCAATGTCAACATTAGATGGAGTATTATTCACCTTGTTAGCTGATCTGTGAACAGATTGCATCCACTCATTGAAGGAATGCCTGAGTTCAGAACGAGCTTGCAAGTGTTTCAATCCAGATTTGGGGGTGAGAATTTCATTTTCAATCGTCAAATCCAGTGCTTCGACTCCTAAAACCTCCTCAATCGATCGAGTCCTAAGAGCCTGAGAATCAGATTAAGGTCCTCTTGGTTTCTGCTTTGCATTGCCATGCTTACTACCTTGCATTTTGCCCCCAGACTTCCTTGCCATGGCAGCAGTGCACAATGGAGATCATGCACCGAAGGGAAACTTGGGGGAGAAGGCAAGGTTTTCTCTCGCTTCTCTCTTGCTTACAATTGTTTAAAATGGTAAACTATTCCACAATCTACCTTACTTAGATCTTATGTAAAATATTAGTATGCTAGGTGATATATAAGGAACTAGAGGAACTTGGAATACTTGGTTGTTTTTATCAAAATATCTGGCAATACTGTTTGAAGGAAATTGTTTTAAATAAAATATCTCTTTGCGTTTAATAAAAATCAGATTCTTACTATATCTTCTTAATTAAATAAAAAAAACAAAGTGTCAGTTAGTTGGTAGTTGAGTTTTTGAAGGGAACAAACCCTAAGGACAAAACTCTATATAAGGCCACAACTTTTTCTTCCCAGAGCTTTGCATTTCCTAAAAACGTTTTAAAGAGTTTTCCTAAAAACAAGTTTGTGTCCTAGTTTAATCCAAGTTCCAAAAGTTGTTCCTTGGAATACTTGGTTGTTGCTTTTGCTTTTCTAATTCTCAGTTCCTTCGGTGTGTGTTCCTACTGGAATATCAAAAATTTTTTTACAAAAGAAAAACGTGACCTATATCAAAAAAAAAAAAAAAAAAAAAACTAACAGAAAAACGTGCAACAAGAAGATGTATTTTGTGGATCTTTTATTGTATATCAAATTAATTAATACAAATTCCGACAATACTAGAGAGAACGTAGTTTTTTTTTTTTCTTCTAAAAAACACATCCAAAGAGAAGGATGTTAATTAATTAGGAAAATCTCATTGGAGTATCATGTCAATTTCGGGTAGTAACGACGGGAAATCCCATCGCTAAAAGCTAATAATCGTTGGACGGTTGTTTCCGTGGCTCTATGTTAATGGACTTTTCCCTTGTAGGAAAAATCAAATCCGTACCCGAATAAACGTCAACTTCAAAGCTAATTAAGTTTGGATAATCGAGATTCGATCCTAAACTTGTAATTGAGATAGAAACACTACCCCATAAAATTATTTAACCGATCCAACATCGATCACCACCAGAAATATCCGAAAAATACTATATATCGCAAGGTATGCTATAGGTATCAAACTATCAATTTTAGTCCAAAATCAATAACTTTTTGAAAAACACAACTAAATTCGGTATGTACTGCGGAGTATATTACTATGTGATCGATCCGTTGTTGTAGTATGACAATAGGTTTCTAACGAAATCCGTTACGTTAGTAAAGAGTTATATATACATCTACAATAAAAATCCATAAAAATAAAGAATAACGAAATAATTAAACTTTGATTAAATTTTATTAATAAAACCATATCAAAATAACATCATAATGAATCCTATACGCTGCCCAACTATCCTATAGAAAATTAAAAAATTAAAACCCTATTGCATTGCATGGTTGCATGCTTATTAATCAAATACTACGTACGTTACTACGTAACACAATAATATTATTGTTTAAGCACTAGGGGTGGGTGCAGCAGCACCGGGGCAGACGAGGCTGTGGATGAACTTGACTGCTGGTCTCGGGTCGTTTTCGAGAACTGAACAACATTGAGCACTTGCAGAACCTGGGTGGTTACTGTTAAACAGGTAAGTATCCAGATCAGTTTTGCATGCATCAATACCACCAATTATCTCAGGGAGATTAGCGGGCAATGGTGGAAGTGGCCCTGTGTATTTAGGTCTAGGCAAGACTCTAGGACGGACATAATGCCGATGTGGCAAAACATGTGGCAAACGGTGTCGCCCGAAAAAGGTTTCCTGTTGCACATCTTGGGCAAAGGCTCCACCTAGGAATAGAGCTACCAAACCAACGAGCAAGATTGTCTTGTTCATCATTTTTTTTTGTAGGGTTTTTTCTTCGGTACTTCTCAAAAGGGTTTGAAGGTTGGTTTGTGTGATTTTGAAAGTGAAGTTTAAGGGGGTTTATATAGTTTTTGAAAGTATGGTTGGATAAACCTAAACCTTTTTAGAATTCGGGATAAGTACGTACACAATAGATGATATTTGATCTTGTTTATCGATCAAAAAATTAACCACAATTCGGAATAGAATCCTAGTATGTTTTGGAATAATAAATAGAATCATATCTTATCCCTTATAAGAATCTTAAATGATTAGCTTCCGAGATTAGTATCAAATTGTTGTTTATCAAAATACTAGAATCTTCTATCTTCCTAGATTTTTTTTTTTGTGTAATTAGGTATCATTATCTTGTAATTTAAGTTGGATGAGTCACTATTGCTGATGCTACGTACATACATTCATAATAGGATATACTCATATAGGGATCGAGTACGTAGTAGCATAGGGTAGAATTATATTTCATATGTTCTCTATTTTTTTTTTTATTTTTTTTTTTTGGTAATAAGGAGTAACTTAGATTAAAACTTTAATGAGCAAACCATCATAATTCAGTACAGCAAAACCAAAAAACCATAGTTTAACTCAGTACAGCAAAACCAAAAAACCATAGTTTAACTACTCCCAGTGGGGATAAGACTACAGCCACATATGGCCCAAAAGTGACGAAGTAAACACGCTTCCAAAAAATTAGTTTGATTGTTTTTTGAGATATCATCTAAAATGCATGGGGGGCGATGTCAATGCACTGATCCAACAGAATTATATTTCATATGTTCTCTATTAGTTATAACTTTTTCTACTATTTTGAATTTTATTTTTATTAATTATACACCTTATGTATGCAAGAACTTTTGAACTAACATAGTCGTATTATCTTGTTAGATTCACCTCGATTTATATTTTCACAATATTTTTTTTTAGTTTTTACTTATACATAATCATAGATTTGAATAGCCAAAATATGTATATATAAAAGTGAAAGTCAAAACATTACGACTAAAAAATAATTGAGGAAGTAGTACTCTATATTAATTAGGAGAGTTCCAAATACAATTGTTTTTACGTGTGTGTATTTGTATCAAATTAATACGCATGTAATCACGGATTCACGGGCGTTCAGTGAGGACGACAAGAGATCTTAAATAAATAAACAAATCCTAATTAAAACTGTATATCTCTAACAGGGATATTTTTTATTTTTATTCTTTTATTTTTGAATTACTCTAACAGGGATATCTCAAAGAATAACTAGAAGGAAAACTTTTTATTTTAGGGCCAAAGTAGGGCACAACCTCCCCCAAATCCCAACTGCTCTCATAAAAGAACAAGGATGAAAAGTTAAAATTAGTAATCTATTACTATATATTAAAAGAGACACCAGGAATGACACGTGTTAATTCCCGGTGCGATTTTTTCCCGCCAAAAACCACTTTCCTAAAAATGTGTATCTGTTTTATTTTATTTTTATTCTCTACCTTTTTTTATAAACAATTTATATATGGAAACAAAATTTAGTTTATAAATTATGGCAAAAATAGATACGATGTAATAATAATTATTCTACATTAGTAATATTTTAGTCAAATCGCTATATTAATAATGGAAAATATTTCACTCAATATTTTGGTCAAATTACCTTATTAGCATTTTAAATATGCATATTAGATTAATAAATTTAAACGAGTATGTTAAAAATGTTATAACTATGCAGTAGTTTGGGAGATATCCAGTCAAACAATTTGTGAAAAAATGATCAAAATCCGTGCGTGCACGGGATCTAATCTAATTTTTTATAAGTTTGAGTTGTTTGGCATTCCCACTACAAGAAAACTGAATTTTACCGATTGCACATAAATTAGACGTTAAAGCTAATTTTACCAATTGTTTTATAGGCATATGGTATAACATAATATTACCGACCAGTTTCTGACGGACGGTAGTTTAACGTCCGTCTAATACACTTTAACGACAACTTAAAAGTCGGTAAAAACCCAAACAATTCAAATAAAAAGGAAAAATTACCGACCGTTTATATCATGTTGCCGACCGAAATAGCAATCGGTATTTAAAGCAAAACAAAAAATTAAAGGATTTTTTGTTAAAAAGGACCTTTTATAAGCATTTCTTTGCGAGAAAGGACCTTTTATGTCAAAATTGGTGAGATGGGACCAAAAACACAACTTTTTTTGTCAAGTGGCCATGGGACCTTTTGCCGGATTCTTGGAGTCAACTCTCTTTTCTGGCATTGACTTCGACACGTGGCAACCGGTAACCGCCACGTGTCAAACTATTTTAAAAAAAAAAAAATATTAAAATTTAATTTTTTTACCATTTATTTTCCCTCCAAAACAACTGATTTTACTGAAATTTTTTGACCTAAACAAATAAAATCGGGATTCTCTCTCCTCTGCTCCTTCAACCTCTTCATCTTCTCATGCTCCTCATTCAACCTCTTCATTTCATGTTCCATGAATTCAGCTCTTCCCTTAATTATTTTCATCTCCATTGCAAGCCTCTGCTTTTCTGAAAGAAGATGATTAGTGACGTCTTTTTGCCACTCAAGAATGTCTTCATCAACCCAATCAAATGCATCACATCCCCTTTGCCCAGTTTCGAAGTTGTAGAATCTGCAACCTTTAAATTTCCTCCCCGGATTCTCATGTGTCCACGATGTTCTTTGAACAACGGGATACCCACAACCACATATTTTCGCTTTTTGATGGGACATTGTCAATCTAAAACACAAATACACAACAAATTACAAAATCCCCAATTTTCGTAAGAACCCTAATTTTTTCGACCTAAAATTACAACAATTGAAGAAGATTTTGAGGGGGAAAAATAGCATACCTGAATCGTGTAGGCCTGAGTAACAATTCGTGGCAATCAATTTGAGATATCAAACACTTTCCTTCAACCTTGAATCTTCACCAACAATGGCGTTTGAAGGAGCAGAGGAGAGAGAAGAGAACGCGATTTTATTTTATTTTGTCAAAAAATTTCAGTTGTTTTGGAGGGAAAATAAATGGTAAAAAAATTAATATTTTTTTTTTTTTTTTAAATAGTTTGACACGTGGCGGTTACCGGTTGCCACGTGTCGAAGTCAATGCCAGAAAAGAGAGTTGACTCCAAGAATCCGGCAAAAGGTCCCACTTGACAAAAAAAGTTGTGTTTTTGGTCCCATCTCACCAATTTTGACATAAAAGGTCCTTTCTCGCAAAGAAATGCTTATAAAAGGTCCTTTTTAGCAAAAAATCCAAAATTAAACTCCATCCTTTATTTTTCATTTACTGACCAGCTAGGCTGCACCAAAACGGACACAAATACAGACACGAACACGATACGGGTACGGAAAAACGTCATATTAAAAATGACAAGCACGTGGACACGGGAAATAATAATAATTAAATAATATTAATATCAAACAAAACAAAATCACAATCATTATTTAAAAACAAAAAAAAATTATATTTCCACTAATAGAAAGTATTTTATCTTTTTTCCCAATTACAATCACCAAATATAAAGTAACACGATAGATTAATTACACATACGAAGATGCATATATCATAAATCGTCCTTTTATATTTAAAATACAAATAATATGCTTACCAATTAAGACAACGGAAGCTATGCGATATGGCCTTCAACTAGCTCGGAGATTCGGCTGCGATAGCGTGTGGTTGGAGAGTTATGCACTAAATGCGGTGAGATCGGTGGAAAACTGCCATGATGGATCGGAGCTTCCCCTATATTTATATTCTATGAGGATATATTCTGTTTAATTTGTTTGTATATTGATGGCGTCCTTGAATTCTGTTTCTAAGGGTATATATATCCCTAGTGAGAAACGGTTAAATGGCGGTTTACAGGAGAGTGGGATTAAATCTCATAACTTCTTGAACGAGAGAGAGAGAGAGAGAGAGAGAGAGAGAGAGAGAGAGAGAGAGAGAGAGAGAGAGGGGGGGGGGGGTTGAACGAACATAGCCACGTCAGCCTTGACCCTTTTCGAATTTCCAAATCCCGTGTAACTGGCACTGACGTTTGCTTCTACTGGGCTTCGCTTTTCCACTAGGTCTTTCCTTGTTTGGGACGCTTTAATCTTCTTCTTGGACTTGTACCTTGACCGATCTTGACTTTAACCATTGACCCTTTGTTATTTTAGGGCCTTTGACCTACCATATACCCTTGCTAAGGGTCGGTTTTAAAATGTGTACAACAAATGCCCCCCTAATTTGATAAAAAGCATATTGTACTTATCGAAATTACCTCCTTAGTGAAAATGGAAATTTAACTCAAACAGGATATGGGATGTATGATTCCCATATCTGACTCTGAGAATTTTGTTGGGGTTTACCTCTTGGTTTTAATGTATACCAAGGATAGACTCGCTGACTCTGACTGTAGTTTGTTGTGTGATCCTTGGGGGAGCCTTATATGGGTGAACTTAAAAACAATGGGGCAGCTTCGACCCCGTGTTGCAGGAAGACTAACCCTTGGTCAAGAAATTCATCAAGATGCGGCTCTTTTGTTCTGCGGGAGTTTCAGGTGTTTTGGCAAGATGATCCTCTTTTGCTATTCGGAAACGTGTGGTTCCTATAGAATGGTTCGCCTCTCCTAGGCCGAATTGGTCAATTTCCCCCATTTCATCTTCAAGTATGCGTCAGGGTATGATGTTTCGAGATATGCATGGTTTCCAGATGCAGCAAGCACATTCGTATACTATTACTTCCAAGTCGCCGTTATCGTTGCTGGCACAATTTACGTTGTATAATGTATGCCTTTCCGCTGGGGTTCTATTTAAGAATTTGGCCATGGACATAGATGACACATGATTCACCACTACTTTTTTAACCCAAGATTTTCATACTGCGATGCAATTTTCCTTTATTTTTTGGCCGATTCTAGGAAAAATATGGGTATTTAGGATATCAAATTTTGGCTGAAAGTTTATCAATGTTGTCACATTCAACATTTGGGCTTCTGCCAAAGTGTTTAAGGATAGCGTTTTCCCTGGCCGCCGCTTCCTCTTGGAGGAAACGTTATTCATACTCGGCTGAGATGTCCTTGGCTAAATGATGGTTCATACATTTGCCAGGAAACATTGGATTTTTTAGAACGCGAATGAATTTGCTGTTATCATGAGGGTCAAGAACGAAATTCATTGCTTCTGCGAGATCCATTGCGGGTGGAATTTATAATTTTCTTCTTAGGGATGCTTTTTTATAAGCCCTTATATATGTATTATTGTCGTGTAATGGGCCGTATTTTTGGATTTTATGGGAAAACATGCCTCCATTTCGTGGTGAGTATGGTGGTTGTTCTAGGAGTGGGTATTTTAGATTATACCGGCCACAAATTCCTTAAGTTTTCTCTTATTATATCATCATGTTATATGTTCATGAGTTATAACGAGATGGAAGAAAACACAAAATTTCAAAATAAGATTTTCCATTACTTAGATAGACTTGAACTACAAGAAAAATTTGAAGAGCAAAATTGAAAGAACGAGATGAAAGAAATTACTTGAAGCTTCAAAAGATTCTACACTTGGAGTTGGATTAACAAAGCAATAAAGCTAGACTAACATCAGTGTGATAACACAATATGTTGAACCATTTACAACTTAATGTCATAAGTTAATTTTCATTATTGAAAATTTGTTAAAATAAAAATACAAAGAATGATATAGTTTGGATTTGAATCTATAAACAAGGCTATAACAAGAGTTAGGGTAGGCGAAGAGGCTTTGGAGTTAAGAATTAAGGCAAACAAGTTAAAAGAATTAGCAAGGAAGACTGTTGAAGTTGGTGGGTCATCATATTGTCAGGCCTAAAACAAAATAAAGATTGCCTTTACCAGCATACTTAAGCAATGAACATAACAGCAAAGGGTGTATCAGATCTGGCATGCAAGGAACAATTTTCTAAATCATGTATATGCTTAGCATAATTGGGGAAGCTATAGTCATCTTTGGTATGTACCTCTTAATGTGAGACAAAGAAGAAACGCAGACAATCTTAGCAAGGCTCTACCGAAACTATAAAGATGAGATAATAGAATCCCAGTTACAGTAAGTATGCAGTACGAAGACATAAGGAAACAAAGACAGATCGATAGAAGCTGGAAATACAGAAAGCTCATCACATCAGTCATCTTTTAACATGCCAAGATTAAAGCAATCATATAAACTAACGATTATCAATAATTATAAGTGAGTGTGATGAAACAAATTATAAATACTTCAGCATCGGGTAGTAGTCTACCTGGCTTAAATCTTTCTCATTGTTCCTCGGTGAAGAAGCCCTTGTAAACTTGTCATGACATCAAGTGTGCGCAGCTTTTCAGAGGTTTAATCGTAAACTTGATCCAACAACCCACCAACCTCGACTTAAAGATCCTAAAACGTGCCGCAACCTCCTTTGTGGAATGACTTTTCCCTCTCACCATCAAGATCAATAATGTGGAATAGTCTCTGTACATCAACAAGTAAAAATTAAGAAAACATAATATTTTGAAAGTTTACATTGAGACATATCTAACAATACTCTACATGACTGTATTCTTCATTCTCTATTAATCACAAAAATAATAATTAAAGAGAACTTTATAAATAGTGCAAAATTCAAACTGTTGCGAGTGAAAAAGAACGAAGTGTAGGGGGTGTTTTTGGTCGCATCGCAAGTATGCTCTTTCCCTACAAGGGGACGTTTTTTTTTAGAAAACCATTGTATTTTTGTACCTCGAAGGAGTCGCCACCAAACATTGTTTAAAGTCTCGTTTGAAAAGACCGCAAGTGACTCTATTTTGGATAAGGCTTTGAATCTTCGAAACGAATGTGTGAGATCCGGGCACGGGAACGAGATGCTTATTCCGCGAGCTTTAATAATTATTCAAGTACGTGACATAGCTTTTTCGAAAATATACCCTAGATTAGACTATGTGGGTTTGGATTTTAGAGCAAATAGAATCTCTACTTTGTATGGTGGTCACTTTGCTTTAAAGGTTAATTTAAAGGAACCTAAGATCGGTTTGTCCAAGAAATTATCTTTGTTAAGCGTGATGTAACCTTGTATTTTGTTTTTATTTAGCATGTATGGTGATGAAAGAAATAAAACAAATAAAGCAACATCACAATAGTAAATAAAGTGCGGAATTAGTAAATACAAGACCCCCTAGAGATGGACTAGGGAGTAGGTCCACATTGCCTAGAAGGACTAGGCAAGTAAAGATGCGGAATTGAAAGTGTGGTATTGAAATTGCGGAATTGAAAGTGCGATATTGAAATTGCGGAATTGAAAGTGCGATATTGAAATTGCGGAATTGAAAGGTGCGGTATTGAAATTGTGGAATTGAAAGGTGCATAATTGAAATTGCAATATTGAAAGGTGCATCATTGAAACTTGTACTTGGGCACATGAGATTCGAACGCCAAGAGGCTCCTTAAAAATAAGTGCGCCCGACACGAATTCAAAGCCAAAAATCTCAACTTGGGAGAAGTTGCTCATCCCAAAGTATCCTAGATTTTGCATATAGAATTTGAACTTGAAAGTTTGAATCTTGAAATATTGAACTTGAAATACTTGAACTTGAACTTGAAATATTGAACTTGTACTTGAAATATTGAAGCTTAAGAGACTTGAATCTCAAATATCGGGCCTTTTAATGTTGAAAAGGTTAGATCTTTGATGTGCTCTTACTTTGAAAGGATCCTAGTTTAGGGAAGTAGTCATGAGCAACCCTAAACATTGTGGGATCTTGAAATTTGAAAACTTGAACTTGTATATTGAAAAATTGAGTCTTGAGTCTCAAAAGACTAAACCTTTAAAAGTTAAAAAGGTGTCATCTTTGATTACTCCATGTTTGAAAGTGATTCTAGTTCAAAGAAGTGATTGTAGACAACTTTGAACATCCTTGAATCTTGAAAGTTTGCATTTTTGTATTTTGAAAAGTTTGGATTTTGAAAAGATGTATGATTGTTGCAAGTGACATTTTTAGTAATAAAAATGCCAACTTGCTAATCATTTTTGAAGTAGGAAAATCAAAGCAACATGATTGAATATGGTGGGATTCGGAATTACCTATTTAGGTTTAGACAAGAATTCCTTTTAGAGCTCCCAATTGCTTAGAATTTTGAAGTTTGTATGTGTTTTTCTGAAGGATTTTGATTTGTATTTTGAGGCGTAATTTTGGTATTACGACGTTGTATTTGCAATCTGCCTCCCATAATGTTGGGATTATGGGGTTTTTATAGGAAAAATGGCCGTAAAACGCCATCCATCGCCAGCGCAGCACGCAGCTGGCAGCGATGGACGCTGGTGACGTACGTGGCATGAATGCCGCCAAAAAAGGACGGAAAGATGTCGTCCTTGATTTGTCTTGTATGGGTGTGCCTTCGTACGAATAGTACGATGCTTGGCGTGTAGTGTTTTCTTGTAGGTTAAGGCTTGATTTTGTGTCTAAAAACAAGTCGTTTCGGGTTTTGAATTTCGGTTTTACGGGACGAGGCCCGGCTTGCTCGGTTTTGTGGGTTTGCGCCCGAATTTGACTTGCCTTATATGATTTTGAGTGGAAAATGCCTAGTAGAATCAATGGCATGATCTACTAGATGAGATTGTACTTGGATTTTGAAATTGATTTTTGAAATTTGTATTTTGTACAGAGTTCTGAAAGGGGAACGATCTCGGGAATTGGATTTTGGATCTTGTATTTTAGAGATGTTTTTAGCAATTGGGATTTCCGCACGGAGTTGCTCCAACCGCCTAGTAAGGATAATGGTATTGTCATCATCCCAGAGGGGAGACACAAATTAGGTGTTTACACGAAGGAACTATATTTTTTAAAAGAAATTTGTCTAAATCAAATAAAGTTATTTACGGTATTAAAATTTTACACCATCAAACTCACATAAATTATTTACAAGTAAAAATAATATAAAATTAGAGTTAAACTCGCGTTGTTATTGAATGAACCATTAATCGTCGATATACTTAATAAGAAAACGAATTAAGATCTTGTATGTTAATTTTCTATTCTTTTTCGGGGTTTTTTTCGCAATTTTTAGAAAAGATGATTTCTTTTGCAAGTTTTTATTTGTTTGTAAGTACCTATTTGACATAATATAATTATTTAAGTTTATTAGTTGTTACAATTACGAACTAATAATTTACAATAACAAATAAGGAACATTTACAAATTAATCTTTAGAAAAAATACACAAAAATTACAATATTGACTTGAAGTTAAAAAGAAAGTTTTCTAAATTTAATAAAGTTATTTACGGTATTTAAGTTTCAATAACAAATTACATGAAATCATTTACGAGTAAAAATTAATTCGATTTTATATATAATCGAATTAAAGAATTGTTTGGAATCAGATACCCTAATTAAAGATGGTAACGAAATAGTGAGAAAATACAATATATTAGGAAATTAGTGGAATTGAAATCCCCATGCCCTTTCAAACAATTAATGTACGGAATAGTTAATTACATTTTAAATGCTTTAATTATTATTCTATTTAAATCACGTAGACAACACAATAATACGATGCAATTCTGATGTCATCTGTTGTGTATTAATTTTTATTAATTTATTATAACGATTTACGTTTAATTAGATATTTAGAGCGCCGGTATATAATGTGAAATTTTATCTTGCAGGAATGGTAGGTTACAGTTATTCATTGACCACAAGTTGTGCATACATGTTTGGTCTTCCTATGCCCGAATTGGAGTAGACGTTCAAGAACATTCTTCGCCACACTAGTAAAACAAGGCTTAAAAATTTGAGATGGCGACATCTAGTTAAAAATCTTAAAGAACGTGTGATTAACTCCAAGTTGTATACTTAAATCCTAATGAAAAAAAATTAAGTATTTAATCCTTGTATTTATTTAACATATTGCTATGTTGATTACTTTAGTGAGCTAATATATACTTTTCATTTTTCGTCAATATATTTGTCGTCATAATTGATCGGAAAACGGATTAAGGTAGCACTTGACATTACATGTCAGAAAAATACGTAGTAATTGTTAACTTTTTTTAAGTTGCGTAACAATTGACAAAATTTTCTTATTAAAATGTTTAACCGAAAATACAATAACTCTATTGTACATCTGACGCGTACAAGACCTTTGGATTTAATATTTTTCTACGTTTATTATAAGTTGATCATCAATTAAACAATTTATGTATACATAGTAATTTATAATATTTTGTAACTTTTTTCTAGATTATATATAACGTGCAAGAATATGTGTTTTGTAAATCGTATATTATACTACATACAAACTTATCATGAATATAGGGTATCGACTTTGAATCCAATTAAGTTCGAATAAACGTACTAAATCCAGGCCATGTTTAATTAATAACTACGAGTGATAGTTAAAGAATTTATTTTTTTGGTTGCAACTTGTAATTTGAGAAAGAAACATACTACTTCATAAAACCATTTAATCGATTCAACATGACCACTATAAAATAGTAAATACCTCGTTAATTGTGTTATGCACTTTATAGTACTCGAACAGTACCAAACTATCAATTTTAATCAATAAAGAGTTATACGATTTCTACACTAGAAATCTATATTTAACCAATACGAAGTACGGAGTAATACATAACATGCATGAAAAAATAAAAATTCGAGTAAAGAAACTTTCCTAACTTTATTAATAATCTCATATCAAAATTGAACTATCAAAATAACAATGAATTTTTTTATTATTCTATAAGGAAACTTCTTAGGTTATTATCGTAAATGACATTTAGATGCAGGTAATCTCTCTAAACAACAAACCATTTAGCAATCTGACATAAAAAAAGTCAACACAAAATGTTAAATTTTTATAGTGTGCAATAAGAAAGACAAACAATAAGGAAATCACACCTAAATTCTCATTTTCCGAAAGTAATACATCCCCTCAATAATATTCCCCCATTTAAGGTACAACCAAAAAAAAGTTAAAAGAAAACAAAAAAACCAAAATTGCAATTGCTGAAATCTCTATTTTCTATATACACGAAAAACTATAATTAATCAAATTACTTTTGTCATTTATTTACTGTAAACATAATGTACAAAAATATTATATAGTTTATCCCGGTTGTAGGGGTGGCAATGGATCGGGTGAAACTCAATCCGTATTCATCCATGACATTTCACCCGTCATCCAACCCCATCCATCACCCATTAAATATTTCATCCACATACGATCCATCCATCATCCACGGGTGATTCGTGTGGATCGGGTATAAATCGGGTGAAATATATTTGAAGACATAAAAAACAACTCAACGTGATACATGTTGCAATTATGAATCATTAGTCCACATATAGTACTCATTATTATTATTATTTTGAAAAAACCATTAGATGCCTTTTACAAAGCTTTAAAATTATCAGTTTGTTTTCCTAATAAGAGCATGAAATACTTTGTGTTATGCTTATGTCTAGTATAATATAATAGTATTTACAATTTCAAATATATTAACAAAGTAAATGATGACAAATTAAATCTTACAACTAATGTGATGGGTTGATGGATCTGGTGGTGGGTTGGATGCACCTTCATCCGTATCCAACCCATCCGTCACCCATCAAACATCCGCTTATTTTCGGATTTTCGTCCATATAATCTGGATCGGGTGGATGGATATCCACCGAGTTCGGGTGAAATTGTCAGCTCTACCCAGTTAAAGTCGCACCAATACAAGTAAATATATTTTTCTTGAATTCATGCACAAATTGATTAAGCAGTAATGGGAAAATATTAGTGGCACTCTACCTAATTTGTTGATTATAGTTTGTTTTGAGGGTTGAGGTGCAACTCCTTAGTAAATACTTTTAATTAATTTCGTCTCCTATGTTGAACGAGTTCATTTTTTTTAAAAGAAAAGAATCATCTACTATATAAATTTCAATTCTATAAGAGAACTCATGAGATTATTTCGGTAAATAATCTAGTGTCCCCTTATAATGCCATTGTCCACAATTAAATGATCAAATTACACTATTACATAATAAAAAGATAGTAACAATGCCAATGAATTAGGGCATATGATGCTAATTTGTAGACGATTTTATTTTCAGGCGGGAATCAATCAACTTATTAGAAAACAAGTCAAAGCATTAAATATATTGACAACAATTACTAAATTAAGTATTTATTAACATATCTACTATGAGCAATTTAATTAATGACATCTAAAAATAGTGCATTAACAATAACATTCAAATTCTAAAAAGTAAAAATCAATTGGCAAATTTTTCAAATACAACATAATAAAGTTGGACGATGATAAAGGTCGCAAGTTGCGACAACATTTAGTTGTCGCAATCTTACGTGTCGCAGTTTAATTGGTACATATAGGCGCCAAGTAGGATACATGTCAATATAATAGATAATATAAGTTAAATATTTTAATTGGGTGATGATAAAGGTCGCAAGTTGCGACAATATTTAGTTGTCACAATCTTACGTGTCGCAGTTTAATTGGTACATATAGGCGCCACGTAGGTTATGTGTCATCAGAATATTTTTACTATCAATTCAATATTTTTACTATGAAAATATGTAAATTAGGTAGACGATATAAATAAGGAAACAAATTAGAAAATTAAGATTTTTCTACCTTTTTTGAAACATGTATAATATATTATATAAGTTAAATATTTTAGTTTCCAATTTAAATCATGATACATAAGCATGCCATGTCATCATTGTGACACGGCTTAAAGGTCGCATGTTGCGACCTTTATCATTTTCGATTTTAATTTCTAATTTAAATCATGACACATAAACATGTCATCATTGTGACACGGCTTAAAGGTCGCATGTTGCGACCTTTATCATTTTCGAATAAAGTTTTCTATTTGTCACTATTCACTAAACCATACTACACAGAAATAACAAGTCCAAACAATCATCCACTCTAAATCTAATTAGTTAGGGTACATGTGTTCTATTCACCCAATTTACCCTTATTTTTTTGTTCTATTCACTTGATGACACAACCTGAAGTACGTACAAGTATACAACCCAGAATTATGTTATGTTTAACTTCAAACAAAGGGGAAAATGCAGAAATGTTATACACTTAAATCGAATAAAATAACAAGATCGATTCTTTAAATTGTGAATAATATCCAGATTAATTCCACAAAGTAATCACATTCCAGAACAGAGGAAGTAACTAAAGTTGAATGCATAGAGAAAAGATATTTATACGAGTAACTAAAGTTTCATAAAGAAATTTATCATCACCCTAAATAAATATACGATTGAACAGTAAATCACCACAAATTTATTTAATTAATTCAAAATCTCTTAATTGAAACTAGGATATTTTGATATTTACCACCTTTTAAGTTTCATGTTTTTGTATTTACCACCTTATAAAATGTTATTTCATATTTACCACCTTAATCTTATGAAATATTTTAAATTCATCACCTCTTAGCGGTTTTCATCAAAATTTCGGCCCATGTGAACCTTGTTTAACTAACTTCTTAAGTTGAAAACCTACTAAAAGACGAGGAAAGTTAAAGAAGTTGGTTAAGTGGAGTTCACATGGATGAAAAATCTGATAAAATTCGTTAAAAGGTGGTGAATACGAAATTTTTCATAAAATTAAGGTGGTAAATATGAAATAACATTTTATAAGGTGGTATATACAAAAACATGAAACTTAAAAGGTGGTAAATATGAAAAATTCCTTTAAACTACTACTGAACCTGTAAAAAAAAACCCTACTATAATTCCACGGTTGCATCCCATGCTTAATTATTAATTAAGTACTACTACAACACAATTATTGATTAAGCACTAGGAGCAGGTGCAGCACCAGCGGTGCACACTAAGCTGTAAATGAACTTGACTGCAGGCCTCTTGTCGTTTTTGAGTACTGAACAACATTGTGCACTTGCAGAATCTGGGTGATTAGTGTTGAATAGGTAAGTGTTATGGGTCGTTTTGTACGACGTGGAGGTCGACGCAGGAACAAGTCAAAGGTACCAGATCATGCTGGGATCCTATGGAAGATGCCAAGGTTAACTCCTATATTTAAGGAGCCGTTATTGCTGAGTCAAAGGATGCTTGGGGAGCAGGGTCAATTCGGTTGGAGAGGATCAAGGAAGCAGTTAATACCATTACTCCCTCTTCTACGCTAAACCTAATGCTATATAAACACCGTCATCCTATAATGAGAGGAGGCCAATACCCATGGTAAACCCAACGCCCAACTATCTTCCTCCATTTGATACCTTCCCTTCAAATGGTATTGTTTCCCTAACACTACTACCTTTCCCGTAGCCTAGTAATTATAAAGAAGAACAAGCCTTCCTCTCCTTAGTTCCACATGGATATTCCACTAAGCATGCCTAATCATTAATCATTGTCATTTACTCTCTGCCTTATCTTTGATCCATATATTCTCACAAATTAACCTTTCCAATACTGCAAATGCTACGTACGCCATATATATCACTCATAGATTGTTATCAACGACTGCCTTTCCCGACGATCCCCTACCCATTCATCCGTCGTATCGCCTATGCCTTCTCACATTTATGCTTCGTCATCAGCTACATTTACACATACGCATATATACATTGTATTTGTACTTATCTGGGCTATTTATGCCAACAACATAGTGGATTGGTGGACTCATGGCCACCCGCGGTTTTTATCCCTTTCGGATTTTCCGCGTCACCATCTCTTGTCTCGTCTCCCTTTATTTTCTGCCCTTTATTTCTTGTCATTTATTTACTTTATTTAATCTAGTCGTTTATGTCCCAACCAAAGGTCGTCCATACGAAATTTGGCATAAACAGTTTGGCGCCGTCTGTGGGGAGATGGCTAGATTTATCTTCAAACGCATATCCACAAATATCCTCTCAAACACAATATCCGACCTACTTGGGTTCACCGATAAAGTTGTCGCCATGCTATGGATTGTTGTCATACTTTGTCGCCACCATGAGATGGAGCTACGTCAGGGCACATGTCGTCAACATGACAGGTGTCGTCGACGGGTCAGGCGTCGTCGACGGTCAGGTGTCGTCGACGGGTCAAGTGTCGTCGACGGTCAGGTGTCGTCGACGGGTCAAGTGTCGTCGACCGGTCAGGTGTCATCTACGGGTCAGGTGTCGTCGACGGGTCAGGTGTCGTCGACGGTCAGGTGTCGTCGACGGGTTAGGTGTCGTCGACGGTCAGGCGTCGTCGACGGGTCAGGTGTCGTCGACGGGTCAGGTGTCGTCGCCAGGATCGTTGGTCGATGGAATATGGAATGACGTCAGGGTACATGTCGACATCAGCAGGTGTCATCGCTAGAAGTGACGCGTCTGAGTGGTCGAATTCAACCTAGATGATGCATATCGTGACAACAACGACACCAACGCTTGATGACATCGAAAATAGGTACTAATATTTATAATATTCAACTCTAATCGTTTGGCCTCGTTTTCGAATACGTGACAGGTTTCGGTCTAGACGTCACGGACCACCATGCAGATGTCACCACAAACAAGATATAATATGAGTTGTCTCGTACCTTGACAAGATCTCGAGACGATTTGATCACTTGACGTCGCGAGAAGTATGGTATAAAACTCAACCCCAGTGATTTTAATTTAAACTAATATTGTTTCTAGTCCTTGTTGTCACTAAAACAGATGCGAACACGTGACGTCATCCACCAATGACATGACGTCAACATAGTTTCGTCCGACGTCACCTCCACATCAGTCGACGACGTCTCCAAAAACGAAGGCGACAAATCGAGATTCAACAACAAATTGTCGGCAATACTAGATTTTGTGGCTAACTTCAGTCTAAGTATCAAATAGGAGAATTTGTAGTTGTCCTGAAGTCGCCACAGGGGAGCATATAGTATACTCTATCTCATTTAACTTTCATATAGTATACTTGATTTGCTTTTTATATAGTATACTTTGCTTGTTTTAATTTCCAAAAGCACTTTGAAATATATGCTATACGTTGTTATCCTACTTTTTTCGTCACCACTTGTCATTTTGTCGCCAAGTATTGTCTTGTCTACAGGTATTAACGTGTCGCTTGGCTAGGTCATGAGTACATCAGGTGACCGACGTTAGAATGCAGGTGACAAGGTATTGTCTTGTCTACAGGTACTGACGTGTCACTTGGCAAGGTCGTGAGTAAAGCAGGCGACCAACGTTAGAAGGCCGCGAGAATATACTATACTTTATTTGATTTAAATTTCATACGATATTTTTGATGCGATTTAATTTTCGAAAGTATCTGAATTATTATTGCCATGTTGATGCATGTCGCTTGTTATGGTTTCAAGTTTAGTTAAAAATAAACTTTTCATATGAGAATGTGGTTGTAGACAAGATGTTAGCCAGGTACGTGACATCGGGGGCTCGACATCAAATGACTATTTGCACAACCGGACCCAAAAAACGTAACACCTCAAAGTGACTTCCCACATCAACATTGCCAAGCCTACAACACAATCACCTCTCGAACAATTAACCTTTCTCCATCACACTTTCCATCTCATCATATTTTCACCCCACACCAACATCAAACCACTTGACATCATAAACGCAACGTCGTGTCCTTTTCCCATGTCCTCATCACCAAATTCTTCATCAGCACATCATAACGCGTTGTTACGACAACATGTCACGACAGCAGGACACGATCAGCCACACAAGAAGATAAGAAATCATTTGGCGTCAAGTATGACACATAGAAATAAATATGTAACATTTTTTAATTTCTTTGGTGATAGTGTTACACGAGGTCACGACATGAGGTCACGACGGCACAACATGACGCCACGACAGCAAGTCACGACAGCAGGACACGACCATTCCGGTTACCCCCATGACGACAAGAAGTTTCTTGGCGTTAAACATGGTACGTAGAAGTAATTATCTAACATCTTTATTTTAACAATATATTTCCTCGTAAGTTCGCCAACAGATCGTTGATACATGAATATCAAAGGGGGCTAAAGGTACGAACATACTTTCGAAATAAGTTATCTTTTATTTATAATATATACGTATTGTCGCTGCCATGTACATCGCAGATCGTGAGAGTCATCAACACAATCGAATGGTATGAGTGACGCAATTCATTTATGATAATTAGTGACGTCAAAATTTTATAAACTAACATCTCATACCCTATTGAAATTTTCTCATATATCATCCGTGATAACTATTTTTATTTACTAACGACATGCCGCGACTATACGCGTTAGTATGTATATTAATGACAACAGATTACCTTGATCATGACGGTATGCCCCGAAGCCATGAGATGGCAATGATCGATGACACGACGCCACCAGACTACCGAGAAAGCTAAGGAAATCGGAATGTCGAATAATCATCATCAATGACCATGATGACACACGAGTAACTTCTAAACTATTTTTCACACACTTTCTCATTTCAATTCATTCATTGTTGTTCTCTTGTATTAATATGTCCCGTATTCAACGTTCATCAAGTTAACTAATAAATTTTGGCATCGCACCATGAATATCTCAATTTCTCTAATGACTAAACCATTTTATGAAATCGTTTTGAGGTAATTTGACTTGACAGGACGTTTAGAGGTTGCATCATGCTGGCACGCATTTACGACGTCAAATATAAACGAACGTCATCATATCTGTGGCCGACTTCAGTCATGATATCTTCCTAAAGCCGCCACAGGGGGGCAAGATAGTACATACTCCCGTTCAGTTTAATATACTTGTTACAACTTTGAAATTTGACTAACGATGTGATACAATTTATTTTCATGGTGATCTTTTCGTGAGATTTTGGTAACAGGTATGACACTAAGACAAATATACAAACATTGGGGGCTCAACCACTATCACATGTCGAAGTAGGCGGATAAAGAAAAAGTCATTGGTTTTCCCAAAGACGACAAGTGATAGGACGACAACCGATTAACAAGAAAGGATCAACCAATAAGTCGACCAACGTTGGAATGGACAGTGTCAAGACCAGCGATGCGTCAATCTCATTCAACGTGACGAGACGATGCCAGATGTGACGACGGTGGTACAAGGGATGACAATGATCTCAGGAACGAAAACAAGATCGGCGACGAAAGATGTCACGACATCAGGACAATGATGTTGATCGTAGAATCGTCATCAAGGGACAGTCAGCGACACGACGTAATTTTGTCACATGAGCCCATATTAAGTAATATCTAACACTTACTTTGTGCGTTAATTAATTTATTACATTTTTCACTACACTGCGATTAAAGTTCAATTTCAGTTTTTGCTATCTGTCGCATTGAATATATCTTTCCAAACGCAATTATATTATATTTATGTTTCATCTTATTTATTTGAAAATCAACGCTAACATCGCATCAAGCGAACGTCCACCTCTAGCTTTTCTATTCTCTGCAGATCACTTGTTGACGATATCACCAACGGCAACAACAACGAACGACGCTATCAACTACAAGCGACAACGTCTCCATGGTCATGACCCTTAAACTTATTGGATCCCAACGACGACATGTCGCTTCTAAGCGCGACCACTACAGACGACGCAGGTACTATTTATGTGCACATAACTTCGTTCTTCGAGTACCTCATAGGTTACATCTATTCCACAACGAATAACAGAGACAGCGTAAACAACATTTTAAGCTAACGATGTGTATGCATCCTCGAAGCTTGTCCAAACGCCTAACCAATCGCCAAATATGAAATAGCAAAAACACACGTATTTCCCCCTCAACACTGACGACAAACGAAATCAACCCGGAATGCTTGAAACCTACTTAAACTGTAGTTATGAAAATCCCATCGGCTAAAATCTCCTTCCATAGACTGCACCATCAAAACAGCTTATCCCTTGTCCTCGTGTTATAGGAAACCTCACAATTAACCCTTCAACTCTTCTTGACATTCGTCATATAGTTGCTTCAAACAATTCATTACATTCACCTATAACTTCAACTTAGTCGTCACAAATTTCGATTATTGTCTTCTCTAAATCTCTCCCCGTCGTTGACCTTTAACATTTCTGACACCTCACCCACCTTCTTGTCAGTCGCATGCTACCTACCCTCACACGACATTACATCCAACTAAAATAATTTGACCTTGTGCCCACTCGACACAACTTCCTTCTCTAAAATCTTCGCATGACTACGAACAAGTGAAGAGGCTTATATCGCCTGCATACGATAGATGTCACACAACAACGACAATAGAGGCACGCCTATAAACATTAGAAGACTGACTAAGATACAATAGTTGGCCATGACGCCTGTAAACAACGGACGACAGACTAAGGTACAACAGTTGGCCATGACGCCTGTAAACATCAGACGGAAGACTAAGGTACAACAGTTGGCCATGTCGCCTGTAAACATCAGACGACAGACTAAGATACAATAGTTGGCCATGACGCCTGTAAACATCAGACGATAGACTAAGATACCAAAGTTGTCCATGACGCCTGTAAGCATCAGACGACAAACAAAGATACGGAATTTGGCCATGACGCCAGATACCTGACTAACGTTACGTCTTAACGTGTTTCTACGCAGGTTTCTTAAGAATTACATTCTGTTGTTTTATAAGCAAAACGATTCTTCCACTAGATATCAGGTTTACATTAAAGATTTATAACATCGACGTCGACATGAAGGCATCAAGTGACGTCTTAGATTATGAATGACACCAGAAGGCGACGTCATTGATCAAAGACTAGATACGGAAGACGACGGACAGGTCGAAGACAATGACAGATTGGCGTCGACAGAAAATGAACGTGATGACAAACGTCGAAGATTATTTTCCTAACTTTCGGTTCACTACAATTAGGAAAATGGGGGCTATTGTTATGGGTCGTTTTGTACGACGTGGAGGTCGACGCAGGAACAAGTCAAAGGTACCAGATCATGCTGGGATCCTATGGAAGATGCCAAGGTTAACTCCTATATTTAAGGAGCCGTTATTGCTGAGTCAAAGGATGCTTGGGGAGCAGGGTCAATTCGGTTGGAGAGGATCAAGGAAGCAGTTAATACCATTACTCCCTCTTCTACGCTAAACCTAATGCTATATAAACACCGTCATCCTATAATGAGAGGAGGCCAATACCCATGGTAAACCCAACGCCCAACTATCTTCCTCCATTTGATACCTTCCCTTCAAATGGTATTGTTTCCCTAACACTACTACCTTTCCCGTAGCCTAGTAATTATAAAGAAGAACAAGCCTTTCTCTCCTTAGTTCCACATGGATATTCCACTAAGCATGCCTAATCATTAATCATTGTCATTTACTCTCTGCCTTATCTTTGATCCATATATTCTCACAAATTAACCTTTCCAATACTGCAAATGCTACGTACGCCATATATATCACTCATAGATTGTTATCAACGACTGCCTTTCCCGACGATCCCCTACCCATTCATCCGTCGTATCGCCTATGCCTTCTCACATTTATGCTTCGTCATCAGCTACATTTACACATACGCATATATACATTGTATTTGTACTTATTTGGGCTATTTATGCCAACAACATAGTGGATTGGTGGACTCATGCCACCCGCGGTTTTTATCCCTTTCGGATTTTCCGCGTCACCATCTCTTGTCTCGTCTCCCTTTATTTTCTGCCCTTTATTTCTTGTCATTTATTTACTTTATTTAATCTAGTCGTTTATGTCCCAACCAAAGGTCATCCATACGAAATTTGGCATAAACAGTAAGTATCCAGATCAGTTTTACAAGCATCAATTCCAGAAATTATTTGAGGGATTTGAGCAGGCAATGGTGGAAGTGGCAAAGAATGCATTGGCTGAAAATACCAGGATCGAGGACGATAGCGAAAATGCGGCGAATGGTGAGGGTGTGGGAGAATCGTATCTGGTTGCACATCTTGGGCAAAGGTTCCACCTAGGAAAAGTGCTAGTAAAGCTAGGGCTAGGAATGTGTTCTTCATCATCATTTTTGTTTTTGAAGATTTGATTTTGGTGATTTTGAAACTAGGGTTTAAGGGTTTATATATATATATATATATATATATATATATATATATATATATATATATATATATATATATATATATATATATATATATATATTTTGTTGTTGAACTTTTGAAAATGTGGTTGGATAAACCTGGACTCTTTTGAATTAGGAGTGATAAACATACGCATAATACGGGGAAAGTTAGAGATATATTTGTATAAAGATATTATTCTTTGTTAATTGTTATCTAACGCTATCATAGAACAGAAGAGTTATAGACTGATAGTATGAGAAGAGTTTCTAACCCAATCGCAATGGCGGATCTTGAACCGTTTTACGAAGAGGGTCCAGTATAAGATTTAAGCAATACAATATGCAATTATATAATTACTAGTTTAGGGCCCGTGTAACACACGGCTAATCGGCTATTACTAAAACAATTTATTATTTTAATAGTAACTAAAAGACTTGTGATATTAGGAAAACATGAAAGTAAAAAGGATATATGAAAAAGTATAAATTCAAAATTGTGTAAGAAAAATATTCAAATGAACTAAATTTGCATATTACTATACAAAGTTAAAAATTATAGTCGTTTACTTGTATGTAGAACGATCTAACAACGTTAACCAAACCCGAATGACTCAAGATTAATTTTCGAAAAGACCCGAGCATAACCGAGTTAGTCAAATACAACATATTTCTTGATAAATAAACTTATATGTTAGTCTACTTACCATGTATTATTATTTTAATTAACATTCTTACTTACCAGTTACCATGTATTATATTATTAATAGCAGACTAACATTAGAAGTTCATTTATCAATATTTTTTATATTTCTTATCAGATTAAAAAGTTATAATAATACATAAATAAAATTATACTCCATCATAAAGGAAAAAATAATATTGATTTAGTTTTCCTTCAATAATATATTATATATGCAGTACACATCTATGGTAATTAAAATATACTTTTATGTTAGTTTCCTAAAAAAACGTAATGTAATTTATTTATTTTAAAGTAAAAAAAATAAAAAAATATTTTGGCGGGAAAAATCGCACCAGGAAATGACACGTGTCATTCCTGGTATCTCTTTTAGTAGTAATAGATATTAAAATTTTATGAGGGCAAGAACTAAAGATACATTACGGAAATTTTAGCCTGGAGCGGGCCCACCTCGGCCATCAAGAAGATCTACGTTGTATTGTATATACAAAAGCTTATACTTCGAACGTGTTCGGCAATAGCGTTTGAGGTAGTGGTTAGTGTTTTGAATAGGTCAAAACACTACTTGAAAAAATTAAGAGTGTTTGGCATGATAGCGGTGTAGGTAGAGGATAGCGGTAGAAGTAGTGTTTGACAAGCTTTTGAGAAACGTTACAAAGATTAACGTTTGAGTTATTAACTAGCGGTGGGCATAATATTATTCTTAACTCCACACTTTTTTGACATTAACATACATCATCCATTCATCATTCTTCTAGAATTAAAGTTACCAACTCAAGTCATCATGCAAAGATAGAAAATTACGTGCAAAAACTTAAGGAAATTAAAAACTTAATTAGATACTGAAGTAGAACTCTACGTAATTTTATGCTTTATTTCAATAACTACAAGTTAACATATGTTTCTTTAGTAAAATAAACTCTAAACTTGTATTAAATATTACTATTAATTAGTCAATTGTAATTATTTTTAATTTTATTAATAGTTTTTAATGTATTTTGCAAGTACAACAACTACCTCTACCCGCTACTAGTTGACAGCTATCCGTTACTTTAACCGCTACCCGCTACTCAACCGCTAAAAGCTACCCGCTATCGCTATAGGAGACCTACATGTACCATATATACATAGTGCTTTAATTTGTGAATCAAAAGGTCTTGCGCGCACTAGGTGTACAATAAATTTATTGTACACCAAGATAACTTTTACCCAATTTTTTGTAACTTTAACCTAGTTTTGATTAACTTTTATATTAATAATAAAAAAGTTGATAGATAAACTTTTTAAAGGGTTAAATGATTAATTTTATACATTATTTGTCATTTTAAATAAATAAGTTTTACTAAAATTAAAAAATTTATCACTAAAAAATACATAACTTTTACGTATATAAGCTTAACTTTTAAGCATTTTGAGTTAACTTTTACTCCGGTATACAATATTTATTGTACACGAATTTGTGTTTGCGAATAATACTAGCATTATCCTAATATAAATAAAGTTTAATTAAGTTATACCATAAAATCAAATGCGCCATAGAAGTACACAACTTATACCAAGTTACCAACATAATATCATATATATATCAGAAAAGTCGATAACCATACTCAACATATAGTACGTATATGCAGACAATGATGAACGAGAGTAGTATCGATCTAATTAATCTAACAATAAAAATAAAAATAAAAATAAAAATAAGATTGAATTGAATGAAGTTTAGCAGATGAAAATCGATCAGCAAAGTCGGTTTCGACGATTCTCCTCTTCCAGAGCCCAGAACGAAACGTTATCCCTTAAACACTGCATGATGATACTACACTCTTTAGGATAATCCCTTTTCTTAATCAACTCCAATGTAGCTTCATCATAAGTTTCCTTAGCAAAGGTACACGCCCTTTTACAAGAATTCATAATATCATAGTAAAAAACAGACAAATTCAATGCTAACCCCAATCGTGCAGGATGAGCAACCGACAAATTATCCGCCATTGCTAGAGCCATTCCTTCTTCATAAGCTTTCAAGGACTTATCAGCAGCTTCGTCTCTCTCATCACCAGATTTGATTTCTGCTAGATACCGATAATTGTCGGCTTTCATGTTTAAGAAAAAGATGGTAGATTCAGTAGTCGAAGCAAAAGGAAGAAGGTGATCATCAATCATCTTAATAGCATCGTTACAGTGATTAGTAATCTCCGATTCGATTTTAAGGCGATAATCTCGAATACGCATTAAGTTCGTCTGGTCTTTTTCCTCCTTCTCCAGATCACAGAAGGTTCTCCGAGATTCTCTTTTACGTCCGATGACATTTTTGTACGCTGTAGAGAGAAGATTACGCTCTTCATCTGTGAATTCCACGTCGAATTTTGCCAATTTCTTCATTGCTTCAGCCATATCGGCATAGCGATTGGCAGATAGGGCGACCTTAGCGAGGTAGACGGTGAAGTAACGATCATTCAGAGTAGCCATAAGAACAGAGATCGAGAAAGAGATGATCAGAGAGAGAGTTAGGCTTTTGGAGGGGTTTTGGAATTTTGAAGGAACTTGTTTTGAAGAATCAGATATAAGATCAGAATTTAAATATATAGTTGAAGAATAAGAATTCGAAATTGAGTAGAATATGGTTTTGTAGTTTCCCAAATTTCCATATTGTGAGAGTAATTTTATTAGGATTAGGGAATTTTTTTTTTTTTTTTTTTTTTTTTTTTTTTGAGTGGACTCTATTTCTAGTTAACATAGTTTCTAAATGCAAAAGGTCGAAACTACCACTTACCTCTTGATTAAAAAAAAATACAAAAACAAAATATCCTTACCTTCATTATTAACCGTACATAAAAGATGAAAATATGAAACTCGTAACTACCGCGTGTACTAAACTTTAAAAATTTGGAAAAGTCGTCGACCAACGACGATTAACTTCTTGAATTAAATTTGAACCGTCGATTGATTTCCATTAAATCTAGACCGTTCACTTAATTTATCCTTATAAGACTTGTTTGTCTACAATTAAAAAATAAGTTATTTATATTTAATGTGTGCGTCAACTTTTAATATTAAACTAGTGTGTACCCCGGGCGATGCCCCGGTTGCTACTTTAATAATTAAAATTTGACTTTTTTTTTCAACTCAATATTTGACTAAGATACATGTAGACCATAAAAGTGAAAAGATTCATTAAGTTCATCAACTACACATGTACATTACCTTCATCATGCAAAGTAATTTTTCTAATATTTTAATTGTTTAATTCACGGTTTTCCTAATATTGTAACTGTTCTTTTTATTTTAATATAGTCCATACAAAATAAGAAGTAACATAAAAATTTAGTTGTTTTAGACTTCATGTTAACATGTATTATAAATTAACGTGCATGAATAAACAACAATTAGTGGTTGGTTAAGATGGTAATGAAACTTAACTTCTACACATGAGGTCTTGTGTTCAAATCTCATTGCATTAGTTTTGGTTGTCTATGACATGGCATAACACTTGGTGAGTGGATGATGTGGCGTAAAGAGGAGAGTACTATGTGGCACATATACATTTTTCACAACGCCTTTTAATATATTATATAGATATCAAGTCCCTAAAATGTGTAATTATCATCTTCTTCTTCGATTATTTTCCAGCAAAAAGAATGTTCATCCTATCATCATCTTCAAAATAAATAAAATTGTCCATCATCTTTTAAAAGAAACTAGTAGTTGACAGCGCGCAGTGTGGCTGAAAATTTTAAATTTGGCACGGTGTTTTAGCAGTCTAATTTTTTTTAATTTTTTTTGAATTCGGATCGATTTTGGATTTTCGGGTTTGCGATCCGAAAATTCCGGGTATTCCAAACTTTCGGATTAATTAGTTAAAAAGAAGTTAGGATTATTTTTATTGGCCCATGTACTTTCACCCCACCTACTGATGTAGGGCCTTATTGGCCATGGGCCCATGGAGCTGGACTTGGAAAAGTTGATCCAGCCCAACATGTACCCTGGACGGCTGGACATGTAGTTCAACCTAATACAGAGATTACACCTGGAAACTAATTCCATAAAAAAATGGCTCAAAATATAAGCCAAACTCAACCGTACTGAAACTTGAGATAACACAAAATCAATGCCCATATTTCCAAATGGTGAATATAACAGATAAAAAACACAATATCTAGTGGCATTCATCAAATTCTTTTTCAGAACAATACGCCCATATGACTACGCCATGATCCAAACACCATTGCTAGGCTAACAAATGAGATGTGAGATCAATAAAATCTAGAACTTTATCTTTGTAGTTTGTATTAAATATGTATTATATCTAGCTTTTAACTTTGATTTAGTAGGTGTAACCCTTGACGAACATTCCCTTATGTGCTTCGTCACTCTCATCTTCAGCAGTGTACTTCCCGAGTTGGGCAAGGGAATTTGCCTTAGCACGGTCAAGAAGAGCCTTCTGTGCTCCTTCTACATTCCAAGGACGTCCTTGCCACGTCTTAAGCACACTGTTTTGTAGAGCACGCGCGTAGGAGAAAGAAACGTGCCATGGGTTTGGACTCTGATTCATCGCGTTAAGGTTTAAGGTCGCTTCCATTTCAGACTGTCCTCCAGACAAAAACTAAACAGTAGGAAAAAAAACAGAATATTGTTACTCTTAAACCTTAAAAAGAAACCAAGAAAGACTGTTAGAAATAGGACAAATTGTTTTTTACCACCTAACAAAATTGCAAATTTGTTTTCTACCGTCTAAAAAACTAAAACTTGTATTTTACCACCTAAAAAAAAAAATATATATATATATATATATATAACTTGTTTTTTACCACCTTTCAAATAGATGAAATAGTTAGATGGGGAGCCACAATAACGGTAACATCTCTTATATTTCTCTTCTTCCACGGTTTCATCACTCTTCCATGAATTCACATAATTTTTTCTTCCATGAATTCACAAAATTGACAAAGCTCAATGGTAGTAAACAGAGGAGGGTGAAAGAGCTAAAGAAAATCGCAGATGGGTGTAAAGAACGGGAGGGAAATTGAATTATTGGGCCTCACGTAACAGTTTCATCTATTTTTTCCGTTTTCAGGTGGTAAAAAACAAGTTTTAATTTTTTTAGGTGGTAAAGAACCATTTGTCGATTTTTTTTGGTGGTAAAAAACAGTTTATCCGAAAAAATATGATAAGAAATCTTTTAATATGTTTTAGATGCAATAAGTAAGGTTTTGCACAAACATACCATGATTCCAGGAACAGCGGGAGGAACTCTTCTGCTAAGCATTTGAAGGGTAAATTTGGCAATGGTCTCAGGAGAAGCCTTCTCTTTGTGTTCAGCTCCAGGCGTTACCATGCTGGGTTTGAGAAGTATTCCTTCAAACATAACATTGTTTTCAGCCAAGTAATAGAAGACTTCTGACCACACCCGTTCTGCCACTTCAAGTGTCCTCTCAATTGGGTGATCTCCGTCAAGAAGGATCTCCGGTTCCACTATGGGGACAAGACCATTATCCTGACAGAATTAAATCATACATGCACATAAGGAAGAGTAGACATACACACATGCATTAAAGTATTAATGGATGATTAAGAAACAAAATGCGGTTACAGAGAGAATCCAGCTTCGAAATTACTCTGACAGTCGGATGCATGCATTGAGGTGTGCTGATTCAACTGGTATGAGAACAATGTCAAAGACTGCTTTAAAACACTTAAGTTATACTTCACATCCCTTCACTAATGTGTAGGATAGTTCGGATTAGGGTACTGACAAGTGACAACCAAAAGGATCGGAACATTGTTCTCTGGGATATGGGAAGAACACCAATATAGCACGTGTTTATGCTTAAGGAATACCACAGAACACTGGTCTACAACTTCTCCTTCCTTGGGAAATAGTTCGCGTACTAATTTAAGATGTCTGTAAAAAGGCTTCCCAAAATATCAATAGGGGGGAGACTGGAGAGTGTCAAATCCAACTATTATCAAGTGTCTTTTAGTCAAATCGTATCATATCATGATGGGTTAAAAACTTAAAATGATATGACGATTATTCTTGACGGATGGAGTACTAAATCCAAATTTCTTAAGTCGGCTAGGAGACAAGTAGGATCGCAAGTGATCCACGATGGCACGATGCAGATTCATGCATTGATACCTTAATTCACTCAAGACAGAGTTTATACTGGAAACCCTGGTTTAGTGCTATGTGGGAAAAAGTATCCAATTAGCAAACTTTTCAGAACATAAAAACAACCTTCCGAATGTTTCCTACCCGCCTAACCCACATGCACCAACTGTCCGGTGGTCGACAACTGGTTCAAGGAAAATCAACACCTTATTTCCCATCCCCACCTTTCCAATTCATTTATCAAACAAGCTTGAGTCAATAAACTTTTTCAAGAATCCAACTGATCCTTTAATTCATGTCAAAATTACAAAAAAAATATGGCTGTCATGTTTTTTTTAGTCTTGAAGCTCAAGTTCAAATAAAGTAAGTAGCCATCAGAACCTTGAAGAAAGGCAACCACCACCTAATATGAAAGCTTAAGAATGTACCTGAGAGATAGAAGCATAACGAGCGAGTCCCCATGCAGCTTCTTTAACAGCCAATGCAGAAGGTCCACACGGAATACTAACAACGGTACGCCTACATTCGCGTAAGGAGTTTCATGGTTTGTTAATGATATATTTTTACATTTAAATTGCCAACAATAAGAGAAGCAAATAAGGAGATGATGACGTCACGCCCTCACAAGTCTAGTTCATGTAAGACTGACTTACCATTTTGCAAAACGAGCACCCTGTTGGTAGTACTCAGCAGATCTTGAAGCCAAACCATCTAACCCTTGGCACCAAGATTCGTTATTTGAACCCGGCAAAGGAACCAAACCCTGGAAATGAAAAGTGTGACAAATGGTATTAGAATGCATGTCATCCGCCATTGAGCATTATTACTCAGATTATTACTCAGTCAGACCTATAGAATTGCTGAAGATATGCAACAGTCATACCTTGTCAACTTTGATGCCTGGAACAATATTCTCATCACGTAAACAGTCAACAAATTTCTTCCCGTCTGTTGTAGACTGGTACAGTGTTTCCTCAAACAAAATGGAACCAGAAATATATTCACCAAGGCCAGGAGTTGTCAGTAGAAGTTGTCTATAAGCCTGACGATTTCCCTCTGTGTTATCCAAGCCAATTGATGCCAATCTCTTCCCACAAGTTGCATTTGATTCATCAATGGCAAGAATACCACGTCCGGGAGAAGCAATAGTTTTCTACATAGTCAATAAATAAACAAATTCCAGTTTGAATCAGAACAAGAACGCAACCATAGGTCCATATTCCATGTCATATACTTCTACAAGATATACAGGAAGAGTACATGCATTTATGTCAAATTGCTAATAAAAGAGAAAATAGATTCTATAAGATATACAGAAAGAGTAGATATCTAACTTTTAAGACCACAAACAACACACACCAAACAACCACAAGTATAGATGCCTTCATGGCCTCGGGAGCTAGGGAACAGGGAAGCAATCAAACAAATTTCATGAAACGTGTAAACAATCAAAGTCAGCAAGGATGGAAGTATCAAACTGGAAAAAACAAATAATAATGACACGGGGAGTGAAATCATGCTACTCCAATTCAATTCAACCTTCTGCTATATCACATCAATTATCAAATATTTTTCTTGGCATAATTCATGTTGGATACTCAACCAGCAGACACAGAGACATAAAATTTACGCTTTGAATTAGGCCAGAATAACACAAGTATTTAAAAATTGGATTCTCCTCACCCTATGAACGAACCACCCATGTAGCATGATTCTAGTATATGTGCCATAAACGCATAGACAATTTCTAAGCAACCAAAGGAGCCGAGGATCATTTTGACTGCTATATACACCTTACATCTAGAGAAGACCTAGTATTGCATATATCTTTGTAAAAATCAGGCCAAATCCTTCAGTATAGGAAAAATTGGAACAATATGACAACTAATTACGATCGGAAGAAGCACCACATACTATCCACAACAACAGTAAAACCCAGAATCTCGCCAAGGGAGGCGTTAACAACCCAAAATATCTATGAAGTAAGAAAATTCAAGTATTTATATATGATCAAAGGCTTTAGTTTCCAATTAACTCCAAAAAGTGAGTAATGAAACAGCCTAAGAGTAAATACCACCCCATCTCCACGCCATAATCAATTTTATTTCTTGGCATAATTCATGTTGGAATGTTGAATACTCAACCAGCAGACATAAATTTACGCTTTCAATCAGGCCAAAGTAACACGAGTGTTCAGATGTTGGAAAAAATCTCACCCCATGTACTACCGATGTGACCGTGTAGTACAATTCCAGTACATTTGACATAGACCATTGCTATTCAATTTAACTACTATATACAGCTTCCTTCTCGAATTAATAGTCACATATACTATTTTAGGATGAAAACTTCGGTCACATATTCTACAATAGTAATGGTTATTTATCGGATTTAATTATGTATCCTTGCTTTAAACCTAAGTATGTCTTTGTAAAATCAGGACAAATCCCATCACGAGAAACTTGAGATGATATAACAACTAATTCAGGTCAGAGGTAGTACTACATACTACACATGACAAGTCAACAACAATCCAAACCCAGAATCTGACTGAGGACAGCTTTAGTTTCATTATCTCTGAAAAGTGAGTAATTAAACAATTAAGAGTAAATACTACCCCATCTCCACGCCATAATCTCATATAATAGCAGTCAAAGAATTATGTTTTGATCCATTTCTCCGCATCAAGTTTACAAATTTTAAGCAGCAATCATATATTCATAAATACCTTCAAACTTAAGCAGTAAATTTAACAAATGATCCATCCAAACAAAAGATTATGCTAATAAAAAGTAAAAATGAGAGGAAGAACATACAGCAGTTTTGACAAGCTCATCGGTATAAGAGCTCGAACTGGAACGGATTGGCATGGAAACTCGGCGAGTTGTAATGAAATTTGATGATCTGCCATTGGAATTGAAGGACTGTTGTCCCATCCATTGTGATGATGCACCATTAAGCTTCACCAAACCTGTAGATGCCATGTTTTGATCTCTCTTTCTCTCCTACCTCTCTTAGTCAACTTTTGCCAACAAAGAAATGCCAAAAGAATCTTTAAGTGAGAGTTGAGTTATAATTAGGTGCCAAAGTTAGACCATGACATCAACTAATCAAAACCAATACAGTATGTGAAAATGGAAATATATTAATCAATAACCCAACAACCCCCAATGCTGAGTTTTTTTTTTGTCTAAGGGATTAGTGGTTGGAGCATTATTATTGAAAATCAAGATCCGATAAAGCACAGATCTTTTGCTTAAACAAATTCATACATTCACAATTTCACATACACATTACTACCCTTTAAATTCACAAATACATATTCTTTAAAATCATTACAAGCAATACAAATAGTTAAGCACCCAAGTCTAAGGGGGGGAAACATACAAGTGATACAACTCATTAAAATTCTAGAATTATACCATCTAATTCAAAACCCGTCTCCTTAGAATAAGGTATTCATATGTACTCCCTCTATCCGAAATTAATTATCACATGGATAGTGTGAATTCAACTAGCTATGTGACAATTAAATTCGGGTACAAGTGTAAAACTTTGTACCTGCACTAGAGACTCCTAACACCCACACAATAAAATAAATAACAACCAGCCAACCAAGCACCCAATTAAACCAACCAATTGTGCCAAAGGAATATTGAGGTTGATCGTCCCAGGATTTAATAAAGTCTAATATTCCCTCTACAACTCAACCAATCTCCAATAATTACAAAGACAATAAATTAAATTAAATTAAAAAGCCAGAAAAAAGCCCTAAAGATGATTTCTTTTCAATGTTAAAATTGAATTTCAAATAATGATTGAATTAAACAGTAAATACAGAATTACGAAGGAAAAGAGTTGGGTAGAAATTGGCTTACAGTTGTTCAATGGAGGCGAATTCGCAGAGGAAGAATTTTGAGTGTAGTTTTAGGTTGTTGAAATCACAGTAAATGGATATTGATTCTCACCAACCCAGAAAAAGTGCACTTTGATACGGAGTAGTTTGATGTAGACTGGACTACTAGATTAAAGACTGAAATCCAGTCCAAATCAAAGTTTCAAATTCGTACCCCAACCAAGGGGGAAAAAAATCACTCCGAATATTCTCCCCACTTCTTGCGCTTCCGTCTAAGATTCTTTGAACAAAAAAATATGGAGTATTTGTTATAATAGTACACGGGATCCGGATTAACCCTAAGGATAATCATTTGGTAACACAAAAAAAATTAATAGTGTACTGGATGCCTCATTTTTTTTTTTTAATAATCAGAGCAAGTGCAATGATCTATATAGTTGCACTCATTTTTTTAGGGGCTAGTTGTACGAGATACTTATCAGCATATCGATAGAAATCCTTGATATGATCAGGCAAGAGGATGTAGTTTGTTATATTCATTGTCAGCTAATGGAAGATCTTCCGGTCGATATCATTTCCTATCAGTGTATGATGTGTATCCCAATAGTGTTGATAGACCTAGGGTTAATGGATCATTGCTCGTGCCCTTCGTACATCCTACAAGTCTATTTATGTGGACCTCATCTATATATTATACTAAAAGAGAGGAAATCAATGTGGTGATGACAAGTGTCACTCATTGATTTGTCTCTCTTTTAATTTAAAAAATAATTAAAATAATTAATCTAAATTAACTTTATCTTATTTAAGGAAAAATATGCACCATGATAATATTATTCACTTCTCTTAACGATTCTGTTAATAATAAATATCCTAAAACATTTACGTAAAAGTTTAAATTACCAATATAGTATCATTTCTAAACATTTAAATATTATGTTAAATATCTTATACCTTACTTACCAAAAAAAAAAACTAAAAGTGTGGTCATATCTCTATTATATCTTATTTACCAAATAAAAGCTGAAAAGTGAGGCCATCAAAATGTGGCCATATCTTTGCTATTATTTCCTAAAACTAATAGTCTGACTAATTTATATGTTACTCCATTTATTGAAAAAATGGAATAATTATTACGGAAAAATAAACATACTCCTTAATTTTATTATGACGTGTGAGTAGTGTGACTGTATCAATTATTTTGAAACAAATGAATGTTGTTTCTTTATTTACAAGGACTAACAGATTTATCTAATTCAATTTACATTTTCCTTAAATCAATATACTCAGTATACTTTTAATTGAATTTGACATATTTCGTATTCCTACTTCTACCACGAATAAGTTCAGATAAATTCAGAGAATATAAGTTTAGACAAAAAAAGTCGAATAAGACTAAGCCTAAATTGTCCAACAATGCAAGTGGCTGAAAACTGAAAAGTAATGTTAAGATATTGTGAGTAAATAAGTTGTGCTTGACTCCTATAATAAAATATTGTAAGTTGTATGTTGTAGTGGGAAAAATGATGAGGGTATAAATATAAAATTTATATAACATTTATATGCCTAAATGGAAAAAGAAAAGTGTAAAGAACATTTATAGAACTTTTATCAATATTGTGGTTAATAATAAAATCAATTTTAATTATAAATTTATGTCATTATATATATTCAAAATCAAAAGTTAGCTAAAAGGTAAAGTCGGTTTTAACCAAATAAAGGGATATCATATTGTTAATGGGTAGAGCTTTTGGGATACGTCTCCCCTACCAACTCCGGCCCAACCAAGTGGGGGGGAATGGCGAAAAGTGTTTGGTGATAGAGTATAAATTATTCTATATATCTGCCTCGGGTGATGGAGAGATTATGATAGATTTTAGATGTACTGGACATGCCCTTCATGTATCCTTCATCTAATTGATTGTGGATATATCAACATTTTTTATCACTATTAACCTATATATTATAAAAAAAAAAATTCATTCGATCACCCTAATTAGACAAACCAATTGTCAAATACTCTAGAATAAAGTTTTACAAATCAGCTTCTTTCTTACCCAAAAAAATATCGTCTCTAGGGATAAGTATGAGGCGGATGTGGATTCACGGGTGGGTGACGGGGTGGGAATAAATGTTATTAGGCGGGGAGCGGGATGAGGATTGTACCTATTGTGATGAATAGGACGAGGATGAGAATTTTAAGCGGGTACAGGGGTGGAGGGACCATCCTCCACACTAGCCCCAACCTGACTCAAAGTTATCAATCTCTAACCGAATAAAGTATATGATGGGGGTAGTGTTAAGTAATCAGGAAATGATGTAGATGGTGGGCGAGTCTTACGTGGGTATGACTATTGAAGTATAGGGCGGGTGAGAAAATTTTGTGCTTGACACTTGATAAAAGTGAAGAAAATAAATCTATCTATGTTCTCTTTTCTAAAATAATGAAGAAAAAAAATAAGACACAAGCTGGTCTATCTAGCTCCATTTTGATGGTAATTGTCTGTAATAATAGTTTAGATGTCATGCATATTTGATATTCATATTATGAAAGTCGTGCATCGCACGGGTACTAAAGTATTATTATTAATTTATCCAAGAAAAAGAAAAAGATAAAAATAGATGATTGACTAATAAATATATGGTGTTGGTGGGCGGATATAAGAATAACATGTACCCACCTATGTCATAGAACGGGTTTGGATTTTTTGGATTTGGAACACTTACCTCATCCTAAAAATGTATAGTCGCATTTAAATATATTTTTTTATCAATAATATGGTTATTGGTGCTAATAATAAATTCAATTTTAATAATAAATGTTTGTCAAATTACTCAAAGTTTAGCTGAAAGGTGAGATCGATTTTGACCAAATATAGGGAAAGATTGTATGTGGGTCGGGATTTTTGGAGCCCCCATCTATTGATAGATTTTAGATATACTGGATATGCCCTCCACCTATCATTCATCTAATTGATTGTGGATATGTCAATATTTTTATCAATATTAACCTACGTATTATAAAATTTTTTTGTTTACTCGATTACCCTAATATATATAGTTGAATAAAGTAAATGGTGGGGGTAAGTGTTAAATTATCGGATAGTGATGTAGATGATGCGTGGGAGAATATTAAGTCGCGATGACTATTGAAGTAAAGAACGTATGAGAATAATTTTATGTTTGAAACAGGTCATGGAAGGGGATCGAAGAATTGAAAGTAAATTTATTTACGTACTCGTATTTTTTTTCAAATTTTTAAATAAATAACACACGAAATGGGGCAGTAACATATCTATATATTATTATTTTAATAACAAGATTATAGATAAGCTCTATGTTAATGATAGTTGTCTATAACTGTAGTTTAGATATGCAAATTTAATATTCATATCATAACTTGTGCATCGCACGGGTACTATACTAGTTTGCTGCCAAATGTATGTAATTCTTATCATTCTACTATCATTTACATAAGAATTAAGAATTCCCATACACTATCTGACTTTAGCATTGGAGGCAGATCCTCGAATCAACCTCCGAGGGTAGCTAATGTTCTCACATGTGCAGATTTCTACCAGCACAGAGAATTCAAGACATAGAGCACATCCTTCCTATAGAGCACGTCCTTCCTACCGTTCCTATTCCATATCGGAACAAATAGCATACCTAATACAAGTAAGGATTATAGGTTGAGGCATATCATACACACCCCTGAGTTTTAACCACTCAACCTAGATATTGTTGAAAGATTTGTAAAATGTGTTTAACTTAGCGTTTGTTAAACCTATGTGGAAAAAAAAAAGGAGTAGCTTGTACTTCTAGCTTAAAAAACATACGAGTAACATAAGCAGGACTGGTTATCTCTGTTATCACTATTTTGCCTGCCTGATTTACAATTTACTACGTAAATGTTTAGCGTTACGCCGTTTACTAAAACTTACTTCGTATATAAAACAATTTTATGTATGAAATCAACCTCTACCAAATAGTTACACTCTTAAATCAAATAGTTACTCAATGTGATAAAAAAAAGAGTACATTCTACTATTATTAATTATATTCTCTAATCAAATATTTATACTTTCTAATTGAATAATTATAGTTTCTTATCAAATACTACGTGTTATCTTTTTTAATGCAGACATTAGCGTTTTTACGCATATGACAGTTTCATAGAAGACATACTTTATGCTATACAATATAACTAGACTTATGGTTTATATAATTATATTTTTTTCTGAATAAGAGGGGCTTATATTTTGTCAAGTGTTACTTTGATCAATAATTGTTCCAAGGAAATGATATTACATACGAAAAACAACTTCTTGCGAGATTCTAAGATCTTTTTTTTATGTTCAACTAAACAAAACAAGCACTCGTACAGTCGTACTTCTTCACAAGTCAAAACGTGGTGGTTTGGATCACGTTTACACAATTAGGTTGATAGTCGTTGAGACTTAGAGTTAGAGGATTAGAACAAGAGATACCACCCTCAAGGAATTTCCAACCAAATAAGTTGACAACTAATGACCAAATTATTGAAAATAATTAAATTAAACTCATAAAAAAAATTTAAAAGAAAAAAGTTGATAGATGAAAGAATTTTTGACAATTTGACATATACTTGTATGTAATATGATGGCCAATATCACTTTTACTCTTACCAAGGATACAATTTAATGAAGCAATTTGGTTTTAATTTCATGGAAACTATATAAAACCATAAACTAACTCATAATTACAAGAATTCATGATCATGCATATATGCAAGATGATCATAATGCATCACATTGTGTAGGAACAAAAGATAGTGTCTCCTTTGCAAGATCATGGACAACCATCATGTTTTGTTGTTGAACATTACCAAAGATGGACATTCCACTTGATTTCCCCATTGCTAAGCATAATATTCCCATGTTTGAATCCCCGATCATGTAATTCTCACTAGGTAAGTCCAAATCCGCCTCCTTGAAGTGGAAAACAAATTTCGGGACCTTCAAAGTCGTTGTATCCTTAGGCAATTTGAAGCATAGGTCAAGCCCGGTTGAGCCTGAATCATCCAATTGGAGTTTCATTTGTGAGGTGAAAGCCTTCTTCACTTGGTCAAAAGCGCTTTCCTCCAAATAGGTTATTGTAGTTCCCGAGTCAATAATCATCCCACCAGTCCCGTCATCACTAAGGGTAAAAAGGTCTTTCTTAATGGACAAATGAGTTGACCCCACACTAATCCCTTCAAGGTTAAGATAATAGAATGAGGGTTGTGATGGGTTGTGGAGTAGTGGGGTGGTCATGACATTTGTTGCTTTAGAGTTACTAGCCGATAATGTAGAGTTGGCACTAGCTAGGGATCCCATCAATAGTGTGCTAGTTTTGGACCCATCAATTGAGGTTAAGCAATAAGAAAATGTGGGCTCATTTAGTTGTGAAACTAAGGATAATGGGCCACGACCCAACCCAATTAAGCCAGCACCTTGGTTGAATCCATTACCCTCGTTGTCCGCCCCGCACCCGAACCCAATGTTCGGGACCGACACTTTGTCGGACCCTCCAAACGTAAACGTCTCGGTGGCTAGAATCCCTTGGGTTGAGGAGTAGTCCCCATATGTGTACATATATTGGCACCCATCTTGGCATGTAGATGAATGAAGGGCTTGACAAAGGTCACTAGAACAAGACACTTTAGAAAAAGTGGAAGATTGAGATGGGTCAAATATGGGTGTGGATTGATCAAAACATTCATCACAAGGCTTACATTGGGTCCAAACCAAATCACTACCCGTATCCATTATCGCTGAAAACGGGTTAGGCGGGGTTCCTATAGCAACATTCATTAAAAACTCACCGTTACCTGGATGGACTCTTGATTCAACATCATAGGTGCCCAAATTTGAAGCCAAGACCATTGCATTCATCTTTTCTATTCTAGTCTTTGACCGGTTGATGCCCCGTTGGATCCGCTCGAATTTGGTGTAGTTTGACCCATGATCGACGTGTTTGAGGGCAACCCGAAAGCCTATTTGGGTCGGTTTGACTTGATCTAGGGCCCTTCTAGAGGTAGAGAAAACAGGTTCAACAAAAAAATATAGTGAAGCTAATGAAAGTAGTGTAAATTTAAGCAAATAATGCATGGAATAAAGGGTCATATTGAAGTATAGAGAGGATTGTACTAATTACTATGCTTTACTTAGGAAGATATATAGAGGGGTATTTAAATAAATTGGAAATTAAGGAAATGGTCTAGAACATCAAAAAATATAGGAAAGAGAATTTAGGGAAGAACCATATTTGAGGAGATGACTAGGAGAGTCATTAACCTACTTGAAAATGAGAAATGATAATAATTAACTAGGCAAGTAATTAAAAAATAAGAAAGGACTTCACAACTTCATGGAAGTATTGTTGGTTTGGTGGTTAGGAAAAATGAGAATGAAGACTAAGATTGTGCAACTATATGTACATAAAATCATCTCAATTTTCCACTTGAATGTCACTTAATTAGTAATCATGGCTTCTACATCTAGAACTCCTGTTTTTTTTCCCCCTTTTTCAATCTTGTAATTCACACTTGCTTAACTTTTGTAAATTACTCTAGAAAGGGTAAATTTGAAGTATTTTATAAGGACATACATTCAGGCCTTAGGACACTAGAGTGTTCCGTGACAAATCTTGAACGATTTAATTAGGGTGACCAGTAGAACGAATCAAGTGGAATAGAAGTATGGGATTTTTACGATCATATTCAAATTTGTGGGGATGCGGAAATAAAAATGCGCTACTAAATTTTCTTCTTGCCCCCTATGCCATAGTGATCGAAGATTCGTCCTTGTGTGTACCTAAAAGGGCATTCGCTTGTTTTTGTGGTGGCACGTGCACAACATGCGTCGTTCTAGCTCCCCTTACCCCGGTGCACCCTTAGTTTTATTATTCATGTACTTCACCTCTAAAGTCTAAACAAGTGTTACTAGCTAGGGTTGAGCTTTGAGGAATTATTCAGTAGTAAAACAGACTCTTCATGGACCTACATACATCAATATTATAACAAGGTAAGAAAGGACAATCAATCAATCATGGTTGCTTTGGAGCAAGACAACAGCCTTAATCAAGATTCAAACAAACTTTGATGTTTGCTAAAATCTCAGCCCTTAATCCCATTGTAATAAAAACTATGATTGGATGAAGATGAGACATAATAAAGTTGGTAAGCTAATTACTTCCCTCTAAAAGTTTACAACTTTGGTCTATTTGTTTGGTTTCCAAGCATTGTCTTGTGTGATGTCAATGAACATTTGTTTGGTTAGGTTTGAAGCATTGAGCATGAAATCATCACCTTCGTCTTCTTCTCTTTGCTCATTTCGACAACTGTTTACTTGTAAAAGAAACATGTTTATTTTCTCAACTACACATTTAGGAATTAGGACAACCATTTCCTAAAAGTAAAGTACTGTAATTTACATAAAATCAGCCTCAATAAGCTGGAAATTAATCGCTAACTTGCCTGCTGAAACGATTGAAGCAGTTATGGTATACTTTCAGAGAAGCACATGAAATTGTATACCTCCAAACCGGTACGGAGCAATATGAACAGCATGCTGATTAACAGCAAGAAAATGCCCTCGCGACTGAAATAGACTTGATCGTCATGAGCCCGGCTCACGGCCCAACCCAACCGAGCCCGAAAATAGTAGGTTTTGGGGCAGAATTTCTAGGCCTGTTTCAAGTCCGGCCCGGATTTTTTTGTGGGTTTTGGGCAACTCAAAATTGCAATTTGAATTATAAATTTGGCCCGACCAGAAATGGCCCGAAAGCCCACTATTTTGGTTCCAAGATAGCGGGTTTTGGGCAGAAACTTTCGGCCCAACCTAGTGGACAGAAAATTTAAGTCATGGCCCAGCCCGACCTAGTGGCCCGCAATTTTAAGACCAATTGCCACACTAATTGAAGCAATAAGCTTTGCTCTCTTAAAGTTGATCATTGTCCTGCAACACATGAAACTACAGGGATTACCGGCCGATCTGATGTAAGGGCCAACTGCATGTAAACTGCAACAAATAAAAATAAACAGCAGCAAACACCCTAATTGGCATTAATTAAGCTTTCAGTAACATGGTAGTACAATCAAACACTCTTCTTGACCTAAGAAGCTACCACTTCAAATATTACTGAACATATTTTAACAACAATTTTGCAGACAGATTATTACAGGCCAATGGCAGAAGATGCTTTAGGCCGGGATCTATTTTTAGCCAACAGTATCTGATTGGCTCGCTCCTCTTCTTCTTCCAGTTTCTTTCTTCTTGCAGCTTCTTCCTTCTGTCGCTGAATCAACTCCAGTTCTCGCTGGCGTTCCTCCAATTTCAGCTGGAGTTCTTGAGCTTCTCTTCTCTGAGCCTCTTCTACTCTCCTCCGATTTTCTTCAAGCATTTTATCGAGCTCCTCTCTCTCTCTCCGTGCTTGTTCCTGAAGAGGATGTATACAAACATGTTCAGATGGTAGCATTATCAAGACGAGAACAGAAAGGCGGCTAACCGTTATGTGTTTATAAACACCACAGGGACACGGTATACCATTGTTCTTTTTTTATACCATTTTTTACATTTTTGATACCATTGAAAGTTCAATGTATTTACAAAACTGCCATGTTATGTTTTTACCAACACATAACCGTTATTGATATTTATTTCCTCTTATCAAAACACCCTAATGACAACAAACTCCAATAGGTTTAGTTTCTCAAGCTATCAAATAATATCATAGTGGAAGCAATTACAAGGGCTAGACATATTCATCTGAAAATAGCATCTGCATTACCCACTTTCCAGTTTCCACAGTAACAGAATAACTTTTGGCCCTAGCAAATAGCAACAAGACTGGTGTCTACTCCATATATTTTAAGCTTTGATCGTTTCTTATGGAATTTTCCTATACTATTAGATTGATTGATTGTTTAAATTTTTCCTTTTAATCCTTGATTGAAATTCTGCTTGCTTTGATTGGTTTTTCAACATTTTTGGTTAGTTGTTGCATCTTCCCTGCATCCAGCATTATGTACATGTTTTTTTACTATTCAAGTCTAAGGGGCATTCTAGGTTCTTTGTAATTTAAGCACCTACTCCTCAGCTGAAGTATAATAGAGATATACTCACTTCTTTCTGCCGTGCCTCCGTGAGAGCCATTTCCTTCTCTTTCTTAAGCTTAGCAGCTACATCATCATACAATTTCTTCTGGCCTTCCTCTTTTCGCCTTTCGATTTCCAACTTAATTTCTTCTGAATTCAACTTCTCTTCGACATTCTTGCGTATTGCTTCTTCAATCCTATTTGCCGTCTCTTCTTCTAATAATTTTAGCTGTATTTCCTGTTGGATCCTGTTTGCAAAAGTAAAACAAGTCAGGCAAAACGGAAGGCTGGGTGCTACAAAAACTCGTCACAAACCATATACGGTTGATGAACAACAACGATCTCACAGCATGCTTATGCTTCCTTTCATTAAGATTATTATCTTCACTAGTCAGCAGAGAGCTTGGCCTCCAATAAGATAAAAAGGCTTATGTAATGCTCCACACTTTAGCAGGTTGTACACTAGCTTATGCAATTAATCATCCAACGCATACCTCTCTAACATGTGGCTGGTCCAAAACACATGAGATTTTAACACTGGGAACAGTAGATAAACGACGCAGCACTAGATCATCAAAATAATAAGTTGAAATATAGCAGTAGCTTCCTTCAGAAAACCCGGTAAAGAAGCTCAAGCAACCTGTAGCATATTTAGATCTAATTATAAATCCAACAGAAGCACGTGTCAGAATCAGCTCAAAAGATATGAAAGAAGTCTGCCTATCAGAGGGATGGCTGCAGGGGAAAATCCAAAAGTCCAACTCTGACCAAGGAAGCACATAAAAGCACAAGGCATAAAGGAGATAAGGTTGACACTCCACAACTAATGAAGGAAAAACGAAAAGCTAGCAGGCTGAAAAGTCCAGTCAAACAGATGTACAAACAGAGAATTGTTACAAAAAATATGACTTCTTCTCTGAAACACTAACACATAACTTCGAACTGAGCTAGATGAAACAACAAGAACCAGAACCTAGTAATAGACATTCTAATGAGAGGTCAAGTTTGCAGGGAGCAGCTCTACTCTTAACTTGTAACTTGTTGAACTTAGTCTAGATAAAGATACAGAAAAGTAACTAGACCTCATGGTTATATTTTGGAGCATAAAATGGCACATAACTGAAACTACCTTTTCTTTTCTTCTTCTTCCTTCTTCTGTTTCTTTATGGCCTCCTTGCGCTCAGCTGATGGTACACTCGGACTGCGCGACTTGCGTGAAGGAGACACAGATGAACTCTTACTTCTTCTTCTCCTGTAGTGCCGTGCTATTGGAGAACGGCTCTTACGACGCCTTACAGGAGAACGGCTTCTACGACGACGTGGGGAGCTTGATCGGCTTCTCCGCCTGCATAAGATCATAGGCAATTAGGCAGCTAAACTTACAAGTGGAGCAGAGAGATCTCGAGTAGGATTTGGTTTCTCTATGAAAACCAACTTCAAAGGATTTAAAGAACATTCCAACACATAGCAGCCAAAAAGTAGATACGGGAACCATGTGGGCAACATACGAACCAGAACTGAACCCAAAAAAATCATCGGTAAACTGTTGGGGGACAGGGTCACTTTCTATTATTTCTTTCTGTTATGTGAGACAATGGATGTGTTTGCAACTTCTTTAGAAATGTTACCTCACTGATTTGTTTTGAAGTATTTCAGAAACTTCACCAGTACCAAGCGAAAAAAGAAATAATAGCAATTGGGATTTAGGACACTGGATCAAGGAGGACAAGGGCCATTCAGAAAATCTATTATTGACTTATGACTCAGAATAAGCACATGCCGTAGGTGGTTTAACAAAGAGAAACTACAGGATGTACTCAATACAATCAAGGTTTCAAGTTTGCCCCGCATATGTAAGAGAAATTATAACTTGGGATGGATACAAAAATACACCGACTTCTTATTTATACGGGTTCTTATGACCGGTGGAGTGTATATCGTGCCTTTGCCACAATTATTTTCCCTAGTACATTTTATTTGCTCTGGACTTCTGGAAAATTGAAAATGTAACAAATTGATAAATTTAGGGTAAGATACACCTTTCGAATGCATTTTTCTGTGAGGTAGCACCTTTTCCCTTCCCTTTTTTTTCGCCAAAAGCATCTTTTGAAACATTTTTTTGGGTAGCTGACCTCATTTTTTTCCCTTTTTATTGGTACCACTTTTACACTTGCTTTTTCAATGCTCTCTTCTTCCTTTTGCCCCTGTTCTTCTCATCTTCTTTCCCTCTCTCAATCTGTTGTTTGGTAAGATCTTCAATAAATCTGAATGTACTCATCATGTCCAGAATCACTATCACCATATACCTTTTCAACGAGAATTAAATTACTTCCTAGATTATATATAGTTAGGCTAAGTTGCTAAAATCTCAGGCAATAGCATTGCCAACTTCGTGGAAAATGATTCAAATGTGCCATTACAGGACTAGTCATGGAACTTCTACAGCCTATTATAGAGTATACGTAATGATTCTCATGGATAGTAACACATGTATTAAGAAAATGACTGAATAACTTATATTAGAAAGCCAACAAATTGCTGCCAGAAAAATGAACATTGCATTACTTTGAAGCAGATAGCAAATTTTACCTAAGATGACTGTCCATAGCACCCACAGCCAAATCGACATAAAGGAAACATAATAAAAGCCTATTTAAACAAGTACAAATATAACCCGAATTCCTGCACCTGACAATCTTGCAAACAAGTGCCTTTCACTGCCCAAATATATAAATAAAAGATCTTAACAAGTTTCAGTCCATTTACAAGAAACCATGCCTTCAAAATATACCTTAAAGCATGGCTTGACTTAACATACATACAGAACTAAGGAATGACTTCAAAGATAAAGAAACCAGCTGCCATTAAAAAAGGATTGTATCCTGGCATTCTGGCAATATACACTTTGAGTTCTTTGATTTAGTGAGGAGGCAGATTCGATCCAGCAAAAAATTCCCCTTCGGCTACCAAGTAAGTTTGATATCCCTTAACTTAATCCATCGATCCAAGTTATGCTTTCAACACCCTTTAAGATTCAACGTGCCAGAGGACTCCAGAGTCCAGAATCTTTAATTTACTGATGAGGCAAATTTGATCCAGACAAAAGTTTCCTTTGGTTATCAACTAAGTTCGATGTCCCTTAACTTAAATCCATCAACCCAAGTTATGCTTTCAACACCCTTCTAGGTTCAACTTCATCAACCAGAGGCTCTCGACTCCAGAACTTAAAACCTATCTATCACTCTATTGTCTCCACCAAGCACATTCAACACACACACACACGCCAAACCAATCAAGCCTTCCACCTCGTAAGCCCTTCAGCCCACCCACCCACCCCTCACCACCACACACACACACACAAATGCGGTTAACATCCTAGAAACATGCACTATACTCGTCCAAAATCTTGGGGCGCCAATAACTTAAAAAACACCAAAAGTACAAAAGCATAGCATCAGACTTCAATCTGAATGAACTTACGCCACTTCCTACTAATACTAGTCATTTCATACCCAATAACCCATGTCAAAGAGTTAGCAACTCGGACGTGAATAGAAGATTCAGCACTTCAAATTAGACCCAAAACATACAAACTAATCCTGAAAAAAGTAGCATCCTAGCTAAGTCAAAGTAATGTACTTTCCCAAGTTCCAGATTACTTCAATTCACAATTTCTTTCACCAGTAATGTAGTTTATAACCTTGTTATTGCAAATTACACAGCAAAATAAAAAGTACTCCGTAATAAACATAATTTAATAAGGGAAAATCAGTTAAAAAGATAAGGGAGGTATTAAAATCACCGGCTATGAGGAGAACGGGTGCGATCCCTCCTGCTACGGCGGCTATGGCGGTGACTGACAGGTGACGGAGAATATCGCCGCCGGTGAGACGGCGAACGCGAAACACTTCGAGCCATAAATCAAACCTAGACTCTTCTCTTTAATCAAAAATCAAAATTCACGGATTTTGAAATTTGCCATTTAATTTGAACAGTTCACGGCAAAATCAATTCAGAAACCCTATATCAAAAATTCTCGAGTGAAATATTGTTAATTCGCAAAAATTGTGGTTCAAATTGATAATTTCAACAGGGAATCAGCTCAAATAAAACCCTAAATTGAAGCTGTAGCACCTGTAAAAAGCATCCGATGAATTGAAGAGAGAGGAAAACGTACGGTAAGGGTGTGACTTTGGGGGATTTGGGGGATTTGTATTTCCGGGCCTGAAAAAGTTTGATTTTGGTTATCTGGGTCCTTCTTGTTCAAAACCGGGTGAGAAAAGATGATGAGGGATCAAGAGGCCGGCCCAAACGAATAAACTGAAAGACCACTTATTTACTCATGTAAAAATTTGTCAAATCGGGTCAGTACGCATACCATTTGGTCTAGTTGGTACTGGTCACAAATTTAATACTTATTGCGTTCCATAAATATCGCACAATCTTATTTTTACACTATTCATACTAGAGCTTTGTTAGATTCATCGATATATATTTTTTAAATATTAATTTTTTATAATATTTACTTATACATAATTGGAGATATCAAAAGTCAAATGATGTATTGAAAAACGTAAAGTCAATTATGGTGCAATATTTAAGAAGCGGATAAAGTATTAAACCCTTTCTTTTTTTGGCAAGGATCGCAAGTTTATCTGGTTTCATAGCTATCCATTTGGATACACTATTCCCTTTCACACTCGTAGTCACTATTGTTAACAATATTAGAGCATACACAACCTTCGCCACTTGGCTAGTATTAATTTTGACAGTATAAAAAGCATACATTGTTTGTTGTGGGGTGTTCCAATTGTCCAAGCGGAAAAAATTTAATAGAATGATCAACACCACCTTTCCCATCAAAAAAAATGTTGTCAACGAGGAAGGGAAATTACTTGTAAACTTGACTTCAATGAGATATGTGACCTGGGTCATGCATTAAGCACTTAGTAAACTATACTATGAGGATCAAAGAGGCTAACCGCCTCAAGGATAAGTTTGAATCTCTTTCTTTGAATTCTTCTAAAGCTAACTTGGTTGAATCTAGTGCTCTCGTGGCTAAAAACAGGCTCAAAGGGAAGAAGAAGAATCATTCAACCAAAGAAAACTTCACTAACAACCACAAGATTCAAAATACCAAAGGAGCTTGCTATGTTTGGGGAAATATAGGACACAAAGCCTATCAATGTGACCACCGCCACAAGAGCAACTCCAATGGTGCCTCCCAAGCCAACCTTGTTTAAAAGAATGAGGTGATAGCCGTTGTAGTGGTTGAAGCCAACTTGGTGGAAAACAAGGTGGAATGGATCTTGGATACGTGCGGGAGCATCAAGACACTTTTGTGCTAACAAGGCTATCATGACGGACTTTGAGGATGCTACCGATGGAGATCATGTTTATATGGGAAATAGTAGCACCGCCGGAGTTCTTAGCAAAGGGAAGGTCCGCCTTAAACTCACTTCCGGAAAAATTTTGTTTTTGAATTATGTCTTGTGTGTTCCCTCCCTTAGGAGGAATCTTGTTTCAGGTGCCCTTCTCAACAAAGACGACATGAAACTTGTCTTTGAGGCGGACAAGATTGTTATCTCTAAGAATGGAGACTTTGTTGGGCAAGGATACCTTAGTGAAGGTTAGTTTGCGTTGAATGTTTTGAACAATAATGAAAGTACTTCTTCTTTTGCTTATATCGTTGAGTCTATGGATGTTTGGCACAATCGATTAGGACATTTAAATGTTTCTTACATGAAAAAGTTAAAAGACATGAACTTGATTTCTTTTGATAAAATCGATAAAGCCTCTAAATGTCATATTTGTGTTGAGGCTAAACATACTAAGAACTCATTTAAGCAAGTGACAACGAGAAGTACTAAATTGCTAGAGTTGATTCACTCAGATTTAACGGACTTTAAAAATTGCACTACTAGTATAGGTGGGAAAAATTACTACATAACTTTTGTTGATGATTTTTCAACGTTTACTAAAGTTTATCTTTTGAAAACTAAGGATGAGGCCGAAAGTGCATTTTTAAAGTATAAAGGTGTGAGGGGGTCGAAAAAGCACGAGGCTAATGCGTGACCTCGTCCCTCGTGGGCGTGACATTTCTTTTTGTCAAATCAAGTGTAATTGGATTTCCTGTGAGTTTACACCCAATTGACTAGTAATATAGGAGTCGCCATTCAGTTTTTAACGACAATGAGAAAAACTGACAAGACCCGGTTATCGTGACATAAAGGGAGTGCAATTATGTTTGACCACGACGGCCATAGGTTCCCTTGTGATCCCTGGTGTGGGGATCTCTCAACGTACACCCGCAAGGTAGAGATTGAGGGTTCGGGGGACTGTAACTACCGAGAGGAGTACTCGCTCTTCGATAACTCCATAGGCAAGATATCCTTACTAGCTCAACATAAATAATTGAAGGGACATGCGTTAACTATTAAACTAATCTGAATTGATTTTAACAATATGCAACACATAATACTAGATCGATCGTGATTATCTTGTTTAGATTGATTTAAGGGACCTAGCATGATAGTTCAATTTCCCAAGATATTATCTTTATTAGGCGTGATAGAACAATCAGATTTAATAGTTTAACAGTTTTATAAAAGGGCGAGGAAAGCGATTAAATCATACGAAGGGACACATTACGACGCACCCTTGAGAGGTGCGTCACGGTTCTCAGAAAACTAACCACTTTGGATTTGCTATTTCTCCTTTTATTTAACGAATCTCAAGTTCCCGGGCTTAATTCTTCAGCTACCAGGGACAGGATACGTTCTGTTCGATTTATGGAACGATTGCGACAGAACGCGGGATCAATTTCGCAGCGTGAGGCTTAGGCTTAGGGGTTGGAGTCAATACTCAGAATATGAATTGTGTGTGTGTTTTTGTTTCACGTTGAATTTGGGGCTGTATTTATAGGGAAGAGTTCGTGGAAAGATAGAATTTTAGAGCACTAATCCAAGAAGAATTAGGAGAGAACACGTACCCAGGTAATTTCAGCGCCCAGGGCTGGGCGTTAAAGATTTCGGCGCCCAGCTCTGGGCGTTGAAAATGGGATCCAGGCAATTTCAGCGCCCAGGGCTGGGCGTTGAAAATGATGTTTGGGCCGAGTTCTTTGTCAGATTTGGACTCTTAGAATCCGGAGTGTTTGAGACTTATCCGAGTCTTTTAGTGCGTATTAACTTTATGACGGAATGCGTCTGGGCCCGTTACAAACTCTAGGTTCGTTAGGATTTTAATCAATACGTAACTCTTATTTTCGAATTATACTAGGAATAGGATTCCTCTTGCAAATTCTATCTCTTTTAGGATTTATGTTGGAGTGCAACACCTAATTCTGACAGGTTTCTATCTTTTATGACTTGCCACTTTTAACAACTACCTATTATGGTAGTTACTATTTTTAGCAGGTTTCTATAAATAGCAGGTTCGGGTGAAATGAAAAGGGCGATTGAGATTCATTATTTTATAGGAGATGCGTTGCCAAGTGGAGATTTTATGTTCTCATCATCGAACCTTCCCTTTCGGGAATGGGGACAAAAGTAGGTGTCTACAGTTAGCCCCCACTTTGACTGAGTCTCGGGATGAGACGATGGTCAAAGTACTAGACGGAGTGCGTCACACAAGCCATAGTGCATGTGACTTGTTTTGCGAGGTTCTCACGAGCCCCCGAGTGATAACATTTGACTTAAGGGTCATCACTTGAAGTGTCGACATATCCCTCACGTGTCATTGGGATTTGTCAACGGATAGTATAGAAACTCTCTCACTTTGTCATTGGAAGTATCTAAAGATGCGTAGAAACTCCCTCACTTTGTCATTGGAAGTAGCTACAGATGTTTTAAAATCAAAGCTATAAAGTGTGATTGGGCCTGGCCAAGCCCAATCACGAGGTAAAATGTTTTTAAAGATTCTCATTTTCAGGGTTAGCTAAACGAGAAAATCCCCTTGTTTTTATAGGACGTAAAACGAAGGAAAATCCAGCACATCGCTCTTTTTTGGAAAAACGGAAAACCAATCCTTTAATTTTTGGAAAAAGGGAAAACCAGTCTTTTAATTTTTGGAAAAAGGGAAAAACCAGAAAAATAGTTATCGCTGCAGCGACTAAGGACCTGCGTGGTTAGTGGCGCAGACCCCGCCGGCTAAAGATGGCGAGCCTGTCCGCTAAGGGTGGACACCCCGTCCGATAGAAGTGAACGAATCTATTTTGAAATTTGTTTGTGTTTTTTTTGAAAATAAGGACCTACGCGGTTTGTGACGTAGACCCCGCCGGCTAAAGATGGCGAGCCTGTCCGCTAAGGCACCCCGTCCAATAGAAGTGGACGAATCTGTTTTGAAGTTTTGAAAATAAGGATCTACGCGGTTTGTGACGTAGACTCCGCCGGCTGAAGATGGCGAGCCTGTCCGCTAAGGGTGGACACCCCGTCCGATAGAAGTGGACGAATATATTTTGAAATTTGTTTGTGTTGTTTTGAAAATAAGGACCTACGTGGTTTGTGACGTAGACCTTGCCGACTGAAGATGGCGAGCCTGTTTTGAATTTGAAGATTTTTTTTTCAAAAACTGAGGACCTGCGCGGCTAGTGACGCAGACCCCGCCCGCTGAAGGTGGGCGAGCCCTGTCCGCTGAGGGTGGACGTCCCTGAATTCGTTTTTTTCAATTTGGAACTCGCGTGGTTCATGACGCGATCTTGCCCGCTGAAGATGGGCAAGTTCCTATTTCTTTTGTTCATCGTGATTTCTTTTGAGAATTTCTTTTCTTATTCATTCTCGCAGGAGCGAATTCTTTCGAGGGATGCTCGGATTTAGTTGCAACCTGAATGTGGGTTGACAACGGGCTTAGACGGACCCTTGTCTTGTGGTCATCTTCTTTTGTGGTTTTGAGCTAGTCTTTACGGCTCGATTTTTCCACCACTTGGTCTTTGATCAGAGGACCATGTTCAAGTATCAACGGCGACCTTTATTCTGAGGTCGAAATCCGTTTTTTTCTTTGAGATTATCCAAACACGGGACTGTGTATAGCGTAGTCTGGGGATATGATTTTAACTTTGCATACTTTCTTTTGAAATGTTTATTTTCTTTCGAGCCCCCAAGCATTTGTGCTTGACGGTCATTTCTTGTCAAAGAGATTCCTTGGGGATACGCATTTCGTAATGTTCTCGATCGTATTTGGGATCGTGCTCATAAGTGCGAGCGATCTTTGCAGTGGTGTACTACTCTTAACAAAGCCGTGAGGTGCGACTTTCAGTAAAGAGATCGGCAATTTTCGGGTCGAATGGATACGGCAGGACCCTATAGAAATCCGGGGCCTTTTTTGGGTCTGGGATCATTTTCGGCGCCCGAGCCTGGGCGTTAAAGATTTCGGCGCCCAGCTTTGGGCGCTGAAAATGATTTCTGGCGAGGTTTCTTGATGACATAGTTGGCTTCTTGTTCGTTCGTTCGTTTACTTCACTTGGAAATTCTATGTATTCTCTTCTTTTTTGTTTTTTCTTTATTTTTTGGAACGTAGAATTTTATTAGAGATTACAATGATTTGAGTGATCGTGATGATTTCTTGAAAAGCCGTAGCCGATTGGTGGACTACGGTGTTTGTCGCTTTGGGGCGATTATTTAAAGGAACTGTCGCTCTTTAAGGTGTACAGTTATTGCAATAGTTGGGCGAGTCTATATGGCCCGAGGAACATACCTTGAGGCGTAAGACTTTGATCGCTCTTGTATATATTTTTTTTTCTTTTGAATGCGTTCATGAATGATGATATGTATGTGCGAACGAGCGTTCATAGAATGGCCGTTGCGTGCGGTCCATTAATCAGTTCGCTTGAATCATCTCTTTTTTTTTAGCGATGACTGATATTGAATAGTTTGCTTAGAAGCTTGATAGGGTTTAGGCCCATTCATGAAGTGGGCTCAAGCATCGTGCCCTTTTTGATCGTTCGAACATTTGCTTTAAGACCTTTTTTTTTTTCTATGGTCGTTTCGTAGCTTGGAGCCCCGAAGTATGCATGTCGGGATGCTTCCTTTTGGCGTACGATTTTTGTAGGTTCTTTCGAGAAAGATGCCTTGGGGTTCTGCTCGTGTAGGTGCGAGCTATCCCTTCCGTGGTAGGTAATGTTTTGCTACCTTTAATCCTTAATGTAGAAATCGTGTGGCTTGCATTTTGAATTTGGGCGATAATTAGTCTTTGCCTCTTTTATACATGCTCTTGGTCGTGCCTGCATTAGTGCAATATGCCTTACTCTTTTTTTTAGACTTGTAACGTGGGATGGTTGAACTTATGGTGCGACGTAGGCTTGTGTGGCCTAACAGCGTGTCTTAGAACATTCTTCCAGGTGTTGGGATATTACTATTATTTTTTGCATTGGAGTATTTCATCACGCCTCGTTCAGGTGTTCGAACAAGTGTAGTACCTTCTGCGTGGGTGTGCACGGCTTATTACTTCGTTCGATGCGAGGATTCATAGATGTTTCTTTCTTCTTTTTTATTTTTTGATTTTTTTCTTTTGCTTTTGCTTTGGAACGACGTAGACTGTGTAACGGGCGCTTGTAGGGCGAGCGTTATGTGCAGTAGTTTGATCGGAGTTTTGGTGACTCGCGATTTTCAGTTACCCTTGATAGTGGGGTGACTTTATATATTCTAAGTAGCGCTTAGAATTTGGGAGGGGTTGTAGCCATTCTAAGGTTCGTTTTACACGATCAAACCTTAGGATTGTGCCCCTATGACGTATGTATAGCATTAGCGTCGAGAATTTGCGGTAAAATCGTCATTTCAAGCATTTTAGAGTGTTTTTCTCAAGCCCCCAATTATAGCTACGAGATTGGCTTGGTGCTATAATGCTTGGCATACGTTTTTATGCATTCATGGTGACATGGATCATGAATAGTTTGAACCAGACTCGTTTAGTGCGAGATACGTTCGAGTAGTGATTTGCTACTTCTCTTGTAAATGTCGTATTGTGCGACATTGCCATGGTCAAGGTGGTCACATGTTGAAGTGTGCCTTGACCAAAAGCTAGGTGCCTTTCTTTACCCATAATCATATTTAGAAATCTCTTTGACTCACTTGCAACATCGAGATAAACGCATACTTAGCTTAAACCAACGACACTTTATTATGTTCGAAGAAATTATTTGAAAATTATTTGAAATCCGCGTCCTACTGTGTACAATCCGAGGTGTCCTAAGTAAGTTGACTTATAGAAGGGTTCGTACAGGATTACATGAGTGAATCAAAATACTGTTACGATTTTTGGAATGCTGTCTAAGGATTTGCTGGAAGCCAGGGTGCAGGCGTCAAGATATTACTTGTGCCCGTGTGCCACATACTTTGGGCTTTTAGGGCCATCTTTTCCAGAATGGCGGGAATATAAACCATTTTCAAATTGACTTTGATTTACTTGGTGTATGTCTGCACAAAAGGTCAAGGTATACTTAGTTCTTTCCCTAGCTCTTTCATTTCAATTTTTAGCCCCCAGTTGATGTTATGTCTTCCCATAAATGATGCTTTCAGATTTCGATTTTAGATGCCCGTGTCATATGTCTGAGTAGGGTGAGCCTTGGTTAAGTGCCAAGTCCTATTGACAATGTCTGTTTTTTTTCAAAGGGGATTCGCAAACATTTGAATTACCATGAACGGGTGCCCTGAGTTCGAAGGAACGATGGGGCGATGCCGTAGAACAATCCTCTTTATTGCAAGCTTACTGCCTTTACTACTTGTTGGCGATTATGACTGTGTCTAGTGGTGAAAGAAGGTCTTTAAGTGAGTTACTTTGCTTTAGGGAGGGTCAAGTCGAGTACTTTAGAGGTCAAGGACGCTTGCGCTAGCCCCCATTCAATTGAGGCAAAGCGATCTTTTGAGTCTTGGCTAAGTGCCTAGGAGTGTGAGTGCTCCTTCTGGCAAGGGTACGTGCCCTTATTATTTTTCGATGTGTGCTCGTTTTGGCATCTTGATGACTTGGATTCTTCCTTTGACTTAAATTTTTCTTTCAACTTGGGTTGCAAGTAATTAAATTGCAATAAGGGACTCTATTTCTTATTCTTGTTATTCTATAGGCTCTAACATTTTTGCAAATTGGTTGGACCGAATCATGGATTGCCTACGTATCCGCCTTAAATAGATTTAAATTGGAATCAGGTCTTGCGTAGTTCTTAGAAAATGGTTTCTTAGAATGCCGATTTTAAACAAGTACGTTCGAGTGGAATCGTAATGTTTGAAATAGGGTGAAATAAGTGAAGTTTATTATTATTTTAATCTGCCGCTTTGCCGTAAGCCAAGATTTTGTTTTATTTTTTTAAGTACACGTATTTGCACAAAAATCTTTTCATGTGTTTTTTGGTACGTATATCTTTTCATCTGTTTTTTGGTACGTATATCTTTTCATGTGTTTTTTGGTACGTATATCTGAATACGTGTTGTACCCCTCCAAGTGTTCGTTATTTTTCTGTGCATGTGCGGATAAAATTACGAGCACTTCTGGACAAAATTTGGCAAGCAGAGAGATTCAGCGCCCAGGCTGGGGCGTTAGAGATTTCGGCGCCCAGCTGTGGGCGCTGAAAATGATTTCTGGGCGGATCTTTTTTGGTGCGCTAAATGCTTCTTTTTCTTTTTAGACGAACTTTTAAAGGCGCTTTGCAAAGTTTGCTTTTTTATTATTTATTATTTTTTTTTTGTACTTTTCATTTGTCTTTTTTTTTTCGTGAATCAAGACGGCTTGAAAGATGGGTTGAATGAGGTAGGATAATTTGTATAGGTATTGGTCAAGCATGAGGATTACATCTGCTAGGACTCACAATTTACAGCCTCAAGCTAGTGTCATGAGTTTACATCAACCAAGGCCAATGAGTAGCATGGGGACGGCTCAAGGGTATATCAGCAGGATGTATCCAAACAAGTTATATGGTCATTATGCTAATGGTGGTGTAAGAGCATATTTGGGCTTTGAAAATAATAGGTATGACGCACGTGTCAATGGTCGTACGTGGTTTGCAGTTGATAACAAGCTCAAGAACAAGAGTCGAGCTAATGGTTTCTTGGGTTATGGCAATGAGAACATGGATGGGTTAAATGAGTTGAACAGGGGCCCAGAGCGAAGGCGTCTAAGAACATAAGGATTGTAAGGGGTAGACATCGTAGAACTTTATGTAGTTTTTGTGGCATGATTTGGATTGGTTGACTCAATTCTTTTCCTTCGTTTACTTGGGTAAATTTCTCACTTTGGGAGGTACGGGCTAAGTATTTCATGGCTCGCTCTTTTCGCTCTCCCTTTTCTCTTTCTCTTTAAGTATTTCATGGCTCTTTTTGCTCTCCCTTTTCTCTTTCTCTTTTTTCTTTTTTCTTGGGATTTCTCCCCAACATAAATCCTTCAAAAATTTTTATTTGGGCTAAAAGGTAGATGGTTGTGGTCTTTGAGTCACGAGGCGAGACTGAGTGATCCTCGTTTGGTAGGCCTATAGTGGACCTTTAACTTTAGTAGGCCTAGGGTGGACCGTTAGCTTTAGTAGGCCTAGGGTGGACCTTTAAATTGTCTTACTTTGCAAGCGTATTTAGTCGTTTCTTAAAATGTGCAAATAGCGTAGATTCAAAATGTTGTTTTTACTTTATTGAAATTTAACGAAAGAATTACATCGAAAATAATTTTTTTTGTTTCTTTTCAGACTCCAATTTTCGGGATTTAATTGGAAGTTGTGATTTAGACTCGAACTTTCATTAATTTTTCTGATTATAACCCGTGTATGAATACAAGGAGGTGGCCTAGACTCAAAATAATGACGTGGCGTAAGCCTATATTACTTGACCAAACAACTTTCAGGCTTAGGCTAATTGGACCATAACTTTCGTTTGTTTGACACTTTTAGATTTTAACCCTTGGGTGTTCATTTGTCATGCGCCATTTTGCTTGATGTTGGCAAGGTAGTTAGTTGGGGAGATCGAATTTTCATTTTTGCAAGGCTAGAATCATTAGTGCGGCTTCCCTCTTAGTGTGTATTGCTTTGCCCCAATGGTAGCCTTATGGCATGCCGACTTGGGTATTTTCATGGTTCGTCATGTTGCATTCATGGAAAATCTTTTAGTCCGTACTTAGGAGTACTTCAAGGAGCGAGTGGCTCGAGAGGACTATGATAGTCGTGACCCAATGTGATCATAAGCCTTGAGGCCATTAATTTTTTTGCCAATGGTATTGACACCTTAGGTTCACTTTGGGGGTTGTGCGACTATGGGGGAATGATTTTCAGAATGTGACTATTTCCATTTTGCAAATACTATAATATATTCTTTTTATTGGTGAGAGAGAGTATTGAGGCCGTAGATTCTTAACAAGGGATGACAATTACATATGAGTGCTTATTGATTTAAATGTTAGGAAGAGAGACTCAATATGGTTTAACCTTTTAACTTTGCAGAACGACACCAAGCATTAGGACCGATTTTATGGATAAGACAACTAATGTTAGGTTATGATACATATGACAATTCATAAATCATGCGGAAAAACCATAAAGCCAGGAAAACATATTATTTACACATAATCATTTAGCATAGTTTAGATACATACACTTTGTTGCGTGCCTTCCCTAGCTGCGCCCGAACCGAACAAGAACAAGTCTTTAGGACTCCAAGTGTCGTCCCTCCGTAGATAGTCCACAGCACGTCCGGATCCGCCTTAAGCTTGACCAACTAGGATCGCCCTTAAGGTACTTAGAATTTTCGGCACATATAGGCAATTGTATGACTGAATTTTTGCTCTCAAAAATCACTTTGAATACTTGAAATCTCTATTTAAAATAATGACCCTAAGCCTTTATTTATAGAGGTATGGAAAGGGAATCGTAATCCTATTAGGATACGAATTAATTAAACTAGAATTCTAATAGAGTTCTTATTTTAATTAATTCATCCTTTTAGGTTTAGGAATTTAATCATTAGTCGAAACCTGATAGCTTTAGGATTCGTATAGCACACCAACACACACGCACGCACAGCAGCCCACGAGGGGCGCCATGCGCGCGCGCAGCCCATTGCTGCGAGGCCCACACGCTGCCGCAGCGTTGGCGCGCGCTGGGCCTGCCTTGCGGTGGGCCTGGCGCAGCCTTGGCTGGTGCGTTGTGGCGCGCTGGCTTGCTGGGCGATGGCCCGGCTTCGTGCTGGGCCTTCGTCTGGCAGGCCTCGTCCGATGCTAATTCGTACGATACGCTTCCGATTAATTTCCCGATTCCGGAATTCATTTCCGATACGAACAATATTTAATATTTTCGATTCCGGAATTAATTTTCGTTTCGAACAAATATTTAATATTTCCGTTTCCGGAATTATTTTCCGATCCCGATAATATTTCCGATTCTGAAAATATTTCCGTTTCCGGCAATATTTCCGATTCCGGCAATATTTCCATTTCCGATAATATTTTCCGATACGTACCATGTTTCCGTTTCCGGCAACATCTACGACTTGGATAATATTTATATTTCCGATACGATCCATATTTCCGTTTCCGGCAATATCATCGTTTCTGGAGCATTCATTTCTTACCTGTGACGATCTCAGCTCCCATTGAAACCAAGATCCGTCGATTCCGAATATCCATAGATGGAATATTTAATGCCATTAAATACTTGATCCGTTTACGTACTATTTGTGTGACCCTACGGCCCTATTTGGTTCATTATTAGTAAAGGAAAGGAAGAGAAAAGAAAGGAAGGGAAAAGAAAGGAAAAGAAGGAAAAGGAAATAGATTTTATTTTCCTGTGTTTGGTTTAAGGAAAAGAAATGAAGGGAAGAGAAAGGAAAGGAAATATAAATGACAGCTTTTAATTTTCTCTTTCCTTCCAAATTCCTCCAATTTTGGGAGGAAAGGAAAGTGAAAATTTTATAAATAAGCGTTCCTTCCAATTCCCTTCATTTCCTTCCACTTCCCATATAATTATTTGTACCAAATACAGGAAACTTTATTTTGCCTTTTCTTTCTTTTCTTTTCCTTCCAATTCCTCCCAACCAAATAAAGCCTACGGGTTCAGTCAAGAGTAAGCTGTGGATTAATATCATTAATTCCACTTGAACTGAAGCGGCCTCTAGCTAGGCATTCAGCTCACTTGATCTCACTGAATTATTAACTTGTTAATTAATACTGAACCGCACTTGTTAGACTTAACATAGAATGCATACTTGGACCAAGGGCATTATTTCCTTCAGTCTCCCACTTGTCCTTAGGGACAAGTGTGCATTTCCTAATTCCTTTGTCGCTCGATGCTTGCTCTTGAACATAAGGTAAGAGTTGTCATCCTTATTATGTCCAGAGGTGTTTCTCGGTTTCAGAGTTCAACTGATCAAATAAACAGATAATCATAGCCTATGATTCATCCGAGCACGGCCATGCATTTCACAGTTTCTAGCTCTCCGAGTGGCCTTGTACAACTTTTAAGCATCTCATCCCGATTTATGGGAGGACAATCCCAATCTTGCGATCTTGAGATTAGACTTCGTTTGATAGGTGATTACCTGAGCGTTGCCTTTATAGCCTCCTTTTACGGTGCGACGGTTGGTCAACGTCAAAGCAACCAGTTCTCAAACAAGTAATCTCAAATCACTCAGGTATTGAGGATTTAGTGTCTAATAATTTTAATGAAATTTACGTATGACAGATTTTCATCTCTTACAGTAAAGTTTCATAGGTCTTGTCCGATACTAGTCTTCCCAAAGTAAGTATCTATGCAAATGATTATGACATTGCCATGTCCACATAGTTCAAGAAACAGAACTACTAGTCATCTTGCATTCTAGTCGTCTAACGTTTTCTATGCGTCCATCTTTATAGAAAACTCCGACCAGGGACCATTTTCAACTTTTGACATTCAAGTTCACTTGATAGACATTTCTTAGTCACGGGACTGGTCCTGACAGTCTATCTTGAATATATCGTCAAATTGAAGGGACTCATCATTTAATAAACCACAAATTAAATGGAAAAATGAATTCTTTTCATTTATTGTGAATGATTAACCAATAATGTTTTACAAAGATTTAAACTCTAAAACTTTAAAACATTAAACAGGGACATCAAAGCCATTCTCCAATATGCTTGATTCCCATAGCTGCAGTGTGCGAGTTGCGCTTCGCCTGCGGCAGAGGTTTAGTTAATGGATCTGATATGTTATCATCAGTTCCAATCTTGTTTATCTCGACTTCTTTTATTTCAACGAACTCTCGTAGAAGGTGAAATCTACGAAGTACATGCTTGACTCTCTGGTGGTGTCTAGGCTCCTTTGCCTGTGCAATAGCTCCGTTATTATCACAATACAGGGCTATTGGTCCTTTAATGGAGGGGACTACACCAAGTTCATCTATGAACTTCCTTAGCCATATATCTTCTTTGCTGCTTCATGTGCAGCAATGTACTCCGCTTCAGTTATAGAATCCGCAATGGTGCTTTGCTTAGCACTTTTCCAGCTTACTGCACCTCCGTTGAGGCAGAAGACAAACCTAGACTGTGATCTGAAATCATCTTTGTCGGTTTGGAAACTTGCGTCTGTATAGCCTTTAACAATTAATTCATCATCCCCACCATAGACCAGGAAGTCATCTTTGTGCCTTTTCAGGTACTTCATAATGTTCTTGGCAGCAGTCCAATGCGCCTCTCCTGGGTCTGACTGGTATCTGCTCGTAGCACTGAGTGCGTACGCAACATCCGGGCGTGTACATATCATAGCATACATTATTGAACCAATCAATGATGCATATGGAATCCCATTCATTCGTCTACGCTCATCAAGTGTTTTTGGGCACTGAGTCTTGCTTAGAGTTATTCCATGAGACATGGGTAGGTAGCCTCGCTTGGAGTCCGCCATCTTGAACCTATCAAGCACCTTATTGATATAAGTGCTTTGACTAAGTCCAATCATCCTTTTAGATCTATCTCTGTAAATCTTGATGCCCAATATGTACTGTGCTTCTCCTAGATCTTTCATCGAAAAACATTTCCCAAGCCAAATCTTGATAGAGTTCAACATAGGAATGTCATTTCCGATAAGTAATATGTCGTCGACATATAATACTAGGAAAGCAATTTTGCTCCCACTGACCTTCTTGTATACACAAGATTCGTCTGCGTTCTTGATGAAACCAAAGTCACTGACTGCTTCATCAAAACGTATATTCCAGCTCCTGGATGCCTGCTTCAATCCGTAGATTGACTTCTTTAGCTTGCATACCTTTTTAGCATTCTTTGGATCCTCAAAACCTTCAGGTTGTGTCATAAACACAGTTTCTGTTAAAACGCCGTTTAAGAAAGCAGTTTTGACATCCATCTGCCATATTTCGTAATCGTAATATGCAGCGATTGCTAACATTATCCGAATAGACTTTAGCATTGCAACTGGTGAAAAGGTTTCATCGTAATCCACACCGTGGACTTGCCTGTAACCTTTTGCAACCAATCTAGCTTTGAAAACTTCAAGTTTCCCATCCTTGTCCTTTTTCAGTTTGAAAACCCATTTGCTTCCAATGGCTTGGTAGCCATCTGGCAAATCGACCAAATCCCATACTTGGTTTTCAGACATGGAGTCTAATTCAGATTGCATGGCTTCTTGCCATTGCTTGGAGCTAGGGCTCGTCATAGCTTGTTTGTAAGTCGCAGGTTCATCACTTTCAAGTAATAGAACGTCATAGCTCTCGTTCGTCAAAATACCTAAGTACCTTTCCGGTTGAGATCTATATCTTTGCGATCTACGCGGGGTAACATTTCTAGATTGACCATGATTCTCACCAGATTCTTCTAAAGATCTCTGAGTTTCATCCTGAATGTCATCTTGAGCATTCTCTAGAGTTTGTTGTTCGACTCGAATTTCTTCGAGGTCTACTTTTCTCCCACTTGTCATTTTGGAAATGTGATCTTTCTCCAAAAAGACACCATCTCGAGCAACAAACACCTTGTTCTCAGATGTATTGTAGAAGTAATACCCCTTTGTTTCCTTTGGATAGCCCACAAGGATACATTTGTCAGATTTTGGATGAAGTTTGTCTGAAATTAATCGTTTGACGTATACTTCACATCCCCAAATCTTAAGAAAAGACACATTTGGAGGCTTTCCAAACCATAATTCATATGGAGTCTTTTCGACAGCTTTAGACGGAGCTCTATTTATAGTGAGTGCAGCTGTATTTAGTGCATGTCCCCAAAATTCTAATGGAAGTTTGGCCTGACCCATCATTGACCTGACCATGTCTAGCAAGGTTCTGTTCCTCCGTTCCGACACACCGTTCCATTGTGGTGTTCCAGGAGGAGTCAATTCTGATAGAATTCCACATTCTTTCAGATGGTCATCAAATTCATAGCTCAGACATTCACCGCCTCTGTCAGACCACGGTGCCTTAATCTTCTTGCCTAATTGATTCTCTACTTCACTCTGAAATTCCTTGAATTTGTCAAAGGATTCAGACTTATGCTTCATTAGGTAGACATAACCATATCTACTGAAGTCATCAGTGAAAGTGATAAAGTAGCTGAAACCACCTCTAGCATTTGTACTCATTGGTCCACATACATCTGTATGGATTAAACCCAATAGTTCATTTGCTCTTTCTCCAACTTTAGAGAAAGGTCGCTTTGTCATTTTGCCAAGTAAACATGATTCGCATTTACCATAATCCTCTAAGTCAAATGGTTCTAGAATTCCTTCCTTTTGAAGTCTTTCTAAGCGTTTCAAGTTTATATGGCCTAATCGACAATGCCACAGATAGGTGAGATCTGAATCATCCTTTTTGGCCTTTTTGGTATTTATGTTATATACTTGTTTGTCGTGATCTAATAAATAAAGTCCATTGACTAATCTAGCAGATCCATAAAACATCTCTTTAAAATAAAACGAACAACTATTGTCTTTTATTAAAAGGGAAATCCCTTAGCATCTAAGCAAGAAACTGAAATGATGTTTTTAGTAAGACTTGGAACATGGAAACATTCTTCAAGTTTCAAAACTAGCCCGGAGGGCAACGACAAATAATAAGTTCCTACAGCTAATACAGCAATCCGTGCTCCGTTTCCCACTCGTAGGTCGACTTCACCCTTGCTTAACTTTATACTTCTTCTTAGTCCCTGTGGATTGGAACATAAGTGTGAGCCACAACCTGTATCTAATACCCAAGAAGTTGAATTAGCAAGTATACAGTCTATAACGAAAATACCTGAAGATGGAACGACTGTTCCGTTCTTCTGATCTTCCTTTAGCTTCAAGCAATCTCTCTTCCAATGCCCCTTCTTCTTGCAGTAGAAGCATTCGGATTCAGAAGTGGGTTGACTGACCTTCCTCTTTACAGATTTGGCGCCAGTTTGCTTAGTTGGGCTGGCCTTGTTGCCACCTTTCTTAGCATTCCTCTTCTTTCCAGATTTCTTGAACTTGCCCCCACGCACCATAAGCACATCCTGCTTATCACTTTTGAGCGTCTTTTCAGCGGTCTTCAGCATACCGTGAAGCTCAGTGAGCGTTTTGTCCAGACTATTCATACTGTAGTTCAGTTTGAACTGATCATACCCGCTATGAAGAGAATGGAGGATGGTGTCTATAGCCATTTCCTGAGAAAATTGCTGATCCAGCCGACTCATATTCTCAATGAGTCCAATCATTTTGAGAACATGTGGACTTACGGGCTCGCCTTTCTTAAGCTTGGTCTCAAGAATTTGCCTATGAGTCTCGAATCTTTCGACTCGAGCCAGATCTTGGAACATGTTCTTCAACTCACTGATGATTGTGAAAGCATCTGAGTTGATGAACGTTTTCTGCAGATCTGCACTCATGGTGGCGAGCATTAGACATTTCACATCCTTGTTGGCATCAATCCAACGATTGAGGGCTGCCTGAGTGACCTCGTCGCCTGCGGCTTCGGGCATCGCCTCTTCTAGGACATACTCCTTTTCTTCCTGCATAAGAACTATTTGCAAGTTCCTTTGCCAGTCAAGGAAGTTTTTCCCGTTCAACTTCTCCTTTTCGAGAATTGATCGAATGTTGAATGAATTGTTGTTTGCCATATTTAAAACTACAATTGAAAAGAATAAACAAATAAATAATCATTCACAGTTTCTCTTAATAAACTTAAATTCTAGCATACATGCATAATTCAATGTTCATTAAGCATTTTATTCAAGTTATGTGTTCCGGCAGGTGTGAATAAAATGATTCCAAGATCCTAAAATCATTGAAGAACTAAGCACAGTTTGTCGACTTAATCCTAAAACATCTTAGGTAAGCAAAAGCCTTTTGCTAATAGTCTAGAAACTACTCTTGGTTGATAGGTACGTCTAAGAACTTATTAGGTAAACCTATCGATTTTGCCACGACATAAAAGGACTCCTTACTTATATCGTTGAGTTTCACCAAAACTAACATGTACTCACAATTATTTGTGTACCTTGCCCCTTTAGGACCAATAAGTAACACCTCGCTGAGCGAAAACTATTACTAGATTGATGTAAAGGATATCCAAGCAAGTGTATATTTTGGCATGGCACCTTTTAACTCAATTTTTAAGTTTGGAACTTAAGGCTCTTACTATGTTGGTTAGATTTTAAGTGAACTAAAATCCTTAATCATGCAACATAATCAAGCTCTTTATCTCATGCATTTTAAGACATATTTAAAAGCAATAAATAACTTAAAACATGCATAAGATAATGTGATCTAGTATGGCCCGACTTCATCTTGAAGCTTTAACTTCAAAGTCCGTCTTGAAAATCTCCGTGGGAGGCACCATTTTCTTCAAATAGGATAAGCTATAATTAAAACTAATTACAACTATTTGATGGTACGCAGACCATATTTGAATTGAAAAACAACTTTGGTACTTTAGACCAATTACATTCAAATTAATGGTACGCAGACCATATTTTCTATCCTATTTGGGCCATACTAGTCACTTCATAACCTGCAAAACAGTACATATACAATATATACCATTCACCCATTCATTATCATGAATGGCCCACATAGCTGGTTAGTAAAACACATTATGCATCACATAAACATTTGCAGCAATTAATCAAGGGCACCAATAATCTACAAATTATTCAGTCCTTATTAATTCTAATCAAGTTGTTTTAACCTTAAGGATTTGTAGACCTAATCAAGAGTTTATGACTAAAAAGGGCTCCCACTCAAACCAATAAATTCATATGCTTTACTAATTTTAAAAATAAAAATGTGTTTCTAGTCTAACCGGAAACATACAAATTTAATTAAAATTTAAAGCTCATATAAATTTATAATTGAATCCAAAAAGTTTAATTTAATTTCAGTCGTATTTTAAATTAATTCATGATTTTAATTTTAGTAAAATAATTAGAATAAATAAAATTTATTATAATTACAATATTCAAAATTAAAATCCAAGAAAATAATTATTAATTTTAAAATTAATTAAAATTACGTAAACTGAAAATTTCAAATTAAAATTTCAAAACGATCTAATCGCAACGCAACAATCCCACGCAACGCACGCCCATGGGCCACACGCACACATCCATCGCTGGCCATGTGCGCGCAGCCCATGCGCTGCGTCGCATCGCTGTTGCTCACCATCGCAAGGCATCACGCGAGCTGGTGCTCGCTGCGCGCGCCAGCGCTCGACGCAACAAGCATGTTGCCGCAGCCCATCGCTGGGCGCAGCACTCGTCACACGTCGCAACAAGCAAGCTGCTTGCCATCGCTGGGCGCAGCGCTCGTCGCACGTCGCAACAAGCACGCTGCACGCCAATGCTGGGCGCAGCGCTCGTCCCACGCACAATGGCGCTCGCTGCGCGCGAGCGATCGATGCTGGGCGTAGCACTCGTGGCACGCGAGCTTGCGCTCGCTGCGCGCGAGGCTCCGCACGCTTGCGCGAGGCAGTGCGCGCTGTGGCGCAGCTCGCTTGCTGCCCACACGCGACTGCTCGTGCCTTGCTCTCGCCCTCGCCCATTCGCCCATTGCACACAGCCCACGACACAAGGCAGGGCTGCTGCCTTGTGCTCGTGCACCATGGCCTTTCTCATTGCATTCGTATCGCATGGGCGACGAGCTCCCTTGCTCGTCGTCACATGCCCGCACTATACAACACCCCTTAAGGATAACACGTAGCGTCCATTGCTTTGTGCGTGCAAGTTATATGAGCGAATCGCATAAAAATTTAAAATTTATATTAAAAATTAATGACAAATTAATAAATAATATTAATTTCATAATTTTAGGGCGAAAAATCGAAAATTTATTATTTAATTGATTTCCGATTAACATGGATTCAAGTCTAGGTCATAAAAATTTAAAATTTAACATAAATTTACAATTTTTATGGTGGTTTTTAATCATAGGTGTCTAATTAAATTATAATTAATTATGAAAATCAAATTAATTCTAAATTATTCCAATTTTCAACAAATTAATCATAATTACAAATTAGATTGCATAATTAACAAGGCTAGGCATTCAAACTTGTTAAACATATACAGTAGGTCAATCAAAAATTCAAGATTTATCAACAAGAATCGCAAATATTTAATTTAACATCTTAAATTTACGAAATTTTGCATTCGAAAAACTAAAACCTCCGAAAAGTCATAGTTAGGCTTCGAATTTGAGAATTCTGGATTCGGCCGAAAATAACTTTTTTTTGTCAAAATTTTAGAATGCCTTTTACATGCGGAATTGACACAAAAATCACTCGATTTGGATGAGTAACGAAGAAACTGCCGAAAAACTGCGTACGTATAATTAAATAAACGCAATTTGCAGTTAATTAACAATTACGAAAATTAATCACCCCTTTTAATTCTTGCAAATTTGTAATATTTAACCATGTTCATGCAATTTAAATTATGAAAATAATAAGAGGCTCTGATACCACTGTTAGGTTATGATACATATGACAATTCATAAATCATCCGGAAAAACCATAAAGCCAGGAAAGCATATTATTTACACATAATCATTTAGCATAGTTTAGATACATACACTTTGTTGCGTGCCTTCCCTAGCTGCGCCCGAACCGAACAAGAACAAGTCTTTAGGACTCCAAATGTCGTCCCTCCGTAGATAGTCCACAGCACGTCCGGATCCGCCTTAAGCTTGACCAACTAGGATCGCCCTTAAGGTACTTAGAATTTTCGGCACATACAGGCAATTGTATGATTGAATTTTTGCTCTCAAAAATCACTTTGAATACTTGAAATCTCTATTTAAAATAATGACCCTAGGCCTTTATTTATAGAGGTATGGAAAGGGAATCGTAATCCTATTAGGATACGAATTAATTAAACTAGAATTCTAATAGAGTTCTTATTTTAATTAATTCATCCTTTTAGGTTTAGGAATTTAATCATTAGTCGAAACCTGATAGCTTTAGGATTTGTATAGCACACCAACACACACGCACGCACAACAGCCCACGAGGGGCGCCATGCGCGCGCGCAGCCCGCGAGCTCGCAGCCCATTGCTGCGAGGCCCACACGCTGCCGCAGTGTTGGCGCGCGCTGGGCCTGCCTTGCGGTGGGCCTGGCGCAGCCTTGGCTGGTGCGTTGTGGCGCGCTGGCTTGCTGGGCGATGGCCCGGCTTCGTGCTGGGCCTTCGTCTGGCAGGCCTCGTCCGATGCTAATTCGTACGATACGCTTCCGATTAATTTCCCGATTCCGGAATTCATTTCCGATACGAACAATATTTAATATTTCCGATTCCGGAATTAATTTCCGTTTCGAACAAATATTTAATATTTCCGTTTCCGGAATTATTTTCCGATTCCGATAATATTTCCGATTCTGACAATATTTCCGTTTCCGGCAATATTTCCGATTCCGGCAATATTTCCATTTCCGATAATATTTTCCGATACGTACCATGTTTCCGTTTCCGGCAACATCTACGACTTGGATAATATTTATATTTCCGATACGATCCATATTTCCGTTTCCGGCAATATCATCGTTTCCGGAGCATTCATTTCTTACCTGTGACGATCTCAGCTCCCACTGAAACCAAGATCCGTCGATTCCGAATATCCATAGATGGAGTATTTAATGCCATTAAATACTTGATCCGTTTACGTACTATTTGTGTGACCCTACGGGTTCAGTCAAGAGTAAGCTGTGGATTAATATCATTAATTCCACTTGAACTGAAGCGACCTCTAGCTAGGCATTCAGCTCACTTGATCTCACTGAATTATTAACTTGTTAATTAATACTGAACCGCACTTATTAGACTTAACATAGAATGCATATACTTGGATCAAGGGCATTATTTCCTTCAACTAAGACTTAGGATTTAGATTGTACTTAGGCATAGCCTAGTCTAGACTCGGATTTATTTTTTATTCGAACATTATTTTTCCTTGAAGACTCTATTTGAACATTATTTTTTTGAATACTTTGCCCACGTGACATTCAAGGTCATTAGCATGCTCGGTTTTGGTGCCGAACATTGTCGTCATAGGAGGCCTAATGACGACACAAAGAGTTGTTTATTTTATAAGTCGTTCTTAGAATTGAGTGCCTTTTCGTACGCCCTTGCAGCAATTTTCACGAATTTTCTTTTACTGCTACGTTTTTTTTATGCGTGGGCACCGAGGCTGCTGTGCCTGACCAAAAGGCTAGGCAGCAACTTCAGCGCCCAGCGGTGGGCGTGAGAATGTTTGGCGCCCAGCCAGGGGCGCGGAAAATGCGTCCCTGACTTGTAATAGCGCAATTTTTTCCAGGTGTTTTTAATTAGAGGCTAATTACATTTTATTATCTTAAAATAGATTAAAACAGTTTTAATAAAAGATGAGTATTATTATTGTATTTTATCTTTACAATGTGTAAGAGAGGAAAATCTGTTTTTTTTTATTTTAAATGTAAAATTACAATTTTGCCCTTGGTGAGAAAAATAAAATAATTTCATATGCCTTGCTCTTCCATGCTATGTGTCACTCATGGGAGTTGCCACACACAAATATTGGTGTCTTTTTCTTGTTAATTCTTCACAATTGAGTGGCAAGTAAGGTTGAAAATAAATTTGTTTAATGGTTTCTCCTAGGTGAAAACACACACAACCCAAAAAAAAAAAATCTCTCTCCTCTAGCTTGATTATCTGCTGCTGCTTCTGTTTCGTTCGTTTTCTACAACACGAGTTCGGATTTTTCCAATAGTTTCTTCAAGAAAGTTGTAGCCCTTGAAAAGCTAATCAATTTAGCCTCAAGAATCACTCAATTTGGAGTTGTATTGTGGGAGATACGCCCTCTTCTTGTCACTGCTGCTGCAGTTGTTGTTTTCAGAACTAGCTTCTGTTTGTGATGTTTTGAAGATCTTACGCTAATTTTTCCCTTCTTGTTTCTAAACAAAAATTTTAGATATCTTTGCGTAGATGAATTTAGGCTCAAACGTCACTCAATTTGGAGCCGTATTTTAGGAGATATGCTCTTCTGAAATCAGTCGCTGCTGCTGGCTACAAGTTGTTGTTGATACCTCAATTTATTGTTGTTGCGGCCTTGTTGTTGTTGATCTTTCCTCTGAGTTCCCAACTCTGATTTGATTAGCGAAGTAGAACCCTTGTTAAGATAATATATGGAGCTTATTAAAGAGTTGAGTTCATGCATATATTATGAAGATTGAACTATGGATGTATAATTGGGAGTTCAAGCAAAGGAGTGATGGGTATCATGAAATTGGTGTTGATGATCGGATTATGAACCTGAGATCGTACTCTTGGAGTATTATTGTCGCATGCTTAAGGTACACATTGTCCATCCATTTTGATGAAAATTTATGGCTTGTGTTATCTTTATTTTAAGAATGTGATTTTACGTTTAACAATATGAATTTCGATTTAAGTTTTACTTATAATATTGTGATTTGGAAATCCTATATAAGATGTGAATATGAACATTATATTTATAGAATTTCAATGATTTTAATAATTGTGTTCTTAATCTATATATATCTCAATTGATTTAAACATGATGATTGTGAAAGCTCGATTTTTGAGACTTGAAATTTTGATCGTGAGACATTTTGATACATTTTAAAATGAAACTTGTGTCAATTCGATTGTGAGACTTGTGAAGACTTGGTAGCGAGATTTATTAAGGGTTGGTTACATAGTTGGAGGATGTGACCCATGTGAGATTTATAAAGATACATATATTTATTAAGAATAATATGGGTTGTAATGTAATCAGAATTCCATACTCTAAGTCGGCCCATGTTAGCTTCAGTATATTTAGTGCATTTCGGAAAATACAGTTGAATATCATTATGGGTAATCAAGCTATAGATATGACAAATTATGAAATAAGGTACGGAGTACATGATTAGGGAACTATGAGTGTGACTCATAAATATTAACCTATGTTGGGATTAATAAGGTTTAGCAGGGACTATCGGTTGAATCATAAGCGATAGATATATTCCTCTATATTCTTTTGTTTATCTTGAACTATTATTTGAGCGATATAATTTTATAATAAGATCTATAAGATAAATATTTTCTTTATGTTATAGTTAACGTTATCACTAAACGGTAGTTTTACTAACATATTAGTTATTGTATAATTCTAACTCGAATATGATGATAAGGATTGGTTACAACGTGAATGGCTTTTTGAAATAAGTTTTATGAATTGGGTAACCATAAAAATAAACTAATTGATCTTCTAAAAATCCAGTTTTGAGCTACTCAATATATAATGTATTTTAATTTTCTGAATTATGATTTATGGCCTATATTTACCAAGTTATCATTTATCGAGTTTTGAAGCTCAATGTTTATTAAATTATTTCATTTGAGATCTTTACACGGTTTCTGTAAAGAGTATGTTTGAATTTAAAAGTTTAAGATTATTCTTTGACTAAGATAAAATAATATAAATGATATATATACTTTTTTTGATACGATTGTATTGTGTATTTACACATCATTTTATACTTTATTCTTAATGAGAATTATTTTAAGATCTAAATTACAGTGTTGGGTATGTAACCACGTACGATCAAGAGAAAATTAAGTTGACTAGTCTTAATTGAGCTATTACGCTAACTTGGGTATAACCTATATGCAACTGGAGTTAGATAAGGAAGATTTTGGGTTATTATACTTGGAGTTATGAATGTTTCATAGTATAATAAGGGTTTGAGTTTATTATACTATTGTGACTAAAGGTTGGAGTAATTTGAAATGGTGATCTTTGTGCTACAAACTTAATATTTGCGTTTTGGGACCGAGAATATATCAATAGATTAATGTTGAGTTTACTACTTTGTATTCATGAGTATAATTCCTGACAAGCTTAAGGATTTCGACTATATATCTTGGATTTTAACTATATGCGAGTGCTTTCAAGCGAACCGAATAACATATAGGTGCTTAGGTTATCTTGTTTTCAAGATTTATGTATACAGAGTTTGTGAAAAATCTTTGGATAAGCTATTATGATCTTTAAGCAAATCTTTTGAATGGATCTGTCAAATTGAATAAGTATCATTGTGACAATATTTTCAATTGTGTTTAATTGTGTTAATTCAGATGTGATTTGGTTTGTGATATAAGCCTTTGAATAACTATATTTCTTAAATTTATTAAATGAGTTTCAAATGTGTTTTAGTGGGGAAGAAGCCGTTAACAACGGCCATGAACAACACTTGTGTATTTGTGTGTGATCTTTGTAAATGCACATCTGTGCATCTGTGTAAATGTACATATGTACATCTGTGTGGGAACATGTCCTAAAAGTCTTGCAAGCTTGTGTGAAAAGGTGGGTGACGACCCCTAAAAGTTTGGAGACAGTGGTTCTTCAACCCATCTCTATTCGTGTTCTCTTCCCCTAGTTAGTTTATAAGTTTTAAAGACAAACATGTTAGAATTTGCTGGAATAAGCAAATATTGTGAAAGAATAAGTATGTTTATGTGTTTTGAAATATCAAACATATATTGTTTGCGAAATTCGAAGTGTGATTTTGATACGTTATTTATCATTTATAAGAAGTATTTTTGGAAAATTTATAGTTTTGGAGTATCAATAACTTATAGTTACTCTTTTGAAAGGTTTATACTAGTATTATGATACAATTTCAAAAATAAATTATCGAGATCGATACGAATCGAAGTTCCAATGGCTTTGAGAGAATATATATGTGTATTGGTATGAGAGATTCAGTATGGAGAATCATTAGTGGCTATTATGTTCGAGATGTGTTTGTAGTTAGCTTATGTTCGTCATTAAAATCATGAGAGACGAATTGTGAATCCATGATGGATACTTTTCCGGTATTTGTTAAGGTTTGATTATGTTGAATTTTGGATTTGAAGACTTCTTATGCTATGAACATCTTTTGAACACCTAGTGAATAAGTCTGAAACCTTTGCTTAATTTATTTAATCAACCACGAATACTACAGTTATGATTAAAGCTTTTATGTGAAATGATTTAAGTTCTTGCAAATTTGAAATATGATTTTTGATCGGATCAAATCGATTTTACCTTACAAATAAATTAACTCACGAAATTATGTTTTAAGCCACTAAAATGAGTTTCAGGTTGGGCAATGTGTACTCAGTTTCCCTGACTTTGTTCTTTGAACCTGTCCTGGTGGGGGCAGATTCCTATTCGTGATTTTGCAGGTTTAGTTAATGCTGGAAGTTGAATCAGGGATCGCGAATGCAAAAAGCGATATATGCTAGCTGAATTTCATATATAAGGTTGTAATAGTTTTTGTGTGAATATTCTTAAGCTAAATATGAAGAGTTATTGAATTTCATGGATTAGTTCCTTGTTGGTTAAGAGCTAAGTTTGATTAATGCTATTAAGTAATTTTACTTAGCAGCTCGTTAAGAGCGGGCTGTTACATGACTGGTACTCGTATTCTTCTCGCGTATATTTTCTTGTATATGCGACTTAATTTTGCGTGCTTGCCTAATAACGTCCTTTACGCGTTGCGCAGCGTTGTGGGATTCGTTACGGGCCCTCCTGAGCGTCGCTTATTTTTGTGGCGATCGTTCGGGGTTGCGGAACATGTATCTTGGTATAACTCTTTGGCCAATTGGTTTATGAATGTTTGGGCAATTTTTAGGGTCGTTGGTTTTCTAGCGTTATTTGTCACACACAATCACATAATTCGCTACACATAACTAACATTATATCATGAGGCAAAATAATAATATGTCATGTAGTTTATGATAGGCTTCTATGGGTAGTATTTGCGCCGGCTTGGTATCGCTTCTATCGCAGATCCAACACATGCCCCGGTCGAGGTAGTGCCTTCAACAGACGAATTTCGCCCAAGAGGCCAATCACGATGTAAGCCAAGGGGGCATGCACCAATGAGAGGGACCTAGTGGGCGAGCGATTGGGTTTGGGACGGGTGTACTACTAGCGAAAAGTGCCGAGTGGACAACATTCGAGCGTATGCACCCCCCAGTTGGCGATGGGTATCCTTAGTCCCAACTCCCGAGATGAAACATCCAAGGGAGCCAAGATTCGTTATGCGGTTCTGTCCGTTCACATTAATATGCTGATTTTCAGGTCGTCCCAACTTGATGGGGAAATAAACGCGGGGTAGGATCGTTTCACCCTTCGGCTATTTTGATTACCTACGAGCACGAGTATTTCCTTCACTATCCCCAGTGGAGTCGCCACTGTGAGGGGGTCGAAAAAGCACGAGGCTAATGCGTGACCTCGTCCCTCGTGGGCGTGACGTTTCTTTTTATCAAATCAAGTGTAATTGGATTTCCTGTGAGTTTACACCCAATTGACTAGTAATATAGAAGTCGCCATTCCGTTTTTAACGACAATGAGAAAAACTGACAAAACCCGGTTATCGTGACACAAAGGGAGTGCAATTATGTTTGACCATGACGGCCATAGGTTCCCTTGTGATCCCTGGTGTGGGGATCTCTCAACGTACACCCGCAAGGTAGAGATTGAGGGTTCGGGGGACTGTAACTACCGAGAGGAGTACTCGCTCTTCGATAACTCCAGAGGCAGGATATCCTTACTAGCTTAGCATAAATAATTGAAGGGACATGCGTTAACTATTAAACTAATCTGAATTGATTTTAACAATATGCAACACATAATACTAGATCGATCGTGATTATCTTGTTTAGATTGATTTAAGGGACCTAGCATGATAGTTCAATTTCCCAAGATATTATCTTTATTAGGCGTGATAGAACAATCAGATTTAATAGTTTAACAGTTTTATAAAAGGGCGAGGAAAGCGATTAAATCATACGAAGGGACACATTATGACGCACCCTTGAGAGGCGCGTCACGGTTCTCAGAAAACTAACCACTTTGGCTTTGCCATTTCTCCTTTTATTTAACGAATCTCAAGTTTCCGGGCTTAATTCTTCAGCTACCAGGGACAGGATACGTTCTGTCCGATTTTTGGATCGATTGCGACAGAACGCGGGATCAATTTCGCAGCGTGAGGCTTAGGCTTAGGGGTTGGAGTCAATACTCAGAATATGAATTGTGTGTGTTTTTGTTTCACGTCGAATTTGGGGCTGTATTTATAGGGAAGAGTTCGTGGAAAGATAGAATTTTAGAGCACTAATCCAAGAAGAATTAGGAGAGAACACGTACCCAGGTAATTTCAGCGCCCAGGGCTGGGCGTTAAAGATTTCGGCGCCCAGCTCTGGGCGTTGAAAATGGGATCCAGGCAATTTCAGCGCCCAGGGCTGGGCGTTGAAAATGATGTTTGGGCCGAGTTCTTTGTCAGATTTGGACTCTTAGAATCCGGAGTGTTTGAGACTTATCCGAGTCTTTTAGTGCGTATTAACTTTATGACGGAATGCGTCTGGGCCCGTTATAAACTCTAGATTCGTTAGGATTTTAATCAATACGTAACTCTTATTTTCGAATTATACTAGGAATAGGATTCCTCTTGCAAATTCTATCTCTTTTAGGATTTATGTTGGAGTGCAACACCTAATTCTGACAGGTTTCTATCTTTTATGACTTGCCACTTTTAACAACTACCTATTATGGCAGTTACTATTTTTAGCAGGTTTCTATAAATAGCAGGTTCGGGTGAAATGAAAAGGGCGATTGAGATTCGTTATTTTATAGGAGATGCGTTGCCAAGTGGAGATTTTATGTTCTCATCATCGAACCTTCCCTTTCGGGAATGGGGACAAAAGTAGGTGTCTACAAAAGCCGAGGTTGAAAATCAACTTGACCTTAAAATTAAAAGAGTTAGAACCGATAGAGGTGGTGAATATGAAAAATGTTCCTTAAAAGAATTTTGTGAAACCAATGGAATCATCAATGAGTTAATTTCCCCTTACACCCCACAACAAAATGGTATTGCCAAAAGGAAAAATAAATCTTTAAAAGAGACTATGAATGCCATGATTCTAAGTTCCGGATTATCCAACAACATGTGGGGGGAGGCAGTTTTATCCGCTTGTTATGTACTCAATAAAGTGCCCCATAAGAAGTTGGATAAGACACCCTGTGAGCTTTGGAAGTGTTATAGTCTTAACATGAGTATTTTGAAAGTGTGGAGGTGCTTAGCCAAGGTTGCTTTTTCAGATTTTAAGAAAACCACCATTGGGTCTAAAACTTTTGATTGTGTGTTCATTGGTTATACTCATAATAGTGTCGCATTTAAATTTATGTTTTTAAGTGATTATTCTATTTGTGAATCTAGGGATGCAGTTTTCTTTGAGCATAATTTTCCGTTGAAATCCTCTTTGTCTTCTCATGTGCATGAGTCAAGTGTTGATGTGCCTTTGGATGTTTCTTTGCCTAGTCCTAATGTTCCTCCTCCTCCCACTATAGTGGAAGAAGTCCAACCTAGGAAGAGTAAGAGGCTTAGAGTAGAGACTACCTTTGGACGGAATTTCTTGACCGTTTTTCTTGTAGAAGACTTTGATGTGGATTATTTGAGTGAAATTGTTGTTTCTTTGTTTCTCTTAGAAGAAGATCCAAAGACTTATAGTGAAGCTATGAAATCCATAGATATTAGTTTTTGGAAAGAGGCCATTAAAAGTGAATTAGATTCAATCATACTAATCATACTTGGGACTTATGTGATTTTCCTAAGGGGTCTAAACCCATAAGTAATAAATGGATATTTACTAAGAAGAAGAAACCCGATGGCTCTATTGATAAGTTTAAGGCTATACTTATTATTAGAGGTTTCACTCAAAAAGTGGGAATTGCCTTTTTTTGATACCTACTCACCCGTGACTAAGATTGCCACCCTTAGGACTTTGATTGCTTTAGTGGAAATTCATGATTTAGTGGTCCATCAAATGGATGTTAAAATGACCTTTCTTAATCGTGATCTTGATGAGGAAATTTACATGACTCAACCGGAAGGTTTTGTGGTTAAGGGTCAAGAGCATTAGGTGTGTAGACTTAAAAAGTCTTTGTATGGTTTGAAACAAGCTCCTAAGCAATGTTATGAAAAGTTTGATAGTACCCTTAGGAGCGATGGCTTTGTGACTAATTCTTCGGACTCGATCTTGTGTGTATCCTAAAGTGTTTGATTCATTTTATGTTATTATGTGTCTCTATGTTGATGACATGCTTATTATGGGCACTAACCTTGAGGTTATGAGTTACACTAAAGATTTTATGTCTACTAAGTTTGAAATGAAGGACTTAGGTGAAGCCGATGTGATCCTTGGTATCCGCTTGACCAAGTCCAAGGATGGGTTCTCAATGAGTCAAACTCATTATGTGGAGAAAATCTTGAAGAAGTTTAATTGCTATGATTTGGAGCCAAGTAGACTCCTTATGATGCAAGTGTAAAGCTTACAAAGAATAAGGTCCAAGTGCGTCTCAAGAGAAATATGCCAAGGTAATAAGAAGTGTGATGTTTTTGATGAATTGCACACGTCCCGACATTGCATATGCGGTAAGTAGATTAAGTCGGTATACTCATAATCTTAGTAGTGAACATTGGAATGCACTTCGTCGTTTTCTTAGGTACCTAAGGGGTAACATGGAGGTATGTTTGCATTTTAATCGCTTTCCTAATGTTTTGAAATGTTATTGTGATGCTAACTTGGTGTCCGATAATGATCAAGTTGTTTCTACTAGTGGCTATATGTTTATGTTGGGTGGATGTGCTATTTCATGGAAGTCCGCAAAACAACCATGTCTAGCTCGCTACACCACGGAATCTGAATTCATTGCTCTTGAGTTGGCAAGTCAAGAAGCGGATTGGTTAAGAGTCTTCTAGCCGATATCCCATTGTGGGGGAGAGAACTTCCTCAGTATCCTTGAATTGTGACTCTCAAGCAGCGATTGGTGTGGCTAATAATAACAACTATAGTGGTAAGAAAAGGCACATACGCCTTAGACATAGTTCGGTGAGGCAACTACTAAAAAATGGAGTGATTGCATTGAACTATGTAAGGCCCGAAAGAAATTTGGCGGATCCTTTGACTAAGGGTTTGGCAAGGAACCAAGTTCTTGACTCGTCGAGGGGAATGGGGCTTAATCCCATGAAGTGAATATGATAAGCATTACTAATATTTCATCCCTATGGCAGTTTGTGTTTGTAATGCTTAGTGTAGGTTGAATTCGTTGAAATTCTTAATGGATTTATACTTACGTGGTAGGTGCTCTAACTAAGCATTTGAGAAAATCCACCATTGTAATTTATGTGGAGGTTGAGTTTGTATAAACTCTTAATGAATCCTAAGAGATGCTTTGTGCTATTGAGAAGCACAAGGGATTCACCTACGTGGTTGTGAAGACTCGTCATCTTCTATGGAAACTTGGGCGGTTTTCTAGAGCTTCCATGAGAACTAAGGTAAACGCATGGCTTAAAATGCGTTCACTTTGCGGAGTTTACTAGATCTTTGGGGTGATGTATGTGTTGTAGGGGGCTTGACTTAAATCTTAGAGTTTCAAGGTTAGTCCACTCTTTGATCAAAAGTTTAAGGGTTTCAAGGTTAGTCCACCCTTGGACTTGTAAGTCATTGTTCCACTTCACTAAGCATTTGGTTTCAATTTACTTAAATGTAACACCGAATGCTATGTATTGATCTCCTCTTATGCCCAATATTTTTCTCTTTCATTTGATATCTTTTCTCATATTTAGCGGGGGATTGTTGGAATTTAAAGATGGAAAAGTGCGCTCAAAACTTGCCTGCCAGGTTTTCCAAAATCGGCAGGTTTCGAGCGCAAGTTGAAAAACGGACTTAAAAGGCCTTTTCTGAAGTGCACCGAATATCGGCCGGTTTTGTGAAACCAGCTGGTTTTGAGAAACATAGTAGTTTATGAAGTTTTCTTTTGAGCTCGGAACCGACCGATTTTGAGAAATCGGTCGAATAGGTTTTGAGATCATCTCTTTGGTTTGTCCGGTTTTTTATCTTCTATTCAGATTCCTCTTTTATGATAGCCTTTTAAGTATGATTTATGAAAAATTATGATTCTGATTATGGTGATTAAGTTGGTCCATTATTTTTCTTGATTATAGGGGTTATAAACCCTTCATTATCATGGGTTTAATTGGTTGTTCAATGTCATTGGATTCCTTTGAGTCCTTTGATTTCTTTGGGCTGTTTTGTATCCTCCTCTTATCCTATAAATACACGCTTCATTTCTTGAGTTGCTAACAGAAAAATCATTCCCTTATCATCTCCTTTTCTTCCTCTCTTTTGGGCATAAGTTCTAGTAAGTAGTAACTTTGTCTCACACCCAAGAGTACCATTGTGTGTTGAGAGTTGTGTAAACCTTAGGGAACGAATCGGTGAATACAATTGTGCACCCCGGTTGCACCGAATCTCGTTTTCAAGGCAATGGTTTGGTTACCACGACATAACAGGTTCCATAAGTCTTACTTTCTTGTTCTTCATTTTAGCATTGAAAACACATAACTACAACAGGTATAGGAGACGAAAATGTAAAGCAAGGACAAGTGATACACAAGATATCTATGAGACATCAATATATATTCGATTAGTTGTAGCTAAAGGCCCAAAATTAGATGATGTTATTGAAAATAGTACGAGGTTAATGAGAAGTTTGGAACAAAACTACAAAACTTTTAACTAATTCTCTTTTTCGTTTAATTTGTCTCAGCTAAACGTATCAATTACCTCGACAAAGTCTCAAATTTGTAAAGTTTTTTTTCGAAAGTAGTCTTATTATGATTAAAATTTGTTACATGTTAAATTGGGGGAAAAATGACCCATATAAGTTTATCTCCCCTTTTAGCCATTGTTATCCTATAGGTAGTCTATGTTAATAGAGTTGTAAAGAATTCTTTGAGAAACACTTTTATTGCTTACAAGTTAATGATAGTCTAGATTGTTGAACAAGGCAAGACATAACTGTCAAAATAGGAATGCCGATGTAACTATTTTACTAACTGAATTGGTGGACCTTTTACAAAACAAAAATGTATGCGTACTTATTGTTTATGATCGAGGATTTCAACTTGTTAAACTCGATACTTACTTAGAACAACATAAAACCTTTTGACATTATTACTAATAATAATTGTTGGGTGTTAAAATGGGCTCACCATTTTAACCCAAAAGCCAATAAAACTCACTCAAGCCCAATATAACTTACAAGGCCTCAAAGGCCCAACAATGCACTATATATACCCCTCAAAGGGCAAGGTAAAAGGGGATTCTCTAACCCTAGAGAAGCCACCCTACTCTCTCTCTCCCCTAAACACCTCACTTTATACATCAATTATACTGACTTGAGCGTCGGAGGCTCCGCCTCGGGGACCCCCCCTTGGCCCGGAGTTCATCTTGCAGGCACCGTACGTGATCGGAACTCAAGACATCAAGGACGCTCCCTCCATCGTTTCAACCCCGAAACAATAATTTTTTATTAAATAAATTAAAATTTGTATATTTATGCAAAACCAAATATAAAATTCAGATATAGAGAGGGACCAAAATACCAAAATATTTATATTAGGGTAATCATAACACTTATAAAGCCTTGAACTTCTATTACTATTCATCCAATAGTGCAATTACCTATATACCCCTAATTTCCTTATTTGTTTTTCTTTTGTCTTATTCTTATCAATAGTGTAATGTCTATTTTCACCCTTCTTTTTGTCTTTGCTTTTCTATGAGATGCTCCTCCTTCCATTGTCAACCTAAGCACGTTGCTAATCTTTAATATGGAATACTACAATAACAATTTCGGAGAGCATAATATTGCACGTGGAATGTAAATATCAATGAAACCTCTTGTAAACGTATTTATAATCACATATTATCAATTACGAGCAAATCGAGCTTTAGCTTTGTTTTCTTAGAGTTCGCCATAAATTTATAAATATCCTTTTACGAAATAATTTTTTTGTATCTTGGGGGATCGTGCGCGCTAGCGCACGGTCCAATAACTAGTGTCAACAAAAGAGGGCAAAAATAAAACAAAAAAAATATAAAAATCAAATTGCCAGCCAATGAGAGGATTTGTCAATTGTCAAGTAGGAAAGGGTAACAGCAAAGACCCAAACCAAATGACGTGGCAACTCATCATTGGATATAAGACACCGTATAAACAAGCTTTTAAAACCTTTAAATGACGAAACCACCCTCACCAAACCAAAACAACTAGGTTCGGATCTACAAAACAACCTTACCAAACCTAACAACCAGATTCGATTATTAACCCGAAGCAAAAAAACAGAGAATCCAAGAAGATTTGTCAAAATGACGAAAATAACCTTACCAGAAGAGACCGAACCGAAGAAAACAGTTAGATTCGGATCCCGAAAAAGACGAAGCAAAAAAAGGGTCGGATCCAAGGAGAAAACAGCTGGAGACAGGCTGTCAGCAACCCAAGTCCTGCTCTTCTCTCTCTCTACCCCCTTTTTTCTCGTCCTCCAGTTTTGGGTTTTCTCACTCTCTTTCTCTCTCTAACCCAACCAACTTCTCTCTCTTTCTCTCTCTACTGTGTGTGATTCTCTCTCTCCTTTCTCTCTCCTGTCGAGCGAACGGAGGAAGAAGGAGCGAGGTTTGGTGGATCCGAGTTTGAGGAGGAGCGACTCAGGTATTCTTACACCTTCGATCTGTTTTTGTTTTTTTTCTTTAATTTTTTTTTTGTTTTGTAAAATTAGGTTTTGTGGTGCAATGTCTGATGTTAGGGTTTCTATAATCTCAAACTTCTGATCTGTATTGTTTTGATTTTTGGTGTTTGTTTGTATTTTTGTGAAATTGCTGGGTTTTTTTTGGATTATGCGGTTGAATTATTCAACGAGAGTAAAAAAAAGGCACGTTAAATTTAGGCGAATTTCGTGAAATTTGAAGTTTTTCAGTGGCCTGATGAATAATTATCTGGTGAGAGTTTAATAGAAGCAATTTTACACTGAGATAAAAAAATGAGAGGTTGTATAAGTTAGTGGTGTGTTGAGTTTTTTGGCGAGGGTTTCTGTGAATCAAGTTTATGATAGCGCGATACTTGTTATAATGAGAGTAATTCGAGGCTGAGGAGTGAAGGATACTCGAGTTGGAGAGAAGTTGAAAGTTGAGAATAGAACTTTATGAGGAGTATGGGAGTTTACCAAATAGAACTTTGCTGAATTGTTTCGAGAATGAAGCAAAAGTTTGAAAGAAGGATTTAGCATTGTAGTGTGTAAAAGAGGATTCTTGGAGATTAAACATGCAGTTTTTTAGTAGAGATGGATTGCCTTTTTTCAGGAATCTGTTGTGGTTTGCTATGAAGAGCAAAGTTATTGGTTGTCCTAGTGTCTTTGGGTTGAAGGTACTCATGTATATCAGTATATGATTGTTCATGTTAGTATAAAACTGCTTGTACATAATATATAATGTTCAAATAGGCAGTCAAGTTGTTGTTAGTAGTTTAATGGATGAAACTGCAAACCTTTTCCTGTAAGTGATGGAAGTGGCTTTAGTTGGCTACATGTTTAACTTTATGAGACTCTGGATAAAAGACGAGTTAAAACTTCATTTACTGCATTGTTGTTTTCCTTTGCGCCTGAAACGCTATGGGGTTATTAGGATTCCAGTAGCAGCACCATGATATCTGTGTATTTGCAGTTGCCAACATGTTGGTATTCAGGCCTTATTTCCGCCTAAATTGTGCTTTGTTTCTAATTTCTATCTGTATAAGTAATGTGAAAGGTTTTGCATAGCCACTAATGTAGATTAATAGGTTTATTTGTTCGTTCTTATTCTCATCTCTGCTGTTTTCTTTTAATTCTTTGAACTGCTAACATGTTTTCTTATTCAAAAATCTCTATACGGTCTATGTGTTCAGGTGTATTCATTTGGAAAGTTGAAGGGACCTGATTGAGATATACCGATAAGATAGCAGAGATTGGTTGCAAGTGAAATTCTGTTACTAGGAAAGCTATTCTGCAATTCATAGTGCGCATCCAGACACCCAAAGCCCTGCTACTGAAGGGATATTAGTCAATACTGGTGCTGAAGGGTTTATGTCACTTGATGCTGCCAGGGTTGCTCAATCTCACATCGAGAAGTGAGCTTTGGCTTTATAATAAGGCCATTTACTGTCTCCATGCTGGCAGAGAGCATGCTTGGTATTTGTGCTTCGGGTAATGCCCCTGACCAGTCGAGCCGTCGATGCACTCGGTGTGGTGACAATTTCTCTAGTGGTTCTTCTGGTACTCTTTGGCCTGTTCTGCATAATCTACACATTGTACTTCCGTGCTCGTATTCATAGATCAGAGTCACGTCAACTTGGTTACTTTAATGGACCTTGGATTGTTCGAATAATTTTTATTGTGTTTGGAATATGCTGGGGTTTCGGTGAAGTTGTCCGATTAAGTTTCTTTAGGCAGGAGGGTAAAGTCTTTCATTCGCTAAGCCTAAGATGGCAGGAAGACATATGCAAAGTATACATCCTTTCGAATCTGGGGTTCACGGAACCATGCCTCTTCCTGGCAATGAGTTTTCTCCTACGTGCATCCCTAAATTGGAGGGGGTCTGGTATACTAGACCGGAAATGGAACTTCAAGACCATAGGCTATGTTTTGCTTTTTTGCCTCCCAGTTTTCATCTTGGATCTCCTTGTTGTTATGATTGCCCCCAAAGTCCGACGTGGAAAGATTAGAGTGTTGAGAAGATTGCCAGAACAATTCACGAGCGTTTATTGGAAGTTGCCTGTATCAGGCCAAACTGTTATTGCTTGCACTTACCCCTTGTTGTGTACAATAATCCATGGACTGTTTGCCATCGTCCTAACCACTTACCTGTTATTGCTTGGGAGGCGGATGGTTGTGTCGGTCATCAACAAAGGGTTGCAGAAGAGAGTTTACATACTTATATTTCTTGTTTCAAGTTTCCTTCCTTTGAGGGTTATTTTGCTTGGGTTTTCAGTTTTGGCTAGGCAAGAGCATTTTCTCTTTGAAGCTCTTGCCTTTTCTGGTTTTCTTGTGCTTTTTTCGTATGTTGTAGTGGGTATTTTTATGCTTGTTTACTTACCTGTTGCGGATTCTTTAGCCCTTAATAGGGGTCTGGGGTTGCATGGCGGCGCAGAGGGAGGAGGACGATGCAACACCTCCGAAGACTATGCCGATTCTCTCTCTCTTATTGCTGCAAACCAGAGCCATCTTGAGACCAGTACAGCTACAAGCCTTGGGAGAAACTCCGATGTCTCAACAAAACGGGGTTCCATTTCATTCCGGACTATGATCAAAGAAGAAGCTTCTTCTACTACTACAGGAGGTGTATACGAGGAGGAAATGGGTACATTTTCTCCAGGTTTTAGGCTGTTAACTTCATCTCCTGGTTCCCCAGCTTCCCTACAGATGAAACTTCCGTCCTCATAGTTTGAGGTAAACTCCATTGAGGGAAAAAGTAAGGCAGAAGAGAAGCTTTTTTTCTTAGTTCTCTTGTCTTGTTGATGATGTTTAAAGGGTGCATATGTAAGCAATTTCTGATAATTAATAAGACTATCTGTTCATAGAACCAAGGAAATGTTACCCACTTTAGCTTGTCTTGATTTTTTTTTGGCAAATTTTCTTCATTGATTTATTTTGCTGTACTAATGTTTTTACTTAATTTTATTTTAAACATGGGTGTTTTTGAGAGAAAGCCAATTCAGGTGTACAGACTGGATGTTTGATGCAGTTAAGATAATTTAATTGAAAATTTTGATGGATAATACAGATAATACTCACAAATCCGTTGCATCCTTTGGAGCCTGGTTAATTAGTTTCTTTAGTTTAGTTGTTTTCTCTTCCAAGATTAATCCCGTGTCAAAAAAAAAAAATCATAAACCTTTGTGTTGCACTGATTTAATCAGTTTACAAACTTGTTCATTTCTTACAGAGCTACTTCCTCCGTTCCTAAAAGAATACCCTTTTGACTTTTTACGGTGTTCAAGACCCAACTTAAAATATAAATATTTCTAATTCTACATGCGTAAAAATTATAAATGTAAATATCTCTAATTCTACATGCGTAAAAATTATAAAAAATTATATTTCGAAAATATATATTGAAATAAATCTAACAAGGCTTTACACGAGTATATATTAAAGGACGGAGGGAGCACAAAGTATAAATTATTGATTCATTGAAAATATATTTTGATACATAGATTGTGAACACTCGGAGCAGAGCTTTTCATTACTCGTTGCTCGTGAAGTTATCCTTTTCATTAATAAGTTGGCATCCTCAAAATACATCTTACTGGATTGAAGTTGAAGAAACAGTTGCTCTCATATGAGAAGTAATGGGATTAAGACAACACAACCTAAATACATAACTAACCACGTTCACGATTAATGAAACGCGATACTCTTTCAATTTCCTTCATGATCATTTCTTTTTCCTCTTCAAATTGTTCATCTTCAGAACCTGAACACAAAGACAAGTGAGATAATGAAACCTGGGTACTTCGTAACAGAACCCATGAATGCAATAAAGTGTTTGGTTTGTGGCCATAGGGATTTCACTAACCTTTTCCAACAACAAGACTGCGCAAAAGATCCAACAACTTTTCACAATTTTTCGCTAAGATAATTTTGATTTCATGTGTCTTGTTAGGGTTTGCAACAAAAACCTGAAGACAGACAAACTCATCAGGATCTAAATTTAAAAACAAAACCTAAATGGCCATAAACATTAACCAGATCTCTAAATTCTGGAGACAGAAAGCAATTGAAAATTCCAAAAGATAATTAATTTAGCACCTTGAAAATGTGAAAAGCAGAAAGCTGGATATTTTTACTTGAGTCCTGTCCACAACCGATACAAAAAATCAGGTCAGAAAATAAATACTGAACAATCTACGGCCATTTCACAGTGGTACACTGCACGAGAAGATGATCAAATTATACAGCTCCACTTCAATCATTCTACGGAGTATTATTGTAAGATGAACAAATAATTTCATAGGATAATTTATTTTAATGGCATGATTTACACAAATAACTTTAGAAAGGAGGTGAATCTCCAAATACATACTACGTACATAGCTAAACACTAATGTTGAACATTTCACATCAGAACAAGGTTCGGAAAATATGTAAAAATGTGACAGGGTTATCACCTTGGTGACATGCAATCAAAGCAGCTAAACATTTTGATAAGAAAGCACAGTACTTGGAACATGTAGAATCATTAAACAGCTGGCTTGTATTATGGGTTTATTAAATATCTTAGAAGTAAAATCATAGACTTGGCAAAACTCATTGTCATTTGGCAAATGCATAGCACAATAAAGTACAACTGTGGTCTTAGACTCGTAGTAATACATTGTACTTGCAGTTATTTTCCTCCTTTTGAAAGTATATGTCCTAATCAACTTTTCAAGCAGATTAAGGACGGTGAGGAAAACAGATTCATACAAGTTTCAAAGGGACAGTGCATTAAATACATTGAGAAGAAAAGGGGGGGGGGGGGGGGGGGGGGGGGAAGTAGCCACGATAATCATGTTGAAGCATCCCACAATGGAAAAGAGGACAGTTAATTCAAAATCAACAAAAATAAAGGATGAAAATATTAAGACATCGTAAGAACTTTATACCTTCAACAATGTCATGATGACTTTCAGGTAACGTATTTCTAGGATATATTGCTTCATTATGTGCGAATTTGGCGGCTCTAAAAGAAAATCTGTGAGGAGCTAATATCCATCAAAATCAAACTATTAGTGATGTAATCAAAAGCATAATGTCTAAATACTTTTTATCAGAAAAATAACATGTTAAGAAAATTATGTCAACAAACCTTTAATGATTGTCTTCTTGTCACATAGTTCGTAGATGTTAGAAGTTTTTCATACATTTCAAAGAACTGGAAAGAGTAGACATTGATTAGAACCAAAATGAAGCAAACAACTATCTTTGAGGGGGCAGAGGGAAGGTTGAGTCATTTTTAAAGCTATGTTCCCTTTGTTCTCTAACAAGAGTCTAGAGTTGGATACATATTGGGAAAATACTAAAAGCTTTTGAAAAACCAAATTTTCCCCTAACTAAAATTTAAGAAATGAAAACTCAAGCCTAAGTGCCTAACACGACTCACATGAGAAATCAAAAGGGTAATAAAGGCAGCTCACTGATCTTTCACAAACAAATGCTAAAAAAATGCTTGTTTAAAATTTTTCGCATTTTGCTAGATGAACTCTTATTAGAGAACAAAAGGAATTGGCTTCTAACGCTTAGTAGTAAAGAGCAAAAGTCTAAATACGCATCTAACTAGGGAGTAATAGGAACATGATCGCACCTCGTTATAATGAGATGTCAGATATTCAGCAACTTCTTTGCTATGTTTTGTAAGCAGATCCTGTCATAGATTCTTGCAAGGTTAGAAAGAAGCAAACATTCTAACACCAAACGCAAACAGATGCCAGTCAAACACTGACCTTGAATGTGGCGAATGCATCGGAAGCAACATCAAAGTTGGGAAGCTCTACATACTTGAAGAACAACTCAAAACTGGTAGACTCCAATATATATCTGAAAAATACTATAAAAAAGATATTTTAGAAGAAAAACCTTAGAAAGATATAGTGTCTGGAAACAGTTTCCAGGAAAATATATTTCAGAATAGAATTCATCGCTCTCTTCATACTGTACAGAAAAAAAAACAAGAGTAACACCAACACATATGACATATCATTCAAACCATCATTCTTGTTCAATGTTCACCCTTTCCTTCACTGACAGGCGACAACCCTACTCGACCAAGGAAAAGTTCCACAAGTCTTTCCAAACGCATAGCACCACTGTGGAGAATTCTCAAGGAAGAAAGAAAATAAAAGAGGACACTAAACACACAAGAATTGATCACATTATCTCCCAAAGCCGATGTTTACTCTTCATTTTACCTCAAGGACCCATGGCGTGTCAAACGATCGACACTCCAAGATGGGTATGATACTTCAATTGAACCAAAAACATGATAATTTTTCATAAAATGGTAGTCCGGCACCTGGATAATAGGGTCTCACGTTAGTACAGAGTCTAAGTAACATATCCTAAAAGAAAGTAGGTTCTTTTCCGCCCATTAATTCAAGTTTTCCATAACTCTTACCAGTGAATAACAACACTCCCTATAAGAAAGGTAAACTCACAAAAGCAAAAAGATTCCAAGACAAAAAACAAACCTAATATAATCCTCATCCCTTACCAAGATAGTGAATGTGTGTTTAAATATTTCTTACGCCACGTGAAAGGAAAACAATAGTGAAAGCGTAAAACTCTGTATCAATCACCTCTCAAACTCTCAAAGCCCCAAACCACCTCCCAAATGATCCATTCATTAACAAACAAATCAAAGGGTAAAACCCTCTATCAATTAAACTCGCATAGTCCCAAATCCACTTCCTTCATCTACATCCAAAGCCCTTAAATTTCATCCGCTTATCATACACTTTCTCAAAATCGAACTTTAAAATGATGCTCTGTGATCTTATCCCCTTCTCCTAGTATCATCAACAAGCATATTACTCATGAATATGTGCTCCACAAACGTGATCTGAGCCTCCAGGAAGAACTCCGGATAAGATCTATATAGACTAATAGGGAGGCAATAAGTCTATAATCACCAACTTCAGAGGCTCTACTTTCTTGGAAATTGAGATTTATAAATGTGTTAATCATGGGAAACGGGCACAAAAGGCTCACTCTCCTCTCTGTATTATCCTCCTAGGACCTAATGTGTTGATCATTCCCTATCTCAAACTTGGCCGACAGGGAAAAGACAGAAGATACCAAAGGCATAAATTTCGAAGGACAAGCACGCGTCAACCCTGAGCAACTTGCCCACGTCTATACAACCCATGTTTTCTCTCAATAGCATGACGCCAGAGAATTAACATTGGAAATTCAACAAGTCAACACCATAACCATTTTCCTACCACAGTAATTCTGTAAGAGACTAAGCTCTTGAATCCCAAAACCTCCCTTTGCTTTCAGCAAAAACACCATATCCTACTTCAAAAACTGGTTCCTCCTTTCACCACCACCGAGCTCATACCATAGAAAATCTCTCATCAAATTTTAGCTTATTAGCATTCAGCAATAGCTACTGAAATCTTAAAAGGTGGGCTGTAGAGAGGTTGTTTAACAAGAAATAGCTCATAAATTCAGTGATTAAGAAGACTATAAGTAAAAGAGAAACCGCACATTGTCAATATGCATCTGGTATAATAGAAGCCAATTTAAATGCATCTAGTATAATAGAAGCCAATTTTAAGGCCCACTTAAAACTCTTAAACTATCCATATTTTAATCAAAACAAGAGAGGATCAAACCAGGTATATTATCCACGGGTTTCCCATGTAGATCCATCATTCCCTTACCTCCTTTTCCTATTACTTATCACTATGACTATATTAGAAATAAAAGGATGACAAAGTAAAGTGTGAAATGTTTTATAAGAAGGATCGGGCTCAAATTTGATAGAAGAGGAAGAAATATACAGGGGGTAACGAAGAGGAAGAACAGAAGACGAGAGGATGCCTTTTCGGAGATGGTAACATGAACATAAAACTGAACTTGGATCTAAGCTCTCTACTAGGAATCACAGACTCTTATGCTGCCTCCCGCCTGCTGAGAGAGGTTGCACAAAATTGGCATAGACAAAGTTGACAGCCACAAACAAATAACCTCATAGATCTCAAGCTTTCATGTTGGCGTTATGATCTGGTGCCAATCTCTTGCTCCCCCTCCCCCCAAGGCTCCAATACACATCTATGTTTACCATTCCCCCATAAGAAATATGAAGTACTTCTTATACCCACGGTCACTACGGATTCCCTTCCTGCCAATGTCTTAACCCAGAGTAACTGTTCTATGGGTTTAGCGGACAAAGAGCCTCATTGCACTCCCCTAACGAGCTTTTGGGGATTTTCTTTTTGGTTGTCAATATTAATTTTAGTTTGTAAGATAAGAAGAGCATAAATGCTATCAATCTGTGAACTGTTTCAGTTAATAACAAATGTAAAGGGCAATATATTATGTTCTGGGTATAAACTAACCGAATTGGCATGCATCTGCAAATGATCTCAGGATTATTTTAATACACGTAAAATAAAATTACAAAGAGGAAGACAAAAGGCACAAATGCACAATTCACTACAAACTTCTAAAAAGCTTCAATTAAGATATGCAAACTAACCAATGAACTATTTAAGTAGCTAAACAACATGAACGTCTTACTTTGCAAGTGTTTGAAATTTGATGCATTCCCTCAACATAGTCCCACAGGTCAAAGCGGCATCTTTGTTATCGTAGCTGAACAAGAAAGGAAACATAATCCATCCTAATTAGACAAGCAAAGTAATAGAATCATTTTGGAAAATAACCACAAAAGTGTTACAGTGGCAAATAAAACACAAGCAATCCTAGTGATACCCATGGTGGTTCAGTGCTTGTCAAATAATACATGAATTTTTAATATTGCTTTGCTACGGAGTATTTTGGTCTTTCACTTTCAAGGAAATCAAATCATATGAAAGGATTCCACTTGCATAATGCCTAGTTATTCATTCACCCCAACACACGTAGCAGACAGTAGCATGCATGATACCCAAGCAGGATAAAATAGAAAGAAGAAAGGGAATGAAAGAAAAACTCAAAGATTGCACAACATCCATTTACTTCCTAAAGAGAAAACTGCTGATCGATTCCTCTGTTTGCGATATAGTATGAAAGCTGTAGTAAAATAAAGATATTATCTTAAAGGGACTCATTTTAAATTGTAGTCGGTAGAAATTATGGTCATTCAGAAGAGATGTAGTCGAGCTTGTCAGAAACACCATCCTGACTTTCAAGTGTCCCGAATATCAAGACAGTACATGTAGAGGATAGTAGCATTCGTGATACCCCAGAAGGATCAAATAGAAATAAGAACAGGAATGAAATAAATAACAAGAAGAAAAACTCAAAGATTGCACAATATCTATTTACTTCCAAAAACAATGTGCTGACCGATTCCTCTGTTTGCGAAACAGTGTATAAGAAAGCTGTAGAAAAATAGACGTATTATCTTAAAGGGCCTTGTTTTAAATTGTAGCCAGTAGAAATTATGGTCATACAGAAGATAAACAGAACAAAGAGGCTGTTGCCGAGTTTATGAGAAACACTATCCTAGCTTTCAAGGGTTCCAAACATCAAGAAAGTGTATGGATACATGATCATCTATAAGAACTTCTACTGAGAAATGATATTTTTTCCTCAAAAATAACATTGATAAAGAGTGCAAAAGTATGCAATAAAATGCCTAGGTGCCTATCTAATCAAGTCATACACAAAGAAGGGAGTGGAGGATTTAGACATGTTTTTTTCCATTCCAAAAATACCCACGCCAGCCCAAACAAGAAATATATATTTTTAAAGGTAGGGAAGAGATGGAGGACGAAAAAACACAAAGAAGCGCATGGAGGAATAATATTAGGATAAGTAAAACCCCGTCTAAGCTTACCAGACAACCAGGAATTCAAGTAACTCCAAATTATTCTCAATGTATTCCACACAGCTATATTTTTCGTCCACTTGTTGCTTCAATAGTACAGACCAACATGAGACCAGATCTTTTCTCGCCTGCCAACATTTTCAATGGTACATGAGCAACCAAGTGAGAATGTAGTGACATTATTGCGGTATATTTATGACTTACCTGCCAACCAAACACATGTAACTTGTGAACTAGGAGAGGGATAACATCTTCGTTACATATTTCCAGGGTGAGCTGCAGAATCTGATCTGTGCTTGGCTCAGATTCGCCATCTCCACAAAGCATCAACCTCATTGTTGATAAGTTTCTTCCTACTTCTTCCAACGCCTGATTATAATCAATATGAACTTTGGTGAGTAGTGGTGGCCGAAAACCAAAAAGAGCGAAATGCACTGTCACCAAAAATTATCTCTACCGGAGTTCCGAAAGAAGATTTTAGAATACAAGAGTATGAAGATGAGACAAATAAGTTTTTTTTTAGACAAGATAAGTTCTAATAAGTTCAGACAAAATAATTGAACCAAACAAAGCCTAAGTCTTATTTCATAGGGCTTCTTCGGTCTAATACATGACAAACATCTAGAATCCCCTCACTTTCATCAGTTTCATGTATTTCCAATCCCTTATCCCTTTCCCCTCATTTTTTAATAATTGAGAATCCTTCTGTTAATTGTACTAAACTAAAACTACTTAACACCATGTGAGCCAAAGCTCAATAGCTCATCATGCCTATGCGTTGGAACTCATACGGAGTATATATACTTCAAGTTTTTATATGAATTGGAATTAACATATACTACGTACGAAGTATACTTTAGTGTTGACTTCAATGTACCAGTAAGATCAAATCCCAAAACATTATACATACACAGCAAGTACCCAATTTGCTTCCTGCTTAGTGCTTACATTCTTACATGGCCTTCTAGACGTAGAGTTTCCAAATCAGGTGTTCGGGTCAGGTCGGGCCACTAGCAAATTTGGCTTGTTTATTCAGTTTTTGACAGCTCTAGCTAAACGACTAAGCAGTTTATTGTCAAACCCATAAACAATGTCAGCTGTTATCAAGCATTGACTCAAAATATAAACAATAGGATTGAAACATTCAACCAAAGATCTGAATATTAGATGAATTCCCAGGATCAACAGCTTACCCCCATCACTTTCCATGGATTAATGGCAATTGATAATGATTCAACCCACAATTTATCACAATGTAATCTCAAAATTCAACATGAAATATTCCACCATTGCATCAAAAACAAAATACCCACATGTAAAAACATAACAACAAACATATGAGATAACAAAAATTAATTTTTTTTGAAGAAATTAAGAATAACCCAGAAGAAATAAGGGATCAAACATGGGAGGAAAAACCTTTTCAAGAGCTTTAACTTCGACGACGGTGGCAGTGTCAAGGGCCAAGAGGCTGTCCTTGGTGGTTCTGACAACCTCTTGCGGTGTTTTAGGGCGAGGTTTGAAGAATGAGAATGACATTTTTGGTTTGTTTTCTCTCTCTTCGCCGGCGGTGAGAAATCAACAGAGTTTGTTTTGTCAGGGGAAAAGGGGAATGTCAAATGTGGGAGTGGGGACAAATATCCTTTTGTTGCGTTTCTAATGGATTTGCTAATGAAGTAATGATTACATGTGTTATCTATAGTAATTGGTAATTGAAAACGTAGCATGGATTATTGATCAAGGATGACAACATTTGGATCACAATTTAGATTTTACCGGTTAGAAATGTCCATGTTACTTTCACTAGTTTCATAGTTTGTAATGAGTTGAGTTCGATTGGAATTAAAAGTTGAGTTTTAAATGAATCAACTCGTGAATTCTTGAACTTAAATAGATACACTTAAGATGTCATATATATCAAGCTGAACTGACCCTTCGTGATTGGAGTCTGATTGTATTAGTCTAGTTTAGACATGTACAACGGGTTGGGGACCATTAAAAGCCCGAATTCAGCCCATTTTTAAACGGGTTCAGCCCTTTATTTCTATAAACGGGCTGAGCTCTTAAATGGTTGATGTTTAATGGGTTGTTAAAGGGTTGGGTTGGGCAATTTCTCCTGAAGCAGATAACCTCCTTAAGCAATTTCTGCGAGTTTGTGGCCGAGAGACTTTTCACTTGTCTTCTAAGAGTCAAATCTTGTTCATTTATTTAATCTTCAACCTTCTCTTCAACAAATAACGCCTCAATTAACACTCGTACGCATCAATTTCATTTTCAATCAACTGAGTTTGTAACACCCCGACCCCTGACGGAGTCGGGTTAATCACCAATACGCATCAAGGGTCAACAACTATCCTCAAAAACCAACACAAGTTCTTCCGACGCATTTTGTCCTCACTCATGCGCACCCTGAAAAACTTCCCAAGAGGTCACTCATCCTAATACTACTCTCATCCAAGCACGCTTAGTCGTGGAGTTTATTAGGAAATGAGCTCCCTAAAAGAAAGACGCATCTTGTTGCTATGAGTAGTATATTATATCCCATTAAGAAATCATGAGGGGTATTACATAGTTTCTCCAAAAACTTCACATTCTTCCTCTTCTAACATTCCGTCGATCATATAACAAACTCCATACCTAAAATCTACCCTAAACAATCAGATATGGAGAGGGGGACGGGAAGGGTCGTGCAAGGTTCATATAATTGCAGCCGCTTTGTATATCGGATCTGGTGGGTGATGGGTCGTGTTGGTGTGAGGCGGTGCGATGGTGTGAGGTGGAGGAGGTGTGAGTTGATGATGGCATGCGGCGGTTCTTGTTGTTTTTTAAAACAAAGAAGATGGATACTGGTCTTTTTTGTTTCCCTTTCTGCCTAAAATAATGTAGTAATTTAGTAAAATAATGTAACATAAAATATTAATTAATTATAAAATCATGACCAATAAGCTAAGAAGCACAATTAGTGCGAAGAAATAATCATAAGCAAGATAAAAAAAAAATAAAAAAAAACGGGTTGGGCTGAAACGGGTTCAAGGGACTTAAACTCAGCGCAGTCCATTGCAAATTATAGTGTAGTCTGGTCCAACCCAACCCGCTAAGCTTCGGCCCAGTCCGACCCTAACCCGACCCGTTGAACAAGTCTAGTCAAGTTGATGTTTGTTGTATCCTAACTTAGGTGGTTGAGATCTCGGAGTGTGTTACCCAAGATGTAAGATTAAATCTCGTCTACGTCACCAACTTTATGGTTCTCTAGATCTACACCAATAAAAATTTATATGTATTCACTTGAACATATTATTTTTGGTTCCATATTGCTTGTCCTTTATGCAACTTTTGTACAAGTGGAGTATTTGTTGAGTATGTCCTAAATAATTGTGTGTTGTTTTAAAACAAAACCGTACCCATGATACTTACCTATGATAAGGGTACCTTGCCTAACTCCAAAGTTTTTTTTCCACATGCTCCCTTCATATCCCATTGATGTGCGGATGTGCCCCTTAAATACGGAGGAAATCGCTAACATTGTTTAAATCATTTTTTAAATACATTATCAATCATTTATTTTATTCATAAAAATACATTTTAAAACATAACATGACAATTTTTTCACGCGAGTAACGATGATATAATATGTAAAAATAATTAGACATTTGGATGATCAATTTGTGCTCGTTTGGTTGACATAGGAATTAAATTTCCATAAAAGTTTGTTTTCATGGGAAGTTACTTCCTTTGTGAAATTATTAGGAAATGTCATGCTCTTGTTTGATTGCACTAAGGAATTCACGTTTTCTAGAAAATGACATGAGAATTATGACTTACCAAGAGGAGGGTGGGTAAGCAACTTCACATGTTTCATGGGACCTCCAAATTCCTAGGAAGTTCCACTTCCCCCCCATTTTATTTATTTCATGTCAACCAAACAACACGGTAAATGTCCAATTCCTAGAAAGTCGTACTTTCACCTCTAATTTATTGCAACCAAACAACACCTTGTCAATGTCCATGTTGGTCTTACAACACAACCCAATACTAGACATGTGTTTCAACTGCTAATGTCCATGCCGGATTGGTACCCCCTGCCCCTCCAATCTCCTTGTGACACATGTTTAATTTCAATAGTCACTCTTTAAAACTACCATATATATACATAATTTAACACATGTAACAATGTACCTCTAAAATTGGTAGATTGTCTTGTACTTAGATGTTATTTTTCTCATTTTAATTAGGTTGAATAAGGAATACATGTTATCTTTATCATTTTAACTAGGGGGTTGTTTGGTTCATGACTAGGGAAAGAAATATAATCAAGAAAGGAAATAAATGAAAGCCCATAAATTCCTCAAATTGTTTGGTTAGGCTAGAAAATGGTTTTAATATCCCATTCAACCATGTAATTATTCTCCATCTTTTACATGGTTGCTTCATCATCATTGTAACATGCAACAACCTGTTAGGTTATGATACATATGAAAAACATAAATCATGCGGAAAAACCTTAATGCCAAGAAACATATTATTTACACATAATCAGTTAGCATAATTTAGATGCATGCACTTTGTAGCGTGCCCTCCCTAGCTGCGCCCGAACCGAACAAGAACAAGTCTTTAGGACTCCAAGTGTCGCCCCTCCGTAGATAGTCCACAGCACGTCCGGATCCGCCTTAAAATTGACCAACTAGAATCGCCCTTAAGGTTCTGTAAATTTTCGGCTAATAGGGCAAGTAATATGGCTGATTTTTCTGCTTAAAAATCCTGGTTTTGAATACTTGAAAACTTCTGTATAAATTTGTGACCCTAGGCACATATTTATAGGATTATGGAAAAGGACTTAGAATCCTATTAGACTACCAATTTAGTTTAATTAGAATCCTGCTAGGACTCTATTAAATAAATTCTATCTACTAGGATTAGGATTTAATCATAGAACGAATTCTAATATCTTTAGGATTCGTATTGCACACAACCGCACACGAGCACGAGTACAGCCCACGCAAGCCTCGCGGCCCACACAAGCTTCTCTTGCTCGCAGCCCATGTCCGTCGCAGCCCACTTGTTCCGCGCGCGCCATGCCTTGCTGGGCCTGGCCTGGCGAGGCTATGACGTGTGTGTTGAAGCGTGTGGATTGCTGGGCGAGGGTCTGGCTTCGTGCTAGGCCTTCGTCTAGCAAGTCTCGTCCGATGCTAATTCGTACGATACGCTTCCGATTAAATTCCCGATTCCGGAATTCATTTCCGATACGAACAATATTTAATATTTCGATTTCGAAATTAATTTCCGTTTCAAAAAAATATTTAATATTTCCGTTTCCGGAATTATTTTCCGATTCCGATAACATTTCCGATTCTGACAATATTTCCGTTTCCGGCAATATTTCCGTTTCCGGCAATATTTCCGATTCCGGCAATATTTCCGTTTCCGGCAATATTTCCGATTCCGGCAATATTTCCATTTCCAATAATATTTTCCGATACGTACCATGTTTCCGTTTCCGGCAACATCTACGACTTTATATTTCCGATACGATCCATATTTCCGTTTCCGGCAATATCATCGTTTCCCGAGTATTCATTTACTTGCCTTTGACGATCTTAGCTCCCACTAAAACCAAGATCCGTCGATTCCGAATATCCATAGATGGAGTATTTAATGCCATTAAATACTTGATCTGTTTACGTACTATTTGTGTGACCCTACGGGTTCAGTCAAGAGTAAGTTGTGGATTAATATCATTAATTCCACTTGAACTGAAGCGGCCTCTAGCTAGGCATTCAGCTCACTTGATCTCACTGAATTATTAACTTGTTAATTAATACTGAACCGCATTTATTAGACTTAACATTAAATGCATACTTGGACCAAGGGCATTATTTCTTTCACAACCAACCACATTTACCCCCCTATCATCAACCATCGCCACACAAACCTACAACAACAGTAGCCCACCGTCGCTTGCTACCACCAATCCACCACTTTCAATTTTCCACGCCATTGATGAGTGTTATAAGGTCAAATTCGGCTATGCAAACTCGATCGACATTTGGAGTTTGAGTTTTCATGGCCGAATTAGCCATCTGAAGACACACACAACCAGTGGCGGACCCAGGATAGTTGGTCAGGGGTGGCACAAAAGTCATACGAAGAAGTGCTAGTGTGTAATTATTATAATTGGATATAAAAATGGGTAATTCGTGTTTTTTTTCATGATGTTATATTCATGTAGTTGATTATAGGCGCTACAAAAGTTGAAATTGGTTGAGATTTTTTAAAAGAACAAAAGTCTAAATAGAATGTACATAAATACGGAGTAAAGATGAATACTATTTTTTTTTTTGAGGGAAGATGAATACTATTATGATAAAGGTTTTTTTCTTACATAGTATTATGATAAAGTAGTAGTTGAAGGAATTTATTTTGTTTATTTAAAAGAACATAGTCCAATTACATGTACAATGAGAAGCAGTAACAATTATGAATTATATGGAGGTGGAAAAAGAAGAAAGAATATGCTATTTACGAATTAAAAGAAGGATTTTTTGTCATTTAACACCTTAAAAAAAATTAGTTTTTGTAATTAAACACCTTACTTATTTTTTATTATATTTAAACACCTTAAAAATCTAAAAATTTATAAATCAACATCGCTTAACGATTTCCATAAGAAAAAAAACGTTGATTTTTATTCATGCTATAACTTCCAAAGCATAATTTGATGGTAGAAGGAGTTGTTTACCACCATATCATGCCTTGAGAACTTTAGCATAGTTAAAAACTAATGTTTTTTCTAACAAAAATTGTCAAGTGGTGTTGATTTTAAATTTTTTTTGTTTTTTAAGGTGTTTAAAAACAATAAAAAATAAGTAAGGTGTTAAATTACAAAAACTAGTTTTTTTAAGGTGTTAAATGACAAAAAATCCTTAAAAGAAAAGAAGGAAAAAAACAGTTTTGGGTACTCGAACCCCACACCAAATCAGGAAATTGGGTAAGTTGTTCAAATTATCAAGAAACCACTGCGCCAATTTACAACTTGAGCTATTCTTTTGCAGGTTTAAATATAAAACGCAATTTGTTCTTCTTATAGAGTTTCAGTTGTTTTTTTTTCTTTTTTTCCCGGGGGTGGCACGTGCCCCCCTTGGCCCTTAATTGGGTCCGCCAGTGCACACAACCAATATGGGCACCTCTTTCTCTTTTCAAATTATCTCCATATTTTTTTTGAGTTCTTTCTCTTGGTCGTATTGCTCGATTAGTGGTCGTGTGGAATTGTGGATCATGGTTAATGGTGGTTGGTGGACTGTTAGTATGAGGATTTTAGTCCGAAATTATAATTACCGGTTGATGGTTTTGTGGGCCGTATGGTGGCGTGATAATGAAGATGGTTGTTACTGATTGTTAGGGCTTGTTGGGATGGGGTGTTGGTGGCCGGTGGTGCAGCGGAGTTAGGGTGGTCAATGTTGATGACAGTTTAGAGCTAAATGAGGGAAACTTTAAATCCCAAGTTATATTAGAGAATCAAGTTGGAGAGGTTCGGGGGAACTCATCTTTAAACTTTAAAACACATCAACTACCCTACACTATTCTTATTAATAGTGTTATGAGTGGTAAAGAGTAAAATTCGCTATTCACAAGGGATTGAAAAATGGAATGGTTCCTTTGTAATCACTATCTTAAGTTTTCAAAGGTCTTAGGTTTAGTTCCTCTTCTTAGCATTTGTTGCTTTCTTTTTTTCTTTCTCTTAGAATCAAGCTCCAAAGCACCCTATGTCAATAAAGGATAGCTTACCATATACATGCACTTTATTATTTCATAAGTATTTTCTATTCCGGCTATAAGCATAGTAACTTAGAGAAATTATAATTTCTCAAAATAGATTTTGATAACTTGGGGGATGAATCGCGTAATTCACAAACTATATCAATCTTTAAGTTACCTATCATTTATTCATTTTTTCAGTAGTTTGTACGTATAACATTGCTTGCGTGAATATTGAAATGTATATTACCAAATAATCCAATGTCTAATTGATAAAATTGCTTTAGATTATTTAGTTTGTCTTTTAATCTTCACATATGGCTAATTGTTAGATCTATTACGTAACAAGTGTGAATCATATACTCCAATCCTAATTGTTCTATCTATTTATTAAGTTTGCGCCGTCAACAACTAGTAAAAGAAAAAGGGGGAAAGGAAAATGAGAAAAGGCCTACCAAACATTGAGGGAAACATGAGGTATAGTTCCCTTACCCTTTCTTGATTCCCTCAATTCAAACTACCCCTATGTTGAATAAGGCATATTATATTCATATTTAACAAACGGTTAAAGGATTAAGTGAGTTGAATTGACCCATCTTATTTGAACATAACTCTACTCTTGTTTTTAAATATAAACCTAAAATGTATTCAATTAACATTATGATTGTTATAAGTTCTTTTAGGGGAATTAAGTAAATTGACTTTCGACCACCTAGTATAAAAATGTTAGAACAACCGCTGATGAAAACAATATAATTCTTTATTGTGGAGACAGAGTTAACTATGCATAATTTTTTTCTTTTTGTAACGTCCTAATATGTAGTTTTATAAGTACGAAAATTCCTTTACATTTGTCTTTGACTCTAATATACAACGTCTACTGGCCCTTATATTTCATATAAACTTAATAAGATCATGAGATATATATGGACCACTTCACTATATAGGTAATGATATGATACTCCGTATAAAGTGAAATTAATGGCAATTAATATAAAGTGGGTTAGTGGAACACCTTCATACTGTATAAATAGAGAGTAGCTTTTTATTACTCCGTATACAGTGGAGTCAGTGGAACAGTATAATACCAGTGGTCAATAGACACATACCCATCTATTAAAGGTGAAAAGCTTTAGCAAACTGTATTAAAATTTAACAACATTCATAATATTAGTAAACCTATATTAGACTCCTATAATTGAGTAGCTTTATCAAATTGTACAAAAAATTAAAATAACATTCGTGGTCCACTACCCATAAATTAAATGTGAATGATGTTATCAAATTAAATTCATAATAATATTAGTGGACCCTTACCCATCAATTAAAGGTGTTCAACCTTATCAAAATGTATTGTAATTCAACACAACATTAGTGAACCCGATTTTTTTTGAAATAAAAGTGTTATACTTAACCAGATGTGAATTAAAACGTTGCAATTAAAAATTCTAAATGAGAAATTTTGATTTATTGCAAATGAACTCGACTTAATCTGATCCGATCTGATCCGATCTTTTATCGTACCCTATAACAACCCAAACAATATAAATATTTTGTACATTGTTAAAAGGACAAAAAGTCGCCGGGGAATGGGAATCAAGAACGTTTGGCAAAAGGCGTCCGTTAACATGCGCCACCAACACTAAATATTCGCCAAACTCCCTCTCTCTCGTCTCTTTCTCACTCCTCAGTCCTCACTACTCCCAAATTCCCGAAAACCTCCCATTTTCACCTTCTTCTCCGGTCAAACCTTCTGATTTTCTGGTACTCTCTCTCTCCTCCTACCATTATTTTTCATTTCGCGTCTAATTTCAAATGCCAATGTTTTAGTTTTCTTATTAGGTAGAACTTTGAATTTGTTGTTCTGAGTAATGAATGAAGGAATGGTGTAAATGCGTGATCAGCTTTTCTGGGTCATGCATTTTTTATTTTTTTATTTCGCTTATTACAATTGCACTTAATTCGTGATTTTGTACTGTATTTTTTATTTGCTGGGTGGTATTGAAATTACATTGAGTTATGATTATGGCGTTATGCAATTTTTTCTTCTCAAACAATAAACCCTACTGTATTTAATTTCTAGGTTATTATTCAGATTGTTTGTAGAAATTTGGTATTGCCCATTATTGTTGAATTTGTTGTTGATGTTGTTTTGTATAATCATTTCTAGAAATTTGTGTTGCCTGTTATTGTTTAAGCTAACTTTCGTTGTTGTTGCTGGTAGAAATCGATAAATTTGGATTGCTCTGCTTGGTTAAGAATTTTAGTGGCTTTTTTGAATTGGGGTTTTGCTAATTATTGTTAATCCTAATTTTGTTTGTTGCTGAAAAAAAATACTGGATTGAAATTTTGCATTGTGTTTATATCAGCAGGGGGTTTATTATGTCTTTTCTAGAAGGGGATTGAATTAAATTCCACAATTATTCCTTCCCCTTCTCACTCTCTTTCCCCCCATCGCCAATTTCCGATTAGTTGATCTTCTTAGTTCACCATTGAAGCTCACCATTGAAGCTGTGTCTGAGAATTTATTTGCTTCACGTTTATATTTTTCTGCGCCGGTGCTCTCTTGCTGTCCCAGTTTCGATTCCAGTTCCAATTCTGGTATACCCTTCTATGATCCTATCTCCTCCTTCAATTTGCATGTCTGTTTTTCAAGCGTTGCCTTTCAATTTTTAGGGTTTTGTCATTAATTTTTGTTAGAGTTGTCTTGCCTAAAGTTAAATTAGTACTCGGTATAGTACAGAACCTGCAAGAGTCATTGCTTTTTTGTGGGCATGTTTTTTCGTTATGTTGTTTTTATGTTGGGTAGTATTAAAGTGACATTGGCATGATTGGGTTATGCAATTGATGGATTTTAGGGTTGTTGTAGGAGAAAAATTTTCGGGTTATTGTTGGAGAATGTGTTGGGATATTTGGTTAGCTGTATGAAGGGTTGAATCCCCTCTAATTGATTTTGAATTCAGTGTCTGTCAACTAAAATAAGCTTTTTCTGGACCACTTTGTTGGTTCATACAGACATTAGGAAAATATGGACGGTTACTTTGAACCTGCACCGTTCTTCTGGGTTGAAGACAATAAGGGAGAAGCTTCTACTCCAAGAACGAAGAAGAAAGTAAAAAAGAGGAAGGAATATGTGAGTTGGGGTTCAAGGGAGTTGATTGAATTTCTTGAATCAATTGGCAAGGACTGCTCCAAGGCACTTAACCAATATGATGTTACCAATGTCGTTAATCTGTATATTAATGATAATAACCTTGTTCACCCAGTCAATAAAAGGAGAGTTTTGTGTGATGATAAGCTGCAAGATCTCTTTGGAAAGAAGACCATCTTCCGGAACAAAATTCATAATTTATTGGAATCACACTGGGCCGAGAATCAAGAAGATTCAGACGAACATTTTGGCAGCTCTGATGAAGTTGAGGAAAATGGTTTTTCTGCATCTAAAAAACAGAAAATTTCGAGCTTAGATAAGAATACTCAGCCTAAGAAAAAAGCTCCAAAAGTTTCGAAAAGCTGCTTAGCAGCTATCAATTCTGATAATATCAAGCTCTTGTATTTAAGAAGGAGTTTGGTTCAAGAGTTGCTCAACAACCCAGAAACATTTGAAACCAAAGTAGTTGGGAGCTTTGTCAGGGTAAAAGCAGATCCACATGACATCTTCCAGAAAAACTCTCATCAGCTTCAACTTGTCACAGGTAATATTCCTTCGTGTTCTTGCATCTGTTTATTTTAAGAAAATATTGATTTAATCCTGCCAACATTATAGACAAGCATACTATTTAGAAAGAATCACTTTATAATTTACAGGTGTCGTGGAAGTTGCTCCTGTTGGTAACACAAAGCCTGCTACGCTTCTGCAAATTTCAGGCATGATAGATGACATTAGCATATCTGAAATTTCAGATGAGATTTTTTCTGAGGTAAATTTGACCTTTATTTAACTCATTAGACTCCAACCTATTAGACTTATTTTGCAAGTTGATTTTCTAAACTGCATATTGTAAGTTTATGCAAGGCACTTCTGCCCCTTTTGGTTATCATGTGCGCATCATTAGTCTGGTGATATTGGTTGATTCGTCTTGAATATAATCTGCACATAGAAGGTGTGCCGATCAACGTTGGGCATCATTAATCATCACTGCTTAAAACTATCTCTAATTTGTTGAGTGCAGTGCTGTATGTTGTTGTTTGCTTGGTAGTCCTAACTTTTTTTGTTCTGCTTGCGTATTCTCCTGCCTATGACCTTATTTCTTAAGATCAACTACAAATCAGGTAGCTTTATGAGAAATGCTGGCTGATGGCATAAAACTAGTAGAATGCCCCTTTAATTGTCTATTCAGCTGATACTTACTGTCAATGCAGGAAGAAATTGAGGATTTGCTTAAAAGAGTTAAAGATGGTTTACTGAAGCAGCCTACTGTTGTAAGTTATTGATGCTGATGTAGTGTGATTGTTCTTGACTACAAAGTTATTGATGTTGATGTAGTGTGATTCTTCTTGATTGTATTTCATTTCCCATTGGCCTCATTAATTATCCAAATTTTCATGACTTTGCTGGAGTGGATTCTCATTCATTCTTATGTTTACAACTTTTTGAACATGAACAGGGTGAACTTGAACAAAAAGCAGTTGTTCTGCACGCGGACATAACCAAACATGTATGTATACTGTTACTCTTCTCTTGGTGCATTTGATTATCCATGAAGGGGTTTGATATTATTATTCTTTTTCCTGCTTGGCTAGACAGATGATATATTGTCCTTGTAGGCTTGTACTGTTAGTAATTTAAAATGTTTGTTGGTGAGTCGTCTAGCTGTTTGATGGTCTGTTTGTATGTTTACACTTTTAAGGAAGAAGTAATTGTGCATCTATTTTATAAGCTGCCTCGAGTCTTCTCAACTATAGTTATTTTTACTTGTCATCCTCCCATCCTCGCATCCTTAACTTCTTTTTGCTCTCATCCCAAGACGGGACATAGTTTTGCAACTTGCAAGGAGCCTGTCACTTACCTGCTGGTTCTATTACTTCTCTAAACTTTCCTTGATTAAGAGTGACATCAAGGAAAAGCAAGAAAAAGAGAGATGCTTCAAAGAATCATAGGAATAAACTGACTGCTTATGGTCAAATCACTTTTGAACTATTTGTTCAGGTCTTACTTGTTAGGAATCATATCCCTAAACTTATAATTAAATCCTGTATAGAAATTCACTACTTAATGAATAAGCCGGTGACCTGCCAATTGCGCTTTCTGTTTTCTTTTAAACACTTCACCATTGCTTAGAAAGAGAATTATTTGTACATATTTATGTATGGCAGTGTAGTTTAAAGTTACAGTAATCTATTTGCAAAGAATCTTATCTGGGACTGGATGTGGGACCTAATCCCAAATACCATTTTACATTAACTGGGCGATACAAATTCAATGTATGTACAGGGCCGTCTTAAACATTTCGGAGGCCCTGTTCTAATCTTGTTCAAAACTAAAAAATGTGGCCCCTAATATTAAAAAGAAATTGCGATAATTAAAATATTACTTTATGAGCATTACAAATTTACAATACAATAGAAGGAAAAAGCAGTAAGTCATTAATACAGAAATGAATCAATGATAAATGGAAATTACAACAACACAAATAGTAGGAATTCACGGTAAGAATTGAAAAAACAATTTGTAATTTACAAGCATAAATTTTGTAATTAACAGTCCCATAAAAAAAAATTGAAATTAACAGGAAATAAAATTAGCTAAAAAATCTAATATTTTAGCGAGATAAGCACGAATTCACTAAATTAAGAACTTGATAAGCACAAAAATTATGAGATAATCACGAATTAAGAAAAGAAATTGTAAAATTGTAATTAACAAGAAATTAAAACCTAAACCACAAACTAACTAAATCAAGAAGAAAACATTCAAAACAACAATTGTAATTTCGTTGATTTGATAAATTCGAAAATCGAAAATACCTTTGCCTCTGACTCTTGTTCTTCATCTTTAACAAATCCCTAATTCCCTAAATCCCCAATCTGATTTTTTTTCTTGGAATGAATTTGATGATTTGTTTGAGAATAGTAGAAGTATTTAAGGGGTAAAAATCTAGCCATTTGATATGAAAGTAGCCTGTAATTTGCGAAAAACGGTTCCATTGATAACAAAATCTTTTGTTCTTCGGTAAATTTGAATATCTAAATAATCTGAATATCTGATGTAAAACAGTTGAAATTTGAAAATAAAATTTTTGGAATTGGGAATTTGGAATAGGAAACAAAAGTAATTTATGGGAGATGAATGTGAGTGATTGAAATATTGAACGGAGTTATTATGGAATATGGAGCGTGATTCATGAATCTTGGGGAAGGAAAGTGGAAACTAATTTGGGAAGTTGGTGGGCTGCTGATGCGGTGATTTCCATGAGCATTCTCATTTTTTTTTTTTTTTTTAATGTAGGTTGGGCTTTTCGAAAACGGGCCTTTATTTTTTGGGTGGCCCTGTGCTGTTGACCAGGATGCACAGTGCCACCACCGGGCCTGGGTATGTACTTAAGTGTCAGAGTCTTGCCACGTAAAAATTGTAAGCTTTTAGTCCAAATTGAATTAATTGTTCAACTGTTCAAACCTAAGTTATGGTATTGAGTACCCAACATGAATTCTCGTGGTCCGAAGGTGAAATGAAGGGTCCATGTAGAATAGCCTTCAACTATGCGTAATTAGTTTCCAAACTAAGTTTCTGGAATTTGGAAGAGAAAATTGGATTTTACCTTGGTGTACTGATTTTCAATTCCTTGTACAAATTTGTGCAAAACTTGTTTTGGATCATTTTTGTTTCCTTCCATTTTTCACTCCTTTTGTGCCCCTTGTATTTTCTCGACGTTCCTTATGTTTCCTTTTTCCTTTTAGTCTGATATTGTTCCTCAAAGTTTAACAGGGATTCAAGTCAATCATTTTGATGACGCCGATGTCTAATGATTTCATAATGTGCTGAGACATTTGATAGGTCTACCTTAACGTATCAAATCCTTCCCAATTTGTATTACGTCCATCAGGATGCCAACAAATATAACGATTTATGATCACTTAATTCTACGGTGAGAGACCAAAATGCATAGTTTCGTTAGGATAGTCAGAAAGAATGTATCAGGCTTATGTCCCAAAGGGAAATCCCACTCCACCCATTTTATCTCCTGCCAGGGTTCATCTTTGAGGATTCTTAACGATCCCTTTTCTCGACACTCTCTCTAAAAGACGAATGAAAGTTAATTGTTCACATATGAAGTTTAAGGAGAATCACCAAGAATGCCCTTTTTTCCGTATTGCTTTAGTCTGATTAGTGATTGGTTGAATGAATTGGAAAAGGAGTCGAGGGCACATGGACAATCTTAAGTGTATATACTGACATAATTCTGAAATAAATGGACAATCTTAAGTGTATATACACAGACAATCTTAAGTGTATAGACGATAATGTTTCCTCTGTGTATGGTGGCTTATTACTTGCCGTAGGTGGAAGCAAGGATCAGATATCCTTAAAAAAAACATATTTTATGCATAGATATATAACATTTCTGTTCCTTATGCAACTTAGTCAATGGTTAATTGCCATGGTATCTCAAAGTTGGACTGGAAGCTACAACTTACAAGTGATGACAATCATTTTGACAATAAAGATATAAAATATTTGACGAATAGAATACAGTGATGTAACTTTTTGCTCCTTCATGAAACATAATCTGTACTTGGTCGCTGCTATCTTCTCTCTTGAAGTGCCCTGGTTAGTTATTGGGCTGATTAGTCAATTGAAACACTTGGATCTTTCAGATCCGAGTTTCATTTTAAACTCATTAAAATGTGAGTTTAAGAAAAAAAATTACAATTCAGATGATGTTGAGAAACTTAGATTAGATAATTGGCTTGTTATGTTTCTCATTTCTTCATATGTGATAATCTATCTATATACTATACTAAAGAGAGGAAATAAATGTGAAGCTGACAAGGGTCACTCTTTGATTTGCGTCTCTTATAATAGTCGGACCTAGGGTTGAGCTTGAGGCGGGTGTGGATCCCGGGGGGATGGAGCCGGGATGAGTTCATTTGTCCCCTACGAGGGTGGGATTGGGATTGATTTTGAGATGAGGATGGGTACCATACCTATCGTGGGTGGCGGAGATGGGGACAAGATAAACACGTACGGTTATGGAGGTGCACCCGTCCCACCTCGAAGCCATCTCTAGCTGAATAAAGTAGATTGTCTTGGTGAGTGTTAGGTGGATATGATTATGGAAGTATATGATGGATGCAAAATGACTTTATTTTTGACAAGGGTGATGAACAAGGTGAAAATAATTTTATATACGCACCCTTAGTGGTTTTACATTTTAAACTAAAATTAAGTAAGATACTGAATAACATATCTATCCATCATTAATTTTAATTAGAAAAATATCTATTAGCTCTATTGATGATAATTGTCAGTAACTATAGTTAAGTTTTCATTCAAAATTAATATTTAGATTATAAATCGTGCATCGCACTTGTACTATACTACTTCACGTACTACGAATCAATATTTAGTTGTTCTACAGATTGTTTATATTGTGTAAAATCACAGTTTCAACTCTTATATTCTTAGTTAAATATTCAGTGGCTGGTGCCCAAATGGATGGTAAGACTTTGAAGTTTTTGAATCATCGTCTCCAAAGGCTCTGCAATGTGTGTGAGTTGCTTTGTTTGTATCATGATTGAGTGTGAAACTTTTGAGTCTGTATCAAGCCTATTTTTCGACTATAGATAGTAGGGAAAATGTAGTTATTAGATCTCTATCTAAATCTTATTGTGCTTCAAGTGTTGACAATATTTTTGTTAACATGACATATTTGAGTCCTTTCTTGATTGCAGTGGCTTGCAAAAGAACTTGTACTCATCAAGAATCTTATAGATCGTGCAAATGAGAAGGGATGGCGACACAGATATCCTTTACTGCTGTTTTGCTAACTGTTACTTATGGTTATAACTTAAAAGTATCATGGATGCTAGACCTACCATATTGATTTTGAATCTTGTATACCAATCATAACCATTTTTTTGTCTTCAACAACTCGTGGGGGGGGGGGGGGGGTACTTCCTGCAAAGTTTCAAATTAATGTTGCAAGTAGGGGTGCAAACGAGCCGAGCCGAGTACTATCCTGTTCATGTTCATTTAATTTTAGGCGAGACTCTGCTCGAGCTTTCAACCGAGCTCAAAAATTTGATCAAGCTCGGTTCGTTTACGAGATTTTGTGTTCATGAACGTTTCGTTTATTAATCGAGCCGAGTTAATAGCGAGCTTTTTATAAACGAGCTTTGCACTTTAGATTTTAACCATTTAAAAACATTATCATGAATGTGCACTAATTAACCAATTTAAATTCTGTTTTTAATTTTTTTTTATTCTATGATATACGGAGTATGTTTGTGGATGTTAAGTCAAAATATGATTTTTATCTTAATAAAAAAGTTATGTACGGAAAATTTCATTGTGAATATGAATAGACGAGGTTGTTCATGAACTTAAATGAACGAGCATATATATGTTCACATTCACTCTCGTTTATTAAACGAGCTTCAAAAGTTGTCCAAGCTCGGCTCATTTATTGTATAAACAAACATGAACGAGCTTTAGCTGATCCCGAGTAGTTTATTGAGAGTCTCGGCTCGGTTACGCACCTAGGTGCAAGGTGGAACAAATTGGTTATCCTTTACTAATATTACAGTGAGAGAGCTCCTGGACAGAAGGAAGCTGCTTCAGTCATCTGATGAACAGGATCGCCTGCTCGATGAGATTCCTAAGGTGATAGCCGAAGAAGTGAAGCCAGAATTAATTCCTGACTCTGCTCCTGATGATTCGCCAAAAGCTGCTGAATGGGACTGGGAATGGGACCCTTACGATGTCTCATCAACTAAAGTAGATATGACAAAGCCAGAGGTCTTAGATAAGCAGTATGGTCAAGGTATGCACTTACTTTAGTCCTTGTGTCTTTCCAAAATCGGCAATAGGGCATGCCTAATGTCCTCCTTTGAAGCTCTTGCCTGCACTTGCAGTGTATCTGAATTCTGAAATCATTAAAAACTCGGTATGGTTTCTGCAAAGATTGTTTAAAACTTTTGAAGCTATAGTGACTAACATTTAATTTATTAGTGATTAGTTAGTATGATCTTATGGGTTTTGAAACTTCTTGTCCTGGTTATTGCTAGACCAAAGATTTCCTAAACCGGTTCCTGGCACTTATGTGTTAAGGGATTGTGGAATTAAATAATTGTGATGATGTGATTTCCATCCCAAGAGTAAAACTTTTCTTATTCTGCATGTTGAGGATCTTGTTGAATTTTATTTTGCTGGGTGAATAATTGGCAGCATGATGTTATGAGTAGAAATTCCAAGTCCTAAAACCTTCTTCCATGATAGTTCTGTGAATTTCGTTTTTCTTCCTTTTGGGGTTAGTTATTACGCATCATTTGCTGTGAGATGTGATTGTTTCTAGCTGTTTTATCATTTGCACTTGGCCAATGTGCTTAAAGTTTTTATCATTTACTGTATACGGTGCATGTTGGTGCCTAGTGGGTTTGAACTCTGTAATTGGCCCGATCTCCCCTTGTAGCTTATGCTATGTGTCCTTATTGGAAAAAAATAAAAAATTAAATTTAAGCGCCAAATTAAATATGAAAGCGGTGTCTTAGTAAACATACATTAAGATGATGAACATGGTCACTACTTGGTAATGATTTGTGGGTAATGTTATTATTTAATAAAATTCGAAAGAAATAAACAGGAAATGTGCATGCTGAATGTGGTGCATGATCTATCAGTTGACACTCTGGATTATTTCTATATTTCTAATTAATTGACACCCTGGATATGCCAAGGTGGCACAATTTTTTGGTGATTCCCTTTTGAAGTTTGCCTTTTCAACTGTTTAAATTAATCATGTTAAATTTCACACCAGAGTATGTTCCTCGTCCATTTTGTTATCTCAGGAAGTGTTAAAAGATACAGAGTACTATTCTGCTACATGTATCTCACTATTGCCAGCGTTTGAATAATGACAGACATTTCCCATTGAACGTCAAATTGTTCCCAATTTCTATGATGTCAATTTTTTGTTTTAGAAGTTAAGAAATCGATAAGGTTAGCCTATTTTGTTTACATCTTTGCATTTTAGTGTCTCTTTCATGGACCAAAATTTCCGAAGCCAATGTTTAACATTTTCTGTAGGACGGCCTAGATACAATTTAGTAACATTGGCTCATGTATTTGTTGAAAAACCAGTTTCTGGAATATAATGATGCCCTGTAAAGTTGACTACCTTCTTCTGTGGATTATTCTCTTATCTTATCTTTTACTCTGTTGCTGTTCCAAATTTCACAGCCTTCCTGACCCAATATTGATGAAGAATTTGTCTTTCTATGGATCATGATCCTATTCTTACGGAAGCTTTCGTTCTAGTGAAATAATACAATAGCTGAATCCCATAGACTAGTTGTAGGTTGCTGATTAGGGTTAGAAGAAACTGTGTTAGATAAGGAGCAGGTGAGCTAGTGCTCACTCACCTAAGAAATAATGGTTTACTAGCAAGCCTTTTTAGTTGGGAACATTGCTGAACTGTATTGCAGTGACTATGGACCTATGTTAGCCGGACTGGGATACCCATACGGACAAGGGTGCATGTCCAAGTGTCCGACACGGCTATTTTGTGAAAAAAAATGCATGATTTTCGTCCAAAATGAAGTGTTGAATGTCCAACCCATATCCGAGTATCGAGGATTCGACACATTATTTGATGTAAAATGAAGAGTCCGGGTAACACAATTGTGGACAATAAATGATAGCAAACAGTTAGCTATACAAGGAAAACTTCCCCTCTACCATCTACTACTATATGGTATACATAGCAAATTTGCAAGAGGATTGCCTTGACTTTTAAGAATTGGAGTTCGGTCATAGCTAGTCTCCTTTTTTGGTACAACCAAGATTTCTTAGGATTTATGAATTGTCTATCCTAATCATTTTCTTTGAATATAACAAAACCTGCATGTGTCATTGCACTTAACTATCAAGGCCTACGTAAGCCTTAAGTTGGTCAATCCAGCTTGAGACACATGTTTGATGAAGTACGTTCAGTGTACCCATCAGGCCATCGACTATATATTTCTCTCACCTTTGAAGTGATGTTGGTAAATGTTTCCTGTTGTACTTTTTCAGTTGTCAATGGAGCTGCACAACCTTTTGCAGCAGCAGCAGCAGCAGCGGAAACTGAAATCAACAGCAGAAGCAATGGTGATGCACATCCTTATAGCCTTGAAGAAAGAAACCAGCCTGGGATAAATCCCTCAACACCAGTAAATAATGGACATGCTCACTATTCTGAGTATTCTCAGTCCTTAGAACCGAAGGAAAGAGAAGTTCCTAGAGCAGAAACAATTAGAGTAGAAAATAATGGTCACACATATTCCTTGAACCCAAGTCGTGTTGACATCCCTAATGTCAAAGAAACAAGGCAAGAAAGCAATGGCCACGTACAGCTCTCGAGTTCAAAAGAACCGAAAAAGACTCCAACGGTGGTGATTGATTTGAGTGATGATGATGACGAAGAGCAGGAAATCCCGAGTCGTGGGAACCAAATTCCGAAACCTCACCCCGAGCAGATGGTGTGGCATTACTTGGATCCTCAAGGCAGAATCCAAGGACCGTTCTCTTTGATGTCGTTAAAGCGGTGGAATGATGCAAACTATTTCGGACCTGGTTTCAGAGTCTGGTCGATTGGTCAAAGCCCACAGCAAGCAGTTCTGTTAAGTCTTATTCTTCAGCATATTTTTCCAAATTGATCAAGAAGTGTGTGTACATAAATTGCTGTCTAGTCTCTAGAGCAATTTTTTGAACTGTAACTTAATGTAAAGATTTCACTAGTTCTTAGGTTTAGCTCTTCTGTAAAAATCTCAGTTTTATGAGTTTTGTTTTCCGTGATAATTGAGCTATTCGGCTGATGCGCCGCCTTCAGTTCATGTTAAATTTCATAGTACTAGTACAGTACTAGACTGTAGCTCAAGGGATCATCATATGAAATTAAATTGTTTTTTTTTTTGGGCAATAATGAAATAAATTGTTGATTCTCTTTTCTCTCAAATAACCTTGCTCTTACCAAGGCTCCTCTTTGCAAAAGGCTGAGATTAACTCATGGTTCCTGTACTGCACTATTTTGCCGATCTGTGATTAGGGATGTCAGTGGGGCGGATTATGTGGAAGATCTGTCCCAAATAGGCGGGGATGGAGGTAGGTTTGGCGGGTGATGGGGCGGCGATGGATATACAAATTGTACCTGCCATGTGTGATGGGACGGGTGTGGATTTTGTGTTTGAACCCGCCCCATCCCCACTCGTCCCGCTTCATACCCGTCATGGGTGATGGGGCGGGTGTGGATTTATTTGTTTGTAGGTGATAATATGAATTTAGGTGAGACTTTTAAGTATTTTTTGTTTGTTAGTACGAGTACTTTTTTCCAATTATATATGATACTTTTAGTAATAAGGTGTTTTTTTTAAAGTTAATTTTTAGTTACTCAGTATATATGGCAAATATTTACTAAATAAGAAAAATTAGGTGGGTATTGGCGCGAGTATGGGGCGGGGATGAGACGGGGGATGGATACCTAGGCGGGTGGTGGGTAGGGGTGTTCATCGGTCCAAACCCGGACCGGACCGAAGACCGAAATTTGATAATTTGAGACCCAAAGACCGGACCGATTATGCTTGGACCGAACCCGGACCGGACCGATAAAATCGGTCCAAAACCCGGACCGGACCGATTTGGACCGGTTGTAGACCTATTTCTATATATTTTTTATTTTTCTAAAAATTATGTTAAAAAAGAAAAAATATATATAAAAAAATCAATTGTTTAAGGCCTTTTTGGGAAGCTAAAATAAAATATATCACAATATAATAATATTTACAACATATTAAAGGAGATAATTAACTTTTTAAGTAGTTTATATTATATTTTATTAAGAAAAATTCGGTCCGGTCCAAAATCGGGTTTTGGACCGGACCAGACCGGACCGGACCGAAGACCGGAAATTGATATTTCTCGACCCGATGACCGGACCGATTGTCTTCGGTCCGGTCTGGTCCGTCCGGTCCGGTCCACTTTTTCGGTCCGGACCAATTTTTGCACACCCCTAGTGGTGGGGCGGGGATGGATTTTAGTTTGTACGCGTTGGGGCGGGGATGGGGATGAATTTTGTACCCGCCATGGGTGATGGGACAGGGATGAAGATGAAAATTTTAAGCGGGGATAGAGATGGAGGGACCTACATCCGCATCCGCCCCGCCCTGCCCCATCAACATCCCTATCTGTAATACAGAGCATCAAATATCGGCACATCACACATTCACACATGCTTAAGGAAAAGAGCATTGATGAAGATTAAAATTGGTTTAGCCAATGTATTAATCACATTAATTTCACTTATTTTATCTTATTTGAACTTAATAACCTTAAAAAAAAATTAAAAAAATTTAATGACATCAATAATTGAAAATAAGATGGACAGAATATAGCTAATACGACGTAGTTTGTTTTGATCAATTATTTTAATTGTTCCGTACTACATAGTAATAGTTGGCTAATGCTTATTTGCATAGATTAATAAAGAGTGATGCTTTTTTGTTGTTTGAACGGGAGTAGCGTATACCTAAGAGTATTACCGTAACTGTACATGTAACAAATACTGCAGTGAAGGTGAGGTCAATGAGATTGCTTATGTATGGATGTTTGTTTGGGTGATATTTATACTTTCTACGGATGTTTGTTTGGGGTGATATTGAAATTTACTATGGAAGCCCTAGTGAACGGCAACAACTAATATAATGTGTCATGTCATATGTGTGTCATATGTGTAAATGAGTAGAAGTGAACGGAGTTTTAATCGGTTTTAAGTTAAAGTGAGCTAAACGATTGTTAATAAAAATAAATTGAGCTATAACAAGCTTTAAAAATGGTTGTCCGAGCAGTAGCGGATCCAGAAATTCGAGATAGCGGGGTCACTATTTAAAAATTGACGAAACTTTCACTAAAATTATGTATTTTTTTTTAAAAAAAAATTGAAATTTTAACTATAAAAAAGGGGAAAAAAATAATTCAAGTGGGGTCAAGGACCCCCCTAAGAGCACCGTGGCTCCGCCACTGTGTCCGAGCTTATGTTGTTGAGAGTTTAGCTTTCGAGTTTTGTTCACGAGACATGCTCATTTGTATTTTAAGTTTGATCTTGAGTTTCAAAGCACTTAAATGAAGCTTAACAAAATAAACGACCATTAAGTTAATTATAAAAATAAAATTTGAATTCTTTGTACAACCTTGTAAGTATGTAACTTAATTTTACCTTTTTCTTTTAATCTTTCTTTTAAAAAAAAGCAAACGAAACTGCAGTGACGGATCTTGACCAAAAAATTATACACAAATTTTTTTTTACATGTGGTGTACAATAAATTTTGTACACCGGAGTAAAAGTTGACTCTAAATAATTAAAAGTTACATTTATATATGCAAAAGTTATGTATTTTTTTAGTGATAATATTTTTTATTTTAATAAACATCATTTCTTCAAAACCACCAAATGTATAAAATTAATCATTTAACTCTTTTAAATATCTATCAACTTTTTTTTATAAGAAAAATTTATAAAAAACTAGGTTAAAGTTACAACAATCTGCATAAAAGTTATGTTGGTATACAATAAATTTATTGTGTACCTTGTGCGCGCAAGACCTTTTGAAAGTTGTAAGGGGTCAGGTTTGATAATTTAACATCTTACTAATACCAATGTAATCAGTTACTCCGTAACATATACTACCTCAGTTTCAGAAAATTGTTTACATTTACTATTTGCACGAACTCCAATGCAATATTTAACTACTAATATATCCAATTTCGTATGTGGAAAAATTATAAAAAGTTGATATTCTGAAAATACATACCAAGACCAATCTAACAAAATCTTACATGTAATGTTTTGATGTAGTATATAATAGTGAAAATTTACGGTCAAAATTTTCATTTTTGGACACATATCCCAAAGCGTAAAGAACTTTCAGAAACGGAAAAAGTATACAAAGTAACCAAGATGTTATGTGTATATTTTAGCTTCTATAATGAATAATTTCTTAAAACTTAACAAGGGCGCATGTCCGTAAATGACCCGGTGGAACATAGTCCCCTAACAAAACTTTAATTAAAGAACAATATACTTCGTATAAGTTACTTCATACTTCGTACAAATGAAGAAGGAAATTCAAAACTGTAACCTACTATGATATACGGAATACAAAATTGGAGTATTTTTGAACGGCGAGTATTCTACAAAATTCTAGGCTATCACAAAAAAAACAAACCAACTAGGGTTTGAACTTTGAATTCTCACGCACAATTTAATTATGTTTGTTCTCTTTCTATAATTATGTTTATTATCAGAATATTATTCGGACTAAAATGAAAAAATAATGTGGATTGTGTGGATATAAATATGACCAAATATGTTTGCCCTTCTATTGTACCGCCGCTACGTTACTGCCGACTCCACCTCCTATTTCTCTCTCCTCTCTTTCCCTGCCTGCAACTTTCACCCTCCTCTTCCCTTTTCCTCGATTTCCAGGTATTCATCATCTTCTTTCTCTTTCCTTCTATCATCCTGTATATTGTTCTATCATTATTTGGTAATTCTGCTGATTTTTTCATGTTAATTTTAGATCTGCTGATTTGCTCATTCTTTATCGATTTCGTTGCTTTTTCTTCGATTTTTTGGGGCCGATGCTCGATTAATCGTTTTCGATCTGCGATTATTTGACCTAAGTTTTTGTACGCATTGATTTTCATCGTTTGTGTTGATTAATAGATGATTTTTTATGTGTTCGTTCATCTCTTTGAATATCTTGACAGGAGTATGAAATTAGGGTTGACTTTTAGATGTAGGTTGAGTGTTGATTTTGCTCGCATTATGAATATGAAGTAATATGGATGTTGTGCGGTTGAAGTTACTAACGCCAGATTTTTATGAGCTGTTTATTAAGTAGATAATCTGTTTACGTGGTGTATTGTATTTTTGTTGATTGTTTTTAAGATCCAAAGAGAAATTTGTTTGCTGCCGAATCATAGTTATTATTCAAATTATCGTTAATTGGAGTAGTTGTTTACCATATTAGGTATGGAGTCAATAGAATTTGTAGCTATACTTTTTAACCTAATTTGTTCTATAGCTTTATGATATGTGAAAGCGCATTATTTGTTTGAACGTTTGGTTCATTGGTGAATGATTTTTATGTTTTGTGGAATGAATTGCCATGCCTCTCCTTGGCCCTAATTTTTCACTGTTCTCTTAAAATTTTGTGACACTCTCAGAATAGCTCATTTTATGAGTGCTGTAAATAGTTAACATGTGTTCTACAGTGTTGGTTTCATTGTTAATTTGTTGTAGGAATGTGTAATTGTTCTCTTCCTGCTATCGAATTCGTGTTAATCTTTGTTTTGCTGTTGACGTGCTGTTTTTGTGTGGATATTGTTATTAGTCATTCCTTTCTTAGGGAAGCCTTGTCTATTAATACTTGATCTGCTCCAATGTTTTGATCTTTTTTTTGGTGGATATCAATTGATTAATGTATTATATGACTTATATTGGCCTTCCTGTTTGTAGGACTGGCAATAGCCGCGCTGTAGTAGCAGTTCGATAAAGTGGAGTTTGAATCTTCTTTTATGTCTGAACGAGCATCTCTCTTTTTGTCGTCAATCGGATTGCTTGGAGAATACTGCCCCACGTCCAGAAAAAAGGATAGTCATACCTCAGGAAAATCAAGTTGTATGCATATTGAAGGCTATTCTCTTAATTGCTGGGATTGCGCTTATATGCAGCCTTCTTTTCTTAAGATATCAGCCCTTACTCCCACTGCCTCTTAACAAACTCCAATCACTTACCCTTCATAAGTCAAGATGGCACTGCAGAACATTGGTGCTGGAAATCGCGATGACGCCTTCTACAGGTACAAGATGCCTAGGATGATGACAAAGATCGAAGGTCGGGGTAATGGCATCAAAACCAACATTGTCAACATGGTTGATATAGCAAAAGCCTTGGCTCGGCCTGCTGCCTACACTACAAAGTACTTCGGTTGTGAGCTCGGAGCTCAATCCAAATTTGACGAGAAGACTGGGATCGCACTTGTCAATGGATCCCACGACACAGCAAAACTGGCTGGTCTTCTTGAGATTTTTATCAAGAAATATGTTCAGTGTTATGGGTGTGGCAACCCTGAGACTGAAATTCTGATAACGAAAACTCAGATGTTACAGCTTAAGTGTGCTGCCTGTGGATTTGTATCTGATGTGGATATGAGGGACAAGCTCACAACCTTCATTCTTAAGAACCCACCTGAAGTAAAGAAATCAAAGGACAAGAAAGCTTTGAGAAGGGCTGAGAAGGAACGTCTAAGGGATGGTGAAGCTGCTGATAAAGCATCGAAGCAGAAGAAGCCCTCCAAAGAAGGTGCATCTAAATCAACCAAGAAGAAGACCCACGGGTCTGATGAGGAACATTCCCCTACTGAGAGCCACTCAGGTGATAACGATCTTTCTGCAGTTGTTGATGATGATGACGAGGATGGGGACGATGTTCAATGGCTAACTGACACATCTATGGAGGCGGCTAAGATGAGGATAAAGGAACAACTTAGTGCAGTGACAGCTGACATGGTGATCCTCACGACTGAAGAGGAACCCACTAGGAAGAAATCTCCACCTCGTAAACCAGAACCTGAAGTCAAAGAATCAAATGGTGCTCTCTCTGTTGACCCACAAGAGTCTCTTGTCAAGAACTTGAAGGAATACCTGAAGAACGTTCCAACTGCAAACCAGTTGAAAACCCACTTATCCTCGTGCTCAGGAACACCCCAAGAGGTAGTTGATGCTGTATTTGAAGCTCTCTTTGACGGTTTGCAGAAGGGATTTGCGAAGGAGGTGAACAAGAAGAAGAATTATATTATTGCCGCCCTAGCTTACGCTGAAGGTTCACAGCCAGTCCTGTTGCATGCCATTGAGTCTTTCTGTGGGAAAGCAAGTCTCGATGCTGTCAAGGAGGTTGCCGTGGCTCTGAAGTTTCTCTACGATGCTGACTTGCTCGAGGAAGAATCTATTGTCGAGTGGTACGAGAAGGGGTCAACTGGCGACAACCAGGGTTCGGCTGTTTGGAAGTTTGTCAAGCCTTTTGTTGTGTGGCTCCAGAGTGCAGAGTCTGAGTCCGAGGAGGAGGAGTGATTTCTAATATCCAGTTTTATTATAATATTACTGTTATTAAGATGCAAGGTTTATTTCAGTTATTTTGAATTGTCTGGAATAAAGTGATTGAACAATAGGGTGTTGGAAGTGAGTCAGCCACTAGCTGGAAAATGTGGCATTGTGGTGGTTGTGTCTGCATGTTGCTTTTGTTCGTAGTGTCTTAAATTATGTCAATGGTATTGCTGTTTTGGTAATATAATTGTTCTGAACAATTTGTTGCAGTATCTTTTTAATTACTTTAATCCGTATAATCATGAGTTGTAGACATTTATCGATTTGTATTTGATTGATGAAGTTCATGTTACACTTTGTTAATGTGATCTAAGTTTGCGTCCATGTTAGATTTCGTTGTTCATAGGTTAATTGCTCGACAATTATTCCTAAAACCTTTTCTGACTGCCTTTATGGTGGATTTTATTTGAATTGTTCTCGCTAGGTTCCTTTTTGTGAGGGTAACTTTTGTAAATGCCTCTTGAAGGAAATTTGAATTCAAAATTTTAAATTAGAGTCTGTTTCGGAGTAGTCAAATGATTATTAGTTAATTATCTAGCTCCAAGCTATGCGGCTAACACTACATTTTGTTTCTCTACAAAAGGGGTCAGTGATTCAAATATTTGTATTCTAAAAGCAAAAAGAGCCTAAATAGTTTTAATTTGGAAGGTCCTTCGTATTGTTTACATGAACACGCATGCAATGAACTTAAACAAGTTGTTCACAATTCACAAATATGTTGAACACGAGGTTTGAAATTTGAACTTAAACAAGTTGTTCACAAATATGTTGAACATGAGGTTTGAGATTTGTCTCATTTGCTTAACAAATTTAATAATTAACTTAATCACATGAGTTTTGATTGAGCCGTTCGCTAGTAGTTCATGGATGTATCGGTTATTGCATACATAGTGCATATATGGACTTAATGCCAACTCATAAACGATACACTTTAGCCGCAAGAATGATTTTCATTCGATCATGTGAATGTACTCGAAAAATTGATATTTGTTGCAATCCTGCATAAAAACTTTATCAATGAATCATTTCACATAAATCTACTACGAGTGAACGACAAACTAAACCTACTAAAACTAACTCTGTTTATATGGTGAAAATTTATTGACTTTAAGAGGCAATAGCTGAATTAAATGAAGAAATTAGATTATTTATTTATTTTCGACCTATAACAACTAAGAAATAAACCCTAAAAAAGGAGAGAGGAGGAGATAACGGCCCGCCTATAACCTACTTTGGAGTTTTTTCTTTCAAAAACAAAAATTCTCCGTGGGGATTAAGCAGATAGGTGAACTCGGAGCACAAAAGTTAAGTATGGGCGTGTATGATGTGTCAAATCTACCACGAGTCCACGACCACTGCCCAATGCCCATGGACATCGGAGGATAAGACTTTTAATATCCACACCCATCCACTACATATCAAAGTTCATAACTTCATATTCATCCGTCATACCACTCTAAATGGGATAATAGTAATATGGTGTAAAATTTATAAAATCGTATCCACCTGTCATCCCTATTTAAAACAACGTCCCTAAAATGCACAAATTTTAGCAATGAGATGAGACTAAGGGATGTCAATGTGGCGGGGCGGATGCGGATGTAGGTCCCTCCATCCCCATCCCCACCTAAAATTTTCATCCCTATCCCCGCCCCATCACCCATGGCGGGTACAAAATTCATCCCCATCCCCGCCCCAACGGGTGTAAGCTAAAATCCATCCCCGCCCCGCCACCCAACTGGGTATCCATCCCAGTCTTATCCCCGCTTCATACCCGCGCTAATACCCGCCTAATTTTTCTTATTTAGCAAACATTTGCCATATATACGGAGTAATCAAAGTTAACTATAGAAAAAAAAACTTTATGACTAAAGTAACCTATGTAATCGAATAAATACTCGTCATAACTCATAACAAAAAAATCCAAACAAAAAACATAAAAACCTTACCTAAATTTATATTATCACCTAAAGATGCAAATAAATCCAAACTCACCTCATCACCCATGGCGGGTATGAAGCGGGGCGAGTGGGGATGGGGCGGGGCGGGTGGGGATGGGGCGGGGCGGGTGGGGATGGGGCGGGTTCAACACAAAATCCACACCCGCCCCATCACCCATGGCGGGTACGATTTTTATACCCATCCCCGCCCCATCACTCGCCAAACCTACCTCCATCCCCGCCTACTTGGGGCGGATGCGGGGCGGGTCTCCCGCGAAACCCGCCCCACTGACATCCCTAGTGAGAGTAGACTGCTGATAAGTCGGGCTTGGTTACTATAGCAATTAGCAAGGCGAGCCCAGTCCAACAAACCCCCTCAACTACAAAAAAAAAAAAAAAAAAAAAAAAAAAGAGAAAAGAAAAAAAGAAAAAGCCATTTGCTACTGCAAATTGAAGCTCATCAACTGCTCATTAATGAACTCTTCATTAATCAGTATTCAGTAATCATATTTCCATCTGATATTTGAATTAACCCAAATTTAGGGTTTATCTCTAATTTTGCGCGATTTTGTTTGTGAAATTGGGTTTAGATTTACAAAAACAATTGGAGCTTGAATTTCAGTATTTCAAACGCAAAATTGAAGCCTATTGCATTGATTTTTGCCAGGAAAAGCGAGTTAATTAAAAAAAATGGAGACCGATTCAGTGGAAACCAACGCTATGAAATTTAGCTATGGGCAATGTCATGGCTGCTGCTGCTCTCAATCGTCAGAAGGTAATTTTACTCTATGCCGGTTTTCATTGTTCATCGTTCATTTTTTACCATTTAATTTCAATTTTATGATTATGGAACCATTCTTGTTGTTGAAAGTTATGATTATTGAACTTTGAGTAGTAAACTAGTAATGCCTTCGATTCGACATTGTAGCAAATAATGTACAACTGTATTAGTATAATCCCCCTCACAAAAATAAATAAATAAATATTTTCTCCATTTTTAAATAGTTGACCATTTTGACTTTCGACTTTGGCTAAGGCATAACTTGCATCATAATTATGTATTAGCAAAAATTATAAAAAGTTATATATTTAAAATATACATGGAGAGTAACCCAATAACATTTTAGCTAATAATCAGATTTTTATTTATTAATTGGTATTAGAAAATTAAGGTCAAAGTCAAATAAATGAATAGTGTCAAAATTAAGAATGGTACAAGCCGTGCAACTACTGAAGGTAGTACAAGCTCAAACTCGGTAGTATTGGCGAAAATAGTAGGACTTCTATTGGCTTGGAGGGGTGTTTAGTGTTCACCGGTCCAAATCCGGACCGGACATGAACCAAAATTTTGATAATTTAACATCTGGAGACTAGACTCGGGTCCAGGAAAAATCGGTTTTAGACTTATTTTTATAATTTAAAACGGATGGTTCAACGCCTTTTCTGAAAACTCAATATACGTAGTAAAACATTTCACAATATACGGAGTACTAATCTTTCCAACATATTAAAGGTGAAATTACCAAGCAAGGATTGGCCGAGTGGTAAAAACTTTCCTCATAACCTCGAGGTTATGGGAAAAATCCTATAATTCCCCTCACTAGTTCAGCAGGGTCCTTGATCTTACCTCAAAAAAAAAAAATATTAAAGGTGAAATTGAATTTTAAGTACGTGTTTTGTATTCATATAAATCATGTTTTTTAAGAAAAACCAGGCCAGGTTCAAAATTGGTTTTTAAAGGGTTTTGAACCGGACTGGACCGTACACTTTTCCTACCCGGAAACCTGACGGGTTATTTCTCCGGTCTGCACCGTTTCTTGAACACCTCTACTTCGTAATAATTTTGATATTTTAATTTGAAACATTACCTCCGGTCCTCCATTTTTACGTATGGACATATCTGTTTTTCCCTAATTATAAATCACCAAAGATAGTAAAATCAGAGTATGAGAACAGTGCAAAATTCAAAATGTAACACTAAAAAAACAATGAATATAGCAAATATTACTCATATAAAGTGTGACCCATAAAACAGAACAATCTTTTGGGATGGAGCCATCAGCCATGGAGGAAGTGAATCCATGTGTTGAAGTATTTCAAGTAAGGGTAAAGAAAGAATAAAGCAAAAGTAGGAAGATTTGTCCAAAAAAAAAAAAAAACTTTAACGATTACGGCGGAAGCAGATTCGTTTCTATCCTCTCAGTTGCCAACACCTCTTGTTTGGAACAGTATAAGTTCATATTTTCACTATATATTTCTGGTAAGTAAATTAGTTAAGTGAGCCAAATGAATGAGAGTAAGGGTAGAAAGAAGAAATGCGGATGCTTTGTGACATTTGTGAGAGTGCTGCTGCTTCCTTCTTCTGTGCTGCTGATGAGGCTGCTCTCTGCAACTCTTGTGATGAAAAGGTACGGACTGATACTGCACTTACTATTTGACCGTTAATATATCCATTTCTGTATGGCAGAAAAATATAAAAATTTGATATTTATAAAATACATTTCGAGACGAATCTAACAAGATATCTCATGATAACTTTTTATAGATATTATAGTGAAAATTTATGGTCAAAGTTTTAACTGTTGGACACATTTTTCAAAGAATAAATAACTTAATGAAACAGAGGTAATATGTTTGTTAATGTTTCCGCTTCCAATTTCAAATGAGTTCATTGGTGGTTGATGGCAGGTACATAGCTGCAATAAGCTTGCAAGTCGTCATGTCAGAGTCAGACTTGCAGACCCAAAAGCTGCTCTTCGTTGTGACATTTGCGAGAATGCACCTGGTGGTACCCTCTCACCCTCCACCTTTATATATTCTTCTTGACTATATATTAATGTTGTCTATATTGAATTAAGATAAAGGATATGATACACAGTATATATTATAACTTAATTACCTCGTGTTATGTATGTATGTGTGTATGTAGCTTTCTTCTACTGTGAGATAGACGGGACTTCCCTCTGCTTGCAGTGTGATACAGATGTGCATGTTGGTGGTACACAAGTACATGCAAGGTATCTTTTATTCAAGCAGCAAGTTGAGGTTTGTTTTTAACTTCTTCAAGCTCGATCATTCTTCTATGTAATTCCTAGCTCAATCATGTATATGTTCTGTTTTTCTTGTCTAGTTTCCGATGGATGATATAGCTTCAACATCCATGAACGAACTTCAGATTGTTGGGAGGGAAATCAATCCTGATAACCTACAACCGTCTTCTTCAATTTTAGCTCCAACTCTTGTTAACGAACCTACATGTAGGAAGGTCGTTGATTTGAACATAAGTCCTCAACCTTCAATCGAAAATTCTTCCAACAATCAGGTAAATGTTATCATTATCTTCATTCATTTTTGCTTACATGATGATTTGATTACAATATATTCCAATGTATACTTTGCATGCATTTGTTGTCCAATTTGATAAAACGATCATTGTGGATGCTTATCTATCCTTGGATCACCTCCTTCAGACAACTGTTGGGAGGGAAACCAATCCTGACATACATGCTTCTTCTGCTACGGTTTTAGCTCCTGGTAATGAACACACGGATCGCAAGGTCATTGATTTAAACACAAGTCCTCGTCGATCACTCGAAAATTCTTCTAACAATTAGGTAAATATATACTTAGCATTATCTTCATCCATTTTTGCTTACTGGATTGTTTAATTACATGGGTACGGAAATGTGTCATTACACTTGTTGTCCAAATTGATAAGACGATCATTCTGTGTGTATTAACCATACAAATTCTTGTGCCCTTTTGTGGATCTTCTCACATTTTCCCCACATGTTCTGCGCATGTGAAAAAAAAAATTGAGAGAGTGCACCTCAAATGTACGTTCTCCCATGACTTGTTTTTATGAGTGTTTAACCTAATGAACTAAAGGGCATTTCTTTGCACTCAGTTTACATGCAAGTGTATCAATTCTTCTTTACATACAAGTGTGTGGATTTTAATAAAGCTTGAGTCAAAAGCAAGTACGGATTCATATTATGCAAACTCATTGACGTACGTGTTAATTTTGTTATTTCGTGTTGAAATCAAACTTAAGCCTCTTATGTACTTGTAATTATTGATTTTTTGTTTTTTTTGGGGTTATGGAATCCTCCTACTTTGTTTGGGTCGTCCACTACAATGTGCAGCATAGGTCCTTCTCCATGAAAGTAGTGAAAGATACTTTTAGATATTTACCAAAAGATGGTATCAAGTAATTGTACTCCCCATTTCTAAACCAAACATCTCTTTGAATGGAGTCATTCACTTTATAGAGTAAATCAGAATTGACTAAAGATATTTTGAGATATTTTGATTATGGGTCCACAGATATTTGCCAATCAAACAAGGGAATTTGATTTGATGCTTTAATATCAATTTCATTTTCACGGGATTCCTAGAGCGTATGTACTTAACCATTGTTACTTGGACTCTTCATTTTACCCCATATATCAGTGTCGGAACAGACATGAGTATCAGTATTTGACACAAGTAGTTGCTTTCCTAAGCTTACATTCATTTTTAGTTAGTACTGCTTGACTTGTTTTGTGTTATGGAATGTGACTTCATTTGTTTACAGTGTGCAGCAATAACTCATTAAATTGGGAGCTATCAGATCCATCGTCAATCGATCAGTAATTTATCCGTCTATTTGTCAAAAGGCTACGGCAGATAAATTCGACTGTTCCGGAACTCGCCACCCTCTTAATAATACAAGCACCATGCTGGTGTTGCCTTATTCCATTTTCAAGTAGTAAAGCTATGTGTAGTTTGCATGTTTTCTGGAATTTCTTACACTTTGTACTATCAACTAAAAAAATCAGGTACACCTCTCACATAAAATAAAGTGTCACATGCTCGTCACCTCATGTGACTATGTGAGCAAGAAAACGTGAGAGGTGGAACGGGTGCATAAAAATGTTTTCAGTCTCAATAAAGTTATCTTTAGTAGGGGTGTTCTTAATCCGGTCCAGACTAAAATTTGGACCTGAACCAGAATTTTAACATGCTCGGTTGATTCTGGTCCATTTTTTGTTTTGTTTCAGTACTACGTAGTAGTTTTTTCTTTATATTACTCAATAATTACTACATTTGTCAAAAGAATTAATTACTACTAGCATTAGTTATTTAGATAATTTGTATTTTATGCCAAAACTTTGAAATTATTGTTATATCTTATTCCTTCAAAAAGAAAAAGCATGCAAGTAAAATTGTTTATTGGAGAAACAGGTCCAATTTGGTCTAATCTCTGACTGGTACGGAAACATCGGATCCTATCCGGTCTAGACTGGAATTATTCTGGTCCGATTTTCCATCAAATTCTCTGTTCCTGTCCGTTCTGCTTTTGGACCGGTGTATAATCCTGATTCAGGGATTAGTCGTGGAAACGTTGTTTAATTAGCATAATTTTTTTAAAAAAAACCTTGGACCCTCCATGGCACTTTAATAGATTAGATGTCATTTTTAAGGATTTCCCTTGAAATTACTATTCCTTAACAATTTATAGAGAGGACAATTGTTGAGAACAAGTCTCTTGTTAGCATACTACAGAGTACCGACCAAATCCTACCAGGCTAGCTGCAGGCTGCCAGCATCTGCACTACCTGAAGAAATAGAGCAAATTGCTCTCGTTTTCTCTTCATGGAACAAAACAAGTATACGATTTCTGTAATGAAAAATTCGAACAAACAAGTATACGATTTCTGTCATGCTCGCGTTCAGATTATTATTATTCAAAATCTAATCATGTGTTTAATATTTTTATTAACCAAGACGCGCTGCTAGTCTGCTTGCTACACATAGGATTAGTTTGGTGAGAATGTTTCAATTGAGTGGTGTAACTGATCTCTGCATCAACGGGGATGCACAGGGCACTTCAGATCAGACAAGGGAAACCATAAGCACGCCTCAGCTGCAGTCAGGAAGCAATCGTTGTTTATTTTTCTATAACAGGAAATCGTAGTCATGTAACTACATAGTACATTGGGATGTATGGAAAAGTTTGTCAACAAATTTCTAAAATAGAGTGAAACATCTCCTGTAAAAAGTATTTTACTGAAGTAATCCCTAGCTAATTACTGTATTCCAGATAACTGAAAATAACAGAAAAAAACTTGCATCTAAGTAAGATTAATATTATAATGAAACTGGATACTAGAAATCACTCCTCCTCCTCCGACTCAGACTCTGCACTCTGAAGCCACTCCACGAAAGGCTTGACAAACTTCCAAACACCCGAACCCTTGTTGTCACCACTTAACCCCTTCTCGTACCATTCAACAATATCTTCTTCCTCCAACAAGTCAGCATCATACAGAAACTTCAGAGCAACTGCAACCTCCTTGACAGCATCAGGACTTGCTTTCTTACAGAAACACTCAATAGCATGCAACAGGACTGTCTGTGAACCTTCAGCGTAAGCTAGTGCAGCAACAATATAATTCTTCTTCTTGTTAACCTCCTTTGCAAATCCCTTCTGTATACCATCAAATACAGCCTCAAATACAGCATCAACTACCTCTTGGGGTGTTCCTGAGTATGATGATAACTGGGTTTTCAACTGGTTTGCAGATGGACTCTTCTTCAAGTATTCCTTCAACTCCTTGACAAGAGACTCTTGTGAGTTACCAGACTCTGATTTACGAGGTGGGGATTTCTTCTTAGTAGGTTTAGGCTTATCTTCAGTAGTGAGGACAACCATACCAGCTGCCACATCACTAAGTTGCTCTTTCATCCTCATCTTAGCCGCCTCCATTGACGTGTCAGTTACCCATTGGACATCATCCTCATCCTCATCCTCATCCTCATCCTCATCATCATCTGAATGGCTCTCAGTAACGGACCGGTCCTCATCAGACGACCCACAGGTCTTCTTCTTGGTTGACTTAGATGGACCGGACTTCTTCTGCTTCGTTGCTGCTACCTTATCAGCCGCTTCACCATTCCTGAGACGTTCCTTCTCAGCCCTTCTCAAAGCTTTCTTGTCTTTAGATTTCTTAACTTCAGGTGGGTTCTTAAGAATGAAGGCAGCAAGCTTATCCCTCATATCAACATCAGAAACAAACCCACAAGCAGCACATTTAAGCTGTAACATCTGAGTTTTAGTTATCAGGATTTCAGTTTCAGGGTTGCCACATCTGTAACACTGAACATATTTCTTGATAAAAGTCTCCAGAAAAGAAGCAAGTTGTGCTGTTTCATGAGCACCATTAACAACTGCAACCCCAGTCTTCTCGTCGAATTTGGATTGAGCTCCAAGTTGACAACCAAAGTACTTTGTGGTGTAGCAAGCAGGACGAGCCAAGGCTTTTGCTATATCAACCATGTTTACAATGTTGGTTTTGATTCCATTTCCTCTACCTTCTGTTTTTGTTACCATCTTAGGCATTTTATACCTGTAAAAGGCATCATCTCGGTTTTTGTCACCAATGTTCTGCAACGCCATCTAGACAAGTTGATTTTTCTGAGGTTTGATTGTTGGTAAAAAGAGAGGAAATTGTTCAGACATAAAAACAGATTCGAACTCCACTCCTGAGAGAATTGCTGCTACAAACAGAAAGACTAAGATAAATAAGTATGAAAGACAATGGTGATCAATTGGTATCATCCACCATTACAATAAGTCAATCACTATAAGAAACAGGTAAAGATACAGAACAGATCAGATCAGAGTAACACAATCCTTATCAATTATCACCACTAACATCAAGTTTCATGCATTCATCATCAACATCCCACAGACTATAGTTAGTTTAATAGATTCCTTACCCTAGCTTAAATAGTAGACCATTATTATGAGACCTAATAATACCTCCATAAGTCCATAACCAAAACCTTCACCATTATTATACCAAACTTTAATTTTTTCAAGACTCCAAGAAAAAGAAAAGGGGGATAGATGATCATAATTAACTTGACAAGCACGAAACTAGGATTGTACAATAAAATTGTTCAAAAAGTTGCAAAATAAACAAAAACACACAAATTTATTAGAAAAAGGACATCATAGTACAAACAAATCTATGAACAATTGCTTATACAAAGAAATAATTCAGATGAAAAAGTAAATTGAATACGGAGTATGATATTTGCAAATCAAAATTGAGTGGAATTCTTACCAAAAGACTAACAATCGGCAGTGAGAGAGAGAGGAGAGAAAGTTGAAGCCGCCGAAATTGGGTTTGGTTGAGTAGAAGATTATGGAGACCTGTCTAGGGTATTTATAGTTTATGTTGTAAAACCGACTTTCCGTGGGATTTACGGAGTACTTACCTTAATCATAAATTCATAATCTATTCCGGGGTATGTAATTTGGAAGTTTCCTAATATGTGTAGGTTTATTTTTTAGAGTTTTAGTTCAATTAGGATTGTGTAACACCAATATTTATATATGGAGTATTAGGTTAATGTTAATAAAAGGCTCCCGTAAAAAAAAAATGTTAATAAAAGGCTAAGCTTCGGCACGATATGAACCCGTTGTAAACCCTACACGACACGAGAGGCCTACACGGTTGTGTATGTGCCTCATTTATCGAAGAACAATATGACACGTTGGCCTACACGGTCTGGCACGTGTCCGATTTTACCTAATGGCCTGTTAAGACTGAGAGCTTGTCTACAATGTATCTTAGTTCAAATATCTTTTCGCTTGAGTTGACATTTTTATTTAAAATTGTTTCCCCCCTCAAAATAAATAAATTAGATGAAGGATAAGCTAGCTAAAGCGGATGAGTCCAATCTAATTGAGTATGGATATACCATCATATTTTTTTAGTACTAACCTATATATTATACTAGTATTGAAACCCGTGCGATGCACGAGTTTGTCAATTTTCGTACATTTTTGTCTTATTATATCATCGTATATAAAAATAGGCGTTTTATAAAGTATATCTATAATAGAAAGTTAAAATAGGTCAACCGAATTGTCGAAAACTCTAATAAATTTTTAAAATTCAAAACTCTGTTACTAAAATAAAATGTTGCTTCTAAGGATAGATTTGACTATTCGAGGCGTGTGTGGATACATGTGTGAGGGTTGGAGCGGGCCAGGAGGATTTTTTTACCCCTCAAAACCAGGACTGGAAAGGGTGGTTACCGTTTCTATCGTGGGTGGTGGGGATGAGAATAAGAATTTTAGTCCGCTATGGTTTGTAGAGACTCAATCCCGCCTCAAAGTTAAGATATGGGTGGGGTAATGAAGTAGATAGGACGAGTATTCATTTGGTATCTAATTATCTATCATAGAAATTAATTTGCGTGTGAAACAAATAATTTCTTCAATTTGTATGCTGCTTGAGATTACCAAATCCAATTGTAGTAGACTTTTGCCTTTTGATGTCACTTTAAGCTCTTTGATATCTGCCTCAGCTTCAACATAATGGCCTTTCTGATAGGCCGTCATCTTTTCATGTACACAAAAGAGAATTTGACATAAATTTTAGTTCATTTTGCTATTAAGAAAATTGGCTTGTCACTTCAATGGTGCAGACATCATAAACGTAATGAAATAGGACATTAATCTTAGCTTATCAATAATAAACTCGATTTTTTACTTACATAAGAAATACTACTATTTTTTCATACTTTATATTCTCATTGCCCCACTCATGAGATGAGTTTAGGTCGGCTCGTGAGTAGTATCGATTGAAGAGTTTTCGAAATTGAGATAATTCATGCTAGTTTTTAATGAAATAATTTTTGTTTTTGAAGAAGTAAATAGTATGCCTATTATGTCCATAAAAATGGTATATGCATAACTTCGAAGTTTGCTTGCACTCTGAGCAAAAAATGATTTTGAATATACTATGATTGTTAGACCCAAACGGTAGACCAACACTATGCAGACCTTGATGCCGAGAGTACATCAATTATTATTTGATAAAAAAATGAACTTTAAATGGATAGAGAAAACTTAGTTGAGTCTGGTCGGTCGTCTGATAGAGTCCACCATCTTCATCTTCATATTGCGCATGCTTACTTTCTCTATATTGTACCACTTTTTGCCTTAGAATATTCTTTCTTTGGCATTGGTGTGATATGTGGGAAATATGGTCAGACCCAGACTATCCTTGAGTCTGTTGGGTTTGACTTCCCTATTTTTTCCTTAGAATATCTTTTATTTGGCATTGATGCGTAGTGTGGGAAATATCGTCAAATCCGGACTACCTTTGAGTCTATTGAGTTTTGACTTCCCTAATTTTGCCTTATAATATTCTTTCTTTGGCATTGTTGTGATATGTGGGAAATATGGTCAACCTAGACTATATTTGAGTCTTCCCTATTTTTGCCTTAGGATATTCTTTTTTTTTTGGCCTTGGTTTGATTTTGTTTTGGGGAAATTTTATCATACCCAGACTATGAGTATGTTGGGTTTGATTTCCCTGCATTGTACCACTTTTTGCGTTAGAATATTCTTTATTTGGCATTGATCTGCGTTGTTTTTGGAAATTTTTTATCAGACCCAGACTATCAGCGTTGTTTTTGAATTTTTTTATCAGACCCAGACTATCTATGCGTCTATTGGGTTTGACTTTTCTGCAACACACCATATTTTTGCCTTAGAATATTCTTTCTTTGGCATTGATCTGACTTTTACGTAATACGTGAAAAAGTATTTCTTATTTTGATGGGGTAACTGAGGTTCATAGTTTTCTGCTTTCTTCCGAGGGCAACATGAAGTTGTTCAAACCTTCGTATCCTTGAATCCGGTCGCAGCAAAACTTCATTCAGGTTTTCTGAGGTAAACTCGAAGCCAGTTATCTTCTTCGGAATTTATTTTTCCTCGGTCTGGATATCAAATTGAATTGTTTGATTTAATTTTCCACCATATGAATCACCGAAACTATTATTTATACTTCGCTTCCTTTCCATGAAGTAGAAGATGGTCGTCCGTTGTCGTCCCGTTATCGCTTTTGGGTCAATTGGAAACAACCTCTCTGCATTTGCAGGGGGTAAGGTTGCGTACACCCGACCCCTCTTACCCCGCTTTTTACGGGAGCCTCTTTGAGGCAATGGCATAATGATAATGATGAATGATGAATCACCGAAACTATTATTGTGACTTACGTCGGGTTTGCACTCCTTGACGACTTTGGGTCTGCACCAATTTGGGTCTGCATTACCACGGGTCTGCACTGCATTACCTCGTGTCTGCACCGTATACTGATTACTCCAATTTTATAACAGCAGACTACCAACTTTCGTTTTTTGTGAGCCTTCGAAATGCTTGTGTTGATTTTTGTGGGTGATCAAAGCTCATTTATGGATTTATAATCATGTATGGCGTGACCCATAATGTGCCTCTGTCAAAAAGGAGCTACCACCAATTATCTATACAATGGTGATGTGCATTTTAAGCTTGGTCTGCATCTTTGGCAAAATCTCAGAATAAAGGTTTGACCGAGAAGATAATTAATTGGATATCTTTTGTGGCTTAACAAGGTGGCCAAGGAGTAGTACGTGGATCTTCGTGGGTTGTTGCACTCGGGGTCCACAGACCGCGCCAAATTGTTTCGAGAATTTCTAGTTACCTCGATGATGATGTGAGCGTCTCGGGCTTGCTCCAAGTCTGGGCTCCGGGCTGTGTGCGGTCCTGCAAGATTAACTCCGGGCCCTCGGGTTGAACCCGAGACGGAGCCTCCGACGCCCAAATTAATGTATAAACAATGTATATTTGAGAGTATTTAGGGGAATGAGTATGTAGGAAGAATGGTTGTTTGTGAGAGTTTTTTACATCCTTTCTCTTACCTCCACGGAAGGTATTTATAGTAGTAGTAGTATTTGGGCCCAAATTGTGTAAGTGGGCCTATTTGAGCATATGAGACTCTTTTATGGTCCTATCATTATATTGGGCTTATGTGGGATGTGGTTACTTTGGGCCAAAATAGATAGGTCCATTTTGACACCCAACAATTACGAATGTAATCATCTGTAATTATTACAGAGGAGATGAATTGCCATTAATTGTTATTGGGAATTTTCATATTTATCACCTTTTAAGTTTCAAGTTTTTGTATTTACCACCTTATAAACAGTGATTTCATATTTACCACCTTAAGTTTATAAAAAGTTTCGTATTCACCACTTTTTAACGAATTTCATCTGATTTTTCATTAATGTGAGCTCCACTTAACCAACTTTTTACAAACATCTACATGCCATGTTGTGATCTCCCTCAATCCAAACTATCAATCAACTTTAATTTAAAAAGGTGAGAAACATAGTTTGCATTCGAACATGTGATCTCATGTTTCAACACTAAAACATTATCCAATTGAGTTATGACCTTTTACATATAGTCTTTGCAAAATTAATATTAATATAATGCAGTGAAAATATTAAAACATGATTATATTAAAGCATATAATAATTAATTGCTATTTACATAATAATCTGGGCATCGTCCGAATTCAAATAGTAGTTACATTTATAAGGTGTTAAATACAAAAACAATGAAATTTAAAAAGCAAAAAATATCAATCCTTGTTATTGTTACTACTTACAAATGATCAAAACCACTTCGTCCTCACAATGTTAACAATAACTTAACCTTCACCGAAAGTATTTACCGACGTACTTTCTCTCCTATTTGGTGAATCTGATTCCATCAATATTATTTCTCTAAAAATTGACAAAGTAATAGTGTGATTAGTGTAAAGAAAACAAATGATGCGATATTTCCGAAACGGAAGAAGTAGATATATTTCTAAAACTCTATAATAAGGAGAATTGAGAATGTGGATAAATTTAGGTTTTATAAAAAAAAATAGCAAAATGGATTCCTGACGCCGCAGGACCTGCCAGGGGTGTAAGATTCATTCAAATTAAGAACCCACCAAACCAAGGCAGCCCACTTTCAGAAATCCAAGTACCCCGCTAGGCATGGACCCACCATTCAGTATGGTGCCGCTAAATCGCCAATGATCCAAGGAGCTTACACGACCAAGCTCGGTGTCACATCTACTTAACACAATTATTAATATACTAACCAACTTTCTGTTTAATTACCAATATGGGAGGGACCAAACTAACAATATTAATATACTAAGCAACTTCTATATATTTACTTACCGATATGGGACGACCAAATTAACAATTATTAATATACTAAACAACTTTCTATTTACTTACCAATATGGGAGGGACCCTATTAACAATGATGAATAATTAAAATAAACTAACAATTCTCTCACCCTTTCATCATAAACATTGTTCATAGTATGGCAACTCAAACATTAAGCCTCCCCTCCGTTTTATTAACTAGGACGAAATCAACTTTCAACTTAACTTCCGATGTGGGACGCACTTTTCACTCCCCGTATTATTTATGTTTTAATCATCTACTTTCAACTTAATTTTCTTTAATTAATTGGCGATGTGGTCCAACTTGTCACACCCCAAATTAATTACGTTTCCTACTATTTCAATCACCACACTCAAACATTCTACTACTTCAAAACCAAACCAAAGTTTTTCACATTGTATTTATCTTCCCAATAGTGTCATAACTCATAACAATATTATGAAAAAAGATTAAAACTCTAAAGTACAAATAATACTCCACTAGGTTGTAAGTTCATGCGATGCATAAGTTCTAATATTGTGTAATAATCAATACTATAAAATTGATCTACGGAGTAATAGATATTTTCCTTATGCGACGAACTTTATATTGTTGAAAGGTTCATTTGAAACAAAATTAATCTAAAATCAATCATTTTCCACAACATGCAATTAATCGCAAGATAGTCAAATATTCATTGGGCTAAAAAAGTACGGAGTATAAGTTAATGAATGCTAAACAATTAGTACTCTTAATCTGTATAACCAAAACACAACTTACATTCAATTTCAATTGCACGAGTAGCCAAATAATGCAAGAACCACCTTGTTCTAGCCAATTTCACACACAATATTTTCACATTATAATCCCACCTTTTTCTTTTTTACTTACTGCACTCAAGTTCAGCCATCTCAATTCTCAAATACTCCATAACAATCACCCCTTTGTAATATTTACTATGTGATTCTGGGTGAATACGTATGTACTCTGTAAGGTAGGTTACCTTATTGCTAACACTTGACATTTTATTACAACATAAAACCCCGAGATTCTAACAACGCATAGACAAAATCCATTCCAATGAAGAACATTGAGCATCATCGATCCAACAACAAATGTGCGTATCAGAGCATGAAACATCACAATTTTTTTATATACATTTAACCATTGTCACTTGTCAGTGATATTTGCACTTGTGGACATGAAATCAGAATAGTGTGTTAGAACTCCCTTACTTTATATCATAAACAGATGCAGCTTCCAAAGGACAGTGTTAAGCGATTCATATCCGCAGGCAGGATGTGACAGTACAATTTCAGATACATCCTGTAGTGGGGCAAAACAGACAAATTAAGGAAGAATATTAGAGTACGATCGAATCAAACAGGAGAGAAAACTCATGGCTGTGGCTTTTGTCTATGTAAACTGAAATATAATCAAGATGAAAAGTAGCAACAGAAACATGAACTTCCATGTCCAATATAATCAAGATGAAAACCCCCGGCCCTTCTCCCTCTCCCCATCAGGGAAGAGGTAGATAGATGATGCTGAATCAATATTCAATGATAACAAATTGGGATCTAGATTGGGGAAATCTTATGAACAAATTATAAATAAAACAGCAGAAAGATCATATTTGCCACTCATTATAGTTACTTCAAAAACACTATGAGTTCACAAAGCGATGCTCAAGAAGACCATCTGCATCACAAACTAAAAGCTCCGATAATTATTTGTTCTTCCCGGCATTCTGTTAAGAACTATAATAACCGGAGTATATTCAGTGGAAGAATTAAATAAAAAAAAAGATGATAATTATGATTAATATTCTGAAATCAGAACAATCGATTGATAGATACAAGCTTTCGAGTGGCTTGTATCACTCCCAAATGCTAAACAAAACTAAGATAACAAGTCAATATTCTGGATGCCGTTCTCTTTTCCTACTCTCCCTTATCTATTGCACTTTCTGATTCTTCCCCTCTACTAACCGACTATGATATTCCTCAAGCTACCCTTAACAGACTAATTATGCAATACCTACACTACCCCTTCCTAATTTCTACTAGGCTAGTTCATTACACATTCAAAGGAAAGTAATACTCTGATATACTTGAAAATACTTGAAAGTATCTAATGCTAAATATAATTACCAATGAACTGTAATGCAATAATTCCATGTCATTTTTGCAAACTTAACAGCTAGGTGTACCAGCCACTTGTTATTTGAAACCCTTCATTAACCACTGACAGCCAACAACATTAGCTAACAGCTAGTTGAACACAGCAACTAGTTCTTTCGATCAGGCTTAAACGTGGACAATGTGGCAACTTCCCATCAAGTAATAAGTGGTTGCTAAATCACGCTGCAATGCTGTTATGGGGCGCTACATAACTGCATTCATTAGTCACTAAGTCCACTACACCTCCCAAAGTTATTGAATCTCACTTGTAGGAAGATCATTGACTTGTATATTAGCTTTCTGAATTTTTAATTACACTAAAATTAAGTCACATGGAGGAACTTACTAGTACTGATATTGAAATTTCCAAATATGATACCCAACTCCGACTTATTGTTTTAGCGCCCATGAGAAGAATCCTCAAATCAAACCCTACCATAAACACAAAATTCAACTGCAATGTTGTTTTATGACTTAAAGAGGAAGGATGACAAAGCACAAGAATAAATATGAATAATGTCATCACATAAGATAAAAAAAAAAATTACAAAAATAGAAGAAAGAAGAGCAGCAGGCAACTTTCCATGAAATTCCATATGGAAAATGGCAATCTATGGAGCAGCTAGCAAAAGGAAGGTAAAGCAAGAAAAATATTAGTGACTATGAGGATATTTAAGAGAGTTTAGACAAAGGAACCAGGATATATAAAAATGATTGTCGTACAGAAGAGGATTTGGGGAGGAGAGGGATACGGTAAGAACTAGGACAAATAATACTATATACTGTCGGCCCCAAATGTTGCCTCATTCATATACAGCGCACTTTAAGAAAAAATACAGAAAAATTAAATGAATTATTTTACAAGATAATTATTGCTAACATCTCGTAAAAGTGAATACAGATTCATTTTCAAACATAGAATAGTAAAAGAGGATTTCTTTAGTTGATCAAGTAATGTAATTAACTGATTGTATATTACATTCACATAACAATCAAACGAACAGCAAAGAAAATATGCACGGTTTCTGGTACTCTCATAAGGGATGTCATCAGTCAAGAATGACCAACCTATTATTCTAAACTGTACAGATAATAAAATCTGCTTCGCACTGGAAAAAAAAAAAAGACAGTGCCTAAGAAGAAAAAACAACCAAGTGGCCAGCATCGTGGTTGGATCACTCGACTCCGTCAAACAGTAGCACGATGAGCCCACCCACAAAAACCATAAAAAATGAGCCCTTGTCACCAGTGGAAAGTCGCATCACTAACATGACTTGCCTTCTTTTTAGTGACCACATGTGGACAAAACACTTATAGTCCTATACAAATTTAACTTCGGGATGTTCATAAGACCTCATTAACACAGAGAACCAAAAATCAACAAGACTTATTATATTTCTGTCATATAGCGCAATAGTATCAGTCCCATCATCATGATTATGAATTTAAATTATGCAAGATGACTGCAATGATCAACAAAGAACATTTGAAATGGTTCCGTAGTATGCGTAGCCCATTCGTCATGGAAAGAAGCTCAAAAATTCAAGCAAGAAGCCAATTAATTAATGATAAATCGATAGCATTAGCATGCGTGTTAATATGCAAGGTGTAACTTGGCTTAGGAAGCAACTACAGTCGACATCTAGAAGAACCACTCTACCCCGATGACATTTTTTACTTCAGAACCAGTATCGAAAAGTAGCATTCATATTTGTACCAGTAAAAAGAACATCACACGGCCATTACCTTTTGCTTAAATGGCCAGCCCAGAAAAAAGCAGCTCAAGCTCCTCATCCTCAGATACAGATCTCTGAAAGAAACCAATCAGCAATTAATTAATTAAATTAATTAGGCATCAGGATCTTTCATGTCTCTAACGAGCCTATGCCACTAAATAAAAGATAAGGGTTTAAAGCAATGTAAATATGCAACCAAGAATTACGCTAAGTTATGAACACTTAATAGTTCATAAATCTAAGCATCTCAGAGAATCACACTAAGTTATGAACACTTCATAGTTTGACTGAAGAGGATGACCAAGTGAAGAAATATGCACATTAACAGCGGCAGCTAAGTCTAGAATGACACTAGTCCTTATAGTTTAGCTTAGCACATTGGTTTTTTATTCTTTTTTCTTTGTCTGTTTGTGCTTGTTGTATTTCACAGCTGTAGCACGAGATGTGCTCACATTATGGCCAAATTTGCATATAAATATGTGCATCCGTACATGTACTAGGTTATAATCCCTAGAGATTTGAAGCACCCCATAGAGCTGAAATCAACACAAAAGAAAACCAAAAGGAGCAAATTTCTTCCTTGAACAAAACTGTTATTTACAGAAATTTTGAAACTTCACAAATTTCTTGTTAAATTCTTTCACCAAGCCTACCCTAAAACTAATTGAGAGATAGGGAGTGCAAGGGTCAAATGCCATCATTGTTCCTCAAAAATAAAGGTGGGGCGTGGGTTACATAAAAATCAAACCTATGAACTCATCGGTTGCAGTGGGGAGTTCCAACAAACAAAGCTCCCCCAACATCTTGCATGAATAAACCTCAGAGCCTAAATCTAGTTTTCCAAGTATAGTGTCAGACCTTATACCACTAATCTCCATAAAATAACACTTCAGCCATTCTTTTATAGGAATTTTTCTAGTTTAAGCTCTGTAAACGATATTGCTTTCGGAGTTTATGCAAAACTAAAGAGGATGATGTTTTGCACACTGAATCATGTCAAAGGCTCAACACAAAGAATAAAAATAGAAGTTATGTCCAGTACCAAAAGTATCAAGAGAAGAAGATATAAATATTTGTCAATGAACATTGATCTAGTTCAAAAGATGAGCGAGCAAAAGCCAAATGAAACATGATAAGTACAATAATACAAATTCAACAAAGTTATTAGAAAAGACGTTATCAGGAAAGACGAAGTTAATGTCATTGTAGAACGAAACTATATGAATCAGGTACATGACTGTTTCACTTTCTTGATAATGTGCGTGTATCAAATCGACTGAACTCTAAAACTTTACAGCATATCAACATTTCAAAAGTGAGCTAGCTGTTGTCAAAAATATCTTAACATTAAAGGCATACACAAAACGTAAATTAACATGTAATTCTGGGAACAATAGGAGAAAACTACTATAAGCAAATGAATCAAAATCTTCTGGCGTAAGATACTCTACAATATGTCATTAAAGTAAACATCAATGTCAAACAAATGAGAAGCTTATAAAACTATACTTACCTGAATAGTCATGAGCTGAAATATTTTATTAAGAACACGGCGACGATGAATAGCATAGCTACTATTGGCAGGCAATTGATGCATCCTGTGCATCTCTTCTTGAACTGCAATCTTTCTCTTGTCTTCCCCCATTTGCTTCCACTGGTTTCTGGAATCAGCAGTAGCTCCTCCACTCTCGAGCATAGCGGGGGACTTTTGATCTTTAAAGTCAGTTTGGTGATCTAGTTCCATCATTTAATGATGACAGAAACTAGTTGACTACAAAAATCACATATAAAATAGAATGAACAAATGGTAGCTTGATGAAACAATATAATGCTGCTAACTGCTGAGCACCAACAAAAGGGAGGGGCCTTTAGGTAGTAGCATCACAAGTTAGTTATTAGTAGCTTAAAGAAGAAGAAGATAGCTATCTATAGGAGAAGCTCGATAAATAGAGGAGATAGGGATGGAGGACGAAGTTAAATATTGATGAGAGTTTTTCTTAGCTGTTACGTAGTAGATTGTTAATTGAGAGAAAATAAAGCCTCTCAAAAGCATGAATATTCTTTCTATTCTGTAATTCTAGTTGTAATCTCAATCACCTTCTTCTTCCCTTATATTCTGCCAGTAATGGTGTCTAAGCAATGCCACCACTAAAATTTACTCCCCCTGTTCCATAGAATAGAGTCAATAACATATTTTTTTCCCAATGTCTATTGCGACTGGCGTCACTGGACAAAAACATTTTTTTCCATAACGGAAGCCATTTTAGAAAAGCAATGCAGTACCTTCCTCTTTCAAACTATCAGCTCCATTATCACCACATAATCCTATGTTTAAGAAGGGTCTTTCGGCCAATTTACATTTCTTTTTTAATATTCCGGTGTTTTTTAATCTGTGCTGAACAACATTATACGAAGTATGATTTATGAAACAAATAGCTCATTCAATCACAGAACTTTAGTTTCCCCAACCCCCTAGTTAATGTCTTGACTTTTATTCGGATAATTATAATAGGCTTAATGCCATGACATGAGTTAAATTAATGCAGTTAGCCGTTTTGACCAAAAAAAGAAAAATAAATAAATAAATCACAGAACTTTAATATTAAAGTATTTAAGTTTCCCAATCATCTATTCACACCCTTATTCAATCAACAATGGGTTGGGCTAGAGTGATCAATGAAAACATAATACTGCATAATACAGATGAAGATACATATACATGGCCAAAGCACGTCATTGCAATAGGCTACATTTCTTAGACTTGGCAAATCGTGATTGCAGGTCATACATGGAAATATGGAATACCTGTTTATCCTTGTAATTTTTTTTTTATGGTTTTGGTCCAACTATGAAGTACCAAGTGGAGTGCAGGATTAATTTAAAACGAGTATTTCTTTTATTTCTCATAGAGTAAGGCCCTGTCCAGCACTAGCTTTTTATGTTGCGGTTAGAGTTTTGACCAAATAAAAACCCTAGTAGGAACAAAAGAAAAAGTGATTGGCAAACTAGTGGTATAAATAGTTGAAACTTCTAACGTTTTAGAAATTGAAGTAACGGTAAAGGAAATAAAAAGAACTTTCATAGAACTAAAATTGAATTTGAAAAATAAATTCTTTAGAAACTTTTATCTTGCTCCTTATCCAAAAGCTCCCTCCCTCTTCATCGGAGTTTCTTGTCATAACTCAGATGTAATGAGAACCTTTCTGTTGTAGGTTGGTGGTGTAAGCTCACTTGTGCGCATGAAGAGTTTGATCTTTCAATCCTTCCTAGAAGGTGGGAAAGATTGATCATTGATGCAATACTGGTTTGCTATTTGTTTTGGCTTGTTGCCTTGTAGCTTTGTCACACCTTTTTTTGGTAATTAATAAATTCCTTTATTTGCCAAAAAAAATTAAAAAAAAAAAACTCAAGGTACAAAGTTGAAAAGGCAAGGTATGGATAGAAGAAAGGAACTGCGGAAGTTTTGTGTCCGGATGAAATTGCTGACTCGGGGAAAAAGGAAACACGTGGCATGTAAGAGATAATGGCCAAATTCCCATAATTGGTTTAACAATCGATTGAAATTTTTTGCGTCACGGAAATAATATCATTTGTTAAACAAATATAAACTCTCATATTTTGAATCGTTACTTTGATAGCTAATTGTTACCAGCTAGCATCATACAGCTATTCAGCTCTAGTACACAGCGTATCCTGCAGGCTGCAGCTAACAGCTACCGCAACCGCTAGTTTGCGAAACAGGCCTATATTTCTAACTTACTGTTTCCGATGGCACAAAAAAATCATACTCCGTATGAGTAGTTTACATCCAAACACCATCAACGGTCAACACGCTTAGAGATTACATTCTGGGAATTAGGATACACAATAGAAACTTCCACCTAGTAAGCAACAGAACCCACAAGTATCCATTTCTTGCTCACTCTCCTTCACTCATAGGTTTAGCAGAGATTGTTCATAAAGCACAAACCTTCAGACACCAAACGTCGAAAAAACTTCAACCGACAACCAGTAGCTAAGTCCCCGTTCGGTATTTTTTTCCCAATAATATGTATTTTTATAAAACTAAAAAAAGAAATATTCACAAAAATTAATTTCCGGATTTTTGTTGTCAGTTTTCAAAATTAGCACGATTATTATAGGTCTGATTGGTTTTTAGTTCATATCTAAATCATATTACTCTCAAAATCATAAAATCAAATACCGAAAATTGACAGCGATACCGAACGGGCTCTAAGTCTCATAGTTTAAACTAAAAATTCATGCTAGATAACCTCCACTTTCATGTACAGACCTGAATCCAGAGTTTTAGACTCTCCAAAAAACTTTTACAGCATACTTTCATGTACAGACCTGAATTCAGACGAAACTTTTACTCCATAACAGAATTCGCAAAATCCAGCATACTTTATCATAATCGAGCTCTTTTATACACAGCCCAACCCATATACATGTATCCCAACCCCGCAACTCAACTTTAGAAGTCTCTCAAGTCTCGATTGCACTGCATATAACTCCTCAGAAACTTCACGATTGCATAAACAGCCAAAAGTGAATTAACAAACTCTAATTTGATCATTAAAGACACTCCCAAAAAATCAAATCATTCCTAAAATTCAAACCATTTATAACTGCAAATAACAAAATTTATTCTATTTTTCACATTATAATCGAACTAGGTTAATGAAATTGAGTTTCAATTAGCACTTAATCACTAGATTAACATCCAATTAAACCACCAACAACAAAAATAACAAAAAAAAAAGTCAGAAGACCGCATGGTTGAATGAAATTGAGAATGTGAATAAGATGTAAACGAGAGAGAGAGAGAGAGATCGCACCAGTTGATGAAGAACTGAGGGAGAATAACAACGGCAAAATGTAGAAGCTTAATTTTATTCGAAATCGCCACCTTCGAATGATACTAGACCTGTTTGTTTGCAAGGGAATAGGATATTACTTCCTCCGTTCTTTTTTGTTTTTTAAATGACACAATTATTACACGATTTCAAACATTAATATATCTAATTATGGATCGAAAAAAATTATATAAAGTTGACATTTAAATAATATTTACTGATACGACTCCACACGACTATGTTTTTTCTTATGTATAAACCACAAAAGAAAGTCAAAGGTGTTTGTGTAAATAGTATCTAAAACCCCATTGTGTCATATAAATAAGAACAGAGGAAGTATTTTCCAACAAATTTCATTCCCTGGGAGTGGGTCAGCAAAATGTGGCTTATGCACATAGGTGAATAATGCTCACTGTTTTTAAATACACAAATTCTTATTTACAATGTGTGTACAATAAATATTATATACCGGAGTAAAAGTTAACTCAAACTACTTAAAATTTAAGCTTATATATGTAAAAGTTATATACTTTTAGTGATAAAAATTTTTCATTTTAATAAAACTTATTTCTTCAAATCACTAATAATGTACGTAGTATAAAATTAATCATTTAACCCTTTAAAATGTTTATCTATCAACTTTTTTTTTTACTAATATAAAAGTTAATCAAAAGTAGGTTAAAGTTACAAAAAAATGAATAAAAGTTATCTTGGTGTACAATAAATTTATTGTACACCTTGTGCGCAAAAGACCTTTTGTTTTAAATAAACATATCTATTACTCTTGCATTTCTAAATTATCTTCCTATTTGAAAATTAGGGTGGAAAGTAAGACAAATGGAATTTTGTAATGAATTGGTGTAAAATAAAATAATAAAGAAATGAAGGGAATAGATGATATTTTTATTAAAATAATAAAAAATCATAAAAGTGGGGTTGGGTGGTTGAGTGGGGAAAAGTGAATCTATCTATCTATTACTATATACTAAAAGAGACACCAGGAATGACACGTGTCACTTCCTGGTGAAAAATTTTCCCGCCAAAAACTCTTTCCTAAAATGACATATTTATTTTATTCTTTTTTTATTTTCTTTCCTTTTGTATACATGTTTATATATGGAAAAAAAATATAGGATTATGGAATATGCAATTATTAAAATTTTGGTAAAATTTTAGTCAAACTGTCATATATATCAATAATAGAAAATATTCTTACTCGATATTTTGGTCAAATTAGCATATTAAATATATCAAATATTTTAGTCAGATCATCATATTAAACATATAAAATATATAATACGTAGTAAGTTAAAATATGATAAAATGAGTACATTCGAGATTATTAATTACGCAATAGATTTAAGGGATAAATAATTCAATTGAATTTTTTATTAAAAATATGGTCAAATAATAATTTTTGAATATCCGTGCGGGCACGGGACCTAATCTAGTTAATTAAATAAGGGATGGTGGGTAAATTTATGATAGAATATGTAGAGATTCTTATGTATTTTTGGTAATCACTCTTTCTGTTATTTAAAAGAGACACCAGGAATGACACGTGTCACTTCCTGGTGAAAAATTTTCCCGCCAAAAACTCTTTCCTAAAATGACATATTTATTTTATTCTTTTTTTATTTTCTTTCCTTTTGTATACATGTTTATATATGGAAAAAAATATAGGATTGTGGAATATGCAATTATTAAAATTTTGGTAAAATTTTAGTCAAACTGTCATATATATAAATAATAGAAAATATTCTTACTCTATATTTTGGTCAAATTAGCATATTAAATATATCAAATATTTTAGTCAAATCATCATATTAAACATATAAAATATATAATACGTAGTAAGTTAAAATATGATAAAATGAGTACATTCGAGATTATTAATTACGCAATAGATTTAAGGGATAAATAATTCAATTAAATTTTTTATTAAAAAGATGGTCAAATAATAATTTTTGAATATCCGTGCGGGCACGGGACCTAATCTAGTTAATTAAATAAGGGATGGTGGGTAAATTTATGATAGAATATGTAGAGATTCTTATGTATTTTTGGTAATTACTCTTTCTGTTATTTACGTTTGACCTTTACGCGTTTATTAACCACTAATTAACGTGCATTGAGATTCATCTATTTTTTTATTTAAACAAGGAAAATTACATTTATTTATAATTTTTTCACTCTTAACAAAAATCTGATATTGGGAAAATGAGAAAAATCTGATGTCCCAATAGAAAAGTTTGAGAGATTAAATGACCCAATAAATTTAATTGGTTAAAATAATTATTCGACACAAATTTTGATAGAATATTAAAACATTTATGTGATAATATAAAAGGAAATGTAAATAACATTTTAAAACACCCAAAAAGGAAAACGTAAAGAACAAAAAGAAATGGAGGAAGTAGAAGATAAAGAAAAGGTATTTGGGTAAAAAAAATCATGTCTAAAATTATAAACATGAAGAACAAATAGGAACGCTATTTAATTATGTAAACATGAAGATAAAAAAGGAACGGAAGGATTACTTTATTCAGCTAGAGATGACTTCGAGGCGGGGCAGATGCGGAGGATTGGTCCCTCATAACCGTACATGTCTATCTTGTCCTCATCCCGCCACCCACGATAGGTACGGTACGCATCCTCATCTCAAACTCAATCTAAATCCTATCCTCGTAGGTTACCAAAAAAAAAAACTCTTCCCTTCTCCATCTCTCACATCCACACTCCCTTAAGCTCAACCCTAGGTCCCACAATTTTATTTTATTTTATTTTTGGTATGAGAGTTTTGAATTCTAAAACAACATTATTCTAGAGTGTTTGTAAACTCATTTGTCTGATTAGGGTGATTGAGTAAATAATAAAGCTATAATATGTGGGTCAATATTAAAAAAATATTGATATACTCATAATCAATTAGATAAAGAATAAGCGAGGCGGTCATGTCCAATCTAAAATTCATCATGCCACATTACCCACATTGGATAACCCGTCACCCGCGTCAAATACATTTATGTATCCCCATAACACACAAAAATCATCTCCATCCCCGCTCACGTGGGGCCAACGATAGGGGTCAACCATGTTGGAGCCGATGTAGGGGTTTAAAATTTTTCTCCATTACCGCATCATATAACTATGTTACATATGTCAAATAGTTCATTATTGCGAGGATAGTATAACACTTGTGCGATTCACGATTTATAAAATTTAATATCAATTTATGCACTAATTTAAAATAAATCTACTTACTGAATAATAGTGAAAATGTCTACATTAATAGATTAATAAGCTACAAGTATGAAAATGGACTCTGAAATTTTATTTAGCATTCCTATTTTTTTCTTTTCTAAATTTCCAACAACAAAGCAATACAATTAGAGAGTGTCACTTGTTAGCTCCACATTGATGTTGTAGTGGTTTACAGTTAAATACATAACATGATAGCGGAATAACCCCAAAGCCAAGAAGCACGTATAAAGTACAGATCAAGCATTACTTACGTTTGTAGCGTGTTTTCCCTTAGTCAACGAACCACGAACACGAACAAGAACTCCAAATGTCGTTCCTCTACTTGGTTCACCGACACGTTCAGATCCGTCTTGAGATTGATGGCTTAGACGTCATTCAAGATATTTTTGCCTTTAGGGAAGAACACACTCATGGAGGCAAAGAGAGAATTAGGGTTTCTCTTTTCTCCTAGGGTTGTGTGTACAATCTGGATTGTATGTTGGAAAAACATGTACTTAGGTTATTTTAATAACCTAGACATTAAGCAAGCCAACCGACCAAGGCCTAAGGCCATAGGCCGTCCAACAAGCCCACGAAGGGCATTAGACGCGCACACAGCTAGCTGGGCCGCTAGCTGTTGTTGCTTTCCTTGTGCTTTGTCCACGCGCGCCACACAGCAGCGAGCCCTATGGGCCAGTGCTGCATTGTCATGCGCGATGCGCCTATGGGCCTTGCGCTTGTGCGCTCCTGCTCGTGGGTTGTTTTCGTGTTGCGATTAAATTATCATTCGACAATTTATTTATTGTTTCGTACTTAACGATCCAATGCCGTACTATACGAATATTCGTTTTGCCTATCTTACGAATATACGCAATACGATATACGATTTCACGATCCAATGTTAAATCGTATAATTATGTTTTTCGAAATGATTTCCCGAAAAGCTATTAAATGAATTTCCTATTCATTTAATCCGATGATCTGTTACATGCCAATGGTGTGACCTTATAGGTTCAGTCAAGAGTAAGTTGTGAGCCTAATTAGGATTAGTACTCACTGATCGGAATCATTGCTCCAGACAGCTGTTCCTATCACTTGATCTCATTGAATTAATTGTTCATAATTAATCCCTTCTCGTACCATTCAGCAATAGCTTCTTCCTCCAACAAGTCAGAATCATACAGAAACTTCAGAACAACTACTACCTCCTTGACAACATTAGGACTTGCTTTCTTACATAAACACTCAATGGCATGCAACAAGACAGCCTGTGAACCTTCAGCATAAGCTAGCGCAGCAACAATATAATTCTTCTTCTTGTTAACCTCCTTTGCAAATCCCTTCTGTATACCATCAAATATAGCCTCAAATACAACATCAACTACCTCTTGGGGTGTTCCTGAGTATGATGATAACTGGGTTTTCAACTGGTTTGCAGTTGGAGTCTTTTTCAAGTATTTCTCAACTCCTTGACAAGAGACTCTGATTTACGAGGTGAGGATTTCTTCTTAGTAGGCTTCTCTTCAGTAGTGAGGACTACCAAACCAGCTGCCACATCACTAAGTTGCTCTTTCATCCTCATCTTAGCCGCCTCCATTGACGTGTCAGTTACCCATTGGACATCATCCTCATCATCATCTGAATGGCTCTCAGTAATCGAACGGTCCTCATCAGACGACCTATGAGTGTTCTTCTTGGTTAACTTCTTCTGCTTAGTTGTTGCTACCTTATCGGTACCATCCCTGAGACGTTCCTTCTCAGCCCTTCTCAAAGACTTCTTATCCTTAAATTTCTTAACTTCAGGTGGGTTCTTAATAATGAAGGCAGAAAGCTTATCCCTCATATCAACATCAGAAACAAACCCACAAGCAGCACATTTAAGTTGTAACATTTGAGTTTTAGTTATCAGGATTTTAGTTTCAGGGTTGCCACACCTGTAACACTGAACATATTTCTTGATAAAAGTCTCCAGAAAAGCAGCAAGTTGTGTTGTTTCATGAGCACCATTAACAACTGCAACCCCTGTCTTTTCGTCGAATTTAGATTGAGCTCCAAGTTGACAACCAAAGTACTTTGTGGTGTAGGAAGCAGGACGAGCTAAGGCTTTTGCTATATCAACCATGTTTACAATGTTGGTTTTGATTCAATTTCCTCTACCTTCAATTTTTGTTACCATCTTAGGCATTATATACCTGTAGAAGGCATCATCTCGGTTTTTATCACCAATGTTCTGCAGCGCCATTTAGACAAGTTAATTTTTCTGAGGTTTATATATTATTCTTTTTTGTGGGAGGTTGACAATATTCTTCAAGTAATTAAGTAGATTGTTGGTAAAAGGAGAAGAAATTGTTCAGACATAAAAAAAGATTCGAACTCCACTCTTCAGAGATTGCTGCTACAACGCTGCTAATCCCAGTCCTACAACAGGAAAACTAAGAGAATTAAGTCACAAAGACAATGGAAATCAATTGTTATCATCCACTAGAGCTGGCAAAAGCTTACCCAACCCACTAACCCGACCCGAACCCAACCCGTTATTAAAGGGTTGGGTCAAGATTTTTCAACCCGTTTAGTTAAATAGGTCGACCCAACCCAACCCGTTTATTAAATGGGTTGGGTCAGGTTGAAAATTTCAACCCGAAGACAACCCGCCTAACCCGTTTAATTATTGGGTCATAGGTTAACCCGCCAACCCGGCCAATCCGCCAACCCGTTTAAAATTTTAAAGAAAAATTACTGGATATCCTAAATCATTTTGGGCTTTATGGTTTGGGCTTCTCTTCTTCTCTACTCATATATAAAGAAAAACCCTAAAAATCTCTCACAAATTCACTCTCACGGTCTCCCCTCTCTCAGTCTCTCCTCTCTAACTCTCGCACTCACTCATTCTCTCACTATGACTTAAACCCACCGCGCCGCCGCTTGTTGGTTTCCACTCACCCACCACGCCCCTCGTCGGTCTCCGGCTCTCCGCTCACCGCGCCGCTCTCTCACTCACTCAGTCACTCTAATTCAAGTGAGTAATTTTCGTAATTTTTTGTATGTTGAACCATTCGTAATTTTGAGTAATAAGCATGGGTCTTGCTGTTTTCTTGTAAAATGTAGGATTACCATGCTAAATATCAAATATGGCTTTGTTTTAGTAACATTAAGAAGTTTGTGCTTTTTGTAAGTTGGATTTGTACTAGATTTGGTCTTTGTAGGAAACTTCAATATGAAATTAGTAGTTCATGGTAGTTTACCGGTTAATTTTTATATATGTGAGCTAGTGGAATGTTGATTTTATTATGTTACTGATTTATTGCCAATTTAAATTGAAGTGCAGTACATTGTTGAAGGTGGAAGATCAAGTTGATGTGCTTTGTGACTGTGGATACTCAACCCTCACCCTGCTTCACCAGGAACTCCAACAAGTTTGATGCTTAGATAGGGCTAGCGTATTATAAACTAGCATTGAACAATTACATATATGAGTTTGTATTTGAATTTTAGTTTTATGTCAAGAATTTCGGATTTGGTAATGTAGTAAGCCTTAATTTCGGATTTGGTGACTTATTAAGACTTAATGACTTGTAACAATGCATTCATTAATTGCAAATATTGCCAATTCGATTCACATTTTTTATTTAACAGATTACAGTGCATGTTGTTTACAAAGAAAAATAAATAAATGGGTCAGCGGGTTGAAATCAGGTTGACCCGTTTAATTTCAGGTTGGGTTGGGTTGAAATTTTCAACCCGTTTAACTAAACAGGTTGGGTTCAGGTCGGGGAATTTTCAACCCGTTTATAAATAGGTCGACCTGATTTCGACCCAACCCGACCCATTGCCAGCTCTATCATCCACCATTACAAATTTACAATCAATCAATCACTAAGGCTCTGTTTGGTATGGTGTAAAACGTTTTCATGCAAAATGATTTTCCCCTTTTCAATCATTTTATGTTGTTTGGTTTTGCAATGGATGGAAAACAAATTTCCATAACTCCCTCAAAGATCAAAAACTATTTCCGTTTGAAAGGGAGGGAAACCAATTTTTCAACTTTCCTCTTTTCCTCCTTACCTCCCTCTCCCTTCACCATTTCCCCCATTTTCTCTCATTTTCCTTTAAGAAACCAAAAAAAAAAAAACTAGTTTGGAATTGTGTTTTCCTTGAAAAATGTTTTCCATGAAAAAATATTTTACTCTGAAAACGCTTTATACCAAACCAAACGGAGGGCCTTAAAAAAACATAAGGACGAAGTAGACCAGAAAACATTGGAGCATATCAGATCATACCGTCATAGTAACACAATCCTTATAAATTACTAACATCACGAATCATGCATCCATCATCACCATCCCACAAACTATAGTTATTTTAATAGATTCCTTACCCTAGATTAAATAATAATATACCATTATTATGAGACCTAATAATACCTCCATAACCAAAAACTTCACCATTATAATACCAGACTTTAATTTTCTCAAGACTCCAAGAAAAAGAAAAGAGATAGAAAATAACTTCACAAGCACGAATCTACGATTTTACAATAAAATTGTTCAAAAAGTCACAAAAATAACAAAAACACACAAATTTATTAAAAAGGGACATCATGGTACAAACAAATCTATGAACAATTGCTTATACAAAGAAATAGTTCACACAAAAAAGTAAATTGAATATGATTTGCAAATCAAGTTGAGTGGAATTCTTACCAAAAGTCTAACAATCAGCAGAGAGAGAGGAGAAAGTTGAAGCCACTGGAATTGGGTTTGCTTGAGTAGAAGATTGTGGAGACATATCTAGGGTATTTATAGTTTATGTTGTAAAACCGATTTCCCTTGGGCTTTACGGAGTACTTATTTTAATCCAAACCTATTCCGGTGTATGTAATATGGAAGTTTCCTAATATGCGTAGGTTTATGTTTTACTCCGTAGGAGTTTTAGTTTTGTTAGGATTGTATAACGCCAAAGTATCACATAAGGAGTATTACGTTAATGTTAGTATACAAAAGGCTAAGCTTCTTGGTCTAATCTCTAATGGTAGAGTTGGGCATCGGCCAGACCAGTACACAGGTTGTTCGAGTTCGGTCCAGTACGATATGAACTCGTTGTAAACCTAACACTACACGAAAGGCATATTGATGGGCCATTGCATGGACATTATTTTAGAAAATTTTCATGAGCCTGAAACCAACACGACGGGTTGCCATGTACGTCGTCATGCTTATTTTTTAAGCAATTAACAAAAATCTCTTAAAGTTAATAAGGGTGGCCGCTAACGACGCAACGTACGTTGACATGCTTATTTTTTAAGGTCAACAACTTGTTCCTAATTTATTTTGGCAAATTTATTAAGATTATTATGACAAAAAGTACCAAATTGGTGTCGTTGATACATATTGTGCTTGAACAATATGATTTTAAGTCACAATTAACTTTTAAAAACATAAGTTACTATGATACAAAAAATGGTTGATGTATCCAAGAAATTTGGTGTATAATTAATTAAAGTAACTATATGAACAATAAAAGTCCCTATGCATATATGTAAAAAGGTGCTAGCGAAAATTATTGGTTTTAGGTCCACACTAATATTATTGTGGACTAGGTCCACCCAGGAATAATCCTTGTAGAAATTTAATCATCATAACTTTCTTTTACGTCAATTCCAATATAATTTCCAGACTTTCTTAAATGGCACTATGAACCCAGTAACTTTTTTTTATTATCTACTAGGCCGAAAATCAGCAAATAGTTAGATAAATATGAAAAACAAAATTGCAAAATTGATCAAAAATTGATAAAATGCCTTTAAATAAGTAATTAGATGAATATATTTGAGAATATGATTGAACTCTAAAGCAAATTTGAAGATCAAATCGACCTTGATTGATGTCCTACAATGGAGTCAAGTTGAAGATAGAGAAGAGAGAAAATAAGGAGAAACATAGTTTATAGAGAAAGATAGAAATCAACGTGAAAAAGAAAGCAAATCAGCGTGAGATGACTGAGTTTATCTTCAAAAAATTCATTACTAACCCCTTGCTTTTCAGCTGTTAGATTAGAAACGATCTAGAGGCCAAAGATTTATTCTCACATAAGTTAATGTTCTTATATAGAGGGGTGTTCTCACATGAACTTTCCTCTATATATATTTAGGAACGGGGTCAATTCGATCCGGTACGGGTTTCGAGACCACTGAAACCGGACTCGGTTATTGACGTCGAGTCAACGGTTGTCCACCATACCGGTTGTTGACGTCAGTAGCCGAGTCCGGTTTTAGTGGTCTCGAAACCCGTACCGGATCAAGTTGACCATGGTTAGGGTTATCCTCAAACCGGATACCGTGAGAAAATTTCGCATTATATTCATTTGTGAAATCAAAATTTACAAGAAAACAATTACATAAAGTTATTTACGGATCCCAAAAAAAAAAGTCAATTATAAATTGATCTTTTAAGAAACAATTTTACATAAAATTATTTACAGATACCAAAAAAAAAAGTCAATTACAAATTGATTTTTAAAGAAACAATTTTACATTAAATTATTTACGGATACTAAAAAAAAGTCAATTACAAATTGATTTTTTGAAGAAACGATTTTACATAAAAATGTTTACGGTGTACAAAATAAACGAATAAAATGATTTTTCTTTAAAAGAGTGAAAATGCCCCCTAACCTGGGATCTCTAAAGTAGCAAGGTATCCAATGATCTCTTATTGAAAACATATGTTGGAACCAACCATTCCCCACGAGGTTATATTGAACCATAAGAGAGTTCCAAGTAGCTACTTTTTCTGAATATTGTTCCATGTCCCATGCACAAGCATTCAATAAGTAAGGAAATCTTCATCTTGTTTGAGCTCGGGGCCTACTTTTTCAGGCACTTTTTTCATTATATTCCACATACAAAGTCGGTGGCGAGTGGTGACAAACACATCGTTTATGGCAATGTCCATTGCCGGATCTTGATCTGTTATCAAATATCTAGCTTCACAATTTCCCATAGCATTGAGAAAAGTCTTAAACAACCATTCAAATGATTGAGCATCTTCTTTAGAAAGTAAGCCAACCTCAAATGTGATGCAAGACTTGTGATGGTCCACTCCTGTGAAAGGCGCTAAAACCATTGAATATGTGTTCGAGTCATAACTCATAAGTGCAATTAAAAGATATCATCTCACCAAACAATGCATAATTCTTACGGCAAGTTGCATCTGCCCAAAACAAGTGAGAAACATGATTTTGTTCAACGAGGGCATAGTCAAAGTAAAATTCATTAAAAACATCATTTTTTCTTATGAAATTTTCAATCAACATCTTTGCATCATCACCTTTTATTTTCTCTTTCAAATCCCAAAGCTAGAATTTCAGGAAGTCTTTCATTGTGGCACCAACATTGTCGTAACTGCCTACATTTTCTTTGAATAGCCTAAAGGATTTTTTTGGGTCCAATGTTCATTCTTGTATTATTATTCACAAAATTCTTAATCGTCATCTTCCTTGAACTTCTTAAATATGACCTGGATGTAGGGGAGGCAAGACAATGGTTATGGCTCTCAAGAAATTTAGTAACTATGTATGCCTCGTCTTCATTATTAATATTCCAAATTATTCTAGCTGTGCAACCAACTCGCTTTGAATTTCTTCTACGGCGTCGCTTACCATTTGCATCATATTTACCTTCAGATTCTAAGACACCTTCTCTACTGCAAAGAACATACTTTTGAAAAATGATACCTTTGCTATTCTTGTATACCGAAGATGAACGAACGTCAAAACCACATATCTCAACATAGTCCTTATAAAATTGGATATCATTCTCTAAAGTTTTGAATATCATCCCTTCATGTGGCTTCTTATCTTTAGCACAATAAGGAATCCATTCCCTAGTTCTATCTTGAGTCAAATATGACCCGACTCTAGAATTTCGGATATATTGGATTGGTGTAGGTTGTTCTGTAGGCACCGTAAGTACTGTTGTACGCTCCATAGGTACTCTTGTAGGCTCCGTAGGCCCTGTTGTAGGGACTGAACTAGCACCTGCACAAACTAACAATAATCATATATGCGGGCAGAAAGTTAAAGATTAGATTTATAGTTTGCTCATCTGTACATGTAAAAAGAAAGTTTTAAACCTTGTAGGCATCAGAAACATAACAACAATTTCACGGTCACTAGAGTGTCTGATGTTAAACCATTATCGCGAGTTTAGAAGTTCATACAACAGAAAATAAAGTGAAAAGACTGAAAATAAAGAAAATCATGTTTTAATTCTTTTTCCAAACCTTATACAACAAACCACTAGCAAACATATGTATCCCTACTGTTGTATACGTCTACAAAGTCCAACAAATCTCTCTATGTAAAGTTAGAGAAAGAAGCACCACAACGACAACTGCTGTATTCTCTTTTAATGTACTTTACTCGTAATTCGGCTAGGCTTAAAGCTAAGATTAGACTAATATGTTGCTCATTTGCACATATTTGAATTGGTGTTTTAGAGATTGTAGGCTTTTGATATTTCTTCATTCCCAGGCAGATTTCTGGTTTTTGCTCATTATTTTAATTGCTCATTTACGCAAAAAAAAAAGTAAATTATATTATTTATAAAACAACATGAGCAAATTTTAAATTTCAATAATTTTTCAGTATTTTTTTGCTAAGAATGCGCTCCCTTTTTATTGCTTAAACCCACACTTCAAAAAAGCCATCAATAGGGGCTTAAACACCCACAAAACTCAACACGAGCAGATCAAAATTTATGCAATTTCAAATTCAAAATTTACGCAAGTTTCATTTTAAATTACTAATCAATTCAATTTCACTATCAATTTGTATTTGTTTCATTAATTTCAATATTATCGCACAACAACAGGGGCTTTAACCCCCACAAAATCCCACATGAATAACCAAATTCACAATCAAAATTTTTGCAATTTTCATTCAAAATTTACGCAATTTTCATTCAAAAATATCAATCAAATCAATTTCACTATCAATTTGTAATTGGTTCAATAATTTCGAAAGCCTAATTTGAAAATTAAAGGTTATTGATTTCAACAAAAAAGAACAAAGTACCTTCCGCCATGGACGAATAGCTTATGAGTACTTTTAGCGAGAACCAGTATCAAAATAGCTTAGGAAGAAGGAAGAGAAATTCGTGTTTTCTGGGTTTCCGCCATGGAAGAACTCTTTGGAAGAAGGAAGAGAAAGTCGGGGTTTTGGGGGGTTTTTGTCGCGAATTGTTTCGTTGAATTTGGTTATGTTTTTCCATATTCACGCGTGCATCTTAGCCTTTAGATTTTGTTCAATTGAACGACCATGATGGCTTCTCATTCTTCTCATTTTAGTGATCTTCACATTGGAGGGGGCCACGGATTTTGATATTTTTTTCACAAAATATTTAACTGAATATCTCCCAAACTACTGCATAGTTATAACATTATAACATACTCGTTTAAATTTATTCATGCATCTAATATGCATATTTAAAATGCTAATATAATAATTTGACCAAAATATTGAGTGATATATTTTCCATTATTAATATAGCGATTTGACTAAAATATTACAAATTTAGAATAATTATTAATACGTAGTTTCTATTATTTCCATAATTTATAAACTAAAATTTGTTTCCATACATAAATAGTTATAAAAAAGGTGGAGAATAAAAATAAAATAAAACAAATACTCTTTTTGGGAAAGTGGTTTTTGGCGGGAAAAAATCGCACCAGGAATTGACACGTGTCATTCCTGATGTCTCTTTTAATATATATAGTAATATAGTAATAGATAGATAGATAGAATCAGGATCCGGTGAGAACCACCTCTTAAGGTGAGAACTGAGAACCAATCTCAACTGTTGATCTATTCAATCCAACAGCCCATATTCTACCCGACAAATCAAAACACATAAGGGTAAAAAGGTAATTGTCCGCGTTGAATGACCTATACTCCCAACATCAATATATTGAATCCATTCTCTCTCTTCCGCCAATTTTCTCTCTCCTTCTGCCAATCCTCTCTGAGATCGATTCTCTTCTTCAACATTTTCGATTCCCCTAATTCCTTCACCTTCTTTGCGATTATCCCTCATTCAATTCACCAGGTACTTATTCAATTATTCAATTTTGTTTCGTTTATCGCTATTTTGATTCCTTCGCAATTTTTTAAGTCAGGGTTTCACGAATCCTTTGTTTCAGCGTTATAATTTGCGATTTGATTACTAAAATTAGGGATTTTCAAATTTTAGTAATCAATTTTTTTTATAGAAAATGACGATTAGGACCTGATGATCCATAATTCTTCTAGTCACGAGGTAGTCGAGTGGATGGTTGATTTTGTGCTACTAGGTAATTAAGTGTGTGCAGGCTGCTTTAGATTTAATTAAAGAAGTAAATTAGTAGTCTCGTTTTATGAAGAATCAACCATATGATTCTTAGAGAGAGAGAAAAGGAGCAAGACAAAAGTAGAGAGAGGAAGAATCACAAAATTAACATCTATTTTTGTTAATTAATTATGTGTACAAAGAGATGTTTTATTACGTACAAAGCAAAGCTAACAAACTCTCCTGAAATACCGGGCCATCTATCCAAGGTAATAAGATTAATACAATAGATATTCCTATAAACTCATACTCCCCCCTCAAGTTGGACTTTGAAGACACGGCCAAGCTTGGAAGTCAAGAGATGATGTTGTTGTATGGGAAGAGCTTTGGTGAGGAGTTCAGCAGTTTGCATTGAGCTGGGAACATGCACAGTTTCGAGAAACCCCTCGTCAATTTGTTCTCTCACATAATGATAATCTCTTTTTATGTGCTTGGTTTTTTTTCATGAAAAGAAGGATTATGAGCAATGAACTTTGCTGATCTATATATTGTCACGGTTCATCAGAACCGGTTTAGGAACATTAACCTTTAGATCTTCTAATAATCCATCGACCCAAACAAGTTCACTAGCAGTGTTGGACATACTTCTGTATTCAACTTCTGCAGAGGATTTACTTACGGTCTTTTTGCTTTTTAGTCTTCCAACTTACCAGATTGTATACAAGATATATACAATAAGCACTAAGAGATCTAGCTACTGGAGAATTGACAAGTGCTCCAGTCGGCATCTGAATATGCATTCAAGGATAAAGGAGAATCTGCTGCATAAAACAAACCAATATCTGAAGTATTTTTCAGGTACTTAACAACATGAAGAGCAGCTTGGAAATGTGGTTCTCTTGGTTCACTAAGGAACTGAGAGAGATGTTGTATAGAGTATGAGAGATCAGGCCTAGTAATACCAAGATATAGAAGCTTACCCACCAGCCTTCTATGAGTGTCGGGTTGAGCTAAAGGGGTGCCAAGATCTGTGGAAAGTTTTAAACCTGTTGGGAGAGGTATAGAAGCACCTTTGACGTCCTCCAAGCCAACTGATTTAACAATATCCTTAATGTATTTCCTTTGAGATAAAAGAGTGCCAGAAGATGTTCTCATCACTTCTATTCCCATAAAGTACTTCAGAGTTCCCAAGTCTTTTATGGTAAAGGCTTGATCAAGCTTGCCTTTCACTTCATCGATTTGTTGTTGACTAGTGCCTGTTAACAACATATCATCAACATAGATCAAGACGGTAGTGCATTGGCCTTCTAATTCGCGAGTGAACAAAGAGTAATCTCCTGTAGATTGTATAAACCCATGAGAAACTTAAAGCTTGCATAACTCTTTATTCCACTGTCGGGAAGCTTGCTTCAGACCATATAGTGACCTCTTCAGTTTACAAACCTGACCGGGTTTACATTTAGTGTACCCCGCTGGAGGTTTCATGTAAAGTTCTTTGTCAATGTACCCATGGAGGAATGCGTTATTAATGTCAACTTGACATAAGGCCAACCCTTGACAGTAGCCAAGGCTATTACAATCCTCACTGTAGCAAGCTTTGCAACAGGTGAGGAAGTGTCTTTATAATCTTTTCCAGCCACCTGTTGATATCCAATAGCAACAACTATACCTTTGAGTCTGTCAAGGTTTCCATCTGCATCCAACTTGGCTTTATAAACCCACTTTGACCCTATAGCTTTCTTTCCTTTAGGAAGATCTGTGATATCCCATGTATCATTAGCCTCGAGAGCTTCAATTTCTTTAGTCATTGCTGCAACCCAACCTGAATGATTTTTAGCCTCATTATACGAGGCGGGTTCAAGATTTTTCATAATATTTGCTATGAATGATACGAAAGAGTGATCAGTTATAGATATAACTGCACTGGAAAAGTGTTTGAAAGAGGCACCGGGAAGTTTACAATCATAGTCCTTAAACTTCAGAGGTGCTTTGATGTTTCTAGATGTGTGTCTTCCAACATTTGGAATAATAGGAGGTAGAATATCAGAATGGGTACGAGTGGATTGAGTGTTGCCTAAATTAAAATTGGGAGAAGAAGAAACGAGAGGTGTACGAGAAGAGAGAATATCATTACTCAGATCAAGATTAGAAATGTGATCCTGAATACTATCATGTACTTCAAGATTAGTATTTGTGTTTAGATGTTCAAAGAGATAGGATCCAGAGGATCATTGAAATCAAGGAAAGAATTTTCATCATTTCCTGATATAATGGGAATAGAAGTGGAATTTTGAGATCTAGACAACTGAAAAGGGAAAATATTTTCTTTAAAGACAATATCTCTAGAAATAAGAATTTTGTGAGTTTCAATATAATAAACTTTGTAACCTTTTGTCCATAGGGGTAAACAATGAACACACATCTCTTCCCCCTAGAATCAAATTTATCCTTACTTCTGTCAGTGTTTGACACATAACACTGGCTTCCAAAGACTCTAAGATGGTCATAAGCTGGTTTCTTACCAATCAGAACTTCATAAGGAGACTTCCACCCGAGTACAGGAGTGGGAATTTTGTTGATAAGATATGTAGCAGTAAGAATACACTCACCCCAAAACTTTTTGGCAGATTAACATGTATCCTCAGAGCCCTAGCCACCTCGGTTAGATGCACATATTTCCTCTCAACCTTCCCTTTTTTTGAGGAACACCAACAATACTCTTCTGATGAATTATGCCCTTACTAGAATTTAATTCACTACACTCTTCCCTAATAATTTCAGTGCCATTATCAGATCTAATACATTTGACAGTTTTTCCAAACTGGTTTTCTACTAGACTAAGGAAATCTTTGATAGTTTTTAATACTTGACTCTTATTATGAAGCATAAAAGTCCACGTAGTTCTACTGTGATCATCTAAAATAGTAAGAAAATACGAGGCCCCATTCAAAGGACAAACCCTAAATGGACCCCAAAGATCAAATTGAACAAGATCAAAAGTATTTGCAGCTCTAGTCTCACTTCTAGGGAAGGGTAGTTTGTGAAATTTGGACTTGTAGCAAATATCACAACCAAAATGATCCATTCCTTTACAGTTACATACATCAATATGTTTCATTCTAGAAAGAGAAGCAGGACCTATTCTAGCATGAACAACATGAAAATTAACACATTTCTTCACTACATTCATAGTCTGGTTAATTATTAGTAGAATCAGAACCGACTATAGCAGCATTAGTTTTCCTATCGTGATCACTTATTTGAGTATGAATAGAATCAGAAGTACCTTCCATCTTCAGATAGTACAACTGACCAACTTTCTTTCCCACTTCGCGACATTCGTTAGTAATACGGTCTTGGAAAACACATTTAGTATTATTGAAAGTCACTAACAACTTGTTGTGTTCAATAAACTTCCCCACCAAAAGTATATTTTATTTAAGATACTCAATTAGCATCACATCTTTAAGAATCAAACCATTGTTCAAAACAATACTACTTAATTCTTTCACATACTTGTAAGTCCCATCAGGTAAACAAACAGGTATAAGATTAGGAAGAGTTTGTTTAGTTTTAAACAAATCAGCATTATAAGTCATATGGTCAGTGGCCCCTGTATCGATAATCCAATTATCATCACCATATGTCATATTTCAAGATATAAAGTAATTAACTAGAGTGGATACCTGCACTGCTAACAGAAGTTGCAGAATGAGCACCACTCTCACCCATGGGTTGTTTTCCCTTCATCGCCTTGAAGACTTCTTGGCGTATGGCATTCAAAATCCCGGGGTCTAATTGAAATGATGAAGAGTTACCATGTCCATCTCCATCATCAGCAAGAGGATCCTCCAAGATACCAGAACTAACATGTGCAACAACTTTAGCATTCCCATTAGGACTAGTTCTCGAATTCTTAGGATACCAGTCAGGATAACCGACTAATTTGAAGCATTTATCCTTTGTATGGCCTTTGTTCCTTCAATAGTCACAATACCTATCCATTTTCTCCTTCTTCCAGTCCTTTTTCCCACCAGGAGAAAAAGAGCTCGATTGAACGTTTGTGTACCAGACTTTTGAAACCTTTGTGCTTCCAAAGCACTCACTTCGGTAGTAAAATCAGCCATACCACTGATTTCCTTATGCTTCTCTACTTGTTGTAGAATAGAGAAAGTTCTATTAACAGATGGCATTGGATCCATAGAAAGAACATTAGTGACAGTGTTATCAAAACCACTATTGAGTCCCAACAATAGTTGCATGACCTTCTCCTCAGATTCAAAGTCAGCCAACCTATTCAAGAAATTACAGCTACAATTCTTCAAAATACCACAACTACATTCAGGAAAACTCCTTAACTCCTTCAGTTTATCCCACAAATTCTTCAATTTATTGTAATACAATAAAGTGGTCAGATTTTGTTGTCTCAAACCATCTAATTCCTTCTTAAGTTAATACACTTGTGGTCCGTTACTCCGACCAAACCTTTCTTGAATGTCAGTCCACAAGCACTCAGAAGATTCACAAGATTAAAGTTCTCTGAAATATCAGGTTTCATTGAACTCAAAATCCATCCTATCACCATATATCACAACGTATCCATCTATGGTAATTAGGATCTGTAACCTCCGGTTTCTTCACAAATCCTTCAATAAAACCTAGTTTATTCTTAGCTCCAAGAGATATTTTCACATTCTTACACCACCCTATGTAATTATCTCCATTAATAAAAATAGAGACTAAAGGTGCAATAGAGTTATCAGAAGACGCTAAGAATAGAGGATCGTTGAAACAATTACCTCCATTGGATTGCGTAATTTGCTGATGCAGTACCGATTCCTCTTCAGAAGCAGAAATTGCCATTGAAGAGCTCACACACTTTTTCAAGAATCACCAGAAAGAATTTGAAACCCCCCCCCCCCAAAAAAAAAAATCATGGAAATCGAATTAAATCAAAAAATTCGTATCCAAAACTAGAATCAAAACCAATACGATCAATCAATCAATTGTACGAAATCAAAATTGTAAAGCTCAAACCAATTTTCCACAAAATTTGGTTGAACCGAGAAATTTTGCGGAACTCGAAAATTAATCCAACCAAAAACAAAAATTAAATGTTTTTTATTTTGTTTGATTCCAACAAATCAGGAACTTAAATCAGCCATGCGAGCAAAATCGATCAACTAGCTCCGATACCATATGAAGAATCAACCATCTGATTCTTAGAGAGAGAGGGGAAATGAGTAAGACAAAAGTGGAGATAGGAAGAATCACACAATTAAAATCTATTTTTGTTAATTAATTATGTGTACAAAGAGATGCTTTATTACAAAGAAAAGCTAACAAACTCTCCTGAAATACCGGGCCAACTGTCCAAGGTAATAAGATTAATGCAATAGATATTCCTATAAACTCATACGTTTTGTTTTGATTTTTTGTTGAATTAGTGTTGTTCTATTTATAGGTTATTAAATGCGTTTCTTTTGTTTACACACTGTGATATTGTGTGCTATTTATCACAAGTCATCATTCCCGTAGTTTGGAGTTGAAGATTGAGGGATTTGATCCGAGGCAAAACACTAGTTGTTGTGTTTTTTATGTATGTTATATTCAGACAGTTGGTAACCTACTAGGTCTGTACTGGTGAACTTGGCTCTTAGTTGACTTTCGCCTTTGTTATGCTATTGCGTTGTTGGTGCTGCAATTCTGTTGGGCATTTTAAGCAGGATGTTGCTTGATGCTTAGTGGTTTTATTAGGAGTTGTTTTTGTCATTTTGGCCATTGTTGACCAAAGTTGACTTTGTTGTTTTTGTTTGATTCTTGCCGAGCTTTTTGATGTATCATATCTCGAAGTATGTAGCGGTTTCGACTGTTTTTTTTCCTGATGCACCTGCAGTTCCTCTATCGTAGATATAAATTCCTCAATTGTTGTCATTTACGTAAATGGCAGTAGTTTGTTGTGTTGGGTTTTGAAAGCTTGGTTACTTGGGGTGGGTTCTATCCTAGCAGTAGCTTACGGTAGCATGATCAATGTTTTTGGCATAATGTGTTAGTAGTTGTGGTCAGAGTCAACTTATTATCAAAGTTGACTCACTGACTTTTGTTTCTCAACGACTTTTGTTTTCTTGTTTATGTCTTGGCCAAGGGAGAAGAGAAACACAATGAATAACACTAGCCTACTAGCTCAATAGGGAGAGCATTGTGAGAATGCACAAATATATGGGTTCGATTCCCATGTAGGTTCATTTTTATACTTTTTGTATTCTTCTATTTACTCTTAGTTTGAAAACCTTTACTTTGACCTCCATAAACTTTTTGAGATTTTTTTATTTACTTTTTTTTTTTTTATGATCTTCTTGTTGTTGTAGCAGTCTTGAGCTGAGGGGGGACAACAAAAAACGTAGGATTTTTAATAAATCTATGGCAGCAGGTGGATATCAAACAGATTCTTCCCCAGGGAGAGTGAAAGAAACACTCTGATGTTGCAAATCAAGACCAAAGCACCTTTCCTACTTGCTTCGCGGGAATTGAAGTTTATTATTATTTTTTACTTTATGAAGGATTTAATTTACCTTTTAAGCGATTTAGTTTACTTTTGAGCATACAACCCAGAGCACATATTCACAACATCAAATCACTACATCTAGCCACGAGGTTTGCCACCACAGACAATTCCATTCAAGGACACCACCAGAACACAAAAACCTGATATACTATGGGTTGTTTTATTTACTTTTGAATCAGTTATATTTACTTTTACTAGTTCTTTATTTACTTATAAATTGAACTAAAGGAAAATTGTGTCAACCTATTCTAGAGCAAATAATCTTTATCTTTGTAGTAAACTAACATTTCTGTATGGCTAACCATGTCGGCCTTATTAGCTTTGCTTAATTGATTTCCCTGAAATAGTGGAGAAGCATCTAAGTAAATGTTCTGATGCCCGAAAAATTGGTGACCGGAAAAGCGCATTGCGGGTAGGAGAGGCTGCAATTGCTGCTGGAGCTGACTATTGTCCTCAGGTGAACTTCTTTTATCCTGTCAGTAGGTTACTGGAATATGATAAACAAAGTGCTTAAGTGCTTACCTCTTTTATTTACTTTTGAATCACTTCTCCTTACTTATACATGGTTTCTATCTACTTTTCGATGGAACAAAAGAAAATTTATGTAATCTATTTTAGACAAAAAGATTAAATATATCCTCACAAAGGGCATATCAAGCGAAAGTTTTGGATCACAATTAAGAAGCCAAATACATCTTTTATGGCAAAGGCGTATACAAATTAATAACCAACTTTACGAATTTACTTTTACCAAATTTTGATCTACGTTTTCAAATAGGAGAAGCAAAATACTTAATGAGTGACTCCATTTCAAACAACTTATCTCTATGAACCTATACGGCATGGAACTTTTGAGCAAAAGCAAATGAATGACTAATATCTGGAACATCCAAAATCATCCCTATAAATGCATGCAAAATCCTAGTTATGTGTTCTCATCAACCTATGTAGGAGTTGAACCTACATCCATGTGCAATGGCACATTGCTCTCTCATTTGAGCTAATAGGTTTTCTGTTAGGTTATGATACATATGACATTACATAGATCATGCGGAAACAACCATTAACCCAGGACAACATATTATTTACACATAATCATATAGCATAATTTAGATGCATACTCTTTGTTGCGTGCCCTCCCTAGCTGCGCCCGAACCGAACAAGAACAAGTCTTTAGGACTCCAAGTGTCGTCCCTCCGTAGATAGTCCACAGCACGTCCGGATCCGCCTTAAGATTGACCAACTAGAATCACCCTTAAGGTACTAGAAAATTTCGGCACTTTATGAGCAAGATGTGTGTTTTAATTTTCTCTCAAAAAACTCACTTTTGAATACTTTGAAACTTATGTATAAATTATGACCCCTAGGCCTTTATTTATAGAGTTATGGAAAAGGAATCGTAATCCTAGTAGGATACGAATTAATTGAAATTAGAATCCTACATGAATTCTATTTAATTAATTTATCCAATTAGGAATAGAAATTTAATCATACACTGACTCTTGTAGATTTAGGAATCACGCATGAGCACAAACTCACACACACACGGCAGCCACAAGGGCTGCCCATGCGCGTGCGAGCAGCAGCCCGCGCAGCACGGCCCACGCATCCGTGGCCCTTGGCGCGCGCTGGGCCTGCCTTGCGGTAGGCCTGGGCGCTGCCTTGGCTGGGCTTGTGGCGCGCATGCTTGCTGGGCGATGGCCCCGGCTTCGTGCTGGGCCTTCGTCCGGCAACCTCGTCCGATGCTAATTCGTACGATACGCTTCCGATTAAATTTCCATTTCCGGAATCTATTTCCGATTACGAACAATATTTAATATTTCCGATTCCGGAATTAATTTCCGTTTCGAACAAATATTTAATATTTCCGTTTCCGGAATTATTTTCCGATTCCGGTAATATTTCCGATTCCGACAATATTTCCGTTTCCGGCAATATTTCCGATTCTGGTAATATTTCCATTTCCAATAATATTTTCCGATACGTACCATGTTTCCGTTTCCGGCAACATCTACGACTTGGATAATATTCATATTTCCGATACGATCCATATTTCCGTTTCCGGCAATATCATCGTTTCCGGAGTATTCATTTCTTGCCTGTGACGATCTTAGCTCCCACTGAAACCAAGATCCGTCGGTTCCGAATATTCATAGATGGAGTATTTAATGCCATTAAATACTTGATCCGTTTACGTACTATTTGTGTGACCCTACGGGTTCAGTCAAGAGTAAGCTGTGGATTAATATCATTAATTCCACTTGAACTGAAGCGGCCTCTAGCTAGGCATTCAGCTCACTTGATCTCACTGAATTATTAACTTGTTAATTAATACTGAACCGCATTTATTAGACTTAACATAGAATGCATACTTGGACCAAGGGCATTATTTCCTTCAGTCTCCCACTTGTCCTTAGGGACAAGTGTGCATTTCCTAATTCCTTTGTCGCTCGATGCTTGCTCTTGAACATAAGGTAAGAGTTGTCATCCTTATTATGTCCAGAGGTGTTCCTCGGTTTCAGAGTTCAACTGATCAAATAAACAGATAATCATAGCCTATGATTCATCCGAGCACGGCCATGCATTTCACAGTTTCTAGCTCTCCGAGTGGCCTTGTACAACTTTTAAGCATCTCATCCCGATTTATGGGAGGACAATCCCAATCTTGCGATCTTGAGATTAGACTTCGTTTGATAGGTGATTACCTGAGCGTTGCCTTTATAGCCTCCTTTTACGGTGCGACGGTTGGTCAACGTCAAAGCAACCAGTTCTCAAACAAGTAATCTCAAATCACTCAGGTATTGAGGATTTAGTGTCTAATAATTTAATGAAATTTACTTATGACAGACTTTCATCTCTTACAGTAAAGTTTCATAGGTCTTGTCCGATACTAGTCTTCCCAAAGTAAGTATCTATGCAAATGATTATGACATTGCCATGTCCACATAGTTCAAGAAACAGAACTACTAGTCATCTTGCACTCTAATCGTCTAACGTTTTCTATGCGTCCAATTTTATAGAAAACTCCGATTAGGGACCATTTTCAACCTTTGACATTCAAGTTCACTTGATAGACATTTCTTAGTCACAGGACTGGTCCTGACAGTCTATCTTGAATATATTGTCAAATTGAAGGGACTCATCATTTAATACTAAACCAAGATTAAATGGAATATGAAAACACATTTCATATATGATAAATGTTCAACCCCAATGTTTTACAACCATGGGCCTCTAACCCATCTTTTAAAACAATTCATGGAATTCAAAGCTATGCTTGATTTCCAGTGCTACAACGTGAGTGTTGCTTCTCACTTGTTGCATAGGTTTAGTTATCATGCTTTGCCAATCTTAATATCCTTTTCATCGAATGTTCTTCGAGATATGATGATAAGATCTTTTCGAGTTTGTTTATTATGTGATCTAGTCTTTCTTACTTCGATGGTGGTTTTACTCATTTTGCAATGAAGAACGTCTAACCATCAAGTTAGCAGACGTTTTTCTTGCTTCAAGAGTGGTTCTACGCATTTTTTAATGAAGAACCATCAAGCCAGCAGATAGGTGATCTACCCAAGTTCAGTGAAGAACTTTAAACAACCCTGTTTTATTGCTTCTTAGGCAATAATTACTTTTACTTCAACTATATAGGTTGCTAGTGATGCTTTGTTTGGATTTACCTATCCAGGCAGTTCATAGATATGTGGAAGATTCTCCAACTATATCTTGGAACATAGAAATTATTATTTTAATTTCCCACGCAACAACTCATGGTCTCCAACCCATGTTGCCATTTTCAAAACACGATGCTCTATAGCTCGTCCTTATCAATGGTTAACTCCAAAGGGTCTTGCTTGATCCTTTGCCAGTGTTTATGCGTGTAGCATCAATATTTAGCATATCTTTATTTCCTTGAATCAAGAACTATTCCTATGTACCTTTTCAAGTACCATAAGTATTCTTGATCTCAATCTAGTTGATCTTCACTTAGATCAATAGAGATTGGTATATGTTCGTCATGCCTAAAGTCATACGATACATTTTTGGCGATCCTCATATTATATCATACATGATAAATTCTTTTGCAGAATAATTCCCAATTGAATTCTATTCATGTAACTTTAGCTTATCTAGTTTCAGTAGATACTAAATTCAGCTAAATTCTTTGACATATAATATCGGTTAAGGATCTTATTTAGATCCTTTGATGTTTAACTTAGTAAATGCTTATACATAGTTCAAACATCCTTTACTTAGATTTATTCACATGGGTCGAATATCTCCAATGGAGACTTTCGTGTTTGATTTAGTAAATGCCATTACTTAATCCAAAACAATATCATAAGATCTTTGTAAATAGATCTTAATACCCAGTATGTACTAAGTTTCGCCATGGTCCATCATTGATGAATAATTTCAAATCTAAGTCATTAGCATTTGAATGTTATTTCACAATAGAGAGATATGTGTGTAATACACATAGGACCAATTAAGTTTTAAGTACTCCCACTAAACTTCTTATATATCTATAAGAATCATGTATATTTTATGAAACTAAAATACTTATTAGCTTCACTAAAATACAGTTCTAATTCCCAATTGCTTGCTTAAATCTTAGATTTCATAAGCTAGCTTTCCTTTTCAAGCATTTATTTGGATCCACAAATCCTATGACATACCATGTACATAGTTTATTCCAACATTTGATTGAGGAATACGTTTTGTCATCCAATTGCCATATGTACCAATATGCAATCATTGCTTGAATTATAGACTTAAGCATTACGATTTTGCATGAGGTTTCAACACAATCCATGCCATGAATTTGCTTGTAACCTTTAGCAACTAATCTAGCTTTGTGTGTGAACACAATTCCATGTTTGATGGTTTTTATCCTTAAAACAAACTTGCAACCAATAGGTGTGAAACTATTCTTGCAAATCAACAAAATTTCAATTTTGTCATCAAAACATTGAGTTTTTATGGCCTCTAACCATTTAAAACATTTGAGTCTATATATGGCCTCTAACCATTTTAGGGAATCTAGGTTTCGTCATAGCTTTCTTACAAGTCATAAACTCATTAATCTACATGATAATAGTTTGACTGCAAGTTGTAGGTTTCTTCACTATCGAATAGAAGAATCTCATAGTTTCATTGACCAGAACTCTATGTTTCCTTACTATCTAATAGAAGAATCTCATAGTTCCAGTGACTTGAACTCTATGCCTACTTGGGTATAGAACATCAAACAATAGAATATCAACAGGCACTTTGAGAGTCCTTTGAATATTCTATTCTCCTTGAAGCACTTGTAAAGTCTTCTAAGAGATGTCTATTCTTTAAAAGCTACTTCTAAAGTCCTTTCAGAATAAGTTCGGATTTTCTGAAGCACTTCGAAAAGCCTCCGGAATGTCCGTTTATGTTTGTTGTTCGCTTCGAAAACTTTCGAGGTCTATTTTCTCCCACTTGTCATTTTGGAAACGAATCTCCAAAAGGACATTATTTCGAGCAAACAAACATTATGTTCTCAAAAAATTCGTGGTAGAAACAATACCCTTGTGTCTCATTTGAATAAATCACAATGAAACATATATCTATACTTGGGCCTTAGTTTGTCGAATGACAAACACTAAGCTCCCACTGAGTTTTGCAACTCTCTAGATATATTTTAGAAAAGTTATTCTGAAATTACTTTTCAATAGCTTTGGCGAATTTGGTTTAGTTTGGTGGTAGTTGAGCATTTTGTTTTAGAAATTATAGGAAAAGTCTTTATGATTCATCATTGATCGAATCAAGTGCTAATTGACTTCGATTATTCCAACTAAGATATGCCATATCTTATGGACCTAGATTGTGAAATTACAACACACAATCATTGATGATCATATTTGGTCTCAAGTAATCATCAACATGATCTAACCTAGATCTTTATGATTTCTTGCCAAGTGGATTTTATACTTCTGAATCTTTGAACTAGTCAAACAGATTCAAACTTATATCACTTTGAGTAAATAAACCTATATTCACTCAAATCCATGTGAAATAATAAAGTCATAAAACCTTTCTTTAGCTTTGAACTCTATCGTCTAGGCGTTCTAACAATAGTTCATATTCTTTGTTACTTTCAACGAGTAAGACTAGCTTGTCTTAAGTTGATCTAGAAATCAACCAACTTTCAAAAGGTTCATCAAAATAGAGCTTATGAATGTTAACTTGTTGATATGGTCTAAGCAACAATGCCAAAGATTAGTGGAACTCAAATCAAGGGTTTGATTTGAACCTAGTAAAGTTTTTATTTAAGAGTTGTTTGTTTTAATCAAGCATATTGACTCAACCTGTAATTGACCATTTCATTCAAATAAACAAACAACCATTGTTTTTGTTTTTCTTGAATGTGAGTCTTTCTGTGTTTGAAAACAGAAATTTAGGTATGTTGATTATGGAACAAAATAGCCATTTAGTTCCAGCCTTTGAAAGGACTTAAAACAAACTTAGATGACCCTACAATTAATGTAGCATTGCCATGCTTCATTTCCCACTTGTAGGTCATTAGTGTATCCTAGCTTCCATTGTTTGAGTTATTACCAAAGTAAGAACCTCAAGCGGTATATGATACCAAGGAAGTTTGATTGCTAGGTCACTTCTCTTTAAACATAAACTTATAGGTAGAAACGGAATCGTAAATTCCTTTCATTGTTCCTCGTTTTCCTATTTCTTGTACCCTTTCTTATAGTCTTAAGAATTGAATTCTTTAGTGTTGACTTTTATACTTTGTTAGACATGTCCAATGTCATCAACAAGGTTCTTTACCATTTTATGTTGAATATTCTGTTTCAACTAGATGATCTTACCAGAAGCTTCTAAAGTTCTCTAAGCATCGATCTATTCGAATGTCTAGGGACTAGACTCATTCGAGAATTAAATGGACAAAGATATTAGGTTGTTAACCATTGGTAAAGCTGAGCGTATTAAACTCAATGCTTTATGATCTCAAAACTACAGTGTATTTTGAATTCACAAGCACCAATTGGTTTGCCATTCGATTTTGATATTCGAAAACAACCATAAAAGTCGCTATAAGAAACGTACATTTTAAATTGCTCACTTTCTCTCTTTTCCGTGAATCGTTCTTGGATTCACTACCAATCGAGGAAATTTACTGTTACCTTTCTAAAAGGATCTATTGCAGTGCAAGATATTTAATTATAAACAATAATTAAAACATACATTGAAGCATGCAAAGTCTAAACATTTATCATGAATAATAACTTGAAATTAAAGCAACCATGCAAAACAAGTTATTAGCATTTTATTCGAATTATGTGTTCCGGCAGGTGTGAATAAAATGATTCCAAGATCCTAAAACCATTGAAGAATTAAGCACAGTTTGTCGACTCAATTCTAAAACATTTTAGGTAAGCAAAAGCCTTTTGCTAATAGTCTAGAAACTACTCTTGGTTGATAGGTACGTCTAAGAACTTATTAGGTAAACCTATCGAATTTGCCACGACATAAAAGGACTCCTTACTTATATCGTTGAGTTTCACCAAAACTAACATGTACTCACAATTATTTGTGTACCTTGCCCCTTTAGGACCAATAAGTAACACCTCGCTGAGCGAAAACTATTACTAGATTGATGTAAAGGATATCCAAGCAAGTGTATATTTTGGCATGGCACCTTTTAACTCAATTTTTAAGTTTGGAACTTAAGGCTCTTACTATGTTGGTTAGATTTTAAGTGAACTAAAAATCCTTAATCATGCAACATAATCAAGCTTTTGATCTCATGCATTTTAAGACATATTTAAAACAATAAATAACTTAAAACATGCATAAGATATTTGTGATCTAGTATGGCCCGACTTCATCTTGAAGCTTTGACTTCAAAGTCCGTCTTGAAAATCTCCGTGGGAGGCACCATTTTCTTCAAATAGGATAAGCTATAACTAATTACAACTATTTGATGGTACGCATACCATATTTGAATTGAAAAATAACTTTGGTACTTCAGACCAATTACATTCAAATTAATGGTACGCAGACCATATTTTCTATCCTATTTGGGCCATACTAGTCACTTCATAACCTGCAAAACAGTACATATACAATATATACCATTCACCCATTCATTATCATGAATGGCCCACATAGCTGGTTAGTAAAACACATTATGCATCACGTAAACATTTGCAGCAATTAATCAAGGGCACCAATAATCTACCAATTATTCAGTCCTTATTAATTATAATCAAGTTGTTTTAACCTTAAGGATTTGTAGACCTAATCAAGAGTTTATGACTAAAAAACGCTCCCACTTAAACCAATAAATTCATATGCTTTACCAATTTTAAACATAAAAATGTATTTCTAGTCTAACCGGAAACATACAAATTTAATTAAAATTTAAAGCTCATATAAATTTATAATTGAATCCAAAAAGTTTAATTTAATTTCAGTCGCATTTAAATTAATTCATGATTTTAATTTTAGTAAAATAATTAGAATAAATAACATTTATTATAATTATAATATTCAAAATTAAAATCCAAGAAAATAATTCAAATTATTAATTTTAAAATCAATTAAAATTACGTGAACTGAAATTTTCAAATTAAACATTCAAAACGATCTAATCGTAACGCAAACACCCTACGCGTTGCACGCCCATGGACCGTACGCACACAGCCATTGCTGGCCATGTGCGCGCAGCCCATGCGCTCGTCGCATAGCTGCTGCTTCCCTATCGCAAGCCTCCGCACACATTGTGCTCGCTGCGCGCGCCAGCGCTCATCGCACGCGAGCTATCGCTCGCAGTGCGCGCGCGCGACATCGCTCGCTGGGCGCGCGACATCGCTCGCTGGGCGCGCGAGCCATCGCTCGCTGGGCGCGCGACATCGCTCGCTGGGCGCGCGACATCGCTCGCTGCGCGCGCGAGCCATCGCTCGCTGGGGCGCGACATCGCTCGCTGGGCGGGCGACATCGCGCGTTGTGCGCGCGAGTAATGCTGGGCGCAGCGCTCGTGGCACGCGAGCTTGCGCTCGCTGCGCGCGAGGCTGCGCGCTCTTGTGCGAGGCAGCGCGCGTTGTGGCGCAGCTCGCTTGCTGCCCACACGCGACTGCCTTGGCTCGCTCTTCGCCCATGCCCATTCGTTCATAGCTCGTGGCACACGACACAAGGCAGGGCTGCTGCCTTGTGCTCGTGCACTACGCCCTTGCTCATTGCATTCGTGCCGCACGGGCGACGAGCTCCCTTACTCGTCGTCGCATGCCCGCATTATACAACACCCCTTAAGGGTAACACGAAGCGTCCATTGCTTCGTGCGTGCAAGTTATATGAACGAATCGCATAAAATTTAAAATTTATATTTAAAATTAATGACAAATTAATAAATATTATTAATTTCATAATTTTAGGGCGAAAAAATCGAAAATTTATTATCCAATTGATTTCCGATTGTTATGGATTCAAGTCTAGGTCATAAAAATTTAAAATTTATCGTAAATTTACAATTTTTATGGTGGTTTTTAATCATAGGTTTCTAATTAAATTACAATTAATTATGAAAATCAAATTAATTCTAAATTGTTCTAATTTTCAACAAATTAATCATAATTACGAATTAGATTGCATAATTAACAAGACTAGGCATTCAAACTTGTTAAACATATGCAGTAGGTCAATCAAAAATTCAAGATTTATCAACAAGAATCGCAAATATTTAATTTAACATCTTAAATTTACGAAATTTTGCATTCGAAAAACTAAAACCTTCGAAAAGTCATAGTTAGGCTTCGAATTTGAGAATTCTGGGTTCGGCAGAAAAAAACTATTTTTGTCAAAATTTTAGAATGCCTTTTACATGCGGAATTGACACAAAAATCACTCAATTCGGATGAGTAATGAAGAAACTGCCGAAAAACTGCGTACATATAATTAAATAAACGCAATTTGCAATTAATTAACAATTACGAAAATTAATCACCCCTTTTAATTCTTGCAAATTTGTAATATTTAACCATGTTCATGCAATTTAGATTATGAAAATAATAAGGGGCTCGTGATACCACTGTTAGGTTATGATACATATGACATTACATAGATCATGCGGAAACAACCATTAACCCAGGACAACATATTATTTACACATAATCATATAGCATAATTTAGATGCATACTCTTTGTTGCGTGCCCTCCCTAGCTGCGCCCGAACCGAACAAGAACAAGTCTTTAGGACTCCAAGTGTCGTCCCTCCGTAGATAGTCCACAGCACGTCCGGATCCGCCTTAAGATTGACCAACTAGAATCGCCCTTAAGGTACTAGAAAATTTCGGCACTTTATGAGCAAGATGTGTGTTTTAATTTTCTCTCAAAAAACTCACTTTTGAATACTTTGAAACTTATGTATAAATTATGACCCCTAGGCCTTTATTTATAGAGTTATGGAAAAGGAATCGTAATCCTAGTAGGATACGAATTAATTGAAATTAGAATCCTACATGAATTCTATTTAATTAATTTATCCAATTAGGAATAGAAATTTAATCATACACTGACTCTTGTAGATTTAGGAATCACGCATGAGCACAAACTCACACACACACGGCAGCCACAAGGGCTGCCCATGCGCGTGCGAGCAGCAGCCCGCGCAGCACGGCCCACGCATCCGTGGCCCTTGGCGCGCGCTGGGCCTGCCTTGCGGTAGGCCTGGGCGCTGCCTTGGCTGGGCTTGTGGCGCGCATGCTTGCTGGGCGATGGCCCCGGCTTCGTGCTGGGCCTTCGTCCGGCAACCTCGTCCGATGCTAATTCGTACGATACGCTTCCGATTAAATTTCCATTTCCGGAATCTATTTCCGATTACGAACAATATTTAATATTTCCGATTCCGGAATTAATTTCCGTTTCGAACAAATATTTAATATTTCCGTTTCCGGAATTATTTTCCGATTCCGGTAATATTTCCGATTCCGACAATATTTCCGTTTCCGGCAATATTTCCGATTCTGGTAATATTTCCATTTCCAATAATATTTTCCGATACGTACCATGTTTCCGTTTCCGGCAACATCTACGACTTGGATAATATTCATATTTCCGATACGATCCATATTTCCGTTTCCGGCAATATCATCGTTTCCGGAGTATTCATTTCTTGCCTGTGACGATCTTAGCTCCCACTGAAACCAAGATCCGTCGGTTCCGAATATTCATAGATGGAGTATTTAATGCCATTAAATACTTGATCCGTTTACGTACTATTTGTGTGACCCTACGGGTTCAGTCAAGAGTAAGCTGTGGATTAATATCATTAATTCCACTTGAACTGAAGCGGCCTCTAGCTAGGCATTCAGCTCACTTGATCTCACTGAATTATTAACTTGTTAATTAATACTGAACCGCATTTATTAGACTTAACATAGAATGCATACTTGGACCAAGGGCATTATTTCCTTCAGTTTTGGCTTCGTATTTAAGAAAAAAATTACACCAAAGTTCCATTATCATTTAGTTTACTTTTACAGAGATTTACTTTACTTTTAGAGAGATTTAGTTTACTCTTGCACAATTTAGTCACTTTATATGTTTGGTGTAATTTGGTCAAAACACCATATCAATTAAATTCAAAGATGTCAAATGTGAAATTTATGGAAAAAGCTCAAAAGAATTCATATCCAGACTTACAAATGAATTCACAACTGAGCCTAATTTATTTACTTTTACCTAGTTTTGATCTACTTTTAAAATAAGAGAAGGAATTGGCGGTATTGCATAACTGTGTTTTTGCCTTCCTATGGACTTGAAGCGATTACTTACATAAACACTATAGTATTATACATCGAGAACCAACGGACCAACACCGCTACTCTAAGCATACTGCTGCTGACTAAACTCCTAGGCCTGCAGTCATGCACCAGTCCTAACCCACAAACTTCAAGCCCAAAACAAAAATGCTAAGGCCTACTAAGCTATGCATTCACCCAACAAAAAAACCATACCCAGAAGAACAAAACTAAACTAAACAAACAAGAGCAACTACAAAACCAAAAAATATCCACTGCATACTAGTTGAACCCTCTGGCCTACTTCCTAAAATTAACTACTGGCCAAACAATAGCTCAACTGCAACTTCCTGCACATGTTACATCAGCTAACAACCAAAACTGAAGCTCTAACAGCAGGCCAGTCCCTCTAAACCAAACACAACCACTGCCAGACACAAACCAACATACAAGATTCTCCAATGCTTAGTAGAAAAACATTGCAAAGAAGTTAACATTTTCGGCTGGATTTTATCATTTGCAATTTACTTCTAAGTCTAATTGACTTACTTTAACCAAAAATCTATCAAGTTTTTAAAATTAGAGAAAAACAATTACTAACACCAAATAAGCACCAAGGTTATGGCACTGTCCATCTTACATGATTAGAGGAAGGAAATATGAATTACGACTCTAAATTAAAGGGCACTAACAGGGTTAAAAGTAATTTAAAAGTAAAGCTTATAAACAAAATCTCAATTTGCTTAAAAGTAGATAAATAACTAAAAAAAAAAGTAAATGGAACTAATTTAAAAGTAAAGCTTATAAACAAAAGCTACTGGACAGGGCAAGATACTCAACATGTGGGAGTTTCAATCAAAATTCATGGAAGCAAAATAGGAAAGTAAATCGATGATTTATTTACTCGAATCTTCAACAAAAAGATAATGGTCACTGCATTGACACATCAAAGTGAAGCAAATAAGCAGAACAATAGACAATGTAACATCTGAACAGTAACCAAATTAGAAAAATCTAAGCAGACATATCAACATACTAATAATAGAAATCAAAATCTGACACTAAAAAAACATGTAACATTAATATGAAGAGCTCACCAAACTTAACCAACTATTCAGGGCTAAAAATATTAAACCTAAAATCTAGAATCAATTATTCTCGGCAATATCATCAATTAAGGTCTAAAAACAGTAATAATGTACCATAAAAAATAAGTGATAACTTATAGCTACATAGAAGCAATTTTCTCAGCAAATAAACATAACAGCAGAAAACGTAACATAAGAAAAATTAGATCATCTCAGTTTTCAAAAGTAAAAAAAACATTATTTTAATGGTAAACTTAATATTATCAAAAGTAAACAAAAATTAGGCTACATTACCTTGTTTTGGATTTTTCTCATTTTTCGACATTTTCCCCGTTAAAATAAATAAGCAGGAAAAATCAAACACAACAAATTACATCGAAAAATTTCACAACAGAAATTTACAAAAAAAAAAAGAGTCCAAAAAAATTCAAAACAAACAACAAAAGTTCTGAAACAAAGGCAGGAGAGAGAAAATACCTCAGTAATTCATTCGCCATAGAAATCGAAGCTCCGGAAGAAAATGCAATTTTCAAGCTGCAAAATCTTCAAAACAGTAGGATTAATATGATGTGGTATAATTTGCACAAATTAGAGCAAAATTCGTAGAAAGTTGAGCAGAATTTGCAGAAATTTGTGCGAATTCGACATTAAAAAAAAGCAACAAAATCGAATGAATTATGTAAACATACCTCTAATTCTCAACAATCTTCGCGAAATTACAATGTACTTTCCGTTTTTTCAAGTGATTTTGAAGAAAATTTGGTGAGGAGAGATATGAGGGCGTTTGAATTCAAGTGAGGAGAGAGAAATTAACGTGAGTGAGTGAGGGAGTGTGTTAGTTGAAGAGAGAAGTTGTCAGCTCAATCAAGAGAGAAGTTGTTAGCTCAATCAAGAGAGAAGTTGTTAGCTCAATCAAGAGAGAGAAGTTACCGCGCATCATTAATGCATGAGATGATCTCAGTCGTCTGTTTCATCATAATCTAACGGTTGTGAGAGGTTCTCATTATAAGGTAGGTTCTCATTTTAAAGGAGGTTCTCACCAGAATCTGATCACACACACACACACACACACACACACACACACACACACACACACACACACACACACACACACACACACACACACACACACACACACATATATATATATATACATTTAAAAGTTGGAATTATGATTTTTTTGAAGAAAAAATTATAATTATTTATTTATAATTATTTATTTATAAAATGTGGAAAGTCTCTCTAATGGGTAGAAAGGGCAAGCAAGGGTCAATCCACAGGGACTAAAGGGAGCACCGATAAAATATTGACATATGATAAGATAGGCCAAGTCTTTTTGGGGTGATGATTTTTGGGTTAAAACGAACAAAAATAATAAAAAAAAACCTTGGGAAAGGGAATCCACCAATCAAATAATTCACAAACCAAGCAATCAAAATGATAAAGAAACAAAGGGGGATCAATTGAGGGGAATCGTTCATCCAAGGGTACTCTAGCTACTCTTTTAAGCTAGTTAGGTTGGCCTAATATCCAACCAAATACCTAGTTTCATGGTTAAGGCATTCAACTAAGCATATCCATATACATGATGAACATAAACAATCAAAGAAAGTCCTCTGGACTATGTAGTTCCTATTTTCATGGTCTTCCAAGTCTAATGATCGATTTGAGGCAACCCCTTAACTTCATTATTCAATCCTTCACTAAGGGTGCCTAAAAAATGCCTTTATGATGGCCAATCACGCAAGCATTCATGAAATACCAAATCTATCAACCAAATTCACCCTAAGTGAAAATCTCATGTTCAATTTATAGGTTCATAATCTCATCAATGACTTCAACCAATTCCCAAGTAAAACAACTACTCACAAATCATTCTAAATAGCAAGAACAAAGACATCACAACTAATAACATGAAATCCAACACTAATATAAGACAAACAGGTAATTAAAAGTGAAAAAATACAAATATAAGTAAATGAAACAATAAAATAAGAGATAGAGTAAGAAATTCTCATTGATATTGCAAGGAGCCTCCAAATCTTCAAGTTTCTTTCTTAGATTCTTCAAAATCCAAACATTCAACAAGTTTTTCTCACTTTCTCTCTCTAGAAAATGATAGTTTCTCTCTCTAAAAACCCTAACCTAAGCTAAAATATGCTAATACATGGCTCTCCCCTTTGAAAATGCCGTACAATGACTATTTATACCAAGCAACATAGTAATATCCGTCAAAAGAAAGTGTTTGCAAAACAGGTCGTCGCGGCCGGGACGGGGTGTCGCGGCCGCGAAGGCGAAGTTGGGCAAAGAATTCACAAACTTCCAGTAGCAAAATCTCGACCGGGGTAAAAGATGTCGCGGCTGGGGCAGTCGTCGCGGCCGGGATATATCTGTCGCGGCCGGGATGTTGCGCGCAGAGCTTTAGACACTGCAAGCTTCAAATGACCATAACTACTTCATTTCTCGGCAAAATAAGGCGTGTGACCCCTTGTTGGAAAGATCTTGGAATAATCTTTCATTTACAACTTGAATCGCATGAAAATCTTGAGTAGAAAAATAGTTATGATTGTTTCAGTTTGACTGTTATGCACAAGTCTTGCAAAATTCTTCCAAATTGCTTTATTTTGCTCCGTTGTACCCTTCCATGTTTTGTGCGTGGCACATGCAAAGTGCGAACCTACAATATTAAACACAAGGGAGCAGTACCAAATTCTAGAAAAGTGACAAAATTAACTAAAATTTACAAAAAATCTACAACTATAACATTATCCAAAACTAAGCAAATTAAGCAAGAAAATGCACGACTAGGAGGGAAAAAGGATAAAAATTGGATAAAATAAAAACTTAATAGTTGACAAAACTACCACTTATCACAAAACAATTGTTGTAGCGGCTTTTTATTATAGAGGGATTCTTCCCTCTAAAAATTTCGGTGTCACTCTCTCACATTCACTTAAAAAATACTCTTTTATCTCTCATCACATCTACTTTTCTATGATCAACAAGATCTTATTATCTAAAACTCCATACATTTTTTTTGGTGCGGTGACTAAATCGAAGACGGAGGACCAAGGGAGTATCAAATTGGGTATGGTTTGCGAGTCGGGGGCCTCGTGGCTGTGTGGAAGTTGATTAGGATTAGTTTAAGAATGTTGTTGAATTGTTGAAGTAGACAAACAGTTACAAACAAAAGTTCTTTTAGTCACTTTCTTAACCGATCCTTCTTTAGACAAGCGCATTTTTTCACAACTTGGGTGATTTAGAAGAAAGTAGAATTTGATCATGTACCATGGGTAAGTACAATGATAATTAAAAAATCAATAATTACAAATGCCGGCGCAAGAAGCATTCAGTTCAGTTCAGTTCTAAAAAACAGGGCCAAAGTAGTTTTCAAACCAACCGAACGAAGGAATAATTTTGATTTAAGCCATTTCTCGGGATATCGTTCCAAAATAGTGAAAGTTTAGAAGTTTTATACTTTTTTTTTTCGGATTTTTCATGAAATACCCCCGAATTTTTGCGTAATTCACCAAATGCCCCTCGACTTTCAGAAATACATAAAATACCCCTGTTTCAATACTTATTACACGAAATACCCCTATTTCAAAACTAAATACACCAAATATACTTAATGACGTCATCAACCCCATAATCAACCCCTTAACGTGTAATTAAAGTACCTAATCCCTAATTAACACCCCTAATTAACCCACCCACTAACAACCCACCCATTGACCCACCCATTAACCCACCAACCCACCAATTTCTTTTTCTTTTCTCTCTCCCTTCCTTCTTCCATTAACTCACTGGTCTCTTCCCCTTCCTTCTTCAATTAACCCCTCAAAATCTCCTCCTCCTGCCACCGTAACAACCACCACCACTGCTATTAAAATACCCCTCAAACATCAAACAACCCCGATTCACGAATCAAGCAACCCAGATTCCTCCACCACCTTGCCACCGTTTCATTTTTTCTCTGAATCTCTTCAATTTTCTCTTACTTCATTCCATATTTCTTCTCACTTGCGTTCCCAGGACTAGGATGCGGGACATGGAAACCCTCTTGAACCAGCCGTAGCAGCAGCCCAACAACAGCAGCAGGAAGGAATTTCTTCCGTCGATCATGTTATGGTAGATGATATATAGTTCATCACCCTCTGTTGACAACATCATTAGAGATGATTAATCATAGGAACAATAGTATACCCTCTTCTCCTCTTTACTGTTTTCGCAATTTTGAAATTTGGGTTAGCTTTGTGTTTAATTGGATTTTAATTAATGTGAATTCTGGGTAAAGCTGGGAAGTTCGTTTAGAATTTGTTGGTAGTTTGTGGGATTACGTTTTGACAGAAAATCAAATTCGAACGATTTGGTAGTTTGTGGGGTTTCTTTTTGGAAGAAAATGCAAAGGATTGAAGAAAAATGGTCGGAATCGTTCAATCGAGTGATTCACCTCTGCTGTGAGTTCGACTCGGTGAACTCAACGAAAGTTCTGATTAGCGGCGAAATTACCGGCGGCGCCATCGTTTGGAGGAGGTGATTTGGTCGTTTCTGGGCTGCGGGTTCGACGAAGACGAAGGGCAGAGTAGCAGCAAAGTAACTTACATGGAGGGAAGGGAAGAGGAAGGGGGTGAGAGAAACGAAAAAGTAATTAGGGGAAAAATGGGTTAATGGGTGGGTTAATTGGGTTAATTAGGGTTGATGACGTCATAAGGGTATTTCGTGTAATAAGTATTGAAATATGGGTATTTTATGTATTTCTGAAAGTCGAGGGGCATTTGGTGAATTACGCGAAAATTCGGGGTATTTCATGAAAAATCCGTTTTTTTTTTACAACATAAGTTTTATACTTAAACAAAACTTCTCAAGGTTTTCCATTTCTATTTTCTACAGTAATACAGGAGAGAAGGGAGCGCTGCAACACTCTCTCTAGTCTCTACTCCGCTACCTCCTTTTACAAACCCTCTGTTTTCTCCTCCATTTTTGTTTCTGCATCTCTTTCTCTCTCCAAACTCAGAAATCATGCACGCACCAGTCGTCGTTCTCAGTAAGCATTCTCTCTCTCCTCCTTCGACTTTCTCGTTGTAATTTGTTTTATGGTTCATTTTTTAATTCTGTAAACCTAAATTCACGAGCAGTTTTCCATTTCCTTTAATATTGTGTTTTAATTACTTCGCTCTTGCTAAAAATGCGAGTATTCGATGCTATTTCAAATTAGGGTTTAACCTAGGGTTTTCGTTAATTGGAGCAATGATTTTGTAAATGCGGCGGTCTAGGTCGAAGATCTGATCTCATTTTTATGAATTCATTGTAGTTTTTACCAGGATTAGTTGTATATTTTGGTTAAGTGTATGGTTTACGGGGAGGGCGGCGGTTAGTATGCGTTTTTAGTTACACTATGCACCTGTGTAATTAATTAAGTAATCGTCGATTATATGTGGTTAATTGTTGAGGTTTTGCTTGAGATAGTTAATGAAAGATCAGAACTTTGGGACTTGAGTTTTAAAATTGGTTTCAAGATCTTGTTGGCCGATTCTAATTTATACTGAAACGTAAATTCTGATTTAGTGCTTTTACGTGCGGGGTTTCCTGTCTCTGGGATTTGGAAACTCGTATCCTGTTTTATTTGATTTGATTTGATTTTTATTTCACTGAACTTTTGCAATTGAGATTTGTGAAGTCCTTGTACTTTACGGGATGGAAGTAGATTTAGGAATATATCATACACTGAACATAACTTCAGTTGGTCTTTCAATTAGAAATGTATTTGCTTATGAATATTTCAAGGCCAATAATGCGTTGTGATGCCAAACACTCTACGGTTAGATGCTTGCTCGTGAAATTAGGGTTTAGTTTCGTTTGTCTGGACAATGCTAATTGCTAAACATTGAAGGGTGTGCAAAGACAAGCTGCCCACCAAAATTATGATTTATCTATGAATCCCATTCAAGAAGTATAAAATAAAGGAAGAAATAGTTGTGACTGTTAAGTTTCAGCTCTATTGTTAAGTTTTGGGGCTTCATTATCTTCCCTTTGTTAATTTCTTTCATTTTCCTGAAACTGCAGAGGATTCTACGAAACGTGAATCTGGTAGCAAGGTCCATCATGGAAACATCCGAGCAGCAAAGGTGAGAATCAGTCCTTTCTGATGGAAGGTGATGGGTTTTAAATCTTGGAGTAGTTGGTATAATGTTACAACTGTACTATTGTTTAAGTTACTTTGCTTCTAACAAAGTTCAAGAAAAGCAAATTGTTTTTATGTTTATTGAACATAATTTTCTTGAACCTATTATTTATTCTTTGTCCCTATGGCCATCTTTTGTCTTATTGTATACGCCTATAAGTTGAGCTTTTTGAATATATCCTCAGCTGTCTGAATTTTATCACAATTTATAGATCCTAATAAATTTATATGTCAGAGTGAAATATTTGCCAAATATCATGTTAACTCATGTGATCTTTGCACTCCAAATAAAAAATGAACATATGTGATGTGTCCAGATTCTGGTACTAATCAATAATGTATCTCGTCTGTAGTCCTTGGTCAGTGACTCTGGTATACGAGTTGTCTCTTGAGTGTTCAACCTTTGTGTTATGAAAAGCACATATGAACCAATCATAAGCAATGTGTTCTTTATTCTGCTTCTTAAGATTCTTGATTGCGTTCTTTGATGGGTTAGACATTTGGTATCCCGGACTGTTTTAACTTTTTTCAATCTGTGCGCAAAGCTTTGTAGTACCCTCATGGCTTTTCAAGATATGTGGTTTCTGTATTGTGAATGGTTAAACCTGGATACCTGTTTTATATATTCCTCCTTTGCTTGGCAGGCCGTTGCTGAAGTAATTCGGACAACATTGGGTCCACGTTCAATGTTAAAGATGCTCCTTGATGCCGCTGGAGGTGATATATATTTTTAGCCTTAGTCTGGGTGGAAAAGTGGTTGTGTTATTAATCAATTAGATTGCTGTCATAGTTGCTTGATTCAAATTTTTTGTATTTTTAATATGACTATTGTTTTCTTCTAAACTAAAGTATGTTTGAATAATTGTGACAGATGTAAAGGATAGTATGAGTTACAGTTTACTCTAACAAATTAGAATTATTCTCAATAGTAATACTTCATACTCTTGGTGGAGGAATGGATAAAAGGAGGGAGGAGCATTGCTAGACTGCATTTCATTTGTATACTTGAGGTCATACTTGTCTTAATAGATTATCAAATCAGGTTATTTGTGTATTATGCTGAAAGAAAGGATGAAAAACACATGAACAATTTGTTGGTGTACTTGTGTTGTTGGCTTGTTGCACCTTTTGGGCAGGGTGGTGGTGGTGAACGGTTTGAGACCAAAGATATAAGAAAATTTTGTAGTCTATAAGTTCGTGCATGAGGGGTAACACCTTCTGCATCATCAGATGGTGATGGCCCATGTAGCTGATTCACTGCCCTTTGGCCTTTGTAACTAATTTGTTCTCTTCTTGTTATGTTGGTGATTGCAGGCATAGTTGTGACGAATGATGGAAACGCCATTCTACGTGAATTAGATCTTGCACATCCAGCTGCTAAGGCATGCACTCTGTCTCTCTCCTCCTTTCCTTCCACTCCATTAGTGAAGGGAGAAATAAAATATTATGTACCCTCCAATGGTCACATACTTAGCACTCTATTCTTTGCAGCTGTGTGAGACCATGGTTGGTTGGGGCCTAGCCGCCTAGGGCATCTTAATGTTACATAATTTACTTCTTTTCCTTGTTAATATGGTTTATTTTAATATTTGGTATTTTATGGAACTTAACAACAATTCTGCTGTCCTTTATTAATTCCCCCCCACTAATATTTGTTTTTCATCACATTAATAGTCAATGATTGAGCTTAGCCGAACTCAAGATGAAGAGGTAGGAGATGGAACGACTTCTGTTATTGTTCTTGGTAAGATCAGATCTCTCTCTCTCTCTCTCTCTCTCTCTCTCTCTCTCACTCACTCACTCACTCACTAGATTAGGTTTTGGTTCATTATTCGGGTGTGGGTTTTGGAATTAGAAGCAGTGATGTGGGCAATTTCTATTGTACAATTGGTTGAAAATGTGGAATACAACCAATCTATATTTGCCCACTGTCAAGAGCTATCTTGGAAGCAACGAGTGAGGTTGGACAGTGTGCATAGAACAACCGGTTGTAGGAGTGGTAGTATGGACATTTTCTTGACGGCAATTTGGTTGCCCTCTAATTGTACTTGTTGTAAAGCAAGTAGAAGATCGAAAGATCCGGGTTTACATGTGATGTATGTACTCAGTAGTCAGTAGCTTCTACTATGTGGTTCCCTATCAACTTCGAAGTATCTCAGCGAGATTCACTCATTTGCACCAATGTTCTCTTCTTTTTCCTTCCTTTTTTCTTTGATATTGGACACAATTTTATGATTTATCTCATTTTCCTTACTTATCCCATGGTATTGCACTTGCGAAATATATTTTAATTTGTGGTGTGAAATTTGTGCTGCAGCTGGAGAGATGCTCCACGTGGCTGAAGAATTTATTGATAAGAGTTTTCACCCTACTGTTATTTGCCGAGGTACTAATGAGCTGGCATTCATATTTTCATTTTCTGAACGATCGTTTTGTGGAGAATCGTACTTACACCTAAATTTGGATGTTCCTCAGCATATACCAAAGCTCTGGAAGATGCACTTGCAGTTATTGACAAGATCGCAATGACCATTGATGTGAAAGATCGTAGGTTTCTGTACCTTGTCCTGATTTTGTCTCATTTTATGTATATAAATGCTATTTTACTATTTCAAATGGTTTTGTTGCATTTATGTGATACGTTAAAGTTTTTTAACTTTTTCAAATGATTATGGGGCATTTTTGTCATCTAAATGTTGGAATTGATGCAGGTGCTACTATGTTGGGTCTGGTCAAGAGCTGTATCGGCACAAAGTTCACCAGTCAGTTTGGTGATCTGATTGCCGTGAGTTCTCATCCTTCCCTTCTCTCCCTTGTCCTCTTTATCATGTTCTTTTTTCTGTTTCCTGGATTGGGTAGGAAAATTATATTTGTCTTAGCTGTTGCACGTGAATTTACAACATTTGTACTAGGTGGTGTTTGTATCTCATGTTTTAATTATTGTCAAGGGTGCTGGAGCACTTCTGCTTATACCAAAGGTGCAACTATTCTGTGGACAGGGGACATCTTTTGTATGTAGAGTGTTATAATGGGGAGAGGGATAAGTTGGGAAATGTGAGGGGGAAACTACGCCCTAAGATTAAATTACAAAATTTGAGTGTTTAACTGTCAACACCTTTTCAGCTTGCTATGAGATGTACTGATGTAAACTATCAGAATAGAGAACACTGTTTGAATCTCAAAAAAAAGAAAAGAAAAAAGAGATGCACTCTCTGATGGTTTGTGTTGATTGAACTATAGTTAAGTGGATGCTCGTTCCTTATTTTAAGTGAACGATGGATTTTGGATTCTAATTGACTTTTTTTCTTTATTTAAATTAATTCATCTGAGACCTTGTAAATAAATTAAGCAACTATTGCCAGTGGAATTGCTGGCGGACATTTTTTTTGTAGAACTTTAGTAGCTTCATAGCTATTATGGGTGAATCTAGTTATCAACTTATATTAGCTTCATAGCATTTTGTTTTTTGTCGATAGAAGCCTTTCTGATTCCTTAGATGTTGCTAGGTGTTTCCATCCATGCCTCGAACATTTGAGCAACAAATTTCTAGTAAGTTCATAGTAACATGTTTGGCTTGAGTGTAGCTAGCCTCCTTAATTGTATGGCCTCCTTGGTTCCCTTGGTGGAGTGAGGATAATGTGTGCCTGTGCCATAAAGGTTTTTTGTATATGGAGTAGCTATTTTTGTTCCCAGATTGCAGTCGGTGAGGCATCATATATTCCCTGTTTAATGATAGTACCTGGCTGCCTCCTATGACAACTGTGGGGGTTTTATCAGTTTGAGAGGGTTGAAAATCATTCTCATATCTTGACTTCCATTCTTATTGGGCATTCAGTTCTCCTATATGGAGGCTTGCTTCATGTGACAGCCTCTTTGCAGTATTAATTAAGGACTAGGCTATTGTCTCATTTGATCTAATGAAAAACAAAGAGGGAGTGTAGGCCACTCTCTCACAGCTTGCCCCCTTTTCCTCACTCTCTCTTACAGTAGCTGCACACTGGGCTTTCAGCCAAGTAGCATGTCTTGAAAGTTGAAATGTATCCTCGTATTCCTAGTGAAAACAGTACTTTGTTTCAACACCATTGAACTTGCACCCTCCCTTCCCTGATGATAGTTGATCATAGTCTTGGGTTTAATATAGGGGCCACTGGCTAGCAAACCTTTCTTTCTGGCATTCTCGCTTCTCTTGCTCTTTTCCTTATGTTTCAACTTTTGTCTTCCAGTCAGGGTCTTAAACCTTTATTATTACTGTAAGAAATTCAGGATTCTGAAACTTGGGTGTAATTGGAGAAGTTACCTGATTCTTGCTTCTCCTAGAATATTTTGGATATCGTAAAATGGTATGAACTTATTTTATATTTTCATTTAGTTGGCATAGTTCGTATCATTACAGGAGTTGGACTAGGTTTAGGAGATTGTGAGGGCTATTCTTTGCTTTACGTACTCTTTTTTTTTTGGTAATTGATGTTTTAAAGTTAGTCTCTTGCAAATGGCACCATTGTGCCTTTGGGAATCATAAAATTGGTATACGTATGTTGTTACCTCTCTTGTGGATGACGTAATCATCAGAACAAGTATTTTTGCAGATGGACCGCCATTATTACTTCTTAAGTGTGGTTCTTGACATATGTTCAGTTCTGTCTCATACGAGTATTTCTTTGTTGGCATATACTAAAATTAACCATCGATTGTGGAGCATTTTGTTTTACACGGTAGGGTTTGACAGAAATACAAGGTTAAATATTGGTGTGGTATTCATGTGATAATGGAAATATTTAAAAATTGATAGTGGGGCATGTAGAATTTTATGGAGAGAAAAATCATCCTCTGAACTTTGTGCTTCTTGATGGTGTCTCCGGGAATGATTTTTTTTTTTTTTTTTTTAATAAAAAAAACGTAAAAATGGAATGTGAAAAGCAACTTTTGATATCCACATTAAAAAAGTGGAAATAATTGTGTTGATGTGCATTTTCGCTCATTTATAGTTAATAATGATTAATAAAAAGGGTTAAAGTTTGGTGCAAGAACTCAGAAAATAAATAAAAATAAGGCTGATGGTAATAACTTGTGTGTACGTCTGTATTTATGGTCATTTGACACTGTTGTTTATTGGGCTAAGAATTTATAGGTGAGTTGGGTTCTACCATTTGGCATGAACTCATATTCTCATATTGATCTCATCCACCCACCTTTCACAACTGTAATGTGTATGATTAACCACTTGTTTTGCATGTCGTTGATCAGTTTCACCAAGTACCTTTTTGTTCTTAATGTCCACCTTTAGATACTTAATGTGTTAGATTATTTATATTGTGCCTTACATGTCTTGTAGGATTTAGCAATTGAGGCCACTTCAATGGTTGGCGTGGACCTTGGACAAGGGCTACGGGAGGTGGACATTAAGAAGTACATTAAAGTTGAGAAAGTGCCTGGAGGTCAGTTAGAAGATTCCCAGGTGCTTAAAGGGGTGATGTTCAACAAGGATGTGGTTGCCCCTGGAAAAATGAGGCGGAAGATTGTCAACCCACGCATCATCCTTCTTGATAGTCCTCTTGAGTACAAGAAAGGTGAAAATCAAACAAATGCTGAAATAATGAAAGATGAAGATTGGGAAGTCTTGCTGAAAATGGAAGAAGAGTACGTTCAGAATTTGTGCGCGCAGTTGCTGATCCATAAACCAGATGTAGTGATCACTGAAAAAGGACTAAGTGACTTGGCATGCCATTATTTAAGCAAGGCTGGGGTTACGGCAATTAGGAGAGTGAGGAAGACAGATAATAACCGAATTGCCAAGGCATGTGGGGCAGTCATTGCTAATAGGCCAGAAGAACTGCAGGAATCGGATGTAGGTACTGGTGCTGGGTTGTTTGAGGTCAAGAAGATTGGTGATGAGTTCTTTGCATTTATTGTTGAATGCAAAGATCCTAAAGCATGTACTGTGTTATTAAGGGGTCCTAGCAAGGACCTCTTAAATGAGGTTGAAAGAAATCTCCAGGTAAGGATATATAAGAGTGCTTACTTTTGTACAGATCAGGGTATATTGATAACTGAAGTGTGTACCCCTTGTTACAGGACGCAATGTGTGTGGCAAGAAATATCATAAAAAATCCAAAACTTGTTCCTGGAGGAGGCGGTACAGAGCTGACTGTATCAGCAACCCTGAAGCAAAAGAGCGCATCCATCGAAGGCATAGAAAAGGTGAAACACTCTTCCTGACCCTAATCCGCTATTCCGCCCACTTCACTTAATCTAAAGAATATAACGCAATTAATTTTTTGACAAGTCCTTGACACCTAACCCGCCACACGGTTAAGAACTTCTGATTTTCACTTGTCATTATCGTGTTACTCTGGCAGCAGTTGTAATCTCTATTTTTCCTCATTGTACAACAGTGGCCGTATGAAGCAGCTGCTTTAGCCTTTGAGGCTATACCCAGGACACTGGCCCAGAACTGTGGTGTAAATGTTATTAGGACTATGACTGCCTTGCGCGGAAAGGTCAGGATTCAAGTTTTTTTTTTGAAAACTTTCTGCTAATGTTTATTTATTACGGAGTTTAAGATAATATCGACTAATTTGATCTCAAAATTGGGCAGCATGCAAATGGTGAAAATGCTTGGACAGGCATAGATGGAAACACTGGTGAAATTTCAGACATGAAAGATAAGAAGGTTTGATTGATTGTCCGTCTTTGTTTTCTGTGTATATGTGGTGTAGCTGTTCTCCCTTTGATTATCAGTAATCTTCTTAACAATATTAATGTGTCCTTTTCTTTCGCTTGTTATGGTATACAAGAACACAATACAATGCATTTTCCTATCTTGACTTTGTTTTTTCCTGCTTTATGTTTATTGTGGGTGCTTGTTACGGTGTTCTTTTTTTACCCCAGTGGACTCATTCTGAAGCATGTGTTAAATGTTTCTTGTACCATTTTATTTGTTGTTACCTGTTGGAAATGTGATCATCAACACTGATAGAGTATAGTTGGGGAGGATTTCTGATACGAATCGGAATTTAAAATATTTGGTATTTTCTTTCCTGGACATGCACACTCTTATGGCATTAGGGCATGCCTTAGCGTCAGACATTTCTCAACTTACAAAAGTTACAGCTTAATAGCAATAAAACTACAGTTCTCTGATTCACTTTTTTACAAATGTGTATATTTGTTAGATTTGGGATTCATACTCAGTAAAGGCTCAGACTTTCAAGACTGCCATAGAAGCAGCCTGCATGCTTCTAAGGATAGATGATATTGTTAGCGGCATGAAGAAGAAGCAGGCTCCTGGAGCACAGGGACCCTCTAAACCGACAGTTGAGCAGGCGGATGATGCTGACAATGAACAAATGATCCCAGAGTAAAACATTTAGGCCGAGGTGCCTAACAACTTCGTCGTTACTTCTGCCTCCAGAATCATGTCAAATGATTATGAGCCCTTTCTTTTGTTATTAAGCGCTGTAATTTTTGTATGGAATCGGTTTTCAGAATTGGTTTTTGCGAATATTTTGTGTACCTTGCAAGAGCTCACATATGGATGCCCAATATTGCTTGTATGCTTGCTTACGGGGCTAAAGTTTTGAACTAGTCAGATGTTTCTTTAGAGATGGTTTATGTGTAGGTTATCAGAAGAAAAAACAAGAAAGGGATGATTTATGTGAAGTAATGAACCTCTGTGAGTCTGTAATTTGTTTTATGTCAGCCGAAAGTTTTGTAATGACTTGACCCTTCTTGAAGCATGATAACAGGATTATTCCACCATAAAAGTCGACATGGTGTAGGTCAAACGACCTGATTAGTTCCGATTATCACACGACCTGATTTGAACTTATCTGAACTCGATTAAATGATTTCGCCTGCTTTTCGTATCTGGCTATGCAGTTTTGGTCATATGTAAGACCTGGTTATTGGGTGGGCTGGGTCAGGTTCGGTGTAGGTCAAAAACAGTTCTGGTAATAAAAGAGTTAAGCGGGTTAATAATGGTTGGAGTCAAAGCAGATTGTGGGTCAATAACGGGCTAATAGTGGGCGGGCATTAAACGAGTAAGGTAAAATGTAAAAGCAATGAAACTTGTGCGAATACAGTGGGTGGGCATTAAACGAGTAAGGTAAAAATGTAAAAACAATTAAACTTGTGCGAATACAGTAAATACGAAGTTATACATATACTCTATTATATTATGCTACTAATTAGTTTAGTTTTCAAAATTATTGTGTTATACATTTAGAATATTTAGGGGATTTTTAGGGTTGTTGGATTTCACACACTTGATTGGTAGAAAACACTTGATGTCCAACATTGTTTCGGTGGGTGGAATTAGATAAAGATATTTTTGGGGCCATTAGGAATACATTTGCGACGTACTTATAATTATAATAATTGGGTAATAAAGGTATAACTTTATTTGTGATTGCAATTTGCAATTTAGTAGCCGAGTTTAAGAATAAACTTTAGAAAATTATATCATAAAACTATAAAAGTGAATGATGTTGGTCCGGTGGAAGGTTATTTGTCACCAAGAGGAACAAGAATAAACTTTTAGACACTCAATGTCGCTTGTGTGTTATCAGGCCCTTTGTAATTGGCTCGTGTTAATTAATATTGTTTCACTTTTTCTTTGTTAATCAAGTTTTTCAGGTTTTTTAAGGAAGCCTACAATTGTTTACCACCCTGATAACTCAATTTTCTACAAGAAAACTACTAAAATAGTTTTGACAAGCTACCTGCAACGTGGATTTGTAAACATCATTCCAACAATAAACAATGAAGAGTTTGCTATCCAATAGGTTTAATTTTTTTTTTTTTTATAAAATCCAATAGGTTTTAAATAGGGTCTCTATAAATTTGTACTCCCTCTGTCCCTTAATACTCGACCTGTTTTGACCGGACATCCTTGCCAACGTACAACTTTGACCATCAATTTCTTGCACTACATATTATAAAAACTTATAAAATATTAATATTTTGAAGATATATATTAAGATAAATTCAACAATATATTATATACTAACATTTGTTTTCATATACTAGAAATAAAATAGGGTCAAAGTGAATTATGTGAATAGTGCAAAAAGTCAAAATAGGTCGAGTATTAAGGGACGAATTGAGTAGTTCATTTTCCTATATTAGCATTGTGGGGTGATGTGTTTACCAAATGTATTTTTTTTTTGGTTTGACGGGAAACGAAATCTATTTGTATTATTTTTGTGCGTCCGTTAACCATTATACCAAGTCATGGTAATGTATTTGCAAATTGCAATTATGCTTTAGGCCATAACATGAATCACAAATTATTTCCATTCCCAAAATATGGCCATGTTCTATATAAAGAAAACAAGAGTTCCCCACCTCCTTCAATTCCATGTATAAAGCAACCAATCCCCACCTCTTTCAATTTGATCCACAATTTTGTTTTGAATAAATAATTTAAAATCAACATCATATTATTTGTTTTACTTGAACTTTTGAAATTATTTGTGTATGTATTACGTACTCTTTAGATAGCTGTGATTTGATTCAATTCTATCCTTTCTCTATCTGTTTGTCAATGTCACTCTTGGTTAGACTTATTGAGGTTCGAGTTTCGGAGTCTTTAACTAATAATGAGATCAGAAAATGATAGTGTATATCTATATTATTAAAGCGGGGTGGCGATCAATGTGTGGGTTTCAAAGCTTCAATCTCATCTCTCATACACTATATTTAAGAAAATTTGAGAGATTAAAAAAAATAAAAAAATCCGAATCATCAACCTCTTTACGCGCAATTAATTGGGGACTTATTTGGAAATGAAATGAGAATGATCAAGAATACTCAACATGAAAGAATAAGAAAACATTATATATTTTACCCATTGAAATCGAATTATGCAAACTTAACACCGTTGTTAAGAGAATTTTTATAAGTACCCGTGCAATAGCACATACATAGACCAGTAATTTGCATATTACGGAGTAAACACAAATTTGTACTCCGTAACAGTTTAGTCTCCCCTTTATTAAACGGTTGTCGTTTTAACAGTTGTGCAATAATTTAGGGGAGGAAAAACACAAATCTATATTATTAAAGTAGAGTGGTGAGAAATGAGAGCCCTTCAAAATCTAAATTCTCAAAGCACAACTACTCCACGTCATCACTCTTAATTTCCTTAATTTAAGTTAAATCAAATAGGAAACTACCAAAGCATGAAATTAAATTATCAATAAGAGGAAAATACTAACAAAAAAGGAAAATATTAAAAACTTTAGTCAATTTAAATAATAATATGAATAAAAAAGGAAATTAAAATTAATGCTTTTTTATTAGCTTTTTAATTTTATAAATATCCCGTGCTAAAGCACGGGTACAGACTAGTTCTTATTAAACCAATATGTCAATATAAGAATTACTAAACCAATAAAGTAAAGGATACAGTTTAAAGTTATTATTGTTCTAAAAACGCTGATTCAAAACGCGTAACCCAAACATCTGGTGCGCTCAAAGCTCTCTTATTAACTCCCCGGCTTAATATTTGTTGATTCGAGATAGATATTTAGGGTACGTTTTCTTCACCTTATTCTTATTGCTTTCTACTCTTTTTGCCCTTTTTATTCTTTACGTTTTGTGTCATGTACGTGATTTAATAAATAATTAATGTGATTTTTTTTTCTTAAAACTTAAAATACAAACCCAAATTCTTATATGAGACTGTCCTCACCATCAACTGATGGTGAGACCAGTTCACACTTGCGAATTTAGGTATGTTACTTCTATAGTTTAGACATGTTACTTTTTTTTATAAATTTAGAGGAGGTACTTTTTTTAGTTTAGGTATGTTACTTCTATAGTTTATACATGTTACTTTTTTTATACGGAGTAGTTTTAGGGGAGATATCTTCTTAGTTTAGGTATGTTACTTCTATAGTTTAGACATGTTACTTTTTTTTTTATATGGAATAGTTTTAGGGGAGGTACATTTTTAGTTTAGGTATGTTACTTCTATAGTTTAGACATGTTACTTTTATTTATTTTTTTTATAATTTTAGAGGAGGTACTTTTTTAATTTAGGTTATGTTACTTCTATAGTTTAGATCTGTTACTTTTTTTTATATAGTTTTAGGGGAGGTAAGCTATTGGTTTCGCGCTCGTCACACCATCAAGTTGATGGTGTGACTGGTCTCACAGGAGACGTGCTGAAATACAAATTATATTTATTAATATTTTCACCTTTATTCAAAATTTGACATTGACGAAATGAGAAAAATTTAATATTCCGACAAAAAAGTGTGAGGAATTTAATGAATAAATTTTATTGGTTTAAATAATTATTTGTCACGGTCAATCTGATCAATTGATCTAACTATTTGGCCACGTATATGCTGGGGCATCATCCGGGTTTGTTGCTTAAAAATCATACTCCGTAACCGTAATTGACAATCCCGGGTCCAATTGAGGTGACGTAGGAACTGTAAAGGTCCAGCGTGGCAAAATGCTGATGAATTTCTTTTCAATATTATTAATGTGTTACGTTTAGGACAACGTGACTATTTTGCGGATTTTGGCCAACAACGACAATATTGTTTAATTCTTCTACTATTCCTCATAAAACTGTTTAAGATTCAGTGGCGGAATCAGAAATTGAAGTTTGGGGGGTCAAGGGTTCACATACGATCGAATATATTATCTTTGTCTCAAAAATAATACGAATGATAAATTTTATTACACATAATATTTCAAAGGTTGAAGTAATATTCCTTCGATTTTCTTAAGTTTTATTCAAAGCAGTAGAATATAAATTAAGGATATTCACTGATAAGATAATAGAGATAGAAATTAACAGATTTATAAAATATTATAGAGTTCCACAATATAGAGAAACACACAAAATTGTTGTAAATATTTTAAACACATTGTACATTTAAGTACTCCGTATAACATATTTGTGAATTTTAGATAAGAGGTATTGAATTTATGAACTTTTACCCAATAAATTGAACTAAGATGTACGGTAATTTTCATAAACCCTGTAATACGGTTGTATAAATAAGGTAGTAGCACGTACTATTGTAACCCCTCAAAAATAAAAAAAGTACAAGTGAAAGAAAAAATAAAAAGGATTAAAAAAAGAAAAGAGTGTGCTGTGGGCTCGAACCCGGGCGCATTATAACATCAACACACATTCAAACCAATTGAGCTACTCATAACATGTAGTCTTCAAATGCATATTTTATATTTATCTAAACCATAGGGGGGGCCATGGTGTTAGGTTATGATACATATGACAATTCATAAATCATGCGGAAAAACCATAAACCCAGGAAAACATATTATTTACACATAATCATTTAGCATAGATTAGATGCATACTCTTTGTTGCGTGCCTTCCCTAGCTGCGCCCGATCCGAACAAGAACAAGTCTTTAGGACTCCAAGTGTCGTCCCTCCGTAGATAGTCCACAGCACGTCCGGATCCGCCTTAAGATTGACCAACTAGAATCGCCCTTAAGGTACTATTATTTTCGGCACTTTATAGGCAAATGTGTGACTGAATTTTTCTCTCAAAAACTCACTTTGAATACTTTGAAACTTGTGTTATAAATTGTGAGCCCTAGCCTCATATTTATAGCGGTATGGAAAGGGAATCGAAATCCTATTCAGATACAAATTAATCAAACCTAGAATCCTACAAGAACTCTAATTTAATTAATTTATCAAATAGAATTAGGAATTTAATCATTAACCGAACTCTGCATGTTTTAGGAAACGTGCACGAACACAAACTCTTGCTCACACACGCACGGCAGCCACGATGGGCCCCATGCGTGCGCGCGAGCAGCAGCCCACTCAGCGCCCGCGCGTGCTGCGCGCTGCGCGCTGCGCGTGTTGTGCGCGCTGTGCGCGCTGCGCGCTGCGCGCAGCCTGCTGGGCCTGGCCTTGCGCTGGGCCTGGCGTTGCTGTTTGTGCGGCGCGCTTGGCTTGCTGGGCGATGGCCTGGCTTCGTGCTGGGCCTCGTCCGGCAGGCCTCGTCCGATGCTTATTCGTACGATGCGCTTCCGATTAAATTTTCCGATTCCGGAATTTATTTCCGATACGAACAATATTTAATATTTCCGATTCCGGAATTAATTTCCGTTTCGAACAAATATTTAATATTTCCGTTTCCGGAATTATTTTCCGATTCCGGTAATATTTCCGATTCTGACAATATTTCCGTTTCCGGCAATATTTCCGATTCTGGCAATATTTCCATTTCCGATAATATTTTCCGACACGTACCATGTTTCCGTTTCCGGCAACATCTACGACTTGGATAATATTTATATTTCCGATACGATCCATATTTCCGTTTCCGGCAATATCATCGTTTCCGGAGTATTCATTCCTTGCCTGTGACGATCTTAGCTCCCACTGAAACCAAGATCCGTCGGTTCCGAATATTCATAGATGGAGTATTTAATGCTATTAAATACTTGATCCGTTTACGTACTATTTGTGTGACCCTACGGGTTCAGTCAAGAGTAAGCTGTGGATTAATATCATTAATTCCACTTGAACTGAAGCGGCCTCTAGCTAGGCATTCAGCTCACTTGATCTCACTGAATTATTAACTTGTTAATTAATACTGAACCGCATTTATTAGACTTATCATAGAATGCATACTTGGACCAAGGGCATTATTTCCTTCAGTCTCCCACTTGTCCTTAGGGACAAGTGTGCATTTCCTAATTCCTTTGTCGCTCGATGCTTGCTCTTGAACATAAGGTAAGAGTTGTCATCCTTATTATGTCCAGAGGTGTTCCTCGGTTTCAGAGTTCAACTGATCAAATAAACAGATAATCATAGCCTATGATTCATCCGAGCACGGCCATGCATTTCACAGTTTCTAGCTCTCCGAGTGGCCTTGTACAACTTTTAAGCATCTCATCCCGATTTATGGGAGGACAATCCCAATCTTGCGATCTTGAGATTAGACTTCGTTTGATAGGTGATTACCTGAGCGTTGCCTTTATAGCCTCCTTTTACGGTGCGACGGTTGGTCAACGTCAAAGCAACCAGTTCTCAAACAAGTAATCTTCAAATCACTCAGGTATTGAGGATTTAGTGTCTAATAATTTAATGAAATTTACTTATGACAGACTTTCATCTCTTACAGTAAAGTTTCATAGGTCTCGTCCGATACTAGTCTTCCCAAAGTAAGTATCTATGCAAATGATTATGACATTGCCATGTCCACATAGTTCAAGAAACAGAACTACTAGTCATCTTGCATTCTAATCGTCTAACGTTTTCTATGCGTCCAATTTTATAGAAAACTCCGATTAGGGACCATTTTCAACCTTTGACATTCAAGTTCACTTGATAGACATTTCTTAGTCACAGGACTGGTCCTGACAGTCTATCTTGAATATATCGTCAAATTGAAGGGACTCATCATTTAATAAACCACAAATTAAATGGAAAAATGAATTCTTTTCATTTATTGTGAATGATTAACCGATAGTGTTTTACAAAGATTTAAACTCTAAAACTTTAAAACATTAAACAGAGACATCAAAGCCATTCTCCAATATGCTTGATTCCCATAGCTGCAGTGTGCGAGTTGTGCTTCGCCTGCGGCAGAGGTTTAGTTAATGGATCTGATATGTTGTCATCAGTTCCAATTTTGCTTATCTCGACTTCTTTTCTTTCAACGAACTCTCGTAGAAGGTGAAATCTACGAAGTACATGCTTGACTCTCTGGTGGTGTCTAGGCTCTTTTGCCTGTGCAATAGCTCCGTTATTATCACAATACAGGGCTATTGGTCCTTTAATGGAGGGGACTACACCAAGTTCTCCTATGAACTTCCTTAGCCATATAGCTTCCTTTGCTGCTTCATGTGCAGCAATGTACTCCGCTTCAGTTGTAGAATCCGCAATGGTGCTTTGCTTAGCACTTTTCCAGCTTACTGCTCCTCCGTTGAGGCAGAAGACAAACCCAGACTGTGATCTGAAATCATCTTTGTCGGTTTGGAAACTTGCGTCCGTATAGCCTTTAACAATTAATTCATCATCTCCACCATAGACCAGGAAGTCATCTTTGTGCCTTTTCAGGTACTTCAGAATGTTCTTGGCAGCAGTCCAATGCGCCTCTCCTGGGTCTGACTGGTATCTGCTCGTAGCACTGAGTGCGTACGCAACATCCGGGCGTGTACATATCATAGCATACATTATTGAACCAATCAATGATGCATATGGAATCCCATTCATTCGTCTACGCTCATCAAGTGTTTTTGGGCACTAAGTCTTGCTTAGAGTCATTCCATGAGACATGGGTAGGTAGCCTCGCTTGGAGTCCGCCATCTTGAACCTATCAAGCACCTTATTGATATAAGTGCTTTGACTAAGTCCAATCATCTTTTTAGATCTATCTCTGTAAATCTTGATGCCCAATATGTACTGTGCTTCTCCTAGATCCTTCATCGAAAAACATTTCCCAAGCCAAATCTTGACAGAGTTCAACATAGGAATGTCATTTCCGATAAGCAATATGTCGTTGACATATAATACTAGGAAAGCAATTTTGCTCCCACTAACCTTCTTGTATACACAAGATTCGTCCGCGTTCTTGATGAAACCAAAGTCACTGACTGCTTCATCAAAACGTATATTCCAGCTCCTGGATGCCTGCTTCAATCCGTAGATTGACTTCTTTAGCTTGCATACCTTTTTAGCATTCTTTGGATCCTCAAAACCTTCAGGCTGTGTCATAAACACAGTTTCTGTTAAAACGCCGTTTAAGAAAGCAGTTTTGACATCCATCTGCCATATTTCGTAATCGTAATATGCAGCGATTGCTAACATTATTCGAATAGACTTTAGCATTGCAACTGGTGAAAAGGTTTCATCGTAATCCACACCGTGGACTTGCCTGTAACCTTTTGCAACCAATCTAGCTTTGAAAACTTCAAGTTTCCCATCCTTGTCCTTTTTCAGTTTGAAAACCCATTTGCTTCCAATGGCTTGGTAGCCATCTGGCAAATCGACCAAATCCCATACTTGGTTTTCAGACATGGAGTCTAATTCAGATTGCATGGCTTCTTGCCATTGCTTGGAGCTAGGGCTCGTCATAGCTTGCTTGTAAGTCGCAGGTTCATCACTTTCAAGTAATAGAACGTCATAGCTCTCGTTCGTCAAAATACCTAAGTACCTTTCCGGTTGAGATCTATATCTTTGCGATCTACGCGGGGTAACATTTCTAGATTGACCATGATTCTCACCAGATTCTTCTAAAGATCTCTGAGTTTCATCCTAAATGTCATCTTGAGCATTCTCTAGAGTTTGTTGTTCGACTCGAATTTCTTCGAGGTCTACTTTTCTCCCACTTGTCATTTTGGAAATGTGATCCTTCTCCAAAAAGACACCATCTCGAGCAACAAACACTTTGTTCTCAGATGTATTGTAGAAGTAATACCCCTTTGTTTCCTTTGGATAGCCCACAAGGATACATTTGTCAGATTTTGGATGAAGTTTGTCTGAAATTAATCGTTTGACGTATACTTCACATCCCCAAATCTTAAGAAAAGACACATTTGGAGGCTTTCCAAACCATAATTCGTATGGAGTCTTTTCGACAGCTTTAGACGGAGCTCTATTTATAGTGAGTGCAGCTGTATTTAGTGCATGTCCCCAAAATTCTAATGGAAGTTCGGCCTGACCCATCATTGACCTGACCATGTCTAGCAAGGTTCTGTTCCTCCGTTCTGACACACCGTTCCATTGTGGTGTTCCAGGAGGAGTCAATTCTGATAGAATTCCACATTCTTTCAGATGGTCATCAAATTCATAGCTCAGATATTCACCGCCTCTATCAGACCGCAGTGCCTTAATCTTCTTGCCTAATTGATTCTCTACTTCACTCTGAAATTCCTTGAATTTGTCAAAGGATTCAGACTTATGCTTCATTAGGTAGACATAACCATACCTACTGAAGTCATCAGTGAAAGTGATAAAGTAGCTGAAACCACCTCTAGCATTTGTACTCATTGGTCCACATACATCTGTATGGATTAAACCCAATAGTTCATTTGCTCTTTCTCCAACTTTAGAGAAAGGTTGCTTCGTCATTTTGCCAAGTAAACATGATTCGCATTTACCATAATCCTCTAAGTCAAATGGTTCTAGAATTCCTTCCCTTTGAAGTCTTTCTAAGCGTTTCAAGTTTATATGGCCTAATCGACAATGCCACAGATAGGTGAGATCTGAATCATCCTTTTTGGCCTTTTTGGTATTTATGTTATATACTTGTTTGTCGTGATCTAATAAATAAAGTCCATTGACTAATCTAGCAGATCCATAAAACATCTCTTTAAAATAAAACGAACAACTATTGTCTTTTATTATAAAGGAAAATCCCTTAGCATCTAAGCAAGAAACTGAAATGATGTTTTTAGTAAGACTTGGAACATGGAAACATTCTTCCAGTTCCAAAACTAGCCCGGAGGGCAACGAAAAATAGTAAGTTCCTACAGCTAATGCAGCAATCCGTGCTCCATTTCCCACTCGTAGGTCGACTTCACCCTTGCTTAACTTTCTACTTCTTCTTAGTCCCTGTGGATTGGAACATAAGTGTGAGCCACAACCTGTATCTAATACCCAAGAAGTTGAATTAGCAAGTATACAGTCTATAACGAAAATACCTGAAGATGGAACGACTGTTCCGTTCTTCTGATCTTCCTTTAGCTTTGGACATTCTCTTTTGTAATGGCCTATTCCATCACAATAAAGACAGCTTGATGTGGACTTGTCCTGCTTTGATTTAGCATTGCCCTTGGACTTTCCACCTTTCTTGAATGGTCTCTTTCTAGCCTTGAGTAAATCTTTGGCTTCACAGTCCAGTACTATTTCAGCCTTTCTGACAAGGTGAATAAATTCTGCAACTGTTTCTTCTCTTGGTTCACTTAGGTATAGTTGCTTGAAGCGACCAAACCCACTGTGTAGTGAATTGAGCAAGACAGAGACTGCCATCCTTTCGCTTATTGGTGTTCCTAGTAGACTTAGGCGATCAAAATATGAACACATAAGATCCACATGGAACCTCAGTGGGACGCCTACCCTTTGTTTAGTGCGAAGGAGCTGAACATGTGTTTCTTGGACCTCCATCCTATAACACCTGTTGGGAGAACTAACCTTTAGACCAGACATTGATTCAATCAACTCATGGACGTTCAGGTCCCTGTCCTCCGTACTTCCACGACAGATATCCCTCAGATTTTTGATGAGCGTAAAAGGTTCATAGGCTACAAACCTTCTAGCCCAATCATCAGGGATATTGTTCAGCATGAGACTCATAACCTTTTTGAGATCCGCATCCCAGGCGTAAAATCTCTCAGGGGTCATGTCTCTGGCATAGTAGCTTGGCATGGGATGTGACAGTACATACTCAAGCCCATTGAGTTTGACTATTTCAACTAGCTTAGCTTCCCATTCAAGAAAATTTGTCAGGTTCAGCTTGACCATAAGCTCAGAACCCATGATGATGTTTTGATTGTTGTTTGCCATATTAAAACTACAATTGAAAAGAATAAACAAATAAATAACCATTCACAGTTTCTCTTAATAAACTTAAATTCTAGCATACATGCATAATTCAATGTTTATTAAGCATTTTATTCAAATTATGTGTTCCGGCAGGTGTGAATAAAATGATTCCAAGATCCTAAAATCATTGAAGAACTAAGCACAGTTTGTCGACTTAATCCTAGAACATCTTAGGTAAGCAAAAGCCTTTTGCTAATAGTCTAGAAACTATTCTTGGTTGATAGGTACGTCTAAGAACTTATTAGGTAAACCTATCGAATTTGCCACGACATAAAAGGACTCCTTACTTATATCGTTGAGTTTCACCAAAACTAACATGTACTCACAATTATTTGTGTACCTTGCCCCTTTAGGACCAATAAGTAACACCTCGCTGAGCGAAAACTATTACTAGATTGATGTAAAGGATATCCAAGCAAGTGTATATTTTGGCATGGCACCTTTTAACTCAATTTTTAAGTTTGGAACTTAAGGCTCTTACTATGTTGGTTAGATTTTAAGTGAACTAAAATCCTTAATCATGCAACATAATCAAGCTTTTGATCTCATGCATTTTAAGACATATTTAAAACAATAAATAACTTAAAACATGCATAAGATATTTGTGATCTAGTATGGCCCGACTTCATCTTGAAGCTTTGACTTCAAAGTCCGTCTTGAAAATCTCCGTGGGAGGCACCATTTTCTTCAAATAGGATAAGCTATAACTAATTACAACTATTTGATGGTTCGCAGACCATATTTGAATTGAAAAATAACTTTGGTACTTTAGACCAATTACATTCAAATTAATGGTACGCAGACCATATTTTCTATCCTATTTGGGCCATACTAGTCACTTCATAACCTGCAAAACAGTACATATACAATATATACCATTCACCCATTCATTATCATGAATGGCCCACATAGCTGGTTAGTAAAACACATTATGCATCACGTAAACATTTGCAGCAATTAATCAAGGGCACCAATAATCTACCAATTATTCAGTCCTTATTAATTCTAATCAAGTTGTTTTAACCTTAAGGATTTGTAGACCTAATCAAGAGTTTATGACTAAAAAGCGCTCCCACTTAAACCAATAAATTCATATGCTTTACCAATTTTGAACATAAAAATGTATTTCTAGTCTAACCGGAAACATACAAATTTAATTAAAATTTAAAGCTCATATAAATTTATAATTGAATCCAAAAAGTTTAATTTAATTTCAGTCGTATTTAAATTAATTCATGATTTTAATTTTAGTAAAATAATTAGAATAAATAACATTTATTATAATTATAATATTCAAAATTAAAATCCAAGAAAATAATTTAAATTATTAATTTTAAAATTAATTAAAATTACGTGAACTGAAATTTTCAAATTAAACATTCAAAACGATCTAATCGTAACGCAAACACCCTACGCGTTGCACGCCCATGGGCCGCACGCACACAGCCATTGCTGGCCATGTGCGCGCAGCCCATGCGCTCGTCGCATAGCTGCTGCATCCCTATCGCAAGCCTCCGCACGCATTGGTGCTCGCTGCGCGCGCCAGCGCTCATCTCACGCGGGCTATCGCTCGCAGTGCGCGCGCGACATCGCTCGCTGGGCGCGCGAGCCATCGCTCGCTGGGCGCGCGACATCGCTCGCTGGGCGGGCGACATCGCTCGCTGTGCGCGCGAGCAATGCTAGGCGCAGCGCTCGTGGCACGCGAGCTTGCGCTCGCTGCGCGCGAGGCTGCGCGCTCTTGTGCGAGGCAGCGCGCGTTGTGGCGCAGCTCGCTTGCTGCCCACACGCGACTGCCTTGGCTCGCCCTACGCCCATGCCCATTCGTCCATTGGTCGTGGCACACGACACAAGGCAGGGCTGCTGCCTTGTGCTCGTGCACTACGCCCTTGCTCATTGCATTCGTGCCGCACGGGCGACGAGCTCCCTTGCTCGTCGTCGCATGCCCGCATTATACAACACCCCTTAAGGGTAACACGAAGCGTCCATTGCTTCGTGCGTGCAAGTTTTATGAACGAATCGCATAAAAATTTAAAATTTATATTTAAAATTAATGACAAATTAATAAATAATATTAATTTCATAATTTTAGGGCGAAAAAATCGAAAATTTATTATCCAATTGATTTCCGATTGTTATGGATTCAAGTCTAGGTCATAAAAATTTAAAATTTATCGTAAATTTACAATTTTTATGGTGGGTTTTAATCATAGGTTTCTAATTAAATTACAATTAATTATGAAAATCAAATTAATTCTAAATTATTCTAATTTTCAACAAATTAATCATAATTACAAATTAGATTGCATAATTAACAAGACTAGGCATTCAAACTTGTTAAACATATGCAGTAGGTCAATCAAAAATTCAAGATTTATCAACAAGAATCGCAAATATTTAATTTAACATCTTAAATTTACGAAATTTTGCATTCGAAAAACTAAAACCTTCGAAAAGTCATAGTTAGGCTTCGAATTTCAGAATTCTGGGTTCGGCAGAAAAATACTAATTTTGTCAAAATTTTAGAATGCCTTTTACATGCGGAATTGACACAAAAATCACTCAATTCGGATGAGTAACGAAGAAACTGCCGAAAAACTGCGTACGTATAATTAAATAAACGCAATTTGCAATTAATTAACAATTACGAAAATTAATCACCCCTTTTAATTCTTGCAAATTTGTAATATTTAACCATGTTCATGCAATTTAGATTATGAAAATAATAAGGGGCTCGTGATACCACTGTTAGGTTATGATACATATGACAATTCATAAATCATGCGGAAAAACCATAAACCCAGGAAAACATATTATTTACACATAATCATTTAGCATAGATTAGATGCATACTCTTTGTTGCGTGCCTTCCCTAGCTGCGCCCGATCCGAACAAGAACAAGTCTTTAGGACTCCAAGTGTCGTCCCTCCGTAGATAGTCCACAGCACGTCCGGATCCGCCTTAAGATTGACCAACTAGAATCGCCCTTAAGGTACTATTATTTTCGGCACTTTATAGGCAAATGTGTGACTGAATTTTTCTCTCAAAAACTCACTTTGAATACTTTGAAACTTGTGTTATAAATTGTGAGCCCTAGCCTCATATTTATAGCGGTATGGAAAGGGAATCGAAATCCTATTCAGATACAAATTAATCAAACCTAGAATCCTACAAGAACTCTAATTTAATTAATTTATCAAATAGAATTAGGAATATAATCATTAACCGAACTCTGCATGTTTTAGGAAACGTGCACGAACACAAACTCTTGCTCACACACGCACGGCAGCCACGATGGGCCCCATGCGTGCGCGCGAGCAGCAGCCCACTCAGCGCCCGCGCGTGCTGCGCGCTGCGCGTGCTGTGCGTGCTGCGCGCTGCGCGTGCTGTGCGCGCTGTGCGCGCTGCGCGCTGCGCGTGCTGTGCGCGCTGTGCGCGCTGCGCGCTGCGCGCAGCCTGCTGGGCCTGGCCTTGCGCTGGGCCTGGCGTTGCTGTTTGTGCGGCGCGCTTGGCTTGCTGGGCGATGGCCTGGCTTCGTGCTGGGCCTCGTCCGGCAGGCCTCGTCCGATGCTTATTCGTACGATGCGCTTCCGATTAAATTTTCCGATTCCGGAATTTATTTCCGATACGAACAATATTTAATATTTCCGATTCCGGAATTAATTTCCGTTTCGAACAAATATTTAATATTTCCGTTTCCGGAATTATTTTCCGATTCCGGTAATATTTCCGATTCTGACAATATTTCCGTTTCCGGCAATATTTCCGATTCTGGCAATATTTCCATTTCCGATAATATTTTCCGACACGTACCATGTTTCCGTTTCCGGCAACATCTACGACTTGGATAATATTTATATTTTCGATACGATCCATATTTCCGTTTCCGGCAATATCATCGTTTCCGGAGTATTCATTCCTTGCTTGTGACGATCTTAGCTCCCACTGAAACCAAGATCCGTCGGTTCCGAATATTCATAGATGGAGTATTTAATGCTATTAAATACTTGATCCGTTTACGTACTATTTGTGTGACCCTACGGGTTCAGTCAAGAGTAAGCTGTGGATTAATATCATTAATTCCACTTGAACTGAAGCGGCCTCTAGCTAGGCATTCAGCTCACTTGATCTCACTGAATTATTAACTTGTTAATTAATACTGAACCGCATTTATTAGACTTATCATAGAATGCATACTTCGACCAAGGGCATTATTTCCTTCACATGGCCCTGCCAGCCCCCCTTGGTTCCGCCCCTGTTAAGATCCGTCATAAAATAAAAAGGACAATTTGGTAATATTAATCCAACCTTTGGCCAGTTTTCTATTACTAATCCCACCGACGACATATTTTTTAATAATCCCACCTTTACTACCTAACGACTTTTATTAGGATTAAGTGACCGGTAATCGGTGAAAAAGTCATCGAGATGGTGATGAATTGATGATGATGACTGAATATATCGAGAGAGAGTACTGCCACGTAGGGACATATTACCGCTACAATAGGTTTATGACGTGTTGGGCCCAATAAAAGTCGTTGGATAGTAAAGGTGGGATTATTAAAAAATATGTCGTAGGTGGGCTTAACAAAAGAAAATCGGCCAAAGGTTGGATTAATATTACCAAATTTTCCAAATAAAAATATAAGAAGATAAGTTTGAAACTTCAACCCTGTATTGCATTATTAAAGCAATATGTCAAAATATTTCATATGTATATTTAATTTTAACTAGTATAACTAAATAATTTCAAAATATTTCTATGGTAGGATAATAACTCATGCATTCACTTACAATCATTTTATAACGATTAACGAACATGCATGTACGCTATATGCCTATATGCATGGATGTGCTGGATGTATCCTACTATCCGGATTTAATGCTACCACCACATGCATGTTTAGAGTATGATGTTGGATTATGTAGAGATTTGGATAAGTTGGCATTGTCTCATATATAATTATATCACTAAATAACAATCATGCAAATGTGCCTTCGATACATAATCCTTAACTTATTTATGCGTATCTCAATTTATTTTCATTGTCGCATAAATCTTTATTTTTTAAAAAAATAGGTAAGAAGAAGGACCCTAGCTATTTATTGAACCAATACTTATCACATGTTAGTAAGTTCAGTTATGCAAGTGTTATAATAGATGCAAAGAAAGATTAAATTAACGTAATTAAAGAACGCAGAGATTTAACGTGGTTCACTAACAATGTGTTAGCTACGTCCACAGGCAGAGGGGAGGAAACTTTTATTGATCTTGAGGAATACAGATTACAGAATACGGCTAGGTTATGACCTAAAGAGTTTATATATATAGTACTTTCTAGACAGATGCGGAAAAGCCCAGAAAATAGGCCCAAAACAGATAACCCGTGTCCAAAATAACAGACCGGGCAGCGAGATACCCGTGCTGGGGTGTTGCAGTAAGGGGCTTGACCGATTCAAGGCATTATCTAACAGCAAGTCTACGCTTGAGTCACTCCTAAACATTTCACAGCTGATGTAACTCGACCCAGTGATCTCTAAGTTACAAGCTGAGAGTTCCCTACAAACTCACCAACTTATTTTGTTATTGTCGCATAAGTACTTATGTGTGCTTATTTTAAGTGTAAGCATAATTTATTTTGTTTAAACTTAGACATAATTGTTTTATTTGAAACAAATCAAAATAAGTAAAGTAAAACAAACCGAGTTTAAAAGGCGTCACTTATAACCCATATATTATAGATAGATGGTAGCATAATTGATATGAAAAACTTCTAGTAATTTATTTCCTTGTAACAACTAATTAACTTGGATTATGGTAAATTTCCCATACTCTTTAACAAATATTATAGATATGTAATTTCGTACAAAGAGGCTCGGGTTTAGCCTTGGAATAATTATTTGCAGCAACAAAGTGTGTAAGGGCCTCCAGGGTTGTAGCAGTCTCCCCCGTTCGGGTAACCATTTCTCTGGCAATAATCATAGCAGCTTTGACCACCTAAATAATCGCAAAGGGTAGGGCATAATGCCCATTTGCCAAACCATCCGTTCGTAAATGAGGGCACACTTCCTTCAACTGGAAATCAAGAATTACACACCATTTAGTATATTGATCGATAAGGGTCTGTTCTATTCGATTTATTTTGACTTATTCTAAATTATATTCTTCATCTGTTCGTTTTTACTACCAATGTATTTCACGCATGTCAAAAATTTAAAAAAAAGATGATCGATATTTTGAAAATACATAGAGACGAATTTGATAAAATCCACATAACGACTATGTTTTATCTTATATATAAATCAATAACAATAGTCAAAGTAGAATGCGTGAATAGTGTAAAAAATATAAATGTTTTAAAAACAAACGGAGGAAGTATATATAAGTTAAGATAGATAATTTCAGAAAATATAATTTTTTTCAAACATTTTCACATACAAATAAATTTATTTTTTTAAAAAAAAACAGATAGAATAAGTTATGATAAAATAAGATCAGTTCCTATAAGATAAGTTCTTTTTTTGATGGACAAATGAGATGAGTTAAGGTTTTGTTCTGTTCACCTTATTTCCACTTAATTCAGGAAAAATAAGTACAGATAAGTTCAGAGTAGTTCAGATAAGATATGTTCAGGAAAAATAAGGGTTGAACAAGTACAATATATAACTAAAATAAGTTTTGATAAGTTCAAATAAGTTCACTTAAGTTCAGATAAGTTCAGATAAAATAAGTTCAGGAAAAATAAGTGGAAATCAGGTGAATAGTTAGCAACCTTAATATAATATGACTTCATACAATATAACTTGATTTTCTAAGTCAAATAATAATTGTACTTAGATTCATTACTATACTTTTTTTGTTGGTCAAAACGTACATTAAAGACCATATGCAACAAATTATGACCAACAAAAATACTTGTATTGAATATGAACTTTTACATATACTTCATACGGTCGAGTATGAGCAACAAAATAAAATTAAACAAAGCAATAAGATAAATAAATTATACAATACCATTGTTCGTGACAAGAAAAGCCAACAGAAAAATGAGCACAACTTCTTTCCTCATATTGTAAAAATGTAGACTGGATTCGATATTATTTTTCTCGATATTTGTGCTGAATATTAGTTTAATACAAGATGAAGAACATACTATAGCTATTTATACTCGTACATATTATACTTAAAAGTTAAAAATTGTATTTCATAAAACTTTCTTATTTAGCATTCATTGATTTTTCAGTTATGGTATTTAAAGATTATATACAATTCTATGCTGATTTTTTCCTGTATTTAAAGATTATATACAATTCTATGCTGATTTTTTTCCTGTATTTAAAGATTATATACATAATAATTGCATATGTTACTATAATTATTTTGATTCTATGCTGTTTTATTTTTCTAGATTAGGTTAATTTAAAAGGTATAAAATCAGATAAGGAAGTACAAAAGAGGTAACACGTCACTAATTAGTTCGGGGATTATACATTGTATTAAATTTATAAATAAAATCTCACGTGTACCTATATCTTTATTATATAAGGCAAGAAGGGAGGGATAATTCAGTAACACCACTTTTCGTGTCCACAAGCAAAAAGACGAAAATATCCCCATTCCTAACTTAAATCCCAGCCTACATAACTTGCGCATTTTAAGTTTTTATATAATTCCGCACGCATCGCGTGCATATAAGACTAGTACATCTAGAGTTAATGCAACCATTGAAATTATTTGATCAGTCATCCAATGATCCAACTAACCAAGTGTAATAACTTGTCTATGAGACTGTTGTATGACTATAAGACCATTTTTAATGTGATGCCGCGTTTGATATAACGTCAGCATAAAGTAACACGCCCTTAATATCATAATCTATATTAAAAAGAGAGTGATGGATAGTTCAGTTGGTTAGAGCTTTCATCCCGATTCCAGGTGATCCTGGGATCGATTCTCATCCTCGCCCTTGTGGCTCATTTGCACCAAAAAAATTTTAAAAAAATAATCTAGATTAAAAAAATTGTAAACTTTTTTTTTGTTATAAAAAAAACTCTAATAAATCTAGGGGAAAACAAAGGTTCAAGTAGGGATGTCAATGGGGCGGGGCGGATGCGGATGTATGTCCCTCCATCCCCATCCCCACCTAAAATTTTCATCCCCATCCCCGCCCCATCACCCATGGCGGGTACAAAATTCATCCCCATCCCCGCCCCAACGGGTATAAACTAAAATCCATCCCCGCCCCACCACCCAACTGGGTATCCATCCCCGTCTTATCCCCGCCCCATACCCACGCCAATATCCGCCTAATTTTTCTTATTAAGCAAACATTTTCCATATGTACGAAGTAATGAAAGTTAACTTTAGAAAAAAAAACCTTACGACTAAAGAGACACATATAATCGAAAAAATATCCGTCATAACAAAAAAAATCTAAACAAAAAACTTAAAATTCTCACCTAAATTCATATTATCACCTAAACATGCACATAAATACAAACTCACCCCATCGCCCATGGCGGGTATGAAGCGGGGCGAGTGGGGATGGGGCGGGGCGGGCGGGGATGGGGCGGGTTCAACACAAAATCCACACCCACCCCATCACCCATGGCGGGTACAATTTCTATACCCATCCCCGCCCCATCACCCGCCAAACCTACCTCCATCCCCGCCTACTTGGGGCGAATGCGGGGCGGGTCTCCCACGAAACCCGCCCCACTGACATCCCTAGGTTCAAGTAACTACTCCGTACATAAAATCCGATAAGCGAAAATTAGATAAAAAGTAATGCACCATTAAAATCATCTCTAATAGGGGACTCAAATAGAGAAAGATTATTGCTAAACACGAGATTTCCATTGAATTAGTTATCAAAAATGACAAAAGTCTATTATCATTTTTAGGAACTTCGGCCCTGTTCTTCTGAACTTTATTTGGCTGAACTGAACTGAATTGAACTGAACTTAATGGAGCTGAACTGAACTGAACTGAACTTAATGGAGCTGAACTGAACTGAACTGAACTTAATGGAGCTGAACTGAACTGAACTGAACTGAACTGAAATTAATGGAGCTGAACTGAATGGAGCTGAACTGAATGGAGCTGAACTGAATGGAACTGAATGAATAGTAAATAATAAATAATAAATAATAAATAATAAATAATAAAATAATAAATAATAAATAATAAATAATAAATAATAAATAATAAATAATAAATAATAAATAATAAATAATAAATAATAAATAATGAATAATGAATAATGAATAATGAATAATGAATAATGAATAATGAATAATGAATAATGAATAATGAATAATGAATAATGAATAATAAATAATAAGTAATAAGTAATAAGTAATAAGTAATAAGTAATAAGTAATAAGTAATAAGTAATAAGTAATAAGTAATAAGTAATAAGTAATAAGTAATAAGTAATAAGTAATAAATAATAAATAATAAATAATAAATAATAAATAATAAATAATAAATAATAAATAATAAATAATAAATAATAAATAATAAATAATAAATAATAAATAATAAATAATAAATAATAAATAATAAATAATAAATAATAAATAATAAATAATAAATAATAAATAATGAATAATGAATAATGAATAATGAATAATGAATAATGAATAATGAATAATGAATAATGAATAATAAATAATAAGTAATAAGTAATAAGTAATAAGTAATAAGTAATAAGTAATAAGTAATAAATAATAAATAATAAAATAATAAATAATAATAATAAATAATAATAATAAATAATAAATAATAAATAATAAATAATAAATAATAAATAATAAATAATAAATAATAAATAATAAATAATAAATAATAAATAATAAATAATAAATAATAAATAATAAATAATAAATAATAAATAATAAATAATAAATAATAAATAATAAATAATAAATAATAAATAATAAATAATAAATAATAATAATAAATAATAAATAATAAATAATAAATAATAAATAATAAATAATAAATAATAAATAATAAATAATAAATAATAAATAATAAATAATAAATAATAAATAATAAATAATAAATAATAAATAATAAATAATAAATAATAAATAATAAATAATAAATAATAAATAATAAATAATAAATAATAAATAATAAATAATAAATAATAAATAATAAATAATAAATAATAAATAATAAATAATAAATAATAAATAATAAATAATAAATAATAAATAATAAATATAATGTTAATATTTATAACAATACTCATAATAATAAATAATAACTACAATAATCATAATTATTTATTAATAACAATAATTATATATAATATTAATATAATAATAGTAATATTTAAGTAATAATAACGATAATAATTATTATATACTTATATAAGTAATAAATGTCAATTTTAATTGCAATATCAAGAATAAAAATAATTACAAAGAAAGATGAATCCGTTCTTTTGAACTGAACTGAATTGAATTGAATGAAGCTGAACTGAACTGAACTGAACTAAACTAAACTGAACTGAAATTAATGGAGCTGAACTGAACTGAACTGAACTTAATGGAACTGCAAAAAAGTCCAAAAGAACAGGGCCTTCTATGACAGATTAATAGAGGCTATGATGTTTTTTTTCTACATATACGACTCCTAATGTATTACAGTATTATGAATAGAGTATGCCTATCCATTCACGATAACATTAATTTAGGGGTTTTTTATTCGACGTCCTTAATCGCTAAAAACGCCCGCGTATTTATGGTGAAAGGACGTTTTTACCCTTTTAAAGAAAATTACCCCCCATCTCCATTCATCCTTCCCCTTCACGTTTTTAAACTTTTTTTTTGAATCGAAATTAATGTATAAACAAATAAAAATTTTAAACTACAATGTTTAAATAAATACTTCTAACAATTTTATTTTATTTTAATTATATTAATTATTTTAATTATGAAATTCAGTAATTATTCAATTCTTTTTTTTGGCAACACTTTTTAAAATTTCGAAATTAAAAACGAAATAATAAACTATTTTTTATTTTTATTACATTCGTTTTTATGTAGCACGAAAAAAAATGAATTAAAAAAAAATTAATTCATTTTTTTTAAAAAACACAAGGGCCGCCCCGAATTGGCGGCCCGGACCATGGTTGGTCCACCCGAAAATGGCGGCACGGACCATGGTTGGTCCACCCGGAATTGGTCCACTCTTGTGTTTTTTTTAAAAAATGATTTTTTTTCTCGTCAGGTAAAAACGACTGTAATAATAATAAAAAATTAGTTTATTATTTCGTTTTTTATTTCGGATATTTAAAAAAGTGTTGCCAAAAAAGAATTGAACAAATACTGAATTTCTTAATTAAAATAATTAATATAATTGAAAAAAAAAATTGTTAGAATTTCTTGTTTAAAAAATTTATTTGTTTATATATGAATTTCGATTAAAAAAAAGTTTAAAAATGTGAAGGGGAAGGGGGTAAATTTCTTTAAAAGGTTAAAATTATCCTCTCACCATAAATACGAAGGCGTTTTTAGTGATTGAGGATGTCGAATAGCGATACACTTAATTTAACCCTTCAAATACTCGGGTATCCATCACTATAGCACATAAGAATTAACAAAAGGAAACAGAAAGAGTATTCCGTTCTGAATAACTTGCATTATCTCTCCTAGTACAGTTTACAATTTACTACGTACTCCCTCTGGTTCATAATGATTCAGTTTCTATTTTCACGTTTGTCAATGCACATATTAATTAATTATACTTCGCATAATTTTTATCTTTAATTATACATTAATAAAAATTATACAATTTTGATATTATCAAAGTACTTATTAACACGAAACAAACAAGACCCCACGTACATAAAGATGTTTTTTTGTCTTACGTATTGAAAATAATGTAAAAATTCTTTTCAAAAGGGCTTGTTTGATACATGAGAATTTAATTCCCATAGGAAGTTGTAATTCAAGGGAAATTAATTCCCTAGTTAAATTCATGAAAATTTCCTCGAGTTGTTTGGTTGACAACGTTGAAATTGGAAACTCTGATGGATTTTGATTGACCAGTAGAGGGCTAGCTAAATTACTTCACATGTTTTGTAGGAATTTCAAATTTTTATGAATTCTAACTTTCTCTATTTTTTATTTTTATGTCAATCAAACTACCCCTAACATAATTTTGGGACGGGGAAATAAGAGGTAGTGGTGTTCCAGACCTCAAGTTGATACACAACTGTATATATTCTAGACTTCTAATCGTATTATTCCTGTGCAACATAGAAGCGTGTGACACTTTTCAAACGTTTCCTACCGTAATTAAAAACAAGGAGTATTTAATTATCATTTTCGTGGAAATTTAATATACTCCGTATCATTTTCATAATCATTAAGCTGATCAGGTGGTTGTGCCATATAATCGTAGGATTATTGTAAGTTTTGTTGAAAAAAAATATCTAGTTTTATTAATACTTGTACTCAATTTCGTTTGTGAAAAAATTATTAAAATTTGATATTCTAAAAATACATCCCGAGACCAATCTAACAAGATCTTACATGTAATATTTTGATGTATATAATTGTGAAAATTTACGGTCAAAGTTTTTATACTTTGGACACATTTTCCAAAGCGTAAAGGACTTTCTAAAACAGAAGTAGTATAAATTTAATAATGTAAGGAAAATATTTTTTTGTTGTTTAATTAGCATTTTACCAATTATTGATGACGATAAGATTGGTGTTGCATCTACGCATCACTAACTTCATGCTTGGGGCCTGCGTTACTGCGTACTCGCATCAATTATTTGCACACCAGTGTATAATGATTCCACGTAAAGTCGTAAAATAATACTAATAATCCTCCATCTTTGAAACAATGACGGATTTTGAGCAGTTAGTTATCTGCAGATGGAATACTATAATACTCGAAATTTTAGGAGGCCGGTAGAAAATTAAGCCATATTATGTACATAATTATACTTAAAACTAAAAGTTCACCACTGAATTTTCCGCTCGAGGGGGAAGGGGGCAGGCCCTAATTAGGCCACCCTTACAAGATCCGCCGCTGTTTGAATACACCGTCATTCATTTTATTTGTCTTAATTAATATTCTCTATATATTCTTATTTATTTGCCTCATATTCTATTTTAGTAAGTTCCTTAAAGATTGTCTCATTTCCTTATATAGTAGTAGGTCTCCACCATTTACCCCACTTGCATACGCTCATAAAAGTTAAAAAGACGATATTACTTCATTAACGTGCAAAATAGCCTTAATAAAACACACTTTGCTGACAAACGAATAGTAGCAAATTAGTAATTATTATAATTCACACCATCGGAACAAGCTTTAATACGTCAAAGATTATTTTGCATTGAACTTGAAAAAATTAAACGATCGAGCTTAAATCCATACATAAATTAAACAAGCTGATAAAGGAACTTATATGATTTGTTTTCATTGATCATTCTAACAAGTCGAATATTAATGTGTGAGAGTATCAGTAATCTATTTAATAAGGTTAAGAATTTTTATCTGCTTGTTTAGTAACTTATAAATGAGGACATATTTTATATATGCTACAATGAAAAATGTATCAACATTGGGTTCTATGGTGTAGTGGTTAGCACTCTGGACTTTGAATCCAGCGACCTGGGTTCGACTCCCGGTAGGACCTTTTTTTTGCACCAGAATGCAGAAAATATTTCCAAACATTTTTAAAAAGTGCTACAATAGCCTGAATCCAACTCAATCCGGGGTAAGATAATCCGACATATACAATGAGTCCGAATCCAACTTTAGAAAAATCTAAAATCCAGATAGAGGTGGGCTGAATACGAAGTTCGTATAATACAATCAGATCCGACTCATTGACATCCCTACCTATATGGCTATACCGCACCAGCTAGTTTCCCTTAGTAAATGTTCAATGGTCTATCTTTCAATATTTTTCACTCGCTATTTGCTTTTCATTTCTTAACATCTAACATACATACGGCTCAACCCATATTATACATTTATTTTTTATATATGTTGTAAAACTAAATTGGAACAAAGGGAGAGATCGATCATTATACAAACGTGCATTTAATACCAAGTAGTCGTACAACGTAATTGACCTTTGATGGAGTAATAAAAATATGAACCAAAGTACCAACACACAATGAAAGTGACAGCAAAAATCATGAGGCTGGTTTCTTCAATGTCCCAAAATATATTGGCACATGAACTCATGTTCATCCACAAATAATAAATAGCTGTCACCTTAATAGTATCACGTACTCTATATCATTCAGTTATTCACTATACTCTGTTTATATTCCTATAGTTTTGCACTCACATTCTTTTTTCTATTTTTTATGGTACGGCCAAATTTTCAGGTCGTCTAATCATTTACTCCTTACTCTGTAATAAAATTAATCTTTTGGACGTTTTTGAACGTTCTAGTTTTACGTCCTTTGCAAATAAAATTAGGATAGCTAGAGGCTATCACTTGTGACTAAATTTGGTAAACAAGTCGTTTGAATCGGTTTCAAATTAGAATAATTTAGTTAGGTCATTTCGGGTCACTCCTATTTTGGAGAGGGTACAAATTTGGATCGGGTTTATTCGGGTATCGGGCATAATTTGTTTTATGCATGGTCGGGTAGGGTATTTTTGGAGTAATATCGGGTCAGTTAACATCAGATTGATTTTTTTTCGAATTAGATCGTTTTTCTTTTGCTAGATTAGGTCATGATGTATTAAACTAGCTAGTATTTAGTGGCAGGTTTTTGGTTAGAATATTTGGCCCGGGTCGATTCGGTTCGGTTACTTGTATCTGGTCAATCTGGGTGTCGGGTCATATCAGGTTAAATTTATTTCAGATTTGTTTCAGTTAGGATCATTTTTGAGTTATCGTTTCGGTCCAAAATTGGGTATCGAATTGGGTTAATAAGATTGTATTAATAAAATTATGTAGTCAGATTCGGGTCAAGTTTGTCAGGTAGGGCCAAAACGTTTTAGTCACTTGAGCAAGGTTTTTAAAGTTGTCTTCTGAACGCCGGAGCCCGGTGGAAAAGGAAATGTGGAGTGAGTAAGGGTGAGTTTATCTCAAGTCTTAAGGTGAGTTTCGAGTCCGAGTCTTGGAATACTCACTACTACATTTTCGATCAAATGCAACGACACAAAAGGGGCTAATGCAACGGTACAGTAGAAGCCGTTGAAATAGGCCTGTCTACTGCAACGCCAAGTAAATTTATGTGAGAGCCTTTCCTATCCGTTGCATCAGGTAAGGCTATGACAACGGTTGCCTTAATAGTTAATACAGATGCATTAGCCCACCAAATGCCACGACTCCTTCCGTCCTTCTTACTCATTTTTTATTTACTAATATAAAAATAAAATAGAAAACTCATACTTTTTCACCTGTGCATTTTTGCCGTCATTCTTCTCGAGCTCTCCCTCCACCTCTCTCACTCTCTTAGGGCACTAGAAGAATAAGGAAGAGATTATTATCTAAATTCCGTTGATGATTTGTCTCGCTAATCTTGGATAATGTCAAATTTCTAGTCAAAGAAAAGTTGTACAGAGATTTTCATACCCTTGTCTTATTCGGAGGTCCATTGAAATTGTAGGTATGGTTATGTTGTTCTTTAACTCTTGATTAGTTATTTTTATCAATTAATGGAAAAAACCAACAAATAGGCTTTTTATTCTTTATGATTGACATTCTAGCAAATCAATTGTAGATTTCCCCCCTTTTTCTTAATCTAGGGTTTGACATTTGGTAATTCAAGTTCTTAGTATAATCTTCATTACTGAATTGAGTATTTCTGAATTGACGCTATTATAACCTAGAAATCTTTCCTGATTTCTTTGATTATATTTTTAGGGATTTCCCAATTTATATCTTATTCTTACGAAATGAGCCAAATTTAGTTACTCCTCTACTTCTCTTCAGTCTCTATTTTAGTTACATCTCTTATTTAATTGTTGCAGACATAACATATCAACCGTGATTCAAGATAATAGATTTGACCATTTTTTTGTTTTTCAACTCACTGGGAGAAAATTATGCATCCCTGATTTATTTGGGTTTTTCATACAGTTTACTTCAACAACTAGTAATTTCAGGAAGTTGTATTTTGGAGTTATATTGAATTGATCTATTCATTGTTAACTCGTACCAGAATAGTGATCTTCGTATCTTTATAGCTCTAAATTCGAGTTCTAAGGAACCTAATTGTTCCTGTATTCATTCATATTTGTGACACAAAAGATATTGGATATTTTTTTATGAAACTAAGGGCGAGATTTGGCTGTTCTTTTGTGGATTTGAGTTGTCACCTAGTTTAAATAAATAGATCAAAAGCTTAGTTTGTCCACTGTTTTGACAGTTTAAAAAGATGTGAGGCTGGAATGAAGAATAGATCGATTGTTAACATGATTTCATTAAGCTTCAAACAATAACTAGATTAAAGGCTTGAAAAGTATGAATATAACCTTTTCATGCCAGTTAATAGATGTAGTTGCAGGTGATTAAATAGAAAATAAAGAAAAGATTAGAGTTTAGAATTTATCATGGAATTTTAGAGCATTCTCCCCTTGCTTTGTCCACTGATTCTATTTAGTTAATTATACTTTTGGCTTCCATAATTGGTGTCAAGTCTAGGAAGCTCTGGATTTACTTGCTGATAGTGGAAAGATAACATTGAAAGAGTATGACAATCAGAAGATCTACATTGCAAGTCAAGACTAGTTTGAAAGTCTGTGACCTTACTCACATGACGGAAGAGAGAATGGAAACAAGAATAAATAAGTGAACAGATCAAAGGAAGCCATTTTTGAGTTTAAGGGAGGTATGTTAACCATGCACTTAATGAACCCTTGGTACTTATACATCCTTCCATATCTAATGAGTATGGCACGTTTATTGTTTATATTTGCTCCTTTTTGGTGATTAAGGGAAAATAAATTCATGGGTAGCAAGAGAAACAAGGATATTCATTGAGAGTTATTAGCTGCATAGCATTTCTTGCATGAAAAGGTCAGGTAATCTCCACATTGGATGTATAATTTCAACTTTCACAACATTTGCAGTTTGTTTCTTTAATATGTTCTGTACTTTATGTTCCTGTGGTCGAAATTGATCTATGTGTCCATCTACCTGCTAAATGGTAAATGGAAACCTAATGATTTTGTTAGGCTCTACTTGCCCATTGAAAGTTTTTATCCGTTAATGTATTTCAAATTTTCATACTTTTACTTTTATTGAATCTATTCTATCTGTTTGATTTTATGACAGGCCCAAATCAACAATGTCCAAAAACTAAAGATTATGAAAGGCGGAAACCCATTTACTCTCAACTTCATTCAAGAGGTATGTATTTTCGTTGTAGGTAGAACTTTTTGAGGAATGAAGTATGTAAATATGCTTGATATGGTGGTTTGAAAATGCTTCTTTACGTTATTTCAGTTGTAAACTTAAGACTTCCCTTACATGTTCACTCTTTACCTAGCACACGCTAGATTGGATTTTGTTCATTGATTGATTCATTTGCGTAACCAACTTACCTTCTTCAATTCTTCTGTAGGCACCATAAAATTTCCTGTAATCTCATCTAGCCTCATTTTATATTTAATAATTCTGACTAGTATGAAGGAAATATGCATGAATTAAAAACTCGCAATGCCCAACTATAAGATGTTAGTGTCAGTTGCAGGTGTAGTTGCTGGTGTCGCTTCGGCCTCAACAACCTCAATCGCGACACCAACCGAAATATCATCTGGAAAACTAAATGACCATAGCTTCTGGTAGCATTACATTGCAGGTGTAGCGGTTGGTGTTGCTTCAGCCTCAACGACCTCAATCGCGACACAAACCGAAGTATCATCTGGAAAACTAAATGAACAAAGCTGCTAGTAGCATCACATTGCATTGAGATAGTAGAGGCTGATCAAGATTAGGAACCTGTCATCTTAACAAGTGAGACAAACGACAATGGTTTTCTTTTGATTATCTCAGTTCTTGCGGTTTTTTTTGTGGCTTATGCCTTTGTGTAATGTTAAATATGTTGTTTGGGGAATACCAATTTTTCTTTGATTATTTAGATTGTTTGGCTTTGTAATTTTGCCCAAGTCGAACGATGTAATTTTATCCATCTTTTTTTATTATAATGATATTCTTTTTTAATATCTTAAGTTATATTTATATTAAAATCAAATTAAGCATCATATATTTATAACGAAATAAATATTTGTATATATAGCCGTTGCATTAGGTCTTTATTGTACCTCGTTACCCAACCGTTGTAATAGAGTGGACCGTTGCATTAGATATTTATCTAATGCAACGATTATGGTCAGAGCCGTTGCATTAGATCAAATTGCCGTTGCATTAGGTCTGATGCAACGCCTTCGGATGCAACGGTCATGAGTCGTTGCATTAGGCCTAATGCGACGGGTTTTGGGCTCTAATGCAACGGATTTGGGCGTCGCATTAGCTCCGAAATGTAGTAGTGACTGCAACAAGTTTTGAAGTGAGTTTGAAAATCCAAGGACTCTTTTTTTTCTCCAACCAAATCAAATTATACCACACCATCATACTTTATCCTATTTAATTATCTTTTTTTAGGAGTTTAGTTGAGACTGAGGTGAGTACACAACAAGAAATTGTACCATTAACGACGGGAAATCCCGTCGCTAAAGGCCAATAGTTGTGCGATTTCTTATCGCGAACCCGTCATAAAAGGGGTCTGTCATTGATGGAAAATCCCGTCATTAGCCCGTCGTAAAAGGCGTTTGCGAGGTTGTTCCCGTCTTTATTTGGTTGTTAGCCCCGTCGCAAAAGGCTTTTACGACGAGATTTTTGATCCGTCATTGTTTGATTGTCATTAATGATAAAAAATCTTGTAGTGATATGTGGATAATGTGTAAAAACGGGGAGAGTCTTGTGTAAGTCTGAACAATAAAAAAATAATGGAAAACAAATATGACAAAGTCTGAAGATTGAAGGTGAATTTAAGGGATAAACTCACTCTAATAAAAATTGTAGCTTAGCGTTTTTTCTCGCTCCAATACTTTTTTAACCGTTCGTTTTTCCTCGAGTTGGATTCCTTACTGTAAACGTAACTTTTTTTTACAATATTTTCAGTACAAAGGTCATAGGCTCATAACTCATGCTGTCATGCACGTATAACACGTTCCTTCTAAAACGTTGATGTCTTCTAGATCAGGTTAATTTGTGATGCCTTAATTACGCCGAACACTTTTAATATGTTGTTTATGTACCGAGGTTATGTACTCACGTATACAATAGGTTTCAGATTCGAATCTATTCGCCCCCATTTGCACTTTAGTTGTCCTTGTAACTCATTCACAACACACAAAAAAATGAGTCGTTCCGAGTTAATCTCAGTGATTGGAAAATTTATCCAATTAAATGGCATTTTCGTAAATAATTGATGATTGTATTACGAAAATGACATTAAATGTGGGTTAAAGTACAGTGACATGTCATCAAATGTGAGCCACATGTACGATCATTATTGTATTTCATAATACATCAACAATTATATAATATATAGTCAACAACTCACAATATACAATAAGCTTCTACTAATTAATAATCTACAACTATAAATATACAATCAATCACTTACCCATAAACAATATTGCATTTAAAAGTAATTCATCAGCAATCATAAAATATACAGTCAACGTAAATTGGTATATAATTAACACCGAGTAGTATGCAGCCATTAGCTACAACATCTAACATTATACCACCTACAGTTGTCAAGCAAAATATTTACGAAAATGACATTAAATTGGAATTTTTTTCCAACCACTGAGATTAGCTCGAAATTTCTCAAAAAAACATAGTATATTCTATTCACGTAGTGTAACTAGCTTCTATTAACATCAATTCCTAAATTCAACCCATAGGACAATGTACTATATACGGATTATGTACATCATTCCCCATCGATCCCTAAAACACCAAAACACATATACGGAGTACCTTTCTCCTTCCGTGGTAGGATGCATGATGTTTAAGAAAGGAGATGTGCAATTATTCTTAAAATAGTAATGATTTTCCCATCACAAATAATTATTTTATTTTCGATTTATTATACATTCTAAAGAATAACGTACTATATTTACAAAGTCTTTAAATTAATTTGAGCCATATTAATGTCATACTACGTAATTAATTTAACACATAGAAAGTAGATATTAATAGAGGTTTTTTGAAGTTGAATGACAAGTCTACGTAATAACGTAGGAAAATTTAAACATATCTACCTTTCCGGACCAATATGATTCATATGAGCATGTGTTAAAGAACACATGGATAATACTTGCAATTGCTTTTTCAGGGCACCCCAAGAACATATAGAACTATAGAAGGCCGTAAAAAAAACATTAATTTAGAAGTAATTTCTTGCTAATTGTACGACATATTTGTGCCAAACATAGATTTAGTACATTTGCTCAAAAAAATTATGGTAAATGTCTATACATGTAGAAGTGTGAACCTCATCTAATTGAGGTATTACTTCAAAAAGTTATACTTCAATTCATTCTTTGTGATGTTTGAGCTATATCTTTTTGTGTGTGGTGAGAAAACTTATATACATCCACATAATTAAAAGTCGTAAACCTTCCAAAACTGAGATGTATTCGACCAATTCTCGGTTACTCACTCAAGTTCAATAATTCAAAATGCATGTATGTATATGTGTCACGTATATCTCTTCTTATTACGCCATGTCACCATTAATCAACATCATGAAATGTCATTGACAACCAAAAAACATGTAGCAAGGATCGAACACCAGACATCTTTGTTAAATGTTGCACTTCCTACCATCTTAACCAACTACGTACAACTTATGTTATATTATAAACATATATGTTCTTTTTACAATAAATAACAAATTGAATAAAATTGAATGTAAAAAGGGAATGATTACTTCATTTATAAATGTACAATTATTATTTTCCTAGATTAAGCCTCAAAAAAAAAAAAGCCCGGGGTAAGAGGAGAAACATTGACGGTGGTTGAGTAATTATAGAACAATATACATGCACAGGGGTCCACCGTGAACTCTCTCACATTCTCTCCTTACATGTGATGAGAAAATGTGATAGAGACCACCAATGGGTATAAAAGTTCCATTGAGTGGATGATGCACTAATAATGTCCAGAGTAATGAATCAACTAGTGATGAAGAAAAGGATCCGACTTTGTTTTGATTTTCGGATATGATGTGGGGTTTCACCCTGGGAAGGTTGATAATCGGCCGCTAATCTTGTGTCGATCACACCCATAATTCTATGACAACACCATTTATGTGGGCACATATTTACAACAAATAAATCCGAATAAAAGTCAAAATCCCATTTATGTGGCCACACACTAGTTAATCACTAAATGATGTCTTGAACTAGTAGTTAAGACTGAGGGTATGTGTGGCTGTGTATAATAGATCCCAGGTTTAAATCCTCCACCCCTATTATGTAACAAAATTAAGTTATCATTACCGCGAAAGGTCGAACTATATATATCCCTATTCGAGTTCTTTCATTGGATCTTAGAGATCTTCAACTACATTATAAAATATTTTTGCTTCTTATATTACTCCGTATTTGGTTTCCCAGTCGAGTACGCTTTAGTAATATACGGAAGTCGAGTATAACCTTACGTATAATCGCTTCTCTTATACGTGCATGACAATATTTTTTGGTTTATATATGATCTCATGGTATTGACGTGTAGCATTTTTTTTATATTGACTAGTTGCCTCAAATTAGGTATGAAACGATCATAATTGGGGAGGAGAAAAATAATGCGGAGCACAGTTTATTCATTCGACGGTCCAAATAGGCAAATATTCATACTCATACGAATATACGAAGCATACATACATGTTACACCTGTCTAATTAACAATGTTTAATGTAATAACTATAATATCTAAAACTCTTGAATGGCTTTAACCGCCAAACCGGCCCACCGGCCACGTTTATGGCGTTGAGAAACTAAGGATATGGTTTTTAACAGAAATTATAAGACGAGACATGTGGCATAATAGTTTATTAATGATTATTAGACTTTTACAAAAATAAATGTGAAAGGGTTACCGTGCACCTTATATGTTCTACCGTTTCATTATAATTGCAACAATTTGCTTTTTGCATAGTTCACATATTTTATTTTGTTTGTTTTGTATGATCTATACGTAAAGAAAAATATATTCATATGAAATCTATTTAGATTCGTATTAATATATCTCTCACTCTCTTTGCTTACCGTTAGCTAAAAATATTAATTATTTATTAACAAACCGACAAACATCAAAAGCAAATTTTGCATGTAAAAATAATCGAGGACGTATATTAGAAAGAAATCATATCAATCAATTACACTGCCAAAAAAAAAGTTGAATACAAGCCTAAACCATTGATTCTCTCCATAAAAAAGTTGCAACTTTAGGAAGGGTATCTTATACATTTATACCTTTCCTATCTAGTAGCATTACCTTGGACTCTTTTTTTAAGGTGATTATTTAAACAATCCAAAATCAACTAAAGTTCTTTCAAATACTTTCAAAAAAAAAAAAAAAAAAAGAGAAAAATCGAGTTACTCAAATCACGAGTCTAAATTAAGAGCACCTTCATCATATTACCGGCTCAATCAAGAGTATTTTAATCTATTTTTTGTATAAGGTACGATCACTTATACATAAAAATTGTCTTAAATTAATACTCGTATGGAATTGATAAATTTTCTTTCAAACATTATTTGTATTTTACATTTTAATTTAATTCATTATTATAATTATTATTTCTCCGTCTTGTTTTACTTGCTCTACTTTAATAAAAAAAATCTCGCAAATTTAGTCACACAGATACTCCGTACAAGTAAAATAAGACAGATGGAGAATTATAATATTATCGTATTTTACCCCCTTGTTAACTCTATTTATTTCGGATAAATTTAATATAAGTGCAGATTTTTTAAAATCAGTAGGATAGAGCGTACCAATAAAAATAATACGGGAGTAATAATAAATAGAGCCGTATAAGAAGCCACCTCTCAAAATACATAAAATTAAGAAGTATCCATGTTCAAAGCCCCCATTGATGGTCTCCCATCATCTCCTCCAATTTCCAGCCCCCACCTTCTTCAATTTTTGTGCAGAAACAAACAAGATTAAATTGCCTTCAGCTATTTAGGATTTACCCTCTTCCCATATTTTCTCTCTCCAATCTTTAAATGCCAGCTTGTCTCTCATAGTTCACGATTAAATACCTCATCTTTTTTCTTCGTGTTGCCTGGAAAATTTTGTTCCAAATCGTTTCCTTTTGTCAATCTTCGAATCACCCTTAATTTTTGCGAATTTCCCATTTTATAATTGGTTGATTGCTTCAACATTACTCCAACTTTCTAGGGGTGCTCTGTATTCTGCTGATTGATCGAAAGGGTATGTTTTATTTTGTGTTGTAATCCTTTTTCTCACTCCAAAATACAATCTTTTCGCTTTTATATTGATGGGATTGTAGTAAAAATTGAAGAATTTGTCTGGGTTATTATTAATTTTTAATTTCTCCCGGTTTCCTAATAATTTCTGCATTAATGATTTAATTCTCCCTCCAAAAATCAAATCTTTAATTAATTTGTTAATTGTTATTAAATTCTTGGTTTTTTCCAATTTCTGGAATTATAAAGGAAGTTGAAGTTGACTTGTGATCGTCATCAAAGCTTTTACTTGATTTTGGTATGATTTGATTTGGTGTTGTTACATAAATTAATCTGGTTGTTGATGATAAAAAGTTCGTGTACTTTATGGCTTTATGCAAGTTGCATATGATTACCTTACCTGCTAGAACTTTTTGGAGCATTCTGCAAAGTCCTTTAAAAAACAATTTCAAAAAATAAAAATTGATTTGTTTTTAAGTAAATTTATTGTCTTAGATTTGGTGCTGATGTCCCAATTCCAAGTAAATCTGCTTTTAATTTTATAATTTACTTTGAAACTATGTTGATCAAAATAATCTTAGTTAATTTATGGAATTTTGCAATGTCAGTTTTAAGTCTTTAGGAGATTGAAGTTGCAGGATTGTCTTTCTCATTATTTCATAATTCTGCATAACATGAAGAAGAAAAAAAACTTTGATGAGTATGATTACTTGCAATTTGGTTTTTGGCAGTGTTTGTGTGTTGTATCTGATGCACAAATTGGATTCATTGTGCTTTTGGTTTTTCAATTGTCTTGTCATTGATCGAATCTTGTAATCTGATGTATGTTATTATGTTTTCAGTTGAGTATGGATCCACATGATGATGTGAACCACAATGTTGTGAACCACAATGTTGTGAATCACAATGTTGTGAACCACAATGATGATGATGAAGAGAATGATATTGAAAACCCTGGAGACCTGGATTTCAAGGAGGAGGAGAGATGGGGATCCATGTCGGAGAGGAATATGTCTTCAATGAAGATGCCACTTCTGAGAAAACGGACAAATACTACCTCACAGATCGCTGTTGTTGGTGCCAATTCCTGCCCCATTGAGAGCCTTGACTATGAGTAAGGAGTTTTTTTATATAAAGATTTTGTAGCAAAGTTTTCATTCCTTTTTTTTACTTGTTTATTAACCATATAGTCTTTGAAGGAGGGGGGGAAGGCATGTGTAATTACAAAGAATCTAGAATTGGCAAGTAATAAAAATTACACAGAGTTGGGACCATAGTATATAAAGTGGACCATTTTATTACTTATCAAGTCAAATTCTTTCAGTGACTAGTGAAATTTATTGTGTGTTTCTTATTGCTTCTCCCTTCTCTTTCCTTGGTGTTCTATGGTTAGTCATTCTTGTTGTTCACGAAGAATTAGTAAAGGAGAGTTTTTGAGGTTTAGAATGGACATCAATCACCAGACTGTTGTGTTACTTGGACACTGGGCGAAGGATCTGGTTGAAAATTCTGGTTCCATCATTTGTGTTTATATCGATATGTGATCAGAACCTTCTACTTTCAGTGATTTCTGTTTGTCCAATGTGAAAAGTCCAAATGTCATATTATATCCATAATTCTGATTGTTGGGTGCACTTAAATTGAAAGTTTCAGTTAAATAGCTACCTCTGAAAGTCCATAGCTGTACATTATGCGATTAAGTTCTATAGCCTGGTTATTGGACTACTTTTCTGCTGTCAATGCCAGCATTAGCAGGGAAATTTTTCCCTGTTCGATATTAATCAGATTTGAGGGGATTACAAGATAGTCATTTGCCTACTTGCTTCTGTTAGTGTATTATACAATGTAATTTCCAGATTAGCACTTACTTTTTTCCTGGTGCGAGATAGTCACATGACATCATTTCCCATTTTGATTTACTATTTCAGGATGATAGAAAATGATTTGTTTAAGCAAGATTGGAGGTCAAGAAAAAGGGTTCAAATATTTCAGTATGTCTTCCTAAAGTGGGGATTGGCTCTCCTAATTGGTCTTGCTACTGGACTTGTTGGCTTCTTCAACAACATTGCAGTTGAAAATATATCTGGTTTCAAGTTATTGCTGACTAACAAACTGATGCTTGAGGGAAGGTAAGATACGGCATTTGAATACTACTGTTCCATATAATGCCTCATCTTTTTCGAGCTGTCATTGTTACCGTTATTGAGAATACTACATTAGTCAGAGATTAAAAATTTTGGTTTCTCCATTAATATATTGTTTTATGTACTATGGTCTTGGTACAGTTTTTTCAAGGCTTTTCTTGCATTTGCTGGTTGCAACATAACGTTTGCTGCTGCTGCCGGAGTACTTTGTGCATATATTGCTCCTGCTGCTGCTGGATCTGGTATTCCTGAGGTCAAAGCTTATCTTAATGGTGTTGACGCTCCCTCGATATTGGCTCCTAGCACCCTCTTTGTAAAGGTAAATCACTGAAGATATCCCTTTTTCTCTTACATTTTACCACCTGCACATACATTTGATGATAAAGTGTGCTAAACCATGATTCAGAATGAGCGAGACTTGCCTTTTGCATTTATGTGGATAGATCTTTAACAGTGACATCTGAATGTCCTTCCTCGAAAGAGGGATCCTCACTCTGATAGTACTTTTATTTTATGTAGTTATATACTTATATACACATCTATATCTTTAAATATTGAAGTACCATATGACAGAATCCTAAATCTTCATGCAAACCTGAGAAGAAAGAATGGTTTGATTCTTTTTTCTTCAGGGGTATTGTGCTGTTTGAGCTTCATTGAAGCCACATCCTGAGTTGAGTGCTTATTACCCAGTCTCCTCACCGAGCCCAACTAAGGAGTATTAAGCGTAAGCACGAAAAGTTAAAGTCAAGTTGATTATGATCATCAGTTCAGAAACTGTTTTTTCTTGTGATTATCTACGAACTCGTTATGTACAATTACATTTCCCGTTTCCAGTTCTCATGCCTTTTTTTGGAAAAGTTTCTCTTTGCTAATCAATTATATGGAAAATGCTAAAACGGAAAGTGAGTCAGTCAGTTTGTCATGCAGAGATTATTATTTATAAACAGTTGATTAATGCAAATTTTCATGATCAGATTTTTGGTTCTGTCTTTGGTGTTTCCGCCGGGTTTGTTGTTGGTAAGGAAGGACCTATGGTTCATACTGGTGCTTGCATCGCCAATCTACTTGGTCAGGGTGGCTCTCGCAAGTATGGGTTGACCTGGAATTGGCTCAGATATTTCAAGAATGACAGAGATCGTCGAGATTTGATCACTTGTGGTGCTGCAGCTGGAGTGGCTGCTGCTTTTCGTGCTCCTGTTGGTGGTGTTCTTTTCGCCCTTGAAGAAGCAGCTTCCTGGTAAGCTTATTCTGGGTTTCTAGCAAATTGGTTTTTGGTTGTTTATTGCAACAATATGTTATGGTGGAGAAAACTCAATCATGATTTCAATGTATCATATAAGGTTTATGCATGAATGATAGCTTAGAGAACAGTAATGAAACAATTAATATAAAGATTTAAAGCAGATAACTAAATGGGGTGAAACTTGACGGAAATTTTCAATCATCTTTTGACTTTTGGTATAAGAATGTCAGGATATCACATATTTTCTGTTCCATATTTATTTTATTTACCTATTTATGTTTCAGGTGGAGGAGTGCTCTTCTTTGGAGAACATTTTTCACCACAGCTGTAGTAGCCATAGTGTTGAGAGGCTTCATTCAATATTGTTGGACTGGGAAATGTGGTCTGTTCGGTCAGGGTGGGTTGATCATGTATGATGTCAGTAAAGAGGTATCAAGTTATGGTGGTTATGATATCTTGGCAGTGATATTTCTTGGAGTTGTTGGAGGTGTTCTGGGAGCTTTCTATAACTATCTTATCGACAAGGTCCTCCGCACTTACAGCATCATTAATGAGTATGTTATTCTTGATCTCATGTCCAAGAGTAGCCTTTTTATTATTAGTTCACCGTTGTGGTAATTGACTAATTGGTATTGTTTAAACCTAATGTATAAATACAGGAGGGATTTTAAAATAAAAATTTGTTGTGCATTTTAGAAAATGAAAATCTGAAAATCCAGTTCCCAAACCATGATGTTTAAAATACCATTTTAAAAATTCTTATGATCTTGACTTATTTTAACTTATTTTAGACAAAGTAAGTTCAGATCGATAAGTTCAGAAAATATAAGTTCAGAAAAATAAGTTTGTTTCAGACATTTTTACACATAAGTAAGTTATTTCAGATAACATAATTTCAGAGAAGTTAAGGTAAGTTCAGATGACAAAATAAGTCGAATAGATCAGAGATATGCACAACCATTGTCCATGCATCTGCTAATAGACTGTGGTGTAGTTTTTATATTATACTTCGTACAAAACTTCTTTCCTTTTCTCCCTTCTTCCCCCTTTCCGGATTAGAAACCTTAACACGTGCCTCATTCCTTGCAGAAAAGGTCCGTCATTCAGAGTTCTACTTGTTATAGTTATATCTGTCCTGACAACATGCTGTGCCTTCGGCCTTCCATGGTTAGCAAAGTGCACTCCATGTCCTATAGATGCAGGCAGCAAGTGCCCAACTGTTGGTGAAATCGGGCACTACAAGAGATTTCAGTGTCCACCTGGCTACTACAACGATCTTGCTTCCCTCTTTCTCACCACAAACGATGATGCTATTCGCAATCTTTTCAGCAACGCTATCATAAGAGAATTTCAGATGTCTTCACTCTTCATTTTTTTCGTCGCAATCTATTTTCTCGGGATTATCACCTATGGGATTGCGGTACCTGCAGGACTTTTCATCCCTGTAATTTTAGGCGGAAGTGTTTATGGACGTATTGTGGGAAGAGTCTTCCATTCTTTGTCAGTGCTTGATACTGGTCTATTCTCTCTTCTAGGGGCCGCCTCATTCCTTGGTGGAACAATGAGAATGACGGTCTCTTTGTGCGTGATATTGCTCGAGCTTACCAATAATTTATTATTGCTCCCTCTTGTGATGATAGTTCTCCTTATATCAAAAACAGTGGCAGATTGCTTCAACCACGGTGTGTATGACCAAATATTGAAGCTAAAAGGGTTGCCATATTTGGAAGCCCACGCAGAAGCTTACATGAAGCACTTGGTAGCCGGGGATGCTGTTTCTGGTCCGTTAGTCACGTTTTCAGGAGTTGAGAGAGTGGAGACTGTTGTACATGCTTTGCAGAGTACCGGACATAATGGTTTTCCTGTTATTAATGAACCACCTTTCTCAGATACACCTGAGTTATGTGGATTGGTTCTGAGGTCCCATCTGCTTGTTTTGCTTAAGGCAAAGTATTTCTCCCATGATAGCAGGCTTTCAGGTAGAGATATCAGAAAGAAGTTCTCTCCGTTTGACTTTGCGAAGCCTGGCACCGGGAAAGGGCTCAAGTTGGAGGATATAACTATTACAGAGGAAGAGATGAATATGTATATCGATCTTCATCCAATAACTAATGCATCTCCATACACTGTGCTCGAGACAATGTCGTTAGCTAAAGCTAAAATTCTCTTCAGGCAAATCGGACTCAGACATATGTGCGTGGTACCCAAGAGTCAAGGGGTAAGCTCTTCTCCTCTTTTATGCAATCACTTGTTGGTTGGTCCACTGACATGTTTTAGTGTTTTGACTAGGCTCTGTTTTGTTCATTTTATTTTCACTTATTTCATGAAAAATAAGTTCAGTAAAAATAAGAGTTGACCAAGTACAATTTATGACTAAAATAATTTCAAATAAGTTCAGATAAGTTATGTTCAGGAAAAATAAGTGAAAATCAGGTGAATGGAACGCACTCTAACTAACAGCTGATTGGTTGTTTGAGTCAGCTAATTGTATAAGCTTAACTTTCTAATTGAATTATCAAAACCTTCATGAAACATAAAAAGTCAATTTAATTTACAGTGACTGATGACTCCTTTTTCTTGATACAGAGATCTCCAATTGTTGGAATTTTGACACGGCATGACTTCATGCCTGAGCATATACTCGGACTTTACCCCCATATGAGGCAGCATAAGTAAATTTATCTATGGAGAGCTCAATGTTCGGTGAATATTTTGGTTTCTCATTTATACAGAATTCTTTTTTCCCCAATTTTCCTCTATTTTCCAAAGCAAGTGAAGTCGCCACTATGAAGTTGGTTTGGAATTTGGAGGTATTTCCAGTGTCCACCTGGAACTCGGAAGAAGGTTGATTGGCATCATATACTCCGTGTCATGTGAATATTCATTCATACTCCGTACATTTATATTACTGCAAGTTAGAAGGTCTGGTCTGCTTACAGAAATTTCATCAGGAAATACTGAAATAGGCCCTTAGTAGACAGGGGAAATGTTCTACATATTAGTATATTGTTGGAATGTTAATAGATAAAGTTTTTCTGATTTTTATATTTCAATTTTGTGAGATAGGGATAATGAGAGGTTATCCATATTCATGGAATTTGGACCCGGAAATTTTCCTGGTAGTCTTTGTTTTTGTTACAGTGTAAATGGCAAGGCAAACAATTGTGCTGAATAATTACTGGTATCTTAATATCAGCTTTCTGTTATACTGATAGTTCGTCATTTTGAGTTATTTGCATGGTGTGTATTTCGCAGTTATGATTGCCATCTTTGATACGCTAATCGGCTGATCTTACTCTTTTTTTTTGATGCAAGCTAGGAACGTTAAATTAAAAATTCAACAACATAATACAAAGAGTGGAGGTTCATGGAGGTCTATCCTCCATCAAAACATCCGAAACAGATTCCGGAGCCTGCTCAATAATACATATATTATAGTCTGACATAACGTCGGTTCTACACAACTTTGCTAATCTTACTCTAGCCTGTTAGTTTCTTGTTCTTGATGCTTGTCGTCTGCATTCGTTCTGGTCCAGAATATCATTTGGTTTTGGAGATCAGAGACTGCATTTGATTTCATGGCAAAAGTTATCTGTCAACATGTATCAGTCTACTGTATCCCTTAGCCGTTTATTGAACCTGTATTGAACCTGCAACCCTGCTTGATCTTGCATCTGAGCCACCTTCTTGTAGCATATTCTACCCATTTGGGTTCACGTTTCGTCTTAAGCAGACTTCAGGTTGATACATCATTACTTGATTTTTCATTACACATCTATATTTTTCTACATTAACCTCTAATAGTTTTCTGGGTTTTATGTCCTAATAACGTGCGTTAGGTTTTATTCGAGTATACCACATTCAATAATCTAGAGCTTACTAAACTCCGAAAGCTGTCCCTACGAATGTTATTGTGTTCATAAAGCTTGAATCTAAAATCTTAGGTTAACCTAAAACGACTCGCCATCCAAACACTTGTTGGTAACATCGTCCATTAGAACCTTAAAAGGGCTTAACACATTTATAATGTGATGTAAATTTAGAATGAGAAGATTTCTGTAGTAAAGACCTATTGGAGTTGAGAAGAGTAAAATCAGACTAAAATGTTGGCACGATGACACAAATAGAGAGAAGTTTAACTGAAATAGGAAGAATGAAATGGAATCTCAAATCATCAACATTATTTACTGTTCTCACAGCACACAAGGAAATACAAACAAATAAGCCTATCTACCAACTAAAATGAAACTTTCAGGCATAACATGTTTTAAAATACAAGTACATTAGTACACACAAATGTCACTGAATCCAAGCAGCTGACATGAATGTAGGTGCTCCTGCCTCCTGGTCATCTGGGAACAGTGTGAAAAAATCCAGCAGGCTGTTAATTAGATAGAAGATCCTTCAACCGAGACGGAACTTAGGTCGAACAATAATTGCGCCTGGTCTTGTTTCATCAAATCGATACCTGCAATACCGAGTTTCCATATCATTAGGTAAAAACAAATCAGTGTTTGATGAACATGAGTATGCAATGAGCCACACATATGCACTCACCCGTTGTCAGCAAGGAAAGACCTCACCGCGGTTGGAAGTGCTGCTCCCCCACGGCTATGATTCCCTATGCCTGCCAAGAAGAAGGCCAACGTTAATAATTAACGCAAAAACAAACATTTATTTATATTTACAAGATATTTTGAAGTTTTGGGTCACTAACTTCAAATTGACAAAAACCTGTCCTCAATCCAGATAAGAGGGGGAGAGAGAGAAAGAGAATTGACAGCAATACCTGTAATGATTTCCAACCATATTGGCTTCAGCCTACTGGACGCCCTCTCGTCTAACTTATCAAGATATGAAGCACGGGAGGCTTCTGCCTTGGTCCTGAGATTGTTCGGAAGTTCGGAGGACCTTAAACCCTCGGACAGCACTTGGGTCTCAATCATATATAGGCGTTCCTTTACTGCTTGGACTGCTTCTGACGCATGAAGACCATGCAAATCCAACCTCCACATTCCATTATTCTCGTTACGTATACTCAAAATCTCACAGGCAGCTTTTGCATTTAGGCTTTGTGCAGCTCTCCATTCCTCCCCTGCTTTCAGAGAAAACTGTTGGGCGGAGGTGTGATCACCGCTTAAGAAAGAGTTAGTTGCTGCCTTGGAATGACGGGTGGCAGATCTGTTGAGAGAAAGATGAACACAAAAATAAATAGAAGTACGACTGCTTGTAATCAACAGCAAGCACTCAAGAGTTAAGCTGCATAACACAGTCCCTAAATGATTATCAAAAGCAGGTAAAGAGACTGGAAATGAAATGGTGTAAACCAAAATCTAACGAACCAGCCATGACTGACTATATGGGTTCACCAACTGTAAGTAGTTAAGTACCATACTCGAATTGGGAAGTAAAAGATAGAGTTCTACTACAGAGCAATCTTGATTTAAGTGATTCGAATCTCATATGAAAAGGTAAGGTAAAACACAACCTAATGTATGATTGGCACTTTACTACTCATGTAAATATGCCTTGCATATTGCACGCAACAATAGCATATATTCCTTCCTAGAATATCACAGAATAACACTCCCTAGCCCTTTCAAAATTAATCATGGAAGCTTGTTGATTAACACAGAAGTCTCTGACATCCGAATAATTAGAAAGAACCATTTTAACTTCAACACAGGATATATTAAAAGCCACCTCAATTTAAACCAATGTTTTCCTCATTTAAATTTAATTTACGTGATTCCTCCTCTAACTAGATTCAAATCGAAATCAATACCAATACATCGCATTTTAAAGTAAGTGATGACTCTAATGAATATTAACTTCAATATCAGTGATCAGAAACTCAAACCTGATCATCTTTATTGCATCTTTACGGCAACTTAAGTACACATCATCCTCTTCCCATTCAGGCTCAACAGGTACAGATGTCCAACGGCCCAGCATTGCGTTAATTTCCATACTATCATCAAACAGCTTTTCAGCAGAAAGAGTAAATTCATTCGTCACATTATCAATGTTATTGCTAACACATGGCTTCAGAACAGACCATGTCTTGGCAAATTTGGAAATATCTTTTAAGGATGCATCTTTCTTTTCATGTATTAAGTTTCCATTGCTCACTGGTTCCACGATATCGGATTTAAAATTTGCAACCCCAACATTCTCGTGGTCCTGTGAGCTCTGATCAGAAACCATTGCTTTCAAAAAGGATGACGCCTTGTCAAAGTCATCACCAGCAGCAGCCATTATATCCTCAATCAAACTATCATCAGCCCAGCCGAATAGCTCTTTAAGCTGTCTAGAAACCAAACCTTTTTTGTTGCTCAGAAAAATATGAGGGCCTGCAGAACTACCAATTTCAGATGGCTTTCTTTTTACATTATCTTGTAAAGGAGCCCGAAAGTCTAATGAAGGCAGTATAACCGATGAGAATGATTTTGCTTGGCGATGCTTGTTTCTCGTAAATGTTTTTTCAGATTGAAGTGTAGTAGGCAGTGAAGGAAATGCCTCATTACTAGGACGAGCTTCACGGCCATCTTTCTGCTTTTGCTGATGGTCAAAAACAGCCCAACCGGAGGTCTTTGCTCGTCTCTGGGACATCTTTGAATCGCCCTTGCTCGCAATCATATAACTTCAAACCAAGTAGCAAGGGTCGATTCAGAAGCTGCTTTATCTTCCACAAACTGAGTTAAAATCTTTCAAATAAATACGCGCCTCTGGTATTGTCTCAGCTTTCTACAACAATACAACCTGAAAACCGGCACATAATACATAAAAGCAGTCTTAAAACTCTGCATTATGTTGTATGAATAGAAATATGAATTCGACGAATTTTACGGTGAAGTAGTGAACATTATGGCATATGATTATTAAATTATTTGAACTAAGTAGGAATACAAATCCTGAAATTTTCAATACTTTATCTATTATCAAACAAATTCAAGACAAAGTTACAACTTCCAATTTTCCGAAGTGGCTCAAACTTTCAACTAACAAATCCTAGCGACCAAAATCCCGTAAAATTTCGTCCTTTAGTTATTGATATATACCCATTATTAAAAGTTTATACAAGGAGTAAGGAATAACTCAAACAAGCAATAAAGGTACTAAATTTGGTGAATTTTGGCTACCAAGACAACAGCTGAGCTAGAACGAATTGGAAGAATCAGAAATTTTGATCAAATTTGATTATCAAACAGTGATTAAGCTTAAACATGGTTAACATTAAACTTTGCTATAGATTGATTAAATAAACAGTAATTAAACTGATAATTTTTTTTATAAAAATGCTCAATTTTGATTAATCATCTCAGATAACAGTACTTCCATCATCAATTGCCAATAAAACATATAATCAAAGCACTAATAAACAAATTTGCAAAAATTTAGCATCAATAAGCTTGCATATTTCCATTAAAAATCATCATAAAGTGCTAATTCGAAATTAATACCTGAATGAGCGTCAAATAATCAACCGAAAAATAAAATCGGTAAAAGAATCTAAACCGGAAACCTAAACTGGAGGTAACGAAACCAAGGCGTGAATCTAGAAAAGAGAGATTTGAAGAAATTGCAGTGCTGAGAATCGTTGGAGACGGAAGGATCCATAAAATTAAACCCTCGAAGTTCGTCGTGGAGGCAAGGAGAGAGAAAGGGGAAGAAGGTTTTTGAAGAGGAGAAAGGAAGAAGGGAGAAACCCAGGAAGAGGGAAGAAGGTTTTTGAAGAGGAGAAAGGAAGAAGGGAGAAACCCAGAAAGAGGGAAGAATATTTGATTCGTTGGTTTAATTTCAAACACAAACGTTGAATTCCTCCGATTTTTTATTTTATTTGTTTTGTTTGTGGTTGGAGATTAACATACGACTTGTATACATTGACTAGGAGTCTAGGCTTGTAATTAAGGAAGTATTTTTGGATATCTGATGTGTGTTTGTAAATGTATTTTGGAAGGTTTTTCAATAGCTACAATAAAATGGTAGCCACCATAATTTTAGCAAATCTCAACCCTTTAATTTTAAGAATAAATCTAATCCGCTTATTTATTTAATCATAAAAATAAATAAAAAATAAAAAACAAAAACAAAAAACTGCGTTTCAAAAAAAAGAAAAAGAAAAGAAAAGGCACAGTTATTCAAAACCACATTATCAATCAAATACTACCATCGTTATTCATCATATTCTCTCATCCACCCAACAATCACCCCGTATTAATACAAATCATCATACTTTGAGAACCAACGCACTATTAAGATCTTCTTAAAAAGAAAACAAACCGTTTATGGAGGTTAATTAATTTTTAATTTTTAATTTTCTTCAAAAGTCAAGTCAACAAAAATAAATGGTGTAGATTTCGTGTATCAAAATATAAGGTCGAGATTAAAAGCTTGTAGTGGCTACCAAATTAATGTAGCTATTGTAAAATTATCCATGTATTTTATAGTAAAAGATAAAATAGGAAAAAAGTCAAGGAAATTGAACCGGTTATCATAATTCACTAATTTATGATGGACCCAATTTTTGGTTTCTGCTCATGGACGGGAGACATCTGACGAGTCGAGTCGAGTCGAGTCATAGCTCGCGAACTATGAAGTATCCATTATAGAGGTGGCAATCGAGTTATTTAAGTCAGGTCAATTCGAGTCAGGTAAAGTTCTAATAAGAATAAACCGGGTGAATTTTGGGTTTGGGTCGATACGGATTGGGTTGAGTCATATTCGATTCATTGTCAATTGCCTTATAAAAGTATCACCATAACCTAATTTTGGATTTTGTTGGATAAATTTTCTATTTTCATACGGGGTAGCAATTTGAAGATATGGGTTAAAATTGTGAGACGTTTTACAGTATTTTCCCCCTCAAAAATGTACTTGTCGGTCTCGTTAGGCCATTTGAGTCGATTTGACCAACTTTCCAATCTTGACTTCCTCTTTCGCTAGCTCTGTTTTTTCTATTTCTTTAGGTGAGTTTATCACTAGTTTGAAATGGAGTTTGGAACCAAACTCTTAAGATAATGTGATATTTGCAGTGGATCTTCGATCAATTATTCAATTGTACGTCCATGTTAGTTGACTTTGGGTTGGTTAATGAAAATAATGCCTTTTTTGATAAAAGAAACTAGCCAATAACAAGCTTAATTCATTACTCGTTAATTTGCTTGGTGATGTCAACCACCTTAGTCGTAGAGTTGGACATGGGTATGGCAATGACCATAGAGAGGGCCAGCACGCGGGCAGCCCGGCCAAGCTCGATCAAAATTGGTCGAGCACGGCACAAGCCCGTTGTAAACACGGCACAACATGATCTGAGAGGTATGGCGATGGTCATGGTCTTGTATGAACAACATTTTATAAATTTGACACGAGCACTACAGGCCGTAACGCATGTCGGCAAACTTAATAGAAAAATCTTAAAATTAGTAAGGGAGCCTTTAGCACGACAAGATCTGCCCAAGCCCGACACGACACGTGAGACAGGCCATGCATATATGGACCTTATTTATGGAATAAGAGAGGCACGAGCCCGATACAACATGACTTTTCCTTGGACCTTCTAGGCACCATTAGGGTAAAAGGCACGTGCATGAACGTACCTACACGGCCCGTCACGTACCTAACTCTACTTTGTTGGTTGCATCATAAAAGCAACGATGATGATAACACCAACAGCAGCAAACTTAGCTACAAACTTACCTTGTTGGCGGATAAAATTCAAACTTAACATAGATATAATTTCTCAAGCAATGTAAAAATTATAATTAGTACGTATAAATATGTAAAGACCTAGCTAGCTAGAAAGGTCCAATTACAGACTTACTACGTATTACAGTACTTAATCAAACAAACATTCAGGAAATGAAACAAACAAAAGCATGTATATATGAAGGCAAGTGCATCGCACGGGTCTAAATGTAGCATGAACCACCAAATATGTTGTTGCATGAGTAACCGGGGCAACACGGGGTAAAGGCGCTGCAATAAGCCCCGCTCCCTGCGCACGAAAAGCAAGTGGTATAGTGCCAGACTATCGGTCCGTGGCAAGCAGATCCCGGACAACAGTCTGCATCGGCAAAGCAACGTTCGTCGATTCCTTTGCATACATCCTGCGCCGCGGCGTCCTTGGCCACCGCGATCATGGTGATCGCAACGGTAAGCAAGAGAACCTTCACGTAGCTCTTTGTATGCATCTTTGGATTCTTTGCAATATTGATAAATCTTAATTATCCCTCTTAGTTTGTTGTTAGTTGTCACATCGTTTCCTTATTTATACAACCCTGGCCTCAAAGTCAACGTCTTTGGCGATTTGTGGCGGATCTTCAACAATTAATTTATGTACGGGGCCAGTAACATTAAGCAATATAGTACGTGTGAGATATATACTACTATATATACTCAAATTTTAATTAGGTTGACCAAAATCAACTGAGATTGACATGAGTGGTTAAGGGTTTCTTGCTCCTTAATATAGGTTTCAGGTTCGAGTCTTAGGTATGGAAAAAACTTTAGCCGTAAGGGATGTTTCCCATAGTAGTGGTACCCATGCATTCAAACTCTCGCAGAAGATTAGTCCACTTCTCGAAGGCTCTGATGTACCAAAACTAAAAACATAATACCATTTTTTTTGCCCGGGGGGCCTGGCCCATCCAGGCAATTGAGAATGTCTGTTACGATTTGCAATCCACTTTTTTTCAATATAAAGATACACAAAAGTTAGGATAAAATTCTCTCGAAGCTGATGGATTACATCATTACATGTGTCGAACATGAATAGTTGCGCAACATCAGGATCGGAGCTTTCCTTCCGAGTGGGTTCGATCATTACAGATTGGTGAGTACAAAACAATGAGTTTGTCATGACTTATACATGGGGGGTCAATATAAAGAAAGTATACAAAAGTCAAAATTATGATACTCCGATCGATCCACTTATCTGTCATATGATGCAAGATTATGATAATGATGCATACGAATGAATAAAGGACTAAGATAAGATGCAATTAATTAGGCCATTATTGCCAAGGTTTAGCAAACGATCGTAATAAACAAGAAAACGTCAACAAATATACAGGAAAGACGGAAAGAGTAACGTTACTAACCTCGATCATGCTAATTAAATTGTATTTCCTCCGTCCTATTATAGTTGCAATATTTTTTTTTGCGCGAATGAGACACAAGGGCAATATAAATTACAAATGGGGGAGGGAGATTCGAACCTGAGACCTATTGTACACAGGCCCTCAGTTTTAACCACTAGGCCAAGACATTATTGGTTCTTATAATTGCAATATTATGATGCGCGGAGTATTGAAAATGAAAATGTCAGAATTATATTTCCATGATACTTCCTCTGTTTAGAAATACTCACAACGTTTGACATTTTTTGCACTATTCACTTATTCTACTTTGACGATTGTTGGTGATTTATAATGTCAGATAAAATATAGTTATGTGGGATCTTGTTAGATTCGTCTCAATGCGTACAAAATAACAACTTTTTATAATTTTTGCTTGAAGAAAATTTAAGATATTAACGATCAAATTTTTGCATGGGCATACGTGAAAGTGACCAACGTTGCGAGTATTTCCAAACGGAGGAAGTATTATGTTAGGACTAGCATGCAGTCTAGCATCAGAGTTGTTCCGATCGTATTACTTATATTTAGGCATTTAGCTAATAAGTAATAACCAATACAAGTATACATGGTACATAGTATGTGAAATTGATCAATTACATATCTTGCTAGTCAAATAAAATTCAAAAAATAATTTCACAGAGAAAAAAAGGCATAGATGAAGTTGACAAATTTTTATGTACGTGTCCATGCATGATACAACTAAAGTTATTTCTTTACCCATATGTTTGTATTCCGTGAGCATATATGGGGGAAAAATTAATAGTGTTGAATTGCTAAGGTGTAGCATTCAATTGTACAATGCAACTTTTCTGGGGGGGTGGTGGTGGTCGTGATTAAAAGGAGATCGAGAAATATAAAATTAATAGTGTTGAATTACTAAGGTGTAGCATTCAATTGTACAATGCAACTTTTCTTGGGGGGGTGGTGGTGGTCGTGATTAAAAGGAGATCGAGAAATATACCAACAAAGTAAGCATCAATGAGTGAAATTAGAGATTTGTATGATAAGTAATTTGAAATTTATGTGTGTGAAACTGTGAATCACCAAAGGATAGGTGGATTTCAGTATTCTTTTATTTTGGTAATTTATTGAGTGGATGCAAAGTATTTTAAAAGGGAATATATGGTGGTAATTGTTGGCTATCCAGATCCTCTTCAATTTAATTTTGTTGTTAACTTCAATAAAACTATACCTTTTAGTGTAATGAGTGTAGGAACAATGACTAGTAATGAACGAATAAACTTATCTTTAACCAAGTCGTGGCGTGTATGAACACTGCCCTAAAGTTGAATTTGCCCCGTTACGTACACACGGCCTCTTGACAATCAACCTCCAGGGTTACACAACATCTATCTCGTTGGTGTAGTACAAAAAGATAGATTGAAAACGAAATTGAACGTTGCCCAAAATGAATCAGAGAGTATGTGTTTGAGAGGAAAATTTTCGGAGAGCAATTTTTCTGTGTTTTTTTTGTGAAGGAGGAAGCCAAAATAAATAACGGAAGGCTGAAGAATTATTTCGGGAAGGAAATAAATTCGGTAATCAATTAGAATCAATCAACGACTCAATTTCCGTAATAAAATCTGTAACCGTTATGGAAAATATTCGGTTACCAAAATACAACAACTAGCCGTTACACGGGATTGATTGGTGGCAAAAAGGGCCCCACCCACACCCGCGAACGCGCCGCGCCACTCGCCCGAGCCCGGCCCGGCCCGCGCGCGTGTGCGGTGGCCTAGAGCCTCCTCTCAAGTCTTCTAACAAACCTATTAGTGGAGTGAGGATATATAAAGTGGGTAAAACTCTTATTTTTTGTCAATGTGGGACAAGCACAATTTTCATTCTTTTGAAGCATCACTACCTATACTTCCAACAATCCCCCACATGATTCAAAAGAACAGGAGAAACTAGGAAGGAACGTTTTGGGCAACGAAGACTTTAGTTTTGAAAGTGTCAATGTCTTTTGGACTTGAATTAACACCCAACGCATACAAAAATATCTTACAGTCGTTTTAGGTAGATTTCTCATTGAACCTATCACGAAGTTAGTAAACTACTTTTGCGCGTTTCAATTTTTCTCAAATCAAGACTCGTTTTCGCAATTTGTAATTTTTTAGTGCCCCACAAAATACCCGGATTTTCATGAATGCTCTAGTGGTCCTAAGCCTTAAGGACTCTCATAGGGGATTGGGCGTAACCCCCACATTTACATAGGTAAGTTCATCAAGTTTGTACTGTCACAAACCACCTTTTCAAGGCTATGAACTTATTAAGAGCCTTAGCTCAACCTTACGCATATGACAGTTAGAAAAATACTACATCACTTTTATTATTAGGAAGGGTAGTAGTAACAAACATGAGTTCTTTTGTGATTTCGTTTGACCCATTGAACTTAGATTTCCTAAGATGGGTGTCCACCACAATTTACTCCACAATAGGCTTTAAACCCATTCCTTGTGCTGACTCAAGCACCATTTTCCTACAAAGGCCTTTGGTGAGAGGATCTGCAATATTCCTCTCGGACTTTACATACTCGAGTGATATTACATTTTTTCTGATCAGATCTCTAACTATAGCATGCCTTAAGCGAATATGCCTTCTCTTTCCATTATAGGCTTGATTTTTCGCTACCCCAATTGCAGCTTGTGAGTCACAATGCATTGAAACTGATGGAGCTGGTTTCCCCCACAATGGAATATCAGCAAGCAAACTCCTTATCCATTCAGCTTCCTGTCCTGCCAATTCTAAAGCAATAAACTCAGATTCCATAGTAGATTTGGCAATGCAAGTTTGTTTAGATGATTTCCATGATATAGCTCCTCCAGCAAGAGTAAAAACATAGCCACTAGTAGATTGAATTTCATCACTATCCGACACCCAATTGGCATCACAATATCCCTCAAGAACACAAGGTGCTCTATGATAATGTAAACCCCAATTGATAGTGCCTTTCAAATACTTCAATAATCTAATCAATGCATTCCAGTGATCTTGATTAGGATTATGAGTATATCTACTCAATCTACTAACCACATATGCTATATCAGGTCTAGTGTAGTTCATCAAAAACATCAAACTTCCAATAATCTTGGCATATTGTTCCTGTGATACAGAATTACCTTTGTTCTTTTTCAAATGAATACTAGAATCATATGGGGTTTGCACTGGAGTGCAGTCAAATTGACCAAATTTCTTTAAAATCTTTTCAATATAATGAGATTGGTTTAAAGACATCCCATATGAAGTTATAGTAATCTTTATGCCAAGAATCACATCTGCCTCTCCTAAATCCTTCATCTCAAAACAAGAATTTAGGAAAGCCTTGGTTTCGTTCACTATGTCTATATTGGTACCAAAAATTAACATGTCATCCACGTATAGACATATGAAAACGCAACCAAGTTTTGAAAGTTTGGAATACACACAAGCATCAGAATCATTTACCTGAAAGCCATTAGAAATAATAGTTTGATGAAATTTGTCATACCATTGTTTAGGTGCTTATTTTAATCCATACAATGATCTAATGAGCCTGCATACCTTATCTTCCTATCCAGGAACAACACATCCCTCTGGTTGCTTCATATAAATTTCTTCATTCAAATCACCATTCAAAAAAGCAGTTTTTACATCCATTTGATGCACAACAAGATCATGAATGGATGCAAGTGCAATTAAGACTCTAATGGTGGCAACTTTAGTGACAGGAGAATATGTATCAAAATAGTCTACACCATGCTTTTGACGATGACCTCCTACCACAAGCCTAGCTTTATACTTAATCAAGGATCCTTTTGGAGTATGTTTCTTAGTAAAAATCCACTTACTACATAAGGGCTTGCAACCTCTAGGAAGATCAGACAAAATCCAAGTGCTATTACTCATGATAGACTCAATTTCACTATTTATGGCCTCTAACCAAAAACTTGAATCTATTGACCTCATAGCTTCTCCATAGGATCTAGGGTTTTCTTCTAAGAGAAATGCATCAACTTCTTGCTCGTCTAATAACTCTTTCTCAATTAGGAAGGCAGTAATAAAATCGGGTCCAAAGCTAGACTCAGTTCTAGTTCTTTTACTCCTTCTAGGTTCTAGAGTCTCACTAGATGATGCAATGTCATGATGCACAATGGAAGGTGGAGATGCAACAGGTAAGCATGCTTGAACATTAACTTTCATAGGAAAAATATGCTCAAAAAACTCTACATCCCTTGACTCACGAATTGGTCCAAAACCAGATGCATCCTTAAGAATGAATCTATATGCAGCACTGTTGGACGCATAACCTATAAAAATACCATCCACGGTTTTAGGTCCAATCTTACTCCTTTAGAAATCAGGAAGTCCTATTTTTCCCAAACACCCCCACACTTTAAGGTAACCCAAATTAGGCTTAAACCCTTTCCACAATTCATATGGGGTTTTATCTAATTTCTTATGGGGAACACGGTTAGACACATAGCAAGCAGAAAGAATTGCCTCACCCCACATGTTAGTAGGCATACCAGAACTTATAAGCATAGCATTCATCATATCCTTAAGTGTCCTATTTTTGCGTTCAGCTATTCCATTCTGTTCTGGGGTATAAGGAGCTGTAACCTCATGAATAATCCCATTAGCTTCACAAAATTTCTTTAAAGGAGTTCCCTCATATTCACCACCTCTATCTGATCTAACTCTCTTTATTTTCAGGTCTAATTGGTTTTCAACCTCAGCCTTATAAATATGGAATTTCTCTTCTGCCTCATCTTTAGTACTCAATAAATAGACCTTACAATAACGAGAAAAATCATCTACAAAGGTAATATAATAACGTTTTCCTCCTCTACTCATGGAATTCTTAAAGTCGCCTAAGTCACTATGAATTAGTTCTAGTAGGGTAGAAGATCGACATACATTCTTATTAAAGGCTTTTTTCGGGTGCTTAGCTTCTACACAAACTTCACATTTGTCAAAAGAGGTATTACTAAAATCTGGAATAAGACTAAGTTGTTTGAGTCTCTTGACAGATGCAACATTCACATGACCTAGTCTAGAATGCCATAAAGAAACTGACTCAGCAATATAAACAGAAGCAGAATTATTATTATTATCAGTCACAACATCAAGCACAAATAAACCCCCATTACAAAATCCCTTACCCACAAATTCACCATTTCTGGTAAGTACAAGTTTATCAGATTCAAAAGTTAACTTGATACTTGCTTTGTTAAGTAAAGCACCAGAAATGAGGTTCCTGCGGATATCGGGTACATGCAAAACATTTTGCAAAACAATAGTTTTTCCAGAAGTAAGCTTTAGAAAAACTTTTCCTTTGCCAAGTACACTCACAGTGCTTGAGTTGCCCATGAAGACACATTCTCCTTCAGAAACTTTTTCATAGTCTTGAAACATTTCCTTGCTCGAACAAATGTGGCGAGTTGCTCCAGTATCAACAACCCATTCAGTCACGTTGCTCACCAGATTCACCTCGGACACAACAGCAGCAATGATGTCTTTAGTGAGATTAGCTTGAGGCTTGTTCTCCTTTGGCTTGTTCCCAGGTCCATGTCCTTGCCTGCATTCCCTAGCTGAATGACCATACTTACTGCAAGTATAGCAATTTCCTTTAAACTGCCTTTTCTCCTTGTTGTTGTTGTTCTGCCTTGTACCATGGAACTGATTTGGACCCTTGCCTTTCGGTCCCTTATTATAACCTGCATTTCTTTTAGTTTCAACAAGATTAGCAGTAGAGGAAGAATGGTCAGTAGTTTTTCCCTTGGTTTGGATACGGTTCTGCTCTTCAATCTTAATGTGGGAAACGAGTTCTTGAAGTGTAAAGTCTTTTTGTTTGTGTTTCATGGAATGGACATAGGTTTGCCAAGAAGGGGGTAATTTCTCAAGGAGACAATTGGCTTGGAAAAGCTCATAGATTTTCATACCCTCAGCAACAATATCAGCACATAAATGTTCATACTCATGAACTTGATCAAGGACAGGCTTATCATCAGTCATACGGAAATTTAACCAACGACTACAAGCATATTTCTTAGTCCCAAAATCATCAGTTCCATACTTAGTTTTCAGAGCATCCCAAATTTCCATAGCATTCTTAGACTTACTATAAATCATATAAAGAGAAGCAGTCATGTAGTGCAACAACATCCCACGACATGTTTTGTTATCTTTCTCAAAATCCCTAGTGGAATTAGCAGGGGCAGCAATAACAGTAAGACAATAATCTACCCCAATTTGACCCAAAAAAAACTCCATCTTATCAGACCACATCTTATAATTCTTCCCATCGAAAGGATCTAACTTAGACATATCAGGGATGAAAGGGTTGGGAAGCATGGCAGAAGTAAAAGGGATAGCAGTAGGGATATGACCAGCCATTGTAAAAATAAAACACGGAAGAAAAAATTCAACTTTAGATTGTAGGAACAATGACTAGTAATGAACGAATAAACTTATCTTTAACCAAGTCGTGGCGTGTATGAACACTGCCCTAAAGTTGAATTTTCCCCGTTACGTACACACGGCCTCTTGACAATCAACCTCCAGGGTTACACGACATCTATCTCGTTGGTGTAGTACAAAAAGATAGATTGAAAACGAAATTGAACGTTGCCCAAAATGAATCAGAGAGTATGTGTTTGAGAGGAAAATTTTCGGAGAGCAATTTTTCTGTGTTTTTTTTGTGAAGGAGGAAGCCAAAATAAATAACGGAAGGCTGAAGAATTATTTCGGGAAGGAAATAAATTCGGTAATCAATTAGAATCAATCAATGACTCAATTTCCGGAATAAAATCTGTAACCGTTATGGAAAATATTCGGTTACCAAAATACAACAACTAGCCGTTACACGGGATTGATTGGTGGCAAAAAGGGCCCCACCCACACCCGCGAACGCGCCACGCCACTCGCCCGAGCCCGGCCCGGCCCGCGCACGCGTGTGTGGTGGCCTAGAGCCTCCTCTCAAGTCTTCTAACAAACCTATTAGTGGAGTGAGGATATATAAAGTGGGTAAAACTCTTATTTTTTGTCAATGTGGGACAAGCACAATTTTCATTCTTTTGAAGCATCACTACCTATACTTCCAACAATGAGTGCCCTAATTGTACCGTGGGTTTTGATCTAGTTAAACTTCGCGAGTATAATGTAGTACAATTTGTTTCTTTGATAAAGATTTTTACGAGATCAAAAAACAGATCAACCTTTGAAATACAATCAGATGAATCCGACGAAAATTATCTTCATCACAGCTACAACATAAGAGCTCAAACAATATATTGTTCAGCTAAACAAAAGGAAAATGACACCCACGCTTGATAATATTCAAAAAATTTATACAATACGATAAAGCCTTGCATAAATCACTTTCATGCATTATCTCCGGCCCATAGGCCATAGGCCATACAGTTGAACTATAGGCAGGAGAAACAAATTAATTAGGTGAATTTTTTTTTAACGGAAAATGATTTTGACACACCCTTAAATAGAAAGCTTTATTTGCATGTATCATTAAAAAAGTTACTACATGAATAGCCGGGGCAACAATAATCCAAGAGACCGCAAGATTGGCCACCAACCGGGCATGATTGGCAAACGGTTGCTGGATCGAGCAGCACTAACCGGCAAGCAGTTCCGGGGCAACACGTATCTTCACCGGAGCAAAGTTGACCCTCTCCTACGCAAACTCCCTGGGCAGCTGCACTAGTGGCTACCATCACGACGAGGGCGGCGATAAGTAGGACAACCTTAACGTAACAGCTCTTTGTTTTCATATTATCATTATCTGCCATGATCATATTATTTTTTGAAAGATTGATTAATTTGTTTCCCTTAATCCTTTTTATAGCCTATTAAGTAAAAGTCAATGGATGGATTAGGGTTTTGGGTGCATGACTTGACGTGGATGTATATAGCTGGCAACTTCTTTACGTAGGTACTCGTAATTTCATTCGAAGTTGCTTCTTTGCGGATTGCTATTTTTAAATTACTTGCTTCGACTTTGTTATTAAATGGAAGTATAAAAGTGGCGAAGGTTAATCATAACATTAATTTGACTTTTATGTGCTAACGCACAACACTATAATCATTAATATTTTTATTTTTTTTTATATAAACTAGTTAACGGTACGTGCGTTCCACGTGGTTTTAAAGATTTAAATTGATACTTGGTCTTCACATAAAATTTATGGAGAATATATATTGTTTGGGCTCCTAATTGGAAACCAATTGGGCCTCTAAGTCCAAAGCCCAATGGCTCAATACAGCAACATCAAACCCACAAGCGCTACATTCCAAAAAGGCTATCCAGCCACCAATCAAGGCCCAAGGCCCAAATAGTAATAAATGACCTATGGGCACATTTACTACTAAAACACTATAAATAAGCCGTCAAGGCACACACCCCAAGGTACGTCCATTTCACGCCCTAAGACTACTCTTCTAGAGAACTTCTCTCTCTAGAATCCGAGCATTGTTCTTACTTAGGCATCGGAGGGGCTTTCCTCGGAAAAACCCCCGAGGCTAGTAACTTGTTTATTGTGCAGGTTGATTTGGACACGACACATTCGAGCTAGCAAGATCTTCAACACACACAAAAGGGCCTTCATACGAAGTCCATTGTTTCATCCACTTCAACACCGGAACAATTTGGCGCCGTCTGTGGGGAAGAACACTTGAAAGCTCCGAAAAACACTTCACCCTTCACGAAAAAAATGGAAATTCCCAACAATGACAACCAGGTGGGAGATGTCTTTGTCCAAACGGATTCGGAATCCGATGGAGGGGAACAGCTGCACTCAGTGGCGAGATCGCAGCCAACAAGGGCCACCGCCACAACCAGCAGACCACTCCCTTCTCGAGAAGAGCTCGCTGCGGCCATGGCCATCATGCAGAACTTCCTCTTCAACGAGAAAGAACAAGCCCAGGCAGCAGCACAGCGAGAGGCGAGGAGAGCTAGGCGACAGGTCTTGCTGAACATGCCCTCGACTGACGAGGACAATGTGAGGCCCGAGCAAGATCTCTCCACAATGTCGGGAACACACCTGATGACAATGTGGAGAGAGAGCACGTGGGACACGCAGCAGAGAGCTGCACAGCAGCCAGAGTGGTTCGCAACGCCGTCTCCAACACCGCAAGCTCTCCAAAGCGGGGCAAGTGATCGCACTCGGATCCGAAGCTCGGTCCATAGCAGACTGCGACCTTCAGTTCATGACAGGCTGGGTAGCCCCTGTGGGTCCAGTAGGCAACCCGAAGGCAGTGGCCAGTCGAGAAGGAGAAGGAGAAGCGACCGAACTCCTAGCCCCCTACACGCCCCCGAGCAATCCCTTAGAGGGAACTCGAAGAGCGAAGGTATCAGGGCGAGGCTAGGAAAGAGGATCATGACTCCAGCATCTTCCTCATTCTCGGACGACATTGTCATGGAGTCGATCCCCAAAGTAAGGCTGCCAGCACACTTGACGTACAGCGGGATTACGGATCTGAGGGATCACGTCATCTCCTATGAACAACAGATGTTTCTAAGTCCCTACTCCGAAGCCTGTTGGTGCAAATACTTCCCAACCACGCTGACAGGAGTTGCGGGAGAATGGTTCAGATCGCTGCCGAAGGGATCGATCAAAAGTTGGAAGAAGCTGAAGAAGAGGTTCTGTGTGCAGTTCGTAAGTAACAATCGCCCAGAACGAACCACTGCCGAGCTAACTTCCATACAGCAAGAAAGGGACGAGAGCCTGCGAGACTTCATGGCCAGATTCATGAAAGAATCCACCAACATTCCGAACCTGCAGCCAGACGTGGCAATCTTCGCCTTGAAGCGCGCGCTACGGGAGGGAAAATTCCGAGACAAACTGACGATGAAAAACCCCTCCAAGATAGCGGACGTGCTCCAAATGGCAGATGCGTTCATCAGAACAGAAGAGTTCAACAAGGCCGCAGCAAGGCTGAGAGGATCCTCGGATCCGAAAGACAACAAAGCAAATCAGAGTAAGCCCGAGGGCAACTCGAGAAAGGGGAAAGAGAAGGTGGGTGCGAGAGAGGCGAGCCCAAAGAAGGATGGGAAAAAGGGTGAATTTCAACCCAAATACACCAACTACACTCCACTCGCCATACCCCAAAGAGAAATTTTCAATCTCCACAAAGATGTTGAAAAGTGAAAGCTACCAGACAAGCTCAGATCCAACCCCCTCCGTAGGAACAAGAACAAGTGGTGTGAGTTCCACGATGACTTTGGCCATACCACCGAGGAATGCAACTCGCTGAAGGACAACATCGAGCGCCTCATCCGCCGAGGCTACCTAAAGCAATACTTGCTCGACCGAAGAACGGAGAGGGAAGAAAAAGAGAAAGCAACATCTGGAAAGCTACAAGAGCAAGCCCAGAGAAGAGTCCATGAGACCGAGGGGAAAAAGAAGAAACCAATCCTCGTGGTGTTCGGAGGACAAAGGTCCGGCCACGCCAGCAAGAAACACTTAAGAGCTCTCTCCCACCGAGTCAACTTCAGCAATGTTGGGGAGAACCAGCCTACCCCCCGAACATGACCTTCACTGCTGATGACTGCCTCGGGACCCAATACAAACATGACGACCCGTTGGTGATCGAAATGGATCTCAACAACCACAACGTCCAAAGAGTACTAGTCGATGGAGGAAGCGCCGTCAATATCATCTTCAGGAACTGTTTCGAGCAGCTCATCCTCGAAGAGGGAGAAGAGTCACTGACCAAGGTCAGCTACCCATTGATCGGGTTCAACGGATCCGCAGCTATTCCCCGAGGAAAGATCACCCTACCCGTCACAATCGGCCAAGGCCTGGCGGCGAGAAACGTCCGAGAAGAATTCCTGGTGATGGACTGCGACTCAGTGTATAACGTCATCATGGGACGAACCATGATCCACAAAATACAAGCAGTCCCATCCACATACCATCAGATGATGATGTACGTCTCGGATGCAGGCTTCACCGAGCGGATAAAAGGCGACCAAGAGGTAGCAAGATCAACCTGTCACACGGCCATCTGAAAGACGAAACTAGGAGACAGTCCTGAGGACGAAGATGAGAAGAGCCCTCCCCCAGGTGGAGAAAAAGAGGCCAAGAGGAGAAAGGCAGAGCCGAGCAGTCTGGTAAAGCCCGCAGAGGTTGATGCTCGACCAGAGACCCTTTCCCCCGAACCAGACCAAGAAATGGAAGATATTCCCCTGGAGGATGATTCAGACAGAAGTATCCGAATAGGCAGAGGCCTAGGCTCGGAACTTCAAATAGAGTTGATCCAATTGCTGAGGGATCACAAAGACATTTTCGCGTGGTCGGCGGCTGACATGCCAGGGATAGATCCGAAGATGATCTGTCACAAGCTGGATGTCAGTCCCGAAGCTCGGCCAATCAAACAGAAGAAAAGAAACTACTCCTCGGAGAAAAACAAAGCTATCGCCGAAGAAGTAAAGAAACTGCAAGAGGCAGGCTTCATCGAGCCATGCATGTACCCCAAGTGGTTGGCCAATGTGGTCATGGTCAAGAAAGCGAATGGCTCATGGCGCATGTGCGTCGATTTCACTAATCTGAACCGAGCCTGCCCAAAAGATGGCTATCCCCTCCCGAGGATAGATCAGCTAGTGGACTCAACCAGTGGTCATGCATTGCTGAGCTTCATGGACGCCTTTTCAGGTTACCACCAAGTGTTCATGCACCCTGACGATAGAGCGAAGACCGCCTTCATCACAAGCGCGGGAGTGTTCAACTACAGAATGATGCCCTTCGGATTAAAAAATGTCGGAGCCACCTACCAAAGACTAGTCGATCACGTCTTCGCCGATCAAAAGGGAAGGAACGTCGAGGTTTATGTGGACGATTCCATAGTAAAAAGCGTGAAAGAAGAAGATCACATCAAAGACTTAGCTGAGACCTTCGCCAACCTGAGGAAATACAACATGAAATTGAACCCGAAGAAATGTGTCTTCGGGGTAAAGTCAGGGAAATTCCTCGGATTCATGGTGAGCGAAAGGGGAATAGACGCGAACCCGGACAAGGGTCCAGGCCGCGCTAGATTTGCCCGAGCCGAAGACAAAGAGAGACGTGCAAAGGCTAACAGGCAGGTTAGCCGCACTGTCAAGATTCATATCGAAAGCTTCGGATAAAGGGGCACCCTTCTTCAAAGCTCTCAAACCTAAGACCCTCCCAGGAGGAGAAGCAGAACCCATCAAAAAGAAAGGCGTCCCGAGGAAAGTGGACCCCGAGTTGACATGGGAACAAGAGCAAAGAGACGCATCACAGCAACTCAGGGCTCACTTAGCTCAACTGCCGACGCTAGCCAGGCCAAAAGAAGGGGAAACTCTGTACTTGTACGTCGCAGTCAACCCCGGAACCGTAAGCGCAGTGCTCCTCCGGGAGGAGGAAAAGAAGCAACAACCAATCTATTTTACCAGCCGAACCTTGACAGACGCCGAAACTCGGTACCCGCTCATTGAGAAAGTAGCATACGCGGTGGTGGTAGCAGCTCGGAAACTGAGACCCTATTTCGATTCCCATCAAATAGTGGTGCTAACTGACCAACCACTGGAGAAAGTGCTAGACAAAATAGAGAGATCGGGAAGATTGGTTGCATGGGCTTTCGAGCTATCTGAGTTCGGGATCAAGTATCAGCCAAGGACAGCCATCAAAGCGCAAGCGCTCGCAGACTTCTTGGCCGAATGCTCATATCAGGAAATGCTAGATGACACCAAAAAGACATGGGAGGTCTACACTGACGGATCTTCCACTGTGAACGGCTCGGGAGCCGGAGTAGTACTGATACCCCCAGTGGGAAAGAGCATAGAGTACGCCCTAAAGTTCGGTTTCAAAGCAACCAACAACGAGGTCAAATACGAGGCCGCAATCGCAGGAATAGAGCTGTGCTTATCTCTGGAAGCCGGACATGTTTGTCTCAAGACTGATTCTCAGCTCGTAGCTAACCAGATCCGAGGGGAGTATGAGACCAAATGGCCAAGCATGACAGCTTACCTAGCAAAAATCAAATCCTTAACGTCAAAGTTAAGATCCTTCGAAGTCATACTCATCCCCCGAGGTCAGAACGCACAAGCAGATGCACTATCCAAACTTGCAAGCTCAACGCTCACCAACCTAAACAGGTCAGTCCATGTGGAAGTACACCAAGAAAGAAGCATTGACATGCCACCCCCCACAGTGTGCAATGTGCGTCCAGAACCGAGCTGGATGGACGCAGTCATCGCGTACAAAGAGATGGGAGAACTTCCCGAAGACAAGTTGCAAGGAAGGAAGCTGAAAAGGTTCAACCAGTGGTTCATCATCGACGCCAACGGAGAGCTCATGAGGAAGTCATTCTCAGCCCCACTGCTGAAATGTGTAGGCCCAACCGATGTCGATTATATCCTAAGGGAAATCCACCTCGGCATATGTGGAAATCACATCGGAGGCAGGGCACTGGCACACAAGGCACTAAGGGCCGGATTCTGGTGGCCCACCATGGTCTCCGAAGCAAAGGCGCTGACAAGGAAATGTGAGAAATGCCAAAAGTCCGCACCTGCAATCCACCAGCCAGCCCAAACCCTGCAAGCAACACTCTACCCCTTACCATTTGCACAATGGGGTTTGGATATCATCGGTCCATTCCCTTCGGCTGTGAATCAGAAAAAGTGGCTGATTGTAGGGGTCAACTACTTCAGTAAGTGGATTGAGGCCGAGGCAGTCTCATCCATCACGGAGCAACATGTCCGCAAGTTCATTTGGCAAAATATCATCACAAGGTTCGGGATACCGAGGCTAATGGTCTTTGACCATGGGAAGCAATTCGACAACACACCACTGCAAAGATGGTGTGAACAGTTCGGTATCCGCCTCGCCTACTCAGCAGTGTGCCATCCTCTGAGCAATGGCCAAGCCGAAGCCGCAAACAAACTCATCCTCAACGCACTCAAGAAGAGAGTTGAGAACGAAAAAAGCAAATGGCTAGAGGAGCTCCCTGGGACACTCTGGTCCCTTCGGACCACCGAGAAAGAAGCCACAGGACAAACACCCTTCCACTTGGTTTACCGTTCCGAAGCTGTCATCCCTGTAGAGATCGGAACAGAAAGCCTAAGGGTCCAAGCATACAACAAGTATGATGGAATCCATGGGCAAAGCAACAATCAACTTCTGTCCGAATCCTTGGATCTACTAGATTAGGCTCGGGACGAAGCCAAAACTCTCAACGCAGCCTATCAGCAAAGAGTCAGCAAGCACTACAACCGAAGAGTCAATGCCAGACCTCTAAAGGTCGGTGATCTAGTGCTCAAAAATGCTGCTGCAGTTCAGAAGGGAAAGATCCACGGAAAACTCTCGGCAACATGGGAAGGACCATACATCATCCACTCTGAAAAGAGGACTGGCACCTTTATGCTTAAACAGTTAGATGGAACCATCTTGAAGAACCATTGGAATTCCGATGTTCTTAAGAAATATTTTGTATGATCTCACCCCTCCTTTTGTATTCCAAGTAAGTCGTTTAATGAGAAGAGGAAAGCCACTGGCACCATGTGTTTCATTAAACATATCCCTTTGTCTTTTTTATTTTTCTATCACTATGTTTTTATACGAATACATGCAACTTCGGATCTGATCAATCCGAAGCTAAAATCAACCCGAAGTAGCCATTTTCTGGGGTCAAAAGGCCCAAGAAATAGCTAATTCGAAACAGCCCGCAAGGTAGCGTCCGGAATCCTCGGATTCGCGGTACCCAGGGACATTCCGTTCGCAAAAAAGTCTCGAACAGTTATAAAGAGTTCGGCTCAGATCCACGGATCCTAGAAACTCATAACTAAATCAGACTTGCGATTTCTTGCCCAGGTTTCCGAACCACAAGAAGTCGGAAGAACAGAAGTAGACATCAAAAGAGCTCAAAAGCAGACTCAACATATCCACAGATCTGAAGAGCTCAGAAGCAGACTCTAAACATGTCTACAAACATTAAAAGAGCTCAAAAGCAGACTCAACAGATCCACGGATCTGAAGAGCTCAGAAGAAGAATCTAAACATGTCTACAAACATTAAAAGAGCTCAAAAGCAGACTCAACAGATCCACGGATCTGAAGAGCTCAGAAGCAGACTCTGAACACGTCTACATACGTTAAAAAGCTCAAAAGCACTCTTAAAACAGATCCACGGATCTGAAGAGCTCAGAAGCAGACTTTAAATACGTCAACATGTGTTAAAAAGCTCAGAGTAGCCTCCTAACAGCCCCTCGAATCTGAGGAGCTCGGAAACGAAACTCCAAGGAAATCAAAGACAAGTCTAAAGCTATCAAATCCTCCCGCAGAGCCTAAGCAAAGCTCGAAACGAGTCTTAGAAAATCTACGGATTGGGAGAGCTCGCAAACAAGGAAACAACTTAGCAAAATGGTGGATTCAAAAGCAAAAACAGATGCTTCGGTAAAATACGAAACAACAAAGTCATTTTTTATTCAATATTTGGGGGGACAAGTACAATCATACCAACTAAAGCTCGGCACAGCCCGAGGAGCCCTCAAAAATTGAAAACAAAATGACCTAAGAGCTAAAATCGGCAGCCATCAACAGACAAAATGTCGGCCTACCGAAGTACTAGGAAAGCAAAAAAAAGAAATTATTAAAGTACAACGCAGAACCGAGGCAATAGGGGAGAGTGTTAAGCACAAGTTCGGAGACACTCAACTGGAGCCAACCGACTCTGAAGAAGACGGCTGCCCGAGTTCCTAAGGGACTTCACCAGCAGGCCCCTGAGGAGTAGCTTGGGAAGCACCACCAGCAGTGGTGTCACCTTCCGAAGCAACCTTCCGAGCTTGCGCCTCCTTAGCAGCTGCCTCCTGAGCTTTGACAGCGTCATCCCTGTCAGCTTGGCACTCCACTTGGTTGTCCTCGGCTGCGAGCCACTTGGGCACATTCTCCGTCCACTTGAAATCAGGCATGTTCTTGGCAAACATCCTGCGGCAGCCGAGGATCCCCTCCCAATACATGTCTTGACACTTCTCAACAGTGTACATATTGGAGCTCCTCTGCTCAAGATCACGAACCTGCTCCTTCAGACGCCTAATGTCATCCTCGAGAACAGGAACTCGGTCGATAGAGGCCTAAAGCTTCGTGTTTCTCTCCCGAAGACCGACAATCGTGGTGTCTTTACCTTGGAGCTTGCTCTCCAGGTCAGCCTTCTCAGCAGCATGCTTCTTCGACTCGGCCTTGTACCTCTCAGCGTCCTCCTCTACTTGGAAAGCGAGAATGCCAACCTCCTTTCCAATCTCCATCAGGGCATTCCCCCCTTCCCTTGTGAATTCGGCAACCTCCTCCCTTGCCTTCGCAAGCTCGGAGATGACCAAACTGAACTTTTGATCAAGGTTGGGAATGTCCCGAGCATAGAGCGCCTTGAACCTTTGGAGCCTTCTCTCATCATGAGATTGGCATACAGCAGATAAAGAGCTCCAATAGGCGACCTAAAAAGAGGAAACAAACTTAGCTGACGACAAAAAAAAAACAAAAGAGAGAAAAGCAATAAGCAAAAATAAGCAAAGTATAAATCACCTCGTTGAGGTGGTACTGATCCATCTTGGTGGGATGGTTCGACACTTGCCCAGGAATGCGAAACTGCGGAACCCCGCGCAGCAAGTTCTCATGGGCCGCCTCGGGGCCAATCATGGAGGTCGCATGGGCAGCAGGGTCCTCACCCAAGACAGCAGGGCGAGCATAACGGGCCATAGTCTCCCGAACCTCCAGAGGAATCCTCTTCAATGGAACTTCGGAACATGGATCACCATGAACCAACCCCTCCAAAACAGAGGTAGAGGTGGAACCCAGGGTCTCACGGCGCCGCTTCGTACCACGCCCCTCCGAAGCACCCCCTTCAGAGAAAACCAAAGCTGAAGGTTGTTCAGCACCCTCCGCCGCCGAAGGGACATCCTCCGCGGCATCTGAAGCAGTGAGATCCACGAGCACCCTCGGAGGAGTCTTCGGATCCTCCTCCAAACCAACAGCGTCAGCCCCCTCAGAAGCATGCACCTCGGCGGAGGCAATCGGAATATCCTCCTCCTCCCTCTCCACTTCAAGGGTGATGTCCTCAACGATCACCCCCAAAGGCTTCAGCGGCGAGGGAATGGTTACCTCCTCGGTCAGAGGTTGGTCCACCTGCTCATTGGGCACCAACACAGCGACGCTCTTCAGCTTCTGGCCCGGAACAGGGATGAAGCGACGCAAGTTCTAAGGAAGAACCATCTCTTTCTCTTGCCGAGAAAGATACCGCTCCCCTGCTTCAGCGAGACTGGGATCCGAGGCAACAACCTGTTGAATCCTCTCCTTAGTCAAAAAAGGTCGCTGACTCAGAAACTCGAGAACCTCGGGGCGGGGGGTTACCTTAGAGAAGTTCGAAGACTTCTTCTTCTTCCTCCTCGGAGACTTCTCCCTAGCAACCGACTTCCCCTTCCGAGAAGCTTCGTCCTCCGAAGACTTCCGCTTTTTCAACCTCTGCGACTTCTGGAGAACACAGGAAAGTAAGAACGCAAGAAAAACCCGCAGAAGAACGAAAAAAGAGAAGTGGACACTCACCTCGGGAACAGCGAATGAAGGAGGAGAAGAAGCAGATGAGACAACAGGGGCAGCAACTGTCGTTTCGGGACCCTGCACGAAGATAAAACGAGATGAGCCCCCACATCGGAAAAAAGGCAGAGTACCACGCAAACAAACAGCAAGAAAGTTACCGGATCAGAAGTAGTTACCAGTTCAGGGAGAACAGTCTGTCTCGGAACCGCGTCACCAGGACGATCAGCAGACCAAGGGTCGGCCCGAACGTCGTCGATATGGGCCAAGGCGTGAGCCGAAAACCGGGCGTTCTCTAACCTCGGTTGCCGAGGGTTGCTAGCCTTGAAATCGTAAGGAGGGCAATTAGAAAGAATCTCCCCACCTTCCAACTTGTATCCCAACACCTCGGGATCAAGAGCGGCCTCACCAAATGCTGCACAAAGAAAAGGAAAGAGGTCAGTCACAAACAGGCCAAGAGAGAGAGGCGAACACCTCCGCCGAAGCACGATCTCAACACGAGAATTCTCACCTCTATCGTAGATCCTACTGAGACCGGCAGCAGGAAGGATAGCCTCCCGAGTGATATAATGAAAATTAGGAAGCCAGTGCATAGGCTCCCTAGTTGTTTTCGCTCGGAACCACTCCAACAGAGCTACGTGATCCGGATTTCCCAGATCCACAGGACCAACCCTCGACATCTCCGGGTCCACCCTCACGAACCACTTCGGCGGAGAATAGTAGTGAGGATGCTTCGGATCCACAGGCACCCGCACTAGAAGCCATTGCTTCTTCCAGTTGTGAACCGAGGAGACATAAGGAAACGCAGTTATGTACTGCGAGTCCCCCTTCCGAAGCCTTTTGTTGCTAATCGCCCACCAGCCGTGCTCCGCGTTTTGGTTCCTCGCTAGCTCGTGCATTTCCTTGAAAACCTCGATAGAGGGAGGGTAACCGAGGAAATCGCACGTCCAGCGGTAAGAGATTATGTGACGCATGAACTTCGGCGTCAACTGAGCCAAGGAGATGTTGTACTCCTCCAACACGCGGGACACGAAGGGGTCCAAAGGGAACCTAATCCCGTAATCAAAATGGTTGAGATACACCGCTATCCTTCCTGGAGGCGGCCTCGTCACCCGAGCATGTGGCTGAAGAGGAAGCTCGCACCAGTAGCCCAAGGCATACTGAATGCCGTATAGATCCTCGGCGAGCCGATCATAACGCTCCCGCCGAGCGGCAACCAACCACTCCCCCTCAACAGTAGTACCGTCGGGACCAGCAATCTCAGTAGGGTCGTTAAACAAAGCCGCGAGCTTACCCTCGGGATCCGCCTCCTCCCACCTCCTCGGGAAGAAAGGGCGAACCACAAATCGACCAGTGGCCCCAGTTCGTTGGCTCGACCCGGCTTGGGCTCCTCTTCCCGCACGTTCCTCAACCTCGGAAGGGACATTCCTCACATCCTCCTCCGAACCACTAGAGGAGGACGCTGTGTTGAATTTCCTCTTCCACCTTCCTCCGGCCATGGCAAGAACTTCGAAAAGGGCAGAATGCCGAAGATACAGAGTGGGGGAATGAAAGCAACAAAAAGGGAAACAAATTACCTTTCTCGGAGCGGAAATAGCCGATAAGTCGAACTGAGTGAAAATCCGAAGCTGATTCTCGACGAATTCACGAAGATCTGATGAAAACTCACAAGAGATGTCACCGGATTTCTGGGAAAGCTTGAGAGAGATTTGGGTGAATAAAGTTTTAAAATGTGGTTTGGGTCGAGTATTTATAGACCTTGGCACGAAAAACCGCCCAACTTCCGCTACATCTTGGACCGTACGATGGACACCGCATCTGAAGCGTCCTTTGGACACCTGTCCCACTAGCGCACGGATTCAAACGTCCCTTTTTGAAAAAAGAGGGGGAAATCTTTCAACTTCTGGAACTTGGAAACCCGCCCATTTATTCCTAAAAGGACCGGATCTGGGGGGGCATGTTGTTTGGGCTCCCAATTGGCACTACTACAAAAATAGGCAAAGAGACCCGTTCAAAATGTCCTAAGAGACCCCATTTAAGGGGGTCTCTAGATAGGGGGGTCTCTTTATAAAAGAGACCCCTCATCTAGAGGGGGTCTGTTTGTTAAAAACAAGAGACCCGTTATTTAAGAAAAGGGGTATGTTACGTTAACCATGTAAAAAATAATGTAGAAGAAGAAGAGACCCCTTATTAGAGATATGGGGTATGTTTGCAAAAATATTCAGACCTAATATTTAACCTAGGGGGTCTCTTTGAATTTTTAAATAATATTTTTTCCATCAAACTCAGACCCCATATGTAAGATAAAGGGTCTCTTTGAATTTTTTAATATTATTATAATTAACAAATTCAGACCCCATATGTTAGATAGAGGGTCTCTTAGAATATTTTACTATTTTTTATTATTATACTCGAGAGAGCCCTTTTTATACCTAACGGGTCTCTTTTCATTAACTTTTATTAAAAAAAAAAATAGCATAAACGACCATTTTTCGGCATAAAAAATCAGCATTTAACCAAATTTTTAATTTCAAACTAATTCTTACAATTACCTAATAAATTATTTCCCACTTTACATCAATTGTAATCTTCAAAAATATAAAAATAACAAAATAAAATAAGGCTCAAAAGTTTACATAATTGTGACAAGCATCAACAAATTGACAATACTAATTATTAGCCAATGCGGGCACAAGCATATGTTCTCCTCCAACACTGTTTGGCTGGTTTCCAAATGTGAACTTCCCTTACACCTTACCTTCAACAAGAAACAAACCTGCATTAACAACGAAATTAAATTTAGAAAACAAGTAATATCAGTTGGATGTCTCGAAGCAGAATTACACATTATTAGTTAAAAGAAAGTAAGAAACCATCAAAGCAGTTTTCTGGCAAGTTAGTGCAATACACTCAAAACATACATCTATTCACAATATATGTCTACGTTTCTAGAAGGTGCAGCAAACTAAAGGTGTTACCATCAGGAACTTTGACGGAGAAAATCTGAGCTTATACGGAAAAAATGTTGTAGTTAATCTATGACACGTTTAAACATGCCTTCTGATAAAAGAACACAAAAAAAAAGGAAGTTTGATAGAGAGCTCATGTTGCCACCAATACACATTTCAAAAGCTTCGGCTCCTTTGCTCAACCTATTGGCAACAAAGTCCATCCAATCCCCTCTATCACAAAAGCCCCGTTATTCCTTCTGTACAAGTAAATATAATAAATTAATAATGTTAATAACTGTTCTATAATTAATGTACTGAGGTCATGCCAGTTGCAAGTAATGATTTTATGTAGCAGTTAACTGCTATTTCTAGTGTGGCATTGTAAATTAGGAGATGGTAGCAAATTGAGTTTATAAGCTTCATATCTTGAAATCAATATCCTTAAACTAACCAAATATAACCCAAAAGAATGGAAAAAAATAGATCTAATCTCATATTCTGGAAAACATGAAATCGCCTCTCAGTAACACAGGTTGCATGTACTACAGATAGATAAGTGTAAACGAACACCAAACAAATACAGAGCAGAGTTCAGAAGACTGACCGTATAACCTCTATAATTAAGTTGCTTGGGTCTTCGTAGCACAATAATATTGTTCACTTAACATTGGCTCTGGTATTTTCTATTGAACAAAACTCCTCACATACTGGAACTCAAGTAGATATTGAAGGCTTTTGACAAGGGCTTGCTAGTCAAAGGACCAGAAAAGAATAGTAAATTGAGTTTTTTGCTACTTGATGCGATCTCAGGCTTAAGCCGCTGCGCTAAAATACTCTCAGTTAAAGGTGGGGGCAGTCTGTTATTAGTGCTTTCTTTCAATATTGACTTTGAGCTTAGGATGATAGGCCCAGACAAAATTTCAGTTCGTACAAGCTTTTCATACGTGTTCGGCACTTGAGGGGATGAATGATATAAATTTTCAGCAAGCAAAGGATTTGGCTTGGTGCTTAAAACACGATTCTTGGATCTAGAAGAAATCCTACTCGTACCAACTGGTTTAGGCAAAGCTCAACTAAGAAAATGGTTTATATGTCAGCTGAAAATCTTGACACTTAACTAAAGTTGTGACTTGAACCAGATATACCCTATATAAGACTAGTAGCTCAAAAACTAAACTATAATCCGACCCTACCACACACACACAACCAAACCAACAAGCCCGACAACCTAAGAACTACCTGCACACTCCCTCCCTTAAATGAACACTCACCTGCACAACATAATTCAGCCCCCTGCCAATAGTAATCCAGCCAAAAAGATCCTCATCATCCCCAAACACATTCAAACACCTTGATACACCCACACTCACCCACATTCCCTCATATTAATAGCACACCTACACAATATAGTACCACTACGAGACTGCCACTGTAATACAAAGAAAGTATACTCCAATTTGATTACTTCCATATATCATATTTCCAAGAATTATGGCAAACAATAACAGAATTAACCATGAAAGAAATTTAGGATCAGACACGGTTGTTCAAATTAAATTTCTAAATGATCAAAATTATCTATGAACATCGAAATATTAAAAGCGAATACCAACAAAAAATTGTAGAAATGAAGGATTTGAACCAACAATTAGAACAATCAGGAAAATCGGGAGAGTATCTGAATGCCTAACATATCTTGAAACTCATTCAGAACTGTAATTGCTAAAAGCTTAAAACTGAAACTGAGAAAATTAATCTATTTGGAATTGTAACAGGCATTATTTGTGTCAGTTACTACTACTTTTTTAAATAACTGGTTATTTATATGCCCATTACTAGTGGTACAGCTGCAGTATCTTTGGATTAGTATTCTCAATGATATGATTCTATAAATCTCACAATTAACCTTTCACTAAACTGGTTAAATGGAGAAATAAATGGACATCTCAGAACCTTTCACTAACTGGTCAAATGGAGAAAGATTGAAAATATTCATTCAAAGTAATGAAGCACGGATTCAGAACTTGACAGAAGCAATTTAGCAGCTTACTATACACACACAACCACATATGAAAGTATAGCTACATATCAAGCAGATGTAGCGGAGCTTGTGCACATACCATTATATATCAGCAAGAAAAGAACAAATAAAACAATTTTTGAATTGTTTTAACACTTCATACAAATGAAAGATATTGATGTGATAAAGATCCAATCATCTCATAGAAGCATAGGAAAATTTCAAGCAATACCTCTGCACAACGAATACCAGCAGATGGATCAATGGGTAGATCTAGCTAGTAGGCCACCTACAGGGTCATGTGATGAGAACTGGACTCCATCAATCACACCATTGTATCTATTAAACACCTGTGAAGAGGCAAATAGGACATGTTTCAAATTATGAACTTACCAAAGTGAGCAAAAATAAGATATAACTTATATCTAGGCAAAATAAAATAAAATATCTACTTAATAGTGAGCAGGAACAAAAGTACCACTCTGGGGTCTGGACTTCAACAACATTATCATCTCTAAAACTACTTTCAGTCAGAAACAACGAGTTATTAGAGCGAACATTAAGTAAAATATGACGAAAGGGGATGGACAAGAATAAATTAGCTTTACCCTTTACACTTAAATATTATTCAATTAAATCCAGTTGAGTCGAGGGTGGCTATGTATGCATCACTTTGAAACAATTTGATGACAAGAAGATGTGCGAATCTACGAGGGTTCTATTTTGGAAAGGGGGAGTCAAAGCCCATCTTCTGTTATGTTACTAGACTATTGGACTCGACATTTCCAGTGTCTACATCATATATTTACTCAGATTTGTATCCATCTAGATGCAAAATAGTGGGTTCCCTTGTTCGATACATGATACTCAAACATAGGTGTGCCTTGATACTTGACACTTCAAACTACAAAATAAGAAAATTTTAATAAAAGATGAGTCTGATACTTGGGCGCATCCCATAAACACCCAAATCTGGATACCATAAATATGTTGTGGAGGTTTTGAAAGATCAAACATATTCAGTGTCTCACTCATGCCAAGAAACTCTAGAAAGACAGTATTCCAACAAACCATGGCGAAACACTTTCCCATGAAACTGGAAAACCTAACCCCAAAATTAAAATTACAAATCGCAACAATTGAAATATCAAATTTTTGGGGAAAAACAATTTCAGGAAAAAAACCTAACTTGTAGCAGAAATTACAAATTGAAACCGAAAACCACACGAAATTCAGAAATTTGAAACAAGCTATTACATGAACATCTAAACACAAAATCGCATCAATTGAAATTTCAGAAATTCAGAGGGGAAAACAATTTCAGGAAAAAAAACCCTAAATTGTAGCAGAAATTACAAATCGAATTCCAAAACCGAAAACCACACGAAATTCAGAAATTTGAAACAAATAATTAAAGAGAAGAAGAGAGTGATGAGAACAAAAACCTAAATTTGTAGTTTGCTAGCGATTGTGTCGAGGTCGCCAGTGGGAGTGAAGTCGCCAATCGTAACTTAGTTCTCCGATTAGCCGTTGGTAGTGGTGAGTTCGTCAATGAATTCGTCGATGGTTGCCTTAGGTTGTATGTCCAGGGAAGAAGAAAGAGGCAAAGAAAAAACCTAGGGGTTGTATGTCCAGGGAAGAAGAAAGAGGGAAAAGAAAAACCTAGGGTGAAATTGGGTTTTGCGAAAGTCTTGGCGCCAGGAAATGAATGAAAATAGAGACCCGTTATGTTAAATGACGGCTCTTTTGCTATTTTCCAATTATTTTTTACGAGAAGTGGTGGGTCCCTTGATACATAAGAGACCCGTTAAGTAAATAAAGGGTTTATTGCTTCTTTTATTTTATTTTGCACGGCATTTAAATGGCTCCTTTTATACGCTAGAGACCCGTTAAATCAGATAACAGGTCTTTTATTTTTCACCCCTCTAATTTTAATGGGTCATTTAACTCATAAGAGAGCCGTTATCTATAATATTAGATCTCTTAAATTAAAGAGACCCGTTACGTCGACCAACGGGTCTTTTCTAAAGGGTCTCTTTGCCCATTTTTGTAGTAGTGTGGAAACCAATTGGGCCTCTAAGTCCAAAGCCCAATGGCTCAATACAGCAACATCAAACCCACAAGCGCTACATTCCAAAAAGGCTATCCAGCCACCAATCAAGGCCCAAGGCCCAAATAGTAATAAATGACCTATGGGCACATTTACTACTAAAACACTATAAATAAGCCGTCAAGGCACACACCCCAAGGTACGTCCATTTCACGCCCTAAGACTACTCTTCTAGAGAACTTCTCTCTCTAGAATCCGAGCATTATATTGTTCTTACTTAGGCATCGGAGGGGCTTTCCTCGGAAAAACCCCCGAGGCTAGTAACTTGTTTATTGTGTAGGTTGATTTGGACACGACACATTCGAGCTAGCAAGATCTTCAACACACACAAAAGGGCCTTCATTCGAAGCCCATTGTTTCATCCACTTCAACACCGGAACATATATAAACACAATATCTTATACAAGGAAAAAAACAAGTAAAGTATGAACACGAGTTAAGCATAAAGATGGGGACTAAAGTTCTACGGAGTACATTTTTCACAGTTTGGGACTTATAACTTTTTTTTCACCGTTTAGGATCTACTATTCACTTTCCGGCCAAAATTAACCAAAGTAAAAAAAATGTTTAGTCCTTTGTGCATTCAATTATGCATATAGATTATAGACCCATATTATATCTTCTCCTATGATCCCGAAATAGAACAACTCCCTTGAGGTTCCAATTGTTAAACAATAGCACCGCTATCCCAGTATCCCCTACATGCAAGTATTCAACACATAACATATCCCCATCTCTCATTAAAACAACCAACAAACACGAAGCTCGGGATACCGATCAATCACTCTATCCGACAAATACAAATAAGCTTGCCTTTTCCCCCCCTAAACCAACTGATAATCTACAAGACTCGTCTTTCTCCTATGGCCACTCCTATAGGTCAGGTCTCTCTCCTCAACTACTCCCTCCGTCCCAGAATAATTGTTACACTCTCCTGGGCACACAGTTTAATGCGATAAGTAGTAGTGTGGTTATCAATTGTTATTTTATTAAAAAAGTAGATGTGATAGGAGTTAGTGGGGTATTTTTTTAATTGAATGAGAGAGGGTGTGGGGACAAAAAAAAAAATAGTGGGAAAAGATAGACTATCATAATTGTGGGGTCATTTCTAATTTAGAAGTGTAACAACTAATCTGGGACGGAAGAAAAAAGAAAGTGTAACAACTAATCTGGGACGGAAGGAGGATTATCTTAGTATCATCTACAATATCCTTCTTTTCTACTCCCACACATCCATTGAAACAACCCTATACTACAAGCCTCCTTACTCTACTCAACCCTTGCTTCAATTTTGACAACAATAACGACCTCCACCGCCTACTACAACCATGCTCCTTCACCGCATGATTTTCCTCCTCCTTATCATCCACATTCTCAATCTTACCCTTAATTGGAAAATAGAAAAACTCGGTTTGAAATTTTAAATTAATAATTAAAATCTATATAAAAACAAAATAAGGAAAAACTCCATTTAGAACGATTGTCGATTGATTTATATCAATGAATGAAAAAAAAGTACCAAAGAATCGATTGTTAGATCTGGTATCCCAATCTTTCTTTCTCGAAATGGTGAATGATAAAATTTAAAATTTGGGAATTAATAGGTTGTTAAAAAATTTAACATGCAAAAATTAAACAAATCCTAACTAAGACAAATAAACAAACTCACAATCAGAAATTTCTGTCATATACAAGTAGAATTGATTTTAAATATTTTGGATGGTTGAGTTGAAGATAAACTTAGAATTGTGGTTCACAATTAAAAAATGAAAATAAAATATTGATATCAAATTTAAATTGAAGATGATTATTATTTATGGCCCATGGTAAATACCTGAAAAATCTTATAATGTCTTTCAATTAACCATCAATATCTTCCTCCTCTGCGTTTTTATTAAGAACATATCAATGTTCTGTTGAGAGAAAAGAGATAAGGGATGCAAAGACCAAAAGACACGTGTTAATAAAATAAATTTAGGTTTGATTGTGATAATTAATCAAGAGGAGGGGTAGAAGTGGAAAAAAAAATTACGACAAAAGAACTTTGGGTTTCGGCTTTTTTATATAAGTAGGGATAAAGGTAGATAAAAAAAAATGCACACAGTTAATCAGTGGTGGAATTTGAATAGTTTAATGAGGGACCAGTAGAAAAATTAAGCAATATATATGTAAATTTTACATAATTACACCCGACTCTTATACGTTAGTGAAAAATATGGTCAAATATAGTGGATAAACATTGTAAAAGTCAGCATGTTGTGATTGATCGAAAACAGAGGGAGTACAATTGATGGATTGTAATTTCTATTTTTTATACTTACAAGATAAAAGAAATATATATTTACTATAACTATGATAAAAATTATTTTCTTCTTTTTCTATTGACTATCTTATTTAAATATTCTCATATTACAATATGGCATGGCGTTGATAATAAATATAATTTGATTAGTCATAGCCTATGTGTCATTTTTGTACGTGGTACCATCAAAAGAGTGATACGCATGATTATAACAAGTTTTAATTATTGCAACTTGCACAAATCATCTTTTTACCAACAACAAAAAGAAACTTACACAATACCCGTATCTCTATCATATAAAGGAACAGCTGAGGGCATAATAGTAACATCACTTTTCGTGTCCCCTTGCAAAAAGACGAAAAAACCCTTCACACTAATCAACCCTAACCCTTACTGCTCAACTGTTTTCTCTCTCCTCCTCCCGCTTTCTTTCTCGACCCTCGATCTATTCCTCTACGAATACCTTCGATCTTCTTCCTCAAATCCTCTTCGATCTTCTTCGAAATCCTTCATCCTCTCCACGATCTTCTTCATCCTCTCCTTCGATCTTCTTCCTCTCCTTCAATTCGAGCCAACGACGAAAGCCACCCCTGGGATTTGGATTCCTTCGGACTTTCATCAATTTTGTGGTTTCTTCGGATTTGATTCTGTTTTTGCGACCCCGATTTTACAAGTTAAGGATTTGAATTTCTATTTAGTTTTCGTTTTTGCAATTTTATTACGAGGTTTTGCTTTTGATTAGGTTTTAGAAATATGATTTGGATTCCTAATAGGTTTTAGACCGGCGGATGGAGGGCGGGGATGTCGATTTTCCGACAACAACAACAACAATAACAGCAGCAATAATTGCGGTGATTTTCATTTGATTTAATTTTGCCATTTTGTTTTTACTAATTTAATTTTACCAATTTGGGAATTTTTTTGTTATGGGATTTGACAGTTGGTTAGTTGATTTTGGTTGAAATAGTACTTGCTTTGATGAAATTGAATAGTACTCCAATATAAGGCTAGATATTGGTATTGATTTTTTGTTGAAATAGCACTCCAATATATATATGGCTGTAAAAATTATCGACGGAGCTGTAAAAAGTATTCAATATTGTTGCAACATTTATTATCTGGATCAATTGATTCTATGTTCATTTTCATGTGAGTCAGATTCCAAGTTTCGTTGATTTTTGCTGGTAATTTGATATTTAGGTTAAAAATGACTAAAAATTCACTATTTTGTTGTAGAAATATCACAGAGATGTTGTAATATCTTCCAACTACATTGAATTGGGTTTATTTGAAACTTTGATTTTGAATTGTAATGATTTTTGAATTGTAATGTTGCTGGTTCTTTCTCTCATCCTTTATTTGTTCATATCTGTTCATCTCTGATGTAGGTTATTAATGGCGGATTATTGCAGTAATTGTTATGCATAAGATTGCTTAATGCTTACGGATGAAAATTGTTCATTTTTGTTAGACATTGAGTGATTAAGGAGCTAATTTGTTGATATTTTCCTTAAACTTTCTTTGATTTTATCGTAATATTTGGTGAAATGTGTTTGTTTGGGTGAGCATTGAAACAGAGAGAAAGATATTCACGAAGTGTTACAGTCGCATACGGTGTTTTAGAATGTTTCAAAAGGAGTTTTAGCCAAATTTATATACTAGACTTACCTCAACATTGAACTAAAACTCCCCCGTATAAAATTATCAGTTCTTTTCTATTTTTCTCTGCTGAGATTATGCTGCTTCTGTTCTGCGGTGATGAATTTCTTTTTACTATGTTCTGCTCGTTGGAATGCTTTGTTGCTGCTATATGTTTGGTGTGTTTGGTGGGCTTAGCCAAAGTCGGTATGTTCGTGTGTATTCCTCTGTGAGAGGTAACAACTAACAAGTAATGAATACCTATAACGTGGTATCTCTCACCGGTAGAACTAGAGAATCTTTTTCTGGCAGACCATATTGGAACTCTAGATGAGATATGACTTTAGATCTTATTTATTTTCTTTTAGGGAAGCCAGAGATTTTTTTAGAACTATAGCAGATTATGTCTTTTTGTTTTGTCATAAATATTACTCTTTGAGGTTATGGAATATGTAGTATATCAAATTTTGCATTTCCTTTCGGTCTAATTTGCAAGATTCTTGCTATGTGCCACCAAGCCCACGATTTCAAACATGTGTCTGTTACCTATATATGCATATGTAGCAGTGTCTCCTTAACAATTTACTTCGTACATATTAATCGATTCAAATGTAAAATTGCACCATGTACGCTTGAAGGAATTAGCCTTTATTTGACATGTGAGAGCTTGATGCTCTCCTGTTTTATGACCTCACTCCTAAAGTTAACTCATCTGGATAATCTCCCATCCAAAAATCATTCTGATTGTGCTGGAAAGTTCATAGTTGTGATCTATTGCATTGCAAGATTTATCAGGTTTAACATTAAAACTTATATAAGCTGTTGGAAATTTCATAGTTAGTTGTTGGAAATTTCGGGTGTTATACGTCATTGCACCATGTACGCTTCAGTTGGAGGCATGCTTTTTTTAGGCGTGTTGAATTTTTCCAGGACTGGGTGTATGTGGCCATTTTCGTTCGAGTTTCTAAGCTTATGAGAAGCTTCATATGTTAATCCCGGTGTATGTGTCCGTTGTTCAGGGTATGTGTGTCCGTTGTCTTTTTCCAACTTGGTTTTGTTTTCGTTATGTGAGTACAACAAGTATGGTATGTCTGGAATTTCTTTTTGCCTTCTATCAAATAAAATTGCTACTAGGCTGCTGGCTGCAGCACCCCAAGTGAATTATTTGCTGCCATTTTGTTTTTGTCAACAGATTTTAGTAGTTGTAACTTAATTCTCTACTCTTGAATGAAAATATATATAATGATTGCCCAGATTGTTCAGGAGATCAAGGCAACCAAGATGGAGAAGATGAGGATGAAGGAAATAATGCCCTTGGTCCAAGTATGCATTCTATGTTAAGTCTAATAAATGCGGTTCAGTATTAATTAACAAGTTAATAATTCAGTGAGATCAAGTGAGCTGAATGCCTAGCTAGAGGCCGCTTTAGTTCAAGTGGAATTAATGATATTAATCCACAGCTTACTCTTGACTGAACCCGTAGGGTCACACAAATAGTACGTAAACGGATCAAGTATTTAATAGCATTAAATACTCCATCTATGAATATTCGGAACCGACGGATCTTGGTTTCAGTGGGAGCTAAGATCGTCACAGGCAAGGAATGAATACTCCGGAAACGATGATATTGCCGGAAACGGAAATATGGATCGTATCGGAAATATTGCCGGAAACGGAAATATTGTCAGAATCGGAAATATTACCGGAATCGGAAAATAATTCCGGAAACGGAAATATTAAATATTTGTTCGAAACGGAAATTAATTCCGGAATCGGAAATATTAAATATTGTTCGTATCGGAAATGAATTCCGGAATCGGAAAATTTAATCGGAAGCGCATCGTACGAATAAGCATCGGACGAGGCCTGCCGGACGAGGCCCAGCACGAAGCCAGGCCATCGCCCAGCAAGCCAAGCGCGCCGCACAAACAGCCACGCCAGGCCCAGCGCAAGGCCAGGCCCAGCAGGCTGCGCGCAGCGCGCAGCGCGCACAGCGCGCACAGCACGCGCAGCGCACAGCGCGCACAGCACGCGCAGCGCGCAGCGCGCGCGGGCGCTGAGTGGGCTGCTGCTCGCGCGCACGCATGGGGCCCATCGTGGCTGCCGTGCGTGTGTGTGCAAGTGTTTGTGTTCGTGCACGTTTCCTAAAACATGCAGAGTTCGGTTAATGATTAAATTCCTAATTCTATTTGATAAATTAATTAAATTAGAGTTCTTGTAGGATTCTAGGTTTAATTAATTTGTATCTGAATAGGATTTCGATTCCCTTTCCATACCGCTATAAATATGAGGCTAGGGCTCACAATTTATAACACAAGTTTCAAAGTATTCAAAGTGAGTTTTTGAGAGAAAAATTCAGTCACACATTTGCCTATAAAGTGCCGAAAATAATAGTACCTTAAGGGCGATTCTAGTTGGTCAATCTTAAGGCGAATCCGGACGTGCTGTGGACTATCTACGGAGGGACGACACTTGGAGTCCTAAAGACTTGTTCTTGTTCGGTTCGGGCGCAGCTAGGGAAGGCACGCAACAAAGAGTATGCATCTAATCTATGCTAAATGATTATGTGTAAATAATATGTATTCCTGGGTTAATGGTTGTTTCCGCATGATTTATGTAATATCATATGTATCATAACCTAACAGTGGTATCACGAGCCCCTTATTATTTTCATAATCTAAATTGCATAAACATGGTTAAATATTACAAATTTGCAAGAATTAAAAGGGGTGATTAATTTTCGTAATTGTTAATTAATTGCAAATTGCGTTTATTTAATTATACGTACGCAGTTTTTCGGCAGTTTCTTCGTTACTCATCCGAATTGAGTGATTTTTGTGTCAATTCCGCATGTAAAAGGCATTCTAAAATTTTGACAAAAATAGTATTTTTCTGCCGAACCCAGAATTCTCAAATTCGAAGCCTAACTATGACTTTTCGAAGTTTTTAGTTTTTCGAATGCAAAATTTCGTAAATTTAAGATGTTAAATTAAATATTTGCGATTCTTGTTGATAAATCTTGAATTTTTGATTGACCTACTGCGTATGTTTAACAAGTTTGAATGCCTAGTCTTGTTAATTATGCAATCTAATTATTAATTATGATTAATTTGTTGAAAATTAGAATAATTTAGAATTAATTTGATTTTCATAATTAATTGTAATTTAATTAGAAACCTATGATTAAAAACCACCATAAAAATTGTAAATTTACGATAAATTTTAAATTTTTATGACCTAGACTTGAATCCATAACAATCGGAAATCAATTGGATAATAAATTTTCGATTTTTTCGCCCTAAAATTATGAAATTAATATTATTTATTAATTTGTCATTAATTTTAAATATAAATTTTAAATTTTTATGCGATTCGTTCATATAACTTGCACGCACGAAGCAATGGACGCTTCGTGTTACCCTTAAGGGGTGTTGTATAATGCGGGCATGCGACGACGAGCAAGGGAGCTCGTCGCCCGTGCGGCACGAATGCAATGAGCAAGGGCGTAGTGCACGAGCACAAGGCAGCAGCCCTGCCTTGTGTCGTGTGCCACGACCAATGGACGAATGGGCATGGGCGTAGGGCGAGCCAAGGCAGTCGCGTGTGGGCAGCAAGCGAGCTGCGCCACAACGCGCGCTGCCTCGCACAACAGCGCGCAGCCTCGCGCGCAGCGAGCGCAAGCTCGCGTGCCACGAGCGCTGCGCCTAGCATTGCTCGCGCGCACAGCGAGCGATGTCGCCCGCCCAGCGAGCGATGTCGCGCGCCCAGCGAGCGATGGCTCGCGCGCCCAGTGAGCGATGTCGCGCGCCCAGCGAGCGATGTCGCGCGCGCACTGCGAGCAATAGCCCGCGTGAGATGAGCGCTGGCGCGCGCAGCGAGCACCAATGCGTGCGGAGGCTTGCGATAGGGATGCAGCAGCTATGCGACGAGCGCATGGGCTGCGCGCACATGGCCAGCAATGGCTGTGTGCGTGCGGCCCATGGGCGTGCAACGCGTAGGGTGTTTGCGTTACGATTAGATCGTTTTGAATGTTTAATTTGAAAATTTCAGTTCACGTAATTTTAATTAATTTTAAAATTAATAATTTAAATTATTTTCTTGGATTTTAATTTTGAATATTATAATTATAATAAATGTTATTTATTCTAATTATTTTACTAAAATTAAAATCATGAATTAATTTAAATACGACTGAAATTAAATTAAACTTTTTGGATTCAATTATAAATTTATATGAGCTTTAAATTTTAATTAAATTTGTATGTTTCCGGTTAGACTAGAAATACATTTTTATGTTTAAAATTGGTAAAGCATATGAATTTATTGGTTTAAGTGGGAGCGCTTTTTAGTCATAAACTCTTGATTAGGTCTACAAATCCTTAAGGTTAAAACAACTTGATTAGAATTAATAAGGACTGAATAATTGGTAGATTATTGGTGCCCTTGATTAATTGCTGCAAATGTTTACGTGATGCATAATGTGTTTTACTAACCAGCTATGTGGGCCATTCATGATAATGAATGGGTGAATGGTATATATTGTATATGTACTGTTTTGCAGGTTATGAAGTGACTAGTATGGCCCAAATAGGATAGAAAATATGGTCTGCGTACCATTAATTTGAATGTAATTGGTCTAAAGTACCAAAGTTATTTTTCAATTCAAATATGGTCTGCGAACCATCAAATAGTTGTAATTAGTTATAGCTTATCCTATTTGAAGAAAGTGGTGCCTCCCACGGAGATTTACAAGACGGACTTTGAAGTCAAAGCTTCAAGATGAAGTCGGGCCATACTAGATCACAAATATCTTATGCATGTTTTAAGTTATTTATTGTTTTAAATATGTCTTAAAATGCATGAGATCAAAAGCTTGATTATGTTGCATGATTAAGGATTTTAGTTCACTTAAAATCTAACCAACATAGTAAGAGCCTTAAGTTCCAAACTTAAAAATTGAGTTAAAAGGTGCCATGCCAAAATATACACTTGCTTGGATATCCTTTACATCAATCTAGTAATAGTTTTCGCTCAGCGAGGTGTTACTTATTGGTCCTAAAGGGGCAAGGTACACAAATAATTGTGAGTACATGTTAGTTTTGGTGAAACTCAACGATATAAGTAAGGAGTCCTTTTATGTCGTGGCAAATTCGATAGGTTTACCTAATAAGTTCTTAGACGTACCTATCAACCAAGAATAGTTTCTAGACTATTAGCAAAAGGCTTTTGCTTACCTAAGATGTTCTAGGATTAAGTCGACAAACTGTGCTTAGTTCTTCAATGATTTTAGGATCTTGGAATCATTTTATTCACACCTGCCGGAACACATAATTTGAATAAAATGCTTAATAAACATTGAATTATGCATGTATGCTAGAATTTAAGTTTATTAAAAGAAACTGTGAATGGTTATTTATTTGTTTATTCTTTTCAATTGTAGTTTTTAATATGGCAAACAACAATTCATTCAACATTCGATCAATTCTCGAAAAGGAGAAGTTGAACGGGAAAAACTTCCTTGACTGGCAAAGGAACTTGCAAATAGTTCTTATGCAGGAAGAAAAGGAGTATGTCCTAGATGAGGCGATGCCCGAAGCTGCAGGCGACGGGGTCACTCAGGCAGCCCTCAATCGTTGGATTGATGCCAACAAGGATGTGAAATGTCTAATGCTCGCCACCATGAGTGCGGATCTGCAGAAAACGTTCATCAACTCAGATGCTTTCACAATCATTAGTGAGTTGAAGAACATGTTCCAAGATCTGGCTCGAGTCGAAAGATTCGAGACTCATAGGCAAATTCTTGAGACCAAGCTTAAGAAAGGCGAGCCCGTAAGTCCACATGTTCTCAAAATGATTGGACTCATTGAGAATATGAGTCGGCTGGATCAGCAATTTTCTCAGGAAATGGCTATAGACACCATCCTCCATTCTCTTCATAGCGGGTATGATCAGTTCAAACTGAACTACAGTATGAATAGTCTGGACAAAACGCTCACTGAGCTTCACGGTATGCTGAAGACCGCTGAAAAGACGCTCAAAAGTGATAAGCAGGATGTGCTTATGGTGCGTGGGGGCAAGTTCAAGAAATCCTGGAAAGAAGAGGAATGCTAAGAAAGGTGGCAACAAAGCCAGCCCAACTAAGCAAACTGGCGCCAAATCTGCAAAGAGAAAGGTCAGTCAACCCACTTCTGAATCCGAATGCTTCTACTGCAAGAAGAAGGGGCATTGGAAGAGAGATTGCTTGAAGCTAAAGGAAGATCAGAAGAACGGAACAGTCGTTCCATCTTCAGGTATTTTCGTTATAGACTGTATACTTGCTAATTCAACTTCTTGGGTATTAGATACAGGTTGTGGCTCACACTTATGTTCCAATCCACAGGGACTAAGAAGAAGTAGAAAGTTAAGCAAGGGTGAAGTCGACCTACGAGTGGGAAATGGAGCACGGATTGCTGCATTAGCCGTAGGAACTTACTATTTGTCGTTGCCCTCCGGGCTAGTTTTGGAACTGGAAGAATGTTTCCATGTTCCAAGTCTTACTAAAAACATCATTTCAGTTTCTTGCTTAGATGCTAAGGGATTTTCCTTTATAATAAAAGACAATAGTTGTTCGTTTTATTTTAAAGAGATGTTTTATGGATCTGCTAGATTAGTCAATGGACTTTATTTATTAGATCACGACAAACAAGTATATAACATAAATACCAAAAAGGCCAAAAAGGATGATTCAGATCTCACCTATCTGTGGCATTGTCGATTAGGCCATATAAACTTGAAACGCTTAGAAAGACTTCAAAGAGAAGGAATTCTAGAACCATTTGACTTAGAGGATTATGGTAAATGCGAATCATGTTTACTTGGCAAAATGACAAAGCAACCTTTCTCTAAAGTTGGAGAAAGAGCAAATGAACTATTGGGTTTAATCCATACAGATGTATGTGGACCAATGAGTACAAATGCTAGAGGTGGTTTCAGCTACTTTATCACTTTCACTGATGACTTCAGTAGGTATGGTTATGTCTACCTAATGAAGCATAAGTCTGAATCCTTTGACAAATTCAAGGAATTTCAGAGTGAAGTAGAGAATCAATTAGGCAAGAAGATTAAGGCACTGCGGTCTGATAGAGGCGGTGAATATCTGAGCTATGAATTTGATGACCATCTGAAAGAATGTGGAATTCTATCAGAATTGACTCCTCCTGGAACACCACTATGGAACGGTGTGTCAGAACGGAGGAACAGAACCTTGCTAGACATGGTCAGGTCAATGATGGGTCAGGCCGAACTTCCATTAGAATTTTGGGGACATGCACTAAATACAGCTGCACTCACTATAAATAGAGCTCCGTCTAAAGCTGTCGAAAAGACTCCATACGAATTATGGTTTGGAAAGCCTCCAAATGTGTCTTTTCTTAAGATTTGGGGATGTGAAGTATACGTCAAACGATTAATTTCAGACAAACTTCATCCAAAATCTGACAAATGTATCCTTGTGGGCTATCCAAAGGAAACAAAGGGGTATTACTTCTACAATACATCTGAGAACAAAGTGTTTGTTGCTCGAGATGGTGTCTTTTTGGAGAAGGATCACATTTCCAAAATGACAAGTGGGAGAAAAGTAGACCTCGAAGAAATTCGAGTCGAACAACAAACTCTAGAGAATGCTCAAGATGACATTCAGGATGAAACTCAGAGATCTTTAGAAGAATCTGGTGAGAATCATGGTCAATCTAGAAATGTTACCCCGCGTAGATCGCAAAGATATAGATCTCAACCGGAAAGGTACTTAGGTATTTTGACGAACGAGAGCTATGACGTTCTATTACTTGAAAGTGATGAACCTGCGACTTACAAGCAAGCTATGACGAGCCCTAGCTCCAAGCAATGGCAAGAAGCCATGCAATCTGAATTAGACTCCATGTCTGAAAACCAAGTATGGGATTTGGTCGATTTGCCAGATGGCTACCAAGCCATTGGAAGCAAATGGGTTTTCAAACTGAAAAAGGACAAGGATGGGAAACTTGAAGTTTTCAAAGCTAGATTGGTTGCAAAAGGTTACAGGCAAGTCCACGGTGTGGATTACGATGAAACCTTTTCACCAGTTGCAATGCTAAAGTCTATTCGAATAATGTTAGCAATCGCTGCATATTACGATTACGAAATATGGCAGATGGATGTCAAAACTGCTTTCTTAAACGGCGTTTTAACAGAAACTGTGTTTATGACACAGCCTGAAGGTTTTGAGGATCCAAAGAATGCTAAAAAGGTATGCAAGCTAAAGAAGTCAATCTACGGATTGAAGCAGGCATCCAGGAGCTGGAATATACGTTTTGATGAAGCAGTCAGTGAATTTGGTTTCATCAAGAACGCGGACGAATCTTGTGTATACAAGAAGGTCAGTGGGAGCAAAATTGCTTTCCTAGTATTATATGTCGACGACATATTGCTTATCGGAAATGACATTCCTATGTTGAACTCTGTCAAGATTTGGCTTGGGAAATGTTTTTCGATGAAGGATCTAGGAGAAGCACAGTACATATTGGGCATCAAGATTTACAGAGATAGATCTAAAAAGATGATTGGACTTAGTCAAAGCACTTATATCAATAAGGTGCTTGATAGGTTCAAGATGGCGGACTCCAAGCGAGGCTACCTACCCATGTCTCATGGAATGACTCTAAGCAAGACTCAGTGCCCAAAAACACTTGATGAGCGTAGACGAATGAATGGGATTCCATATGCATCATTGATTGGTTCAATAATGTATGCTATGATATGTACACGCCCGGATGTTGCGTACGCACTCAGTGCTACGAGCAGATACCAGTCAGACCCAGGAGAGGCGCATTGGACTGCTGCCAAGAATATTCTGAAGTACCTGAAAAGGCGCAAAGATGACTTCCTGGTCTATGGTGGAGATGATGAATTAATTGTTAAAGGCTATACGGACGCAAGTTTCCAAACCGACAAGATGATTTCAGATCACAGTCTGGGTTTGTCTTCTGCCTCAACGGAGGAGCAGTAAGCTGGAAAAGTGCTAAGCAAAGCACCATTGCGGATTCTACAACTGAAGCGGAGTACATTGCTGCACATGAAGCAGCAAAGGAAGCTATATGGCTAAGGAAGTTCATAGGAGAACTTGGTGTAGTCCCCTCCATTAAAGGACCAATAGCCCTGTATTGTGATAATAACGGAGCTATTGCACAGGCAAAAGAGCATAGACACCACCAGAGAGTCAAGCATGTACTTCGTAGATTTCACCTTCTACAAGAGTTCGTTGAAAGAAAAGAAGTCGAGATAAGCAAAATTGGAACTGATGACAACATATCAGATCCATTAACTAAACCTCTGCCGCAGGCGAAGCACAACTCGCACACTGCAGCTATGGGAATCAAGCATATTGGAGAATGGCTTTGATGTCTCTGTTTAATGTTTTAAAGTTTTAGAGTTTAAATCTTTGTAAAACATTATCGGTTAATCATTCACAATAAATGAAAAGAATTCATTTTTCCATTTAATTTGTGGTTTATTAAATGATGAGTCCCTTCAATTTGACGATATATTCAAGATAGACTGTCAGGACCAGTCCTGTGACTAAGAAATGTCTATCAAGTGAACTTGAATGTCAAAGGTTGAAAATGGTCCCTAATCGGAGTTTTCTATAAAATTGGACGCATAGAAAACGTTAGACGATTAGAATGCAAGATGACTAGTAGTTCTGTTTCTTGAACTATGTGGACATGGCAATGTCATAATCATTTGCATAGATACTTACTTTGGGAAGACTAGTATCGGACGAGACCTATGAAACTTTACTGTAAGAGATGAAAGTCTGTCATAAGTAAATTTCATTAAATTATTAGACACTAAATCCTCAATACCTGAGTGATTTGAAGATTACTTGTTTGAGAACTGGTTGCTTTGACGTTGACCAACCGTCGCACCGTAAAAGGAGGCTATAAAGGCAACGCTCAGGTAATCACCTATCAAACGAAGTCTAATCTCAAGATCGCAAGATTGGGATTGTCCTCCCATAAATCGGGATGAGATGCTTAAAAGTTGTACAAGGCCACTCGGAGAGCTAGAAACTGTGAAATGCATGGCCGTGCTCGGATGAATCATAGGCTATGATTATCTGTTTATTTGATCAGTTGAACTCTGAAACCGAGGAACACCTCTGGACATAATAAGGATGACAACTCTTACCTTATGTTCAAGAGCAAGCATCGAGCGACAAAGGAATTAGGAAATGCACACTTGTCCCTAAGGACAAGTGGGAGACTGAAGGAAATAATGCCCTTGGTCCAAGTATGCATTCTATGTTAAGTCTAATAAATGCGGTTCAGTATTAATTAACAAGTTAATAATTCAGTGAGATCAAGTGAGCTGAATGCCTAGCTAGAGGCCGCTTTAGTTCAAGTGGAATTAATGATATTAATCCACAGCTTACTCTTGACTGAACCCGTAGGGTCACACAAATAGTACGTAAACGGATCAAGTATTTAATAGCATTAAATACTCCATCTATGAATATTCGGAACCGACGGATCTTGGTTTCAGTGGGAGCTAAGATCGTCACAGGCAAGGAATGAATACTCCGGAAACGATGATATTGCCGGAAACGGAAATATGGATCGTATCGGAAATATTGCCGGAAACGGAAATATTGTCAGAATCGGAAATATTACCGGAATCGGAAAATAATTCCGGAAACGGAAATATTAAATATTTGTTCGAAACGGAAATTAATTCCGGAATCGGAAATATTAAATATTGTTCGTATCGGAAATGAATTCCGGAATCGGAAAATTTAATCGGAAGCGCATCGTACGAATAAGCATCGGACGAGGCCTGCCGGACGAGGCCCAGCACGAAGCCAGGCCATCGCCCAGCAAGCCAAGCGCGCCGCACAAACAGCCACGCCAGGCCCAGCGCAAGGCCAGGCCCAGCAGGCTGCGCGCAGCGCGCAGCGCGCACAGCACGCGCAGCGCACAGCGCGCACAGCACGCGCAGCGCGCAGCGCGCGCGGGCGCTGAGTGGGCTGCTGCTCGCGCGCACGCATGGGGCCCATCGTGGCTGCCGTGCGTGTGTGTGCAAGTGTTTGTGTTCGTGCACGTTTCCTAAAACATGCAGAGTTCGGTTAATGATTAAATTCCTAATTCTATTTGATAAATTAATTAAATTAGAGTTCTTGTAGGATTCTAGGTTTAATTAATTTGTATCTGAATAGGATTTCGATTCCCTTTCCATACCGCTATAAATATGAGGCTAGGGCTCACAATTTATAACACAAGTTTCAAAGTATTCAAAGTGAGTTTTTGAGAGAAAAATTCAGTCACACATTTGCCTATAAAGTGCCGAAAATAATAGTACCTTAAGGGCGATTCTAGTTGGTCAATCTTAAGGCGGATCCGGACGTGCTGTGGACTATCTACGGAGGGACGACACTTGGAGTCCTAAAGACTTGTTCTTGTTCGGTTCGGGCGCAGCTAGGGAAGGCACGCAACAAAGAGTATGCATCTAATCTATGCTAAATGATTATGTGTAAATAATATGTATTCCTGGGTTAATGGTTGTTTCCGCATGATTTATGTAATATCATATGTATCATAACCTAACAGAGGATAAGCGTGAGACTATGTGGTTCTACCTGGTCGTGATGTCAGGATTTGCTACTGGGTTCTGGGTTTTGGTGTGTTGTAGGAACTTTGTTGCTGAAAGAGAGTTGGAGACATGTTCTCCTTATTGTATGATATTTATCCAAGTATTTGTACCTTTGTGTTTTATTTTTTCTGTATTAATGAAGTATAATTTACAAGGGAGTCAGGGATGCAACTTCTGTTTGTAGTTCCTTTGTTAGTATGGGATTAAACAAGGAAAAAGTTGAGATTTGAGATAATCAGGGTTTTCGGAGGCTTTGATTCCAATAGAAATGCATAACTAAGTCAATACGTATTCATGGGAGGAGTAAACCTTTATGGTAAATGTATGACATTATTTTGCAAATATTCACGCACGCATCGCGTGCATATAAGACTAGTAAATTATAAAGACAGTTAATTGGAATGGATAACAATTATTACATATAAATCTTATAATTGTTCATATTGAGTATATTACAAATTCTTTGGTGCACCTAAGGATGGCATTCCGCTCATTTGTGATTTTTTTGTCTCTTTAAAATGAGCAGAAATTACAAAATAAGCAACAATTACCACCTAATTATAGGAGCACAATGGAGGTGCCTCTCCATATACTACGTAAAACAATATGCGGATATGCAACGAGGACGATACGAACAATATATTTTCATTATAAACAAACTAGCTACAATAAGAACCAAAAAAATATTTAACAAAAATAAGTTAAATTTGGTCAAAAAACATTAAAGTTTTGTAAAAATAAGTTTTAATCAGTAATATTTAGTAACTTCGACGAACAAATATAATATCAAATCAGTAAATATAAGTTTTAGTAAATGAAAATAAATTGAGCTTAGTAAAATTAGGAAAAATATTATAATTTCAGTAAAAATAATTATAGTTAATTCAGCATAACTTAAGGTGAAGAGAATACGACTTTACTTTAGTTATGTTTCCCTAGTTAAGTTTAGAACTTATGCTTGTTAATAAAGTCCTTAATTTCAGCCATCAACAAATTAGCATGAGGCAATTGAGGGAAAATGTAAAATGCATGAATCGCATCAGAATACTCCACTAACTTCACATCCTTGTCATTTCTTCTCAACCACTCATAATACTTCTTTTGCCGATCCTTCATCGGGTCAAATCCACCCACAAACAATAATACGGGTGGCAATTCAAGCCCACGTATATCCAACGCGTTGGGCCCACATACATTCACGGCCCAATGATCTAAATCTTTTCCTTCGGGTAAAAAAGCCTTCCACATCCAATCATTTCTCTCTAGCGAAACTATTGGCATCCCTTCAAGTTCAACCTCCGAGTTGACTCGTTCTTTCCCGCCTAAAAAAGGCTGGATGTTAATGAGTCCGGCGAGTTTGAGGAGAGAAAAGGAGGATGATGATTTTGCATAGCTGACGGAAAGGTGGTGTGCGAGGTTAGCGCCGGCGGAATCTCCGGCAAGGAAGACAGTTGATACATCAGCATTTCCCGGCCAGTGAGGAATGTCGCGACGATTGTGAGGTTTATCCAGGAACTTGAGGACGGAGAAACCGTCATCGTACTGACTAGGGAACTTTTGCTCCGGCGAGAGGCGATACTCGACGGAGCAGACGACAACTTTTAGCTCACGAGCAAAGCGGCGACAGACGGCGTCATAAACGCTAGATGCGGCGCTCAGGAGGGAAAAACCTCCTCCGTGGAAGAAGACGATGATCGGGAGTGACGCAACAATGTCGGCTTTGTGAGGGACGAAGAGGCGGAACCAGAGGTTGTTAGAAGGATCGAAAACGACGTCGTGGGAGGAGACTGAGTTACTTGAGATTGGTTTGGCAGGTACGCGGCGGTCAAACAGTTTCATGACACCGCGGTTGATGGTGCCGTTATTTCGACGAACACCGTCAATGACGAGGCCGAGTAATGCGACTTGTACACGTGTCTTGAAAGGTAGGGTGAGAGATTGGGTTTTTTTGGCTGCCATTGTGGGGGACTAGTTGGAGTTGGAGAAAGAAAAAAAAATATTATTTAGTGACATTCTTTCCTAAAGAATTTCATTTAAATTAGTGGGATTAAGCACACAAAACGCCAACTAATTTCTGTTTTTTTCCCTTTAATTTTCATCTATTTTTGAAAGTATTACGTAATCTATATAAACAAAATTTTATCTTACGTAACAAACTTTAAGTTGTTTTTGAAATTAAAGGGTTTAGAAGACGATTTCTACAAGAGGAATCTGACGCACTGGATAAAACTGTAGATGTCATCGTATAAAGTATAATCATCCTTGACAATTTAGCATTTGTATATCTTTGATGTTTCACTAGGGAAATCTGGTGGGATAGTGATATCTTTAGCTAAATTGTTAATTTGTTTGTTAATGTGCTAGCTTGCATGTTTGTTAGTTTGTTAATTTGTTAGTTAATGTGCGAGCTTGCATGTTTTTAGTTTGTTAATTAACACCATGCACATAAATAGTCATTCATATCTTTCGTGTATTCTTTGTTGATCTCTCTCTCTTATGGGCGTTACGCAAATTGTCATCACAACTCATGCACATATCACAACTACCAGCTTTTAAATTTTTATTCTTTTTACGTGATGAGTGTACGTAGTAGAAAATTAACGAATACGAAGTATATAACGTACCAAATTATGAATAAATAAAAGTTGTTTGATAATACTAATGTCGTACGTGCAATACCTTAGGTCCGTCAGGTAGGGCTTAATTATAGACCATTATATTGCCTGAGATGGGGCTTTTTGACCAATATCCATGTATGTAAAGTAATTTCACATTAAAAAAGTGATAGAACATAGTAAAAAAGTGATAGAACATATTATATCTATCCTCTCACATTTTCACCTTATGTGTGACGACAAATTGTGACGAAAATTGCCGATGTACATAAAAATATTATTGGGTGCACCCGAATATACCTTATATTTTTTTTTTTAAATGACATTGTACAACATTTTTTTTATTACATAGTAGTATCATACGAAGTATTATGTACTAATACACTTAATAATATTAGGCCAATACACTTAAGATTCTTATTTTAATGATTTTTTTGGTGAAAGAAGATAGGGCAGGCCTCTAAAATAGATAACAAAACCAAGCAAGAGTGTCAAACAAACCAGAAGAAAAAACAAAAGCTACCAAAGAACAAAAATAAACTACGGAGCTAGCGCACAACGACTAACACCAAGCGAGATCCTGTTACTTCACACAAATCCTCCAATAAAACGGCACCAAACTAGATCCTGTCATTTCACACATCCTCCAATAAAACGGCTTGAAGGTGCTTCGCGACTGCTTGAAAGACCACATATGGAGTAATTCTTATTGGCATAAATAAAAGGCATATTAGTAATGTAGTACTCTTTTGGACTAAAAAGCTTGTTGTAATGGGAAATTTCCATTCCCTGATATCGGGCTACAATTTCATCTCTATCAAATTCTTTTAATATAAAGAAGGGCCTATACAAAAATACAATTAATAGTGGATAAAATTAGAACCACTTGTCTTAGAATGTCTAGTGTGATGCCGTAAAGTTATATTTTTATCTCATTACACATACACGACATCTTGACAATCAACCTACGTGATTACACGGCGGCTACCTCACTGGTGTAGTAAAGAGGTAGATTGAGAATGGAATTGACATTGTACGTCCAAGAACTACAAAGAACAAAGTGTTTGAAGCATTTTACCTAGAGAAGATGATATTTTATGTGTCCTCTTTCTTGAAAGAAGGAGAATGCCTTATATATCCTTTAGTCAACGAGCAAAAAATGGAAGGTAATCCATTTGTGACAACATGCAGTTGGAAGCTTAATTAATTAGGCCATAATTAGAGAGAGCAAACCAAGGAAATACCAAATGGTCAAAGATATAATTATGACTTACACGAAACCAATCACTGATTTTGTCTAAAAATATCCGAGGGTATTCTATTAACACAGGGACATTAATTTGTTCTTTTAAAGCAAATCCACTTGGAGAATTGAAGTGAACAGAACTCAAACATGATCCACGCACATACCGATTTTTACTATTCGCAATGTTTGGATTTTTTACACTATTCACATATTATATTTTGATTTATTAATGATGATTTATGTTTAAGATATAACATAATTAAGTGTGATCTTGTAAAATTTCAATGTGTATTTTCAAAATATCAACTTTATAATTTTTTCTAGAGAAATAAAGATATTAATAATCAAATTTGTGCATTGACATGCGTGAAAGTGACTGAAGTTGCGAATAAAAGCGAACAAAGCAAGTATATAATAACCTAAGATAGAAATATTGTTCTTTATATCTTAAACTAAATTAGGCCTCGTGCATGCATGAATATTCAAAAATTATTATTTGACCATCTTTTTTATAAAATATTTGTCCCTTAAAACTAATGCGTAATTAATTATCTTGAACATACTCATTTAATCATCTACGTAGTAATATGAAATTTTCTCCCTAATACGTACTGTGTATTTTAGATGTTAAATATGATAATTTGACCAAAATATTTGGCAGGCTTAACATGTTAATTTAACCAAAATATTGAGTAATAAAATATATTCTCTATAATTGATATGTCGATTTGACTAAAATAAAAGACACACCAAAAATGACATGTGTCATCTCCTGGTGAGTCTTTAGGTCTTTTATTTTTTTAATTTAAAATATTTTTATTAATAAAACTTACATAAATAGAGAAAAAATAATTTGCCGTAGTTATCAATCCTTATTGTAGAAAGTTAATTGTAGCTCATATCTCTCATATGCATTATATAAATTATTCTTTTGAAAAATGTAATCCGTATTGATTAGTTTTAATAAGAAATAATTTTCAAAACATTTTAACGATATTTTAAACTTCTTTGTATTATATTAATTTAATAATGACTTAAAATCATTTTGGCTTACGAAAAATGAATGTGTCGTATCTACAAAAAAGTTACGTAATGAAATTATTAATTTAAGTAAAGAAATAAAAAATAGATTAGGAGTGAAAACAAATTGTTACCTTATATTGAAAGTAAATACGAGTACACTTATTTCAAATAATATAAGTTTAGATAAATTCAGTTAACTTAAAGCTTTGCTTTATTCGATTTATTTTGTCTGAACTTATATTTTCTGAAACTTATTTTATTTGAAATAAACTTATTTTGACTGATATAAACTTATCTGTGTGTTGAAATGTCTGATTTTTTATTATTATTAATTATTTAGGAAAAATTAAATCTATTGATGTTGATGAACTCATTTACGAAATATATTTTATTCTATTAACTTTTCTGTAAATAATTATTAAGCTATTAAAAAGTATTACATAAAAATATGTATAGAGTAGTAATAATCGTACGTTGCACGGGTACTAAACTAGTATAAAATATTTTTGTGTTTAATTTATTTTATATTTTTTAATTTTAGTAAAGGGTAATATAATCAATAACTATTTATGTCACTCAGTTATTCCATTATATAATAGAGATATACACACAAAATATTCCCTACTTAGTAATTCATTAATTTTATGACATAATCCTTTTCTTCCATAGACTTGATTAGGTTAGCCATATTATTTTTTATGATAATGTGAAACATGGAAAACTATTTCGTTGATTAACTTCCATAGAATTGTGTTTATAACTTCTTGTTAGGTAAGTCATTTCTTTATGATATATGATAAGGTGAAACACCCAAAGCATCGTATTTATATTTTTTTAGTATTAGTGTATTACATATATACGGAGTATTATATATGAGTCTCTCACACCGTGGTTATGACTTGAGACTCTTCCTAATGTTTATTGTTTATTAGTTTAGGACCCGTGCAACGCACGAGTGTTACTAAATTTATTTACGAAGTACTATTAATTGCTCGTAAATAATAACTTACAATTAGAAATATTTTTAACAATATAAAATTCATTTGTATTTTGTTATGTATGATTGAGAAAATATGAGAAAAATATTAAAAATAATGACGTAGAAAAATATTATTTTCTGTAAAATATAATTACTTCAAATTGGTCAATTAAGCACGGAATATATTATACTATGTACGTACAATATAGACTTTTTTTATTTTAAACATTGTTTCACTTTTTTCAGAGGAAAATTAAAAAAAACTATGCTTAAGAAAAATAAATTAAGTTTAAGAAACAACTACTACCTGATATATCTAAATTATTATGGGTTAGAATTCCAACAATTTTTTTTGTAAAATTTGATTCATGTATTTAGGGATTTAAGCTTTAAGACCGAGTTAGATTCGTTGATGTAGCTTTAGAGTCTATATTGGGTTCATATTTTTTACGTATTAGTGTATTTCTTATATACTGAGTATTATATATGAGTATCACTTTAATTGTTCACTTCTCTTTTTCTAATATTCATTCAGATCATTCTCCAATTCTTGTGTCTTTAGATAATCTGATAGTAGCTGGACCTTTCCTTTTGGGTTACATATTAATGCATTAAATGTATACGGAGTATTATATATGAGTCTCACTTTAATTATTCACTTCTCTTTTTCTAATACTCTTTCGGATCATTCTCCAATTCGTGTATCTTAAGATAATCCAATACTCTCTTCGCTGTAAAGAGGCCTAGATGTAGCACCCTCATTTCAGTGAATTTTTTTTGTTAATCATTGGAGTGGCACTTTAATTGTTCACATCTTTTCTTCTCACTTGTTTCTTTAAAATGAATTATGTATTTTAAAACCATGATTACAGTAATGTTAGTTGTAATTTTAATTTTTCAATCCATACATGTTAGCTCTTATTCAAAAGATTTTATTGATATTAAAGTTGCATATGAACCCGACATTGATAAGAAAATTTAAGTTTTAAAATTGCTATATTTTGGACTGAGGGTTATTGTAAAAATGTTGCTAACGAATGTTATCACAACTTAGATAACATACGGAAAACTGGACTTGGATTTTCAATTCATGGGGATGGGTTAAACTAAGTGATGAATATTATAGAGATAATAAAGCGAAGTGTGATATTTAAGTTTAATCGACTAGAAGTCGAAACGTTAGATTTAATTCATGAAAAATGGTTTCATTTAAGAACGTACCCAAGTCACGTAAATGATTTTGTGTTCTGGAAACGCGGGTGGGAAAAGCACTATGAAAAGTTACCTATTTGTGTATTCCAAGTGAAGGAGATGCACATGTTAATGCTCGAAATCTATGACCGCTTCAGTGTTAACAAAATTATTAAAGTAACATTTATCTTTCTTTCTTACTCTGCTTAGATTTTGAAATCTACAAAAAAAATCTCAATTGGACTTTAAAATTTACCTTTTGTAATTACAGAAAAGCCTACAACAAAACTGGAATTAGGGAGACTTTTTCCAGATCATCTTGAATTCAAATTTTTGTGTGACTACGACACCGGAGAATATAATCTTAAATTTTCCAACGCGCTACCTGGTAAGAAAAGACCCGACAAAAGAACTCGGGGTAAGAAACAAAAACAAGATGGAGATTGGGGTTCTAAATTTAGGGGAGGTGTTGATACTTATCTTGCCGAAATCCACTTCTGTCTCAATGGCGACTTGGAGTACATTTGTACATAGAATGCCAACATGATTTTGATATTCGTGTTTGCAACAAAAATGAAGAATTCCTCTATGTGACACCCAATATCGCGTCGGCACCGTTTCCGTCTCCGTCTCCATAGTTGTTCCCGCTAGTACAAAATTTGATATAAATACCATTATATAGAGAATAGTCGAATTGGATGAGCGTTCTATACTACTCTAGATAACGTTTTTCTTATAACTGTTGTATGTATGTCATAGTCCAAGTAAGGAAAGGTAGCGTGAAAATGATAATACTTTTATTAATTATGCATGTCACAGTTTCCGCACCAATACCTACAAACTTAGTTTTATGGAAACTCCATCAGGAATAAAGGTAGATTATAATGCTTTTATTTCTTAATTGCATTGTTTTGTTCTCCAACTTATCTTTTACAATGTTTTTAATGGTTCTATCTATTTGAATTTTGATATATCGCTAATGCTCATGTTTTAAGTTGATTTTTATATTAAAATGCTCATGTTTTAATTAAGTAGCTAGCTTTTTAAATTAAAATATACAGATTGCAGTTGATGGTGGTAATCTTGTAATTGCTACTTTATTTCTCTAATTATTTATTTTGTAACTTTGTTATCCAACTCTTCAACGTTCTCATGTCATCATGTGTCAAGTCCATTGTTAATTTGTCTCTCCCTCGTTTTCTTATTGTCAATCACATGTGGATTGCATGTAGAATCTTTATTTGGATATTGCAGTGATATCATGTTAGTTGTTATATATTCAACTGCATTCGATATTTACGAAGATTTTTGGTTGCCTCCTACCCGTTCTAAAGGAAACAACTTATTGTTAGTGAAATGCTAATATTCTCTCATAGTGAGTGACGTCCCCTTATCCATATTTGCATTAGAAAATAAACAAATACTACGCTCAATTTGTTTGTTCTCATAATATACATAGAAAATTATTATAGGGAATGATGATGTTTTGCAGTAATTTTGGACGTTATTTTGTTTGAAACTGTAAAAAACATTCTAAATTATTTGCATAGAACTTCTATATATTTATTGAAGTATTCAATAGCATCAACAGAAGACGATTAAAATATTCCTTATGCGTTTTCCAGAAATACCAATATGAAATTTGTAATTTTCCTTCTTGATTAGAGGCTAAAAAAAGTAATATCAAGAATACTCCTATGTAGCCCCGGCCCTGAGCATAGGCGGGAGGTGCGACCGCCTAAGGCCCAGGGCGAAAGGAGGCCCAAATTATAATCTGCAGTACTTTAGGTTTAAGTAACAAACAACGCAATAATGATTATGAAATGCCTGTGGCTCAATGGTAAAACATGGCAAGGTAATAGCATGGGACGGAAAGTTCATATCCGCTTGGTGCCTTTTTTTGGCTGAATTCTTTTATTTTTTTAATTCTCCGCTGCTGCCGTTTTTTTGGATGATTTATTTGCTTTATTTAAATCTTCCTATGTTAGACAACTTTCAGACTTTTTATTTATTTTTTGGTAGCAAGTGTTTATTATAGTAACTTTTAATTTTTTGAAACTATAAGAGCAAGTATGTTATATAGTCTAAAATTTTGAATTCCAAGTATATAATAAAGATAAAATTAAAGGATCATCATCTGAATACTTTCTTCTCCGTATAACAAACCTATATGTACAAATCTACATGTCCTTATTGATAATCATACGAGTAATGGAGTGAATTACTTTTTATCAAATAAAATAAAATTGAGTTCCTTTTATTAATATAGTGCAAGATAATTTAGAACTTGCTTCTAGGTTAGGAGGAGATTATTAATTTATTGTTGATTTTATCTTGACAATATAGTGGACTAAATGAAAATTTTGACGGATATTATTTTTTAATTTGGTGAAACAGCGTTATTCAACTAATGAGTTAAATTTTTTTTTTTCACAAAGGCAATGAGTCAATTTATTGGTTTGATAAGGTAATTTTTTTAATACTTTTTTTTAGTAACTTTTTTTTCACAAAGGCAATGAGTCAATTTATTCGAAAATTATTATTTGACTGTTGTTTGGGCTCCCAATTGATTCTCAATTGGGCCACTAAGTCCAAAGCCCAATGGCTTTAAACAACAGCATCAAACCTACCAATGGCTAGTCAGCCATCCATCAAGGCCCAAGGCCCAATAGCAATAAATGACCTATGGGCATTTATTATGCAAACACTATAAATAGGCCGCCAAGGCTCACACCTCAAGGTACGTCCAATTTATCGCCTTAAGACTACTCTTCTAGAGAACTTCTCTCTAGAATCCGAGCATCGTTCTTACTTAGGCATCGGAGGGGCTTTCCTCGGAAACACCCCCGAGGCTAGTGACTTTGCTCTTGTGCAGGTGAATTCGGACTCGACTCATTCAAGCAAGCAAGATCTTCAACACATACGAAAGGGCCTTCATTCGAAGCCCATTGTTTCCATCTTTACAACACCGGAACAATTTGGCGCCGTCTGTGGGGAAGAACACTTCAAAGCCTTTGAAAGACATTAACCACCTCTTTCTACAAGATGGTTAATGATGTTATCAACAACAATGATGACGATATGATAGTGCGGTCAGATTCGGAATCTGACGAAGAGGAGCACCCTCAATCGGTGGCGAGGTCACAGCCAAGCAGAGCTACGACCGCCACAAACGCAGGACCTCCGATTCCAACTAGGGAAGAGCTCACTGCGGCCATGACCATCATGCAAAACTTCCTCTTCAATGAGAAGCAGCAAGGATTGGCAAAAGACCGCAGAGAAGAGAGGAGGACCAGGCGAAGGCTGAACGAGCAGCCCAGTGTAGAAGTGTCCAGACCCGAACGAGAGCTCCTTCCCTTGACAGGAACACACCTGACGTCGAGATGGATGGAAAGCACGTGGGACACCCAAAAAAGGGCACAACAACAACCAGATTGGTTTGCAAAACCGTCGCCTACTCCAACAGCTCTCCAAAGCGAATCGACTACTCATAACACTCGGATCCTGCCTCCCCCATCGTACGCCCGAACGTTCTAATCACAGAACCTCGGCGAACGAGGGCATCAGGGCTAGACTCGGGAAAAGAATCATGACTCCCACGTCATCCCCTTTCTCGGACGAGCTGATCAGGGAATAGATACCAAAGGTAAGACTGCCAGCACACCTGACATATAGCGGAATCACGGATCCAAGGGATCATGTCATCTCCTACGAGCAGCAAATGTTCTTGAGTCCCTACTCCGAAGCATGTTGGTGTAAATATTTCCCAACCACGCTAACCGGAGTGGCGGGAGAATGGTTTAGATCGCTGCCGAAGGGATCGATCAAAAGCTGGAAGAAGCTGAAAAAGAGATTCTGCACACAGTTCGTGAGCAACAATCGCCCCGAGCGAACCACGGCAGAACTGACCTCAATCCAACAAGAAAAAGACGAAAGTCTAAGAGAGTTCATGGCCAGATTCATGAAGGAATCAACAAACATACCAAACTTACAGCCAGATGTGGCCATCTTCGCCTTGAAACACGCGCTCCAGGAAGGGAAATTCCGTGATAAGCTCTCGATGAAAAACCCCTCCAAATGGCTGATGCGTTCATCAGAACCGAAGAGTTCAACAAAGCCGCTGCAAGGTTGAAAGGATCGTCGGATCCGAGAGACACAAAAAATGCCCAGAGCAAGCCCGAGGGCAGCTCAAGGAAAGGGAAGGAGAAAGTAGGAGTTAGAGAGATGAGCCCGAAGAAAGACGGGAGAAGGGGTGAACTTCAACCCAGGTACACTAACTACACTCCACTAACTCTGCTCCGAAAAGAAATCTTTAGCCTCAACAGAAATGATGAAAAGTGGAAACTACCTGGGAAGCTCAAGTCCAACCCAGCTCGGAGAAACAAGAACAAATGGTGCGAGTTTCATGATGACTTCGGTCACCACACCGAAGAATGCAACTCGCTGAAAGACAACATTGAGGACCTCGTTCGCCGAGGCTACCTGAAACAATACTTGTTAGACCGAAGGGAGGAAAAAGAAAAGGCCGCAAGTGGCAAGCAACACGAGCAACCCCAAAAAAGGGCCTACGAAGCAACAGGGCACAAGAAGAATGACATCCTAGTGGTGTTCGGGGGACAGAAGTCTGGCCAGGCCAGCAAGAAACACCTAAGAGCTCTCACCCATCGAGTCAACTTCAGCGCAGTGGGAGACAACCAACCACACCCCCCGAACATGACCTTCACTGCCGACGATTGCTTCGGAGTCCAATACAAACATGACGATCCTCTAGTCATTTCCATGGACCTCAATAACCACAACGTACACCGAGTGTTGGTCGACGGAGGAAGTGCCGTCAACATCATCTTCAGAAACTGCTTCGAGCAACTGATCCTCGAAGAGTCAGAGGAAAAACTGACGAAAGTCAGCTACCCCCTGATCGGATTCAACGGATCCGCAGCTATCCCTCGAGGAAAGATCACCTTGCCAGTCACAGTGGGCGAGGGCCAAGCAGCAAAAACCCTTCGGGACGAATTCCTGGTGATGGACTGCGACTCCGTATACAACGTAATCATGGGAAGAACCATGATTCACAAGATGCAGGCAGTCCCCTCCACATACCATCAACTGATGATATACGTCTCGGACGCAGGATTCGCCGAACGAATTAGAGGTGATCAAGAGGTTGCGAGAAGAACCTGCCACACCGCCGTCCGAAAGCCCAAGTTAGGAGACGGTTCGGAGGCGGAGAAAGATGCTCCAGGAGAGGAGAGTGAGGCAAAAAGGAGGAAAGCAGGCATGAGCAGCTTATCTCCCGCAGAAGTTGATGCCCGCCCCGAAACCCTGTCTCCTGAACCGGATCAGGAAATGGAGGATATCTTCCTCGAAGAAGGTTCAGACAGGAGCGTCCGAATAGGCAAAGGCCTAAGCTCGGGGCTCCGAATCGATTTGATCCAACTACTCAGGGATCACAAAGACATTTTCGCATGGTCAGCAGCAGATATGCCAGGGATAAATCCGAAGCTGATTTGTCACAAGCTGGACGTCAACGCTGAAGCTCGGCCAATCAAACAAAAGAAGAGGAATTACTCCTCGGAGAAAAACAGAGCCATCGCCGAAGAGGTGAAAAAGTTGCAGGAGGCCGGATTCATCGAGCCATGCATGTACCCAAAATGGTTGGCCAACGTGGTGATGGTCAAGAAAGCGAACGGCTCTTGGCGAATGTGCGTGGATTTCACAGATCTGAACCGAGCCTGCCCCAAAGACTGCTATCCCCTGCCAAGGATAGATCAATTGGTTGACTCCACCAGCGGCCATGCACTGCTTAGCTTCATGGATGCCTTTTCAGGCTACCACCAAGTGTTCATGCACCCCGACGACAGGGCAAAGACAACATTCATCACAAGCGCAGGAGTGTTCAACTACAAAATGATGCCTTTCGGCTTGAAAAATGCCGGCGCCACCTACCAGAGGCTAGTTGATCACGTCTTCGCCGACCAGAAAGGGAGGAATGTCGAGGTCTATGTGGATGACTCCATCGTAAAAAGCATCAAGGAGGAAGACCATGTCAAAGACTTGGCAGAGACCTTCGGAAATCTGAGGAAATACAGCATGAAGCTGAACCCAAAAAAATGTGTCTTCGGGGTGAAGTCAGGGGAGTTCCTCGGATTCATGGTGAGCGAAAGAGGAATCGATGCGAACCCGGACAAAGTCCAAGCGGCATTGGATTTACCCGAGCCGAGGACCAAGAGAGACGTGCAGAGGCTAACCGGCAGGTTAGCCGCACTAACAAGGTTCATATCAAAAGCCTCGGACAAGGGAGCCCCCATCTTCAAAGCACTAAAACCAAAGAGCCTCCCCGGGGGAGAAGCAGAACCAGTCAAGAAAAAGGGGGTCCCGAGGAAGGTGGATCCCGAACTGATATGGGAGCAGGAGCAAAAAGAGGCTTTTCAGCAACTCAGAGCCCACCTAGCTCAACTGCCGACACTGGCCAGACCAAAGGAGGGGGAAACCTTGTACCTATATGTCGCAGTCAGCCCTGGAACCGTCAGCGCAGTGCTTCTTCGGGAAGAAGAGAAGAAGCAACAGCCAATCTACTTCACCAGCCGAACACTCACAGGGGCCGAAACTCGGTACCCGCTCATCGAGAAAGTCGCATATGCAGTAGTGGTAGCTGCACGAAAACTGAGGCCATACTTCGACTCCCACCAGATCACAGTACTAACTGACCAACCGCTCGAGAAAGTACTCGACAAAATAGAGAGGTCAGGAAGATTGGCTGCCTGGGCCTTCGAACTATCAGAGTTCGGCATCAAATATCAGCCGAGGACCGCCATTAAAGCACAGGCGTTGGCAGACTTCTTGGCCGAATGCTCATACCAGGAAATGCTGGATGATACGAAAAGCACTTGGGAGGTCTTCACTGACGGATCTTCCACAGTAAACGGCTCAGGAGCAGGAGTTGTACTAATCCCCCCAACGGGGAAAAGCATAGAGTATGCATTGAAGTTCGGCTTCAAAGCAACTAACAACGAGGCCGAATATGAGGCCGCAATCGCAGGGATAGAGCTTTGCTTATCCCTGGAGGCCGAACATGTTTGCCTCAAAACTGATTCCCAGCTTGTAGCCAACCAGATCCGAGGGGAGTATGAGGCCAAGTGGCCCAGCATGACAGCTTACTTAGCAAAAATTAAATCCTTAACGTCAAAGTTAAGATCCTTTGAAGTCATTCTCATCCCCCGAGGACAAAACACGCAAGCAGACGCACTGTCAAAACTCGCAAGCTCAACACTCATCGACCTAAACAGGTCGGTCCACGTGGAAGTTCACCAAGAGAGAAGCATTGACTTGCTACCCACCACAGTATGCAGCTTACGTACCGAACCCAGCTGGATGGACGCAGTAGTTGCATACAAAGAAAGGGGAGAACTTCCCGAAGATAAACTGCAGGCGAGAAAACTGAAAAGATTCAACAAGTGGTTCATCATCAGCGCCGAAGGAGAGCTCATGAGAAAATCATTCTCCGCTCCGCTGCTAAAATGTGTGGGTCCAACAGACGCTGACTACATCCTAAGAGAAATCCACCTCGGGATATGCGGAAACCACATTGGAGGCAGGACATTGGCACACAAAGCCCTTCGGGCCGGATACTGGTGGCCCACTATGGTTTCCGAGGCAAAGCAGATGGCAAGGAAATGCGAGAAATGCCAAAAGTTCGCACCAGCTATCCATCAACCAGCTCAAACCCTACAATCAACACTGTATCCCTTACCATTCGCACAGTGGGGGTTAGACATCATTGGTCCCTTCCCCTCAGCTACGAACCAGAAGAAGTGGTTGATTGTAGGAGTCGACTATTTTAGCAAATGGATCGAAGCTGAAGCTGCCTCCTCCATCACCGAACCTCAGGTCCGCAAATTCATATGGCAGAACATCATCACAAGGTTCGGCATACCAAGACTGATGGTCTTCGACCACGGGAAACAGTTCGACAACACCCCGCTACAAAAATGGTGCAAACAGTTCGGCATACACCTAGCTTACTCGGCAGTTTGCCACCCACAAAGCAACGGGCAAGCCGAAGCTGCTAACAAACTCATCCTCAACGCACTCAAGAAAAGAGTCGAGGATGACAAAAACAAATGGTTAGAAGAGCTACCCGGAACGCTATGGTCCCTTCGGACCACTGAGAAAGAAGCTACCGGGCAAACACCGTTCCACCTTGTATATGGATCCGAAGCTGTCATCCCTGTGGAAATTGGAACAGAAAGCTTGAGGATCCAGGCATACAACAGGTATGATGGGCTCCAAGGAGAAAGCAACGACCAACTTCTGTCCGAAGCTCTCGACCTACTAGACGAAGCTCGGAACGATGCGAGGACACTCAACGCAGCTTATTTGCAGAGGGTCAACAAGCATTACAACCGAAGAGTCAACGCTAGACCCCTAAAAGTCGGTGATCTAGTACTCAGAAACGCCGCCTCGGTTCAGAAAGGACGGATCCATGGCAAACTCTCAGCCACTTGGGAAGGACCATACATCATCCATTCCGAAAAAAGGCCAGGCACGTTTATGCTGAAACAATTAGATGGAACAATCTTGAAGAACCATTGGAATACCGATGTTCTCAAGAAATATTTTGTATGATCTCTGTCTGTAAGCCAAGTAAGTTGTTTAATGAGAAGAGGAAATCCATTGGCACCATGTGTTTCATTAAACCTATCTCTATATTTATTGTCCCTTTATATATACATGCAGCCTCGGATCTGATCAATCCGAGACTAAAAGCAGGTTGACTTTGCCCATTCCTTGATAAAATGCAAGAAATGACCAAATCATACACTTCAGGGAATCGTCCAGAATCCTCGGATTCGCGATATCCAGATAAACATTGTTCGCAACAAACAGTCGCTCGAGTCAAGTTATAAAACTTCGGCTTAGATCCACGGATCGCCGAAGTCATAACTAAGAGGCAGACTAGCGATCTCTTGCCCAGGTTTCCGAACCACAAGAGATCGGAAGAACAATCCAGACCTCTGAGCAGATCGACGGATTTGAAGAGTCTGGAAATTAAAGAGTCTCTTAGCAGATCTACGGATTTGAAGAACTCGCAATATTAAAGAGTCTCTTAGCAGATCTACGGATTTGAAGAACTCGCAAAATTAAAGAGTCTCTTAGCAGATCTACGGATTTGAAGAACTCGCAAAATTAAAGAGTCTCTTAACAGATCTACGGATTTGAAGAACTCGCAAAGTCAAAGGGTTTCTTAGCAAGTCTACAGAAAGAAGAGCTCGAAAATCTACGGATTCAAAGACTTAAAACTGCGGAAGTACAAAAAATTGAAAAGAGGCAGCCAAGTAACAAACATTCATTTTTCATTCAATATTTGGGGGAAGTACAAATACATCAAACAGCTCGGTACATACCCGAGGACCCTCAAAAATTGAAAACAAAATGAAACAGTTAAAATCGGCAGCCATCAACAGACAATACCGGCCTACCGAAGTACTAAGAAAGCAAAAAGAAACAAGTACAACGCAGCGCCGAGGCAAAAGGGGGAAAAGCAAGCACACATTCGGAAGTCCTCAACTGGAACCGACCGACTCTGAAGAAGACGACTGCCCGAATCCCTAACTCTTGGGAGTCTCAGGAGCAGCCCCTAGGGGAGCGTCCTTCGAAGAACCCCCAGCAGTAGTGTCACCTTCGGAATTCGCCTTCTGGGCCCGAGCCTCTGCAAGAGCAGCTTGGCGTTCAGCTTCAGCTTCGTCTCGATCAGCCTGGCACTCCACCAAGTGATCCTGGGCCCTCATCCAGAGAGGAACTTTCTCATTCCAAGGGAAATGAGGCATATGCTTCGCAAACATGGGCCGAGCGCCCAGGATGCCATTCCAATACTGCTCTCTACACTGATCAGCAGTGTAGAGGTCAACTCGTTCTTGCTCCAACTTCCGAATGGCTGCATCCTTCTCTCGGATCTTCAGCTGGAGAACAGGCACCTTGTCAGCTTGGTTCTGAATTATCTCCCGGTGCTTGACAAACTGATGTAGCCTCGCCTCCGCATCCTGGCTCTGCTTCTCGGCCGCCTCAAATTTAGACATCATCTCCTTGAGAAGTCTGTCTTTTTCTTCAAGTTCGCTCGCAAACTTGGCGGCCATTTCTTTCCTCTCCTTGTCGAAGGAAGCTATTTTTTCAGCATCCTCTTCGACTTGGAAGGTGAGCTTCCCAACTTCGGCCCCGATCTGCTCAGCTGAAGCTCTAGCCTCACGACTGTACTGAAGGTACAGTTGCTTGACCTCCACCAGCTCGGAGAAGAGCTGCCCAGCCTTCTGGTCCAAGATAGGAATATCACGAGCATAAGCCTCCTGATATCTCCTCAATTGTCTCTCCTCAACCGAGCTACACTCGGAAGCGAACGAGGACCAGAAAACAGCCTGGGAGCGAAGGAAAGATGAGAAAAAGTAGGAAAAACATAAAACAAAAACACAACTCAAAAGAGAAAATCCAACACTTACCTCATTCAGATAGTACTGGGCCATCATAGCCGGGTTCCTCTCTTCAGCTCCAGGAACCCTCCACTGCGGGTTGGCCCGAAGAAGATTCTCCCGAGCAGCTTCGGGACCCACCAAAGATCCCACGTGAGCCATGGGATTCTCCCCCAAAACCGGAGCCCTAGCATAGCGAGCCATCGCCTCCCTTACCTCCTCGGGGATCCGTTTCAGCGGAACATCCGAGCAAGGGTCAGCATGGATCAATCTATCCAAGGCCGAGGTCGAAGTAGAGCCCAAGGTCGAGTGGCGCCTCTTCGTCGTCAGACCCTGTTCGGGCTGCTCCTCCTCAGCAGAGGGAACTTCCTTCTCAGCCTCGGGAACCTCAACATTGGGGCCTGTGAGGTCCACCATCTCCTTATCTGGACTTCTCTCTCTTTCGAGAGAAACGTCAGCAGATTCCTTCTTCTGCTCGGCCACGATAGGGGCATCCGAGCCAGGAACAAGGTCGGCTTCAATCGCCTCCATCACCTTGGTGATATCCTGGATCTCGATCCCTAAAGCAGTAGACGGCTTCAGCGGAGAGGGGATGGTATCTTCCTCAGCCAACGGTTGATCCACGGGCGGCGGTTCCGCAACCACCACACTCTTTAACTTCTGCCCTGGCAAGGGCATGAAGTGAAGGAGATTCTTGGGAGGAGGCATGTCTTCCGAAACCGTTTCCTACAAAACAAGCGTTCAAAGATCAGCTTCGAAAAAAGGGAAAGACGGACTACAAGAAAACTCCAAGTCAGAGCAAATACCTTCTCCGAGGACTGAGAAGCCTTCGCCTTCTTCGGATGCGCAGAAGACCTCAGAAGAGTGCTACCCTTCCTTTTCCTTTGATCCTAAAAAGGGAGACCAAGGGTCAATAAATTTAAAAGAAGACAAAGGAAGAAATAAAGAAAAAAAAGGGTGAAGTACCCGGTTCCTAGATAAAGAGATATCTATCCGAGCCGGAGATGAAACCGAAGGAACGACACGTGGCACATCGTCAGTCCCAGGACCCTAAAAAGATGGTCCAGGACCAAGACGTTAGCCGACGGCCAACCAAAAAGAGAGACAAACAAAAACGTCGGGATATAGAAACACTCACCGAATCTGAAGTTGTCCTCAAATCAGGAAGCACGACCTTCCACTGGAACAGCTTCGGGAGAGGAGGCAGAATCCCACGGATCAGCTCGAACTTCGGATATCCGAGCAACACCCGAAGGAGACAACACGTAATCCTTCAAGCGAGGATTACGAGGATTCTCTTTCCCGAACTTGTAATCAGGAGCCGAGTCGTGAATAGTCTTCAGATCCAAACAGATGCCCAAAATCACAGGATCAAGGCAGCTAAAGCCGTACTCTGCAGAAACAAAGCACAAAAACGAGTCAGTAAAACGAGACAAAAAGGAGGAGGACAAACTCACTGAAACACGGTCCCAGCCGAAAGACACCTACCCCTGTCAAAAATCCTGCTGAGACCGGCAACAGCAAGAATGTCCTCCCGCAAGATATAGTTGAGGTTCGGGAGCCAGCTAGACGGCAGTTTGTAGTTGTCCTCCCGAGCCAAAAACCACTGGAGGAGATCCACGTAGTGGTGATGGTTCCGATCCGGAGCAGCCACGCTTCCCATATAAGGATCAGGAGTCACAAACCACTTCGGAGGGCGATAAAAATTGGGATGCTTCGGATCCGTCGGCACGCGAACGAGCAACCACTCCGTCTTCCAATTATGGTCAGAACTGAGGTAAGGGTATGCCGTAATATAGTTCGGCTCCCCTTTTCTTCGGGACCTTTTGTTGATGATGGTCCACCAACCATACCCATCCCCCTTGGAAGCGTGATTGAAAGACAGATCGTGGAGATCCCGAAAAACGGCGACAGAGCAGGGAAAGTTAACAAAATCGCACACCCATCTAAATCCGATGATGTGCCTCATATATTTGGGTGTAAGTTGGGCCAAACTGATGTTGTACGACACCAGGAGCTCAGAAATAAATGGATCCAAGGGAAAACGAAGACCGTTCTCCAAGTGATGAGTATACACAGAGATGAATCCCCTCGGCGGATGAGTCACCCGAGGACGCTCCTGATCGGGAAGCTCACACCAGTACCCCAAGGCGTGCTGGATTCCGTATAGCTCCTTGGCCCTTCGATGGTAGTTCCCCAGCTTCGCCTCCACCAACCAGTCACCACTGACCGATTTCTCCAACGGACCGCCGATCTTGGTGGTCTCATGCAGGATCGGGGCATACTTGCCCTTCGGATCAACTTCGGTCCAATGAACTGGAAACTAAGGGTAAGAACAACGTACACCCGAAGAACCAGCTTTTTTACCAGAAGTAGCGCGTTCGGACACGCCAGACCCACCAACAACATCATCTTTAGAAGCATCCCAACCAGTCGAACGCCTCTCCACCGGCCTCTCCGAAGGCCGACCCCTTGAAGTTTTCTGTACCCTTCCCGAAGGCACATTCTCCCTCTCACTAGAGGAGCCAACGACGAACTTACTTTTGCCCCTATTCTTTGCCATGGTCGCGAATTCTCGGTCTAGGGTTTAGATTGAGGAGTAGAAGGAAGAACGAAGAAGTAAGGAGAATTCAGAAACAAATTACCTTTTTCCGAAGCGGAATTCGCCGATAAAACGAACAACACAAGTTCCCGAAGTCTAAAGCTGGCCGAATTTCGTAGATCTGAAGAAACTCAAAAACCGCGATCGCCGGGAAAAGAGAGGAAGTTTGTTTAAAAGAGAGAGAAAGTAAAGTTTGAAGGAAGTTTAGCGCCCGGTATTTATAGAAAAGGGAAGCGTATCAACTTCCTTTCGACCCACGATCTCCACGACACAATGCAAATCCCAACACTTGTCATCAATGCAAATCATCCCTTTTCAAAAAAAAGAGAGAGGGAACTTTTGGACTTCTGACAACTGGAAACCCACCCATTTAATTCTAAATGGACCGGGTCTGGGGGGCATGTTGTTTGGGCTCCCAATTGATTCTCAATTGGGCCACTAAGTCCAAAGCCCAATGGCTTTAAACAACAACATCAAACCTACCAATGGCTAGTCAGCCATCCATCAAGGCCCAAGGCCCAATAGCAATAAATGACCTATGGGAATTTATTATGCAAACACTATAAATAGGCCGCCAAGGCTCACACCTCAAGGTACGTCCAATTTATCGCCTTAAGACTACTCTTCTAGAGAACTTCTCTCTAGAATCCGAGCATCGTTCTTACTTAGGCATCGGAGGGGCTTTCCTCGGAAACACCCCCGAGGCTAGTGACTTTGCTCTTGTGCAGGTGAATTCGGACTCGACTCATTCAAGCAAGCAAGATCTTCAACACATACGAAAGGGCCTTCATTCGAAGCCCATTGTTTCCATCTTTACAACACCGGAACAACTGTCTTTTTAATAAAGTATTTAACTAAAATATTTATCCCTTAAAGCTAATGCGTAATTATTAAATCTTGAACATACTCATTTAATCACCTAATATGAAATCCCTTTTACTAATGTCAAAGTCATAACGATCGAACGCGAGCTCGTTTTATTTCTTTAATCACAAATAACCACTCAAATACATAAAATAATAATAAGAACAACTAAAAGATGGATGCATCTACTCCAGAATGTTGGTCTTTATTTTATTAATTGACTAAAAATTGACATACCAAAATTTCACTTGGTCGGAATCTTTTGAACAGTACAACCAATTTGACATCGGTTGGCTCACTGACTTCTTGGTCATCCACGTTGATTGCATCTAGACTCCAATAAATCCTTGAGTTTGATTATTGTCACTAAAAGGTTGAATCTTTCTCTTCCTTTCTATCTTCCTGCATGTCCCTCTAATTTCGGCTTTGAGCCTTGTATTACTTAAAGTAGCCTCGCCGAATAAGGTCTTCCACGTTTGTTTTTGAGATCTAGACACTCATCGGTCGTGTGGCCATAGTCGTCATGAAATTCGCACCATTTAGATTGATCCCGATTCTTGAAATGCATCTTCCGAGGGCGTTGCCACTTCTCATCAGTTTTGTTCATGGCAAATATTTGTGATCGATGAACGAGCAAAGGTGTGTAACTGTCATACCCGTCGTTCTCATGTTTCTCTCGGTTGTCCTTCTTCCTTTGATTACCCTTCTCCCTTTTGTCGTCTTTCCTGGAGTCTGCCCTTTGTGGCTGGACGTAATCATCATGGTCGGATTCGGCAACTCAATCTCGATGTATTCGTCCGCCTTTTCAAGAGAAACTCCTAGGTTAGAGATGTTCTTCTTCCCTAGGTAATCTCTATACGTGTTTTTCCGCAAGCCATGAGTAAAAGCCAATATGGCGACGTCAGACTTCAAATCGGGTATCAGCACAACTTCCCGGTTGAATCGCCCAAGATAGTCTCTTAAGCTTTCGTCCCCTTGCTGTTTCACGCTTCATAGTTTGGCTGATGGCTTCTCCCTGCGCTTGTTGCTGACGAAGTGCTCACATAATTGCTTCGACAACTGTCTGAAATTGCGGATGGACCTGGCCTTCAATTTCTTGAACCAAGTTTAGTCCAAACCGCTTAGCGTAGCCAGATTCACTTGCACCATACTGCTAAGGATGCGGTGTATAGGTACATATGTGCCTCGTACGCAGCTATGTGATCGTCCGGATCTGTGGAGCCATCATACTTGATATGGCTAGGGAGTTTCATCCTTGGGAGAGGTTCCTCAAGGATCCCTGAAGTAAAAGGGGAATATTTTGGGATCATGATCTCGCTTGGGTGTTGTTGACTAACGTGTCCTCCGGCGTCGTGCCTAGACCTTTCCCTTCTTGGAGGTGATCGGCCAATTGATGATTGAGTGAGAGGGCGACCTCTTTCGTTGTGCGGTGATGGCCTCCGCGATTGAACCCTGGTGGTGGATCGTTCTTCGAAGTATCTTGGTGGTGGGAGCACCACCTCGGATCGTAGGTTGGGTTTCCCATCCTCAATCCTCTTAGGTGGCGTTCGTGTCCTTCTCTGTCTCCTCGGAGCATACTCAGAGTGAGAGGATCCGGATGATTCTTCTTGCTCGGCCACAAACCACGAGGGGTGTTTTTCTCTGGCGTTCTTGCTATTCCATTCTCCCTCCTCCCAATCTGTTCTCAGGTGTTCCCAACTTCTAGGAGTTCGGACAGATCCTCTAGGGGGAAAACGTCTCCTCGCTTGGCTTGGGGAATCCTTTCTTCTCCAGACGTTACTTTTGCAGTGAGATCTTGTCTCCCCGGTCTTGTGCCGAATTAGGGTTTTCCTGGAGGGCTCTACCCTATTCTCATGGCGGACATGTTCCACCCTAGGTTGGTTCAGATAAGGGGTCGTGGCCTGAGAGAAGGCCTTAAGTAGGTTTTTCATCAAGTTCATGCAGCCGGCCACTTGTTGCGGCGTGATTGGTGCAACATTCGAGGACTCGGGAAGGTTTTCAGCAATCAGGTTGGCCACAACAGGGGTTTCCACCATTGGTTGATCGTTAGATACCTTGTTGGTCATATCAAGACCTATGGGTTTCGTGTTAGCCATGAGTTGGTCCTGGTGGTAGTCGTTCTCCCCAAATCTCGTAGAGTCGGTACGGACGTGTCCATCATAATCTCCACTAGACATGGTTTCTTGTTGGCTTTTTGTTCGAATCCCCACAGACGGCGCCAAATTGTTTCGGTATAAATACAAGGGATCCTTGATTAACGAGTCGTACGACTAGGACCACGAGAGGTCTTCGGGAGTCTCCTTCCGATGCTAGAGTCAGACGGAGGTTTTTGGCTAGAGAGAGAATTAGATTTTGTGTTTTTTTGTCCGCCTCCCTTTTACCATGCATCCATACGTATTTATAAGTTGGAAAACCGTAAGTAGATTACTTGGGTTACACGAAGTACTCGTTCAACAGACTTCTATTAGGGTTTTGGAGTCAATCCGTACATAAAAGTACAACTAGACGAACTCTGTAGATTATGGGCCGGCTGGCCCTTGTGGGTCGTCCTCCGTGGTCTTCCTTGATATCCGTATCTGACTTACGTCCATGTCCATCTGGGCCTATCATGTAGGACCCATGTGTCTATGAGTTATAAGTCGTTTATATTCCCAAACACTTGTTTTACGTTATTGATGCAGCAACAATGTTGTTGTTTCTGATTGTTCTGGGAAATGCTCTTGGCTTGAGCTACATCAATTTGCTGGAAAACACATGGAAGGGTCTCGAACCTGCAAATAACATAATGGAATTCTTTGCCAAGTTGCCTTGTTGGTTGAACTACTCCAATGAGTTGAAAGATAATGTTAACACCTAAGAGTAGAGAAAAAGACGATTGAACAGCAAAGCTCAAGACGTAGAATTAGAGAGGAAGTAAAAATCGCGGTGTCTTATGTTTTTGTAAAAACATAACAGCAAAAAAATTCAATGAAATGGTACATGTTTTAATCGAAATGGTACTTTGTTTTTAATGAAATGGTACTCTTTTTATCGAAATGGTACTCTGTTTAACGAAATGGTACTTTGCTTTTAAAGAAATGGTACATGTTTTTATCGAAATGGTACTTTGTTTGACGAAATGGTACTGTAGACACCTACTTTTGTCCCCATTCCCGAAAGGGAAGGTTCGATGATGAGAACATAAATCTCCACTTAGCAACGCATCTCCTATAAAATAACGAATCTCAATCGCCCTTTTCATTTCACCCGAACCTGCTATTTATAGAAACCTGCTAAAAATAGTAACTCCCGTAACGGGTAGTTGCTAAAAGTGGCAAGACATAAAAGATAGAAACCTGTCAGAATTAGGTGTTGCACTCCGACATAAATCCTAAAAGAGATAGAATTTGCAAGAGGAATCCTATTCCTAGTATAATTCGAAAATAAGAGTTACGTATTAATTAAAATCCTAACGAGCCTAGAGTTCGTAACGGGCCCAGACTGTAATACCTCGTATTTTTATATTTATAAATATATTTTATTATATTTATAAAGCATTTTACGATTTATTAGCATTTAAATAATATTTAAATGTATTTAATGTATTTTAATTAATTAGAATAGTTATTATTTTAATTAATTGCGAAACGAATTTAATTCTTGAGTCGGGAAATTAAATGAGTTGCAAACGATTTTTAAAAGCTTCGGGTTTTAAATAAAAGTCCAGTTCGTTTTATTAATCAAGCCCAATCCAAACAGTTTAATTTAAATCCTAAGCTAGCCCAATTCATTTAATTCTAAGCCCAACTCAAATATCCTAAGCCTAGCCCATCAAGGGATTAGGAAGCCTATAAATAGGACTACCCATCATTAAATAAACCCCTAAAATTTCATAAAGCCCCTTTTTGATTTCTTGCACCTCACTCCTCTCCCTCTCTTCTCTCGTCCGCACGCACGCATCCGTGCTCGTGCCTCGTGCGCTCGGCCTCACGCCCCGCACGCTGCCTCGTGCCCTCGTGCGCTCGGCCTCACGCCCCGCACGCTGCCCTTGTGCCCTCGTGTGTTGTCGCGCCCAGCGCCCAGCACTCCCTCACTCCCCCTCTCGTCCCTCGATCGCAGCCTTGTTGCGCTGCTGCTGTGCCTTGTTGTTGCTCGCGTGCTCGCGCACGCCTTTGCTCTCGCCCCTGCTCCCGCGCGCACGCCTAGCGTGCCGTGTGCCCTGTCCCGCGCGCAAGCGCTGCTGCCTTTGTTCCTTCGTCCGCGCGCGCGCACACACGAAGTGTGTGTGTGTGTGTTGTTCGTGTTCGTAATTCAATTCCTTTTTCGCCCAATCACCCTAATTCGTGATTGTTCCGTGCTATAGGCCGGATTGGTATAATTCTCTTCTTCCTGACCTATTCTATTTAAATTCCGTATTTTAAATTATTATATTAATATTGTTTTGAGTAATTAAAATGCTGGGAACCGGTTATGAATACCGTGGTTTGAGGATTTGTGTGTTGTGATTCATTAGGTTTGTTTTAATTATTAAAGAATGAATTTTCAGATTTGTTTATTTAATAAAGCATGGATTTTTATGATATTAAACTAGTGTTATTGGGATTTTCAAGTTAGGGTTTTAACCTAGACCTAATGAGTCAATTGATTAGCATAATTAGGTGATGATTTTAATTATGATAATCAATTATATTTTCAGATTTGAATAAAGGTTGAAAGTGTAGATTTTTATTGATTTTAAAGGCGGAAAAAGTATGTTTTTGTACTAGGGATTGATTTTACAAATTGAGACGACTTTATTATTGAAAAACGATTGAATTCTAAAGTCTAAAGGAAGTTTTAAATTTTATAAAGTTGCTGGAAATTTAATGAACATGGAAATAATTTAAGTTTCATTATTTTGATGATAGGAGGTGATTTCTAGTTGAGTGCTCGTTATTGCAAAGTGGCCCCTACGCTTAGGTATTCAAGGTACGTACAAGTCTAGGGAGACCACACCTTTTTGTCAATGACATTACATGATTGTTGATGATGTGAATTACATTATGTGAAATCATGTTTATTTTGGTGAACGAGCATGTGTTTTGTGATGTTGGATTTATTGAATTAATTGTTGAACAAGCATGTTGAAATTATCATGAGTATGGATTTCATTGTCAATCATGTTGTTCAATATTTATGCATGTATGGTTCAATTCACATGCAAGGGGTGGATTAATTATTTGTATGCTATTGTGCGGGATGTCTAACATACTTTGAGCCATTTATTTGTACCTCGTTGTACTATTTATTTTACCACATGTGAAGGGTTAGCTCACGTAAGCCACCGCACATGTAGGGTTCAGTTGGGAATATTATGCATGAAATGAATTAGGATTTGTCGTGCAAGGGCACAACCCTCATGTTAATATGCATGATATGGAGTCTCACTTTGGTGAGGAGGAACATGGTAGTAATATCACAAGTGTCTTGCTTGGTTGATCACAAGTCTTAAGGCATTAAAATAAGATTGTTTTGGTTGTCGTTTATTAATTGTATGTATGCATGTTGTCGAGTCTTGAGTTCGCCTTTATTAAAATATTAATAAACGTAAAGTGCAACCGGAACAAGCTTCCAAACTCTTGGAACGTATATACCTTGAGTATGAACAATGGGGGGAGTCTTGCCGGAAAGCTCGTACTCCTACTAATTATACAAGACGTTGTTTCAGTTATATTATGCGCAGGAATTCCGTCGGTATGGCCCGAAACTCGGTATGGCCCGATTTTATTATTTTTATATTTGGTGTTTGGTTGGCTCCCATCACCTTTTTCCCTTTGTGGATTATTCTTTTGGCCCGTTCGAAGCTTATTCTAATTAAATTGTGAGTCAAGAGTCGAGTCAAGAGTCGAGTCTTGTATCTCATGTTTGTTTGATTTGTTGTTATATGGCTTTTGCATGTCGATTAGTATTTAGTGAGTGATGCATGCTTTAGTTTCATTACTCTATGCTTGTAAGTACTCAGCTTTTGCTGACTATGTGCTTTGTGTGTTTCCGGTCATGGCCTTTGCCTTAATGACCCGATCCATCATTTGCACTTGCATTGTTGGAGAGTAGAATAATATAGCAGGTTGGTAGATCAAGTACGATCGAAATCATGTGGCTTGGGATGATTGAGAGAGTTGCATGTTTTCGTTCCTCGAAACTATTTTGTTTAACTTTATTTTAATTATGTTTGAAATATTTGAATTACTTATACTTTGGGTTTTGGGTCATTATGGTTCCAAATTGTAGGAGGCCTCGATATTTTATTAATTATGGTTTTTAAAAAGTTATTTGACATTTAATTCCGCTGCGTAATCTGGTAATAGCCTTAACCGTTATCACGGTGGCGGTAATGCTTTAGTAATTCCTTTATTTTAAGTGGGAAAATGGTTTTATAAAAGCAAGGAATTATTAGGGTGTTACACAGACGCATTCCGTCATAAAGTTAATACGCACTAAAAGACTCGGATAAGTCTCAAAGAATTCGTATTCCACGAGTCCAAATCTGACAAGGAAATACGGCCCATACCCTATTTTCAACGCCTGGCTCTGGGCGCCGAAATCTTCGGCGCCCAGCCCTGACGCTGAAATTACCTGGGTACGTGTTCTCTCCTAATTCTTCTTGGATTATTGCTCTAAAATTCTATCTTTCCACGAACTCTTCCCTATAAATACAGCCCCAAATTCGACGTGAAAGAACACACACAATTCATATTCTGAGTATTGACTCCAACCCCTAAGCCTAAGCCTCACGCTGCGAAATTGATCCCGCGTTCTGTCGCAATCGATCCAAAAATCGAACAGAACGTATCCTGTCCCTTGTAGCTGAAGAATAAAGCCCGGAAACTTGAGATTCGTTAAATAAAAGGAGAAATAGCAAAGCCAAAGTGGTTAGTTTTCTGAGAACCATGACGCACCTCTCAAGGGCGCGTCGTAATGTGTCCCTTCGCATGATTTAATCGCTTTCCTCGCCCTTTTATAAAATTGTTAAACTATTAATCTGATTGTTCTATCATGCCTAACAAAGATAATACCTGGGACAATTGAACTATCATGCTAGGTCCCTTAAATCAATCTAAACATGATAATCACGATCGATCTAGTATTATGTGTTGCATATTGCTAAAATCAATTCAGATTAGTTTAATAGTTAACGCATGTCCCTTCAATTATTTATGCTGAGCTAGTAATCTTGCCTCTAGAGTTATCGAAGAGCGAGTACTCCTCTCGGTAGTTACAGTCCCCCGAACCCTCAATCTCTACCCTGCGGGTGTACGTTGAGCAATCCCCACACCAAGGATCACAAGGGAACCTATGGCCGTCGTGGTCAAACATAATTGCACTCCCTTTATGTCACGATAATTGGGTTTTGTCAGTTTTTCTCATTGTCGTTAAAAACTGAATGGCGACTCCTATATTACTAGTCAATTGGTGTAAACTCACAGGAAATCCAATTACACTTGATTTGACAAAAAGAAACGTCACACCCACGAGGGACGAGGTCACGCATTAGCCTCGTGCTTTTTCGACCCCCTCACATGTACTCTTTTTTTAAAAAATAGTGCATGTTTGGCGTTGTGATGTGTTTGCTCACACATCAAAGCATGCCGCCTCTCCGCCCTCTAGAATTAGATGCCTCAGCAACTTAGCACCGAACCTCTCAACCAAGCTAGGAGGACCTAAGTGAGAAATTGGTTGGAGGATGTGAGAACTATAGATAACCAAGTAGGGACAATTTTGAGGCAAAAAAACGGTGATACTAACTTTTTGTTGAAATTTCTTTACCATGCTTGGTCAGGGTGCCTTGTTAACAAGAAAATACAAAAGGTAGGTAGGTGAATTCTTGGAATCAGGATCATCTTTACAGAATGTCTGTTAAATTGACTCAATGTCTCAAGTATTCTCATTAATCTCAATCGTATATAAATTACACAAGGGAAGGCTAATTAGGTAACTACGTATATTTAGAATATTACAATATTAACATAAATATAATATACACCGTATATTGTAACATCCCCCCTCAAGGTGGAGAATGAAGATCTCGAATTCCCATCTTGTATAGAAAAAACTCAAATTGCGCCTTCCCCAATGCCTTGGTAAAAATATCCGCTAACTGAACCTTCATGGACACATACGAAGGACAAATGATCCCCTCTGATTGCATCTCGAATAAAATGACAACCCCGACTCAATATGCTTTGTCCGCTCATGAAACTCCGGATTCTGTGCAATATGCAATGCAGATTGACTATCACAAAACATACTCATACCTTTCTTCTGCGATACTCTCAGATCTCGAAGAAGTTGCTTCAACCACTTTAATTCACACGTCAATGCCGCCATTGATCGGTATTCTGCCTCTGCAGATGAACAGGAAACTGTATGTTGTTTCTTAGTTTTCTAAGACACAGGTGAAAGACGAAGTAACACAAACCATCCTGTCAACGAGCGACGAGTCACCGGGAAACTTGCCCAATCCGAATCGCACCATCCTTCTAGCTGTAATGCACTATCAGCACGTAAAAGAATCCCTTGACCCGAACATTTTTTCAGATACCGCACAACTCTCAACGCTGCCTCCCAATGTTCCTCTCGTGGTGTCTGCATAAAATGTGACAAGATATGAACTGAATACGCTAAATCTGGCCTCGTAACATCTAAATATATCAGTCGCCGACCAAGCGTCTGTATTTTTCACCGTCTGCTAACTCCTTTTCGTCTTCTAGAGCCAGTTTATGATTATGCTCCATCGGAAAGTCTGCAGGCTTCGCCACCAACAAGCCAGTTTCCGAAATAATATCCAGAGCATATTTCCGTTGACAAACATAAAATCCATGTTTGCTACGTGCCACTTCTAATCCCATAAAATACTTCAGAGCACCCAAAATTTTCATTTTAAAACACTCACTTAAATATGCTTTGAAACTCTCCAATGCGAACTTATTATTTCCTGCAATAATCATATCATCCACATAAATAAGAATGCTCAATTGCAGCTCACCCTTGGACAACGTGAACAATGAATAATCGGAAAGAGATTGTTTGAAGTCGTATGCCTTCAGAGCTGCAGACAGTTTCTCGAACCAACATCTGGGTGCCTGTTTTAAGCCATACAATGATTTTCTCATCCTGCAAACCTTGTTAGTATTATCTTTCTGAATTCCAGGTGGGATCTTCATATAAATCTCCTCATCTAAGTCACCATGCAAGAAAGTGTACATCCATTTGGTGCACCTCCCAATCTTTAACAGCCGCAACTGCCAAAAAAGTGTGAACTGTGGCCATTTCTGCCACCGGAGAAAATGTTTCATTGTAATCCAACCCTTCCTCCTGATGATTTCCTAAACAGACTAACCTTGCTTTCAGTCTGAGTAAGTTACCATCTTCATCACGTTTCTCACTGTACACCCATTTGCTCCCGAGTGCTTTCTTTCCTGCAGGCAAGCTCTCTAATGTCCAGGTTCCTTGTTCCTCAAGTGCATCAATTTCTGCCGCCATTAATTGCCTTTCTCCAACCCTCATGTTGGACAACCTGTTTAAATGTTTTAGGTGCCTTTTCTGTATGCAAAGCTGCAATAAAATTTCTGTGTTTTGACGAAAAACGTTCATAGTTAACAAAATATGTGATAGGATAGGGAGTACCTGAGGAAGATGACATTGCAGGCGAATTATCAGAAGTACTATATTTTTTCCGTATTGTATGTAGTACACAATCTCTCAATTTTGTCGAAGGAAACTTCTCCCGTTTTCCTCGCCCCAACTCTTCTTCATTACCCCGTCTTTGTTACACCTCAATCTCCCCTACAACATCCCCTTGTTGTCGCAATGAAGTTGTACTCTCATCCCTCACAGCCCCTGCATCCCTCACAACTCCCTGTTGTGCGTCATCAGGCACACGAGTCTGTTGAAGCGCCTCACCAAGTCCCATTTGCAGCGCCTCAGTGTGCGGCTGCTGCAGCGCCTCACGCCCTGGCTGTAGCGCCTCTCCCCCAGGCTGCAGCGCCTCACCCACACGCGACCCATCTCCTGCAGTTTCTGCCTCCCGTATCTCACCAACAGCAGCATCCCTCAACTCACGAACACCAGCTCCCTCACCAACGCAATGGCCACTACCCAAGTCATTGTCCACTCCATTATCCCAATGCGCCACATCTTCATCAGTAGCCCTCAACTCATCAAGACCCGCAATAACGGACAACACACCAACCTCCTCAACATAGGGAAATACACGTTCATGAAACCGTACATCACGAGAAACAAAATACTCCCGACGCTCCAAATCATATAATTGCCACCCCTTCTTTCCGAACGGATACCCTAAGAACACACACTTTCGACTTCGAGACTCAAATTTATCTCCCTTACTCCGTAGATTATACGCATAACATAGACATCCAATTAAACGAATAGACTCATAAGAAGGCAATTCACCAAACAACATCTCATTTGGTGTCTTGTTTTGAAGGATGGGGGTAGGCGTACGATTTATTAAATATGACGCAGCAAGAATACATTCACCCCAAAACTTTTTCGGAAAATTGCCTTGAAATCGTAAAGCTCTAGCCACATTCAATATATGTTGATTTTTACGCTCAACTCTCCCATTTTGTTGAGGAGTGCCTACACAAGATGATTCAAATAGTATCCCAGATTTGAAAAAATAACCTTGTAAGAAATTAAACTCCGTCCCATTATCACTACGAACAACTTTGAGAACTTTATTAAATTGGCGCTTTATCATAGCAATAAAATTCAAGAAAATCGACTCAACTTTTGTTTTATTACTAATCAAATAAACCCACACGCCTCTAGAAAAATCATCAACAATGGTCAAAAAATATTTCGCCCCACAAGACGAAATTGTCTTGTAAGGACCCCATAAATCAATGTAAACCAATTCAAACATACTATTAGCTTTGTTATCACTATTAGGAAAACTCTCTCTACATTTCTTTGCACGAGGACATACATCGCAAATCTGACTATTCTGTCTACTAAAATTACTCACTGGCGGGATCAACTTCAGTATTTTCTCCGACGGATGCCCCATACGTTCATGCCATAGATCGACCACACATGTTACTGCTAGCACCCTCACTTGCGGAACCCCACGGAAAAAATATAGTCCTTCTTGTCGTTCACCCACGCCAATCACCATCCTCGTCAACTGGTCCTGAATCACACAAATTTTGTTAGTAAATTCAACGACACAACGTAATTCGTCACTCAATTGAGTTACAGAAATCAAATTGCAATTTAAATTTGGCACAAATAAAACATTATCAATTTTGAATCCACCGTTCAAAATTACCGAACCCAATTGATTCGAATTTCCGAGTTTTCCATCCGGCAACTCAACCAGATTATTGTGTATGGTTCGAACATGCCTCAAAATCGACAAAATTCCCGTCACATGATTTGAGGCTCCTGTGTCTATTATCCATCTAGAATCAATATTACCTTACAATTTAGATTGGGACTTATTACTGAGAAGATCAAGAATCTGCTGTACTTGCTCATTAGACACGCCTGCTAGGCCTTGTGTCCCTGCTCCCCCTCCGTGTTGTGTAGTATTGCTCGACGCAAAGCTACCAGCCCACCTTGCACATCATTTGCACGCACAGTAATGCTGCTGCTAGGTGTGAAGGGTCGACTACCCCTACCTCTACCACTCGAGCCTCTTCCACCACGCCCAGGGCCCCGTCCTCCTCTTTTCTTCTCGTCCCACCACTCGGGAAACCCGATAATCTGATAACACGTCTCCTCACTATGACCTTCACGATTACAATGCTGGCAAAATAACTTCTCACCTTCCCCGTATCTCTGCTTGGGACGTGCCTCAACTTTGAAGGCCATAACATTATGTCCTGCCTGTCCCTCCTTAACTCGAAGGCTCTCCGTATTGACGACGGTTTGGTACGCCACATCAACAGATGGCAATGGCACCTGTGCCAAAAGTTGTGCGTGAATGGCTTCGTAGGGCTCGTCCAGCCGTATCAAAAAATAATGCAAATGGTCCTCTGCACGTATATCACCAACCTGTTGTGCAATGTTGCATTTGCACGCTCCACACGTACACCTCGGCACACGTGCATACATCACCAACTCCTTCCATAGCTTGGACAGACACGCATAATACTCCGTAACAGTGTCCGTAGACGTTTGTTTACACGCCCCAATAGCAGTCTTGATGTAGCAGATGCGTGTCCCACTTACAACACAAAACCGCTTCCTCAAATGCGTCCATAACTCCTCTACAACGTCGAAATCCTCAAGTTGAGACCTCAAATTTTCTGCGACAGTGTTGGTAATCCAGGAAACCACCATGGAATTGACAGCAATCCAATGTTTCATCTTGGTTTTGTATGATGTAGGTTCTGTTATTGAACCATCTATGAAGCCAAATTTGAATTTTGACACCAAGGAACGTCGAACGGCCTTAGCCCACTCGTCGTAGTTCGATGCTCCACGTAGTTTGACTGGCGTAATCACAATCCCGGGTCCATCACCCGAACCCAGATAGTAATCAAGGTCGACTGATTGATCTGACGAAGATTGATCATCATCGTTGGCCATGGTTTTTGCTCACGTTCTCCTCTCTCAATCTCTCTGTGCGGCAATTAGAGAAAAAAAAGAAAAATTAGGGTTTTTCAACCTTAGCTCTTGATACCATGTTAAATTGACTCAATGTCTCAAGTATTCTCATTAATCTCAATCGTACATATATTACACAAGGGAAGGCTAATTAGGTAACTACATATATTTAGAATATTACAATATTAACATAAATATAATATACTCCGTATATTGTAACAATGTCCCATTGATAGCTGATTTTGTACCTGCAATTATCCAATTAACACCCAACTTGATAGGTGGAGAAACATCTAGTGAGATCAATCAAGTCTTGGAGATATATTAAACTAAGTTTTTTTAAAAGATGAGTGAGTTAGTGGGGGAAATAGGGGTATTTGGAGGGAATTCATTTTTAAAAAAATTGTTAAAAATGAGCCACATGACGGTCACGTATCAGTCAACGTCGGAAAATTAGCGTTGACCACTGAAAAATGGGCTTTCGTCCTTATTCATAATAAAAAAAACTTGACTTGTACTCTTTCTCCCAACTTTTTTTTAGAAAGGTCATTTGCCACAAATTTTTGACTATAAAATTAAGGTCCTTTATGACAAATTTTGGTAAATTTAAATTCTATAGTTATATAGTTATATTTCAAAAAATGACCTTGAATTGTTTTATAGGTCGTGCATATGACCTGTTTTTATTTGGTCCCGATTTATCATTTTGGGTACTCCACATTAATTAGAATTGTTTTATATGTTGTTTAGGTTACGATTCCAAACCGTGGGTTCGTAACGATTTCCAGTTCTGATCATATATACTTCATCTGTTCTTTTTTAAATGACACAATTATTTAAACATGTTTGTCAATGCACGATTTCAAAAATTAATATCTTCAATTACGAATATAAAAAATTGCAATATTTTAAAAACGTTTATTGAGACGAAATTAATAAGACCCTACAGTCTCACACGACTCTGTTTTTTTCTTAACTATAAATCACAAAAGGAGTTTGTATGAATAGTGTCCAACATCCAATTATCTCATATAAACAAAAACGGATGAAGTACATAAGTAACCATCAAGAACAATAATGTGAGGAAATCTAAACAAGAACAAAAAAAAAACGATTGATGTACCGTCTTTTTGAAAGAGATGAACAAGCTTTAAACATAGGAAAATTTGGTAATATTAATCCAACCTTTGACCGATTTTCTTTTATTAAGCCCACCTACGACATATTTTTTAATAATCCCACCTTTATTACCCAACAACTTTTATTGGGCCCAACAGGTCATAAAACTGTTGTAAGCGGCATTATTTCTCTACATGGCAGTACTCTCTCTCGATATATTCAGTCATCATCATCAATTCATCACCATCTCGTTGACTTTTTCACCGATTACCGGCCACTTAAGCCCAATAAAAGTCGTCGGGTAATAAAGGTGGGATTATTAAAAAATATGTCGTAGGTGGGATTAATAAAAGAAAATCCGCCAAAGGTTGGATTAATATTACCAAATTTTCCTTAAACATAAACAAAGTGATTTAATTTAAGTATAAAGATGATAAGTTAGTAATTAACCATTATACAATATGTAAGAATGACATAACAAATTCACAACCCAATTTTAATTATCTTAACCTAACTTTAGAAATTTGGATGTTAATAAAGTCTTTAATCTCAGCAAACAACAAATCAGCCTGAGGTAATTGAGGAAAAATGTAGAATGCATGAATTGCATTAGAATACTCCACTAACTTCACATCTTTCTCATTTCTTCTCAACCATTCATAATACCTCTTTTGCCAATCCTTTAACGGGTCAAACCCGCCCGTAAATAACAACATGGGTGGTAATTCAAGCCCACTTATATCCATTGCGTTGGGCCCACTTACATTCACGGCCCAATGATCCCAATCTTCCCCTTCTGGCAAGTAAGCCTTCCACATCCATTCACTTCTCTCCCTCGTAATTAACGGCATCCCATCGAGTTCAATCTCCGAGTTGGCTGGTTCCTTCCCGCCAAAAAACGGTTGGATGTTGATGATTCCGGCGATTTTAAGGTGAGAGAAGGAGGAGGATGATTTGGCGTAGTTGACAGCAAGGTAGTGTACGAGGTTACCGCCGGCAGAATCTCCGGCAAGGAAGACGGTTGATATATCAGCATTCTTCGGCCAATGTGGGATGCCGAGACGGTTCTGAGGTTCTTCGAGGAACTTAAGGATTGCGTATCCGTCGTTGTATTGGCTAGGGAATTTGTGTTCCGGGCAGAGGCCGTACTCGACGGAGCAAACGACGACGTTTAGTTCACGGGAAAATCGGCGGCAAACGGCGTCGTAAATGTTAGAGGCGGCGCTGAGAAGGGAAAACCCGCCTCCGTGGAAGAAGACGATGACCGGGAGTGATGCAACGGCGGCGGAATGGTGAGGGACGTAGAGGCGAAACCAGAGGTTGTTGGAAGGGTCGAAAACGACGTCGTGAGAGGAGACAGACTTGTGTGGGATTGGGTTGGGAGGTACATGGCGGTCAAAAAGCTTCACGACAGCGCGGTTGATGGTGCCGTTGTTGCGACGGACGCCGTCAATGACGAAGCTGAGTAATGTGACTTGTACTCGTGTTTTAAAAGGTAGGGAAAGAGATTGGGGTGTTGGGGTTGCCATTTTGGAGAAAAGGGGGGAGAGAAAATTTTAAATTGTTTGTTGCAATGGTATTGACATTAGTGCAGTTAAAAAGAATATCGCTAGACCTGGTTATTGGACAGGATTGTTCGTAAAAATTCTAGCAAAATATGCACTCATTTATTTTCTTCTATTTTTCGAAATTGTGTGTGGAAAATAGTCAAAATACTTTTCCAAATCTGTGACAGGGAGGAAGAGTATGATATTCATGCAATTTACAGACATTCTTTGTCTTGTTACTTATTTGTTGGTCGTTGCTATTTTCGCTCATATCTATTTAGGGAGCCTAACAAAATGGCACTTATAATGGTACACATTAGCCTTATAAGCTACTCTGTAATCTTATATTAGTGTATTTCGTGTGGGTGGAAAATAGAAATGACTGTCTATTATTAACGATAGATGTAATAAAAATTAGTGTCATGTGGTCGTTTCTCCTAATAAAATATATAATGTTCTTATACCAAAAATACCAAAAGGGTTTATTGTAATTTATATTTATCACTATTTTTTCGTCATCTTTATTCCTCTTTTATCCTTTCATCATTTTCATTTTATAGGAACAAGTGATGGAAATATACATAACAAAATAAAATGGAAAATTAGTCAATGTTACGTTATAGCCGAAAAGGACGATTCATACACAAAGTATTTCAAAGCTAAATTCCACGTAAGTATATGCTCTTAAATTCTTAATAGATTAACTAACATTTGTGTTTTTTCAGCCTACTCCTAGCTAGCAAAACTTTGCAAGTTTTTTATATGTACAACGTACATCAACGGTCGATCTCTAAATCCACCATCCATGTCACGTGTTAGAGTTGTTGAAGCACGTAAAGATCAATTAATTGGATTTTGGGCCATTTAAAATTTAAATACGGCGTAGGAATAATCGAATAACCACAAGTCCACAATTATCACTCTCGGAATTAAATGAAAAGTTATTACTACCTCCGTTTCAGAAAGTTCTTTACAGTTACTATTTGCACGAACTCCAATGCAGTATTTAACTACTAATATATCCAATTTCGTACGTGGAAAAATTATAAAAAGTTGATATTCTGAAAGTACATACCGAGACCATTCTAACAAGATTTTACATGTAACGTTTTGATGTATATAATAGTGGGAATTTACGGTCAAAGTTTTCATACTTTGGACACATTTTCCAAAGCGTAAATAACTTTCTGAAACAGAGGTAGTAGTATGTAAACGACCACAATAATAGGGAAAAGAGATTTCATATCATTTAACTCCCGTGCTTGTTAGAGTTGATACAACGATGTTTTGTTCAAATTGGGTCACCTTTAAACAATATGAAGGTAATTAAAGATCTATCATATACATGCAAGTGCTACTATTTGGTTATTTCATTATTTGCTTGCTAGTTCTAGTTGTCCATTTGCAATCGGATAATGCTTTGAAGTTGTGGAGAGGTTTACGATAGCTCTAATTTACCACTGTTAAATCCTTTTCTATATAGAAATAACCGACCACAATAATAATCGTCGGTACAGTAGGAAATAAACAATAGCGTAATTTTTTTTATAAATTTAAATTAATTTCCGTCAAAGTTGAAATATTTTGGTGAAATGAACTAATAAAAACATACTCGGAATTACCACTAGTGTCTCATCTTACCGGTTACCACCAAGTGAGCTAACGCATTATATTCCAATTTAATATGAGAAATACTAAAGCTTTAAAGAAAATTATCTTCTCAATAACTTCATAGTCAGGTGGTATAATAGACGCTGTTAGTGGAGTTTTTTTTTTTGATATACGATGAAAATCATGAAACGAACAAGGAAAACAAAAAATAAAGAACTAAATCGAATAAGAAAACAAAAAATAAAAGAACTAAATCGAATAAGAAACGGAAAAAGCTAAAGATAGACCATGTTGCCTATGTGACTATGTCAAAAAAAAAAAAAGATAGACCCTCTTCCTCAGCTCTAGTGAGCATGGAAAAACATATCTTTGTTGACCTTTGTGAATGATACAAGTTATAAAGTGTTTTTGCGTTGTTAAACTTTTAGGATTCCAATTCCAAAATTAATTTGTTGCAAGATTTAATTTGATGGTTACCGTGTGCCGTGTTCGAAATAAACACTACATATATGTATATATACAAAACCTTTTTCTTGACAAATTTGAAGTTTGCTTCTAGACAAGAGGGATAAATTATTTAGAAAACCCTTCCAACGAGAGAAATCTGATCAGGGGCGGATGCATAGTGTAAACTAGGTAGACATTTCAAAATTACAAATTTGTTCAACGTAGGATTTGAACCCATGACCAAAGGGAGCAATATTATAACTCAATTTCCCTGCTAACCATTCTAGCATCTTGTCTCTATGTTTTTATGTTGCAGATTAAATATATAAACCTTATTTTTAGTTCGCCAAATATTTAAAATTCTATATATTTTTTCTTTTTTCAAGGATGACACATCATATTCTCATATGAATTTTAATTTCTATTTCGCATATTTTTAAAGTTCTGTTGTTATTTGCTTTTATAACACGATATACTCCGTATACATTTATCTTGTATAATCTTTAAAATCTTACAATTTATAAAATAAGAGCGAACGGTGAAATTGGTAAACTTTATGTAAACATTGTAATTAGTACTCCGCAAATTGTCATTTTCATTTTATTTATTTTTTTAAAAAAATTATAGTTTTTATTTCTTTTAAAAGTGTCTACCCTGTTTCAAAATCCTAGATACGCCAGTGAATCTGATGCCTTCGATAAATTTGAAGATGCCATTTGCTATGTACTATATCATCCTTGCCAATATTGGTAGTATTTTTTTAATGTTTCACTAACAAAATATGTGGGATTGTGGAATCTTCAGCATTGACATTTTTTTTTGTTTGTTAATGCATGTGTTTGTTTGTTTGTTACTCCATAATTAACATAACGTACATAATGTTCTATCATCTTTGATTTTGTGTAGATCTCTCCGTTAATGGGAATTGGGCCAAATGTCAACACAAGTTCACAACTCTCATTTTCTATTCTTTTTAACGAAAACTTCTAAAGATTGAGTATACCTGTTATAAAATTAACATATATTCTTGTACAATATATGTACCAAATTATGAGTTGATCATATAATTTGATATTTATCGTCATTTTTTATTTCAGATTTTTTTTACCACTTTATCAAATGTAATTTTATATTTACCATCTTAATTTTATAAAATGTTTTATTCACCATCTCCAAACAGTTTTCATCCAACTTTCGGTCCTTTAGTTTAAACCTAACTTATTTAATTGAAAACCTTATTAAAAAGGAGGAAATTAAATTAAAGAAGTCGGTTAAGCGGAGCTCACATGGATGAAAGATCGGATGAAATTTGTTAAAAATGGTGAATACGAAAGTTTTCATAAAATTAAGGTGGTAAGTATGAAATTACATTTTATAAGTTGGTAAATACAAAAACATAAAACTTAAAGTTGGCAAATATGACAATATGACTTAGTCCCTAAACTAGTATAATACCCGCGCGATGCACGATTTATAATCTAAATATAAATTTGTATGAAATCTGGTAGATAATTATCATCAAAATAAATTTTATAGATATTCTCCAAATAAAAAATAATTAATGATGGATAAATTTGTTATTCCTCATTCAATGTCTTATTTATTAAAAAAAATTAAACAAATAAGGGTACATAGATAAAATTATTTTCATTCTCATTCACCACTTGTGTCAAACATATGGTTATCTCACCCGCCATTCACTTAGATATTAATACCCACTTAAAACTCGCACAGTCGCCCCGTCAACCTCATGATCGGATCACTTAACACCTATCTAGAAAATTTACTTTATTGAGTTAGATATGACTTTGAGACGGGGCAGAGTATTCACAACCGCACCCGCCTACAATTCTCATCTTTATCCCCTCCATCTACGATATAGGAACGATACCCACCCCTCTCAACCCCCATCTCGAGAGGTACAAAATAAAATCCATCCTCTGTTCATCACCCCCCTTCACATGTATCAACAGGTCGAGTATTAAGGGACGGAGGGAGTAATTTTTTTGCACGAAATTTTAAAGTGATATTGCAGTCATTTACATTAATATATAAAAAATATTTTGTTATTGCAAATATATTAATAATAAGGAAACGTAATCATTTAGATCATATGATTTTGGACATAGTTTTTTTTTAACGCAAACCGACGAAATATATATATATATTAATTAATTAGGGATAAAAACCCTAATACTAACAAAAGCAAGCATGATCCAGAAAAAAATCAGATCAGCTGAGCAAATCATCCTTGTCCTCCTAACTATCTTCCTTAAGCCCGCAAAAGATAGGACTATCAAAATGAGGATGAAAATCGTTATCTATCCTAATACCATAATCGATATTACGAAAATACTTATGCTTTAAAACTAGGATTATATACATCCAAAAAGACGCCATATATAACCTTGTGAAGCCTGCGTCGCACCAAAAGAAAGATCCAATTAGTTGTTGGTGACAGAATTGATCTCCTCATCGTCTTCAACTTCAACAATTTCTATATCCTTTGGAATTGTTGAACTACCAACAACAAATGGAACAAAAGCCTTTCCTTTACCCTTATCAGTATTGCTTCCAACCTTTCCTGAATCCTTATCCTGCATCACCTGTTTGATAGTAGAGACTATGGAACCGAATACAATTTCTGTAGCTGAAGAAGTCTGAGCTATATTGTTGTTTTTTGCTGCATTTTCTTTTCTTGCATTGCACATTGCCCGAACTTGATCCCGGGCATTTCTTCTCATCTCCTCAGCATATGCTGGATTTGCTTTTTCAAAATCCCCTTCATATTCCTCTTTTGCACAAGATGGAATGATGTAGTGAAGCTTATGTTGCACCACCATAATCAAAGAGTGAGCTGCCAAAGCATGAGCAACTCTATTATAGGTCTTTGGAATGTGAGAGAAACTAATGATCCAGTTTTCTCCCAAAAGCTGAGTAACCTCTCGAAGAACCGGACCCAATTCATGATGAGTATGATCTTTCACCTTATCAAGAAGGAGCTTAAGATTCAAAGCATCTGTTTCAACTTCTAACTTATCAATTAAGAAGTTCTTTGCAATTTTTAGGCCCTCTCTCAAAGCATAGAGTTCAGAAGCCAAAGGAGAATGAACCCTAAATTTAGTAGAGAACCCAACAAACCAGGAGCCAGTGTGCCTTCTGAATACACCTCCTCCTCCTGCCACATTTTCTGATTTCCAAGCACCATCAATATTTAGTTTCATATATCCTTCCAAAGGTGGCATCCACTGCTTCCTAATAGGGGGAAGATTCGTTTTGATATCTGTACTTTTACCCTGCAAAGCCAAGTTAGTAGAGTTCCAGTCTATAAAGAAAGAGTTATAAAGAGAGAAAGCACTTTTCATTTTGAGATCAAAAACAGCTTTGTTTCTAGAGATCCAAATATGCCAAATAGCAACAATAAAAATAACTTTCCAAGAAGCAGAATTATGGAGATTGAAATGAATCCAATCCTTCTAACTTGAATTATAAAAAGCACAGAACTGGAAATGTTCAGTGTTCCAAACCCTCTAAAAAATGAAGGACCACAGAACACTAGATTGGGGGCAATCCCTAAAAAGATGTAAGTGATCCTCTTTTTGCTGTTGGCACCTAGAGCAGATAGGGCTAATATTTGGAATTCTTTGATTTAAAATAGCAGCTACTGGTAATATTTCATGACAGCAATTCCAAAGAAGCATTTTGTATTTGTAAGGACATTTTATTTTCCAGATAGTTTTCCAAGGAAAGCTAGGAAAAGAAGTAGGAGAAGGATCATGCAATTGAATATGATAAGCAGATTTAATATCAAAATCACCATTTTTTGAGTATTTCCATCTTATAAAATCCTATTCATCCATATTATTTGAAAGGGGGTAAGCTAGAATAAGATCCTTAATATGAGTAGGAAGAAGATGTTGAATCTCATCAAGATACCACTTTCCATTTCTAATGATTCTATTGACAAACCAATGGGCTTTCAACTCTGGAATTTTAATATCCTCAAGGGTATAAAGAGGTGCTTCCCCTACCCAATGATGATACCAAATAGAAGTGTTCCTACCATTACCAATTCCTATGATTAAACCCTTTTGAAGAATATGATTGCCCCTAAGGATATCTCTCCATAAGGGAGATTGATTGTAGTTAGGCATAGAGTTTAAAAGGTTTGAATTCTTTAGATACTTCTCCTTTAAAATTCTTACCCACAATTTATCTGGTTTATCAAGAATAGTCCATCCTAGTTTTGCCATAAACGCCAGATTCCAATCCTTCAATCTTCTAATTCCCAACCCTCCAACATTAGTAGGAAGAGTAACTTTATCCCAAGCTAATCTTGCCATATAATTACTTCTATCCACCTTGTTCCAAAGAAATTTTCTACAACATTTTTCAATAGCATAGGTAATGTTGGAAGGAATTAGAGAAGTTTGCATGGCATAAAGAGGAAAAGAGCTAAGAACTGATCTAATTAAAGTACAACGTCCAGCCATATTCAAAAGCTTAGCTTGCCAACCTCTTATTCTATCCATCGTTTTATCCAACAGACCTTTGTAATTATTAATTCTTAGCTTATGAGGTCTAATATCCACCCCCAAATATTTACCAAAAGAGGAAGAAATCTTAATGCCATAATTACCAGCTATGTCTCTTCTTATATTATGATTAAGGGATTTAGGAAAAATAAGAGTTGATTTGGTGAGACTTAATTTTAACCCTGACATATTCCCAAATTGTTCCAATAAAGACATTACTACATTCATATTATCCACCGAAGCATTACTAAAAAGAAAAACGTCATCCGCATAAAAAACATGAGAAATTTTAATATTTTTGGTCAAAGCTATAGGTTTCCAATGACCCTGATTAACCAAATCCTCAATCATAGTAGAAAGTCTATCCAAACAAAGGACAAAAATATAAGAAGAAAGAGGATCCCCTTGCCTAATTCCCCTGGAAGGAGTGAAAGGATCACAAATTTCTCCATTCCAAAGAACGGAAATAGAAGACGAGGTAATACAAGACATGATCAGATTAATGAGAAGGTTTGGGAAGTCAAAAAACAATAAAGTTTCTCTTATGAAATCCCATTCTAAGCTATCATAAGCTTTCGTAATATCCAATTTTAACGCCATAATTTTATTCCTCTTTTTTGCTTTATGAAAATGATGAGCCATTTCTTTGACCAAAATAACATTATCCTCTATTCCTCGTCCCTTGATAAAACTAGATTGCAAAGGACTAATAATCCGATTTAAAATAGACTTGATTCTAGAAGAAATTATTTTTGTGATTAATTTATAAATAGTGTTACAAAGCCCTATGGGCCTAAATTCCGTAATAAGGGATGGATTAGCAATTTTCGGAATTAGGGCTATATAGGACTTATTGATCTCCTTAGGAACTGAACCACTCCTAAAACAGGAAACACAAAAATCATAAATGGTTGTTCCCAGATTGTTCCAGTGTTTTTGGAAGAAAATTGGTTGGATACCATCCGGGCCAGGGGTTTTAATAGGGTCCATAGAAAAGAGATTATGTCTAACTTCCTCTATTGAAATCATGATGGATAGATCTCTGATTTCCTCCTCAGTAAGTTTTAGATTGATTTTGGACATAGTTGATTACAATATATTAGTCAAAATTTCAATCAACATGCTCTTTCAATCAACATGCTCTTAAGACTTCAATAATATTGGTGAATAAATTTTTATCTATGCTCCAAAGACATTACGATAATGAGAATGTGGTAAAAGTTATTTTTTATATTTAAGATTAAGTATAGGCTTCGTATTAAAGAAATTATATGGCTAGTGGGCTCATTTTGTTAGTTAACAAAGGGCCTATAAAATATTTGAGACAACCTTGTTAAATACATTAAATCAATTGTTAACTTTTGTTATGCATACCGTATTCATTACATGACACAAATTCTTAAAAAGTTGACAGTATTATAAATAATATATATAATTGATAGTTCAAGTTAAACTATTATAAGATTTTCTATATCGTTTATCGATCAGAAATTGTATGCAAAGATTTTGATTGGATAACAAATAATAAGGGAATAATCGATTCTAATAATACCAACTTTGTGCGGTTTGCTTTTATTAATCCCAACTATGATTTATTTTTCAATCATCCAAACTTTAGAAGTCATTCTCTTTTGACAATCCTAAATGACTTATAACCTTTCAAACATGTCAAAAATTCCTTTGTTAACTTGGTTTTTTTAAAATCTCCCTTTCCGTTATCTACCCTCTTTCTTCTATTAAAGCTTCAACTCATAGTCTCACACCACAATCCCAATACCCCATCACCATGCTCTCCTCTATCTCCTCCCAAAACTATCCTTCTCCATTAAACTTGCAAGTACTATAGTTTTTTTTTTTGTAGTTCCAACTGAAAAGTGAAAATACCATCTTAATCAAAAATAAAAAAAATCCAGGAAATTCCAACAAACATCAAGTATAAAAAAAAAGTTTGGAAGTAGGATAAATAACAAAATTGAATAAATATTTTTTGCGTAAAAAAAAATACTCTGTTATTAGATTAAAGTTGCATCTTCCTTCTAATTAAGTAAGAAACTACCACATCAAACGTCCCATTCGCAATTCCTGCAACATCTATTACACTACTCATTATTCATTTCCAGTGAAATTGCAATTATAAAATGGAAAAGAAGAAGTTCTTTAGCAATCTAATGGTATCTGATTCCCAGCATTGATAGTAAAATACTTCGTACTTCGTAATAAGTGACAATAAATCAAACTAACTTGAGTTACTTTAATGGAATATAGGATATTGTTGCTTTTTTAGATGAATCAGTTTATTTTATTTTATTTTATTTTTTACTAAAAATAGACAAATAAAAAATTAACACATGAAAACTTTTACATGTCTAGTAGGTTGTTTCCGGTTTTGACACATTAAAAGCGAATTACCCCTAAAGTTTGTATTATTAAAAAATAACTCATGGTTGGGATTAATAAAAGAAGACATATCAAAGTTGGGATTATTATGGTCGATTTCTCCAATAATAAACGATCAAAGGAATGTTCGAACATATATGTACTCAGGAAATGACACAATTTCTAAGCGAAACTTGATAATACTTACAATTAATTATTATTTATGGTATAAGAGAGGCAAATCAGAGAGCAACATTTGTCATCTCTACATCATTTGCCACTTTTTTAGTATAGTACGGAGTATATAGATTTATATTAAGAAATTTATTGACATGGGTAAATAAGTAATTCGTAGTATAATCGATTATACCATAATCGATTAGAAGATTTTAGGTAAAATATATTTAAAGTATATTAATTATTTTATCATAGGTTAGTTACCAATATTTTAAAAGAGACAAATTAGAGCGATAGTTGTCAGCTCTACATCATTTTGCGTCTCTTTTAATATAGCAATTCATATACAGATGTTTGTTAAAAGTCGACTAAAACATAAGTCAATTGTTTGGACTAAAATATTTGGAGGAGCTTTTTTAGGTAGAGAGGACTATGTGTTAGTCATGTTTTCTTGTTTACTACTTCTTCCATTTTTTTTTGGATAAACCACTTTTATTTCCACGTTTATTAGTAAATAATTTCAACAATTAATATCTTTAATTATCAATTAATAAAAATTATTAAAAAAAAATGATAGTATTATGTAAATATTTAGACAAATCCAATAAAAAGCTAAGGAATACATGACTATGTTCATCATAAAGTATTAATAATCACCAAAAAACAGAAAAAGTTGAGGTATGTGTGAATATAATAGCCAGTGTAAAAATCAAATAGTTGCATCTAAAAAATTTAGGAATTACGTAGTAAAGTAGTATATAGATTAAATTACACAATTTTTGCTCATATTTAAAGAAGTTACATAATTTTTTTAAAGTAGTAAAATATTACTATCAATTGCGGTGATAATTATTAAATTTAGTTGTTAAATATACTATGTACAAAGTAGTACAATCAATGACGGTTATAATTATCTCATTTAGTTGGTAAATATACTATGTATAAAATAGTACAATGCCTTTTTATAATGATCGCATTTAGCTGTTAAAATGTTATAGAGTACGTATTATTGTAATTTTTTATACACTCTTATTCATACTTGATTGCTTTTATAAGTTATTTGTGTTCGAATTATAGAAGTACGAAACACAAATAAGTAGGCTTCTCTTAAATTTTTATAATGATCGCATTTAGCTGTTAAAATGTTATAGAGTTAGTACTATTGTAATTTTTTATACACTCTTATTCATACTTGATTGATTTTCTAATATATTTATTTGTGTTTGAATTATGTAAGTACGAAATACAAATAAGTAGACTACTCTTGATTTTTTATAAAAATCATAAAGTACTTCGTATAGTAGATTAATTTTTAATAAAAAGATAATTTTATATTGATTATATTTGTTACCAAATATAGAAAAGATACAGTATATAATTTAAAAATGTATTCCTTATGTATAGAATGAAATCTGTTTTTTATTTTACGGAAAAGAGAATCAAATATATTTTTGAGGTAAATGTTAACAAAATAATTATAGAATCAAGTATATTATTTTATTTTTTAATTTTTTTATATCTACAAGAGAGGCCAATCAATGAGTGACATTTGTCATCACCACATTGATTTCCTCTATTTTAGTATAATATATAGATAGATTGATAATATTTGTTTGAAGTTACAAATGTGCAATGCCTTGGGTCGGACAGGAGTACGACGTGCCATCTTCCATCCCTATAAATTTCTTAAAGGTATTGTGTGACCCTTTCATTTCGGTGCAAAATAATTTACTGTATATAATAAGGTGCTTTACACATAACATCATTTTAGTAAAAAAAATTAATAATGAGAACTTAATTAAGGATAAAAGTGATACAGGTTAAGGATAAAAGTAACTCTACTGTTCAAAAGAAATTATCGAATTGAAAAAATAACCTTATAAAGGCCTACATGTCACGTGACGCCCTCCCTCAATCCATATATCCATGCTAATATGCTATTAATCTACTTTCATTTAAAAAATGAGAAATATGGTTTGCATAAGATTCAAACATGTGATCTCCTATTTCAAACTAGAACGTTATCCAATTGAGCTATGATATTTCACGTGTTATCTTTGCAAAATATATTAATATAATACTGGAAAATTATCTTGTGAAAACATTAAGACATAATTTAATTAACGGTTTTTTCATGAAATGCCCCCGAGGTTTGCAAAAACGCACCAAATACCCTCGCGTATTTTGAATCACATAATATACCCCTATTTTTCCGTACTGTTCATGAGATGCACCTTCAGTTAACAGACGTTAGTCTACCGTTAGTGGCGTTTTACTATTTTGCCCTTAATACATGTTTTTCGACATAAATTCCAAAAAAAAAAAATCTCAAATTCTTTCTCTTTCTCTCTCCTCTCAGATGTTCTTCCTCCTGCTCTCTAGTCGCCGACGGCTTCCGATTTCCGCTCTCTGGTCGCCGGCGGAGGCCGATCTCGGCCCAGGGTTCAACATCCTCGGTTGCACCGTCGATTCAGTGACCCAGTCAACTCTCCATCTCCTCCATTTCTGGCGACGCTCCTTCCAAACTTTCCAAAGATTGGAAACCACTGTTGCTCAAACCCAGCAGGAAATTCGAAAAATCTGGATTAATTCTTGAATTCTTCGAGAAAAATGGATTCTCAAAAACCCAGTTGGAGACTTGGAGGAATTGGTGATACGTGATCCTCGTGTTCTTGCTTCTGATCTTAACAAAGGTATTAGGGTAAAATTCGAAGGAATTAAGGATTTAGGTTTCTCAAATGATGAACTGGCCAATCCATTGTGTGCCGCTCCGGCCATTTTTACCCTGCCACGGAGCAATACCTCAAGTGCAACGGGCCATCAACCCGGCACCCTTCAGGCACATAAACAACAATCAAATCAGGAGCACCAACCCCATTAAGAGACCAAAACAAATCACCTTCAAAATTTGACACAAATTCAAACACTCTTTTTACAATTCCCTCAGAAGATAGCTTTGCCAAGCTACCAACATACACACCCTCGGCTAAACCCGATAACCCGGATAAAGAATCAATTGAAGATGATTTTGACGAAATTGGGTGTTTTGATTTGCGATTGAATGAAATTCAAGAAGTTGAGGGTGTTGGGAATTGAGAGAGTGAGTAAAATTGAGCGGAGACTGTTTGAAGAAAATTGGGAGTCAATGTAGAAGCAGACATTGATTATGGTGGTGGATTTCCAGAATCGAATTCTAATTCTAGGATTTCCAACTTATTACTAAGATAGTATGAAGCACTTAGTTAAGGAATTCCCTGTAAGTGTTGTTGTAAGTGTTGTTGATCTGAATATCTTTGATAAAGTGGCTCAATTTTTGCAGCCTTTGTGTTTTAAGTAGCTCAATTCCGTATGTACTTCTCTGAGTCCGCCGTTATTGTTTCTCCAATCTCAGTCCAATTTGTGGGCGATTATTGTGAATGGAAGTAATTGATTTTTCGAATTTGATTGTTTGCACATTGATTCTTATTTTGGCGGTTGTAGAACAATGGAGTGCACCGGAGAAAATGGATCAGGAAAACAGAAGGAAGGGATGGAGAGAAAAGAAAAAAAAAAAGGCAGTTTTGATATTTAGTGCAACTTAGTTTACAAATAGGTGTATATTATGAATTAAGTTTATAAAAAGGGGTATATTGTGAATTATAAACACGACTTAACGGAGGACTAACGGAAGGTCGGTTTAGGGGTATTTGGTGCAAACTTGGAAAAAAATAGGGGTATATTATGTGAATTGAAACACGCGAGGGTATTTGGTGCGTTTTTTCAAACCTCAGGGGCATTTCATGAAAAAACCGATTTAATTAACGGTTTTTTCATGAAATGCCCCCGAGGTTTGCAAAAACGCACCAAATACCCTCGCTTATTTTGAATCACATAATATACCCCTATTTTTCCGTACTGTTCATGAGATGCACCTTCAGTTAACAGACGTTAGTCTGCCGTTAGTGGCGTTTTACTATTTTGCCCTTAATACATGTTTTTCGACATAAATTCCAAAAAAAAAAAATCTCAAATTCTTTCTCTTTCTCTCTCCTCTCAGATGTTCTTCCTCCTGCTCTCTAGTCGCCGACGGCTTCCGATTTCCGCTCTCTGGTCGCCGGCGGAGGCCGATCTCGGCCCAGGGTTCAACATCCTCGGTTGCACCGTCGATTCAGTGACCCAGTCAACTCTCCATCTCCTCCATTTCTGGCGACGCTCCTTCCAAACTTTCCAAAGATTGGAAACCACTGTTGCTCAAACCCAGCAGGAAATTCGAAAAATCTGGATTAATTCTTGAATTCTTCGAGAAAAATGGATTCTCAAAAACCCAGTTGGAGACTTGGAGGAATTGGTGATACGTGATCCTCGTGTTCTTGCTTCTGATCTTAACAAAGGTATTAGGGTAAAATTCGAAGGAATTAAGGATTTAGGTTTCTCAAATGATGAACTGGCCAATCCATTGTGTGCCGCTCCGGCCATTTTTACCCTGCCACGGAGCAATACCTCAAGTGCAACGGGCCATCAACCCGGCACCCTTCAGGCACATAAACAACAATCAAATCAGGAGCACCAACCCCATTAAGAGACCAAAACAAATCACCTTCAAAATTTGACACAAATTCAAACACTCTTTTTACAATTCCCTCAGAAGATAGCTTTGCCAAGCTACCAACATACACACCCTCGGCTAAACCCGATAACCCGGATAAAGAATCAATTGAAGATGATTTTGACGAAATTGGGTGTTTTGATTTGCGATTGAATGAAATTCAAGAAGTTGAGGGTGTTGGGAATTGAGAGAGTGAGTAAAATTGAGCGGAGACTGTTTGAAGAAAATTGGGAGTCAATGTAGAAGCAGACATTGATTATGGTGGTGGATTTCCAGAATCGAATTCTAATTCTAGGATTTCCAACTTATTACTAAGATAGTATGAAGCACTTAGTTAAGGAATTCCCTGTAAGTGTTGTTGTAAGTGTTGTTGATCTGAATATCTTTGATAAAGTGGCTCAATTTTTGCAGCCTTTGTGTTTTAAGTAGCTCAATTCCGTATGTACTTCTCTGAGTCCGCCCTTATTGTTTCTCCAATCTCAGTCCAATTTGTGGGCGATTATTGTGAATGGAAGTAATTGATTTTTCGAATTTGATTGTTTGCACATTGATTCTTATTTTGGCGGTTGTAGAACAATGGAGTGCACCGGAGAAAATGGATCAGGAAAACAGAAGGAAGGGATGGAGAGAAAAGAAAAAAAAAAAAAAAAAAAGGCAGTTTTGATATTTAGTGCAACTTAGTTTACAAATAGGTGTATATTATGAATTAAGTTTATAAAAAGGGGTATATTGTGAATTATAAACACGACTTAACGGAGGACTAACGGAAGGTCGGTTTAGGGGTATTTGGTGCAAACTTGGAAAAAAATAGGGGTATATTATGTGAATTGAAACACGCGAGGGTATTTGGTGCGTTTTTTCAAACCTCAGGGGCATTTCATGAAAAAACCGTTTAATTAAAGCAAATAATAATTAATTCTTATTCACATAATATTTCGGGGCATCGTCCGGACCCAAATACTAGTTATTCAAGAGAAAAAGTGACCCTGAATCCCTGACCAAGGATAAAAGTGACCATAAATTAAAGTGACGGAAATAATAACACACATATTTATCAGTTTGAGCCATCATTTAGCAATGATTTGTACACCAACTTAAAAATTCATATCAATACGTAGTAAATAAAAAGGAAGACCGTGGTTCATTAGATGACACGTGTCATCCCATCTTTCTTCCGTTAATTTACTTTTTTTTTCAATTTTTTCTTCTGTTCTTTCACAAATTATTTTATAGCTTTAACACCACAATTCATCTCCTCATTCAAAATCAATTCACCATTTAATTCATATAACTTCTTCCACATCATCTCACTCCTTAACACTTGATATTAATCCACCATCTAATTTGTATACTTTTTTTCAACTTTCAACCCACAGAAATCACAATCCCTCAACAAAATTAGCACTTTAAAAGACCGTTTAACAACCACTATATAATTACCCGTTCATTGAACGGGCTAAGAAGCTAGTTCATAACTTCATATAAAGAAGGATTCACGTAATGTAGAAGTTGGGGTTCAATCCCATTTTATTACATTTAATTAATTTTTTAATATTCCCTTATATTAATTCAATAATAAAATAAGTGGGGTTGAGTAGATATTTTAGTAAGAAAAACAAGTGGGGACCATGTCATTTTAGAGAGTGGGAGGTGGGGTGTAGATATATTATTTAATTAGATAGTGGGATTGATAAGTTACTAAAAATGACAAGTGTATCTCTTAAATAAATACGATCAGAAAAGGCAAATGTATCTCTTAAATAAATACAGATGGAGGATTGTTTTTCTTATTAAAACAAATTCTAGGCATGGATGTAAATTAACTTGAGTTGTTAAGGGTTGAAAGTGGCACCCAAGACCCTGAGATTCTTTATTTACTTGAGTCATTGAAATATCTGTTGTTGACTAAAATCGATCAGTTCCTTTGTTGAGTTCTTGTCAACTATTATATCTAAAGATCTGAACGACATTACATAGAGTATTACATACGTTCTTGTTAGATAATGCCTTGAATCGGTCAAGCCCCTTACTGCAACGCCCCAGCACGATATCTGTTATTTTGGATATAAACTCTATAGGTGATAACCTAGCCATATTCTGTAATCTGTATTCCTCAAGATCAATAAAACTTTCCTCCTGTGGACGTAGCTAACACATTATTAGTGAACCACGTTAAATCTCTGCGTTCTTTAATTACGTTATTTAATCTTTTTTTGCATCTGTTATAATAGTTCTCAACTTATACAAACTTATTAAAATTTATTAAAATTCATGTTAATTATATATTAGTGTACTTGGATAACTTTCTGAACATAACAAGACATTAATCACAAAGGACAACAATGTAGATGAAATCCTACCAACAACTTGACATTAAATAATACTAAACGATTAATGTACCGTCTTTTATAGAGTTAAACATAAAGATTATTAATAATAATAAGGTACTCACTATAACAAATAAAAGTTAAATTATGTTCACCTAACTGTAGAATTTTGCTTCTTAATAATAAACTCTTTAATCTCAGCAAACAACAAATTAGCCTGAGGCAATTCCGGAAAAACGTAGAAAGCATGAATTGCAGTAGAATACTCCACCAACTTCACATCTTTTCCATTCCTTCTCAACCATTCATAATACCTCTTTTGCCAATCCTTCAACGGGTCAAACCCACCAACAAACAATAATATGGGTGGGAGTTTAAGCCCACTTATATCCACCGCATTGGGCCCACTTACATTCACGGCCCAATGATCGCAATCTTGTCCTTCTGGCAAGAAAGCCTTCCATAACCACTCAGTTCTCTCCATCGAAACTACTGGCATCCCTTCGAGTTCAACTTCTGAGTCGACTCGTTCCTTCCCGCCGAAATACGGTTGGATGTTGATGAGCCCGGCAACTTTGAGGAGATTGAAGGAGGAGGAGGATTTGGCGTAGTTGACAGTGAGGTGGTGCGCGAGGTTACCGCCGGCTGAATCTCCGGCGATGAAGACGGTCGATACATCAGCGTTTTCTGGCCAGTGAGGGATGTCGCGAAGGTTTTGAGGATTGTCGAGGAATTTGAGGACAGCGAAACCGTCGTCGTACTGGCAGGGAAGTTTGTGCTCCGGCGAGAGACGGTACTCGACTGAGCAAACGACGGCGTTAAGTTTACGAGCGAAGCGGCGGCAGACAGCGTCGTAAACATTAGAAGCGGCGCTGAGGAGTGAAAAGCCTCCGCCGTGGAAGAAGACGATGACCGGGAGGGATGCAACGGCGTCGGTATGGTGAGGGACGAAGAGGCGGAACCAGAGGTTGTTGGAAGGGTCGAAAACAACGTTGTGAGTGGAGACGGAGTTGTACGGGGTTGGGTTGGGAGGTACACGGCGGTCTAGAAGGTTAATAATACGGCGGTTGATGGTGCCGTTATTGCGACGGACGATGTCCGTGACGAAGCTGAGGACTGAGACTTGAAAACGTGTTTTGAAGGGTAAGGAGAGAGTTTGGGTTGTTTTGGTTGCCATTGTGAGAGGAAGTGATGGAGTAGTTAGATTTGAAATTGGGAGATGGTGAGAGTGCGTGTGAGATTATATACTAACACCGACCGTAATTACTCGTCGTTCCAAATTATAAAGGTTTCAAATACGAACTAGGAGTATTATTTTATTAGAAGATAATAGTTTTTCCGTATTATTTTATTTAAAAAAAATATGATAATCCAAAATACTTCCTCTTCTTTTTACTCCGTACTTGCACTACTTGGATCGACACATTTTTTAATGCATCATTTTATCATTAGATATTTCTAATTTCGAATATATAGTGTGACTAATCTAACAAAATTTTATATATTAACATTTGATTTATTATTTATTGGTAAAAAATTCAAGTGGGACTTAATATATGAACAGTGGCACAGTCAAAGACTCAAAGTGATGCAAGATTATTTTATTAGAAAAGCATATGTTAAAACTAAGAAGAGATAATGAGTTTTTCCTCCTTTTTTAAAACTCATAACATTTGAACTTTTTACACTATTCACATATTCTACTTTGATTATTGTTGGTGATTTATAGGTAAGATAGAACATAATAACGTGGGATCTTGTTAGATTAGTAATGTGTATTGTAAAAGTATAACTTTTTATAATTTTTACTTAAAGAGAATTAAAGATTATTAAAGATCAAAATTGTACATTGGAGCGAGAAAGTAACCAACTTTACGAGTTAAAACAAACGGACGAATTATTATTTTATTAAAAAGTAGATACGATAGAAGATAGTAAATTATTTTTTAATGGCAGAGAATGTGTGAAAATGATTAGGTACATCCGAGTGCACCGTGCATCCAAAGGTATTTTTATGCCCATTGGAGATACCCACCACATTTTCTCCTCACATGTAAAGAGAAAGTGTGAGAGGGCGCACCGTGCACCCAGGTGTATGTAATATGTTATAGAGAATGTGGACTTTTTTTTTTGTTTGTGTGTGAATGTGGCCATGTGGGGGTGTGCAAAAATTGGTCCGGACCGACCCATGCTGGACATCCGGGTCGAGAAATATCAATTTTCGGTCTTCGGTTCGGTCCGATCTGGTCCGGTCCAAACCCAATAATGTTAGGTGTTTTTTAAATAAAAATGTAAAAACTAATTTGTGACAGATGAAATACAAAGTGTAAAACTATCCATCATAGAATCGTAGAGATTAACAATAAAAAAGGAAAATATGAACTTAATTATAAGAGACCTAGGGAGTTTCTAGATGGTGTTACTTAGTGGGGGGGTAATAATAATTACGAGTAATAAGTTAATGATAATATGGTTTAGATTGGTAGTATGATAGGTTGATGATAATGGGAGTTGGTTTGGAAGATGAGAGTAATGGGAGACAGATTTGTTAGTTGTGATTTTGTTGCAAATCTAGTGTAGTTTAATATCTTGGGAGTCCTACATACCTTTACTTCGTATGGAGTATTTGTACACTATTCAAACACTATCCTTTATTCTATGAATAATTTGAAGTACTTTTATTGGATCGTTAATGTTGGATATCTTGTTTCTATAAGCTTAGATATTGGTATGTATAACAACTCTAATTTATTTTCTATCATTTATGCTAATGTATTAGGAGTGCGCCTTGTGAGAAGAGTCTCATGGTGCTTTTCCTTTTCTTCTTACCTTAAAATAAAAAATAAAAAATACGGAGTAAATCTAATTCGAAGTACTCCGTACAGTACTTAATTAACCAATTATTGTTCGATAACTAGTTGTTAAAAGGAGAAAAAAAAAGTTACTCCGTAGAAATATATCTTTATCTTCAACATGAATATAAAAACTTAGATCTATCCCAACCTCAACATCTGACTTTGGCGGGAAATTAGAACTCAATTTTCTATGCTTTTATAAGGGGTGTGCTAAAACCAATTTCCGATTTTGACATCACTTTATTGATTTTGACACATCATGTGAAAATAGTACGGATCGGAGTACAATTTTTTGGACTCTTACACTATATATGCCAAAATCACTTCCCATAGCAGTGCTCGCAGACTTGCAGTAGACCAGTAGTGTAGTGTAGTTGTTCTTTGTAAAATTTTGTACACCATGCATGGAAGATAATAGTAAATAGAGGAAATGATGAATGATGGATAGATGATTGATCATTGATGACCCAAGTATGGCAAAGTGTATCCCCGTAACATCACATGAAATTGGACTTCAATATTAAATAATTTTAAAGACGACATTATGTTTTTTCCAACCGATAAACAAAATTACAAATGGGAGATGGAGATTTAAACGTATGAAGTTATGATGTACGAAGTACTCCTATCATATCCAGAGTATATGATCACGCATGTCTTCATTATTTGCCACAACACCAATAAATAACTCATTGAGACGACTGGGTCGTTTGGTATCTTAAACGACTACCGCTCGTTTGATAGTATTGAAACTCTATGTTGTCCAGTTGTCCCACATGTGAGAAGAAGGAGAGAGAATACCACCTTATAAGTTTGTGGAGTCACTCCCACTATTGCTAATTAGTTTTAGTGTTGAACCTCCATTAGACTTGTAAGTAGACTAACCTCTCCCTCTCCTTATTGAGTTATATCCATTTTATTTCTCTGAAATATAACAGATAGCCGGTAATAATTAAATGGTGAGAATGAGAATAAACCTAACTGTTATTTGACAATAAAAATAAAATCACCTTGTCTATGTTAATACTATCTCAAACTTTGTGTTATTCTTTATAAATTTGTTTTTCCAATCTCATCAAATACCACTCTCTAAATGGTAATGGGTGGTAATGAAAATTAATGAAAAAAAAATAGATAGTTTTTAGTGAACTTGCATTAGTATGAGAATGAATATTTATTTTCTTTACAAATACATTCACATTAACATCGTTTACGACCGACTACCAGACCGACCGCCAATACCTTCAAAGTTTTGAGAGAGTAAGATGGGAGGTGGGGACGCTTTAGATTTGTTGGGAGGTGACTAAGTGAATTAGGTGAGGCTTCTTGACGTCTTGTTCGATCTAGTCATCCGTGGCATTGATATGCAGGTTTGGCTTAGTTGGCAATTATACTTCCCTTATTCAAGTGGTACCTATTTCCACCCCATTTTATTGGTTTGTTTCTTAAAAAGCACTAAAGAAGGTTGGTTGGTTCACTTGGTTTGACTTAAATGGGAGGGAGAGGACTACAAACAACAAGGTGCACGTGTCGATTTATGAGTGTTCTTAGAGAATATGGAGGCTTAGAATCTAACCAGTTATTGGCCCAGACGACACATCAGATGAATGGATGGTATTTTTTTTTTTTTTTGAGGGGCACGACCTCGGTCGTTAACTGTAATTATTGATCAAACAGAAATCAGTAGCTATTACATTCTCAAGCATCCCTGGACATCCTCCAATCCACACCCGAGTAGAGAACTCAAGCGGGGTTAGGTGTGCCATTGTGTGGGCTGCCATATTAGCATCTCTATAGACATGAAAAAATTTGACAAAATGAAAACTACTAGCAATAGCTTGTATCTCTCGAGCTATCATCCCGAGGTACGACCCGTCCCTGTGCTTGCCATTAATCAGGTTGATCACTTGCAAGTTATCGCACTCAACTTCCACGTACATCTTGCTGCCTTGAAGCGCCAGTTTCAATCCCAATGCGACCGCTTTCGCCTCCGTAACAACCACATCCCATGAGTGTCTCACCTGTTGGCACTCTACACTTACTACTTTGCCGTCTGTATCCCGTATGACCACACCCATGCCCACGCCAATCCCCTGAAAAATTGCACCGTCCACATTAATCTTCACGCAACCACTACTCGGTGGACACCACCCACCCCCATTGTTATGCAACCCTGCCCCCCGTACTGTCACCCTATCCCCCCTACTGATGCTGCCCATTCCCCCATCTTCCTTTGTTGTAGTGTATGCATCAAAGACTGACATTGCAGCAGCTATTATTTCCGTAGGGGATCGTGGATTAGCACCATGTAATACCGCGTTCCTCTCATTCCAACACATCCACACCACCATCGCTACCTTCGCAACATCATCCCCCTTGTTGTTGTTCAACCACCAAGCTACCCAATCCCTCGCACAGCCCACCTTTGGGCAATCCCACATGCTACTAACCACTTCCTCATCCCACACTCCCCTCACTCTCTTACAGCTCCAAACTGCATGAAGGTCGGACTCCTCTCCTCCATTACACCTTTGGCATATAGGCGCGACATTCTCAATTCGCTTGTGTATCCCTAATGATGTGGGCAAAGCTCCACTGCACAGCCTCCAAATGAAAACCCTGACTTTCGGCGGGACCGCCAGACCCCAAATCAATCTCCACAGGCTCGGTGTTGCTGAAGATCCACCTCCACCATCAATCACCGATTTGTAGAATTTTATGTAGTTATATCCCGACTTGGCCGTGTATTCCCCGGACTTGTCATAATTCCAAACCCAAACATCATCCAAAGGTAGTGACGCTAGGGGCATCGCAATGATCTCATCAGCTTCGAATGGCAAGAAATTATTGCGGATTACCTCGGCATTCCAGCTCCCCATATCAATCAGGTCCGCGACCGTATTGACGCAACATCCATCTTTCTTCTTTGAGATAACTTTGAAGGATGGTGGCCTATTAAGCCAGGGGTCATCCCAGATTTTCACACACCTCCCATCTCCAATCACCCACTTGCAACCCTTTTCCAAGACCCACTTACTCCCCCATATACTCCTCCACACTAAGCTAGGTCGGCACCCCACTCCCGCTTTGAGGAAAGACGACGATTTAAAGTATCGCGCCTTCATAACACGTGAGGACAGCAGGTCTGGTTTGGACATAATGCGCCATGCTTGTTTGGCCATCAATGCTTCATTAAACTCCGTCAATTTCCTGTATCCCATACCCCCACTCCCCTTGTTCGTGCAAAGTTTTTCCCATGCAACCCATGAAATTTTCCTCACATCTTCCTTACCTCCCCACCAAAATCGTGCCATCATACTTTGTACCTCATTACATAGGCCAATGGGTAGTTTGAACAAGCTCATTATATAGGTGGGAATCGCTTGGACAACTGCCTTTAAGAGAATTTCCCGACCCGCGAACGATAAGAGTTGATGTTTCCACCCCTTTAACCTTTTCCAGACCCTTTCTTTAATGAAGCCAAAAGCACGAGACCTTGATCTCCCTACCCCCGTGGGAACACCCAGATATTTTCCGTGATCATTGACATATCTAACCTCCAATGCTGCTGCCAACTCCAGCTTCTTTTCGGGTTGCACATTCGAACTCATTGAAACCTCCGACTTGGAGAGATTAACCACTTACCCCGAGCTCGCACTATAACAGTCCAGAACCCTGCGAATCGCTTGAACATCTCCGTCCGCAGCCCTGCAAAATATAACATTGTCGTCTGCAAATAAGAGATGGGACACTTCTGGAGCTCCTCTACACACGCTGATACCTTTCAAATACCCTCGGTTTACCTCCATTTGTATCAAGTGAGAAAAAATCTCAGCACATAAAATAAATAAATACGGGGATATTGGGTCCCCTTGCCGGAGCCCACGCCCCGGTCTGAAAGTATCCGAAGGCTCGCCATTTATAACCACCGCATGTGACACGGATGTCACGCATCTCATAACCAGTCGAATACACCCCTCCTCAAACCCCATCCTCTCCATAACCCTTTCCAAGAAAGCCCACTCAACACGGTCATATGCCTTGCTCATGTCGAGCTTCACCGCCATACACCCCCTATTGCCGGAGCAAACACTATGCATATAATGGAACGTTTCGTATGCCACTAACGTATTGTCAGTAATCAATCTCCCCGGTGTGAATGCACTTTGGTTAAGGGATATAATCTCTGGTAGTACACTCTTTAGCCTATTTGCGATCATCTTGGAAATTATTTTATAAATGACATTACATAGACTAATGGGCCGAAAATCCGCCATAGATAAGGGGTTTTTTACCTTCGGAATGAGAACAATGTGTGTCCCGTTGATTTCCTTCATCTCCCGTGTTCCGTTTATCACCTCTAAGACATAAGCTGTCGTTTCATTGCCTAAAATATGCCAGTGCTTCTGAAAAAAATTGGCATTCATGCCATCCGGCCCAGGCGCCTTGCTAGGGTTCATTTGAAAGAGAGCCACCCTTACTTCTTCCTAATCGAAAGGTTTTGATAAGGTCACATTCATCTCGTCTGTTACCCTCCTTTCGAGGCCCTGCATAGCCAGCTCCATTGAGTGCGGTGAGATGGAGGTGAAGAGCTTCGTGAAGTACTCTATTACAGCGTCTGTTATCTCCTCGTGCCCTCGAACCCACTCCCCATTCTCCCTTCGGACTCCCTTGATGGTATTTCTTTTACGCCTTCCAGTTGCTTTCATATGGAAGTACTTAGTGTTTTGGTCTCCTTGTTTCATATTTGCCACCCTCGATCTCTGCCTCCACATCGACTCTTCCAGCATTAAAAGCTTGTCAATCTCCTCGCAAACTTCCTTTCTCTCTTGGACCATCTCTGGGCTTGGTGCACACCCATCTATCACTGCCATCTTTTTCCTGGCTTTGCTTATCTTGTTCGTTATATTACCGAACTCCCTGGCGTCCCACCCCTGTAATGTTTTCCCACACACTTTTATTTTTTCCAGAACATCGTTGGCGTTCCACAGACCCGTGGCATTTGTCCAGGCGTCTCTTACGACCTTCTCACATTCGGGTGAGGTGAGCCACATATCCTCGAATCTGGACACCTTCTTTCTTTTTCTCCTCTCTCCACTATTTGGCATATACGTGACATTAATCGGCACGTGGTCTGACTTGTCACTTACCATATGTGATACGCCAATATGGGGCATTAGCTCCATCCATTCCAGAGACGCGACACCCCTATCTAGTCTCTCAAAAACCGCAAACTCGTCTGCTTGTTTGTTCCACCAGGTAAAAGGCTTCCCAAAAACACCCAGGTCCTGGAGCCTGCAGTCATCTAATGCTTCACGAAAGAGTCCCATCTCTCGTTGGCAGCATGGTGGACCCCCTCCTTCTCGGCTTCGAACAGAATCTGATTAAAATCCCCTACCACCAACCATGGTAAGCTGGACTCAGGATACAAGGTTCGCAGTAGATCCCACGAATGGATGGTTATAATAAATCAATAGTTAAATCCCTAAAAAAAAAAAAGTCAAATTCTGAGAAGCAACTAGGAATTCGTCATTGTAGGAGCACCCTAGACGATTGGTATATATTGAAGCAAGTTCCTATAAACAGTCAAACAAGTTTCTACTCTCTCCGTCCCTAATGTTTTGCCCTATAGGTAAAATGTTGTAAGGAAGAGGAGGTATGCTTTTACAGTTTTGTGACTCTATGTAAGCGGTTAAATGGTGGGGACATATTACTATATAAGGAAATAAGACCATCTTTATGTTAGGTTATGATACATATGACAATTCATATATCATGCGGAAAAACCATAAAGCCAGGAAAGCATATTATTTACACATAATCATTCAGCATAGAATAGATGCATACATGTTGTAGCGTGCCTTCCCTAGCTGCGCCCGAACCGAACAAGAACAAGTCTTTAGGACTCCAAGTGTCGTCCCTCCGTAGATAGTCCACAGTACGTCCGGATCCGCCTCAAGATTGACCAACTAGAATCTCCCTTAAGGTGCTTAGGAATTTCGGTTATTATTGCAAGAGTGTGACTGAATTTTCTTTCAAAAACTTACCCTTTGAATACTTCAATCGTGCGTATAAATTATGACCCTAGGCCCTTATTTATAGGGGTATGGAAAAGGAATTGTAATCCTATTAGGATGTGGATTTGCTAGTTAGAATCTTATTAGGACTCTAAATAACAAAATCAATCTATTAGGATTAGGATTTAATCTTTGCACGAATTCCAATAGGATTAGGATTCCCGCACAAGCGTTGCACGAGCCGTGCACCCGCGCAAGCCTTGCGGCCCACGCCAGGCGCACAGCGCTCGACCCACGCTGATGTGCTCTGGCGCGCGCGCGCCCTTGGCTGGGCCTGGCCTTGCGCTGGGCCTGGTCGAGGCGTGCGTTGGTGCGTGCGGCTCGCTGGGCGATGGCCTGGCTTCGTGCCGGGCCTTCGTCTAGCGGGCCTCGTCCGATGCTAATTCGTACGATACGCTTCCGATTAAATTCCTGATTCCGGAACTCATTTCCGATACGAACAATATTTAATATTTCCGATTCCGGAATTAATTTCCGTTTCGAACAAATATTTAATATTTCCGTTTCCGGAATTATTTTCCGATTCCGATAATATTTCCGATTCTGACAATATTTCCGTTTCCGGCAATATTTCCGATTCTGGCAATATTTCCATTTCCGATAATATTTTCCGATACGTACCATGTTTCCGTTTCCGGCAACTTCTACGACTTGGATAATATTTATATTTCCGATACGATCCATATTTCCGTTTCCGGCAATATCATCGTTTCCGGAGTATTCATTTCTTGCTTGTGACGATATCAGCTCCCACTGAAACCAAGATCCGTCGATTCCGAATATCCATAGATAGAGTATTTAACGCCATTAAATACTTGATCCGTTTACGTACTATTTGTGTGACCCTACGGGTTTAGTCAAGAGTAAGCTGTGGATTAATATCATTAATTCCACTTGAACTGAAGCGGCCTCTAGCTAGGCATTCAGCTCACTTGATCTCACTGAATTATTAACTTGTTAATTAATACTGAACCGCATTTATTAGACTTAACATAGAATGCATACTTGGACCAAGGGCATTATTTCCTTTAGTCTCCCACTTGTCCTTAGGGACAAGTGTGCATTTCCTAATTCCTTTGTCGCTCGATGCTTGCTCTTGAACATAAGGTAAGAGTTGTCATCCTTATTATGTCCAGAGGTGTTTCTCGGTTTCAGAGTTCAACTGATTAAATAAACAGATAATCATAGCCTATGATTCATCCGAGCACGGCCATGCATTTCACAGTTTCTAGCTCTCCGAGTGGCCTTGTACAACTTTTAAGCATCTCATCCCGATTTATGGGAGGACAATCCCAATCTTGCGATCTTGAGATTAGACTTCGTTTGATAGGTGATTACTTGAGCGTTGCCTTTATAGCCTCCTTTTACGGTGCGACGGTTGGTCAACGTCAAAGCAACCAGTTCTCAAACAAGTAATCTCAAATCACTCAGGTATTGAGGATTTAGTGTCTAATAATTTAATGAAATTTACTTATGACAGATTTTCATCTCTTACAGTAAAGTTTCATAGGTCTGTCCGATACTAGTCTTCCCAAAGTAAGTATCTATGCAAATGATTATGACATTGCCATGTCCACATAGTTCAAGAAACAGAACTACTAGTCATCTTGCATTCTAGTCGTCTAACATTTTCTATGCGTCCAATTTTATAGAAAACTCCGACTAGGGACCATTTTCAACCTTTGACATTCAAGTTCACTTGATAGACATTTCTTAGTCACAGGACTGGTCCTGACAGTCTATCTTGAATATTTCGTCAAAGTGAAGGGACTCATCATTTAATACTAAACCAAGATTAAATGGAATATGAAATACATTTCATATATGATAAATGTTTAACCCTAATGTTTTACAGCCATGGGCCTCAAACCCATCCTTAAAACAGTTCATGGAATTCAAAGCTATGCTTGATTTCCAGTGCCACAATGTGAGTGTTGTTTCTCACTTGTTGCATAGGTTTAGTTATCATGCTTTGCCAATCTTAATATCCTTTTCATCGAATTTTCTTCGAGATATAATGATAAGATCTTTTGGGTGTGTTTAGTTTGTGATCTATTCTTTCTAGCTACAAGAGTGGTTCTACGCATTTTGCAATGAAGAACTATCAAGTCAGCAGACATGTGATCTACCCAAGTTCAATGAAGAACTCATTAACATAAACAACCCTGTTTTATTGCTTCTTAGGCAATAAGTACTTTTACTTCAACTGTTTAGGTTGCTAGTGATGCTTTGTTTAGATTTACTTATCCAAGCAGTTCACAGATATGTGGAAGTCTTTCCAGCTGTATCTTAGAACATAGAAATTAATATTTAATTTCCCACGCAACAACTCATGGTCTTCAATCCATGTTGCCATTTCAAAACACGATGCGTATAGCTCGTCCTTGACAATGGTTAACTCCAAAGGGATCTTGCTTGATCCTTTGCCAGTGTTTATTCGTGAAGCATCAATATTTAGCATATCTTTATTTCCTTGAATCAAGAACTAATCCTATGTACCTTTTTAAGTACCATAAGTTTTTCTTGATCTCAATCTAGTTGATCTTTTCTTAGATCAATAGAGATTGGTATATGTTCGTCATGCCCAAAGTCATACGATACGTTTTTGGCAATCCTAATATTATATCATACATGATAAATTCTTTTGCAGAATAATTCCCAATTGAATTCTATTCATGTAACTTTAGCTCATTCAATTTCAGTAGATACTAAATCCAGCTAAATTCTTTGACATATAATATAGGTGAAGAATCTCATTAGATTCTTTGATGTTAACTTAGTAAATGCTTATACATAGTTCAAACATTCTTTACTTAGATTTATTCATATGGGTCGAATATCTCCAATGGAATCTTTCGTGTTTGATTTAGTAAATGCCATTACTTAATCCAAAACAATATTATAAGATCTTTGTAAATAGATCTTAAAACCCAATATGTACTAAGTTTCGCCTTGGTCCATCATTGATGAATAATTTCAAATCTAAGTCATTAGCTTTTGAATGTTATTTCACAATAGAGAGATATGTGTATGATACACATAGGACCAATTAAGTTTTATGTACTCCCACTAAACTTCTTATATATCTATAAGAATCATGTACATTTTATGAAACTAAAATACTTATTAGCTTCACTAAAATACAATTTCAATTCCCAATTGCTTGCTTAAATCTGTACTTCGATTTCATAAGCTAGCTTTCCTTTTCAAGCATTATTTGGATCCACAAATCCTATGACATGTCATGTACATAGTTTATTCCAACATTTGATTGAGGAATACGTTTTGTCATCCAATTGCCATATATACCAATATGCAATCATTGCTTGATTTATAGACTTGAGCATTACGATTATGCATGAGGTTTCAACACAATCCATGCCATGAATTTTCTTGTAACCTTTAGCAACTAATCTAGCTTTGTGTGTGACCACAATTCCATGTTTGATGGTTTTTATCCTTAAAACCAATTTACAATCAATAGGTGTTTAGTCTATTCTTGCAAATCAACAAAATTTCAATTTTGTCATCAAAACATTGGTTATGTTTTATGGCCTCTAACCATTTAAAACATTTGAGTCTATATATGGCCTTTAACCATTTTAGGGAATCTATATTTCGTCATACCTTTCTTACAAGTCACAAACTCATTAATCTAAATGATAATAGTTTGACTGCAAGTTGTAGGTTTCTTCACTATGTAATAGAAGAATCTCATAGTTTCATTGACCTGAACTCTATGTTTCTTCACTATCTAATAGAAGAATCTCATAGTTTCGTGACTTGAGCACTATGCCTACTTGGGTATAGAACATCAAACAATAGAATATCAACAGCCACTTGAAAGTCCTTTGAATATTCTGTTCTCCTTGAAGCACTTGTAAAGTCTTCTAAGAGATGTCTATTCTTTAAAGCCACTTCTAAAGTCCTTAAAGAATACGTGTTCGGATTTTCTGAAGAACTTCTAAAAGCCTCCGGAATGTCCGTTTATGTTTGTTGTTCGCCTCGAAGACTTTCGAGGTCTATTTTCTCCCACTTGTCATTTTGGAAACGAATCTCCAAAAAGACATTATTTCGAGCAAACAAACATTATGTTCTCAAAAATTCGTGGTAGAAACAATACCCGTGTGTCTCATTTGAATAAATCACAATGAAACATATATCTATACTTGGGCCTTAGTTTGTCGAATGACAAACACTAAGCTCCCACTGAGTTTAGCAACTCTCTAGATATATATTATGAAAAGATATTATGAAATTACTTTTAAATAACTTTGACGAATTTGGTTTAGTTTGGTGGTAGTTGAGCATTTTGTTTTAGAAATTATAGGAAAAGTCTTTATGATTCATCATTGATCGAATCAAGTACTAATTGACTTCGATCATTCCAACTTAGATATGCCATATCTTATGGAGCTAGATCGTGAAATTGCAACACACAATCATTGATGATCATTTTTGGTCTCAAGTAATCATCAACATGATCTAACCTAGATCTTTATGATTTCTTGCCAAGTGGATTTTATACTTCTGAATCTTTGAACTAGCCAAACAGATTCAAACTTATATCACATTGAGTAAATAAACCTATATGCACTCAAATCCATGTGAAATAATAAAGTCATAAAATCTTTCTTTAGCTTTGAACTCTATTGTCTAGGCGTTCTAACAATAGTTCATATCTTTTGTTACTTTCAACAAGTAAGACTAGCTCGTCTTGAATGATCTAGAAATCAATCAAATTTCAAAATTCCATCAAAATAGAACTTTTGAATGTTAACTTGTTGATATGGTCTAAGTAACAATGCCAAAGATTAGTGGAACTCAAATCAAGGGGTTGATTTGAACCTAGTAAAGTTTTTATTGTTAAAGAGTTGTTTGTTTTTAATCAAGCATATTGACTCAACCTGTAAATGACCATTCAAATAAACAAACAAACAAGCATTGTTTTTGTTCTTCTGAATGTGAGTTTTTCTGTGTTTGAAGCAGAAATTTAGGTATGCTGATTATGGAACAAAATAGCCATTAAGTTCCAACCTTTGATAGGACTTAAAACAAACTAGATGACCCTACAATTAATGTAGCAATGCCATGCTTTATTTCCCACTTGTAGGCCATTAGTGTAGCCTAACTTCCATTGTTTGAGTTATTACCGAAGTAAGAACCTCAAGCGGCATATGATACCAAGGAAGTTTGATTGCCAGGTCACTTCTCTTTAAACATTAACTTTTAGGTAGAAACGGAATTGTAAGTTCCTTTTACTTGTTCCTTGTTTTCCTATTTCTTGTACCCTTTCTTATAGCCTTAAGAATTGAATTCTTTAGTGTTGACTTTTATACTTTGTTTAGACATGTCCAATGTCACTACAACAAAGTTCTTACCATTTTAATTTATGTTGAACATTTTATTTCAACTAGATGATCTTACCAGAAGCTTCTAAAGTTCTCTAAGCATCGATCTATTCGAATGTCTAGGGACTAGACTCATTCGAGAATTAAATGGACAAAGATATTAGGTTGTTAACCATTGGTAAAGCTGAGCGTTTAAACTCAATGCTTTATGATCTCAAAACTACATTGTATTTTGAATTCACAAGCACCAATCGGTTTGCCATTCGACTTTAATATTCGAAAACAACCATAAAAGTCGCTAAAAGAAACGTACATTTAAATTGCTCATTTTCTCTCATTTCCGTGAATCGTTCTTGGATTCACTACCAATCGAGGAAATTTACTGTTACCTTTCTAAAAGGATTTACTGCAGTGCAAGATATTTGATTATAAACAATAAATAAAACATACATTGAAGCATGCAAAGTCTAAACATTTATCATGAATAATAACTTGAAATTAAAGCAATCATGCAATTCAAACAAGTTATTAGCATTTTATTCGAATTTATTGTTCCGGCAGGTGTGAATAAAATGATTCCAAGATCCTAAAATCATTGAAGAATTAAGCACAGTTTGTCGACTTAATCCTAAAATATCTTAGGTAAGCAAAAACCTTTTGCTAATAGTCTAGAAACTATTCTTGGTTGATAGGTACGTCTAAGAACTTATTAGGTAAACCTATCGATTTTGCCACGACATAAAAGGACTCCTTACTTATATCGTTGAGTTTCACCAAAACTAACATGTACTCACAATTATTTGTGTACCTTGCCCCTTTAGGACCAATAAGTAACACCTCGCTGAGCGAAAACTATTACTAGATTGATGTAAAGGATATCCAAGCAAGTGTATATTTTGGCATGGCACCTTTTAACTCAATTTTTAAGTTTGGAACTTAAGCCTCTTACTATGTTGGTTAGATTTTAAGTGAACTAAAATCCTTAATCATGCAACATAATCAAGCTTTGATCTCATGCATATTTAAGACATATTTAAAAGCGATAAATAACTTAAAACATGCATAAGATAAATGTGATCTAGTATGGCCCGACTTCATCTTGAAGCTTCAACTTCAAAGTCTGTCTCGAAAATGGAAACTTCGTCTTAAATTTCACTGTGGGAGGCGCCATTTTCTTCAAATAGGATAAGCTATAATTAAACTAATTACACCTATTTGATGGTACGCAGACCATATTTAAATTGAAAAACAAATTTGGTGCATTAGACCAATTACATTCAAATTAATGGTGCGCATACCATATTTTCTATCCTATTTGGGCCATACTAGTCACTTCATAACCTGCAAAACAGTACATATACAATATATACCATTCACCCATTCATTATCATGAATGGCCCACATAGCTGGTTAGTAAAACATGTTATGCATCACATAAATATTTGCAGCAATTAATCAAGGGCACCAATAATCTACAAATTATTCAGTCCTTATTAATTCTAATCAAGTTGTTTTAACCTTAAGGATTTGTAGACCTAATCAAGAGTTTATGACTAAAAGGGCTCCCACTCAAACCAATAAATTCATATGCTTTACTAATTTTAAACATAAAAATGTATTTCTAGTCTAACCGGAAACATACAAATTTAATTAAAATTTAAAACTCATATAAATTTATAATTGAATCCACAAATTTAATTTATTTTCAGTCGTAATTAAATTAATTCATGATTTTAATTTTAGTAAAATAATTAGAATAAATGAAATTTATTATAATTATAATATTCAAAATTAAAATCCAAGAAAACAATTTAAATTATTAATTTTAAAATTAATTAAAATTACGTAAACTGAAAATTTCAAATTAAAATTTTAAAACTCGACAATCGTGACATGACGAGCACTTGGGCTTGCGCCCAAGCACCGTCGAGTGCACGACCCATCGAGGTCCATGGCACAACGTCGCAGCAGCCACGCGTAAGGCAGCGAGGCAAGCCACGCTTGCGCGCAGCCTGCCTGCCCTTCGCATCGCAGCAGCTACGATGCTCCTCGCACCGCTCGCTCGCTCGCTCGCTCGAGGCCACGCGTTGTGGTGCGCAGAGCAGCGATCGCTGGGCGACCAGCTCTCGCTCGCTCGCGCGCCCACAGCGTGCCATGGCTTCGCCCCATCGCCCCTCGCGCACAGCGTTCGACACAAGGCAGGGCTGCTGCCTTGTGCTCGCGCGCTATCGCCTTGCTCGTTGCATTCGTACCGCGTGAGCGACGAGCTCCCTTGCTCGTCGTCGCACGCCCGCACTATACAACACCCCTTAGGGGTAACACGTAGCGTCCATTGCTTTGTGCGTGCAAGTTTTATGTGCAATTGCATAAAAATTAAAAAATTTTAATTCAAAATTAATGACGAATTAATAAAACATATTAATTTCATAATTTTAGGGCGAAAAATCGAAAATTTATTAATCAATTAATTTCCGATCGATCATGGATTCAAATCTAGGTCATAAAAATTTAAAATTTAACACAAATTTACAATTTTTATGGTGGTTTTTAATCATAAGTATCTAATTAAATTATTAATTAATTATGAAAATCAAATCAATTCTAAATTATTCGAATTTCAACAAATTAATCATAATTACAAATTAGATTGCATAATTAACAAGGCTAGGCATTCAAACTTGTTAAACATATACAGTAGGTCAATCAAAAATTCAAGATTTATCAACAAGAATCGCAAATATTTAATTTAACATCTTAAATTTACAAAATTTTGCGTTCGAAAAACTAAAACCTCCGAAAAGTCATAGTTAGGCTTCGAATTTGGGAATTCTGGGTTTCAGCGAAAAATAGTAATTTTGTCAAAATTTTAGAATGCCTTTTACATGCGGAATTGACACAAAAATCACTCGATTTGGTTGAGTAACGAACATTCTGCCGAAAAAACTGCGTACATATAATTAAATAAACGCAATTTGCAATTAATTAACAATTACGAAAATTAATCACCCCTTTTAATTCCTTGCAAATTTGTATAATTTAACCATGTTCATGCAATTTAGATTATGAAAATAATAAGAGGCTCGTGATACCACTGTTAGGTTATGATACATATGACAATTCATAAATCATGCGGAAAAACCATAAAGCCAGGAAAGCATATTATTTACACATAATCATTTAGCATAGAATAGATGCATACATGTTGTAGCGTGCCTTCCCTAGCTGCGCCCGAACCGAACAAGAACAAGTCTTTAGGACTCCAAGTGTCGTCCCTCCGTAGATAGTCCACAGTACGTCCGGATCCGCCTCAAGATTGACCAACTAGAATCGCCCTTTAGGTGCTTAGGAATTTCGGTTATTATTGCAAGAGTGTGGCTGAATTTTCTTTCAAAAACTTACCCTTTGAATACTTCAATCGTGCGTATAAATTATGACCCTATGCCCTTATTTATAGGGGTATGGAAAAGGAATTGTAATCCTATTAGGATGTGGATTTGCTAGTTAGAATCTTATTAGGACTCTAAATAACAAAATCAATCTATTAGGATTAGGATTTAATCTTTGCACGAATTCCAATAGGATTAGGATTCCCGCACAAGCGTTGCACGAGTCGTGCACCCGCGCAAGCCTTGCGGCCCACGCCAGGGGCACAGCGCTCGGCCCACGCTGCTGTGCTCTCGCGCGCGCGCGCCATTGGCTGGGCCTGGCCTTGCGCTGGGCCTGGTCGAGGCGTGCGTTGGTGCGTGCGGCTCGTTGGGCGATGGCCTGGCTTCGTGATGGGCCTTCGTCTAGCGGGCCTCGTCCGATGTTAATTCCTACGATACGCTTCCGATTAAATTCCTGATTCCGGAACTCATTTCCGATACGAACAATATTTAATATTTCCGATTCCGGAATTAATTTCCGTTTCGAACAAATATTTAATATTTTCGTTTCCGGAATTATTTTCCGATTCCGATAATATTTCCGATTCTGACAATATTTCCGTTTCCGGCAATATTTCCGATTCTGGCAATATTTCCATTTCCGATAATATTTTCCGATACGTACCATGTTTCCGTTTCCGGCAACATCTACGACTTGGATAATATTTATATTTCCGATACGATCCATATTTTCGTTTCCGGCAATATCATCGTTTCCGGATTATTCATTTCTTGCTTGTGACGATCTCAGCTCCCACTGAAACCAAGATGAAGGAAATAATGCCCTTGGTCCAAGTATGCATTCTATGTTAAGTCTAATAAATGCGGTTCAGTATTAATTAACAAGTTAATAATTCAGTGAGATCAAGTGAGCTGAATGCCTAGCTAGAGGCCGCTTCAGTTCAAGTGGAATTAATGATATTAATCCACAGCTTACTCTTGACTGAACCCGTAGGGTCACACAAATAGTACGTAAACGGATCAAGTATTTAATGGCATTAAATACTCCATCTATGAATATTCGGAACCAACGGATCTTGGTTTCAGTGGGAGCTAAGATCGTCACAGGCAAGAAATGAATACTCCGGAAACGATGATATTGCCGGAAACGGAAATATGGATCGTATCGGAAATATAAATATTATCCAAGTCGTAGATGTTGCCGGAAACGGAAACATGGTACGTATCGGAAAATATTATCGGAAATGGAAATATTGCCAGAATCGGAAATATTGCCGGAAACGGAAATATTGTCAGAATCGGAAATATTACCGGAATCGGAAAATAATTCCGGAAACGGAAATATTAAATATTTGTTCGAAACGGAAATTAATTCCGGAATCGGAAATATTAAATATTGTTCGTATCGGAAATGAATTCCGGAATCGGAAAATTTAATCGGAAGCGCATCGTACGAATAAGCATCGGACGAGGCCTGCCGGACGAGGCCCAGCACGAAGCCAGGCCATCGCCCAGCAAGCCAAGCGCGCCGCACAAACAGCCACGCCAGGCCCAGCGCAAGGCCAGGCCTAGCAGGCTGCGCAGCGCGCGCGGGCGCTGCGTGGGCTGCTGCTCGCGCGCACGCATGGGGGCCCATCGTGGCTGCCGTGCGTGTGTGTGCAAGTGTTTGTGTTCGTGCACGTTTCCTAAAACATGCAGAGTTCGGTTAATGATTAAATTCCTAATTCTATTTGATAAATTAATTCAATTAGAGTTCTTGTAGGATTCTAGGTTTAATTAATTTGTATCTGAATAGGATTTCGATTCCCTTTCCATACCCCTATAAATATGAGGCTAGGGCTCACAATTTATAACAAGTTTCAAAGTATTCAAAAAGTGAGTTTTTGAGAGAAAACTAAAACACACATCTTGCTCATAAAAGTGCCGAAATTTTCTAGTACCTTAAGGGCGATTCTAGTTGGTCAATCTTAAGGCGGATCCGGACGTGCTGTGGACTATCTACGGAGGGACGACACTTGGAGTCCTAAAGACTTGTTCTTGTTCGGTTCGGGCGCAGCTAGGGAAGGCACGCAACAAAGAGTATGCATCTAAACTATGCTAAATGATTATGTGTAAATAATATGTTTTCCTGGCTTTATGGTTTTTCCGCATGATTTATGAATTGTCATATGTATCATAACCTAACAGTGGTATCACGAGCCCCTTATTATTTTCATAATCTAAATTGCATGAACATGGTTAAATATTACAAATTTGCAAGAATTAAAAGGGGTGATTAATTTTCGTAATTGTTAATTAATTGCAAATTGCGTTTATTTAATTATACGTACGCAGTTTTTCGGCAGTTTCTTCGTTACTCATCCGAATTGAGTGATTTTTGTGTCAATTCTAAAATTTTGACGAAAATAGTATTTTTCTGCCGAACCCAGAATTCTCAAATTCGAAGCCTAACTATGACGTTTCGAAGGTTTTAGTTTTTCGAATGCAAAATTTCGTAAATTTAAGATGTTAAATTAAATATTTGCGATTCTTGTTGATAAAATCTTGAATTTTTGATTGACCTACTGCATATGTTTAACAAGTTTGAATGCCTAGTCTTGTTAATTATGCAATCTAATTTGTAATTATGATTAATTTGTTGAAAATTAGAATAATTTAGAATTAATTTGATTTTCATAATTAATTGTAATTTAATTAGAAACCTATGATTAAAAACCACCATAAAAATTGTAAATTTATGATAAATTTTAAATTTTTATGACCTAGACTTGAATCCATAACAATCGGAAATCAATTGGATAATAAATTTTCGATTTTTCGCCCTAAAATTATGAAATTAATATTATTTATTAATTTGTCATTAATTTTAAATATAAATTTTAAATTTTTATGCGATTCGTTCATAAAACTTGCATGCACGAAGCAATGGACGCTTCGTGTTACCCTTAAGGGGTGTTGTATAATGCGGGCATGCGACGACGAGCAAGGGAGCTCGTCGCCCGTGCGGCACGAATGCAATGAGCAAGGGCGTAGTGCACGAGCACAAGGCAGCAGCCCTGCCTTGTGTCGTGTGCCACGAGCAATGGACGAATGGGCATGGGCGAAGGGCGAGCCAAGGCAGTCGCGTGTGGGCAGCAAGCGAGCTGCGCCACAACGCGCGCTGCCTCGCACAAGAGCGCGCAGCCTCGCGCGCAGCGAGCGCAAGCTCGCGTGCCACGAGCGCTGCGCCCAGCATTGCTCGCGCGCACAGCGAGCGATGTCGCGCGCCAAGCGAGCGATGGCTCGCGCGCCCAGCGAGCGATGTCGCGCGCCCAGCGAGCGATGTCGCGCGCGCACTGCGAGCGATAGCTCGCGTGCGATGAGCGCTGGCGCGCGCAGCGAGCACCAATGCGTGCGGAGGCTTGCGATGGGGATGCAGCAGCTATGCGACGAGCGCATGGGCTGCGCGCACATGGCCAGCAATGGCTGTGTGCGTGCGGCCCATGGGCGTGCAACGCGTAGGGTGTTTGCGTTACGATTAAAGATCGTTTTGAATGTTTAATTTGAAAATTTCAGTTCACGTAATTTTAATTAATTTTAAAATTAATAATTTAAATTATTTTCTTGGATTTTAATTTTGAATATTGTAATTATAATAAATGTTATTTATTCTAATTATTTTACTAAAATTAAAATCATGAATTAATTTAAATACGACTGAAATTAAATTAAATTTTTGGATTCAATTATAAATTTATATGAGCTTTAAATTTTAATTAAATTTGTATGTTTCCGGTTAGACTAGAAATACATTTTTATGTTTAAAAATAGTTAAAGCATATGAATTTATTGGTTTAAGTGGGAGCGTATTTTAGTCATAAAATCTTGATTAGGTCTACAAATCCTTAAGGTTAAAACAACTTGATTAGAATTAATAAGGACTGAATAATTGGTAGATTATTGGTGCCCTTGATTAATTGCTGCAAATGTTTACGTGATGCATAATGTGTTTTACTAACCAGCTATGTGGGCCATTCATGATAATGAATGGGTGAATGGTATATATTGTATATGTACTGTTTTGCAGGTTATGAAGTGACTAGTATGGCCCAAATAGGATAGAAAATATGGTCTGCGTACCATTAATTTGAATGTAATTGGTCTAAAGTACCAAAGTTGTTTTTCAATTCAAATATGGTCTGCGTACCATCAAATAGTTGTAATTAGTTTTAATTATAGCTTATCCTATTTGAAGAAAATGGTGCCTCCCACGGAGATTTTCAAGACGGACTTTGAAGTTAAAGCTTCAAGATGAAGTCGGGCTATACTAGATCACAAATATCTTATGCATGTTTTAAGTTATTTATTGCTTTTAAATATGTCTTAAAATGCATGAGATCAAAAGCTTGATTATGTTGCATGATTAAGGATTTTAGTTCACTTAAAATCTAACCAACATAGTAAGAGCCTTAAGTTCCAAACTTAAAAATTGAGTTAAAAGGTGCCATGCCAAAATATACACTTGCTTGGATATCCTTTACATCAATCTAGTAATAGTTTTCGCTCAGCGAGGTGTTACTTATTGGTCCTAAAGGGGCAAGGTACACAAATAATTGTGAGTACATGTTAGTTTTGGTGAAACTCAACGATATAAGTAAGGAGTCCTTTTATGTCGTGGCAAAATCGATAGGTTTACCTAATAAGTTCTTAGACGTACCTATCAACCAAGAATAGTTTCTAGACTATTAGCAAAAGGTTTTTGCTTACCTAAGATATTTTAGGATTAAGTCGACAAACTGTGCTTAATTCTTCAATGATTTTAGGATCTTGGAATCATTTTATTCACACCTGCCGGAACAATAAATTCGAATAAAATGCTAATAACTTGTTTGAATTGCATGATTGCTTTAATTTCAAGTTATTATTCATGATAAATGTTTAGACTTTGCATGCTTCAATGTATGTTTTATTTATTGTTTATAATCAAATATCTTGCACTGCAGTAAATCCTTTTAGAAAGGTAACAGTAAATTTCCTCGATTGGTAGTGAATCCAAGAACGATTCACGGAAATGAGAGAAAATAAGCAATTTAAATGTACGTTTCTTTTAGCGACTTTTATGGTTGTTTTCGAATATTAAAGTCGAATGGCAAACCGATTGGTGCTTGTGAATTCAAAATACAATGTAGTTTTGAGATCATAAAGCATTGAGTTTAAACGCTCAGCTTTACCAATGGTTAACAACCTAATATCTTTGTCCATTTAATTCTCGAATGAGTCTAGTCCCTAGACATTCGAATAGATCGATGCTTAGAGAACTTTAGAAGCTTCTGGTAAGATCATCTAGTTGAAATAAAATGTTCAACATAAATTAAAATGGTAAGAACTTTGTTGTAGTGACATTGGACATGTCTAAACAAAGTATAAAAGTCAACACTAAAGAATTCAATTCTTAAGGCTATAAGAAAGGGTACAAGAAATAGGAAAACAAGGAACAAGTAAAAGGAACTTACAATTCCGTTTCTACCTAAAAGTTAATGTTTAAAGAGAAGTGACCTGGCAATCAAACTTCCTTGGTATCATATGCCGCTTGAGGTTCTTACTTCGGTAATAACTCAAACAATGGAAGTTAGGCTACACTAATGGCCTACAAGTGGGAAATAAAGCATGGCATTGCTACATTAATTGTAGGGTCATCTAGTTTGTTTTAAGTCCTATCAAAGGTTGGAACTTAATGGCTATTTTGTTCCATAATCAGCATACCTAAATTTCTGCTTCAAACACAGAAAAACTCACATTCAGAAGAACAAAAACAATGCTTGTTTGTTTGTTTATTTGAATGGTCATTTACAGGTTGAGTCAATATGCTTGATTAAAAACAAACAACTCTTTAACAATAAAAACTTTACTAGGTTCAAATCAACCCCTTGATTTGAGTTCCACTAATCTTTGGCATTGTTACTTAGACCATATCAACAAGTTAACATTCAAAAGTTCTATTTTGATGGAATTTTGAAATTTGATTGATTTCTAGATCATTCAAGACGAGCTAGTCTTACTTGTTGAAAGTAACAAAAGATATGAACTATTGTTAGAACGCCTAGACAATAGAGTTCAAAGCTAAAGAAAGATTTTATGACTTTATTATTTCACATGGATTTGAGTGCATATAGGTTTATTTACTCAATGTGATATAAGTTTGAATCTGTTTGGCTAGTTCAAAGATTCAGAAGTATAAAATCCACTTGGCAAGAAATCATAAAGATCTAGGTTAGATCATGTTGATGATTACTTGAGACCAAAAATGATCATCAATGATTGTGTGTTGCAATTTCACGATCTAGCTCCATAAGATATGGCATATCTAAGTTGGAATGATCGAAGTCAATTAGTACTTGATTCGATCAATGATGAATCATAAAGACTTTTCCTTTAATTTCTAAAACAAAATGCTCAACTACCACCAAACTAAACTAAATTCGTCAAAGCTATAGAAAAGAAATTTCAGAATATCTTTTCGATAATATATATCTAGAGAGTTGCTAAACTCAGTGGGAGCTTAGTGTTTGTTATTCAACAAACTAAGGCCCAAGTATAGATATATGTTTCATTGTGATTTATTCAAATGAGACACAAGGGTATTGTTTCTACCACGAATTTTTGAGAACATAATGTTTGTTTGCTCGAAATGATGTCCTTTTGGAGATTCGTTTCCAAAATGACAAGTGGGAGAAAATAGACCTCGAAAGTCTTCGAGGCAAACAACAAACATAAACGGACATTCCGGAGGCTTTTCGAAGTGCTTCAGAAAATCCGAACTTATTCTTTAAGGACTTTAGAAGTGGCTTTAAAGAATAGATATCTCTTAGAAGACTTTACAAGTGCTTCAAGGAGATTAGAATATTCAAAGGACTTTCAAGTAGCTATTGATGTTCTATTGTTTGATGTTCTATACCCAAGTAGGCATAGAATTCAAGTCACTGAAACTATGAGATTCTTCTATTAAATAGTGAAGAAACCTACAACTTGCAGTCAAACTATTATCATGTAGATTAATGAGTTTGTGACTTGTAAGAAAGCTATGACGAAACCCAGATTCCCTAAAATGGTTAGAGGCCATATATAGACTCAAATGTTTTAAATGGTTAAAGGCCATAAAACATACTCAATGTTTTTATGACAAAATTGAAATTTTGTTGATTTGCAAGAATAGTTTCACACCTATTAGTTGCAAGTTTGTTTTAAGGATAAAAACCATCAAACATGGAATTGTGTTCACACACAATTCTAGATTAGTTGCTAAAAGTTACAAGCAAATTCACGATGTGGATTGTGTTGAAACCTCATGCAAAATCGTAATGCTTCAAGTCTATAATTCAAGCAATGATTGCATATTGGTACATATGGCAATTGGATGACAAAACGTATTCCTCAATAAAATGATGGAATATAATATGTACATGGTATGTCATAGAGTTTGTGGATCCAAATAAATGCTTGAAAAGGAAAGCTAGCTTATAAAATCTAAGTACAGATTTAAGCAAGCAATTGGGAATTAGAAATGTATTTTAGTGAAGCTAATAAGTATTTTAGTTTCATAAAATGTACATGATTCTTATAGATATATAAGAAGTTTAGTGGGAGTACATAAAACTTATTTGGTCCTATGTGTATCACACATATCTCTCTATTGTGAAATAACATTCAAATGCTAATGACTTAGGTTTGAAATTATTCATCAATGATGGACCAAGGCGAAACTTAGTACATACTGGGTATTAAGATCTATTTACAAAGATCTTAAGATATTGTTTTGGATTAAGTAATGGCATTTACTAAATCAAACACGAAAGACTCCATTGGAGATATTCGACCCATATGAATAAATCTAAGTAAAGGATGTTTGAACTATGTATAAGCATTTACTAAGTTAAACATCAAAGGATCTAAGTAAGATTCTTAACCTATATTATATGTCAAAGAATTTAGCTGGATTTAGTATCTACTGAAACTAGATGAGCTAAAGTTACATGAATAGAATTCAATTGGGAATTATTCTGCAAAAGAATTTATCATGTATGATATAATATGAGGATCGCCAAAAACGTATCGTATGACTTTAGCCATGACGAACATATACCAATCTCTATTGATCTAAGTAAAGATCAACTAGATTGAGATCAAGAATACTTATGGTACTTGAAAAGGTACATAGGAATAGTTCTTGATTCAAGGAAATAAAGATATGCTAAATATTGATGCTACACGCATAAACGCTGGCAAAGGATCAAGCAAGACCCTTTGGAGTTAACCATTGATAAGGACGAGCTATAGAGCATCGTGTTTTGAAATGACAACATGGATTGGAGACCATGAGTTGTTGCGTGGGAAATTAAATATTAATTTCTATGTTCTAAGATACAACTGGAAAGTCTTCCACATATCTGTGAACTGCTTGGATAAGTAAATCCAAACCAAAGCATCACTAGCAACCTATACAGTTGAAGTAAAAGTAATTATTGCCTAAGAAGCAATAAAACAGGGTTGTTTTAAGTTCTTCACTGAACTTGGGTAGATCACCTATCTGTTGGCTTGATGGTTCTTCATTGAAAAATGCGTAGAACCACTCTTGAAGCAAGAAAAACGTCTGCTAACTTGATGGTTCTTCATTGCAAAATGAGTAAAACCACCATCGAAGTAAGAAAGACTAGATCACATAATAAACAAACTCAAAAGATCTTATCATCATATCTCGAAGAACATTCGATAAAAAGGATATTAAGATTGGCAAAGCATGATAACTAAACCTATGCAACAAGTGAGAAGCAACACTCACGTTGTAGCACTGGAAATCAAACATAGCTTTGAATTCCATGAAATGTTTTAAAGATGGGTTAGAGGCCCATGGTTGTAAAACATTGGGGTTGAACATTTATCATATATGAAATGTGTTTTCATATTCCATTTAATCTTGGTTTAGTATTAAATGATGAGTCCCTTCAATTTGACAATATATTCAAGATAGATTGTCAGGACCAGTCCTGTGACTAAGAAATGTCTATCAAGTGAACTTGAATGTCAAAAGTTGAAAATGGTCCCTAGTCGGAGTTTTCTATAAAATTGGACGCATAGAAAACGTTAGACGATTAGAATGCAAGATGACTAGTAGTTCTGTTTCTTGAACTATGTGGACATGGCAATGTCATAATCATTTGCATAGATACTTACTTTGGGAAGACTAGTATCGGACAAGACCTATGAAACTTTACTGTAAGAGATGAAAATCTGTCATGAGTAAATTTCATTAAAATTATTAGACACTAAATCCTCAATACCTGAGTGATTTGAGATTACTTGTTTGAGAACTGGTTGCTTTGACGTTGACCAACCGTCGCACCGTAAAAGGAGGCTATAAAGGCAACGCTCAGGTAATCACCTATCAAACGAAGTCTAATCTCAAGATCGCAAGATTGGGATTGTCCTCCCATAAATCGGGATGAGATGCTTAAAAGTTGTACAAGGCCACTCGGAGAGCTAGAAACTGTGAAATGCATGGCCGTGCTCGGATGAATCATAGGCTATGATTATCTGTTTATTTGATCAGTTGAACTCTGAAACCGAGGAACACCTCTGGACGTAATAAGGATGACAACTCTTACCTTATGTTCAAGAGTAAGCATCGAGCGACAAAGGAATTAGGAAATGCACACTTGTCCCTAAGGACAAGTGGGAGACTGAAGGAAATAATGCCCTTGGTCCAAGTATGCATTCTATGTTAAGTCTAATAAATGCGGTTCAGTATTAATTAACAAGTTAATAATTCAGTGAGATCAAGTGAGCTGAATGCCTAGCTAGAGGCCGCTTCAGTTCAAGTGGAATTAATGATATTAATCCACAGCTTACTCTTGACTGAACCCGTAGGGTCACACAAATAGTACGTAAACGGATCAAGTATTTAATGGCATTAAATACTCCATCTATGAATATTCGAAACCAACGGATCTTGGTTTCAGTGGGAGCTAAGATCGTCACAGGCAAGAAATGAATACTCCGGAAACGATGATATTGCCGGAAACGGAAATATGGATCGTATCGGAAATATAAATATTATCCAAGTCGTAGATGTTGCCGGAAACGGAAACATGGTACGTATCGGAAAATATTATCGGAAATGGAAATATTGCCAGAATCGGAAATATTGCCGGAAACGGAAATATTGTCAGAATCGGAAATATTACCGGAATCGGAAAATAATTCCGGAAACGGAAATATTAAATATTTGTTCGAAACGGAAATTAATTCCGGAATCGGAAATATTAAATATTGTTCGTATCGGAAATGAATTCCGGAATCGGAAAATTTAATCGGAAGCGCATCGTACGAATAAGCATCGGACGAGGCCTGCCGGACGAGGCCCAGCACGAAGCCAGGCCATCGCCCAGCAAGCCAAGCGCGCCGCACAAACAGCCACGCCAGGCCCAGCGCAAGGCCAGGCCCAGCAGGCTGCGCAGCGCGCGCGGGCGCTGCGTGGGCTGCTGCTCGCGCGCACGCATGGGGGCCCATCGTGGCTGCCGTGCGTGTGTGTGCAAGTGTTTGTGTTCGTGCACGTTTCCTAAAACATGCAGAGTTCGGTTAATGATTAAATTCCTAATTCTATTTGATAAATTAATTAAATTAGAGTTCTTGTAGGATTCTAGGTTTAATTAATTTGTATCTGAATAGGATTTCGATTCCCTTTCCATACCCCTATAAATATGAGGCTAGGGCTCACAATTTATAACAAGTTTCAAAGTATTCAAAAAGTGAGTTTTTGAGAGAAAACTAAAACACACATCTTGCTCATAAAAGTGCCGAAATTTTCTAGTACCTTAAGGGCGATTCTAGTTGGTCAATCTTAAGGCGGATCCGGACGTGCTGTGGACTATCTACGGAGGGACGACACTTGGAGTCCTAAAGACTTGTTCTTGTTCGGTTCGGGCGCAGCTAGGGAAGGCACGCAACAAAGAGTATGCATCTAAACTATGCTAAATGATTATGTGTAAATAATATGTTTTCCTGGCTTTATGGTTTTTCCGCATGATTTATGAATTGTCATATGTATCATAACCTAACACAAGATCCGTCGATTCCGAATATCCATAGATAGAGTATTTAATGCCATTAAATACTTGATCCGTTTACGTACTATTTGTGTGACCCTACGGGTTCAGTCAAGAGTAAGCTGTGGATTAATATCATTAATTCCACTTGAACTGAAGCGGCCTCTAGCTAGGCATTCAGCTCACTTGATCTCACTGAATTATTAACTTGTTAATTAATACTGAACCGCATTTATTAGACTTAACATAGAATGCATACTTGGACCAAGGGCATTATTTCCTTCACTTTAAGAGATGGATCAAAATAGAATATAAGGCAAACAAATAGGGACAGAGGGATTACAAGCAAATTCCTAGAGGTAGTCAAGCAAACAAGTTCATGCAAGCAGTCAAGCAAGCAAGTTCATACGAGTAGTCAAGTAAACAAGTTCTTGCAATTCCCTCAAAAAAAACAAGTTCTTGCAATTCTGTTTTACAACAGACTGTTTTACAAAGGCCCTTTTTGTCTTATTAGCTAGGTGTCCTAGTATTGTTGTCATGTTTTGATTGGCCTTGTAATGAGTGACTACCAATGGGATCGGGGCCGCCACTCTATATACGAGGAAGTACAAGCGCATATCAGATATGTATGGGCAAATACATATCAGAACAAAAGACAAATTAGGAAAAAGAACAAAAAAGAAATTAAATGGTACTTTTTTAAACAAAAATGGTACTTTTTTTTTTACAGAATGGTACTTTTTTTAACATGAATGGTACTTCATTTTTTGTCTTTTAGCTATTTGTCTTTTAGTTGATATGTGTGTTGCCACACATATGTGATATGCGAAAAAACAACATCCTCTATATATATGATGATTGTACAGTTACAGTACAATTGCTTTCATCACAAAATCAATGAAAAGTGGTTGTTGAGCTTGGAACAAACTCATCGGAACACAATCCACTACAATGGTGAATGTTTTCAATATACATTATGCAAGAACAAATCCAATTGTACTGTACAATGGCATTCATTTGCCTTCAATATTGATACCAGTGTTGACATCCTTGTGCATAGTTCTAAGAATTGTGGTAACCTGTTCTATCTGATCTTCATTCGAACAAGACGAAAGAAGAACTTTAGCAGTCCCACCATCAGGAAAACAACCAGCATCTATCATTTCCTCAAACACCTCTAAACAAACATTGTACTGCTTCTTCCTCGAGTAAGCTCCTAGACGCGATGTCCATGTCACTACGTCAGGTTTCATGTTTCTATCCCCGAGTGAATTGAACAACTGTTCCATTTTCTCGAAGTATCCAGCTCGTCCATATACATTTATCAGTATATTATAAGTGCTTATATCAGCAGCTACACTTGGTTTATCTTCCATTGCACTTAAAACTTGTTCCATCTTCTCAAATTTGCCCAACCGTCCATACAGATTCAGCATGCTGTTCATGACATATGTATCTGGTTTAACACCTGAATCGATCATCTCGTTTACAAATTCTTCGCTCTTGGAAATGTTCCCTGCTTTCGCGTAGGCAGAAAGTAGCAGCATGTAGGATTTCATGGTTGGAGTCATGCCGAGTTGCTTTAGCTGCATGAACACACCTTCTGCATCTGAAACCATAATATAGGGATAAGATCATAAGAGAGCAGAGATTTCAATCAGATTATAAAACTTAACATGAAAACAATTCTATTCACCTGATTTTCACTTTATTTTTCATTATCTGAACTTATCAAAACTTAGTTTAGTAATAAATTGTACTTCGCAACCCTTATTTTTCTTAAACTTATCTATCTGAACTTAACTAAACTTATATTTTCCTGAAATAAGTGGAAATAAGGTGAACAAACCCTTAATTCAAGCTGCTTAATTGAAGTAGTAAGATGGCGAAGTTGTTACCTTCAACTAGACCAGCTCTGCCATAGGCATCTACCATGATGTTATATGAAGCTCTATCTGGCTCACATCCCATGTGCTGCATAAGCGAAAATATTTCTGCTGCACCATAAGGGAATCCTGCGCGGCTATGAGAAATGGATAATGAAAGAACTAAATTAGTTCAAAAATATTTCATATAAAATACATCAAATTTATAATGATCTTTTCATCTTTCTGAGATGAACCTGCAGCATGTATAAATCATCTTAAGATTTCTGGCACTAACCTGTAAGCTTCCATCAGGGCGTTATAAGCATAAACATCAGGCTCGAGACCAGCTTCTTGCAGCAACTCAAATGTTTCTTCTGCTTTTTCACATTGTCCATCCCTTGCGAATGCATTGGTTAGTGCAGTGTAAGTGCAGATATTTGGCTTGATCTTTTGAGTTCTCATCTCATTGAACACTTTCAGGGACATATACGATTTATTTGCCTGCATACATAACGGGCATTAATTTGTTTTCTTGAATAACAATGCCAAAATAAATGAGTGTTGCTGTAACTGATTACAGAAGAATTGCATGAAACCACTTCACAATATCAATATATGCAATTGATCAATGTCCAAGAGAAACTGAGAAACCAAAATTTAGATGCAACTGGCGGCTGCTGATGGCTATTATAACAGATAACTACTACTGGCTAACCTTTCCATATAAATTGATTAACATAGTGTAAGTATCAGTAGTTGGCTCACAGCGTTCCTGTTTCATCCTCCGGTATAGCTCAATAGCTTTTTTGCTGTTTCCTCCTTTTATCAGTCCTTCGATATAAGCATTGTATACAACGGAACCTAACAAAACCAATCAAAGAATTGAATTACAGAAATCTGACAAGCTTAAAATCCTCTGTCTGTATATGGAGAAAATACGTTCATAGTTGGAAAGAATTACAGCAGAAAATGTTTCAGATAATAGGAAAACATGCAGGCTAATGAATAATATTCAGTAAATAGAGGGAGGAAAGACATACTTGGGGGAAGGCCACATTTTCTCATCTCAAAGAAGACAGCTTCAGCTTTTGCAAACAATCCAGATGCACAGTAAGCCCTCAGCATAAGTGCATAAGTAACTTCAGTAGGAATGCACCGAGCCTGCAGAAGTTCTAAATATGTTTCTTCTGCCTTCATATGCTGTAATTTCTGTCCGAAAGCATCAATCATCAAATTGTAACTCAACACATCTGGTTTGAAGGAGCTCCCGTGCAATATCCAATGACACAGCTGCAAAAATTCTAGTGTGTCAGTTCTTCCAAACCATAATCTCGAAGCAAGTCATAAAGAATAAAATGTCACACTAATAATGCAATGTAACAATTAACAAAGCCCGGTTAGCTAATGTCTATGTCAAATTAGCTACATTCAACATTATGCTATATTCAAGAACTGATGGAGGTCACAAGTTTCCTCACCACCAGAATTTTATCCCAATTTTTGTTCAAGCGTAGTTGTACAGCTACATTGACAATGTCATCCCAAGTGGAATGTGTTCGAGGAAGGGTGTCAAGAACGCTCCAAATTCTATCACTATCTGCTTCCTTCTCTACAAGTTCCAGTATTTTCTGAGCAATAGGGCTAAGCACCGGGAAAATCCCATCAATAAATCCAGAACCAAATTTCCATCCACGTCCCCTTAAACCACCGCCTGGTTTGGAACAAAAAATCACCAAACTTCAGGTAGAATCCATATATGTTGGGATTTTGTAAAATGAGTTTTAGTACTTAAATCACTGGAAAGTATTGCAAGTACATACATCGTTTCCTAGACAACTTTTTGCGATTGAAGCTTCTGAGTTTGCCTCGTCTGTCAACATAAGTGCTATCACGCTTGAACTTCTCAGGAACCTCAACATTAGAACATTTTATTCTCTGTGGACTTCGATTGTTATAGCTTCTTAAATCTAGATATATGCTGCACCATTGGGTATTGAACATTCATTGATTGAGCATTGTTTCGCAGATAATGATGCAAACTAATGATTCTTGAATACTAACTAGTTCACCTAATATCAAAGACCATTAATTCTTAGAAACAATGCATCAATATGCAACTCTATTATTTATTGATGGAAAAATGAACCGGCTAACCAGCTACTCCCTCTGTTCCTAAATGTTCTTCCCATTTCACTTTGGCACATTTGCCAATGCATATTTTATATAGTTAACATCTCTAATTACGTATTATTAAAAATTATAAAATTTTCATAATGTTGAAGTATTCATTGAGACGAATCAAACAAGACCCCACGTGACTATATTTTTTCTTATACATTAGTAGTAATTCACAAGATTTTCTTCAATTGTGAATAGTGTCCAGATTCCAAATGGGAAGAACACTAAGGAACGGAGGGAGTACTTCCTAGCCTTCTCTACACATATCTTTCACAAATAGTCTCCAACATTATTTTTGGGGAAAAAAGGTCTCCAACCTTATGTACATCAGTTCATGTTCATAACTTGAGATAACACTATCCACAATATCAACACCCAGTTCTTGAACATGTCCATTCACTACTGAGAAAATTCCGTATACAGAAGTTCAAGTACAGTCATTAATTCACAAAAGTGACACAACATTGATCTTATTGCACATCCAACTACACAAAATTAAACTAAATTCATTACCATTATCACCATTTATTTCTACTTACCAAACGGCCTGTAAAACTCAGTAAAAGCACATAAATGTATCCATGTAACAACTTTTGGATTTCAATTGTCTGCTGGAAACTAGGTGCTTTTGTAGGATTTCTAAGTATGCCAATGCGATTGATTACCACAAGTCATTACTATTTTTTTCCCTCTCTTTTTCTCACTTGGAACTTCTCCAAATGAGCAAATAAGCAAAAATAACCTTGGTTGCACCGTATAACCGGTTGTACGATAGAAATCGCCCCACATACAAAACTAACAACCCAATATTCTTATCTAGTTAAACCCAAGGGACCAAAAACCAATTTTTTGTCTTCATTTTTCTTGACAAACTCGAGTCAATTCCGAGTTAATCTCAGTGATTGGGAAATTTTTCCAATCAAATGGCATTTTCGTAAATAATTGATGCTTTTATTACGAAAATGCCATTAAATGTGGGTTAAAGTAGAGTGACATGTCATCAAATATGGGCCACATGTACGATCATAATTGCATTTTCATAATACATCAACAACTATATAATATACATTCAACAACTCGCAATATACAATAAACTTCTACTAATAATCAATCCACAACCATAAATATACAGTCAACCACTTACCAATAATATTGCATTTTAGTGATTCATCAACAATCATAAAATATACCGTCAACGATAAGTGGTATGCAATCAACACCGAGTAATATGCAGTCAATAACTACAAATATACAGTCAACACCTAACTACAGTTTTCAAGCAAAACCAGGGGCGGATCCAGGAATTTATAAATGGGGGTCCAAAAATATTTATGATTTGCTTTCTAATTTCTCATATTTGTTTTGTTTAGGAGGTTAAAGTTGAGAGGTAAGTAGTCGAAATATTAAAAGCACCAAAATAAAATATATGTAGGATTTCAGAATTTTTTTGGGTTTTCATAACAATAAAACTCAACCTCTAGTCCAAATTTCAACAATAACTTGATGCGATATCAATTTAAAATGGAAAAAAATTGAATTTTTCATCTTTGAAGGAGATTTACTTTATTGCAATAATTACCACTGAACAAATAGCACACAAATGCATTAACGATTATGACTTATGAGGCATTATGCTATTATATACGTACAAGTGAATTAATTAAGCCTCTAAGTTTAAGAAACATGCAACTATAAGTCTATAAAAGTGGAGTATAAAAATACATTACTAGAAGTATATCTTATGAAAATTACAAAATCCTTTTGAAGAAAAAATAACATTACTAATTTTTTTTTTTTTTTTTTTTGTAAAATGAATATCATGAACCATAGGAAGAAAAGAAAAAGAAATGAAGGAAAAAGGGAAAAAATAAAAATGAAGAATTTAGATGATCAACGAAGGGTAAGTAAAAGACAAAAAGAAAGGGAAAAAAATCATACTTCGTATTTAATATCCTCCTAATAGGAATCGAACCCAAACTGTTTGTGTAACATAGTATTCGAGCAAACATTATGCTGCAAGCATATTTCATTGGTATTAATGTAAGTTAATTATACATAAGTTAACTATTTCAAGTGCAATTAATTACCCCAATATCAATTTTACATTTTTCTCTTCAAAAATAATGGGGGTCCCTCTGGACCCCTCCGGGTCTACATGGGTCCGCCCCTGAGCAAAACATTACGAAAAAATGTCATTTGATTGGAAAAATTTTCCAATCACTGAGATTAACTCGGAATTTCTAGACAAACTCATATAATTTGGTGCAAACGCCCTAGTATTATATGGAGCTTCATCTTCTAATTTCATTTTAATAAGGAAAAACTATGAATAGTACATTTCGTAGACTCTATATTGGTGTATTAGTACCTTATCTATTTTGTGTGACATACTGGTACCTTACCTTGGGCATTTTGTCTTAAAAACAACACCTTTAACCCAGAATCCGATGGAAAAGTCAAAATTTTGGCCGTTGACTCTCCTTTTCCCTCCAACACTAATGAATAGGGGTTATCGGCACTCAATTTCCAAACTTTAAAGGCCAATATATACACACCATTACACCACAAACTGATTGAAAGGTAGTGTAATAATGTAAACAAATACCCTTGCCCTAGTATCAATATAATTGTCACATTGATAGTGTAATTTGAACTAGCAATGCGACAACTAATTCCGTACAAAGTTGTGATTAGCCAATTACCCAATAATGTCATGCATTTGCAAGAAAAAATTGGCGACAACATTTGGATACATATGTAAGCTATACCAATTGTTGGTAATTGGTAAATAACCTTAATATCATACTAGTAAATTATTGAGTAAAAAATACTCACCCGCGGATAGAATAATTGGCAGCCAATAATTTCCATCTTCTACTTTGAAGAGAAGTCGATTCCGGCAATGACCCACCAGTGAGAGCGGCGGCGATGGGATTTCCGACCACCGTCATCGTCTTACTCCGGACCCACCTCCTCAATCCTTGGTACTTGCTTGCTCTGTTTGAGTGTTTGGCGGGGAAATGGATAGTGTTTTTGGAACCTCTTCTAACTTCTTGGTTCTTACCCAATAAAAAATATATGTGGACTTTGACATCTACTCCAAATTACCAAAAGTTTTACAAGATGGACTAAAGGATAATTTTGTTACTCCCTCCGTTCCTTAATACTCACACCGCTTTTCTTTTCGGGTCGTCCCTTAATACTTGCACCGCTTTTATAAATGGAAATTTATACCAATATTATATTATTTCTCACACTTTTTTACTAACCCCACCTACACCCATATTCCCTAAAAAAAATCATTTAAAAATTCACACCCCCACTCACCACTCTCCACCTCTTACCCATTTCCCACTAACTATATTAAAAAAATATCCCACTATTAACCAACACCCATTAAATTAATAAGTCAATTTAAATGTCTTAAACTCCGCACCAGTCAAACCGGTGCGAGTATTAAGAGACGGAGGGAGTATTTTCTAACTTAAAAAATACGGAGCACACCATTTTAGTTTTAAGTTTTAACTATCTTATGTTTTTTCTCTGTTTTTTTTATATTAATTTTTTATTTAATTTTTTATTATTTTACTACTTAAAATACATTTTGGTTTTGGAATGCTATCACTTTACTAATTTTCTTTAAGTTTTTTTTTTTTTTTTTTTGTTTCTTGATCGATATTTGAGTTTGGTTTTTTATTTGAACTAGTAGCTGGTGGCGCGCGTTGCGCGCAGTGTGGCTGAAAATTTAAAATTTGGTATCGATGGTGTTCTAGCATTCTATGAGTATATGAAATAGTCGTGTACCACAAAAGTGAACTTATTAATCAACGTACAATTTCGGATATTTCGGATTTGATATCCCAACTTGGCTAAAATACAATATAACTCAGCCCTCTCTCTTAAGGTTCTAGACCTCCTAAAGCGGCTCATGGCCCATTTGTAATAAAACTCAGTTGCATTTATTACACAAACACTATAAATATGCCGCCCTAGTCCATATACCTATCTTCACACACACTTTAACTTAGAGAACTCTCTCTACTTTCAAACCTAGTACTTACTGACAGGCTAAAGTCGTATCACCTGATCAAAAATAACCTAAGGTCCACTAGCTAGGTAGCAAGGGAAGTTAGGATCGAATCCACAGGGAAACAGGCGTTCTTTCTACTATCAATTAATTAATCTAGACTATTGTGAACAAGAGTTGGTTTGATGGTTTGCTAAAACTACGACGATAATTAAACAACTAGGAATCAATATATTAAGGAATTTAGGGCATAGGTTCACCAACAAATAACAATCCAGGACAACGAATAATCACGATAATCAACAAGGTAGTTAATTAGACTAGCATGCTCTTTCGAATCGATACTAGTCACAGACTCAGAATTAACGGGCTCTCGCTACGTATTAATCCTAATTCCACCTATTGACACAAGCCTAAACATCAAATTGCATCTCTCGAATCTTAATTTGATATTGCATAACTACACAATTAAACCTGCGCAAATCTAATTGTATAGTGAAATAAACCAATCAATAGGAATTAATTACAATGCCAACAATCACAATTATTCAATATCCCTTCATATTAATCATGGATTCCCAAACCCTAGAAATTAGACTACTCAAGCATATTAACAATAAACAAAGCAATTAGCATGATTGAAAACATAATTAAGGGAAAAACAAAAAGATTGAAATAAGAACAATACCTAATTGAAGAACAATGGCAAATGAAAGCTTGAATTTTTGATTGAAAATAAACTAAGTGTTTAGAACAAATTAGAGAGAAAAAACTAAGTGTTTAATACTAGAATATGAGATAATAGGATCCCCACTAAATTAACAAAGGCTATATTTATAGTTTGGCCTAAAAACATAAGAGAAAACCGGAATAAAACCGCGCGCTAAAGGCTCCAGGGTTGTCGTCGCCCGGTCGGGCGGCCAACCGCCCGTCGGGCGACCAGCTCGTATCCCGCCCGTCGGGCGCAGGCCTGCCCGCCGGGCGAAGGGAGACACTTCGAATCCATCTGCACGCGCCCGGTAGGGCGGCTCTCGCCCGCCAGGCGAAGAGAGAAAATGCGTTGTTGCTGGCTTCGATGGGCGCCCGATGGGCACCGGGCGAGACTCCGGCCGTCGGGCGCCTTCTGACGTCCTGATTCTCTGCTTGCTCGCCCGATGGGCGAGGGGAGATCAACCGGGCGGGAAGCTCTTCGTCCGCAACACCGAGTCTAACTTCTGGGGCTCCATCATGAACATCTAAGGCTCCCGTAAGTTGACAAAAGTCGTCCCGAACTCCCTCAGGATCATGTAGTGGCCTAAATCATCAAGAAACGGGCCTAAAAAGACCAATTTCTCACTAAGTATTCCTGAAACTCAAGGCACACTTAAATACACAGATTAGTACTAAAATGGCTCCTAAGAGCTCATTTGACGCATAAAAGTACTAAGGGGCGGGGGGTGAAAATACTATATAAAACGCACATATCACTTACATAGGTATCGGAGAAACTTTTCCTAGAAACACCCCCGATGCCAGTTAACTTACTTGTGTGTAGGTACTTTGAGCCAAAATACTCTAAAAAACAAGCTAGATCTCCCACTATTACGAAAGAGCCTTCATCTGAAACTCATTGTTTCATACTCGAAACAATTAATATGATTTTGTATTTTAATTGGATGTTAGCATTGTCCATTATATTCTCTAATCACTACAATTATATATAAAGCAATCTGTGACATGTAGCTAGCCACTTTACCAACATATTAAATAAAAATAAAAAAACAAGATAAAAATAAAGAAAAAAAAAATTAAATAAATAGGTGTTACTGTTCATAAGGGATAGCTCCCACTTTTTAAGGGTTATAGATTTGGACCAAAATTAAATTTGATTTTAACTGAATAACAAAATATATGCTTCAAATTGGGTAAATCTAGTATTTGACCGCATATAAGTCTGACGGGGTTCCATAATAAAACCAATTGGTGATAGGTGAAATAGCCCAGCAATCTTATATGTTAATTTTTCTCTATTTCTCCAATGTGGGATAACTAATCTAATACTCACATGTGGATTATACCATTAACACTCCCCCTCACATAAGACATCTTTAAGCTTGCAACCTAGATAGGTCACACAACGTACTTACTGGACCCTCTTGACTTGAGGTTAAGCCCCTACTTGGGGCATTCACTTCTGTTTGGGCTACTTGCTTCAAACAGATCTTCAACTCTTCTCCATATTACAAATCTTCAACATTGGTGGGCCCTCCCTTTTGGGACAAACAATGGGCCAAGACCTTTGGCTCTAATACCATGATGAACTCATCGGGCCATACACAAGCTCGTACATGAGAAGAGATTAACCGCATATAAGTCTGACAGGGTTCTATCCTAAAACCAATTGGTGATAGATGGAGTAGCCCACTAATCTTATATGTTAGTCACTCCAATGTGGGATAACTAGTTCAATACTCACACGTGGATTATACCCTTAACATATTCCTCCTTATTTCGCCCGCCACTAAAAATTGTTCAATTTTACTTTCATGGTCTCCAAAATACGGCTTACAACGTCAATATTTCTAATTTTACATGCGTGAAAAAATATAAAAGTTGATATTCTAAACACATTTAAATGAATCTGAAAGAACCTCACATGCATGACTGTTCTTTCTCTCGTAGTTTGTCCAAAAAGATGCTATAAGACAAACCGAAGCCACATAGGGATGTTATAATTGTAGTTCTTACTCAAACCTTTGGTAAAATTCATGCTTGAAATGAGTTATTTTCCTCAAATCGAGTTGGACTCATATCGAATTTGAAACTAAATTGGCAATTTGACATCCCAAAATCTCAAATAAGAGTCAAAATCTCATATCTCACAATTTGTGTATCACTTATGTCACTTTATACGAAGTAATAATATTAACAAATGTGGAGAACTATCACACAAGTAACACTCATTACATGGATTGTTGGAGAAAAAGATCGAGTCATGCACCTGTGCAAAATGCTCAAATATTTTGGCTTGAGAAAAGAGAAACAATCCCTAATTTTCCAAAGCTAATTTCCCTCCTTATTTCTCAAGAACACAGGGTAAAAGTACCTGAGCAGCAACATCTACTCATTACATCAGTGTAGAACCAGGATGAAGATTTCATGTCATGCTTCTTCTTCCTTCTCCCATGGCGGTTATGGTAACACCTTCCAATTTCTCTCTCCTTTTATTTCGTTCTTCAATACTCTTGATTTCCCCTGTTTTCCCCTCTTTCAATTTCATAATTCCCTAAATTACTCCAATTTCTCCTATAAAAACGATGACCGTGGTTTGTTTCTTCAATCAGTTAGAGAACAATGCAAATTAGGGTTTTCCGATCTCAATCTCCCCCTTTCTCTATTTGATCAAATGACATCTTTACGTCCTCTTCCTACTGTAATCGATTTCAATCAGCTATTCGCCGCCATTGTTAAATTGAAACCCCTAAAGCCTCATTCCACTGTTATTTCTCTATCCAGGCAGCTTGAATTGTCTGGTATTCGACCCAATATGATTTCAATTGGTATTCTTGCTAATTGTTATTGTCATTTGGGGCGCATAGATTTCGGGTTCTCTCTTCTCGGTAAAAGACTTAAGCTTGGTTATCCCCCTGATGATTACATCTTTAATACCTTAATCAATGGATATATCCACTGTAATAAGCACCCACAAGCTGTTCATTTGTTGGATAAAATTGTTAAGCTAGGTTTCGAACCCGACATTGTTACCTATGGTGCTATGATGAAAGGGCTTTGTAGGATAGGCGACAATGCCGGTGCTCTTAATTTGTTTAGGAAAATGCAATCTGGTCTTTGTAAGCCTAACCTTGTTATATACAATACGGTTATAGATAGTCTTTGTAAGGATAGGTTATTACAAGAGGCCCTGGAATTGTTTTCTGCTATGAAAACTGAGGGCATTGACCCTGATGTTGTCACTTACAACTCGTTGGTTCGAGGCCTTTACAACTCTGGCCATCGGGAAGATGCAAAGGTTGTGTTGACCGAGATGTTGGAGAGTGACATTGCCCCAACTGTTGAGACCTACGGCATGCTTATTGACATGATCAGTAAAGATGGGGGTGTTGATGAAGCGCATGCTATTCTACATGTCATGATTAAGAGAGGTTTTGTTCCCAACATCATTACTTACAATGCTTTGCTCGATGGTTATTGTTTGCGTGGTCAGATGGAAGATGCGGAAAAGCTACTTGATCTCATGGCTGAAAATGGTTGTGAGCCTAATCTTGTGAGTTTCAATACTATGATTAATGGATATTGCAAGGCTAAAGAAGTTGATACGGCTTTGAATCTATTCCAAGGAATGTCGCAGAAAGGGATAACGCCTAATGTTGTTACCTATAACACTCTTATTGATGGTCTCTGTAAAATCAGTAGACTTCCATCTGCACGCCAGTTGTTCAAGGAAATGCAAGCTCAAGGAGTTACTCCAAATGTTATCACCTATGCTTCATTGCTTGATGGCCTATGCAAAAGTGCGCGGTTTGATGAGGCAGTGACATTGCTCAAAGATATGGAGGATAAAGGTGTTAAGGAGGATATTGTCATCTATAATATCCTAATAGACAGCTTGTGTGAGACTGGGCGACTTGAAGATGCAGCAAATTTCTTTTCCAATCTTGTATTAAAGGGTTTGCAACCTGATGGTAAAACATACACTACGATGATTAAAGGCTTCTGCAAGGAAGGGCTCATGAGTGAAGTTATTCAGTTACTCACTAAAATGGAGGAAAAGGGATGTTTTCCCAATAGCGTAACCTACAATACTGTTATTAGAGGATTTATTCAACACAATGACTTACCAAAAGCCTTATACTATCGAGATGTTATGGTTAGCAAGGGATTTGAAGCTGATGTTGATACATTAGAATTGTTTGTTGGCCTTTTGTCCCGTGATAACAAGGAGTTGCTACAAAAGTTCATCAATTGAAATGAATTTTAAGAAGGTTTCAATATTTGCAACCATGGGAAGAATTGTGCCACAGGTATTTTTGTAGCTTTTATATAGTTTAGCTATATTTTTGTATCACTTGTTAAAAAATTATACATAGCATCTTTTTTATGTCAATAATCTTTGTACCAACTGCATAGTTATCTTCTATGGCTTTGCTGCCGATTAACCTCTTTAATTTGGAATTCTATTTTCTTCTGCACTATAAAGTTTGTCAAAGCTTACTCTGGCATTTTCACCACATTACGCATCATTTTAAGTCTCATGCGGAAGGATGGAAGTTTTATGACATTATGAACCCCTGAAGTGGATTCGATAAGTTCATTTGTGGTGTTGATATATTATGTTAAAATATATTATTGATAGGGAAAATATAATATTGTGTTTTGTATTGTGTTCTGTTATACGTGGGCATACGCCTCTATTTATAATACAAACTAGATCTCTTACTCTTCATAGGTTTCCTAATTCATATAGACTTCTATCTTATATCATATAGCCTAGTTATAACATAACTCTACTATATTCGATATTCTATCATATAGGATAACTGCCTTATCTTCAATATTATATAAAGTTTATTAAATAATCGGATAACAACTAGTTTTAGATAAGTAATTTTAATTAAAATAGTATTTTTCAACTTTTACATTTGCTTGTATAATTGAACTTGTTTGTAAATAATTTTTTGAAATTTCGTAAATGGTTTTATATAATTGAATATTTTAATTGAACCATTTGGAAAACCAAATTTAATAGTAGTTTGATAATTTAGACTTAAAAATATATGTATGCACGATACATGTTGCATTAATAAATTGCAACTCCTTTCATAAATTGCAAGACTTTATTGCAACAGTTTTCACTTTTTCAATTTTTGTTTTACCACGTATAACTCTCAATAATATGTTCGAGTTCTATTTTATTCTAATAGTTTGACATTTTGGTATTTACGAGATCTCCTCTTCATTCAATTGTGATGGTTATACATTTGATTTTCTTTGTCTTTGCTTGTTTTTTTGCTCCAAGCTTTGTTGAATCTTAGACTAGTCTCACGATGTATTCATCATGCTCTAGATGTAGTTTCAGTTAAGAGGCCATATTCCAAATGTAGTTTCAATTAAGAGGCCATATCCCAAACGTAGTTCTAGCTAAGAGGCCATACCCCATATGTAGTTACAGTTAAAAGGTCATGCTCCAGATGTAGTTCCAGTTAAGAGGTAGAGACAGAGGTTTTGTAAGACTCTAATTCAGAGGTCACATGATATCACATTATCACTAACCTTTTATTGTTAAATATTTTTATAAATCAAACATTTTATTTTTGTCACCTTCATATAATTCCTAGTTTATACTATTCATTTTTTTTTTTTGGGCTACGGTTTTTTTCACTAACAACTTAAAACTACTTGTAAAGACAATAAAAATAAAAATAAAACAACAATGTACTACTACTGGTGCCCCTAACACTGGTGGAGAAGACAAATACTTTTTTATGCTTTCGAATGCCTTTCGACACGAGTCATCCCAATTAAATGGAGTATCCTTTTTCATGAGATGGCTGAATGGGTGACATCTTCCAGCAAGGTTGGAGATGAACCTTCGAATATATGCCAAACGCCTTTGAAGGCCACGAAGTTCTTTAAGGTTTCGAGGTTCGGGCATCTCTTGAATTGCCTTAATCTTTGTCTGATCAATTTCGATACCCCTATGCCTGACAATGAAACCTAGAAATTTTCCAGATGTGACACCGAATGCGCATTTAAAGGGATTCATTTTTAGTTGACATTTTCGTAATCTTTCAAAGACTTTGCGGAGATCAGACAAATGACTCTCCCTCTTTTTGGACTTGACTACTAAGTCATCAACGTAGCATTCCACTATCTTGTGCATCATGTCTTCAAAAAATTTCTGCATCGCACGTTGATATGTGGCTCCTGCGTTCTTGAATCTAAAGGGCATGACTTTATAGCAAAATATCCCTTTCGGTGTGCGGAACGCTGTTGCTTCTTGATCTTCGGGAGCCATGCGGATTTGATTGTATCCGGCTGTACAGTCCATGAAAGACAATGCTTCATGACCAGTCGTAGCATCCATCATTATTTCCGTGACTGGTAGCGGGAAATCGTCTTTCGGGCATGCTTCATTCACGTCACGAAAGTCCACACAAACCCGTAATTGTCCATTTTTCTTTCTCACAGGGACTACATTTGCTATCCATGTGGGATATTTGACTTCACGAATAAAGTCTGCACCTATAAGTTTGTTTACCTCAGATTCAATTTCGGGGATCAACTCCGGTCTGAAACGTCTTTGAGATTGTTTCTTTGGACTAACACCCTTTTTCATCGCCAAGCGATGGACAGCGATTCTCGGGTCGAGACCAGGCATTTCTTTATAGCTCCAAGTAAAGACGTCTTTAAACTCTGAGAGTAATTCAGCATACTCATGTTCTTCCTCTTGAGTGAGAAGAGAGCTAACATACACAGGACGTGGTTCTTGAAGAGTTCCAAGGTTTAACTCTTTTAGTTCGTCCACAGTCGTCTGCCCCCCATCTTTAAGTATTTTGGGAGCTACCTCAGTCTCTATTTCTTCATCAAAATTTGAGACTTCTTGCGCTGTCACATGATTAGAGGAAACAAACTCTCGGTCGTCCTCCGCAAAATTATCAGATGACTTCTCCTGATTGGTAAACACCACAGTACGAACCCTTGCTTTAAGAGGTTGTTGTTCGGTGATGTCTATGTCTTGAGTACGTTTCATGCGGGAGGGAATCACACTTCTTCCGTCATCACTTTCCCTTGCGTTATCATTTTTCTTGCATCATCATTTCTCTTCCTGATGCGACTAAGTGCTGAACCTCTTGCTTGGCCGTCAAGCATGGATGACGCGCCGACACGACTAAAGACGGATTCTTTCCTCTTTGTCTAAGGACTTGATGATATCTTCCTCATACTATCATGTTCACCAAGCCTGTCAAACACAGATGACTGGTTCCTAGTTGCAGGTGGACGCAGTCGATCAAAAACAGAAGTCTTCTCTGGCCGACCATCACTTTTAACTTTACTTTCTTCAACCTCCTCTGCAGTTATATACTGTGAAGATGAGGTGTTCACTTTTCGCCATATCGAGATTTTGACTGGTGTAGGGCGTTTAAATCCTACCCCCGTCTTGGATTCTTGAAACCCGTCACCGTACTCCAGAAGTTTCTTTTGTGTGTCATTGAGACCATGAGGTTTAGCATCAATGACTTTACCCATAGGTGTTGGGTTTTCAAAATCATATCCCGACTTCGCCAGGAGCTTATATGCATTCGGGTCAAACTTTTCTTTATTTAGCTCCTTGACTCCTGAAGGTTCTTCAACTGTAGGCGACTTGATGATTTTATTCTTCTTACCCTTAGCCAGGGGAAAGATTGTTTTACTCTTCAAGTCTTGGAGAGCGACTTCATCAACTTTCTTCTCCACCTTTCCCTCAAGCTTAGAGTCCTGGCATTCCGCAAATGGTGATTCTCCTTCTTTGCGTTGCGACCTTGGGATGTACCGCAAGATAGGGGCGGTCGACAACGCTTTTGCCTTTTGGATGGGTTGAGTGACAACCTCTTTAGCCTCCTTTTCCTTCTGAAGTTCTTTCCTCTGAATTGGCGGCTTCTTAGGGATTAAGGATGAATCAACTTTCTTCTTATCATCCTTCTTGCCCGTAGAGAGGATTTGAGATGGCAGTATCTCACTTGACGCTCCTTCATCTTCAAAAAATTTGGCGTCAACGAAGTAGGAATCGTCCTTGGCGAAAGGTTTGACATCCCCATTGATTTTCTTTTCACCTCTACGATAGTATTTGAGACATTGGTGGAGGGTCGAAGCGACGACACCATTTTCATGAAGCCAAGGGCGTCCAAGTAACTGAAGGAAATAATGCCCTTGGTCCAAGTATGCATTCTATGTTAAGTCTAATAAATGCGGTTCAGTATTAATTAACAAGTTAATAATTCAGTGAGATCAAGTGAGCTGAATGCCTAGCTAGAGGCCGCTTCAGTTCAAGTGGAATTAATGATATTAATCCACAGCTTACTCTTGACTGAACCCGTAGGGTCACACAAATAGTACGTAAACGGATCAAGTATTTAATGACATTAAATACTCCATCTATGAATATTCGGAACCGACGGATCTTGGTTTCAGTGGGAGCTAAGATCGTCACAGGCAAGAAATGAATACTCCGGAAACGATGATATTGCCGGAAACGGAAATATGGATCGTATCGGAAATATGAATATTATCCAAGTCGTAGATGTTGCCGGAAACGGAAACATGGTACGTATCGGAAAATATTATTGGAAATGGAAATATTACCAGAATCGGAAATATTGCCGGAAACGGAAATATTGTCAGAATCGGAAATATTACCGGAATCGGAAAATAATTCCGGAAACGGAAATATTAAATATTTGTTCGAAACGGAAATTAATTCCGGAATCGGAAATATTAAATATTGTTCGTATCGGAAATAAATTCCGGAACTGGAAATTTAATCGGAAGCGTATCGTACGAATTAGCATCGGACGAGGCCTGCCGGACGAAGGCCCAGCACGAAGCCGGGCCATCGCCCAGCAAGCACGCGCGCAGCCAAGGCAGCGCCCAGGCCTACCGCAAGGCAGGCCCAGCGCGCGCCAAGGCCACGGATGCGTGGGCCTTGCTGCGTGGGCTACAGCTCGCACGCATGGGCAGTCCTTGTGGCTGCCGTGTGTGTGTGAGTTTGAGCTCATGCGAGATTCCTGAATCTGCAAGAGTCAGTGTATGATTAAATGTCTATTCCTATTGGATAAATTGATTAAGTAGAATTCATGTAGAATTCTAATTCCAATTAATTCGCATCCTACTAGGATTACGATTCCTTTTCCATAACTCTATAAATAAAGGCCTAGGGGTCATAATTTATACACAAGTTTTTAAGTATTCAAAAGTGAGTTTTTTAGAGAAAATCAAACACACATCTTGCTCAAAAGTGCCGAATTTTCTGAGTACCTTAAGGGCGATTCTAGTTGGTCAATCTTAAGGCGGATCCGGACGTGCTGTGGACTTTCTACGGAGGGACGACACTTGGAGTCCTAAAAGACTTGTTCTTGTTCGGTTCGGGCGCAGCTAGGGAAGGCACGCAACAAAGAGTATGCATCTAATTATGCTATATGATTATGTGTAAATAATATGTTTCCTGGGTTAATGGTTGTTTCCGCATGATCTATGTAAATGTCATATGTATCATAACCTAACAGTGGTATCACGAGCCCCTTATTATTTTCATAATCTAAATTGCATGAACATGGTTAAATATTACAAATTTGCAAGAATTAAAAGGGGTGATTAATTTTCGTAATTGTTAATTAATTGCAAATTGCGTTTATTTAATTATATGTACGCAGTTTTTCGGCAGTTTCTTCATTACTCATCCGAATTGAGTGATTTTTGTGTCAATTCCGCATGTAAAAGGCATTCTAAAATTTTGACAAAAATAGTATTTTTCTGCCAAACCCAGAATTCTCAAATTCGAAGCCTAACTATGACTTTTCGAAGGTTTTAGTTTTTCGAATGCAAAATTTCGTAAATTTAAGATGTTAAATTAAATATTTGCGATTCCTGTTGATAAATCTTGAATTTTTGATTGACCTACTGCATATGTTTAACAAGTTTGAATGCCTAGTCTTGTTAATTATGCAATCTAATTTGTAATTATGATTAATTTGTTGAAAATTAGAATAATTTAGAATTAATTTGATTTTCATAATTAATTGTAATTTAATTAGAAACCTATGATTAAAAACCACCATAAAAATTGTAAATTTACGATAAATTTTAAATTTTTATGACCTAGACTTGAATCCATATCAATCGGAAATCAATTGGATAATAAATTTTCGATTTTTCGCCCTAAAATTATGAAATTAATAAGATTTATTAATTTGTCATTAATTTTAAATATAAATTTTAAATTTTTTATGCGATTCGTTCAAATAACTTGCACGCACGAAGCAATGGACGCTTCGTGTTACCCTTAAGGGGTGTTGTATAATGCGGGCATGCGACGACGAGCAAAGGAGCTCGTCGCCCGTGCGGCACGAATGCAATGAGCAAGGGCGTAGTGCACGAGCGCAAGGCAGCAGCCCTGCCTTGTGTCGTGTGCCACGAGCAATGAACGGATGGGCATGGGCGAGGGGCGAGCCAAGGCAGTCGCGTGTGGGCAGCAAGCGAGCTGCGCCACAGCGCGCGCTGCCTCGCATAACAGCGCGCAGCCTCGTGCGCAGCGAGCGCAAGCTCGCGTGCCACGAGCGCTGCGCACAGCATCACTCGCGCGCACCAGCGAGCGATCTCGCGCGCCAGCGAGCGATGGCTCGCGCGCACCAGCGAGCGATCTCGCGCACCAGCGAGCGATGGCTCGCGCGCGCGCAGCGAGCGATCTCGCGCGCCAGCGAGCGATGGCTCGCGCGCACCAGCGAGCGATGCAGCGCCCCAGCGAGCGATGGCTCGCGCGCACCAGCGAGCGATCTCGCGCACCAGCGAGCGCGGTAACGCGCGCGCGCTGCGAGCGATAGCTCGCGTGCGGTGGGCGCTGTGCGGAGGCTTGCGTATGGGACAGCAGCAGCTATGCAACGAGCGCATGGGCTGCGCGCACATGGCCAGCAATGGCTGTGTGCGTACGGCCCATGGGCGTGCAACGCGTAGGGTGTTTGCGTTACGATTAGATCGTTTTGAATGTTTAATTTGAAAATTTCAGTTCACGTAATTTTAATTAATTTTAAAATTAATAATTTGAATTATTTTCTTGGATTTTAATTTTGAATATTATAATTATAATAAATGTTATTTATTCTAATTATTTTACTAAAATTAAAATCATGAATTAATTTAAATACGACTGAAATTGAATTAAATTTTTGGATTCAATTATAAATTGATATGAGCTTTAAATTTTAATTAAATTTGTATGTTTCCGGTTAGACTAGAAATACATTTTTATGTTTAAAATTGGTAAAGCATATGAATTTATTGGTTTAAGTGGGAGCGCTTTTTAGTCATAAACTCTTGATTAGGTCTACAAATCCTTAAGGTTAAAACAACTTGATTAGAATTAATAAGGACTGAATAATTGGTAGATTATTGGTGCCCTTGATTAATTGCTGCAAATGTTTACGTGATGCATAATGTGTTTTACTAACCAGCTATGTGGGCCATTCATGATAATGAATGGGTGAATGGTATATATTGTATATGTACTGTTTTGCAGGTTATGAAGTGACTAGTATGGCCCAAATAGGATAGAAAATATGGTCTGCGTACCATTAATTTGAATGTAATTGGTCTAAAGTACCAAAGTTATTTTTCAATTCAAATATGGTCTGCGAACCATCAAATAGTTGTAATTAGTTATAGCTTATCCTATTTGAAGAAAATGGTGCCTCCCACGGAGATTTTCAAGACGGACTTTGAAGTCAAAGCTTCAAGATGAAGTCGGGCCATACTAGATCACAAATATCTTATGCATGTTTTAAGTTATTTATTGTTTTAAATATGTCTTAAAATGCATGAGATCAAAAGCTTGATTATGTTGCATGATTAAGGATTTTAGTTCACTTAAAATCTAACCAACATAGTAAGAGCCTTAAGTTCCAAACTTAAAAATTGAGTTAAAAGGTGCCATGCCAAAATATACACTTGCTTGGATATCCTTTACATCAATCTAGTAATAGTTTTCGCTCAGCGAGGTGTTACTTATTGGTCCTAAAGGGGCAAGGTACACAAATAATTGTGAGTACATGTTAGTTTTGGTGAAACTCAACGATATAAGTAAGGAGTCCTTTTATGTCGTGGCAAATTCGATAGGTTTACCTAATAAGTTCTTAGACGTACCTATCAACCAAGAATAGTTTCTAGACTATTAGCAAAAGGCTTTTGCTTACCTAAGATGTTCTAGGATTAAGTCGACAAACTGTGCTTAGTTCTTCAATGATTTTAGGATCTTGGAATCATTTTATTCACACCTGCCGGAACACATAACTTGAATAAAATGCTTAATAAACATTGAATTATGCATGTATGCTAGAATTTAAGTTTATTAAGAGAAACTGTGAATGGTTATTTATTTGTTTATTCTTTTCAATTGTAGTTTTAATATGGCAAACAACAATCAAAACATCATCATGGGTTCTGAGCTTATGGTCAAGCTGAACCTGACAAATTTTCTTGAATGGGAAGCTAAGCTAGTTGAAATAGTCAAACTCAATGGACTTGAGTATGTACTATCACATCCCATGCCAAGCTACTATGCCAGAGACATGACCCCTGAGAGATTTTACGCCTGGGATGCGGATCTCAAAAAGGTTATGAGTCTCATGCTGAACAATATCCCTGATGATTGGGCTAAAAGGTTTGTAGCCTATGAACCTTTTACGCTCATCAAGAATCTGAGGGATATCTGTCGTGGAAGTACGGAGGACAGGGACCTGAACGTCCATGAGTTGATTGAATCAATGTCTGGGCTAAAGGTTAGTTCTCCCAACAGGTGTTATAGGATGGAGGTCCAAGAAACACATGTTCAGCTCCTTCGCACTAAACAGAGGGTAGGCGTCCCACTGAGGTTCCATGTGGATCTTATGTGTTCATATTTTGATCGCCTAAGTCTACTAGGAACACCAATAAGCGAAAGGATGGCAGTCTCTGTCTTGCTCAATTCACTACACAGTGGGTTTGGTCGCTTCAAGCAACAATACCTAAGTGAACCAAGAGAAGAAACAGTTGCAGAATTTATTCACCTTGTCAGAAAGGCTGAAATAGTACTGGACTGTGAAGCCAAAGATTTACTCAAGGCTAGAAAGAGACCATTCAAGAAAGGTGGAAAGTCCAAGGGCAATGCTAAATCAAAGCAGGACAAGTCCACATCAAGCTGTCTTTATTGTGATGGAATAGGCCATTACAAAAGAGAATGTCCAAAGCTAAAGGAAGATCAGAAGAACGGAACAGTCGTTCCATCTTCAGGTATTTTCGTTATAGACTGTATACTTGCTAATTCAACTTCTTGGGTATTAGATACAGGTTGTGGCTCACACTTATGTTCCAATCCACAGGGACTAAGAAGAAGTAGAAAGTTAAGCAAGGGAGAAGTCGACCTACGAGTGGGAAATGGAGCACGGATTGCTGCATTAGCTGTAGGAACTTACTATTTGTCGTTGCCCTCCGGGCTAGTTTTGGAACTGGAAGAATGTTTCCATGTTCCAAGTCTTACTAAAAACATCATTTCAGTTTCTTGCTTAGATGCTAAGGGATTTTCCTTTATAATAAAAGACAATAGTTGTTCGTTTTATTTTAAAGAGATGTTTTATGGATCTGCTAGATTAGTCAATGGACTTTATTTATTAGATCACGACAAACAAGTATATAACATAAATACCAAAAAGGCCAAAAAGGATGATTCAGATCTCACCTATCTGTGGCATTGTCGATTAGGCCATATAAACTTGAAACGCTTAGAAAGACTTCAAAGGGAAGGAATTCTAGAACCATTTGACTTAGAGGATTATGGTAAATGCGAATCATGTTTACTTGGCAAAATGACAAAGCAACCTTTCTCTAAAGTTGGAGAAAGAGCAAATGAACTATTGGGTTTAATCCATACAGATGTATGTGGACCAATGAGTACAAATGCTAGAGGTGGTTTCAGCTACTTTATCACTTTCACTGATGACTTCAGTAGGTATGGTTATGTCTACCTAATGAAGCATAAGTCTGAATCCTTTGACAAATTCAAGGAATTTCAGAGTGAAGTAGAGAATCAATTAGGCAAGAAGATCAAGGCACTGCGGTCTGATAGAGGCGGTGAATATCTGAGCTATGAATTTGATGACCATCTGAAAGAATGTGGAATTCTATCAGAATTGACTCCTCCTGGAACACCACAATGAAACGGTGTGTCAGAACGGAGGAACAGAACCTTGCTAGACATGGTCAGGTCAATGATGGGTCAGGCCGAACTTCCATTAGAATTTTGGGGACATGCACTAAATACAGCTGCACTCACTATAAATAGAGCTCCGTCTAAAGCTGTCGAAAAGACTCCATACGAATTATGGTTTGGAAAGCCTCCAAATGTGTCTTTTCTTAAGATTTGGGGATGTGAAGTATACGTCAAACGATTAATTTCAGACAAACTTCATCCAAAATCTGACAAATGTATCCTTGTGGGCTATCCAAAGGAAACAAAGGGGTATTACTTCTACAATACATCTGAGAACAAGGTGTTTGTTGCTCGAGATGGTGTCTTTTTGGAGAAGGATCACATTTCCAAAATGACAAGTGGGAGAAAAGTAGACCTCGAAGAAATTCGAGTCGAACAACAAACTCTAGAGAATGCTCAAGATGACATTCAGGATGAAACTCAGAGATCTTTAGAAGAATCTGGTGAGAATCATGGTCAATCTAGAAATGTTACCCCGCGTAGATCGCAAAGATATAGATCTCAACCGGAAAGGTACTTAGGTATTTTGACGAACGAGAGCTATGACGTTCTATTACTTGAAAGTGATGAACCTGCGACTTACAAGCAAGCTATGACGAGCCCTAGCTCCAAGCAATGGCAAGAAGCCATGCAATCTGAATTAGACTCCATGTCTGAAAACCAAGTATGGGATTTGGTCGATTTGCCAGATGGCTACCAAGCCATTGGAAGCAAATGGGTTTTCAAACTGAAAAAGGACAAGGATGGGAAACTTGAAGTTTTCAAAGCTAGATTGGTTGCAAAAGGTTACAGGCAAGTCCACGGTGTGGATTACGATGAAACCTTTTCACCAGTTGCAATGCTAAAGTCTATTCGAATAATGTTAGCAATCGCTGCATATTACGATTACGAAATATGGCAGATGGATGTCAAAACTGCTTTCTTAAACGGCGTTTTAACAGAAACTGTGTTTATGACACAGCCTGAAGGTTTTGAGGATCCAAAGAATGCTAAAAAGGTATGCAAGCTAAAGAAGTCAATCTACGGATTGAAGCAGGCATCCAGGAGCTGGAATATACGTTTTGATGAAGCAGTCAGTGACTTTGGTTTCATCAAGAACGCGGACGAATCTTGTGTATACAAGAAGGTCAGTGGGAGCAAAATTGCTTTCCTAGTATTATATGTCGACGACATATTGCTTATCGGAAATGACATTCCTATGTTGAACTCTGTCAAGATTTGGCTTGGGAAATGTTTTTCGATGAAGGATCTAGGAGAAGCACAGTACATATTGGGCATCAAGATTTACAGAGATAGATCTAAAAAGATGATTGGACTTAGTCAAAGCACTTATATCAATAAGGTACTTGATAGGTTCAAGATGGCGGACTCCAAGCGAGGCTACCTACCCATGTCTCATGGAATGACTCTAAGCAAGACTCAGTGCCCAAAAACACTTGATGAGCGTAGACGAATGAATGGGATTCCATATGCATCATTGATTGGTTCAATAATGTATGCTATGATATGTACACGCCCGGATGTTGCGTACGCACTCAGTGCTACGAGCAGATACCAGTCAGACCCAGGAGAGGCGCATTGGACTGCTGCTAAGAATATTCTGAAGTACCTGAAAAGGCACAAAGATGACTTCCTGGTCTATGGTGGAGATGATGAATTAATTGTTAAAGGCTATACGGACGCAAGTTTCCAAACCGACAAAGATGATTTCAGATCACAGTCTGGGTTTGTCTTCTGCCTCAACGGAGGAGCAGTAAGCTGGAAAAGTGCTAAGCAAAGCACCATTGCGGATTCTACAACTGAAGCGGAGTACATTGCTGCACATGAAGCAGCAAAGGAAGCTATATGGCTAAGGAAGTTCATAGGAGAACTTGGTGTAGTCCCCTCCATTAAAGGACCAATAGCCCTGTATTGTGATAATAACGGAGCTATTGCACAGGCAAAAGAGCCTAGACACCACCAGAGAGTCAAGCATGTACTTCGTAGATTTCACCTTCTACGAGAGTTCGTTGAAAGAAAAGAAGTCGAGATAAGCAAAATTGGAACTGATGACAACATATCAGATCCATTAACTAAACCTCTGCCGCAAGCGAAGCACAACTCGCACACTGCAGCTATGGGAATCAAGCATATTGGAGAATGGCTTTGATGTCTCTGTTTAATGTTTTAAAGTTTTAGAGTTTAAATCTTTGTAAAACATTATTGGTTAATCATTCACAATAAATGAAAGGAATTCATTTTTCCATTTAATTTGTGGTTTATTAAATGATGAGTCCCTTCAACTTGACGATATATTCAAGATAGACTGTCAGGACCAGTCCTGTGACTAAGAAATGTCTATCAAGTGAACTTGAATGTCAAAGGTTGAAAATGGTCCCTAATCGGAGTTTTCTATAAAATTGGACGCATAGAAAACGTTAGACGATTAGAATGCAAGATGACTAGTAGTTCTGTTTCTTGAACTATGTGGACATGGCAATGTCATAATCATTTGCATAGATACTTACTTTGGGAAGACTAGTATCGGACAAGACCTATGAAACTTTACTGTAAGAGATGAAAATCTGTCATAAGTAAATTTCATTAAATTATTAGACACTAAATCCTCAATACCTGAGTGATTTGAGATTACTTGTTTGAGAACTGGTTGCTTTGACGTTGACCAACCGTCGCACCGTAAAAGGAGGCTATAAAGGCAACGCTCAGGTAATCACCTATCAAACGAAGTCTAATCTCAAGATCACAAGATTGGGATTGTCCTCCCATAAATCGGGAAGAGATGCTTAAAAGTTGTACAAGGCCACTCGGAGAGCTAGAAACTGTGAAATGCATGGCCGTGCTCGGATGAATCATAGGCTATGATTATCTGTTTATTTGATCAGTTGAACTCTGAAACCGAGGAACACCTCTGGACATAATAAGGATGACAACTCTTACCTTATGTTCAAGAGCAAGCATCGAGCGACAAAGGAATTAGGAAATGCACACTTGTCCCTAAGGACAAGTGGGAGACTGAAGGAAATAATGCCCTTGGTCCAAGTATGCATTCTATGTTAAGTCTAATAAATGCGGTTCAGTATTAATTAACAAGTTAATAATTCAGTGAGATCAAGTGAGCTGAATGCCTAGCTAGAGGCCGCTTCAGTTCAAGTGGAATTAATGATATTAATCCACAGCTTACTCTTGACTGAACCCGTAGGGTCACACAAATAGTACGTAAACGGATCAAGTATTTAATGACATTAAATACTCCATCTATGAATATTCGGAACCGACGGATCTTGGTTTCAGTGGGAGCTAAGATCGTCACAGGCAAGAAATGAATACTCCGGAAACGATGATATTGCCGGAAACGGAAATATGGATCGTATCGGAAATATGAATATTATCCAAGTCGTAGATGTTGCCGGAAACGGAAACATGGTACGTATCGGAAAATATTATTGGAAATGGAAATATTACCAGAATCGGAAATATTGCCGGAAACGGAAATATTGTCAGAATCGGAAATATTACCGGAATCGGAAAATAATTCCGGAAACGGAAATATTAAATATTTGTTCGAAACGGAAATTAATTCCGGAATCGGAAATATTAAATATTGTTCGTATCGGAAATAAATTCCGGAACTGGAAATTTAATCGGAAGCGTATCGTACGAATTAGCATCGGACGAGGCCTGCCGGACGAAGGCCCAGCACGAAGCCGGGCCATCGCCCAGCAAGCACGCGCGCAGCCAAGGCAGCGCCCAGGCCTACCGCAAGGCAGGCCCAGCGCGCGCCAAGGCCACGGATGCGTGGGCCTTGCTGCGTGGGCTACAGCTCGCACGCATGGGCAGTCCTTGTGGCTGCCGTGTGTGTGTGAGTTTGAGCTCATGCGAGATTCCTGAATCTGCAAGAGTCAGTGTATGATTAAATGTCTATTCCTATTGGATAAATTGATTAAGTAGAATTCATGTAGAATTCTAATTCCAATTAATTCGCATCCTACTAGGATTACGATTCCTTTTCCATAACTCTATAAATAAAGGCCTAGGGGTCATAATTTATACACAAGTTTTTAAGTATTCAAAAGTGAGTTTTTTAGAGAAAATCAAACACACATCTTGCTCAAAAGTGCCGAATTTTCTGAGTACCTTAAGGGCGATTCTAGTTGGTCAATCTTAAGGCGGATCCGGACGTGCTGTGGACTTTCTACGGAGGGACGACACTTGGAGTCCTAAAAGACTTGTTCTTGTTCGGTTCGGGCGCAGCTAGGGAAGGCACGCAACAAAGAGTATGCATCTAATTATGCTATATGATTATGTGTAAATAATATGTTTCCTGGGTTAATGGTTGTTTCCGCATGATCTATGTAAATGTCATATGTATCATAACCTAACAGTAACATCTTGTAAGACGTTTTTGTGTCAATCACGTGGGAAAGGGTAGATGATGTCAATTCCCGCATGGTGAGTTCGAGGCGTATTATGCCTATTGCCCTCTGGCTGTCAAGGTTAAATCCTTGAATGACGATCCGACTGGTTGACAATTCATTTGTTTTTATCCCTAAATCAATCATTGTAGATTTTGGCATGATGTTGACAGCGGATCCACCGTCGACCAAGATACGACCAACTTTTTGTTCACGAATATAGCCAGACACAAACAAAGGTCGATTTTGGGGCTTTGACCCCATGAGCAAATCATCATCTGTAAAGGCTAAAGCTGTATTACAGGACAAACATTTGGCCGAATTTTCTGCAGGCTCCCCAGCATCCTTTACCTTGTCAACATATAATTCAGGGTGTTGGAGCGCAAGGGCCACCTGTTGGCACATTTCCTTAGGCAAATGGAAAATTTGCTTCCAGCCCATATGCGACGGCAACGCTTCCAAGATAGCGGCAACTTTTGAGTCTACCACTGGTTCAGAATGTGGTGAGGTCAATTTTATGGACGTCGCCTCTTTACCGACTAGTTCCTCCTCACCCTCAATGAATGAGACTGTATTGACAGTCACTGCAGTAAAGTAATCTTCTGGAAAAAATTCTTCCAAAGTTACAGGATCCAAAGGCTCCTGTTCAAGTATATCGATAGGGATCAGCACAGTCTGTTTGTTAGCACCCCTAAACTTCTTTTTTCCTTTCGAGCGCTTGACGCTCTTTTTCTTTTGTTGTTTCTTCTTGTGACGAGGGGGTTGCGGTTGTGGCATGTGTACTTGTTTTCTTGGCCTCTTCCTTGTGACGACCGTCCACCCTTCGTCATCCTTCTCATGTTCAACTGGCAACACATCATCATGTTGAACTGCTGGCCTGATCACGTAAACAATTACTGGCTCCAAACTTCCAAATTGTAGGGTTTGAGCCTGTAGAAGTGATTCACAAACTACTGAAGCGTGATTAGTCGTAACCGCCTCATCTAGATCAAGAACAATCTTCCCATCTTTAGCAAGTTGCATAATCTTCTCCTTAAGAGTTATGCATTTTTCGATAGGATGACTCACCAACCTATGATATGGGCAGTATTTAGGATCGGAAGTTCTTCCGATTTGTTCAGGTCGCTTGGACTCGGGAAGTTCTATGACTTTATTTTTAAGCAAGTCATCCAACATGCCAGGCAAGTCTGAGTCTGGGAAGGGGTATTTCTTAGCCTGCAACTCTTTCAAGGTAGGCTTGTCGCTCTTGGAAAACCTGGAAGATGAGGCTTTATGTTCCTCCTTCGCCTTTCCGGAAATCTTGATAGGCGCTGAGTAGTTACTGACATAGTCTCCTTAGTCAGACTCTTGAAAGGTTTCTCAACCTTAGTGTATTCCTTCTTCTCTTTCTTTGCTTCCGAAGAAGTCCCATTTTTCTTGTTTTTGAGGGAAATCTCCATATCATGAGCCCTCGTTGCAAGCTCTTGAAACGATCTCGGCCTTATACCCTGTAAGATATAAAGGAGATCCCAATCCATTCCATTGATGCACATTTCTACAGTAGAAGTTTCAGTCAGACGATCTTTGCATTCCAGACTCAACGCGCGCCAACGGTTGATGTACTCAAGGACCGGCTCATCCTTCCATTGTTCAGTTTGCGTTCGCTCTGTCATGCTAACTACGCGTTGAGTGCTAAAGAACCTTTTGTAAAACTCCGTCTCCATTTGATCCCAACTGTGAATGGATTGCGCGGGCAGACTAGTGTACCAATCAAAGGCAGTCCCTTTGAGAGAACGGACAAATTGCTTAATGAGCAAATCGTCTGTTGTACCGCCATTGTTACATGTCTCTATGAAGTGTGCGACATGCTGCTTGGGATTACCCTTCCTATCAAATTGGTTGAATTTTGGTGGATGGTAACCTGTTGGCATCCGCAGCTTGTCAATTCTCTTCGTATAAGGTTTGACGTAACGCTGATTGCCGTGAGAGCCTCCTCCCAGTTCACTTTTGATAGCTTTGGCTACCATGTCTTGTATTTTTTTGGCATTGATTTTGACAGAGCCACCTGAGTGACTACTAGATTCAGAGCTATCACCATCACTCTCAGAACTCCCGTGACTTGAAGGGGTGTTTGTAGGACGTTTGTTAAGCTTCTTAGTTAGATGCTTGATTTTAGCATCTTTTTCTTCTCCATCCGCCTTTAGCCGTTCGAGAAGAACCCTCATCTCAGCAAGTTGCTCCTCCACAATTTCGCATTAATCACCATTATAGACGCAGTGTCTGCATGTGAGAACTCAAAGGGGTCTTCGGAACCAGGTACCTCTTCGAATGTCGCAGTTGGAGAAACACTACCAGTTTCAGAGTTGTTCTCTCCGTCATAAAATTCGAAGACTGGGCTATTGTAGATGACCATCTTGTCATAAGCTCCAAGAAAGTTTTGCTTCAATTTAAGAGAAGCAACAGGATGTTGTTCCAGTTCAGCTGGAAACGCTGAAACGAATACACGGGCTTCATGTGAACTTTGAGAGGAAGGTGTGACAAACACCTTAGGAACTGAGGGAAAAGCATGGTGTTTGCGCGCCTTGGTAGGAACACATGCAGTTTGCAGATCTGCTACAGCAGAGGCAGTATTCTTCTTCCTCATTCCTCTCGTAATGATACCAGTGTTCTGGAACATTGCAGCCAATGCTGCAGCTCGCTCCTGAACTGTGACAGATGTCACGCCAGTGGGTTGAGAGTCAATTTTCTTTGGATCCATGGAAACAGAGATGAGAGGCAGAGATGGTCCCACCGAGCGTGCCAAAATTTGTTTACACAAATTTTCTAGTCTAGATAAATAGGATAGAAAATAATGTAACAAATTAATTTTATTGATATTTGAATGTTTGGGTACAATCTCTGTAATTGACAGTTTACAAGAAAATAAACTAAGTCCTCTGATTCTGTTCCGCAGCTGACGGTGGCACGTGTATGACACCTGGATTTGGTTTTAGGGTGACAGTTGTTTGATGACGTCAACCTGAGTTTGAGTTTAGGGTGACAGTCGTCTGATGACGTCAACCTGAGTTTGGGTTTAGGGTGACAGTCATCTGATGATGTCAACCTGAGTTTGAGTTTGGCTAAGCAGTCGACACAAATTTGATGTGTTTATTGACTACTTTCAGAGAGAATTCCCAGAGAATTTATGGACTCTTGAGAATAATGAATTTTTGATCCCCGCCACTGAAGCAGACGAGTAGTATTTATAGGAGATGAAAACTCCTTTACTGGACTTGATAGGTTTAGGCTCGGGCCCATTTTGTGACTTGAGAGCCTTTAACCTGGTCCACTCGGTTTGTTTATTTTGGACTAACAATATGATCTAACCCAAAAATATATGATCCAAATTGTATTTGAGTAATTCGGATATTTAATTTGGGTGGGCTAAATTAATTAAAATGGATTAATATTATGATATCGGTCCAAATTAATTAATTTATTTAAATTGTAATACATTATAAATTTTTAGTGTCTACAATGTTAAACATGAAGCCTAAATTTTTTATACATATCCGTATTTGTTATATATATGACACAAATTTTTAAATAGTGACAGTATTATAATAATTGAGTTGATGGTAAAAGTTCAACTATTATAAGATTTTCTATACTCCGTATTGGTTACCACAAATTGCATTCAGTGGATTACGATGTAAAAATATATTACCCACCAAATGATCAAATAAAGACAAAGAAAAATAATACTTCCTCCGTTCCGGAAATATCACACCATTTTTTTACACTATTCACACTACGACTTTGGCCATTTTTTGTGATTCGTATATAAGGAAATTTTAGTCATGTGTGATCATGTTAGATTCATATCGATATATATTTTCTAAATATTATTTTTTTATAATTTTTACTTGCACACGATTTGAGATATTAAGAGTCTAAGTAATGGTTAGAGGAGTAAAAGTCAACCATGGTGCGATATTTCCGGAACGGAGGAATTATAAAAATTAAACGAAAAATTATTGAAATTGTTTCCCATTAAAAAGATTCAGGAATTACAAAATGAAATGATAAAAGATGTTAAAATACTTTCATTCATGTTTTAGAGAAATCATTGTCATGTAGTTGTGAATATTGTGATATTGAAGTATATTCAGTATAATTCTTTTAGTCAATTATCTTGATGTATTGAGTATATTCAAAGCATGTTAATTTAGTACTACGTACTTAGTAGTATGTTTAAATTAAGAAATTTACCGCCATCAATATAAATATATCTATTACTTTATACTAAAACAGACATCATGAATAACACATGTCACTTCCTAGTGCAGTTTTTAAGACAATTAGGGATGTCAACTTTTGGTCTACATGCTAGTGCAGTTTTTAAGACAATGGGGTTATGATGTTAGTCAACCATCATATTATTTAATGTTTATGTATATACTAAGTGCAATAATTGAATGTTTATATACATATAAATATTAAAAACCAATGATGTCTTGGTCTAGTGGTTAAGACTGAGGGCCTGTGTGCAATAGGTCTCAGGTTCGAATCCCCTCGTCCCCATTTGTAATTTGTATTGCCCTTGTAGCTCATTCGCACCTTAAAAAATATATATATATATATATATATATATATATATTATATATATATATATATATATATATATATATATATATATATATATATATTATATATATATATATATATATATATATATAAATTTTTACATTTTATTAAAAGTTATTTCTTCAAAATCACTAATAATGTATAACATTAATTAGTTTATCCTTTAAACTATTTATCTATCAATTTTTTTTACTAATATAAAAGTTAATCAAAATTAGATTAAAGTTACAAAAAATTAAAATGGATTAAAGTTATTTTGGTGTACAATAAATTTATTTTACACCTTATACGCTCAAGACCTTTTGATTGTTTTTCTATGTTGTGACCTTATAGGTCTGAACCTGCGCGGTTTTGAAATACCGCACGTTGCCTAATGTAGTAGATTTTGATTTTCAGATAATGTAATGAATCCCTATTTGTGCTTCAATATTGGTCTGCTCTTCTGCTGCTTTACACTATTATGTCAGGGAATTTATCAAGTGGATTATTTCACTAAGCCTCTTTGTGTTTTCTTAGAAGTAAAATGCCTTGATTTAACACTTCAATCTATATAGTACTTTGTTTGTAAATTTTAGTTACTTTTTGTCACCCATAATCCTATTCATTCATGAATAATGTTCATTGAGAGATGGAGATGATTATGGGGATCTTTTTGTATTTACCGTGACACGATTTGATAGTGTACCAGCTTAATTAGACCCCGTGCAACGCACGGTTACTATTAAAAGAGTGACTCGAGAACCATTTTTTATCATAAAGAGTGACTCGAGAATTATTTTCGAAAATAGATAACCCGAAAAAGAGCCGAGCAAAAATAAGTTAGTCAAATAGTTTGAATTGAATATAATTTTGATAATGAACTTCTAATGTTAGTTATTTACCATGTCTTATTATTTTAATTTACATCCGTACTCACCATATATTATTATTAACAATAGACTAACGTTAGAAGTCCATCAATATTATTTAAATTTGTTATCAAATTAAAAACTTAGAATAATACAGAAATAAAATAAAATTGTAAAGGAAAGAATAATGTTGATTCATCTTTCCTTAATAATATATTATGTAGTTACACTACAAGAAAAATTGTTTTCAGGGGCAAGACAAAATTGCCTCTAAAAACAGGGATATAGCCTCTAATAAGTTTTTGAAGCAAAAAAAGTGAATGCCTCTAATAAGTCCATCGCTAATTAGTGGTTGCCTCTAAAGGCACCTTCTTGAGGCAATACAACATATTGCTTCTAAAAGCACATACAAAATCAAACAATCAAAAAACCAAATTAAATTGCATCAATATAAAGAGCATATTAACAAAACTAACAGACCAAAAGTATTAAAAATATAATATAGCTATATATTCTGTTGTTATCGTGAACTGTGTATATAGGAGTGTCTTTTAGAAGACACTTCCGGTAAAAACTTAAGTAATTAATACTTGGAATTGAAGGGTCAAAGAAATGTTACTTTTGTCTCAAATAACACTAAATGGTATATTCTAGCACTCTTTTTTCATTGTACTTCGCTTAATTTCTCAAATCTTGAATTCCTCTATTTGTAATTGAATTTCTCCTCTCATAAGTGCTTTTTATTAATATTGCACTGTAATTTTCAACCCTACACAAAAATAATGAGATCACATCATATAAGAAGAAACAGGGGATCATATAACATGAAAGAAGATTGAAGCTATGTTACTAGAACTGGACAGAACAGCCATAAAACAATAGAACTTACCCTTAAAGCTATATTTTAAACTTGGTGGTGTAGCTCGTGAGTTGACTGTTGATGAGGTAAATGATATATTTGGATGGGAGAAAGGGTGCACAATTGACTCATACAGGTTCAACACCTTCTTGGATGACAAGATAACTGAGGATGATACGCCTTGTGATCTCTCTCACTTTTGGTTTCAAATAACTAGAAAAAAGGATTGGAATCCCGGCCATAGGAAGTGTTGCTCGATCATCAATCCATCCCTCATATTGCTCCATCGGGTGATTAAGAGTGTCTTCTACCCTAGAAAGGAAATGAATCAGTCACCACATCTGACCTCAGACATTTATTGAAAGGCACCCAGACCTTGCTACGATTGGTTATGGTTCTTTCTTGGTCTTTGCCTTTCATATTGCTCGTAACAGAGATGTTGGAGATATTCATTGTGGCGGTTTTTTCACTTGCATTGCCAAGCATTTTGGGTTGTCACCTGAGGGCAAGAAACCGGTTTCATCAAAAAATTATTTGCTTGACATATGTATTAAGGCATTGGGTCATTTTGGCTGGCTCAAAGAGACAGGAGATCCTTATGTTTGGAACGTGAAACGAGGGGGACACCGTCTGGCCGATTCCCCTTATGCCTATCTCCCGTGCTCTCGGGCAGATCTCACTACCTCGGGATGTTTGACATTCTCACCTGACTTTCGACGATCGGGGAGCCGGACGGCAGACTCCGCGCGTCCGCCCCCCAGACCCTTAGTGAGTACTCCTACATCTCACGTTGCTGCTTCCCCGAGGGTCCAGTAGCACCTACTCCTATTACCGGCTCCGTACCACTTGAGCACCAGTTGGGAGCCCTTGTTTCTCTTTGCAAAACTTTTCACATTGTTGTCTTCGAGCGTCTCTCTGCTCTTGACGAGCAGGTTGCCTCTTTGCATCAGGGTGTTTCCACCATTCTTGCATGGCTTCCCGCTCCTGCCCCGACTCCTGCTGTGTGAGTCGTTCCCATTCTCTTTCCCTTGCATTACTATGTGTTGTCGCAGTGGGGTCACTGCATCATTCTAGCTTGGGGGCTCGAAGTTGAGCTTAAGCGAAGCTTTCGGATTTGGGTTTCCCTGAGACTTTTGTGCAGTGGATTTTTGCGTTTCATAGGTGTTGTACGCTTTGTACCATCCATTAGGGGTGGGAGTTTAGGTGCAACGAAAAAATGTACTGCTTTCCTAGTGATTTTGATTAATTTAGTTGTTTTTTCTTTACTTGCATTCATATATCTTTATACCCTGCATAGTGAATTTGACTTTCAAACCGTGTTCGGACTTTATTTGACTCTCTTGAGGTTCTTTTGAACTAAGCTATGATTTTGAAATTCAGTCGGTTGTGCTATACATTGATAACTGCTTGGCATTGTGTGAACCAATTGAATGGTATGCGGTAAGATGTTGGTCTCGTGTCAAGAATAGCTAGCCAATTATCTTGTAGGTCACCTTACTATGTGTTTGTGTGATTGATGTGACTTGTTATCGAATGATTCTGGCTTGAGATTCATTAGTAGTTTAGTTGCAACTCACGCATGCCGCGTATGACAGAGGCATTCTCTTAGGAAGCCTTCAGAAGAATTTAGAAACATCAGTTCCTGCCTTTCATACCCATGTTGTAGCCTTGTCCGTTTACTCTTTTAACTCCACAAAATTGAGCCCTATTAGCCTTGTTTGTTACTTGTCCCGAGTCTAGCTTGGGGGAGCTTCGGTGTCCGAAATGGCTTCATTGATGTTTATTGATTGGCACACTAAGCCAATAGTTCGTGGTTTGAGGCTATGTTTGGATTTGTGGTTCGAAAATGGTGTATATTCTTGTTGGCACCCAAGTTTGTAATAGTTAGCATTGGTACTTATTTTTGCACTTTCGTTTTCATCATTTTATTTCATTTCAAAAAAAAAAAGAGAAAAAAAAAGAAAAAGAAGAGAAAATCAAAGAAAAATCAAAAATATATATGTTTTTCGTTTTTGTATATAGTTTGAAGGCAAGGAAAGGGGATTGAAGAAAGATCATTGGCTTTATATTATGTTCTTCCCCTGGATTATAATTTAGTTGATTGTTCGGATTTCATGGTTCGATGGAGTTGGATTTTCGGCATTATCACGCCGACGCATATAGTTCACCTTTGCTCCCCAAGTCGGACCTTACTCTCACTTTTTCCCAAATTATATCCTACCCTAGCTTCCTTTTTACCTAGCCCCATTACAAGCTTATTATAAAGACCTCTTGATCGGCATGTTTGTTTTGTTATTGAGCGAAAATTGTTTCTTGCTATTGTCATCTTACCCCATGTTGCATCATATATTTATATTCTACAAGGTATGCGGTGACGACTAGCTTGATTGAGAATAGTTTGTGGCTAAGCTTGGTTGTTTCAATTGTGGATCATGATGCTTTGTGGTTCTATTTGTATCCGAGCTAAATTTCTATCTCAATAACTTTGTTTGAATGTTTGCTCGAGAGTTGAGTAGGTTTTGTTCAGGTTCAATGAAAGTCATGTGCGTCTCATTTCTCTGTCTTCGGTCTAGTGTTGCTTGGGGACAAGCAACATTATAGCTTGGGGGAATTTTATGAATCATATTTATATAGGGAATTCTAGGCTCATTTAGGTTGCATTTCTAGGCATTTGTCTCATTTTAGTTGCATTTAAAGTCATAATTGCATAAGTCGTCGTTATTGTACTCTATTACGCACCGTTTGTGTTTTCCTTGATATTTCAAGTGATTTTACAATCATTTGGGTGCTTTCGGAGTGTTTGGAGGTGGATCGAATGATCACCAGATCGCTCGAGTCAAAGACGAAGTGTTTTATCGGAGAATTAAGCTTTCCGGGAACGATTATGTCAATCCGGACGTTTAACTCGATGTATCTCTTGTGCATGAGGTCACTGCATCCCTCGTTGGCTCGCAAGATCCCTCGTTGGCCCGCCGCATCTGTCGTTATGTTTCATCGTGCATTGCTACGCCTCACTAGGGCAACTAGGGATGGCTCGCTAGCTCCCTTGTTGCTCTGCATTGTGCTAGCTACGTATCACTAGGCCAGCGAAGGATGGCTCGCTAGCTCCCTCGCTGCCCCATTGCCTCATCATTGCTTGTTGCGCACACACAGGGCAGCGAGGGATGGTGCGCGAGATCCCTCGCTGCCTCGCTCCTTGCTTTGTCTTGCTACAACGCACATCTCACAGGGCATCGAGGGATGGTGCGCGAGATCCCTTGCTACCTCGCCTTGCTGCATCGCACATCTCACCATGCCTCGCCAACTCTTGCACCGTGTGCATGGTCTAGGAGATTTGGTCGTGCTCAAGTTCCATTGACACGTCATCGTTCCATCGACCAATCATTGACGACTTCTATTTTTTATTTTCTCATTTATTTATTTATTTTATTTTAGAAAATAGGAAGCCTAGCTATAAATACTCAAGGGAATTATTTTTATTGATCTCATGTTATTATTTTGTTTAGAATTCTTTTGAACGCTTAGTTTTATTTTTCTCTCTTCATATTATTGAGCCTTAGTACATTCCATTCGATTGATCAATTTAGAGGTATTTTCATAATTCTTCTTGCTTTGAATTATTGTTTCTTATTATTGTTCATTATGAATTTCATCGTTATTTCATATGTCATGTTTGTTAATTTAGTCATGAGTGAGTAGTTTCATTTTCTAGGGCTAAGTAAGGGAAACCATGTTTATACCATAATCGTCATGCATTAAAGTTTGTTAATTTATGGATTATGCTTGAGTAATTCCAATTAATTTGTTCTTAATTGTTGATTCATGTAATTGGCCAATTTAATGGATTGATTATCTAGCTAATAGGAATCAGAATTGAAAGATCGTATTCTTAGAGGCTTGGTACAATTGGCGATTCTGATTATGTTAGCGACCGTACTGCATATGTTGGATTGAAAGTGTTAAGACCCGACCGTAGGATTAACAAGTACTTTAATTACTTGGTTTAGTTTATTCATTGTTGAATTGATTTGTGTTCTTGGATTGGTATAAGCATGGTGAACCGAACAGATGCCTAGACCTTTAATTCATTGATAAATTACGCATCTATATTATTACTTTAGCTTCATTAGTTTATAAACCAAATTCAACTTTCGTTTATTGAAATAGTTCGTATAATTGGGCAAAAACTAATAGAACTTGTCTCCCTATTGGATCGACCCGTATTTGCTAAGTATTTGCTAACAACAGACACCGTGCACTTTTTAATCCATCATAAATAAATAAAAAATAAATATAAAAATAAATAAAAAATAACTAATAATAATAATGAATAAATAATCTGATTTCTGATTTATTATACTTCCTCCGTTCCGGAAATATTGCACCATGGTTGACTTTTAGTTTTCTAACCATTACTTTGACTATTAATATCTCAAATCGTGTCTAAGTAAAAATTATAAAAAATTAATATTTAGAAAACATGTATCGATACGAATCTAGCATGACCACACATTAATAAAATTTTATTACGTACAAATCACAAAAAATGGCCAAAGTCGTAGTGTGAATAGTGTAAAAAACAAATGGTGCGATATTTTCGGAACAGAGGAAGTGTTTTGTATTGTTTTTATTTATTAATTTACTAGTTTCACTTATTTATTATGTATTATTATTTATTAATTTATTATATTATTAATTTTACTTATTTATTATTATTATTATTATTATTATTATTATTATTATTATTATTATTATTATTATTTATGATGAAAATAGGTCAAGGGAAAGGGAATGACAAACCTTGGGGTGGTAGGGTATCATTAATTGTAGAGGGATTTTGGGATAAGTGAATCAAAAAAGTGTAAAGAAAATGACAAAAAACATCAAACAAACAACAACAAATGAAATGTAACCCCCTCATTCCATTTCCCCTTCCCATTCCCTTTCCTGAATACCCCCAACCAAACGCTTTCTTTACGTTCTTTCTACATTTTTGGTTGGAGAAGGGGAAAGGAAAAGAGAATGAAAATGAGAATCAAAGAGAATGGAATGAAAACCCTTTGTTTAAGAATGGTGTTTGGTTTCCCCATTCTTCTCCCCTCTCTCTCTCCTAAATAACTTAATAATAAATAACAAATTATAAATAATAAATAATAAATAAACAATTAATAAAAATAAAAAATTAATAAATAATAATAATAACAAATAATAAATATTATTTATTAATTTACTAATTCATTATATAATATTTATTTCTTATTCTTATTATTATCTATTTATTTATTATTTATTATTATTATTTATTAAAGATTATTATTTATTATTATTATTCATTACGAAAAGAGGGTGGTCTAAGGGAATGAGAATGACAAACCTTGAGGGAGTAGAGTATCACTGTAGAGAAATTTGGAGGTAAGTGAAGAAGAAAATATGGTTAAGAGAACCGCAAATTCGATTATGCAGGCGTGTGTATGGTGCGATTGGTGCACTGGCCGCTAAACGACACGCGTTATATATAAAACGCGGTTACCCGGGTTTCTGGAGAAGGAAAATAACAAACGATGTTCTTTTGTTAATGAAAAGAACAAACATGATTTTTTTGATAAAGAAAAGAACAATGACTGCTCTGTTCTATTTTGATCATTTTTTTTTTCATTTTTTTTTCGCTCCATTTTTCTGTTATATATACCTTATTTTTTATAATTTTCAAATCAGAAACTATGAAGAGGAGAGAGAAACTATGAAGAAGAGAGAGATACTGTGAAGAGGAGAGAGAAAGTAATGGAAAACTTAGTTGATTTTTGTACTTCAATTTCAAATTCTATTGATTCTTCTTCTTCAAATTTGAATTCCTCAGCTGATAATCTGATTTGTGAAGGTAATTTTTCAATTTTTTAAAAACAAATTACTTATTTTTTATGATTTTGATTTCGATGTTCGTTATTTGATCATTTGAATTCATTTTGATTTTGTTGATCATTAGATTTTTGCATATTTTAAATTACTTTGATTAATGTATTTTGATTATATATTTTGTGATACCTTTTCAGAAATTTTGAATAATGCGTTGGATCATTCGAAAGAAAATGATGGTGATGATGATCCAGAATCTTATGTGGTTGTTGGTCAAGGTATTAGTCCTGTTCTTTTTTCGATTTTATATGTTCTTTTAGTCTTACGTTTTGTTCTTTTATATATTGGTTCTGATATATGTATTAAGTGATTGTAATAATACAGAAAATCATCATTGAACATGTTGTTCTTTTTTGCTTTAGGTTGTTGTTCTTTTTTGCTTTAGGTTGTTGTTCTTTTTTGCTTTAGCTTGTTGTTCTTTTTTGCTTTAGCTTGTTGTTCTTTTGATATTACACACATCAGTCCAAATTGTTCTTTTATCATTTTTGTTGTTCTTTTATTTTTTTCTAGTTCTTTTCACATTGTTAATAGGTGTTCTACATTATATGTTCTTTTCTGTTGTTTATAATGTTCTTTTTCTTTATTTTATTATGTTCTTTTATGCTCTATTGTTGTTCGTTTTTTATTGGTAATGTTTTTTACATGGTTAAAATAAGTGTTCTACATGATATGTTCTTTTCTGTTATTTATAATGTTCTTTTTCTTTAATTCATTATGTTCTTTTTCTTTAATTCATTATGTTCTTTTATGCTCTATTGTTGTTATTTTATGTTTTAGCTTGTTGTTCTTTTTTGCTTTAGCTTGTTGTTCTTTTAATATTACACACATCAGATCAAATTGTTCTTTTATCATTTTTGTTGTTCTTTTATTTATTTTTTTGTTCTTTTCACATTGTTTATATAAATTTTCTATATGATAAGTTCATTATGTTATTTATAATGTTCTTTTCATTTACTTTATTATGTTCGTTTATGCTCACGTGTTTTTCGTTTTTGTATTGGTAATATTGTTTTAACATGATATGTTCTGTTCTGTTATTTATAATGTTCTTTTGCTGTACTTCATTATTTTCTTTTATGCTCTATTGTTGTTCTTTTTGTGTTGGTAATGTTCTATTATTTTTGCAGATTTTGAAGAACCAGTTTCACTTGAGGGTAGTGTTTTTAAGGATGATGAGGAAGCGTATGAGTTATACAATAGTCATGCTTTTAGGAATGGTTTTGGTACTAGGAAGGGTAAAAAGGAGTATAGGAATGGTAGCAAAATAGTTCGGCAGAGGTTTTTTGTTTGTGCATATGAGGGTTTTAAAAAAGTTGATGGTGTTGTGCCTAAATGTTATAAAAAAATTGATAGGAGAATTGGATGCAAGGCATCAGTTCAGTTTGATGTTGATAAGAAAACTGGAGTGTATGTTCTTTCTAAACACTCTCGTGTTCATAATCATTCAATGGTTCCTGCCAATAAGAGATATCTTATTAGGTCACATAGGAGCATATCAAAAGAACAGTTGGCCTTCCTTACTACGTTTAGTTGTAGTGGTACTAAGCTTGCCGATGTTCTTAGAGCAATGAGGAAAGAAGTAGGTGGTGAAACTCATTTAGGATTTACTATTCCTGATGCATATGATTCTGTTAATGCGGAGAAAAAAAAAGTTGGATGCGGAGAAAAAATATGATTCATGATACAACATATCGTACTAATAAATACGATATGATATGTGGTCCTTTTGTTGGAATGAATCTCCACACTCAAAATATCATGTTTGGAGTTGGGTTTCTTTTGAATGAGAAGGAAGGTTCTTTTGAGTGGCTTTTTAATTCTTTTTTGACATCTATGGGTGGGAAGCAACCGGTTACCATCATGACGGATCAGTGTTCTTCCATGGACAAGGCTATAAGGTATTGTTCGTTTATGATCCTATTATGTTCTTTATTGTACATTAATGTTCTTTTAGCTCTGTTTTATGTTCTTTTATTTTTTAATGTTCTTTTTATTAATATTACATATATTGTTTTTTGTTGATGTGTTTTAGGGAAGTGTTTCCTAAATCAAGGCATCGGTTATGTACGTGGCATATAGGAGAAAATGCTATTGTAAACATCAAAGGTGTTATGGCTAAGGATGGTTTTAAACGTAATTGCCGAGTTTCAGCATTATTGGAATAGGTAATATATATTTTCCTAATTAGACTTTATAATTCTTATAGTGTGTTTTTTGTTGTTTTGTTTTCTTTATGTGTTCTTTTATTCTCCTGAGTTCGTTCTTTTATAACAGTTATTGTAATGTTCTTTTGTGTGTTATGTAAGTCTTTTTTTTTTGTGGTTTTTTCGTTGTACTTTTATTTTTCTTCTGATGTTCTTTATATTTTCGTTGTTCTTTTATTCTTCTTCTGATGTTATGATGTTTTTTTGTTAACCAAAATTGTTCTTTTTTTTTCCATTGTTCCTGTTGTGGTGTTGATTTTTTAATTAGTGCCTTTATGTTTGATATATTGTTCTTTTCTATATGTTACGCGTTCTTTGTGTGTACTTTTTGTGTGCCTTATTGTTCTTTTTTTTTGGTATTTGTTCTTTTGTAGTCTTATGACTGATTACAATTGCAAGACACACAAATGGATAGTGAGGTTATATGATTTGAAAGAGAAAGGGTGTCCTGCATATAACAAAGAGTGATTTTCTGGGGGTATTTTATCTTCTCAAAGGAGTGAGACCACAAACCATTCTATTTCTAGGAGGTTGCATAAAACGAACGGTTTATGTGATTTTTATAAGTGTTTTTTGGATGTAATTGATGAATGGAGAAGTAAGGAGAACAAGGGAGATTATAATTCTTCTACTGGAAATAGATATTACGCATGTGCGAATAACATGTTATGTTTGCATGCGCGGGATGTGTATACCATTGCAATATATTTGATATTTGAGCAACGATTCATCAAAGCAATTGGTTTGAGGTGTCAACGCATTTCCTATGAGTTTCCAGTTTCTGAGTATATTGCTGGGCATCCTACAAAGGACTTCATTAGACATGTTGTGAAGTTTAATGAGCAAGAGATGGTTGTTGATTGTACTTGCAAGTCATATGGAGGAATAGGCATTCTTTGTTCTCATATTCTTCGAGTTTTTATTGTCCATGCATAATGTTGAAGAGATTCCCAAACAATACATTATGAAGAGATGGACCAAAGAGGCTATGAACACGATTGTTGAAGAAGGAGAAGATAGAGATAATGAAGTAAGTGTTGTTTCTGCTTCAGTTTGGAGGATGCAAAGCATAAGACATTGCATTAAAGTTATAAATGAAGCTCAACATTGTCCGGCTGCAAGGAAGCTTATTGATTTGGGAGTGGTGGATATGTCATGTAAAGTAAAGGAGTATATTGGTGGTGTTGAAGGGGATGGTAATGTATCAAACAAGTATGTGCGTGATGAAACTCTACTTGATGTCGTTGAGCCTTCAACAGACACAGTTTTGCCGGATGTTGTGGAACCGGTTGTTGAAAAAGTCATTCCAATAATGATTCAAAATCCACCAAAGCGAAAGAGGAAGAATAAGAACGGGACTGAAAAGGCTAATGAGAGGAATGTGAGACCTAAAGGAATTGTTGAGAAGAAACGCAATAAACTGAAAGGTTGGAACAAGAGAAGGGAAAGACATGTTGATAATTTGAGGGAGGATACTCAGTCTACTGATCAGGTAAACTGTTCTTTTTTAATATTTTTTTTGTTCTTTTATTCCTTTAGTATGTTCTTTTTGTTTATCATTGTTCTTTTTTCCATCTATATGTTCTATTTATCCTTTTGTTTATCATTGTTCAATTTTTGCTATATGTTCTATTTGTCCTTTTGTTTATGTTATTATGCTAAACTGTTCATTTTTAAAAAGAACATTTATTTGTTCTTTTTTTAATCTTTATTATGTTCTTTTTTAAACTGTTCTTTTTTAATATCTATTTGTTCTTTTATTCCTTTAGTATGTTCCTTTTTGTTTTTCATTGTTCATTTTTTTCCTCCTATATGTTCTTTCCTTTTTCTTTTAGATTTAAATTTAATAATTATCCATATATGTTCTTTTTTCTCCCTCATCATGTTCTTTTTTTCCTTACTATTTTTTGTTCTTTTTCAGTGTATCATAAATTTACCTGTTGGTGGGGTTTTGGTTCATCCAACATCTTCAAATTCACAATTGGAAGCTTTTGTTCCAGATGATTATTTTGGAGTACACATACATCCTTTGTAGAATCTTTTCTTGATTGGTAATCTGTTCATTTTTTTTACGTACATATTACTTGATTGCAAGCTACTGGTGTTTGCGCAATCAACAAACTCAAATGTAGTTTTTCAATTGCAAATAATGTATAGCTACTTTACGTGTTTCATCCCCTATAACATTTTAATATGTAGTTTTAAATGGGTATTTTTTTTTATTGAATCTTAAAGAGTATAATATGTAAATATTTTTCATTTAAATGTATTTTTAAATGCTTATGAAAGAACTCCATATAGTTACCAAAAGAACATACTCGTAAGTGAAAAGAACAACTTCAAAATCATTAGTTAATTTAGACATTAAATTAGTAGATGTCAAAAGTTATTTATCTAATTTGAATTCACAACATAATACCCAAAGAACAATCAGCAACATTAAAAGAACACAGATAATATCAAACCATTGTTTCAAAAGAACACTATCAAACCATTGTTTCTAAAGAACACTATCTTTGCTTGTTTAAAAAACCAATCCCTATTCTACTTGATTTGCTTGTTTCAATGCCAGATATCTCAACTCCTTCTTCTCGTTATGTTCGGCTCCTAAGATTTTTGTTGCATAAACTATCCTTAGCTCCCGAATAAAATCTTTCTGAAAATAAAATAATAATGTGTTATTAAAAGAATATATTTACAAGTTTCCAAAAAATAATAATATTTAGGAACTACTTACATCTTCTTCTGCGTTTTTAAAGCCACAATCCCAAAGCGGGTTGCCTTTATATGTCTCCATATGTCTCATTGCATACACCCCACAGTCGACTTTGTTTTTTCGACTTTTCCATGACATCGGGGGTAATGAGATATTATATTGGTTGAGATGTGACTTTTTATATGGATACCCTTCCAGTTCACAAAACTTCACCCATGCATCAAACTGCATGGATTATAAAAAAAAAAAAAAAAAAGAACAACAGTTTGTAATAGAAGAAAATACCTTAAAATAAAAAAGAACAGAAATACTTAATTATTATTTTGAGATGAAATTGACCCAATAGACTTACAGTGTTATCCGGATTCAGTTCATATTTTGCATCAAAAGAATCCCCTCCGGTAGATCGAGATTGTCAAGAATCTCAACTTTCCTTGATTTATTGTTTATCACAATCAGGAAGAAATGTGCACCATAACAGACTGGAAAGAACAACTACGAAAACAGAAAAGAACATTAGGCAAAGAAAAAAGAACATTAACTTAGCCAAAAAACAAAAAAGAATATTTAGCAAAGAAAAAGAACATTTTTACCAGATGGTATCCCTTTAGAGATGAAACAGAGGCAACTGACATTTCATGCTTAATAGCATCCACAAAATTCTGAAACCGCTTCTCCTCGGTTGCTCGGCTATCTTGTGTCCCATCGTATGCGTCGTTTTGTAAAAGCATATTCTTCATATAGAAAATAATTTTAAGTATATACTAGCATAAAATAATAAACAAAATACATAATGAAGTTTTAGATATTTTAAATCTTACGTAAGGAATTGTCGAGAAGTAGAATTTCATGTTGGTCTTTACGCACTGGTTTGGATCATCATTCAGGATTCTTGCATATGTGTCAATGATATTATTTGTCACCCAAACATCCCCACCTATTGTAAAAAAGAAAAGAACAAACATTAGAACAAAAACTAAAAGAACAAACATTACAACAAAAAGAACACCTATGTGTTGAAAAAGAACAACTGAAATAAATTTTACCTAGGGTTTGCATATTAGCTCTGTTAATTATATTCTATTGGTCATAGTACACCACCTCACTGTTTTGAACAATAAAAATGATATCATAATAAGAACACTAAAAATTTAAAAAGAACATGATAGAGTAGATTGAATTAATTGCATTGTGTTAAAATACTTACGTAGGATCACCGTATCCAAATGCATAATCAACAATGCATTGCAAATCCTTTTCTTCTTGGTTTAGTTTGTCACTAGGCTCAAGTAAATGTGAATATTGAGTTAAAAAGGGTAACCGTAACACTATAGGGACATTCTTGATTCTCTTCATTCTGGTAGGGATTTTTATTGTTGTTTGAACATCCTCTTCATCTTTTTTTATTGTTGTTGGAACATCCTCTTCATCTCTTAGGAAAATAACACATTGATAATCAATAAAAGAACACTCTTAATATATGAAAGAACAGAGTCAAAATTAAAAAGAATGATTCAAGAAGAAAAAGAACACAATATCATATCTAATAGAACATAAGAGTTTTCTTACCTCAGGTACACTGATGGAGTTATCAGATTACTCTGCGAATCTGATTCAGGAACTTTTTGGGTCACAAAAGATGCTTCTTCACGATTAGGGATTGGTGTCCCTTGTTCACTGTTTTTGTTCAATTCCCCATCATCGCTCTTCACACTCTCAGGTACTCTGTGCAGAAAGAAAAAATCTTTTGAAGATTCTAAAAGAACAAAATCAGTTATATCAAAAGATCAAACGATCATTTAAAATAAAATACAAGTAACATTAATGCATTAAGACAGAAAAGAACACAATGACAATAGAAAAAGTACCAATGATGTTCATGAAAGAACAATACTTTTATTAACAAAAAAGAAACAATATAAAAGAACATGGGAAATAGAAGAAAGAATAATGAATCAATAATGAAAGAACACAGTTAGTAATAAAGAAAACAGTCACATTTTTACTATAAATGTCTAATGTGACTGTGTTTAAAAGAATGCATACTCGATTTTTGGTGGAGAGTCCTGTTCTTTTTCAGAATGATCTTTCTTCTCCCCTGAAATCGTTTGGAGGTCACCTTCTGTTAAAGAGTTGTTCATCAAGAGTGCTTGCATCCTCATCTCCTCTTCATAGTCATGCATTGGGGTAGTTTCTGAAATGGACGGTAGTCCAAGCTTCAAATTCAAATCAGTAACCCCATCATTTTCAGAGTCCAGAGTGGGAGGTGTGAGAAATGGAGGTAATTCTTGTAGAGTTTCCTCTGATAGGTTCCTCTGTTTGTTCTTTTTTCTTCCCTCTTGTCTCCTTCTTGACTGCATCATCAAATAAACACTACTACAAAAACACCTTTATAAGTCACTCTTTTAGAGTCGCCTCAAATTAATGTGCGACACCAAAACATTTAGAGTCCCATTTTATAAAACAGGCGACACACAAAGTTGCTAGCAGATATTCGAAAGAGACTAGTGTGTCGCCTGTGTTGTAAAGTGGGACTCTAAAAGTTTTGGTGTCGCATATTAATAACAGGCAACACCTATTTCTTCTTAATTTTAATTTTAATTTTAAAAAAAATTAAATTAAATACTTTCCGTGTCGCCTGTGTTTAACAATGAGACTCTACAAGTTTTGGTGTCGACAATTAATAACAGGCGACACATATTTTCTTTTTTCTAAATGAAATGAAATACTTTTAGTGTCGCATGTGATATAAAATGGGACTTTAAAAGTGTTGGTGTCTCACATTAAAACAAGCAACATCTATCCCTCTTTAATTTTACTTCAATTTTTTTCTTAAAAATCATACGAAATAACTTTCACTACTAGAATTAGAACAACAAATTAATATCTACGAACTAAAATCAACGCTCAGATTGTGCAGGGGTGTGCATGGTGCTCTTGGTGCACCTGTCCCAAAACGCACATAAATAACAATAAAACGCAACAAAAATAAATACCGCAAAAAAAAAAAAAAACATTAACAAAAGAACATTAACAAAAAGAACATTAACAAAAAGAACACTAACAAAAAGAACATTAATATTGACAAATCAGACAAAATGTACAAATATAGAAAGCAGTTATATTTTTTCTTGTTCTTTTAAGTTCTGGAAATGTTCTTTTCCAACCAATTTACAGTATGTTCTAATTAAAAAATAAAACGGCGAACCTTTGATGAACTTTAAAACCAGATTTATAATTTTTCTTGTTCTTTTAAGTTCTGAAAATGTTCTTTTCCAACCAATTTATGTTCTAATTAAAAAATAAAACGACGAACCTTTGATGAACTTTAAAACCAGATCTATATTTTTTCTTGTTCTTTTAAGTTCTGGAAATGTTCTTTTTCAACCAATTTATGTTCTAATTCCGTTATTTTATTTATCAAAAGATATCTGAAAACAACACTATAAATATGTAAAAAGAACAATTGCTGATTCTAAAAAAGAACACACTGTTTTGATGCCACAGAAATAGAAAGTTATAAGAAAAGAACATTAAAATTTAAAAAGAACATAGAATTAAGAACGAGAAAATTTACCTTAATCACCCGATGCACCTTCATCAACAGCATAAACCTCTTTGAATGAATAAAAAAATTCAAAAAAGAGTGAAATTGAAATAGTATTTCGCTTAATAAACTAGTTTTTTGTAAACGTAATTCAATTAAAATCACATTTCAGAGAAAGAAGGAGGAGAAATTTTGTTTTGAACTTTCTCTCTCATAAAATCTCTCTTTTGTTGGGAGAAACTAAAAGCACTCCTCTTTCTCTCTCAAGAATGTGTTTCTAAAATGAGAAGTTATGAATCCAATAGGAGAAATATTATATATATAGAAAATGAAAAATAAAAAAAATAAAAAAAAAGAGGGGGAAGGAGAAGAAATACAAGCCATGTTCATGATAAGAACGGTGCACTTGTTTTTTTTTTTTTTTGGGTTTTGTTGTTCTGTTCTTTTATGTTTATTAGATATAAATCTTAATGTTCTTTTATGTTTGTTCTTTTTTCAAAAAGTACAGTATCGAAGAGAAAATGAAGCTTTTACTTGACCAGCAACAAATGATGTTAAATCTTCAAAAACAGCTGAGAGAACAAGAAGAGAGGCTGAATAAACAAAGCAATTCCTCAAAAGAACAAAAAGAGGATGAACCTAAAAGAACATTATAAATAAAGAAAAAGAACATTATAAATACAGAAAAGAACATATCATGTAGAACACTTATTTTAACCATGTAAAACAACATTACCAATAAAAAAACGAACAACAATAGAGCATAAAAGAACATAATAAAGTAAAGAAAAAGAATATTAAAAATAGCAGAAAAGAACATATCATGTAGAACACTTATTTTAACCATGTGAAAAAAGAACAACAAAAAAGATAAAAGAACAACAAAAATGGTAAAAGAACCATTTGATCTGAAGTGTGTAATATCAAAAGAACAACAAGCTAAAGCAAAAAAGAACAAAGAACAACAACTTAAAGCAAAAAAGAACAACATGTTTAATAATTATTTTCTGTATTATTACAATCTCTTAATACATATATGAGAACCAATATATAAAAGAACAAAAGATAAGACTAAAAGAACATATAAAATCGAAAAAAGAACAGAAATCAAAATCATCAGAAATATATAATCAAGATACATTAATCATCAAAATTATCAAAATATAGAATCAAAATACATTAATCAAGGTTATTGAGAAATGCAGAAATCGAAATGATCAAAAAAATCAAAATAAATTGAAATGATGAAAATAATGAACATGGAAATCAAAATCATCATAAATAAGTAATTCGTTTTAAAAAATTGAAAAATTACCTTCACAAATCGGATTATCAACAGAGGAATTCAAATTTGAAGAAGAAGAATCAATAGAATTTGATATTGAAGTAGAAAAATCAACCAATATCTGAGAATTTTCCATTACTTTCTCTCTCCTCTTCACAGTTTCTCTCTCCTTTCTATAGTTTTTCTCTCTCCTCTTCACAAATTCTGATTTGAAAATCATAAAAAAGAAGGTATATATACCAGAAAAATGGAGTGAAAAACAAAAGAACGAAAAAAAAAGGGACAGAGCAGTCATTGTTCTTTTTTTTAACAAAAGAACAACGTTTGTTCTTTTTTTATCAAAAAAACAACGTTTGTTCTTTTTTTCTCCGGATTCAACAAGATATCCGCGTTTTATATTTATTGCATGTCGTTTGGACACCAGTGCACCAAGAGCACTGTGCACACCCCTGCACCATCATATTTGCGAACTAAAATATCTATCGTAAAAGCTATTATTTTTCCCTTATTAACGAGAAGTATAGTGTAGGTCGTAATTTGGTCAGCCTAAAACTATAGATGGTTTCTTTTACCATCTCCTCCAAAAATAATACTCCTCCGTTTATAATATTGTAGTGATGATATACCCTATTCTTAAAACATTCAATCCTCATACCGTTTCTCTTTCTCATTCTCATCCTCATCCTCATCCTCATCCTCATCCTCATCCCTTCTATCAATTCAATTGGGAAAAAGCTTCTCCTCAATATATATAGATGGTTAGGGATTGCAGATTTGACAATTATTGGACCTGAAGGTGAGGAATTTCTGCGAATTTGATCGGTATGTCTTTCTATCTTTATTTTTGTTTCCTTATGTTGATTATGTCTCTATTTTTCTTTCGAAATTCTGATTTTATTAAAAATTCTATAAGCTTTGGTTCCAATTCCAATTTCGTGTGAATTTCTTTTTAACGCTATATCTTTTTCCTCAATTGTGACTGCCAGTTTCTGAATTTAGGGTTTTTGTTTTGGCTTCTCTGATTTTTATCTTTCTTATAGTTGATGAGAATTTCAATTCAATTAAGGTGAAATTGCAGACTACAGTATCATGTAATGGGGTTAGTTGAGTTAGTATTTTTAGAGTTATAGACGCCTATATTACATGAGATGCAGGATAGTAGGAGTAGTTATATTGTTGCTATTGTTCATCTTTCTTGTCTCTTCTGATGATTAAGGGGAAATCGACCTTTTCCCATGCCTTTTTTTCTAGTAGTATAAGCGGTTGAGCCCGTAAAATTATAGGTTTTGTGGTCACAAGAGATGAGCCTCACTTGCTTAAATTTGAGAGCATGCTGATAAGCTGCTGAGGATGGTGGGGTTGGTATTATAGGGTAAGATAAGAACCGGGATTAGGCTTTTGATGGTAGCATAGAGTTCTGTAATTTGTACCCAATTATTTACAGCCTCTCAGGGAGTTAAGTTTTTCCCTTCCTTATCCCATCATAGACCATGTTTGTGAAAATCTTGAGTTCTGATCTTGTTGGATCGTTCAATAGAAAAGTTGCAGACTTGGTTTTCTAAACAAATGTATCAGATTGTTCACTTTGATTTTGAGATGGGGACTTGGTTTCCTAAACAAAGCACTGGTTGTCTTGCTCGGTTTGATACTTCAATCTAAACATTTTTAGTTTCAAGAATCCTGTTGTTTTCCTTGTGCTGTTATCTATTTAATCTGACAAATTGATGCAAGAATTGGAAACAGTAAACTGGCTTCTTTCCTTTGAAAGTCAACCTTTAAAAAAACAAGAAATATTACCTACCCTTAATTGTTTACGCACATGATCCTAGAAAATTTGGGCAATGTAAGTAAATGATGTTAGCATTGTTGGGTTAGATAATAAAAGGGTATCTGATCAATGATTTATCAAAATATTTTCAGATTAATAATTATACGTTGAATATGATAGTATTCTTAAAAGTTTAGCTAACTGTTGGTTATAAGATTAAGATTTTCATCCTTGAAAGTCAAATAGGATGAAGCCATGGAAAGGGAAGTGATAATAATTTAAACAGGTTGTCAAGCATAATAAAAAAAACTCAGATTCACTACCTTCAAGGCTACTGTCCTGATAGGTAAGTGTGGAGTGTGGACTCATTAACCTTTATTTTTAGCAAGGACTTTTGGCCACTGTATATGCTTAATAAGTCTTTATCTTTATGGTCTTGGCCTCCATTCTTGCTTCCATATTTATCAATGTGGTGTTAAAGGAATTACAAAGTCTATTATACTTATAAAAAGATACATGGTCATCCAAGAGTGACCAATTTACTATAAAATATGACAGTTAACCATCAGAGGGGCAGCAGTGAGTTAAAGAATCATTATGTATGTTTAATCATTTGCCTACTCAACTTTCCAGATTGGTCATTAACTCATTATTATTTCCTATGTGGCATCTTAATCACATATATATATATATATATATCATGTGTGATTGTGTGGTCCAGAATTTCATTTTGATAGATCTCTCTCGGGACCTAGCTAAATATGCAATACTTGATATTAGTTTATAACCTGTCTCAATTCAATTACACTTCAGGTGCAGCTTGAATTCAAATACTCTACAAGTTCCACTTTTGGAATTTGGTACTGCGGACTGGGCTTGGCTCCAGACTTTTGATGTTTTCAGTTGCTGCCTTGGGTGCCTTATTCTCGTGTTCCTTCTAGTTTGCTTCAGGTCAGAGCTCAGACCTCTTGGCCTCTTACTATCTCAAAAGTAATTTGGTTTTCTCTTTTGTGATATGCTTTGATGTTATCTTGTCTGACATTTATGTTGTTTTTTTTCACGGTGCTGCTCATTTTCTTTTATTCCCTTTATAATAATTAATCCCGAACTGTCATTTATTGTTTCAATGAAGAAATGATTTTGTAATATCTGCACTTAAAACACATCCACACGATGATAGTCAAAGAGATCAACTCAGACATAAATCCTGATAACACTTCTACAAAAATATCATTTAACAGCGTTAATTTAACAGCGCTTTTTACCCTTATGCTGTTAAAGATATCAAATATAATATATTACAGCGCTTATAATAAACGCGCTATCATAAATGCTCATATTACAGCGCTTACTCGATATGCCCTGTCATATTTGCAGATGTATAACATCGCTCCAACAACCAACGCTGTCAAATAATATACGAAAAAAAACCTAACACACTCTCAAAACATAAAACAACCGCTTTCTTCCTCCCTCGTTTCTTCCCTGCAAAACCCTTATACTGTCAATACTCTCAAATCTCAATCGATCACAACCGGAGCGGCGAAACCCACGGCGGAGATTTCCTTCACGCAGTGTTTCCCTTCGCCTGGCGGCGCTTCCCTTCTCACGGCAAGATTGAATAATCGAATTGGAAGGTATACTCCATAGAGTTCAATGAATTTTGCTAATTTATGTTTGGGTTGTTTTTAATTTTGCGTTTTAAGTGTGCGATTATAGTTAATTAATTTTCTTGAATTGGTTTTGTTGGGAAGGGGGTTTGAATTCAATTACGATTGTTTTAATTATGGGTTTTAGGTTTTGGTTTTCCTCACTCCCGTCGTTCTTCGCGAATGCCGTCGCATAATTTCCCAGGGCGAGGTCGTTTTCCCTCTCCTCCTTTTTATCTACATTGTTTCTTTGATTCGTTGATAAAAACTAGGGTTTAGGGTTTCAATTTGTTGGGCAAGGGTTTAAATTTTGAAGCCCGAATTTGTAATGAAAACTCTAATTCTAGTCATTTCTTCTTATTTCGTTGCACTAGTCTGAATATACTAATTGATATGCAAGGTTTTGCACCTGAATTGTCAATTAGGTCGTTAGGGGTTAGGAATTGGGATAATTATATCCAAGTTAATTATGGAAGCTCATAAGTAACTTCTCTTATCTATTCATAGTATTCACTTGTCCTGAAACTATCAGCACCACTCCATTAGTGCTCCATCCAAATTTCCAGTGTTGCATAATCAGTCAAAGTTTCTCTTTATGTTTGTCTGGTACACTATTAAGTTCTCTTCATCCCTTCAATGCAGATTTTCTCATACTATTTTTCACAGAGGCTCTCTTCTACTGTGGTGTCGCAATTTTTATTTTCCTTATTCACTCTCTGCGTAGCCCCGCTAAAAGTGTTCCTGTTGCCAGCAGTTGTGGAAAGCTAACCACTCGGATGGGGAGTCGTATATCTTCAGTTGCTATTTTGATGCTTAGACAGCTTAGTCTTATTATTCCAATGGTGACAATGGTTTTGTTTGGCCGTGGACTGGTCCTGCAGCATCAGCTTCTCTAGCTCCTTACTTGGTTGGTATTGTTGTACAGTTTGCATTCGAGCAGTATGCAAAATATACGAAATCACCTTCCTGGGCCGTCATTCTAGTTGTATTTCAGGTGAAGTACTCTAAAATGTTTCCTTTGATTAGTACAAAGTATTGAACTATAGACTAATATTCTTCCCTTAGCTTGCCTTTTTATACCTTTTGTGAGAAATATACTTGATTTGTGTTTGTAATGTATGTGAGCTTATTGATATTAGTTGCACCAGATTATGGTTCGTTTTCCAAAATTTTCCCTTGATTCGTTTTTTGGGAATTGACGATTAGTGCTTTGACATGAAACATGTATATAGACTGCATCAACTAAATCGAGTCGCACAACTGGTAACTGCTCTATCTTTCACAGTTAGAGGAGCTGAGATTAATGCACACAACTTGGCCAATGGCTGCAGCTAAAGAACCTCCCCCAACTCTGGAAACAACAATGTCCTACTTACAAAAATATCTGAGTGAACGACCCAAATGAAGTACGAAGAATGAAACAACCAGTTTACATACAAAGAAAAGGGTTGCAAGAGCTACTTAGTACTCCATGTTTAGACGGATCAGGAAGTTAACTTAGTACATAGTAATTTGAGTTACTTAGTACTCCATGTTTAGACGGATCAGGAAGTTAACTTAGTTATGTTCTTCTAACAAGAGCCTTATAGGCTGGCTTTGCCATGTTGCAGAGGGACTAGTGAGATTCCCCCCCCCCCCCCCCCCCCCCCCCTACACCTACCCCTTATAGTTTCTTCTGTTAGCATAAAGAAGTTACTTTCTTTTTCAAGCTGGCAGTAGCTTCTTTATGCTGACACAAAAGACAACTATAACCCAATAGTAATCAGTGAGGAGGTTCAGATGCAATGGCAGTTCTGCCACAGCAACTATAACCCAAGCTTGCAGTAGCTTCTTCATTTTTCTCACTTATATATTGCACTGTGAAATTTAAAAGAGTAGATTTACACTTTATCTCCCTCGGGCCTCAACAATGATGTTTTATGTTTGTATCGATATTCAAGTGTTGGTTTGTTTTTAAGGGTGAAAAAGTGATACTTTCTTGTTGTAAGTGTAGGTGTGACTCATGTGGGTGGAGACATGTTCAAATTGATTCCTTCTGGTGATGCAATCTTCATGAAGGTACTTCCTCTTCATTGTTTGTTTAGTATACATCCTTACATATTTGCTGCCGTGATTTATAACCTCTTATGCCTAACATTTAATTGATCAGTCTAAATGCATATAAAGATACGGTGATGCATCAGACCTAAAGGACGTAAAATTTAATGGAAAGAACTAAAAATGAACGTAACTAAGAGAAATGGAGCTTCAGTTAGTTAGAAGTTAGTTAGAAAAGGTTGCCTATAATTTACAGCCAGCTCTTATTTATATTTCCTGGTGAAATGCAGGCAGCTCTTGTTGTTTAGTTATGTTTTAAATCTGACTTAATTTTTTGTTTTGACAACGTAACAAACAACAAAAGGGCTAAAGTATTGCGGTTGTAGCTAGGCTATGGGGCTGAATTAATAAAGAACGACGCACTTTCCTACACAAAATATAATCAAAATTAAGAGTAACAGATCGTATTTCCTCTATTATTATGTGTATCTTCTAGGGTGCTTGTGTTGGATCATAAACGGAAGTGATGATATTGATGCAGTCTGTGATGATTTCTATATGCTTGCAAATAACTCAAAATGGACCTAGTTAACCCAAAAGAACCTTCAAAAGACTCTTTATTTATGTTTACAATTACAATAATAAATAATAATATATCTAACTTAATTTAGATAATCGACTGAAATTGACTGATCAAATATCGTTATATGGTAAGAAGAAGGCGTCTATAAGAAGAGTACCTGGTTTTCAGGTGGTTATCTAGAATTTAGTATCTTTTGCCTTTTTCTGTTCAACTCCTATGTTATCTACCTAGTGTTTCGTAATGTTGATTTTGATTTGTGTATAATTGACCCAGTTTTCCCCTGGTGACCCAAGCAAGTTCATGGTTACTATTGCTGATTCCCAGGTCCGGATACTGGGGTTAATGTAATATGTAAATATAAAGGTTGGTTACTCATCTCTGAGTTAATTCTGTTTGAGGCTTCTTCTGAGTCATCTTCACTTAATCAGTATTGAAAGTATAATAGTTTTTTGGTTGCATGTTACAAATCACATTTCCAGGAAGTTTTGCAAATTCAAATTCCCGAAAGTTGTTGAACATTATGCAGTTTTATTTGTACAAAGTTGCTCAGTGAATTTTATTTCTGTCCTAATTTCTGTTATGTTATTTTCTGTTATCAGGTCTTCGAAATGCAAGAAGTCAGATCTCTGCATCATTTACATCAGATGGGAAACACATTATCTCAGCCAGTGAAGACTCTTCTGTTTATGTGTTGGAATCCAATAAATCAGACACATGTCATACAACAATTTCATCTCACTTCAGAAGCAAGAACTCATTGGGTGCGCTATGTTCAACAAATGTATCGTAGATAGATTGCATTGAAGGAATCAAAAATATACTCCGTACAACTCTATTAATTAATGTGTTTTGCATAGTTTAATGTTGTGGTCTGATTTTAGAACATGTTTATGTAATCAGTTATATTATAATGACAATTGCAAAAAAAAAAAAAAATTATTGGAGGTTTGAAATTAATGTTTAACCACTATATTATTCACATGGTGTTATTATGAACCTGGTATAGTTTTGCGGTATCATAAAATGAAATATAAGGCATAACCAAAAAAAATATTTTTAAAAATGATAAAAATCACTTTAACAGCGCTTCTAGGATATCCGCTATTACAAAATAATTTAAAAGTTGGCGGTTAAAGTTTTGACAGCATACCTTTAATAGCGCTTCTAATGTGCTGTAAAATAATAATTTGAATTATCCTAAAGGGACCTTTGACAGCGCTTCTAGCAAGCGCTGTTAAATGTGCCTTTTTCTTTTAACAGCGGAGCGATTAACAGCGCTCTTAGAAGCGCTGTTAAATGCAAAAACAAGCGCTGTTAAATGGTATTTCTGTAGTAGTGTAACATATTTGTTTGTGGGTTTAGTCAAGGAGGTGCCTGCTTACTTATCTCTTCCTTCCTCCGCACAATTGAAATTTGTACCCAAAATTTGACTGTAACTGTTTGGGGAACTTACTCAGTGGGATCAAATTTTGTAGGTTCTTTGCCTTAGCTAGTGTACTCCTTTATCCGAAAACTTTAGGTGGTGGTGCATTTTTCACTTTTCAGTGGTTGGATTCCATTTAAGCATTCCATAATTGAACAATTTCCAGCAGATTCTAAGAAAGTACACTTTATTTCTGCATTTCTAGTATTTGCAGTTCTATAAATTGGCTAGACACTTAGAGTTTATTTTAAGTTAATTTCTTCTTGACCTGCATTATAACGTCCATCCTCTCTTTTCCCACTCTTGCATCTTATTGTTGCTAGAAAAGCTTTGGGCTGATTCTTAGGAGCTAAGTCATTGACGTATCAATAGCCTTTAGTGGATGAACTTGAATCAAAGATAAGAGAATTTAAGGATGTCTTTTGAATGTTCAAGTTCAGGTAATTAACTAGGAAATCACTTCATCGTTCTCCAACTGTATCTTCACAACAGGAATTACAGGATAAATATTGCAGGTTCCTGGTTCACTTTCTGAAAATGTTTACTGTGTGAATTGTTGCAAAAACTTGGGGGATAATAGCAAGCCTGAGTCCAATTCGCCTCCAGAGTTTATATGAATATCATAGATGTAACTTCTTCTTATCCTTTTTTCTTTGTTAAGAGACACAATTGAGATGTTAGCTTGTTGATATGTGCTGTATTGGATATGTTGTTATTGAAAAACTGAAAGTATATGGTCTTTCACTTCAGCAACCTAATAGATTTTCGCAAAACATAACGTCTATTTTGCACATTTCAGTAGTCGCAGTCTTAACTAATTACTATGTTCTAATTGTCCATTATACATTATGTCATTTGGTTTATACAAGGTTCTCTTTAATTTTGGGGTCATTTGGTTTTAAGATTTGAAAGTATTACAGGATAAATCGGTGATCACATGCATATTGAACAATGCTATAACTGAGCGTATCATAGTTGAGGAAACTGTATTAGTGGTGTAGATGGAGCTGTCCTTTAATTATGCATGTATTTATATAAATTCTTTTATTACAAGTTTACAACACAAACCTGCCAGATGGTCTGACGAATTTTTTTTGATACGGGTAGATAAGTGGTGATAATTTTTCTTTACACTCCACGTTGATTTTAGTGATCTGCTGTATCTGTTCAGTTTCAAGAGTCTTCAAATGACTGATATATGCCACGCAAGTGATTAACCGTGTTTCAAGAGTCTACAACTAATAATACTTGGAACAATTGTTCTCATGTTTAGGAGTTATCGGACTTGGCAAGCCAACAACAAAGGATCTCGAAAGTCTCTAAGATGGAAAGAAAGTATAGTAAGATTTAATTAGTTTGATTATTATTTTTATCGTAATTTATTCATATATATGTTATTCTTTAATTTAATGTGTATTATATTTGTATCTTAGTGTTCTCGCGAACCGGAAATGCTTGAATGTGGCTATTACGTCATGAAGTACATGTATCAAATAGTTTTACTTTGATTACAAAGTATTAGTAATGTGGAAGAGGTACGTGTACATGTATTTTTGTTATTATTTTATCGATGTCTCAGTTGTTACTATATATGCGCTAGCTTTTATACATCTAAACTTTACTAATTAATACATTATTTTGTGGAAGTACAGATATTTTCTCCAAACCCGTACACTCAAGAGGAGATCGATGATGTTCGAGAAAAAATGGAGTAGATATTTTATTAGTAGTTGTTTGTAGTCATTTTCTAGTTTTCAGAGATAGAAATTAAACTATAACAAATTGTAGGCTATTTTTTGGAATACAATTATTTACAATTGTTGAACCAACTTTCTTGTTTGAATTAATACAAAAATATATTCGCAATTCTGCAATTCTCAGCTCTATTTATTATTTTTGTGAATTTATTACGTACGTAGAAATAATTTAAATTAGCGAGAACAAAATAAATAAAAAACTAAAAACATAATACACACTTTAGGTGTCGCCTCCTATAATTACATGCGACTCCTTATGGTTAATTAATATTTTTTTTTAAATAATACTTTCGGTGTCGCCTTTTGGTATATTAGGCGACTCAAAATGGGTAAAAACGTTTAAAAAATAATACGGAAAATACTTTTCGTGTCGCCTGTAACATTAAGAGGCGACTCTAAAGGTAATTAGCTTAATAAAAATAATTGTGCAAAACATCTTTCGTGTCGCCTTGTAGTATATTAGGCGACTCGATTATTAACAAATTTAATAAAAATGTCCGAAAAATATTTTTTCGTGTCGCCTATAAACTTTAGAGGCGACTCGTATAATTAAAAAAAATTAAAAATTATTCCGGAAATTATTTTCCGTGTCGCCTATAGAGATTAGAGGCGACATTAAAGGTACTTTTCGTGTCGCATCTTATTATAATAGGCGACTCGGAATGATTAATTAATAAATTAATTTTTTTGAAAAATATATCTTCAGTGTCGCCTCTTCCATAACAGGCGACATGTATAATAATATTCGTGTCGCCTCAAAGGGGCGACTCCAAAACCCCAAAAAGTTTTAGAGTCCCTAGCTTCAGAGTCGCACCATAGGCGACACTAAAGGCAATTTAGAGGCGACACGAAAAGGTGTTTTTGTAGTAGTGAAAATTGAAAAATAGTCCGAGCTGAAAAACTCTTTGTCTTGACTCAGAAAAGAACCTATCTCCTCTGAATCTTTTCTCTCCTCATTTGTATTCTTGACGTTATCAAACATGGTTGTAAGCTGTGTTTCGGAACACTTAGACCACATTTCTGCCATATTAAATGACATTCTTTCTTTAACGTCAATAGTGGTGTCAAAGAACTTTTTCGACAACGACAAAAGGTTGTTGAATTTGTTCACGACACCACTTAATTCAGCAATGGTCTTTATGAACTCCTGATGAAACTCCTGTTGTGAATAAGAAACAATAAGTTAGAACAACAATGGCTGAATGAGAAGGAACATTAAATGAAAAGAACACTTTATTAAAATTAAAAGAACATCTGACACAAAAGCAAAATATCATAGTAAAAGAACATTAGAAAAACATGGGATAAAAATAAAATGAACAAATAAAGAAAAAGAACATGTTAAAGGATTAAAAGAACATATTAAAGAATTAAAAGAACATTATATCAGTACAGAATAGAACATTAAAAACAAAGAAATGAATATTTTGCATGAAACAAAAAATCTTTTGAAATATTTTAAAAGAACATCAAATAATCAGTCAATTGCAGTTTGAAACAAAAGAACATTTTAAAAAACAGGGAGAATATAGTAAAAGAACATAAGAACAACATAGGGTAAAATGAAAAGAACAAATACAAGAAAAAAGAACATATTACAGGAATAAAAGAATATTAAAAATAAAATCTTGTTTCAATTTTATTTTTACCTCAACTGTCGAGGGTAGTTTGACTTCCTCGGTCTTGGAGTGTGTTTGTTGCTCTGGTATCTCCTGATCTTCACCGAGTTCAGTCACCGGTGAACTTTGATGTGCTTCTTGTTGTTGACTTGGCTGTTGTTTTGCTGTTGTTGTGGTTGTTGTTTCTGCTGTTGTTGTTGTTGTAGTGGTGGTGGTGGTGGTGCTTCTTGTTCTTGTGGTGGTGGTGGTGGTGGTTGTTCTTGTTCTTCAAGAAGTGGTTGATGAAGAATATCTCTCTTATACTGTTCTAGCTCTGGTGGGCTTTCGATTCTGTCAAGAATGATACCATGTCCAAAGCCGGACTCATTATCATGCTTAACCCTGCTGCTTATCATTTGTCTTGACCAGCATCTAATGATGGGGAAGCTCCTAGGAGGATATTCTTTTTCAATTTGCACTCAATCAAAATAACACACCTAATTTAAGAAAAACAACATATCTTTTTGTTAGTTAGATGAAAAAAGAACATGAAAGTAATTTACCAAAAACAGAAATTCTAGCTTAATGTTTAAAATATACCATTGAAAATGGTAGCGGACCAGCAAACCATCTGCTTCGGTCCTCATTCCAGTACTTAGCTGCTGTCAAAAGACTGGAATATGCATATTGACACCAATTCAGATTCCTTACTCGATTCAGATCAACCGTGCTAGCAAGGAATTTGAAGTTTGGCTTTGGAAATAGAAAAACATAAAATAAAAGAACATTAGTCATTATTCTTCATTGAATAATAAAAAAGAACATTCACTCAAAAGTAAGAACATTAGAGGAAGTTTACACGAAAAATAATAAGAAAAGAATATTAAAGAAACACATGAAAGAGTGATCAAAAGAACAATGATATTTAAAAAAAAGAACATTGAATTCAACACAAAAGAACACAACTTAAATCGAAATTAAGGTAAGTATACAACAGAAGAATCATGTTCCAATTAAAAATCAAAAGAACAACAAAAATAAAAAAGAACAGCAAAGATAGGCAAAAGAACATTAAGTACAAAGAAAAGAACATTAGATGAAGATTTTAAAAAAAATTATAAGAAAAGAACATTAAAGAAACACATGAAAGAGATATTAAAAGAACAATGATAGTCAAAGAAAAGAACGTTAAATTCAAAAAGAACATAACTTAAATCCAAATAAAGGTAAGTACACAACATAAGAATCATGTCTACAACTAAAAATTAAAAGAACAAAAATCAAAAAGAACAGAAAAGATAGGCAAAAAAACATTAATTAGAAAGAAAAGAATTTGAATTGTACCGATAAGTTGGTAGTGGATTTGATCATCGTGTTAACAACAACCACGAAGAAAGATCTTTTCCAGTTATCATCAACTTTAGTGGTGTCCTTGACCAGTTGTTCTATCATTGTCACCAATTTTGGGCATCCAGATTTCACATGCCAATATTTCCAAAAATCAGAAAATACTTAATTTCTTCACCGCTGGATCTGTTTCATCTGTCCATTCCATTACCAGGTCTCCTCCAATAGGGATACCATACACAAGGTATATGTCCCCTATTGTAATTGCAAAAGAAGACTTTTGTAGATCTAGGGACCGGGTTGAAGAGTTGAAATGGGAAAGCAACTCGTAAGGGAATGGATTTACATTTGGTGGTATGTCAAGGTTTAGAAAAGATCCGAACCCTAACTCAGTGACAGCTTGTTGTTTTTCCCTATTGATATCTGAATCAGATGAAATTCCTTTCAAAAAGCGCATCAGCATTTGCGCAGTTTGCCTCACGTTCAGTTTGCACTCATGAGGCTTTTCTTTGGCATCAATCAAAGGTTTTTCTTCTTCCTTCACATCCATTTCTTTATCAGCAATCATTGTATCATTACCTCTCTGAAAAACAGTTACAAAAGAGAAAAGATCATTAGCTAGAGTGTAAAAGAACAGTAAATGTTGAAATAGAACAAAATAAGCAACAATTGTTTGCTTATACCAGCTTTATGAGCTAAATGAAAAGAAAAGAACATTTGGTATATTTTAAAAGAACATTAAAGAATAATAAAAGAACACAGATATAGAGTGAGTTATTTGACCTTCTTCCTCAAAAGGGGCAGGGGAAGATATTGAGTCTTCTTCCACTTCTTCTTCTTCCTCTTCATAATCCGAATGAACAACAATCTGTTTTCCCTTCTGAACATGAAAAAAAATTGTATTATTATATTTTATTATATAAATGTGTTAAGTAAATCCGTTTTCAAGAAAAATATTTGAAGTTTTACCTTAGACACGGCTGTCTGTTTCTTAGAAATTTCCTTCCCCTTCTTAACAATCAGGGCAACCTTTTTCTTGTCTAGAGCCTCAAATTCCTCCTTCACTTCTTTCATCGTCTCAGGGAATTCTTCCTTATATATTTGTATTCTGTTTAGAAACCAAAAGAACATTAGTGATAAAGAAAGAACATAATAAAATATTAAAAGAACATTGTCAAAAAATAAAAGAACAATTCAAAAATCAAAAACTACCTTGTTCTCTTTCTATTTGGAACAGTTTTCTTCAATGTTCCTTTTTTCACAGTTTCTTCTTTACTCTCAATTTCAGGTTGTTCATCAACCTTTTGTGCATCATCTTCTTTAACACTAATAATCAAAGAAATATTTTTTTGAGAAGAAAATAATGATTATAAAGGATATGATATGTAGAACCAATAAATATAGAATATACCTCGACCGAAAAATAAATTTTCTCTTTTTTGGCTGTGGTTTTTGAGTTGCATCCTCTTTCTGTTCTTTTGAGGCATTGCTTTGTGCATTCAGCCTCTCCTCTTGTTCTTTTAGCTGTTTTTGAAAATTTAACAGCATTTGTTGCTGGTCAAGTATGAGCTTCCTTTGCTCTTCCATACTTAACATTCTGAAAAAGGAACAAACATAGAACATTAAGACTTATATCTAATTAACTTAAAAGAACAGAACAACAAAACACAAAAAAAAAAAAAAAACAAGTGCACCGTTCTTATGATGAACATGGCTTGTATTTCTTCTCCTTTCCTTTTTTTTTCTTATATTTTTCATTTCCTATATATATAAAATACAACTATTGGATTCATAACTTGTCATTTTAGAAACACATTCTTGAGAGAGAAGGGGAATACTTTTTAGTTTCTCCCAACAGAAAAGAGATTTTATGAGAGAGAAAGTTTCGAACAAATTTTCTCCTCCTTCTTTCTCTAAAATGTGATTTTAATTGAATTACATTTACAAAAAACTAGTATATTAATCAATATACTATTTCAATTTAGCTATTTTTTGAATTTTATTATTCATTCAAAGAGTTTTATGCTGTTGATGAAGGTGCATCGGGTGATTAAGGTAAATTTACTCGTTCTTAATTCTATGTTCTTTTTTAATTTTAATGTTCTTTTCTTTTAACTTTCTATCTCTATGGCATCAAAATAGTGTGTTCTTTTATAGAATGAGAAATTGTTCTTTTTACATATTAAAAGTGTTGTTTTCATATATTTTTGGATGAATAAAATCACAGAATTAAAGCATATTTTTAATCTTAAAAAATAAATTGTTTCACAAGTTCACTAACGACTTTTAAAATTCAACGCCGTGTTAATTTTTTAAGTAGAACATATGTTGGCTGGAAAAGAACATTAAAGAAAAGAACATTAAAGAACAAGAAAAAATATAGATGTGGTTTTATATTTGTACTTTTGTCTTTTTATATTAGTGTTCTTTCTGTGTTTTTGTTAATGTTCTTTTTGTTATTTAAAGTTCATCAAAGGTTCGTCGGTTTATTTTTTAATTAGAACATAAATTATTTAGAAAAGAACAATTCCAGCACTTAAAAGAACAAGAAAAAATATAGATCTGGTTTTAAAGTCCATCAAAAATTCATCGTTTTATTTTCTAGTTTGAACATAAATTGGTTGGAAAAGAACAATTTCATCACTTAAAATAACAACACAAAAATATAGATCTGGTTATATAGTTCATCAAAGGTTCGTCGTTCTATTTTTAATTAGAACATAAAATGGTTGAAAAAGAACAAATTAAGAATTTAAAAGAACATCTAACATTTTACGAATTTAACTCCTAAATTGTTACGGAACTTAAATATAAAATGCATAAACTAGAATAATATCGCCATTTTGGTGGTTAGAACACAAATCGATGTAGAAGAACAATTTTAATTTAAATATAGATCTGGATTTTCAAATTGAAATTGAAGCAAACAACTTACTTAGCTTCTGGATTTTCTTCTTTTGGTTTTGAAATTGCTTTGTTCTTCTTTTTCACAAAATCCTTGAGAGAAATCTCATCACTTCTGTTTACAATTGCAAATTCTTTAGTATAATTGTCAAAATAATTAGAATTTGAGTTAAAATAAACCAAAATTGGAAGAAAAAAAAACCAACTTACTCAACAGACGTTTTTGGTTCGTCTGATTTTTTCGCTCTACCCATTTTTTTTTTTGTAGAAATTGAGTTTGAATTGAGTTAGAAAAGCAGTTGAGAGTAGAATGAGGGAAGTTCAGAAGTTTTTTTGTGAAATCGGTTTTGAGAAGTTGCATGTAACAGTGTACTTTGCAATTTGGGTATTTATACCAATGTTTTTTTAGAGGAGAGATAAATAACTATTCCTTTTTGAATTTTATATTTTAAAATATAACTGCTTTTTATTTTTACTTTTGTCTTTTTATGTTAGTGTTCTTTTTGTGTTTTTGTTATTGTTCTTTTAGTATACTTGTTAATGTTCTTTTCTGATTTATTTTCACTGTTCTTTTTTTTTTTTTGCGGTTTTAGTGATGATGCGTTGTATTGTTTAATTTTTGCATTTTTGGGCAGGTGCACAAAGAGCAACGTGCACCCGCCTGTATAATCTGAGCGTGCCTTTATAATCTGAGCGTGCCTGTATAATCTAGGCGTTGTAAGAAAACGGCCTAAACAACCAAACAAACAACAACAAAGGAAATGAAACTCCGATCTCATTTTCCTTTCCTGAAAACTCCCAACCAAATGCACCCTAAGGTAGTCCCTAATCAGGGAGTCACAGACTCACAGTATGACTCCGATCCAAGTGAGGTGTGGAGCGTACGGACTAACTTTTATTAACTTTATATTTTTGGGTGCGTGTATAAGTAAGTAAGAGTTTCGAAACGCCTAATTACCCCCATTTTCTCTCTCCTCTACCCTTCCGTTTCTCTCTCTCCTCCGCACTTTCCGACGAACCAGTTCGACGACGATGATCAACGTCGAAGAATCGAAGGCTTTGTTTTCGCTTCTCAGTTCAGAGCAAAGGTCTTTCGATGAAGTTATGGCGGAATTCACCTCGAAATTCTCTTCATTTCTCCATTTCAGGATTTGCACTGCTCTCGCCACACTTATCGAGGTATCTCTCAATCGTCATTTTCTTTTACCTAGGGTAGATTGAGCTTCATTTGATTGCGTTTTCGACTAGGTTTCTTTTACTTCTGTTGATGAATTCATGAACTTATTTAGGGTTTGGATGAATTTGAACTTGTTTAGGGTTTGGATGAATGGTTTCTGTGAATTGGATGAATTTGGATGTTAAGATGTGGTGTTACTGTAAATTGATGAGCTGAAAAAAGGCACCAACTTTGTTTGAGATGTTGGAGGAGGTAAATTAATTAAGATTTTCAATACAAATGTGAAGAACAAGTGAAGTGTACTCGTTGTCGGCTTTAGTTGGGCTACTAGTAAGATTTCAGGTCTTCATGGCTGAAATCAAATATTGAATTTAGGTGCCATTCTTTTCAAAGTAAGTTGCGATGGGAAATTCCTCTCTGTGATGCAGGGTTGAGATTGTTACATTTGAGCCGATTACGATACTTTGCTTGAGGAGAGAACTTCTCAAGAGCCATGAGGTGATGGTGTTGTTTGTGTGGTAAAGGAAACAAACAATGGGGTGTTGTGTGCCATGTGAAACTTGAAGTGGAACTTAGCTTGATGCTACTGTATTTGTTTGTTTGGAGATACAATAACTTCTTCGTAGGCCCTTTTTCAAGATTTTTTGCCCCCTTCTATCGTACGCTGTATGGTTTGCTTGCATTGTGCGAAGAAGTTCACCATTTCCATTCTGAAACAAATAAAAGCCAAAGGATGTTGTTTCAATTATTTGGAAGCAGTTGAGAATTAATAGCGGTTCTGCTACTACTACAGAGTGTGAACTTGATATCACAGTATAAGGGCCCCAAGTATTGAATTGAGTAACTGCATTTTTATGCCACTTCTATGAATTTTTTCCCAATGTGGTACTCTATGTGGTTTCTAGATGATCTGTTTTCCCAAGTGATGTATAATTGCATGATCTGCTATTTCCTCATGTTTCTTTGAGTCATCCGTTGTCACATATAACCTGAATGTACTAGACTTGGGATATGCATTACATTTTAATTGGACTTACTATAGTCTTGGTTCATTTATTATTGTAGGACAAACCCATGCTTCTTCCAAATCAACGTCTATATGCACTTTGCTTACTCTATCAGGCGTATTCATCGCAGCAACCTTCAGAAAATCCGTTTATTTCTCTTCTGGTCAACGTAAGTATATGTAATTCTCTTATTTCATGTATCTCCAGGAAACTAGTTCTCAGTGTTTAGTTGATTATATATAACACTTGCATTTGAAAGTCTTAAACATGTGTTATAATATCTGGAACTCTGGAGGATCCGTCTAGCTTTTGACGATTATTTTGTGTGCTTCCTTAGGCTGATCAATGGTGTATATCACTATGTATATATACTTGAGAATAGATGTGATCCGGGTTTCTATCACCCTTATGGCCCGTTTGGTATGAATAAAATTTAATGTGATTTTGCAAGAATCGTCCTAATGTTCATGGCAATGAAATTTCATCCCCAAACATGTGTGTTTCTTCATAAATTTTCATTTCCACTGAATACCATTTCCCCAAACATGTGTTCTTCATATATGTTGTGTGCATTGACATGGACATTGTCATGTGACTTCCCTTTTAAACCTACATTCAAATCCATTACCATTAATATCATGTATTGCCACCTACCAAAACGGATCGTTAGTTCTTGTACTAGTGTTTGACACGATTAGGCTATGAAACAGTGTAGTTCTCATCTTTACTAAGTGCCCCCACATTTTATAGTATGGTTTTTCTTCTGTGTCTGTTGCCTCTAGGATAGTTAAGGGGAAGGGGCTTTATGTTTGAGGCTGAATATTCACATTCTAGCTTAGAGGGTACTTGATCTCGGCTGCATTGCAACCACGTTGTAAAGCTCTTTGTACTTACTGCAGTCGTGATGTTCACCCATGGTAGCCGCAAACAATTTGCGTTGCCTCTGAAAGTGGTTCCCTATTTATATCATTTTCGCAACCATATCCGGTTTTGAAACCCTAACTTCACATTCGTGTCGGTGGTTGAGCTATGATTGTGATATTAATGCCCCTCAATTGAAAATGGTTCCATCTTCTTTTATCATTTTCTCAATCATATTCGGTTTTGAAACCCTAACTTGGACACATTTGTGCCGATAGTTGAGCCATGATAGTGATATTGTCATATTAATGCTAGCATCCCCTGGAGATTCGATGCCTTCGAGAAACAGTAAACAATATTTTTTTGCCTGTGAAAACTTGAGCTTTAAAGGAACCTCATTTTACATTGGAGCCATTATATTTATTTATGAATAGATCTATGAGAGAAATTGACCATTTGTTTACACCAGGTGCCTGGTTTTAACTTGTTCAGTACAACAAAAAAAGTCATGACTTTTTGTTGGTTGGCTTTGAAATGGCACAGTCAGCAACCTTTGTTTTTCGCGTTTGTATCTCATATGAGGTACCAGAAGTATGACTGGCAAGGCGACCTGGGTCTTTTGAATTAAGGTTTAAAATATTCAGGAATTTTATTTGCTTTGTTTCTCCTCTTTGAGAAGTTCGTGAAGTCTCTCTAGCTTCCCTGGCTCTCTATGAATACATAGATTTTTTTAAAATTTTGTTTGACTTGGGGGCTAAAATTGTATGAAGTATTACAGTAAGTCTGAGGCTTTTTATTGCTCTGTAAATTGGCATAATATTCACGTGACTGGTTAGAATCAGCTTCTTGGGTAGAGGAGGTTGTATTATAATCTACGCGATATAAGCCTACAGGTCCTGATAAACTTTGCAATTGTTGTGTAGGGTTTTTTTCAGTTGATTGGAGTCTTCTTGTCATGAATTTCTGAATGCAGTTTTACCCCATTCTGTAATTTGCGTAGCATGAATTTGCAGTTAGCTTTGACAATCTACATTAGTTTGTGATACTGATGTTATCTTCTGTGTTTTTGTAATGAACCAGGCTGCATCTGATGAAGAAGGTGCCAAGTACGAGAGGGCACTGATTCTCCATTTGCTGGGTTCATCTGGCAACGGGAGTAACAAGGAGGTAATATTTATTTGCTCATTTTGTTTTAGCATTTTGAGTTCTGTTTCTAGCTTCTTAGGTGTAAGTTTTGCTAGATAGGAAAAATTGGTGAATTTCATTATCCTGGATATATCCCTGTTAGTGATGCATTACAGCTTTGGTTCATTGATGCAGGTTCTTAAACAGTCCGCTTCAGACTATGTTAAAGGCTTTGATTCTTCATCTGTTGTAAGTTTGAATAGATAATTAGATATGCATTTAGGATCTTTAACTTGTCTATAGCTTAAGGGACATCAGGACATGTGATGTCATATATAGGTTTCAAATTATAGCTTCTTTGTGTTGATGAGAATTTGTATCTGCTCCTTTCCTTGTTCAGACTTTCCCAACTCTTGAACAGTTGCAAGAGCAATTTTGCAGTAAAGTTCATCCAGAGCCTTATAACTGCTTATTTAAGAATGCTTCTGTCAAAAATGTGATTCCAGATCCGGATGTGGCACCTCAATGTGATGCAACTTCAGAAGAGTATAGCTTCTTGCCTTATTTGCAGTGTCAAGTTCTTGAACTAGGTATTCAGTCTGTTTGTGAAATTTTCTTCTCACCACTTATTTTTTGGGGAAATTTTGTCAGATTTGACCTCCAACCTGGAGCCAACCCCAAAATAGGATCTGGTAATAGAGATGAAACAATAACCGGGTTATTACAAACTCTGTCTCTAGAGGGGCTAGAACCTAGCTGGGTCAGACCTCGTCCACCAAGGCTTCCTCTTCAAGATGGGGAGGTTAGACCCTCAGTTTATTGAATTTATAGGAGTACCATTTATATGTTATTGGACTTGACCTGTTTAAGCCCTCTACAGCTTGTTTGGCTCAACCCTGACAATAATCATGAGCTTTTATGGGATTATGGCATGTGTGCGGATACAAGTAGAGGGGCAGCTGTGAGAGATTTAATTGCAAAAGCTTTGAAAGGCCCACTTGCTCCTGCGCAACAAGAGGTGCTTGACTATATTTCTCAACTATGATGGTGATAAAGTGTTGTACAATTGAAGTTTAGCATCCTTTTTTTGTACTATTAATTAGACTGTTTGCAAAATATTTGACTTGTCATGTAGTTCTATGGTTGTCAATTGTAATTTATGTTCCTTACCAATATTGTATTGACAATTGAATACAGCTATACCGATTCATCTAGATTCATAAGAATTTTAGCTCAAAACCGTGTTTGAACTATAACTTGATTGTTCTATATGGTGCCATACGTATCTTTGTTGTTTTCCTTTTTCCCTTTTCCTTAAATGCTAGTTAGCATGCAATAATCTAGCATTGAAGGTGATCTCAGCAAGCAAGGAAGATTGTGTTGTCTGTAATGGAAATATGATCTTTGTTGCTTTTTTTTGGGTACGTTGGATATGCAAGCAGTTTCATTTATTACCTCTTTAAGTTGTGCATTACTTCTATTTTTCACTCATATATGTTCCTTTTGAGTTGCGAGTGAGTTAGCGCTCTAAACTTCGAAGTATATAAACAATAAGGTTTATCTGTTTATATATAGCTTGAGATTTTGTATTCCTGTAATCGTTCACTCATTTTTTTCATTTTCCTTTCATTAGCAAGTTCTAGTGGAGTTGGCGAATGATCCTAAGTTGGTCTATCACTGTGGATTAACTCCAAGAAAGCTTCCGGTAATTGATTTTGTGACATTTCTCTAGGCTTTGTATGCAATTGTTGTTATATTGATGTTAATAGAACCTTGTATCTTGCTTATCAGGAGTTGGTTGAAAACAATCCCCTCATTGCAGTTGAAGTTCTTATCAAGCTGATGAATTCACCGGAAATTTCAGAGTGTGTTTCCTAAGTCTCGCTATTGTCCTCTCTTCTATAACTGCTTACTTTAGATGCATCTAATTATTTACCTCAGCTTCCCCTCATTTTTCTTCTCTCTTATGATTGTTTTCACTTCTTGGCTGAATGCAGCTATTTCACAGTTCTTGTCAATATGGATATGAGTCTACATTCTATGGAAGTTGTAAACAGGCTTACAACAGCGGTGGACCTTCCCACTGAATTTGTGCATATGTACATAACAAATTGCATATCCTCTTGTGAAAACATCAAGGTTAATTCTTTCACCTTTCTGTCAGATATCTGTTTTAGCTTTTGGATGATAATTAAGCAAGCCACTTTCTTTGAGAATAATGCTTCTCTGGATCTGTGGAACGCATGCTATCAATTTTGTGTAAATGAGGACATGAGGATTTTATGCCAGGGTCAGGTCTTCACAGAAATTATGTACTTATGACATGCACTTTGGTGCATGATTAGGGAAGTTGTAACTATGGTTGGTTCTGTTTTCTTTTACATGGGGTAATTTGGTTGATGTATATGCTTCAACTAAACAATCTGCATATTGCAATTAATCATGGTCATTTAAATCTACATTTGCAAAAGCTGTGTAGCAATGGCTTTTGATGCTGTACTGGATGACTTTTACAGTTTTACCTAGTGGTTGTGTTAAAATTTGAGAGAGGATATATCTGACATGTTATGTATTCGACAGAATTTTTCTTTGAAGTTAGAACCAAGTATATTCATCAAGACCTTATTCTCGTGCAATGTCAGAATTTGGACTTGTTTGGTTGAATTTTGCATATCGGCACTGTAGCTCTAAAAAAAATTGCGTGTTATCATTTTAGCATGGTGTTGGCCGAAAATGACAATGTAATAACTGACATTGACTATAATCTGTCAACGAGTTGTGATATTTCCGTGGAAGAGAAAGGAGACAAAGCATAAGATAACTTTTCAGGAGAATTACTTAACATAGGTCATATAAATCAAAGTAAAATTAACATTTCATGCAACAATTAATCAGTTGGATTCAAGGGAAAGAGAGCGTGTGAAAGGATCGAGTTTTCTCAAATAGTTTCAAGCTCCTGAAGAAGATTACCACTTTCTCTGGACTCCACTTGCATCGTACTATCTTTCTTTTTTTTTTTTGGTTGGGGGGGGGGGGGGGGGGGGTGAGGGAATTTGTTGACCAAAGTGCTGAAATGATCTTCTGTATCATCACTCACCTAGGTTTACTTATCATAAGATTTATTATGGATATCCAATTTTCTTTTTGAAATACTTTCTCCGTTTCTTTTTACTTGCAACACTTTGCCTTTTGCATTATTCACATACTCTACTTTGTTTATCGTTGGTGATTACTTAAGGAAAAACATATTCTAGTGGGAACTTGTCCTTTTTTTACCCATCTCAACAGTTTTTCATAAAAAAAAAAAATCTCTGGCTTTCACTTCCATTTTTTATCCAACTTTTACTACAATTCTTAATCTATATGCCAAGATTGCCAACTCTTAACCTGAGTATCTCTGAGTGTCATGTACTACCATGTTTTGACCTTACCTTATTTTATTTCCGTACCTTTATTTTCACACTGCCATATGGTTATAAACGATCAGTTATCAGCTTTAGTTACCTAGCTAAAATAGAAAAAGAAACAAATAGCTCACTTCATTTTTTCTCTTCCTTAACTCTAGATTTGTAGTCATTGTTAGGCTGAGATGTATGGAGTAAGTCTTTGGCCATGGTGGTTGAATTTTGGCGTCTAATGTAGAGTTCTAGACAATGAAGAGATTCTATTGTACTTACACTCTAAAACCGCATGAATCCTGTTCTTTTGTTATGTTTTCTTTCCTTGTCCGCTCTTCTGTTTTCTTTCGGGGAAAGGGCTGTGTTTTTTAGTAAGTTGGCAGAGATGTTTCCCTTTCAAGTGCCTGTGTCATATACACTTATACAGTGGCGTTTTGTGATCGATCTCCCTTGTGTTTTTTTTTTCCAGTACTGCGACCAATTGATCCATTTAAGAAATGAATATCTGAAATTTGCTAATTGTTGTACAGGACAAATATATGCAGAACAGGCTTGTCAGACTTGTATGCGTCTTCTTACAGAGCTTAATACGTAATAAGATTATCAATGGTTTGTTCGTTTTCTTTCTTATTGTGCATTTTTGCACTTTCTCAGAAGTTGCCTGTATTGTGGTGAACCACCCCCTGTTCTCATGGTTTTGATATGCGTAGTTATGTGTTACCACGCTTTATTCATTTACCTCACATATATCTTGCATATTTTATCAAAACAATCTTGAATTGGAACGGGCATGGGATAAGTCTGGTGCTTGCAAACTTCAAATTTATAATTTGAAGTAAATTCTACAGCCACACAGGCTACAGGGAAACTGATGCTTGGTAGTTTAACTTATCACATTAAATGCATCCTTGGCCTTTGATTTTGGTAACATAATACAGTTTTACTTTATATGAATAATTCTCCCCATAATTTTTAGGACATCAATATATTTGTACCTTTCTGATGGGTGAAAAATTGTTTGATGCACTCTTTAGGCCTAGATGGTACTGTAGTAGATCCTTCTTTTAACTCTATTTTTCTTCTTAGGGCCAGAATTAGAAACCTTGGAACAGGCCAATACAAATTAAAGAATGTTTTTACTTTTTTCCCAATCCCTTTACTGACCTTTTGAAGTTCTTGAAAGAACGATATTTTCTAAGAAATACCATTAATTGCTTATAAAAGCTGATAATGTAGTGTTATCTGTGTTTAAATTGATCTTGTGCTCTCTCTGACTCGTCCCATCATAGTCTTCACACTTGAGTTAGGCACATAGATTAACGGTTAACTGTACAAAAAAATGAGAATGGATAGGGAATTAACTAACTTAATAGAAAATGTTGGAGTAGAGGGGAATAAACGTAAGCGGAAGTGTGAAGTTATTTTTGGGATGCCCCTAATTATTCAATTACAAATTTATTATGGAAATGAGTAAAGTGAGAAGCTATGTGTATCCGGTGCCTCTTTCTCTGGACCCTAAGAATGAAAGGAGTTTTAGATTTTTGCAATTACTTAAATATCCTGTGGCGGAAGGGAATTTAATCTGGCAATTTCTTTTTCATTTATAAAATAAACGGGATGAAACTGCTGATACCTTCCTCCCTGTGATTTATTTTGCAGTTCAAGATCTCTTTATCGAAGTTCAGGCCTTCTGTATTGAGTTCTCACGGATAAGAGAAGCTGCTGGTTTGTTTAGGCTACTCAAAACATTAGAGTGAGTTATGAGACAGACAACAAGTAACGTTAGTTTGTCGTAGCTTTATCATCTTGACCATCAATCCCGAATTTTGTTTGACCATTCTTGTATATAGTGATATTACCTTCATAGAGGTTCTTTGTTCTTTGTATCCTTATTCCGATAGGCGCAGGATTTTTGCTGTAAAGAGTTTAGAGCAGGAACTGTTATACTTCTAGCTTATCTTTTGTTATATTGGGGAATTTGGTATTCCCAATTCTTAATTTTTTTGGCTTACCACTTGTTCCTAGATAGGTTTGGAACGGACGACATTGCAATTAAGATCTTGATACATATGCTAAGTGGTCGTGTGTTCAACGAAAGCTTATTCGGTTGCACACATGAATCAGAACTTCATGTTGGTATTTTTCTTTCTCCGGAAAAAAGTTCTATTTTATACGATAGTACGGAGTACATCATCCTATAACCATCTCTTCCCTCACCATTCACCACCATGAACGTTCCTACAGAACACCATCGCGCTAACTCCACCATTCACACCATCTACCCATGGCACCAACTACAGGTGCTGGTGTCATTGCTACAACCTATTTGGGTTATTGTAATGGAATGTGAGTTATATGTAATTGTAAAGATGGTCGTTGTCGTGCCTTGTTATGCCTCTTGCTAAGCTCCCATGCCCTGGGCTGGCTAGGCCTAGCCCACGATCTAGACCACGAGTTATTTGCTGTGTTGTATGATTGTATCCGGCCCAGTGTCATCTTTATTTATACTCTGTATCATTTTATGGCCAATTTTGTAACATGCATATTTCCTGTGCTAAAATAAAATATCACTTCTTTCTCTGTGTTTTGCCGTCTTGAATTTGACACTCATGCTTAATTGGAGATTTTGAGCTGCATCGCCCCAGTAATTATCCCATGTTTGAAATAGAGAATCAAACTTGCTAATAAAAAAAAAAAATCAAATCTGATCACTTTCAAGTTTGAAGCAAATTTGGGAACCGGTTTAACAGGTTCCGGTATCGGTTCCGGGTAACAAATTTTTAGAACGGGTACCCAACACCTGTTCACACTAATTTTAATGCGGAGTACCAAAAATAAGAAACTGGGCCATATGAAAATGCTTCATATGCCCAAAATATAAAACAATCCAAGCTAATTTTTGAAAAATATAAATATAGAATTACTACTTAAGCCCAAACTATAAAGCAATCAAAGCCCAAACCATAAAGTAGATAGTTTTTCAATAAAATATAAATATTTTACTTAAATTTTCAAAATTACAGGGTACCCTGAATCGGAACCTGTTGCAACAAGTTCCAGTTCCGGTTCTCATTTTCAGAACCTGTTGCAACAAGTTCCGATTCCGATTCCTGGAATTTCAATAGGGTACTCTGTTGTGCTCACCCCTACAAACACGTACAATACTTTTTACAAAATTGTTCACTTATACTTTGTATTTGGCGGACTAAACCTTAAACATACGTAGTACTACGCAAGTTTTTTCATTTCTTTACATTTCCCCTTAATCTCCCTAACGAGCCATTAATTGTGGCATACAATCTAGGTTGTTAGTAGGAAAAGGGAAATGTATCACCTTTGAATCGTGCCGACCAAATTGTAGCATTAATCTTCTAAAAGATTAGGGAAAACTCCACAAATCCCAATTGTAATTTTTGTCCTTTTGCAGAAAAAATTAACCAAAATCCCATGAATGATTTTATCATAACTAAACGTAATAATGTAGGACAAATAATTAAGGGTCAGATTCATGCATTAGTCCTTAACAACGGTCACTAATGAGGTACATTCGTTGGTACGGCATCAAACTTAATTGATGCACATTATTGTTGTCCTCTAAAATCTAGTTTAATTAACATAAAATATCGGTATGTACATTGTGGTACAATTAAATCTTAATAGATTATGTTCCTTATATATTATATCAAAAGATTCCTTTGTAAATAGCAACGCCTCTTTTATCAGACCGTCTGACACTTATTTAACTATCAGATTATGTTCTTTGAATATATATTCTGATCCTAGTAAGCAAAATGCATAGTATGCTTCCACTCGTTGATAAATATTCGAGAAGGCATACCTAGCTATGGTTTGTGGTAGTTTTGATATTTTTTTTTTTTTTTTTTTGGTTCTATGTATGTAGACATGGAAATAGTACGTGTCACCTATCATCTAGCTAGATTAGTGTCGTTTGAGGTTGAAAATATTGGAAGAATCACACTCTTAGCGAGGTTTCTTCCTATATACTGATGGATACTCTTTCAATTATTAATTAAATGCACTAATCTTCCCTTCAGTAAAATTTGTTTAATACTTTGTTAGTTGGAGAAGAGGTGAATGACGTCACGTGTGTTATGACTAACCGTCAGACGATCTTTTACAAGAATTTATATTATACTATTACATATGCAATATCGTGTTAGTTGAATAAGAGATGAGTGACGTAACATGCACTCTGATTATTAACCGTCATATAATCTTTACAAGAATTTGTATTATAAATATCGCATGAGCGTTATATTAATTACTACTACATACTATGTATTCATCAATTTAGGACACAACTAAATCTTAATAGATTATGTTACATATTATTATATCAAAAGATTCGTTTGTACGGTTTTGTCATAATTGTTGCCAACCTTTAGTTTGTAGACATCATACGTGGGTTATACTAAAACTCAAGTTTTTATGTAATCAAGATTAGCTTTTGTTTTATGGATTTGATCTTAACAACTAAGATAACAAAGGAGGTTAGTAATGATCTTCGGATCTTGTGAAAGCTTTCTTTATTCTAAGTTTAGGCTTTTTGTTATAAAGTTAATTACTTTCCTTCTTACTAATTACTAATTAATGTTCCCCAAATAATGTGACTATACTTATTCTACGATGGATCGAGCTAAGGATAAGACCGGTGTTTCTTGTAATATCTGTCTAAACGTTGTTTTTCCTCTCTAAGACCGGCCTGTTTGTTTTAACTTATTTCGGCAAAAACAAGTTCATGTAAGTTTATATAAGTTCAAGTCAATAGAAATAAGTTTTACTTGTATAATTTAACACCTAAATAAGTTTCTTTCATAAAAAATAAGTTCTGAAAAATTCTGATAAGTTAATTTCAGTTTACAAAACAGAGCCTAAAATATTACCCAAAAGTCCAAAATGTTTAATATTTCTAGAAAATTAGCCGTTAAATAAAATAAAGGTCACTCGTAAAAAACATCTCATATATATCTTACCACTTACTCCGTATTGTGTACATGTCTTGTAGAAATACTTGACGATACTTATAGTATATACTACGTATTTATGTACAACACTACAACGTACATTTTTCTATCCATAATGCCACAAAACACAAATAAATGTAATGTGCACATTTTCCGTTGTTGGATCTATTACCATACTGTCAAGTAAAGCTATGAAGTATAAATTTTACATTTATTTATGAGAACTTTGTTATGAAAAAAGTCACCACAAATTAAGATTTAATTTGTTTTTTGAAAGGAAAAATTAAGATAGTTTATTAAAATCAACTTATTATTTCGAAAACAAGGAGTGTTTTCTTTCTTTATTAATGTTAAACACATATAGCTTTGAGAGTATTTTAATTAATTAATTATCTTGTGAAATTATTTACACCGTACAACGGATGATTCGTAACGTTATCTAAATTTCTCTTTTTAAAGCATTTTAGAAAATGTATACAAATATAATGGTTTGTTATAAATTAAAAATCCAAGGATAAAATGGTCTAACTTTAACGAACTAAGCTAGTTACGTCCTTATTCATCCAACCACGAGAAATGAAGAACTTTTGATTAAATGAAATCAAAGTGAAACATGAATATATAGATCGAAGTACGCATAAATATAATTTCAAGATGTAAACTAAAAGAAGCATATGATCATCAATTTTCCACCAAAGTATATATATTAATAACTCAATTAGTTTCACTAATTAATGTAATTATATTCAACTATACAAATACATTGAACTACAATTTTTCACAAAACAATTTAGTTTCTAGATAATATACCTAACAAAACCATTCTAATTGAGATCAAGAGTTTATACAACTCCTTAACCCTTTCTTCCAATGGTTCCATTTCTTCCTCTAATGCCCTACAATTTCGTCGTAAATCATCGACATTAATACTTCGTTTTTGCGACTTCATTTGATCTTGTACAAATCTAACATCCATAACAATCTTTTCCAATTCATTCATCATCCAAGGAGAACTCTTCTTTCGCCCCTCGGCCGCCTCGTTCAAGATCACTTGCAATTCATTCAAAGAACTTGACCATGTTGTTGACAACTTAGACTTTGTTTTTAAAACCCCTTGCCTAGATTTGAATGATAAACCTCTTTGAAGAAGATGACAACCCATGGATGCAACTTCTCTAGAACCACTTAGGGCTTCATGTAACTTAAAATCTTGTTCACCATTAACGTTAATCTCCTTTCTTCCCATTAATCGGTTTAATTTAGGACTACATTTGTCCATTGTTGCACATTGTGTCTCGACTTTAATACATTCCTTGAACATTTCTTGACTACGTTGTACTCCTTCCATTGCAAGAGACCGTGTGACTCCTTGTAACGAGTCTACGTACTTGTGAACCACGTCGATCTTTTCCACTAAGCCATTGCAAGCGTCGAGTAATTCGACGTTGTCTTCTAAGTAAGATTCTATCATTTCCTTATCCGATCTGGATAAGGTTACGTTACTTGAGCTACTGGTCGTCATCTGTTCCTGTGCTGCTTTTTGAGTGATAATAGTAGCATCAAGAACATCAACTAGCCAACTAGCACTAGCATACTCGTGCTCCGATGACCTAAGTGTGTCGAGCTTTGCCGTGACTTCTTTCGAGAATCGGCTTTGTTCCGGCAACGGTGTGACCGTCGACGAACTCGATCGCTTTCCCGATTGTAGTCGTGAAAGGCTTCTAAGAAATGATGTAGCCCCCATTTTTTCTTTTTCCTTTGATATTTTCTCTTGTGAAATGTTTTTGAGATTTTTGTACTTAAAACTTGTTGGTGTTGTAACTAATTAAGTAACATATGTCACCAAGTTCACATATATATATAGAGGTCCAAAATATTATTACAAAAAAAAAAAATTAAAATAAGTTGGGTGCTCCCTGTTCTGAAGGCAACAAAGGTGGGCCCTTCCATTGGTGGGCTGTGCCCTTTGGATGGGTTTAAGGTGGACCAATTAGCAAGGAGAAACTGAAACTTTAGTGGGACCCACCTTAACCAAAATTGGCAAAATTATTGGGTTTGATGATTGAGTCTTAATGAGCTGTCTTGAATATCGTGGCCCATTTGAATATTGCCACGTACTGATTAACATCCCCCTCATTTTGGATGATCCATGCATCATCCTGCCACCCGTCATAAACATGTCCAAGGGATTACAACCGTCTATAAAAGCTACTCGCCTACTCCGTATACCAATGAGCCACAAGCCCACAAACGTATTCAAATTATGCAGTAGAGTGTTCGAAGCTGATACCTATTAAATTATGCAGTAGAGTGTTCGAAGCTGATACCTATTATATACAGACCTTTAATGTAAATAATTAGGCCAACGCTTTAAAATAACAAACAATGTTTTGGCATACCCGCAGTAAAATAACACTTTTCGTAAATCCTAACTTTTCATAAATAGAGGGGTGTCAAAATCAATCGATAAACTGCGCCAAAAATTAATTTTCGAGACGAAGTTTAGTCAGTCACTTCAGTTCTTATTAGATTATTCTCGGCCCAGGATTTATGACGAACTATTATAGGGTCGGATCAGTTTTTGACAACTATAGTCTCTAATTTGTTTTAATTAGAATAAACTAACTAGTTTGTGTAATTAGTTAGATCTAATCCATTGTGGTGGACATAGAGGAAACAATGACCTCCACATGGCATGCAAATGAAGATGAGCATGGACTTATGTTGTTCATCGGTTTGCCACGTTTATTATTTTGCATGATCTTTCCCATTTTTTTTAAAGAAAATATAAATAAATAGTTTTATGATCAATTATGGAATGGGGTGTGATTTGTGCAAAGTACAAACTAAAAAAAGGGTTTCTTAATTTAGAATGTAGTGTTGGGAGTATTAAATTGCTATAATTAGTTGGAGAATTGGTATCTGGTCGATCACTGAACATGGATACTGTGGAGTCATGTGTGATGTGTTCATCATCAATGTTTTATTTATAGAAATATAAATAGTATTATACTTAGCATCAACTTGGATCCTTTATACCTAGAATATATGATAAGGACTAAGGTGGCTAGCAAAAGATTTGATGTTGTGTACCATTTCTCACCTTTAATTATTATTGATTATCTTTAATTATATGGTTAACAACTAAGGCTCTGTTATCTTAGTCTGATGTTGTCTGATTTTTCTAGTTTTTATTCTAGCGTGGTTTGATTATTTCTAGTCTAAATTGGTTTGAATTTTTTCTGTGATTGTTTTTTGCCATTTCTAATTTAATATGGTCTAGTTTCAATTTTTTTTATCTGATTTGATTTTTACAAGAATAAATAATAAGCAACAAAATAAATAACAAGCGATAAGAATAAAGTAAGTGCACAAAGTCTAAATAGTTCTCCCATCTATTCCTTTACTCCGTAGTTCGTTGTGGTTATTGTACCAATAGAAATCAAGAAAATGAGGGCAAAACGAATAGAATGAAAATTTGAATTCTGTTATTTTCTGGATGAAGAAGATTCGTAAGCCCATTTTCTTTAGAAAATGTTTGATTATATTGATTAGAATCTTTGCTATAGCTTTGTAAATGGTCATATATAACTAATACATCTGTATTGATGTTGCCTTATTCGGGTTGTTTACTTTTGGATCAAAGTAATAATCATATGGTTGAATTGTCGTAATAAAATACCGTTACAAAAAAAATCCTCTAATTGTCTTGCAAATATCGTGTCCCATAATTGCCCAAAAATGTCGGAAAAAATTTGGCCCAAAACAATTATAACCATATTTTTCACATTGGGGACATATAAAAAAGGGTTTGTTTTATTTCTCGTCAAAATATGGTCGAATTAAAATCTATTATCTTCTTCAGAAATACTAGGTTTTATCCATGGTATTTAGAGATGATACTAGAATTTGAATGTGCCAATTTAAATCTAGTAGTAAATTCTTGATGAAATAATTTTTTAATGGCATGTGAAGAATTCACTTATAGGTCCATCTCATTTTGTTCTCTTGTAAAATGGAAATTCTAGCGGAATTGGAAGTTGGAGATTTTCCCAAAATTAAAGCTTTTTTTTATGACAAGCATTCAGTTGCTAGTACAACTGTAAAGGTACAACATTTTATTCGTGTTGCTCGGACAACCCGACCCCCAGTATTCTAAAACTTAATTTAATTTGATGGCTCTGTTCGTCATAATTTCGGTGCAATCGGGGCATTTACCAGGGGATTACATAGCAAACAATATGATACTCGCTCCCATAATCTAGGAACTCTAACCCCTTTTTCTTGCAGAAGCTTTATGTCACATGCTGATTATTTCCAACCCTTATGCACGCTGCCCACTAGCGTCACAGTCCCGTCGGATCACTACTCAAGGCTACCCGATGTTTTAGCTATGATAAGTGTGCTACAAAATTTGCTAAGTAGGAAACTTGTAAGCAAGAGTTTTTGGAAAGGTTTTTGTATTAATTGCTTGAGAATAATTATAATGTGTTGGTTGATTTGTACAAATGAATGGGGCAACCCATTTATAGGAGCCCAAGTCCCTAGAGCCTTCTACTCTAGAACATTCTACACTACTCTTACATACATGAGCCTACAAGCTTCTAGATTGTTCATACCTCCAAGGGAACATCCTATACACAAGGAGGTATCTATAAACATCTTCCCTAATTTGTACAGCAAGGTTCTAGACTCACCCAAGCTAGAACCTTCAAGAAACAACCAAGCTAGAATGTCTAAGTGTAATACCTCGTATTTTTATAATATTTATAAGTATATTTTATTATATTTATAAAGCATTTTACGATTAATTAGCATTTAAATAATATTTAAATGTATTTTATTTAAATGTATTTTATTTTAATGTATTTTAATTAATTAGAATATTTATTATTTTAATTAATTACGAAACGAATTTAATTCTTGAGTCGGGAAATTAAATGGGTTGCAAATGATTTTTAAAGGCTTCGGGTTTTAAATAAAAAGTCCAATTCGTTTTATTAAACTAGCCCAATCAAAAGAGTTTAATTCAAGTCCTAAGCTAGCCCAATCATTTAATTCCCTAAGCCCAATTCTAATTTAATAAAAAGTCCAATTCGTTTTATTAAACTAGCCCAATCAAAAGAGTTTAATTCAAGTCCTAAGCTAGCCCAATCATTTAATTCCCTAAGCCCAATTCTAATTTCCTAAGCGTAGCCCATTGAAAATAGGGAGCCTATAAATAGGACTCCTCATCATTAAATGAACCCCCTTAATTTCATAAACCCTCTTTTTGCTTGCTTGCACCTCACTCCTCTTACCCCTCTTCCTCTCGGCCGGCCCGCACAGCACGAGTGCTCGTGCTCGCTGTCCCCTCGTGCTCGTCGTCCCCTATTGCTCGCTGCTGCTCGTGCCTCTCGCACGACACAACCCTCGTCCCCCCTTGCTCCCTTGCTGCGTCGAGTGTGTGTGCCGTGTGGTGTGCTGCTGCCCATCGCACACCCACACCCTCCCTCTCGTCTTCCCCTCTCGCCTCTCGCTCGCACACAGCGCTCAGCCCAGGCGCGCTGCCCCGTTGCTGCGTCCCCCTTCGTCGCTGCGCACACTGTAGACACCTACTTTAATTTTGTCCCCATTCCCGAAAGGGAAGGTTCGATGATGAAAATATAAATCTCCACTTGACAACGCATCTCCTATAAAATAACGAATCTCAATCACCCTTCTCGTTTCACCCGAAACCTGCTATTTATAGAAACCTGCTATTTATGGAAACCTGCTAAAAATAGTAACTACCGTAATGGGTAGCTGTTAAAAGTGGCAAGTCATAAAAGATAGAAACCTGTCAGAATTAGGTGTTGCACTCCAACATAAATCCTAAATGAGATAGAAAACTGCGAGAATCTTATTCCTAATATGATTCGGAAATAAGAGTTACGTATTAATTAAAATCCTAACGAGCCTAGAGTTCGTAACGGGCCCAGACGCATTCCGTCATAAAATTAATACGCACTAAAAGACTCGATTAAGTCTCATACGCTCCGGATTCTAGGAATCCGAATCTGACAAAGAACTCGGCCCAAACATCACTTTCAACGCCCAGAGCTGGGCGCCGAAATCTTTAACGCCCAGACCTGGGCGTCGTAATTGCATGGATCTCTATTTTCAACGCCCAGCCCTGGGCGCCGAAATCTTTGACGCCCAGAGCTGGGCGCTGAAAATACATGGTACGTGTTTTTTCCTAATTCTTTGTGGATTAGAACTCTGCAATTCTATCTTTCCACAAACTCTTTCCTATAAATAGACCCCTAAAACCGACGTGGAAGGAACACAACACACGACACACACACAACACATAATTATATTCTGAGTATTGACTCCAACCCTTAGCCTAAGCCTCACGCTGCGAAACTGTTCACGCGTTCTGTCGCAATCGATCCATAAATCGAACAGAACGTATCCTGTCCCATAATTGAGATTCGTTAAATAAAAAGGAGAAATAGCAAAGTCAAAGTGGTTAGTTTTCTGAGAACCGTGACGCACCTCTCAAGGGTGCGTCGTAATGTGTCCCTTTTCGATGATTTAACTGCTTTCCTCGCCCTTTTTATGAACTGTTAAACTAACTAAATCTGATTGTTCTATCACGCCTAACAAATATAATATTTTCGGGAAATTGGATTATCATGCTAGGTCCCTTAATACTACTTAAATCAGATAATCACGATCGATCTAGTATTAGATGTTGCATATTGCTAAAATCAACTCAGATTAGTTTAATAGTTAACGCATGTCCCTTCAATTATTTATGCTTAGCTAGTAAGGATATCCTGCCTCTGGAGTTATCGACGAGCGAAGTACTCCTCTCGGTAGTTACAGTCCCCCGAACCCTCAATCTCTACCTTGCGGGTGTATGTTGAGAGATCCCCACACCAGGGATCACAAGGGAACCTACGGCCGTCGTAGTCAAACATAATTGCACACCCTTTATGTCACGATAACCGGGTTTTGTCAGTTTTTCTCATTGTCGTTAAAAACTGAATGGCGGCTCCTATATTACTAGTAAATTGGGTGTATACTCACAGGAAATCCAATTACACTTGATTGAATAAAAGAATCGTCACACCCACGAGGGACGAGGTCACGCATTAGCCTCGCGCTTTTTCGACCCCCCTCACAGTTGCGACTCCACTGGGGAAGTGAAGGAAATACTCGTGCTTGTAGGTAATCAAAATACCCGAAGGGTGAAACGATCCTACCCCGCGTTTATTTCCCCATCAAGTTGGGACGACCTGAAAATCAGCATATTAATGTGAACAGGCAGAACCGCATAACGAATCTCGGCTCCCTCGGGAGTTGGGACTAAGGATACCTTTTTCTGCCAATAGGGGGGTGCATACTGAAGGAAATAATGCCCTTGGTCCAAGTATGCATTCTATGTTAAGTCTAATAAATGCGGTTCAGTATTAATTAACAAGTTAATAATTCAGTGAGATCAAGTGAGCTGAATGCCTAGCTAGAGGCCGCTTCAGTTTAAGTGGAATTAATGATATTAATCCACAACTTACTCTTGACTGAACCCGTAGGATCACACAAATAGTACGTAAACGGATCAAGTATTTAATGGCATTAAATACTCTATCTATGGATATTCGGAATCGACGGATCTTGGTTTCAGTGGGAGCTGAGATCGTCACAAGCAAGAAATGAATACTCCGGAAACGATGATATTGCCGGAAACGGAAATATGGATCGTATCGGAAATATAAATATTATCCAAGTCGTAGATGTTGCCGGAAACGGAAACATGGTACGTATCGGAAAATATTATCGGAAATGGAAATATTGTCGGAATCGGAAATATTGCCGGAAACGGAAATATTGTCAGAATCGGAAATATTATCGGAATCGGAAAATAATTCCGGAAACGGAAATATTAAATATTTGTTCGAAACGGAAATTAATTCCGGAATCGGAAATATTAAATATTGTTCGTATCGGAAATGAATTCCGGAACCGGGAATTTAATCGGAAGCGTATCGTACGAATAAGCATCGGACGAGGCCTGCCGGACGAGGGCCCAGCACGAAGCCAGGCCATCGCCCAGAAAGCCAAGCGCGCCACACGAACAGCCAAGGCCACGCCAGGCCCAGCGCAAGGCCAGGCCCAGCAGGCCATGGCAGCGCGCGCAGCGCGCGCAGCAATGGGCTGCGAGCTGTGCTGCTGCTCGCGTGGGCTTGCGGCTCGCGTGGGCCGAGCGACCGTGTGGGCTGTGTGCGGGCATGGCCTGCACGCTCGTGGGTCATGCTCGTGTAGAGTTTGTGTTCACATACGAAACCTAAATGGTGTAGGATTTGTTTGATGATTAAATTCCTAATCCTAAAAGGATAAAATTAATTAGTTAGAGTCCTACTAGGATTCTAGTTTAACTAATTAGTATCCTAATAGGATTCCAGTTCCTTTTCCATACCTCTATAAATAAGGGCCTAGGGTCATTATTTGCAGGTACGATTGAAGTATTCAAAGGGTAAGTTTTTGAAATATAAATCAGCCATACACTTGCAATAAGAGCCGAAAATCCTAAGCACCTTAAGGGCGATTCTAGTTGGTCTAACTTGAGGCGGATCCGGACGTACTGTGGACTATCTACGGAGGGACGACATTTGGAGTCCTAAAGACTTGTTCTTGTTCGGTTCGGGCGCAGCTAGGGAAGGCACGCTACAACATGTATGCATCTATTCTATGCTAAATGATTATGTGAAAATAATATGTATTCCTGGCTAAATGGTTTTTCCGCATGATTTATGAATTGTCATATGTATCATAACCTAACAGTGGTATCACGAGCCTCATATTATTTTCATAATCTAAATTGCATGAACATGGTTAAATATTACAAATTTGCAAGAATTAAAAGGGGTGATTAATTTTCGTAATTGTTAATTAATTGCAAATTGCGTTTATTTAATTATACGTACACAGTTTTTTGGCAGTTTCTTCGTTACTCATCCAAATCGAGTGATTTTTGTGTCAATTCTGCATGTAAAAGGCATTCTAAAATTTTGACAAAAATAAATTTTTTGGCAGAACCCAGAATTCTCAAATTCGAAGCCTAACTATGACTTTTCGGAGGTTTTAGTTTTTCGAATGCAAAATTTCGTAAATTTAAGATGTTAAATTAAATATTTGCGATTCTTGTTGATAAATCTTGAATTTTTGATTGACCTACTGTATATGTTTAACAAGTTTGAATGCCTAGACTTGTTAATTATGCAATCTAATTTGTAATTATGATTAATTTGTTGAAAATTGGAATAATTTAGAATTAATTTGATTTTCATAATTAGTTATAATTTAATTAGATACCTATGATTAAAAACCACCATAAAAATTGAAAATTTATGTTAAATTTTAAATTTTTTATGACCTAGACATGAATCCATGTTAATCGGAAATCAATTAAATAATAAATTTTCGATTTTTCGCCCTAAAATTATGAAATTAATATTATTTATTAATTTGTCATTAATTTTGAAAATAAATCTTTAATTTTTATGCGATTCGCTCATATAACTTGCACGCACAAAGCAATGGACGCTACGTGTTACCCTTAAGGGGTGTTGTATAGTGCGGGCATGCGACGACGAGCAAGGGAGCTCGTCGCCCATGCGGTACGAATGCAGCGAGCAAGGGCATGGTGCACGAGCACAAGGCAGCAGCCCTGCCTTGTGTCGTGGGCTGTGAGCAATGGGCACATGGGCAAGGGCGAGAGCAAGGCACGAGCAGTCGCGTGTGGGCAGCAAGCGTGCTGCGCCACAGCGCGCACTGCCTCGCGCAAGCGCACGGAGCCTCGCGCGCAGCAAGCGCATGTGTGCGTGCGACGTGCGCTGAGCCCAGCGATGGTCAGCAGCATGCTTGTTGCGACGAGCGCTGACGCGCACCTTGCGATGGGGAGCAGCAGCGATGCGACGCAACGCATGGGCTGCGCGCACATGGCCAGCGATGGCTGTGTGCGTGTGGCCCATGGGCGTGCGTTGCATGGGGTTGTTGCGATGCGATTAGATCGTTTTGAAATTTTAATTTGAAATTTTTAGTTTACGTAATTTTAATTAATTTTAAAATTAATAATTTAAATTATTTTCTTGGATTTTAATTTTGAATATTGTAATTATAATAAATTTTATTTATTCTAATTATTTTACTAAAATTAAAATCATGAATTAATTTAAATACGACTGAAATTAAATTAAATTTATGGATTCAATTATAAATTTATATGAGCTTTAAATTTTAATTAAATTTGTATGTTTCCGGTTAGACTAGAAATACATTTTTATGTTTAAAATTAGTAAAGCATATGAATTTATTGGTTTAAGTGGGAGCCCTTTTTAGTCATATACTCTTGATTAGGTCTACAAATCCTTAAGGTTAAAACAACTTGATTAGAATTAATAAGGACTGAATAATTTGTAGATTATTGGTGCCCTTGATTAATTGCTGCAAATGTTTATGTGATGCATAATGTGTTTTACGAACCAGCTATGTGGGCCATTCATGATAATGAATGGGTGAATGGTATATATTGCATATGTACTGCTTTGCAGGTTATGAAGTGACTAGTATGGCCCAAATAGGATAGAAAATATGGTCTGCGAACCATTAATTTGAATGTAATTGGTCTAAAGTACCAAAGTTTTTTTTCAATTCAAATATGGTCTGCGTACCATCAAATAGTTGTAATTAGTTTTAATTATAGCTTATTCTATTTGAAGAAAATGGTGCCTCCCACGGAGATGTTCAAGACGGACTTTGAAGTTAAAGCTTCAAGATGAAGTCGGGCCATACTAGATCACATTTATCTTATGCATGTTTTAAGTTATTTATTGCTTTTAAATATGTCTTAAATATGCATGAGATCAAAGCTTGATTATGTTGCATGATTAAGGATTTTAGTTCACTTAAAATCTAACCAACATAGTAAGAGCCTTAAGTTCCAAACTTAAAAATTGAGTTAAAAGGTGCCATGCCAAAATATACACTTGCTTGGATATCCTTTACATCAATCTAGTAATAGTTTTCGCTCAGCGAGGTGTTACTTATTGGTCCTAAAGGGGCAAGGTACACAAATAATTGTGAGCACATGTTAGTTTTGGTGAAACTCAACGATATAAGTAAGGAGTCCTTTTATGTCGTGGCAAAATCGATAGGTTTACCTAATAAGTTCTTAGACGTACCTATCAACCAAGAATAGTTTCTGGACTATTAGCAAAAGGCTTTTGCTTACCTAAGATGTTTTAGGATTAAGTCGACAAACTGTGCTTAATTCTTCAATGATTTTAGGATCTTGGAATCATTTTATTCACACCTGCCGGAACACATAACTTGAATAAAATGCTTAATGAACATTGAATTATGCATGTATACTAGAATTTAAGTTTATTAAGAGAAACTGCGAATGGTTATTTATTTTTTTATTCTTTTCAATTGTAGTTTTAACTATGGCAAACAACAATTCATTCAACATTCGATCAATTCTCGAAAAGGAGAAGTTGAGCGGGAAAAATTTCCTTGACTGGCAAAGGAACTTGTAAATAGTTCTTATGCAGGAAGAAAAGGAGTATGTCCTGGAAGAGGCGATGCCCGAAGCCGCAAGCGACGGGGTCACTCAGGCAGCCCTCAATCGTTGGATTGATGCCAACAAGGATGTGAAATGTCTAATGCTCGCCACCATGAGTGCAGATCTGCAGAAAACGTTCATCAACTCAGATGCTTTCACAATCATCAGTGAGTTGAAGAACATGTTCCAAGATCTGGCTCGAGTCGAAAGATTCGAGACTAATAGGCAAATTCTTGAGACCAAGCTTAAGAAAGGCGAGCCCGTAAGTCCACATGTTCTCAAAATGATTGGACTCATTGAGAATATGAGTCGGCTGGATCAGCAATTCTCTCAAGAAATGGCTGTAGACACCATCCTCCATTCTCTTCATAACGGGTATGATCAGTTTAAACTGAACTACAGTATGAATAGTCTGGACAAAACGCTCACTGGGCTTCACGGTATGCTGAAAACCGCTGAAAAGACGCTCAAAAGTGATAAGCAAGATGTGCTTATGGTGCGTGGGGGCAAGTTCAAGAAATCTGGAAAGAAGAGGAATGCTAAGAAAGGTGGCAACAAGGCCAGCCCAACTAAGCAAACTGGCGCCAAGTCTGAAAAGAGGAAGATCAGTCAACCCACTTCTGAATCCGAATGCTTCTACTGCAAGAAGAAGGGGCATTGGAAGAGAGATTGCTTGTAGCTAAAGGAAGATCAGAAGAACGGAACAGTCGTTCCATCTTCAGGTATTTTCGTTATAGACTGTATACTTGATAATTCAACTTCTTGGGTATTAGATACAGGTTGTGGCTCACACTTATGTTCAAATCTACAGGGACTAAGAAGAAGTAGAAAGTTAAGCAAGGGTGAAGTCGACCTACGAGTGGGAAATGGAGCACGGATTGCTGCATTAGCTGTAGGAACTTATTATTTGTCGTTGCCCTCCGGGCTAGTTTTGGAACTGGAAGAATGTTTCCATGTTCCAAGTCTTACTAAAAACATCATTTCAGTTTCTTGCTTAGATGCTAAGGGATTTTCCTTTTTAATAAAAGACAATAGTTGTTCGTTTTATTTTAAAGAGATGTTTTATGGATCTGCTAGATTAGTCAATGGACTTTATTTATTAGATCACGAAAAACAAGTTTATAACATAAATACCAAAAAGGCCAAAAAGGATGATTCAGATCTCACCTATCTGTGGCATTGTCGATTAGGCCATATAAACTTGAAACTCTTAGAAAGACTTCAAAGGGAAGGAATTCTAGAACCATTTGACTTAGAGGATTATGGTAAATGCGAATCATGTTTACTTGGCAAAATGACAAAGCAACCTTTCTCTAAAGTTGGAGAAAGAGCAAATGAACTATTGGGTTTAATCCATACAGATGTATGTGGACCAATGAGTACAAATGCTAGAGGTGGTTTCAGCTACTTTATCACTTTCACTGATGACTTCAGTAGATATGGTTATGTCTACCTAATGAAGCATAAGTCTGAATCCTTTGAATTCAAGGAATTTCAGAGTGAAGTAGAGAATCAATTAGGCAAGAAGATTAAGGCACTGCGGTCTGATAGAGGCGGTGAATATCTGAGCTATGAATTTGATGACCATCTGAAAGAATGTGGAATTCTATCAGAATTGACTCCTCCTGGAACACCACAATGGAACGGTGTGTCGGAACGGAGGAACAGAACCTTGCTAGACATGGTCAGGTCAATGATGGGTCAGGCCAAACTTCCATTAGAATTTTGGGGACATGCACTAAATACAGCTGCACTCACTATAAATAGAGCTCCGTCTAAAGCTGTCGAAAAGACTCCATATGAGTTATGGTTTGGAAAGCCTCCAAATGTGTCTTTTCTTAAGATTTGGGGATGTGAAGTATACGTTAAACGATTAATTTCAGACAAACTTCATCCAAAATCTGACAAATGTATCCTTGTGGGCTATCCAAAGGAAACAAAGGGGTATTACTTCTACAATACATCTGAGAACAAGGTGTTTGTTGCTCGAGATGGTGTCTTTTTGGAGAAAGATCACATTTCCAAAATGACAAGTGGGAGAAAAGTAGACCTCGAAGAAATTCGAGTCGAACAACAAACTCTAGAGAATGCTCAAGATGACATTCAGGATGAAACTCAGAGATCTTTAGAAGAATCTGGTGAGAATCATGGTCAATCTAGAAATGTTACCCCGCGTAGATCGCAAAGATATAGATCTCAACCGGAAAGGTACTTAGGTATTTTGACGAACGAGAGCTATGACGTTCTATTACTTGAAAGTGATGAACCTGCGACTTACAAACAAGCTATGACGAGCCCTAGCTCCAAGCAATGGCAAGAAGCCATGCAATCTGAATTAGACTCCATGTCTGAAAACCAAGTATGGGATTTGGTCGATTTGCCAGATGGCTACCAAGCCATTGGAAGCAAATGGGTTTTCAAACTGAAAAAGGACAACGATGGGAAACTTGAAGTTTTCAAAGCTAGATTGGTTGCAAAAGGTTACAGGCAAGTCCACGGTGTGGATTACGATGAAACCTTTTCACCAGTTGCAATGCTAAAGTCTATTCGGATAATGTTAGCAATCGCTGCATATTACGATTACAAAATATGGCAGATGGATGTCAAAACTGCTTTCTTAAACGGCGTTTTAACAGAAACTGTGTTTATGACACAGCCTGAAGGTTTTGAGGATCCAAAGAATGCTAAAAAGGTATGCAAGCTAAAGAAATCAATCTATGAATTGAAGCAGGCATCCAGGAGCTGGAATATACGTTTTGATGAAGCAGTCAGTGATTTTGGTTTCATCAAGAACGCAGACGAATCTTGTGTATACAAGAAGGTCAGTGGGAGCAAAATTGCTTTCCTAGTATTATATGTCGACGACATATTACTTATCGGAAATGATATTCCTATGTTGAACTCTGTCAAGATTTGGCTTGGGAAATGTTTTTCGATGAAGGATCTAGGAGAAGCACAATACATATTGGGCATCAAGATTTACAGAGATAGATCTAAAAAGATGATTGGACTTAGTCAAAGCACTTATATCAATAAGGTGCTTGATAGGTTCAAGATGGCAGACTCCAAGCGAGGCTACCTACCCATGTCTCATGGAATAACTCTAAGCAAGACTCAGTGCCCAAAAACACTTGATGAGCGTAGACGAATGAATGGGATTCCATATGCATCATTGATTGGTTCAATAATGTATGCTATGATATGTACACGCCCGGATGTTGCGTACGCACTCAGTGCTACGAGCAGATACCAGTCAGACCCAGGAGAGGTGCATTGGACTGCTGCCAAGAATATTCTGAAGTACCTGAAAAGGCACAAAGATGACTTCCTGGTCTATGGTGGAGATGATGAATTAATTGTTAAAGGCTATACGGACGCAAGTTTCCAAGCCGACAAATATGATTTCAGATCACAGTCTGGGTTTGTCTTCTGCCTCAACGGAGGTGCAGTAAGCTGGAAAAGTGCTAAGCAAAGCACCATTTCGGATTCTACAACTGAAGCGGAGTACATTGCTGCACATGAAGCAGCAAAGGAAGTTATATGGCTAAGGAAGTTCATAGGTGAACTTGGTGTAGTCCCCTCCATTAAAGGACCAATAGCCCTGTATTGTGATAATAACGGAGCTATTGCACAGGCAAAGGAGCCTAGACACCACCAGAGAGTCAAGCATGTACTTCGTAGATTTCACCTTCTACGAGAGTTCGTTGAAAGAAAAGAAGTCGAGATAAGCAAGATTGGAACTGATGACAACATATCAGATCCATTGACTAAACCTCTGCCGCAGGCGAAGCACAACTCGCACACTGCAGCTATGGGAATCAAGCATATTGGAGAATGGCTTTGATATCCTTGTTTAATGTTTTAAAGTTTTAGAGTTTAAATCTTTGTAAAACATTATTGGTTAATCATTCACAATAAATGAAGAGAATTCATTTTTCTATTTAAATTGTGGTTTTATTAAATGATGAGTCCCTTCAATTTGACGATATATTCAAGATAGACTGTCAGGACCAGTCCTGTGACTAAGAAATGTCTATCAAGTGAACTTGAATGTCAAAGGTTGAAAATGGTCCCTAGTCGGAGTTTTCTATAAAATTGGACGCATAGAAAACGTTAGACGACTAGAATGCAAGATGACTAGTAGTTCTGTTTCTTGAACTATGTGGACATGGCAATGTCATAATCATTTGCATAGATACTTACTTTGGGAAGACTAGTATCGGACAAGACCTATGAAACTTTACTGTAAGAGATGAAAATCTGTCATAAGTAAATTTCATTAAATTATTAGACACTAAATCCTCAATACCTGAGTGATTTGAGATTACTTGTTTGAGAACTGGTTGCTTTGACGTTGACCAACCGTCGCACCGTAAAAGGAGGCTATAAAGGCAACGCTCAGGTAATCACCTATCAAACGAAGTCTAATCTCAAGATCACAAGATTGGGATTGTCCTCCCATAAATCGGGAAGAGATGCTTAAAAGTTGTACAAGGCCACTCGGAGAGCTAGAAACTGTGAAATGCATGGCCGTGCTCGGATGAATCATAGGCTATGATTATCTGTTTATTTGATCAGTTGAACTCTGAAACCGAGGAACACCTCTGGACATAATAAGGATGACAACTCTTACCTTATGTTCAAGAGCAAGCATCGAGCGACAAAGGAATTAGGAAATGCACACTTGTCCCTAAGGACAAGTGGGAGACTGAAGGAAATAATGCCCTTGGTCCAAGTATGCATTCTATGTTAAGTCTAATAAATGCGGTTCAGTATTGATTAACAAGTTAATAATTCAGTGAGATCAAGTGAGCTGAATGCCTAGCTAGAGGCCGCTTCAGTTCAAGTGGAATTAATGATATTAATCCACAGCTTACTCTTGATTGAACCCGTAGGGTCACACAAATAGTACGTAAACGGATCAAGTATTTAATGACATTAAATACTCTATCTATGGATATTCAGAATCGACGGATCTTGGTTTCAATGGGAGCTGAGATCGTCACAAGCAAGAAATGAATACTCCGGAAACGATGATATTGCCGGAAACGGAAATATGGATCGTATCGGAAATATAAATATTATCCAAGTCGTAGATGTTGCCGGAAACGGAAACATGGTACGTATTGGAAAATTTTATCGGAAATGGAAATATTGCCGGAATCGGAAATATTGCCGGAAACGGAAATATTGTCAGAATCGGAAATATTATCGGAATCGGAAAATAATTCCGGAAACGGAAATATTAAATATTTGTTCGAAACGGAAATTAATTCCGGAATCGGAAATATTAAATATTGTTCGTATCAAATGAATTCCGGAACCGGGAATTTAATCGGAAGCGTATCGTACGAATAAGCATCGGACGAGGCCTGCCGGACGAGGGCCCAGCACGAAGCCAGGCCATCGCCCAGCAAGCCAAGCGCGCCACACGAACAGCCAAGGCCACGCCAGGCCCAGCGCAAGGCCAGGCCCAGCAGGCCATGGCAGCGCGCGCAGCAATGGGCTGCGAGCTGTGCTGCTGCTCGCGTGGGCTTGCGGCTCGCGTGGGCCGAGCGGCCGTGTGGGCTGTGCGCGGGCATGGCCTGCACGCTCGTGGGTCATGCTCGTGTAGAGTTTGTGTTCACATACGAAACCTAAATTGTGTAGGATTTGTTTGATGATTAAATTCCTAATCCTAAAAGGATAAAATCAATTAGTTAGAGTCCTACTAGGATTCTAGTTTAACTAATTAGTATCCTAATAGGATTCCAGTTCCTTTTCCATACCTCTATAAATAAGGGCCTAGGGTCATTATTTGCAGGTACGATGGAAGTATTCAAAGGGTAAGTTTTTGAAATATAAATCAGCCATACACTTGCAATAAGAGCCGAAAATCCTAAGCACCTTAAGGGCGATTCTAGTTGGTCTAACTTGAGGCGGATCCTGACGTACTGTGGACTATCTACGGAGGGACGACATTTGGAGTCCTAAAGACTTGTTCTTGTTCGGTTCGGGCGCAGCTAGGGAAGGCACGCTACAACATGTATGCATCTATTCTATGCTAAATGATTATGTGAAAATAATATGCTTTCCTGGCTTTATGGTTTTTCCGCATGATTTATGAATTGTTATATGTATCATAACCTAACACATACGCCGCGCATGTTGCCCATTCAGTACTTGTGTAGGTAGTACACCTATCCCGAACCCAATCGCTCGCTCATTAGGTCCCTCTCGTCTGCATGCCCCCTTGGCTTGCACTTGCGGGTTGGCCTCTTGGGCGAAATTCGTCTGTTGAAGACACTACCTCGACCGGGGCATGTGTTAGATCTACGATAGAAGCGGTACCAAGCCAGACGCAAATACTACCCATAGAAGCTTATCATAAACTACGTGACATATTTAATTTTGAAATCCATGTTTGTAATGTAGTTATGTGTAGCGAACTATGTGACTATGTTATGATTGTGCGTACGAATAATGCTAGAAAAATAATGCTAGAAAACCAACGACCTTAAACATTCCCAAACATTCATAAACCAATTTGCCAAAGAGTTATACCGAAATACGCGTTCCGCAAACCCGAACGATCGCCACAAAAATAAGCGACGCTCGGGATGGCCCGTAACGAATCCCACAAACGCTGTACAACGCGTAAAGGACGTTATAAGGTAAGCACGCAAAACTAAAGTCGCAAAAACAAAAGTATACGCAAACAGAAAACGAGAACCAGCCAGGGAAGCATTTTCAACGCCCCTGGCTGGGCGCCAAAATTTCTCACGCCCACTGCTGGGCGCTGAAGTTGCTGCCTGGCCTTTTGGTCAAGCACAGCAGCCTCGGTGCCCGCGCATAAAAAATATATACATAGCAAAAAAAAAAACTTTTCGAAAAAATTGCTGCGAGGGCGTATGAAAAGGCACTCGATTCTAAAAGCGACTTGTAAAAAATAAAATAACTCTTTGTGTCGTTGTTAGGCCTCCTATGACGACAATATTCGGCTCCAAAACCGAACATGCTAATTAAATGACCTTGAATGTCACATGGGCAAAGTATTCAAAAAATGATGTTTGAATAAAGTTTTCAAAGAAAAAAAATAATAATGTTCAAATGAAAAATAAGTAAATCCGAGTCTAGACTAGGCTATGCCGAAGTACAATCTAAATCCTAAGTCTTAGTTGTCTTATCCATAGAATCGGTCCTAATACTTGGTGTTGTTCTTCAAGCTAAAAGGTTAAACCATATTGAGTCTCCCTTCCTAACATTTAAATCAATGAGCACCCATATTTAATTGTCATCCCTTGCTAGGAATCCACGGCCTCAATACTCTCTCTCACCAATAAAAATAATATATTATAGTATTTGCGAAATGGAAACAGTCACATTCTGGAAATCATTCCCCCATAGTCGCACAACCCCCAAAGTGAACCTAAGGTTTAATACCATTGGCAAAGAAAAAAATTAATGGCCCCAAGGCTTATAATCACATTGGGTCACGACTATCATAGTCCTCTCGAGTCACTCGCTCCTTGAAATACTACTAAGTACGGACTAAAAGATTTTCCATGAATGCAACATGACCAACCATGAAAATACCCAAATCGACGTACCATAAGGCTACCATTGGGGTAAAGCAATACACACTAAAAGAGAAGCCACACTAATGATTCTAGTCTTGCAAAAATAAAAATTTGATCTCCCCAACTAACTACCTTGCCAACATTAAACAAAATGGCGCATGACAAATGAACACCCAAGGGTTAAAATCTAAAGTGTCAACCAACGAAAGTTATGGTCCAATTAGCCCAAGTGTGAGAGTCGCTTGGTCAAGTGTTATAGGCTTACGCCACGTCATTATTTTGAGTCTAGGCCACCTCCTTGTATTCATACACAGGTTATAAAGATTAATGAAAGTTCGAGTCTAAATCACAACTTCCAGTTAAATCCCGGAAACCGGAAATCTGAAAGGAAGCAAAAAATTATCTTCGATGTAATTCTTTCGTTAAATTTCAATAAGGTAAAAATAACATTTTGAATCTACGCTATTTGCACATTTTAAGAAACGACTAAATACGCTTGCAAAGTAAGACAATTTGAAGGTCCACCCTAGGCCTACTAAAATTAAAGGTCCACTATAGGCCTACCAAACGAGGCTCACTCAGTCTCGCCTCGTGACTCAAAGACCACAACCATCTACCTTTTAGCCCAAATTGATTGAAGGATTTATGTTGGGGAGAAATCCCAAGCAAAAAGAAAAAAAATAGAAAGAAAAAAGGGAGAGCGAAAAGAGCGAGCCATGAAATACTTAGCCCGTACCTCCCAAAGTGCGAAATTTACCCAAGTAAACGAAGGAAGAGAATTGAGTCAACCATTCCAAATCATAAAATTCTACGATGTCTACCCTTTCCAATCCTTATGCTCTTAGACGCCTTCGCTCTGGGGTCCCTGTTCAGCTCATTTAACCCATCCATGTTCTCATTGCCATGACCCAAGAAACCATTACCTCGACTCTTGTTCTTGAACTCGTTGTCAACCGCAAACCACGCACGGCCATTGACACGTGCGTCATACCCATTATTTCCAAAACCTGCTCTTATACCACCATTAGCATAATGACCATATAACTTGTGTGGATACATCCTGTTGATATACCCTTGAGCCGTCCCCATGCTACTCATTGGCCTTGGTTGATGTAAACTCGTGACACTAGCACGAAGCTGCAAATTGTGAGCCCTAGCAGATATAATCCTCATGCTTGACCAACACCTATACAAATTCTCCTATCTCATTCAACCCATCTTTCAAGCCGTCTTGAGTCACAAACAAAAAAAAAGGGAAACAAATGAAAAGTGCAAAAAAAAAAAAATTGTGAATAATAAAAAAAACTTTGCAAAAGCGCCTCTAAAGTTAGTCTAAAAAGAAAAATAAAGGAGCATTTAGCGCACCAAAAAAATATCCGCCCAGAAACCATTTTCAGCGCCCAGAGCTGGGCGCCGAAATCTTTAGCGCCCAGAGCTGGGCGCCGAAATCTTTAGCGCCCAAGCCTGGGCGCCGAATCTCTCTGCCTGCCAAATTTTATCCAGAAGTGCTCGTCATTTTATCCGCACATACACGGAAAAATAACGAACACTTGGAGGGGTACAACACGTATTCAGATATACGTACCACCAAGAAATACATGTACTCAAAAAAAATATATAAAACAAATTATTGGCTTACGGCAAAGCAGCAGATTAAAATAATAATAAACTTCACTTATTCTACCGTTTCAAATAATATGTTTCCACCTCAGAACGTACTTGTTTAAAATCGGCATTCTAAGAAACCATTTTCTAGGCTAAGAACTACGCAAGACCTGATTCCAAATTAAATATATTTAAGGCGGATACGTAGGCAATCCATGATTCGGTCCAACCAATTTGACAAAAATATTAAAGCCTATAGAAAAACAAGAATAAAAAATAGAAGTCCCTTATTGAAATTTAATTACTTGCAATCCAAGTCGAAAGAAAAATTTAAGTCAAATCCAAGTCATCAAGATGCCAAAATGAGCACACATCGAAAAATAATAAGGGCACGTACCCTTGCCAGAAGGAGCACTCACACTCCTAGGCACTTAGCCAAGACTCAAAAGATCGCTTTGCCTCAATTGAATGGGGGCTAGCGCAAGCGTCCATGACCTCTAAAGTACTCGACTTGACCCTCCCTAAAGCGAACTAACTCATTTAAAGACTTTCTTTCACCACTAGACATAGTCGTTCGCTTAAAGACCTTCTTTCACCACTAGACACAGTCATGATCGCCAACAAGTAGTAAAGGCAGTAAGCTTGCAATGAAAAAGATTGTTCTACGGCGTCGCCCCATCGTTCCCTCGACCTCAGGGCACCCGTTCATGGTAATTCAAATGCTTGCGAATCCCCTTTGAAAAAAAAATCAGACATTGTCAATAGGACTTGGCACTTAACCAAGGCTCACCCTACTCAGACATATGACACGGGCATCTAAAATCGAAATCTAAAAGCATCATTAATGGGAAGACATGATAGCAACTGGGGGCTAAAAATTGAAATGAAAGAGCTAGGGAGAGAACTAGGTATACCTTGACCTTTTGTACGGACATACACCAAGTAAATCTAAGTCGATTTGAAAACGGTTTATATTCCCGCAATTCTGGAAAAGATGGCCCTAAAAGCCTGAAAGCATATGCCAAACGGGCACAAGTATATCTTGACGCCTGCACCCTGGCTTCCAGCAAATCCTTAGACAGCATTCCAAAAAACGTAACAGTATTTTGATTCACTCATATAACCCTTCTATAAGTCAACTTACTTAGGACACCTCGGACTGTACGCAGTAGGATTCGGATTTTAAATAATTTTCAAATAATTTTCAAAGACTTTTTCGAACATAATGAAGTGTCGTTGGTTTAAGCTAAGTATGCGTTTATCTCAATGTTGCAAGTGAGTCAAAAAGATTTCTAAATATGATTATGGATAAAGAAAGGCACCTAACTTTTGGTCAAGGAACACTTCCACATGTTACTACCTTGACCATGGTGATGTCGCATAATACACATTTACAAGAGAAGTAGCAGGTCACTACTCGAACGTACCTCGTACTAAACGAGTCTGGTTCAAACTATTCATGATCCATGTCACCATGAATGCATAAAGACGTATGCAAAGCATTATAGCACCAAGCCAATCCCGTAGCTACAATTGGGGGCTTGAGAAAAACACTCTAAAAATGCTCGAAATGACGATTTCATCGCGAATTCTCGACGCTAATGCTATACACACGTCATAGGGGCACAATCCTAAGCTTTAATCGTGTAAAACGAACCTTAGAATGACTACAACCCCTCCCTAAGCACTACTTAGAATATATAAAGTCACCCCACTAACAAGGGTAACTGAAAATCGCGAGTCACCAAAACTCCGATCAAACTACTGCACATAACGATCGCCCTATAAAGCGCCCGTTACACAGTCTACATCGTTCCAAAGCAAAAGCGAAAGAAAAAAAAATCAAGGATAAAATAAAAAAAATATAAAAAAACTGTCTGCCCAGAAATCATTTTAAACGCCCAGAGCTGGGCGCCAATATCTTGAACGCCCCAGCCTGGGCGCTGATTCTTTCTTCTAGCCAAGTTTTTCCCAGATATAAAAAAAAGGGAAAGAAACATCTATGAATCCTCGCATCGAACGAAGTAATAAGCCGTGCAAACCCATGCGGAAGGTGCTACACTTGTTCGAACACCTGAACGAGGCATGATGAAGTACTCCAATGCAAAAATAATAATGATATCCCAACACCTGGAGAAATGTTCTAATACATGCGGTTAGGCCACACAAGCCTACGTCGCACCATAAGTTCAACTATCCCACGGTACAAGTCTAAAAAAGAGAGTAAGGCATATTGCACTAATGCGGGCACGACCAAAGAGCATGTGTAAAAGAGGCGAAGACTACTTATCGCCCAAATTCAAAAAGCAAGCCACACGACTTCTACATTAAGGATTAAAGGTAGCAAAATATTACCTACCACGGAAGGGATAGCTCGCACCTACACGAGCGGAACCCCAAGGCATCTTTCTCGAAAGAACCTACAAAAATCGTACGCCAAAAGGAAGCATCCCAACATGCATACTTGGGGGCTCCAAGCTACGAAAAAACCATAGCAAAATAAAAAAAATCTCGAAGCAAATGTTTGAACAATCGAAAGGGCACGATGTTTGAGCCCACTTCATGAATGGGCCTGAACCCTATCAAGCTTCTAAGCAAACTGTTCAAAATCAGTCGTTGCTCAAAAAAAAAATAAAAAAAAAATGAAACAATTCAAGCAAACTGATTAATGGACCGCACACCACGGCCATTCTATGAACGCTCGTTCGCACACACATATCATCTTTTCCAAGTATCGAACATTTACGAACGCGTTCAAAAGAAAAAAAAAAGGGGGAAACGGACGAACAAGAGGCCGGCTGTGTCATCAAGAAACCTCGCCAGAAATTATTTTTAGCGCCCAGCGCTGGGCGCCGAAATCATTAACGCCCAGGCATGGGCGCCGAAAATGATTCCAGACCCAAAAAACAGCCCTGACTTCTATAGGGCCCTGCCATATTTATTCGACTTGAAAATTGCCGATTCCTTTACTGAAAGTCGCACCTCACGACTTTGTTAAGAGTAGCACACCATTACAAAGATCGCTCGCACTTACGAGCACAATCCCAAACACGATCAAGGACATTACAGAATTCGTATCCCTTAGGAACCACTTTGAGAAGAAATGACCATCAAGCACGAATGCTTGGGGGCTCGAAAGAAAATATATATTATACAAAGTTAAAACAATATTTCCAGAATACGTTGTACGAAGTCCCGTGTTTGGATGTCTCAAAAAATAAAACCAGTTTACGACCTCAAGAAAAAGGTCGCCATTGACACTTGTGCATGATCCTCTGATCAAAGACCAAGTAGTGGCAAAAATCGAGCCGTAAAGACTAGCTCAAATCACGAAAGCAGACGGTCGCAAGACAAAGGTCCGTTTGAACACATTGTCAGCCCACGTTCAGGTTACAACTAAATTCGAGCATCCCTCGAAAGAATTCGCTCTTGCAAGAATGAATAAAAAGAAATTCTCAAAAGAAATCACAAAGAACCAAAGAAATAGGAACTTGCCCATCTTCAGTTTGCAAGATCGCGTCACAAACCGCGCGAGTTCCCAAATCAAAAAAACGAATTCAGGGACGTCCACCCTTAGCGGACAGGGCTCGCCCACCTTCAGCGGGCGGGATCTGCGTCACTAGCCGCGCAGGTCCTCAGTTTTCCAAAAATGAAATTTTAAAAATTCAAAACGAAACAGGCTCGCCATCTTCAGCCATCGGGGTCTATGGCACAAACCACGTAGGTCCTCATTTTTCAAAAAATAAACACAAAACAAATTTCAAAATAGATTCGTCCACTTCTATCGGACAGGGTGTCCACCCTTAGCGGACAGGTTCGCCATCTTTAGTCGGCGGGGTCTACGTCACAAGCCGCGTAGGTCCTTATTTTCAAATTTCAAAAATAGATTCGTCCACTTCTATCGGACGGGGTGTCCACCTTTAGCGGACAGGTTCGCCATCTTTAGCCGGCGGGGTCTACGTCACAAGCCGCGTAGGTCCTTATTTTCAAATTTCAAAAATAGATTCGTCCACTTCTATCGGACGGGGTGTCCACCCTTAGCGGACAGGCTCGCCATCTTTATCCGGCGGGGTCTGCGTCACTAACCGCGCAGGTCCTTAGTCGCTGCAGCGATAACTTTTTCTGGTTTTCCGTTTTTTCCAAAAAAGAACGATGTGAGTAGCTTTCCTTTTTTCCGAAAATTGGTTTTCCGTTTTTTCCAAAAAAGGACGATGTGCTGGATTTTCCTTCGTTTTACGTCCCATAAAAACAAGGGGGTTTTCTCGTTTAGCTAGCCCTGAAAATGAGAATCTTTAAAAACATTTTTACCTCGTGATTGGGCTTGGCCAGGCCCAATTACACTTTATAGCTTTGATTTCGAAAACATCTGTAGCTACTCCCAATGACAAAGTGAGGGAGTTTCTATACATCTTTAGATCCTTCCAATGACAAAGTGAGGAAGTTTCTATACTATCCAGTGACTAATCCCAATGACACGTGAGGGATATGTCGACACTTCAAGTGATGACCCTTAAGTCAAATGTTATCACTCGAGGGCTCGTGAGACCCTTGCAAAAACAGGTCACCATGGCTTGTGCGACGCACTCCGTCTAATACTTTGACCATCGTCTTACTCCAAGACTCAGTCAAAGTGGGGGCTAACTGTAGACACCTACTTTTGTCCCCATTCCCGAAAGGGAAGGTTCGATGATGAAAACATAAATCTCCACTTGACAACGCATCTCCTATAAAATAACGAATCTCAATCACCCTTCTCGTTTCACCCGAAACCTGCTATTTATAGAAACCTGCTATTTATGGAAACCTGCTAAAAATAGTAATTGCCGTAATGGGTAGCTGTTAAAAGTGGCAAGTCATAAAAGATATAAACATGTCAGAATTAGGTGTTGCACTCCAACATAAATCCTAAATGAGATAGAAAACTGCGAGAATCCTATTCCTAATATGATTCGGAAATAAGAGTTACGTATTAATTAAAATCCTAACGAGCCTAGAGTTCGTAACGGGCCCAGACGCATTCCGTCATAAAATTAATACGCACTAAAAGACTCGATTAAGTCTCATACGCTCCGGATTCTAGGAATCCGAATCTGACAAAGAACTCGGCCCAGACATCACTTTCAACGCCCAGAGCTGGGCGCCGAAATCTTTAACGCCCAGACCTGGGCGTCGTAATTGCATGGATCTCTATTTTCAACGCCCAGCCCTGGGCGCCGAAATCTTTGACGCCCAGAGCTGGGCGCTGAAAATACATGGTACGTGTTTTTTCCTAATTCTTTGTGGATTAGAACTCTGCAATTCTATCTTTCCACAAACTCTTTCCTATAAATAGACCCCTAAAACCGACGTGGAAGGAACACAACACACGACACACACACAACACATAATTATATTCTGAGTATTGACTCCAACCCTTAGCCTAAGCCTCACGCTGCGAAACTGTTCACGCGTTCTGTCGCAATCGATCCATAAATCGAACAGAACGTATCCTGTCCCATAATTGAGATTCGTTAAATAAAAAGGAGAAATAGCAAAGTCAAAGTGGTTAGTTTTCTGAGAACCGTGACGCACCTCTCAAGGGTGCGTCGTAATGTGTCCCTTTTCGATGATTTAACTGCTTTCCTCGCCCTTTTTATGAACTGTTAAACTAACTAAATCTGATTGTTCTATCACGCCTAACAAATATAATATTTTCGGGAAATTGGATTATCATGCTAGGTCCCTTAATACTACTTAAATCAGATAATCACGATCGATCTAGTATTATATGTTGCATATTGCTAAAATCAACTCAGATTAGTTTAATAGTTAACGCATGTCCCTTCAATTATTTATGCTGAGCTAGTAAGGATATCCTGCCTCTGGAGTTATCGACGAGCGAAGTACTCCTCTCGGTAGTTACAGTCCCCCGAACCCTCAATCTCTACCTTGCGGGTGTATGTTGAGAGATCCCCACACCAGGGATCACAAGGGAACCTACGGCCGTCGTGGTCAAACATAATTGCACTCCCTTTATGTCACGATAATCGGGTTTTGTCAGTTTTTCTCATTGTCGTTAAAAACTGAATGACGACTCCTATATTACTAGTCAATTGGGTGTATACTCACAGGAAATCCAATTACACTTGATTGAATAAAAGAATCGTCACACCCACGAGGGACGAGGTCACGCATTAGCCTCGCGCTTTTTCGACCCCCTCACACACACACGCACACGAGTTGTGCGTTGTGTGTGTGTATTCGTGTTTTGTTCGTTCTTGTTCACTCTTTTCGCCCAATCACATAAATTCGTGGTTGTTCCGTGCTATAGGCCGGATTGGTATAATTGTCTTCTTCCTTACCTATTCTATTTCAATTCCGTATTTTAAATTATAATATTAATATTGTTTTGAGTAATTAAAATGCTGGGAACCGGTTATGAATACCGTGGTTTGAGGATTTGCGTGTTGTGTTTCATTAGGCTTGTTTTAATTATTAAATGACGAATTTTCAGATATGTTTATTGAATAAAGAATTGATATTTATGAAAATAAATTAGTGTTATTGGGATTTTCAAGTTAGGGTTTTAACCTAGACCTAATGAGTCAATTGATTAGCATAATTTGGTGATGATTTTAATTATGATAATCAATTATATTTTCAGGTTTGAATAAAGGCTTAAAGTGTTGATTTTTATTGATTTTAAAGACGAAAAAAGTATGTTTTCGTACTAGGGATTGGTTTTGCAAATTGAGACGATTATATTATTGAAAAACGATTGAATTCTAAAGTTTAAATAAGGTTTTAGATTTTATAAAGTTGCTGGAAATTTAATGAACATGGAAATAATATAAGTTTCATTATTTTGATGATAGGAGGTGATTTCTAGTTGAGTGCTCGTATTGCAAAGTGGCCCCTACACTTAGGTATTCAAGGTACGTACAAGTCTAGGGCGACCACACCTTTTGTCAATGACATTACATGATTGTTGATGATGTGAATTATATTATGTGGATTCATATATGCTTTGGTGAATGATCATGTGGATTAATATTATTGGAATTATTGAATTGTTGGTTGAACAAGCATGTTGAGTTTATTATGAGTATGAATTTCATTGTCAATCATGTTGTTCAACATTTATGCATGTATGGTTTGTTTCACATGCAAGGGATGGATTATTTATTTGTATGCTATTGTACGGGATGTCTAGCATACTTTGACCCAATTATTCGTACCTCGTTGTACTATTTATCTTACCACATGTGAAGGGTTAGCTCGTGTAAGCCACCGCACATGTAGGGTTCAGTTGGGAATATTATGTATGAAATGAATTAGGAATTGTCGTGCAAGGGCACAACCCTCATGTTAATGTGCATGATGTGGAGTCTCACTTTGGTGAGGAGGAACATGGTAGTAATTTCACAAGAGTCTTGCTTGGTTGATCACAAGTCTTAACGCATTAAAATAAGATTATTTTGGTTGTTGTTTATTAATTGTATGAATGTACATGGTTGAGTCTCGAGTTCACCTTTAATAAAATATTAATAAACGTAAAGTGCAACCAGAACAAGCTTCAAAACTCTTGGAACGTATATACCTTGAGTATGAACAACCGGGGGAGTCTTGCCGGAAAGCTCGTACTCCTACTAATGATACAAGACGTTGTTTCATTTATAATATGTGCATGAATCCCGTCGGTATGGCCCGAATTTATTATTTATTATTTGGTGTACGTATGGTTGGCTCCCATCACTTTTTCCTTTATGGAACTTTCTTTTGGCCCGTTCGAAGCTTATTCTTATTGAATTGTGAGTCAAGAGTCGAGTCTTGTGTTCATGATTGATTGTTTATTATTATATGTCTTTTGCATGTTGATTAGTACTTAGTGAGTGATGCATGTTTTAGTTTCATTCACTCTATTCTTGTAAGTACTCAGCTTTTGCTGACTACGTGCTTTGTGTGTTTTGGTCATGGCCTTTGCCTTAATGACCCTATGATGATCTATCATTTGCACTTGCATTGATGGGGAGTAGAATAAAATAGCAGGTTGGTAGATCGGAATCATGTGGCTTGGGATGATCGAGAGAGTTGCATGTTTCGTATTTTGAACTATTTAATTATACTTTAATTATGTTTTCGTATTTAAACTATTTATACTTTGGTTTTTGGGCCATTATGGTTCCAAATTGTAGGAGGCCTAAATATTACATTAATTATGTTTTTAAAAGTTAGTTGACATTGATTTCCGCTGCGTAATTCTGGTAATAGCCTTAACCGTTATCACGGTGGCGGTAATACTTTAGTAATTCCTTTATTTTAAGTTGGAAAATGATTTTATAAAAGCAAGGAATTATTAGGGTGTTACACTAAGACCCATTCGGAGCATTCTAGAACCTTTCGGTGCACAACCGAGAATGTTGTTCCACCAGTCCATGTTTCTGGGCCTCAAACTCAAAATCTGGCCCTACCATCATCTTTATTGGTCCAAAATACGTGGGACCCCCAAGTTTGAGCTCGTTTGGATGTCATTTGGTCTACCGATCGGTCAATTCCCCCGAACATGCACCACATTGTCCAGTGGTGCGCAACACCCTTGTTGCTTTGTCAGATGGTGCATCATCTAGTCTAGAGATGCCCATAGCCTTGCATGCTGATGCATGCGATGGTGTGGGAGACCATATGTGACAATTAGCGCTCCGTAATGGACTATTATTAGCAACTGAAAATAATATTAGACATAATTTTATCGAGGGAGATAATTTACTAATAGTTTAGATTTTGCAGAATCGTGCGCATTACTCGTGGAAAATTCAGCAGCTTATGGATGATATCAAACAACTGCTTACGCATTTTGAAAGTTATACTTCAAGTCATGTCTATCGAGAAGCTAATCGTGTAGCAGATTGTGTTGCAACCACTGGTTATTACATTTCGGCCCACCAAGATTTAGACCCGCATGCCGATAATAAGTTTTCATACTCCCTCCGTCCCAGAATAGTCGTTACACTTATCTTTGCACAAAGTTTTAGGTGATAAGTGGTTGTTTGGTTATCAATTGTTATTTTATTGTAAAAGTGGATGTGATAGGAGTTAGTGGGGTATTTTTTTAATTGAATGAGAGAGGGGGTGGGGACAAAAAAATAGTTAGTTGGAAGAGAGAGACAATATAATAATTGTGGGGTCATTCCATATTTAGAAGTGTAACAACTAATCTGGGACGGACGAATAAGGAAAGTGTAACAACTAATATGGGACGGAGGGAGTATTTTATTTCTTTAGATAAATTAAGATATAGTCCACCTTACAATATTTATTGTATACCAACTTTAAGTAAGAGTTTGTGTTTGTTTACAAGGATCTCTTATCATCCTACTATGAAAAAAGAAGAAGGATGTCTTATCCCACCAATTCCATACTTAGCGAGGGAGTTATATAAGGGGGGAGTGATAAGAAATGTCAAGGAAGGAGGGAGTGAAAAAGTTAATAAGGATATTTTAATAAACTAGATTTTGAGTCCGTTTAAAGAACGGACGGTTGTATAATGGTTATTTAACTGTCTTTTAAAGTTTTAATTAGTGAGGACTTGTGATTTTTGATAATATATAAATTATATAGAGGTGTAATTTGAAGGTTGAAAAGATATAAAATTTATATGTTGACTTAAAATTGAAGGTTAACGGGGGCGAAGTGGAAGGGGCTAATGTGTATATTGAATTATTGGTAACTTGATGTTGAATAAGGAAGATGAAGTGCAAGAGGAATTAAAGTGGTACTCCGTAAAACATAGAAACAATAAATGAAAAATTAAAATAAAAAACAAATTAATTAATGGCATGAGAGATGACACATGGCTTCTAATAATCTATGATTATCCTTTTAAAATACTGGTATAGATTTGTCAATAATCTCAATTTATTTTGTACGCGTACAAACACGAGAAAATTCCTTTTATATCCCTAGTCCTCTTACTTATTCCTATTCTTGTCTTGCCTTATCCTTCTTATTCATATTCTCAAAGCCATGTTTTGTGAAGAATGGTCTCATACTTCATCCAATTCAAAAATATCGCACCACTTTAACTTGTACACTATTCAAATTGTGATTTTGACCATTTTGTAATATATATGTAAGAAACTATGTAATCATTTATGATTTTATTAGATTCGTATCGATATGTATACCTTTTAAATATCAATTTCTTTTTTATAATTTTTTAAGTAACGGAGAAAGTAATTTTGTTGAAACAAAACCCTTCATTGTTTTTGCTTTGACAAAACCCACTTTAAATTTTATTTTGTTTTCCGTTGACATATCCTACTAAAGTAACTAAACCAATGTTGCCAACCTGCAGCTCGGGTACTTTTGAGTTATGGCCCAATCTACAACAGCCAAATGCCAACGGTGGCCCATCTATCATATCGATATGAGCAGACTAGCAGCCCATTATCTATATAGCACGTCGCAACCTACTACAGCTCAAGGCCCATCTATCCTTTAGGTATCTACTTTTAGAGCTACAAACATACTTCGTATTATGTAGGGTTATGTTTGTGTCAAGGATAAATGGATTTATAAACGTCAAATCTAGCTTGACAAATTCAATTAATGGATGATCAGAATGCCTATACACGGTGATTTAGAGGAACAAGTTTATGAGTATGCAATTTCCACAAGGATTTAGTAATTACAAACTTTTATATAAGGCGGTCTTACACAAAAGATCACATTGGTGTCATATAAGTTAATTAGTGAAACCAATTACTTAACACTGAAATCAATTAGTTAAGCAATGGAACTAATTAGTTAAACACTAGAACTAATTAGTTAAGCACTGAAACTAATTTCGTTAAGCACTGAAACTAATTAGTTAAACAGTGGAACCAATTAGTTAAACAATCAAAGTGGTCTTTTCGAAATAATTTGGAAAGTTAACATTAGAATCGGGGATATTATTGGAATTTTATGTTGTTTGGCTACTAATATAAAATTAGTACCTCGGCATGTTTCAGTTTTTTTTACCGTAATCAAATACTATACTCTTTTGATTTTGATGATCGAGCTTATAATTAGTATTTAAAATTAAAGGAAATTTTTAAGTTTATGCAGCCTAGGACGCAATTGGTAAAGGAAAAGGTACTCTAAATATTCAAAAACAAAGATTTTTAATGGGTGTTACAATCACCAAATAAAGATTTTAATTCAGAATAACCCTATAATGTGTTATGTGTTATTGCAAATCCATTGAGCGGGAAACATGTGATTAGCCAAATAGATTGCGAACAAAAGGAGAAAAAAAAGTAAAACACACTATTTGTACAAATGTTTATTGTCTTCACTTTTGTACTGCAATTTAGATTTTTCATCATATAATAGCAGATGTATTACATTGTTTCACTATTTAGATGTTTTTAATTAGATATTGTATCTAATTTTTCTTCCCATGAACTTTTTGAACAATTTTTCTTGCAAAGTATTTATTATGATTAGTTGTACTAATGTAATTTTAATTTTATATAATCTCGCACGCATAGCGTGCATATAAGACTAGTAATCTAATAAAAGAACGACACTTGTCAACACCATGTAATCAGACTTGTACATAGTTTGAGGAAAATAGAACATATAAGAATCTTTAAATAAGAAAATCTTGGTAAAGTTATATTTTTACGTTATAATTTAGCAAATTTGCAAAATACAACCTAATAAAGTTCACTATTTGCCAATTACAACCTTAAATTTCTAATTTTGTCAATTACAACCTTAAACTTGTACATCTATTTTAAATTACAACCCGAAACCATTTTTCGGCAAAAATAACCGGAAGATGATGTCATAACGTTATTAAAATTATTTGTTGCTAAATAGAATCAACAACAAAAATGTTCTTTAAGATATGAATAAGTCATAAAGAGAAAAATATGCACCTGAAATATATTGTTGGTTGTTATAAATCGTAAATATTCTTTTGATATTGAACATCTTAAAAATTTACATATAAATGTAAATCATCAAGATTCCATTCTTAAAGTTCATATAATTGTGTATAAATAAATAAGTATGTTATTTTCCTCAAACTAAAAATCTGACTACATGGTGATGACAAGTATACCTGTCTCTTTTATTTGCTCATTTTATAATATAGAAAATTATATTACACATTAATAGATAAATTAGAGTCATACTAGATTGAATGCATTGTATTTCATGGTAACAATGACTTATCAATATGGTAAATTAATTTAAAAAAAATTCAATGTTTTACGTACGTAGGAAATTGACACCTAATATCTTAGTTATATGGAGTACTACCTAATAAAATTGTACCTTATCATGCATATTTTTCTTAAATAATATATCATGAATATTTTATTATGGAATACAATTTTATGCAATATCTTTATACACAATAATATCATTGACAACATTACTAACATATATAAATACTTATTTAATCCATTATACAATTTTATGGTACACTCTCACGTCTTTATAGAGTGAAACTGAATATCTATACATATTTTTAAAATAATAATTATAAACAACGGATAATATGAATTGCATAGTAATATCTATACATCATATTATTTTTACTTATAATATGAATTGCATAGTAATTTCTTAGAGGGGATAATTTATGTAAGAGTACACAAGATATGAATCTTAAACTTAAATTATTTTTATATTTGATAAAATGTACTACTATAGAAAAACAATTAAATTTTAATAAAATTAGTCTGCCTTCCCTGTATAATATAGGAATGAAAACAATTTTTGTCTATCAAGGAATGAAAGCATATTAGTATATACTACTCTTCGTTCTTTTGAACGCTACTATGTTATTCATATTGACCTAGCATGATAAATAATGCAAAGGGACCTTACCGAAAACAAAAACTAATTTAATTTTTGGAACTTATCGAAAACAATGCAAAGAAAAATACATGTGGGATATTTATCCTTAAATAGATATTATTTCCATGGCTGCCATCATTGGTAAAATCAATCTAGCGCTAGAGCAACAAACTCAACAAGATATTACACTCTTTAGTCTCCAACTAATCAACACCCGACATACGCGACCATCGCAATTTATTGTCTTATTGAGACAGATGCTAACCGCCATGAGTCCATGACTATTGAGAGAAATTAAGTAATGATTTTGAAACGGACTAAAAAGAAAAGTGACATTGATTTTGAAACGGAGGAGAATCAATCTCCCATAGTCCATATATACGATATTGTCGATATTCTTTAACATTGACATCATTTGAGAGCAAAGAGAAAATCAATGCGGAGTATATAAAGGAGATCGATGGCGGTTGTGTGATTGTGTTTGTGCATAGGTTAGAAATATCGGAAAAATAATTAAATAAAAAATTTATAGGCTCGCATGAAAATTGAATTATTAATATGGGAGTACATATTGTATAACGAGTATCAATATGAATGGCAATAAAATTTTAAAAAATAAATCGCAACAATCTTTGACATAAAATATTTCACATGATCCAAACATATATATTTTCCCACATACAATATTATGGAAAACGTGTATATTCTCTAATCTATATTAACAAATTGAACAAAATGTGTACTAAGATGTACTACCTACGTTTCAAATGATCTTTACGGGTTACTATTTGCATAAATATTAAAACAAATATGAAAAGTGTGTAAAAAGTTGGGTGCATGTAATAAAATATGGATAAAGTAAGGTAGATGTGTAGAAATGTGGGTAAGAGGGGTAAGATAGTAGATTTTTATGTCATAAAATAGAACAAAGAACAATTTAAAAAACATTTATGAAACAGACTAAAAAGAAAAGTGTAAAAATCATTTTGAAACGGAGATAGTATATTAATATTGAAATATGTTTTTGTATGGATATTTTGTTACAATTACACCCCATAAAAATAGATTAAATCGTAGACTATTACATTTTTCACTCTTTGATTTAATCACTTGATTAATATATAATTGTTTTTGGTGAGAATCGGTCACAAGAGAAATATAATTACAGAAGGAGGAGTGAGATTCGGACCTCGGATATATAAAAAGAAAAGAACCGCAATAAAACAAATAATGAGTATGATAGTAAGAGTAAGAATTAAACTAATAGACAATACATACGAAGTAGATCACAATGTATGTAGTACATAGTTAAACAGTATATAGATTGTGTTTTATCTTACACAGACCCTAAAACGTTTAGAGTAAGATTTGAACTCGAGACCACAACTAGGTTAAAGAAAAATGTTTTAAATTCTAAAGATTAAAAAAAAAAAAAAGTAATTGGTATAACAATTACTCTTCTCTTCATATGAAAAATTACAATGAGAATAAGTCAAAGGGATTAAGAAAATATAATTGCATCAATATGATTAATATCAAATATTTTTAATAGCCCTTTTTCTTTGGTATGACTTCTTTTAAAATTGTCTTAAAATGCTCATGCGTAATACCTGGCCTATATTGACAAAATGATTATCTAAAATATATAGATATCATTATTTTAAATTACTACAAAATTAGTAAATTTGTGAATTGGAGCGGGTTAAATGAACAACTATCTGTATCCACCCTAATTAGATGAGAATTTTGTTGGTGGAGGATTTAGGAAGTGGCGGCAGAAAGGACCGATGATAAAAATTGCATTCGTCTAAGTATTTAATCTCCTTGCAATAAGTTTCATATGCAAAGATTGATAGTTTTTGTTTTTGTTTTTTACACCTATGTATAATATTAACTCCTACGTAGTGTTATTCAAAATTCATATTCAAAAATTTAGTGATGAAAATAGAAACATTCCAGTATAGTTCATCATCCAAACAAGAGAAAATAATTTGTTCAAGTATTACTTAGTCGTATCGATGTTGGACATCTGCCCCCAAGTTGTATTATATATTATGTTTTATTCAAAATTATATTCTTCAATATCACTAATGATTCATCAACCTTAGTCTCTTATATTTTGAATCCTAATTAATATACTAATAACATATTCTATGAATTCTTACTCATAATAATAATAAGTGGTATTTGAATGGAGTATGAGATTGTTTTGAAACAATGTTAACAGTTGATCAATAATGGCTAATTGTTTGAAAAATAATTATTTCTGATTTTTAATATTGTGTTAGATTTCTATTTAGACCAACTTTTGTAGATTGTCTATCATAAATAAACTTTATTTGGAAACTTGACTTAAATTGATTATTGCCTTTGATTATAGTTTCTTATGTTTTTTCTGCTCGATATATTTTTCAAATGAGACTATAGTAAATGGGTCGGGTTGACAAGTATACTGGGTTACATCATGTTCAAGTTTATATTGGTTCAGTTTTTTAGTGTTTAGGCTCAAACAATGTGGATAAATCAATAGCGTGATAACAGGGGTAAAGGGTTGTGCTTCGGGTCATGTGAATTTGGTTTCAAATTATAAAATCACAATTTCTAATATATTGAGGCCTTGATTAGGGGACGGCAAAGTCAATAACTAACTTTTAGAAGTGTTAAGAATTTAAGATCAGTAGCGGGAGTAGCGGGATTAAACGGGCTATAGGTTATAAACGATTCGAATTAAATGGGATACAAGTTGTAAATTGTTCGGATTAAGTGGGTTACGGATTAAAACAATTCGGGTTGTACGTACACAGGTTTTCCCTGGGTTCATACGGTTCGGATTGAAACAGATTGGGTCATTAACGGATTTTGAATCCATTCGGCTCGGATTCAAACGGATAGGGTTGCTGCGGAACGGTTTATTATCGGGTTTAGGATCTTAATCGGGTTAATATTTTCCGGTCGGTTTGGGTTGAATATAATCGGGTCGGGTTTGCGTTCCAACTCGCGAGTTATTAGCGGTTCAGGTTTTAAACGATCGGACCAACCCAACGGGTTCAACGGTTCAGGTTGAGAATTTACATCTCTTATAGTATAAGATGATAATTGTTTGTTATACCTAACATGAAATCATAGGTGATGCATGAGAAGGAATAAAAAAAATCTACGTATTTTTCTATGTTTCTTTTCTAAATTAATTTAACTTTGCACTTAAAATTAAAATATATAAATCGTGCATCGCACGGGTCCTATACTAGTATCCTACTAAAGTAACTAAACCAATGTTGCCAACCTGCAGCTCGGGTACTTTTGAGTTATGGCCCAATCTACAACAGCCAAATGCCAACGGTGGCCCATCTATCATATCGATATGAGCAGACTAGCAGCCCATTATCTATATAGCACGTCGCAACCTACTACAGCTCAAGGCCTATCTATCCTTTAGGTATCTACTTTTAGAGCTACAAACATACTTCGTATTATGTAGGGTTATATTTAGGGATGTCAATGGGGCGGGGCGGGGCGGATGTATGTCCCTCCATCCCCATCCCCACCTAAAATTTTCATCCCCATCTCCGCCCCATCACCCATGGCGGGTACAAATTTCATCCCCATCCCCGCCCCAACGGGTATAAACTAAAATCCCTCCCCGCCCCACCACCCAACTGGGTATCCATCCCCGTCTTATACCCGCCTCATACCCACGCCAATATCCGCCTAATTTTTCTTATTAAGCAAACATTTTCCATATGTACGAAGTAATGAAAGTTAACTTTAGAAATAAAAAATTCCTTACGACTAAAGAGACACATATAATCGAAAAACTACCCGTCATAACAAAAAAAATCTAAACAAAAAACTTAAAATTCTCACCTAAATTCACATTATCATCTAACACATGCACATAAAAACAAACTCGATCACCCCATCACCCATAGCGGGTATGAAGCGGGGCGAGTGGGGATGGGGCGGGGCGGGCGGGGATGGGGCGGGTTCAACACAGAATCCACACCCGCCCCATCACCCATGGCGGGTACGATTTCTATACCCATCCCCGCCCCATCACCCGCTAAACCTACCTCCATCCCCGCCTACTTGGAGCGGATGCGGGGCGGGTCTCCCACAAAACCCGCCCCACTGACATCCCTAATTATTTATGTTTGTGTCAAGGATAAATGGATTTATAAACGTCAAATCTAGCTTGACAAATTCAATTAATGGATGATCAGAATGCCTATACACGGTGATTTAGAGGAACAAGTTTATGAGTATGCAATTTCCACAAGGATTTAGTAATTACAAATTTTTATATAAGGCGGTCTTACACAAAAGATCACATTGGTGTCATATAAGTTAATCAGTGAAATCAATTACTTAACACTGAAATCAATTAGTTAAGCAATGGAACTAATTAGTTAAACATTAGAACTAATTAGTTAAGCACTGAAACTAACTTCTTTAAGCACTGAAACTAATTAGTTAAACAGTGGAACCAATTAGTTAAACAATCAAAGTGGTCTTTTTGATAAGTCGGTCTTACACAAAAGTTAGACTATAGTCATTGGTTCTTGGGAAGGTTTGTAAGTTGCGTGAATTATTATATGACTTAAAACAGTCTCCTAAACCGTGGTGCAAAGTTGTCTAGTGCCTTATGGACATTTGGTTTCAAACCTTTGTATGCAATTTTATATTTTTATTAGATTCATTTTGATGTACTTTGTATATTTTTAGAGATATACTTCGTATTTTTTTATTATTAGATACATTTTGGGTTTAGATCTCTCCTATGAATTTTATTCTCCATAATCCTTATTTTAATACTTCCTTTTTTTCCTTTGGTGTGAATACCTTTTTTTTTTGACGGGTCCTTTGGTGTGAATACTTCCTTTGTTCATATCACATGATTATATTTTTTCCCTTAAATTTAAATCACATTTAAAGTTAAATTAGAGTATGTGAATAGAGTCATAAGTCAAAATACGTCAAATATCCTCACTCGCGGCTCTTCGTCGTCATTTTTTTCGTTATCGGTTTTAGTTTTTGTTGTTGGTTAACACCTACCAAAAAGATTAACTTAAAATTACAAGATAATGAATCCAAAAACATTACGGTTTTGTTAGGGAAGAATTTGAATAATGTTTGATATTAATTAATCACAAGAATAATCCAATCCGCGGTATTTTTATAACAGTATGGACGTCTACGTAAAAATAATCCAATCTCAAAATCAAAAGGTTCTTATTGGATAATTAATATTTATTTCATTATCCTAAAAAACCATTTTGAAAAAATTCTAGTTTTAATTTTTTATCCAATTTTTTAGTGTTTTATTCAATATCTAAAGCTAGAAACTAATATCTAGTTTTGGATTTTCTAGCTAGTGTTTTACTCCGTATTTGATGTGTTAGGGCCTAAACCTATCCAAATATCTAATACTTCGTATCAAATTAAAGTTAGATATTGAATCAAATACCATCCACTTCTAAAATTTTATTAGATAGAATTGCATAGTAAATTAGTAATATCTATCTCTAAAGAGTTTAGGTTTATCCAGATATGTAAAACCAGAGTTCGAGATTGAATAAAATACCACTTCTAAAATTTTTATAAGATAGAGTTGCATGATAATACCGATCTCTACAGAGTTTAGGTTTTATCCAACCATACTTTCAAAAGCTATATAAACCCCCTTAAACCTCACTTTCAAAATCACAGAAATCAACCATCAAACCCTTTCGAGAAGAAAACCGAAGCAAAACCCCCTACAAAATACAAGATGATGAACAAGGCAATCTTGCTCCTTGGTTTGGTAGCTCTATTCGTAGGTGGAGCCTTTGCCCAAGATGTGCAACAGGAAACCTTTTTCCGACACCATTTGCCACGTGGTTTGCCACATCGGCACTACGTCCGTCCTCGAGTCTTGCCTAGACCCAAATACACAGGTCCACTTCCACCATTGCCTGCTAATCTCCCTGAGATAGTTGCTGGAATTGATGCTTGTAAAACTGATTTGGATACATACCTATTCAACAGTAACCACCCTGGCTCTGCAAGTGCTCAATGTTGTTCAGTTCTCGAAAACGACCCGAGGCCAGCAGTCAAGTTCCTCCACAGCCTCGTCTGCCCCGGTGCTGCTGCACCCACCCCTAGTGCTTAATCAATAATATATAGCTGTGTTACGTACGTAGTAGTACTTGATTAATAAGCATGCAACCATGCAATGCAATGCCATTAGCCCATTAGGATAGGTTTTTTCTTTACAGGTTCAATATAATAGTTGGAATTAAGAGGTTTAGAATTAATTCAATAAACTGTGGTGATTTACTGTTCATAACATTTATGTAATGGTAAATTTCTTTAACATTTATGTAATGGTAAATTTCTTTATGATAGTTTGTTTGCTGCTCGTATAATTATCTTTGCTGTTCTATAGAAATTGCATAATACTACTATTTGCTTTTGTATCACATATTCAAATTAGTTAGAAAATCGATCTTTAATTTGGACTAAAATTGATACTCTGTAAACAAAACACGATTTGGAAATATACAAACAGTTAGAAAAATAACGAACCTGGGCCTGGGGAGTATTTTCCATCTCAACCAATGAATTATTATTCTTAGTTGTAAACGTATTGATCAAATATATCATATCCAAACTAATTAGATTTAAACTTTTGAAGTCGTCAGTTTAATTATTCCGATAGAATACGATAACGATCCATCCTCCGGAAGAATTACAAAGAAAAAAGTGGATCTGAGATCCATCTATGATTATTATCATTGAATTTGTATACTCTAATATCCGGAGTATACAATAATGAAAGTACCACAAAACAAAACGTTACTCCTATTAGAGAGATAGTAGTCAACTAGCTAGTCATGGTACATATGTTTGGTACAAGAGATATGGATAAGAAAGATAAGGTGAGACAAAGATAGGGATCGCGATCTGGCTCTATTCACCTTATTCTTATTGTTTATTAGATAAGTCCATTACGCCTAAGTAAGTGTACTGCTAAAGTGCTAAGTATGAGTGGACAAAACATAACTATTTGCGAATTGTTGATAAAAGTTTCAAAGAATATTTGAGCCACCTCCACCCTCATAAATTATGCCACTTAGCTATATGTGAATGTCGCTTAATTTAAAGTCAGATGTTGCTATCAAACCAATACGAAGTACGAAGTAAGTTGTTCCATAAAGATCTGATACTATTCCATTAAGTCTTCCAACAAAACCACTAATGATGCCACAATATACTTCTTTTAATCGTTCAAGAACCATTTTTAGCAAAACAATAAGGCTTCAAATAAACAAGTTGTGCCTTTGGAGATGCTCTAGGGAGCTGCAGCAGATCTAGTAACACCAAATTCTTTGAAGCAGCACCACAATAATTTCCACAGTTGAAGAAGAACTTCTCTAGCACGACTGATATAGCAAGCACATACTCAATGAATTTCAGCTCTGCAAATGATCCTTTAATATCTGTAACTTTAACCTTCAGAAGATGGGCCAACTTGAAGTTGTCATCATACTCAACTTTCGGCAGCAGAGCAATTTTGTCTGATTTAAACTGTGCAAATGAAGCAATCGGTTTATTAAACAAGTGAAATATATTTTGCAACAAAAGATTACAGATACTATATTATTATACTTGTCTTCTCTGTTGCAAATTAAAAGCTAGTATATACTCCGTACTCACCGAAATGTCAAGTTCCTTGATGTAAGGACAGCTCTGAATCATGCGAAAAACAAAACGGTAAACACCTGCGCGACCCAAGTCCAGTTTCGTCAAACAAAGCTTACTGAGGTGGCTAAATGTCAGAGGAAATGATTTTGCAACACCACCTGTAGCCAAGAACTTGCATGACAATAGAAAATCATATAAGATTAAATGTAATTGACCTAAACAATATCAACAAAATGATCACTTTCTTGCAGTTATACTCCGTATATTACAAAAAGCAATGTGTTTTACCTGATATATGTCATGACCCCCAAAATGAAGATGTTGAAGTTGACATGAAGTAGCAAGATCCTTAAAAGAGTCCAAACCAATGCAATTTAAAAGTTGTAACAGTTTAAGCCTGGGACAATTTGCGATCACACTCCCAAACATATCAAGTTTGCATTCAATATTGAGTAGCTTAAGACTGTGAAGATTAGCAAAGCCCCTGAAGTGACGAGGTGGAGGATTCAGTACAAAATACCAGAGTTCCAATTTCTCCAACTCTTTGCATGCGAAAATATGAGAAGGTATAGGGATATGTTTAGAATTATAATTTATAAGACATATTTTTTTGACAGAGGTTCTTGAAAGAAAAGATAGCCATTGACTGAGATTGATGCATTCTCCGTTCACATACATTGGAACATAGAAATAGAACTTCTGTAAAGGGCCGTTGAGATGGAGGAGTACATTGCTAACAATTCTGCTCACTTTTTCTGCTACATGGTTAGCTTGTATAGGATGTGATCCTCTGATTTCTTCCCAGAAAGTTGAATCAAAGGCAAGATGCCTAAGAGACAACCAATTATCATTCCATTTTGTTGACAGCACGCTCATCCTAGCTGCCATTTTAATTGGCAACCGTTTCATAATTTTTTCAGTGGCGATTGGTGGCAGATTACTGATTAAATCTGGATTCGCTTCATCAGTAACTTTCATAGAAAATTTTGAAGAAGCCATTTGACAGTTTGGCACTCACTGCTGAGAGATTGAATCACCCGAAATGTAGCTTTATAAATACCTTCAATTCGCAAGTTTTGATGAATTTACAAGAGTTACAACATGCAGCTTTTATTGGAACCAACAACAACATTTAAACTGTTAAATCAAAGGTCCACTAACATTAACTTTTTATTTCGTTTCCCGGTGTTGATTCATTGAACAAACGAATTAACTTTAATTAATGTTGGGGAGAAGCCGAGAAGTTCAACTCTAAGGTTCATCCCACACAATACTATTATTATCTCATTAAACAACCAAAAATCTTGATTCATTGGAACAACCACAACACTTCAACTGTTAAACTTCCGTCCAATGAAACAATACTAGCTACTTTTACAATTCTATTTTTAAACTAGCTACTAGTATAGTACCTGTGCAATTGCACGGTTTAATAAGTTGAAATATTAAGTTTAGAACAATTTAAAATCTATTTACACATAATTTGTACTTTTCAATGGAACTAAATAATTAAATAAGGGGTAATATAGAACTTCTTTAGTTAAAATCAACTACTTTACGTATGGAAAATTCATCAATGATGCAGTGGGAAATTAAATTTTAAGCTTGATCTTATTTTTGCTTAAGTACAACGCGAAACATAATATCGTAATTTTATCCGACCTGCTAATATCTATGTTTTTGGAAGATCAATCTACATTACACTTTGACTCGCGTCGTTCCTCAAAAATTTATCTATTTGTAATCTTTCATGTGTAGTAAATGTTTATATTTTCAATTGATTATCGGAATGTGTAATTTCAAAATATTTATAATACGTAACTAAATATATTATGCGGATTGTGTGCACGGTAACCTGTGAAAAAGTGAAACATAAACAACTTTCTGAAACGATACAATATAGTCACAATTTTGTAAAAATACCTTCTCAACATTTAAAATAGGGTGTGATATGTCATCATATATTTTAGGCACCTCTACCTTTAGGGTGCATTTCATTATCCTGATGATACGGATCGGAGTACTACGTATTTGTGATGGTGTAGACACCAATTAATTTCCTTGTGTGATTATCTAATATATTATCACCCACTAGGCGTTACCTAATAGTTTGAGAAAATATATATTTCTGGCTTACCTAATACTAAGCAAAATACCAAATAACACATACTTCCTCCATTTTTTAATAATTGCACCATCTTGGTTTTATCACTATTCACATATTCTTATATAGTTAATTTTTGTGATTTATATGTAAGGAAAAATATATTCATGTGGGATCTTGTTAGATTCGTCTCGAAATATACTTTCGAATGATCAAATTTGTATAATTTTTTAAAAGGTATAATGAGAGATATTGGTGATTAAAATAGTACATTGGCAAGCGTGAAATCTCAGATGGTGCAATTAAAAAAAAAAATGGAGGAAGTACATTACTTCTACAGATACATTACAAAATACAATACTTATACAATACTTCATTTCTGGCTTTCTATATCAAATGTTAAGGCTATTTTAATGTCACTCTTACTCTTCAAACTTCTTTTTTTAACAGGCTGAATATTTGCACAAGGAAGGTCGGATAAGTGATGAGATGCTCTTTCTAGGGCGTGGTCCAATGGAAACTGCTATGTGCTTTGGTGGTTACATCACAAATGGATTTAAATTTCATTCGGAAGAGCGTGATAGAGGCTTAGTAACACAAAATAGTGGAGTAGTTGTGATTGGTGAAGTTGATATGAGCAATAACTTCTTGGACTACTACGGGGTGCTAACACAAGTTGTGAGTTTGCAATACTTGGGTGCTAAACGTGTGACGTTGTTTCGTTGCCGGTGGTATGATGTGCATGATACTGAGAATGGGATGAAGATCGATGAATATGGTACAGTGAGCATCAATTGTCGTCGCCTTTTGAAAACAGACGAACCATTTGTGTTAGCTAGTCAAGCATCACAAGCTTTTTATGTTGTTGACAATGCTAATAAGGGTTGGCATGTAGCTGAGAAAACACAACCTAGGGACTTCTATCAAACAATATCAAAGTGCAATGATGATACAAATGAGACAGACAACGAAAATGAGGCGTTTCAGTTAAATGAGTCCGAACGATTTCTTCCAGAGTGGCTTCCACATGTTTCCTTTGAGAAAGGTGGTAAGATCTGTAATGCAATTGGAGAAGGTGAGCCCATAATTGTTGATAAAAGTGAGATAAAAAGGAGGCGAAAACAGAAAACAAGTGGAAGTTCCAAGAGAAGTAGAACCTAAAACGATCAAGTGTCATTTGTAAATAAGTAATATAAGTATATACATTTTGTTTGTATTGATTTCTTTCAATATACATATTATTAACTGTCATAAATATTACGGATTTTTCATGAAATACCCCCGAATTATGGCATAATTCACCAAATGCCCCTCGACTTTCAGAAATTCACCAAATGCCCCTCACAAATGACTTAATACCCAAAATACCCTTACTAATGACGCGCCGTTAGTCCTCCGTTAGCCTAATTTTTAAATTCACCAAATACCCCTATTTTATAACTTATTTCATATAATACCCCTATTCTGAAACTTAATTCACCAAATACACATAACTTAAAATTACCCATTTTGATGCTCAGCGGCTAGTTTTTATGTTTGAAAATTAGCCGTTGCTTATTGTTTGCTTATAAAAACCCCTTTTCTGACTATTTATTGTAGTTTTTCTATTGTTTTGTTAATTTCATATCATTTTTGTCATGAGTTTTCTTTCAAAATCATCATCCACACCCATGAATCCACATATGTAAGAGTCCCAAACAATTTCTAATATTATGGGAGGAAATTTCCATCTGAGGCTCCGATACAACACTCAGTAAGTTTCAATTATGATCCAATAAGTTCAGGCCTCATCCAGTAAAGACAATGCACTTTAGCTGAGCAAAAGGCCAAAAAACCCCATTTTCAAAGGGATCTTATGTAAGTGAAGCTGAAGTAATTCAATCTAAAGCTAACACCTTAATTTTCTTATTGTCCGAATGGTAAAGAAACTAAGAAATCAAGTTCAATAACACATACATTTTTATCACAACCTCGATTTCAACTTGGATTCATGATGTGAAAATCTTGAGTTTGGAGGCAAATCTTTGTGCCAAGATTCATGTTTTTTCACTGGTTCATGAGCTTTGGAACATACCTTAGTTTCATTTTTTTTTTCTTGTTCCCTCAAATCCAAAAATAGACATTTGTCCATAAATCTGACCATGTCAATAGGACCTAGCTCAAAAGAAAAGTGGGAAAACCTTTATGCCTCGACTGTAAGGTTGAGAGAAAGTTAGGAGATTGAAGAAAGATGTTTGGAGGCAGTAGAGACAGGAGACAAAAGGGAGTTAACGTTAAATATGTGGCATGGAAGCAATAGAAGCCGAGGTAGCTGGAACATATGCGTTAGAATAAAATTAATAAGAGCTTTATTTTTAATCTGTTTGCATATGTTAAAGATATTTCCCATATTGAAAAAGGAATACCTTCCGATTGCATGGTAAATATAATTAATTGGTCACATAAAGAATAAGGTACAAAAGAAGTAGCTATTTTCTTGAAGAGTTGCGACGTTTTGAGGTATTTTAGGAGTGTTTTATGTTTTAGTGTTGTACCGGAGCTTCAGATTGAGTGTTGTATCAGATATTCGGATGTCAAATTTTCTCCCATGATAACAAAATTTATTTGGGACTCTTACATATGTGGACTCATTGGGTGTGGATGATGATTTTGAAAGAAAACTCATGACAAAAATGATATGAAATTAACAAAATAATAGGAAAACTACAATAAACCGTCAGAAAAAGAGTATTTATAAGCAAACAATAAGCAACGGCTAATTTTCAAACACAAAAACTAGCCGTTGAGCATCAAAATGAGTAATTTTAAGTTATTGGTATTTGGTGAATTAAGTTTCTGAATAAGGGTATTTGGTGAAATAAGTATTAAAATAGGGGTATTTGGTGAATTTGAAAATTAGGTTAACGGAGGACTAACGGCGCATCATTAGTAAGGGTATTTTGGGTATTAAGTCATTTGTGAGGGGCATTTGGTGAATTTCTGAAAGTCGAGGGGCATTTGGTGAATTACGCCAAAATTCTGGGGTATTTCATGAAAAATCCGTAAATATTATTAACTGTTCTTTTGGTAATATTGCAGAATAATATGGCCCCTTTTGCAAAAATAAAGGAAATACTTGGTAGGAGTCGCATGAATAGTAGAGGTAAAGAAATAAATCAACAAGCCCAGGATATTTCGTTCGAAGATGACTTGGACAGTCTCTTACAAGGTCAGATTATGTGATTTATTTCTTGTTGTATCAGATTTTGTGATTTATTGCTTGTTTTATTTGGATAAGCCTGTTTCTAATTAATTTATGTGTTTATCAAGTAGGTCAAGAAGAAAATACTAACACTATTGGAGCTAGCTCTTCTTCAAGTGCTTCGGAAAAGACGAAGAAACTCAATCTAGCACCTCGAGGAAGAAACAAGTGCAAGAAGGCTGCACATCTTTCAGCTGGGAATAAACTTCGGGTAGCCTTTTATGAAGGTCGAGTAGTGGGTGATGATGGAAATGAATTCACAAGGTATATTGGGAAAATTGTTCGTAACCCCAATTTGTGTCCTGTGAGAGTTCACAAATGGGAAGATTTGGAGTCAGATAATGTAGAACATATGTGGGCTGTTTTACAGGTATGAATATTTTCTTTTAAGTAGTCTTCTTTAATTACATGCTACTGTACTTTTATGAACCAAAATCACAGGGTGTTCACTGTCACAATGTCACCCTAAACTCTGATGCGTTCTGTTCAGTTTCCTTCCTTAGATCATTCATTATAGCATGTAGGCATCTGAAGATGGAAAAGTGTGTGAGAATTGAGAAGTGACAGCTCCGGTGTCACATCTTGTTGATATACTGTTATAACATAGAATCAGGAAAACCTGTGAACCCCTAATACTAGCTGTCTGCCTTCAGTATCACTGCCCACTTTCAGTAAATAAAATGACATACATATCTTGCCCTGTTTCTCTGAGTTTTACATATCTTACATGTGATATGATACAGCAAAGACACTGATCCAAACAAATAATACTAGGAGATAAATCTTCATTAGTATTTTCTGTATTTGGTACGGAGTATGAAGTTAGGATATGCTTGTGATGATGAAATCTGCTGAGTTCATTGATATTATATCAGCTATAAACAATTGCACTGTAATGGTAATGCTATAATTTTGAATACTTCTAGGAGAAGTTTGAGAGCGAGGATATGGAAAAAGAGCGTACCTCTACAATTAATCATATGAAGGAAATTTGGAGGAAATGGCGGGGTCAAATGTTTCAAGATCACGTAAAGAACAAGTCCATGGGAGAAGCTATAAAGAGGGTGCCAAGGAACATGGATAAGTATGATTGGGAATGGCTTGTGAGAGTTCATTACCATAGTGACAACTATAAGGTTTCATCCGTGCACTTTCTTCATTGTATTTATCCCAATGATACATTAATTCATGCTTTATTTCATCATTGTATTTCAGAAAATCGGTGGGAAAAATTCTAAAAACAGAGGTGCAGTAACCATGCCACAGCGTACGGGAAGTAAGCCATTTCGACAAATAAAGTATGACATGGTAATATGACATCCATACGAAAATAATGTTTACATCAATTACTTTGTTTTCTAGAAGTGTGATATATTGATTGAATTTTTTGTAGGGTGGAAGTTCTGGAAATCCTCCAAGTTTTGAGAAGTTTTGGTTCGACACTCACAAAACAGGAAATATCATAGACAAGCCCGAAACTGTGGAAAAACATGTAAGTTTATCTGTAGTATGATTGGGTATGTTTCTAACTGTAGTCACCTCTTTGATTTGTAAAAGCTTCCATGGAGTTTATAGAACAGATATAATCTCTGAGTCTCTTCCATAGCATTTGATAGCTGTCAGATAATCAGAAAATACTTGTCAGATAATCAGACTTGAGCAAGTTTCATAGGTTTACAGATTTACAGCTGATTCAAAGCTTGTATCTCTAGTTAAGTCTTGGCTCATTTGTTTCACAAGGGGTCATGTATCTCTATCCTATAAGACAGCTCCTGTTGTTAGTGTCCCCTGCAATGTTTTTGTTCTGTAACAGTCAGTTATAACAGAAACAGGTTCAAACAACAACCATAGAAAGAACTGAGATGCAAACTTAGGTTTATGAGGAAAAAACTTACCATAGAAAGTAGTAAATTCCTGGAACAATCTACATTTAAAAACAAAGACAGAATACATAATCTTATTCAGAGAAACAGCTGCCATAAGAACTTACAGTGGTTTTTATAACAACTTACAGTTATGTGAAATAAGAAGCTGAAAATATGAAACTGTGAAACCGTATTGGATATTGCAAATAACTTGATTTTTAATTCTTAAAGGAAATGATCAAGAAGACAATTCAAGAAAATCCAGAGATGGAGGTATTTGATGTTATAGAAGAATGTTTTGGGAGGCAAAATAAAGGATATGTGGCTGGGTATGGTGGTTCTGTCAAGCCTAAGGATCTAAGAGGACCTCTACCAAACAGATTTGACCTTGAAATGAAGTTAAAACAAGCCGGAAAAGTTAATGAAGTGTTACTGGGAAGAATATAACATGTGGAAGCAGAAAACAGAACCTTCGCTGCTCGTTTAAATGAAGTTGAAGCAAAATTTGAGGGAAAACTTCAGGCCATTCTAGATGCTTTTGGTGATGAGTAAGGTAAATACTAAAAATCGGCTTTTAAGATTCTAATATTAGTTTAATTGGCTTTTGTTACTCTTTGCTCCCTGTCATCCAGTTTCGCGATGGCATGCTAATATGATAGAAGCTGCATATAGATGAACATAAATCCTGACTTGATGCAGGGCTATTTAATATTTATTCATTTGAATACCTAAATCCTGACTTGATGTATGATTATGATTGCGTGAACATGGTCTTACTCTTGTCCCTCCTGCTAGTTTAGCTTATGTTCGCCTTCTATGTAGCTGATGAGCTGATGCAAGAGTGAGTTAAGGTTTAGTTTGGTTATGATTTAGCTCCTCTGTGTATCAGATGATCTTTTGAGCTCTAAATTAACTTCTTTGACTTGCAGAATAGCTTATATGGCTGATATTTGAAGACAATGGTCAACTGAATCCCACAGCCGTGGTAAAGTTTGCTCTGTGGTAAAGTTTTAAAAACTCAGTTTGTCTTAAATGCTACTAAGTATATATTTGTCCTTTTTATTTGTTTATTTTATTTTACTGCAATTAGCTATCTATTTTAGCAAATCAAAGAAATAAAGGGAATACAGGTGCTTTATTAGAATACTCTACTTAATGCGTATACAAGCTTAATACGAAATGAGGCGGAGTAGATATGCATCCAATGTAATAAAATTTCACTCTGCGGAGCTTGGCTGGTTCACCTGTGCTAGGTGCTGGTTCAGTTAGGGTCCCTTCTTCTTACCTCTTACCTATTAAAAATATATCTCAAGTATAATACTTTGTGATTACATGGAGTTAGGTTAAGCAGCTGGTTACAAATTGTTTTTTCACCATCTGCTCCAATCAATTAGCTAATTGTAGGAACAACTATACGTTCTGAAATTAAAACTCAATTTCAAGGTTAAAGGATGCAATGTATTTGATGCAGGCTCAAGAAAAGCCGGTGTTGGATTCCTTGCTGACTGCTCTCAAGTTTGAATTTTTATATAATTAGGCTCAAGAAAAGCAGGTGTTGGATTCCTTGCTGACTGCTCTCAAGTTTGAATTTTTATATAATTAGGCATCAGAAAATTGATTTGGATTTTTTGTATTGAACTGGGGTTGTGTTGTTTTCATTGATTTGTATACAATGATGATGGTATATATTACTATAATGTAGAAATCATTGATGGTATTACTATAATGTAGAAATCATTATCATTGATGGTATTATTATAATGTAGCAGGTGCAGCTAAACAAGCAGATTCATGAATCAATATCTTGTCTTTTGCGACGGGTTAGGCTGTCATAGTTGTTAGTTGGCTTTTGCGACGGGAGGTTAGCCCGTCGTGTTTCAATAAGCTTTTGCGACGGGGTCATGACGGGATAGTCAATTACGACGGCCCCCTTTCATGACGGGCTTGTGACGGGTAATCCCATCATAATAGGTCTTTTATGACGGGTCAACGACGGGATTGCCCGTCATAAATAGATCCTTTTCTTGTAGTGTATGCTCCTAAATTTTATACGGAGTATGTTATTTCGTGGTGGAAAGATCAATAAGATAAATTTATATTTCCTCCTAAAAAAAATTGTTACTATATTGAGAGGTTTATCATAAATTTGTTCCTTGGTAACAAATACCAAATAATACGGAGTACTGCGTATTTGTGATGGTGTAGACAACAATTAATTTCCTCGTGTAACCAATTGAGGTTGGCATGACCATTTGCGTTGTTAAGGACTATTGCTCCTTAACCAAGGTCTTGGGTTTAAGCCATAGGTATGGAAAAAAAACCTCAACTGGGAGAGATGTTGTCCATCGAGGTACCCATGCAAACTCACGCCAAAGATTAGTGCGCTCGCCGAAACCGGTGGGAATTCCTCAGCTCGTAGTAGAACCAAAAAAAAAAATTCTCGTGTGATTGTCTAATAGATTATCACCCTCTAGACTTTACCTACTATTTTGAGAAAATATGCTCCAAAACTTTATATGTTATTTCGTGCTAAAAAGACAAATAAGATAAATTTATATTTCCTCCTACGGAGAATAATAAAAAAAAGTTGTTACTATATTAAAAGGTTAATCATAAATTTGTTCCCTGATAACAAATACCAAATTACTTTATAAGCAAAATATATTTTACTTTATACTTTATCAAGGCATCTACCTTGGTCAGTGGTCACATTACTTTATACAGGTGGAACAATGAGAATATGATATACAATTATCAAACGGTCTTGCATGTATAAGGTGTACAATAAATTTATTGTACACCAATATAACTCTTACCCATATATTTATAACTTTTACCTATCTTTGTAATTTTTAATATGTTTTGACTAACTTTTATATTATAAAATAAAAAGTTGATAGATCAACATTTTAAAGGGTTAAGTAATTAATTTTATACTATTATTAATTTTGAAAATTATTTTTTATTAAATTGAAATTTTTTATCTCTAAATAATAGATAACTTTTACATATATAAGTGTAATTATTAAGCATTTTGGGTTAACTTTTATTCGCGTTTACAATATTTATTGTACATCACTTGTACATAAGAATCTGTGTACAATCTATAACTAATAAATATGAAAGATGTTGGGAGATATACCTTATCAATTCTAACATCAATAATTGATATTTACCTTACTATTGTTTTCATAAAAATCACAAATATAAGAAACAATACATATTTCTTAAAGTATGCATAATATTCATTTGACAAATTTGTTTTACGAAGGAAAAAAATATACTACCTCCGTTTCAGAAAATTCTTTACGCTTTGGAAAATGTGTCCAAAGTATAAAAACTTTGACCGTAAATTCTCACCATTATATACATCAAAAGGTTACATGTAAAATCTTGTTAGATTGGTCTCGGGATGTATTTTCAGAATATCAAATTTTTATAATTTTTTCACATACGAAATTGGATATATTAGTAGTTAAATATTGCATTGGAGTCCGTGCAAATAGTAACTGTAAAGATCTTTTTGAAACGGAGTTAGTATATTTTAGTACTCTTACATTAATAGCATAAAGAAGATTATTTAGGTAAACGTAGATTATGTTAAATGAATTTTGATTGATAAAATAGTTTTGTCAAATATATATAATCCTACTTACTGAATTAAAAATTTGTCAAAGATACTTTCCAAAGATAAATACCAATTATTAAATAAAGATGTCTTTTTTACGGTAAGATAAAATTTACATGTATAAATGTTTATATTATCTTTAATCGTTTTCCTAATGTCGTGTCTTCTGTAGAGTATAGACTACCTTCCATTATTAAAATAGGTTACTTAAGGCATTTCCGTAAAGAATATGAGTATTTTCACATAAAAAATTAGACAATTTTCATTCTTTGTATTGATTAAATTCTTCATATTTTTAATTGGAAGTCATATGATCAGCTTGTGACAATTGTTGACCAGAGGACTAATTTTAAATAGTTAGTAGGATAACTTCCAATGTTGTTACATAGCTAAGAATAATATACATTGTTCCTGTGTTGTAAAGATGGAAACAATGGGCTTCGAATGAAGGCCCCTTTGTATGTGTTGAAGATCTTGCTTGTTTGAATGAGTGGAGTCCGAATTCACCTGCACAAGAGCAAAGTCACTAGCCTCGGGGGTGTTTCCGAGGAAAGCCCCTCCGATGCCTAAGTAAGAATGATGCTCGGATTCTAGAGAGAAGTTCTCTAGAAGAGTAGTCTTAAGGCGGTAAATTGGACGTACCTTGAGGTGTGAGCCTTGGCGGCCTATTTATAGTGTTTGCATAATAAATGCCCATAGGTCATTTATTACTATTGGGCCTTGGGCCTTAATGGATGGCTGAATAGCCACTGGTGGGTTCGATGTTGTTGTTTAGAGCCATTGGGCTTTGGACTTAATGGCCCAATTGAGAGTCAATTGGGAGCCCAAACAACATGCCCCCAGACCCGGTCCATTTAGAATTAAATGGGTGGGTTTCCAGCTGTCAGAAGTCCGAAAGTTCCCTCTCTTTTTTGAAAAGGGATGATTTGCATTGATGACAAGTGTTGGGAATTGTACTGTGTCATGGAGATCGTGGGTTTGAGGAAGTTGATGCGCCCTTTCTCTTTTCTATAAATACTGGGTGCTTTGCTCCTTTTGAACTTTTTACTCCTTATTTCAAACCCATTCTCTCTCTAAATTCCGGCGATCGCAGTGCAATTTGCTTCTTCAGATCTACGAAATTCGGCCAACTTTAGACTTCGGGAACTTGTGTTGTTCGCTTTATCGGCGAATTCCGCTTCGGAAAAAGGTAATTTGTTTCTGAGTTCTCCTTTTTTCTTCGTTCTTCCTTCTACCTCTCAATCTAAACCCTAGATCGAGATTTCGCGACCATGGCAAAGAATAGGGGCAAAAGCAAGTTCGTTGTTGGCTCCTCGAGTGAGAGAGAGAACGTGCCTTCGGGGAGGTTACCGAAATCTTCGAGGGGTCGACCTTCGGAGAGGCCGTTGGAGAAGAGTTCGATTGGTTGGGATGCTTCCGAAGATGAACGCGCAACCTCTGGTGAGAGAGCTGGCTTTTCGGGTGCTCGTCGTCGTTACTCCGAGTTTCCAGTTCATTGGACGGAAGCTGATCCGAAGGGCAAGTATGCCTCAATTTTGCATGAGACCACGCAGATCGACGGTCCGTTGGAGAAGTCGGTCAGCGGTGACTGGTTGGTGGAAGCGAAGTTAGGGAATTATCATCGGAAGGCCGAGGAGCTATACGGAATTCAGCATGCCTTGGGGTACTGGTGCGAGCTTCCTGAGCAAGAGCGTCCTCGGGTGACTCATCCACCGAGGGGGTTCATTTCCGTGTATACTCACCATTTGGAGAATGGTCTCCGCTTTCCTCTGGATCCGTTCGTATCCGAGCTTTTGGTGTCGTACAACATTAGTTTGGCCCAGCTCACACCCAAATCTATGAGGCACATAATCGGATTTAGATGGGTGTGTGACTTCGTCAATTTCCCCTGCTCTGTCGCTGTTTTTCGGGATCTTCACGATCTGGTTCTCAACCATGCTTCCAAGGGTGATGGGTATGGTTGGTGGACCATTGTCAACAAGAAGTCCCGAAAGAGGGGGGATCCGAACTACATCACGGCGTACCCCTACCTTAGCTCTGACCACAATTGGAAAACGGAGTGGTTGCTCGTCCGTGTGCCGACGGATCCGAAGCATCCCAACTTTTATCGTCCTCCGAAGTGGTTCGTGGCTCCTGATCCTGATATGAGGGGTGTGGCAGCTCCAGATCGGAACCATCGCCACTATGTGGACCTCCTCCAGTGGTTCTTGGCTCAAGAGGATAACCATCGACTGCCGTCTAGCTGGCTTCCGAATCTCAATTACATTTTGAGGGAGGACATTCTTGCTGTTGCCGGTCTCAGCAGGATCTTTGACAGGGGTAGGTGTCTTTCGGCTGAGACCGTTTTTCAGTGAGTTTGTCCTCTTTCCTGCTTCGTTTTGCTGACATGTTTTGTGCTTTGTTTTTGCAGAGTACGGCTTTAGCCGCATTGATCCTAAGAAGTTGGGCATTTCTTTGGATTTGAAGACTATTCACGACCCGGCTCCCGAGTACAAGTTCGGAAAAGATAACCCTCGTAATCCTCGTCTGAAGGATTACGTGTTGTCTCCTTCGGGGGTTGCTCGGATATCCGAAGTTCGAGCTGATCCGTGGGATTCCGCCTCCTCTGTTGAAGCTGTTCCTGTGAAGGTTGTGCTTCCTGAGTTGAAGACAACTTCGGACCCGGTGAGTGTTCATTTATAGGCTCGATTTTCTGTTTGTCTTTTTCTTTTCGGTTGGCCGTCGGCTAACGTCTTGGTCCTGGACCATCTTTTTAGGGTCCTGGGACTGACGCTGTGCCGCGTGCCGTTCCTTCGGTTTCATCTCCGGCTCGGATAGATATCTCTTTATCTAGGAACCGGGTATTTCCCGCTTTTTTCTCTATTTCTTCCTTTTTCTTCTTTTATATTCGTTGACCCTTGGTCTCCCCTTTTTAGGATCAACGCAAAAGGAAGGGTAGCACTCTTTTGAGGCCTTCCACGCATCCGAAGAAAGCGAAGGCTTCTCAGCCCTCGGAGAAGGTATTTGTTCTGACTTGGAGTTTTTGTAGTTTGTTTCTCCCTTTTTCTGAAACTAATCTTTGAACGCTTGCTATGTAGGAAGCGGTTTCGGAAGTTATGCCTCCTCCTAAGAATCTTCTTCACTTCATGCCCTTGCCGGGGCAGAAGTTAAAGAGTGTGGTGGTTGCTGAACCGCCGCCCGTGGATCAGCCGCTGATCGAGGAAGATATCATCCCCTCTCCCCTGAAACCATCTGCTGCTTCGGGGATCGAAATCCAGGATATCACCGAGGTGATGGAGGCGATTGAAGCCGATTTTGTTCCTGGTTTGGTTGTCCCTGAGGTAGCTGAGGAGAAGGAGTCTGCTGATCTTCCCTTCGAGAGAGAGAAGAGTCCAGACAAGGAGATGATAGATCTCTCGGGCCCCGAAGCTGCGGTCCCCGAGGCTCAGAAGGAGGTTCCCTCTGCTGGAGAGGAGGAGCAGCCCGAGCAAGGTTTGACGAGGAAGAGGCGCCACTCAACTTTGGGCTCTACTTCTACCTCGGCCCTGGATAGGCTGATCCATGCTGATCCCTGTTCGGATGTTCCGCTAAAACGGATCCCCGAAGAAGTAAGGGAGGCGATGGCTCGATATGCTAGGGCTCCGATTTTGGGAGAGGACCCCTTGGCCCACGTGGGATCCTTGGTGGGCCCCGAGGCTGCTCGGGAGAATCTGCTTCGTGCTAACCCGCAGTGGAGGGTTCCTGGGGCCGAAGAGAGGAATCCGGCTATGATGGCCCAGTACTATCTGAACGAGGTAATTTGCTAGATTTTTCTCTTTGAGTTGTGTTTTTGTTTTATGTTTTTCCTATTTTGCTCATCTTTCTCTCGTTCCCAGGCTGTTTTCTGGTCTTCGTTCGCTTCCGAGTGTAGCTCGGTTGAGGAGAAACAACTGAGGAAATATCGTGAGGCTTATGCTCGTGATATTCCCATTTTGGACCAGAAGGCTGGGCAACTCCTCTCCGAGCTTACGGAACTCAAGCAGCTGTACCTTCATTATACTCGCGAGGCTAGAGAGTCTGCTGAGAAGATCGGGACCGAGGTTGGCCAGCTCATCTTCCGAGTTGAAGAGGATGCTGAGAAGATCGCTTCCTTTGCTGAGGAAAAGAAGGATATGGCCGCTAAGTTCGCTAGCGAACTTGAGGAAAAAGATAGACTCTTCCAGGAGATGAAGTCTAAATTTGAAGCGGCCGACAAGGAGCATAAAGAGGCGGAGTTAAGGCTCCACCATTTTGTCCAGCATCGGGAGCTGATCCAGCAGCAAGCTGATAAGGTGCCTGTCCTTCGGCTGAAGCTTCGGGAAAAGGATGACTATATTCGGAAGCTGGAGCAGGAGCGAGTCAACCTCTACACTGCTGATCAGTGTAGAGAGCAGTACTGGAACGGCATCCTGGGTGCTCGGCGCATGTTTGCGAAGCACATGCCTCACTTCCCTTGGAACGAGAAAGTTCCCCTATGGATGCAGGCCGAGGACCACTTGGTGGAATGCCAAGCTGATCGAGATGAAGCTGAAGCTGAACGCCAAGCTGCTCTTGCAGAGGCTCGGGCCCAGAAGGCCACTTCCGAGGGTGATACTACTGCTGGGGGTTCTTCGAAGGATGCTCCCTTGGGGGCCGCTCCTGAGACTCCTAAGAGTTAGGGACTCGGGCAGTCGTCTTCTTCAGAGTCGGTCGGTTCCAGTTGAGGACTTCCGAATATGTGCTTGCTTTTCCCCCTTTTGCCTCGGCGCTGCGTTGTACTCGTTTCTTTTTGCTTTCTTAGTACTTCGGTAGGCCGGTATTGTCTGTTGATGGCTGCCGATTTTAACTGTTTCATTTTGTTTTCAATTTTTGAGGTTTTCAATGTATTTGTACTTCCCCCAAATATTGAATAAAAAATGAATGTTTGTTACTTGGCTGCTTCTTTTCAACTTGTTCTTTCGCAATTTTAGGTCTTTAAATCCGTAGATTTCTCGAGCTCCTCTTTCTGTAGACTTGCTAAAAACCTTTTGATCTTGCGAGCTCTTTAAATCCGTAGATCGGTTAAGAGACTTTTTAACTTTTGCGAGTTCTTCAAATCCGTAGATCTGCTAAGAGACTCTTTGACTTTGTGAGTTCTTCAAATCCGTAGATCTGCTAAGAGACTCTTTAGTTTTGCGAGTTCTTCAAATCCGTAGATCTGCTAAGAGACTCTTTAGTTTTGCGAGTTCTTCAAATCCGTAGATCTGCTAAGAGACTCTTTAGTTTTGCGAGTTCTTCAAATCCGTAGATCTGCTAAGAGACTCTTTAGTTTTGCGAGTTCTTCAAATCCGTAGATCTGCTAAGAGACTCTTTAGTTTCCAGACTCTTCAAATCCGTCGATCTGCTCAGAGGTTTGGATTGTTCTTCCGATCTCTTGTGGTTCGGAAACCTGGGCAAGAGATCGCTAGTCTGCCTCTTTAGTTATGCCTTCGGCGATCCGTGGATCTGAGCCGGAGTTTTATAACTTGATTCGAGCGACTGTTTGTTGCGAACAAATTTTATTAGGGTACCGCGAATCCGAGGATTCTGGACGATTCCCTGAAGTGTATGATTTGGTCATTTCTTGCATTTTATCAAGGAATGGGCAAAGTCAACCTGTTTTTAGTCTCGGATTGATCAGATCCGAGGCTGCATATATATATAAAGGGACAATAATTATAGAGATAAGTTTAATGAAACACATGGTGCCAATGGCTTTCCTCTTCTCATTAAACAACTTACTTGGTTTACAGACAGAGATCATACAAAATATTTCTTGAGAACATCGGTATTCCAATGGTTCTTCAGAATTGTTCCATCTAACTGTTTCAGCATATACGTGCCTGGCCTTTTTTCGGAATGGATGATGTATGGTCCTTCCCAAGTGGCTGAGAGTTTGCCATGGATCCGTCCTTTCTGAACCGAGGCGGCGTTTCTGAGTACTAGATCACCGACTTTTAGGGGTCTGGCGTTGACTCTTCGGTTGTAATGCTTGTTGACCCTCTGCAAATAGGCTGCGTTGAGTGTCCTTGCATCGTTCCGAGCTTCGTCCAGTAGATCGAGAGCTTCGGATAGGAGTTGATTGTTGCTTTCTCCTTGGAGCCCATCATACCTGTTGTATGCCTGGATCCTCAGGCTTTCTGTTCCGATTTCCACAGGAATTACAGCTTCGGATCCGTATACAAGGTGGAACGGTGTTTGCCCGGTAGCTTCTTTCTCAGTGGTCCGAAGGGACCATAGCGTTCCGGGTAGCTCTTCTAACCATTTGTTTTTGTCATCTTCGACTCTTTTCTTGAGTGCATTGAGGATGAGTTTGTTAGCAGCTTCGGCTTGCCCGTTGCTTTGTGGGTGACAGACTGCCGAGTACGCTAGGTGTATGCCGAACTGTTTGCACCACTTTTGCAACGGGGTGTTGTCGAACTGTTTCCCGTGGTCGAAGACCATCAGTCTTGGTATGCCGAACCTTGTGATGATGTTCTGCCATATGAACTTGCGGACCTGAGGTTCGGTGATGGAGGAGACAGCTTCGGCTTCGATCCATTTGCTAAAATAGTCGACTCCTACAATCAACCACTTCTTCTGGTTCGTCGCTGAGGGGAAAGGACCAATGATGTCTAACCCCCACTGTGCGAATGGTAATGGATACAGCGTTGATTGTAGGGTTTGAGCTGGTTGATGGATGGCTGTTGCGAACTTTTGGCATTTCTCGCATTTCCTTGCCATCTGCTTTGCCTCGGAAACCATAGTGGGCCACCAGTACCCAGCCCGAAGGGCTTTATGTGCTAATGTCCTACCTCCAATGTGGTTTCCGCATATCCCGAGGTGGATTTCCCTTAGGATGTAGTCAGCGTCTGTTGGACCCACACATTTTAGCAGCGGAGCAGAGAATGATTTCCTCATGAGCTCTCCTTCGGCGCTGATGATGAACCATCTGTTGAATCTTTTCAGTTTTCTCGCTTGCAGCTTATATTCGGGAAGTTCTCCCCTTTCTTTGTATGCAACTACTGCGTCCATCCAGCTAGGTTCGGTACGTAAGCTGCATACTGTGGTGGGTAGCAAGTCGATGCTTCTCTCTTGGTGAACTTCCACGTGGACCGACCTGTTTAGGTCGATGAGTGTTGAGCTTGCGAGTTTTGACAGTGCGTCTGCTTGCGTGTTCTGTCCTCGGGGAATGAGGATGACTTCAAAGGATCTTAACTTTGACGTTAAGGATTTAATTTTTGCTAAATAGGCTGTCATGCTGGGCCATTTGGCCTCATACTCCCCTCGGATCTGGTTGGCTACAAGCTGGGAATCAGTTTTGAGGCGAACATGTTCGGCCTCCAGGGATAGACAAAGCTCTATCCCTGCGATTGCGGCCTCGTATTCGGCCTCGTTGTTGGTTGCTTTGAAGCCGAACTTCAATGCATACTCTATGCTTTTCCCCGTCGGGGGGATCAGTACAACTCCTGCCCCTGAGCCGTTTATTGTGGAAGATCCGTCAGTGAAGACCTCCCAAGTGCTTTTCGTATCATCCAACATTTCCTGGTATGAGCACTCGGCCAAGAAGTCTGCCAATGCTTGTGCTTTGATTGCTGTCCTCGGCTGATATTTGATGCCGAACTCTGATAGTTCGAAGGCCCAGGCAGCCAATCTTCCTGACCTCTCTATTTTGTCGAGTACTTTTTCGAGCGGTTGGTCAGTTAGCACTGTGATCTGGTGGGAGTCGAAGTATGGCCTCAGTTTTCGTGCAGCTACCACTACTGCATATGCGACTTTCTCGATGAGTGGGTACCGGGTTTCGGCCCCTGTGAGTGTTCGGCTGGTGAAGTAGATTGGCTGTTGCTTCTTTTCTTCTTCCCGAAGAAGCACTGCGCTGACGGTTCCAGGGCTAACTGCGACATATAGGTACAGGGTTTCCCCCTCCTTTGGTCTGGCCAGTGTCGGCAGTTGAGCTAGGTGGGCTCTGAGTTGCTGAAAAGCTTCTTTTTGCTCCTGTTCCCATATCAGTTCGGGATCCACTTTCCTCGGGACCCCTTTTTTCTTGACTGGTTCTGCTTCTCCTCCGGGGAGGTTCTTTGGTTTCAGTGCTTTGAAGAAGGGGGCTCCCTTGTCCGAGGCTTTTGATATGAACCTTGTTAGTGCGGCTAACCTGCCGGTTAGCCTCTGCACATCTCTCTTGGTCTTCGGCTCGGGTAAATCCAATGCCGCTTGGACTTTGTCTGGGTTCGCATCAATTCCTCTTTCGCTCACCATGAATCCGAGGAATTTCCCTGATTTCACCCCGAAGACGCATTTTTTTGGGTTCAGCTTCATGCTGTATTTCCTCAGATTTCCGAAGGTCTCTGCCAGGTCTTTGACGTGGTCTTCCTCCTTGATGCTTTTTACGATGGAGTCATCCACATAGACCTCCACATTCCTCCCTTTCTGGTCGGCGAAGACGTGATCAACTAGCCTCTGGTAGGTGGCTCCGGCATTTTTCAAGCCGAAAGGCATCATTTTGTAGTTGAACACTCCTGCGCTTGTGATGAACGCTGTCTTTGCTCTGTCATCGGGGTGCATGAATACTTGGTGGTAGCCTGAAAAGGCATCCATGAAGCTGAGCAGTGCATGGCCGCTGGTGGAGTCAACCAATTGATCTATCCTTGGCAGGGGATAGCAGTCTTTGGGGCAGGCTCGGTTCAGGTCTGTGAAATCTACGCACATTCGCCAGGAGCCGTTCGCTTTTTTGACCATCACCACGTTGGCCAGCCATTTCGGATACATGCATGGTTCAATGAATCCGGCCTCCTGCAACTTTTTCACCTCCTCGGCGATGGCTTTGTTTTTCTCCGAGGAGTAGTTCCTCTTTTTTTGCTTGACTGGCCGAGCTTCAGCGTTGACGTCCAGCTTGTGACAAATCAGCTTCGGATTTATCCCTGGCATATCTGCTGCTGACCATGCAAAGATGTCTTTATGATCCCTGAGTAATCGGATCAAATCGATTCGGAGCCCCGAGCTTAGGCCCTTGCCTATTCGGACGCTCCTGTCTGAATCCTCTTCGAGGAAGATATCCTCCATTTCTTGATCTGGTTCGGGAGATAGGGTTTCGGGGCGGGCATCAACTTCTGCGGGAGACAAGCTGCTCGTGCTTGCTCTTCTCCTTTTTGCCTCGCTTTCCTCTCCCTTAGCTCCTTTTTCTTCCTCGGGGCCGTCCTCTAGTTTGGGCTTTCGGACAGCAGTGTGGCAGGTTCTTCTCGCCACTTCTTGATCACCTCTGATTCGTTCGGCGAATCCTGCATCCGAGACGTATATCATCAGCTGGTGGTATGTGGAGGGGACTGCTTGCATCTTGTGAATCATGGTTCTCCCCATGATTACGTTGTATACGGAGTCGCAGTCCATCACCAAAAATTCGTCCCGAAGGGTTTTTGCTGCTTGGCCTTCGCCCACTGTGACTGGCAGGGTGATCTTTCCTCGAGGGATAGCTGCGGATCCGTTGAATCCGATCAGAGGATAACTGACTTTCGTCAGTGCTTCCTCTGGCTCTTCGAGGATCAGCTGCTCGAAGCAGTTTCTGAAGATGATATTGACGGCACTTCCTCCGTCGACTAACACTCGATGTACGTTGTGGTTATTGAGGTCCATGGAGATGACCAGAGGATCGTCATGTTTGTACTGGACTCCGAAGCAATCATCAGCAGTGAAGGTCATGTTCGGGGGGTGTGGCTGGTTGTCTCCCACCGCGCTGAAGTTGACCCGATGGGAGAGGGCTCTTAGGTGTTTTTTGCTGGCCTGGCCAGACTTCTGTCCCCCGAACACCACTAGGATGTCATTTTTCTTGTGCCCTGTTGCTTCGTAGACCCTTTTCTGGGGTTGCTCGTGTTGTTTGCCGCTTGCGGCCTTTTCTTTTTCCTCCCTTCGGTCTAACAAGTACTGTTTCAGGTAGCCTCGGCGAACGAGGTCCTCAATGTTGTCTTTCAGCGAGTTGCATTCTTCGGTATGGTGACCGAAGTCATCATGGAACTCGCACCATTTGTTCTTGTTTCTCCGAGCTGGGTTGGACTTGAGCTTCCCAGGTAGTTTCCACTTTTCGTCATTTCTGTTGAGGCTGAATATCTCCTTTCGGGGCAGAGCTAGTGGAGTGTAGTTGGTGTACTTGGGTTGAAGTTCACCCCTTCTCCCGTCTTTCTTCGGGCTCATCTCTCTAGCTCCTACTTTCTCTTTCCCCTTCCTTGAGCTACCCTCGGGCTTGCTCTGGGTATTCTTTGTGTCTCTCGGATCCGACGATCCTTTCAGTCTTGCAGCGGCCTTGTTGAACTCCTCGGTTCTGATGAACGCATCAGCCATTTGGAGCACGTCAGCTATTCTGGAGGGGTTCTTCATTGAGAGTTCGTCACGGAACTTCCCTTCCTGGAGCGCGTGCTTCAAGGCGAAGATGGCCACGTCTGGCTGCAAGTTTGGTATGTTTGTTGATTCCTTCATGAATCTGGCCATGAATTCTCTCAGACTTTCGTCTCTTTCTTGTTGGATTGAGGTCAGTTCTGCTGTGGTTCGCTCGGGGCGATTGTTGCTCACGAACTGTGTGCAGAATCTCTTTTTCAGCTTTTTCCAGCTCTTGATCGATCCCTTCGGCAGCGATCTAAACCACTCTCCCGCCACTCCGGTTAGCGTGGTTGGGAAGTATTTACACCAGCATGCTTCGGAGTAGGGACTCAAGAACATTTGCTGCTCGTAGGAGATGACATGATCCCTCGGATCTGTGATTCCGCTGTAGGTTAGGTGAGCTGGCAGTCTTACCTTCGGTATTTCTTCCATGATCAGCTCGTCCGAGAAAGGGGATGACGTAGGAGTCATGATTCTTTTCCCGAGTGTAGCCCTGATGCCTTCGTTTGCCGAGGTTCTGTGATTAGAACGTTCGGGCTGTTAGGTTATGATACATATGACATTTACATAAATCATGCGGAAACAACCATTAACCCAGGAAACATATTATTTACACATAATCATTTAGCATAGTTTAGATGCATACTCTTTGTTGCGTGCCTTCCCTAGCTGCGCCCGAACCGAACAAGAACAAGTCTTTTAGGACTCCAAGTGTCGTCCCTCCGTAGAAAGTCCACAGCACGTCCGGATCCGCCTTAAGATTGACCAACTAGAATCGCCCTTAAGGTACTCAGAAAATTCGGCACTTTTGGGGCAAGATGGGTTTTAATTTTCTCTCAAAAAACTCACTTTTGAATACTTTGAAACTTGTATATAAATTATGACCCCTAGGCCTTTATTTATAGAGTTATGGAAAAGGAATCGTAATCCTAGTAGGATGCGAATTAATTGGAATTAGAATTCTACATGAATTCTACTTAATCAATTTATCCAATAGGAATAGACATTTAATCATACACTGACTCTTGCAGATTCAGGAATCTCGCATGAGCTCAAACTCACACACACACGGCAGCCACAAGGGCTGCCCACGCATGCGAGCAGCAGCCCACGCAGCGCGGCCCACGCATGCGCGGCCTTGTGCGCGCTGGGCTGTGGCGTGCGTGCTTGCTGGGCGATGGCCTGGCTTCGTGCTGGGCCTTCGTCCGGCAGGCCTCGTCCGATGCTAATTCGTACGATACGCTTCCGATTAAATTTCCATTTCCGGAATCTATTTCCGATACGAACAATATTTAATATTTCCGATTCCGGAATTAATTTCCGTTTCGAACAAATATTTAATATTTCCGTTTCCGGAATTATTTTCCGATTCCGGTAATATTTCCGATTCTGACAATATTTCCGTTTCCGGCAATATTTCCGATTCTGGTAATATTTCCATTTCCAACAATATTTTCCGATACGTACCATGTTTCCGTTTCCGGCAACATCTACGACTTGGATAATATTCATATTTCCGATACGATCCATATTTCCGTTTCCGGCAATATCATCGTTTCCGGAGTATTCATTTCTTGCCTGTGACGATCTTAGCTCCCACTGAAACCAAGATCCGTCGGTTCCGAATATTCATAGATGGAGTATTTAATGCCATTAAATACTTGATCCGTTTACGTACTATTTGTGTGACCCTACGGGTTCAGTCAAGAGTAAGCTGTGGATTAATATCATTAATTCCACTTGAACTGAAGCGGCCTCTAGCTAGGCATTCAGCTCACTTGATCTCACTGAATTATTAACTTGTTAATTAATACTGAACCGCATTTATTAGACTTAACATAGAATGCATACTTGGACCAAGGGCATTATTTCCTTCAGTCTCCCACTTGTCCTTAGGGACAAGTGTGCATTTCCTAATTCCTTTGTCGCTCGATGCTTGCTCTTGAACATAAGGTAAGAGTTGTCATCCTTATTATGTCCAGAGGTGTTCCTCGGTTTCAGAGTTCAACTGATCAAATAAACAGATAATCATAGCCTATGATTCATCCGAGCACGGCCATGCATTTCACAGTTTCTAGCTCTCCGAGTGGCCTTGTACAACTTTTAAGCATCTCATCCCGATTTATGGGAGGACAATCCCAATCTTGCGATCTTGAGATTAGACTTCGTTTGATAGGTGATTACCTGAGCGTTGCCTTTATAGCCTCCTTTTACGGTGCGACGGTTGGTCAACGTCAAAGCAACCAGTTCTCAAACAAGTAATCTCAAATCACTCAGGTATTGAGGATTTAGTGTCTAATAATTTAATGAAATTTACTTATGACAGACTTTCATCTCTTACAGTAAAGTTTCATAGGTCTTGTCCGATACTAGTCTTCCCAAAGTAAGTATCTATGCAAATGATTATGACATTGCCATGTCCACATAGTTCAAGAAACAGAACTACTAGTCATCTTGCATTCTAATCGTCTAACGTTTTCTATGCGTCCAATTTTATAGAAAACTCCGACTAGGGACTATTTTCAACCTTTGACATTCAAGTTCACTTGATAGACATTTCTTAGTCACAGGACTGGTCCTGACAGTCTATCTTGAATATATCGTCAAGTTGAAGGGACTCATCATTTAATAAACCACAAATTAAATGGAAAAATGAATTCCTTTCATTTATTGTGAATGATTAACCAATAATGTTTTACAAAGATTTAAACTCTAAAACTTTAAAACATTAAACAGAGACATCAAAGCCATTCTCCAATATGCTTGATTCCCATAGCTGCAGTGTGCGAGTTGTGCTTCGCTTGCGGCAGAGGTTTAGTTAATGGATCTGATATGTTGTCATCAGTTCCAATTTTGCTTATCTCGACTTCTTTTCTTTCAACGAACTCTCGTAGAAGGTGAAATCTACGAAGTACATGCTTGACTCTCTGGTGGTGTCTAGGCTCTTTTGCCTGTGCAATAGCTCCGTTATTATCACAATACAGGGCTATTGGTCCTTTAATGGAGGGGACTACACCAAGTTCTCCTATGAACTTCCTTAGCCATATAGCTTCCTTTGCTGCTTCATGTGCAGCAATGTACTCCGCTTCAGTTGTAGAATCCGCAATGGTGCTTTGCTTAGCACTTTTCCAGCTTACTGCTCCTCCGTTGAGGCAGAAGACAAACCCAGACTGTGATCTGAAATCATCTTTGTCGGTTTGGAAACTTGCGTCCGTATAGCCTTTAACAATTAATTCATCATCTCCACCATAGACCAGGAAGTCATCTTTGTGCCTTTTCAGGTACTTCAGAATATTCTTGGCAGCAGTCCAATGCGCCTCTCCTGGGTCTGACTGGTATCTGCTCGTAGCACTGAGTGCGTACGCAACATCCGGGCGTGTACATATCATAGCATACATTATTGAACCAATCAATGATGCATATGGAATCCCATTCATTCGTCTACGCTCATCAAGTGTTTTTGGGCACTGAGTCTTGCTTAGAGTCATTCCATGAGACATGGGTAGGTAGCCTCGCTTGGAGTCCGCCATCTTGAACCTATCAAGCACCTTATTGATATAAGTGCTTTGACTAAGTCCAATCATCTTTTTAGATCTATCTCTGTAAATCTTGATGCCCAATATGTACTGTGCTTCTCCTAGATCCTTCATCGAAAAACATTTCCCAAGCCAAATCTTGACAGAGTTCAACATAGGAATGTCATTTCCGATAAGCAATATGTCGTCGACATATAATACTAGGAAAGCAATTTTGCTCCCACTGACCTTCTTGTATACACAAGATTCGTCCGCGTTCTTGATGAAACCAAAGTCACTGACTGCTTCATCAAAACGTATATTCCAGCTCCTGGATGCCTGCTTCAATCCGTAGATTGACTTCTTTAGCTTGCATACCTTTTTAGCATTCTTTGGATCCTCAAAACCTTCAGGCTGTGTCATAAACACAGTTTCTGTTAAAACGCCGTTTAAGAAAGCAGTTTTGACATCCATCTGCCATATTTCGTAATCGTAATATGCAGCGATTGCTAATATTATTCGAATAGACTTTAGCATTGCAACTGGTGAAAAGGTTTCATCGTAATCCACACCGTGGACTTGCCTGTAACCTTTCGCAACCAATCTAGCTTTGAAAACTTCAAGTTTCCCATCCTTGTCCTTTTTCAGTTTGAAAACCCATTTGCTTCCAATGGCTTGGTAGCCATCTGGCAAATCGACCAAATCCCATACTTGGTTTTCAGACATGGAGTCTAATTCAGATTGCATGGCTTCTTGCCACTGCTTGGAGCTAGGGCTCGTCATAGCTTGCTTGTAAGTCGCAGGTTCATCACTTTCAAGTAATAGAACGTCATAGCTCTCGTTCGTCAAAATACCTAAGTACCTTTCCGGTTGAGATCTATATCTTTGCGATCTACGCGGGGTAACATTTCTAGATTGACCATGATTCTCACCAGATTCTTCTAAAGATCTCTGAGTTTCATCCTGAATGTCATCTTGAGCATTCTCTAGAGTTTGTTGTTCGACTCGAATTTCTTCGAGGTCTACTTTTCTCCCACTTGTCATTTTGGAAATGTGATCTTTCTCCAAAAAGACACCATCTCGAGCAACAAACACTTTGTTCTCAGATGTATTGTAGAAGTAATACCCCTTTGTTTCCTTTGGATAGCCCACAAGGATACATTTGTCAGATTTTGGATGAAGTTTGTCTGAAATTAATCGTTTGACGTATACTTCACATCCCCAAATCTTAAGAAAAGACACATTTGGAGGCTTTCCAAACCATAATTCGTATGGAGTCTTTTCGACAGCTTTAGACGGAGCTCTATTTATAGTGAGTGCAGCTGTATTTAGTGCATGTCCCCAAAATTCTAATGGAAGTTCGGCCTGACCCATCATTGACCTGACCATGTCTAGCAAGGTTCTATTCCTCCGTTCTGACACACCGTTCCATTGTGGTGTTCCAGGAGGAGTCAATTCTGATAGAATTCCACATTCTTTCAGATGGTCATCAAATTCATAGCTCAGATATTCACCGCCTCTATCAGACCGCAGTGCCTTGATCTTCTTGCCTAATTGATTCTCTACTTCACTCTGAAATTCCTTGAATTTGTCAAAGGATTCAGACTTATGCTTCATTAGGTAGACATAACCATACCTACTGAAGTCATCAGTGAAAGTGATAAAGTAGCTGAAACCACCTCTAGCATTTGTACTCATTGGTCCACATACATCTGTATGGATTAAACCCAATAGTTCATTTGCTCTTTCTCCAACTTTAGAGAAAGGTTGCTTTGTCATTTTGCCAAGTAAACATGATTCGCATTTACCATAATCCTCTAAGTCAAATGGTTCTAGAATTCCTTCCCTTTGAAGTCTTTCTAAGCGTTTCAAGTTTATATGGCCTAATCGACAATGCCACAGATAGGTGAGATCTGAATCATCCTTTTTGGCCTTTTTGGTATTTATGTTATATACTTGTTTGTCGTGATCTAATAAATAAAGTCCATTGACTAATCTAGCAGATCCATAAAACATCTCTTTAAAATAAAACGAACAACTATTGTCTTTTATTATAAAGGAAAATCCCTTAGCATCTAAGCAAGAAACTGAAATGATGTTTTTAGTAAGACTTGGAACATGGAAACATTCTTCCAGTTCCAAAACTAGCCCGGAGGGCAACGACAAATAGTAAGTTCCTACGGCTAATGCAGCAATCCGTGCTCCATTTCCCACTCGTAGGTCGACTTCTCCCTTGCTTAACTTTCTACTTCTTCTTAGTCCCTGTGGATTGGAACATAAGTGTGAGCCACAACCTGTATCTAATACCCAAGAAGTTGAATTAGCAAGTATACAGTCTATAACGAAAATACCTGAAGATGGAACGACTGTTCCGTTCTTCTGATCTTCCTTTAGCTTTGGACATTCTCTTTTGTAATGGCCTATTCCATCACAATAAAGACAGCTTGATGTGGACTTGTCCTGCTTTGATTTAGCATTGCCCTTGGACTTTCCACCTTTCTTGAATGGTCTCTTTCTAGCCTTGAGTAAATCTTTGGCTTCACAGTCCAGTACTATTTCAGCCTTTCTGACAAGGTGAATAAATTCTGCAACTGTTTCTTCTCTTGGTTCACTTAGGTATTGTTGCTTGAAGCGACCAAACCCACTGTGTAGTGAATTGAGCAAGACAGAGACTGCCATCCTTTCGCTTATTGGTGTTCCTAGTAGACTTAGGCGATCAAAATATGAACACATAAGATCCACATGGAACCTCAGTGGGACGCCTACCCTCTGTTTAGTGCGAAGGAGCTGAACATGTGTTTCTTGGACCTCCATCCTATAACACCTGTTGGGAGAACTAACCTTTAGCCCAGACATTGATTCAATCAACTCATGGACGTTCAGGTCCCTGTCCTCCGTACTTCCACGACAGATATCCCTCAGATTCTTGATGAGCGTAAAAGGTTCATAGGCTACAAACCTTCTAGCCCAATCACCAGGGATATTGTTCAGCATGAGACTCATAACCTTTTTGAGATCCGCATCCCAGGCGTAAAATCTCTCAGGGGTCATGTCTCTGGCATAGTAGCTTGGCATGGGATGTGATAGTACATACTCAAGTCCATTGAGTTTGACTATTTCAACTAGCTTAGCTTCCCATTCAAGAAAATTTGTCAGGTTCAGCTTGACCATAAGCTCAGAACCCATGATGATGTTTTGATTGTTGTTTGCCATATTAAAACTACAATTGAAAAGAATAAACAAATAAATAACCATTCACAGTTTCTCTTAATAAACTTAAATTCTAGCATTCATGCATAATTCAATGTTTATTAAGCATTTTATTCAAGTTATGTGTTCCGGCAGGTGTGAATAAAATGATTCCAAGATCCTAAAATCATTGAAGAACTAAGCACAGTTTGTCGACTTAATCCTAGAACATCTTAGGTAAGCAAAAGCCTTTTGCTAATAGTCTAGAAACTATTCTTGGTTGATAGGTACGTCTAAGAACTTATTAGGTAAACCTATCGAATTTGCCACGACATAAAAGGACTCCTTACTTATATCGTTGAGTTTCACCAAAACTAACATGTACTCACAATTATTTGTGTACCTTGCCCCTTTAGGACCAATAAGTAACACCTCGCTGAGCGAAAACTATTACTAGATTGATGTAAAGGATATCCAAGCAAGTGTATATTTTGGCATGGCACCTTTTAACTCAATTTTTAAGTTTGGAACTTAAGGCTCTTACTATGTTGGTTAGATTTTAAGTGAACTAAAATCCTTAATCATGCAACATAATCAAGCTTTTGATCTCATGCATTTTAAGACATATTTAAAGCAATAAATAACTTAAAACATGCATAAGATATTTGTGATCTAGTATGGCCCGACTTCATCTTGAAGCTTTGACTTCAAAGTCCGTCTTGAAAATCTCCGTGGGAGGCACCATTTTCTTCAAATAGGATAAGTTATAACTAATTACAACTATTTGATGGTACGCAGACCATATTTGAATTGAAAAATAACTTTGGTGCTTTAGACCAATTACATTCAAATTAATGGTACGCAGACCATATTTTCTATCCTATTTGGGCCATACTAGTCACTTCATAACCTGCAAAACAGTACATATACAATATATATACCATTCACCCATTCATTATCATGAATGGCCCACATAGCTGGTTAGTTAAAACACATTATGCATCACGTAAACATTTGCAGCAATTAATCAAGGTCACCAATAATCTACCAATTATTCAGTCCTTATTAATTCTAATCGAGTTGTTTTAACCTTAAGGATTTGTAGACCTAATCAAGAGTTTATGACTAAAAGCACTCCCACTCAAACCAATAAATTCATATGCTTTACTAATTTTAAACATAAAATTGTATTTCTAGTCTAACCGGAAACATACAAATTTAACTAAAATTTAAAGCTCATATAAATTTATAATTGAATCCAAAAATTTAATTTTAATTTCAGTCACATTTAAATTAATTTATGATTTTAATTTTAGTAAAATAATTAGAATAAATGCCATTTATTATAATTATAATATTCAAAATTAAAATCCAAGAAATTAATTCAAATTATTAATTTTAAAATCAATTAAAATTACGTGAACTGAAATTTTCAAATTAAACATTCAAAAACGATCTAATCGAAACGCAAACATCCTATGCGTTGCACGCCCATGGGCTGTACGCACACAGCCATTGCTGGCCATGTGCGCGCAGCCCATGCGCTCGTTGCATAGCTGCTGCTGTCCCATACGCAAGCCTCCGCACAGCGCCCACCGCACGCGAGCTATCGCTCGCAGCGCGCGCGCGTTACCGCGCTCGCTGGTGCGCGAGATCGCTCGCTGGTGCGCGCGAGCCATCGCTCGCTGGGGCGCTGCATCGCTCGCTGGTGCGCGCGAGCCATCGCTCGCTGGCGCGCGAGATCGCTCGCTGCGCGCGCGCGAGCCATCGCTCGCTGGTGCGCGAGATCGCTCGCTGGTGCGCGCGAGCCATCGCTCGCTGGGGCGCGAGATCGCTCGCTGCGCGCCCGCGAGCCATCGCTCGCTGGTGCGCGACATCGCTCGCTGGGCGGGCGACGTCGCGCGCTGTGCGCGCGAGTGATGCTGTGCGCAGCGCTCGTGGCACGCGAGCTTGCGCTCGCTGCGCACGAGGTTGCGCGCTGTTGTGCGAGGCAGCGCGCGCTGTGGCGCAGCTCGCTTGCTGCCCACACGCGACTGCCTTGGCTCGCCCCTCGCCCATGCCCATCCGTTCATTGCTCGTGGCACACGACACAAGGCAGGGCTGCTGCCTTGCGCTCGTGCACTACGCCCTTGCTCATTGCATTCGTGCCGCACGGGCGACGAGCTCCCTTGCTCGTCGTCGCATGCCCGCATTATACAACACCCCTTAAGGGTAACACGAAGCGTCCATTGCTTCGTGCGTGCAAGTTATTTGAACGAATCGCATAAAAATTTAAAATTTATATTTAAAATTAATGACAAATTAATAAATAATATTAATTTCATAATTTTAGGGCGAAAAAATCGAAAATTTATTATCCAATTGATTTCCGATTGATATGGATTCAAGTCTAGGTCATAAAAATTTAAAATTTATCGTAAATTTACAATTTTTATGGTGGTTTTTAATCATAGGTTTCTAATTAAATTACAATTAATTATGAAAATCAAATTAATTCTAAATTATTCTAATTTTCAACAAATTAATCATAATTACAAATTAGATTGCATAATTAACAAGACTAGGCATTCAAACTTGTTAAACATATGCAGTAGGTCAATCAAAAATTCAAGATTTATCAACAAGAATCGCAAATATTTAATTTAACATCTTAAATTTACGAAATTTTGCATCCGAAAAACTAAAACCTTCGAAAAGTCATAGTTAGGCTTCGAATTTGAGAATTCTGGGTTCGGCAGAAAAATACTATTTTTGTCAAAATTTTAGAATGCCTTTTACATGCGGAATTGACACAAAAATCACTCAATTCGGATGAGTAATGAAGAAACTGCCGAAAAACTGCGTACATATAATTAAATAAACGCAATTTGCAATTAATTAACAATTACGAAAATTAATCACCCCTTTTAATTCTTGCAAATTTGTAATATTTAACCATGTTCATGCAATTTAGATTATGAAAATAATAAGGGGCTTCTGATACCACTGTTAGGTTATGATACATATGACATTTACATAAATCATGCGGAAACAACCATTAACCCAGGAAACATATTATTTACACATAATCATTTAGCATAGTTTAGATGCATACTCTTTGTTGCGTGCCTTCCCTAGCTGCGCCCGAACCGAACAAGAACAAGTCTTTTAGGACTCCAAGTGTCGTCCCTCCGTAGAAAGTCCACAGCACGTCCGGATCCGCCTTAAGATTGACCAACTAGAATCGCCCTTAAGGTACTCAGAAAATTCGGCACTTTTGGGGCAAGATGGGTTTTAATTTTCTCTCAAAAAACTCACTTTTGAATACTTTGAAACTTGTATATAAATTATGACCCCTAGGCCTTTATTTATAGAGTTATGGAAAAGGAATCGTAATCCTAGTAGGATGCGAATTAATTGGAATTAGAATTCTACATGAATTCTACTTAATCAATTTATCCAATAGGAATAGACATTTAATCATACACTGACTCTTGCAGATTCAGGAATCTCGCATGAGCTCAAACTCACACACACACGGCAGCCACAAGGGCTGCCCACGCATGCGAGCAGCAGCCCACGCAGCGCGGCCCACGCATGCGCGGCCTTGTGCGCGCTGGGCTGTGGCGTGCGTGCTTGCTGGGCGATGGCCTGGCTTCGTGCTGGGCCTTCGTCCGGCAGGCCTCGTCCGATGCTAATTCGTACGATACGCTTCCGATTAAATTTCCATTTCCGGAATCTATTTCCGATACGAACAATATTTAATATTTCCGATTCCGGAATTAATTTCCGTTTCGAACAAATATTTAATATTTCCGTTTCCGGAATTATTTTCCGATTCCGGTAATATTTCCGATTCTGACAATATTTCCGTTTCCGGCAATATTTCCGATTCTGGTAATATTTCCATTTCCAACAATATTTTCCGATACGTACCATGTTTCCGTTTCCGGCAACATCTACGACTTGGATAATATTCATATTTCCGATACGATCCATATTTCCGTTTCCGGCAATATCATCGTTTCCGGAGTATTCATTTCTTGCCTGTGACGATCTTAGCTCCCACTGAAACCAAGATCCGTCGGTTCCGAATATTCATAGATGGAGTATTTAATGCCATTAAATACTTGATCCGTTTACGTACTATTTGTGTGACCCTACGGGTTCAGTCAAGAGTAAGCTGTGGATTAATATCATTAATTCCACTTGAACTGAAGCGGCCTCTAGCTAGGCATTCAGCTCACTTGATCTCACTGAATTATTAACTTGTTAATTAATACTGAACCGCATTTATTAGACTTAACATAGAATGCATACTTGGACCAAGGGCATTATTTCCTTCACGGGCGTACGATGGGGGCTAGGGGTTCGATCATGCCTCCTGTCTCTTCTTCTTTCTCGGCTACTGACCTCGGGTCGTTCGCCAGATCTGCTCGACTCACCTACCCCGAGTCTCGTATGGATCGAAGGTCTTAACCTTGAGTGGACCGAGGGCCTCAACCTGCTGAGTACCGAGCTTCGGATCCGAGTGTTACGAGTAGTTGATTCGCTTTGGAGAGCTGTTGGAGTAGGCGATGGTCTCGCAAACCAATCTGGTTGCTGTTGTGCCCTTTTTTGGGTGTCCCACGTGCTTTCCATCCACCTCGACGTCAAGTGTGTACCTGTCAAGGGAAGGAGTTCTCGTTCGGGTCTGGACACTTCCGCACTGGGTGGCTCGTTCAGCCTTCGCCTGGTCCTCCTCTCTTCTCTGCGGTCATTTGCCAGTCCTTGCTGCTTCTCATTGAAGAGGAAGTTTTGCATGATGGTCATGGCCGCAGTGAGCTCTTCCCTAGTTGGAATCGGAGGTCCTGCATTTGTGGCGGTCGTAGCTCTGCTTGGCTGTGACCTCGCCATCGATTGAGGGTGCCCCTCTTGGTTAGATTCTGAATCTGACCGCACCATCATATCGTCGTCATTGTTGTTAACAACATCATTCACCATTTTCGCGGAAAGAGGTGATTGATGTCTTTCAAAGGCTTTGAAGTGTTCGTCCCCACAGACGGCGCCAAATTGTTCCGGTGTTGTAAAGATGGAAACAATGGGCTTCGAATGAAGGCCCCTTTGTATGTGTTGAAGATCTTGCTTGTTTGAATGAGTGGAGTCCGAATTCACCTGCACAAGAGCAAAGTCACTAGCCTCGGGGGTGTTTCCGAGGAAAGCCCCTCCGATGCCTAAGTAAGAATGATGCTCGGATTCTAGAGAGAAGTTCTCTAGAAGAGTAGTCTTAAGGCGGTAAATTGGACGTACCTTGAGGTGTGAGCCTTGGCGGCCTATTTATAGTGTTTGCATAATAAATGCCCATAGGTCATTTATTACTATTGGGCCTTGGGCCTTAATGGATGGCTGAATAGCCACTGGTGGGTTCGATGTTGTTGTTTAGAGCCATTGGGCTTTGGACTTAATGGCCCAATTGAGAGTCAATTGGGAGCCCAAACATACATAGTAGTAGGTTTGCATATATTTCTGTTTTGTTTGAAAAATATAGGTTTGAATATATTAGTTAATCAAAATTGCACGATTAACTGAAATAAATGTATAGGTACTAAAGTATATGCTTAGGTTATTATTGTTATTATATGAGTTTCCCCGGTTTAAAAATATTGTCAGCATATTATATCAGTGTCCCGAATCTAAAAATATTTAGTATATTTTCTACATTTAATTAATTTTCGTATATTTTCTTTATAATGTACGTACAAATATGTTAGTATAGTTATAGATTTTCTTTGATATGCACACATCTTCAACGTATAGTAAGTATGATAAACAATGATACGATACCCGTGCAAATTTGTCAATAATTTAGATATGATTACCGTATATGCATGGAAATAATTTAGTAAAATAGATTTGATTACCGTATATATACATGGCAATAATTTACTAAAATAGATTTGATTACCGTATATATGCATGGCAATAATTTAATATATTTTCTTTTCCGTTTATTCTATTTTTTTCATATATTTTCTATATTTAGTTAATCTCCGTATATTTTCTTTTTAATGTACAAATATTGAGTGTATTTATAGATTTCCTTTGATATGCACAAATCTTTAACGTATGGTAAGTATATTTTTTGTCAGTGTATATATTTTACTCAATTAAATATGATTAAGCGTATTTTAACATTAATTAATTACATAGTTAAGTTAATTTAATTAGGGGAAGGGAAAAGAGCGGGAATTTTTTTAATGACAGAGCGACATGTGTCATTTTAGGTTTTAGGGGCTTCTCTTTTAGTATAGTTATAGATTTCTCAAACTAGCTACTACGTATAATTTATTTACCAAAATGACATTTTCATTTTGTGGCAAAAACAATTAAACTGGTTTGGTTTAGTGCATTTTTTTAATATAGTTAACCGGTTTTTTGGGGGGTTTAGTTATCTTTTATTTTTGTCTACTTTATACTCTGTATTAATTTTTCTTTTGAATTTGCCCATAAATAATATAAAATGTTGCTCGTGATGGTTTAATTTTGATACATACACGATACAGCATAGTAATACTTTAAGTTCATTTTTTTTACCCATTTTAATATTTTAATTACGTTTACTTTTTGACAACATAAACTACAAAGGCCGGCAAATTTTTATTATGCATGCTTGTTATGACGCATTATCTTCTCAAGTTACACAATTGCTACCTATTTCTTGCTCCAATTATAAGTTAATTATTAACTAATTATTTTAATTAATTTTTATTCAATTCATAGTTTCAACTTAATAATGAGAAATTACAGTAATTTAAAAGATAAAAAATTACAATTGGCTATAGTAAGATAGTGGTTCGACTTGTAGGGATAATAGACGCAAAAACTTGCACTGTTAGGCGCCTTTATTGCACGCGTTACTCTTCTCCTTCACGTCACTTTCACGCACACGATTTTAGAGTATGTTAAATTCTTGGTTGATCGAGTTTGCCAAGCAAATTCATTTAACACAACGAATTTGCGTATCTAAGAGATCGGATTAACAATATCCGCAACAACGGTTCAACTAATTACAATCAACGAAGTGGAGCCTAGAGAGAGAGAGAGGAACGCTAGAGAGAGAAACTCAAACCAATGGACAATGGTAAGCTGGAGGAAACCAAGAAACCACACACCCCTAGCCCAGAAAACCTACTTCATCGACTATCTTCCAATGAACATTAACCCCCAAGATCTCGCATCCCTTTTCCGTCACTATGGAAAAGTCGAAAATGTATGCATACCAGAAAAACTTCGAGCCAACAAAAGGTACCGATTCGCCTTCGTCAAATTCATCTCAAGTGAAACCCTCAAACCTGCCATAAGAGGAGAAGACGGGAGGAAAATGGGGGGCTTTCTGTATCAGAATTTACCCAGCTAAGCACGATATGCACACTCGAAAGCCACCCAGCTCAACCCAAAAACCCCAACCCCTACCAAAACATAATGGCCACCAAACCCCGATAATGCACTATTCATCATCTGAGAGAGATAAAAGATCCTACAAAGAGGCTACCCTAAACCAAAACCTCATCCTTCTCTTTCTTCCACCTCATATTCCACTAACTTGACGTACCACTTACTTAAATCTCTCATTTTGCTTCTACAATCTTGACTCAAGGTCATTAATTTCTCTTACCTACTTTTTTACTTTTACATATACTCCATTTTAAATTCACCTTCAAACACACTTATTAATTTTAACAAACGAAAAAACAAGGCAATTCCTAAGAGCTTGTTTATTACATGGCTTGCTCTTTGGAATAGGCTCCCTACTAGGGATATGCTGGTGGCTTGGAAAGTTACTACTATGGATGAATGCCCCTTCTGTAACACCAAGAAAGAAACTGTTGCACACTTGTTCTTTGAATGTCACTATTCAGCTGCTGTGTGGAATGTTATTCTGCATAGTTTGAAGTTCAACAGGAGAGCTGTTTCCTTTGATCAAGAATTAACCTGGGTACTAAAGGCTACCAAGAGAACTGGGGATAGATTCAAGCTGCTTGTGATGTACTTTGCTGAGTGTATTTACAGCATTTGGTTCCAAAAGAATGAAATGGTGTTTAACCATAGATGCAGAAGTCCTGCTGACATTGTTTCAGACATCAAATTTAGAGTTGCTTGTAGGGCAACTGCTGGTCAGCATGTATTTCTACTAAATTAGCTTCTGTTGTAGTTGAGTTGTAGTTGGGTAGTTGTTCTTTGCTGTAGTTGGGTGTGTTCTGGTGGCTTGTTCTGTCTGTTGTCCTAGCTTTGTCTAGGTGTAACTCTCCCTTTTGGTAATAAAATATTTTATTTGCCAAAAAAAAAAACGAAAAAAATATGAAATTAAATTAACATTAAATATAAATAAAAAATGTAACGTATAATCTTAAACATACATATATAGCACAATGAAGTAAAATTGATACATAACTGGATTGTTATCATGCAAAATGAAAAACAAAAAAAATTTAATTGCATGCGTGGCAGGTTCACATGAGCGCAACAACTTGAAATATTTATTGCATGCATACAGTAATATAATCACGGTATAAATTGCATGCAAATAGCCGATGCAACTGCAAGCGGAGCTGAAGTCGGTCCCACCTCCAATTTTAATGCACTTGACCTTGGGTCACATATGCGACCCGGGTCAAGTTAATTAAATTTTGACCCTTGTACACTGTCAACATTGTAGTCATTTTGTCCTGTCAATTATCATTTGACCCAAGCTACATGTCAAGGTTGCATGTGCTCTAACAGAGAAAGCCACACTGTAGTTGCGGTTCATGGAGTATGCCACTGTTTGACCGCGGATCAAACTGATCCTTCTACGCAACGTACTCCGAAATTAAAACGCTTTGCATTATCATTCACAGGTAATTCATAATATGATATAGTAATATGAATGCCACACTATTATTGCATGTACCAAATTCACCTTAACTGGTTATCGTTACCAATTAAATAATTCAATGGATAATTCGATAGTCATGGGTATGAGGGTATCAAACACAATTTGAATATAAGAAGGGATTAGTGTGTTAGACATATTAACTATCTATCAGACTTAGGAAATACGGATTAGCATAATGCCACAAATTGCAATCCAGGGTAAAAATACAAATTATTACAAATTATTGGCCACTGACATATATTCCGTAAATTTATCCAGCGACAATTTGAAAAGTAATAGTATGGTATTAACCTACCTTTTGAGATTAACAATTTATCGCAGACACTCAATTCGCTAGGGTTGTTTAGTTGGTTAGGGCTTGATACTGATAACGTATTGTGAAATAGAGAGAGAGGAATTTGATCGGTCCAGAACAACTGTATCTCTTATTTCATGAACAATGGGTATATATACATACAATAGAATAGGATTTGCTTGGAGAACAATAAACTCTAAGATCTAAAATATTCCATAAAGGTAATAGGGTTGGACATCCACATAATATTTCATAACGGTTTATAATTAATTAAATAAGTTGTGATGATTTACTGTTCATAACATTTATGTAAGGCAAATTTGCTAAAAAAGACCTTTTATCAGCCAAATTTGCCTTACATAAATGTTATGAACAGTAAATCATTAAGGTGTGATTTCACAAAAAAAAATTATATAATATCTTTTCTCACAAAATTTGAGTTATAAAAGGTCCTTTTTGGCACCTTTATGTAATGGTAAATTTTTTTACGATAGGTTTTTTGTTACTCGCATAATTATCTTTGCTGTTCTACAGAAGTTTGCATAATCTCTACAATTTGCTTTTGTATCACATATTCAAATTAGTTAGAAAACCGATATTAAATTGGGAGTAAAATTGATACTCCATACCTACAGTAAACAAAAGAAAGATTTGGAAACAAAAAAATCAGTTAGAAAACTAAAAACAAACCCGGGCTTGCGGAGTATTTTTCCATCTAACCCAATGAATTATTATTCTTAGTTACGTTGTAAACGTACTGATTAAATTTATCATATCCAAACTTATTTTATGTGAACTGATAGTTTAATAGGAACACGCACAAGGGGGGTGAATTGTATTTGGAATTTAAGTGAGTTTCTTTCGAACTTTAAAGCAATTTAAGGAGCTGAAAAATACAGAAACAAAAGTTACTCAATTTGAGGAAACTTCTTGACACTAATCAAGAAGAGAAAACCTCAAAACTCTTTTATATTAAAATAATTCCTCAATTACAATAATATAACAACTTGAGTTCCTCTCTAACTTAAGTTTCTCACAGTAATCGACTCTGACTACACTCTCTTTTGTTTCTCTCTTTCTTGACTTTAACTCAAAGCCTTTACTAGATTACTCAATCTTCTCTCACTCAGATCACAATTTGTTTTGAAGACTCTAGATAATAATAAAGCTTTTCAGATATTTATGGAACTTAGGAACTCGAATTTTGCTAGGACACAAATCGTTTTTATAAACTCTTTTGAAAGCGTTTGATAGATAAGAAAGCTTGTAGGATATTTGTGTGTTTTTACCAGAAGAAAAGCGACCCTTTTTATAGAGATGATCCTTTGGGTTAGTTCCCTTCAAATCTCAACTGTCCACACTCCTACACTACTTGGTCTCCACGATCCATAACTTGTGGATCAAGGGAAGACCACTTCCCTTTAAACTACTTTAGAGAAAATCGTGGTTTTGGACTTTGTCAGCCACTAAAAGATTTGTGAAAATATTTAGTAAAATAAAATCAGATTTTAAGAGAAGTTTTAGGAGCAGTAAAACTATTTTTGTTTTAAAAGATAAAATCAGATTTTATTTAAGGAAATAAAACGATAATTTATTTATGTAATTTTCCTTAAAACTTGCTGCTAAATAATTTGATAAAATCTTAATAAATATTTAATTAAGTATCCTATAGTTCCATAACGTATCTTATAGCTATTATTATTTTACACAAAATCTAAGAGTATTTCACTACCTAGCTTCGTGTTTATCCTTTTACTGGAGCTACAACTCAGCAGCTGCAATGGTTCCTACTCTGGAACAGGTGAGTTCCTCTAAAGGGACAGAGGAACTCATCATATGGAAACTTCACCCTTCTGTGCATTGTTGTTCCTCTGATGTGTGTCAGCTTGTAGTTCCTAGCTTTGCGCATTCCACCTCAGGAACATCAACAGCCATCTCAAGTTCCTCTCAGGAACTTTTACTTGTAGACACAACAGAAACATAATCAGGAAGTTTGCTATTTGTCATCAACCAAAATTAGGGTCAACAATATTCCCCCTTTTTGGTGATGACAACATCCGCAAACTTTTTACCATAAGAAATTAAAACACATACATAGATTTGGTGAAGTGTAGATTGAAACTAAAATAAACAATTAAAAAAAAATTGTTACCCTTAAAGTGGTTGGAACACGAGGAATCTGAGTCTCAAACCAAGTTTGATCGCCTTAAAAAGTTTGCTCAAGTGATTTTCCCCCTGTCGACATTAACAAAAAGAACAATGCAAACACATATATTCCAAGCACAGTGCCCCACGATCAACGTTTGGCAAGTCAAGCTAGCCTCAAAGTATTGTACCTGTTAGGTTATGATACATATGACAATTCATAAATCATGCGGAAACAACCATTAAGCCAGGAATACATATTATTTACACATAATCATATAGCATAATTTAGATGCATACTCTTTGTTGCGTGCCTTCCCTAGCTGCGCCCGAACCGAACAAGAACAAGTCTTTAGGACTCCAAGTGTCGTCCCTCCGTAGATAGTCCACAGCACGTCCGGATCCGCCTTAAGATTGACCAACTAGAATCGCCCCTAAGGTACTATAAATTTTCGGCACTTTTGAGCAAGATGTGTGACTGAATTTTTCTCTCAAAAACTCACTTTGAATACTTGAATAACTCGTTATAAATTGTGAACCCAGGCCACATATTTATAGGGGTATGGAAAGAGAATCGGAATCCTATTAGGATACGAATTAATTAAATTAGAATTATAATAAAACTCTTATTTATTTAATTTATCAAATAGAATTAGGAATTTAATAATTAAACGAATTTTGCATGTTTTAGGTTTCGTATGCGAACACAAACACTTACGCGAGCATGACCCGCAAGCGTGCAGGCCATGCCCGCGCACAGCCCACACGGCCGCACGGCCCACGCGAGCTACAAGCCCACGCGAGCTGCAGCAATGCTCGCAGCCCACTGCACGCAGCTGCGCGCGCTGCGCGCGCTGCCACGGCCTGCTGGGCCTGGCCTTGCGCTGGGCCTGGCGTGGCCTTGGCTGTTCGTGTGGCGCGCTTGGCTTGCTGGGCGATGGCCTGGCTTCGTGTTGGGCCCTCGTCCGGCGGGCCTCGTCCGATGCTTATTCGAACGATACGCTTCCGATTAAATTCCCGATTCCGGAATTTATTTCCGATACGAACAATATTTAATATTTTTGATTCCGGAATTAATTTCCGTTTCGAACAAATATTTAATATTTCCGTTTCCGGAATTATTTTCCGATTCCGATAATATTTCCGATTCTGACTATATTTCCGTTTCCGGCAATATTTCCGATTCCGGTAATATTTCCGTTTTCGATAATATTTCTTGCCTGTGACGATCTCAGCTCCCACTGAAACCAAGATCCGTCGATTCCGAATATCCATAGTTGGAGTATTTAATGCCATTAAATACTTGATCCGTTTACGTACTATTTGTGTGACCCTACGGGTTCAGTCAAGAGTAAGCTGTGGATTAATATCATTAATTCCACTTGAACTGAAGCGGCCTCTAGCTAGGCATTCAGCTCACTTGATCTCACTGAATTATTAACTTGTTAATTAATATTGAACCGCACTTATTAGACTTAACATAGAATGCATACTTGGACCAAGGGCATTATTTCCTTCAGTCTCCCACTTGTCCTTAGGGACAAGTGTGCATTTCCTAATTCCTTTGTCGCTCGATGCTTGCTCTTGAACATAAGGTAAGAGTTGTCATCCTTATTATGTCCAGAGGTGTTCCTCGGTTTCAGAGTTCAACTGATCAAATAAATAGATAATCATAGCCTATGATTCATCCGAGTACGGCCATGCATTTCACAGTTTCTAGCTCTCCGAGTGGCCTTGTACAACTTTTAAGCATCTCATCCCGATTTATGGGAGGACAATCCCAATCTTGTGATCTTGAGATTAGACTTCGTTTGATAGGTGATTACCTGAGCGTTGCCTTTATAGCCTCCTTTTACGGTGCGACGGTTGGTCAACGTCAAAGCAACCAGTTCTCAAACAAGTAATCTCAAATCACTCAGGTATTGAGGATTTAGTGTCTAATAATTTTAATGAAATTTACTTATGACAGATTTTCATCTCTTACAGTAAAGTTTCATAGGTCTTGTCCCATACTAGTCTTCCCAAAGTAAGTATCTATGCAAATGATTATGACATTGCCATGTCCACATAGTTCAAGAAACAGAACTACTAGTCATCTTGCATTCTAATCGTCTAACGTTTTCTATGCGTCCAATTTTATAGAAAACTCCGACTAGGGACCATTTTCAACCTTTGACATTCAAGTTCACTTGATAGACATTTCTTAGTCACAGGACTGGTCCTGACAGTCTATCTTGAATATATCGTCAAATTGAAGGGACTCATCATTTAATACTAAACCAAGATTAAATGGAATATGAAAATACATTTCATATATGATAAATGTTCAACCCCATTGTTTTACAACCATGGGCCTCTAACCCATCTTTAAAACAGTTCATGGAATTCAAAGCTATGCTTGATTTCCAGTGCTACAATGTGAGTGTTGCTTCTCACTTGTTGCATAGGTTTAGTTATCATGCTTTGCCAATCTTAATATCCTTTTCATCGAATGTTCTTCGAGATATGATAATAAGATCTTTTCGAGTTTGTTTATTATGTGATCTAGTCTTTCTTACTTCGATGGTGGTTTTACTCATTTTGCAATGAAGAACCATCAAGTTAGCAGACGTTTTTCTCGCTTCAAGAGTGGTTCTACGCATTTTTCAATGAAGAACCATCAAGCCAGCAGATAGGTGATCTACCCAAGTTCAGTGAAGAACTCTTTAATATAAACAACTCTATTTTATTGCTTCTTAGACAATAAGTACTTTTACTTCAACTGTATAGGTTGCTAGTAATTCTTTGTTTGGATTTACCTATCCAAGCAGTTCATAGATATGTGGAAGACTCTCCAACTATATCTTAGAACATAGAAATTATCATTTTAATTTCCCACGCAACAACTCATGGTCTCCAATCCATGTTGCCATTTTCAAAACACAATGCTCTATAGCTCGTCCTTGTCAATGGTTAACTCCAAAGGGTCTTGCTTGATCCTTTGCCAGTGTTTATGCATGTAGCATCAATATTTAGCATATCTTTATTTCCTTGAATCAAGATCTATTCCTATGTACCATAAGTATTCTTGATCTCAATCTAGTTGATCTTCACTTAGATCAATAGAGACTGGTATATGTTCGTCATGCCTAAAGTCATACGATACATTTTTGGCGATCCTTATATTATATCATACATGATAAATTCTTTTGCAGAATAATTCCCAATTGAATTCTATTCATGTAACTTTAGCTCATTCAATTTCAGTAGATACTGAATCCACCTAAATTCTTTGACATATAATATAGGTTAAGAATCTCATTTAGACTCTTTGATGTTTAACTTAGTAAATGCTTATACATAGTTCAAACATCCTTTACTTAGATTTATTCACATGGGTCGAATATCTCCAATGGAGACTTTCGTGTTTGATTTAGTAAATGCCATTACTTAATCCAAAACATTAATATAAGATCTTTGTAAATAGATCTTAAACCCAGTATGTACTAAGTTTCGCCTTGGTCCATCATTGATGAATAATCTCAAATCTAAGTATTTAGCATTTGAATGTTATTTCACAATCGAGAGATATGTGTGTGATACACATAGGACCAATTAAGTTTTATGTACTCCCACTAAACTTCTTATATATCTATAAGAATCATGTACATTTTATGAAACTAAAATACTTATTAGCTTCACTAAAATATATTTCTAATTCCCAATTGCTTGCTTAAATCTGTACTTAGACTTCATAAGCTAGCTTTCCTTTTCAAGCATTTATTTGGATCCACAAATCCTATGACATACCATGTACATAGTTTATTCCAACATTTTTTTGAGGAATTGTTTTGTCATCCAATTGACATATGTACCAATATGCAATCATTGCTTGATTTATAGACTTGAGCATTACGATTATGCATGAGGTTTCAACACAATCCACGCCGTGAATTTGCTTGTAACCTTTAGCAACTAATCTAGCTTTGTGTGTGAACACAATTTCATGTTTGATGGTTTTTATCCTTAAAACAAACTTGCAACCAATAGGTGTGAAACTATTCTTGCAAATCAACAAAATTTCAATTTTGTCATCAAAACATTGAGTATGTTTTATGGCCTTTAACCATCTAAAACATTGTCTATATATGGCCTCTAACCATTTTAGGGAATCTGGGTTTCGTCATAGCTTTCTTACAGGTCACAAACTCATTAATCTACATGATAATAGTTTGACTGCAAGTTGTAGGTATCTTCACTATCTAATGGAAGAATCGCATAGCTTCAATGACCTGAACTCCATGTTTCTTCACTATCTAATAGAAGAATCTCATAGTTCCAGTGACTTGAACTCTATGCCTACTAGGGTATAGAACATCAAACAATAGAATATCAATAGCCACTTGAAAGTCCTTTGAATATTCTGTTCTCCTTGAAGCACTTGTAAAGTCTTCTAAGAGATGTCTATTCTTTAAAGCCACTTCTAAAGTCCTTAAAGAATAAGTTCGGATTTTCTGAAGCACTTCGAAAAGCCTCCGAAATGTCCATTTATGTTTGTTGTTCGCCTCGAAGACTTTCGAGGTCTATTTTCTCCCACTTGTCATTTTGGAAACGAATCTCCAAAAGGACATTATTTCGAGCAAACAAACATTATGTTCTCAAAAATTCGTGGTAGAAACAATACCCTTGTGTCTCATTTGAATAAATCACAACGAAACATATATCTATACTTGGGCCTTAGTTTGTTGAATAACAAACACTAAGCTCCCACTGAGTTTAAGAAATCTTTAGATATATTATGAAAAGATATTCTGAAATTACTTTTCAATAGCTTTGACGAATTTGGTTTAGTTTGGTGGTAGTTGAGCATTTTGTTTTAGAAATTATAGGAAACGTCTTTATGATTCATCATTAATCGAATCAAGTACTAATTGACTTTGATTATTCCAACTAAGATATGCCATATCTTATGGACCTAGATTGTGAAATTACAACACACAATCATTGATGATCATATTTGGTCTCAAGTAATCATCAACACGATCTAACCTAGATCTTTATGATTTCTTGTCAAGTGGATTTTATACTTCTGAATCTTTGAACTAGCCAAACAGATTCAAACTTATATCACATTGAGTAAATAAACTTATATTTACTCAAATCCATGTGAAATAATAAAGTTATAAAATCTTTCTTTAGCTTTGAACTCTATTGTCTAGGCGTTCTAACAATAGTTCATATCTTTTGTTACTTTCAACAAGTAAGACTAGTCGTCTTAAATTGATCTAGAAATCAATGAACTTTCAAAAGTCCATCGAAATAGAGCTTATGAATGTTAACTTGTTGATATGGTCTAAGCAACAATGCTAAAGGTTAGTGGAACTCAAATCAAGGGGTTGATTTGAACCTAGTAAAGTTCTTTAAAGAGTTGTTTGTTTTAATCAAGCATATTGACTCAACCTGTAATTGACCATTTCATTCAAATAAACAAACAAACAAGCATTGTTTTTGTTCTTCTGAATGTGAGTCTTTCTGTGTTTGAAGCAGAAATTTAGGCATGCTGATTATGGAACAAAATAGCCATTTAGTTCCAGCCTTGAAAGGACTTAAAACAAACTAGATGACCCTACAGCTAATGTAGCATTGCCATGCTTCATTTCCCACTTGTAGGCCATTAGTGTAGCCTAGCTTCCATTATTTGAGTTATTACCGAAGTAAGAACCTCAAGCGGTATATGATACCAAGGAAGTTTGATTCCTAGGTCACTTCTCTTTAAACATAAACTTATAGGTAGAAACGGAATTATAAATTCCTTTCATTTGTTCCTTTGTTTTCCTATTTCTTGTAGCCTTTCTTATAGTCTTAAGAATTGAATTCTTTAGTGTTGACTTTTATACTTTGTTAGACATGTGCAATGTCACCAACAAGGTTATTTACCATTTTAATTTATGTTGAATATTTTGTTTCAACTAGATGATCTTACCAGAAGCTTTTAAAGTTCTCTAAGCATCGATCTATTCGAATGTCTAGGGAATAGACTCATTCGAGAATTAAATGGACAAAGATATTAGGTTGTTAACCATTGGTAAGGCTGAGCGTTTAAACTCAATGCTTCATGATTTCAAAACTACATTGTATTTTGATTTCACAAGCACCAATTGGTTTGCCATTCGATTTTGATACTCGAAAACAACCATAAAAGTCGCTAATAAGAAACGTACATTTTAAATTGCTCATTTTCTCTCATTTCCGTGAATCGTTCTTGGATTCATTACCAATCGAGGAAATTTACTGTTACCTTTCTAAAAGGATTTATTGCAGTGCAAGATATTTAATTATAAACAATAATTAAAACATACATTGAAGCATGCAAAGTCTAAACATTTATCATGAGTAATAACTTGAAAATTAAAGCAATCATGCAATTTCAACAAGTTATTAGCATTTTATTCGAATTATGTGTTCCGGCAGGTGTGAATAAAATGATTCCAAGATCCTAAAACCATTGAAGAATTGAGCACAGTTTGTCGACTCAATTCTAAAACATTTTAGGTAAGCAAAAGCCTTTTGCTAATAGTCTAGAAACTACTCTTGGTTGATAGGTACGTCTAAGAACTTATTAGGTAAACCTATCGATTTTGCCACGACATAAAAGGACTCCTTACTTATATCGTTGAGTTTCACCAAAACTAACATGTACTCACAATTATTTGTGTACCTTGCCCCTTTAGGACCAATAAGTAACACCTCGCTGAGCGAAAACTATTACTAGATTGATGTAAAGGATATCCAAGCAAGTGTATATTTTGGGATGGCACCTTTTAACTCAATTTTTAAGTTTGGAACTTAAGGCTCTTACTATGTTGGTTAGATTTTAAGTGAACTAAAATCCTTAATCATGCAACATAATCAAGCTTTTGATCTCATGCATTTTAAGACATATTTAAAAACAATAAATAATTTAAAACATGCATAAGATAAATGTGATCTAGTATGGCCCGACTTCATCTTGAAGCTTTGACTTCAAAGTCCGTCTTGAAAATCTCCGTGGGAGGCACCATTTTCTTCAAATAGGATAAGCTATAATTAAAACTAATTACAACTATTTGATGGTACGCAGAACATATTTGAATTGAAAAACAACTTTGGTACTTTAGACCAATTACATTCAAATTAATGGTACGCAGACCATATTTTCTATCCTATTTGGGCCATACTAGTCACTTCATAAACTGCAAAACAGTACATATACAATATATACCATTCACCCATTCATTATCATGAATGGCCCACATAGCTGGTTAGTAAAACACATTATGCATCATGTAAACATTTGCAGCAATTAATTAAGGGCACCAATAATCTACCAATTATTCAGTCCTTATTAATTCTAATCAAGTTGTTTTAACCTTAAGGATTCGTAGACCTAATCAAGAGTTTATGACTAAAAGAGCTCCCACTTAAACCAATAAATTCATATGCTTTACTAATTTTAAACATAAAAATGTATTTCAAGTCTAACCGGAAACATACAAATTTAATTAAAATTTAAAGCCCATATAAATTTATAATTGAATCCAAAAATTTTAATTTGATTTCAGTCGTATTTAAATTAATTCATGATTTTAATTTTAGTAAAATAATTAGAATAAATAAAATTTATTTTAATTACAATATTCAAAATTAAAATCCAAGAAAATAATTTAAATTATTAATTTTAAAATTAATTAAAATTACGTAAACTGAAAATTTCAAATTAAACATTCAAAACGATCTAATCGCAACGCAAACACCCTACGCATCGCACGCCCATGGGCCACACGCACACAGCCATCGCTGGCCATGTGCGCGCAGCCCATGCGCTCGTCGCATAGCTGCTGCATCTACCCATCGCAAGCCATCGCACAAGTTGGTGCTCGCTGCGCGCGCGCCAGCGCTCGATGCACGCGAGCCATCGCTCGCTGTGCGCGCTCGCCAGCGCTTGCTGCGCGCGCTCCAGCGCTCGATGCACGCGAGCCATCGCTCGCTGTGCGCGAGCCATCGCTCGCTGTGCGCGAGCAATTGCTCGCTGCGCGCTGTCGACGCTGGGCGCAGCGCTCGTGGCACGCGAGCTTGCGCTCGCTGTGCGCGAGGCTGCGCGCGCTTGCGCGAGGCAGTGCGCGTTGTGGCGCAGCTCGCTTGCTGCCCACACGCAACTGCCGTGCCTTGCCTTCGCCCATGCCCATCCGTCCATAGCTCGTGGCCCACGACACAAGGCAGGGCTGCTGCCTTGTGCTCGTGCACCATGCCCTTGCTCATTGCATTCGTGCCGCACGGGCGACGAGCTCCCTTGCTCGTCGTCGCATGCCCGCACTATACAACACCCCTTAAGGGTAACACGAAGCGTCCATTGCTTTGTGCGTGCAAGTTATATGAACGAATCGCATAAAAATTTAAAATTTATATTTAAAATTAATGATAAATTAATAAATTAATATTAATTTCATAATTTTAGGGCGAAAAAATCGAAAATTTATTATTCAATTGATTTCCGATTATCATGGATTCAAGCCTAGGTCATAAAAATTTAAAATTTATCATAAATTTACAATTTTTATGGTGGTTTTTAATCATAGGTTTCTAATTAAATTATAATTAATTATGAAAATCAAATTAATTCTAAATTATTCTAATTTTCAACAAATTAATCATAATTACAAATTAGTTTGCATAATTAACAAGGCTAGGCATTCAAACTTGTTAAACATATACAGTAGGTCAATCAAAAATTCAAGATTTATCAACAAGAATCGCAAATATTTAATTTAACATCTTAAATTTACGAAATTTTGCATTCGAAAAACTAAAACCTTCGAAAAGTCATAGTTAGGCTTCGAATTTGAGAATTCTGGGTTCGGCAGAAAAACACTATTTTTTGTCAAAATTTTAGAATGCCTTTTACATGCGGAATTGACACAAAAATCACTCGATTTGGATGAGTAACGAAGAAACTTCCGAAAAACTGCGTACGTATAATTAAATAAACGCAATTTGCAATTAATTAACAATTACGAAAATTAATCACCCCTTTAAATTCTTGCAAATTTGTAATATTTAACCATGTTCATGCAATTTAGATTATGAAAATAATAAGAGGCTCGTGATACCACTGTTAGGTTATGATACATATGACAATTCATAAATCATGCGGAAACAACCATTAAGCCAGGAATACATATTATTTACACATAATCATATAGCATAATTTAAATGCATACTCTTTGTTGCGTTCCTTCCCTAGCTGCGCCCGAACCGAACAAGAACAAGTCTTTAGGACTCCAAGTGTCGTCCCTCCGTAGATAGTCCACAGCACGTCCGGATCCGCCTTAAGATTGACCAACTAGAATCGCCCCTAAGGTACTATAAATTTTCGGCACTTTTGAGCAAGATGTGTGACTGAATTTTTCTCTCAAAAACTCACTTTGAATACTTGAATAACTCGTTATAAATTGTGAACCCAGGCCACATATTTATAGGGGTATGGAAAGAGAATCGGAATCCTATTAGGATACGAATTAATTAAATTAGAATTATAATAAAACTCTTATTTAATTAATTTATCAAATAGAATTAGGAATTTAATCATTAAACGAATTCTGCATGTTTTAGGTTTCGTATGCGAACACAAACACTTACGCGAGCATGACCCGCAAGCGTGCAGGCCATGCCCGCGCACAGCCCACACGGCCGCACGACCCACGCTAGCTACAAGCCCACGCGAGCTGCAGCAATGCTCGCAGCCCACTGCACGCAGCTGCGCGCGCTGCGCGCGCTGCCACGGCCTGCTGGGCCTGGCCTTGCGCTGGGCCTGGCGTGGCCTTGGCTGTTCGTGTGGCGCGCTTGGCTTGCTGGGCGATGGCCTGGCTTCGTGCTGGGCCCTCGCCCGGCAAGCCTCGTCCGATGCTTATTCGAACGATACGCTTCCGATTAAATTCCCGATTCCGGAATTTATTTCCGATACGAACAATATTTAATATTTTCGATTCCGGAATTAATTTCCGTTTCGAACAAATATTTAATATTTCCGTTTCCGGAATTATTTTCCGATTCCGGTAATATTTCCGATTCTGACAATATTTCCGTTTCCGGCAAAATTTCCGATTCCGGTAATATTTCCATTTCCGATAATATTTCCCGATACGTACCATGTTTCCGTTTCCGGCAACATCTACGACTTGGATAATATTTATATTTCCGATACGATCCATATTTCCGTTTCCGGTAATATCATCGTTTCCGGAGTATTCATTTCTTGCCTGTGACGATCTCAGCTCCCACTGAAACCAAGATCCGTCGATTCCGAATATCCATAGTTGGAGTATTTAATGCCATTAAATACTTGATCCGTTTACGTACTATTTGTGTGACCCTACGGGTTCAGTCAAGAGTAAGCTGTGGATTAATATCATTAATTCCACTTGAACTGAAGCGGCCTCTAGCTAGGCATTCAGCTCACTTGATCTCACTGAATTATTAACTTGTTAATTAATACTGAACCGCATTTATTAGACTTATCATCGAATGCATACTTGGACCAAGGGAATTATTTCCTTCAGTACCTGCTTACACAACATAGTAATCCGAGAAGCAACAACCATATAAACCAACAATATTTAGATTTTAAACCAAGCAAGTTTGAAAATATTTAAACCAAAAAGGGAAGATTCCCATTGTTTAGTTATACATAACCAAAAAAAAGTGTTCCAGAAACAAGGCAGTAATAAAAGAGATAGGATGGATTGGTTGGTTAGGCTTGGGTAGGAGAGTCTGAGGCTGCTGTTTCTTCCACCACAGTTTCCTCGAAGGATTCAAGGTTGTTGATTTTCTGCAGAATTTCAGTTCGAGTGATGTTGGCTTGATCAGCATACTGTTGCAGATTGGTTTGGAGTGTTTGAACAGCATTGACCAAGGCATTCAATTGTGTTTGCATCTGTTGAACTTGAAGGTTTGATCCTTCCTGCAGTGCCATTAAGCGAGTCAACGTACCCCGGAGTTCCTGAAGTTTTTCAGCAGAAACAGGTGGTGTTCCAAACCTAGAGGAACCAGAGAAACCAGCAAAACCACCCAGAGAACCTGGAGCCTTAGCAGAAACAGCTTGAGGAACAGGAATGGTTCTAGTTCCCTTAGTCAAAGGAACAGACGCAGGTTTCTTAGGAACTGGTGATTTGGTCCTAAGAGCCTTTGTCAGTTCCTGTTTCTCATGTGGAACTGGCTTAGTTCCCGTGTCCTCTTCCTCTTCTTCTTCTTCACAAGTGATATCCATATAAACAGGAGGAGCAGGAACTTTGCGAGGTCTGGTGGCAATTCTCATACTTTTCCTATGACCCCTCTTAGGAACACTCTTAGCCTTTAAAGACACAGTTTCTTCCAGAATAGGAACTTCAGACTCTACCTCCTTTTTACCAGGGAAACATAACACCTTATCCACTACAACCAACTTCAGATTTTTTAGGAATTTTTCTTGAATAATTTGAGAAGGGGTTAGGGGTTGGGAATCATAGGAACTCAGGCCAACTGCGAAGTTGTTGAATATGGCAGTGAGTAAGGAACCGTACCCAATTTTGAATTTTCCGGGAATGCAGTGGGCTAGGTGTTTGATCATGATGGCCAGAAAATTAATTGGGATATCAAATTCGAGACAATAAATTAGACATGCATCATAGAAAGTGACATCATCTCGTTTTTGAGTCCTAGGAACTACCCCCCTCCACACAAAGTTGAAAAGCAGTTTATGTAGTGGTGAAAGAAGATTGTGGTTAGTGATGGATGATTCTTTGAGATTTCCCCCTATATTGGCCACAATTTGATTACTATCAACCTCATTTATTGTGATGTTGGTTTTCTTTTTCACATACTCCTCAAAACCCTCGTTGGGCACACCAAATAGATTTGACAAATAATTTGCATCAAAAGAAATTGGAGTTCCATTGACTACACTCGAAACTACCCCTTCTTTACACTCAAATTTTTCACAGAATTCAATAACAGCTAAGGGATAGATTGGAAGTCTTGCATGTGTTTCAATTAGTCTTACCCATTGTTGATGGTCAAGTATTCCGACGAGCTCTTCCAAGTTTTCCGATTTGCACCACACATAGTTGATCACAAACCCACCAGTGAGACCCTTAGTCAGTTCCTCTAACTTCTCTGTTTCCCCCTGAGTTTCAGCTTCCGGTTCCTCGGTCTTGTCGATTTTTTGTCTTTTGGTTCTTGAAGAAGATCGGCGACCAGGTGGAGGAGTGGGACTTTGGGTTTTCATTGGTTGGTCGGTCCACTCGCCGTAGGTGAGAGCGAGTACAGGGGGTGGTTGAATTTGGAGTGGTGATGGTGATTTGATTGGTGATTGAGCGGGTGAGGTTTCCATCGGAATCGGAGAGTTAGGGTTTCGTTTTCTTTTGAGTTGGGGGAGTTTGATGATTTGATTTGAGGCACTCATGGTTGTAGGTGTTTTATAGGTGTAAGGAATTTATGAGGTTAAGGGGGGAAAACCGAGTGGGAGTTGAAGGAATTGAGAAAGGGGGGTGGATGGAAGGTGAAGAGTTTCTCTTATATTAATGATTTATTTTGGAACGGAAAAATAGGATAAACATTTATTTTTGAATTTTTTTTTTAAAAAAAATGTAACAACTTTTTATTTTTGTTTTTTTAAAAAATAATTAATAAAAATTGCTTAATTAATTATCTATCAATTAATTTACTGATTTATTAGGGAGGTGCTTACCTGGCTTAAATGTTGAGTGAGTCGATCTTTTACGATGGTAAGCTTCAACTGTGTTTGCTCACGAAAATTGTGTTTGAAATAATCAGTATCATGCACCATTGTTGTTGTCTTTGTCTTCAGAGGAACTTCACTTTTGCAGTTATCTTATTTTGATCATCCCGAGTTCCATCCTCATTTTCTCATGTTTCTCCCTGTTTAAAGGCTTAGTCAAAATGTCAGCAATTTGGTGGTCAGTTTGGCAAAAATCTAATTTAATCAAACCTTTCTCAACATTGTCTTTAAGAAAATGGTGTCTAATGTGGATGTGTTTGACCCGGGAATGATGAACCGGATCTTTTGAAATACAAATAACACTAGTGTTGTCACAATAGATAGGAACACAATCATAGACAATACCAAAATCTCTTAACTGTTGTTTTATCCATAAAATTTGTGAGCAACAAGCTGCAACAGCTACATACTCAGCTTCAGCTGTGGATAGAGAAACAGTATTTTGTTTCTTGGAACCCCAAGAAACCATGCATGGACCTAGGAACTGTACCATACCTGATGTGCTTTTTCTATTTACCAGGTCACCTGCATAATCAGCATCAGCATATCCTTTTAGCTCGAATGATCCACTTCTTGGATAGAACAGGCATAGATCATCTGTTCCTTTGAGATATCTTAGTATCCTTTTTACTGCAGTTAGGTGAGACTCCTTTGGATTGGATTGAAATCTTGCACATAGTCCTACACTGAAAGAAATGTCAGGTCTACTAGCAGTTAAATATAGTAGTGATCCAATCATACCTCTATACTTTGTTTGATTTACACGTTTCCCATTAGGATCTGTGTCCAATCTGGTGGTTGTTCCCATGAGAATGTGATTCACCTTAGCAGAATCTAGCTCATATTTCTTTAGGAGTTCCTTCACATATTTTTTCTGGTGGATCATGATTCCTTCCTCTGTTTGTTTAATTTGTAAACCAAGGAAAAAGTTTAGTTCCCCCATCATGCTCATTTCAAATTCACTGCTCATTAGGTTTGCAAATTCCTTGCACAGATTTTCATTAGTTGCCCCAAGTAATATATCATCTACATAAATTTGAACAACTAATAAGTCAGTTCCTTTTGATTTTAGAAACAAAGTTTTATCTATTCTTCCTCTTTTAAAATCATTTTGTAAAAGGAACTTTGAAAGTCTTTCATACCAAGACCTGGGGGCTTGTTTTAGTCCATAGAGTGCTTTGTCTAACTTGTATATGTGGTTTGGAAATTCAGAATTTTCAAAGCCAGGAGGTTGTTCCACATATACATCTTCTTCTAGGAACCCATTTAAAAAAGCACACTTAACATCCATTTGATAAAGTTTAAAACCCATAAATGCAGCAAAGGCAATTAAAATTCTAATGGCTTCTAGTCTAGCAACAGGAGAAAAAGTTTCTTCGAAGTTAATACCTTCTTGTTGATTATAACCTTTAACAACTAACCTTGCCTTGTTCCTTATGATTGTTGCATGTTCATCTTTCTTGTTCCGGAACACCCATTTCAGTCCTATCACTTTTTGATGTTTTGGTTTGGGTTCCATGTGACATACCTTGTTCCTTCTGAATTCATTCAGCTCTTCTTGCATGGCAATTATCCAGTCAGCATCTTCCAAGGCCTCATTGTGGTTCCTTGGTTCAATCATGAAGAGGAACGCATGAGTTGCACAGAAGTTCCTCAGTTGAGACCTCGTCTGAGTTCCTTTTCTAATATCACTCATAATGAGTTCTATTGGATGGGAACTCTGGTGCTTCCAAGGTTTGGGTTGGAACTGTGCAACTGGTGTTGTAACAGCTCTCCCTGTTCCTTCTGTGACCTCAGTTCCTTGTTGTATGCCATGGAGTTCCTCAGGTTCAGATGCTATTTCTGGTTCTTCTGGGACTGGATCTTCTGGTTGTTCCTCTTGAATTGGAACTTCTTGGTTCTGCTGGACTGTTCCTTTAGCTGTTTGTCTGGTTGGGTGGATCTCTTCATCATTATCTGAAATACGTGACAAACCAATTTCGAAACTTTCTTGTTCCTGTGCTGCATCAAACTTGTTAGACTCATCAAAAATCATGTGTACACTTTCCTCTACACACATTGACCTTTTGTTATATACTCTGTAGGCTTTGCTATTTAAGAAACACTGCCTCATCACTTCTCTCATCAAATTTTCTTAAGTTTCTTTTGCCATTATTGTGGACAAAGAATTTACAACCAAAATCTCTAAAGTAGGAGATGTTCGGTTTGATACCTTTTAGTAGTTCATAGGGAGTTTTGTTTAAGATTACTCGGATCATAACTCTGTTGACAATATAGCAAGATGTGTTGACTGCCTCAGCCCAGAAGTTCCTCGGTAAAGAACTTGCGATTAACATGGTTCTAGCCATGTCTTCTAAGGTTCTGTTTTTCCTCTCTACAACTCCATTTTGTTGTGAAGTCCTAGGTGCTGAGAAATTATGATCCATACCTTGTTCCTTGCAGTACTCATCGAATTTATAGTTCTCAAATTCTGTTCCATGATCAGATCTGATGTGAATCAACTGATGACCTGTGGTTTTCTGGATTTTCTTTGAAAATGCAACAAACTCATCAAAGGTTTCATCTTTGCTTGTTAGAAATATGACCCAAGTGAACCTAGAATAATCATCAACAATAACTAAAACATATTTCTTCCCACTTCTGCTTTGAATTCTCATTGGACCACACAAATCCATATGGATGAGTTCCAATGGTTTTGATGTGCTTACCAATTTCTTTGGCTTAAAGGAACTTCGGACATGCTTGCCTTTTGCACATGCATCACAAACTTTATCATTTAGAAACTTGATTGAGGGGAGTCCTCGAACCAGTTCCTTTGATCTTAGTTTGTCGAGCAATGAGAAACTAGCATGTCCAAACCTCCTGTGCCATAGGAGAGTGTCTTCTTCAATGGCACTGAGACAGGTTAAGTTGTTCCTTGGAACTGTATTGAGATCCACAGAATATGTGTTCCCTTTACGAGTTCCTTCCAAAATAACCTTCCCAGTGTTATTGCTGATAATTTGACAATTTTCAGAAGTAAAACTTACAGAGTTCCCTTTGTCGCAAAATTGAGAAATACTTAGTAGACTGTGCATTGACTAAAAATACATTTTCAATGGCATAGGAACTTGACCTTCCAACCTTTCCAATTCCAACAATTTCTCCTTTCATGTTGTCTCCAAAGGTCACAGTTCCTCCGTTGTAGGCTTCTAGTGAGAGGAATTTAGATTTGTCTCCTGTCATGTGTTTGGAACACCCGCTGTCGAGATACCACGAGTTGTTCCTCTTCACTAGAACCTATAAAGAGATCAAAGGTTAGTTACAGGAACTCGGGTTTCCTCGAGTTCCTTTTCAACTACAACATCTGACTTCTTAACCCATTTTTGCTTTACATAATTTATGTTTCTTTGATCCTCCTTCATCTTGGAACACTCAGTACTTACATGACTTCCACTTCCACATGAGAAACAGACTTTCACACTTGGAAGATCCACATACTTTTTCTTATGACTAGTTTTATGATTAAAACCTAATCCTACTGTTCTCTTAGATTGAGCATTCTCAATCCATTTGGGAGGAACTTTAGGTGGTTGTCTCTGTGCCCTGGCCATGGCTAGTTCCCTCTCTAGTTTCTCTTTCTGTTCCTTTGTGGTGATCAGATCTTTGTTTAATCTTTCTAAGTCGATGTTAAAAACTCCCATGTTAATCTCCAAGGATTTTGTAGGGTCTAAACTTAGATTAAACATCTTATATCGACTGAGTTGCACTTGTAGAAGGATGTTTTCATTTCTAATTTTCTCGAATGACTCATTAATGGTGGTATTTCTATCTAGCAATTCAAAGAACCTGCCTTGAACATCAGATCTAATATTGTTCAGATAATTTATGTGGTCTTTACTGAGTTCTAAGGCTCTATTACTTTGTGCTTTTAACATACTTAGCTTTTTGTAATCATCTAGAGTTTCTAGCAACAGTTCAATTAGTTTTGACTTTGAAAGACACTGAAGGGGGAGGAACTTACTTCTTCTGATGGAACTTGTTCAGTTCCTTCTGTTCTTGCCATAAGGCAGAGATTTACAGTTTCTTCATTTGGTTGTTCCTCATCATCTTCTGAATCAGTTGCTTCGCCCCATGCAGCTATCATAGCCTTTTTAAAGTTAGGCTTGTTGAAGGTGGACTTATTGTAGAGTTCCTTGACCTGTTCCTTTCCTTTTCCTTTGCCTTTGTCATTTTCCCACTGAGGGCACTCACGAATTTGATGATCAGTTTCTCCACATTTGAAGCAACCTTGCTCAGTTTTGGAACTGACAGTTTTCCTTGCAAAGTTCCTTCCTTTCTGGTTGCCAGGTTTGAAGTTCTTGTAGAGCTTTCTCATCCTTCTGACCAGCATAGCAGCCTCTTCTTCATCTGGTTTAGACTCATCGAGTTCCTCAGCTTTTAGAGCAAGTCCTCGATTTCTGGAGCTCTCAGGAACAGCAGCTCAAGGTGTAGTTCATGTGTCATCAAGGAACCAACAAGTTGTTCAATGTTGAATTTTGTAAAATCCTTGGTCTCAAATAGTGTTATGACCTTTGTTCTCCAACGATCATCTTGTGGCATACTCCTTAGTATTTTTCTTACCTGTTCATCTGTGGGAATGGTTCTACCAAGAGAAACTAATTCATTTGTTATGTTAGTAAATCGAGTAAACATCTCTTGAATTGTTTCTTTTGGAAGCATTTCAAATCTCTCATATTTAGACATTAATAGATCAATTTTGGAACGTTTAACTTCATTTGTTCCTTCGTGAGTTACTTGTAGTAATTCCCAAATCTCTTTTGCGTTCTTGCACCCCATGACCCTATTGTGTTCATGGGGTCCAAGTCCACAATGCAACATTTTAACTGCCATAGCATTCATCTCATATTTATCAAAGTCTTCTTTGGAGAATTCAGACATAGGTTTAGGAACTACCTCGTTTTCTGCATTGGTCTTTGTTACCTCAAAGTCTTCGACTTCAATCACACGCCAAACTTGGTAATTTTCCGCTTTGATGAATATCTTCATTCTGTTCTTCCAGTTTGAGTAGAACTTGCCATTGAACATAGGTGGCCTTTGCGTGGAGTAGCCTTCTTCCAGATTCTCTTGTGAATTCATACTATCAGGAACTAGACTCAAACAGGGTTTCCTGTGTTTTTAGTGAGTACTGGCTCTGATACCAATTGATAGTCTAATAGGAACACGCACAAGAGGGGGAGGGGGTGAATTGTATTTGAAACTTAAGTGAGTTTCTTTCGAACTTTAAAGCAATTTAAGGAGCTGAAAAATACAAAAACAAAAGTTACTCAATTTGAGGAAACTTCTTGACACTAATCAAGAAGAGAAAACCTCAAAGCTCTTTTATATTAAAATAATTCCTCAATTACGATAATATAACAACTTGAGTTCCTCTCTAACTCAAGTTTCTCACAGTAATCGACTCTGACTACACTCTCTTTTGTTTATCTCTTTCTCGACTTTAACTCAAAGCCTTTACTAGATTACTCAATCTTCTCTCACTCAGATTACAATTTGTTTTGAAGACTCTAAATAATAATAAAGCTTTTTTGATATTTATGGAACTTAGGAACTCGAATTTTGCTAGGACACAAATCGTTTTTATAAACTCTTTTGAAAGCGTTTGATAGATAAGAAAGCTTGTAGGATATTTGTGTGTTTTTACCAGAAGAAAAGCGACCCTTTTTATAGAAATGATCCTTAGGGTTAGTTCCCTTCAAATCTCAACTTCCCACACTCCTACACTACTTGGTCTCCACGATCCATAACTTGTGGATCAAGGGAAGACCACTTCCCTTTAAACTGCTTTAGAGAAAATCGTGGTTTTGGACTTTGTCAGCCACTAAAAGATTTGTGAAAATATTTAGTAAAATAAAATCAGATTTTAAGAGAAGTTTTAGGAGCAGTAAAACTGTTTTTGATTTAAAAGATAAAATCAGATTTTATTTATGGAAATAAAACGATAATTTATTTATGTAATTTTCCTTAAAACTTGCTGCTAAATAATTTGATAAAATCTTAATAAATATTTAATTAACTATCCTATAGTTCCATAACGTATCTTATAGCTATTATTATTTTACACAAAATCTAAGAGTATTTCACTACCTAGCTTCGTGTTTATCCTTTTACTGGAGCTACAACTCAGCAACTGCAATGGTTCTTATTCTAGAACAGGTGAGTTCCTCTAAAGGGACAGAGGAACTCATCATATGGAAACTTCACCCTTCTGTGCATTGTTGTTCCTCTGATGTGTGTCAGCTTGTAGTTCCTAGCTTTGCGCATTCCACCTCAGGAACATCAGCAGCCATCTCAAGTTCCTCTCAGGAACTTTTACTTGTAGACACAACAGAAACATAATCAGGAAGTTTGCTATTTGTCATCAACCAAAATTAGGGTCAACATGAACATATGTGAATGTCGCTTAAATTAAAGGGAGATGTTGACCTTTTATAACTCGGGAAAATCAGTGTCTTTAGCCAAGTTAAGCCGTACGTGCTACTCACGCACAAGTCAATGGCCAGAAAAGCTCAGTCAATGCCGGAAACTTCCCTTAGGTCCTTCCTCGCAAAAAAAAATACATTAAGGTGTGATTTCACAAAAAAAAAATTATATAAGATCTTTTCTCACAAAATTTGAGTTATAAAAGGTCCCTTTTGGCACCTTTATGTAATGGTAAATTTCTTTACGATAGGATTTTTGTTACTCGCATAATTATCTTTGCTGTTCAACAGAAATTTGCATAATCTCTACAATTTGCTTTTGTATCACATATTCAAATTAGTTAGAAAAGCGATATTAAATTGGGAGTAAAATTGATACTCCATACCTACAGTAAACAAAAGAAAGATTTGGAAACAAAAAAATCAGTTAGAAAACTAAAAACAAACCCGGGCTTGCGGAGTATTTTTCCATCTAACCCAATGAATTATTATTCTTAGTTACGTTGTAAACGTACTGATTAAATTTATCATATCCAAACTTATTTTATGTGAACATATGTGAATGTCGCTTAATTTAAAGGGAGATGTTGCAATCAAACCAATTCGAAGTAAGTTGTTCCATGAAGATCTAATATGATATTATTCCAATAAGTCTTCCAACAAAATCACTAATGATGGCAAAATATAGGTTGTTTTAATCATTCAAGCTGTTAGAATATGCTTTGAATATATCGATCCTCTATTGCTTCAAATAAACAAGTTGCGCCTTTGGAGATGCTCTAGGGAGCTGCAGCAGATTCAGTAACACCAGATTCTTTGAATTATCACCAGAAAAATATCCATAAAGCTTGAAGAAGAACTTCTCTAGCATGACTGATATAGCAAGCACGTACTTGATGAATTCCAGCTCTGCTAATGATCCTCTAATATCCGTAACTATAACCTTCAGAAGATGGCGCATCTTGAAGTTGTCATCATCATACTCATGTTTCTGCAGCGGCAGAGCATTTTCATCGAATGCAAAATATGCAATTAAAGCCATCTGTTTGTGTTAACAAAAGATTAATTATACTTCATATAGGGATACAGATACTAGATTATTATACTTCTCTTCTCTGTTGTATTTTATAAGTACATGCTTAATGTTAAAAACAAAATTCATGCGCTATTTAACTTCCAGAAACAGATTAATCAGTGTATCTAAAAATACAGGTCATACATTATTGTTTATGATATACTACTCACCGAAATTTCAAGTTCCTTGATGTAAGGACAGCTCGGAATCATACGAAAAACAAAACGATAAACATCTGGGCGACCCAAGTTGAGTTCCGTCAAACAAAGCTTACTGAGGTGGTTAAATGTCAGAGGAAATGATTTTGCAACACCACCTGTAGCCAAGAACTTGCATGACAAGAGAAAAGCATATAAGATTAAATGAAGATCATATTGTTGCAGTTATTTATAAAAGCAATATAATAAATGTGTTTTAATTACCTGATCACCCCCAAAATGAAGATGTTGAAGTTGACATGAAGTAGCAAGATCCTTAAAAGAGTCCACTACTTCGGTTTTGCCTCTAGGTATTTTATAAACTTCTAAAAGTGAGATGTAAGTAAGACTTGCAACATTTTTGAAACTTAGGTAATCAAGTACGCCTATAATAACTAAGCTTTCAAGACTAGGTATATTGATAATAACATGTCTCAAGCCAATGCAATGTACAAGTTTTAACAATGTAAGCCTGGGACAACTTGCAATCAAACTCCCAAAAATGTCAGGTTTGCATTCAATACGGTCTAGCTTAAGACTACGAAGATCAGCAAAGCCCTTGAAGTCACGAGGTGGGGGATTCAGAACAAAACGCCTGAGTTTCAATTTCATTAAATCTTTGCATTTAAAAAGATGACAAGGCATAGGGTGATAGGGATAAGAATACTAAAATTTAAAAGATACATTTTTTTGACAGAGGTTTTCGAAAGAAAAGATAGCCATTGACTGACATTGATGCATGCTCCGTGCACATACGGTGGAACAGAAAAAAGGAACTTTTGTAATGGACCGTTGTGATGGAGGAGTATATTGCTAACAATAATAATGGTTTTTTCTGCTACATAGTTATCTTGTGGAGGTTGTGATCCTCTCATGATTTCTTCCCAGAAAGTTCGATCAAAGACAAGATGTCTAAGAGACAACCAATTATCCTTCCATTTTGTTGATAGCACGCTCATACTAGCTGCCATTTTAATTGGCAAGAATTTAAGAATCTTTTCAGTGGCGATTGGTGGAAGATTACTGATCAAATCTTGATTAACTTCATCAGTAGTGTTCAGAGAAATGTTGGAAGAAGCCATTTTAATTGACACTTACTGTTGAGAGATTTATAAATACCATCAATTCCCAAGTGTTAATGAATTTCAAGAGTTTCTACATGCAACTTTCATTGGAACAACGACATCATTTAATTCAAAAGCCACTAACATTAACTTTTTATTTCGTTTTCCAAGTGATGATTTATTGGGGAGAAGACGAGAAGTTGAACTCTAAGGTTCATCCCACCCATTAATTACTACTATTACTCCCTCTATTTCTTTTTGTTTGTTACGTTTGGACTTTTGCATATCTTTTTTATTAAAAAAATTAACCCAAGTAAAACTCACTCCACTAATCATTACAACAACCAATAATATTATTTTATTTATCAAAATGAACCAATAATGGAAAAGCAATAAGATTGCTAACTAAACATACTTGGAAATTGCAAAGATATTTAATGAGTTGAAAAAATTGGACCAACTAAAATTAAAAGATGGCACAAAAAATAATAGTATATTAAGTTTATAAAAGAAAAAATTCTCCCACGTAACAAACATTGTGAAACACCATAAAAAAATACGTAACAAACAAAAAGAAACGGAGGGAGTATCTCATTAAACAACCAAAAATCTTGATTCATTGGAACAACCACAACACTTCAACTGTTAAACTTCCATCCAATGAAACAATACGTACTGAGTACTTGCGTATTTAAAATCATCACACATTTGACATTTGTCACATTTCAAATATAAAAAGTTATAACTACTCCATCCGTTCATTAATACTCGCACCGCTTTCCTTTTCGGGCCGTCCATTAATACTTGTATTGCTTCTAAAAATGATTTTTTTTAACAATCTATCTATCTATCTATCTATTACTCCTTTTGTTTCTTTTTGTTTGTTACGTATTCCTTTTAGGGTGTTTCACAATGTTTGTTACGTGGGAGAATATTTCATTTTATAAACTTATTATACTATCATTTTTTGTGTCAGCTTTTAATTTTAGTTGGTCCAATTTTTTCAACTCATTAATTTCTTTACAATTTCCCAAGTATGTTAAGTTAGCAATCTATGTGTTTTTCCATTATTGTTTCATTTTGATAAATAAAACAATTTTATTGGTTGTTGTAATAATTAGTGGATTGAAGTTTTACTTTTATTTTTTTTGAATGTAAAATCAATTCATTAATAAAAAGTCATACAACATCTACAACAGAAATCGAATTTAACAAATACATAACAAATTGAATAAAAAACAGATATTCCTTCATCAAAACTACCATCGTTGGGAAAATCTTGCACTGTGGGACATCTCTCACACATATCGCTGAAACATACTGTAATAACCTTGCTTTTTAAACATGTTTAGATTAGGCTAAGATATTTTATTATCTTGTTGTTGTTCAAATGATTAAGAGTAATTTGAGTAAATCTGGTTTTACTTCCATTTATGTTAAATTACCCTTTTACCCTTAATAAAAAAAAATACAAAAAAAAAATATGTCTCACATAACTCATGCCTTACGTGTCATGATTTGGGATAATAAAATGTTTTGTTGTCAAGCTGATTATCAAAACACCACACCCAAATTTGGTTTTTCAAGATTTTGGAATTTAATCAAGATTCTTATTGTTTATTATAATCGGTTTCTAGAAGGATCATGATGAGTGTATTACCATAAAAATTCTATCTCCTCTATGGTGGACGTTTCTCTTTGCTAACATATCTCCAGCATGCAATAGCTTTTAGCTATTAGTTCCTTCACAAAAATTGTAGCCCTTGAAAAGTTAATCAGTTTTACCTCAAGAATCACTTAATTTGGAGCCGTATTCTAGGAGATAATCCTTTCCGAAATTCAGTGTTGCTGCTGTTGTTGTGATGTCAGTACCAGTTTCTCCTATTTAAATGATCTTCTGATCATTTTGAGATTCTACTCTCTAAATAAGAATTGTATATCTCTTCGACCTGATGAATGTAGGCTCAAGAATTACTAAAATCGGAACCCTGAGCTAGGAAATACGGTCTTCCGAAGTTGACAGTTATTGCTGCCAACGTGTTGTTGTTGTAGCCCCTCTTCCTTGTTACTTCTCACTTTTCCAACTTCTTAGTTGTGTTGTTGGCTTCTAAAGGACAAGGTAAATTGTTGGCGAATAAGTTATGAAATTCAAGATAAAATTGATAGTCAAGAATATGAGTTACCATTGGAGATTAAAAGTATGGGATGTGTTCTGAAAGATTGAATTCGGATTAAAGCGATCGATGGTGATCGAGAAATGAGATTCTTGGAGGTTAGATGTGCAATTGAAGGTACACATTGTCCATCCACCTTTATAAAATTTATTACTTATGTTTCATAGGTTTTATGAATTCTGTGAATTATGTGATTTACATTTAAGAATAAGACTTTTGAATTAATTTCAAGTGTTACGTTATTATGATTTGGAAATTTTGATTTCGTAAAAATATGTGGGATCTTTATATTATTAGAATTTCAATGAACTCAATGTTTTGTGTTTTGAATCTAAATATTTTGATTGATTTGAACATGAGACTTGTGATCATGCGCGCGGTTGTGAGTTTGAAGGTGAGACTTGTGAAAGTTGGTCATGTGTTTGGATATACGATTGATGTTAGATTGTGTTACAAATAGTTATGCCTACATAAGAATGATATTGGTTGTGAAGGTATTAGTTTGCATTATGGAAAGCTATGGGCAAGCCTATGCTAGTGTAACTATAATGTTGGTATGATTGATAAATAGTGTTTGAGCATCTTTCTAAGTATTCGAGCTATGGTGTGAAATTTTTTGAAATAACCTATGGAGTACATGATTAGAAAATATGAGTGTGACTCAAATATATTAACCTATGTTGGGATTAATAAGGTTTAGCAAGAACTATCGATTGAATTATAAGCGACAAATATATTTCCTTTGTATTCTTTTGTTTTTCTTGAACTACTATTTTAGCCATACAATTTTATAATAAGATCTATAAATTATCTTTATGAGATAATTTTTTTTTTTTTTATGTTATAGTCAATGGTATCACTAAATGGCATTTTTACCAACATACTAGTTATTGTATAATTTTAACTCTGATATGACGATAAGGATTGGTTACAACGTAAAGGCTTTTTGAAATAAATTTTATGAATTGGGCGACCATATAAATAAACTAATTGATCTTCTAAAATCCAGTTTTGAGCTACTCAATATATAATGTATTTTGATTTTCCGAATTATGATTTATGGCCTATATCTACCAAGTTATTTTTTTATCGAATTGTGAAGCTCAACGTTTATTAAATTATTTCATTGAGATATTTATATGGTTTCTGTAAAGAGTATGTTTGAATTTAACAGACCAAAATTATCCTTTGACTAAGATGAAATAATATAAATTATATATATATTTTTATACGATTAGAATGTGTATTTATACATCATTTTAAACTTTATTCTTAATGAGATTTTTTTTTTAAGATCTAATTTCAGTATTGGGTATGTAACCACGTACGATTAAGATAAAAGTTAGTTGACTAGTCCTAATTGAGCTATTAAGCTAACTTGGGTATAACCTATATGCATCTGGAGTTACTTATAAGGAAGGTTTCGGGGTTCTTATACTTGGAGTTATGAAGGTTTCACAGTATAATAAGGGTTTGAGTTTATTATACAATTGTGGCTAAAGGTTGGAGTAATTTGAAAGGGTGATCTTTGTGCTACAAACTAAATATTTGCGTTTTGGGACCGAGAATATATCAATTGATTAATATTGAGTTTACGACTTTATATTCGTGAGTATAATTCCTGACAAGCTTAAGGATTTCGGATATATCTTGGATTTTAACTACATGCGAGTGCTTTGAAGCGAACCGAACGACATATAGGTGCTTAGGTGATCTTTTTTTCAAGATTTATGTATAAAAAGTTTGTGAAAAGCTTTGGATAAGCTATTATAATCTTTAAGCAAATATTTTGAATGGATTTGGCAAATTGAATAAGTATCATTGTGACTATGTTTAATTGTGTTTAATTCAGATGTGATTTGGTTTGTGATACAAGACTTTGAAAAATTATATTTATATATTTCTTAAATTTGTTAAATGAGTTTTCAAATGTGTTTTAGTGGGGGAAGAAGCCGTTAACAACGGCCATGAACAACACTTGTGTATTTGTGTGTGATCTGTGTAAATGCGCCTTTGCGCATCTGTGTAAATGTACATATGTACATCTGTGTGTGGACATGTCCTAAAAAGTCTTGCAAGCATGTGTAAAAAGGTGGGTGACAACCCCTAAAAGTTTGGAGGCAGTGGTTCTTCAACCCGTCTCTATTCGTGTTCTCTTCCCGATTTTATAAATATGTTTAAAAGATAAAATGTGTTAATTATGCTAGAAGTAGCAAATATTGTGAAGGTTGTCAATGTGTGTGATTTTGAAATGTAAAGGATTTGCTAGAAAAAGAAAATATCTCTTAAATCTTCGCGTTTGTGCAAGCTTTAAATTATCAAGGATTTCTAAGAAATATATTTTATATATTACTATTTGATATAATTTCCAAAATAAATTATCAAGAGTAATTCGTATTTGAGTTCGTTGTTTCCAAAAAGGAATATACATGTGTGATTTGGATGTGAGCCTCAGCAAGAAGATTTTCTTCATATTATATTGGGAATTGAATAATTAGTCTTAGTTAAGTCGTGTTAAGTGTTTAAGCTAAGGTAGACTTTGAGATACGAGTTGAGAATATGTGATGAATTCATTCTCAAAGCATATGTGATTAGTTATATTGAAAAATAGATCCGAAGACTTCTGAGAATATAAATCGTACGATCTTTGGAAAACACCTGGTGACTGAGTGCAACCTTTTCTTGATTTATTTATCAATTATAAACATCAAAGTTGTGTTCAATGTTTCATGTGCTTTAAATTATTGTAATGTGATTACCGAGTTTAATTTGAATATGATCTGATTCATATAGAATCAGTTTTATCATTGAAATAAATAAATCACGAAATTATATTTTAAGCCACTAAAATGAGTTTCAGGTTGGGCAATGTGTACTCGATTTCCCTGACTTTGTTCTTTGAGCCTGTCCTGGTGGGGGCAGAATCCTTTTTAGTGATTTTGCAGGTATTGTGTAAAGCTCGGTTGTGGATTACAGATGTGATTGAGGAAGGGATAATGTTGCTGAAATGTTATGGGACCATCAAAGTTTATGATAGGTTAAGATCTCTTGTGTATTTATAGTTGACTATAAGTGTTAATTCGGGTTTGTTTTGTAAATTGACTTCTAAGTGTAATTAGTGGGAGATGAGTAATTCTAAATAGCAGCTCAAAATCGTGGGCTGTTACACATACAGCCTTTTCGGAGAGACGGTCTAACGATTTGTTGTAGCCGCGAGAACGGTTTCCATCCGATTCATCTAAATCGATTTGAAATTTTGATAACTGGTTCAATCTCGTATAATTCTTTATCAACGAACCGAATTCACGACGATACTCCACCAAAACTATACTAATACTAAAATCCAAATACTCAACTAATCCCACCATAGGAGAACTTACTACAGTCACTAATCCCACCATAGGGGAACTTACTACACTCAAACGATGTAGTTTTATTGAATCTGAAGACAAACACATGAAAAATTAAACCAAATGGGCTGGAAATAGCCAAATTTTTGAAGAAATTTTACTATTTCCTGCCTAAAATCCCTTTGAAATTTGTAAACACTGATTGAGGTTTTACTTTGGTTTATTATTTTAATATAAATGATGGAATCTAAAGCATTTAAAATAAAAAGGAAAAACTATATTTATTATCTCTATTATATAAAGGAACAGCTGAGGGTAAATGAGTAACTACACTTTTCGTGTCCCCCTAGGAATAGACGATAATACCCTCACTAACCCCATATATCCTTCCCAACCCTAGAGATTCACTGACCCACGATCTCTCCCTCCTCTCAACTCACGCCTTTTCTCTCTCCTCTCAACTCCATGGTAATTCTGCAACTCCCAGACCTCCCAACATCCATGTCTTCTTCTCCGGTCACCATTGAAACTCTAGAAATTCAATGAAGAAACCTAACAAATTTCGAAGATCTGGATTCCTCATCGTGGAAAAACAACGATGTAGGCACACAAATTACGGATTGCAAACTAGGGTTCCAAATCAAGATGGAATATCGATTCTCGCAGCGGAGATGGCAGCAGAGGGCTTCTCCTCCGCCGGGCCCTCAGCCGACAAATTGACCCTCCAAACCCCACAATAAAAAATGAAATGCGATCCAGAAAGCTATGAGTCCGAATTGCAGTTTCGATCTTTACGATCAATTCAAATCCTTACTCAAGATTTTCGAGGATCAAGCTGCTCTCAGCTTCAAACAGTTAGCGGCATTGCCCCTGACACTTCTGCCGCCAAAGACCTCGGTGATAAGGCCATGTTCTTTGCTCACATGACTCCGTTTTACCCTAAGGAGCTCTCCGGTCTTCTTCGAACTTCCGGGAAGTCATTGTAAGTTCCTTACAAACACTAATTTTATATTCTGAATTTTTGCTATTATTTATCCAGATTTTGTTAAATAGGAGTATTCAACTGCAATTTTGAATTTTGCTCAAGAAATTTGTGGGTTCTTTAATCCAAATTGAGGTTATCTTTGAATTTATGAGCGCTGGACTTTGTAATTCTGAGAATTCTGGATGAAAATTTTGTTTATTGAGGTTAATTTATTGAACATCGATGTTAATTGCTTTGGGTAGTTTTTCACTGCGGAATTTGTTTGTGCCAGAAATGTGGTGTTTTTTGGATGCATATTAGGATGAGAAGTATGATTGATTAATTTTGCAACTCATTGTCAATATATGCGAGTTTTGTAAGTTGGAGCCTGATTTATTGGTTTTTATTTGTTGATCTGAGTTATGTTGTAATTTGACTATTAAGTGATGGGAATTTGCCTAATGTGGGATAATTGAAGTTATCGTGAATTAATTTCTCCAAATTTGTCTGGAATTTTACTGAATTTTAGTCAAGTGAAGGTTTTGTACAAATGAGTGACTTAATTTTTTGTGCAAATTTAGGAAATTAATGGGTAACTGAAATTATGTCTCATGATTATTGAAAATGGTTAAAATAGAGCTCTTTAGCCATGCATGGCTTTGATACTCATTGAAAATGGTTTTGTAGAAGTTTTGTGCAATGTTGTTTGATAAATTAGAGAAACTAGGTTTGGTATTGAACCCATTGAATTGAATTGTTTGATATATTGTTTCTCTGGGAAAATTTGGGTATGTTCTTAATTCGGAGTTGTTTATGGGTGATGCGTTTTCTTTCGATAATTTGGAGATAGATGTAGAGATCAAAACCCTAACAGAGGAATCTCTAGAGATTTGGGGATTTTTTTTTTTCTGTTTTCATAATTATTAGGATAATTTGGAGATAGATGTAGAGATCGCTGCAACTCTTGCAACGTCAATAACATTTTTTTTAGTTTTATAATTTGATTTAAAAACGAAACTAATTCTAGGGTTTTTTCTTTCAATTTTTAATTGAGGATAAATTTGGTTGCAATTGATAAATTGTTCTTAATGGATTTGATTATGATTTTCCAGTGTAATATGGACGGGAAGGGGTAGTTTTTGCGCTGTCAGACTTTGTAAACTCCGAGCGGGGTATATTGCGGTCACAAGCTTTAAAAATGGGGGCAAAATATCAGCAGGACTGGAATTCCAATTACACTCTTTTGGTTTGTGCATTTCGGAATACCCCAAAGTTCCGAAAAGTTGAAGAAGATGGTGGAACAATGGTTTCAAAGGTTTGCACCTTTATTTTGGTGAAAAATCTTGCTTGCATTGCCTTTTATCATTCATCTTTTTTCTTTGTTTCGTTGCCTTGAATCATTAATGGTCTGGGGTAAGTTTAAGTGTCAATAACTGAAGCAAAGTACGCCTGTTCTTTGAACTATTACTTTGGAGAAATGATTGCTAATTAATGCTACTCGTATTCTTTGAACTATTTTTTTCTATATTAACTTATAGAATTGTGACTCATGAGATTATGTATTGTTAATTTGTTATGGATAGTTGATTAAAAGTATGAGAACGAAAATGGTGAAGTTGTAACCCAGCCAAGGGCAGATGATGAATTGATTAGTTGATAACAGTCTTTAATTCTCTATGAATTTTCCAAAATTTCTAACCAACTTAGCTTAATGCTTATATGCCTATGGGAAATCAGGCCGATCACTGTACCAGTGGGCTTACGGTGGGGCATAGCAAGTCTACCATGGCTTGGATGTTATCACTAACAAAGTCATTCTCCCTGAGCAAAAAGGCAATTTCTATCTCTTCCTCTCTCTATTCTCCCGCTTTAATTTCTCTCTCCTATTTTTCTTAGATGGAGTTTTTGTGTTGAAGGAGTGCCGCACTGGGAACAATCATCCCTAATGTGTAATTCACTTCTAAAGATATTCGAGATGCTGCTATACCTGTAAGAATTTTACTGGCATTTTTACTGGCATTTCATTTGTGCCTAATTGCGCTGAAATTAATAGTACAAACTACAGACCTCTGTATATAGTCTGTACTTCTTTGTGAAATAATATTGTAATACGTTAAGAAACATACAAAGATACAAGAATAGCGCCTTTTATTCTGAAAGGGGTGCTATACACCAACAATCACACAAGCTAAAAGAATTAGCTTTACAATTTAATGTTACAAGTTAACAACTGACTTTCCGGCATTTAACTGACTTTTACCACTTGTTTGGGAGGTCGTAATGTATGGTGACAGTAGTAATTGATGACCGTCTACCAAACGTTTTATTAAGGTTGATTTTTTATTTTTTTGATTTTTCAAAAAATAATGATTTCGATTTTGATTTATAAGGATCTTAATTTATTTCGTGCTGTGATTTTGAAGTGTCAGTTATTACAAATTGATTGAACTTGCAAAATTGATTGTTGGTAATTTATAGGTCGAACCTTGAATGAGAGCCAGCGGCTCCTTGCCCACACGACTGCTGCCTTGGGCCTTCCCATCTCTTTGAACTTCTTTGTTGTTGATGTTTCTTACATCGCGGAGACGACTGCCTCTAGGTTGGTTTTGTCGGTTAGCTTTGTTCGGGGAAGCGAACATTGCGGTCGGCAAAAAGGTTGTTGGAGCAGTTGCTGCAGTATTCTTCTGGTGATGGGAGGTCAATTAATTTTTTTTAATTGAATTTTGTGTTATTATACGTTATCGGACTTGCAAAATTGATTGTTGGTCATTTATTTTTGCACCTTTTTAATGAGAATTAATTTGTGTAATTCGATTAAATATGAAGAATTTGATTTACTGAAAGTAATGTTAATTGATTTAGGTGGCAAATGGTGTTTCGCGGAGCTTGATGATGATGGTGAGAATAGAAAATAGAGAACGGTCAAGTAAAAAATGGACGTAAAAAACGCCTCTTTATAGGGTGTTGAACAAGAAAAAAATCTTAAGGCATTTTATAAATGTTCAAATGTTATTTGGGTTGAAATGTTTTCTTATATTCGCACGCATCGCGTGTATATAAGACTAGTACGTTAATAAACGTGCAAAAGTCCAAACGTAACAAACAAAAAGAAATGGAGGGAGTATTTTACATACTAAAAGACACACCAGGAATGACACGTGTCACGTCTTGGTGAGTCCTTAGTATTTTTCTTTTTTAAATTCCTTTTTAAATATTTATAATATCGAATAAAAAAATCAGAGTCTATTTATATATCTATCTATCTATTTATCTATCTATCTATTACTATATACTTAAAGACACATCAGGAATGACACATGTCATGTCTTGGTGAGTCCATAGTAATTTTCTTTTATAAATTCCTTTTTAAATATTTATAATATCGAATAAAAAAATCAGAAAACTAGGTAAAACTCAGTTTATAAAAGATTTTTTATAAAAAAATCGGGTTTTTTTTTATAATTTGGGATTTCTTATTGAGGTAGATATTCGAATGGTTACAAGGGTGGCTGTTTATAAAAAATCCAGTTTATAAAAAATTGTTTATAAAAAATTGTTTATAAAAAATTCGGTTTAAAAAAAGATCTATACACGTGTCATCTCCTGGCTTTTTCCTTTTTAATTTAGGTAGAAAATGAAAAGGGTAGAATAAAAATAGTTATGAATGGAAAAAAATGACCAAAAAATCATATACAAAACTAAAAAATTAAATTCCCTAAAAAATAGGTACATTATTAAAAATGTATACCAAAATTTATCTTTTTAATTCTAAAGCGTATACTTATCTCATTCTCTTGATTGAATTAACATGTTGATTAGAAGCATGTCTTTGATAACTCAATAGATTTTCCCTTTTATGTTATACATTTGTGCGCACATCAATTTTTATGTGAATTAGAAATTTTCTGGTTGAATCTCCATATTCTCTCTCCATTTTCTTGCAAAAATTCTTCAAAAAATCGGATCTAGAAATTTTTATGTTCAAATCCAGATTTTTCAAAATGTTCATATTTATATATAGTTATGTTCATTTTGTAAGATTTTGATGTTCATACCATTTTATTATGAAGATTATATACATAATTGTTTATTAAGTTATGGAACTTTATAATATTCATATTGTGAGAATAAAATGTTCATTTTGTTGTGTATAGTATTTTATTTTTCTTAAAATTGATTTTGTTAATATGTAAATGATTTAAAATAAAATCTGGTTGACATCTCAATTTTCTTGCCAACTTTTTTTCCCAAAAAAGATCTAGAATGTTGTTTATTGTTTAGATCTACATTTTTTTCGAGGTTCATATGATCGAATGCATGATTATCTTCATTTTGTAATATTCAAATGCTTATATACATTCTTATTTATTAAGATTAAAATTGTGACTAAGTTCATTTTTGACTAAGTAATGCAACTTAATAATGTTCATTTTTTGAGAATAAAATGTTCCATTATCAAAAAAATTATGTTCAAATTATTAAAAAGTAAGAGGTATGATGTTCATTTTCCGAGATTATGATGTCCACATCTACTTATTATAAAGAATAAACTTATCATGGTTAACTTGATTAAGTTGTGGAACTTAAAAATGTTCATTTTCTGATAATAAAATGTTCATTTTCTGATAATAAAATGTTCATTTTCTGATAATAAAATGTTCATTATCATAAAGTTTTATGTTCAAATTATGAAAAAGTAAGAGGTATGATGTTCATTGTATAACTATTTAAGTTCATTTTTTTATAAGTTCTCTCTTTATTTTCAAAAACACATTTTCATATTGACTTTAGTAAATAATATATATATAAATTGTGTATATTCATTTTGAGGAAGTGTTATGTTCATTTATAAAATGATTATGATGTTAATTGTGCTTGATTTATATGATAACAGTTCAACATGTTAAAATTCATTTTAAGCATGTACATTTGTAAGCTGTTGAATGTTCGATCAAGTATAAGCACATTATATATATATATATATATATATATATATATATATATATATATATATATATATATATATATATATATATATATATATATATATATATATATATATATATATATATATATATATATATATATATATTTTAATTCAGATTGATTATTCTTTGTATATTATCATTTAAACATTTTGCATGCTCATTATTTTTAAATCAGTAAATGTTCATTTTTAAATTAGTTGTGATCATCATATCAAATTACTTACTTTTTTCATTTTCAGCCTACAACAATGAGGAAATTGAAACCATGAAGGTCAAATATTGTGTTCAAATCACACTTCATAGACACATTCAGAAGTATGAGAACTCAAGACTACATCAAAAGCAAGATTCAAGATTGAAGATATAGAAAAATAAGAGGATGATTTGTACCAGCATCTTGTAATTCAACTACAATTTTACATAGGCAATGGCTAAAATGTTTATTTTTTGGTAAAATATGTTGTTTGACATGATTTCATTGCACCTTATATGTAAATATAATGCTCAATGTAATAACACAGTATAATACCCGTGCGATGCACGATTTATAATCTAAACATAAATTATTATGAAATCTGGTATATAGACAATTATGATCAATATAGAGTTTATAGATATTCTTCAAATAAAAATTGATTAATAATGGATAAATTGTTATTGCTCATTCGGTGTCTTGCTTATTAAAACAATTAAAACAAATAAAGTGTAACACCCCGACCTCTAATTACATTATTAAAGAATAATTAGCAGCGGAATTAACCTAATTGGTCGGGGCATTACCTGCCGTAACTCCCTCTTGGGAATTACAAGGCAACCTTCAATCATAAGATATTAAATCCCAAAAATCAATATATTAATCTTTTATATTACCAAAATAAAGGTACATAAATTACTAACTTTAATTAAACTATTAAAACTTAAGGTATAAACTAGGTGGGAATTATTAAAGTGAAATCCTCGCCACTACTCGTTCCCATCGATCCCAGCGGTACCTAAAACAGAAAACAAAATAACGGTGAGCCGAAGACTCAGTAACGAACTATTCTAGCAACGTAAATTCATTTCAATACATTTTATTTAATAACACAGGGAGAATAGAATAATGTAAAACATTTTATAAAGTTCTTTATTTAATTCATTATCAACTTTATGGTGCACATGCTAGCCGTGGCAAGTATGACATGGTGGAACGTCTCCCACGATGGACCGCTGTCCATAAAACATGGGGCCTTGGCCCGAAAACATGAGAGCCTTGGCTCAATGGGCGGATGCCCCATGGGTACATGCATGACCGAGAATCGTAACCTGTGAACATATACTGCCAAACGGACAAGGAATTTCACTTTCGTTTATCATGTTTCGTTTAATTTTACATTTTAGCCTTTTTACTTCAGTTGAAGTAACATATTTCCTTTGGATCATACGATCAAACATCCTTTCTTTCATGGTTTCTTATAAACAGCATTTTATAAGAAATTCAATCAATCATAATATCATTTTATAATCAATCATAAAATAAGAAATAATTCCATCAAATTATATAATAAATTATTCAATCAAATCATATTATAATAAATAATTCAATCAAATCATATTTCATTTCCCGCAATTCATAAGACATGTTAAAACATTCAGTTCATAAAACAATCATAACGTTATAATTTCATAATCGCATTTATAAGGGAACTGCGGGTACTAGCAATAGCCGTTACCTCACTTTCACGATTCTTTGCTAAGGATTTTCGTTGGTTCGTTCGTCCTGAGCCCCGAGTCCAATTTCTTTCAAATATTAAATCATTGTATTAGTATTGAATCGACAAATTATTATTTAAAATCAATATTTTATAAATAATGAATTCTATAAGTAAAGATTTTATAAATAAATATAATTTCATAATTTGATGAAAATATTATTAAATGAAATTTAATCGAAAAATATATTTATGTATTCCATAAATCGATTACATGGAAATATTATATAAATTTTATTTTTGTTAATTAAATAAAGCTAGTAATTTATTTTATTAAAAGTTTAACATAAATCACACTCTCTTTCTTGAAAATAAGTAATAATATAAAAGAATATTAAAATACTTATATTTTTTTTAACTTAACATATTAATAATGAAACTAAATTATCTATGATGAAATAATGTAGAAATTTTAAATACTATACTTTAGCATATATATTAATAAAAACATGTACGTAGGTAACTAGGTAGTGTTTTCCAAACTAAGATAGTATACATCATCAAACTAAGTCAAAGATTCCAAAAACTAGGAAATGGGTAAATAAAGCTGATTAAAAAAAAAGATAAAATAAAATAGAATAAAGAGAGAATAAAAAGGTAAAAATTAATTGATCTTACCAAAGTTTCCAAAGGAAACTGATTTCCTTAGAAAAAAACAATAGCAGGGCACGAAAAAGGGGGAGTCAAAAGGGAGGAGGAAGGGGAGGACCGTAGCTCGGCCCGGTGGTGAGGCGGTACGCCGGCCAGACAGACGCCGGAAGGTGGCGCTGCTGGCCGCTGGCTGCTGGGCGCGGAGGAGAACAGGGCAGGAGGGCGAGAGGAAGGAATGACGGGGTGCGGTGGTGGGTGAAAAGGAGAAGGAGAAAGGGAAGCTCGTCGCTGATGGAGGGGCGGCGGTTTCAGGTGGTGGTGGTGCAGTAGGGTGGTCGAAGGTGGTGCTGCTCGTGGTGGTTACAAGTGGTGGTGGTGGTTTGAGAAAAGATAAGGGAGGTGAGTTAATATCATTATTTTTAATGGGGAGTATGAAATTGAAATTGGAATTGCAATTGGAGTTGATTGTTATTGATGATTTGGGTTTGATTTCTTTCTCATTTTCTGCCTAGTTGGGAGAGGTAGTTATAGTGTGAATTGGTGTTCTTTGTCGTAAGGCGTAATTTCAATTGAGATTGTTTATGTTGACAGATGTGAAGAAAAGTCTGGGATTTTTGATGACTAAGGGAAGCTATACAAGATACGTGGATGTAATTGAAGAATAGTTGAGACATTTGTAAAGGAACTTTGACTTCCATGGAAAAAGGCTGCGTGAAGAAAAAATGGGGAAAGAAAACTGATTTTTTTTTTTTTTTTTTTTAAATAAATTCACAATTTCGGCAAAAATTCAGAAATTGTTTGTAATTTTCAGAAATTGCTAAAAATAGAAATGTTTAAGTAAAAATAATTCTTATAAATAAATTTATCGTTAACGAAAATAAATAATTTTCGTTTATAAATTTATCGTTTAAAATAAATCGTAAAAACGAATAAAATAACGAAATTCGATTATTCATAATTTAATTAAAACGAAATTAAGTTAATAAATATTTTTAATTTTAATAAATCGAGTTTAAAATTTCGGGGTATTACATTCTTACCCCCTTAGAAAAAGTTTCGTCCTCGAAACTGGAGCTCATTTGAACTAGCCATTCATAGAAATCATACAATTCATACTTATTCGTTCTATTCGCTAGACAAACATGGCGGAATAACATTATAACATAATCATTCAAAAAGCATATTAGAATTCATACATCTTATCGTTTCTAAACGAATAACTGGAGATATTTCGCTCTCATTTGCGCTTCGACTTCCCATGTAGCTTCAGATGTCAAGTGATTGGCCCACAAGACTTTAACCATTGGAATTACTTTGCTTCTAAGTCGTTTCTCTCTTCGTTCTAGAATTTCAATTGGTTTCTCCTCGTAAGTCAAATCGTTTCGCAACATCAAGGGTTCGTGCGTAATCACATGGCTAGGATCAGGAACATATTTTCTTAACATCGACACGTGGAACACATTATGCACTTTTTCCAAATCGGTTGGTAAAGCTAGTCGATATGCTACTGCACCTACTCTTTCTAATATCTCATATGGCCCGATGTATCTTGGGCTCAACTTCCCTGTTTGACCAAATCTCATTATTCCTTTTGTTGGCGAAATTTTCAAGAACACGTGACCTCCAACCTCAAACTCTAGAGGTCTTCTTCGTTGGTCTGCATAACTCTTTTGCCTACTTTGCGCTGCCATCATTCTTGATTGGATTAAATGAATCTTGTCAGTAGTTTCTTGAATCAATTCTGGTCCTATAACACGCGCCTCATCGATATCACTCCAACATAATGGTGTTCGACATTTCCTTCCATAAAGTGCTTCGTAAGGTGCCATACCAATGGTGGCCTGATAACTGTTGTTGTACGAAAATTCAACCATAGGTAGAAACTTTTCCCTAGTTCCTTGAAAATCTAAAACACAAGCTCTCAACATATCCTCAACAATTTGGTTAGTGCGTTCTGTTTGTCCATCAGTCGTTGGGTGAAATGCGGTACTGAAGTTAAGTTTCGTCCCAAGGGCTTTCTGCAATTCTTTCCAGTAGGTTGATTGATACCTCGTATCACGATCAGAAACAATCGAACTAGGCACTCCATGCAATCGCACAATAGTGTTCACATATAGCTCAGCTAGTTGATCTAAACTCGAATTGCTCTTCATTGCTAAGAAATGTGCCGACTTCGTTAATCGATCAACAATAACCCAAATAGCATTCATTCCCTTGGTTGATCTTGGTAAACCTATGATAAAATCCATTGAAACTGAATCCCATTTCCATTCTGGCACATCCAGAGGTTGCAACAAACCTGCTGGTCTTTGATGCTCGATCTTGATTCTCTGACACGTCAAACATTTAGCCACATATTCTGCCACTTCTTGCTTCATGTTGCTCCACCAATACACTTGCCTTAAATCCTTATACATCTTATTTCCTCCAGGGTGAATCGAGTATGGTGAACTATGAGCTTCTTCTAAAATTCTCTTTTTCAACTTCTCATCATTAGGCACACATAATCTTCCCTGAAACCTTAACGTGCCATCTTCTTGAATGACAAAACCAGGTGACTTCCCGTTTTCCACTTCACTCCTTATTCTTTCTAATTGCAAGTCCTTACATTGCGCTTCCTTAATCTCATCAATCAAAGTTGGTTTCATTACCAACACATTCAAGCAAGCATCTCCTTTGATAAACTCAATTTCCATCTTTTGTAGATCATCTTGGTTGACTCGGGAGAAAGTTAGGATAGAATTTAAGTGAGACTTTCGACTTAATGCATCCGCAACAACGTTAGCCTTTCCGGGATGGTATTGGATATCAAGGTCATAATCTTTAAGAAGTTCTAACCACCTACGTTGTCTCATGTTGAGTTCTTTTTGGGTGAAAATGTACTAATTAAGACTCTTATGGTCGGTGAAAATTTGACACGAAACTCCATACAAATAATGTCTCCAAATTTTGAGGGCGAAAACAACAGCTGCAAGTTCGAGGTCATGGGTAGGGTAATTTTGTTCATGAACTTTGAGTTGGCGTGAAGCATAAGCTATAACTTTACCGTTTAGCATTAAGACACATCCTAACCCATTTTTAGAAGCATCACTATAGATTACAAATCTGTCAGTTCCAGATGGAAGGGTAAGAATAGGGGCGGTGGTGAGACGTTTCTTAAGTTCTTGAAATGCACATTCACAATCATTATTCCACACAAATTTAGTATTCTTTCTAACTAATCGGGTTATGGGTAAGGCAACCTTAGAGAAATCTTGAACAAATCTTCGATAGTATCCAGCTAAACCCATAAAACTCCGTACTTCAGGTACATTAGTTGGTCTAGGCCATTCCACAATTGCTTTTATTTTCTCAGGATCAACAGATACACCTTTCTCAGAGATAATATGACCTAAAAATGATATTTCCTTAAGCCAGAATTCACATTTCGACAACTTAGCATATAACTGGTTTTCAATCAACATATCCAACACTTTTCTCAGATGCTCCTCGTGTTCCTCATTACTCCTAGAATATACCAAAATATCATCAATGAAAACAACTACAAACTTATCAAGGTATTGTTTAAAAATACGGTTCATCAAATCCATAAATACAGCTGGCGCATTGGTTAACCCAAAAGGCATCACAACAAACTCATAGTGACCATATCTAGTTCTAAAGGCTGTCTTTGGAATATCCTCAGGTTTAATTCGAAGTTGATGGTAACCTGACCTCAAATCAATCTTAGAAAACACTTTTGCACCTCGAAGTTGGTCAACCAAATCATCAATACGGGGTAAAGGATACTTATTCTTAATGGTAATCTTGTTTAACTCTCGATAATCTATGCATAACCTCATAGTCCCGTCCTTTTTCTTCACAAACAAGACAGGAGCTCCCCAAGGTGAAACACTAGGTCGAACATATCCTTTTTCAAGTAACTCATCTAATTGTTTCTTTAATTCTTGTAACTCAGCTGGTGCCATTCTATATGGTGCCTTAGAAATAGGGGTAGATCCTGGAATTAATTCAATGCTGAAATCTAATTCTCTTGGTGGGGGCATACTAGGTATTTCTTCTGGAAAAACATGTGGGTATTCACAAACAACAGGTATGTCAGTAATGGAAGGTACATGGGTATTTAGGTCAACAACACTACATAGGTAACCAGATAAACCACTCTCAATCATTTTACGTGCTCTCAAAGCATGGACAATTTGAATCGTTGGTTTTCTTTCTAACTTATGGAATGAAACTCTATCTCCATCTGGCGTTCTAAGGGTCACACTTTGCCTTGAACAATTAAGGTTAGCTTCATACTTAGTCAACCAATTCATTCCCAAGATTACATCAAATTCAGATAGGTCAAAAGCTACTAAGTCTGCTAGAAACTCTACTTTTTCTATTACAATGGGACAATCTCTATACATGGTCCTACATTTCACTATTTCTCCACTAGGAAGGGAAACACTCATAGCATGAAAGTCACAACATGGTTTCAAACTTAAACATTTAGCAAACAATGGTGAAATAAAGGAATGTGAAGCTCCAGAATCAAAAAGAACATGGGCAGGTAACGAGTGGATAGAAAAGGTACCGGTGATAACATTATCATCCTCATCTGCTTCATCTTGTCTCATCACAAAAACTCTTCCAGTTGGCGGTGGTCGAGGTGGGTTGCGGTTTGAACCTCCTGTGTTGTTGTTGTTGCGACCACGATTGTTGTTAGTTGGAACTGGTCCTCTCATGGTTGGCGTCACTTGATTTGGGCAATCTCTGACGTAATGATCATGGCTTCCACATCGATAGCAAGCATTCGTGCCAACACGACATTCACTCTCCACATGACTCCTTTTTCCACATTTGGCACATCCTTGCGACCGATTGTTCCTTCCTTGAAATCCTTGTCCCCTATTATTTCCTTGATTACCGTCATTCCTCCTTTGATTTCCCTGGTAACTTTGGTTGGGCTTCTTTGCTTCTCCTTGGCTTTGGTTATCATTTCGCCTTTTATACCCAACATTCTTCGCTTCTCGAAGTAGTACCACTCGCTCCACATTAGCTGCAATATCAACCATATCCTGGTATGAAGTAAACCTCTGAGTGGACAACCTATCCTGGTACTTAAGGTGCAGACCTCGTTCGAAACGGCTCATCCTGGACTGCTCTGTCGACACCAAGTCTGGTGCAAACCTTGACAACTCCATAAACTTATTTGCGTATTCCAACACGCTCATTGTTCCTTGTTGCAGGTGGAGAAATTCATCTTCCTTTTGTTTCCTTAAGGATGGTGGATAAAACTTGTCTCTCATTAACTTCTGGAGTTCGTTCCAACCAAATCCAGGCCCATTCTTTCGTTCCTTGTTAACTTTCCACCATAATCCTGCTTGGCCTGACAAGTAGAACACTGCGAAATCAACTCTCCATTTCTCAGGGCACTGCAGGGTTTCAAACAACTGATCCATGCGACTTATCCAATCCTCGAACTCAACTGGATCAGGCTTGCCATCATAGGATGGTGGGTTGAGTGACGAAAAGTTCTTGAACATCGTTGTGCTCTCGTTTCCACTAACATCTTTCTTTTTCCGAGAATCATGGACTAATTTTGCCAACATTGAACTCACATTTTCCAATCGTTCCATCCTTTCCTCGTGGTCATTAACATGGACATACTCTTCATGAGTGATGTCGTTATCATCGTGAACATGATGCTCGTTGCGAGCTCCGTTGGTAACATCGTTGATAGCATCGATGGTCGACATTCTGCATAACATATCTTATCAGGTTGAAGCGAAACAATAATATAAAATAAACCCTTTGATCCCGTTCCTACACTCACACTCATATTCATTTTAACTTAGCAAGATTTTAGAACATTCTTTTTAACTCATTCCTTAAAATTCTTTACTTAAAGCCTAATGAATTCTATTCGTGCGAAAACCCGTAAGGTTTAGCACTTATGGTCCAGAACCTTTGCTCTTGATACCAAACTGTAACACCCCGACCTCTAATTACATTATTAAAGAATAATTAGCAGCGGAATTAACCTAATTGGTCGGGGCATTACCTGCCGTAACTCCCTCTTGGGAATTACAAGGCAACCTTCAATCATAAGATATTAAATCCCAAAAATCAATATATTAATCTTTTATATTACCAAAATAAAGGTACATAAATTACTAACTTTAATTAAACTATTAAAACTTAAGGCATAAACTAGGTGGGAATTATTAAAGTGAAATCCTCGCCACTACTCGTTCCCATCGATCCCAGCGGTACCTAAAATAGAAAACAAAATAACGGTGAGCCGAAGACTCAGTAACGAACTATTCTAGCAACGTAAATTCATTTCAATACATTTTATTTAATAACACAGGGAGAATAGAATAATGTAAAACATTTTATAAAGTTCTTTATTTAATTCATTATCAACTTTAGGGTGCACATGCTAGCCGTGGCAAGTATGACATGGTGGAACGTCTCCCACGATGGACCGCTGTCCATAAAACATGGGGCCTTGGCCCGAAAACATGAGAGCCTTGGCTCAATGGGCGGATGCCCCATGGGTACATGCATGACCGAGAATCGTAACCTGTGAACATATACTGCCAAACGGACTAGGAATTTCACTTTCGTTTATCATGTTTCGTTTAATTTTACATTTTAGCCTTTTTACTTCAGTTGAAGTAACATATTTCCTTTGGATCATACGATCAAACATCCTTTCTTTCATGGTTTCTTATAAACAACATTTTATAAGAAATTCAATCAATCATAATATCATTTTATAATCAATCATAAAATAAGAAATAATTCCATCAAATTATATAATAAATTATTCAATCAAATCATATTATAATAAATAATTCAATCAAATCATATTTCATTTCCCGCAATTCATAAGACATGTTAAAACATTCAGTTCATAAAACAATCATAACGTTATAATTTCATAATCGCATTTATAAGGGAACTGCGGGTACTAGCAATAGCCGTTACCTCACTTTCACGATTCTTTGCTAAGGATTTTCGTTGGTTCGTTCGTTCTGAGCCCCGAGTCCAATTTCTTTCAAATATTAAATCATTGTATTAGTATTGAATCGACAAATTATTATTTAAAATCAATATTTTATAAATAATGAATTCTATAAGTAAAGATTTTATAAATAAATATAATTTCATAATTTGATGAAAATATTATTAAATGAAATTTAATCGAAAAATATATTTATGTATTCCATAAATCGATTACATGGAAATATTATATAAATTTTATTTTTGTTAATTAAATAAAGCTAGTAATTTATTTTATTAAAAGTTTAACATAAATCACACTCTCTTTCTTGAAAATAAGTAATAATATAAAAGAATATTAAAATACTTATATTTTTTTTTAACTTAACATATTAATAATGAAACTAAATTATCTATGATGAAATAATGTAGAAATTTTAAATACTATACTTTAGCATATATATTAATAAAAACATGTACGTAGGTAACTAGGTAGTGTTTTCCAAACTAAGATAGTATACATCATCAAACTAAGTCAAAGATTCCAAAAACTAGGAAATGGGTAAATAAAGCTGATTAAAAAAAAGATAAAATAAAATAGAATAAAGAGAGAATAAAAAGGTGGAAATTAATTGATCTTACCAAAGTTTCCAAAGGAAACTGATTTCCTTAGAAAAAAACAATAGCAGGGCACGAAAAAGGGGGAGTCAAAAGGGAGGAGGAAGGGGAGGACCGTAGCTCGGCCCGGTGGTGAGGCGGTACTCCGGCCAGACAGACGCCGGAAGGTGGCGCTGCTGGCCGCTGGCTGCTGGGCGCGGAGGAGAACAGGGCAGGAGGGCGAGAGGAAGGAATGACGGGGTGCGGTGGTGGGTGAAAAGGAGAAGGAGAAAGGGAAGCTCGTCGCTGATGGAGGGGCGGCGGTTTCAGGTGGTGGTGGTGCAGTAGGGTGGTCGAAGGTGGTGCTGCTCGTGGTGGTTACAAGTGGTGGTGGTGGTTTGAGAAAAGATAAGGGAGGTGAGTTAATATCATTATTTTTAATGGGGAGTATGAAATTGAAATTGGAATTGCAATTGGAGTTGATTGTTATTGATGATTTGGGTTTGATTTCTTTCTCATTTTCTGCCTAGTTGGGAGAGGTAGTTATAGTGTGAATGGGTGTTCTTTGTCGTAAGGCGTAATTTCAATTTCAATTGAGATTGTTTATGTTGACAGATGTGAAGAAAAGTCTGGGATTTTTGATGACTAAGGGAAGCTATACAAGATACGTGGATGTAATTGAAGAATAGTTGAGACATCTGTAAAGGAACTTTGACTTCCATGGAAAAAGGCTGCGTGAAGAAAAAATGGGGAAAGAAAACTGATTTTTTTTTTTTTTTTTTTTAATAAATTCACAATTTCGGCAAAAATTCAGAAATTGTTTGTAATTTTCAGAAATTGCTAAAAATAGAAATGTTTAAGTAAAAATAATTCTTATAAATAAATTTATCGTTAACGAAAATAAATAATTTTCGTTTATAAATTTATCGTTTAAAATAAATCGTAAAAACGAATAAAATAACGAAATTCGATTATTCATAATTTAATTAAAACGAAATTAAGTTAATAAATATTTTTAATTTTAATAAATCGAGTTTAAAATTTCGGGGTATTACATGGTAAATAGATAAAATTATTTCCATTCTCATTCACCACTTGTGTCAAGCGTAAGTTATCTTACCCGTCTTTCACTTCGTTATTAATACTCACTTAATACTTGCACAGTCACTCGTCAACCTGATTACCCGGCCACTTAACATCTATCTAGACCATGTACTTTATTGAGCTAGAGATGACTTTGAGGCGGGGGAAGACTTGCACACCCGCACCCACCTACAATTCTCATCTTCATCCTCCCATCCACGATAAGAAGGATACCCACCCCTCTCAACCCCCGTCTCGAGAGGTACAATATAAAATCCATCACCTTTTCATCACCCCCATCCCCATGTATCCACACCCACCCCTAAACTCGACTTTTTTTTTGGTAAGAGAGTTTGAATTTTAAAACTCTATTATGGAGCCTCTGAAAATTCGTTTGTCTGATTAGAGTTACTGAGTAAATAAAAAAAATATTATAATATGTAAGTTAGATGAAAGATTAACGACTCAGACGGGTACAATCTAAAATCCATCATCGCCCCTTCGTCCGCCACGCATACATTTGTTGACCCCATTAAACAATAAAATTTCGTCTATTGCCGCCCAATTAAGTACGAAATACAAATAAATTGACTACTTTTAAATTTTTATAAAAGTTATACTATGTACTCCGTACAATGGATTAATTTTTTATAAAAAGATAATCTTATATTTGTTACCAAATATAAAAAAGATAATCTTATTATTCTTATATTGGTTATATTTGTTACAAAATATAAAAAAGATTTATAATTTTAAAAATATTCTCTATGTACAGATTGTAATCTTTTTTATTTTAAGGAAAAGGGAATGAAATATTTTTTTCAAGGTAAAATCTAACAAAATAAATATAGCATCAAGTATTTTATTTAATTTTTTAATTTTTTTAATATCTATAAGAGAGGCCAATCAATGAGTGACATTTGTCATCACTACATTGATTTCCTCTTTTTTAGTATATTATATAGATATAAAGTACTACAGTAACTTTTTATTATACACTCTTATTCATATTGTATTGATTTTCTAATTTATTTGTATTCTAATATATTATGTAAGTACAAATTGGTAGATTACTAACTTTTTTTTAAAAAAATAATCCTACTACGTATAATGGACTATTTTTTTATAAAAAGATAATCATATTGGCTATATTTGTTAACAAAATATAGAAAATATTTTACAAAATATTTCCCATGTATAGAATGACATCTTTTTGTTTTAGGAAAATAGAATCACATACTTTATAAGGTGAAAGTTAACAAAATACTTTTTTTTATATCTATAAGAGAGGCCAATCAATGAGTGACATTTGTCATCACCACATTGATTTCCTCTCTTTTAGTATAATATATAGATGAGGATTTCCAAATAATTAGATAAATGTTCATCTTTGAAAGAGTAAATAAATGTTCATTTCCAAATAAATAAATGTTCATTTCTAAAATAGTCAATGTTCATTTCCCAAATAGTAAATGTTCATAAATAAATAAATGTTCATTTCCAAAATAGTAAATGTTCATTTTTATACCAGTATATTAATGTTCATTTTAAACAATACAAAACGACTTCGTTTTGGATGGGGTACAACCAACTCTGGCTGTACACGGGTACATCCAAAAATTTACGCTCCTGTACAACTTTTAACTTGTGTTGTTATGACTCATCGGGCCACGTACAGTTGAGATTTGCCTCCTGTGGATTTGGGCCAAAACTAAAACGTACTCCGTACTCCAGCTGCAGGTTAGCAATACTAGTTTACTTAGATTTTGTCTATAAAAACAACGAAGGGTTTTGTTTCAAAAAAATACTCCGTAATATTATGTTGCTTTTTTAAGTCATTACAGACGGACACAACAAGAATAAAATAATAATGAGATGATTCTTCACAAAATATGGCTTTCGAGAACTTTATTTATTAAGTTGTCCCTCTAATTACTAGTATGTTATATGAGGGTGTTTAGTACTGTGCATGAGAGATATGAATAAGAAAGATAAGGTGAGACAAAGATAAGGAATAAGTGTGTGTGGTAAGTAGGGGGTTATGAATAGAATTGCTTCTAAACATTCGAAATAAATCAATAAAAGTGACCGAGCTCGTTTGTTAATGGACCAATCTTGAGCTCTTAAATTAAAAGTTGAGTAACTAAACAAACCAAACTCAAACTAAGTGGTGTTCGGCTCAAAAGCTCGCAAACTCGTTAATCTGAGGAAAATCATCGTAGGCAATTCTCATGATGCCGTAGTACGTTTCTATTTGAGCACCTCCATTCTCATAAATTATGTTACTTACTCACTTAGCTTCAGCAAGTAATTCTCATGTGGGCTAACGGTTAATATTTCACGTGAGCACTTCATATATATGTGAATGTTGCTTAATTTAAGGTAGATGTTGCTATCAAACAAATAAGTTGTTCCATGAAGATCTAATATGATACTTCATTATTCCAGTAAGTCTTTCGACAAAACCACTAATGATGACACAAGATAGTTCTTTTAATCATTCAAGCAAAATAGCTAGGAAAACAACAATGCATGTTACAAACACCACAAAATACTGTTTTGAATCGATCCTCTATTGCTTCAAACAAACAAGTTGCACCTTTGGAGATGCTCTAGGGAGCTGCAGCAGATTCATTAACACCAGATTCTTTGAATTAGCATCTTCTAAATATCCAAACTCGAAGAAGAACTTCTCTAGCACGACTGATATAGCAAGCACATACTCGATGAATTTCAGCTCTGCTAATGATCCTTTAATACCCATCACTCTCACCTTCCGAAGATGGGGCAACTTGAAGTTGTCATCGTATTCAAGTTTCGGTACCAGAGTATTTTTGTTTGATGTTAACTGTGTAAAAGAAGCAATCGGTTTGTGTTAAACAAAAGATTAAACAAGTCTTCAAATTAAACATGAAAATTTCCAGCTATTCTACTTCATATAGGGGATTAGGGATACAGAACCTATATTATTATATACTTTTTCTATTGCAAATTAAAAGTACATGCTTAATGTAAAGGAAATGTCAAAAATAGATAAATCAGTATATCTAAAAATTAAAAATACAGGTCAGACACTCAGACATTGTTTATGGTATACAACTCACCGAAATTTCAAGTTCCTTGATGCAAGGACAGCTCTGAATCATGCCAAAACCAAAATGATAAACATCAATGCGACCCAAATTTAGGCTTATCAAACAAAGCTTACTCAGGTAGTTAAATTTCAGAGGAAACGATTTTGCAACACCACCTGCAGCCGAGAACTTGCATGACAAGAGAAAAGCATATGAGATTGAAATATATGAGAACAAAGTATTCCTGCAGTTATTAAAGCAGTGAGTTTTACCTGACACAAACCCCAAAATTCAAGATGTTGAAGTTTACAACAAGTTGCAAGCCGTACAACATTTTCGAAACTAAGATAAGGAAATGCGCCTTTGATAACTAAGGTTTTAAGACTAGGTATATCGATAATAAGATGTTCAAAGCCAATGCAATGTTCAAGTTTTAACAGAGTAAGCCTTGGACCCGCGACCAAACTCCCAAATATATCAGGATCGCATTTTACCATGAATAGCTCAAGACTACGAAGATCAGCAAAGCCCTTGAAGTCACGAGGTGGGGGATTCAGAACAAAACGCCTGAGTTTCAATTTCATTAAATCTTTGCATTTAAAAATATGACAAGGCATACGGATAAGATTACTAAAATTTAAAAAATATATTTTTTTGACAGAGGTTCTCGAAAGAAAAGATAGCCATTGACTGACATTGATACATTCTCCTTTCACATAGAGTGGACAAAAGAAATAGAACTTCTGTAAAGGGCCGTTGTGATGGAGGAGTATATTGCTAACAATTCTGCTCACTTTTTCTGCTTCTGCTGCTGCTCCGTAGATATATACTGGTTGTGGATCTCTGATTACTTCCCAGAAAGTTTGATCAAAGACAAGATGTCTAAGAGACAACCAATTATTCTTCCATTCTGTTGATAGCACGCTCATCCTAGCTGCCATTCTAATTGGCAAGCGTTTCATAATTTTTTCAGTGGCGATTGGTGGAAGATTACTAATCAAATCTTGATTAACTTCATCAGTAGTGTTCAGAGAAATGTTGGAAGAAGCCATTTTAATTGACACTTACTGCTGAGAGATTGAATTACCCGAAATGTAGCTTTATAAATACCTCCAATTCTCAATTGTTGATGAATTTCAAGAGTTTCAACATGCAGCTTTTATTGGAACAAACAACATCATTTAAACTGTTAAATCAAAAGTCCACTAACATTAACTTTTTTATTTCGTTTTCCGGTGATGATTCATTGAACAAACCCAAACTTTAATTATTGTTTCGGAGAAAACGAGAAGTTGAACTCTAAGATTCATCCCACCCATTACTATTACTATTATGAGGGCAGAGAGGCCAATATTTGATATGTATTTCAAGATACATATCATCCCACTAAACAACAAAATAGGAATAAAACAAACATTAAAAATATGTGCCACTTTTCAAAGAATAGATGCCATTTTTATAAAACAGTTATCATTTTGGAAAAATGAATATCATTTTTCAAAAACCGATGCCATTTTTCAAAAACGGATGCCATTTGAAAAAAAATTTGATTTTGTCCTTTATCGTTTGTCGTTAGACTATTTTTGTTGTTTAGTGAGATGATATGTATCTTGAAATACAAATCAGATATTGATTTATACTTCTTTTACTATTATTAACATCTCATCAAACAATCAAAAATCTTGATTCATTGGAACAACCACAAGTCACAACACTTAACTGTTAAACTTCCGTCCAATGAATCAATATATACGGAGTACTGGCGTACTCAGTATTTCTTTTCTAACGGGCTAAAAACTGAGTAATATTGTCACCTATATTAATCACTTCTTGCACCTTTTTTTAATATAATTAGCCAAATTTCTGTTTCAATCTCTCAGTTGTTTGCACAATGGCATCATCCATCTCTAACAACAAATCAAATATTCTAAAAAATCCCCAAGAACCCTGAATCAAACCAAGATTTGATCAGCAACCTACCAACTATTCTGACTGATAAAATCCTGAAACATTTACCACTATCAACATCAGCTAAAACAAGTGTGCTATCAAAAAATTGGAGGCAGAAATGGTTGTCTCATAGTTACCTCGTCTTCGATGAAGCATTCTGGAAAGAAAATACATCAAATGGACATTTTGATTGGCAAAAGACCAGCAACATCATCAGCAATATACTCTTCCATCACAACGGCCCTATTCATAAGTTCTATCTTTACATCCCAGACGATCCTATTCAAGTGATGAACCTTAATCTTAGTCAATGGATTTCGTTTCTTTCAAAAACCGGGATCAAAAAAATCGATCTTGTAAACTCGTTTGTTGATTATGAGATACCAATTCCTTCTCATATTTTCGCATGCCAGAAGCTGGTAAAACTGAGTATCAGTTTCTTTGAATTGATAACTCCACCAACTAATATTTACTCTATTAACTTTGCTTGTCTTCGGAGTCTCGAGCTTCTGTTTATCAAATTCAAACATGATATTTTCACCAGTTTTATCGCAAGTTGTCCCAAACTTACTACGTTAAGTCTTGGGTACTGTCTTGGCATTACTAATCTGGTTATACATCAGTTGCCTTTTCTTCAAAACTTAACTGTCATTGGGTTTTACATCACTGTCATTTGAGAATTTCTTTCGTCTTCAGAAAATTTCACTGTCTTTATTCCTAGAGGCGAATGCTTCATACATGGAAATAGTTGGCGCGATTAAGATTCTTGCAACGCAGCCATGTGAGCTTCAATACCTTCAATTGAATGGTCACATCTGTAAGGTAAATGAAATCCACAGCTACGAAGTATTTGTTATGCAATTTATTTATTATAGTTTGGCCCGGTCCCTATATGATTGATATATATCCGTTCTCTTTGTTATGCAAGTTGTTGGCTGCAGGTAGTAACAAAAAAGTTGCTGTGAATTTTATTCACCTGCAGAAGCTTAGCCTGACAAGACTTGATTTGGGTGATTATGATGTATTCTGTTCCACAATTTGCATGGTTCAAAGTTGTCCCTTCATCAAAGATCTTGAAATATCAGTAAGTATATAAAGAGGGAGTATGAATACTACCTCCGCTTCATAAAGATCTTTACAGTTACTGTTTGCACAAATATTAACACAAATGGATAAAGTAAGAAAAATGTGTAAAAATTTTACAATATTTTGGCCGTGTGGAGGTAAGAAGGGTAAGATAGTAAATTTTCATGTCAAAAAGCAAAGCGTAAAAAAACATAATAAAACGGACTAAAACGGAAAGTGTAAAGATTATTTTAAAACAGAGAAGTACAATTTAGCAAAGTGATAAAGGTCAGTAAGTAACATACATTGTTATCCCTATATGTGTGATTTCTATGTGTGATCGTGGACAGGTTACTCCGAGCAAAAGCTATGTTCAGCAAAAATTTGACTACGATGAAAATTCTAAGCTTGGACATCTCCTTACGGCGGAAATTACAGGTATCACAGGATCAAGTGCGGAGCTCAAATTGATTGAGTTTGTGCTCAGAATCTCAGTTGTGCTTGAAAAGTTGATGTTCGAGTGTGATAATCTTGACCCCATTTCAGAGCTAAAGATGTCAAGAGAGCTTATGCAGTTACCGAGATCATCTGCAAAGGCAAAACTAGTTTGTTTGGATCATTAGAGGATCTATGAATTACCTTCTGTTTTGGTTAAGACATTGCTGTTTTCCATACATTTTTCTCAAATGGTCAAAAACTTTTGTGTTCTGTTTTACTTAAGTGTTTACTTAACCTTCTCGCCTTGTTAGTCATACAATCCGCAACCTTGTTCCATTCATGGGATGTGCTTACATATCATTATCAATATTACCATTATTTTGGACTCTTTTCTATTGCTTAGTAAGATGAATATAAGATATCACATGATTTTAGTTCCTGTAAGTTTAAATCCTTAATTGAAGTCAAATTAGAGTATGTGAATAGAGTCAAGAGTCAAAACAAGTCAATTGTCTTCACTTGCCTAGTTTTTCAATCCTTATTCTCACGGCACTGTTTTAGGGACTCTCCTAATACAGTACTTTTACTCTATGCTAACTACTAGTACGACGTAAATATAGAGTTTAGTAGTTTACGTACACAAAATTAATATTAATATATCCTAATACAAATATAACTCTGTCAAGTAACACCTAACAAAAAAAGCACTATTGATTTATACTTGGTACGTATAACTTGAAAGTACAAGATAATGACTTCCAAAACATTAGGGTTTTGTTGGTTGGAGTTTGAATGTTTGATATTGATAACAAGAATTATCCATCCCGTAGTATTTTTATAACCGACCAGGTCTATGCAAGTATAATCTAATCTCAAAAGATAAAAAAGTTTCTTAATGGATAATTGATGTTTATTTCTAAAAACTGTTTTGATAAAATTCTAGTTTTAATTTTTATCCAATATTTTAGTGTTTTATTCAATATCTAAAACTAAGAATTAATATTATAGTTTTGGATTTTCTATCCGTATTCGATTTCTAAAGGCCTAAACGGCTAAACCTATCCAGATATGTAAGATCAGAGTTAGAGATTGAATCAAATACCATTCCTAAAATTTCTATCTTATAGGATTGCATATAATACCTATCTCTATAGAGTTTAGGTTTATTCAACCATAGCTTCAAAAACTATATAAACCCCCCTTAAACCTCACTTTCAAAATCACAGAAATCAACCATCAAACCCATTTGAGAAGTACGTTCCAAGAAAAACCAAAGCAAAACCCCTACAAAAAAAAAAGATGATGAACAAGGCAATCTTGCTCGTTGGTTTACTAGCTCTTTTCGTAGGTGGAGCCTTTGGCCAAGATGTGCAACAGGAAACCTTTTTCCGACACCCATTTCACCGTTTGCCACATGTTTTGCCGCATCCGCATCCGCATCGTCCTCGAGTCTTGCCTAGACCCAAATACACAGGGCCACTTCCACCATTGCCTGCTAATCTCCCTGAGATAGTTGCTGGAATTGATGCTTGTAAAACTGATTTGGATACTTATCTATTCAACAGTAATCATCCCGGCTCCGCAAGTGCTCAATGTTGTTCAGTTCTCGAAAACGACCCAAGGCCAGCAGTCAAGTTCCTCCACACCCTCGTCTGCCCCGGTGCTGCTGCTCCCGCCCCAAGTGCTTAAACCATAATAATATTGTGTTACAGTAGTAGTAGTACTTGATAATAAGCATATAACCATGCAATGCAATTATAGTAGGTTTTCTGTTTTTTTTTTTTCAGGTTCAATAGCAGTTGCAATTAAGAGGTTTAGAATTTTAAATAAATTGTGCTGATTTACTGTTCATAACATTTATGTAATGGCAAATTTCTTTATAATAGTACTTTTGTTACTCGTATAATTATATTTTTCCTGCTGTTCTACACAATTTCGCAATTATTTGTTTTTGTATCACATATTCAAATTAGGTACAACACTGATCTTTACGTTTGGACTAAAATTGATACTCCATACCAATGTACCGAAAACAAAAAAACAATTAGAAAACTGATAACAAAAAACGATAACGAACCAACCCGGGCTTGTGGATTACTTTCCAGTTTCCATCTCACTTTCGTTTAAGTTTGATTTTTTCTGGTATGAGCATAAACATAAATGATATTAAGACTTTGGCTAAGCAACTTAATTGATGTAAAATAAGGGTAAGTCGTTTATATCAAAGCACTTATCCGGGAAATTCCTGCTTGAATCACAAAAATGAGAACCATTATATCATGAACGGACATTCAGAGCTCACTGTCAAACTCTACCTGAACATGATAACCTGTAATCTGCATTCTGCAGCCTCTCATATATTCACAATTGCTCAACTATCTTTTGATGTATTAGTGGGTGAATCTACTTGCCTAAACTACAGTGGCGCAACTATATGAGTTTTCAATAATTACGGAGAATATATGTACTTTCATCTCTTTGCATCAAGCATCTCACTTATCCATGTCTGATTTCTGGACCTTCAGACGAAATCACTGCAAAAAACAAATACAAAAACCAAAATTAATTACGTGATATGGATGTAGTATCAGCTCCATTTCAATGATGCTTTACAATTTCTATGCTACTTCCACCGAAAAGATTTGTAATGGAACGAGGATTTATGTTTGCAAAAGTTATGATGTTCTAGTACAGGACCATCATCTATCTAGTTCTAAATGCAAGCATAACAAATCATACCAACTCGAGTCAAAACCATCTCTTAGACATTTCGAATTCCTTACTATTACACTTCAGTTTTCAGTAGAAGTGAAGATAATATGAATGTGGTACCCTTACAACAACAACAACAACAAAGCCTTAGTCCCAAAATGATTTGGGGTCGGCTAACATGAATCGTCGTAGGAGATCGTCATTGTCACCAATCAAACGAATGTGGTACCCTTAGTGACACTTAATTTCCGTGGCAACTGAGATACGGGGAAACAGATTTATAAAACATGATGTGCATAATGAAACTTTTCATTCTACGTGCTACGAAGTATGAACACTATATCAAAACATATTCATAAAAGTGAAGGTACATTCTGATGGGAAAATTTCCTGCAGTATTTACATCAAGATGAAATCACTTTAGTAAAATTATTTTAGGGCAATAAAGTAATAGGAAGTTAGGAACTACAGAATATAATCCCATTGTGCCGTTTGATATAAAATTGACTTCGGAAAAAAGATCTGATGAACATGAAAGTGAGATGAAAACAGAATATAATCCCTAGGTTACGGACTGTATAGCAGATGACCACAGACCATTGCACCCCTTCAGATCATATTCTACGGCCCTGATCGCCTGAAGAGAGAGATCACTAATCAACTTAAGTCCAGAATATAGTTTTGGCCTTTGGACTGAGTGACTTATTAAGAGTAACAATCAGTAATAAAGCTTGGAGCTAATGAAGGGTGTGAGAGTGTGAAATACTGAAATCACCTAGGTACCTCAGGGCATAAAGGCTATGCATGTCATTAGGATTCAGCTTATAGATATCAAACCATCAAATAGCCGATTTATAATGACATCTGTTATTCATAATTTTTTGCTAAGTTTGTAACAGCACATTCAAAAGTCACATTCATTAGCAGCTTCTGGCTCAACAAGACAACAACTGCATAAGTATTTTGCAATCGTATTGTATGGTTTTCGGTATATGTATGAAGTATCAACTGTTCCATTTTCTGATCATATAAAAAATCAAACCTTACAAACTTTTAAGAGGAAACAAGCAGAAATTAAGATTTGAAGTGTTGAACAGCAGAGCTCACTAACCAGTAAACTCAAAGTAAAAAGTGATTCTGAATTGTGTTAAAACTGCTTCACCAACTTGAAACACAGAAGCAGACTAAAGTACATGCACGCAGAGAGCTGATAATTGCAACAAGAACATAAGCCATGCACCATATGACACCTGCTGGCAAGATTGTTGGAACATCTGACCGGGCCATGCAAATCTGACATGCAAATATAGCATATTAACAGTCAAGTAAAACAAACGGAGTACTCAAGCATTGACACCTATCCATCATCACCCACTGAAGAGAATTAAAGAACAACAAGTTGATGATTATTTGAATCTTCACAGTCCCTTGATAAAACAACAACTCAACAAGTTGATGATGTTTGGTAATCCCATTTTCCATGAATTGCAATTCTTTCATTTGTTTTTATATGTTCAGAATTTCAGATTGAGACAAAAAAAAGCAAGAGAAGGGACTAGGAAGACATCACAAGTATATGATGTTGAAACAAGAAAACAGGATAAACTACGAGATGCATATTACTCTCTCCGTGTTTCCTTTACCCTCTAGGTCATCACACTCTATAGATTCACCCAACCATCCTCACTCCATAAGCTCCCTGTGGAAAAGGATATCCTCCCTCCCCTCCCCCCACTTCCAATCAAGGCTAGTAGACTACATTCCCTATAACAATTTCCTTATCAACTGATTTGTACCTCGGCCTCTTATGTCTCAAATCTTAAGGTCCAGCAATTAAAAGGGAATATCAATCTTTCATTTGTATTTAGATATTCAGATTGAGACAAAAAGCCAAGCGAAAGGAGATATCACAAGTATATGATGTTCAAACGAGAAAACAAGATATACTATGAGATGCATAGTACTCTCTCCGAATTTCTTCCAGGACACCATATTCCCACCCTACCATCCTCAGTCTATAATCTCCCTAATCTCCCTGTGGAAAAAGACACCACCCCCTCCCCCGCTACAAATCGAGGATAGTAGACTACATTCTCTACAACAATTTCCTCATCCATTGATTTGTTCCTCTTCCTCTTATGGCTCGAATCATAAGGTTCAGCAATTGAGAGAAGGAATGTTTTAGTTGTATTGTCCCGCAAAAATATCCATCTTAATGCATTTTCACTACCATATAACAGTTTCTTCCCTAACTTTCACCACCACTCACAGCCACACAGCATAGGTAACAACAAATGGTACCTAACTTTCACCACCACTCACAGCCACACAGCATAGGTAACAACAAATGGTAACAAAGTCTAATGTAGAACTCAAACTTGGTACTCGAAATGTATTAGCATTGTTGTAAACATAAGATAATCAATATACATTAGAAGTACATACAAACTCATTACGATTCTCTTAATACAACTTAACGAAACACGAAATACCCTCCTATAAGAAGGCAAGTCTCCCTCGAAAAGTGATCAACAATTCCTTCTTCTACCATTAATTTCAGAGTGAAAACCCACATTACCCAAATCTATACTAAACAACAACCAATCAACTCCTAATCACCCTCAAATCTCAGAAACAGGCATAATTTAATTCAATAATGTCATATCATCACAGTATTCAATCAAAAAACTAAACCCCGAGTTAAATACTTACTTTTAACTCCAAATTTGAACTTGGTAATTGAAGAAAAAAAAGTCAAGTTTCCACATTTCCCCTTTGTTCTAATTTTGACTATTGAGTCAAACGCCAATTTTCAGACAACCATTGTTGAATGTTGATTCAAGAAATTTCCAGGAAAAAAATCCACTTTTTTTACCAGTAAAATCAGTCAATTGACAATCATACATCCCAAATTTAATAGAAACAAAAACCCCAAAAAACAAAATAACGAATTGTGTGCTTCTAATAGAGGCAAAATACGAGGAAAAGAGAGAGAAAAGTACCTGGGAGAAGTGGGGTTTTAGAGTCTCTGTGTTGATTTCAACCAGCAAACAAAAAGTTTGAAAATTGGCATTCACTCATTCCTAATAAGGCGATCTGTTCTCTACTTTTAGTAACGCAGACATTAAATAAACTGTATTAAAATAGAAAGAGAAGGAAAGTTCGGGGAGATAAACATGAATTAGGAGTTGATTATTTCTTGAATTTTTTGTTGGAAAATGGTGAACAAACAAAACGCGCTTAAATTTTAATTAACTTTTGTGGTTAAATGAACCCTACAAATCCTTCTTCTTTTAATCTTGTGGTGGTACTTGTGGATATGAAAAGTTGGAAACGTTATTCACGTGGTTGGGGTTATGACTTATGAAGTTATGAGGTACTCCACTACTCCGTTCTCCGTATGACTTTTGAGTTTTGAGTTATGACTCGTGAAGTTAAGAGTTACTCTTTATCAAAAAAAAAGTTAAGAGTTACTCAATTTTTTCCTTTTTTTTTATGTAAAGCGTGGAACGTTAAATAAACATAGTTAAACCGTTATAAGTCTGTTTAAGGAGGTTTATCCTCCAAAAGTACATCCATAACATATCTCGGAGGGAGTTCAAAATAATCTACGTTAAGTCTATCTATTACATCCGTTCGACACATCTTCGCCATTATGTCCGCTACTTTGTTAGTGCACCTTGGAGCAAACTTCATCTTAACCCTCGCAAGAGGTCCCTACATGATTAGTCGAGGGCTATAACTTCTGCAAAATGGGGGACGTGGATCCCAAATTATTATTTCTTACATGATCCCTGATAAATTATTATTTCTGCAAAAAGTTTGAAAATTGGCATTCACTCATTCCTAATAAGGCGATCTGTTCTCTACTTTTAGTAACGCAGACATTAAATAAACTGTATTAAAATAGAAAGAGAAGGAAAGTTCGGGGAGATAAACATGAATTAGAGTTGGATTATTTCTTGATTTTTTTGTTGGAAAATGGTGAACAAACAAAACGCGCTTAAATTTTAATTAACTTTTGTGGTTAAATAGACCCTACAAATCCTTCTTCTTTTGATCTTGTGGTGGTACTTGTGGATATGGAAACGTTATTCACGTGGTTGTGGTTATGAGTTTTTTTATGACTTATGAAGTTATGACTTATGAGGTACTCCAGTCCACTACTCCGTATGACTTTTGAGTTATGACTTATGAAGTTATGAGTTACTCAAATTTTTCTTTTGGTGTCTCCATTTCACGTTTTTAATATATAGTATAGATTGTGTGTGGCTCGGACGATGTCTTGGTTGCTACACTGAATAGTAAAAAATCTAGATTTTTCTTGAGCTTAATATTTGACGAAAATACGTGCATTCCATAGTGAACAAGAATCATTAAATTCGTCAACTACACAAACACACTACGTCATTTGTCATTCCAAGCCATCTTTCAATTAGATCATCTTACTTACAATTTGTATATTTTTTTGGTGGAACTAAGTGTTTCAAATTAATAAACATCAACTTAGATATATGCAAGACATTTGTATAGTTGATACTTATGAGACTTGTAATATCATGTTTCTTTACGGTTGTCTTAATGATTTAATTATTAGTTTTATTCCAAAATAGTCATAAAAAATAAAGGCACATAAAAATTTAGTTGTTTTAAACTTCATGTTAACATTTATTTATAAATTAAAGTGAAGAGTTAAGCCAATATTGGTGGTTGGTTAAGATGGTAATGAGGCAGGCTTATACCATTCCGCTCACGAGCAAAATAGAGAGTTATCATCCACGCTTGAGGTCTGGTGTTCGAACCTCGTTGAATTATTTGGTGGTTCGTGACACATAGACATTATTCATAACGCTTTTTAATATAGTATAAATTATCAAAATGAGTAAGCAGTTGGTAGATGTCTTCCATAAGCAACTGAATTTTCACCTAATATTGAACACGTCTCTGCAAAACCTTAATGAGAGTAGTAATTTATCTCCCTCAAAGAAAATTCGTTTAATACTCCTTCCATCCCAATTTATCATCGCAAATTCCTTTTTCATATATCACAACTATATTGTCATACTCCCTTTTCTGGCATGAACCCACTAATATAATTAACATAAGTTGGTGGGGAACTCATCTTGTGACTTGGAGTTCACAGGGTCGAGCCCCATCAACTGCAAAATTCTTGGGAGTGACTCAATCGAAAACCTGCGTAGCTAGGCTGATTTACCTGTGCTAGGTGTTGGTTCAGTATGATTCTCTTCTTCTTACCTATTAAAAAAGTAAAATGAACCCACTAATATTTTATTACTTCTTTCTCCCTACTACCTCTTCCTACTATCAAATGTTATAGGCTCCCACATTCAATTAATTTTTTTTCTATTATCCCCCGCCATACATACATTTATATAAACTATACTTAATCTCACAATAACTTATTGTATATAACTCTGTCAAAAATCTATTACGACAATTAAATCGAGGCAGAGGACGTATTGCTTTTGATTGCTAATAGAGTAATAGTAATTAATCGAGGGCTATAACTTCTGCAAAACAGGGGACGTGGCTCCCAAATTATAAGAGCGGTTAGCAATATTATTTCCTACATAATCCCTGATAAGCTATAAATAGTCCTAATATGTTCAATTTACGAATAAACAAACCATTAAAATTAAGTTTTATGGTGTCAAAGGACGGGGGTGTCTGAGAATGAATATTACTAGTCTACTAGATGCATCATGCACCATATACCCAAAGATATTTTTATACCAATTGGTGTTTTCTTTTACATTTACTCCTCACACAAAAGGAGAAAATATGGGAGAGTGTAGCACGTGCCCACGTACACGGTCATGCACCTAATACGAGTATGTTCTAGTCCAAGTAACCTAAACACAACGTTTTACCGCTTTAGAAATACACACCCCAATTTCGGCCAAACTTTTTAATTCTTTGAGAAATTATCCGCCAAACTTCAAACTTCAAACTTCATTCAATCCCCCTTTGTTTCTTCCACAATTCCTTCTTATCGGAATATCGGCGATGCTGTTTACTTGAATTGTAATTATCTCAGCTCCGAAGCCAATTGCCTACCAGTCAAATCCAAGGGGGAAATTTATCAAAATTGAAGCTTCGGTTTTGTTTTCAGCATTTTGATTATCAATTAACAATTGGTTTTGTTTTCAGCATTTTGATTATCAATTAACAATTGAATTTGGGGCATTCCTTTTCCTTTCACATTCAATTATCAATTGAATAAACCAAATTGTCCTTCTGTCCTTCTTGCATGAGTTTCATCAGGTCATGTGCATCTTTCTTTGTCCTTTTCTTTTGGGGTTTTCTAATGTTGTCATGATTATATGGTTTATTGACTTTATTTGTCATGATGGTAGATTACTAGATTGTAGTATTTGAATCCAGTTGCAAAAAAAAGTAAACAAAAAAATCGCCGTTGCCGGGGATCGAACCCGGGTCACCCGCGTGACAGGCGGGAATACTTACCACTATACTACAACGACTTTCTATTGGAATGTATGAGTGGTTTATAGTATTTGAATGCATAAATAGTTCTTGGTTGAAGGTTCTTAGTCAGACACTTAGGAGTTACGGAGTATACACTTATACTTAGGTTAGGAGTACTCGAGTAGTATACACTTATATAGGCCCTGTTTGGTTAGAAGTTGTTAGCTGTTTGTAAACTAGTTGATTGAATTAGCCGTTTTTGTAAAAGTGTTTGGTAAATTAGTTGTTAGCTATTTAATATGTGAAATGACCATTAATGATACCTTGTATAATAGTATTTTGTTTCTTATTAGTATTAGACAATAGTTTATTATGTTAATTATCTTCTCTTTATTTTTTAAATAAGCATAGAATAAAATAAAACAAATTTATCCCCTTAAAAAAAAATAAAACAACTTTTTTTAAAAAAAAAGGTTATGAACATAAAATTTTAAATACATAAATTATTGATATACAAATGTAGAAATGTTAGTGATGATATTATAAACATGATTTCAATAGTTTTAATTAATTACTTCAATGTACTAATATACGGAGTAATTTTTATTACAACAAGTAACGAGTAGTAAATGGGATAAGTGTTGTAATTTTAAGCAATATTAGGACAAAATAGTAATTGTACATTCACTATTTCAAACCTCTAATTGCAAAAAACTCTTATATTGAACTTTTTTGAGAATTAGTTTTTCCACCCAAAACTCCCTTCCAAACCTCCCCTAACCAAACACTCTCAATTACTCCGCTTTTTAAAAAAGTCAAACCTCTAATTTATCTCAAAAAACTTTTTTTTCCTCAAACCTCCCCTAACCAAACACCCCTATAGTCTTTAAGCTCCATAGATTCCGTACTATTTTAGGCTCATGTTTCATGTAGTCTTGTATTTCGCAACTAGGCCCTATAAAACACCAGACTCGGCCCTGCCTAAACAGAAGTATTAGACAAAAATATTGATTAAGTGAAATTGCTCTTTCAATCTAGGCATCAAGTTGCAACCCTTTATGCAACTCTAACATTGCATTATCATGGCGGCTGGTATTCGAATCATGAACAAATACAGATTAGTAGATAATGAAATATATGTTCCAGTGAAGTTCCATCTAAGATTCCATCTTAACATATTTGAAATTTATATTCACAACCCTGTAATATAAAAAGAATTTCATGTGTATGGAAAGGCTAAAGCTCACATCCATACAAAGAAAGGGAAACTACTCCCACTAGAACAGCTAAGATGGGTCATGATAGACGACTAAAAAGCAGGTTAAAGTGGGATTGGAATTCATTTTTATTCTATACATGTGCTTCTATTCATTCATATTTCCTAATTATTTACTTTAGATGAATTGACTGCCAAAATTGTTTGAAGTTCCGTACATCATTTCACCCTTGTTTTATATTTCATTTCACGCCGGCATTCATATAGAGTTACATGGAGCACACATACAATTTAAACATCATTAGGATGATGATCTCTAGTATCTTCATTAGCATCCTTTTTCCTTTCATGACCTTCATCATCTTGTTAGTTGTTCCTCTGTCAAACGGCGAGGATGCAAAGTATGCAGCTTGCTCGAGTCTATACTCGTGTGGAAAGATCCAAAACATAGGGTATCCGTTTTGGGGAGGGGATAGCAGGCCTGATTTCTGTGGGATTACAGACTTTAAGCTTAACTGTCTTGCTGGTGCTGAACTCCCCACAATGAATGTTTATAATAATGGATACTTGGGATTAAGTGTTCTTGGCGTCAATACATCTTCACACACCATGGATATTTCTCGAGTTAAGCTGCTGGAAAGCTGTTATTTGCAAGATATTAGCAAAATAACTCTGCTTTCCTCATTAAAGTTAGACAGCAGATACAGTGCAATAAGCTTGTTTTATGGTTGCGCTGATTGTGTCTCTGGATACAACTCGAAATCCTTCACTTGCACTAACTCTAATGATCATACTACTGGTTCTGCTTATTACTTTGAAGACCAATCAGACATCAGTAAGATGGGTAAGTCGTGTTCGTGTATGAACAATGTTACTATTCCGGTGGACAAGAGTCGGATAGATGAGCTTAGAAACACAAACGCCTCGCTTTGGAGTATCTTGACAAATTGGCCAGTTGAGATGGAGTACATGGTGAACTTCACAGCTTGTTCCAAGTGTGAAGAGTCTGGCGGCAGATGTGGATCGTCAGATGCTGTTCCATTTTCTGAACAGTTCGTGTGTTATTGCCAAGATGGACCTCATCAATTGGAGTGCTCTCATTCAGGTTAGATTCTTTCTTCTTATTATTTCTTGTCAATAAATCAGGAAATTGGAAAGGAAATATTTGTGTTTGACATGCACAAACTAATGTCTGTGTATTCCTTGTGCAGGTGGACGAAGAAGATCAATAATCCTTGGATCGGGTATTCTTACTGTCATACTGCAATTTATATGATCTGGTTTGATGCCTCATGCATGCATATATTGTTTTTGGCATGTACTTGTTAGATGTTACAATTTCGAAATCTATTTGTTTCTGGAATAAAGTACATATAATGATATAAGAGAGTAATCATATGAAATTCTTTATTCTAAACGAGCTTTTTAGTGAAATTCACATTCATTCAGATGTGAGAGTTGTTGATTAAAGGGAATAGAACTTCATAGTTTGTATTTGTGCTTGTTGAATATAAATCTTTTGTCCCACTTTCTATGTTCCACGTTTGTGTCAATCCATCATACCAGTTCATTTCATTCTACTATTAAGTACTTCCTTCGTCCCTAAAAGATTGCCCGTAGAGAAAACTTCACTTTATTAATATTTGGGTGTAGAATGTGTACATGGGTTGGTAAAGCGGGCCTTTGAAGAGAGAGAGAGCATGTAGGAAAGTTACTAAATAAGGTATGGGGCAAACAAATAGGTACATTCCAAAAAGAAATATGGGCAATCTTTTAGGGACGGAGGGAGTATGGAGTAGTAACATGAACCAATCAAAACGAGCGTTACATTTGAAGTGGGACTGAGGATTTTGTTTTATGCTTTTTTAGGTTTAGCAATATGTTACTGAAACCTATTTGTGCTGATTTGACATTCCACTTTTCACATGTGACAGTTCACAATTCCAACAGGGACTGTAAAAGTAATACCTCAACTTAATTTTGGACATGGTATTAGTTATCAAATAAGGATATAACTGTGTAAGTGTAGCTAATGATGATTGAAAATTCAACTGTATCCACAATTTAGTAAACTTCACTTTAATTTCTGCTCTACAGGTTTAGCTGCTTTAGTATTAGGGACGGTGATGTTGATTGCTGTGTTCATCTTTTCCTATAGAAGACGAGGTACCGACAACTTTCCCTTTCAATGGAGTAGAAAAATAGCCAGGGATCAAAATGTGGCAGCCTTCTTGAAAAGTTATGGATCCCTTGCTCCGAAAGGATATACATATTCAGAAATAAGGAAAATGACGAATTCCTTCAAGGATAAACTCGGTGAAGGAGGTTATGGTATTGTTTACAAAGGGAGGCTAAATGACGGTCGTTTTGTGGCGGTGAAGAAATTAAAGATCTTAGAAGGTGATGGAAAAGAAGTCATCAGTGAGGTATTAAGCATAAGCAGAACTAACCATGTCAACATCGTTACTCTTTTAGGCTTTTGTTTTGAAGGAGACAAAAGAGCTCTTGTGTTTGAGTTCTTGCCTAATGGATCTCTTGACAAGTATATATATGGTAAAGAGATAGAGCAATCATTGGAACTTGAAACTATGTTCAACATTGCGGTTGGTATTGCTAGAGGACTAGATTACCTACATAGAGGTTGTAATACACAAATATTACACTTTGACATTAAGCCTCATAATATTCTTCTTGATGAAGAATTCCGGCCTAAGATTTCTGATTTCGGCCTTGCTAGATTGTGTCCACCGATGAATAGTATTATATCAATGTCGGTTGCAAGAGGGACAATCGGGTACATTGCTCCAGAAGTTTTTTGTAGATATTATGGCAGCGTTTCCCATAAATCAGATGTTTATAGCTACGGGATGATGCTGTTGGACCTAGTATGTGGCAGAAATACCATAGCGTATGATGCTCAACAGAACAGTGAAATGTGTTTTCCGGAGTGGATATATAATCGACTTGAGGCCGTGGAGGAAGTTGCAGTTAACCGGATTTTGAATGACGATAAAAAGGAGATAGAGAGAAAGATGATTTTAGTGAGCTTATGGTGCATACAGACTTATCCGGCAAACCGGCCACCTATGAATAGAGTTGTAGAAATGCTAGAAGGCTCATCAAAGTCATTACAATTGCCCCCCAAGCCAAATCTATCTTCTCCTACAAGATCCATGTTCGATTCCTTGCCTATGATCACCATGTCCACTTGATATCAGGTTTTTCTTATAATCCTTTTGCTAATCTTAAAGCCTTTTAGCTTTATTCAAAAACTATAGGCTGAACTTGTTATGTTTCTTCAATATTTATTACATCACAATGAGAATATGTCAATGTGTCATTTGACCATGGGATTTGATTTTGTAACATTCCTCTTTTTTTTTAAGGTTGTTAATCACTTAATCCCCTGTCGCTTTTTGTTTACACCTAATTTGCCATTTTGGTCTGTCCCCAAAAGATTGCTCTATTACTAAAAATGTTTATGGGATTACAACCTTACTCTCACATATACATCTGCCCCATGTTTTCCATGCGGCACACAATTAGGGACAATATGGTTTCTTTTTGTCTGTTCTCCAGTCTTATTTTTTGCCTCTTTTTCTGTTGCTGTTTCTGAAATTTTCGTTTCTGCTGTCCTTACCAGTCCATATCAATTTTCAGTGACTTCATGATAGATTATGGAAGGTGAAGGCAGGGGAGAGTAGAGAAGGATTAGGCTCCGTTTGTTTTGACAGAAAACACATTTTCGGAAAATGATTTTCTCATTTTCCTTTGTTTTATTAAGAGTGGAAAACAATTTTCCCAAAGGTGGAAAACAACTTTCCTTTTGAAAAGAAGGAATGCCACATTTTCCACTCTAACTCCTTACATTTCCTTTTCTCTCCTCTCATTTCCATTTCTATGTTCTTTTTCTTTATAATTTTTCTTGTAAGGAAACAAACAGAGGAAAACTATTAATGTTTTCCCTTTAAAATTGTTTTCCGTAGAAACAAACGGAGCCTTAAAGATCAAGAATGTGCACTCTCATCAAATGGCTCAAAGCGCTCTTGCTCTGCCTGCCCTCCTAGTCGATTGGACTCTTTCAGGAACATGTCAATCAGTAACACCAGTCTGCCACTCGATCAAACAACTGGGAAAGAGTAACAGATATTCAAGAGTAGAGTGTAATGTACAGTAGGACTGGAGTTCACCCATTGCCAAACACTCACTTGTCACCCAAGTCAACTGAAGCCAAGTCTTTCGGCTTTGCCAAGCTACAAGGTTCCTTTTAGAATGCTCTTTATTTATTTATTTCCTGCTGACTTCCATGTAGAGTTCATCAGATACATAAACAATTGGGGTAGAAAAAACCAAGAAGTTTGAGAAGGGGAGGACAAAATTAGTGGGACTGAGACTCATTATTTGCCATACACTCTGTTCTGGACTGTTGTCACTATCACTATCCCAAGTCAACTCAAGTCAAGTCTTTAATTCTGCTGATTGGATTAGCCTACAATGTTTGAAGTTTCTTCACAAGACTGTCTTCTTAGAGTGTGTTGTTTTTACATATAGATAGTTTTTTACATGAAACTCAAAAGTGGTTTAAACATCAATAACAAATGATCTCCAGTGCTAATCTAAGTATTCACTTTGCTTTTTTTGTAACCTTTCTCGTCTTGTTACCTGTTGTTCCCTTGTCAAATGGTGAGGATACAAAATTTGCAGCATGCTCTATTCCATTCTCTTGCGGGAAAATCCATAATGTTGGGTACCCATTTTGGGGAGATAATAGGTCCGATTTCTGCGGAGTGTCGAACTTGAAGCTCAGTTGTTCTGATGATACAGATTACCCCGTACCCTACTATGAAGGTATTTGGATCTGCAAACACTCCATTACATGTCCTTGTCATCAATACATCATCCCACACCATGATTTTCTCAGAAGAAAATCTGCTTAGAAGTTGTCATATGAATGCGATCAGCAATGGAACCTTGGTTTCCACATTGAAGCCAAAAGCCGGTTGCAGAAACATAAGTTTGTTTTATGGTTGCACTAATTGCCACTCCCGGTATCACCACAATACATTTTCTTGCTCCAACTCTGATGGTAGCAACGGTACTGCTTATTACTTTGGAAATTCACCAGACATCAGAAGGAGAGGTACGTCATGTTCGTGCAAGAATAATGTTACTTTTCTGATGGATAAGAGAGGAATAGATGAGCTCAGTAGCACAAATGCCTCACTTGCTACTACTACGTTAAACAAGTGGCCAATTAAGATGGAGTACATGGCGAGCTTCGTAGCCTGTTCCAAGTGTGAGAAGTCTGAAGGCAGATGCGGATCATCACAGGATTCATTTTCCGATCAGTTTGCTTGTTATTGCCAAGATGGGCCACAACCATTAGAGTGTCCTCAATCAGGTGCCTTTTCCTCATATCCTTTACCATCAACTTCATCTCCCTTCATTAGTTTGCATATAACATTACGCCAAATACTTATACCTCATATTTTTAGTTGACTTTCACACATCTCCCTTCATTAGGCCCTGTTCTTTTGGATTTGATTTAGTTAAATTCTATGTAATTCAATCAATATTTTATCAAGAATTATATAGTATTATTATTTGTTATTTATTACTCCGTGTTTGTTATTGTTATTTGTTACGTGTTATTGTTATTTGATACGAAGTATTTTTTACTTCCTCCTTGGCCCCTTTCTTTTTTAGAGGACACAATTTGACTTTTGACACTAAACATATACTACTTATGTCCCAATTTAATCGTTACACTAAGCTTTTCACGGATTTTCATGCGATTAGTTGTTGTAGACTTATATACTCCCTCCGTCCCTTAATACTCGCACCGGTTTGACCGGTGCGGAGTTTAAGACACTTGAGTTGACTTATTAATTTAACGAGTGTTAGTTGATAGTGAGGTGTTTTTTTTAATATAATTAGTGGGAAATGTGTAAAGGGGTGGTGAGTGGTGAGTGGGGGGTGTGAATTTTTAAATGATTTTTGTAGGGAGTAGGGGTGTAGGTGGGTTAGTAGGTAAGTGTGAGAAATAATATAATATTGGTAAAATTTTCCATTTATAGAAGCGGTGCAACTGTGCAAGTATTAAGGGACGGATGGAGTATTTAAGTTTATTACGAAGTAGAAAAGTAGGTGGGGTCGGAGATGGTAGAATAAATTTTTTAATTGAATGTGAGAGGATGTGAGGTCATAATTTTGCATAGCGGAAAGAGAGATAATAATATATTAGTGGGTCCAAGTTATAGAAGGAAATGTGACAATTAAATTGGGACGAATAAAAATGAAAAGTGTTGACAATTAAATTGTAACGGATGAAGTAATCTACTTTGAGTCTTTGATATCAATTATGACTTATCCTTGACTCTTTGTGGGAAAAAATTATAGTTATGTAAGGTATTGTTATAATCATCTCTTTGTTGATTTTTAATACTTCATTACTTTTTTATAACTTTTACCGATTGATAATTTAAGATATTAAATGAATTAACTATTGCATTGGCAACAATGATAAAAAAAATGTGTCAACTTAAAAAAGAACAGATGAAATATCTGTTATGAGTATTTATTATTTGTTTCTTACTACGTATATAGTATATATTACTCTCTCTGTCAAATTTTGTTGTTCCTGTTGTGTATTTTATACGAAAATTAAGGAATGTAAAATATATTATTCTCTTTTTCATAGTTAATCTAGCTTGATTTTGTTTTATTATTTATTATTTACAGGTATAACTAATGGTCTACTGCTAGGACTACTAATTGAAATGAGAACAACCCGTTTAATACTAGAAATAGGAACAATCCGTTTACTACTAGGACTAGGAATAGGAACAATGATATTGGTAGTCTTGGTCATCCGTGGATGTAAAAGACGGGCAACAAATAAGTTTTCTATTCTATGGAGGAGACAAACAAAAAGGGATCAAAATTTAGTAGCCTTTTTACAAAGTTATAGATCTCTTGCACCAAAAAGATACACATATGCAGAAATAAGGAAAATCACAAGTTCCTTCAAAGATAAACTTGGTGAAGGAGGTTATGGAAGTGTTTACAAAGGCAGACTATGTAATGGTCTTTTTGTGGCGGTGAAGAAATTGAAGGTTTTAAAGGGAGATGGAAAAGATTTCATCAACGAGGTATTAAGCATTAGCAGAACTAACCATGTCAATATTGTCACTCTTTTAGGGTTTTGTTTCGAAGGAAACCACAGAGCTCTTGTTTTCGAGTTCATGCCCAACGGGATCTCTTGAAAAGTTTATACACGGTAAAGAAAATAGACAATCGTTGCAATGGGAAACTGTGTTCAACATTGCGATTGGAATTGCTCGAGGGTTAGACTATCTTCATAGAGGTTGCAACACACGGATATTACACTTTGACATAAAGCCTCATAATATTTTACTTGATGAAGAGTTTCACCCAAAGATTTATGACTTCGGTCTTGCTAGATTGTGTCCCCCAAAGAAGAGTATGATATCAATGTCGGAAGCAAGATGGACAATTGGGTACATTGCTCCGGAAGTTTTTTGTAGGTATTATGGTGGCGTTTCCCATAAATCGGATGTTTACAGCTTTGGGATGATGCTGATAGACCTGGTATGTGGTAGGAAAAATACAAGTAATGAGGTTCATCAACAGAGCAGTGAAATGTACTTTCCTGAATGGATATACAACCGACTTGAGGTCGAGGAGGAGGAAGTTGTTGCGAGTGATGGAATTGTGGAAGTTAGAGAGGAAGATGATATTGGTAAGCCTATGGTGTATACAAACATATCCCACTAACAGGCCGCCTATGAACAGAGTTGTAGACATGTTGGAAGGAACATTCGAGTCAATAGAAACGCCCCCCTTGCCACGTCTGTCTTCCCCTACGAGATCCGTGTTTGAAGCGTCACCTCTGAGCACCACCTAAGGTCAAATTCCAGTATTGTATATTTGTATCTGTTTAACAATTGCTAAATCTTACTTTGTATGTCCATTTTCTCCATCAAATGAAAATTATCAGAAGTATGTTGATGAAGTTGAATCTAGTGCGGTTTGAATCTGTTATATTCTGTTACTGTAAATCCATAATGCTGAACCTTGTTATATTACAATTGTAACAGTTACACTTAGACAAGCCCAATTGAAACTAACCCAAAAACATTCTTTTCTTTCAATTTTCTTCATTTTGTTTTTCCTGCAGAAATGATCCTCTTGTCTGCACTGTTTCATTTGTTCAGATGACGGAAAACATATGAAGTATGATATGAAAGTACCTCCCTTCATTATCTCCGTGGCGTGTACTGTAAACTGTAATTGTGGAGATGTATTGTGATCAGAACAGGGATTTTCCAAGGTTGTATAAAAAGTCTGTAGATTTTTAGTTTCTGACAATTTCCTAGTGTCACTGCTTCTACAGAGTACAGGTATTTTACTTGGGACTTTCAAGCTCTAATAGTTACCCCAGCTATAGCCATTTTAGAAACTCGTGTCTTTTTCATCCATTGAGCTTGCAGGTTTCTTTAGTTGGATTAAAATTCAGATTTCCAGGTTCAGAAATGCTACAGAAGTTGCATCCTGTCCTTCTCTTTCGCCGTCTATCAGCATCAACTTAGAAAATCCATGATGCCAAAACCATAATGTTGTAGTAGTATTACAAACTATACTTGTAATCAACAAGAAACAGACCCATGCATGTATCATTTGGCAGCAGAATTGGAGTTGATTTTCGTGGACTAGACTACCTACATAGAGGTTGTAATCAAGGAATATTGCAGTACCACCAGTGGTGCTTTCTTAAGAATTCAATTTCCTTTCATAGCCTCAATGATTATCTTGTTAGTTGTTGTTCATTCCTCAGATGGTCAGAATCCAAGCTATTCAGCATGTTCTGTTCCATTCTCTTGCGGGAATATCCAAAATGTTGGGTACCCGTTGTTCCGGATACGAAACAATGGACTTCGGGTGAAGCCTATTCGTTCATGGAGAAGATCTAATTTGTTCTTGAATGTATTTGGTCTCGAGAGTACCTGTACACTAGTAAGTTAACTTGTCCCGGGAGTGTTATGAGGAACCCCTTCGATGCCTAAGTAAGTACTAGGCTAGGTAGTAGAAAGAGTTATCTAGGTTAAAGTATATGCGAAGACAATAAATAAGTGTACTTTGGTATGTGCACTAAGGCGACATGTTTATACGACATATTTATAGTGTTTGTACCAGGTTAGTGCCCGTACGATGCACGAAAAAGAATGTTTTAGTTTTTAAAGATATTCGTAACTATTTGATTCTTTAAATGAGGGATAAAATTATACTGCAACAAATTGACAATGCAAATATATCACTCTATAATTATTTACAAAAGTGGGCAATCCCATTACTATTTGCTATTTTATACAACTCGATTCACTCGAAGCCAAACTTCAGTTAAAACATCAACCCAACTTCGATAAGATCTCACAAATATGGACTTGAATAAGGACATCAACCCTGAGCATATGTCCACAGTCCACTAATACTATAGCAAACTACGGAGTATATATCAATTTTAGCCAAACATTCTAAAAAAAAAAAATCACTTTTTTAAAAAAGTAACTTCAATGTGTAAATAACATATATACACGCAAAAATATAAAGATAAAAATTCGAATAACTAAACTTTCATAAATTAAACAACCAAGTGCAAAAAGTGTTTTAATTTGTAAATACTCCAGTTCATTGTATATTATACAAACTTATCATGAATCTCGAGTAAAAAAGAGAAAACAAACACTATAGCATACATGGAAAATAGAAAGATAAGAAGTCAGAGTACGTAATTAAACTTTCATAAATTTATTGATAATACCATCGGACGTTCAACCGGCAGTGTGAAAAAGATTCTTACCACGACACTGACCGAAGGGAATGGAGTCAAGGGGCAGTTCCTTTCCTGCAGCTATTGCTTCTATTGTGCCAGCCTGATTGGTCGAATGAAAACCCCTTCAAAAGCAAGAGGATTTCACACAAACAACAACCCAGCCAAGTGCAAAAAACACAGTAGAATCACGCAATGCACGCTGCTGGTGTGCTTCCTGCCCGCGAGGAAAGCGAACCGAATCAAGCAGTCTGATCATCCTTGTACGTCCCCCTGGCCCCTTATGCCTCCCAAATAAATATGACTTTTGGCCAAGGAGATTTGCATCGCTATTTTCCAAAAGCATAGCTTTAGCGAGTAAACAAAAGCTTCGCTTAATTAAGCTCAACTTCGAGCTTGCACACAAACTGTTTCTAGCTTCAAGTGTAAGAGATGGCCCACTCCTTAAAGTAGGGATATGAACAGTTGGAAACAAGGGAGTTGCGGAACCAAGTCATAAAACACTTTCTACTCAATAGGTTGAGGGGGGCAACCCGGTGAAAGGGTTCTCGTTGGGGGTTCCGGCCCTGCTGGTCTTCCCCTAATAGTGGAAGATCTCTTTTTTGCCTCATTTCTTCCAACGAGTTCAGTCAAGCGAGCGATGGGGCTGGGGTGAAGATGGCATAGAACTCATGTCTAGTACAACCTTTACTAGGTGATCCATCCTCCCCCACCTTAGGCAAGCTTGCAATGAAATCCCCCCGGGGCGGGGTATATGCCCGTAGCTTACAATTTGATCCTTCTACGGCCAAATCTCAATTTGTGGAAAGCCTTCGATGGTCGGTCTTTCACCTCTAATGAGGAGGGCCTCTCTAACCGGTGAAAAGTAGTGGGTGTCCACTAACGGCTATTCCTGGCGGAGAAATGGAGTGGGATCGAAGAGAAAATTTCCAAAATCTAGAGTAACCGATAGGTGGCCAAGGACTCCGTGCTTGACGAGGATTCCAAAGGTTGATAACAGGCTGATGACTCCCAAGAGCTCTTATCGACGGAGTCGTTTCACACCTCGATGCTTTAGCTATTACAAATCCGAAAGCTTCGCTTAAGCTCAAAAGCTGGATCGGGCTTTCGCCCATTGTCCAAGATTCCCCACTGCTGCCCCCCCATGGGAGTCCGGGCCGTGTCTCAGTCCCGGTGTGGCTGATCATCCGAAAAGACCAGCTAAGCATCATTGGCTTGGTCAGCCTTTACCTGACCAACTACCTAGCCTGGTCTGGTATTGTTCTGTTGCATCAGATGTTTTTGTAAATGTCTGATATTTTTTGATCCGCTTTATTAGCAAAGTATGAAATAAGATTAATGCTTTTAGCCAGGTCTTCATCATATTCCCAAGCTAGCTGGTATCAAGTAAAGGCGTGGCTGCACTATTGGTTAATTATCCTTCACAACTTCAATTGTGCACTATTGCGACCAAAGCTTCGTTTAGGAGACTCGCTTCCGGTTGTTGGAACGACGTGAGCCGGGCCTCAATTCAGAAAGAGAAACCAAAAGTCTTAATAAATGGGAGGTTCAAAATTCCCCATCTCATTGAGGGCCGCTCTCGGCCATTCCACACGCTGCCTAGCAGAGGCCTCCTCGTTTTGAGACATTATGGCTTTGGGATCGACCCCAACGGACGTCTATCAAGATGGATCGTGATGTTGGGGCCAACCGAACGAAGCTCTTTCTTTTGACCGTGAAGTTCAATTGTATCGTATGTGATAAGGGAGCGTGTGAAGGAAATAATGCCCTTGGTCCAAGTATGCATTCTATGTTAAGTCTAATAAATGCGGTTCAGTATTAATTAACAAGTTAATAATTCAGTGAGATCAAGTGAGCTGAATGCCTAGCTAGAGGCCGCTTCAGTTCAAGTGGAATTAATGATATTAATCCACAGCTTACTCTTGACTGAACCCGTAGGGTCACACAAATAGTACGTAAACGGATCAAGTATTTAATGGCATTAGATACTCCATCTATGGATATTCGGAATCGACGGATCTTGGTTTCAGTGGGAGCTGAGATCGTCACAGGCAAGAAATGAATACTCCGGAAACGATGATATTGCCGGAAACGGAAATATGGATCGTATCGGAAATATAAATATTATCCAAATCGTAGATGTTGCCGGAAACGGAAACATGGTACGTATCGGAAAATATTATCGGAAATGGAAATATTACCAGAATCGGAAATATTGCCGGAAACGGAAATATTGTCAGAATCGGAAATATTAAATATTTGTTCGAAACGGAAATTGATTCCGGAATCGGAAATATTAAATATTGTTCGTATCGAAAATGAATTCCGGAACCGGGAATTTAATCGGAAGCGTATCGTACGAATTAGCATCGGACGAGGCCTGCCGGACGAAGGCCCAACACGAAGCCGGGCCATCGCCCAGCAAGCCAAACGCGCGCCACAAGCCCAACCAAGGCAGCGCCCAGGCCTACCGCAAGGCAGGCCCAGCGCGCGCCAAGGCCACGGCTGCGTGGGCCTCGCTGCGTGGGCTGCTGCTCGCACGCACGCGCATGGGCGGCCCTTGTGGTTGCCGTGTGTGTGTGAGTTTGTGTTCATGCATGATTCCTAAAACTATTAGAGTTTGTATATGATTAAATTCATATTCCTAATTGGATAAATTAATTAATTAGAGTTCTTGTAGGATTCTAAGTTTAATTAATTCGTGTCCTACTAGGATTACAATTCCCTTTCCATAACTCTATAAATACGTGCCTAGGGTCACATATTTTCAGAGATTAATTCAAGTATTCAAAGTGAGTTTTGAGAGAAAAATTCAGCCACATTCCTTGCTCAATAGTGTCGAAAATTCTAGTACCTTAAGGGCGATTCTAGTTGGTCAATCTTAAGGCGGATCCGGACGTGCTGTGGACTATCTACGGAGGGACGACACTTGGAGTCCTAAAGACTTGTTCTTGTTCGGTTCGGGCGCAGCTAGGGAAGGCACGCAACAAAGAGTATGCATCTAAATTATGCTATATGATTATGTGTAAATAATATGTATTCCTGGGTTAATGGTTGTTTCCGCATGATTTATGTAATATCATATGTATCATAACCTAAAAGTGGTATCACGAGCCCCTTATTATTTTCATAATCTAAATTGCATGAACATGGTTAAATATTACAAATTTGCAAGAATTAAAAGGGGTGATTAATTTTCGTAATTGTTAATTAATTGCAAATTGCGTTTATTTAATTATACGTACGCAGTTTTTCGGCAGTTTCTTCGTTATTCATCCAAATCGAGTGATTTTTGTGTCAATTTCGCATGTAAAAGGCATTCTAAAATTTTGACAAAAATAACATTTTTCTGCCGAACCCAGAATTCTCAAATTCGAAGCCTAACTATGACTTTTCGAAGGTTTTAGTTTTTCGAATGCAAAATTTCGTAAATTTAAGATGTTAAATTAAATATTTGCGATTCTTGTTGATAAATCTTGAATTTTTGATTGACCTACTGTATATGTTTAACAAGTTTGAATGCCTAGCCTTGTTAATTATGCAATCTAATTTGTAATTATGATTAATTTGTTGAAAATTAGAATAATTTAGAATTAATTTGATTTTCATAATTAATTATAATTTAATTAGAAACCTATGATTAAAAACCACCATAAAAATTGTAAATTTATGATAAATTTTAAATTTTTATGACCTAGACTTGAATCCACAACAATCGGAAATCAATTGAATAATAAATTTTCGATTTTTCGCCCTAAAATTATGAAATTAATATTATTTATTAATTTGTCATTAATTTTAAATATAAATTTTAAAATTTTATGCGATTCATTCATATAACTTGCACGCACAAAGCAATGGACGCTTTGTGTTACCCTTAAGGGGTGTTGTATAGTGCGGGCATGCGACGACGAGCAAGGGAGCTCGTCGCCCGTGCGGCACGAATGCAATGAGCAAGGCATGGTGCACGAGCACAAGGCAGCAGCCCTGCCTTGTGTCGTGGGCCACGAGCTATGAACAAATGGGCATGGGCAAAAGGCGAGCCAAGACAGTCGCGTGTGGGCAGCAAGCGAGCTGCGCCACAACGTGCACTGCCTCGCGCAAGGGCGCGCAGCCTCGCGCGCAGCGAGCGCAAGCTCGCGTGCCACGAGCGCTGCGCCCAGCGTTGATCGCGCGGAATTGCTCGCGCACAGCGAGCGATGGCTCGCGCGCACAGCGAGCGATAGCTTGCGCGCACAGCGAGCGATGCCTCGCGCGCACAGCGAGCGATGCCTCGCGTGCGACGAGCGCTGGCGCGCGCGCAGCGAGCACCACAGCGTGCGATGGCTTGCGATAGAAGATGCAGCAGCTATGCGACGAGCGCATGGGCTGCGCGCACATGGCCAGCAATGGCTGTGTGCGTGCGGCCCATGGGCGTGCAATGCGTAGGGTGTTTGCGTTACGATTAGATCGTTTTGAATGTTTAATTTGAAAATTTCAGTTCACGTAATTTTAATTAATTTTAAAATTAATAATTTAAATTATTTTCTTGGATTTTAATTTTGAATATTGTAATTATAATAAATTTTATTTATTCTAATTATTTTACTAAAATTAAAATCATGAATTAATTTAAATAACGACTGAAATTAAATTAAACTTTTTGGATTCAATTATAAATTTATATGAGCTTTAAATTTTAATTAAATTTGTATGTTTCCGGTTAGACTAGAAATACATTTTTATGTTTAAAATTAGTAAAGCATATGAATTTATTGGTTTAAGTGGGAGCCTTTTTAGTCATAAAACTCTTGATTAGGTCTACAAATCCTTAAGGTTAAAACAACTTGATTAGAATTAATAAGGACTGAATAATTGGTAGATTATTGGTGCCCTTGATTAATTGCTGCAAATGTTTACGTGATGCATAATGTGTTTTACTAACCAGCTATGTGGGCCATTCATGATAATGAATGGGTGAATGGTATATATTGTATATGTACTGTTTTGCAGGTTATGAAGTGACTAGTATGGCCCAAATAGGATAGAAAATATGGTCTGCGTACCATTAATTTGAATGTAATTGGTCTAAAGTACCAAAGTTATTTTTCAATTCAAATATGGTCTGCGTACCATCAAATAGTTGTAATTAGTTATAGCTTATCCTATTTGAAGAAAATGGTGCCTCCCACGGAGATTTTCAAGACGGACTTTGAAGTCAAAGCTTCAAGATGAAGTCGGGCCATACTAGATCACATTTATCTTATGCATGTTTTAAGTTATTTATTGCTTTTAAATATGTCTTAAAATGCATGAGATCAAAAGCTTGATTATGTTGCATGATTAAGGATTTTAGTTCACTTAAAATCTAACCAACATAGTAAGAGCCTTAAGTTCCAAACTTAAAAATTGAGTTAAAAGGTGCCATGCCAAAATATACACTTGCTTGGATATCCTTTACATCAATCTAGTAATAGTTTTCGCTCAGCGAGGTGTTACTTATTGGTCCTAAAGGGGCAAGGTACACAAATAATTGTGAGTACATGTTAGTTTTGGTGAAACTCAACGATATAAGTAAGGAGTCCTTTTATGTCGTGGCAAAATCGATAGGTTTACCTAATAAGTTCTTAGACGTACCTATCAACCAAGAATAGTTTCTAGACTATTAGCAAAAGGATTTTGCTTACCTAAGATGTTCTAGGATTAAGTCGACAAACTGTGCTTAGTTCTTCAATGATTTTAGGATCTTGGAATCATTTTATTCACACCTGCCGGAACACATAACTTGAATAAAATGCTTAATAAACATTGAATTATGCATGCATGCTAGAATTTAAGTTTATTAAGAGAAACTGTGAATGGTTATTTATTTGTTTATTCTTTTCAATTGTAGTTTTTAACATGGCAAACAACAATTCATTCAACATTCGATCAATTCTCGAAAAGGAGAAGTTGAACGGGAAAAACTTCCTTGACTGGCAAAGGAACTTGCAAATAGTTCTTATGCAGGAAGAAAAGGAGTATGTCCTAGATGAGGCGATGCCCGAAGCCGCAGGCGACGGGGTCACTCAGGCAGCCCTCAATCGTTGGATTGATGCCAACAAGGATGTGAAATGTCTAATGCTCGCCACCATGAGTGCAGATCTGCAGAAAACGTTCATCAACTCAGATGCTTTCACAATCATCAGTGAGTTGAAGAACATGTTCCAAGATCTGGCTCGAGTCGAAAGATTCGAGACTCATAGGAAAATTCTTGAGACCAAGCTTAAGAAAGGCAAGCCCGTAAGTCCACATGTTCTCAAAATGATTGGACTCATTGAGAATATGAGTCGGCTGGATCAGCAGTTTTCTCAGGAAATGGCTATAGACACCATCCTCCATTCTCTTCATAGCGGGTATGATCAGTTCAAACTGAACTACAGTATGAATAGTGTGGACAAAACGCTCACTGAGCTTCACGGTATGCTGAAGACCGCTGAAAAGACGCTCAAAAGTGATAAGCAGGATGTGCTTATGGTGCGTGGGGGCAAGTTCAAGAAATCTGGAAAGAAGAGGAATGCTAAGAAAGGTGGCAACAAGGCCAGCCCAACTAAGCAAACTGGCGCCAAATCTGTAAAGAGAAAGGTCAGTCAACCCACTTCTGAATCCGAATGCTTCTACTGCAAGAAGAAGGGGCATTGGAAGAGAGATTGCTTGAAGCTAAAGGAAGATCAGAAGAACGGAACAGTCGTTCCATCTTCAGGTATTTTCGTTATAGACTGTATACTTGCTAATTCAACTTCTTGGGTATTAGATACAGGTTGTGGCTCACACTTATGTTCCAATCCACAGGGACTAAGAAGAAGTAGAAAGTTAAGCAAGGGTGAAGTCGACCTACGAGTGGGAAATGGAGCACGGATTGCTGCATTAGCTGTAGGAACTTACTATTTGTCGTTGCCCTCCGGGCTAGTTTTGGAACTGGAAGAATGTTTCCATGTTCCAAGTCTTACTAAAAACATCATTTCAGTTTCTTGCTTAGATGCTAAGGGATTTTCCTTTTTAATAAAAGACAATAGTTGTTCGTTTTATTTTAAAGAGATGTTTTATGGATCTGCTAGATTAGTCCATGGAATTTATTTATTAGATCACGACAAACAAGTATATAACATAAATACCAAAAAGGCCAAAAAGGATGATTCAGATCTCACCTATCTGTGGCATTGTCGATTAGGCCATATAAACTTGAAACGCTTAGAAAGACTTCAAAAGGAAGGAATTCTAGAACCATTTGGCTTAGAGAATTATGGTAAATGCGAATCATGTTTACTTGGCAAAATGACAAAGCAACCTTTCTCTAAAGTTGGAGAAAGAGCAAATGAACTATTGGGTTTAATCCATACAGATGTATGTGGACCAATGAGTACAAATGCTAGAGGTGGTTTCAGCTACTTTATCACTTTCACTGATGACTTCAGTAGGTATGGTTATGTCTACCTAATGAAGCATAAGTCTGAATCCTTTGACAAATTCAAGGAATTTCAGAGTGAAGTAGAGAATCAATTAGGCAAGAAGATTAAGGCACTGCGGTCTGATAGAGGCGGTGAATATCTGAGCTATGAATTTGATGACCATCTGAAAGAATGTGGAATTCTGTCAGAATTGACTCCTCCTGGAACACCACAATGGAACGGTGTGTCGGAACGGAGGAAAAGAACCTTGCTAGACATGGTCAGGTCAATGATAGGTCAGGCCGAACTTCCATTAGAATTTTGGGGACATGCACTAAATACAGCTGCACTCACTATAAATAGAGCTCCGTCTAAAGCTGTCGAAAAGACTCCATACGAATTATGGTTTGGAAAGCCTCCAAATGTGTCTTTTCTTAAGATTTGGGGATGTGAAGTATACGTCAAACGATTAATTTCAGACAAACTTCATCCAAAATCTGACAAATGTATCCTTGTGGGCTATCCAAAGGAAACAAAGGGGTATTACTTCTACAATACATCTGAGAACAAAGTGTTTGTTGCTCGAGATGGTGTCTTTTTGGAGAAAGATCACATTTCCAAAATGACAAGTGGGAGAAAAGTAGACCTCGAAGAAATTCGAGTCGAACAACAAACTCTAGAGAATACTCAAGATGACATTCAGGATGAAACTCAGAGATCTTTAGAAGAATCTGGTGAGAATCATGGTCAATCTAGAAATGTTACCCCGCGTAGATCGCAAAGATATAGATCTCAACCGGAAAGGTACTTAGGTATTTGGACGAACGAGAGCTATGACGTTCTATTACTTGAAAGTGATGAACCTGCGACTTACAAACAAGCTATGACGAGCCCTAGCTCCAAGCAATGGCAAGAAGCCATGCAATCTGAATTGGACTCCATGTCTGAAAACCAAGTATGGGATTTGGTCGATTTTCCAGATGGCTACCAAGCCATTGGAAGCAAATGGGTTTTGAAACTGAAAAAGGACAAGGATGGGAAACTTGAAGTTTTCAAAGCTAGATTGGTTGCAAAAGGTTACAGGCAAGTCCACGGTGTGGATTACGATGAAACCTTTTCACCAGTTGCAATGCTAAAGTCTATTCGGATAATGTTAGCAATCGCTGCATATTACGATTACGAAATATGGCAGATGGATGTCAAAACTGCTTTCTTAAACGGCGTTTTAACAGAAACTGTGTTTATGACACAGCCTGAAGGTTTTGAGGATCCAAAGAATGCTAAAAAGGTATGCAAGCTAAAGAAGTCAATCTACGTATTGAAGCAGGCATCCAGGAGCTGGAATATACGTTTTGATGAAGCAGTCAGTGACTTTGGTTTCATCAAGAACGCGGACGAATCTTATGTATACAAGAAGGTCAGTGGGAGCAAGATTGCTTTCCTAGTATTATATGTCGACGACATATTGCTTATCGGAAATGACATTCCTATGTTGAACTCTGTCAAGATTTGGCTTGGGAAATGTTTTTCGATGAAGGATCTAGGAGAAGCACAGTACATATTGGGCATCAAGATTTACAGAGATAGATCTAAAAAGATGATTGGACTTAGTCAAAGAACTTATATAAATAAGGTGCTTGATAGGTTCAAGATGGCGGACTCCAAGCGAGGCTACCTACCCATGTCTCATGGAATGACTCTAAGCAAGACTCAGTGCCCAAAAACACTTGATGAGCGTAGACGAAAGAATGGGATTCCATATGCATCATTGATTGGTTCAATAATGTATGCTATGATATGTACACGCCCGGATGTTGCGTACGCACTCAGTGCTACGAGCAGATACCAGTCAGACCCAGGAGAGGCGCATTGGACTGCTGCCAAGAACATTCTGAAGTACCTGAAAAGGCACAAAGATGACTTCCTGGTCTATGGTGGAGATGATGAATTAATTGTTAAAGGCTATACGGACGCAAGTTTCTAAACCGACAAAAATGATTTCAGATCACAGAATGGGTTTGTCTTCTGCCTCAACGGAGGAGCAGTAAGCTGGAAAAGTGCTAAGCAAAGCACCATTGCGGATTCTACAACTGAAGCTGAGTACATTGCTGCACATGAAGCAGCAAAGGAAGCTATATGGCTAAGGAAGTTCATAGGTGAACTTGGTGTAGTCCCCTCCATTAAAGGACCAATAGCCATGTATTGTGACAATAACGGAGCTATTGCACATGCAAAAGAGCCTAGACACCACCAGAGAGTCAAGCATGTACTTCGTAGATTTCACCTTCTACGAGAGTTCGTTGAAAGAAAATAAGTCGAGATAAGCAAAATTGGAACTGATGACAACATATCAGATCCATTAACTAAACCTCTGCCGCAGGCGAAGCACAACTCGCACACTGCAGCTATGGGAATCAAGCATATTGGAGAATGGCTTTGATGTCTCTGTTTAATGTTTTAAAGTTTTAGAGTTTAAATCTTTGTAAAACATTATTGGTTAATCATTCACAATAAATGAAAAGAATTCATTTTCCATTTAATTTGTGGTTTATTAAATGATGAGTCCCTTCAATTTGACAATATATTCAAGATAGACTGTCAGGACCAGTCCTGTGACTAAGAAATGTCTATCAAGTGAACTTGAATGTCAAAGGTTGAAAATGGTCCCTAGTCGGAGTTTTCTATAAAATTGGACGCATAGAAAACGTTAGACGATTAGAATGCAAGGTGGCTAGTAGTTCTGTTTCTTGAACTATGTGGACATGGCAATGTCATAATCATTTGCATAGATACTTACTTTGGGAAGACTAGTATCGGACAAGACCTATGAAACTTTACTGTATGAGATGAAGATCTGTCATAAGTAAATTTCATTAAATTATTAGACACTAAATCCTCAATACCTGAGTGATTTGAGATTACTTGTTTGAGAACTGGTTGCTTTGACGTTGACCAACCGTCGCACCGTAAAAGGAGGCTATAAAGGCAACGCTCAGGTAATCACCTATCAAACGAAGTCTAATCTCAAGATCGCAAGATTAGGATTGTCCTCCCATAAATCGGGATGAGATGCTTAAAAGTTGTACAAGGCCACTCGGAGAGCTAGAAACTGTGAAATGCATGGCCGTGCTCGGATGAATCATAGGCTATGATTATCTGTTTATTTGATCAGTTGAACTCTGAAACCGAGGAACACCTCTGGACATAATAAGGATGACAACTCTTACCTTATGTTCAAGAGCAAGCATCGAGCGACAAAGGAATTAGGAAATGCACACTTGTCCCTAAGGACAAGTGGGAGACTGAAGGAAATAATGCCCTTGGTCCAAGTATGCATTCTATGTTAAGTCTAATAAATGCGGTTCAGTATTAATTAACAAGTTAATAATTCAGTGAGATCAAGTGAGTTGAATGCCTAGCTAGAGGCCGCTTCAGTTCAAGTGGAATTAATGATATTAATCCACAGCTTACTCTTGAATGAACCCGTAGGGTCACACAAATAGTACGTAAACGGATCAAGTATTTAATGGCATTAGATACTCCATCTATGGATATTCGGAATTGACGGATCTTGGTTTCAGTGGGAGCTGAGATCGTCACAGGCAAGAAATGAATACTCCGGAAACGATGATATTGCCGGAAACGGAAATATGGATCGTATCGGAAATATAAATATTATCCAAATCGTAGATGTTGCCGGAAACGGAAACATGGTACGTATCGGAAAATATTATCGGAAATGGAAATATTACCAGAATCGGAAATATTGCCGGAAACGGAAATATTGTCAGAATCGGAAATATTAAATATTTGTTCGAAACGGAAATTGATTCCGGAATCGGAAATATTAAATATTGTTCGTATCGGAAATGAATTCCGGAACCGGGAATTTAATCGGAAGCGTATCGTACGAATTAGCATCGGACGAGGCCTGCCGGACGAAGGCCCAGCACGAAGCCGGGCCATCGCCCAGCAAGCCAAACGCGCGCCACAAGCCCAGCCAAGGCAGCGCCCAGGCCTACCGCAAGGCAGGCCCAGCACGCGCCAAGGCCACGGCTGCGTGGGCCTCGCTGCGTGGGCTGCTGCTCGCACGCACGCGCATGGGCGGCCCTTGTGGCTGCCGTGTGTGTGTGAGTTTGTGTTCATGCATGATTCCTAAAACTATTAGAGTTTGTATATGATTAAATTCATATTCCTAATTGGATAAATTAATTAATTAGAGTTCTTGTAGGATTCTAAGTTTAATTAATTCGTGTCCTACTAGGATTACAATTCCCTTTCCATAACTCTATAAATACGTGCCTAGGGTCACATATTTTCAGAGATTAATTCAAGTATTCAAAGTGAGTTTTGAGAGAAAAATTCAGCCACATTCCTTGCTCAATAGTGCCGAAAATTCTAGTACCTTAAGGGCGATTCTAGTTGGTCAATCTTAAGGCGGATCCGGACGTGATGTGGACTATCTACGGAGGGACGACACTTGGAGTCCTAAAGACTTGTTCTTGTTCGGTTCGGGCGCAGCTAGGGAAGGCACGCAACAAAGAGTATGCATCTAAATTATGCTATATGATTATGTGTAAATAATATGTATTCCTGGGTTAATGGTTGTTTCCGCATGATTTATGTAATATCATATGTATCATAACCTAACAGCGTGATGGTCAAAAGAACCGGCATAGTACCATAGACCGCACACGTTTTTGGCTTCCCTAGGTGGGACATACTCCCACCAGTCCTGCAAGCGAGCTCTAAGATAACATCTTTGGAATAAAATCCAGTTAGAAAAGGGAATCCAATTAGAGAGCGTCCGGCCTACTACGGGCACCTGTAGGGATTAGTGTGTGAGACCGCGATCCACAAACCGGGATTGGTTATTCTCGCGGAAACCTAGAACCGAAGGAAGCTACGATTGCACCTTTAATAGCCAAAAGCTGGTCACGAAATCAATCCTGTCACCAAGACGGGTGAACTCACTCTATCCATTTATAATGAAAGAATATCCTATGCATGGGGCTTGAGTGGCATGGTAATCTAGCTTGCTATTGGGGGGAAAGGACCCGATTTGAGCTACTATATGATATTATTCCATCGAAGCGAGAAAAGTTGTGAAAGTAGACAGAGTCAGAGTCGAAAAGAGGATTCCTCACTTCTTTCTCTCATTCAAGCCCGGGAAAGCGTTGGCAACAACATTAAGGAATTATTCAGCGTTGAAAGCAGCGTAAGATGTGCTTCTCTGATAAAAATCATGTACATCCGCGTGCGATGAGGAGGGGGCTTTAGGCTTACAAACCACACCCCGAGACACAAGACTCCAAAAGCTTCGCTTTAGCGACTTCTTAATGCTTCGCACTAAGCGTGTAAATAAAAGGATAGCTTTAGCTAACTCTTATTCCTATATAAAATAGAGTCACGCATGCTTCATACCTTAATGATGTGAGGAATAGAGAAATGCCTGACTCCGCAAGGCAAGACAACTACGGGCCCGAGTCCCAAAGCCGTAGTTAAGGAGCTATAGCGTATCAGAATACCCCGTTGTTCCGGTCGAGCACTATCCCGTTTGAAGTCGTTGCGAGCCGGAAAGCGTACCGGCGGGCGTGGTTATTGGCAAGAACTTCTTGAATCCATCGTTTGGGCCCGAGTCTTTATTAAGACGGGTGCGCATTGGTGGATTAGGGACTGTAAGACGCATTCAAAGTCGCAGTTAATTCTTGCAACTGAACTTATTAAAGGCTATACCGTACCCTATCAAAATAACAATGACTCCTTATACTTAGAGAAATTTACCATTACATAAATGTTATGAACAGTAAATAATCATAATTTATTTAAAATTAATTCTAAACCTCTTAACTGCAACTACTATTGAACCTGTAATGAAAATATCTACGTAACTATAATTGCATTGCATGCTTACTCCGTACTACTCTACGTAACACAATAATATTATTGATTAAGCACTAGGGGTGGGTGCAGAGGCACCGGGGCAGACGAGGCTATGGATGAACTTGACTGTAGGCCTTGGGTCGTTTTCAAGAACTGAACAACATTGAGCACTTGCAGAGCCTATTTTTATTTTCTTTTTAAAAAGGAAAAATATGTAAAAAGATAATTAGGAGGGAGTAAATATATAAAAGATGGTTTATTTTTTGGATTTTTTGATTGGTAACCCTTATGGTGGTGATAAGGATGAGAGAAGAGACTATGAAGGGGCAAATAAGAGTTACCTTACAATTGATGCTAGCTCTGAGCATCTCTGGAACCAACTAACTCTAAGTACGAAAATGATAAAGGTCGCAACATGCGACCTTTAAGCCGTGTCACAATGGTGACATGGCATGCTTATGTGTCATGATTTAAATTGGAAAATAAAATATTTAACTTACATAATCTATTATATATGTTTTAAAAAAGGTAGGAAAATCTTAATATTCTAATTTGTTTCCTTCCTTACATCGATTACCTTATTTATATATTTTTATAGTAAAAATATTGCATTGATAGTAAAAATATTCTGATGACGCATAGCCTACGTGGCGCCTGTATGTACCAATTAAACTGCGACACGTAAGATTGCGACAACTAAATGTTGTCGCAACTTGCGACCTTTATCATCACCCCTCTAAGTATATCTGAAAACAATATAGGTTTTGTACTCGATACCACCCACACAATACAGAGTACATTTGATTTTCTATCAATTTTAATTCTTTATACAACTACTTGTTTTTTGATGAGAAAAGCTCGGTGTAGCCATTTCATTCAAATCTAAAAAAATGTTCCACAGTCTTATTCTATTCCATATTACCCTCATCTCCTTGATGAATAAACGAGGAAGTAATAATGGATCGTTTGTCGCGATTTAATACCATAAAAGAATAATGTTGCAACAATAATATAACTGGAATATAATTAGAATAAATTTATCTCAATATCGTGATGAACGAGGTAATTGATTTGAACGATTGTCGCGCCGTGGCCAAACCACTGCTCTAAAAGACAATTCCGCGCTACCCCGGTGCAGTAGAACGCTTACGGTTGTCCTCCAGGGTTAACACGACATCAAGACTTGTGTGCACTCACAAGACTCTATTGGAGACTAGAATACTTGCCCAGAAAAACGAGAACAGTGTTTGAGAATAATGCAGAGAATACTTTCTGTGATTGTGTGTTTATGGAAACAGAAGGGATGTATTTATAGGGAAGCTGCAACAGCCATAAACAGCTAGTAGTGGGGTAGTGGGAGGTTACCACATTTACTAGGTAATTAATGGGCAGTTATAACATTTAGTGGAGTTAATGGGGCACTTACGGGATTAGTGGGTTTGATTAATTCTTTCTGCCCGTTAGAATTAATTAAGCCCACCACTGACCAAAAAGAAAGACTTGGACCACAAAACCCACCCCACGCCCGCGAACCGCATTCGCTAAGTACCAAGTACTAAGGCCCATGGCCCACAGCCCGGCCCGCGTGTGTTGTGTATCCACCTATGCCACTCACATGCTTTCTTAAACAAATGATTCCCTCAAGCCCCCAAATATAAACATTAAAAGTAGTTGGTGTTTCTCCCATGTGGGACTTTTCACATTCCCTTTTCCCCACTCATTTTTCTTTTGTATTCTCACTAGGATTTCCAACAATCCCCCACAGGTCCGAAGATGAGAAGAAAAAGAAAGAAATAAAATAATTGAATTTCTGGGCAAAACAAACAATTGAATAGGTGTCAATGTCTTTCGACTTGAATTAACACTTAGTGACATTCAAGCTAGAATCTCTTTCCTACCAAGTGACTTTCGTTTTGAACTTAATAGGAGGTTAGAAACTCATTACTCAAAGCACACAATTGAACATGTATGATATTCTGAATCTCCGCCAAAAAAAAATGACGCATTATACTGGCCATACGTCCATAACCTGGATGCTCATACGTGCTCTAGAGAATAGCCCATGCAATTCTCATAGGAAGCGGCCTCACTTCCACACCTAAGTAGGTGAATCCCATCAAGTGTGAGCTACATCACACCACCAAAAGTATGGATATGGGTTCATTAAGAGCCGTGTGCTCAACCTCGTTCCAATAAGCAAGCACATAACAAACATCTAGGGATGGACAAAAATAAATTTTGTGCTTCCGAATTGTCATATGATGGCCCCCTTTGAACTCTAAGAGTAGGAGTTCATTACTTTACAATTCATCCAATGGGCCTCAAGCCCAACCCGTCCGATGTTTCCAAAACTAGTTTTTAATAGGCCTTTTGTTACGGATCCGCACTAATCATTTTAGATTTTACACAGTCTAAAGTTATAACTCCAATAGACAACATACCTTTGACGACCTTATGCCTCAAACGGATGTGTCTTTCTTCCCATTGTAGACAAGGTTGTTTGCAACAACGATTGCAACTGAAGGAGCTGGCTTCCCCCACATTGGAATATTTGCAAGCACATTCCTCAACCATTTCGCCTCATAACCTGCCAACTTAATAACAATAAATTCATATTATATATTATTCATAGCAGTTAGACAAGATTGCTTGCAAGATATCCAATATACAGCTCCACCCGCTAGGGTGAAGACATAACCACTGTTGGAGTCAACTTTATAATTCACAGATACCAAATAAGCATCACATAATCCCTCCAACACTCCTGGAAATTTGGAGTAGTGCAAACTCCAATCCATGGTATCCATATAGTACCGAATAAATCATTTTATAGCATCCAAATATTCATTATTTGGGCTATGGTTGTACCTGCTCAATCCAGTCACAGAATAATCAATGTCAAGCGTAGTGTAGTTCATACGAAACATAACACTACCAACAATCTTAGCATATTCAGATTGACAAACTAGATCACTTTTGTATTTAAGTGGATGTTTGGATCAAAATGAGTCCTAACTTGATCGATGTTAAATGAAAAAAAAAATGTAATAAGAAAAAATTTCAGCTTAGTGAGACAAACTAAGACAAATTTCATTTGCAGTCCTTATGAATTTTACTACCAAAATCACATTTGTCTCATCCATGTCGTTTATCATTTTAAAATTCTAAATTTGGAAATTCTTTTATCTCATTTATTCGATCCAAGTTAGTGTCAACTGAAGGAAATAATGCCCTTGGTCCAAGTATGCATTCAATGATAAGTCTAATAAATGCGGTTCAGTATTAATTAACAAGTTAATAAATCAGTGAGATCAAGTGAGCTGAATGCCTAGCTAGAGGCCGCTTCAGTTCAAGTGGAATTAATGATATTAATCCACAGCTTACACTTGACTGAACCCGTAGGGTCACACAAATAGTACGTAAACGGATCAAGTATTTAATGGCATTAAATACTCCATCTATGGATATTCGGAATCGACGGATCTTGGTTTCAGTGGGAGCTAAGATCGTCACAAGCAAGAAATGAATACTCCGGAAACGATGATATTGCCGGAAACGGAAATATGGATCGTATCGGAAATATGAATATTATCCAAGTCGTAGATGTTGCCGGAAACGGAAACATGGTACATATCGGGAAATATTATCGGAAATAGAAATATTGCCGGAATCGGAAATATTGCCGGAAACGGAAATATTGTCTGAATCGGAAATATTATCGGAATCGGAAAATAATTCCGGAAACGGAAATATTAAATATTTGTTCGAAACGGAAATTAATTCCGGAATCGGAAATGTTAAATATTGTTCGTATCGGAAATGAATTCCGGAATCGGAAAATTAATCGGAAGCGCGTCGTACGAATTAGCATCGGACGAGCTTGCTAGACGAAGGCCCAGCACGAAGCCAGGCCCACGTCCAGAAAACGCGCGCCACAACACGCCAGCCCAAGGCTGCTCCAGGCCCAGCGCAAGGCAGGCCCAGCGCGCGCCCAAGGCTGCGGCAGTCGTGGGCTGCGATGCTCGGGCTGTGCGCGCGCGCGCATGGCGCCCCTCGTGGGCTGCTGTGTGTGCGTAGGTGTTTGTGTTCGCATACGAAACCTAAAACGTACAGGATTCGTTTAATGATTAAATTCCTAATTCTATTTGATAAATTAATTAAATAAGAGTTTCATTAGGATTCTAATTTAATTAATTCGTATCCTAATAGGATTCCAATTCTCTTTCCATACCCCTATAAATATGTGGCTTGGGTTCACAATTTATAACGAGTTTTCAAGTATTCAAAGTGAGTTTTTGAGAGAAAAATTCAGTCACATTCCTTGCTCAATAGTGCCGAAAATTTTAGTACCTTAAGGGCGATTCTAGTTGGTCAATCTTAAGGCGGATCCGGACGTGCTGTGGACTATCTACGGAGGGACGACACTTGGAGTCCTAAAGACTTGTTCTTGTTCGGTTCGGGCGCAGCTAGGGAAGGCACGCAACAAAGAGTATGCATCTAAACTATGCTATATGATTATGTGTAAATAATATGTATTCCTGGCTAAATGGTTTTTCCGCATGATTTATGAATTGTCATATATATCATAACCTAACAGAGGTATCACGAGCCTCTTATTATTTTCATAATCTAAATTGCATGAACATGGTTAAATATTACAAATTTGCAAGAATTAAAAGGGGTGATTAATTTTCGTAATTGTTAATTAATTGCAAATTGCGTTTATTTAATTATACGTACGCAGTTTTTCGGCAGTTTCTTCGTTACTCATCCAAATCGAGTGATTTTTGTGTCAATTCCGCATGTAAAGGGCATTCTAAAATTTTGACAAAATTAGTATTTTTCCGCCGTGTAATACCCCAATATTTTATAATTTTGTAAAATATATTTTATAGTCAAACTATAATTATATCCGTTTTTAGCCAGTCTCTTTTAATATTTTCAGAAGTTTAAAAACGCTATTTTAAAATTTGTAGGACTCTTATTACGAGTACCTATATATAACCCATTAACCCTAAATATCTGGCCGTCCTATTCTATCTTTGCTTCTTCCGCCTTCTCGTTTCTATGGTTCTACGTGTAGACTTTTAGATCAAATCAAGTTTTGATCTTTTCTCCAATATCACTGTACATATGATATTCATGTAAGACCCACTAATCTTCTTTATCAAATCCATTTTGTTTTCGATTGTTAATCTCCATAAGCCTTTTATAAAAATATTCCATCATGTTCCATGGGATGATCTCATCATCTCAAATTTGTTAATGCTTTTGTCAAACCCATATACTTCATTACTTCTTGTCAACATTGCGTATCCACCACCGCCGTTCGTATCTAATCAGCTCTTCCAACTATCGTGTGTCGTGGGTGGCGATGTATTGTGAAATTGTGATATTGGTACTATCATCTCGGAAGGTAATCACGCTTAGTCTCTTCTAATTGTTCGTGTAAATTATTAGTTGTAATCACGCGCACCTAGTCCTTCTAAGTTGTTGTTATAACTATTATTTTGTATATGTGTAGATATCTAAGGGTCTAGTTTATTTGTGGATTGATATTGGAAATTTGGATTGGGTCAATCTATATATTCTAGAGTTTTAGATCGTTATAGAGTTTCTTGGCTTTATTAATTAATAGTTAGTAATCACACTTAGTCCCTTCTAATTGTTCGTGTATATTATTAGTTGTAATCACATGCACCTAGTCTATTTAGTTATTTATATATATTAATTATTATGTGTACTCTCGTAATGGTAGAAGTTGTTACATATATTATATGTGAAGTTTGCTTAATTGATTTATTAATGAGATCTTTGTACATGACTTAGATTATTTTGCCTTTGATATATGCTTATATGGGTTACAGCTGCATTGTTTATATGTTAACTTCTAATACTTGATAAAGTGAATTAGCATAGTAGCCGTATAAGATTGAGACTGTAATGCTACAAGTGTTTTATATTGTACCATACGTCTAATTCTATTAGTCTCCGAGCTTAACGCTATACAACATTATTTTTATGGAAGTTTAGATTAATCATTTTGGGATGATAATTGATCATCTTGTAGTACAATTTCTCTTAAGATAATATATGAACCGGTTGGAAAGCACATTGTGCTTTATTATTTGGTCGGAGCCATAAGCACGACCCTAGGCTTAATCTACTCTATTGAGTTAAAAACACTCAATGGGGGGTGTGCACACTTAAAGACTAAGACCTATTTGGTGGTTACATCCAATTGTTCAATACTATTGGGTGGTGGACTAGATTCACATTTTTTTTGGTGGTTACATCCAATAGTTTAATATATACTAATGGGTGGTGGACGCGATCCACATCTCTCTGGTGGTTACATCCAATAGTTCAATATATACTATTGGGTGGTGGACTCGATCCACATTCCTCTAATGGTGAACTTATAAGAAATTAACAATAAACCCTTGTTACTTATGGTTATAGGTACTAGTTTTATAAGAATTGTTCATCAATTTGTATTTATGTGTTTGTTAAATTATTATTATTATTATTATTATTATTATTATTATTACTATTATTATTATTATTATTATTATTATTATTATTATATGCCTGGTTATTCAATAAGCGATGATTACTCAGCTTTTGCTGACGTGTGTTTATTTGTTATGTGTGTTTGCGCCCATGTCTTTTTCTTATGGTGGCCCTGCGACGATCCTTTTGGAATTTGTCCTCTATGGTGAGCAGTCAAGATTGACTGGAGCAGATTGATCATGAAGGATGCAGTTATAAGTTAAAGGAGTTCCAGTATTATCGTTTATTCTTGTATGACAGTTTAGTGTTTTTCAGTTGTAAATAGACCACCTAGTAACCGAGTTGTAATAGTTTAAGTTTTGTAAGCCTTAGCACTTGACAATGTGGTCAAGTGTGGCGGTGATACCTCCGATTTAGGTGTAAGCTTCCGCAATTTATTATAAAGTCTTTTATATTCTTATTTATTAATAGTTAGTAAATCGGGGGTGTTACAAAATGGTATCAGAGCCTATCCGGTCTTGAATTTACACAGGGATCTTCATATCCCAGTGTCTGGTTTGAGTTTTAGGATTGAAATGACTAATCAAGAGTTAAGCTTAAAAGATGTAGGACAAGCCGTTTTAAGAGAGTCTCTCTTTCTATGTGTTAGTTATGTGCTACTTGTGATGTGATTATGTGACTAGTTTAGAGTTCGGGGACGAACTCCTTTTTAAGGGGGATAGAATGTAATATCCCGAATATTTTATGTAGTAAAGTTTAGTATATATTTTCGTTTTTTTTTAAAAAAAAAAAATCTTTAATTAGCGTTTGAAATTAAAGTCACAAAGTTTTTCTAACTTAAGTTCCGGGAAAAACTTCTTTTAAAGAGGGTATATTTAATAATCTATATCTTTCTAATTTTAAGTTTCGGGACGAAACTTCTTTTAAGGGGGATAGATTGTAATACCCCAATATTTTATAATTTTGTAAAATATATTTTATAGTCAAACTATAATTATATCCGTTTTTAGCCAGTCTCTTTTAATATTTTCAGAAGTTTAAAAACGCTATTTTAAAATTAGTAGGACTCTTATTACGAGTACCTATATATAACCCATTAACCCTAAATATCTGGCCGTCCTATTCTATCTTTGCTTCTTCCGCCTTCTCGTTTCTATGGTTCTACGTGTAGACTTTTAGATCAAATCAAGTTTTGATCTTTTCTCCAATATCACTGTACATATGATATTCATGTAAGACCCACTAATCTTCTTTATCAAATCCATTTTGTTTTCGATTGTTAATCTCCATAAGCCTTTTATAAAAATATTCCATCATGTTCCATGGGATGATCTCATCATCTCAAATTTGTTAATGCTTTTGTCAAACCCATATACTTCATTACTTCTTGTCAACATTGCGTATCCACCACCGCCGTTCGTATCTAATCAGCTCTTCCAACTATCGTGTGTCGTGGGTGGCGATGTATTGTGAAATTGTGATATTGGTACTATCATCTCGGAAGGTAATCACGCTTAGTCTCTTCTAATTGTTCGTGTAAATTATTAGTTGTAATCACGCGCACCTAGTCCTTCTAAGTTGTTGTTATAACTATTATTTTGTATATGTGTAGATATCTAAGGGTCTAGTTTATTTGTGGATTGATATTGGAAATTTGGATTGGGTCAATCTATATATTCTAGAGTTTTAGATCGTTATAGAGTTTCTTGGCTTTATTAATTAATAGTTAGTAATCACACTTAGTCCCTTCTAATTGTTCGTGTATATTATTAGTTGTAATCACATGCACCTAGTCTATTTAGTTATTTATATATATTAATTATTATGTGTACTCTCGTAATGGTAGAAGTTGTTACATATATTATATGTGAAGTTTGCTTAATTGATTTATTAATGAGATCTTTGTACATGACTTAGATTATTTTGCCTTTGATATATGCTTATATGGGTTACAGCTGCATTGTTTATATGTTAACTTCTAATACTTGATAAAGTGAATTAGCATAGTAGCCGTATAAGATTGAGACTGTAATGCTACAAGTGTTTTATATTGTACCATACGTCTAATTCTATTAGTCTCCGAGCTTAACGCTATACAACATTATTTTTATGGAAGTTTAGATTAATCATTTTGGGATGATAATTGATCATCTTGTAGTACAATTTCTCTTAAGATAATATATGAACCGGTTGGAAAGCACATTGTGCTTTATTATTTGGTCGGAGCCATAAGCACGACCCTAGGCTTAATCTACTCTATTGAGTTAAAAACACTCAATGGGGGGTGTGCACACTTAAAGACTAAGACCTATTTGGTGGTTACATCCAATTGTTCAATACTATTGGGTGGTGGACTAGATTCACATTTTTTTTGGTGGTTACATCCAATAGTTTAATATATACTAATGGGTGGTGGACGCGATCCACATCTCTCTGGTGGTTACATCCAATAGTTCAATATATACTATTGGGTGGTGGACTCGATCCACATTCCTCTAATGGTGAACTTATAAGAAATTAACAATAAACCCTTGTTACTTATGGTTATAGGTACTAGTTTTATAAGAATTGTTCATCAATTTGTATTTATGTGTTTGTTAAATTATTATTATTATTATTATTATTATTATTATTATTATTACTATTATTATTATTATTATTATTATTATTATTATTATTATATGCCTGGTTATTCAATAAGCGATGATTACTCAGCTTTTGCTGACGTGTGTTTATTTGTTATGTGTGTTTGCGCCCATGTCTTTTTCTTATGGTGGCCCTGCGACGATCCTTTTGGAATTTGTCCTCTATGGTGAGCAGTCAAGATTGACTGGAGCAGATTGATCATGAAGGATGCAGTTATAAGTTAAAGGAGTTCCAGTATTATCGTTTATTCTTGTATGACAGTTTAGTGTTTTTCAGTTGTAAATAGACCACCTAGTAACCGAGTTGTAATAGTTTAAGTTTTGTAAGCCTTAGCACTTGACAATGTGGTCAAGTGTGGCGGTGATACCTCCGATTTAGGTGTAAGCTTCCGCAATTTATTATAAAGTCTTTTATATTCTTATTTATTAATAGTTAGTAAATCGGGGGTGTTACACGCCGAACCCAGAATTCTCAAATTCGAAGCCTAACTATGACTTTTCGAAGGTTTTAATTTTTCGAATGCAAAATTTCGTAAATTTAAGATGTTAAATTAAATATTTGCGATTCTTGTTGATAAATCTTGAATTTTTGATTGACCTACTGTATATGTTTAACAAGTTTGAATGCCTAGCCTTGTTAATTATGCAATCTAATTTGCAATTATGATTAATTTGTTGAAAATTAGAATAATTTAGAATTAATTTGATTTTTATAATTAATTATAATTTAATTAGATACCTATGATTAAAAACCACCATAAAAATTGTAAATTTATGATAAATTTTAAATTTTTATGACCTAGGCTTGAATCCATGATAATCGGAAATCAATTGAATAATAAATTTTCGATTTTTCGCCCTAAAATTATGAAATTAATATTAATTTATTAATTTGTCATTTAATTTTAAAATAATTTTTTTAGTTTTATGCGATTCGTTCATATAACTTGCACGCACAAAGCAATGGACGCTACGTGTTACCCTTAAGGGGTGTTGTATAGTGCGGGCATGCGACGACGAGCAAGGGAGCTCGTCGCCCGTGCGGCACGAATGCAATGAGCAAGGGCATGGTGCACGAGCACAAGGCAGCATCCATGCCTTGTGTCGTGGGCTACGAGCACTGGACGAATGGGCATGGGCGAAGGCAAGGCACGGCAGTCGCGTGTGGGCAGCAAGCGAGCTGCGCCACAACGCGCACTGCCTCGCGCGCAGCGAGCGCAAGCTCGCGTGCCACGAGTGCTGCGCCCAGCGTCGATACTCGCTCACAGCGAGCGATGGCTCGCGCACAGCGAGCGCTGGCGAGCGCGCACATCGAGCGCTGGCGAGCGCGCACAGCGAGCGATGGCTCGCGCACAGCGAGCGCTGGCGAGCGCGAGCAGCGAGCGATGGCTCGCGCACAGCGAGCGCTGGCGAGCGCGAGCAGCGAGCGCTGGCGAGCGCGAGCAGCGAGCGCTGGCGAGCGCGAGCAGCGAGCGCTGGCGAGCGCGAGCAGCGAGCGCTGGCGAGCGCGCACAGCGAGCGATGGCTCGCGTGCATCGAGCGCTGGCGCGCGCGCAGCGAGCACCAACTCGCGCGATTGCTTGCGAAGGGTAGAAGCAGCAGCTATGCGACGAGCGCATGGGCTGCGCGCACATGGCCATCGATGGTTGTGTGCGTGTGGCCCATGGGCGTGCGATGCGTAGGGTGTTTGCGTTGCGATTAGATCGTTTTGAATGTTTAATTTGAAATTTTCAGTTTACGTAATTTTAATTAAAATTAATAATTTAAATTATTTTCTTGGATTTTAATTTTGAATATTGTAATTATAATAAATTTTATTTATTCTAATTATTTTACTAAAATTAAAATCATGAATTAATTTAAATACGACTGAAATTAAATTAAACTTGATGGATTCAATTATAAATTTATATGAGCTTTAAATTTTAATTAAATTTGTATGTTTCCGGTTAGACTAGAAATACATTTTTATGTTTAAAATTAGTAAAGCATATGAATTTATTGGTTTAACTGGGAGCCCTTTTAGTCATAAACTCTTGATTAGGTCTACAAATCCTTATGGTTAAAACAACTTGATTAGAATTAATAAGGACTGAATAATTGGTAGATTATTGGTGCCCTTGATTAATTGCTGCAAATGTTTACGTGATGCATAATGTGTTTTACTAACCAGCTATGTGGGCCATTCATGATAATGAATGGGTGAATGGTATATATTGTATATGTACTGTTTTGCAGGTTATGAAGTGAAAAGTATGGCCCAAATATGATAGAAAATATGGTCTGCGTACCATTAATTTGAATGTAATTGGTCTAAAGTACCAAAGTTGTTTTTCAATTCAAATATGGTCTGCGTACCATCAAATAGTTGTAATTAGTTTTAATTATAGCTTATCCTATTTGAAGAAAATGGTGCCTCCCACGGAGATTTTCAAAACGGACTTTGAAGTCAAAGCTTCAAGATGAAGTCGGGCCATACTAGATCACATTTATCTTATGCATGTTTTAAGTTATTTATTGCTTTTAAATATGTCTTAAAATGCATGAGATCAAAAGCCTGATTATGTTGCATGATTAAGGATTTTAGTTCACTTAAAATCTAACCAACATAGTAAGAGCCTTAAGTTCCAAACTTAAAAATTGAGTTAAAAGGTGCCATGCCAAAATATACACTTGCTTGGATATCCTTTACATCAATCTAGTAATAGTTTTCGCTCAGCGAGGTGTTACTTATTGGTCCTAAAGGGGCAAGGTACACAAAATAATTGTGAGTACATGTTAGTTTTGGTGAAACTCAACGATATAAGTAAGGAGTCCTTTTATGTCGTGGCAAAATCGATAGGTTTACCTAATAAGTTCTTAGACGTACCTATCAACCAAGAATAGTTTCTAGACTATTAGCAAAAGGCTTTTGCTTACCTAAGATGTTTTAGGATTAAGTCGACAAACTGTGCTTAGTTCTTCAATGATTTTAGGATCTTGGAATCATTTTATTCACACTTGTTGGAACACATAACTTGAATAAAATGCTTAATAAACATTGAATTATGCATGTATGCTAGAATTTAAGTTTATTAAGAGAAACTGTGAATGGTTATTTATTTGTTTATTCTTTTTCAATTGTAGTTTTAAATATGGCAAACAACAATCAAAACATCATCATAGGTTCTGAGCTTATGGTCAAGCTGAACCTGGCAAATTTTCTTGAATGGGAAGCTAAGCTAGTTGAAATAGTCAAACTCAATGGACTTGAGTATGTACTGTCACATCCCATCCCAAGCTACTATGCCAGAGACATGACCCCTGAGAGATTTTACGCCTGGGATGCGGATCTCAAAAAGGTTATGAGTCTCATGCTGAACAATATCCCTGATGATTGGGCTAGAAGGTTTGTAGCCTATGAACCTTTTACGCTCATCAAGAATCTGAGGGATATCTGTCGTGGAAGCACGGAGGACAGGGACCTGAACGTCCATGAGTTGATTGAATCAATGTCTGGTCTAAAGCTTAGTTCTCCCAACAGGTGTTATAGGATGGAGGTCCAAGAAACACATGTTCAGCTCCTTTGCACTAAACAGAGGGTAGGCGTCCCACTGAGGTTCCATGTGGATCTTATGCGTTCATACTTTGATCGCCTAAGTCTACTAGGAACACCAATAAGCGAAAGGATGGCAGTCTCTATCTTGCTCAATTCACTACACAGTGGGTTTGGTCGCTTCAAGCAACTATACCTAAGTGAACCAAGAGAAGAAACAGTTGCAGAATTTGTTCACCTTGTCAGAAAGGCTGAAATAATACTGGACTGTGAAGCCAAAGATTTACTCAAGGCTAGAAGGAGACCGTTCAAGAAAGGTGGAAAGTCCAAGGGCAATGCTAAATCAAAGCAGGACAAGTCCACATCAAGCTGTCTTTATTGTGATGGAATAGGCCATTACAAAAGAGAATTTCCAAAGCTAAAGGAAGATCAGAAGAACGGAACAGTCGTTCCATCTTCAGGTATTTTCGTTATAGACTGTATACTTGCTAATTCAACTTCTTGGGTATTAGATACAGGTTGTGGCTCACACTTATGTTCCAATCCACAGGGACTAAGAAGAAGTAGAAAGTTAAGCAAGGGTGAAGTCGACCTACGAGTGGGAAATGGAGCACGGATTGCTGCATTAGCTGTAGGAACTTACTATTTGTCGTTGCCCTCCGGGCTAGTTTTGGAACTGGAAGAGTGTTTCCATGTTCCAAGTCTTACTAAAAACATCATTTCAGTTTCTTGCTTAGATGCTAAGGGATTTTCCTTTTTAATAAAAGACAATAGTTGTTCGTTTTATTTTAAAGAGATGTTTTATGGATCTGCTAGATTAGTCAATGGACTTTATTTATTAGATCACGACAAACAAGTATATAACATAAATACCAAAAAGGCCAAAAAGGATGATTCAGATCTCACCTATCTGTGGCATTGTCGATTAGGCCATATAAACTTGAAACGCTTAGAAAGACTTCAAAAGGAAGGAATTCTAGAACCATTTGACTTAGAGGATTATGGTAAATGCGAATCATGTTTACTTGGCAAAATGACAAAGCAACCTTTCTCTAAAGTTGGAGAAAGAGCAAATGAACTATTGGGTTTAATCCATACAGATGTATGTGGACCAATGAGTACAAATGCTAGAGGTGGTTTCAGCTACTTTATCACTTTCACTGATGACTTCAGTAGATATGGTTATGTCTACCTAATGAAGCATAAGTCTGAATCCTTTGACAAATTCAAGGAATTTCAGAGTGAAGTAGAGAATCAATTAGGCAAGAAGATTAAGGCACTGCGGTCTGATAGAGGCGGTGAATATCTGAGCTATGAATTTGATGACCATCTGAAAGAATGTGGAATTCTATCAGAATTGACTCCTCCTGGAACACCACAATGGAACGGTGTGTCGGAACGGAGGAACAGTACCTTGCTAGACATGGTCAGGTCAATGATGGGTCAGGCCAAACTTCCATTAGAATTTTGGGGACATGCACTAAATACAGCTGCACTCACTATAAATAGAGCTCCGTCTAAAGCTGTCGAAAAGACTCCATACGAATTATGGTTTGGAAAGCCTCCAAATGTATCTTTTCTTAAGATTTGGGGATGTGAAGTATACGTCAAACGATTAATTTCAGACAAACTTCATCCAAAATCTGACAAATGTATCCTTGTGGGCTATCCAAAGGAAACAAAGGGGTATTACTTCTACAATACATCTAAGAACAAGGTGTTTGTTGCTCGAGATGATGTCTTTTTGGAGAAAGATCACATTTCCAAAATGACAAGTGGGAGAAAAGTAGACCTCGAAGAAATTCGAGTCGAACAACAAACTCTAGAGAATGCTCAAGATGACATTCAGGATGAAACTCAGAGATCTTTAGAAGAATCTGGTGAGAATCATGGTCAAACTAGAAATGTTACCCCGCGTAGATCGCAAAGATATAGATCTCAACCGGAAAGGTACTTAGGTATTTTGACGAACGAGAGCTATGACGTTCTATTACTTGAAAGTGATGAACCTGCGACTTACAAACAAGCTATGACGAGCCCTAGCTCCAAGCAGTGGCAAGAAGCCATGCAATCTGAATTAGACTCCATGTCTGAAAACCAAGTATGGGATTTGGTCGATTTGCCAGATGGCTACCAAGCCATTGGAAGCAAATGGGTTTTCAAACTGAAAAAGGACAAGGATGGGAAACTTGAAGTTTTCAAAGCTAGATTGGTTGCAAAAGGTTACAGGCAAGTCCACGGTGTGGATTACGATGAAACCTTTTCACCAGTTGCAATGCTAAAGTCTATTCGGATAATGTTAGCAATCGCTGCATATTACGATTACGAAATATGGCAGATGGATGTCAAAACTGCTTTCTTAAACGGCGTTTTAACAGAAACTGTGTTTATGACACAGCCTGAAGGTTTTGAGGATCCAAAGAATGCTAAAAAGGTATGCAAGCTAAAGAAGTCAATCTACGTATTGAAGCAGGCATCCAGGAGCTGGAATATACGTTTTGATGAAGCAGTCAGTGACTTTGGTTTCATCAAGAACGCAGACGAATCTTGTGTATACAAGAAGGTCAGTGGGAGCAAAATTTCTTTCCTAGTATTGTATGTCGACGACATATTACTTATCGGAAATGACATTCCTATGTTGAACTCTGTCAAGATTTGACTTGGGAAATGTTTTTCGATGAAAGATCTAGGAGAAGCACAGTACATATTGGGCATCAAGATTTACAGAGATAGATCTAAAAAGATGATTGGACTTAGTCAAAGCACTTATATCAATAAGGTGCTTGATAGGTTCAAGATGGCGGACTCCAAGCGAGGCTACCTACCCATGTCTCATGGAATGACTCTAAGCAAGACTCAGTGCCCAAAAACACTTGATGAGCGTAGACGAATGAATGGGATTCCATATGCATCATTGATTGGTTCAATAATGTATGCTATGATATGTACACGCCCGGATGTTGCGTACGCACTCAGTGCTACGAGCAGATACCAGTCAGACCCAGGAGAGGCGCATTGGACTGCTGCCAAGAATATTCTGAAGTACCTGAAAAGGCACAAAGATGACTTCCTGGTCTATGGTGGAGATGATGAATTAATTGTTAAAAGCTATACGGACGCAAGTTTCCAAACCGACAAAGATGATTTCAGATCACAGTCTGGGTTTGTCTTCTGCCTCAACGGAGGAGCAGTAAGCTGGAAAAGTGCTAAGCAAAGCACCATTGCGGATTCTACAACTGAAGCGGAGTACATTGATGCACATGAAGCAGCAAAGGAAGCTATATGGCTAAGGAAGTTCATAGGTGAACTTGGTGTAGTCCCCTCCATTAAAGGACCAATAGCCCTGTATTGTGATAATAACGGAGCTATTGCACAGGCAAAGGAGCCTAGACACCACCAGAGAGTCAAGCATGTACTTCGTAGATTTCACCTTCTACGAGAGTTCGTTGAAAGAAAAGAAGTCGAGATAAGCAAAATTGGAACTGATGACAACATATCAGATCCATTGACTAAACCTCTGCCGCAGGCGAAGCACAACTCGCACACTGCAGCTATGGGAATCAAGCATATTGGAGAATGGCTTTGATGTCTGTGTTTAATGTTTTAAAGTTTTAGAGTTTAAATCTTTGTAAAACATTATTGGTTAGTCATTCACAATAAATGAAAAGAATTAATTTTTCCATTTAATTTGTGGTTTATTAAATGATGAGTCCCTTCAATTTGACGATATATTCAAGATAGACTGTCAGGACCAGTCCTGTGACTAAGAAATGTCTATCAAGTGAACTTGAATGTCAAAGGTTGAAAATGGTCCCTAGTCGGAGTTTTCTATAAAATTGGACGCATAGAAAACGTTAGACGATTAGAATGCAAGATGACTAGTAGTTCTGTTTCTTGAACTATGTGGACATGGCAATGTCATAATCATTTGCATAGATACTTACTTTGGGAAGACTAGTATCGGACAAGACCTATGAAACTTTACTGTAAGAGATGAAAATCTGTCATAAGTAAATTTCATTAAAATTATTAGACACTAAATCCTCAATACCTGAGTGATTTGAGATTACTTGTTTGAGAACTGGTTACTTTGACGTTGACCAACCGTCGCACCGTAAAAGGAGGCTATAAAGGCAACGCTCAGGTAATCACCTATCAAACGAAGTCTAATCTCAAGATCGCAAGATTGGGATTGTCCTCCCATAAATCGGGATGAGATGCTTAAAAGTTGTACAAGGCCACTCGTAGAGCTAGAAACTGTGAAATGCATGGCCGTGCTCGGGTGAATCATAGGCTATGATTATCTGTTTATTTGATCAGTTGAACTCTGAAACCGAGGAACACCTCTGGACATAATAAGGATGACAACTCTTACCTTATGTTCAAGAGCAAGCATCGAGCGACAAAGGAATTAGGAAATGCACACTTGTCCCTAAGGACAAGTGGGAGACTGAAGGAAATAATGCCCTTGGTCCAAGTATGCATTCAATGATAAGTCTAATAAATGCGGTTCAGTATTAATTAACAAGTTAATAAATCAGTGAGATCAAGTGAGCTGAATGCCTAGCTAGAGGCCGCTTCAGTTCAAGTGGAATTAATGATATTAATCCACAGCTTACTCTTGACTGAACCCGTAGGGTCACACAAATAGTACGTAAACGGATCAAGTATTTAATGGCATTAAATACTCCATCTATGGATATTCGGAATCGACGGATCTTGGTTTCAGTGGGAGCTAAGATCGTCACAAGCAAGAAATGAATACTCCGGAAACGATGATATTGCCGGAAACGGAAATATGGATCGTATCGGAAATATGAATATTATCCAAGTCGTAGATGTTGCCGGAAACGGAAACATGGTACATATCGGGAAATATTATCGGAAATAGAAATATTGCCGGAATCGGAAATATTGCCGAAAACGGAAATATTGTCTGAATCGGAAATATTATCGGAATCGGAAAATAATTCCGGAAACGGAAATATTAAATATTTGTTCGAAACGGAAATTAATTCCGGAATCGGAAATGTTAAATATTGTTCGTATCGGAAATGAATTCCGGAATCGGAAAATTAATCGGAAGCGCGTCGTACGAATTAGCATCGGACGAGCTTGCTAGACGAAGGCCCAGCACGAAGCCAGGCCCACGTCCAGCAAACGCGCGCCACAACACGCCAGCCCAAGGCTGCGCCAGGCCCAGCGCAAGGCAGGCCCAGCGCGCGCCCAAGGCTGCGGCAGTCGTGGGCTGCGATGCTCGGGCTGTGCGCGCGCGCGCATGGCGCCCCTCGTGGGCTGCTGTGCGTGCGTAGGTGTTTGTGTTCGCATACGAAACCTAAAACGTACAGGATTCGTTTAATGATTAAATTCCTAATTCTATTTGATAAATTAATTAAATAAGAGTTTCATTAGGATTCTAATTTAATTAATTCGTATCCTAATAGGATTCCAATTCTCTTTCCATACCCCTATAAATATGTGGCCTGGGTTCACAATTTATAACGAGTTTTCAAGTATTCAAAGTGAGTTTTTGAGAGAAAAATTCAGTCACATTCCTTGCTCAATAGTGCCGAAAATTTTAGTACCTTAAGGGCGATTCTAGTTGGTCAATCTTAAGGCGGATCCGGACGTGTTGTGGACTATCTACGGAGGGACGACACTTGGAGTCCTAAAGACTTGTTCTTGTTCGGTTCGGGCGCAGCTAGGGAAGGCACGCAACAAAGAGTATGCATCTAAACTATGCTATATGATTATGTGTAAATAATATGTATTCCTGGCTAAATGGTTTTTCCGCATGATTTATGAATTGTCTTATGTATCATAACCTAACATCAACCATATCATATCATCCTCATAAAGACAAACGAGCACACAATCAAGAGAATCACGCTTAGAATAAACCCAAGAGTCACCTTCAATGACATGAAAACATTACCAGACATAGTCTTGTCACACTTGTAATGCGTCATTTAGGAGCTTGCTTAAGTCCTTCAACGTACAACTTACGAACCTTGTTCTCTTGATATCGGAGATCAAGCCCTATGAAAAAAAACTTCATAGCGTAAAGTGCAATATGCTTATTCTTTGCAATATGCCTAGTGAAAAATAAATTTACTAGTATTTGCGTGATCGTCTCAACTGCAAAGCAACATCAAATCAAGAGTAAGTGATCACCGCATTATACTTACAAACACATTAGCATATTATTTTGAGATTATTTTCCCAAAAAACTATCAATAGTAGTATGTTGGGGCCACAACAAGTTTATACTTAGGTAATTGACGATTACCAACCATTCTCCATATTTACCAAACATTTCTTAAAATAATGAGTATAAGATTAAATGTACTTGCAACTCATTAGCCTTACCGGGCCATTAAGTATCATATAAAATTTTCACCTTAAACTTTCACACTGGCTTAAGAAATTAGAGACTTTAGTCTCGTCAAAAGTATTGAAGCATATGTGAATCAACAACATATGATCACCGCAAATAAACACCATTTAAATTCGGCCAAATAAACTATGCACGTACATGGATTAAATTAAATCATTATAAACCAAGAAAAAGTAGAAGTATTAGGAAAAATTCTCATACTACTAAGTACTTTAGGTGCCTGCAACGATCCATTAGTAGCTTCACATACATATATATACATTAACCAATTTTCCAACTAACTTATTAGTTAGTCTCAATCACTAGCTCACCCCCACATTGCACAATCATTTATCAAAATAAATATTATGCATAAAAGGGACACAAGCAAAACGTATATGAATAATAATTTGACAAATATATTATAACGTAAGCAAAGACTTCCTTACTACTGTGCCTGATGGATATATTACCATCACTGCACTTGTTCGCCAAGTAGTATAGGATGACCTCATTAATATTGCTAGCATCATAGAAAAACAATCGTATCAACTGTGAGTATGTGAGTCTAACAAACTTGCACAATCTTACTAGCCATAAATGCAACATTCAAAAAATTATGATCCACAAAATTTGAATGTCAAACCAAAATAATACGTAGTAGCACGGTAAGGTAGACAATAAGAGAATACTTATCCACAACCAATTTGACATAACAATAAGGCCGTATATTAACAAACATATACTCCCTCGTAAATTAGCCTAACTAATTGCAACAAATCAAGACACATATCTCCAAATAAAAACAATTAGTTTCTAGCAACCTTTAAATATCAAATTACATTCCCACTAATCCAATAATCCATGAGGAAATAAAAAAGAAACAAACAACATATTTCTAATCCATCCAGGACAAGGGACGAGGTGAAGTGATTCCACACAAGCACAATAAAGTTTTACAAAGCCATTAAATGCCACACCGTATTTAACTTTCATAGGAGGACCAAAAGAGTGAGAATTGATGCTAAAAGAATTCCCTGGAAAACTGATTGATTGAAAGAAACTTGGAAAGTTTATCTTCTTGCCCATATAACCAGTCCCCAAATAAATACGTATGCAATTTAACAAAGGCATATTTAACATATTTATGACCAACATGGAAAAATTAATTCCATTCGACCAATCCTGGTTTCATCATACGACACAAATACCCCAAATTCACGAACTAAATAATCCTCATGCCACTAAAATCATATAATACGCCCACCTTACCAAAACAAATTGTAAATCAGCATATGTCAGAATCACAATAATAAATATGAGTTTCAAACACTAGTGAACATATTATTCCAACAATTTAACACCCACAAGTCCATAACCCTCAACAAACATATCCCAATTAAGCTAAACAAGTGTTGGGACACGATTCCAATTACATGCTTGTCTCAATTTGATACTCCAATAAAATTAGCCCAACCCAACTCAATTTCACCTTTATAAATTAAAGTTGTTTGAAAGAATTATCAACAAAAAAGTTTCTTTCTATAACACATGTCCCAAGAAATGATCCAAATTGTATTGTACGTAATACAAAGGCTTGAACTTAATCAGTTCATGAGCCAAGATTATATGGAATAATAAAATTAGAATTAGGTAGCAATAAATCAATATGCACGAAATAATGGAATAGTATCATCCTATCATTGCACGAAACATACTCCCACTAGAATAGTATTATACTTCGTATAATGTGAAACAAAAGTTAATTTGAAACAGGCGCAACAAATTCTTCTTTCTTCAAACAGATTGTATCATCGGCACAATTCAAGAATGAACGGAAAAACAATGATATCATAACATACGCAACATTAATTAATTGTCTTTTAGATTGTCGCGATTTAATACCATAAAAGAATAATGTTGCATAATATAACTGGAATATAATTAGAATAAACTTATCTCAATATCGTGATGAACGAGGTAATTGATTTGAACGATTGTCGCGCCGTGGCCAAACCACTGCTCTAAAAGACATTCCGCGCTACCCCCGGTGCAGTAGAACGCTTACGGTTGTCCTCCAGGGTTAACACGACATCAAGACTTGTGTGCACTCACAAGACTCGATTGGAGACTAGAATACTTGCCCAGAAAAACGAGAACAGTGTTTGAGAATAATGCAGAGAATACTTTCTGTGATTGTGTGTTTATGGAAATAGAAAGGATGTATTTATAGGGAAGCTGCAACAGCCATAAACGGCAAGTAGTGGGGTAGTGGGAGGTTACCACATTTACTAGGTAATTAATGGGCAGTTATAACATTTAGTGGAGTTAATGGGGCACTTACGGGATTAGTGGGTTTGATTAATTCTTTCTGCCCGTTAGAATTAATTAAGCCCACCACTGACCAAAAAGAAAGACCTGGACCACAAAACCCACCCCACGCCCGCGAACGGGACTTTTCACATTCCCTTTTCCCCACTCATTTGTCTTTTGTATTCTCATTAGGATTTCCAACATCGTTTGGTACGTAGCGGGTCCTAAATGGTATTTCGATCATTAAGTATGACATTTGAACTTTATCCGCAACGCAAGAAAAGGAGGCCTGAACCTGATAATCAGCCACAGGGGAAGAAGTAAAAACATGGTAGCCGATTCCTTGGCAAAACAAGGGTTAGCAAGGGATGACGAATTCATTGCATGGTTGTAACCCCAAATAAGTTTAGTCTGCTCTCATGCCAAAACTTGCAAACTGATCCTATTCTATCTTCATCTTTTGCGCATGTACGATGTAATGATTTAAGTGGTGAACACTTGAAATTGAAGCAATGAAAACTACCATTTATCAAAATAAAAAAAAGTATGACATTTGAAAACTGCCAATGATACTGAATTGAACTGGTCCTTGGTTATTTAGCTAACCCTGGCCTAAAACAATAAAAAAACAAAAAAAAGAAGGTACAAAGCATCAATTTTAGTCCAAAATTAAAAATCAGCTTTCTAACTAGTAAGAATATGTGATACAAAAGCAAATAATTATGCAAAATTGTGTAGAACAGCAGGATGGAAAAGGATAATCATACGAGTAACAGAACTTTCATAAGAAATTTACCATTACATAAATGTTATGAACAGTAAATCATACAATTTATTTAATTAATTCTAAACCTCTTAATTGCAACTACTATTGAACCTGTGAAGGAAAAACCTATCCTAATGGCATTGCATTGCATGGTTATATGCTTATTATCAAGTACTACTACTACTGTAACACAATATTATTATGGTTTAAGCACTTGGGGCGGGAGCAGCAGCACCGGGGCAGACGAGACTGTGGATGAACTTGACTGCTGGCCTTGGGTCGTTTTCGAGAACTGAACAACATTGAGCACTTGCAGAACCTGGGTGGTTACTGTTGAATAAGTATGTATCCAAATCAGTTTTGCATGCATCAATTCCAGCAACTATCTCTGGGAGATTAGCAGGCAATGGTGGAAGTGGCCCTGTGTATTTGGGTCTAGGCCATACTCCAGGACGGACGTAATGCCGATGTGGCAAAACATGTGGCACACGGTGTCGCCCGAAAAAGGTTTCCTGTTGCACATCTTGGGCAAAGGTTCCACCCAGGAACAAAGCTAGTAAACCAACGAGTAGGATTGTCTTGTTCATCATCTTCTTCTTCTTCTGTTTTTTCTTTTTGGTAGGGTTTTTGTTTTGTTTTCTTAAAACTTCTCAAAAGATTATGAAGGTTGGTTTGTGTGATTTTGAAAGTGAGGTTTAAGGGGGGTTTATATAGTTTTTGAAGAAGTGGTTGGATAAACCTAAACCCTTTTGGAAATCGGGATAAGTACACAATAGATCGATGATATTTGATCTTGGTAATCAAAAAATTAACTACGGATCGGAATAGAATCCTAATTGTTAGAGAACTAGCAGTATGTTTTCGAATAATAAATAGAATCTTATCCTTAAGAATTAACTAAGTATATATCTTCCGAGATTAGTATAATTTTTTTTTTATCAAAATATTAGAATCTTCTTCCTTGTTTTTTTTGTATTATAGTAGAATTATAGTATTACGAAAGTTCCTAATACAATTGGTTTTAATCTGCGAATAATATGATATGAGAATGCAATTGTAAGAGTTTGGTGAGAACAAGAGATCTAGATACAAAATACGATTTAAACTTTTTATCATGACTAGCCAGATTAGAGATATATTTTTATCAGAACATGTATATTTTTCTACTAGCTCCATTTCTTAATTCTTGTTAGTTAGGAATCTAGCAACTATTTAAAATTCGGAAGAATCTATTAGACAAACGCAATGTACCAAAAAGCTTATACTATAAACTAAGTTAAGATTTTTATTCTTTTCATACTGAAATAAATTTGGAAATGGGAAAATTAGACGGAAATTCAAAATAAATTTGAGAAAAGGCCAATAAAAATCAACAAATATCAGTTGCAACCCCATTTCTTGGTCTGGAGATAACGTTATGGCTCTCATTGGTGATGCCAGCCCCACCATATCAGTTGCAACATCGTGTCACGGCCATTGTTTCAGAAAAACAATGAAGCTAAGTCTTCAACGGTGAATAGTGAAGATGATGAAGGGGGATGAGGGGTGAAATAACCACAGAAGTGGAGAGGAAAAAAAAAAAAGAAATACTCTGTAGGAATAAGGGAAGGGTTTTTAAAGAATCATGTGAGAATTGAAATGGGTCCCACGCGGATAACAGTGCGTCTCATTTGTGACCAGCCACACCATCAACTTGATGGTGTGACACGCGTAGCTAATATGGAGAAAGTTATTTACGGGCCGGGTGTTACTTGACTTTCTATGCTGGTATTACTTATACATTATATTTGCTGTTACTTTTCTTGTTTTTCTGCAGTTTCTTGAATTTCATATTAGAGGTTCCTTGTATAGAATGATATTTCTTGATTTTCTATGCTGGTGTTACTTATACATTGTATTCGTTGTTACTTTTCTTATTTTATTGCAGTTTCATGTTAGAGGTTCCTTGTATATAGACCGGTGTTACTTGACTTTCTAGGATAATGTTACTTATACGTTGTATTCATTGTTATTTTCTTGTTTTACTACAATTTCTTAAATTTTATGTTCGAGGTTCCTTATATAGACTGGTGTTACTTGAATTTTTATGTTGGTGTTACCTTTTAGTTATTGCAGTTTATTCAATTTGATGTTAAAGGTTTATTATATAACTGATGTTACTTGACTTTCTATGCTAGTGTTACTTATACATTGTTTTCGATGTTATTTTTCTTGTTCTATTGCATTTTCTTCAATTTCATGTTAGAGGTTCTTTGTATATATTGATGTTACTTTATTTTCTATGCTGATGTTACTTTATATCTTTGCTGATGTTACTTTATTTTCTGGACTTTAAACATGTTGGGCTTATTTATAAGTGTGAACATGTCACACCATCAAGTTGATGGTGTGGTTGGTCACATATAAGACTTGAGGCGCGCCAAATTGCAAACGGTTACATGCCACTAGACCTGATCAAATGGCGGACCGGGCCTAGGTATATAAAATCAGCCCGGTATGTCGGGCCGACCAAAATTCGGGCAAAAAAATTGTGCCCAAACCCGCTATTTTCGGGCCTAAAATACCGGGCTTTTCGGGCCATTTTCTGACCGGGCCAAATTTATAACTAAAAATTAAGTGTATTTTTGTGATTCCCAAACCCGTCTAAAAAAATTAACTTTTCGGGCCAGGTCGGGTCGGGCCCGGAAACCGGGCCGGAAAATTCTGCCCAAACCCGCAAAAAAATCGTTCGGGCCGGGCCGGGTTCGTCTTGATCAGGTCTACATGCCACGTCATCAATTATGACCGACTTAACCTGTTTGGTAACTTATAAGGAACAATAAAAGTTAAAGGGGTATAAATGTTATATATATATATATATATATATATATATATATATATATATATATATATATATATATATAAAGGAGGCATATTTCCTGAAATATTAGAGCGCCACCTAGGATTACTAATGCTTTCGGCCAATAAAAAATAAGATTTCTAATTTATTTTTGAATTAAAAAAATCGATTGCCACGTAGATAATTAATTAGGTGCCACATAGATATTTTCTGAAATATTAGAGCGCCACCTAGGATTACTAATGGTTTCGGCCAATAAAAAATAAGATTTCTAATTTATTTTTGAATTAAAAAAATCGATTGCCACGTAGATAATTAATTAGGTGTCACATAGATATTCTAATTAATTAATTTGTAATATATACAATTCCATCCAAAATCAAACACTCTAATGAATCTAAAATAAAATTCATCCAAAATCAAACACTAATCTAAAATAAAATAAATAAAATTCAATTTAAAATCAAACATTAATCCAATATTAGAGCGCCACGTAGGAAATTTAATGGTTTCGGCCAATGAAAATAAGATTTCAAAATTAATTTTGAATTACAAAAGTCGAGTGCCAGTAGATAAATAATTAAGTGTCACGAAGATATTTTTATTAATTAATTCTTAATATTACACATGTACAATTTCATCAAAAAACAAACACTCTCATAATTAAAAAAAAAATCTAAAATAAAATTCAAAATAAAAAAGTAATCTAATCTAATACTTCCTCCGTTCCGGAAATATCGCACCATGGTTGACTTTTACCCATTTAATCATTACTTTGACTCTTAATATACCAAATCGTATGTAAGTAAAAATTATAAAAAAAATAATATTTAGAAAATATATATCTATACGAATCTAACAAGACTCCATATGACTAAAATTTTCTTACGTACAAATCACAAAAAATGGACAAAGTCGTAGTGTGAATAGTGTAAAAAACAAATGGTGCGATATTTCCGGAACGGAGGAAGTGTATAAAATTGGTATATACATGCATACGAGTTCTATTTAAACATAACAATAGAATCCGTGCATCGCACGGGCTAAAATCTAGTAGATAATAATCAAAAGGTTGGATTAATTTTGAAAAATCGCTTAAAAATTGGATTATTAAAAATAATTTTTCCTATAAAAAATGAAAATTGTTATCATTTTTGATAACTAGTCCAATATGGAGCTCTTATTTAACAACTCTTTTTCTCCTTTTTAAGCCCTTATACGTTTTCGTCAAATCAATTAATTTTTTGCCTTTTTTTTATTATATTTTATTTTTCAAACCCAGTACGACAAATAGAACCCATCAAACCATTTTTTCACAAGAATTATGTTTTGGAGTTTGAATTCCACGTTCAACACTTTGGATTGCTTACCTTTTAAAAAAGATATTGGAGATGAAAATGTGTTTTTTTTTGTAAGTCAAGCTAAACATTCATCTAAAGCCCATAATGTAAACCTTTGAAGGCATATTTGATATGAACAGAACTCTTAGGCTCCGTTCTTTTTGGTTTAAATCTCATGAAAATTCAGTTTAATTCAGTAGCATTCAGTTCAGTAAAATTCAATTCAACTTACTTTTATTAGTAGTATCATAATAATATTTATTTATTACTGTTAGTTTCACGGAGTTCCTCAAGAGGGGGGTGAATTGATATTTTACGTATTTATAAAAATTAAACTATACGGAACAGAAACAGTAAAATATGCAAGCAAGATTTAGCGTGGAAAACTCTCTAGGCCCAATAGAGAGGAAAAAACCACGGCCCCTTTGGGGACTTAAACACTTTCACTAATTAGGCAAAACAACTTAGTTTCTTTACAAACCTAATCTACTCGGGCCACAATCTGCCAATCGCCTCTGATTGCAGATGACTAGGAACAACCCTCTTTGTTCCTTCCCTTATGGAAACAGTCCCTCAACTGTTCCAACTCACTGATCTCTTGTGAGATCTTCTCTCCTGCTCAAGTAAGCCTGACTCAGGCTTAACTTACAATAACTCAACACTTTAATCAAACGTATAAGAATTAATTAACTACTTAACATACGATATAAGACCGAGTAACAAATACTGCTCTATATGGGAACAGGAACAGACTTCTTCAAAGATTAAGACTTTAAGGATGATACCTGAAAGCTTCCGGTTGATGTAAATAAGTCTGATAAAAAGTTTAGCAAAGAACAAAGGTTGTATTTATACGAATCCAAGTGTTTAACCTAGATTCAAATCCAACCCAGTTTATGACTCTTTTTAATAGATAGATTTTCGCAAATCTTACTTCAAACGCGTTTTAGGAAAATCAATCTTTTCGTATTTTGAGAGTTATATGTTAACTCAAATTCAAGAGTATAACTTCAAACAGTTTTGTAAAATCAGTTTAAAAACATTTGATGTTTATCTTTTTGTAAAAGCAAAACTGTTTTATTTCGTTTCACGATATAACTAGGACTCTTCAAAATACTCTGTTCCCATACTAAGCATGTACTAAATTACATTGGTCTTATACCTTTCGACCCTTATAGAATTTGCTTGACTTAATCCTTGATTTAATCTTGCCACGTACTTTGAACTTAATTACTTCAAAGTTCCCTTGCTTGCTTCGGTTGTTGCATTTGTCCTTCTTTTAAATATTAACCTGTTCCTGACATTCTCCAAAATAAACTATTAGTAGAAGGTTAGCTTGTCATCATCAAAACCAGGAATCAACAATTACTATTATTATAATAATTATTTATTTATTATTAACATTATTATAATTATTATTTATTATTAATAATAATTACTATGTTATGAATATTATGTGGATGCCATTATACCCCTAGTATATTTCCAGAATATTCTAGATTTTATTGTTCCTCAAGTAAACCCTATTATATTGATGTATATATAGCCTGTTGTTCATGGAATAAAACACAAAGTTGTCCTCTCCCAATTTCACCTTCCGTTTCAATGTTGATAGTTCAGTAGGAACACTTGACAAGAGGGGGGGTGAATTGTTTCTTGGGAACTTGAGTAAGTTTCTTGCGGAATTTAAACAATAAAGAAACTGAGAATAATGAGCGAAGAAAGATATAAAATGGAGGAACCTTCTTGACCCTAATCAAGAAGAACCTCACTACTCTTTTGTATTAATGCAATAACTCTATTACAAATACACTCTTTAACTCGAGTTCCTCTCGAACACGAGTTCCCCACAGCAATCCCCTTCGATTACTGTGCTACTCTTTCTCTCTCTGACTTAACTCTAAGTCGCTCCTTTTCTCTTTGACTTAACTCTAAGTCACTGTTTCTCTCTTTGACTAAACTCTTAGTCGCTCTTTCTCTCTTTGACTTAACTCTAAGTCACTCAAGGATCACTCAATCCTTAAACCCAAAATACAATATGATAGATGGATTCTAGTACGTAATAAAGCTTATAGTAATAAGGAACTCAAGGAACACTCTATTTTGCCAACTGATTCTTTTAAAACGTTTAAGCTCTTTAAGATAGATTTTGTAGAAATCAGTTGTGCTTTGAAAAGCCAAAACTCTTCTCCTTTTATAGGAGAGTTTTACTTAGGGTTGGGTACCCATGTTCTCCTCAACTACCCACTAACAGTTACTGCTCAGTAACATGGGCATAGTTGGAGAGAAACAAGGGAGACCAAAAAAAAACACTAAATGTACGTTAAACAGAAATACGTGGGGATAGTTTCAAGGAACATGGAAAATCTTTTACTTGAGAAACAAGGATAATAAATCAGAATCCTATGTTTCATTTATTAATTAAATTCATTTTATTTATTAAAAAGATTTTCCAAGTTAAAACTCTTTTATAATTACAGTTAACATATTTCATTTAAAACGTACCAAAATACTTAGGTTCCTTTCTTTCCAAATTACGTATAAACAATATTAAATACTTACATAAATCCTAAACATAAACTCATATGTTGTAGTCTTCATGTTGCACCTTTAGAAGCTTCACTCGAAGACTTCCCAATTTGTTCCTTCTCTGGAACATCGAGGATCCACATAATATATGAGGATCTCGCCTTAGGAACTCGCCTAAGGATCTCGCCTTTGTAAACTTGCTTAATGATTATATCTTCAATGTAGTGTCTGACATGGATCAATTACTTGCTTATATTCCACGTTGCTTAGTTTATCCAACTCAGGATCTCCTTAACTTAGCATTATCCCTCTAAGGATCTCGGAACCTATTATGCAACATAACTTAACCAATTGTCAGGAGTTTGCTTTGTCATCATCAAAACTTTAGGGTCAACAATATTCCCCCTTTTTGGTGATGACAACAAAACCAAACTTTCAATAAATGTAACAATAATCAATTAGCATAAATATAAAGCAATAAATTAAATAAATTATTTTTATAAAAATTAATCTAAACTTCCTAAATGAAATCAAGGAAAATTGAAATTAATTTTAATAAACGAAAATAAAATTAAAAACGAGAAATAAAATTTTTACGAGAAATAAAATTTTATAAACTTACATCGAGAAGAGAGTAGTGAGACGGACTCAAGTGATCAATTTAAGTTAAGTTTGCATTCATTTCCCCCTGTTGGCATTAACAAAAAGTAGAAAAATACAGTACTAATATATACCGATTATAGCGCCCTCCGATCAACGGTTGGCAAACTAAGTTAGCCTCAAAGTTAAGTTCCAACGTACTAAATTCGAATATAAAACATAATAATTAACAAGTCAAGATTTTAGAGATACGATTTTTTAGGAGTTCCATAGAAATAAAAGAATAAAAATCGTATGTTTCCCAACAGAGGGTTACATACCAAAAAGAATATAAAAAATAAAATAAAAAGTTCCAAAAAAAATCAAAAGCGTAATGTAACACAAATGGATAGGATCAGGAAAGATGGCTTGGGTATGTAACAAGTTTAGGTTGTTCCTTTTTCAACTGCATATAGATCCATATCCTTTCTCAATTGCGTCTTTTCATTCTTCCACTTTCTCATCATCATTCTCATTATCATAATATATATCAACAAACAACAGAGAATCTTTCACCTTGGAACCACTTTGTGAACCCTGTCATACTCTTTTTTGTCTTTTTTTTTTTTTTTTTTTTTTTTTCGGTATAACAACGGCATCCCTTTAAAAATAATACATAAACCATAAATCCTCAATGTTAATTGTAAACCTCGTCACCATATTTGCATCAACAACCGAAGGAACACGGACTGAGGTAATTTCCCCCTTAGAACAATCCGTATTTTATTTTTTTTATTTTATTTTTTTATTTTTTTTTTCGGTTTTGCAACTCCTCATCCTCCTCGGCGAACTGAACAGAACAGAGGGGTCGGGTTGGTGTGCGAACTTGGCGAATGGAATGTGGGTCGCGAACAGGAGAATGGGCTGTTTTGGAAGTTCGCGGTCACCGGTGGGTTTCGGCGACGACGGTGGAGGTGGACGGTTGGGAGGGCGGTGTCGCTGGTTGTTGTGGGGTGGAGAGGTGGTGATTCGTGGCTGGGTAGAAGAACGAATGTGTGGTGGTTCGCGGCTGGGCTCGAGGCTAGCGGCTGGGCTCGGTCGGTTGGCCGGGTCGAGTCCGGTCGCTGGGCTGGGTGCAACTAGGCCGGTGGTCGTGGCCTGCTGGATCCGGCCGCCGGCGGTGGTGGTTGGTGTTTTAATTTTGGGGATTTTTGATATTTAGGGTTTGAATTTGGGGGTTTTTGATTTTTAGGGTTTCTTTTGTTTGAATTGGTGAAATTTGAATTTGGTGGTGGAATTGGGTATGAGAGATCCATAGGTGTGATCCATTAGCTTTTAATTTTGAAAAAAATAAAATTCAATGAAAAAAATAAATAAAAATATGGATATATAAAAAGAAATAAAAATAATAAAAATAATTTGTGGAAAAATAAAAGATGGAAGAAAATTGTAACAAAAAGAATATATCCATGATCCTCCTATTTTAGTGGAACTGTTTTAATTACGTATCTCATATTGCTTGACTAATTAAATACATATTTTAATTTTAAATTTTTAGTTGTTCCTTAACAATGGTAAACTTCAGTTATGCTTCACGCACATGTATTTATAATGGTATATAGTAGTTATGCATAAATCTATAAAAGTAATACCTTGTGAGGAACTTTCCTGCTTACTTATCTCAGCTTGATCATCCCGAGGTCCAATCTCATTTTCCCGTGCTTCTTTCTGCTTGTTTACTTTGCATGTTCCTTGCACAAATTTTCATTAGTTGTACCAAACAGTATATTATCAACGTAAAATTGTACAACTAGTGAGTCAGTTCCTTTTGATTTTAAGAATAAAGTTTTGTCATATCTGCTTCGTTTAAAATCATTTTTCAGAAGGATTTTAGATAATATTTCGCACCACGATCTTGTAACTTGCTTTAACCCATGGAGAGCTTTGTCAGGCTTATAGATGTGATTTGAAAATTCATGATTTTTATAATGGGGAGGTTGTTCCACACAGACGTCCTTTTTAAAAAAATTCATTTATGGAGACACGTTTGACGTCCATGTGATACAACTTAATTTCTGTAAAGGCTGCAAAAACAATTAAAGTTTTTATAGTTTCTAATCTAACAACAGGAACAAAAGTTTCTTCGAAATTAGTACCTTTCTGTTGATTGTAGCCTTTAACAACTAACCTTGCTCTGTTCCTGACCATTGTTCCACATTTATCAAGCTTGATCCTGTACATCCATTTGAGTTCTATCCCCTTCTGGTTATTTGGCTTGATTATGGAGAGGAACGCATGGAAAGTACAAAAGTTCCTGAGTTCAGATCTTGTCACAATTCCTCTTTCAATGTCGCTGACGATCAGATCCATTGGAGAGGAACTCTGATGTTTCCATGGCTTAGGTTGAGATTGAGCCACATGAATATTCAAACTTTCCTCAGTTACTTCTGTTTCTTGAGTTCCTTGAGATCCTCGAGTTCCTTGTTCCTGTTGAATAATAGGGTGATCCTCAGGAACAGGAACTTCTGGATCATGAACTCTAAGATCTTGTTCCTCTTGAGTGGGAACTCCCTGATTCACTTTGATTTCTTGAACTCCTGATTCAACTGTCTCTTTATGTTTTCTAGCTGGAGAAGTTTCCTCATTGTTATCTGTGAAGTGAATCAAACCATTTTCGAAATCCTTCTGTTCCTGAACTTCATTAGTTTCATCAAGCATAATATGTACATTTTCAACACTTTTAAAAGAGTCTTTAAGAGAGGTGTTCCTGTCAGGCAACTGAAAGAACCTACCATGTACATCAGATTTAACATTATCGAGGTAGGTTGTGTGTTCTTTGCTAAGTTCCATTGCCTTGTCACTTTGAGCCTTTATTACGATAAGCTTTTTAAAAATGTCTAGAGTTTCTATCAATAATTCCACTAATTTATTTACAGACAGAGATTGAAGAGTTGAGGAACTTACTTCACTTGATGGATCTTGTGTTGATTCATCGATCTTTGCCATAAGACAAAGGTTTGCTGTTTCTTCTGGTTGATCCTCATCTTCTTCCGAGTCAGTGGCTTCTTCCCAAGCTTCGATCATTGCCTTCTTGAAGTTGGGCTTGGCAAAGGTGGATTTGTTGAATCTTTCCTTATATTGATCCTTTCCCTTGCCTTTCCCTTTTTCATTTTCCCACTGAGGGCAGTCTTTGATTTGATGGTCAGAATCACCGCACTTGAAACATCCTTGGTCAGACTTGGAACCGCTTGGTTTTCTCATTGAGTTCCTTCCTCTTAGATTTCCAGGTTTAGATTTCCTGTAAAATCTTTTCATTCTTCTGACCAACGTAGCAACCTCATCTTCATCAGGTTCTGAGTCCTCCTGTTCCTCAGCCTTGAGAGCAAGGCCTCGGTTCTCAGGAACAGCTGCTCCTAGATGTAATTCATGAGTCATCAAGGATCCCGCCAATTGTTCAATGTTGAATTTGGTGAAGTCCTTTGTTTCAAACAATGCAGTGACCTTGGTTCTCCATCTATCATCCTGTGGCATGCTCCTTAGGATCTTCCTAACCTGTTCATCAGAGGGAATAATTCTTCCAAGAGAAACTAGCTCATTAGTAATGTTAGTGAAACGAGTAAACATTTCCTGGATTGTTTCTCTTGGTTGCATTTCAAAACGTTCATACTTAGACATTAATAAATCAATTTTAGAACGTTTGACCTCATTAGTTCCCTCATGAGTTATTTGAAGGAGATCCCAGATTTGCTTTGCGCTCTTGCACCCCATAACTCTGTTATGTTCGTGAGGTCCAAGGCCGCAATGCAAGATTTTCACAGCCATTGCATTGATTTCTAATTTCTCAAAATCTTCCTTAGTAAATTCAGACATGGGTTTAGGAACTACCTCATTTTGAGCATTGGTCATTGTTACCTTGAAATCACCGACTTCTATGACTCGCCAGACTTGATAGTTCTCTGCCTTGATATAGATCTCCATCCTGTTCTTCCAGTAGGTGTAGAATTTCCCGTTGAACATTGGAGGTCTTTGAGTGGAATAACCTTCCTCGAGTTTCTCGTAAGCGTTCATACTTTCCAGGAACTTTTTCTCAACAGGGTTTCCTGTATTTTTGTGAGATCCTGCTCTGATACCAACTGATAGTTCAGTAGGAACACTTGACAAGAGGGGGGGTGAATTGTTTCTTGGGAACTTGAGTAAGTTTCTTGCGGAATTTAAACAATAAAGAAACTGAGAATAATGAGCGAAGAAAGATATAAAATGGAGGAACCTTCTTGACCCTAATCAAGAAGAACCTCACTACTCTTTTGTATTAATGCAATAACTCTATTACAAATACACTCTTTAACTCGAGTTCCTCTCGAACACGAGTTCCCCACAGCAATCCCCTTCGATTACTGTGCTACTCTTTCTCTCTCTGACTTAACTCTAAGTCGCTCCTTTTCTCTTTGACTTAACTCTAAGTCACTGTTTCTCTCTTTGACTAAACTCTTAGTCGCTCTTTCTCTCTTTGACTTAACTCTAAGTCACTCAAGGATCACTCAATCCTTAAACCCAAAATACAATATGATAGATGGATTCTAGTACGTAATAAAGCTTATAGTAATAAGGAACTCAAGGAACACTCTATTTTGCCAACTGATTCTTTTAAAACGTTTAAGCTCTTTAAGATAGATTTTGTAGAAATCAGTTGTGCTTTGAAAAGCCAAAACTCTTCTCCTTTTATAGGAGAGTTTTACTTAGGGTTGGGTACCCATGTTCTCCTCAACTACCCACTAACAGTTACTGCTCAGTAACATGGGCATAGTTGGAGAGAAACAAGGGAGACCAAAAAAAAACACTAAATGTACGTTAAACAGAAATACGTGGGGATAGTTTCAAGGAACATGGAAAATCTTTTACTTGAGAAACAAGGATAATAAATCAGAATCCTATGTTTCATTTATTAATTAAATTCATTTTATTTATTAAAAAGATTTTCCAAGTTAAAACTCTTTTATAATTACAGTTAACATATTTCATTTAAAACGTACCAAAATACTTAGGTTCCTTTCTTTCCAAATTACGTATAAACAATATTAAATACTTACATAAATCCTAAACATAAACTCATATGTTGTAGTCTTCATGTTGCACCTTTAGAAGCTTCACTCGAAGACTTCCCAATTTGTTCCTTCTCTGGAACATCGAGGATCCACATAATATATGAGGATCTCGCCTTAGGAACTCGCCTAAGGATCTCGCCTTTGTAAACTTGCTTAATGATTATATCTTCAATGTAGTGTCTGACATGGATCAATTACTTGCTTATATTCCACGTTGCTTAGTTTATCCAACTCAGGATCTCCTTAACTTAGCATTATCCCTCTAAGGATCTCGGAACCTATTATGCAACATAACTTAACCAATTGTCAGGAGTTTGCTTTGTCATCATCAAAACTTTAGGGTCAACAAATGTATTTCACAACACGTTATCAGCACCATACCTTAACCAACTGAGTTGATGGAAACACGGACGGTCCCATCACGAAATCCATGTAAGTCAAATTATATTGCTCATCTTATTTTACAAATTTATGTGATTTACATGACGTAGTTACATCCGTATGTAAACACATGTGGTTCCTTTCTAAAACTTTTGTTTAATGTTTCTTACATGGGTTTTGATTTTATATTATTATTTAGTATTCTTGTTGTACCCGATCCGATAGCGCTAAGTCACGATAATGCTAAATTGCTACTAGTACTCTGTACTCCGTATATGATTAGGTTTTCTCAAAAAGCATTTGATCTCAATTTCTACCGTATTCATATATCATGTTTAATATTGTATAGTATTGATCGATTTCGTTTCACAATCACCATGACGGCCCGCCTGGATTGGGGGGAATGGGGTGTAACAATTAATAAGGTAATAAATATGGGCTTTAACCACATGCCTGGATTGGGGTTAGTTTTTCGGCCCGTACTTTTTTCCCCAAATATGAGGGTAATGTATTACCCTAGCCACCCCTAGGGTAATAATTAACCGGGTAATTTCAACTCTTGCTCTTCATTGTTTAGACTTGGTTTCGTCGTCAATGCAATCTTCACCATAGCTCTCTTTCTCTCTCTTCTTGATCTGTCAACTGGAATCTTCAATTCACCATGGTTGCTTTTTCTCTCTCTACCATGGCTAATCTACGGTATATTCTTCAGGTTTTAAATTTTTCCACAATTATTTTATCAACTTTTTTTTCCCGATTAAATTACCGATTTTTGTTTGATTTCTAATCATTTTCAAATTCTTTTGTTTGAACTTCCAACGTGGTTATGTTTGATATTTTTTTTACATGTGATTTCTTTATTTATATGTTTCTTTTTTTTCTTTTGAGGTTTCGGATGTTCTACAAATCTGTGGGATTTTTTTATTTTTTTTTTCTGATGGAAGTGGGATTGTTCTTATGATTAGCAGTTGGTTTGATTTATTGTGATGAAATTGAATATATTACTCTCAAAGTTTCTGGATTTAAAAAAAAATAAGAGGTATCCTCAAATTTTCTGGATTTGGGAAAAAACTAAGAACATTCTTGTATTTTTTTTAAATAATAAAAACATTACTGTATTTTCAACAAAATAAAAGAGAAATTGCATTCATTAATATGTTTATATAGCTTCATTCCAAACACACGAAGCATTAACCCAGTAAAACTTACCTTATTGCCAAACCTCTTCCATAGCTATCCCCATAAATTTTCCACCCCTAAACTTGTCCTCCAGTAATAGTTCCCCAATAAAATCTACCCCCTTAATTATTAACTTCAATCCCCGAGTCTAAGTCTATTACTCCGTATAATGTTTTACAAAGTAATTAACTAATTATTTTCTTATGGAGTATGTGTACAAATTAGTTGTATATTTTTTTATAATGTTTTACTGCCTTTGGAGGCCCTAGTCCCATTTTTGTATTTCGATGAATTCGTTTACGGTAGATATTTTAATTATATATAACCCAAATCTAGCATTTAGCGTGATGGTTATTGCTTTAAACTTAATGATATTAAAGCATGTTTTGATTTGGTTAATTTAATCGCAACATATTTAAAGTATATCTTGCATAATCCCCAATTAATATGTTCACATAAGTGGATACAATAATATGTGAATTATGCAACTTGATAGTTAAGAGTCTTATATCATTATATGGAAATGTATATGTACGTGAGTATACTCCTATGTTATATAGGACAATTTTAAGGAGTCTAGTTTTATGTGAAGCATGTATCATAGTATGCAAGCCGGGCTCATGTTTGAATTTTATTATATATGTTTCGGTACCCTGTACCCTAATTTATACTTATTTTGCTATAACCTTGATTCTGATCCATTTGTATTTTAATAGCAATACTATCAAGCTTAATTATGCCATAAATGATATTATTAGTGGCAGTAACAAATTTGCAACACATACCTATTGCTGACTCAATGACCTATAAATATAAGACAGGTACATACCATAACTTGTGTCTAATATCTGTTTGGTTCAAGTTTTATTATGCAAGTTGCTTATTGGTACTTTATTATTAAAAGGTTTGATTGATACTCATTCAATTTTGGTGTTTAGATGAGATATAAATATCTATTAATTTATTGAAAACATCATCATGGTTATTTGTTATAGTGTTAAATTTCAAATGATCTATATCATCTGATGAATTTTTATATCTTGTCCATATGAGTGAGGTTAATTACTATTTATAAATGAGCATGACTATGTTTAGTCCTTTGATCATTTGATTGGTTCGGTTCTTGCATATATGATTTGTGTATAAGATCATGTGATATATGAAATAAGTTGTGAACTTGGTATTAATTGGGACACTCGATTATATTAGTAGGTATTGTATATAATCTTTCCTGAATTACTTAATCCAATTCTATTCTATTGGCCAACTTGTATTATTAATAGGAAAGGATGAAGTTACGTGTGAAATATATATTTACTACTTTGCAAATATTTATCTTTTGATATTTTTGATGATCTACTAGATTTTATTATAATAGCATCTACTATAGTAGCTTAAAAAAACATGAATGTTTAGGTCTTGCTTTTACTTGAAAAATGTACTTTGTACACATCAAAGGTGTTAGATGCTGAAATGCACATATGTGCAACTAGTTTTATAAAGTCATTAAATAAGAAGGCAACAAGTCAAAATAAGTTCATGGCTTAAGTCTGAATATTTGACCTTGAAATGCTCACAACCCCCTTGTGGAGGAGTACAAGAACAAAACAAAAAACAATATGACCCAAAATCTATATTAGTTTCAAAAGTGTGTTGCCAAAATTATTTACCCTTCACATGACTAGTATGATCTTGTAGCCACTATAATTTTGAGAAAGATTCAAGAATGTTTTTAAATAGTTTGTATATCATCTTTTTGGTGGATGAACAAAATAACGAATTATTAAATGTGCATGTTCTACTCAATAATAAACCATTCCCAGAAGTGAATGAGAAATTATATGATTAAAATGATAAAGATCATGCTAGTAGTCATGACCGAGAATATGAAAGTAAAATATAATATAATCATGGTGGAATAAAATTTGTATGAATGTAAATTTAAAATACACATATCCACACCAGAAGTGAGATTTTAAAGGTTGAAAAGCATGTAAAAGTTAATAATGAGAAAACTCAAATTTTATACTTTCCGTTGGTAGCGGAGGAAAAAATATTGGGCCCACTACACCAAAACATCTTGTTGAGTTTTATTAATACTCATCGCAAGGGAATAAATTGTAGATAAACATGGTGTATGAAGATAGTGAAAGCATATGTCTAATAGACATTGATTGTAGCGCGCTCTCCGAACCAAATTTATACATGAATAAATGCAAGGATTAGTGAGAGATAGCTCTCAACATAATAAAAGTAGTAGTATATGATCAAGATTATAATAAAACGATGTTGAAATTGGTACAAATATTAGTTCATATCTTATTGACTCGCTTTATAAGCATGAGTACAAGATTATACTCTGGAAATGTATACTTTTGTGATATGTACCAAAATTGTAATGGATACTCCTGAAGAGTAAGAGCTGTCTTCCATAAGTTTTGTTTAGATTGTCTTGCCGTTATAATCGAGACACCAGTTTGTGTCATTATATCACATCACAATATGGTCAAGTTTTATATTACTCTGTATCATAATTACAATGATCACTTTGAGAATCTAACCAGAAGTTAAAGAATGAAATATATTGTATCATGATGTGATAATCCAGGCCATCCGGGTTTAAGAACACCCGTTATGAGAATTTGAAAATTCTTGTCAAATAAAATTTTATGTGCTGACACTCCCTCGTATGTTTTATATATTCAAAGGCAGGACAAAATGATAAGGTTGAGTTGTATTTCAATCGAATAGTTATAATGAATCGATTGAGAAAATAAATACTTTAATTATTTTGAAAAATTGTATAATGATAGGTGATTTAAAGTTCACCGTGATAGTAAGTGACCCGAAGTTCACCAGAATGGTAGTAGGTGGCTTGAAGATCACCAATAAGTTTACAAGTGTTTTTGTGATTGATTTAAGTATCATAAATAAGCATCATAAATCTCTTGATTGGGGCAATCATACGTCAGCACGAAAAGAGAAAATATGAAGAAAACAACTGCATATTATATCTACTCCCCATAATCAATGTTGATCTTCAGAAGAGAACAATAGTATGTAATATTTATCAAAATACACGTTGAAAAGTGTATTATTTAGTTGGTGAAATTTTTTATGCCCCATCACATATTGAAAATATTTTCCCAACTTAGGGGGAGACGAGAAAAAATAAGTTGGCAAAATTGAAAGATAATAAATTGATCCTCATATGAGAAAGTTACATGCCAACTTTATGTCCTCGAAGTATGTTTGGACATAAATATCTATGACTTAATTATGTTAAGTTTTACAATGTCTAGAGACATAAAGGTATATGATAGTCATAGTGCTCGATGTTACATAGATTAAGTGTTGAGAATTATATATCTTGTCAATATTTATTTAAATATATACACCTGAAGTGTAGATTATATATACGGTTCCAACATAGTGATTATGAAAAGGATGACAAGATAATGCAGTTGATGATATTTTTGAAAATAAAGAAAACACTATTAATTATATAGTGTATGAAATACCCTTGAAGTGGTATAGATATCTGGACAATAATAGATGGCCCGTGAGGAAAAATGAATGGTACCTATTGATATAATTGATGAATAGCATGCAAAGTATATGTTGAAAATTTTTGATGATACCGGTAGATGATGGAACCGAAATATAATGCATATGCGAGAAATAATGGATTTTGAATAGGGGATCGTAAATCTATGTCTGTTTCGATGTAGACATAACTATAATGATAAAATGAGCTCATGGACCTGAAGTTCAACAAGTTATGGATTTGAAATATCCACACTGTACAGTGTTTTGCATTTGAGTCTTACATTCATATACATGTGTAGTTAATAGGTAAATGCATCATTCATCATACATTTAGATTGTTTTATGTTTTATCATGGTATGATGTAGAATTATCTAGTTATAATTTCATATAACATGTTTCAAAACTATTATGATGTCGTATATGAAATATGAATCCAAAGAATGGTAAGACGGATTTGCAACTTTATGGAAATTTATAAGATGAGATTCTTGCTTCATTGGGCTATTAGTTGCAAAAGAAATATAATATTGATTTAATAGTATGTTATGAATCATGCAAATAAGAAAAGTTCCTGAAGAACTTATACATGATGTTCTTAAACATCTAGCCCTGTGAGTTTTGCATATGAATATCACAACATTGATAAGATATTATCAAAACTTTAAAAGAGTGTTTTTGAAATGACAATTCAACCTGAAGTTTGAGTACGTAAGAGTTATGAAATACACATACTCAATTATTCAAAGAAGAATTCAGAAGAATCATAGTATAAATAACATTATTAGCTATATTATACCTCCAAGTTGGACAGTGATATTGTTATTTATCATGTATTTTCATGACCAAAGAAAGTTTGATCATTATTGATTGAAAACTACCATTTATGACCTCCAGAAGAAGGTATATATGTCCAATATGTATGGATAAGTTTCGTACAAGAAAATGTATCTATCTAAGGTGAAGCTAAAGTATTGTGCATCGAGAAACTCAAAAACAAACGTAACGAATGAGATAGAGAAAAACAAATGATTTTACATGTATTATTTTCAAGGCATTGGTGATAAAGATATTCACTTCATTTGTTTAAGTGGAGAATTGGAGATTCAAGTTAAACTTTGGAGAATCAATTTTCAAGGAACTCCATGCTGCTATATTTGAGAAGCTACTCAACAATATTGGATCGATTGCACCAGAAGATTTCAAATGATGTATTCATCAGGGGGAGAAATACGCGTTGCACTCTTTTTCCCTTAACCAAGGTTTTGTCCCACTGGGTTTTCCTGGTAAGGTTTTTAATGAGGCAACATCTCAAGCGTATTATGAAGAATGATGTACTCTTTTTCTTTCACTAGGTTTTTATCCCACGGGGTTTTCCTAGTAAGGTTTTAACGAGGCATAACCTTCAATAATGGACATCCAAGGGGGAGTGTTATGAATATTATGTGGATGCCCATTATACCCCTAGTATATTTCCAGAATATTCTAGATCTTAGGGTTTATTGTTCCTCAAGTAAACCCTATTATATTGATGTATATATAGCCTGTTGTTCATGGAATAAAACACAGAGTTGTCCTCTCGATCCCAATTTCACCTTCCGTTTCAATGTATTTCACAACATACTATTATTTAATTCTTAATATTATTATTCATTTTTTATTATATTTTTTTTACTGATTCTACTTATAATTATAATTTATTTATTCTTTATTGTTTTTTTTTATTATTTATTATTTTATTACGGAATATATATTATTTATTTTTACTACTAGTATTTGTTTATTTCAGTTCTGTAATATTCAGTTTAATTTAGTTCTTTAAAATTCAGTTCAGCTCAGTTCGGTTCAATTTAGTTTAGTATAGTTCTGTTCAATTCAATTTAGTAGTATTAAGTTCGATCAATTCAATAGCATGTAGTTCGGTTCATATCAGTTCAGTTCAGTTCAAAAGAGCAGAGATTTACTCTATTGTCTAAAGAATCTCTAATGCAGTTGTTAAAACGCAGACCCAAAATAGAAAAAAAAAATCAATTCGATGAAAGGTACACGGTATTTCATCTATTTTATACTCCCTTTGTCCCTTAATACTCGCACCGTTTTGACTTTTTTCACTATTCACATAATTCACCTTGACCCTATTTTATTTCTAGTATATGAATACAAATGTTATTATATAATATATTGTTGGCTTCATCTTAATATATATTTTCAAAATATTAATATTTTATAAGTTTTTATAATATGTAGTTAAAGATATTGGTGGTCAAAGTTTTGCATTGGCAAGCGTGTCTAGTCGAAACGGTGCGAGTATTAAGGGACGGAGGGAGTACAAGTTTATATACATATATACAATATACTCCGTAATTTTTTATAAGCTAGTGTATGTCCAACGCGCGGATGGTGCAGGGGCCTGCACGTAGATCTACGTGCACCTGCACCAAAACGCAAAAAATAAAAATAAAAATACAAAAAGAACATAAGAAACTAAACAAAAAGAACATACTAGAGTAAACGAAAAGAACATTAACCAAAAGCTGAAAAGAACACTAATGTTAAAAAACTAAAGAAAATGTACAAAATTGAAAATAATATATTCTCTCTCCTGATACACTATAAAAAGAACAACTATTTTACAAAAAGAACATCAAGTGAAAAATGCAACAGAAAAACAAAAAAAAAATTATCGATAATATTATAAAAAATTAAGAAACAGTAAAAAAGTTCAAAAGTTAAAAAGAACACAAAATAATTAAAAAAAAGAACAACAACGTTTTTAGAAAACACAAAGAACAAAATCAAAAGAAAAATAAAATAACAAAAACTCAAAAAAATTTAAGAAAAAGACAACAAAAAAAAAGAACAAGAGAACAAAACACATGAAAAAGAACAACATTTTCTTTTTCCTTATCAAACAAAAGAACAGAATGAAAGGGACGAAAAGAACAACAAATCTATGTTCTTTTATTAGTTGTATTTGTTCTTTTCAAACCACTTACTGTTCTAATTAAAAAGACAAAAACGACGATATTTTGATGCACGTAAAACTAGATCTATATTTTTATTTAAATGTATTTTTGTTCTCATCCAACACATCAGATCTATGTTCTTTTATTAAGTGTTATTTGTTCTATTCAAACGATTTTATGTTCTAATTAAAAAAAGACGAAACGACGATTTTTTGATGCACTTAAAACTAAATCTATATTTTTAAAAAAAAAGTAATTTTGTTCTTTTACCACGAATCAGACTATGTTCTTTTTTAAGTGTTATGTGTTCTTTTCAAACCATTATATGTTCTATTTTAACAATTTAATCTATGTACGTTGATATAAAGGAACAAACTATGTTGATTTAAAAGAACAAACTATGTTGATTTAAAAAAACAAACTATGTTGATTTAAAAGAACAAACTATGTTGATGCCACAGTAAAAGTAAAGTTGTAAAAAGAACATTACAATTTGAAAAGAACATTAGAGGAAAGAACAAGGAAACGTACCTTAAACACTTGATCAACATTTATCAGGAGCATTAATATCTTTTAATAAATCTTAAAAAACTGATCTCAATCCTCGGAAAATATCACGCTCTCTAGATATTCTCTTGCTTCGAAAACTAGCCAAATTGAACTAGTGTTTTTCTTAATTCACTCATTTTTCAACAAAGGAGAAACATTCAGAAGGAATTTTAGAGAGAGAATAAGGAGAAAATATATTTTTCACTCTTTCACTCACCATCTCACTCTTTCTCTCTCAAAAAATCTCTCTTATGTTGATAGAATATAAATCCTCTCCTCTTTCTCTCTCTAAAATGTATTTATAAAATGACTAAGGGTTATGATTCATAAGTACAATTATTATATATATATAGTTGCTGAAAAATAGAAAATGAAAAAAATAGGAAGTAGAATCAAAGAATAACAGAGAAGGAGAAAAGAAAGAGTGCATAATGAGAACTAAGCACGTGTTTTTATTTTGTTCTTTTAACATAATATTATAAAAAGAACAAATGAAAAGACTAAAAGAACAAATAGAGAGACTAAAAGAACCAGTCAAGTACCTTGTTCAACAAATAGAGAGACTAAAAGAACAACTCGGAATCATCATTTTCATCATTCTGTTATGAATTATCAAGCACAATATTCATAATATCTGAAAAAATAATAGGTTAACATGTATAAAACCAAGAAAAAGAACGCAACCAAAAGAACAAAGGATAAATAAAAAGTAAGAAGAAAAATAACACAATAAAATAAAAAGAACAAGTTATGAAACGCAAATGAAATTGAAAATAATAAAAAAAAAAGAACACAATAGAATGAAAGAACAAATTATGAAACGCAAATGGTCTATTTTTCTACTATAATGAAATTGTTCTTTTAATACGAGCATAAAGAAACTGTTCTTTTAATACGAGCATATGTTCTTTTAATACGTAAAACTGTTCTTTTCTGGAAAAAAAATCGTAATTACATAATCCAAATCTTCAAAATCAGCGATTTCAACGAAATCAGCGTGTTGTTACATAATTTGATTCATTAAAATCATCAAAACCATCAAAACTCGATTATTACAAAAACAAAATCATCAAAATAATCAAAATCATCAAACACACGATTATTACAAAATCAAAATCATCAAAACCTAGAATTTATTATTTCAAAATTGGAAAATTACCTCCCAAAATCTGATTATTAGCTGTAAAATTCAGATTTAAGAAGAAGAATCGATTTAATTTGACGTTGAAGCAGAAAAATCAACGAATTTTTGGGAATTTTCACTACTTTCTCTCTCTAAGAACCATTTTAGAAAACCTAGTTCATACTTTCTCTCTCCTCTTCACAATTTGAGTTCAAAACATAAAATCTAGAAGAATATATATCGCAAGAAAAAAGCAAATCTAATAAAAAACGCGAAAAACAAAGCTGAAAAGAACAGAGCCTTTAATGTTCTTTTGTTCTAGGGTATTGTTCTTTTGTTCAAGGAAAATGTTCTTTTGTTCCCGGGATTTAATGAAACACGCGCGTTTTATGTGTTTTTTATGTCGTTTTGTTTCCGGTGCACCTAGAGCACGGTGCACACGCCTGCACCATCAAATTTGCGGTGTATGTCATCAGTATTAGGACTTTTGGGATGTACTTAGGTTAATGATTTATGACAATTTTTTTTAGGACTTTTGGGATGTACTTAGGTTAATGATTTATGACAATCTTTTTTCTTGTTCCTTCTCAGGCAGTGTAAAACAAGTGGGGTCATGTGACCTCACTTAACCCAAAAAATCTTTTATCACTACAAGAAATTGTACTATTAATGACGGGAAATCCCGTCGCTAAAGGCCAATAATTGTTGATTAACGATGGGATTTTTCGTCGCGAACCCGTCATAAAAGGGGGCCGTCGTTAATGGAAAATCCCCTCATTAATCCGTCGTAAAAGACATTTGCGATGGTTGTTCCCGTCTTTGTTGGGTTGTTATCCCCGTCGCAAAAGCCCTTTTGTGACGAGATTTTTACCCGTCGTTATTAGATTGTCATAAAAGATACAAATTTTTGTAGTGTTATATTTTAGTTATTTTTTCATTAATTTTATTTTCAATTACTAAATTTTAGATGATTTTTTTTATTTTTAAAAAAGAAAAAGAACTTTGACCGTAATTAATTGTACAAATAATAGAAAAATATTAATTTGTGGTATCTTTTTAGATTCCTTTCAATATAAATTTTCTAAATTTTAAATTTTTTAGATTTTTTTGACTAATGAGATGATAGAAGTACATAAGATGTGCAAGGGCATCTTGCACACCACCACTTAAAATATGGCACCTCAATTTAAAAGATTCCTCTTCCATAAAAAAAATTAAATTGAAACTTGAAATGTGTTTTGAAATTTTAATTTTGAATTTTAAATTTTTTAAAATTTCCAACAATCGTAATTAATTATCTCTAGCTCCCAATAAAGCCAACGAATGATTCCCTATAAAGCCAACGAGTAGCCAAAAAATCATACTTCCTCCGTTTTTTATTTACATGACACAATTGGGTTTAGGACACTATTCACACATGCTTCTTTGACTACATTTTGTGATTTATACGTATGAAAAAACATAGTCGTGTGGTGTCTTATTAGATTCGTCTCAATAAATATTTTTTAAATATCAACTTTTCATATTTTTTTTCTTATCCATAATTGAAGATATTATTGTTTGAAATCGTGCATTGGCAAATGTGCCTAAATAATTGTGTCATGTAAAAAAGAACAGAGGAAGTATTTAAAGATGAAAAAAATCCAATATTTTGATCTTTTCATGAATAAAATGATCCCATAAAATGGTTTGTTGCGATTAAAAATTTGGTTATTTTCCCTCTTGACAAGAATCGAACGTGGGTCTGCACGTACAGTGAGTAAAGGTTATAGTAGCATAGTAATTACCATTGTAGCAAGGGGTATCAGCACGTAAGTCATTGCAAACGAAAATCTTTTAATCTATTTTTACCGAGTTTGAGAATTCTGAATATGATTTCTTTAAAGGTTAAATGATTCTTTATAATCGTAGATTAAGTAAACACATTGTGTTCTAGCTACCTTTTCCAATCTTGAAGGTGGGTCGTAATTTTATATTATAAAAAAGTAAACAACTACTTAGATGCATGATTATGAACATGTTAGGAGTTACACATCTATTTTAGTTGAGTTTGTTTTATTTAAATTTAATTTCTTCAAAAGTTAAATGATCATGTGTAATCGTAGCCAAGCTTAGTAATTAAAAAAAAATTGTGGTTGCTAACTTTTCGAAGTTATGATTCAAACAATGTAATTACAATGCACATGATTATTATTTTTGCATATATATATTACTTTTTTACAGGTTTAGACATACGGTAATAAAAAAAATCATTTGGATATAGGTAAACATTTTCTGGTATTGATAAGTTTTATTGTATGCCCTTGTGTAATTATAAAAATATATAGTATATAAATAAATAAAAATAACACCAATTTTATAGTTCCAACAACCAACCCCTTTTTGATAACGAGGATAAATAATTATTTGATAGTCCCCATAAAGGCAACGAGTTCCAAAAAAATCATAGTTAAATATTTTTTAAAAAACCATTCAGCATTTTGTTATTTTAATAACTAAAATGATCCCAAAAAATGGTTGGCTTAGCGTCGATGACTGAATTTATGAAATCTAACTATAAGCTGCTTATCAATTTCATATCTATTATCGTATATATGCACTAAACATTTTATCTAACATGAATAGACGTGTTGATACTCCTTGCTAAACTGGTTACAACGACCCTTACTTGACCATCCTTACACTATTGTACCCCGTGGATCATCTTGTTATTTTTTTTTATTTTTTTCTTGTATTTTATAGGTTCTTGTTACGATTTATGGAATCATAATACATAATCTATAATCATATAGTATATTACAATATACCGTCGTTGTCACTTGGCTGTTGTTGATCGAAAAAAAAAACATCACCATATATAGTTCTCTTCTACAATTTCATCCACCCAGTAAACTGTAGCAACTGAAACTGATTTAGAATAGGTAGGTTAAATTTAATAATTTGATTGAGCATTTCATCAAAAATCTTATATGCATTGCAAAGGGAAGTTTATCTAATAAAAGATCCAGTTTATCAAGTCGATTAAAAATATAAAATATCCTATTTATAAAATAGTCGATTAACAATGGTTGTATTCCACAAATTTATTTTTGTAAAATAGGATGAAGCAAACTGCAACAAAACTATATTTTCTTTAATTTTTTGATGAACAATAATGGCAAGGTTTCTCTGTTTAACAATGACAGAAAATGGAAGGAGATGACAGAAGGTAAACGTCAATTAAAATTTGACTTGGCGCTTAACAAGAGAAGCTTTGGAAAAATAAATCCCGCTCAATTGTGAACAACCGCCCATTTATATGTTTTCAATGCCCAATTTCCCTCTCATTTCTTAGTGAGATTGTTGAAGTGTCAAAATAATATTAATAGTGTACAAGATACCTTTGCACACCACGTGTACTTCTAGCTTTTTCCCTGTTAATAGTTAAAGTGTTACATTAAAGACTGCTCATTGTGAAAAATTGAGGAACATTATAAAACGGATGGAATAATAATTTATAAATCCGCTAATCGCTAGACGCTAGACGCTAGTGTATCATTTCGGCATTTCCCCTTTTTTTTTTCTTTGTCTCCGAGGCTCTAAGCTGATGTCATACACATCTGCTATTTCCTTGGCTTGGCTCAGGCTTCAGGGCTAAATTTGGCAAAAACAAAAATTTAATTACAAAAAGATCAAATTATTATCGGACTAGAAACCATTAAACACCATTATACTCCCTAAATATATATACTCCCTCTTTATAATTTAATCAAGTATTTCCCTCAAATTCTCAAAAAAGCGCAACTTCTCAAAAATTTCAGCAACAATTCATTAAGTTTTAATCCAATCTAGGGTTTCTTCTCAACAGGTACAATTTATACTCAATTAATCTCACTTGGTTTATTTTGTTTAATTTTAGCATTTGGGTTTCTTTACATTATACCTAAATTTGCAATCTTGACGGTTCTTTTGCAATTAAAATTCCTTAATCTTGGGACCTTTGATTGATTTCTGCTCATTTGGTTGAGAATTTGAGTTCTTTTTTTTCGTTGGATTGCGTTTTTCAGTTGGAATTTGCTAAATTTGGTTATTATTACATTGGGGAAGAAGTATTGTGTTGCTTGTTGTAAGGTGAGTGAGTGACTGGGTGGGTGAAGGGGAGAATTGGAGGTGGTTGAATTAAAGAAAGCAGATGAGTGGTGCTCCAAAAAGAGGGGGGCATGAGGAAATGCGGCCGGGCTTTGGGGGTGAGGAGGAGGAAAATTCTGGTTTTCCAAGGGTTAATTATGGGGTAGTTCAGGAATCTACTAGACCTGGGTTGTTACCCCGTCCGGAGTTCCGTGATGCGGAAAGACGATCCCCTATGCAATCACATTCGATGTATAAAATGCCTTCGTCGTCTATGACTGATCCTCCACATACTAGTCATCCGATTGCGGGGCCTGAGATTAGGGTGGATTCTAAAGAGATTAGAGAAAACAAGGGTGGGGAGAGTAATAGGGATGCAAAAGTTGAGTTCAGAGAGGGGCATCATCAGGTTGTCAAGGCTGAGAAGGAAAGCAGGGGGGATGAGAGTAAAGAAGGGAAGTATGAGAGAGAGGGTCGTAGTGATTCGAAGAGTGAAGTAAAGGTGGAGAAGGATGTTTATGGAGGGGCAGGGAGTCATCCCAACTGGAAAGAGCAACATAGAGGTAAAAAACATCCTGATATTCCTATTGGAATGCCAAACTTTTGGATGAATGTGCCTCAAATGCGTCCCAAATTTGAGGTTGCCAGGGATGCTACTGCAGCATTTCGTGAAATAAGTGAGGCTGTAGGAGAGAATAGAGTTGACCTCAAAGGTGACGAAAAATACAAGGAAAAAGAGAGGAAGCGTAAAGAAGGGAAGCACCATGATTGGCCAGAGAGTGACAAAGATAGGAGTGATTACAAGAGTAATGTCCAAGTTGGTACTACCAGTAATAATGATTTCAAGGAAGTAATTAGAGAAGAAAGGGAATCTGACCAATGGGGGAGGGAGAGAAAAGATATCCTGAAAGAGAAAGAAAGACCAAAGGAAAGAGAAAAAGATCATGGTGACAGAGAAGGTCGTGGTGTTGGGGAGAAAGAAACTTATCAGAATGAGAAAGAGATAGCAGAGAAAACAGCTGTACAAGAAAACTTTTCTGTGGAACAAAAGAAACCAACTGAATCTTGGAGAAATATGGAAAGAGAAGCTAAAGAGAGGAGGAAAGAGAGAGATGCCGATATAGAGGGAGAAAGACCTGAGAAGCGCAGTAGGGTCTATGATAAAGAATCGGACGAAGTGGGTGCCGATGTTGACGGGCTTACAGACAGAGAAAAAGATTCCTTTGGTTTTGCAGTACAGCAGCGGAAGAGGATGCTTCGCCCGAGGGGCAGCCCCCAAGTTGCTAATCGTGATGGACGTTTCAAGTCTCGTGGTCAAGATGGAGAAGGGTAAGTCCTATCCCCTATTTCTAGAAGCATCAGTTAGCTGTTAGTAACGCTTTTGATTGCTTCACTGATTTATAATTGTGGTCTTTGATCTGATGTTGTGCAAATGATGTTATTTGTTATGACTGGTTGTTGTTTCCCTTTTTAGATTACTGTTATTAATTTGATTTTGAAAAATGCAGATATATGAATGAATCAATAAAATTTAATAATCCGGTGCCACATGTTTGCAGAACAGTCAAGAATATTGGATGTTTCGATATATAGTAATTGTTTGTATTTTTAAATTACATGGAAGATCTGGCTTGTTAAACTCCCCTTCTCTTAATTGCATGTAGGATGCCGGTGCATTAGTTTTATTAATTTTTGAAGTAATCTTGTCTAAAATATCTAGAAGCTTCTTGCGAGAAGGTGAAGGTCCTTAATGAGGGTGGGGTGTTAAAGCTAAATTCGGTGATTACTGTTATTTCCATTATAGTCCCATTGTAGATATGAGTAAGATTGTCTTTATTTTTGAGGTAGACCTATCAATTTTTTTAATATCTATGTTATGCTGAAGGCTGATCCTCTTTTTATGCTTTCTTTGCAGGTCTCAAGGTATGCTAATATGTTGCTGTTAGATTTATTAAAGAAGGATTCCCTTTTCTTTGCCAAAGTCATTGTGGCAATAAGCCATGACATGCTGTTGCTGGGTGTCCTCTTTTCCCTTTATACTGTGTTGCTAATCTTTCTGTCAAAAATTGACTTAAACTTGAACTTCTGTAGTTGGTAGGAGCATTCAGGTTAGCACATGGCGGGTTTTGCAAATTATGACTTTGGACATTCATAATAGCCTAAGGAATGAACTAGTATCATCAATATTATACTTTCATCATTACTTTGCAGCTGATGGGTTATTATTTACGTTGCTAGTTTTGTAAACGCAGACTATGATTGCATTGTAAGGAACTGACATTTTTGGATTTGATTGTATCCTTCTTTTGCCTTTCTGGATTTCCTTATTGTCCTGATTGATGCAACATTTGTGATCCTCCTTCCCCTCCCCCCCCCCCCCCCCCCCCCATGTTCTTAAACTTAATAAACGGGTCATGAGAGGTGGTACTGGCATATTTGCAGACTGTCTTGTCTTCAATCTAAATCTCTAACAGCATAAACACTGTCTGGCATTATTTTATTTGTTTGCCAATCATCATTAAACAGTTGTTAGGGACTTAGGGTTTGTACTATGTAATGACTTTGGTTCATTTCTCACTGTCTGTCAAAGATAATTACATTTTCTTTTGTTCAAAATAATTACATTTGGATTAATGGAAACTCATAGATTTGTATATATCCACTGAACTCTTTTTCATAGGTAAACCTGAGGTCTCTACTATTTACAAAGTTGGTGAATGCATGCAAGAATTGACGAAATTATGGAAGGAATATGAATCATCTCAGGCTGATAAAAACAGCGATAAATTATCTAATGGCCCTACTTTGGAAATCAGGATTCCTGCTGAACATGTAACTGCTACAAACCGTCAAGTAAGTTTGTTATTTGTAACTGATGATATTTGTGTCTACTCCAGAATCATGAGGATCTAGTATCCGTTTTTCATTTTAATAGTTGTATCAGTGACTGCACTAGTAATAGCTGAAATAAATCGGAGTATGCCATAGTTTACATCTCTAGCATTGGTAATTGCTTCAGGACAATCCCCTTCCCAAACAGTGTTCATATGCGAAATTAATTGTCAAGGCTAATGTTGACGAACTTTGTTTTAAAGAAAATTGACATGTAATTCATGTTATGTGATGAAAATGTTAATAACAAATTGATTACTATCTGATTTATTGATGGTCCGTAATCCTCCTCTGATTCTTGAAATCAGTGTTCCATCTGTTAATAGTATGTAAATTTGTGAATGGGTTGATTGGCGAGTCACAATATGTTATTATGAAAACGCTGGATCAATTGGCAATTTGGCATATGTGGTTAGCAACACACTTGATGAGTTTCTGGAGTATAATCTGTTTTATAGTCAAGTTTCTCTTGGTTGCTCGAGTGTCGGATGATTTGTTTTATTGCTCTTGTCAACGATATCTTACAGTCCAACTTTTTTACAGTCACCAATTTTTTTTATTCTAGTGTGTAAATATGATATTCCCTTTATTTTGTTGATATCTTGCTTGTTCAAGTGTTATACTCATTAATGTGCTTTTTGGAACAGGTTAGGGGTGGACAGCTTTGGGGAACAGATATATACACCGATGACTCGGATCTTGTTGCGGGTAGGTCCTTTGATAGTATTTATAGAGCTGCTAGATGTATCAATATATTGAGGAGACACGTAAACTGAACACATTGCTTTTTCAGTTCTTATGCATACAGGTTATTGCCGGCCGACAGCATCTCCTCCTCCAGCAGCTATTCAAGAGTTACGTGCAACAATACGGGTTCTACCTCCACAAGATAGTAAGTCTAAAGAGTAAAGATTCACAACTTGGAATTGTTTCAAATGTCAATAAAATATTCGCATATTTTAAATGACTGGATTTATAATCTATCTGAAGTTATCTCCCATTTGTTGGTTACAACAGTGTTCCTTGATATTAGTTTTGTGTATGATAAATGTTTGCATAAGTTCCTATATGGGATAATTTTTGGTTGAAAGTTGAAACACATGTGTAATAGTGAGATTTAAGTCAGATACTAATAGGGTTTAGGAAACCTCTGCATTGGCTTTATAATTTATTGAAATTGTTAATTTATTCCTGACTTCTGGTTGCATAAAATATGCTTCTATGTGATTAAGCTCTGGACATGCTTTCGCTCTGTGATTTTTGGATTTTTCCTATTTTGTACTACCAATAACCACGTTGTTGCGACTCTTGTGAGTGATCATTGTTTTGTCACTGAAAGAACTTTAATATTTAAGGATTAGAATATTCAGTTAGTGCATATTTTGAAATTTCAAATGTTTAATCACTTAGCCAACATAAACTTCTGACTTCAGTTTATACACCTTATTTACATATATTTCGGCCACGTTTCCGCTGAATTGTATATTATATCTTTTATTCTTGTTGTACTTGTACTACTTTTAGGAGGTAAACTACGCAAATTAGTTTGTTAGAAATTTGTGACATTAGAGACATAGGAAAATATATTAGTGTGATATATTTTCCATATTTATATTAGTAATATACACTGATATATTTTCCATATTTATACTAGTAATATAGAATATATGAAAATATTATATTTTTGGTAATTAGATTATGTTAAAGTATTGATATTAGAATTTTTTTTTGACATAAGTATTGATATTAGAATATTATCTAATTAGGAAATTTTTAATAATTTTCCTGTATCTCTATTTTATTTTCCATCAAAACAAAAAAAAATAAAAAATTCCTATTTCCTATATCTCTAACATCTCAAATCTCTAACAGGGAGCTACTTAGAGCTCTGAGGATTTAGCTTTCGCAGTTGACCTCCACACTCAAGGGATAATCATCTAGGCTGTAAACATCTATAACGCCTCGTGTTTTTAATATTTCTAAAAAAGTCCTGCTTAAATTTTGCAAACCATTCAACAAGAAGCTTCTCAGAGTAATTTTCTTTCATTTGACACTAATTATTTTCCAAGATTTTTTAAAACCAATTGATGGTTTGTGGTACATGTTTTTATCATTGCTGGACTGGACATGTTGTCATGTTCACTTTCCAAACTGTTCCTTTTTATATGTTTAAACAAGTATAGTGTTTAGGTACATGTTGCACTAAAAGGTTTTTTTGTAATGTTACTGCTTACTTTTTGAGTGTTACAAGGTATGTTTATAATTTACTGCTTACCTTTTTGAGTGTTGTTAATGGGAATTTTAGTTTGAAAATGTTTTAAAATGGAAGAGAGATAGATCTATTAACAGGGATTCTAATTTGGAAATGTTAATCCAGCTTTTTCCCCGCGGTATTAACATAGTAAGTTGGACCATCCTTGTCAAAGCATATGGCTGTCTTTTATTGAACACTTTTGGTATGAAGTTGTGCTATAATCTCCTTGTTGTGGAACTGTTGTTTCACGTGAAGGTGTCACGTGTGCGCGAGCGCAAGATGATTTCCTATCAACTAATTTCAAATTGTCACTTCAGTTACAAAATTAGAGCAATGTGAAGCGAAGTGTTTGCCCACGGAATATATTGGATGGCCTTTTGTCTAATGATGCTGCGGGTTTTGAGTTGCTACTCACCTTATCTCATCTCTTCTTTGACTCTCCCTTCCCCGATTTCTGTTATATTTCCCTGTTTCTTCCAACTTTTGCTCAAACTTATACCCTCCCTTCCTTTGGTACTAGCCGTGAATACAACCCATTCCTTTTCTCTCTCTTAAGATATACAAAGACATGCAATTCTGGACGAAAGATTAACCCACCAAATCTCATCCTGTCTCTTTTCACTTCCTTTTGATGAAAAAGATGAGGAGTTCTGATGTATTGAGTTTGAAGTAGATAAGTAGGAAGCAACAGAATTTTGGTAATTGCTGCAGATCTGCTGTTCAAATCCATATTTATGCAGATGTAAAAGAGTGTAACTTTAATAAGAAAGATTTCTGGTTGCTTCTGGTTCTTTCCATTAGGGTCAAGGGGTTTGTCCCTTGCTAGTTTTTGCACGATGATTTGTCTATGTGATATTAGTTGTACTGGAGATCTGTTCTCCCTTTTTCAGCTAGTTAAATTTAACCCTGTTTATTCTAGTCACTTGTGTTTTTCTCATTTGCTTTCTCCATGTACATTGGTGTCTGATACTTTTCTTGGAGTAAGACACACTTAGATGCATCCTTTGTTTTGGTTATTAATAACTGGATCTGACAAGTGAACTTGGGCTTCCTGAAGGTTATGTGTCTACTTTGCGAAACAACGTTCGATCGCGTGCGTGGGGAGCTGCGATCGGCTGTAGTTATCGTGTTGAACGCTGCTGCATTATGAAGGTGTTATTTGCTGCAATCCCTCTTATTTCCCCTTCATTTAATCAAGTTGTTTCACTCTTTATTTCCTTAGGGAGTATCATATTTCTCCATCTAATATTCAGAACTGTCTGTAACTAGGTTTATATTTATTGTATGGAAATATCAACCTCGTGACCTTTATATGGACTTAAAGAAGAAGAAAAGAAGTTCCTGGGTGGGGGAAGGGTGGGGTTTTCTTGTGTGTTCCCATGGCACACAGCAACGATAATTAGACACCTATGACGCTTGAGGTCTTGTGTACGATAGGTTACAGGTTAGAATCCCCCCTCCCCCACTTATAGTTTGTAATTTTCAATGCCCTAGTGGCTCATCCGGGCCAAAAAAAGTAATAGTGACAAAAAGATACTAAGTAATGCTAGTGTCAGTTACTTCAGCTTTAATTAAGATCTTGACGAAAAGAGGTCTCGTTTACACATCATAGTGTCAATGGAATATAATCGTTGATTGACTTATTCAATTAATGATTTCTATCTAAATCTGGTATGTTGTAATCTTGTAACAAAGCACCATCTAAAAGATATCCTATTAAGATTGTATTTAAAATGAATCGTATTGATTTGGCTCACAAAATCATCAATTTTAGTTAAATATCACGAAATCTTGAATCTTGTTGATTGCTTTACTTATCCGAAAATCCTCTGGCAAGAATAAAAATCTCCACCAAAATTGTGTACTGTAATCCACCAATTCTGCTTGATTAGAAACGAAGTTGATCTCCAAGACTGATTTTGGGGAGGTTGGGTAAGGATTCAAATCAGTTAGGATACATATCCTATCTAAATAGGTTGAAAATCCATGAGGAGAACTAAATCATATGAGATTTAGTTTGGATCAATTAAGGACCAGATGGCATCATACTTGCAGTAGATAGGATCTCACTCTCAGAACAGAAGCTTTATATGTCAGTATTAATTGGTTTGGTTGTTTTCTACTTTCTGTGTTTTATTTCAGAAAGGCGGTGGAACCATTGATCTTGAACCGTGCCTCACACATACATCCACAATTGAGCCTACCTTGGCTCCAGTTGCCGTGGAGCGTTCGATGACAACTAGAGCTGCAGCCTCGGTAAATTCCTCTTTGGTGTTTTCCTACATGCATAATCTTGTTAGCATACAATGAAATTTGCAGCATTAAACTTGTTTATAAGCTGTAATTTAATCTTGTAAAGCAACCAGCCAATTACTGTGACATTGATCAATTATTAGTGTTTAGGAATCACTTTAATGTAGAAATTTATGGCAAGGTAAATTAGAGAAAACTTTGGAAGTACTTTGGTTTACTTGTTTTGTTGTTTAATATGGTAAACTTATTGGAAAGTAAATGATTTACCCAGCTTTTCATTGATTAGCATGCAAGCAATGAAATTATGTAAAAATGCACATGTAAAATGTTTTGTTTAATATTTTCTTAATTTTTCACGAACTTTTCAGCATTGTTTTTTTTTTTTTTTTTGATAATTAACTTTTCAGCATTGTTAGGGGGAGTTCTAACTGTTCTATGGAAAATAAATTAAACCAAATGTAAATAGAGGATTTCCTCATACTTCTTCAGTTTTACTTGTATATTTTTCTTCCCAAGGTATTTAATTAATCATAATCTTGTTGAACAATATTGAAGAATTTAGAAATCCTCCCGAGTCTGATTATCTTGCTGAACAATAATGATTGTGGTTATTTTCTTTTTTCAGAATGCATTACGACAGCAAAGATTTGTCCGGGAAGTCACAATACAATATAACCTATGCAATGAACCTTGGTATACCATCTTACTTGTGAATACTGGAGTTTAACATTTAACATACTTGCTCTCATGTATGTTTGTGAAGTGTGTGTGCCTGTGTTAGGGTGTATGCTCTAAGTGTAGTCGATTGCCACGCAGTAGGTTAAAGTTTCTTAATCAATACACTTTCCCATATCAATGTCCCACTTTCTACTGTCTCATCTCAGCACACGCGTTCCTAAACAGTAATTTAATGTACTTCATCTGGAATTAACGCCCAACTTTGACCATTATTAACTCTAATTACTTATTAGTAAAAATTATGAAAAGTTGATATTTGAAAAATATATGTTGAAGCAAATATAATAAAATCCAACAAGACTATGTTTTTATGTACTTAATACAAGAACTAAGGAAGGTCAAAGAGAAATATGTGATAGTGCACGAAAGTCAATTTGGAACAACCAGTCTATAAAAAGCACAAAGCGCACTAAAGCGATTTGAGTCCTAGAGCCTAAGCTCTTGCGCGTCATCCAAGTGAAGTGCACTTTTTAAGAATTAAGGGTTTCTTTACTATTATGCATATATATCTTACTAAAATAACCACAAAAATATGTAAACATCAGATTTGCTTCCAAAAATATATTACTCTTTGTTTTAACAAAAATAAAGCATATAACATAATGTTTATCACGAAGCTAGGGCCGACTGATGTGTGATTGCTGTCTTCTTTTCATCTTTTTCCTTTTCTTTTGGACTCTTGGCCCACTTTCTATTGTTAAGGATAAATATGGTGTGGTGCAAAACACAATAACAACATAAAAAAGGAAGCTTCCAACGTAAAATAAAAAAGGAGAAAAAGATTTTCAGTGAAACGCAAAAAAACACGCTTCGTACGCTGCGGCGTGCTTCGCCTAGGCATACGCTTCTTTAAACACTGGTCCGAAACTCCGAACAACTAAAAATGAATGGAGGAAGCACAATTTATCTACCATTTTTCCTACAGTGCCCTATGTTAGGATTCAGCATGCAACTGTATTTGTACAATTAATTTTACAGTTATTTTGTAGCATCATTTTTCCGGCACTTCATGCGGTATCTTTCTTAATTTGTGTGTTTAGTCAATGAGGCTTTTTATAAAGGACGTAGGGATTACTTGGTTTGATGCTTGGTTTTGTTTATCAAGCACTTTAACAAAATTCATTCGTGTCATTTTGTGTCCTTGTCGATTCTGAGTTTCAATCGTCTGTACCTTAAGTTGGGAATTCTAAATTTTAAAGAAGACAAAGTTCTCGTGTATCTATGGAAAGATATCAGTTTTAAACATATATACCCAAGTTCACATGATGTTCAATGTTGTATTATGCTATAAAACAAGAATACCCACATGACATAGCAATAATAATGAGTAAACAACCTACTGTAGATCCCACAAAGGCAAGGTTTTAGGAAGACTTTGATGTAGCCTTACCCTAACTAGGTGAACTGGTAATAAAACTGTCTAAAAGTTGTACACACAGAAAATTCGAAACAAATTAGTGAGGTCTTTTAAAAACACAAAGTATTTACAGAAATACCCGCATAATAGACTTCATTATTGTTTTATCTTCCATGGTTATGTAAGGAACATAATGTCTGCTGTAAGATAAGGCTCTCGAGACTTTGAAAATTCTCAAATGTGAGTGAATCAAGCTGGCAAGTTGTGCACTTGCTTAATCATGTCCAATAATTGATTTTCGCCATGTTTGCCGTTCGTTTTTTAATGTCAACTCATTTAAAATGTTACTTGTGTGGAAATACTGCTCATGGTATGTTAATCTAAAAGTGGAGCCTGCCTGCTTTCTTCATCTTCTTGCTCGGTCGTTACTCGTTTGGAATAAAGATTTGTTCATATCGTTTCCCTCAAAATAAATAAAAAAAAAGATTTGTTCATATCGTGATGTCCTATTTTTTATTTCCAGGATCAAATACAGTATTAGTATTGTAGCTGACAAGGGCTTGAAGAAGCCATTGTACACATCAGCACGCCTGAAGAAGGGAGAAGTTCTCTATTTAGAAACTCATTCATGCAGGTAATATATTGTCAATACTACTTCTCCAATGAGCATTCTTGTTGGTCAATGCTGTGTTTGGTTATATAATTTTACAGCAAACATTGTATTAATTGACGAACTCATAATTGGTATACTGCCCAAATACTTGTACCGTTTTCCATCGCGCTGGCAATATTTTTTGACATGCAGTTAGTGAAAGAATTACCCCCTTCCCAAGTTGCATCTATTGGTACTAACATTGTTGGCATATTTTTATGGCATGTTGATATTGTAGGTATGAGCTCTGTTTTACCGGTGAGAAGACTGTTAAAGCTCCATGGCCTCCATCTGTCTCACAGACGCATGAAGCGGAGTCAGATAAGCCTCAGAATCATGTTCCTTGCGCAAATGGTGAACGAAGTACCGCAGAAGGTGATAACATGGTAGTAGACATGTTCCGGTGGTCGAGGTGTAAGAGGCCTCTTCCGCAGAAGTTTATGAGATCGATTGGGATCCCTCTGCCTCTTGAACATGTGGAGGTAACTATCTTCCTTTTGTTTTATAAAGATCCACATCTTATTTAATATAATATGTTGTAGGGATGGTTAATTCAGTTGCATGATTTAACTCTTGTTCTTGACTTTAAATTGGTGACTTTGATTTCATTTGCTAGTCTTTAAGTGGACTGCAATAGCCCTCCACTTGATGCTTAGAGTGCTTACAGAATCTTTATCTGGCTTAATCACAGGAAATCGGAATTTATTTATTTTGATGCAAAGGGAATTCGAAAATTCTCATGAATAGTTTATTAGAATTACAGACTCGCCATTCTTATGCGTGCCTCTGGTTTGCACCTCCAGGTTGTGCTATTGGGTGTCCATTGTCCTCTTTTGTTGTTTTCTGTTTAACCTGGGACTCTGCGTGCTTAGTGGTCGACGAATATGATATGTTATTCGGACTCTTCATTTTACTTTTTTTTTTTTGGTTGGTAAGTACCCACGTGTTTGGTTGCTCGAACAGTTGACACTTTATTTTGGATTAAAAAAACATAGAAATTTCTCGAAAATAGCTCTGACACTGATAACTGATATAAGTACCGGAGTTGAATAACATATTGTGTGCACTATTCATGCAAAGGATATTTCCGGTGTTAAAACTCATTGTTGAGTGCATATATATATATATATAAATGATTTACCCGTCTTTTTTAACAGGTATTGGAGGAGAATCTTGATTGGGAAGATGTGCAGTGGTCTCAGACTGGTGTTTGGGTCGCTGGAAAAGAATACCCGCTTGCAAGGGTGCATTTTCTATCTCCAAATTAGCCGTTGCCTCTGTTAATCTTATTACCTGTTGTAAGTCAATCTGGGATTGAAGTAGCCAATATCGATAGGATAGGGTAGGGGGTTGTAACTTGTAATATAGCTTAAGTTTACGTAGGTGAATTTCAAGTTGCTTGTTATTCTTTAAGGCGTCGTTTTGCTGTTGTTCTGGGTCGTGTTATTATTGATGTTGAGTCGATATTAATACTTTGAGGTAGTTAATAAATTCAAGTTTGATATCGTTTCCCAGCGGCCGTGTTGGTTCTCTAGCTTTTCCCGAACCTTATTCCGAGACAATAGAAAGCATAAAATCAATTTTAATCCATTAAAATAAATTTCAATCAGTAAAATTATTGTTGATTAATAAATTTGCGCTTTAAAATGTGTCCAAAATATGAAAAATTTGACCATATATTAAAACAAACATTATCATGAGAATCTGTTACATTTTTTCTCGGTGTTTATTTTCAAAATATCACCATTTTTTATATGTAATACTTCCTCCATTCTTTTTTAAATGACACAATTATTTAGGCACGTTTGCCAATGCATGATTGCAAACATTAATATCTCTAATTTTGGAAAAGAAAAAATTATAAAAAGTTGATATTTAAAAAATATTTATTGAGACGAATGTGATATGACCCCATACGACTAGACCTGTCAAACGGGTCGGTCGGGTCGGGTTGTAAAAAATTCGGATTTTTCATGAAATACCCCTGAATTTTTGCAAAATTCACCAAATGCCCCTCGACTTTCAGAAATTCACCAAATGCCCTCCACTTTTTAACAAATACACAAGATACCCTTAATGAGCATTTTCTGTCAATTCTGTTAGATTACCGTCAACTTTACCCCTAATTAACTCTATTATTCCTAACTTATCTAATTATCCTAATTAAATTAAAAATAGAAAATAAAAAATCCCTTGTGTTTTTCTCTCTCTACCGTTCATTCTCTTTCCCAAATGAAAACCATGGCAGCCATGGCAGTCACCACCATGGTCATCCCCTTTCTCTCTCCTCATCCCCTTCACTACCCCTATTCCTATTCCTTTCCCCTTCACCAACCTATGAAAATAAACAGACCCAATTCGCAGAGCCTTATATACGGGATTTGATCTGGTGCATCACAACTCCATCAAACAAGGTCTTCATCCCTCTGATTGTATCATCACCATCGTTAATCGTGAATTTCCATATGTTGTTGTTTTCATGGTTGTTGCTTATAAGTTTGCGGTGGTGAATATGTTGCCAGAAACTGTAACAGTGATACTAAAATTGGAGGTGGGGCTGCATTGAAGACCCGCTTGCCGCGGCTGTTACGGCTGTGCTCCGATCGATTTTCGTCTTCCCCTGCTTTTTCCGCCGATGCACCTCCTCTCCTTCTCAATTTTTCGGCACCGCCGCAGCAGGTTGGTTGTCGGTATGAGTTGTTGTTGCTTCAATCACCTCTTCATTAATTTCAAGAAATCAAAATCAATTATTGTGAAGGTATATCTTGGAAGATTAATTTGGAGATGAAATTCTCGAATGTCTGTGGAATTGATGAGAGGGATTTTGTCAGTGTTATTGAAAGGGACTAAGGGTAAATTAATTAGTTGAAGTAACCCAATTGCACTCCTCCTCTCCAATTGTATTTATGGTTGATTTAATTTCCAGAATTTTAGTTCTCTCTCCATATGTTCCCTGAACTTGTGAGGGTTTGTTTGATTTTTTTTCCCCAAAATTTGTAAGGGAAAGAGGAGAGGAAGCTCAGAAAATCAGAGAAGTTGCAGAGGCAGGCACATGCGAGGTAGGAGACGACAGTAGACATATCGATGGTGTGGCAGGGATTAGACACATCCATGGAAGAAGGAGAAAGGGAAGATCCATGGAAGAAAGAGAAAGGGAAGATAAAAGGGGCGAGGAGGAAGGTTAGTGGTGGGTTGGCAGTTGATTTTTTTTAATAGTAAATTAGATTAATTAGGAGTTAATTAGTTTAGTTAAGAAAAAAGTTAACGGAAAAGTTAACGGAGCTGACGGAAAATCTTCATTAATGGCATATTGTGTATTAAGTTTATGAATAAGGGTATCTTGTGCATTTGTTAAAAAGTGGAGGGCATTTGGTGAATTTCTGAAAGTCGAGGGGCATTTGGTGAATTTTGCAAAAATTCAGGGGTATTTCATGAAAAATCCGTAAAAAATTACTTTCGGGTTCGGGTTGAATCGGGTCGGTCACTTTCGGGTTCGGGTTTGCAAATGCTTGTTCGGGACCCAGAACTTTCGGGTTCGGGTTGACCCAACGGGTTGAGAGATTTTAAAACGCGCATTATATTTTCATTAATTTAGGTTATAAATATACAAAATATTGGCACAAATTAACAAATTTTCCTACGAAAGTTTATATTTAGTCAAATTCAACCATAAAATGGCGTATAATTAAAATTAAAATCATATTACACACAACAATAGTAAAAACAACGTGTCAATTATGCTTAAATTTTCTCATAATCTCATTTATTACTATAAATACAATGATTTTCAATCGGTCGGGTCCAAAACGGGTTCGGTCGGGTTTTGACCCATTCCTTTTCGGGTTGCTCGGGTTCGGATAAAATCGGGTTACGGGTCACAAAATCTTGTTCAGGACCCAATATTTTCGGGTCGGGTTCGGGTCGGTTTTCGGGTCGGGTCGATTTTTGACAGCTCTACATACGACTATGTTTTTTCTTAAGTATAAACCACAAAATCAAGTCAAAGGAGCTTGTGTGAATAGTGTCCAAAATCCAATTGTGTCATATAAATAAGAACAGAGGAAGAACAAGATTGGGCAAACCTAGTACTTAGACCTGTCAAATGGGTCGGCCGGGTCGAGTTGAGTTGTAAAAAATTACTTTCGGGTTCGGGTTGAATCGGATCGGTCGCTTTCGGGTTCGGGTTTACAAATGCTTGTTCAAGACCCAGAACTTTCGGGTTCGGGTTGACCCAACGGGTTTAGAGATTTTAAAACGCGCATTATATATTCATTAATTTAGGTGATAAATATACAAAATATTGGCACAAATTAACAAATTTCCTACGAAAGTTTATCTTTTGTCAAATTCAACCATAAAATGGCATATAATTCAAATTAAAATCATATTACACACAACAATAGTAAAAACGTGTCTATTATGCTTAAATTTTCTCATAATCTCATTTATTACTATAAATACAATGATTTTCAATCGGTCTGGTTCAAAACGGGTTCGCTCGGGTTTTAACCCATTCCTTTTCGGGTTACTCGAGTCATAAAATCTTGTTCAGGACCAAATATTTCCGGGTCGGGTTCGGGTTGATTTTCGAGTCGGGTTGCTTTTTGACAGCTCTATTAGTACTCTATCTTGTCAGCATCTATGCGCTTTATAATTCAGAAGTCCGAACAGTTATCCTTGAATGCACGGCCTCACTCTATATACTCCCTCCGTCCCGGAATACTTGACCTGTTTTCCTTATCGGGCCGTCCCTTAATACTTGACCTGTTTCTAAAAATGGAAATATTCTAACAATATTATATTATTTCTCACTCCATCCCTATTAACCCACCTACCCCCTACTCCATACAAAAAATAATTAAAAATTCAACCCCTACTCTCCCCCAACCCACCTCTTAACCCACCTCCTACTAACTACATTAAAATAATACCCCACTATCAACTACTACCTATTAAATTAAATAAGTCAATTCAAGTTCCTTAAACCCTGTGCCGGTCAAACCGGGTCGAGTATTCCGGGACGGAGGGAGTACTAAACAAAGTTTAACCTGCCAATTACACCCTCTATATAGTTTTATAGCTTCAGGAAGTAAATTGCTCAAGAAAAACTGTAAGAGCTGGCCAACTTAGTGAGAAACTGAGAATAAATCTACATAATCAAGATTCTGCCAAATTACTTCTTCAAATGTTGTATTTCTGTACAAAAGGATGGTTACTGGCATTAAACTCCGTCAGAACTGATGCAACAGGTTCACCATTCATTCCATTCATTCAAGAAATCATTCCACATAGAAGTTGCAATTGAGTCTCTTAGCAACATACCCATTTGCTCTTTTAATGGAGATCCTGACGGCATATCAAGCAGATCGTCATAATCTGGAGCTTCTTCCACAATCTGTTCTTCAACACTTGAAAATAACCAATCATTGCAATCTTCTTGCCTGATAAAATTGTGAATAACACAAGCAGCAATGACAATGTCTCTTTGAACTTGAAATGCATATTGAGGGGCAAGTTTCAGAATAGGAAATCGTTCTTTCAACACATGGAAAGACCTCAAGATTGCTTGTCGTAGGGTTGAATGCCGGTGATTAAAGAGCTCTTGCACATTTCTTGGTAGACAGTTAGCGCCTTTGAACTCGTGATTACAGTATCGGACTCCTTGAAATGGGGCGATAAATCCTTCCATGTTTAAGTAGCTTGTATCAACAAGGTAGTATTTACCTGCACTACATAATCTTCAGATAAACAAACTGCGAGAAATAAGGTAAATACTAAATAATCCATCTGTCTCATCTCAGGATTAAACTTGAGTTGGGGCACAGAGATCAAGGTGAAAAAGAGAGAAGAAGGGGGATACATGGGTGTGGGTCCAAACTTAAATAAGGCCATTTTCTTTTTGGCTTAATTGCAGTTTCAGGACTTATTTGGCAGTTCAGCTCAACTAAAATAACAGGGCCTAAGTAGATGAAGAGAAAGAAAGTGGGTGGAGTAGAATGAGATCCTTTTTCAGCCTGAGCTTAGACAGAGGGAATAGTATAAAGCAGTCAGATAAACAAGAACACCACCTTCAGGAATGTGAGGAAAATTCTGATCTGGATCATCAAGAACGGCTTGCAGTACACGAGAATCTGATACCGAACCTTCCCATCCAGGATATATAAACATAAACTGCAGATCAAAAGTGCAAGCTGCCAAAACATTCTGTGATAGAAAACCTATCTTGTTACGGAATCGAGTTTGATCTTTTGCTGGCACATTTGCAGGAATGTGCATGCAATCTATTACCCCAATGCAATCCTGAGGTAGAAAGAGAAGGGATTAAGTTAATGTGCGTATAATGGTTTCAACTTCCAAAAGAATTGACACTGCAGTGTTTCAAAAGCATACTTTGAAATATGGAAAGTGTCTTCTGCTACCAAAGATCTGTAGGGGTGTGTTAATTGGCGGTGCCTGTAAGAACTCACGAGACAATGACTTGATGGCCTTCAAAACATTATTGAAATGCCTGCTTATGGTCTCTCCAGAATGCTGAAACCTGTCTTGAATAACTCGATTACGCTCATTATGCCCAATTATGTTCAAAAAGATTGCTAGTTGCTCTTCAATCGACACCCCAGCCGTATCACGAAGCATACCTCTTTGTCGAAAAATGCCACATAATTTATGGAAAACATGTTTATCCATCCTCAGCATTTCACGACATTCATCTTCTGGCCCCTCCATTAGTTCGGTCATGTATTTAGGTCGATTAGGCAACAGACTATGTTGAGGCTGCTTGTTTATGCTATTATGATAATAGTGTCCAACTGCAGCAGCAACTAGTTCCATCTCATCCAATTCTATATCAAAATCCTCCATGCCTGCTGAGGTATCTGAAGACATTGCATAACACAATAGATATTTATAGCAAAAAGAAAATCAACAATGAAACATTCTCCAAGTAGAAATTCTATCATTTATAATTCTTCATGTACAAAATTTCATCTCTTTAAAGTTCAAAAGCGTTTCCATAATGGTGGGCATATGAGGAATTTACATTACGCGTTCCATACTATTGACAAAACTTTAACCACAAAACTACTCTGTAGTTAAACTAAATGTTAAGCTAGAAGCTAAAGGTTAGTACTTAGCAAATCTAAAAAGAAAACGTCTCATTTAGGACTTGACAGCCGCAGATTCCACCCACTATCAACAAACGAGCTCACTTAATAAAAATAAGATAATCCCTTGAAAGGATTAATAAATCCATATAGGTCCTATTGTAGCTAAAGAAGCAATCACTCATATGGTTTTACCACAGTATTGGTTCTGCACTTCCCCTGCAACCACATCAATCTTCTTTCACTTTTCAGCGCTATAAAAGTCTCTCGTGCAATAGAATTCTCAAATAAGTCCAAGGCAAGAAAATAGAGGCGCTGATCAACTCCTTGCATTTCATCCAAGACTTTGATACATTTGCTTATAGAAAACTGATCATCCTTCATCATTGCAGCAGCTCTCATCTTAGACGCAGCAGCTATTTCTAGCATAGCGTCAACTATGGCATCACCTGCTGCCTTGCGACTTCTTTTTTGATGTCCTGAACTTGATGGAACAGCAGATTGACGCTTGTTAATGTTATGTCCATCTACCACATTCATCTCCTCTCCAGAGCCAGAGGACCCATCCTCATCCACTGAGTTTAATGGTGCATTAGGATAAAGAGACATCTTCAAATCCTTAGGAATGTCAACAACTGTCTACACCCCAATCACAAGGATAAAGTCCATAATTATTTCAAATCAAAGTCTTAACCATCACATATACTTGAGCAAAACAATTGCATCCTACGGTCATAATATACAAAAGAAAAATAATGCAGTACAAAAGGGTTTCAAAGACGAGAAAATGAACTTGAAGTTGACTACTATTAAGCCACCAAATCTGGATACTCAGAGCAGCAAAACATGTTTCACTCATACCCCATATATAAAAAACTCACATGATCATAAACTCTTCTTCCTCTGATTACCCAGCAACAAGTTTTCAAAAAAAATTCAGCCTTCTTCCTCAGCCAAATTTTCCTAAACAACCAAGACTATAGCCTAGATACTTTCCGTGGTTAGTGGCGAAAAAATGTCACAAAGGTCCTAAGCAACCTTTCTCTTACTCGAGTCACTTTACTTCCAATACGAAAAACCATTTGTTCCAATACCATTAGGGTGAGTGCAAAAATCTAAGAAGCAAAGAAACTAAAGAATCCAAGAGGGGTGAAACCACACGTTACTGTATCAAACCAACAATTGAAAGTTGAGAACCTGATCTCATTATTTGAGCCATCCAAGGACCACCATCTAGGTGTTTCCAAATGACACTTGACAACAAACTAAAGTCAAACTCATTCAGCAAACTGTTAAATCATGGGCCTTCTCTAGGTGAGTAATGACAATCACCATAAATTCGATAATTGTCATGTAAGCTCCCTTTGGCAGGGCGTAAAACGTTTTTATGGAAAATGATTTTCCCTTTTCAATCATTTTACGTTGTTTGGTTGGACAGCGGATGAAAAACAATTTTTCATAACTCCCTCAAATGTGAAAAACCCTTTTCCATTTGAAAGGGAGGGAAAACCAGTTTGGAATTGTGTATTCCCTTACCGAATGTTTTCCATGGAAAATCACTTTACAATGAAAATATTTTACACCAAACCAAACGGAGCCGTAATGCTAATAATTATTTAATTCTTTTGTTGCACAATTAACATCATACGAATTAACATCCAAACAACAGCAAAAACTTCATCCAAATTGAACCATAATTTAGGATGGGGAAAGTCACAATCATATTTGATATACCATAAAAATATCCATTTGAAAAAATTGACAATTTTGGCATTTTTTCACTTCAATTTAAGAACTATAACAAGGTACATTGTCTAATTTCATCTTTCCCTCGTTCAATTAGAGCAATCAAAACATTAAAAACCCACAATTTAACATGTTAAGGAAATTATTCTCAATTTCCAACTGCCCAATACTTGCGATAAACAAAAGAACTACAAAAACACAATTTTGAGATTTTAGAATTAATATAATCAAATTGCCAAATTCAAAAACAAAAACAAAAAATAAAAAAATATCGCAGGCGAAGAGGAGAGAGAAAAAGGGAACGAGGATTACCTAGAGAAGCGTGATCCAGTAGCAATTACAGGCAGTAGTAAGCAGAAGAGAAAGTTAGCAGGGACAATAATGGCAGCTTAATCACAAATTACTTTGAACAAGTTGGGCAGAGAAAGAGAGAGGGGAAAGGGAGAGAAAGGGTTTAAGCGCCCCTAATTGCGTATTTGCCTCCCAGAATTTGCAAAAATATTGGGCTAGCCGGTTTGGTAGAGTTTGTGTCGTTCTGGCTCTGTTATTATTTACATGACATAATTGGATTATGACCACTGTTCGTATGAGTTCATTTGACTCAATTTTGTGATTTATACTTGAGAAAATGACATAATTGGATTATGACCACTGTTCATATGAGTTCATTTGACTCAATTTTGTGATTTATACTTGAGAAAATACATAGTCGTGTGGGGTCTTGTTAGATTCGTCTCAATAAATATGTTTTAAATATCAACTTTTTATAATTTTTTATTATCTATAATTGAAATATTAGTGTTTAAAATCGTGCATTGAAAAACATACCTAAATAATTATGTCATTAAAAAAAAAACCAGAGGAAGTATAAATTGGACCGAGATGTTATTGGTAGCAGTTTCTGATTGACCTGTTTAATTATGGAGGAAATGAGTTAGATGATTCAATACCCCGCGATATGAAATGAGGTTAAACTGTTAAAGGTTTGATTATCATTACCTTCAAGTTCTTAGACAGTTAGGTTAAGTTTTTGCACGTGTCAAATATAAATTAGACCGAGATTTTATTGGTAGCGGTTTTCAATTTGACCCATTTAATTAAATGAGTTAGATAATTCAATACCCACGATGTTAGATGAGGTTAAGGATTCGATTCTCATTACCGTCAACTTATGATCGAGTATTGACTGATAGTTTCTGCGAGAGCAGAATGGCCAAAGTCAGCCATAAACAACGTAGATCGTGATAGTTTAGAATCAAACCAAGCTAAAAGTTTATAAAAGTATGTGACTTGACTCGTTTTGTAACGAGCGGTTTTAGTATTGTTAGAGTTCGAGTTTTGGTGGAACTGAACTTGATATCAATTTTAATTTCGCTCATGAAAATTAAGAAATATAATTCACATCTTTAATTATTTATTACTAGATTTTAGCCCGTGCGATGCACGGTTTCTATTAAATTGTTACGTTAAAATAAAACTCCTACATATATCAACTGTTATATTTTATATATTAGATTAAATTGATTTTTTTATTTACCACTACAAAAAATTGTACTATTAACGACGGAAAATCCCGTCGCTAATTGATTTTTTTTATTTTGGATTGAATTTCATTTTAGATTTTTTTTTTATAATTATTATAGTGTTTGATTTTGGATGAAATTGTATATAAGAAATATTAATAATTATTTAATAAAAATATTTACGTGGTACCTAATTATTTATCTACGTGGCATTCGACTTTTTAATTCAAAAATAATTTTGAAGTCTTATTTTTCATTGGCTGAAACCATTATATTTCCTACGTGACGCTCTAATATTGGATTAATGTTTGATTTTGGATTGAATTTTATTTTAGATTAGTGTTTGATTTTGGATGAATTTTATTTTAGATTTATTTTTTAATTATTAGAGCGTTTGATTTTGGATGGAATTGTATATATTAGTAATTAATTAATTAATTTAAATATCTACGTAGCACCTAATTAATTATCTACGTGGCACTCGATTTTTTTAATTCAAAAATAAATTAGAAATCTTATTTTTCATTGGCCGAAACCATTAGTAATCCTAGGTGGCGCTTTAATAGTTCAGCAAATATGCCTCCTTTATATATGTACTAGTCTTATATGCACGCGATGCGTGCGTGAGAATAAAAACTAAAATTGTGTTGTAATATTAATTACCACAAACAATAGGTAAGAAAACTCTTTCACAACGCCCATTTAAAGAACATTAGGCATCATCTCTATTAAATAACATCCAAATATTGCAATTGTACTCTGTTCCATTTATAAATCTGATGAAAACTATAACTTAAAAAGGATTAAAAACTATAACTTAAAAAAAATAAAAATTGCTGATAATTAAATATTATCCCCTTACATGATGAAATACCCCTTTCATATTCCATACCCCTTACACGATGAAATCCAATTATAATTATCCCCAAATATTGAATAATAAACAATTCTATTTCTGTAGCAAAAAGGATGAAAAACTATTAACTTAAAAAAAAAAAAAATTGCTTGTCTTCTAGCAATTGTATCTGCAAAAAACACGCACGGAAAAACAGACCAAATAGAACAGGCTGCACCCTAAAACGCAGAACACCCAAACGTTGAACATGCTGCACGCTAGTAGCATCACTCCACACAGCAAATGCTGGACAGAAAACGTTACTTGAAAGCTCCAGCAAAGCAGCAGCAGGAAGTAACAACAGGAAGTAACAGCAGCAAGCCAGCAACAACCAGACACTGCACAATGTGAACTACAGTAGCAGACAACCAATAACAGACGCAACAGCTACACGAACAAACACTCAATTATAAAACTTTTCTCGTGCATTGTTTCAAACGCAAAAATATGGAAGAATTTGAAGTAAAAGAGAAACTTATGATGCTGCGAAAACAATGTGAAGCTTTTTTTTAATTGATGGAATCTGATTTGTTGTTTTGCAAGACCATCTGGGAAGATTTTTTTAATTAACTAAAACAACATAGCCATATTGTTTTGCAAGACCTCAAACAACAACAACAAATCAGAAGAATGAAAAGTTAAATAAATAGCCTAGATAGCCAAGTGAAGGTACTTTGCACAATGGCTGATATTGTTAGGTTATGATACATATGACATTACATAGATCATGCGGAAACAACCATTAACCCAGGAAACATATTATTTACACATAATCATTTAGCATAGTTTAGATGCATACTCTTTGTTGCGTGCCTTCCCTAGCTGCGCCCGAACCGAACAAGAACAAGTCTTTTAGGACTCCAAGTGTCGTCCCTCCGTAGAAAGTCCACAGCACGTCCGGATCCGCCTTAAGATTGACCAACTAGAATCGCCCTTAAGGTACTCAGAAAATTCGGCACTTTTGGGGCAAGATGGGTGTTTGAATTTTCTCTCAAAAAAAAAACTCACTTTTGAATACTTTTAAACTTGTGTATAAATTATGACCCCTAGGCCTTTATTTATAGAGTTATGGAAAAGGAATCGTAATCCTAGTAGGATGCGAATTAATTGGAATTAGAATTCTACATGAATTCTACTTAATCAATTTATCCAATAGGAATAGACATTTAATCATACACTGACTCTTGCAGATTCAGGAATCTCGCATGAGCTCAAACTCACACACACACGGCAGCCACAAGGGCTGCCCACGCATGCGAGCAGCAGCCCACGCAGCGCGGCCCACGCATGCGTGGCCTTGTGCGCGCTGGGCTGTGGCGTGCGTGCTTGCTGGGCGATGGCCTGGCTTCGTGCTGGGCCTTCGTCCGGCAGGCCTCGTCCGATGCTAATTCGTACGATACGCTTCCGATTAAAATTCCATTTCCGGAATCTATTTCCGATACGAACAATATTCAATATTTCCGATTCCGGAATTAATTTCCGTTTCGAACAAATATTTAATATTTCCGTTTCCGGAATTATTTTCCGATTCCGGTAATATTTCCGATTCTGACAATATTTCCGTTTCCGGCAATATTTCCGATTCTGGTAATATTTCCATTTCCAACAATATTTTCCGATACGTACCATGTTTCCGTTTCCGGCAACATCTACGACTTGGATAATATTCATATTTCCGATACGATCCATATTTCCGTTTCCGGCAATATCATCGTTTCCGGAGTATTCATTTCTTGCCTGTGACGATCTTAGCTCCCACTGAAACCAAGATCCGTCGGTTCCGAATATTCATACATGGAGTATTTAATGCCATTAAATACTTGATCCGTTTACGTACTATTTGTGTGACCCTACGGGTTCAGTCAAGAGTAAGCTGTGGATTAATATCATTAATTCCACTTGAACTGAAGCGGCCTCTAGCTAGGCATTCAGCTCACTTGATCTCACTGAATTATTAACTTGTTAATTAATACTGAACCGCATTTATTAGACTTAACATAGAATGCATACTTGGACCAAGGGCATTATTTCCTTCAGTCTCCCACTTGTCCTTAGGGACAAGTGTGCATTTCCTAATTCCTTTGTCGCTCGATGCTTGCTCTTGAACATAAGGTAAGAGTTGTCATCCTTATTATGTCCAGAGGTGTTCCTCGGTTTCAGAGTTCAACTGATCAAATAAACAGATAATCATAGCCTATGATTCATCCGAGCACGGCCATGCATTTCACAGTTTCTAGCTCTCCGAGTGGCCTTGTACAACTTTTAAGCATCTCATCCCGATTTATGGGAGGACAATCCCAATCTTGCGATCTTGAGATTAGACTTCGTTTGATAGGTGATTACCTGAGCGTTGCCTTTATAGCCTCCTTTTACGGTGCGACGGTTGGTCAACGTCAAAGCAACCAGTTCTCAAACAAGTAATCTCAAATCACTCAGGTATTGAGGATTTAGTGTCTAATAATTTAATGAAATTTACTTATGACAGACTTTCATCTCTTACAGTAAAGTTTCATAGGTCTTGTCCGATACTAGTCTTCCCAAAGTAAGTATCTATGCAAATGATTATGACATTGCCATGTCCACATAGTTCAAGAAACAGAACTACTAGTCATCTTGCATTCTAATCGTCTAACGTTTTCTATGCGTCCAATTTTATAGAAAACTCCGACTAGGGACCATTTTCAACCTTTGACATTCAAGTTCACTTGATAGACATTTCTTAGTCACAGGACTGGTCCTGACAGTCTATCTTGAATATATCGTCAAGTTGAAGGGACTCATCATTTAATAAACCATAAATTAAATGGAAAAATGAATTCCTTTCATTTATTGTGAATGATTAACCAATAATGTTTTACAAAGATTTAAACTCTAAAACTCTAAAACATTAAACAGAGACATCAAAGCCATTCTCCAATATGCTTGATTCCCATAGCTGCAGTGTGCGAGTTGTGCTTCGCTTGCGGCAGAGGTTTAGTTAATGGATCTGATATGTTGTCATCAGTTCCAATTTTGCTTATCTCGACTTCTTTTCTTTCAACGAACTCTCGTAGAAGGTGAAATCTACGAAGTACATGCTTGACTCTCTGGTGGTGTCTAGGCTCTTTTGCCTGTGCAATAGCTCCGTTATTATCACAATACAGGGCTATTGGTCCTTTAATGGAGGGGACTACACCAAGTTCTCCTATGAACTTCCTTAGCCATATAGCTTCCTTTGCTGCTTCATGTGCAGCAATGTACTCCGCTTCAGTTGTAGAATCCGCAATGGTGCTTTGCTTAGCACTTTTCCAGCTTACTGCTCCTCCGTTGAGGCAGAAGACAAACCCAGACTGTGATCTGAAATCATCTTTGTCGGTTTGGAAACTTGCGTCCGTATAGCCTTTAACAATTAATTCATCATCTCCACCATAGACCAGGAAGTCATCTTTGTGCCTTTTCAGGTACTTCAGAATATTCTTGGCAGCAGTCCAATGCGCCTCTCCTGGGTCTGACTGGTATCTGCTCGTAGCACTGAGTGCGTACGCAACATCCGGGCGTGTACATATCATAGCATACATTATTGAACCAATCAATGATGCATATGGAATCCCATTCATTCGTCTACGCTCATCAAGTGTTTTTGGGCACTGAGTCTTGCTTAGAGTCATTCCATGAGACATGGGTAGGTAGCCTCGCTTGGAGTCCGCCATCTTGAACCTATCAAGCACCTTATTGATATAAGTGCTTTGACTAAGTCCAATCATCTTTTTAGATCTATCTCTGTAAATCTTGATGCCCAATATGTACTGTGCTTCTCCTAGATCCTTCATCGAAAAACATTTCCCAAGCCAAATCTTGACAGAGTTCAACATAGGAATGTCATTTCCGATAAGCAATATGTCGTCGACATATAATACTAGGAAAGCAATTTTGCTCCCACTGACCTTCTTGTATACACAAGATTCGTCCGCGTTCTTGATGAAACCAAAGTCACTGACTGCTTCATCAAAACGTATATTCCAGCTCCTGGATGCCTGCTTCAATCCGTAGATTGACTTCTTTAGCTTGCATACCTTTTTAGCATTCTTTGGATCCTCAAAACCTTCAGGCTGTGTCATAAACACAGTTTTTGTTAAAACGCCGTTTAAGAAAGCAGTTTTGACATCCATCTGCCATATTTCGTAATCGTAATATGCAGCGATTGCTAACATTATTCGAATAGACTTTAGCATTGCAACTGGTGAAAAGGTTTCATCGTAATCCACACCGTGGACTTGCCTGTAACCTTTCGCAACCAATCTAGCTTTGAAAACTTCAAGTTTCCCATCCTTGTCCTTTTTCAGTTTGAAAACCCATTTGCTTCCAATGGCTTGGTAGCCATCTGGCAAATCGACCAAATCCCATACTTGGTTTTCAGACATGGAGTCTAATTCAGATTGCATGGCTTCTTGCCATTGCTTGGAGCTAGGGCTCGTCATAGCTTGCTTGTAAGTCGCAGGTTCATCACTTTCAAGTAATAGAACGTCATAGCTCTCGTTCGTCAAAATACCTAAGTACCTTTCCGGTTGAGATCTATATCTTTGCGATCTACGCGGGGTAACATTTCTAGATTGACCATGATTCTCACCAGATTCTTCTAAAGATCTCTGAGTTTCATCCTGAATGTCATCTTGAGCATTCTCTAGAGTTTGTTGTTCGACTCGAATTTCTTCGAGGTCTACTTTTCTCCCACTTGTCATTTTGGAAATATGATCCTTCTCCAAAAAGACACCATCTCGAGCAACAAACACTTTGTTCTCAGATGTATTGTAGAAGTAATACCCCTTTGTTTCCTTTGGATAGCCCACAAGGATACATTTGTCAGATTTTGGATGAAGTTTGTCTGAAATTAATCGTTTGACGTATACTTCACATCCCCAAATCTTAAGAAAAGACACATTTGGAGGCTTTCCAAACCATAATTCGTATGGAGTCTTTTCGACAGCTTTAGACGGAGCTCTATTTATAGTGAGTGCAGCTGTATTTAGTGCATGTCCCCAAAATTCTAATGGAAGTTCGGCCTGACCCATCATTGACCTGACCATGTCTAGCAAGGTTCTGTTCCTCCGTTCTGACACACCGTTCCATTGTGGTGTTCCAGGAGGAGTCAATTCTGATAGAATTCCACATTCTTTCAGATGGTCATCAAATTCATAGCTCAGATATTCACCGCCTCTATCAGACCGCAGTGCCTTGATCTTCTTGCCTAATTGATTCTCTACTTCACTCTGAAATTCCTTGAATTTGTCAAAGGATTCAGACTTATGCTTCATTAGGTAGACATAACCATACCTACTGAAGTCATCAGTGAAAGTGATAAAGTAGCTGAAACCACCTCTAGCATTTGTACTCATTGGTCCACATACATCTGTATGGATTAAACCCAATAGTTCATTTGCTCTTTCTCCAACTTTAGAGAAAGGTTGCTTTGTCATTTTGCCAAGTAAACATGATTCGCATTTACCATAATCCTCTAAGTCAAATGGTTCTAGAATTCCTTCCCTTTGAAGTCTTTCTAAGCGTTTCAAGTTTATATGGCCTAATCGACAATGCCACAGATAGGTGAGATCTGAATCATCCTTTTTGGCCTTTTTGGTATTTATGTTATATACTTGTTTGTCGTGATCTAATAAATAAAGTCCATTGACTAATCTAGCAGATCCATAAAACATCTCTTTAAAATAAAACGAACAACTATTGTCTTTTATTATAAAGGAAAATCCCTTAGCATCTAAGCAAGAAACTGAAATGATGTTTTTAGTAAGACTTGGAACATGGAAACATTCTTCCAGTTCCAAAACTAGCCCGGAGGGCAACGACAAATAGTATGTTCCTACAGCTAATGCAGCAATCCGTGCTCCATTTCCCACTCGTAGGTCGACTTCACCCTTGCTTAACTTTCTACTTCTTCTTAATCCCTGTGGATTGGAACATAAGTGTGAGCCACAACCTGTATCTAATACCCAAGAAGTTGAATTAGCAAGTATACAGTCTATAACGAAAATACCTGAAGATGGAACGACTGTTCCGTTCTTCTGATCTTCCTTTAGCTTTGGACATTCTCTTTTGTAATGGCCTATTCCATCACAATAAAGACAGCTTGATGTGGACTTGTCCTGCTTTGATTTAGCATTGCCCTTGGACTTTCCACCTTTCTTGAATGGTCTCTTTCTAGCCTTGAGTAAATCCTTGGCTTCACAGTCCAGTACTATTTCAGCCTTTCTGACAAGGTGAATAAATTCTGCAACTGTTTCTTCTCTTGGTTCACTTAGGTATTGTTGCTTGAAGCGACCAAACCCACTGTGTAGTGAATTGAGCAAGACAGAGACTGCCATCCTTTCTCTTATTGGTGTTCCTAGTAGACTTAGGCGATCAAAATATGAACACATAAGATCCACATGGAACCTCAGTGGGACGCCTACCCTCTGTTTAGTGCGAAGGAGCTGAACATGTGTTTCTTGGACCTCCATCCTATAACACCTGTTGGGAGAACTAACCTTTAGTCCAGACATTGATTCAATCAACTCATGGACGTTCAGGTCCCTGTCCTCCGTACTTCCACGACAGATATCCCTCAGATTCTTGATGAGCGTAAAAGGTTCATAGGCTACAAACCTTCTAGCCCAATCATCAGGGATATTGTTCAGCATGAGACTCATAACCTTTTTGAGATCCGCATCCCAGGCGTAAAATCTCTCAGGGGTCATGTCTCTGGCATAGTAGCTTGGCATGGGATGTGATAGTACATACTCAAGTCCATTGAGTTTGACTATTTCAACTAGCTTAGCTTCCCATTCAAGAAAATTTGTCAGGTTCAGCTTGACCATAAGCTCAGAACCCATGATGATGTTTTGATTGTTGTTTGCCATATTAAAACTACAATTGAAAAGAATAAACAAATAAATAACCATTCACAGTTTCTCTTAATAAACTTAAATTCTAGCATACATGCATAATTCAATGTTTATTAAGCATTTTATTCAAGTTATGTGTTCCGGCAGGTGTGAATAAAATGATTCCAAGATCCTAAAATCATTGAAGAACTAAGCACAGTTTGTCGACTTAATCCTAGAACATCTTAGGTAAGCAAAAGCCTTTTGCTAATAGTCTAGAAACTATTCTTGGTTGATAGGTACGTCTAAGAACTTATTAGGTAAACCTATCGAATTTGCCACGACATAAAAGGACTCCTTACTTATATCGTTGAGTTTCACCAAAACTAACATGTACTCACAATTATTTGTGTACCTTGCCCCTTTAGGACCAATAAGTAACACCTCGCTGAGCGAAAACTATTACTAGATTGATGTAAAGGATATCCAAGCAAGTGTATATTTTGGCATGGCACCTTTTAACTCAATTTTTAAGTTTGGAACTTAAGGCTCTTACTATGTTGGTTAGATTTTAAGTGAACTAAAATCCTTAATCATGCAACATAATCAAGCTTTTGATCTCATGCATTTTAAGACATATTTAAAGCAATAAATAACTTAAAACATGCATAAGATATTTGTGATCTAGTATGGCCCGACTTCATCTTGAAGCTTTGACTTCAAAGTCCGTCTTGAAAATCTCCGTGGGAGGCACCATTTTCTTCAAATAGGATAAGTTATAACTAATTACAACTATTTGATGGTACGCAGACCATATTTGAATTGAAAAACAACTTTGGTACTTTAGACCAATTACATTCAAATTAATGGTACGCAGACCATATTTTCTATCCTATTTGGGCCATACTAGTCACTTCATAACCTGCAAAACAGTACATATACAATATATACCATTCACCCATTCATTATCATGAATGGCCCACATAGCTGGTTAGTTAAACACATTATGCATCACGTAAACATTTGCAGCAATTAATCAAGGGCACCAATAATCTACCAATTATTCAGTCCTTATTAATTCTAATCGAGTTGTTTTAACCTTAAGGATTTGTAGACCTAATCAAGAGTTTATGACTAAAAGCACTCCCACTCAAACCAATAAATTCATATGCTTTACTAATTTTAAACATAAAATTGTATTTCTAGTCTAACCGGAAACATACAAATTTAATTAAAATTTAAAGCTCATATAAATTTATAATTGAATCCAAAAATTTAATTTTAATTTCAGTCACATTTAAATTAATTTATGATTTTAATTTTAGTAAAATAATTAGAATAAATGCCATTTATTATAATTATAATATTCAAAATTAAAATCCAAGAAATTAATTCAAATTATTAATTTAAAATCAATTAAAAATTACGTGAACTGAAATTTTCAAATTAAACATTCAAAACGATCTAATCGTAACGCAAACACCTACGCGTTGCACGCCCATGGGCTGTACGCACACAGCCATTGCTGGCCATGTGCGCGCAGCCCATGCGCTCGTTGCATAGCTGCTGCTGTCCCATACGCAAGCCTCCGCACAGCGCCCACCGCACGCGAGCTATCGCTCGCAGCGCGCGCGCGTTACCGCGCTCGCTGGTGCGCGAGATCGCTCGCTGGTGCGCGCGAGCCATCGCTCGCTGGGGCGCTGCATCGCTCGCTGGCGCGCGAGATCGCGCGCTGGCGCGCGAGATCGCTCGCTGGTGCGCGCGAGCCATCGCTCGCTGGGGCGCTGCATCGCTCGCTGGCGCGCTGGCGCGCGAGATCGCTCGCTGGTGCGCGCGAGTGATGCTGGGCGCAGCGCTCGTGGCACGCGAGCTTGCGCTCGCTGCGCACGAGGCTGCGCGCTGTTGTGCGAGGCAGCGCGCGCTGTGGCGCAGCTCGCTTGCTGCCCACACGCGACTGCCTTGGCTCGCCCCTCGCCCATGCCCATACGTTCATTGCTCGTGGCACACGACACAAGGCAGGGCTGCTGCCTTGTGCTCGTGCACTACGGCCTTGCTCATTGCATTCGTGCCGCACGGGCGACGAGCTCCCTTGCTCGTCGTCGCATGCCCGCATTATACAACACCCCTTAAGGGTAACACGAAGCGTCCATTGCTTCGCGCGTGCAAGTTATTTGAACGAATCGCATAAAATTTAAAATTTATATTTAAAATTAATGACAAATTAATAAATAATATTAATTTCATAATTTTAGGGCGAAAAATCGAAAATTTATTATCCAATTGATTTCCGATTGATATGGATTCAAGTCTAGGTCATAAAAATTTAAAATTTATCGTAAATTTACAATTTTTATGGTGGTTTTTAATCATAGGTTTCTAATTAAATTACAATTAATTATGAAAATCAAATTAATTCTAAATTATTCTAATTTTCAACAAATTAATCATAATTACAAATTAGATTGCATAATTAACAAGACTAGGCATTCAAACTTGTTAAACATATGCAATAGGTCAATCAAAAATTCAAGATTTATCAACAAGAATCGCAAATATTTAATTTAACATCTTAAATTTACGAAATTTTGCATTCGAAAAACTAAAACCTTCGAAAAGTCATAGTTAGGCTTCGAATTTGAGAATTCTGGGTTCGGAAGAAAAATACTAATTTTGTCAAAATTTTAGAATGCCTTTTACATGCGGAATTGACACAAAAATCACTCAATTCGGATGAGTAATGAAGAAACTGCCGAAAAACTGCGTACGTATAATTAAATAAACGCAATTTGCAACTAATTAACAATTACGAAAATTAATCACCCCTTTTAATTCTTGCAAATTTGTAATATTTAACCATGTTCATGCAATTTAGATTATGAAAATAATAAGGGGCTCGTGATACCACTGTTAGGTTATGATACATATGACATTACATAGATCATGCGGAAACAACCATTAACCCAGGAAACATATTATTTACACATAATCATTTAGCATAGTTTAGATGCATACTCTTTGTTGCGTGCCTTCCCTAGCTGCGCCCGAACCGAACAAGAACAAGTCTTTTAGGACTCCAAGTGTCGTCCCTCCGTAGAAAGTCCACAGCACGTCCGGATCCGCCTTAAGATTGACCAACTAGAATCGCCCTTAAGGTACTCAGAAAATTCGGCACTTTTGGGGCAAGATGGGTGTTTGAATTTTCTCTCAAAAAAAAAACTCACTTTTGAATACTTTTAAACTTGTGTATAAATTATGACCCCTAGGCCTTTATTTATAGAGTTATGGAAAAGGAATCGTAATCCTAGTAGGATGCGAATTAATTGGAATTAGAATTCTACATGAATTCTACTTAATCAATTTATCCAATAGGAATAGACATTTAATCATACACTGACTCTTGCAGATTCAGGAATCTCGCATGAGCTCAAACTCACACACACACGGCAGCCACAAGGGCTGCCCACGCATGCGAGCAGCAGCCCACGCAGCGCGGCCCACGCATGCGTGGCCTTGTGCGCGCTGGGCTGTGGCGTGCGTGCTTGCTGGGCGATGGCCTGGCTTCGTGCTGGGCCTTCGTCCGGCAGGCCTCGTCCGATGCTAATTCGTACGATACGCTTCCGATTAAAATTCCATTTCCGGAATCTATTTCCGATACGAACAATATTCAATATTTCCGATTCCGGAATTAATTTCCGTTTCGAACAAATATTTAATATTTCCGTTTCCGGAATTATTTTCCGATTCCGGTAATATTTCCGATTCTGACAATATTTCCGTTTCCGGCAATATTTCCGATTCTGGTAATATTTCCATTTCCAACAATATTTTCCGATACGTACCATGTTTCCGTTTCCGGCAACATCTACGACTTGGATAATATTCATATTTCCGATACGATCCATATTTCCGTTTCCGGCAATATCATCGTTTCCGGAGTATTCATTTCTTGCCTGTGACGATCTTAGCTCCCACTGAAACCAAGATCCGTCGGTTCCGAATATTCATACATGGAGTATTTAATGCCATTAAATACTTGATCCGTTTACGTACTATTTGTGTGACCCTACGGGTTCAGTCAAGAGTAAGCTGTGGATTAATATCATTAATTCCACTTGAACTGAAGCGGCCTCTAGCTAGGCATTCAGCTCACTTGATCTCACTGAATTATTAACTTGTTAATTAATACTGAACCGCATTTATTAGACTTAACATAGAATGCATACTTGGACCAAGGGCATTATTTCCTTCAGATATGTCAACCAAAAATTCACATAGCATAAACCAAACTGATGTTATGCAATGTGGTTACAACATAACATCCTCATCTTTAAAGAAACATCCCAGTCACTTAAATTTCACTCTTTAACCAAATAATGTAGTTTATGAATAAGTATTATATAATACATACTGAATCAAAAAATTCGTTGAGAGAGACAGGGAGATTAATGTAACACCCACCTCAGTGAGAAGTTCAGCATCATGAAAGTGAAGATCCAAAAGCCCGGGGCTGAACTCGTTCGGTGATATCTGGCCCTCGTTTTTCTTTGAAATTCGAGATGGATTCACCAGCTACATTGATGGCTCTGTATAAAAGTCCCCACTACCATTATCATATCTCCTCTGCCCCTTTTCTACTTCCCCTTGTTTCTTGCCCATAATACCCGCAGTCCTGCATTCACCAATCCCTATCATCAGACTAAACCCACTCAAACATCCCACAAAAGTTCAAACTAAAAGAAAGATAAATTCGGCACAAAATTAATCTAAAAAATAAGTGCCCAGCAATGCAAACCACCTCTAAAGCACATAAATTTTGAAAAGTAAAATTAGATCAACTAAAAAATTGATAACAATACAAATTTAACTCTAAATCCAAAATCCAGATAAATTATCACAGAAATTCAGCACCTAACCAACTCAAAATGATTCACATTATGAACAAACAATCCCAATACACAGAAATGCCCTGGAAATTACATCTTATCAGAAATACAATATTAAACCTGAAAAAGGTAGTAGTGAAAAGGAGCAAAACCTGGGCAAGAACTTGTTTATTGAAGCCAGAAAACAGCAGTACAACTATGCGATTTTCCTTCAACCACCACCTGCTAAGATAATCGAATAACAAAAAAACAATTATTAAATGTAATTAATCGATGAATTAATCCATAATTAAGCAGAAAATAAAGAAAAGGAGACATGGTCATTGAGATCAGAAGAAAGAGTTCTTCGACATTCTTGTTTGTCTCTAATAATTGCAGCAACTTCCTCAATTCCATTACAGGTTCCAAAATCCTATCGAAATACAGAAATATTACACAAAAATCTCTAAGATCGAAACTGATGGTACCTATGTGCTTAGATCTCTTCTCATCATCCTTGTCTGCATCCAAAGGCAATCGCAGCAGAAGAAACTTCATCAGCAAGCTTCTTCTTCTTCTCAGCTTCCTACTTGAGCTTATTCGCCCTCGCCTTCTTGATCAAACCAGCCGCCGCTTTCTCAGTGAATCGTTGAAGAAGAAATCTGTCTCCTTGGAAAGGAAATCAATGGAGAAACCCTAGCGGATTCGTGGGGCCGAGTGTTGCAGATTACGGCTTTTTCCCAATCTATATCTTTACCTGTTTTCTTATACAAAACAAAAATTGTGTTAAACACAAATTTCATTTTCAAATAAATAAATACAAATTCCTTGAGTGAACTCAAACTTTAGTTAAAAATAATTGAAATGCTTTGTGTTTGGTTGTATCAGCATTTATTTGTGTTAGTAATGATTTTGATTTGAAAAACATACTTTCTTCAAGCCATACTTTTGCATGAAAGCATTACCTTGGTACCATCAGTCGACCACCGAGCACCATAACCTTGAGGAATTCGTATTTCAAAAACAGCACCATGTGGTTGGACAATATGCACATTCAACCATCGACATTGATCTATGATGCGGGTTATGACTTCTATGGCAAGCTGGTTTTTAGTTGAATCTGACACAAAGAATCAAAGAAGAAATAAAATCATGGACTCACTACTACAAAAATGGGCAAAGAGACCTCTATGCAAAGAACCGTTAATCGACATAACGGGTCTCTTTTATATAAGAGATCCAATATTAGAGATAACGGGTCTCTAATTTGTACTAGGGCCCGCTAATTTACCACAAGAAAATAATAAGAGATCCCCTAACTGTTGTGACGGGTCTCATATATACGCTGGGGCTTACTAGTTTGCCACAATAAAAAAACAAAAGATCTCCCAACTCACCTAACGGGTCTCTAGAATTCAGCGGCCCACTACTTTGTGATATGAGGAAAAACAAAGACCCCTCAATTGACTTCACGGGTCTCTTCTCTAGCCCATTTTTTTACTTAAAAATAAATTACAAAAGCCTCTCTCTTCTCACAACTATGCTTCTTTTGATTATTTACATTCCCATCTCATTTTCTCCCTCCTCGCATAAAATCGCCAGTTAGCCATGGTAGTTTTTTCTTCACCTTATATCTCTTTGTTCCTCACATTTCAATCTCCTGTAAATCGATTTTTCATGTTTTAATTAACAAGCGAGTGGACGGCGATGTCGCAGCAGTTGTAGCTTGTAGGAGACACCGTGTCGAAGAGATCCAATAATCGAGAATCGATCTTGATGCTTTGCTTGACTTCTCTATTGGTGAACTTGTCAAGATTTTCCCTGCTTTATTCGTAGAAAGCTAAGTGTAATGGTTTTCTTCTTCTTTTCTTTTGTTTCATCGATTAATGCCTAGATTTAATTGATCTAGTTCTTTAGAAACTAGGGTTTTAATTGTGTTGAAATTGAATTGATTTGAGGCTAGAGACAGTTTATATGTGCTTGGTTGAAGTTAAGAAATCTTTGAAGCCTTTAGATTCGTGCTCCATGCCTGTTCTTTTTGGTACATTGTTGATTTTGCCCTGTTGATTGTATTGCTTGCTTTATATGGAATCCAGATTTTGATCTGCTAATGCTCAAATTAGAGAGTTTGGGGAAATTGTTTATTGAATCCATTATTCATGTGGAGATGTGAAATTATCAGGTGTTTATGATAATTCGAGTAGGTTAGGTTTTGGTCTATAATTATCTAAATTTGCAATTGTGGCCCTGTGAGGGGTTTCGTGGAATTAGAAATTTAGAAGTGTATTAGCTTAGCTACACACCAATTGTTCGAAAAATTCCTAAATGAAATTTATGATATCATGTGAATTTTCACAACCACATAAACTACATTGCGCACCCGATTGTCACGAAATACGATTATGCCTTAACAGAAACTTTGAGATTTTTCTAGTTGAAATTTGTTTCTAATGATTAATGACTATCACAAAACATAAATTCTTGACATTTTTGAAGTTAAAATCAGAACTTTAGGCTAACATAGTTGTTAATTTGGACCATTCATTCTTCTTTCATTACCTTTGACAAACTAGTGGATTTGACTCATAGTAATTGATTTCAACTTTGGCGTAACTAGCAGGTTGGGATGCATATTTCATATGATCCTCATGCACATATATACATGGATTCTGAATGCCCGTTTCAGGATATTTTTAAAGCTTGCAAATGTTAAATGTCTGCTACATTATTGGTAAGTCCAACCATTCTATGCAATATCTTACAAAAAACACACGCAAGATGATGCATCTCTCAAATTTATTTGACTATAGTCTTTGTCGTGTCTTCAATTTTATTAATTTTACAATTATACATGAAGAAAGTATCTTTTGGAACTATCTGTAACGGGGAACTGTTGAGTTCATTTTGTTTTAGATTTTGACCATAGCTTTTTAAATGGATGATTTCCCCTTGATGTCTTTTTGTCAATCGTAAAACTGATTACCAACATGTTGTACAGTCTGTTTCAGTGTTTCTTTTTCCATCTTTAACTGCCAGCAGGGTCTGAAGGTCAATAGATTCAACACTTAAGATAATGTTTTACATAATTGAAGTGGGGGTTAGAAAGAGAGCATTCTTGTCAGTTTATCCTCAATTTCTTTTGTTTTATCTCTCACTCAGCTTGTTTGTCAAGGAAACATCCCTCCCCTTTCTTAGCTTGTTTTTATATAAATATCTTTAAAAACTAAGTAGAACTTTTTATGATCTGAACCCTTGAAACTGCCAGTAAGTGGATATGTAACAGGTTTACATTGTCTCAGCACATTAGTGAGTACTATTTAATTTCTTATGCTTACCACTTATACCATGTTGGATGATAATATTTCTTATTTAGAAAGATCAGAGTAGTATTTGCAGCGCGTCGTAATTGAGAGTGCAGTAACCGTACCTAATGCTTAAGCGCTGAAACATTAGATGGTCTGAAAACTAAGGCAGACATATAGTGTGGGCTAAGCCATAGATGTTTGGTTATATGCTTCATTATATGTTCTTTGTTTCTCTCATTCTTTTCCTTCAGCGACATTGATTTTTTCCCTTTTCTGTTCCCATAATAGTTATGTTAGTAACCATTTGCTCTTCTATCTATTTTGTTTTTACTACTGTCAACATATTCTCTTACAGTTACCCAATTCTAATTGTTGTTTATAATAATTCACATTATTATGTGTGAATATAATTACCAAGTAAGATTGTAAAGTAAGGATTTTTTTTTGACAAATTTGCCTCTTTTTACTATCTAATATTGTCAGAATTTACGCAGGGGGCTTATAAAATTTAGCATTCTCAACTGAAACGATGTTAAGAAAATAGAAAAGAATCCAAAAGTTGGGTAGAAGTAACCACATTATTTCATTTGTATACTATGGCTGTTACAGTCTCAAAGGTTATACATAGTTTTATCTAGACTAACGTGTTTTGTTTTCGAATGAGTATAACATAAGTAGGAAAATGTTATTCCCTTGTCAGTGTAATTAAAGAATTATAGAGTTTTGATTGTTGTTACTGTAATTACACTCTTGTCATGCTGTTAGATTTTTGTCTAAAGGTGGTTTTAGATTGTAGGCAATTAAGTAAGATCACCAGGCCCGGCTATAGGGCGGTCCGGGCGGTGCTACAGCACAGGGCCCAAAAATTTTGGGAGCCCAAAAATTACAGACTGTTGGTTTAAAAAAAGAAAAGAAAAGAAAAGCCGCTCTTCTTCTTCAATTCCCTTCCCGGTGAAACAGAACCCCAAAATCACTCATCAAATTCTCTCTCCTTCCCATGTTTTGATTTCCAAAGCTAGTCAATAAATTCTCTTAATTCCTTTAATTATCTCTCCTAAAAACTACTAAATTCACTGAATTCGTCTCCTACCTTTTCTCCAATTAGGAAAAAAATTCCATTCATCTATATTTTTGTATCAAGATCTACAATTTCGAATTATTTCAATTCAAAGAGGGGAAAATCGAAAGTATCAATATCTACAATTTGCTACAACTCAAAGAGGGGAAGCAATCAATTTATTCTCTTTCTTCAATTGACAAGCAATCAATTCAGGTTGTATCTATCTTTTTTAAAAGTTTTATTTTTGTAATTTATATGTAAATTTAAATTGTTGTTTGATTTTTCAAATGCTTTAAAATATTGTAATTGTAATTATTTTTTCTGTTTAATTTTTCAATTATTGAATTATGCCAAAACGTGAATGGGAAAAAAGAATGGGAAGAGTTTGGAATTAAGGCTAAAATATTTCTCATAAAAGTCGTGCTTCAAATATGGTTGCAGATTATCGGGCAAGGCTGGGACTCAATAGGGAAGATGTTTTCATTGCTGGGATGTAGAACTTTATCTTTGGCTTAATCGTTATATTCGGTTGCTTAAGTCTGTTGTATAATGTATTGAGCTGAACACTTTGCTCGTTTAAAGCAATGAAAATCCTCAATTATAAAAAAAAGGCTAAAATATTGTATTTGTAGGGGCCTCATATGAACTTCGTTGATAAGCTTAGCACAGGGCCACCAAATCGTCGGAGCCGGCCCTGAAGATCACTCTCTTAAATTATAATAACATGGTCTATTCAATGATAGATTAGGCAGGACAACCTTAGTTGGGTGTACCTGTTTTGAGTTAATTGAGTTTGACCTGTCATGTGAATTGTGGGAGAGATTGATTCCAATTGAAGAACTTAGGCTGCTTTGGTAAACTGGTAGCTGTTGTTTGTTTTTTGTAGTGTGGTGGGTCTCTTCCTTTGTAAATCATCTTTGTTACAATTGTATATATATTACTTATATAAAAAAAGGAGTGGAACTTAAAAAGAACTCAAACATAAACTAGCAACTTGAGGCTACCTATCTTGGAGATAGTGACTTTACGTCATAAGTGTCAATAAGGCAGTTTGTTCTTTGTTGAGGCTTTACCTGTTTTGTTAACAATTATAGAACAATGCATTTGTTTAACTACTAATTTTTCTACTTATTACAGTTTTTTGAAGAAACTTATTCATCGGAAAATGTGGATGAGGTTAGAAACCTGCGGGTCGAGTATTTGCTCAAGCAAGAAGCGGATGAAGAAAACAAAGTTGATGGTATGAAAATAACTCCATAGTTTCGGTTTCAATTGTTAGTAAATTGGTGTGAATGATTATATTTTGGGACTGGTTTTGTTTTACATTTTCGGAAACTGCGATGTAAAGCTTTGACGTTTATGGATCTTTGACGTTATGGAAATTACAATTAATGTAAAAGCTTTTGTGTTTTGAGCATTACTTTTTTTTGGTAATATATGAATTATTATGAAATTGTTCTCAAATTATTACAAATTATATATTATAGCAGCAGGTTTGGTTTTATGGGTTTAATGCCTTCTAGTATCTATAGCATTGCAACCCAGCAGGTGTAATTTCAGGTTATATATGATGGTGTACGTATTTCGCAGCTCTTGAAGGTGTAATATATATTAATGTTGAATTGGTACATCTGGTGTATTCGCAGGTTCAAACCTGCTATTATTGATTATTTTTTTTGATTTTTTTTTTTGCAAAGAGACCCGTTAGGTATAAAAAGGGCTCTTTAGTTATAATAATAAAAAAATTCAAAGAGACCTCATATCTAACATATGGGGTCTTAATTTGTAAAATATTAAAATATTAAAAGTAACAAAGAGACCCCCTATCCTATATACCAGGTCTTAATTTTTTGAATTAAAAGAATAAAAAATTCAAAGAGACCTCTTATCTTACATATGAGATCTCAATATTTTTAACAAACAGATCCCATATCTCTAAAAAGGGGTCTCTTTCCCTTCTAAATTATTTTCGACCAAGTTTATATAAGAGACCTTCTTTCTTACGTGAGGGGTCTCTAACTTTTAACAAACAGACCCCCTCTAAATGAGGGGGTCTCTTTATCAAAGAGACCTTTGAGATAGAGACCTCTTGAAAGGAGGTCTCTTATGCCATTTTAGAAGGGTCTCTTTGCCGTTTTTTGTAGTAGTGACTATTTGTTTGTGACTGTTTCAGCAAGAGAACATGTCGGGAAATAAATTTTCAAGGTACACAAAACTCTATATTGCAAAATCAGAGAATCAAATATACAGGTTATGCATAAGAACCAATTGGAAGTTTCCACATCCAAATCTTAATCCTGAATCAAGCTTCTCTGTAACTCTGTAAGATGTTATAAACCCTTCCAGCTGTCTTATTTTCTTTAGCATTTATGCAATTTTCCACTGATTTATTAATATGAACAATTGAACATCTGATATCTGAATTTATGCAAGTTTCGATTTATATAGTAACTACCTTTTATGTTTTTTTTTATTATTGTTTTTCCTGCCTACTCCTGTGTTTTTATACTCACTAAACTAACTTTTGGTGATTAGCCTATATTCTTAGACCCGTGAATTCCATCCCGTACACCTGTAGCGATCTCGACACCTGGGGTGTATGAATTTAAACAATTTCACTGACTCCTCTTTACATACAATTATCGGTCTATATCTTCAAGCATTGCCAATTACTTAGACTATCACCCAGATTAAGCAAACTACAAATATTAGGTGTACTTCGGACCAAATCAATCAAATTTAAACCAAATACAAATACAATGTAGTAATTAAAACCAAATTTTAATAAACCCCAAAAGATCAAAGGCTTTTACCAATTGTTCCTTGAAACCCAAAAACAAAACTCCGGCAATTTCACCCAAAATCATGGAAGTAATCAAGAAACCACAACATATAACAACTAATTATTATCTATAAAGATCAGAAATTTGCAACTGGGTATCAAGTATTTGGCAATTTCATATCCCCGGTTATTCGAAATAGACAGAAAGGTTAACTCCAAATCAAATTTAAGGCAATAGATTGAGATTGAATTAATGTCTTGCTAATTAATGTAATTTAATCCAAAATCAATTGAAATCGATCTATTGAAGTATTATATGAAAATTTTGAAATCAGATTAACAAAAAAAATGCATAAATTCATACTTGTATAAGGAGTATCCGAAGTCAGATCCAGACAATTGAGGGAAAAGGGGATCGCGGAGATGGAGAAGAGCAGCGGGAAGGAGAAGATGTGAAGACAACGACTGGATGCTGGAAATCCGGCGGTGGAGGCGGCGGCATAGACAGCGACTGCGTTGGGAAATCCCTAGTTCTTCTTCTCGCCTTCGCTGCATCGTTGAAGCTAGAGTCAGCGAATTGATGTTCCTCTCCTTGATGCCACCGTCGCCGAACGTCGGAGAGATCAGGGATATTAATCTTCGCCGAACGTCTGAGGCGGCGAAAGAGAAACCCGTTGAGATGGTTCAATTCGTCGGGCTTGCTTCTCTCTCATGGAGGGAGGAGAGAGTGAGAGACCGAATATGAGAGATTGAGTGAAGGGAGGAGAGAGAAAGCAGCGGAGGCTGAGACGCAAAGGGTTTGAGAGTAAGAGTGGAGAGGGTATAGTAGTCTTTTCAATTGGGGACACGAAAAGTGATGTTACAAAAACGCCCTCGGCTGTTCCTTTATATAATAGAGATATTAGATTCATCATTTACCTCGAAGTAATTAGTTACATAGTTCAGTTACTTCTTTGACCACTTGTTTTAGTCAAACATTAGTCTTGAAGTTGAAGACTTAAAGCTAGTGCGAAGCACAAGTTTTTTTTTTTTTTCTTTCTTGCTTTCTTTTTCTCTTTACTTTTGTAATCGTGAAGCATGTTTTGTTATTTTATGGCTGAGTTTTGTAAGAAATCTATTTAAAACTTAGGCTTTCATCTACATACATTTTCTATTATCAATTACTCCGTACCTTTAGTAAATTAGACAATGATATTCATAATACCAAATTAATTGCAATCACTTGAATAGTTGTGTCTCTTACTTCTCAATTTTTTAGATAAATCTTGTTCATCGGTCATCAATTTGTTTGATACTTTGAACATAAAATAAATCTAAAATTTTAAAATTAAAATATGTATTTACTCTAGAACAAACAATGGGTCTAATAGTATAGACCTCTTAATTTTTCTATAACATTGACGCTCTCAGTCTCAACTATGATAAATAAAGTTGTCTACTTATGCTGGTAATTGTGCGGGCTAACAATAAGATATTCTTACCTTTCTTAGCTTTATGCATATCTCTAGGTATCAGATACTGAATTAGCAAGGTTTTTCTTTACTCAATTTGTAATACTCCGTATGAAATAGGACAATACGTTACTGTGTATAATATTACACAATGTCCTAACAAGTATAATGTGTACAACGTTAGTCACTAGTGGATACAGTTAGGTTTTTTTGTTGTTGATAAGAGCTTATATAGTAGTTATTTTGTCATTTCATAATATAAAAACTTACAAAAGTTGCAATTATATGTCCATTTTTGTACAACTAAGCTACGGAGTATTACTGTATTAGTCATGGGCCTAATTTTATTTTCGTTGTATAAAACTTCTGAAATGTTGATGGTCTCAAACTCAAACTTAAAACAAATTAAGTATTACTTAAACACTAAAATAGAGCTAGATAACTCAGTGACCATATTCATTCAATCATTCATGCATTTTGTTGCACTAACTTCGAACAAATTATTGTTTTTGTACGGGTAGCCCTACCGGTATGCCGGTAGGACAACCCATAACAGCTGTATCATAGACATATACTCACAAGAAGCACCAAAGGTGCAGTCGGCATCCAGGGTTTACAAACCCAGTCGGCAAGTGTATGACATCATCTGCCTATCATAGCCGAAAGGGAGGATCCGGAACCAACGGGTAATAACCCGGGTCCTCCGTACAAATAACCCGTCTATATATACGGACCCCCATCAATGCCAAAGGTACGCAATTCCAGCCCAATCATTCTTATAAGCATTTATTACAGAGCTACCAGCATAATCTGACTTAAGCATCGGAGGGGTAATTCTCGGATCACCCCCGAGGCTAGTTAACGGTTTCACTGTGCAGGATCCAGTCAGCAATCTCAGTCGGGAGTCAGTCATCCCTTTCCTGTTCCGAGTCCGTCGCCGGAACAATTGGCGCTAGAATGAGGGGACCCCCACTTGTAAGCAGAACCCACAGCCAGGCACACAAAAAAAAAAAAAAAAAAAAAACCACCCTTGAAAATGGAGAGTACGCAGTCAGATTCGTACAAGAGAAGCAAAAAGCAGGCCTCGAAAGCAACCCCATAGAGTACACAGACGACAAAAACAACAACCCCATTGAAACCCACGCTGTTCTCGGCAGAACCAATAATAACACCCGTCAATGACCAACCCACCCCCCAGCTAGGGAGCCAGTCGGTAGTCAGCAAAACTACGACTGCAGCAACACCCTTACATGTCCTGGGATACTCAGTCGAGGACGACGACTCAGACGGAGAGCCCGAAAGCCCAGCCCAGGATGATACACAAATGTCGTCTGAACTCGCCGGTCAGTTCTCGGAGGAACAGTTGGCTACGGCAAGAGCGGTGATGGCCGCGTTGTCGGCCCTGAAGCCAGCGAGAAAAGCAAACACAGAACCCGCACCCAGGACAGTCATACACCAGACTACGGAAACACCAGTCGGCGAAAAACGGAAGAGATTGCCGATAAGAAACCTATTCGGAGAGCAGATCCTAGTGCAACAAGAACAACACCCCAATACAAACCAGGCGATTGCTCTGCGCAGTCGTCCGGAACCCATGGTCATCGAAGAGACAAGAGAAGCACCCCAGAGGTACGCGCCGCGCCGTTACACCATCCAACCTGCAAACTCCCCCCTGTGCGCGGACATTATGGAGGAACCAATGGAGAAATTGAAGTTCCCACTCTGCAAGTACGACGGATCCACAGATCCGGAGGTCCACTGCAACACATTTGAGCAACATATGATGTTGTATACAGATTCCGACGCCATGTGGTGCAAGGTATTTCCCTCAACGCTCCTGGGAGTGGCATCCGGCTGGTATAAGGGACTACCAAAGGGGTCGGTATATAATTACCGACAGTTAGAAGCAGAGTTCATGCTACGGTTCATCAGTCGGCAGCAGAGAAAGAAAACGTCGGGAGAACTGATGGCAGTCACCCAAAGAAGCGGAGAGTCCTTAAGAGATTACCTCACCAGATTTAACAACGAGTCCACCAGCATACCAAACTTGCAACAAGAGATAGCTGTGGTGGCCTTGATGAGAGAAATGAACCACTGCGAGTTAAAAAAAATACTTGGGAAGAAAATCCTTCACCGATCTGGGAAGCGCACTGATGAAGGCCCACGAATACATCAAAAGCGACGAGCTAACGACAATCCCAAATCACTATCAGTCGGCACAGACTAGAAATGCCGCACCAAGGCCGGTTCAGCCGGCGCAGCAAAATCAGAACAGGGGGTTCAGAAAGGATGAACAGAGGAAGGACCCAAGAGGGAGAGATTACCAGAAACAGTCAACCAGCATATACCCCACATTCCATGAATACACCCCATTGAACGCACCAAGAGCCGCAATTTACAATGTCAACAAGAACGAAAACTGGAAGAGGCCTCCACCAATGAGCGACAAACCCCGGCCACAGTCGAAGTACTGCGCATTCCATGATGACTGTGGACACTATACGGAAGACTGCAGAGACTTGAAGGATAACATCGAGGATATGATCAGGAGAGGCTATCTGACACAATATAAAGCCCGACAGAACAACAACAACCAACAGAATAACAGTCGGCAAAGCAATAGCACAAACAACAGATTACCATCCACCCAAACACCACTCCGAATAGAGCAGAAGGCACCAGAAACCAGTCGGAGTGGGGAGGCTAGAAACAATGGCCAGAAGGGGCCGACAGTATGGGTCATATCCGGAGGACCGTGCCATGGAGGAACAATAAGTGGAGCCGGCAGAAGTCTGGGCGAACACCGCCACCTGATAAACTACCATAGCACCAGAAAATGGCCGGCACCCCAAGTCATGCCAAACATCTCATTCACCCCAGCCGACTGTCGCGGAATTATATACCCTCACGACGATCCACTGGTTTTGGGCCTCGAAATAGCAAACTTCCCAGTAAAACGAATACTGGTGGATGGAGGGAGTTCAGCGAACATTATCTTTTGGGAAGCCTTCGTTCAGCTGAAAATAGACGAGAAAGAGCTCACACGAGTCAACTATCCTGTGATAGGATTCTCCGGAGCCACGGTCTTCCCGGAAGGTAGCATCAGGCTACCAGTGTAGATTGGAGAGGGAAGGACCGCAAGGGACCTAATGGTAGACTTCTTAGTAATCAAAGTGCCTGCTGCATACAACGTAATAGTGGGCCGGCCATTCATCCACGATGCACAAGCAGTGGTATCAACATACCATCTAACCATGATATACATGTCTAACTTTGAGAAGGCTGAGAGAATCCGAGGCAGTCAAGATTCAGCAAGATCATGCTACTTGACGGCATTAAAAACACCAGGCCGACTGACCCCATCCAGGAATATAGCGAGAGAGGCAGCAATGAAAAGACCGGCAAAAGGCCAAGCCCCAAGATCGGGGGGCGAGCAATCTCTTTTGCCCAAGAAGGAGAAAAGGCAGAAAATGGAGTCACCCACAATCGAAAGCATCGAAAAGGGGACTACTCTACCTAGGGTAGAGGCCGGAGGAGAGTCGGAAGAAGTCGAGCTGGTAGAAGGAGAAACTGGCAGAACAGTAAAATTAGGAACCGACATTGACCCCCAGTTGCGGGTAAACATGATCGGTCTGTTGAGAGAACACGCGGATGTGTTCGCATTTTCCGCAGACGAAATGCCAGGTATAAGCTCAGAGGTAATCGAGCACCGACTGAATGTCGACAGAGCAGTCAGGCCGGTAAAACAAAAGAAAAGAAACTTCTCAACAGAAAAAAATCAAGCAATACAGGAAGAGGTAGAAAAGTTGTTGGCAGCGGGATTTATTGAACCATGCGACTACCCAGAGTGGTTGGCCAACGTCGTAATGGTTAAGAAGTCAAACGGCTCGTGGAGAATGTGCGTAGATTTCACAAACCTTAATAGAGCATGCCCGAAAGACTGCTACCCACTGCCAAGAATCGACATGCTAGTCGACTCCACATCTGGCCATGCGCTGCTCAGCTTCCTTGACGCATTCTCCGGGTACCACCAAGTCAGCCTTGCAAAGGCCGACAGGAGAAAAGCAGCATTCATCACTGAGGGGGGAGTATTCTGTTACAAGGCTATGCCGTTTGGGTTAAAGAACGCTGGGGCAACGTACCAAAAACTGGTCGACAGAGTGTTCGCAAACCAAAAAGGCCGCAACATTGAAGTATACGTCGACGACTCCATAGTGAAAAGCAAATTGGAGACCGACCATTTAGACGACCTCAGGGAAACGTTTGAAACTCTGCGCCGTTACCAAATGAAGCTGAACCCCAAGAAATGTGTGTTCGGAGTGAAATCGGGGAAATTCTTGGGTTTCCTTGTCAGCGAGAGAGGCATAGAGGCAAACCCAGATAAGGTAGAAGCAATACTCAATCTGCCTCAGCCAAAAAGCATCAAAGATGTACAAAGGCTGACAGGAAGAATGGCAGCTCTGACAAGATTTGTTAGCAAATCAGCCGACAGGTCGATCCCATTTTTTAACACTCTTAAGCAGAACGGAAAATTCCGGTGGGGAGAAACCGAGGAAAGGGCCTTTGAGAAGGTAAAGGACCATCTTCGTGCTTTACCGACGATAGCCAGGCCGGAAGAGGGCGACAAGCTACAGTTGTATGTGTCCGCTTCAGCCCAAACCGTTGCTGCCGTACTAATCAGTGAAAAAGACAAAGTCCAGCAGCCGATATACTTTGTCAGCCACATTTTGAATCCGGCAGAAGCAAGATACTCACTGATAGAGAAAGTGGCCTATGCAGTCCTGATAGCCGCCAGAAAGCTCAGACCATATTTTGATGCACATACCATACAAATTCTGACGAACTTCCCACTGGAGAAGGCTTTGCAAAAAATGGATACAGCCGGCAGGCTGTTGCGATGGGCAATAGAACTGTCGGAGTACGATCTTGAGTTTCACCCGCGCAATGCAATAAAAGCACAAGCCTTGGCCGACTTCGTAGTTGAAGCATCCTATCAAGAGGACGAAACCAAAGCAGAATCCTGGGAAGTATCAGTAGACGGATCAGCCGCTCAGTCGGGAGCGGGAGCCGGCGTTGTCATGACCTCTCCGACAGGAGATAAGTTCGAATACGCAATCAGATTCACTTTCGCAGCTTCGAACAACGAAGCAGAATATGAAGCAGCCATTGCAGGGGTACAGCTATGTTTGTTGGCAGATGCCAAGAGGATAGTAATGACAACAGATTCTCAGTTGGTGGCAAATCAGTTTTCGGGAGAGTATGAAACAAAAGAGCCGTCAATGCGGCGGTATCAAGAAAAACTGAAGACGCTGACAGTGAAATTAGAAGCTTTTGACATCAAATTGGTCCCCAGAGCGTTGAACACTGCCGCAGACAGCCTAGCAAAACTGGCCAGTTCGAAAGCAATCGAGCTCAGTCGATCAGTAATGATAGAAATCATGCACAGAAGGAGTATGGAAGAAAAAGGAAAAGAAATAATGGTCATCACGGCAAACAAAGAGTGGTACGACGATATCTGGGCGTACAAGACGACTGGAATGCTCCCGGCCGATATCAGGGAGGCAAAGAAAATCAAAAAAGACATCTGCTGGTACGTCATATATCAGGGACAACTCTATAAAAGAGCATTCAGCCTCCCCCTGCTGCGGTGTTTGACGGCATACGAATCCGCAAGGTTAATCGAAGAAATGCATGAAGGAATATGCGGAAACCATGTAGGAGGAAAAACACTCGCTTTGATCTGCCAAAGACAAGGTTACTACTGGCCAACCATGCTGGAAGACGCACAGAGCTACGTCAAGAAATGTGAAAAATGCCAGCTGTTTGCCCCAGTAATACGTATGCCAGCAAACGACTTGATGCCCATTCTGAATCCAATTCCATTCGCCCAGTGGGGAATGGATATCGTAGGACCCTTCACAACAGCCTCAGGAGGCAGGAAGTTCTTGATTGTTGCCGTCGATTACTTCACAAAATGGATTGAGGCCGAGCCGGTAGCAAAGATAACAGCCAACCAGGTACGGAAGTTCATCTGGAAAAACATCATAACAAGGTTTGGAATACCGACAGCAATAGTATTCGACCATGGATGCCAGTTCGACTGTGAACCTATACGAGCATTCTTGGCAGACTACCGGATCAAGTTCGCATACGCCTCAGTCTGCCACCCACAGAGCAACGGGCAAGCCGAGGCTGCAAACAAACAAATACTCGTAGCCATTAAGAAAAAGCTGGATGAGTTCAAGGGCAAGTGGGCAGACACAGTCCCAGAGGTTCTATGGGGTAACAGAACGACGGTTAAAGAAGCAACGGGAGAGAGCCCTTTCAAACTATGCTTCGGATCAGAAGCAGTCATACCGGCTGAAGTAGCACTACCTACCTTCCGCATCCAGCATTATGAAGAACAGGGAAACGACAGCTTACTCAGACACCAGCTGGATTTCTTACCAGAGGTTAGACTGCAGGCGGAAATCAAGTCGGCCGCATACAAGAACAGAATGAGCAGGGCCTACAACAAGCGAGTAAAACATAGGAAGCTAGAGGTAGGCGACCTTGTACTTCGCCGGACGGCAGCAACCGGAAAAGCTCAAAAACAAGGAAAACTGACTGCAAATTGGGAAGGGCCCTACCAGATATGGGAAGAAGTGGTAGCTGGATCATACAGACTAATGGAGATGGATGGAACACCGCTGAAGAACTCATGGAACGCAGATACTTTAAGAAAATTCCATGTGTGAAGTTGTATGAAAACATGATGTAGTAGGGCCGACAGTGCCATATTTTGAAATCTAATATATGAGCTACAAGTATATTCCAGGTAAACTATACGGCATAAAAAAAACGAAATAAAAGGTTGAGCACATTGGCTCAGTCAGCAATGTTGCAAGATACGACAAAACGAAATAAAAGGTTGAGCACATTGGCTCAGTCAGCAATGTTGCAAGATACGATATAAACTAAATCGAAGGTTGAGCACATTGGCTCAGTCAGCAATGTTGCAAGATACGACAAAACGAAATAAAAGGTTGAGCACATTGGCTCAGTCAGCAATGTTGCAAGATACGACAAAACTAAATCGAAGGTTGAGCACATTGGCTCAGTCAGCAATGTTGCAAGATACGACAAAACGAAATAAAAGGTTGAGCACATTGGCTCAGTCAGCAATGATGCAAGATACGATATAAACTAAATCGAAGGTTGAGCACATTGGCTCAGTCAGCAATGATGCGAGATACGATATAAATTAAATCGAAGGTTGAGCACATTGGCTCAGTCAGCAATGATGCAAGACACGATAAAAATTAAAATCGAAAGTTGAGCACATTGGCTCAGTCAGCAATGATGCAAGATACGATAAAAATTAAAATCTAAGGGTGAGCACATTGGCTCAGTCAGCAACGAGGCAAAATACGACATAAGCATATGCAAAGGTTGAACACATTGGCCCAATCGACAAAGAGGCAAGATGCAATATATAATAAAATCGAAGGCAAGACGACGCCACTACGTGACAAATTGAATAAAATAAAAACAAGCGGATAATCCATCAAGTGCATCACATAGATGTTAAACAAACACAGGGACGACAGCCACCACCCAAAAATAACTAAATGCGGAGTGAGTAGCTGCTAAAAGGCACAAACATACGCCTCAGACGGCGCAGTCAAGACGAAAATAACGTTCTTGAAACAGTTAATACACGGCAAAAGACAAAGTGCCACAAACAGCTAAGAGGTACCAAAAAAGGAAATTGTTTATAAATTACATCCGCTAAATGATATTCAAAAGCTATCAATAGACATTAACAAGTATGAGGCCGGAAAAAACTGTTGGAAGAACCACAGGAAGAGCCTGGTGATGACTGCCAAGACCGTCAAGCTGAGCCGTCTGCATCACTCCAGTAAGCAGACTCAGGAATCTCCCTGTCGGGCAGAAGGCGAGGGTCAGCGTTTTGAATGACGAGGTCTGGGAAGGTCTGGGTCTCCATGCCAGTCGGATCAATATGGCCACCCTCTTCATAGGATCCCTCCACCTTACCCCAGGCAGCCTCAGTCAGCGTCAAGGCTTTGACGGCACAACGATGGGCTGCAGTCCACCCACCATTGTAGCGCCCCTTCATTTCCTCGCAGTAGAAGTCAGACTTCATAAATTTCTGCACAGCCTTCAGCGCCACAGCCTTGCGATCATCCTTAGCAGCCTTTTCAGCATCCTGAGCCGCCTGCAGCGCCGCATCCAGCTTAATCTGCAGCTCAGCCGTCTTCTGCTCTTCGGCCGTCAACTTGGCTGGAAGAAGCTCTAGTTCAGCCTTCCTCTTGCCTGCGGCAATAACATCCAGCTCAAGTCTCGCAATCTCCTTCCGGCAGTCACCTTCAGTCTTGACCGATTCAGCAAGGTCAGTCTGAAGCTTCTCTTTCTCAGCTTGCGATCGTTTTAAACGACGCTGATAACTCCGATAGCACTCCACAAGCTCGGTAGCAGATTGCGTTACCTGAAAGAAAAAATCGCTCAGAGCCGAAAATAAAAGCAAGTATAAAAAACAAGCAAGTCAAAGAGGGAAGTAAAATACCGAGTACAGGTCATGCATCAACTGTGCAGCCGGCGTCTCAATCTCCTGGGGTATACCGTCGGCGGGTGTAACAACTTGGCGCAGAGACCGGTAGCCCGGTGTACCTCCGTCTTTGGGACGGTCAAAAAGGATAGACTCACCCCTCAGAACATCACTCTGCGGCTGCCAGTGCTCTTCAGCATGACCGGGAGCAGCAGCTAGACCGGCAAGAGTATCCGGAGACAGCACAACAGTTTTGTCCTCAATGAACCCCCAGAACGAACTATAACCCCATACTTAGAGGCCGAGCTGGCAGACCGGTTCATGGAAGGGCTATGCCTCGACACAGGCACAGGATGGATCGGATCGCTAATCAAATCGCTCAACACCTGCTTCCGGTTCAGTTTGGACAAAAGGTCGACATCCAGAATCTCAACCGACTGAGCAGGCTGTTCAGCGATCTTCTTTCCAGCGCCAGATGTCTGCAAGGGCTTGTCGACGCTGGCGTAGACGTCTTTCACCTTCTCCTGCGCTGTCTTCGCAGCGTCATTTTTTGACCGTTTGGGAGAATTGGCCTTCGCCTGGCTGGAAGACCTCTTCCGAGTAGCATGTCCCCCACGACCGGTAGGAAGAGAAGCAAACCTGCCAGTAGTCATTTCGTCTTGGGCTGAGGATGTAGCTTGGTCAGCTGCCGGAACCTTTGTTCGAACAACACGAGGAACAACACCTCGGTCCACAACGGCAGAAGGAGTCACAAAGCTGGCTGACCGACCACGACAAGCTTTCGCGCAGAAGGTAGCAACAGTGTAATATTTCTCAGCAGGAGCCGCCGGACACTTTTCAACAACCCTCCAATTCTTGTCAAGGCCGAGTGAAGCCTTGTTTAAAAGATGGTGCCTTGAGAAAAAAGAACGAGGAAGTCAGAAAAAAATTTAACAAACGCAAAACGACACAACAGAGATCCAAGAAGTATAAACAAATACAACAGATAAAGAGTGCAAGCAAACAACTGCATTTACCAAGGGGATGTGTAGGTGCAAGACCGACTGCACCCAATGCGGCAGGACTAAGAATATAACCGACAGGAGGAAGCCAGAAAGCCGGCAAGGTTTTAGGCTTAGACAGCCCAACGTCGACATAGTCAACCAGCAGCCTGTCGTACGCACGTTGCTCTCGGGGCCCAAGGTCGGCTTGGTCAAATTGTTCCATCCTAGGTTTAGGCTGGTAGAAAGTACGCCGAAGGGGGTAGTCTTCGGGAACAGCCATGAAATAGAAGTGGTCCTTCCAGTCCTTGCAGCTGGAGAGTCGGGGACTCACAGTCTGACGCTGACTCTTGGTAAAGATCGTCCACCAGCCGGTATTTTTCCCATCACGCTTCAGCCAGTGCAGTTTTTTGAAAAGGTTGAGGGTCAAGGGCCACTGTTTGAATGAAAACAGCCAAGTGTACGCAACCAGATTGCGAATAACTATGGGCGATAATTGAACGAGGCCGACATTCCAGGCCCGCAGAACCTTCTCAATGAACGGGTGCAAGGGAAAGCGCAACCCATAGTCGAACATCTTCGTGTACACAACGACATGGCCTACAGGGCAGTCGGCCACCGTTTGCTCTTCTTCCGGCACAGTCAACCTGTAGCCCTCAGGTAAACCCAAAAAGCGACCACCAACCTCAGAATGCCGGTTGGCAATGGCCTCTTTTACAAAGTCACCATCTATCTCAGTGGTGAGGGCAGCAGAATCATTAGGGGGAGGGGCCGGAACCAAGAACGCGGCGGCCTCACCTTCGAAATTCACATCGGCGTCCAAGGCCTCTTCTTCAAACACTTGCTGCAAGATCGCAGCATCCTCCTCATCTTCATCAGAGTCGGCAATTGGCGGCGCCCTTAACCCAGGAGACCCAGACTCAGAAGACTCCAGTATGGAGTCGCCAGGGGTGGAAGGCACATCACCACTACCGGCGGAATTAACCTCACCCGCATCATGGACGGCAGGCTCCTTCCCGGCCCGTCGATTACTTGTAGACGGTTCGGCGTCTGACGGCATGGCCCTAGAAACATATATATTGCCGATGTTAGTACCGTACTCCCCAAGACTAGAGCCGCCAGGCTGAGTAAATTCCCGATAATCCCGCAAATGGTACCTAACCGAAATCGGATCTACGTCTAAAATCGGCTCCCCAGCCGGCACGTTATGCTCATTCGGCCTAAGTTCTCTCTCCATTCGTGCCCGCAGGCCATGTAACTGTTGTGAGCGAGTAAACTGATCCGCAGTCATGGGTATAAAAGGGCCGGTAACAGGATTCCCACCCATAAACTCCGCAAAAGGAGGTGGCGTGTTCGATTTTATCCCCCACCCAGTATTCTTAGCATTACTACCGGCCGTTTTCCCGTCCATATTTAGTTCTATGCCAGAATCGCTACTTGTGTCTGACAGGTCTATCACGTTACTAACCCCAACCCTACCAGTCATGTTTTGGCTACCCCCACTCAAAACGCATGCAAGCAAAAACAGAAACACCCGACAAAAAGAGAAAGTAAGGCCAGAAATCGTACCTAATTCTGGAAATTCACTATCAAACAGCTGCAAGGTCCCTCAAACAACCCAACTGAAAGAACAACACGAGAAAGTCAGACAGCCAAACCCTAATAAAACAACGGACAACCTAAAAAACCAGACCAAGTTCGAAACTTACCAAGAGAAACAACCCAACCCCAACGGAAAAGTACGGCAGGAAGAGACGGACACAAATTAGGAAGAAAAACAAGAGAGAGAAAGAGAGCAAATTGGCAGCGCGAGAAAGTTTGAAAAGGAAAATGAGAAAGAGCGGAAATGAAGAGAAAAGAAGAAACGGTTACTTAAAGGAACGAAAGGAAGTTGAAACGACAGGAAGCAGATCTGGGCGGTTGAAAACATCACAACTCCCCACACTTGCCGGATGGCCGACACGTGTCCAAAACACTTTTCAAATCTCCCGCCACGCGTATAAAGAAAAATGAACCGTCGCCACGTGTCAGTCAAGGGGGCTAGTCAGCCTAAAAAGTCAAGGGGGCTAGTCAGCCTAGAAGCTCAAGGGGGCTAGTCAGCCTAAAAAAGTCAAGGGGGCTAGTCAGCCTAGAAACTCAAGGGGGCTAGTCAGCCTAAAAAACTCAAGGGGGCTAGTCAGCATAAAAAGTCAAGGATGCTAGTCAGCCTAAAAAAGTCAAGGGGGCTAGTCAGCCTAAAAAGTCAAGGGGGCTAGTCAGCCTAGAAACTCAAGGGGGCTAGTCATTCAAAGAAATCAAGGATAACAGTCAGCCAAGAGAATCAAACACAAACATGGGCAGCCGGCATACAGAAAACTATCCACTTAAAGCGATCAATCCTTGTCCTAATGGGGGCTAGTCGTGACATCAGAACAAGTATTGAGCTAAAAACCGCATTGTAAAACAGCCATCTACAGAACAATCACACCCATTGGGTGTTGATCGTCCCCAAGGGGGCTAGTTGTATAGGGGGCTTACCCCCAGCTTCCGCTTTTTTCTTTTTATCAGAGCAACTACAGACTGTAAAAGCCAGCTGTAGTCACTCTGAGGGGGCTAGTTATACGGGTAGCCCTACCGGTATGCCGGTAGGACAACCCATAACAGCTGTATCATAGACATATACTCACAAGAAGCACCAAAGGTGCAGTCGGCATCCAGGGTTTACAAACCCAGTCGGCAAGTGTATGACATCATCTGCCTATCAGAGCCGAAAGGGAGGATCCGGAACCAACGGGTAATAACCCGGGTCCTCCGTACAAATAACCCGTCTATATATACGGACCCCCATCAATGCCAAAGGTACGCAATTCCAGCCCAATCATTCTTATAAGCATTTATTACAGAGCTACCAGCATAATCTGACTTAAGCATCGGAGGGGTAATTCTCGGATCACCCCCGAGGCTAGTTAACGGTTTCACTGTGCAGGATCCAGTCAGCAATCTCAGTCGGGAGTCAGTCATCCCTTTCCTGTTCCGAGTCCGTCGCCGGAACAGTTTTATTTGTACGTTTTTCTTGCTTTAATATACTAAAATGTAACTACCCCTCCGTCTCTTTTTGTTTTTTACGTTTTCCTTTTTAGGTATTTCAAAATGTTCTTTACATTTCTTTTTATATTATCACATAAATAACTTATATTCTATCAAAATTTGTGTTCAATTATTATTTTAACCAATTAAATTCATTGGGTCATTTAATCTCTCACACTTTTCCATTGGGACATTAAATTTTTCTCATTTCCCAATATCAGAATTTTGATAAAAGTGAAAACATTATAAATAAACGTAATTTATCTTGTTTCTCGATGCAAATTAATTATTCGTTAAAACGCGTGAAAAATACAAAACGTAAAAAATAAAAAGAGACGGAGGGAGTAGAATTTTCGTCCCGGAGGTTATCAACGGCCTTAATCACCAACAGAAAGAAACCAACACAATAAATAACATATAAATACGTATAGATTTATGCATTAAACATTATTGGGCTACTCAAAGGCAGGAATTTGAGGGAATAATACTTAAGAGATTTTGATGGCACCCAACCGATTAATAATTTAAGAACATCGGTAGTTGGGTACTTGTTTTCCACATTTGTTGAGCAGCAAATTAACCGAAAGTGGAACATCAAGGTTGATCCCCAAAATGTTAGCTTTAATGGCAGTGCAAAGGCAAACTGCGGCGTCAAGGTTAACCAACCCATCAATGAGAGAGCAGCATGTATTCGTTTGTGGGGTGCCAATCACAGGTCCAAGAAAATTGTTCAATAAACTGGCACACACCTTCAAATTTAGTGTATTTATGGGGCACTTTCCAGGTGGTGATGGTACGGGAGCTGGCGGCTTTATAGGCGGTGATGTCATTGGTGGTGATGGCACCGGCGTTGGCGGGTTAACAGGTGGTGACATCATTGGCGGCGATGGCATTGGTGTTGGCGGCTGGACAGGTGGTGATGTCATAGGTGGTGATGACACTGGAGTCGGTGGTTTAACAGGTGGGGACACCATTGGAGGTGATAGATCAAGCGTTGGTGGCTTGACAGGTGGAGATGCCATTGGTGGCTTGACAAGTGGTGACGCTATTGGAGGTGATAGATCAGGCGTTGGTGGCTTGACAGGTGGAGATGCCATTGGTGGTGAAGACATTGGTGTTGGCGGCTTGACAGGTGGAGAAGCCATTGGTGGTGATGACACTGGTGTAGGCGGCTTGACAGGTGGAGAAGTCATTGGTGGATTGACAGGTGGTGACACCATTGGTGGATTGACAGGTGGTGACACCATTGGTGGATTAACAGGTGGTGACGCCGTTGGTGGATTGACAGGTGGTGATGTCATTGGTGGATTGACAGGTGGTGACACCATTGGTGGTGATGACACAGGAGTTGGCGGCTTGATAGGTGGTGATGACAACGGTGTTGGCGGCTTGACAGGTGGAGAGGCCATTGGTGGTTTGCCAGGTGGTGAAGCCATTGGAGGTGATGGCATAGACGTTGGCGGCTTAACAGGTGGTGACGCCATTGGTGGTGACGACACAGGCGTTGGTGGTTTGATAGGTGGAGATGTCATTGGTGGCTTAACAGGTGGTGAAGCTATTTACGGTGAAGGCATAGGCGCTGGCGACTTAACAGGTGGAGATGACATTGGTGGCTTAGGTGGCAACGCACCTGGCCATCTAGGTGGTAACGCAACTGGAGTTGGTGACTTTCCAGGTGGTGACGCATTTGGAGTTGGTTGGTTTGCAGGTGGTGACGCATTTGGAGTTGGTGGCTTTTCAGGTGGTGACACATTTGGAGTTGGTGATTTTCCCGGTGGTGATTTCCCACCTTGGTGTCCACCACCTTGATTACGTGATCCTGATGGAGAGGGTGTATTTTGGGAATTCACAATAGTGGAAAATAATAGGTTGAGACAAATGAGGAGGGTAATCGATGATAATACTTTTGAAAACATGTTTGCCACTAAAATAAATAGAAAGTTCCTCTAAGGGAAAAGGGTTGTGAACTAGAAGGAAGTTATTGTGATGCCAAATGGATGAATAGGGGTTATGCTTTTATAGGAGATGTTTATGAAACTTTTAGAAACAAAAGTATACATGTATAACTTGCAAAACATAGATACTTATGATCGATTTTCCTATCTTATTTATGTCCCATGAGGTAATATTGCATGACTAAAGCATCACATATAAGCTTGATTGTAGAGTTTCTTTCTTCCCTCCATGGATTTCTATGGTGTGTTGGGCAACATTTTTTTATTAATTAATTAGATTTAAGAAGTTTGACTTTCGTAAGTAGAAATTGCAAAAAATGTCAAGAAATTTGTGTAAGAATTGTGACCCTAAATTCCAAATGCATGATTACACCTTAACAATGCACGGCCATTTTGTTGTTCTTCCATTTCAAGAAGCAATTATCCTTTGTGTAAACCCAGGTTGTGGTCGACGAGGAAGATCAGGTAACTTCACTCTCTAGCTACCATGGAAACAACCAACCGTGGTGGTAATGCTTAATTGGTCTGTCTTTAGAAATTTCATTCTTGTACAGAAAAATGAGACAAATAAATCGAGTTTGAAACTTTGAATGGCTCGGGTTGAAGCCTGACAAATAAACTGATTGGGCCTGTCTTCACAAGAGTTGTTAGCTTGTTACATATTTGAAATATACTGCAATACTCTCTCTGTCCCTATTTGTTTGCCCCATATTCTATTTAGTCCGTTCTTTAAAGATTGCTTCATTTCCTTATATAGTATAGGCTATCATGCATGGACATGGCAAAAATATGACTCTAACCGTTTCCAAAACGTGTCGGACAGGGTGAAACTCATTTCTGGGCATATCACGCTATGATACCAACCTTTTATTTCCGTTTCCCCCATATCCTCGTATCCGTATCCGTTTCGTGCAACCTAGGTAATAGCTCACCACCATTTACTCCACTACATACCCTCATAAACATTAAAAAGACAATATTACCCCCATTTCCATGTAAATTTTTGCCCCAAACCTTAATAAAACACATTTTACCTATGGGGCAAACAAATAAGGACGGAGGGAGTATTTCTTATTTGCTTTTGACTGAATGAAAAGAAAACAATGGGTTTCGCAACTGAAATTGTATTTAAAATCCACTAATTTAACTGCCACACCACTTATTACCAAACGAGGCTTATATATATGTGACTGTTAATTACAGACAAAGGGAGTATTATATTGTAACTCACAAAAATATAACCAATGCTCTGTCTGCAAACCGGTATAATATTCACTCTTCTAGTGTGAATTATGTCACAACATACACAGTTTTATGCCTCCACTGCATGCTTAAACTTAACTGATATGTAGTAATCCGTACATACTAATACTATCATGTAACAACGTACCTACATAATCAGAGAAGGGGACAAGATAAGATCTTGCTCACAACGATCACAAAGAAATATCCTTGGAACTTCTTCATTGTTCGGAATCCTGACACACCGCGTATGCTGCCAGACTTCGCAAATATCACAGGCAACCATTCTCTCGCCGTCATCCTCTTTAGCTCCACAGGCACAATCTATGCAACCATAACCTTGATTATGACAGTAATTTCCAAGTTCATACATGTTCCATCCTTGCATTACCGCCCCATTACCATTCCCGTTCCCATCACTTATAAATCCTGCTTCAAAAATGACATCTTTTCCCTCTTCAATTACTCCAAAAACGAAATCTGTGTCATTTGCAGTAACATTCATAATTGACTGTACCACCAATCCTTTCATTCCCCAATACAAATCTTTGAACCATTTTTCAACTTCCCTTTTCAACTCTTCAATAATCATGCTTCCTTTTACTTTAACATTTTCATAAGGCTGTATAATTTGCTTGTCTTTCAGCTGCAGAGTGCAGAACAGATCAACTAGTTCCTCCCCTATGCTGAATTTGTTCGTGGATTGAACGTTTTGATGATAATTAAATTCTTTAATAAGGTGTTTACTGTCAAGAACAACCCTGCTAGCTATTAAAATCGAGCTTCCTGAACCTGATGTAGCCTTCCTCTCTTTTAGTGTGGATTTGTAGAGGTACATGATGTCCTTCGCGAGTTGAACCCTAGTTACTGTCATCATATTAGACTTGGATTCCCTCAACATCAGACTATGATCATGGCTAATTGACATGTCTTCCAAACAATATTCAAGCACTTTGGTTACAGGATTTAAGCTACGGCGAACAAGGTATTTACCCACAACATGATTACCAAGTGACTTTAGCACAAAATCCAACAGTCCTGTATCACCAATGTATACCCTAGCTGCATCCCTGACCTCTTGTCTTGAGACCCATTTGGGCTCAGCCCGTTTTAAAGACTCAACTATGACACGAGTGGCCATTTCAACCCGTTTAGGGGACCACCTACAAGAAGCTTCTAGAAGGATACCAGGGTTGAACAACTCAGAGGGAGCGGTCTCTTTTGGGAGGCGGGACTTGAGCTCTAACATGAAGTGGAAAAGGTCACTAAGGGTTACTAAGGAATGCTCAGATATGGATTGGTACCTTGAATATATGATTGGTAGGTAATTGTCTGAGGGGCTTAAGTGGTGGAAAAGAAGGCATAAGGGGATGTTTTGTAAGGCCTGGATTGATTTTTGGTACATGGATTCTGTAACTCCAAAGCTTCCACGTCCGAATTTGTAGTCCCACCGCGAAAACCAAGGCCCTCCGTATGCTAGTCCATGAAGTAGTCTTAAGTCCATGCCCTTCTTCTGAGATATGTCTGTCAGGCTCACTTTCCTGCACAAAAAATTACATTTCATTCAGTTAAGTCACAGAATCTGAAACATATCACTGGCTTTTTAACCAGGGGAATCTAAACAATTTGATAAAGATACAGATCTAACAGAACTCTTGATTCATTCTTGAAAACCACTAACGGACCGTTTGGTAGCCGGTCATAAACGGTGTCAATGGGAATGAATTTGTATGTAAATTTGTAAGGAAATTCAACATTCATCCCCATGGTAATGCTGTTAACTCAAAATTATCTCTTTTTTTCCATTACCATTTGGAGAGTGGTATTAGGTGGAATGCAAATTTTTGAAGAAAAACACCAAGTTTGAGACAAAATTTCATTACCATGTACATTACGATGTTCTTTTCTTGCCAAATAACACTTAGATTTATTGTCATTCCCACCATTTACTACCGGCTATCAAACAGGCTGTTAAGGGTTTGTCAGCTTATCGATCATCATCATTCTTTCATTTCCTATCCTCGTTACTTTCTCCTTTTGGTTAACCTTATATCTGGACGTTTCTAGATAGTCCTTATCTTGTGTCAATCGTACTCACAGCAACATAAAATGCAGGGAAGTAGCTCACTCCTGAGCTTTTCCTAATTTACAAACATGATATGTTTTTTACGTATCATGCCTCCGGCACCTCCTATAAGGCTATTAACAGTCATGAAATTTGAGAAAAAGGATCAAGATGCCTGATTACCTGGCACGCAAGCTAGTGCAGATCCGATCCCAAAAATCCATGACCTGGTGACCAGTCAAGTCTGAACTCATTTCAAGGCCGTTTACACAGAGCAAATGTCCAAAGCCATTACAGTGGAACACTCCATGCAAAGTGTGACCCTCCAATTCCACCAAGCTGCAAGATTTAGTACCGCATCTTGCTGCTAAAATCGTACCATCAGTACAGCAGTTCCCTTGGCAGCTCAAACATGTTGATGACATTGCTGCTGTTTCCTTGGAGGGAACTACAAAGTGATACTTCATGTTGCAGATCATATGCTGTCCCCACCCTGTTACAGTCAACAAATGCTTTAAATAACACTAAATTTAAACATTTGCTTCTTTTTTTGGTCTTTCATTAAATATTCTTCTAAGACAAGAATAGTTGCCCCTCATTCAAGATTCATGATCAAGAAATTGAAATATATGTTACGCACTTAAAGACTGTAAGGGTCTTGGCAAGTTAGGGCTAACCAATCGCGCTGCTTAAATACTAACTAGTATGTCTAAACAAAATATGGGATATCATATCACCCTTTCCCCTGCTTTTTATGGAGAGTAAACTTAAAAGAGAAGTTCTTTGCAGGGTATCTGAAGGTATATGTGTATATATATATATATATATGAGACAGAGGGATTTACTATTAACAGCACAACTTCATAATTAACAGTGTCACATATAGCTAGACGCCTAGACTAGAGTGTAATGAAAGTTTCGAGTAAGTACCTATATAGCGACAGTGTCTACAGTAGAGGTAGTTAGAAGTTTCAATTGGCTCCTCGATAACAAACAGAAAAACACGGTGATCAGGTCTATGACGATGAACTTCTAGCTGAAAAGACCAGCTTATCATACCATTGGTACTATGAATACTCTCCATATGCCCAAATTCAAGTAATGCTCTGACATTCTTCCAAAAAGGACCCTCAAACTGAGTAGGGTAACCCGGTTCACAGAACGACTTGAACCTAAAAACCCTTTGATCAGCAGATGACCTTTTCCTCCTCTTATTGCAGCTGCTGTGCAAGTACTCTAACTGTGACATTTCGACGACCCCCAAAAAAATGATTGAATGTACAAAATGTTAGTAATAATCCAACAAATACGGAGTACAAAGCAAGATATCAGTTGAGGAGAGAGAGTTTGAGAGCTATATACCGATAATGCTGCTTGGTCACACGGTAAGTGCCTTCAAATAAAATTGGAGGGGATTACTATCAAATTAGCTATTAGCTAATAGAGTTACACTCCCTGCATGAACCTTGACAAAAAAATATTAGCAGCATGCAAACTTGTCGCAACAACGTTTGTAACAACTGTTAAATTTAAGGTTAAACAAATAAGAACATGCTTTTGGTCAGATCAAAATCGGAGTATAAAAATGTTTCATACTCCGTTAAATTTTGTGGTAAGATACGGATGCTCTAATGTGAGCACACACAAGAGGAAATAAACATGTAAATGCAACATACCTTTGCCAACTACCACATTCTGGGTAAAAATATGTTGAATGACTGTTACAGCAACAGAATTACATTTGATCAATTATTGACTAATTGAATACGGACGACATTTCAAGCTCATGTTCCATCAAAATAACAATAACTGTACTTTCATATTACACTAGCAAGAAATAGTTTTAACTTCGATGTATCGTCATCATATAAATTACAATTTTTTCGAACCACCAGAAAAGAACAAACTAATTTTCGACTTTTGGCACTAGGATTTGAGATGTTACATATATTATGCTAAACTAATCATCAAATTATGAATTAGACTTTGAGAGATTACATAAAAGCAAAACAAAATTTGTAGAGAAATACAACACAATCTGATGACAACCCCAGATTTCTAGCCGTGAATCTCATCTTTGGAGAAAGCAGCCAACAAGTGGAACTTTGAGAAGAGCCCTTGGCGAGTGCGCGTCTCACTTCAGCTGCTAGTTCTTGGGTTCCTCATTTAACCAAACAAGCAAAAGAAGTGCATCACAAAGATTCCGGGCTCATTGACGGTTTGAGTTTAGATGGCATTTGCATAGGGGTGCGTGAATTACGACCAAACTTATTTTTAAGCACAGAATCTTTAGGTGTGATGGACATCCTGTTCAATGAATCATTAAACTCGTCGAGATAATCATCTTCAAAACCTTCTTCTACCCCTTCATCTCGGGATGCTGCTCTGTTCATATTTGGGTAAAAAACATCAACATCCTCGTCGCTGCTGCCTTCTTCATCTTCATATGTTTTTCGAACCATGGACCAGTAAACAAAATTCGGTCGAATGGAACTGCAAAGAACAAACAAATATTAAAAAATGGAAACCATGACACCAGGAATAGAATCATACGAGGTGTAAACCTCGCCACCACTTATAAGATATCAGACTCCATAACCACCTTTTGACTTCGGAAGTGTATGGATCGGTAGGTCAGTACAGTCCTCATAAAGCAAGCATCCAAAAATAGGATGCCGTGAAATTTCATACAATGGGTCAAGGGGACGACCCGAACCAAAACAAAATGGAATCCCCCTTTCTCTGATCCCTATATCACACTATAGGTCACTTATTACTTCACAGGATATGAAATTAGTAAAAGAGTTATATTTCTTACATTATCACTAACAAGTGACGAGCATTGCAGAGACTCAAGAGCTTGAACCAAAGCATTAACAATCTCAACTGAACTCTAATTACGTTATTTTATATAATCACAAACATCACAGAAGATTCTAGTTTCTATTCCATGCCTCAGACAGACAATTAAAAACGTAGAAACGCATATTCGATAATATTCATAAGAGTGATGAATACTGCTACCAGTAAACAAGAATGGTCAGACAGACCCAACCATTCAAGCTTCACTTACTCTAGGAACATGCCATTTCGTTTAGACCATATTTTTCCACACCACCTAGTTACTCACAACTTACATAGCACACAACATTAATCATCTTCCCATAAAAATAAAATTCCAGAGAGAATATTCTACTTATTATTTTCTTTTACAATCCTTGGGCCTGTAGTTCGCAAAAAATACAATCTTGAAGGGGAAAGAAGGGCATACTATGGATAAACTCAACTAGCTTCTAAATTTTTCCTTGCAATAGAGACTCATCTTTAGGCAACCTTGAAAGAAGAAATGCGCAAAAATGGAGGTAGGGATGATTCTTAACCTTAATTCAAGTATCACTAATACTCTGTACATTCTCCCAAAAATAATGATATTCAACTAGATTTTTAATCAGCATTAAATCCCAAGACTGACAGTAAACATAAAATAGTCCACACAGATTACAAAAAATGGGGATTCATGCACTACTCCTTCAGCCTACAGTAACAAACCAGTATTTACTTTAACAAATCAATGAAGGGTATGATTCATGAACCACCTCCTATTTCCCTTCTCTTTAGGATAAACCATGAATAAATCAAGAATATAAATATTAAATAGAATTTGGCATTAGGAGTCTTCAACACCAGGTCATAGATTCATTTTATGTACTGTAATTGACTGTTATTTTGAGAATGTGAGTGTAATGCTACATAATCTAGAACTCCTATTGAAGATACCCTCATGCCAGGTCATACTACTTGGCTAACCATAATCACCAATTCACCATTATAACTAATTGGACGACATGTCACATCCCCTACATCACGTGCATATACAAGATAATGAACCCTCCTGTGGCTAATTTGTGATTGTTATAGAATTAGAGAGAGAGAGAACCTGTCACTTTTCCTCAACAGACAAGGGTCAAATGGGAAGAACATGTCAAGCCTTTCAATTCCCCCAAAAGCTTTGGAATGTTCTGACTCCAGCATATCATGGAAGACGGGAGTTCCACTTTGATGAAGTAAATTAGCTGACTTTGCTTGCTGTACAAATTCTTCTACAATAGATGGCAAGCAGACCTGCATTATGCGATGTATAAAAAGGATTAACATAAAATAAAGGTCTATCAAATATCAAAGGAGAAAATTGCAGAAAATATGACAGTTTTTTGCAAGTACCTTCAATGGCTCCAGATGATTTATCAGTATTTCCCTCAAGGGAAAACCAACGATTTGTGATTTCAAATTTGAAATATCAATGATAGATCTCAAACGGAAACAAAGGACATACATGACGGCCTGCAGTAGATGAATTAGAAGCTGTTGAGTCTTAAAAAGAATCGCAAAACATATTTCACAGGAAGGAAAGGGAATTAAAATACAATCCTAAAACTAAGACTTGAACAAAAATCCATCTTTTTATCAGTAACACAAAAGTAACCAATATAAAAAAATTAATTTCTGGAAAAAAGAAAAAAAAAACAGTAACACGCTGCTTGCTTGTAGAAAACTGCCACTACTATCAATTTCAATTCCAGATTCCAGGATCTGTTTTTAGGAGAAAAGGTTAACAAATATATTACCAAGAAACAGCCATAAGTTCTTCAGATTCATAAATAAAGAAGCATCAAGACTATGTTTTCAAAAGTTTCTTCAAATGTGAGTGAATCCTCACGAGAACCAGTACCCTTCATCCAAATCCCCAAAAAAAAAACACAGCAGCTAGGATGTTTGAGCCTATTTAACACTTATGATGTTTTTAACCCCAACTCATCTCAGATAAAATATGTCCCCCCTCCTCTAACAGAATAGTAAATGTGAAGAACCTTATGGAACGGAGGAAATACAATGTAAGGGAAGGTATCAATAAAGCCATATAATATAAGCGTACACTAAACAGAAGAGGATAGAGTTGTCAGGGAGACATGGTAGTACCTGACATCCAGCATAAAACACTCTATGAGCTTTTGGATCGAAATTGCTACTTTGGAGTCTGCAATAATCTGAGCACCACTTGGCAAGTCTGAGATTTTACATAAGTTAGAATTGTTTTTTTTCTCCAGAAAAATCAATCTTGAAAACTAAAAAACTATGAGTACAATTGCGTTAAGTAAGAAGTTGCACCACCAAGTCTAAACAAATTAATTTGTTAAACTGCTGATCCAATTACCTTCCCAAAATGTTCACAACGAGGGTCGTCGTCAGAAATCTCCCACGAGACAAGAAACTAGCTAGATAAGCAACAGCACTCATCCTACACAACATCAATAATGAAGGCTCGTCAAACAAACCATAAGCAAGGGGAATAAAAAGAACGAGACATAAAAATGAAAAGTTCCATTCACCAGTTTACAACACTTTATCAGGACAAATTAAGAAAGGCCCCCAAACTACACATACAGGCAGCACCAGTATCAGGTGCACATTCAATAATCAAGTTAGAAAGTTTAACCGCTTGAAGGAAGCAGGTTACCACATGAGCTACAGCATAGCTAAACCAACCTATACAACGCGTAATTTCTTATTTAACATCTTAAATTGCATATTTCCAACAATTTTCCCATTATGAATTATGTTCCAGCCACCTAAGGCCAGAAAATTGCTAGATGAAGGAAAGTTGAACTTCTCACTGTATTCTGTGTTCCAAATCACCTTCCACTTCCTCTCATATCTCCACTAATTTTAAAATTTACAGCATATCACATATATCATTCAGTGAACATACAATATTACCTGGTAAGTGGAGGAAAACTGCTACATATAAAAATATCAGCAAGAAATTCAGCAAATCTAATGCCGCAATTTTCAGGATCCAGAGAACACGCATAGAAAATCACAAACTGCAAGAAGATAAAACATAGGTTACTAGAGAGTAAATTAGAATCGTCAAAAAGCATAATAACTTCATTTTGAAAGGTATTCACAAGTGATTCAGTAAGAAAAGTGAGCATTCAACTTCACCAATCATGTGTTGTAGGAATCATGACTAACATCGATGAAGCAAAAGTATGCAATTACTGAAGAAATGCTGGGAGAAAAAACCTAAAAGAAACAGTTTTTCAACACAAGAACCTTTTTCTTTCTCCTCTAATTTTAGTATACAAAAAATGTATTGTGATGGATGATATCACAAGGAATGATCAAAAGAAGCTTTGAGAGAGAGAGAAATATCAAGAAAGATCTGCAGAAGTTGCTTTGCGCAGTGCTAAAAATCTACAAGGAATGATCAACAGAAGCTGAGAATGTGTTGTGATGGAGTTACACTGGGAAATACATTACCTGTGCAAACTTTGACTTGTAAGCATTCAGAACTGTTATCTGAAATGACTGGAGGAGAGATTCAAACACCTATTCACATTCAAGAAAGTGTTAAGAACAAAAGGCAATCAGATACTGCAGAACATAGGTATGTGAAGGTTACTTGACACATAAAGGAATCCAGAAAATACCTCAACCAAACGACCATTCTCTTTGCAAGATTTTAAATACTCAAAAGTAACAACCATAAGGCTATCCAATTTCTCTAACTTGTCAGACACTCGATTTTTCCAGAGACGTTTCTGGCCCGAAGTTTCTCTCAGAAACTGAAAATTTCAAGCTAGCATAGCGTCAGTAGATGCTATTTTTAAGGGATTTAAACTTTTTTGGGAGGAAGGGGTGGTAATGGGAGTTTTTGCAATAATACCTCTGCATCATTCCCGTTAAAGTTTCTTTAACTGACATTAATGAAGCAATATAAAACCAAAAAGGTACCAGTAAATTATTAAAATAACATGAGAATCAAGTAATCAACATACCTCACCTCCATCATCATCATCATCCTCATCTAGTATTTGCTCGTCTTCCAACTCCATCTCAAATATACCTTTCTGGGGGTTCTCCTCTAGAATATCATCCCATCCAACCTCCACCTACAAGTATCACAAATCAAAAAATTTAAAAATTAAACTTAAGTACAACTATCATTTTAAAGTGCCAAAAGGACAGAAATTTACAGGTTAGTAAAATAGGGGGGCACAAATAGTAATTCTTATTTGAAGGTAGTTGGTACAGCAAGGTGTTGTCATTACTACATGTTACTTCAGCATACTCACGTCAAAATCTATCAGCAAGTCTACCACAGCCATGATTAGAAATCTATTGCCAACAAGCTCCCCAATTGCACTGCCCTCCAGCTTGAGCATGTTTTCTACAAACATCACCACAACCTACAAGAAAAAGAACTCACATTAACAATAAAATAATTGGAAGCAAACGTGAAAACTCTCAAATCACAGCACCACCAAACTATAAAAGAAAACTCTACTTTTTCATGATAATGCATATAGATTAACATGGGAAAGATGGGGAAGAGTGAGAACACTAAATCCACAAATCCAACCACAGCTGTTTAGTCCACTGTGTGAACTCTGACCACCACAAAAAGCCCTCCAAAATTCCCCCCTCAATCACTAAGGTGCTAGACTGCTAGGAGTCCATTATCTGCCATCTCGTCACTATGCCAGGCTGCCAGGATACACTAACAATGTCCTAGTCAAAATGCATAACCATCCCTTCCATATCATTCTTTCTGCCAGCTTAAAGGCAGATGCAAATCATGCAATTACAAGAGGCCGAAACAACTACACATACTGTATGGAGTATTTCAGGGAAGAAGGGAACATATACTGACTATTTTAAAGTGGCAATGATGTCCACTAGAAACGACTAGCATGCCCCTCTGAAACAGACTGCAATATATGTATCTCGAATTCTCGATCCATTTAGTATATAACTGACCTCCTTTCAAGAGTAAGGAGAAACACTACAACAGCGTTACAACAACATACAAAACAGGAAATCTAACAGATTGGCACAATGACAATAAAACTTATTCATCCGCAAGAAGAAGATAAACTGCTTGAATTTTATTTCCTCTGTGCTCCTCCAGCAACCTGCCTCAACCCCTCCCCTCCCCATCCTGATCCTATACATGTATTGCTAATAGAAAAAAGAACACAACGAGACTGGGAAAATACAAGCAAATAAGCTATGAACTAAAAATGTAGAAAAATACCATACGAACAATCTAAATGGAAGAAACCAGCAATTTTACAGGTGTTCCACTATTCCCTATACCTAATTATTTCAAGAATGGAATTGCTTTAATTCACTACTTGGTAACTCTTTTAAAACTGCATCAAACAAATTGTAGGGACCAGTACATACGCATACAGCTCATCATCAAATTCGGCATACACATCCCTTTCAAACGATGAACATAATTCTGAACTTACAGGTTCTTGCACATTATTAAAAACTTTTGGCATCCTCTGTAAAACAATAGGCAATAATCTTGATGGAGCAAGTGGAACCAGGCCTGCAATAAATTCCAGAGCAGAATGCACCCTGCTCAGAACGTGGTCCTTCTTTGCAACTCCGTGTGGCCACTTAAGTGCTTCTACAAATCTCTTAGGAGGAGTGAAGTTGCATACGAGCATATCCAAGCAGGAATCAACATATTTACCACTCGAGGAAGCCTGCAACATGTGAAATGAGACAAAAGGAACAAAAAGTTTCACAAAACCATGCTCCATGTAAGATCACGTACCAGGGATACAATCAACTCAATCAAAGCATCCATGACATCAGGGCTATAGCTCCACATGCTCATATTAAAAATCTGCACCAACACAATCATGTAAATATATATATATAAATAAAGTGTGGGAACTAATGGTTCGAGCAGATAAACTAAATGAAGAGCATTTTGAGAGTGCTCTTGACTCTTAAGGTAAAGGCAACCTCGTGGATCCTGCTAAAAACTAGTCTCCTCGTCCAATATTGTTTTCCAATCTTCCTTAATATGGTTTTCCCAAATAATTTCTCACAGTTTTTTTTGGATATAACAACTACTTCACTCTTTCAACTACCTTCATTGCTGCAATTCAAAAATGTTTTCTCTGCCCCCTCATAATTCCATGCCCCCAACAACCCATTTCTAAATATTCCAACCATGGCATTCGTTGCCTCACCAATATTCTTAAATTTGTGTTGAACCCTACTGTGAAAAACAAGGAATGAAAGAAGTATATTACATAAAACTAAGTTCGATGACGCCCAACAAAAATAAGTACGACAATGAACAGCTATAATCAGATAATTTCGTCCCAAAGTCCCAATGCCAATGCAAAAAGGAAAGTGCGGGTTCGCATGAGACATGTACTCATAAGGATAAAAAGAAAGAGAGAACGAGAGAAATGAGTAATCTAGTTATGTGAAAAAAGTCAACAAATTTAATCAATTGAATGTGACAAACCAAACAAAATCAAATCTTACAGTATCAAGAAGACTCCCATGGTGCACGCTATCTATGCATGAAACTGCTCCAGCTAAGGCCTTCAAGCTTGTCTGCCAAGCAGGTAAAGATGCTTTTTAGCCAGAGTTGCAAGTACAGACTACTAGCATAAAGCAACTTCCAGAAAATAAATCAAGCTTACCACAAGCATAGCTATATCCTCATACGCAAGATGATCATTGTAATGTAACAACCCAATGAGTTCATTGTAATCATCACTCTCGTCCTACAAGGTGCATATCAAATTCATTACGCATCAACCAGCCACAAATAAAGCTAATTCACATCAGAATACCATTTTATCTTAACATACGCACTTGCAAAGACTACAAAAGACTTATTATTTTTCAGTTACTTTCTCTTCCTTCCGTGATTTAGGTCCTTAACTTTCAGGAGTCTTACAGAAAAGATTCAAGACAGACTCAATATTTTTGAAGAAGGAGAGAGAAGGTTAGAAGTAAGATTGCCTACAATGATTAAGGAACACATGAGTCACATGACATTGTATCGCACCACCGCTAACACACTATCAGCAAGGGTGGGGGCAAGTATACGTCTAGCCAGACATTCGTATCATCATAAGTAGCATGTGAGGAAGTGAACAATAAGATCATCTCTCAATTGGGCCTCAAAAATCTTGTGTAGCTATTTTTTAAACCTCTAGTAGTGAGACTCAAAATCATTTTATTTCCGAGATTTAAGAGTCACAACATTAATACTACTATATCATAAAAAATTAATCAAAAAGAGAACTTCTAATTCTTTTCTAGAATAAAGTTATCGAATTTGTAACTGTTCTGCTAACTTGTCTAATGGTAGGGCTCTCTTTTAACAACACTCTCTTCTCTTGAACCATTGCAATTATGTCGCCCACCTCTTTATCGTGGAACTCAAAACGATTAAAAATCAACAAATGGCATCACTGTGGACAGTTAGACTATATTTATGTAATTTGATTAAGGCGCTGGATAGCAAAATTAAGCACTATTCATCACTAATCTCAGCAAATAACCAACTCAAATCCAATTTTTTCACTTCCTAAGTGTTAAACAAATTCAATTCATACTTCACAAACGCAAATTGATTAAAAGCAACACAATAAAATCACCAATTAGAGCTCCAAAATTTGAAAGAAAAAAGTTATGGAAATCGAAAATTAAATACCGTGGAAGCAGACTTAAGAGCTTTACGAATATGAAAAACAACTTCAGAGTCGGTACGATCAATATCGTCAGCCTCCATTTGCTGATACTGCTCTTCCTTCGTGTAATTCGCTGGCTCTACTCCCATAGTTGCCCTCTCTGTTATTTCTCTCACCTCTGAATTTCGGCGGCGATACGTGCCGGAAAATTAATCGGCGGGGAAACAGCGGCGGTGATGTTTGGAGAGAGAGAGAGGGGGAGTGAGAGTTTGGGGAAAACCCTACGGAGAGAAAAAGAAGAAGGGTATTCAAAAGGGATTGGAAAATATCCAAGTGTCCTCCTTTTATTTGGTTGACCAACGGAATCGTTATATATTGTTTACTTTTTTCTTTTTTTTTTTTTGATGTGATTGATTTTTATCTTTCCTTTGGCGCTTAAAAATTAAGGAATTAGGAGAACTACAGCAATCAAATCTATCTTTATTATTTAATATGAAGTACTAGATTTTTACCCGTGCTATACACGAAATTTGTTAAATTGTTAAAGTTAAAATAAAACTCCTATTACAAATGCCATATTTAATATATTAGATTAAATTAGTGTTTATTTTAAATTGAATTTCATTATTTATTTATTTTTTAATTATTAAAGTGTTTGATTTTGGATGGAGTTGTATACTCCATCCGTTCTTAAATATTAGTCATGTTTTGACTTTTCATCTCGTTTCAACTTAATGTTTAAACGTAAATATCTCCAAATACGTATGTTAGAAAAATATAAAAATTTGATATTGTTGGCACTCAACCTTTTTTAATTCAAAAATAATTTAGAAATCTTATTGGCCGAAACCATTAGATTTCCTACGTGGCGCTCTAATATTGGATTAGTGTTTGACTTTGGACAAAATTTTATTTTAGATTAGTGTTTGAATTTGGATTAAATTTTATTTTAGATTTATTTTTAATTAAATATTTGATTTTGGATGGAGTTGTATATATTATTAATTAATTAATTAAAATATCTACGTGACACCTAATTATTATCTATGTGGCACTCGAATTTTTTAATTCAAAAATAAATTAGAAATATTATTTTTTATTGGTCAAAACCAATAGTAATCCTAGGTGGCGCTCTAATATTTCAGCAAATATAATTTAATTAGCCATAGAATATCGAATTATACAGATTTACACAATACGAAAATCACAAAAGAAACATTATCAGACATGTCTACAATATGGAGCCTACTTTACAGAATTAAAAAGTTGTGTATATGTTAATGGGTTCATAAATTCAAGTTGTCTAACAGGGATTTTGTGTAATTCATTCGTGCATTTGCATAGGATTTTGTGTAATTCCTAATCACTAACTAGCGAACCAGTTGTCGAATAGTGGGCTCCATATTATTGGTTTGGGAAATTACGAGCAGACCATTTAGTTAGTTTTAATAATATAGATGTGATGCATTAGCACGAGCAAATTTTATGATATTGTTGAGCATAGTATTAATAGTTTATGTCTAATTATCTTACTGTTTATATATTTGTTCAAATGCAATTGTAGGAGTAGGTAGACAAGTACCTGTGAGAGATGTCTTATTGTGCAACACATAGTACGAGCTAGAATTTTATTAATATCCGTGGTTGTTTTTTACTTTTTACAAATTATGCTAATTTCAAAATTGATTTATTACTCTTTATATCATTTAAAACATGATTGAAACCATGAGACTAAATTTATGGGATAAGTTTGCCATTGATTAAGGCTGTTTTTTATTCGATGAGGGGAAAAAGAATCATGTTTAGGTGCATCTATGTTAGTTGTCGCAGACTATCATGGTAATTCTTTTTTTTTCTTTTTTTTAAAGGGAAAAGGAAAATTATCATTAATAAATCGTCATACGGCATCTACAACAATAATTAGCCCTAAATAACATATAATCTAAAACATTAATATGAAATTCTTCATCCAATTTACTAGTATGCACGTTTCGGAACCGCTTCTTTGATATGGTAGTATTCCAACCATAATCGACTTTCGATAACTCAATATCTTTAATGCCTGAGGTTAGCAATTGAAATTTGACCTTCATCTTGACGTTCTTGATCTTCAACCATTAATATTTTTTCCTAATACACATAGCTCTACGAAATAACCTAAGAAACAAATTTCCTTGAAGGAAAAGAAAAGCCCTGTTTTTCAAGGGAGAAAAGGTCCTCGCACAACGAGGAAGCATTATTATAACCTAAAGACAAACAAAATTAAAGGAATAAACTAACAAAATAATAAATATTGGGCTTTCCACCGATAAAATCGATGGAAGCCCCTTCAAAATTCACTAATGGAGGCTATATAGCGTTTGAGAGGGTTTGAGAGGGAGAGAGAAGAAGGAGGGACTATCATGGTAATTCTTAACACAATCACAACTAACATGTTGCTCTTAAAGTAATGAACATTTTTAAAATTAGTCTTCCTTCTCGATCCATTTATAGTACCCACATAGTCAATTTTATCAGAATCAAATGTTTTTAGACCATTATGGATCTAGAAATTATTTTTTTAATATTTTTTAGCTTCCTACTTCAGGTTTTATATTTTGTTTAAGACACATTAATATTTAGATATGTTTTGGGTTTGCTACACAATATACATTATAGTTATCATCGTTGTTTAAGAGAGTTTTATACTTTTAAAAAGTCGTGTGCAATAACACGGGCACAGACTAGTTGATATTAATGCTCATAAGTTTGTGTTTCTTTAAGTTTCAGTCAGGTCAATGTTAACGCATTGGTCACCTAATATTGTTTAAGGTAACGATAAATCGACAGTAGATCGACAAGATAAGGTTTGTTCATATGTCACATGACTCACATCATCATTACACAAATCTCTCGTCTAAGAAAAACATTTCATCAACAATTCACAAACCTATTCAGAGGTTTGTATATGAGAATTGAGACCCACTAATAAATATTGCTTCATATGTTATTAGTGAACTTGTTGCTACTCTCTAAAAAAGATGAACCAACCCTCTTGTAGTTTGTTGTAATTTCTCCGCTCTTTTTTAATTGACACGTTTATTTTATCATGTTTGTCAATATAACGTTTCAACCATTAATATCTTTCACTTTATTAGGTAAAACTATAAAAGGTTGATCTTATAAATCTATACAATGAGACGATTATAACAAGACCCTACTTTACTATATATTTTCTTAAATATAAATCGCAATTGATAGTCAAATTAGATCACATGAATACTAAAAATCAAAATGTCCCTCCATCCCAAATTACTTGCACCATTTTGACTTTTTGCACTATTCGCATAATTCACTTTGACCATATTTTATTTCTATTATATGAAAACAAATGTTTTTTTTTTTTGGCAAATAAGAGATTTATCACCAAAAGGAGGAAATAGGCAAACTGCCTCAGTTACAGCACAAGCAAAACAACAACACAGCCCCTAATACACTTATCTACTCAAGTTTAACAAAGTAGAACTTAAAGAATCAGAAGATCTACTAGCTACATGGAACTGAATCTACCTAAACAACCTCTCAGGAGTTTTACACATCTGATTGTACACAACATCATTCCTGTTCAACCAGATGGAGTAGATACATTCAGCAAAAAACATACCCAACAGCTTGTGTCTGCTTCCACTTCTTTTACAGCTCTTAATCAACCATTGCATCTCATTATCAAAGGATTCTGGCCTTCTCTTGAACTGCAGCAGATCCAAAACTTTCTGCCAAACTCTGCAGGATAGGGTGCAAGCAAAGAACAAGTGCTCAATGTTAGGTTATGATACATATGACAATTCATAAATCATGCGGAAACAACCATTTAGCCAGGAATACATATTATTTACACATAATCATATAGCATAATTTAGATGCATACTCTTTGTTGCGTGCCTTCCCTAGCTGCGCCCGAACCGAACAAGAACAAGTCTTTAGGACTCCAAGTGTCGTCCCTCCGTAGATAGTCCACAGCACGTCCGGATCCGCCTTAAGATTGACCAACTAGAATCGCCCTTAAGGTACTAGAATTTTCGGCACTCTTAGGTAAGAAATATGACTGATTTTTTTCTCTCAAAACTCACTTTGAATACTTGAATTAATCTCAGAAAATATGTGACCCTAGGCACGTATTTATAGAGTTATGGAAAGGGAATTGGAATCCTAGTAGGATACGAATTAATTAAACTTAGAATCCTACAAGAACTCTAATTAATTAATTTATCCTTTTAGGAATAGGAATTTAATCATATACTAACTCTAATAGTTTTAGGAATCATGCATGAACACAAACTCACACACACACGGCAGCCACGAGGGCCGGCCATGCGTGTGCGTGCGAGCAGCAGCCCACGCAGCGAGGCCATGGCCTTGGCGCGCGCTGGGCCTGCCTTGCGGTGGGCCTGGGCGCTGCCTTGGCTGGGCGCGCGTTTGGCTTGCTGGGCGATGGCCCGACTTCGTGCTGGGCCTTCGTCCGGCAGGCCTCGTCCGATGCTAATTCGTACGATACGCTTCCGATTAAATTCCCGGTTCCGGAATTCATTTCCGATACGAACAATATTTAATATTTCCGATTCCGGAATCAATTTCCGTTTCGAACAAATATTTAATATTTCCGTTTCCGGAATTATTTTCCGATTCCGATAATATTTCCGATTCTGACAATATTTCCGTTTCCGGCAATATTTCCGATTCTGGCAATATTTCCATTTCCGATAATATTTTCCGATACGTACCATGTTTCCGTTTCCGGCAACATCTACGACTTGGATAATATTTATATTTCCGATACGATCCATATTTCCGTTTCCGGCAATATCATCGTATCCGGAGTATTCATTTCTTGCCTGTGACGATCTCAGCTCCCACTGAAACCAAGATCCGTCGATTCCGAATATCCATAGATGGAGTATCTAATGCCATTAAATACTTGATCCGTTTACGTACTATTTGTGTGACCCTACGGGTTCAGTCAAGAGTAAGCTGTGGATTAATATCATTAATTCCACTTGAACTGAAGCGGCCTCTAGCTAGGCATTCAGCTCACTTGATCTCACTGAATTATTAACTTGTTAATTAATACTGAACCGCATTTATTAGACTTAACATAGAATGCATACTTGGACCAAGGGCATTATTTCCTTCACTCAATAGTTTCAGTACCCATGGAGCAAACAGGACATACTTCAGAGTCAACAACCCCCCATTTAAACAGCCTGTCCAAAGTAGGAAGCCTTTTCTAGATAGCAATCCACATGATGAAGATACTTTTAGCAGTAGCCAAGTTGTTACATAAGAGTCTTCTCCATGGAACTTTAGGATGATCTCCACACAGCTTTCTATACAGCAGTTTGATTGAGAAACAACCACCCTTCTCAACAGCTGACCATCCACCCACATTAGTGACCAACTCCTGACAACCAATAATCTTTTTAAGTGACCAGGACATAGTAGAAGGGCAATGAACATCAGCAATAGACCTCCCTTTCATATAATACCCATCTACCCATCTGGACCACAACCTGTCTTTCTTGTGAGTGATGGCCCACAAAAGCTTACACACAGCTGCCTTATTCCATATCTCCATATCTTTAATGTTCCAACCACCAGCAGTTTTAGGCAAACACATATGAGACCAAGCAACAAGGGCTTTCTTAGAGCAATCAGTACCACCTGTCCATAAGAAAATTCTGCAGTAGCTTTGTACTTCCTTAATGACTTTCTTAGGTAACACAAAGATCTGACACCAGAAGGATTGTAGGCTAAGAAGAATGGTTTTAACTAGCTGTAGCCTGCCAGCATAGGAAAGATATTTAACAGTCCAAGTCTTAGCTCTACTCAAAACTTTATCAACAAAAGGTTTACATTGAGCATAGGACAGTTTCTTGGTAGACAAGGAACACCCAAGTACCTAAATGGAAACTCACCAGAAGGAATATTCAAGGTGAGCATGATTTGATGCTGAATGTCTGAATTTATACCACAAATATAGGCATTACTCTTATCCAGATTGGCTTCCAACCCTGAAGCTTTTGAGAACAACAGGAACTTCTGAAACAACATATTAGTTGAAATAGGATCTGCTCTGGCAAACATAAGCAAATCATCTGCAAACATGAGATGAGTGATATAATCGTAATATGCAGCGATTGCTAACATTATTCGAATAGACTTTAGCATTGCAACTGGTGAAAAGGTTTCATCGTAATCCACACCGTGGACTTGCCTGTAACCTTTTGCAACCAATCTAGCTTTGAAAACTTCAAGTTTCCCATCCTTGTCCTTTTTCAGTTTGAAAACCCATTTGCTTCCAATGGCTTGGTAGCCATCTGGAAAATCGACCAAATCCCATACTTGGTTTTCAGACATGGAGTCTAATTCAGATTGCATGGCTTCTTGCCATTGCTTGGAGCTAGGGCTCGTCATAGCTTGCTTGTAAGTCGCAGGTTCATCACTTTCAAGTAATAGAACGTCATAGCTCTCGTTCGTCAAAATACCTAAGTACCTTTCCGGTTGAGATCTATATCTTTGCGATCTACGCGGGGTAACATTTCTAGATTGACCATGATTCTCACCGGATTCTTCTAAAGTTCTCTGAGTTTCATCCTGAATGTCATCTTGAGCATTCTCTAGAGTTTGTTGTTCGACTCGAATTTCTTCGAGGTCTACTTTTCTCCCACTTGTCATTTTGGAAATGTGATCCTTCTCCAAAAAGACACCATCTCGAGCAACAAACACTTTGTTCTCAGATGTATTGTAGAAGTAATACCCCTTTGTTTCCTTTGGATAGCCCACAAGGATACATTTGTCAGATTTTGGATGAAGTTTGTCTGAAATTAATCGTTTGACGTATACTTCACATCCCCAAATCTTAAGAAAAGACACATTTGGAGGCTTTCCAAACCATAATTCGTATGGAGTCTTTTCGACAGCTTTAGACGGAGCTCTATTTATAGTGAGTGCAGCTGTATTTAGTGCATGTCCCCAAAATTCTAATGGAAGTTCGGCCTGACCCATCATTGACCTGACCATGTCTAGCAAGGTTCTGTTCCTCCGTTCTGACACACCGTTCCATTGTGGTGTTCCAGGAGGAGTCAATTCTGATAGAATTCCACATTCTTTCAGATGGTCATCAAATTCATAGCTCAGATATTCACCGCCTCTATCAGACCGCAGTGCTTTAATCTTCTTGCCTAATTGATTCTCTACTTCACTCTGAAATTCCTTGAATTTGTCAAAGGATTCAGACTTATGCTTCATTAGGTAGACATAACCATACCTACTGAAGTCATCAGTGAAAGTGATAAAGTAGCTGAAACCACCTCTAGCATTTGTACTCATTGGTCCACATACATCTGTATGGATTAAACCCAATAGTTCATTTGTTCTTTCTCCAACTTTAGAGAAAGGTTGCTTTGTCATTTTGCCAAGTAAACATGATTCGCATTTACCATAATCCTCTAAGTCAAATGGTTCTAGAATTCCTTCCTTTTGAAGTTTTTCTAAGCGTTTCAAGTTTATATGGCCTAATCGACAATGCCACAGATAGGTGAGATCTGAATCATCCTTTTTGGCCTTTTTGGTATTTATGTTATAAACTTGTTTGTCGTGATCTAATAAATAAAGTCCATTGACTAATCTAGCAGATCCATAAAACATCTCTTTAAAATAAAACGAACAACTATTGTCTTTTATTAAAAAGGAAAATCCCTTAGCATCTAAGCAAGAAACTGAAATGATGTTTTTAGTAAGACTTGGAACATGGAAACAATCTTCCAGTTCCAAAACTAGCCCGGAGGGCAACGACAAATAGTAAGTTCCTACAGCTAATGCAGCAATCCGTGCTCCATTTCCCACTCGTAGGTCGACTTCACCTTTGCTTAACTTTCTACTTCTTCTTAGTCCCTGTGGATTGGAACATAAGTGTGAGCCACAACCTGTATCTAATACCCAAGAAGTTGAATTAGCAAGTATACAGTCTATAACGAAAATACCTGAAGATGGAACGACTGTTCCGTTCTTCTGATCTTCCTTTAGCTTCAAGCAATCTCTCTTCCAATGCCCCTTCTTCTTGCAGTAGAAGCATTCGGATTCAGAAGTGGGTTGACTGACCTTCCTCTTTACAGATTTGGCGCCAGTTTTCTTAGTTGGGCTGGCCTTGTTGCCACCTTTCTTAGCATTCCTCTTCTTTCCAGATTTCTTGAACTTGCCCCCACGCACCATAAGCACATCCTGCTTATCACTTTTGAGCGTCTTTTCAGCGGTCTTCAGCATACCGTGAAGCTCAGTGAGCGTTTTGTCCAGACTATTCATACTGTAGTTCAGTTTGAACTGATCATACCCGCTATGAAGAGAATGGAGGATGGTGTCTATATCCATTTCCTGAGAAAATTGCTGATCCAGCCGACTCATATTCTCAATGAGTCCAATCATTTTGAGAACATGTGGACTTACGGGCTCGCCTTTCTTAAGCTTGGTCTCAAGAATTTGCCTATGAGTCTCGAATCTTTCGACTCGAGCCAGATCTTGGAACATGTTCTTCAACTCACTGATGATTGTGAAAGCATCTGAGTTGATGAACGTTTTCTGCAGATCCGCACTCATGGTGGCGAGCATTAGACATTTCACATCCTTGTTGGCATCAATCCAACGATTGAGGGCTGCCTGAGTGACCCCGTCGCCTGCGGCTTCGGGCATCGCCTCATCTAGGACATACTCCTTTTCTTCCTGCATAAGAACTATTTGCAAGTTCCTTTGCCAGTCAAGGAAGTTTTTCCCGTTCAACTTCTCCTTTTCGAGAATTGATCGAATGTTGAATGAATTGTTGTTTGCCATATTAAAAACTACAATTGAAAAGAATAAACAAATAAATAACCATTCACAGTTTCTCTTAATAAACTTAAATTCTAGCATACATGCATAATTCAATGTTTATTAAGCATTTTATTCAAGTTATGTGTTCCGGCAGGTGTGAATAAAATGATTCCAAGATCCTAAAATCATTGAAGAATTAAGCACAGTTTGTCGACTTAATCCTAGAACATCTTAGGTAAGCAAAAGCCTTTTGCTAATAGTCTAGAAACTATTCTTGGTTGATAGGTACGTCTAAGAACTTATTAGGTAAACCTATCGATTTTGCCACGACATAAAAGGACTCCTTACTTATATCGTTGAGTTTCACCAAAACTAACATGTACTCACAATTATTTGTGTACCTTGCCCCTTTAGGACCAATAAGTAACACCTCGCTGAGCGAAAACTATTACTAGATTGATGTATATCCAAGCAAGTGTATATTTTGGCATGACACCTTTTAACTCAATTTTTAAGTTTGGAACTTAAGGCTCTTACTATGTTGGTTAGATTTTAAGTGAACTAAAATCCTTAATCATGCAACATAATCAAGCTTTTGATCTCATGCATTTTAAGACATATTTAAAAGCAATAAATAACTTAAAACATGCATAAGATAAATGTGATCTAGTATGGCCCGACTTCATCTTGAAGCTTTGACTTCAAAGTCCGTCTTGAAAATCTCCGTGGGAGGCACCATTTTCTTCAAATAGGATAAGCTATAACTAATTACAACTATTTGATGGTACGCAGACCATATTTGAATTGAAAAATAACTTTGGTACTTTAGACCAATTACATTCAAATTAATGGTACGCATACCATATTTTCTATCCTATTTGGGCCATACTAGTCACTTCATAACCTGCAAAACAGTACATATACAATATATACCATTCACCCATTCATTATCATGAATGGCCCACATAGCTGGTTAGTAAAACACATTATGCATCACGTAAACATTTGCAGCAATTAATCAAGGGCACCAATAATCTACCAATTATTCAGTCCTTATTAATTCTAATCAAGTTGTTTTAACCTTAAGGATTCGTAGACCTAATCAAGAGTTTTATGACTAAAAGGGCTCCCACTTAAACCAATAAATTCATATGCTTTACTAATTTTAAACATAAAAATGTATTTCAAGTCTAACCGGAAACATACAAATTTAATTAAAATTTAAAGCTCATATAAATTTATAATTGAATCCAAAAAGTTTAATTTAATTTCAGTCGTATTTAAATTAATTCATGATTTTAATTTTAGTAAAATAATTAGAATAAATAAAATTTATTATAATTACAATATTCAAAATTAAAATCCAAGAAAATAATTTAAATTATTAATTTTAAAATTAATTAAAATTACGTAAACTGAAAAATTTCAAATTAAACATTCAAAACGATCTAATCGCAACGCAAACACCCTACGCATCGCACGCCCATGGGCCACACGCACACAGCCATCGCTGGCCATGTGCGCGCAGCCCATGCGCTCGTTGCATAGCTGCTGCATCTTCCATCGCAAGCCATCGCACGCTATGGTGCTCGCTGCGCGCGCGCCAGCGCTCGACGCACGCGAGCCATCGCTCGCTGTGCGCGCTCGCCAGCGCTCGCTGCGCGCGAGCCATCGCTCGCTGTGCGCGCGAGCCATTGCTCGCTGTGCGCGCGAGCCATCGCTCGCTGTGCGCGCGAGCCATCGCTCGCTGTGTGCGCGAGCCATTGCTCGCTGTGCGCGCGAGCAATTGCGCGCGATCAATCGCTGGGCGCAGCGCTCGTGGCACGCGAGCTTGCGCTCGCTGCGCGCGAGGCTGCGCGCGCTTGCGCGAGGTAGTGCGCGTCGTGGCGCAGCTCGCTTGCTGCCCACACGCGACTGCCTTGGCTTGCCTTTCGCCCATGCCCATTTGTTCATAGCTCGTGGCCCACGACACAAGGCAGGGCTGCTGCCTTGTGCTCGTGCACCATGCCCTTGCTCATTGCATTCGTGCCGCACGGGCGACGAGCTCCCTTGCTCGTCGTCGCATGCCCGCACTATACAACCCCCCTTAAGGGTAACACGAAGCGTCCATTGCTTTGTGCGTGCAAGTCATATTAACGAATCGCATAAAAATTTAAAATTTATATTTAAAATTAATGACAAATTAATAAATAATATTAATTTCATAATTTTAGGGCGAAAAATCGAAAATTTATTATTCAATTGATTTCCGATTGTCATGGATTCAAGTCTAGGTCATAAAAATTTAAAATTTATCATAAATTTACAATTTTTATGGTGGTTTTTAATCATAGGTTTCTAATTAAATTATAATTAATTATGAAAATCAAATTAATTCTAAATTATTCTAATTTTCAACAAATTAATCATAATTACAAATTAGATTGCATAATTAACAAGGCTAGGCATTCAAACTTGTTAAACATATACAGTAGGTCAATCAAAAATTCAAGATTTATCAACAAGAATCGCAAATATTTAATTTAACATCTTAAATTTACGAAATTTTGCATTCGAAAAACTAAAACCTTCAAAAAGTCATAGTTAGGCTTCGAATTTGAGAATTCTGGGTTCGGCAGAAAAATACTAATTTTGTCAAAATTTTAGAATGCCTTTTACATGCGGAATTGACACAAAAATCACTCGATTTGGATGAGTAACGAAGAAACTGCCGAAAAACTGCGTACGTATAATTAAATAAACGCAATTTGCAATTAATTAACAATTACGATAATTAATCACCCCTTTTAATTCTTGCAAATTTGTAATATTTAACCATGTTCATGCAATTTAGATTATGAAAATAATAAGGGGCTCGTGATACCACTGTTAGGTTATGATACATATGACAATTCATAAATCATGCGGAAACAACCATTTAGCCAGGAATACATATTATTTACACATAATCATATAGCATAATTTAGATGCATACTCTTTGTTGCGTGCCTTCCCTAGCTGCGCCCGAACCGAACAAGAACAAGTCTTTAGGACTCCAAGTGTCGTCCCTCCGTAGATAGTCCACAGCACGTCCGGATCCGCCTTAAGATTGACCAACTAGAATCGCCCTTAAGGTACTAGAATTTTCGGCACTCTTAGGTAAGAAATATGACTGATTTTTTTCTCTCAAAACTCACTTTGAATACTTGAATTAATCTCAGAAAATATGTGACCCTAGGCACGTATTTATAGAGTTATGGAAAGGGAATTGGAATCCTAGTAGGATACGAATTAATTAAACTTAGAATCCTACAAGAACTCTAATTAATTAATTTATCCTTTTAGGAATAGGAATTTAATCATATACTAACTCTAATAGTTTTAGGAATCATGCATGAACACAAACTCACACACACACGGCAGCCACGAGGGCCGGCCATGCGTGTGCGTGCGAGCAGCAGCCCACGCAGCGAGGCCATGGCCTTGGCGCGCGCTGGGCCTGCCTTGCGGTGGGCCTGGGCGCTGCCTTGGCTGGGCGCGCGTTTGGCTTGCTGGGCGATGGCCCGACTTCGTGCTGGGCCTTCGTCCGGCAGGCCTCGTCCGATGCTAATTCGTACGATACGCTTCCGATTAAATTCCCGGTTCCGGAATTCATTTCCGATACGAACAATATTTAATATTTCCGATTCCGGAATCAATTTCCGTTTCGAACAAATATTTAATATTTCCGTTTCCGGAATTATTTTCCGATTCCGATAATATTTCCGATTCTGACAATATTTCCGTTTCCGGCAATATTTCCGATTCTGGCAATATTTCCATTTCCGATAATATTTTCCGATACGTACCATGTTTCCGTTTCCGGCAACATCTACGACTTGGATAATATTTATATTTCCGATACGATCCATATTTCCGTTTCCGGCAATATCATCGTATCCGGAGTATTCATTTCTTGCCTGTGACGATCTCAGCTCCCACTGAAACCAAGATCCGTCGATTCCGAATATCCATAGATGGAGTATCTAATGCCATTAAATACTTGATCCGTTTACGTACTATTTGTGTGACCCTACGGGTTCAGTCAAGAGTAAGCTGTGGATTAATATCATTAATTCCACTTGAACTGAAGCGGCCTCTAGCTAGGCATTCAGCTCACTTGATCTCACTGAATTATTAACTTGTTAATTAATACTGAACCGCATTTATTAGACTTAACATAGAATGCATACTTGGACCAAGGGCATTATTTCCTTCACTCAATAGTTTCAGTACCCATGGAGCAAACAGGACATACTTCAGAGTCAACAACCCCCCATTTAAACAGCCTGTCCAAAGTAGGAAGCCTTTTCTAGATAGCAATCCACATGATGAAGATACTTTTAGCAGTAGCCAAGTTGTTACATAAGAGTCTTCTCCATGGAACTTTAGGATGATCTCCACACAGCTTTCTATACAGCAGTTTGATTGAGAAACAACCACCCTTCTCAACAGCTGACCATCCACCCACATTAGTGACCAACTCCTGACAACCAATAATCTTTTTAAGTGACCAGGACATAGTAGAAGGGCAATGAACATCAGCAATAGACCTCCCTTTCATATAATACCCATCTACCCATCTGGACCACAACCTGTCTTTCTTGTGAGTGATGGCCCACAAAAGCTTACACACAGCTGCCTTATTCCATATCTCCATATCTTTAATGTTCCAACCACCAGCAGTTTTAGGCAAACACATATGAGACCAAGCAACAAGGGCTTTCTTAGAGCAATCAGTACCACCTGTCCATAAGAAAATTCTGCAGTAGCTTTGTACTTCCTTAATGACTTTCTTAGGTAACACAAAGATCTGACACCAGAAGGATTGTAGGCTAAGAAGAATGGTTTTAACTAGCTGTAGCCTGCCAGCATAGGAAAGATATTTAACAGTCCAAGTCTTAGCTCTACTCAAAACTTTATCAACAAAAGGTTTACATTGAGCATAGGACAGTTTCTTGGTAGACAAGGAACACCCAAGTACCTAAATGGAAACTCACCAGAAGGAATATTCAAGGTGAGCATGATTTGATGCTGAATGTCTGAATTTATACCACAAATATAGGCATTACTCTTATCCAGATTGGCTTCCAACCCTGAAGCTTTTGAGAACAACAGGAACTTCTGAAACAACATATTAGTTGAAATAGGATCTGCTCTGGCAAACATAAGCAAATCATCTGCAAACATGAGATGAGTGATATAATCGTAATATGCAGCGATTGCTAACATTATTCGAATAGACTTTAGCATTGCAACTGGTGAAAAGGTTTCATCGTAATCCACACCGTGGACTTGCCTGTAACCTTTTGCAACCAATCTAGCTTTGAAAACTTCAAGTTTCCCATCCTTGTCCTTTTTCAGTTTGAAAACCCATTTGCTTCCAATGGCTTGGTAGCCATCTGGAAAATCGACCAAATCCCATACTTGGTTTTCAGACATGGAGTCTAATTCAGATTGCATGGCTTCTTGCCATTGCTTGGAGCTAGGGCTCGTCATAGCTTGCTTGTAAGTCGCAGGTTCATCACTTTCAAGTAATAGAACGTCATAGCTCTCGTTCGTCAAAATACCTAAGTACCTTTCCGGTTGAGATCTATATCTTTGCGATCTACGCGGGGTAACATTTCTAGATTGACCATGATTCTCACCGGATTCTTCTAAAGTTCTCTGAGTTTCATCCTGAATGTCATCTTGAGCATTCTCTAGAGTTTGTTGTTCGACTCGAATTTCTTCGAGGTCTACTTTTCTCCCACTTGTCATTTTGGAAATGTGATCCTTCTCCAAAAAGACACCATCTCGAGCAACAAACACTTTGTTCTCAGATGTATTGTAGAAGTAATACCCCTTTGTTTCCTTTGGATAGCCCACAAGGATACATTTGTCAGATTTTGGATGAAGTTTGTCTGAAATTAATCGTTTGACGTATACTTCACATCCCCAAATCTTAAGAAAAGACACATTTGGAGGCTTTCCAAACCATAATTCGTATGGAGTCTTTTCGACAGCTTTAGACGGAGCTCTATTTATAGTGAGTGCAGCTGTATTTAGTGCATGTCCCCAAAATTCTAATGGAAGTTCGGCCTGACCCATCATTGACCTGACCATGTCTAGCAAGGTTCTGTTCCTCCGTTCTGACACACCGTTCCATTGTGGTGTTCCAGGAGGAGTCAATTCTGATAGAATTCCACATTCTTTCAGATGGTCATCAAATTCATAGCTCAGATATTCACCGCCTCTATCAGACCGCAGTGCTTTAATCTTCTTGCCTAATTGATTCTCTACTTCACTCTGAAATTCCTTGAATTTGTCAAAGGATTCAGACTTATGCTTCATTAGGTAGACATAACCATACCTACTGAAGTCATCAGTGAAAGTGATAAAGTAGCTGAAACCACCTCTAGCATTTGTACTCATTGGTCCACATACATCTGTATGGATTAAACCCAATAGTTCATTTGTTCTTTCTCCAACTTTAGAGAAAGGTTGCTTTGTCATTTTGCCAAGTAAACATGATTCGCATTTACCATAATCCTCTAAGTCAAATGGTTCTAGAATTCCTTCCTTTTGAAGTTTTTCTAAGCGTTTCAAGTTTATATGGCCTAATCGACAATGCCACAGATAGGTGAGATCTGAATCATCCTTTTTGGCCTTTTTGGTATTTATGTTATAAACTTGTTTGTCGTGATCTAATAAATAAAGTCCATTGACTAATCTAGCAGATCCATAAAACATCTCTTTAAAATAAAACGAACAACTATTGTCTTTTATTAAAAAGGAAAATCCCTTAGCATCTAAGCAAGAAACTGAAATGATGTTTTTAGTAAGACTTGGAACATGGAAACAATCTTCCAGTTCCAAAACTAGCCCGGAGGGCAACGACAAATAGTAAGTTCCTACAGCTAATGCAGCAATCCGTGCTCCATTTCCCACTCGTAGGTCGACTTCACCTTTGCTTAACTTTCTACTTCTTCTTAGTCCCTGTGGATTGGAACATAAGTGTGAGCCACAACCTGTATCTAATACCCAAGAAGTTGAATTAGCAAGTATACAGTCTATAACGAAAATACCTGAAGATGGAACGACTGTTCCGTTCTTCTGATCTTCCTTTAGCTTCAAGCAATCTCTCTTCCAATGCCCCTTCTTCTTGCAGTAGAAGCATTCGGATTCAGAAGTGGGTTGACTGACCTTCCTCTTTACAGATTTGGCGCCAGTTTTCTTAGTTGGGCTGGCCTTGTTGCCACCTTTCTTAGCATTCCTCTTCTTTCCAGATTTCTTGAACTTGCCCCCACGCACCATAAGCACATCCTGCTTATCACTTTTGAGCGTCTTTTCAGCGGTCTTCAGCATACCGTGAAGCTCAGTGAGCGTTTTGTCCAGACTATTCATACTGTAGTTCAGTTTGAACTGATCATACCCGCTATGAAGAGAATGGAGGATGGTGTCTATATCCATTTCCTGAGAAAATTGCTGATCCAGCCGACTCATATTCTCAATGAGTCCAATCATTTTGAGAACATGTGGACTTACGGGCTCGCCTTTCTTAAGCTTGGTCTCAAGAATTTGCCTATGAGTCTCGAATCTTTCGACTCGAGCCAGATCTTGGAACATGTTCTTCAACTCACTGATGATTGTGAAAGCATCTGAGTTGATGAACGTTTTCTGCAGATCCGCACTCATGGTGGCGAGCATTAGACATTTCACATCCTTGTTGGCATCAATCCAACGATTGAGGGCTGCCTGAGTGACCCCGTCGCCTGCGGCTTCGGGCATCGCCTCATCTAGGACATACTCCTTTTCTTCCTGCATAAGAACTATTTGCAAGTTCCTTTGCCAGTCAAGGAAGTTTTTCCCGTTCAACTTCTCCTTTTCGAGAATTGATCGAATGTTGAATGAATTGTTGTTTGCCATATTAAAAACTACAATTGAAAAGAATAAACAAATAAATAACCATTCACAGTTTCTCTTAATAAACTTAAATTCTAGCATACATGCATAATTCAATGTTTATTAAGCATTTTATTCAAGTTATGTGTTCCGGCAGGTGTGAATAAAATGATTCCAAGATCCTAAAATCATTGAAGAATTAAGCACAGTTTGTCGACTTAATCCTAGAACATCTTAGGTAAGCAAAAGCCTTTTGCTAATAGTCTAGAAACTATTCTTGGTTGATAGGTACGTCTAAGAACTTATTAGGTAAACCTATCGATTTTGCCACGACATAAAAGGACTCCTTACTTATATCGTTGAGTTTCACCAAAACTAACATGTACTCACAATTATTTGTGTACCTTGCCCCTTTAGGACCAATAAGTAACACCTCGCTGAGCGAAAACTATTACTAGATTGATGTATATCCAAGCAAGTGTATATTTTGGCATGACACCTTTTAACTCAATTTTTAAGTTTGGAACTTAAGGCTCTTACTATGTTGGTTAGATTTTAAGTGAACTAAAATCCTTAATCATGCAACATAATCAAGCTTTTGATCTCATGCATTTTAAGACATATTTAAAAGCAATAAATAACTTAAAACATGCATAAGATAAATGTGATCTAGTATGGCCCGACTTCATCTTGAAGCTTTGACTTCAAAGTCCGTCTTGAAAATCTCCGTGGGAGGCACCATTTTCTTCAAATAGGATAAGCTATAACTAATTACAACTATTTGATGGTACGCAGACCATATTTGAATTGAAAAATAACTTTGGTACTTTAGACCAATTACATTCAAATTAATGGTACGCATACCATATTTTCTATCCTATTTGGGCCATACTAGTCACTTCATAACCTGCAAAACAGTACATATACAATATATACCATTCACCCATTCATTATCATGAATGGCCCACATAGCTGGTTAGTAAAACACATTATGCATCACGTAAACATTTGCAGCAATTAATCAAGGGCACCAATAATCTACCAATTATTCAGTCCTTATTAATTCTAATCAAGTTGTTTTAACCTTAAGGATTCGTAGACCTAATCAAGAGTTTTATGACTAAAAGGGCTCCCACTTAAACCAATAAATTCATATGCTTTACTAATTTTAAACATAAAAATGTATTTCAAGTCTAACCGGAAACATACAAATTTAATTAAAATTTAAAGCTCATATAAATTTATAATTGAATCCAAAAAGTTTAATTTAATTTCAGTCGTATTTAAATTAATTCATGATTTTAATTTTAGTAAAATAATTAGAATAAATAAAATTTATTATAATTACAATATTCAAAATTAAAATCCAAGAAAATAATTTAAATTATTAATTTTAAAATTAATTAAAATTACGTAAACTGAAAAATTTCAAATTAAACATTCAAAACGATCTAATCGCAACGCAAACACCCTACGCATCGCACGCCCATGGGCCACACGCACACAGCCATCGCTGGCCATGTGCGCGCAGCCCATGCGCTCGTTGCATAGCTGCTGCATCTTCCATCGCAAGCCATCGCACGCTATGGTGCTCGCTGCGCGCGCGCCAGCGCTCGACGCACGCGAGCCATCGCTCGCTGTGCGCGCTCGCCAGCGCTCGCTGCGCGCGAGCCATCGCTCGCTGTGCGCGCGAGCCATTGCTCGCTGTGCGCGCGAGCCATCGCTCGCTGTGCGCGCGAGCCATCGCTCGCTGTGTGCGCGAGCCATTGCTCGCTGTGCGCGCGAGCAATTGCGCGCGATCAATCGCTGGGCGCAGCGCTCGTGGCACGCGAGCTTGCGCTCGCTGCGCGCGAGGCTGCGCGCGCTTGCGCGAGGTAGTGCGCGTCGTGGCGCAGCTCGCTTGCTGCCCACACGCGACTGCCTTGGCTTGCCTTTCGCCCATGCCCATTTGTTCATAGCTCGTGGCCCACGACACAAGGCAGGGCTGCTGCCTTGTGCTCGTGCACCATGCCCTTGCTCATTGCATTCGTGCCGCACGGGCGACGAGCTCCCTTGCTCGTCGTCGCATGCCCGCACTATACAACCCCCCTTAAGGGTAACACGAAGCGTCCATTGCTTTGTGCGTGCAAGTCATATTAACGAATCGCATAAAAATTTAAAATTTATATTTAAAATTAATGACAAATTAATAAATAATATTAATTTCATAATTTTAGGGCGAAAAATCGAAAATTTATTATTCAATTGATTTCCGATTGTCATGGATTCAAGTCTAGGTCATAAAAATTTAAAATTTATCATAAATTTACAATTTTTATGGTGGTTTTTAATCATAGGTTTCTAATTAAATTATAATTAATTATGAAAATCAAATTAATTCTAAATTATTCTAATTTTCAACAAATTAATCATAATTACAAATTAGATTGCATAATTAACAAGGCTAGGCATTCAAACTTGTTAAACATATACAGTAGGTCAATCAAAAATTCAAGATTTATCAACAAGAATCGCAAATATTTAATTTAACATCTTAAATTTACGAAATTTTGCATTCGAAAAACTAAAACCTTCAAAAAGTCATAGTTAGGCTTCGAATTTGAGAATTCTGGGTTCGGCAGAAAAATACTAATTTTGTCAAAATTTTAGAATGCCTTTTACATGCGGAATTGACACAAAAATCACTCGATTTGGATGAGTAACGAAGAAACTGCCGAAAAACTGCGTACGTATAATTAAATAAACGCAATTTGCAATTAATTAACAATTACGATAATTAATCACCCCTTTTAATTCTTGCAAATTTGTAATATTTAACCATGTTCATGCAATTTAGATTATGAAAATAATAAGGGGCTCGTGATACCACTGTTAGGTTATGATACATATGACAATTCATAAATCATGCGGAAACAACCATTTAGCCAGGAATACATATTATTTACACATAATCATATAGCATAATTTAGATGCATACTCTTTGTTGCGTGCCTTCCCTAGCTGCGCCCGAACCGAACAAGAACAAGTCTTTAGGACTCCAAGTGTCGTCCCTCCGTAGATAGTCCACAGCACGTCCGGATCCGCCTTAAGATTGACCAACTAGAATCGCCCTTAAGGTACTAGAATTTTCGGCACTCTTAGGTAAGAAATATGACTGATTTTTTTCTCTCAAAACTCACTTTGAATACTTGAATTAATCTCAGAAAATATGTGACCCTAGGCACGTATTTATAGAGTTATGGAAAGGGAATTGGAATCCTAGTAGGATACGAATTAATTAAACTTAGAATCCTACAAGAACTCTAATTAATTAATTTATCCTTTTAGGAATAGGAATTTAATCATATACTAACTCTAATAGTTTTAGGAATCATGCATGAACACAAACTCACACACACACGGCAGCCACGAGGGCCGGCCATGCGTGTGCGTGCGAGCAGCAGCCCACGCAGCGAGGCCATGGCCTTGGCGCGCGCTGGGCCTGCCTTGCGGTGGGCCTGGGCGCTGCCTTGGCTGGGCGCGCGTTTGGCTTGCTGGGCGATGGCCCGACTTCGTGCTGGGCCTTCGTCCGGCAGGCCTCGTCCGATGCTAATTCGTACGATACGCTTCCGATTAAATTCCCGGTTCCGGAATTCATTTCCGATACGAACAATATTTAATATTTCCGATTCCGGAATCAATTTCCGTTTCGAACAAATATTTAATATTTCCGTTTCCGGAATTATTTTCCGATTCCGATAATATTTCCGATTCTGACAATATTTCCGTTTCCGGCAATATTTCCGATTCTGGCAATATTTCCATTTCCGATAATATTTTCCGATACGTACCATGTTTCCGTTTCCGGCAACATCTACGACTTGGATAATATTTATATTTCCGATACGATCCATATTTCCGTTTCCGGCAATATCATCGTATCCGGAGTATTCATTTCTTGCCTGTGACGATCTCAGCTCCCACTGAAACCAAGATCCGTCGATTCCGAATATCCATAGATGGAGTATCTAATGCCATTAAATACTTGATCCGTTTACGTACTATTTGTGTGACCCTACGGGTTCAGTCAAGAGTAAGCTGTGGATTAATATCATTAATTCCACTTGAACTGAAGCGGCCTCTAGCTAGGCATTCAGCTCACTTGATCTCACTGAATTATTAACTTGTTAATTAATACTGAACCGCATTTATTAGACTTAACATAGAATGCATACTTGGACCAAGGGCATTATTTCCTTCACTCAATAGTTTCAGTACCCATGGAGCAAACAGGACATACTTCAGAGTCAACAACCCCCCATTTAAACAGCCTGTCCAAAGTAGGAAGCCTTTTCTAGATAGCAATCCACATGATGAAGATACTTTTAGCAGTAGCCAAGTTGTTACATAAGAGTCTTCTCCATGGAACTTTAGGATGATCTCCACACAGCTTTCTATACAGCAGTTTGATTGAGAAACAACCACCCTTCTCAACAGCTGACCATCCACCCACATTAGTGACCAACTCCTGACAACCAATAATCTTTTTAAGTGACCAGGACATAGTAGAAGGGCAATGAACATCAGCAATAGACCTCCCTTTCATATAATACCCATCTACCCATCTGGACCACAACCTGTCTTTCTTGTGAGTGATGGCCCACAAAAGCTTACACACAGCTGCCTTATTCCATATCTCCATATCTTTAATGTTCCAACCACCAGCAGTTTTAGGCAAACACATATGAGACCAAGCAACAAGGGCTTTCTTAGAGCAATCAGTACCACCTGTCCATAAGAAAATTCTGCAGTAGCTTTGTACTTCCTTAATGACTTTCTTAGGTAACACAAAGATCTGACACCAGAAGGATTGTAGGCTAAGAAGAATGGTTTTAACTAGCTGTAGCCTGCCAGCATAGGAAAGATATTTAACAGTCCAAGTCTTAGCTCTACTCAAAACTTTATCAACTAAAGGTTTACATTGAGCATAGGACAGTTTCTTGGTAGACAAGGAACACCCAAGTACCTAAATGGAAACTCACCAGAAGGAATATTCAAGGTGAGCATGATTTGATGCTGAATGTCTGAATTTATACCACAAATATAGGCATTACTCTTATCCAGATTGGCTTCCAACCCTGAAGCTTTTGAGAACAACAGGAACTTCTGAAACAACATATTAGTTGAAATAGGATCTGCTCTGGCAAACATAAGCAAATCATCTGCAAACATGAGATGAGTGATATTCAGCTTCTCACATTTTGGATGAAAGTTGAAGTTAGGATCAGCTTTCAACTGGCTAAGACTTCTGAAGAGGTACTCCATACCAATAGCAAAGAGAAAGGGGGACAAAGGATCACCTTGTCTTAACCCTTTTTTAGCAGGAAAGGGAACACAAGGCTGACCATTAATAAGAATGCTATAAGAAACAGAAGAAATACACTCCAGAATCCACCCAAGAAACACCTCTGGGAAGCCTAATTCCTTCATAACATCCATTAAGTAACTCCATTCAATAGAGTCATATGCTTTCTTTAAGTCAACCTTAATCATGCATCTAGGAGAGAGGTTCTTCCTGTTGTAACCTTTCACAAGCTCAGTGGCCAAAAGAATGTTATCTGAAATGATTCTTCCTGGGATAAACCCTGCTTGACAGTCACTAACAATAGAGCCAATCACCTTCTGAAGTCTACTAGTCAAGATTTTAGAAATAATCTTGTAAATAGTAGTACAGCAAGAAATAGGTCTAAATTCCTTAACCCTAGAAGGGTTAGGAACTTTAGGAACTAAGGTCACAGTAGTACAGTTCACTTGCTTCAACATCCTCATGTTATCAAAAAAACCCATAATAGCAGCATACATATCAGTTTTAATGATCCCCCGTGTCTTTTTGAAGAAGACTGCATTGAATTCATCAATTCCTGGTGCCTTATTGTCATCAATCCCCTTCAAAGCTAGATCAATCTCCCCTTCAATTACTGGATGGCATAAAGAAAGCCTATCAGAATTACTCAGTGTGGGCCCCTCTCTCATAGTGGGAAGATCAATCAAAGGCAAAGAGCTAGCCCTTGTACCAGGCAACTGCCCATAGAACTTCAAAACCTCACCCTGAATATCAGCTGGTGTCACTAATTTATTGTTATCATCATCAAGTAATTCATTGATCCTGTTGATCCTGTGCCTCTCCTTGACTGAAGCAAAGAAGAATCTACTATTAGAATCACCCACTTGTAACCATTGGAGCCTAGATTTCTGTCTCAAAGCCACTTCTTCAATTCTCAACCACTTCTTCAAATCTGCAGAGCAACTGTGTTCCTGACTCGGCAGAAAACTATCAGAATGATTCTGCTGAAGTTGATTCTGAATAGAATCAAGTTGCACCCTTGCTTGATCTATCTTAGTTGCAATACCTTGGAACTCCTGTTTATGAATGGAATTCAGTTTCAGTTTCACCAACTTCAGTTTTTTCCACACAAGTAACATACCGATTCTGGCATAGATTCCTTCCAACAATGCTCCACTGAAGGAAGAAAACTATCATGATCAACTAAATAATTTAAGAACCTGAAAGGCCTACCACCACCAAGAGATTCTGGAATGCACTTAACCAAGATAGGACAATGGTCAGAAAGGGAGGAATTAAGGTATTCAGAACACACATCACCCTTCATACTCATCCACTCCCCATTGCCTAAGCATCTATCAATTCTGCTAGCAGTTTTAGTATTATCTCCCCCCTTATGCCAAGAATAAAAGTGACCTTTGCTCTGCAACTCATAGAGCTGATAGGCATCCACAAAATCAGCAAAATCTTTAATTTCTGCTAAAGTCACAACCCACCCCCATTTACTCTCTCCTGGAAACCCATGATAGCATTAAAGTCACCAGAAATCAACCAAGGAGAACTACCCACTGTAGCATTAATATCACCTAAATCATGCCACGAAGCTTTCTTGTCATCTATGGTGTGCAACCCATAGACTGCAGTGAAAAAGAAGCAGTGCACACACTGCTAATCAATAACCTCACAGTGGATAAATTGAGTATTACACCTCAAAATTTTTACAGTAACACAGTTAGTCTGCCACCCTAACCAAATTCTCCCTTTATAACTATGCACATAGTTATTTTCCCAGTTCCAAGAATGCCCAAATTTATTCATGATAGACTGATGCTTGCTAATCTTGACTCTAGTCTCTAAAATTGCAATAATTTTAATATTATAGGTACTAATAAGCCTCTTTACCTCAGTGACCTTAGAGGGATCATTTAGCCCTCTAATATTCCATGTGCAAAGATTCAACATTCAGAAATTGGTCCATCATCACCATCCAGCAGCTCCTCTACATCATCCTCCACAACAACCTCATCTGAATCATCTTCATTCAAAGGCCCAAAAGAGTTGTTGTGTGACACAGGCACACCTCTACTTCTTGCTCCTTTAGTAGCCACCTTCCAACCACCATCAGCACCTGATTGATTCACAACCAAGCTCTGGTTCAGAGGAGTAGCAGAAGGAGTTACAATAACTGCTGGAGGTACAGTTGTTTTCTTTGGAACCCACATCTTCTTCACCTGGGGTGGCTTACTGGCTTGCTGCACTTGAGTTTTAGCAACACTAGCACAGTTATGGCCTGGTAATTGGCATTTATGACAATAAGATGGTTTCCAGTCATATTGAACCTGTTGTTTAAATTCTTGACCATTCACATCTTCAATCCAGATATGATCAGGCAGAATTGCTGTCACATCCATTTCCACTAAAACTCGAGCAAAAGACACCCTCTGTTGTCTTGTAGTGCAATCATCAGCACAAATAGGAACTCCCAACAAACTAGCAATCCTACTAAGAGAATCACCACTCCAGCAATTCAGTGGGAGATTAGGCAATCTAACCCATAATGGAATGACCCTTAAAACTTCTTCATAAAAATTGAATTCTGGAGACCAGGGTTTAATGATCATTGGCTTACTAAAAAACGTGTATGGACCTCCACTCATCACAGAATTTCTATCATCTACTGAGTCAAATTGGATAATGAAATACCCATCATCACGGAGAAAAACATTAGGTGTACCAATGTTGACCCAGTTAGCAGAAATGAACTTCTTAATAGCAGCAATGGTTGGAGTATCACCCACTATATACAACACAATAGCAGCTAACCATTTCCTAGTCATATCATCTACCTCATTCTTCTGTAATTGAGCAAGTTTCTTACCCTCTTTAACTACTGGAGCAACAAACTTAAGAGAAACACCTTTACCTGCTAAAGGAGATCTCTGAAATAAGCTAGACCAGGTGGGAGGAGCCTGAGTGCCATCCATCTCCAATCGCCTTTGAGCCACTGGTGCAGGCTGAGTAGGAGCACAAATAGGCTGGTTTTGTTCTAAGTTTTCCCTCAATTGAGAGGCCAAAGCCTTCATTCTACGTTGCATCTCTAAATCACCAGTTCCTGATCCTCCCCTGTTTCCAATCTGAGATTGAACAGCATTTTCCCCCAAATTCGAAAATAACGGCTCTATTTGGTTTCCAGCAGAACCAGAGATGCCGAGAACTTGATCGTAAGCCAAAATCGTGTTATGGAGTTCTAGAGGTATCAATCCAGCACTTGGATGAACTAATGAAGAAGAAACAAGCTCACCTTGCTGATCCATGGCGCTCAATCGATTCTGGGATGTTGTTACTTGTTGCTCAAGCAACGGTGTTTTCACCAATGGAACAGTGCTTACACTTGCAATAGCTTTCTCACCAGTCACTGAAGGAGAACCTAGTGAAGGAGTAGAGCTCACAGCTTTCTTCTTCCGCCCCATCAATGGAGTGGGTGCACGATAGTAATCACCCTAAACGTGCGCCACCAGAGAGAGAGAGAAGAGTTTTCAATGCAATACTTTTTGATTTTTTTCCATTCTTTAATAATTAAAACAAACCTAATGGAACATGGAGTAATCAAAGATGACACTAAACTACCTCTATTAGATTCTCTCTCTCTTATGGCTGCGGGTGTATGATAAGGTTTGTTGCTATTGTGCACCCTCACCCTCATGGCGAGGAAGAAGAGAACGCAGAAGGCAGAGAGTCGGGAAATGGTGGAGGATGCTTCGACTCCATCTCCTGACCCAGAATTGTCGAGAAATAAGGACGAACAAAAGGAAAATACGAAACCCAGCTTGAACTTGGATGGAACAGTAGATCTGATGGATTTGGGGCCAGTACCACCTCATCCGAGCAACGGGCCACCGTCGCCGGAATTAATGGAGATAATCACGGTATACCATTATGCTACTAGGCAGAACAACCCTTTCTCGTGCAATGCTACGTTGCAAACCCCTGTAATGACTGGAAATCGTACGGTTTCTCAAGGCATGGCTGATGGTAGCAATGGAATCTTGAGATCTGGAACTGCACCCATAGTGCGAAAGGAAATGGAACCCCCTCCCTTTCCATGGATGAAGAAGGGTGCTACTGGTGACACTAAAACAGGGCAGCGCGAAACAGAGCATGAGGATACTTGGTCTTCTAGGGAGAAGGAGCAACCAAACGTGGAGCAACCTAAGTCATGGGCGAAGGTGGTGACTAATAATCTGAATGCTAAAGGTGCTTCTCTCTCTTTCATCCCCCCTACCCTCATTGATGGCAACCCTGTTGTTGTCCTCGATAAAAATGATATTGATAGAATGGCGGCTGTGTGGGATAGTTCTATTGTGATGTATGTTGTTGGAGAGAAACCTACAATAGGAGCAGTGTTGAGGTTTATAGAAAAAGAATGGCAGAAGGTCTCTGTACCTAAGGTTTTTCTTCATGAGGAAGGTTACTTTGTGATTAAGTTTCAATCGAAGAAGGATAGGGAGTCTGTTCTAATGGAAGGACCTTATTCTTTCTATAATAGACCTGTGATTGTGAAGCCATGGTCTTCTAACTTCAACTTTCAGGAGGAAATTTTGAGAATCATACCTATTTGGGTTAGGTTTCCTAACCTACCTCTGAATTGTTGGGGAACTGATACTTTGAGTAGAATTGGGAGTGTGATTGGAGTGCCTTTATTTGCTGATGAATGCACTACAAGCCAATTGAGAGTGTCCTTTGCTAGAATGCTCATTGAAATTGATGTCACAAAACCTGTTCCTAAACATGTAGTGCTGCAGGATCCTGCTGGAATGAAGTTCACTCAGAAGGTGTTGTATGATTGGTTGCCACCATATTGTACTGAGTGCAAGATGGTAGGACATTCTTGTGGTGCACACAGGCAGGCATTGAGGGCTAAGCCAGCAGTGGCACAACCAAATCAGCCTAAAATGGTGTGGCAGCCAAAGAAGAGGGTGCAACAACTTGAAAACCAACAGCAAGAGGTAATTGATGCAACAGAAGAGAATGACAAACAAAATGAGGATGCAACTGTTCTCAAAATTACCACTCCAGTGTTTGATGGCCAAGTGGTTCAGAATCCAGTGTCTCATGAGGAGGGGTGGAGGATAGTGTCCAGGAGGAAGAAAGTCCCTAAATCACCAAGTAATATGATTGGGCTTGCTCAGGTCCAAGCAGTAACTAGGGGATTCTCATTTGATGGTGGAGGGGAGGAGGAGGAAGAGGTATCTAATCTCTCATGAATATTTGTTCTTGGAATGTGAGGGGTCTCAATGACCCTAATAAAGCAGGAGAGGTAAAGAAATTGTTAGTTGAGAATAATATTGTTCTTGTTGCCATTCTGGAAACAAGGGTTAGGAGTCAGAATAGTAAGAAAGTTCAAGAGAAGTTTGGTAGTGGCTGGAGTTGGAGTACAAATTATGATTATTCCCCTAAAGGGAGAATATGGGTAGGTTGGAAGCATAGTTTGGTTACCTTTCAGGCAGTTTACAAATCTGAACAAGTGGTGCATGGTAACATTACAGCTAAAACTTGTGTTTTCTCCACTAGTTTTACAGCAGTGTATGGTTTACATTCCATTGAAACAAGAAGGGGATTGTGGAAGGAGCTGGAGAATCTAAATAGTGCCAATCATTCTCCTTGGCTGGTTATGGGAGATTTTAACTCAGTTCTGAGTTCTGGTGACAGAATCAATGGTAGTGTGGTGTCCCATAATGAGACTGTTGACTTTGAGAACTGTATCATGCAGACTGATCTGACTGAAATTAAGAGTTGTGGGCATTATTTCTCTTGGTTCAAGGGGCATGGTGAAAATAGAATAAGCTCAAGAATTGATAGAGCTCTTGGGAGTTCTCAATGGCACTCCTATTTTCCTACTGTTACAGTAGATTATTTGAACCCAGGTTTATCAGACCATACTCCTCTTCTGTTGAGTTACAAGATTCACTTAACTAAGGGTGGAAGACCTTTCAAGTTTTTTAATTATATGGCAGATCATGAGATGTTTTTGGAAACTGTGCAGAAAGGATGGGATACAATTGTGGATGGCCCTGCAATGCTGCAAGTTTGGAGTAAGCTGAAAAGGGTGAAAGCAGGGTTAAAGGCCTTGCATAGTAGAGAATTTGCTAGACTTGATGATAAGATTGAGGATCTGAGAGTAGGGCTAGATCAAGCTCAAACCTCTCTTGCTGCTAGCCCTCATGATAAGGATTTACAAGAAGCTGAGAGGAACTGTATTGCTCAACTGAAGAAGTTTTTGAAAGTCCAAGAAAGTGCTTACAAGCAGAAATCAAGAATCCAGTGGCTTCAATTGGGGGACTCAAACTCAAAGTTTTTCTTCAATGCAATGAAGGAGAGATTCTCAAGAAATAGTATTAATGTTTTGTATGATCAAAATGGCAACAAATTGGCAACTGAAGAGGAGATCAAGAAGGAGATTTGTGAGTTTTATAAACAGCTTATTGGTACTGCTGCTTCTTCCTTGGAAGGTATTGATGTTCCTCTTGTGAGAAATGGTAAACAACTGTCTGCAGAGGATGCTGAGCTTCTTATTGCCCCTGTGACTGATCAGGAAATTGATGCAGCTGTCAAGGGCATTGATATGAACAAGGCCCCTGGGCTAGATGGTTTCAACAGTTTGTTTTTCAGGAAATCTTGGGAAATAGTGAAGCAGGACATATACAAAGCAGTTAAGGAATTTTTTACAACTGGTGTTCTTTTGAGACAGATAAACAACACAGCTGTCACCTTGATTCCAAAGATTCAGAATGCTTCTACAGTGAGAGATTTCAGGCCAATAGCTTGCTGTTCAGTAGTGTACAAAATTATCTCAAAGATTCTGACTGCAAGACTGCAAGGTGTGATTGGTAAACTAGTTCACTGTGCTCAAGCTGGGTTTATTCCAGGGAGAAATATTGCTGATAACATTCTTTTGGCCTCTGAGTTGATCAAGGGTTATTCTAGGAAGAATATCTCCCCAAGATGTATGATAAAAGTGGACTTGAAGAAAGCATATGACTCTCTAGAATGGCCATTTCTAGAAAGTATGCTGGCTGAGTTGGGCTTCCCTAATCTGTTTATTCAATGGATTATGCAGTGTCTTAGGACAGTTTCATACTCAATTCTTGTGAATGGCTACCCTACTAAACCCATCCCTGCAAAAAAAGGGTTAAGGCAAGGAGATCCAATATCTCCTTACCTTTTTGCTTTGGGAATGGAGTATTTGTCTAGGTGCTTAGCTTCTGTTGAGAACATGAAGACCTTTAAACATCACCCAAGGTGCAAGAAGCTCAACATCACTCACATGATGTTTGCTGATGATTTACTGATGTTTGCAAGAGCTGATATTCATTCTGTGACTGCTATTGTTGATGCTTTTTTCAAATTTTCTAAGGCTTCTGGTTTGGAGGCCAATTTGCTGAAGAGTGATGTATATGTTGCTGGTATAAGTGATCCTATTGCTAGTCAGATTGTGATCAAATTAGGTATTCCTTTGGGGGCTTTCCCTTTTAAATACCTAGGTGTTCCTCTTACTACTAGGAAGCTGACTTACAATGATTGCAAACCCCTTATTGAGAAGACAATGTGTAGGGTTAGAAGTTGGTCTGCAAAACTGCTTACCTATGCTGGAAGGATGCAGTTAGTTAAGTCAGTACTGTTTGGGATTCAGTTATACTGGTGTCAGCTGTTTGTCATGCCTAAAAAGGTAATGAGGGAAATTCAGTCCATCTGTAGATCCTTTTTGTGGTCAGGAAGTACTTTTTCAAAGAAAGCTGCAATCTCATGGGAAAGTATGTGTCTTCCTAAGAGTTGTGGAGGCTGGAACCTGACTGACTTGACTACATGGAATAAGGCAGCTGTAATGAAACACTGTTGGGCTCTTTCCATGAAGCAAGATAAATTGTGGGTGAAGTGGATTCACACTTACTATGTGAAATCAAGGGATTTCTGGACCATGGATGTTCCTGCAGGAGTGACCTGGTCCATGAGGAAGATCTGGGGGTATAGAGAGGTGTTGATGGATGGTGGAGGAGTTACTCAGTTTACATATGCTGGCAAGTATAGTATCAAGAGGATGTACAGGCATTTGAGGACTCCAGGGGTTCAAGTTCAGTGGAAAAGGATCATCTGCAATAGTAAGGCTAGCCCTAAGGCTACCTTTGTTAGCTGGATGGCTATTCACAATAGACTAGCCACAAAAGACAGGTTGTTGAAATGGAATATGCAGGTGGACAAGTTCTGTGTGCTCTGTCAGAATCAAGAGGAGACTCTGGCTCATTTGTTCTTTCAATGCTGCTACTCACAGTCTGTGTGGAACACAGTCCTGCAAAGATTAGGGGAAAATCGAAGTGTGTTGGCATGGCAGGAAGAGGTTGAGAAGGCTGCTAAGAAGAGTAGAAGCTCTAAACTTAGGGATAAAGTTGTCAGTATAGCTTTCCTTGAGACAGTGTATGCTATTTGGCTCCAAAGGAATGCAAAGTTATTTAGAAATGTCTTAGATTCTATTGAGGTAGTTTGTAATAGAATTCTCTTTCATGTTGCTTGTAGGTGTGATGACAAGATGAAAACTTGTCTTCACTAGGAAAGCTCTGTTGTTCCTCTTTGTTGGAGGGGCTGCAAGCTTGGTGAGTCTGGTGTGTGGGTGAATTGGTGCTTGTAATCTTATTCTTGGTGAATAATAACAACTTTTATTTGCCAAAAAAAAAAAAAAACAAACCTAATGAATCACGAAAAATGTTAGTATATAATATATTGGTTGTTTTATCTCAATACATATTTTCAAAATGTTAATCTTTTATATGTAGTAAGTTTTTTCTAATATATAGTTAGAGATATTGGTGGTCAAAGTTGTAAATTGGCAAACGTGTCCAGTCAAAATAGAGCAACTAATTTGAGACAGAGGAAGTATAAACCGAAAAAGAACAGAGTAGATATTTTTTTTTTTGGAATATATCGGATTGAGAATAGAAGAAATGGGTGCGCATTTGTGATATGTGTTGACTACTTAATTACTACTCTCTTTGCCCGATAATAGTCGTTACAGTTATCTATGCATGCAGTTTGAAGGAGTAGCTGGTAAATGGTTATTTAATTAATTACACCCCCTGTTCCTAAATAAGTCTTCATGTTGAGGGAATTCACGGTAATTAAGGAAAATGAAAAGTGTGTAAGAAAAACAATAATTATGAGGGTTTTTTTAGGAAATGATAAAGTAGATAATTGTTTATTGATAAAATAAAAATACAGTAAAAGTGGATGTGGGGATGGAAAAGTAGGAAAAATGTAGAATGTATAAGAAATTAAATACAATCATGATTTATGGAAAAGTGAGAGAAATTTATGTCCGAAAATAAAAAGTGAACACTTATTAAGGAACGCCCGCTTTAGAATTATGGACACTTAGGGGCGGCGCCTCATAGCTGCCAAAACAGGTCATCGGGTTAGGTAATCTCGGGTCTGGTCGGGTCACTTTATCACCCGGGTCCAGGTCGAGTTGGTTTTCGGTCGGGTCTTGTTAGGTTCTTTTCCATTTCGAGTACAAGTCGGGTTCGAGTAGGGTCATGTTCCAGTCAGGTTCAATTTCGACTTTGGGTCTTATACTGTAACGCCTCGACCTCTAATTCAATAATTAAAGCATAATTAGCAGCGGAATTAACCTAATTGGTCGGGACATTACCCGTCGTGACTTCCTTTTCGGAAATTACAAGGAAAACATCAATCATAAGCCTTTAAATACTCCAAAATATATATAATAATCCTTTATATTACCAAAATGAAAGTACATAACTTACTAAAAGTCTTTAATTAAAATTTTTAAACTATTAGAACCGTAAACATAAACTAGGTGGATCATATTAAAGTGAAACTCCTCGCCACTACTCGTGTCCATCATCCCCCGCAGTACCTAAAACGGAAAACAAAACGGTGAGCCGAAGACTCAGTAACGAACTATTCTAGCAGCGTAAATTCATTTCAATTCATTTTATTTAATAACACAGGGAAAATGGAATAAGTAAAACATTTAATAAAACAACATATTCAATTCATTCATAAACTTTGCAATTTAACATGCTAGTTGTCGGCAAGTACGAACCGTGAAGGAATTCTCCACTGGGCCTGGGCCCATAAGAGCCTGGGCTCATCGTCGTAACATGGGCCTGGGCCCTGAGCCTGGGCTCATAAACCATGGGAGCCTGGGCTCGTGATCCATGGGTGGACAGGTGTCCGTGGTGCATGCATGACCGGTAGATAGGAAGATGGTAGTTTATATACCGCCAGACAAACCAGGTCTTTCACTTTCATTTTATCATGTTTTATGTATTTTTACTAAGCTTTGGCTTGTATTTCAGTTCGAAATAACATAACTCATTTAGCTCATAAAACATCATTTTGATCCTGGGATCAATAAACATATTATTTCTTTCAAAGCATTGCATAAACATAATTTTATGAGAAAACTCAATCAAATCATATTGTAATAAACAATTCAAACAAATCATATTTCATCCCACAATCCATAAAACACATCAAAACATTTAATTCTTAAATTCAATCATAACGTCATAATTTTATAATACATTTATAAGGGGATTGCGGGTACTAGCAATAGCCGTTACCTCACTTCCACGACTTTGCTAAGGATTTTCGTTGGTTCGTTCGTCCTGAGCTCCGAGTCCAATTTCTTTAAAATATTAAATAATTGAATTAGTACCAAAATGATAAATAATTTAACTTAATAATTTCGAAACTTTATAATTAACCAATTTTCTAATAATAATGTTAAAAAAAATATATAATTTCATAGTTTTAATGAAAATATAATTAAACGCCAATGTTAGTGAAGAATATAATTAATTGAAATTTCAATCGAAATATATATTTTTTCCTTAATTAATTTACACGAAAATCTTATTTAAATTTTGTCCTTGATAAATCCATTTAGTAACTTATTTTAGTTAAATCGATAATATAATTTAAAATCAATATTTTATAAAATCATAAATTTTATAAGTAATGAATTTTATAAATAACGAGTTTTAATATAAATAACGGATTTTTAATAAAATTATACTTTCGAAATTTAACGAAAATGTTATTATTAATCGAATTTTCAATCGAAATACATATATATTTTATAATTTATTTTTATGTAAATAATATTAAAAATTTCGTTTGAATAAATAAAACTAGAATCTTTACTCTCATAAAATTGGTAATAAAATCTGAAAATAATAAATAATTTATTAGTAATTAATTAGATTATAAAAACTATTTATTAAAACGTAAATATTATAGAAATTCTGAAAATAATAAACAATTTTTATTAGTAATTATGTATTTTGTAAAAATTATTAAACCATAAGTATTGACAAATTGAAAATCTGAAAATTCAGATTTAGCCTTACCAAAGGCCCAAATGGAATTTGGCCCAATTGTATGGGGGTTTGAGGAGAATAAAAACAAGGCCAAAAATCTGATTTTTATTTTGTTTGATTTTGGTTGAGGCACGAGCAAAACAGAGAAGAAAGGGAGGAGAGGAGGAGGGAGGAAGAGAGCGTGGAGGCTGGCTGGGCGGCTCAGTGAAGAGGTGATGCGCCGGTGAAGGCGACGACGATGGTGACGGTGGTGGAGCGGCGGCGTAGCAGTTAAGGGGGGGTGGTGATTTGCGAAACAGGGGAAGCAGGGGAGGGAACGAACGAGGAGGAGGAGAAAGAGGAGGGAGGTGGCTGGGTGGCTCGGTGGTTTGGCGCGGCTCCGGAGGTGAGGCGACGATGGTGGTGGTTGATTGGTGCGGCGAGGCGGGGAAAAGGGAGAAAGAGGGGGGTGTGGCAGGGTACGCGAGAGGAGGAGAGAGCAGGGGAGGGAGTTGTGGTGGGGTGGTGGTGTTCGGTGGTTCTGGGTGGTTGGGAGATGCGGGGTGGTGGAGTGGTGGTGAGGATGGTGGTGCATGGTGGTTGAGGTGGTTGTTGTTGGTGGTTGGTTGGATTGAATCACAGAAAAACAAGGATTGTGATTAAGATTGAGATTGAAATTGTTTTTGGTTTGTTGTTGAAATTCCATCCAAAAATTCTTATTATGTACATGAGAAATGTGATGAACAAGCTAGGAATTGTGCTTGGGGTCCAAGTATCTGCACTTGGACTGAATTATGGGAAGGAAGGAAGTTTTTGACTTCCTGGTTTGAGCGTGGGGAGCAAGGAAATAAAGTAGAAAAATGATTTTTTTTCCTTTTTTTTTAATAAATTTACAATTTTGGCAAAAATTCAGAAATTGTAATTAATTGCTAAAAATAAAAATGTTTAATTAAAATAATTCCTTAAAAATAAATAAATTATCGTTAACGAAAATAAATAATTTCAGTTTATAAATTCGTCGTTTAAAGTAAATCGTAAAAACGATTAAAATAACGAAATTCGATTATTCGCAATTTAATTAAAAGCGAAATCAAGTTAATAAATATTTTTAATTTTAATAAATCGAGTTTAAAAATTTCGGGGTATTACATCCTTACCCCTTAGAAAAAGTTTCGTCCTCGAAACTGGAGCTCAGTCGAACTAGCCATTCATAGAAATCATACACTTCATACTTAATCGTTTTATTTGCTATACAAATACAGCGGAATAATTATATATAACACAGTCATTCAAATAACATATTAGAATTCATACATCTTATCGTTTCTAAACGAATAACTGGGGATATTTCGATCTCATTTGCGCTTTGACTTCCCATGTAGCTTCAGATGTCAAGTGATTGACCCACAAGACTTTAACCATTGGAATTACTTTGCTTCTAAGTCGTTTCTCTCTTCGTTCTAGAATTTCAATTGGTTTTTCCTCGTAAGTCAGGTCGTTTCGCAACATCAAGGGTTCGTGCGTAATCACATGGCTAGGATCAGGAACATATTTTCTTAACATCGACACGTGGAACACATTATGCACCTTTTCCAAGTCGGTTGGTAAAGCTAGTTGATATGCTACTGCACCTACTCTTTCTAATATCTCATATGGCCCGATGTATCTTGGGCTCAACTTCCCTGTTTGACCAAATCTCATTATTCCTTTCGTTGGCGAAATTTTCAAGAACACGTGATCTCCAACCTCAAACTCTAGTGGTCTTCTGCGTTGGTCTGCATAACTCTTTTGCCTACTTTGCGCTGCCATCATTCTTGATTGGATTAAACGAATCTTGTCAGTAGTTTCTTGAATCAATTCTGGTCCTATAACACGTGCTTCATCGATATCACTCCAACATAATGGTGTTCGACATTTCCTTCCATAAAGTGCTTCGTAAGGTGCCATACTAATAGTGGCCTGATAACTGTTGTTGTACGAAAATTCAACCATAGGTAGAAACTTCTCCCAGGTTCCTTGAAAATCCAAAATACATGCTCTCAACATATCCTCGGCAATTTGATTGGTACGTTCTGTTTGTCCATCAGTCGTTGGGTGAAATGCGGTACTGAAGTTAAGTTTCATCCCAAGAGCTTTCTGAAATTCTTTCCAATAGGTTGATTGATACCTCGTATCACGATCAGAAACGATCGAACTAGGCACTCCATGCAACCGCACAATGGTGTTCACATATAGTTCAGCAAGTTGATCTAAACTCAAATTGCTCTTCATTGCTAAGAAATGCGCTGACTTTGTTAATCGATCAACAATGACCCAAATAGCATTCATTCCCTTGGTTGATCTTGGTAAACCTATGATAAAATCCATTGAAACTGAATCCCATTTCCATTCTGGCACATCCAGAGGTTGCAACAAACCTGCTGGTCTTTGATGCTCGATCTTGATTCTCTGACATGTCAAACATTTAGCCACATATTCTGCCACTTCTTTCTTCATGTTGCTCCACCAATACACTTGCCTTAAATCCTTATACATCTTATTTCCTCCAGGGTGGATCGAGTATGGTGAGCTATGGGCTTCTTCTAAGATTCTCTTTTTCAACTTCTCATCATTAGGCACACATAATCTTCCCTGAAACCTTAACGTGCCATCCTCTTGAATGACAAAACCAGGTGACTTCCCATTTTCCACTTCACTCCTTATTCTTTCTAATTGTGAGTCCTTACATTGCGCTTCCTTAATCTCATCAATCAAAGTTGGCTTCATTACCAACACATTCAAGCAAGCATCTCCTTTGATAAACTCAATTTCCATCTTTTGTAGATCATCTCGGTTGACTCGGGAAAAAGTTAGGATAGAATTTAAGTGAGACTTCCGACTTAATGCATCTGCAACAACGTTAGCCTTTCCGGGATGGTATTGAATATCAAGGTCATAATCTTTAAGAAGTTCTAACCACCTACGTTGCCTCATGTTGAGTTCTTTTTGGGTGAACATATACTTAAGACTCTTATGGTCGGTGAAAATTTGACACGAAACTCCATGCAAATAATGTCTCCAAATCTTAAGGGCGAAAACAACAGCTGCAAGTTCGAGGTCATGGGTAGGGTAATTTTGTTCATGGACTTTGAGTTGGCGTGAAGCATAAGCTATAACTTTTCCGTTTTGCATCAAGACACATCCTAACCCATTCTTGGAAGCATCACTATAGATTACAAATCCGTCAGTTCCAGATGGAAGGGTAAGAATAGGGGCAGTGGTGAGACGTTTCTTAAGTTCTTGAAATGCACATTCACAATCATCATTCCACACAAATTTGGTATTCTTTCTAACTAATCGGGTTATGGGTAAGGCAACCTTAGAAAAATCTTGAACGAATCTTCGATAGTATCCACCTAAACCCATAAAACTCCGTACTTCGGGTACATTAGTTGGTCTAGACCATTCCACAATTGCTTTTATTTTCTCAGGATCAACAGATACACCTTTCTCAGAGATAATATGATTTTTATTCCTTAAGCCAGAATTCACATTTCGACAACTTAGCATATAACTGGTTTTCAATCAACATATCTAACACTTTTCTCAGATGCTCCTCGTGTTCCTCATTACTCTTAGAATATTCCAAAATATCATCAATGAAAACAACTACAAACTTATCAAGGTATGGTTTGAAAACGCGGTTCATTAAATCCATGAATACGGCTGGTGCATTAGTTAACCCAAAAGGCATCACAACAAACTCATAGTGACCATATCTAGTTCTAAAGGCTGTCTTTGGAATATCCTCAGGTTTAATTCGAAGTTGATGGTATCCAGACCTTAAATCAATCTTAGAAAACACTTTTGCACCTCGTAGTTGGTCAAACAAATCATCAATACGGGGTAAAGGATACTTATTCTTAATAGTAATCTTGTTTAACTCTCGATAGTCTATGCATAACCTCATAGTTCCGTCCTTTTTCTTCACAAACAAGACAGGGGCTCCCCAAGGTGAAACACTAGGTCGAATATATCCTTTCTCAAGTAACTCATCTAATTGTTTCTTTAATTCTTGTAACTCAGCTGGTGCCATTCTATATGGTGCCTTAGAAATAGGGGTGGATCCTGGAATTAATTCAATGCTGAAATCTAATTCTCTTGGTGGGGGCATACTAGGTATTTCTTCTGGAAAAACATGTGGGTACTCACAAACAACAGGTATGTCGGTAATGGAAGGTCCAGAGGTATTTAAGTCAATAACACTACACAAATAACCAGATAAACCACTCTCAATCATTTTATGTGCTCTCAAAGCATGGACAATTTGAATCGTTGGTTTTCTTACTAACTTATGGAATGAAACTCTATCTCCATCTGGCGTTATAAGGGTCACACTTTGCCTCGAACAATTTAGGTTAGCTTCATACTTAGTCAACCAATTCATTCCCAAGATTACATCAAATTCAGATAGGTCAAAAGCTATTAGGTCTGCTCGAAACTCAACTTTCTCTATTACAATAGGGCAATCCTTATACATGGTTCTACATTTCACAATTTCTCCACTAGGAAGGGAAACACTCATAGCATGAAAGTCACAACATGGTTTCAAATTTAAATATTTTGCAAACAATGGAGAAATAAAGGAATGTGAAGCTCCAGAATCAAAAAGAACGTGGGCTGGTAAAGAATGGATAGAGAAGGTACCGGTGATAACATTATCATTCTCATCTGCCTCATCCTGTCTCATCACAAAAACTCTTCCAGCTGGCGGTGGTCGGGGTGGGTTGCGGTTTGGACCTCCTGTGTTGTTGTTCCGACCACGATCGTTGTTAGTTGAAACTGGTCCTCTCGTGGTTGGGGTTACCTGCTTCAGACAATCTCTGATGTAATGATCATGGCTCTCACATCGAAAACAAGTGTTCGATCCTACACGACATTCACTCTCGATGTGGCCTCTTCTCCCACACTTGGCACATTCTTGTGCCCTATTATTCTGGGTTCCACGATAACCTTGTCCTTTGTTTCCAACATCGTTCCTCCTTTGATTTCCCTGATAGCCTTGGTTAGGCTTCTTTGCTCCTCCTTGACTCTGGCTTTCATTTCTCCTTTTATACCCAACATTCTTCGCTTCTCGAAGTAGTACCACTCTCTCTACATTAGCTGCAATATCAACCATATCCTGGTATGAAGTAAACCTCTGAGTGGACAACCTATCCTGGTACTTAAGGTGCAGACCTCGCTCGAAACGGTTCATCCTGGACTGCTCTGTCGACACCAAGTCTGGTGCAAACCTTGACAACTCCATAAACTTATTTGCGTATTCCAACACGCTCATTGTTCCTTGTTGCAAGTGTAGAAATTCATCTTCTTTTTGTTTCCTCAAGGATGGTGGATAAAACTTGTCTCTCATTAACTTCTGTAGTTCGTTCCAACCAAATCCAGGCCCATTCTTTCGTTCCTTGTTAACTTTCCACCATAATCCTGCTTGACCCGTCAAGTAAAACACTGCGAAATCAACTCTCCATTTCTCAGGGCATTGCAGGGTTTCAAACAACTGATCAATGCGACTTATCCAATCCTCTAACTCAACTGGATCGGGCTTGCCATCATAGGACGGTGGGTTGAGCGACGAAAAGTTCTTGAACATCGTTGCGCTCTCGTTCCCACTAACATCTTTCTTTTCCGAGAATCATGGACTAATTCGGCCAACATTGCACTCACATTTTCCAATCATTCCATCCTTTCCTCGTGGACATTAACATGGACATACTCCTCGTGAGTAATGTCGTTATCATCGTGAACATGATGCTCGTTGCGAGCTCCGTTGGTAACATCGTTGATAGCATCAATGGTCGACATTCTGCATAACATATCTTATCAGATTGAAGCGAAATAATAATATAAAATAAACCCCTTGATCCCGTTCCTACACTCACACTCATATTCATTTTAACTTAGCAGGATTTTAGAAAATTCTTTTTAACTCATTCCTTAAAATTCTTTACTTAAAGCCTAATGAATTTTATTCGTGCGAAAACCCGTAAGGTTTAGCACTTATGGTCCAGAACCTTTGCTCTTGATACCAAACTGTAACGCCTCGACCTCTAATTCAATAATTAAAGCATAATTAGCAGCGGAATTAACCTAATTGGTCGGGACGTTACCCGCCGTGACTTCCTTTTCGGAAATTACAAGGCAAACATCAATCATAAGCCTTTAAATACTCCAAAATATATATAATAATCCTTTATATTACCAAAATGAAAGTACATAACTTACTAAAAGTCTTTAATTAAATTTTTTAAAATATTAGAACCGTAAACATAAACTAGGTGGATCATATTAAAGTGAAACTCCTCGTCACTACTCGTGTTCATCATCCCCCGCAGTACCTAAAACGGAAAACAAAACGGTGAGCCGAAGACTCAGTAACGAACTATTCTAGCAGCGTAAATTCATTTCAATTCATTTTATTTAATAACACAGGGAGAATGGAATAAGTAAAACATTTAATAAAACATCATATTCCATTCATTCATAAACTTTGCAATTTAACATGCTAGTTGTCGGCAAGTACGAACCGTGAAGGAATTCTCCACTGGGCTTGGGCCCATAAGAGCCTGGGCTCATCGTCGTAACATGGGCCTGGGCCCTGAGCCTGGGCTCATAAACCATGGGAGCCTGGGCTCGTGATCCATGGGTGGACAGGTGTCCGTGGTGCATGCATGACCGGTAGATAGGAAGATGGTAGTTTATATACCGCCAGACAAACCGGGTCTTTCACTTTCATTGTATCATGTTTTATGTATTTTTACTAAGCCTTGGCTTGTATTTCAGTTCGAAATAACATAACTCATTTAGCTCATAAAACATCATTTTGATCCTGGGATCAATAAACATATTATTTCTTTCAAAGCATTGCATAAACATAATTTTATGAGAAAACTCAATCAAATCATATTATAATAAACAATTCAAACAAATCATATTTCATCCCACAATCCATAAAACACATCAAAACATTTAATTCTTAAATTCAATCATAACGTCATAATTTCATAATACATTTATAAGGGGATTGCGGGTACTAGCAATAGCCGTTACCTCACTTCCACGACTTTGCTAAGGATTTTCGTTGGTTCGTTCGTCCTGAGCTCCGAGTCCAATTTCTTTAAAATATTAAATAATTGAATTAGTACCAAAATGATAAATAATTTAACTTAATAATTTCGAAACTTTATAATTAACCAATTTTCTAATAATAATGTTAAAAAAAATATATATAATTTCATAGTTTTAATGAAAATATAATTAAACGCCAATTTTAGTGAAGAATATAATTAATTGAAATATCAATCGAAATATATATATTTTTCTTAATTAATTTACACAAAAATCTTATTTAAATTTTGTCCTTGATAAATCCATTTAGTAACTTATTTTAGTTAAATCGATAATATAATTTAAAATCAATATTTTATAAAATCATAAATTTTATAAGTAATGAATTTTATAAATAACGAGTTTTAATATAAATAACGAATTTTTAATAAAATTATACTTTCGAAATTTAACGAAAATGTTATTATTAATCGAATTTTCAATCGAAATACATATATATTTTATAATTTATTTTCATGTAAATAATATTAAAAATTCCGTTTGAATAAATAAAACTAGAATCTTTACTCTCATAAAATTGGTAATAAAATCTGAAAATAATAAATAATTTATTAGTAATTAATTAGATTATAAAAACTATTTATTAAAACGTAAATAGTATAGAAATTCTGAAAATAATAAACAATTTTTATTAGTAATTATGTATTTTGTAAAAATTATTAAACCATAAGTATTGACAAATTGAAAATCTGAAAATTCAGATTTAGCCTTACCAAAGGCCCAAATGGAATTTGGCCCAATTGTATGGGGGTTTGAGGAGAATAAAAACAAGGCCAAAAATCTGATTTTTATTTTGTTTGGTTTTGGTTGAGGCACGAGCAAAACAGAGAAGAAAGGGAGGAGAGGAGGAGGGAGGAAGAGAGCGTGGAGGCTGGCTGGGCGGCTCAGTGAAGAGGTGATGCGTCGGTGAAGGCAACGACGATGGTGACGGTGGTGGAGCGGCGGCGCAGCAGTTAGGGGGGGGGGGTGGTGATTTGCGAAACAGGGGAAGCAGGGGAGGGAACGAACGAGGAGGAGGAGAAAGAGGAGGGAGGTGGCTGGGTGGCTCGGTGGTTTGGCGTGGCGCCGGAGGTGAGGCGACGATTGTAATCCCCCGTAAATTTATAAATTTTATTAATATATTTTAACGTATATTATTTATATTTAAATAGAATTTATGAATTTTAAGTAATAAATATATAATTAACGTATATTTATTTTATTTTAAGTACGTTCTAAATATTTAACGATTTTGAACTTTATTATATTTATATATTTAATGTATATTTAATTTTATTTAAATATATTCTAAATATTTTAGCGATTGTGCAATCAAGAATAATTTTAAAATTTTATGTTGAAAAGAATTTGAATTAGGAAAACTCGTTGAATTCGGAAAAACAATTCTATTCGATTTTTACTCAAACACTAAAACCCAAATCCTAATCCTAGCCCACATGGGAAAAGCCCAAAATATAAACCCATAATCCATTACTCTATTCACGTAAAACCAAAACACAACTCCTCTCCCTTATTCTATTTCACGTGGATTTCAAACCCTCAAGAACTCCCTCCCTCTCGTTGCCGTCCACCTCCTGCTCTCCTCACCGTCGACCTTGCGGTTGCCCAGCCGCCACCGCACCGCCAGTCACGCAACCGCGGACTACCCTGACCGACGTGCTACAGCCCCCTCGCCGGTAAATCATCCTCCCTCCTCTTCTTCTCTGTTTCTTTTTTTTTCTCTTTCGTTCTACTCTCTTTAATCGTGATTCTGTTTGTTTTTGCTCCTTCCTCCGTCAGCCCTTCACCTCAATCCAGCGCCGCCGCGACCGCCGACCACGACTGTCGCGTCGCTGCAGTCAAGCCGCACTTGCTTCTCTCCTCCTTGTTTACTCCTTGCGCAAGCCAGCCCCAACCACCTGCAATTACCCGCGACCACCAACACCAGTCGCGCCGCCCAGTCGCGTCGCCACCAACCGCGCCTCCCTCGTCGCCGTGCCTGCACCAGCCGCCGGCAGTCCCTCTCCTCCTCCTCTCCTTTTGGTTATTTCTTAAACCCTAAGTTATTTAAATATTTTAATTAAGTTTATTAATTTGAATTTATGCTCTTGAATTTAAATTATGTTCTTGAATTTAAATTATACGTTTTTATGATTTAACTAGAATTTTCAGATTTATATATTATGTTTAAATAATGAATTTAATAACGTTTTAATAATTTAAATTGCGTTTCTTGGATTTAAATTATAAGCTTTATGATTTAATTGTGGATTTCAGAATTTTAGGTTTGCATAATTAAATTATTAATTTTCAGATTAGGTAATTGAAATGAAATAATGATTTTAATTATTAAAGTGTGAATTTTTAAGGTTTTTAATGATTTAAATCATAATAGAATGATTATATATTATTAAATCTATTATTTTTATGATTTTAAGAACGTTGATTATGTTTTGTGGACGTTTGAAATTATTTTATATTGCTGGAAATTTTAAAAGGGATGTTTTAATAGAATTTAGAACGTTTTGGGATCATTAGTTTAATAGTTATTATGCTTGGAGGTTATTTAGTTAAGTTTCGATATTGGGGATGGTTCAAAATATGTTTATGGTGTATTTAGAGTACTATAGTATTGTTGTAAACTGTTGGATATTGATTGGGGAATTTTATTGGTTGTTTTTAGGCGGAGAATTCTTTGTGGGTGACTTTTGAATTCGTTAAAGTGATCTATCAGTTTGTTTACACAAGGTACGTACATACCTGCGTGCTTAGAATGTGTGCTAATTGTTGAAATCATGTTGAATTTGTTGTTGAACTTGGTGATGTTGATATTATGGACGAACTTGGTTATATGGAATGTGCATGTTTAATACTGTTGGACAAACTTATTGAACTTATTTTGCACTATGAGAACTGTAACATGTTAGTATGGATGATTGATACAAACATGTTGGTTGGGAACACTAGATTATTCTATATGATTGGTTTGGATCGATTTGTGTTGTTCCCTTTCTATCTTTTCACTACTTTATGAGGGCGGTGGACCTTGTTTAGTAAGTTGAAACTTTATGCCCATATACAGGGTTACTCATGGTTAAAGGAAAGGTTGGATAAATTGGATTGAGTCTTGATTGATGCTTTTATGATCACTTACTTAATTCCAAGATAAAAACAGTTGTGAACAAATGTGAATTGTATGTCTTATGTGATTGTTGAGTCATAACGAAATCTCAATTGTAAATCATGTAAAGTGAAACTGAGTAGCAATAGCTTTAGACTGTGCACGTCTAAAGTGACGGACAAACAAGAGTTGGGGTTCATGGTGGTAGCCCATGGCCTTTTCTGGGACCGGATTGATCACCGTGTTCTATTTTTATTCAAACGTTCCTCGATATCGCAGGTCACTGAGGTCACAGAGTCGCGCCCGTACCTCGTCTTCCTTAGTGAAGACTTCTGGATGGACAACTCGGTCCATTGTCTACTTCAACTAAAATAATATTATTGTTGTAGGTCTAGCCTAGTCTAGTCAAGTATGGTCGTCAAATTATCATGTTATGTCTTCCCTTGTTTATGTTCATTAGTATCATGTTAAGGTTGTTCGTTAATAGTATCATGTTAGGATTATTATTGTTTTAGTATGTAGTACTCAGCTTTGCTGATTACGTGCTTTGTTTGTGTGTGTTGATCATGGCTACGCCTTATTGATCCTGTGATGACCCAACTTTGGTGAGCAGTCTCTAAGGATCAATAAGCGTTGCCCATCTACAGGTTTGAAGATGATGCATCATTGGGATCGGAATTAGAGAGCTTGTAGTTATATTTGTTTTATTAGGTGATTTGGTTTGTTTAATGGGACTTTAAACTTGTCGTACTATTTATATTTCCTTATTTTCATTGGTTGATTTTTGGGACTAAACCTGTAATCGATTATTTACAAACCTAAAGTTAGTTTTATGTTTTCCGCTGCAAAATTCTGAATAAGCCGTTACGTTTTCACACGGGCGATAATGCCTTGATAATTCTCTATGTTTTATATTAAAAGGTTATTTTAGAAAAGAGAGAATTGTCGGGGTGTTACACGATGGTGGTGGTTGATTGGTGCGGCGAGGCGGGGAAAAGGGAGAAACAGGGGGGTGTGGCAGGGGACGCGAGAGGAGGAGAGAGCAGGGGAGGGAGTTGTGGTGGGGTGGTGGTGTTCGGTGGTTCTGGGTGGTCGGGAGATGCGGGGTGGTGGAGTGGTGGTGAGGATGGTGGTGCACGGTGGTTGAGGTGGTTGTTGTTGGTGGTTGGTTGGATTGAATCACAGAAAAACAAGGATTGTGATTAAGATTGAGATTGAAATTGTTTTTGGTTTGTTGTTGAAATTCCATCCAAAAATTCTGATTATGTACATGAGAAATGTGATGAACAAGCTAGGAATTGTGCTTGGGGTCCAAGTATCTGCACTTGGACTGAATTATGGGAAGGAAGGAAGTTTTTGACTTCTTGGTTTGAGCGTGGGGAGCAAGGAAATAAAGTAGAAAAATGATTTTTTTTCCTTTTTTTTTTAATAAATTCACAATTTTGGCAAAAATTCAGAAATTGTAATTAATTGCTAAAAATAAAATTTTTTAATTAAAATAATTCCTTAAAAATAAATAAATTATCGTTAACGAAAATAAATAATTTCAGTTTATATATTCGTCGTTTAAAGTAAATCGTAAAAACGATTAAAATAACGAAATTCGATTATTCGCAATTTAATTAAAAGCGAAATCAAGTTAATAAATATTTTTAATTTTAATAAATCGAGTTTAAAAATTTCGGGGTATTACATATACAATCGGGTTTGTAGCAGTTAATTGCGGGTCTGAGGTCAAGTTCGGATCAGATAATTTTTGGGTTGGTTAAAACTCAGGTCGGGTTACTCTCGGACGCGGGTTAAGATCGAGTCAATAACTAATTTGGTCATCATAAAATATTCAAGCGTAAAATATTTACTCAACATGTCGAGTCACTAACAGGTTATGTGGTATAAATCGGGTTAGTGTCATTGTCGGTCGGGTATCGAATCGGGTTCGGATCATTGTTCGGTCGGGTCATTTCACTTATCGGTCATCTTCCGGTCGGGTGTCGGGTTCGGGTCATACAACATCGGGTTAAAATCGATTATCGATTTTTTTAATTCGGGTACAGGTCGGGTTTCGGGTTACCTGTTTTACCAAAAATTTGGGTCATGGTCCGTTACGTGTTCGGTCGTTTTAGGTCGGATTTTCGGATCTCAAGTCTCGTGTTCAACTTATAAAGAATTATGTTCAACTAAATTCAACTTATAAAACTATGATATGTTCATAAATAAGACACTTTTTTGTGATGTTTAGTTTCTCAATTCTTATGTTCAACTTATACAGAATAATGTTCAACTAACAACATTATAATTTTCCTGCAGGAAGGAAAAGGTTAATATGAATGCACCAACAAAAGAAAAAAAACCGATTTAGAAATGGAAGATGTGGTATTAGGAGAGGCTGCAAGAATTGAAGGCTGAAACAACAAGAAAATATGTAATATCCCATGTTTCACTAAGGAAAATACTATATACAACCTTAGATTTATATCCTTAGTCATATAATAATATAGATTTATAATATATAATAGTATAATTTATAAACTTAGCTTTTACTTTGTGGAATATTTTTATAACACTAACTATCTAAGTAGTACTTTTATAACACTAACTAGCTAGAAAGTAAACTCTAAACAACTTTGCACTGATGAGTCTTAGCCTATTATACATTGGTTCTAGCTATAGCCTTAGCCCTAACTTATACTTTTGTTAATATCCACGTATAGTTCTACCAATCAAATAAATAAATAAATCATATAGTAAACAATATCATCATCCTCGTCAATTGCAGCGTCCTACCCGTATCGAGCACAAATCTAGGAGGAATATACCTCTAAGCACAATATCCTAACTAATTTACCATGATTATAGGATTTCGTAGTCAACCCGTATAATCTCAACCGTGAAATCTCATCCTTATCTCATTAGAATCTTTAACTACTCAAATTGATAACCCTAGGTTATTCCCTTCCTATAAATACAAAGCATATATCTCATAACTTAAGTTTTGGGAAAATCCTCAAACACTCGTGTGAACACCAGAGAAAATAGAGTTAATTGCCGAAGTTGGGTTCCAGCTACGTTCGGCACAATCGAATCACCATCAAACTATACCGGAAACCACCGCGAAAACACCAGCTCATAGCCCTCACGTCCCTCTACAACTACAATCTTCGACCCCTAAAAACCGATCATAAACAAAGGTAATATATCATCTCAAAGATAGCCTTATGCCTTCGTAACTACTCGATTTCTTACTTCTTTATTACTTGAGTTTTTGGAAAGTAAACCATTTTCTTTAGCTTCCCTTCAAGGGTCACGTGAGTTTGAAGATTCAACTTGGACTCTTCTTATCTTATTCAACCAAATAGTTTTAAATAAATTAATTTTATTGGTTTTTAGACTTAATGATAGTATAATTTATTAACCACACTATTCTGATATACTAATAATACAAGATTGGAAGAGGATCTTTATTTACTCGGTTAGTCTAACTATTATTGTAAGAAATCAATATAACCGATCACATATATGTAATATATATGAATTTTGTTATATATAGGTATAGCCTATACCCGGATCGTGCATATATTAATACAAATTATTTTACACTTGTATGTAGAGTACGTAGAGCGTGAAGAGACTTACTAGTGTTTGTTTTGTGCAGTGATTTGTAAGACTAAACTTAATAAGGTAAGTTACTATGTTCACTGTCTTACTAAATCCTGTAAAAATAAGTTGACATGGCAACGTGTTTTCTATACATGTATGGTAATTGTTGGATAATTTATGTTCATGTATCCATGAAGACAGTAGGTGATTTGGATTAAGATTTAGTCTTCATAGCTGGTTAATATTTTACGCTTTTGTCTATTGTTCGAGTAACAGTGAAATGGAACTCATGTTTATTACTGTGGATGCATGTGATAATGTGGAACTTTGGTTTCCTTGAGCTAGCGTATGAATAATGTTAATAATGTTAAATAGTGTTAAATATATGTATTTGACTACTTGGTTTCTTTGAGTTCGTGTTAGCGTATGAACTCATATTATTTAACTACTTGTTTAAATAATGTTAAATATAAGAATAACGTTCTACTTGTTTAAATACAAGTATAATTAAGCTTGTTAATGAACAATATAATGATTTTGGTTGTGATAAAACACTAATCTCTTGATGCAAAACATACTTGTTGGTAAGACATCTTAGGCAGGATCCCCTAAGATGAGGAACACTTTGGTGGTACGACACAACGTGTCTTAATATTTTAGTCGGAGCTAACTAGCACGACTTAGGCTTATTCTACTCCTTTGAGTTAAAAATACTCACTGGGGGGTGTGCACACTTAAGGACTAAGACCTATTTTGGTGGTTACACCCATTAGGGTGGTAGTCTTGAACTACATTTATGGTGGAATTATCTTGTTCTCTTACCTCTAAGTAATTAATTAACTGTTAATTATGGACTGAGTGCGTGTGCTTGTTACGTGCTATTTGTGCATGAAATGTTTTTAAGATAAAATGTTTTCCAAAGTAAGAAAAAGGTTTTCGAAAATGTTTTACAGGGTGAAGTAGTACTTACTCAATTTCCACTGATTTGTGGTTTCCCTTCTGTATATGTTTTTCCAATTTACAGGTATGCGTGGCACGTCCTGAGCGACCGTTTCACAACAACTAGTAGCAAGTTATTAAGAACGTAGATCACCTAAAGACAATCAGTTGGTTTTATTTAATTCAGTTTGTGACGATATTTTGGGTAGTTGGTTTAAGTTATTTAATTATGACAATGTGGGTTTATTTATAAAGGTTGGATTATTGATGGATAATATAGCCTTACATTTGGGTTGTAGCCTAAATGTGGCGGTAATACCCTTAATTTATTATTTTATGCTTCCGCTATAAGTCTTAAACAAGTATGGAAATTGGGGGTGTTACAAAATACCCTTAATTTATTATTTTATGCTTCCGCTATAAGTCTTAAACAGGTATGGAAATTGGGGGTGTTACAAAATAATATGCAAATAAGGAAGCAAATAGAAAGATAAAAGAGACCGATGTAGCAAAAAAAGTGGAAGCTGGAAGGAAGCAACCATGAAAATTAGAAGCATATAGAAAGAGAAAATAGGCAGCAACAACTAAAATAGAGGAAGCAAATAGAAAATAAATGACATGCATGTTCATTTTTTGAACATGAATCCTAACACTTATAAAGTCTCATACTTTATTTACTATTCACGCAATAGTGTTTTTCTCATCATGTCCCCATTTTGTGCTTTGCTTTCTATTTTGTCTTAATCTTAATAATAGTGTACATCCCATATTACCCTCAGAGTTTTGGTCATCTTGCACCACCAGGCGCTAGCCACCAGCCACGCTTTTGTCTTATTCTTATCAATAGTGTTGAGACATTCATACATTTGGTCATACTAGTTGTTGGATCGTGCGCTAACGCGCACGATCCCCCAAGGTATACAAACTTATTTTGCATAAGTGTTACGTAAAAGACTGTCATTTACAAGTTTACGTTAATCCTAGATCAGCAATGCTAAAGTTCGATTTGCATGTAATTGATAATACGAAATCATAAATACGTTTACAACATTAGTGTCATTGATATTGTAGCATTCCACAAGCAACATTAAACTCACTACAATTGTTATTGTAGCATTCCACGTGCAACATTAGCAACGTGCTTCTATATTAATGAAACTATTTAATGAGGAAATGCATAAATTTTACAACCCGTCATTAGAAAACCAATAAAGAATCACAAAAACCACTAATTATATTAACACAACTACACAAGGTCGCATCTTCAATCGTGAAAACATTAATAAGGCAAGGGTTATAACCGTAAGTACTCTATTCTTAAGGAAAAGACAAAAATATAAACATGAAGGAAATTGGGGGTAATTCAGTTAATTCACTATTGTGTGAATAGTAACCAAAGTATGAGACTTTATAAGTGTTATGATTGCTACCATTTGTCTCTTTTTTTTTTTCTTTCTCTTTTGCCTTTTCTTTTTCCTTTTACGGCCAACCCAATAACTCATTTCACCAAAAAATTTCCGTCAATCTTACTAGCCTAGCTTTCCTCTGCCCACTCGTCTCTCCTATCAATGTTGTTGCTTGTGGAATGCTACAATATCAATGTCACAAATGTTGTAAACGTATGTATAATTTCATATTATTAATTACATGCAAATCGAACTTTAGCATTGCTTTCTAGCATATAACGTATATTTATAAATGTTAGTATTTTATGTAACATTTTTGCAAACTAAATTTGTATACCTTGGGGATCGTGCACGCTAGCGCACAGTCCAACAACTAGTGTTCATTAAATTGCTTTAAAGGTTCATTTGTCTGTTCCTTATGCGTGCTTGCAGCTTACTTAAATAATAATTTATTTATTTTTGGAAAACAATCGTGATAAAATTAAAAATTAAAAATTAAAAAAAAAAAACAAAAGAAAACAAAATAATGCACTAAAAAGGAAGGCTGCAACTGCTAAGACGAATCACCTGAAACTCGTATGCATGCAGAATTGCATGCATACCTATGCTGTCAAAATTTTGGACAGGTGTGCTGGGCCTCAATAGCCCGTGAAAGTTAACTAGTCATTTAGAAATTAAACTTAGCTCCTCAGATAACTACGATTAAGATAAGACTCTAAAGTCATTTCATAAAACGTTGAACAAAACTAAGTGAAACAGGGAAATAATAATAACAAAAAAAAGCTACTTATTTATTTGTATCTGTGATCTTTTCTAAATGAAAAGTTTCAGCTTTCACATACATCAACGTATAATTTTTATACTAATGAAACTCTAATACTAGGATATATATGTCGTATAAACGTGTATTTAAGAAATAGTGTTCTAATGAAACTCTAATATTAGAATATATATGTCGTACAAACGTGTATTTACGAAATAGTATATTAATGAAACTCTAATACTAGAATACGGAGTACTCCGTATGTAATATGGTACAATAGAATTGAGGATATACTTTGTTTTGGACAATACTTGAGGTCAAACATATTGTCCAAACGATCGTATAGCTAGGTGAGACTTCAAAGCAAAGCATATAGGTGTGCCGAAATTGCAACTTAACGATTTTATCGCTTAAATTAAAGATCTGGGAGGGTGTGGATGAACTGCGAGGAAATTATAACTCCATCAACGTAACGTGTCTACAAATATGTTCACAAGTCATATTCATAAAAAATGTTGGCTATGGACACCATTGCAAGTGCTGGAATTGGTATCAGGGACAATCCTACAACAATCGAAATGGCTAAACAAGTGAATACAATCAAATTGTCAAGGAATTACTTAGAGTGGAACTGTATGGTGGTAAATTTGGACAAGTTGAGAGTGTACGGAGTACTAATTAACTAAAGATTAGATGCCTATTCAACATGAAGAAACTATCTGAATAATTAACATTATTGATTAGAGACAAGAAGCACCAGTGGTCTAGTGGTAGAATAGTACCCCGCCACAGTACAGACCCGGGTTCAATTCCCGGCTGGTGCAGTTAGTTGTTTTTTCTTTTCTTTTTTATGCGAGATATTTTTAAAAAAAATATTGTAATTTCATATTTTTTTAAGCGTGATATTTTATATAAATAAATATTGTAATTTCATGTTATTATAGAGTCCTTCAAATAATGTTTAATACAAATAGAAAATTAGAGATATTTAATTATGCGTGACATTTTATATAAAAAAACATTGTAATTTCATATTTTTTTTATGCATGACGTTTTATATAAATAAATATTGTAATTTCATGTTATTATAGAGTCAAATAATGTTTGATACAAATAGAAAATAGCGTTCCTACAAACGCCTACATGCCACGTCTATGCCATCAATACACTTTCATTTAAAAATAAGAAATATTGGTTTGCAAAAGATTCGAACTTACGACCTCCAGTTTCAAACGCAAGAGCTTTATCCAAGTGAGATATAACCTTTTTCATGTTATCTTTACAAAACTATTATTAATATAATATTAACTAATTATCTTGTGAAAAAGAATTCAAACATAATTTCACTAAAGAATATAATAGTTAATTGTTATACACATAATAATCCGGGGCATCGCCCGGACCCGAATACTAGTTTAATAGTCAAATGATGCAGAGCCAACCGTGACAATCCAAGTAATGCAATTGAAAAAAGAAAAACATTTCCATATTATCATACCTCCCAAAACATTTAGAAGGAGACTCAAATAAGTGTTCCATTTTGTTTTTATGATCAACCTTTGAAACATAACGAAAGCTATACTTGTTTTGGTTTTTTTTTTTTTTTTTTTTTTTTTTTCTTCAGGGTTTCAAAACTAATCATTAATTCACTATCACAAAATGGTGTTCTCATTAATTCATTTAAGCTACACCTCTTGATTTGCGGATGAGAATCTGCAACGTATGAGGCAAACCAAAGTAAAGACGTTCATAGCATCTCCAACAATAATTTGCAAACGATATCCTAACACATATAAATGCTTGAACTTGATTTACTATTCCTGTAACAGTTAGATTACAATAATACCCTTATTTTTTCTTTGTTTTACATCATGCCCTTGCTCTAATCTGGTGCCACGTTCCCTTTGCCATCAACTCCCCTCTCCTCTTCTCTCCCAATCTGGTGCCCTAATTCTTTGTTTTGTTCTTCAGCTTTCCCTCTCCTCTTCTCTCATGGTAGTAACTTGATCTTCTATGGTCACCTTTCTCTTCTTCGATCTTACCTCCCTCTATTTTTTTAGGCTTTATTTGGTTGGGAGGAATTGGAAGAAAAAGAAAAGAAAGGAAAGGTAAATTAAAGTTTCCTGTATTTGGTACAAATAATTATATGGAAAGTGGAAGGAAAGGACGGGAATTGGAAGGAAAGCTCCTTTATAGAATTTTCACTTTCATTTCCTCCCAAAATTGGAGGAATTTAGAAGGAAAGAGAAAATTAAAAGCTGTCAGTTATATTTCATTTCTCTTCCCTTCATTTCTTTCCCTTAAACCAAACGCAGGAAAATAAAATCTATTTTCCTTCCCTTCTTTTCCTTTCTTTTCCCTTCCTTTCTTTTCTCTTCCTTTCCTTTACTAATAATGAACCAAATAGGGCCTTAACTAAAATGCCTCCTTTTTTCTCTCATTTTCTTGGATACCTCCATCGTTGATGAGAGTGTCCTCCTTCTCTCCTCTCTCTTTCATGGCGTTTCCTCTAGCTTTTTTGTTAGGCTAATTTGACCGTCTTCACACTCTCCCCGCATTTCTACTCATCAATTAAAGAGGTAATCATTCCTTACATTTCAATTAAAAGTTTAATTATCTGGGTTTTCATGTCTGTTCATCAATTTTATATATCCAACCTTGCGGATTGGTAAATGTGTATTTTTCCGGTAATTTTGAATTGTGGGTTGTATTATATAGAATAATACCTTCATCTTTGCCGGTGGGTAAATTTGGTTTTTCTTTTTGCTGAATTTTAATCTTATTTGTTTGTTCTTGCTAATGGGTTAACGAGATTTTAAAATCTAATTTGTAATTGTGGGGAGTAATGTACATTAATGCTCTTCATTTTTTCTAACCATATAATGGGTTGAATGGGATTTTGAGCTAATTTTGAGTTTTGGTAGTTTTGTGTAGTGTCTGCTATTCATTCTTGTTCGTAGATTAATGGGACAAGGTGGAAAACAAATTATTGGTAGTTAATATTTGAATGGTAAGTAGGAAAATGGCAGCAGCTTAGCTTATAGCAGCAACTATATCGAGCAGGGGTCCTCTTAGGAGTGATATGTCTATTTCAATCTGATGCACACCAAATTGGTAGTTTTGTGTAGTGTCTGATATGAATCTGATGCACACCAAATTGGTCCTCTTAGGAGTGATATGTCTATTTCAATAATAAGGGAGGGTCCAAATAATACCATAAGCATGAACATGCTCAATACTATTATATTAAAGTATTTATCTTTGATGTTTCTACTAATATGTACCCATTCCTCCTGGGAAAAATATGTAGCCGAAAAATATGCATTATTGATTTCTACTAATATGCATTATTTTGCTGAGATGGTCAAATTTGGTATAATTTCCTGAGATAACTTTTTCCCTGTGGCCACAGGTTTGTTAGGATTTTTTCCTAAACTAATCTATATAATTAACCTATTAATTTAGAGTTCCTCCAAATTATATCAATTGTTGAAAACAATATGCAGAAAGTTGAAAGGTAGCAAATGAGACGACTAGAGCATCGGTTTTGGCATTGGATTATGAGATTGGCTAAAAAAAGGGTGTGTTATTATCCTCAATTTTGGCTTGTAATGCTAATGAACTTGATTTTGATTGATTTGTGGGTTAAATATCATAATTTTACTCTTGATTATGCTATTTGTTTTAAGTTCATTTTTCGTGTATATGATTTGTTTGATCATGATGCGGAACTTTAACATAGAGGACATATATTTCCTTATGTACTAATTGTATTGCATAAGAAACTATGCTTATAAAACACGGTTGAATTTTCTATATATGTAACTAAAGAGAATAAGCTATGACTTAACATGATTTTAGTAAAATAACCTTTATAATTGTAATAATTGAGGAAATCTGAGCACGATCCTTTCACTATTTTAAGAGATGTATAACTTTTCCGCATATATGAAAATGGTACTTGTATATGTGAGTGTAGCTCTTGGTGAGAAGGAGAACTAATTATCATGGTTTGTGTTAGAGTTGATGTAGTTCCTGAGTAATGGCACTAACTTTTAGCCATTCTTGCTACGGGTTATGACTGAGGGATTTGACTGATATATAGCTGATATATTATAATCGGAGCTAACGAATTAGGCTTGGTTTTCAGTTAACTATTCAGAAGTTCAACGATAAACTTATTATGGTGAAATCATGTTACTTAAAAGAATTAGACAAACGAAGATAAACCTTGGAGTTTATGCATTTAATTGTCGAATAATGTGAAATTCATGGTCCTCTCTATAAGCTCTAAAGAGTAGGAGAGTTTATGGCTTTAAGCACCTTATATTAGAAAAACAAAGTTTTAATCCCAGTGTTAATTTTTTGACTTCTCTCTATGTTCTCCAGTCCCAACACCTACAGAGGAACATTTTAAGAGAGTAAGATCCTTAAAGAACCAGTTTGTGTTGAACAATAATTAATTGGAACAAAAGGCAAGTATGTGTCAATCGATTACTTTTATCTTTATTAGGAACAAGGTAGTTTTCTGTCACCCCTATTGGTGCTAACCTTAATAATTTATACTTATATTTCAGGTCCACTGCAAGTTTATGGGTAATGGTGGTGGTGATATGGATCCAAAAGATATAGAGTGGAGCATTGTACAACATCTGGATTGATGGTAAAGTGGAGCTAATACTTGATCCGGTAGAGAGGTAATATATTTTCTTACGATTATGTTGTCTCATTCTCTAACACTCTCGGTCTCTCTTGCTTTCTGATATATAATTTCTTAATAAATGATAAAGAGTGATTGATCCAACAAACAGACTAACAGAACTCCTTGCTTTAGTCTCTTTTGATGAGCAATCTCTGACTCTCTGCTACAACCTAAGAGAAAACAAGTTACTGGGGTTTTTATTTGAGTGATGTGAGGTTTGGCATTAGATATTTGATCCGCTGAGTTGTGATCTGTTTATTCTCTCTCTTTTACTTGGATGATCTGTTAGTTTATTCTCTCTCTTTCACTTGGATGATCTGTTAGCTCATGATACTATTCGACCAAAATATAGTAGAAGTTAAATTTAATGAATTTACAGAATTTTTCATAGTGTTCGAGAACGTTATTTTCAATATCTCATGATACTATTTGTTGAGGCATCTGACATAATTCCAACCATTGCATATAGTTAGCTATGGTCTGTTCCTTTCCAAAAAAAAATGGGGTATTTAGTAGTTTGTTTCCACTTTAATTTTCGTTTTCTTGTTTGTTATGAAGTATTTCTTTTCAACAACAAATGTGATCCTCAATCGGAGGTTTAATCGAGCTTGTAGGAATTGATAGAGTTCTATGCACTCTCCTTGGATGTATCTTGTAGAAGCCCTCAGATTCTGTAATTTTAATTGAGCAGGTCAGTTGGTTTACCTTTAATCCCAAGCTTCATATTGAAAGGGAACAGTTGATTAAAAGGGAACAATTATGTTATCTGACACGTACGACAAAAATTACACACCAATTAATGAAAACTTGCATGAAGCTCCAACGTATGGCGGGTGAGTTGAAGCTAGAGAACCTAGACATTGCCCGTCTATTGAAGATAAGGTAAAATTTGCAAATTAATATTTTCATGCAAACTGCACTCTTCTTATAGATGGAGTTTCTATAGAGCCTGTAAGTGAACTGAATAGGAACATGTTTCAGTTAGCGTATAGACTTATTCTCTCAATCCCTAATCCCATTAGTTAACGGTCACATGAAACTCGTCGTTTTATGCTTAATTTTCTTACTTTGTATGTTTATTAAAACTTTATAGTATCTTAAGCTCTAGGTAAGTGTGGGTAAGCTAGAAATTGACGATTACTTTTGCCGAATTCTAGAATTTAGATAGTGAGTAGGTAGTATGCTGGTGTTGACTTGGGTTAATAGTTGAGCCTTAAAATTAGATCAAGAATCAATGCGATATTAGGCTGGCGGTGGATTTCTTATTCATTTGCTCCTCTAAAACTTGCATAAATTTATACGATATTAGATTGTGTACTGCTATATTGCCCATGAAGTCATTTGGCCAGGTAGTGAGTTTAGCGCTCATTTTTCGCACTCCCACTTTCAGTTGTTGAGTCATATGGGAGTCTTGTTATAAATCGGTGGGTGCAAAATCTCAGGGGTAATATTCGGTGGGCTTCTTTTGTGCATATAAGCAATCCAGATTCCATAATTCTATTATTATATGTAATGATAAACCACAAGGAGTATCTGCCTTGGTTCAATGCAAGAAAAATAAATGTCCTGATTCCCATTTTTTCCAGAAGTTAGTTTTCTGATTGTTACCAATTTTAGCTCCACGTTTTCATCTACTATCATGAACTTATAAACTATTGAGCGCTACATGGTAAGACAAGTGTTGAACTACTTTGACATGTACGAGGTGGCTACTTTCTTACAGTGTTGAAGATACATGTCCTACTTATTTGAATAACCTTCAGAAAATATTCTATGATGCTCAAAATATCTGAAATCTTTTCATCTTCAGTTTTTTTTTTTTTTTTTTTTTTACTTCCAATTTTGGTAGGCATATCATCTATGAACACCCTGATTTATTGATATAGATACAGAATTACAGGGTACAATGTTATAAGGCAATTCGGACTGTTAATTATATGTTGCATGTATATTTGTACTCTGTGTGTAAATGAATAACAATATGATTACATGTAAGAACGAGGTGTTAATGTGATCCCGAGAATACTTGTTCTTTCCTTGATGTACTTTTCTGTTTCCAAAATGAATGCCTTTTGAGTTTTAGAATGAAGAGACCTTCACTTCTCCTTTGCAACAATATATTTTATAGGTTCAAGTGCTTAACTGTCACTCTCGTTGATTTTTTTTTTTTAATTCTTGCTTGCTTTTAGGTGTGTAAAAAGAAGAAATTAACTTGATCATTGTCAAAAGAAATAATTAACTTTATAATTTAAGTATTTATCTATATGCACATTATGAAAAATAGAATTACTACTTCTTTTGCTTTCTACTTATGTTCTATGCATCTAAATAAGCTTAATGTGTAATTCTTTTCTATAGAAAGATAATGGAAATGGAGATAAATCAAGAAAGAGGTCAATGGATCTTTGACCAACTTACAACACCACGTATGGACAAATGGTATGGCATCTGGGGTACGTGGATACAAATTCTGCCATTGACGTTCAAGTGCACCATTATCGGAGAATATTGTGGAAGTTATTCAGATGTATTGATTTATAGATGTTATTGTCGTCTCTTGAGTTGATACTAATCAATTTATCTAGATTAGATGTACAACTTACAAGTCCAAGTTAGACATCTTTACGCTCTAGCTTCGCAACAATAACAATAATGGTTACCAAACTCTTTGTAAAGGATTGACCTTCTCTTGTAAATCCGATTATTGTAATTACAGCTTAATGATATGATATGATATGATATGAAATATAATATTTTGTAATAATGTGTTAAAAGAAGAATATGTAGCCTTCAATAAAGTACTTATGCTTTACTACTTCATATATTTTTAGCAAACATCAAACAACTGTAAAGCAGATAATGTAGCTAATAATTAAGCTATTGATTTAACTAATTATATTTTCCTAGCTATCTTGGGGGACCGTGCTCGATTTAACTCCATGCATGCTTACCTTGTATTGTGTAAGCTACCTTTGTCTCTTTCTATTTTTCTCAGATCTTCTTATGCACAAAAAATGAGCTGATTACTTTTGCTAATCGTAATTTCTATATGAGCATTAACATAAATTTGTAAGTGGTCGTGTTTTACTTAACATTTTTACGAGACAGTTTTGTATATCTTGGGGGCTAGCGCACAGTCCAACAACTAGTAACAAGAAAAAATCCAAGTGCATCATTCATGGCACAAACTGAAACATTAAAGCAAGCCTCGTCTTGTATTCTTAAATAGCCCAAAGCCTTACATTCTTACATAAACCAAAGTTATTAGTTGATTAACATTTTACTAAAACTAGAATAAATGACATGAACATCAATACCTAGTATTTTAAAAACACAACCACCACCATTACAAGGCCACATGGCTACCTTTAAATAAAAACAAAGCTCCACGTGACATGTGTCAAAACTTGAAAAATCTATTTTATTTTAAAATTTTATTTTTGAAAATGAGAGATAATGCAATAAGATTCTTCAAACGCTTCACTTCATCTTCCCCATTTTCATCTTTACAATTTACTCCATATTTTTCAACCTTAATTAATTACACTCAATTTAAATTCAATGCAGTACTCATTCTTCTCCCTTCTCTTGTAACCTTCATTCAACAAATTGAATTCCTAAAATAATAACTTCTTTCATTGGTCTCTTTTCAGCAACTTCATTTATTAGAACCAGTATAAATAAACGATGAAAATGATTTTAATCGGTAGAGTTTGTGTATTGGATTCAAAATAGGCATTAACCACATTCTATATTCATCCACAAAACCCTTGCAACATAAATTGACCAACGTTAAACAATTCGACAAACCAATGATTTTAGCAGATAGTTTACTTGATTAAGTGATGCATTAGGAGCCTTTGGCTATGTGGATTTATTTCCAAATAAGCAGACGGACAATATCAGAAGAATATATGCCTCAAAAAGTAGCTCATCAAAAAATATACATTTTATATTTGCAATTGTACCATCTACCATCTTCAAGCAAAATGTTGTTTTGTGAGTTGTGACTTTGATGTTATCCAAAACTAACACTTTTACCGTTTAATTTATACCATTTCGACTCTTTTAATTTGATTAATTTGGTTATACATGGAAATATTTGTATCATTGGAAAAATCGATGTTTTTGTATTATGTTTTAATGATTCGTTAAACTATGAATGTGTACGGAAATGGAATTTTGACCCCTCACATGTTTGAGTTATGAGCTTTTGGACAGGAGCAAGTGAGACGATATTTTTTTTGGTGTTATTACCCGATTCACCTCTAAGGCTAATCCGGATTCGGGGCGAGTTCTGGGTGGGTAAGTTTCAACCCCCTCCTAATTGTTGTTGGGGGGAATCGAACACGCGGCCCTCCCTATCAAGTTCAGGCTCAATCACCACTGAACCAACAAACAATTGGTAGAAGTGAGACAATATGAGATTTCTTCATTCCTATTATTTTGTGCTTGTGTGTGTAATTGCGGCTTTGTAGGGGGTGTGATGGACAAAGTTGCGATACTTTTACACAAACTTAAGAATGCCATTTTTTGTAATTTATATTTTGTTATACTAGAATTTGAAAACAATTTTAAGTTTTAATGTGAGATAGAATATAATGCTGATATTTTTTGCTGTTATTCAAACGACACTCCGTATGCTTTAGTTGTCAATGGATTATTGAATATCGAGCATATTCCTAGGCAAGATGAAACCAATACAACTAATTATAAAAGAGAACAATTTTGCTACATATAACTTAAGTCCAGACTTTGCTTCGTTGTGTGTTAATTGTAGTAATAAAGTTGAGGTTAAGAGATTTCAATTTGGAGTCTTTTCAGATGATGTTTGGTCGAGGAAGATAAACTCTTTGATATGTTATTGCGCGCATAATGCATATGAAGTATAATATGTGTTAGAAATTCGAAATGATATCCAAGGCCTCAAGTAGTATTTTTTTTTAAAGAGTGACAAAATGGGTGGATTATCCAATGTGAAAGATGGAGTAGATATGGTTAATAACTCCTAAATAACCTATTCAATTTGTGAAGATCAAATAATCAATTTTTTTTATAATTTACCCGTTCATCGAACGGGTCAAAGGGCTAGTTATCTGTTAACATTACAAACCATATATTATAAAATACTTCGTATATTTATCGTTTACGTTCTGCCCGCCACTTGTAAACTGGCCTACCGGTGGGAGAAACAATCTCATCTTCCCGTAGCTTGCGTTTCCTACCCTTCTTCTGCATCAACACAAAGATAAAAACTCAGAACAAAATAAACATAGAATGTAGCCACATGATGACTAAATACAGCTCAACGGACATTTGAGGCAGACTTTAGTCTAAATTAGACAGTAAATTTCTAATATCAACTGTAATTCTATCAGATGCTCTGGTAAGTACTGATTTAAATGCCAAATAAAAATTAAAATAACGCTACATATTGAACCCTTCAATAGAACAGCTCAGTAAACTAAATCAGATACTCGTTGATAATGGGCATCTACAATCAAAGGTACAGTAAAATTGGGGCTAAAGAACGTCTGGCATCAACTCTACTCTCTATGGAAATATAATCAGAATTGATGGGCAGGTAATTTAGATGTTGTTAAGCTTGAATTGGTACCTGTAGCTCTTTCTGCAAGGCCATCTCTGCATAGACTCTCTCCAAATCTTCAACTCTTTTCTTTCTTGCCTCCAACTCTTTGTAGGAAGCTTTCATCTTCCTGCCCAAAATAAATAATAAAATGAGTAGATATAAAAGGAAACAACAGTTCAAAACGCACAAGAAAGAAACCTATGTTACTCAGACACGGGTGTCGGAGTATCCGACACCCCGATCCAAATATTTGCAGACACTCCGACACGGTCAAAGGAGTGTCTTGACTTGTTTTTTAGACACGGCTGCCTTACAAAGTGTCGGAAAAAACATCGACACTTTTTATAAAAATATAATTTTTAAATTAAAAAAAGATAAAGATTAGAATATTAATGAATAATAAAATTAAAATTACAAAATAAGATAAATAGTCTTTGAAAGAGTTTAAGAATACAAAGAGTTCAAAAGTAAACATATAAATATCCTTAAAAAAAAGGGAAGTAAACATAAATATATAATAAAAAGCTGACAGACCCACTCCCAACAGTAACACCCTAGAGTCATAAACTATTCTAAAATTACCACGTGATATCCCACTATATGAATTTCTTTCTTTTAACTTTTCTTTTTTTTAACTTTTTTAAACGTGATATCATAACCCAAAAGTGAGAACAAACCTTGTACCATAAACCACGAACCCGAAGATGATAGCCCACCACCTTAAAACAGACGCAAAACATGAACACGAGGAGGAAGAAGACGCCGGAAACAATGGCGATTCTCAAGCAGTCATGAAAACAAGGATCGAAGAATGCTTTCAACTCGTTTTTTCTTCTACAACAAAAGCCCCAATATATTTTTTTCTTAATCGTCTTCCCCGACCTTCAATTTCTAGATCTAGGGTTTTGATTTTTTTACTCAATTTCTTTTCCGACACTGGCGCCGACACTATATTTTGGACTCTTTTCCGACATTGGTGTCGACACCTCCCCGGACACGTGTCGGGTGTCGTGTCGCGGGTCGGGTCGTGTCGACACCGACACCCGCCGCTGGAAGAAGTGTCGGAGTAACATAGAAAGAAACAAAAGAGATCATTATAATACTACTACCCACAATCTAACTTTCTAAATTTGCTTTAAAGATCACAGAATTGTGATAATTAAAATACTGAGCCATCAGCATCAACTACTGAGGTTGAATCAGAATTCAGAAATTTTCTTATCAAAAACTGAACAAGGAATCCACCAAGTAAAACAATTAAAACAAAATCCAACAGCTAAAGGGAAAAAATTCAAGACAAAATCTATAAACCCCTAATTTTAAAATCAATAAATAATTGCAGATTAGTTTAAAAACTCTGAACTTCAATTCATGTTCTAGAAAAGCGACCTAGTTTTTTCAATGCAAAGTGGAGATAATGTGGTGTTGTACTGTTGTGTATTGGGGACGATATCTTTAGGCTTCAGCAGGTCTCCTAATTAAGCCACAACAATGTTCAAACATTCGGAAGTTCCAGATGACGTAAGACAGAATGTTTAGGGTCTTCAACTTACAGTAATTTATTGAAACTTATAAGACCTTATTTAGCTTATATGGCCTTATTTAAGCTTATCTGAACTTATAGGACCTCAAACTTATTTAAATAAGGTCCTAAAATTGAAAACTTCGTAAGATAGGTCCTTCAGTATTCCAAGAGATTAAGATTCAAGACCAACAGGGTATTACATCATTTTTACTCAATCTAAGACAGCTTAATATGCAAACTTTTTTGTTAAAAATCAGGCAAAGAAACAAATTTATTAAACTGAGAAAATCAATCCTCTTGCATCAGCAAAAGAGAGAACAATGAGAAACGAAGGACTTGCCCTTTGTCACTTTGAAAAAGGCAACCAAATTGTAGAAGCATTTCAAATCACAAGCACTATAACATTTTGTATATGTTTCTTTTGAAAAGGTAAGGTAAACAAACACAAGGCTCCCTATCTCAAGCTTGCTTCAGAAAAAGGAGAAAAAGGAAAATCGAAGGACTAAAAATGCCAAAATAAGTAAGAAACGGTTTTTTTTTATAAATAGCCTTTTACCTCATGATAGCAGAAGGTACAGACCCTGATGTACGAAGCTCTGCATCCCTTGAGGATCTTGATTGTATCTCTTTTGCCTCTTCACTGTTTAACAAAAGGTTTCCGGATACCTCAATTAGAGCTCTTAAGTTAGCAATTTCCTTTTGTCACTTGGGGAAAAGGCAACAAAAATGCAGAAGCATTTCAAATCACAAGCACCAAAACATTTCGTATATGTTTCTTTTAAAAAGGTAAGGTAAACAAGCATAAGGCTCCCCTATGTCAAGCTCATGGCCTTATGCCTTGCAAAGGGAAAAAAAATTATTTTGTATATAGTGATGACCGAGGAGAAAAGAATAGGAGGAAAATTGAACGAGAAAACAGTTCTACCATCGTACAATCAACACAATAAGAAATAGAGAGAGAAGGAGAAGGGGAAGGCTAAGTCTCCACAGCTCCACGCCTCTTTAATCTCGAAGTTTGAAAGACAAACCTGTCTTCTGCAAAATAAACGTGTTTGATCGAGGGTCGATTATCTAAAGAATGAAGCACAGCTCTACGCTTTTCCACTTTCTGTAAACAGAGAGGACATGGTGTCAGCAATGTATACACAGTAAAACAACAATGAAAAATAAGCAAACGTTTGTATCGCTTTCACAACAAATATATAATATCAGAAATACTAAGCTATAAGTATTTTCCTTCTTTTCACTTAGAATTTTCTGAAGCACATATCCTCTGTCTTGTGTCTTCATCAACAAAAGTTCTTCTGGTGAATACTTGTTTGCCTCGCTCCTATGGTTATAGAAAATCAAATCAATGACAGCTAAAGGAACATTAAGCAATGGTAATAATCAAATAAGCATCACAAATGAGTGATGGTGAGATCATAACCATTATGATTTATAAGCTTTTTTTTATCGGGAAGTTTGATTTAAAAAAAAAGAAAAAAAAAGGTGTACTAGAGGGTTAAAAGTAGAACGCCAAAAACCATTATGAACACGGCATTTCTCAAAACAAGAACATGTCTTACTCCGGTCTATGAACTCCATTAGTTGTGTTAGATCTGATCATGCCAAAATAAAATTCATCAGGGTTCCTATTCGCTGCCTTTTCTTTGAGTCTCTGGAAAAAAATATCCAAACCGGAATCAATCAAGATCACAACTTCTAAAACAAAGGTGATAGAAAAACATTCAAAGGTTCAACAAGTAAAAGGAACTAGACATGAAAACTTTACCCGTAATGTATCCTCCTTTTTGTGGTATTCTTTTGCACGGATGTCATAGTCCTTTTTCTTTTCAAGGATCCCAAACTTTTTCCTTGAATCCCTGAATCCATAACAAGAAACAAAAACGAAAATTAAAATTAGGAAAAAAGGATTTAGAAAACAAAGCAAATAAAAAGACGAACTTAATAAGTAGGCTTACGGTTGCGATCGCTCCTTATATGCTCTCTTCGAGATTGCATTTCTTATAGAAGACATCTTGATCCTTTGTGCAATATCAAAAATCTACTGTCTAATACTCTGCTACAATAAAACCTCTCATTCCATTAACATCCAAACTAATATATTAATAGATCAGGCCCGTCCCTGAGGCAAGCCAGGAGGGTTCCCCGCCTTGGGCCAAGGAGGGATGAAAGGTGATTGTCAGAAAAATTAAATTATATAAAAAAGGATTATACGAATTTCAAGTAGAATTATAAAGTGTGTATAGACTAATTAGACATAAAATAACACCAAAGACAAACCCAGCAGAATATTTAACAATTTGAAACTCATCATATCAAAAAATTCGAATAAGTAATCCTAATCAGTCTTATGACAATCATGTCAAAAAAAGCTAAGAAAAAAAAACCAACAAAAAACACTTAAAAATACTTGTTACTGTTATGCACTATCAACATGCCATTAACAGGTTGATTAAAAGAAAGCTAGCTTGCAAAATTTGGCCAAAGTGAACAAGTAAATGTACTAACTTTAATCAATCCAAAGACTTCCTTTGCAAATTATATCTAGTACCCTAATCCATAAACTCCAGCAATCATACTTAGACATGCTTTATCAGTTTAACACATAGACGAAGCATAGACTAACAGAAAAAAAAATTAGGAAAAACAAAATATCATCAAACTAATTAACCTTGCATTTAGAACCCAATTATAGAATAGAACTTGAGCAATAACATTTAGTTTCTATTAAAAAACAAATATAAAAATAGGGGTGATAATACTCTTACAAGACCTTAGTTTTAAAAAGCGCGAAGCACACTAAAGCGCAAAAGAACCCCGGAGCTTAAGCGCAAAGCGAAAGTGCACACTTTTCGTAGGCGAAGCGCACTCGGAAATAAATAATAAAATTTCAATGTTCAGAATATATGGAGAAAATATGGAAAGAAAAGATGAAAAAAAGAAGAGAAATCATAACGATGAAAGAAAAATTCAGAATCCGAAGGGAGAAATCCGGCGAGAAGGCTAGAGAAATCCAACTACATGAGAAAATTGCACTAGGGTTTTCAAAAACTTCCCAAATATTCTCTTTTTAAAAACAAGAAATCACGTGATACTTTAAAAAAGAAGATTAGAGCCACGTGGCTTTATTTTTTATAAAAAAGGAGGGTCTGATGTGCCCAGACTACGGGAAGCGCAGAAGCACCGAAGCGCTAGGAAGCGCGCGCTTCTTGTATGTCGCTAGGCTTCGGCTGGCAGAAGCGTTGCTGTGAGCTTCCGAGCTTTAAGCGCAAAAAAGCGCGCTTTTTAAAACTAAGTACAAGACTGATTGGTTTGATGTACTGATCAGTTTCATAGTTCACACTACTTATATCATCAGATAGATTGCCATATCCGGACTATTAAAAACTAGAATAATGCATCAGAAGCAGAGAATATGACTAAACAATAAGTTCAAAATGTATTCTAGCTGCATCCTGCATGCAATTTGTCAGGTTCTTATTGCATGCTAGACTTATTGCACAAGTTTCTAAATGGACTCATATAGAACTCACACCTAGTTAGTACTTGTTTCCTTGTCTCATCCAGCTGACTATGCTCGGATCACCCTTTAAGAAACTGGTTTCTAGGCTAGTTCCAGCTTTTTTCTGATTTTTATTTCAGGAAAGACAAATATGCTTAAGCTTTATGCTAATTTCTTTTGTTACATTGTTTCTACAAGTTCTTAAGGAAAAAGAAACAAATATGTTTGTAATTTACCCAGAAAAATGTCTAGTATTACTGCTTTACACTTTTGATTTTCATGTGCCTGAAAATCAAGCATTGTTAACCTTGATGTTAGTGAAAGTCTTTTGATCCTAGCTTAGCAAAATTCTCGCAGAATGTATTCAACTTCATCTTATCCTTTCCTCTTAGTCACTCTTTAAGAAAATTTGAAGGTAAGGATTCATGCCACATGCAAAAAGAGACCTAAACAATCTTTTATTTATTTTTTAACCCATGAGTCTGCTTATATAGCTCATTTATTTCTTTTAATTTGGTCAGGGACTGAGAGGCAAAGAATTTGGTTACGGTTTAAAGCTTACGATACTTAGGGGAGTGTTGTTAGAGGATCCTAACCAAGGAGCTTCATGCTGGTAATTTAATACCTTATCTTAAACCCCTAAAAGTATTTGAACTCTGAAATTCTGAATGTTTACCGTATGTAATCTTGGTACTCGTACTACTGGTGATTGTCCCCACGATAGGTGTCCAGAAGTCAATACTATGATCCGCAAACTGATGATTGACAATAGAATTTACACACAAGTTTGTGATATAATTAATCAGCTCTCCTTCCACATGATAGAGGTAGAGCACTAGATTACATACGGGGAGTGTTGTTAGAGGATCCTAACCAAGGAGCTTCATGCTGGTAATTTAATACCTTATCTTAAAAAGCTAAAAGTATTTTAACTCTAAAATTCTGAATATTTACCGTATGTAATGCTGGTACTCATACTATGGTGATTGTCCCACAAGTTTACACACAAGTTTGTAATATAATTAATCAGCTCTCCTTCTGCGTGATAGAGGTAGAGCACTAGAGCTATGTCATTTCTAACAAATCCTAATATAATTATCACATTCATGCAAATACTGCATATTTTATAATCATCTACTGAATTTTCTCCATCGTTATGATGTACGTAGCATCCTAGTATTGGCAGTTTTCTTGACAAACACTTGAGAATATGTTCTAGAAAAAGATTCCTACTTGTGCAGAAAAAGGTTGGAGATATTTGTTCAATTGTTTAAAATCCTAATAACCTGAAAGTATTAGACTCGGTAGACTATTGTAGAGTAGCAAACCGCGACCCTCTCAAGGTTATATACTGTGGAGCATCCCTCCATTCAATAAAGTTTTTCAATTTTTCTGTTTAATTTTGCTCCAAAAATTTGCCTGATTTTTTCTTTATTTTATATTTGTCCAATAATAAGGACCCAAATTGACATAATTGAACATGGTCATATTCCCTCATGAAAACCCACTTGCAGGTTTTGGAAGGTTACTAACTTCATTCGAAAAACAACAGTAAGGGTGACTTATCTGTCAACTTTTCCACTATCACCCCCCAAAAACTTGCAGTTCTTATTAACCAGACCATATCCATCCCTGCACACTACCAAGTCAAAAGTAGAAATATCTTATAACCGACTCAAGGATTCAACTGTAATGAAACCCTTCCCTCTCTATATCTTCCCAGACCCCTGTGTATCTCCAAGTTTCTCTCTCCCTCTCCGTGTTCCATTCCCCCTGACTGACCCTCTGCCAATCTGTTAATATCTGCAAGTTTGTCTATTATCTATGCAGGAATTGCACTTACTAATCTTCAAACTAGGACATCAACAATAGAAAATTAGAATCACAATAAGATGATCCAAAAACAAAGAAATTTCATCCTAAGAACACACCAACAAACAATGGCATTAGTCAGCTTAAACAAACATTGGTGTTTGAGAAATCTCTTCTCTTTACTCATTCATTCAAATATCAACAAAGACTTCATATAATTGTTCTAATCAATTACTAACATTCTTGCTCCAATTGGACCTTTCACATCAGAATAACTTGCAATTAACTAAGTATTATATAATACACATCAGAATAATTTAAGCCAAACTCCAATAAAAAAAACACAAAAAAAAAGGCATAGCGAATATCTAAAGTATTAAACTTCAAAATCCTTCCCTGCTTAGATGATAACATGAACTGATTGTTTGAATTATTAAGAGTCCAAATTAAATAAATAGCAAAAGATGATAACATGATCCAAAACAGATAAAATTCGTCCTAACATGAACAATTAATTGATAAGTTCAGATAATCTACTCCAATTCAAAATTCTTCAACTGCCTCGCAAATCACCCAAATTTCCCACAAATAAATGATTTTGTGAATTATTAAGAGTCAAACTATCATCAAAATTAATCCATCTTACACTTAATCATCTAAACACCATATGTAAAGTTTGTAAAAAAGCTCATTCATACAATCTTACACAACTTACACAAATGACCAATTGACCATCAGGTTCTCCATGCTAACAACATCTAACACTAATAGAGAAACAAGAGACCTACGAAGCACGGAAACGCCAAAAAATCACGACTTACCGTTTCAGAAACGTCCTGGAACGGGGAAACCGGGAAACGCGTTTCGGAACGCGCCGAAACCGTTTCAGAAAAATGTAGACGTGTTTGAAACTGAATTCATCCCGGAAACGAATGGGAAACGAGATTTCAATCTAATATTCACGTTTCCCAAGCAAACTTGCTGATTGTATGAAAGTTTTTCCGCCAGAAAACTGAAATTAGGTTGAAGAAGATAGGTTGAAGAAGATCTCGGTTACTCTGTATTTCAAACTTGCATAGCCTATATTCGAAACCGTGCTATACATTTGGGCCCGGCCCAAGTAGACAAATAGAAATTAAATCATTAAGGGTGTATTTAGTTCAACATATTTTGGAATCAGGTATAAGTTTGAAATCATCCAACCTCATGCCTGATGTTTGGTTAACTATTTTTATAAAATTTAAAATTTGGGGACCCACCTCCAAAACCTCTATGGTATCGAGTTCTCATACTCAAGGGGAGGTGGGTATATGGAATTATATTAACTGAAAATAAAATCAATGAAGGAAATATGTCCTTCACCCAAGGTGCATTAAGTCTAATACCAAGGTTCAGATTAATTGCGAACGATTAATTCAGTGAAATCAAGTGATCAGAACAGCTAGCTGGAGCAATTCTTCTGATCAGTGAGTTCTAATGGATATTAAGCTCACAACTTACTCTTGACTGAACCTACAAGGTCACACCAATGGCATGTAACAGATCACCGGATTAAATGAATCGGAAATTCATTTAATAGCTTTTTGGGAATTAGTTTTGGAAAACGTATTATACGATACGACCTTGCGTCGGAATCGTATATCGTATCGCGAATATTCGTAAGCTGAGCGAAACGAATAATCGCATCGTACGACGGTGATTCGTCGTATACGATACGATAAATAATAGCCGTAAGGCGTTAGTCACGAATACGAGGCGCATCGGAGCTGCCGGCCCGTCGAGCCAAGCGCGCAAGCGCACAAGGCCCAACGAGCCAGCGAGCTCGCGAGAAAGGCAAGCAAGCCAGCCCGGGGCGTGGCACTAGCGCGCAACAGCAACAACATCGCAACAGCGAGCACGTAAGGCCCACGGCCCGGCTGCGCGCACTGTGGGCTTCGGCCTGCAGCGTTGGCTTGGCGCGGGTTTGGGCGTGTGTGGTGATGTGGCCGGTCAAGGCAATTTGGTCTTTGGCCGGTTACATCATTAATATAATTAGGTTAATTATATTTTTCCACACACAACACACACAATCAGTTTTCCAAAAACCCTAAACCTAATTCCCAAAATTACGTTCTTCAGTTTTTCTCTCTGAAAAATTGTTCATCCCGAAAAGCAAATATCTTGTGCGTTGTCTAAGCTACAATAATCAAGACAGATCTGAACGTGTCGGTGAACCAAGTAGAGGAATGACAAGTGGAGTTCTTTGTTCGTGTTCGTTAACACGCTTCGAATGTAAGTTTGCTTAAACTGCGCTTTATACATGTTTCCTGGCTTTGGGGATGTTCCGCACATGTTATGTATGTTTAACTGTATTCCCCTACAGTGGTATCAGAGCCTTATGTATTCAAAGCATTTTTTAGCATGATTTAATTGTTTTTGCTGTTGTCGATTTTTTTGGAAATTTTGTTGATGTTTTCGGAATTATTATGAATTATTGGATTAATTGCGTAATAGGTTATGAAATAAAAAATATTCGTATTTTTGTCTTTTCTGACCCTAGTCGATTGAAAACGATTTTCTAGATCAACTCATGAGAACGAAATTGCAAAAACAGGCCTCGAAGTGTGTGTTTTTGGGCGTTTTTGTTAATTTTTGAGTTAAAATTAATAAATTCGGAAAGTTTTTCAATTAATTGGTCGACCTAAACTACTCGGAATTGATTGAAATTTTGACACAATGTTGCTGGGTATATTATTTAATTATGGTAAAATTTCAGCCGTTTTTGATAAGTATAAACCCCAATTCTGCTTTTCCCAAATTCGTAAATTTTAGATCGCTAATTGATTTTTTAAATAATTTGGATCTAGTAATTTGGTTAATTGGGAAAGGGAATATAATTTCATGGTCAGTGGCGCATTTTACAAATTATTGGATTAAAATTTTGAATAGTTTCGTTAATTTTAATCGACACTTAAACCAAATTGATTAAAAATCTGAAATTTAACTGTTTAGAACGATTTAAAGTTTTAGATTTGAATATTTAAAAGTTCAAATTTTCAGTTGAAATCGTTCGTTCTTAAAATTTGAATAATGTTAGCCTTGATTTAATAATTTTAACGAAATTGGAATTGTTGTTAAATTAATTAAAGCGTAAAAATGTTATTTTCCGAAAATAAAAATCGTAAATTTTTATGAAAAATAACTTAATGCAAACGTTCGTGAATTTTTTTTTTTTTAATTAAGTTGGTCCGTAGGCACGAACCAAAGGCACGAAGTCGAGGTGGGGTGGACGTGTGGCTCGACGAGCCATGCGGGCTGCCACGCCTGTGCCGAGCCGCAGCGACGCTGGCAGCAGCAAGCTTGCTGCGTGCCGCACGCCTGCTGGGCGAGGAAGGGACGAGCAAGGCAGGCGCCTTGGCTTGCGATAGCTGCGAGCAAGCAAGGCGGCCTTGCCTTGCGCGACGTCGAGCACAGCAGCACACAAGGGCAGTATTGCTGCGGGTACGTGGGCGCTGGCTGCGGGGCATGGGCATTGCTCGTGTGCCTCGTAGGGCACAGCTAGCGTGCATTGCTGGGCTGGGAGCAAGCCTAGCCCGCGTTGCACTCAAACAATTTTTTTTTGTTTTGTTTGGCGTGAATTTCATGTTTGCAATAAATTTGGCTAACGGGATAATTAATAATTATTTTATTTTACTTGGGCCGGGTAGTGAGTTTTAATTTAATATTTAAATAATTAATTATCTGGAATAATTATGGTTTGAGTGGGAGCCGCTAAATGTAATTAAAAATGAAATAATTATTTTAATTATTTTCGTAGGTCGCATTATTTTAATTAAATTCAATTTTAATTAGAATAAAGTCTAAAGATTAATAATTTGGAAATTGATTAATCTTTTAGGACGCGTTTATGTGAACGTAAATTTTAATTAATTCACGTAAATACTTGCATAATTAATTGGGACATTCGTTTTAGCATACGAATGGGTGAATGCATAGAATGTATATTTTATGTAATGCAGGTACTCCAAGTGACTAGTATGGCCATTTTAGGATAGTTAAATACGGTCTGAGAACCGTTCTATCTTTGAATGTAAAGTTTTAAATATGGTCTGCGAACCATGGAAATTTTGATGTAATTTTATTATTTTCAAGTATTTCTAGTTTAGAACTTTAAGTTAGCATTGAATGAAGATTCAAGACGATGCCAAGCTAACAAGATGGTGAAGAAGATTGGATGCTTCAAGACAAGAGTTTCGGGCCATACTAGTTCACCTATTTATTACGCATGAATAGGTTGTTTGTATGACACGGTTAAATTTAGTTCACTAAATAATCGAACCAACATAGAAACAACTAGGTCCAAAGAAATATTGAGTTTAAAAATTGCCTTCCAAATCAAGCACTTACAAAAATCTAAGGATCTAACGCAGAAAACGTTCATTAAAATGATTAACTCGGATGCTTATCAAATCATCTCGGAGTTGAAGAACATGTTTCAGGACCAAGGCAGAATCGAAAGATTCGAGACTCAGAGGTTGATCCTTGAGACTAAGCTCAAGAAAGGAGAACCAGTGAGCCCACATGTTCTTAAAATGATTGGACTCTTTGAGAACATGAGAGCTCTAGATTCTGACGTCTCAAATGAAATGGCTATTGACATCATTCTCCATTCGCTTCATAGTGGATATGATCAGTTCAAGTTGAGTTACAACATGAACAGCATGGAGAAAACTCTTACTGAGCTTCACGGTATGCTGAAGACCGCTGAAAAGACGCTCAAGCAAGAGAATAAGCACGACGTGCTTATGGTGCGTAAGGGCAGGAATTTCAAGAAATCTGGTAAGGGAAAGGGAAAGAAGGGTAAGGGCCCTTTACAGAAGTTCTATTTCTTAGTTCCAATGAATGTGAATGGAGAATGCATCAATGTCAGTCAATGGCTATCTTTTCTTTCAAGAACTTCTGTCAAAAAGATAGATCTTTTAAATTTTAGTCATCTTATCCCTATGCCTTCTCATATTTTTAGATGCAAAGAGTTAATTAATGAAATTGAAACTCAGATGTTTTGTTCTGAATCCTCCACCTCGTTACTTCAAGGGCTTTGCTAATCTTCGTAGTCTTGAGCTATTCGATATTGAATGCAAACCTGATATTTTTGGGAGGTTGATAGCAAGTTGTCCAAGGCTTACACTGTTAAAACTTGTATATTGCATTGGGTTGGAACATGTTACGATATACCTAGTCTTAAAACGTTAGTTATCAAAGGCACATTTTCTTATCTTATATTAGAAAATATTGTACGTCTTGCAAAGTCATGTGAACTTCAACATCTTGAACTTGGGGGTGGTTTGTGTCAGGTAAAACTCACTGCTCTTAAAATATCTGCAGAAAACTATGTTATTTTCTTTCTATTTAACATAGTTTCAATCTCATATGCTCAAAAGTCAAAACTCACGAGTTTTGGAATTGAACATCATTAATTTTGAGTTTGGTTATGTTTAGTTACTAGACTTTAAATTGAAGCCCGAGATTGGTTCATTGACAATCGAATTGAACTTAGGCCGAACTTTTAATAGAATTATTGCCAACCGTTCACAAATAGTTATGTTCATGTCCACTCATATTTAGCAGCACACTTACTTAGTCCTAATGGACTGCTTTGATCTAATAAGCAACAAGAATAAGGTGAAGAGAACTGGATCGTGGCCCCTATCTTTGTCTCACCTTATCTTTCTTATCCAGGTCTCCCATACCAAACACCCTCGTATAAGGTAACGGTTAGCTAGATGTTACTTATTAAAATGTGATTAATGCACGCCAACAATGGCATTGACACCTTGAATATTGAAGTATTTTGTTTCCGCCATTAAAAAAAAAGAAAAAGACTATAGACGACGTACGGATTATATAAAAGTATAAAACTTATCTGCAATGTACCATGACTAGTTGACTACTTTCATTATTGTATACTCCGTATTAGGTAAGTGTACAAATTTAATGATAATAATCAGTCAATAAATCATTTGGAGTAAATTTCAAAAATAAGAAAAAAAATAAGAAAAAAAAATCAAGGTAAACTCTTCTCAATCTCGTATTTTAAACTATCTAAGATATTTAAGAAAATATCCCTATCGGAATAAACTGACGACTTTAAAGTTTACGTAATTTACAACTACGAATAATTCATTGATTGAGATGGAAAATACGGAGTACTCCTCAAGCCCAGTTTCGTTCGTTATCGTTTTTTTTTTTCTTTTTCCAGTTTCTAACTGTTTTTATATTTCCAAATCGTTTTTTGTTTATAGAGTATCAATGTTAGTCCAAATATTAAAAATCGGTTTTCTAACTAATTTCAATATGTGATACAAAAGCAAATATTAAGAAAACAATTACTCCGTAATCCCTATCGGGAACTTTAAAAGTTTAAATCTAAGTAAATTTAGATATGACTTTAAAAGTTTAAATCTAAGTAAGTTTAGATATGATAAATTTGATCAGTGTACACTTAAGAATAATAATTCATTGGTTGAACACTTGCACTTGAGATGGAAACTGGAAAGTAATCCACAAGCCCGGGTTGGTTCGTTATCGTTTTTTGTTATCAGTTTTCTAATTGTTTTTTTGTTTTCGGTACATTGGTATGGAGTATCAATTTTAGTCCAAACGTAAAGATCAGTGTTGTACCTAATTTGAATATGTGATACAAAAACAAATAATTGCAAAATTGTGTAGAACAGCAGGAAAAATATAACTATACGAGCAACAAAAAAAACTATTATAAAGAAATTTACCATTACATAAATGTTATGAACAGTAAATCACTACAATTAATTCTAAACCTCTTAATTGCAACTACTACTGAACCTGTAAAAAGAAGAACCCTACTATAATTGCATTGCATGGTTACATGCTTATTAATCAATTACTACAACAATTATTGATTAAGCACTGGGGGTGGGTGCAGCAGCACCGGGGCAGACGAGGGTGTGGAGGAACTTGACTGCTGGCCTTGGGTCGTTTTCGAGAACTGAACAACATTGAGCACTTGCAGAACCTGGATGGTTACTGTTGAATAGGTATGTATCCAAATCAGTTTTGCATGCATCAATTCCAGCAACTATCTCTGGGAGATTAGCAGGCAACGGTGGAAGTGGCCCTGTGTATTTGGGTCTAGGCAAGACGCGAGGACGATGCGGATGCGGATGCGGCAAAACATGTGGCAAACGGTGAAATGGGTGTCGGAAAAAGGTTTCCTGTTGCACATCTTGGCCAAAGGCTCCACCTACGAATAGAGCTACCAAACCAACGAGCAAGATTGCCTTGTTCATCATCCTTTTTTTTTGTAGGGGTTTTGCTTCGGTTTTCTTCTCGAACGGGTTTGAAGTTTGATTTCTGTGATTTTGAAAGTGAGGTTTAAGGGGGTTTATATAAAGTTTTTGAAAGTATGGTTGGATAAACCTAAACTCTTTAGAGATAGGTATTATCATGCAATTCTATAAGATAGAAATTTTAGGAGTGGTATTTGATTCAATCTCTAACTCTGATCTTACATATCTGGATAGGTTTAGCCGTCTAGGCCTTTAGACATCCAATACGGAGTAAAACACTAGAAACCCAAAACTAGAATATTAATTCTTAGCTTTAGATATTGAATTGAATAAAACACTAACATATTGGATAAAATTCTATCAAAACGGTTTTTAGAAATACTCATGAAATAAATAGTAATTATCCATTAAACTTTTTTAGCTTTTGAGATTGGACTAATACTACGGGATGGATTAGTCTTGTTATTAATATCAAACATTCAACCTCCACCCAACCAAAACCGTAAATCCGTAATGTTCTGGAAGTCATTATCTTGTAATTTCAAGTTATATAAATCACTATTGCATTTTCTTTTCTTTTTTTATAGGTGTTGCTTCACAGAGTTTATTTGTATTAGGGCATATTAATATTAATTTTGTGTACGTAAACTACTAAACTCTATATTCATGTAGTACTAGTAGTTAACATAGATCGAGTAGAAGTATTAGGAGAGTCCAAAAACAATTAGCCGTGAGAATAAGTTGAGGACACCTGAGTTGCTTGGGCAAATAAGGATTGAAACACCGGGCAAGTGAAGAAAGTTTGATGTGTTTTAACTCTTGACTCTATAGAGATACGGAGTACTCTATTTTGACTTTATTAAAGATTTAAAGGAACAAAAATCATGTGATATCTTATACTCCCTATGTTCTTGAATATTAGTCACTTTTGGAATCTTGACACTATTCACAAGTGAAGAGAATCTTCTAATTTCTTTGCAATACGTACGTACTTCAAAATATATTCATACATATTTTAACAATATCCAATTTTTATATTTTTCTAACATACATATTTGGAGATATTTACATTTAAATATTGAGTTGAAACGAGTTGAAAAGTCAAAACCTGACTAATATTTAAGAACAGAGGGAGTATTCAGCTTACTACTAAATATTTTTTAAAATATCAATTTCTCATTGTGATGATTATGCAATTACTGAATTATACACCCGAGAGTACTGTCCAAATAGTATTCCCAGGGCAAAACGCGCGCGATATAGAACATTGGATAACATAAAATAACATGTGAAATGACAGACGTAACACACGAAATGAAAAAAGTAACATAGCATATATAACTGCTAAAATTATAAGTATAAATAGCCTTAAAATGAAGAAAAATTCCAGTAACGCTTCATTTCCATTTCGAAGCTTTCTTTCTTCTCTCCACTTTCTCACTCTACAATTGTCACAAACCGCCATTTTTGAAGATTTTTAAGCTTTCTCTCTCCTATCCATTAACATTACTTAAAAGTCTCCTCTTCATTTACATTTCTCCTTGCAATTTTTGAAGATTTATGAAGTAAAATGGGAGAAAATTAGCCTAAAAAACATCCAGAGAACAAGGAATTCAAAAGTACAAGATGAGTAACAATAATTCATAAATAATTATGTAGTTTCTTCCTAATTTTTGTTCATATTTTTGAAAATTTTGACTTATAAATCCTAATTTTTTGAGTTTTTTTCTTTTTAATTGTACAATTGTAGTTCTGAATAACTTGAAGACGATGACACAATTGCATCATGAATTAAAATTCAGTTCGTAATTTCCGTCAATTAATAAGCTAATATGTTTTCATAATTTTGTAATACGCATGTTATTTTTGACATAATATATGTTAGTTTTATCTTGTACTTATGTTATTTATTATAAATTCGATGATACCTAGTGAAGGAAATAATTCCCTTGGTCCAAGTATGCATTTAAGGATAAATCCAATAAATGCGGTTCAGTATTAATTAACAAGTTAATAATTCAGTGAGATCAAGTGAGCTGAATGCCTAGCTAGAGGCTGCTTCAGTTCAAGTGGAATTAATGATATTAATCCACAGCTTACTCTTGACTGAACCCGTAGGGTCACACAAATAGTACGTAAACGGATCAAGTATTTAATGGCATTAAATACTCTATCTATGGACATTCGGAATCGACGGATCTTGGTTTCAGTGGGAGCTAAGATCGTCAAAGGCAAGTAAATGAATACTCCGGAAACGATGATATTGCCGGAAACGGAAATATGGATCGTATCGGAAATATAAATATTATCCAAGTCGTAGATGTTGCCGGAAACGGAAACATGGTACGTATCGGAAAATATTATCGGAAATGGAAATATTGTCGGAATCGGAAAATAATTCCGGTAACGGAAATATTGAATATTTGTTCGAAACGGAAATTAATTCCGGAAAGAGAGAAGTCAAAAAAGTGGAATAGTCAACACCACGAGGATTTATATTCATAATTTTGGATTTGATAGTGTTAATGTTAATTACTTAATTGAGTTTTACTGTTGCAGGCCAAAGCCAAATGCAAGTGGGAAAGAAGAAAAACAGGGCAGGTGATTTGGAAATAAAAGGTGGCCCATGTGCATTTAAAAAACGGGGGTGTGCTGAATTAGATATCACTGATGATTGCATCATGATGACTTTATCTGAAGATAGGGTGCGGAAAATTTAAAATAAAGTGGTATTTTTTTTCTTGGAAAACAGGAAATTCTGAAACATAATTCAATGTTTATTTTTTATAAAATTGTTTTATTTAATTTCCACATATTGTTCTTAATAAAACTTTATTTTATTCACAAATAATATTTTCTCAAAAACATATTTAAACACACGTGTTCCTTTTGTTCCACATTATGCATAAACATTATTAAAATATTTACATAAAACTTAAACATAAACTCAAATGTTGTAACTTTGGCTTCACGCATTGTTCTTTTTTCGGAACATCGAGGATCCTCATAATATATGAGGAACTCGCTTATGAACTCGCTTAGGATCTCGCAGAGGATATTCCCTGAGGATCTCCGGTTTCAACTTTTGCAAATTGATTGATTATTCATAGTAGCACCTTATATTGTTTGTGTTGCTTGTATTTGTTCCACACGCTTAAGGTGCGTTTTATTCACATGATTTGCACTTATTTTTCCTGAATTTATCTGAACTTAACTGAACTTATCTAAACTTATTAGAAATAATCAAAACTTATTTTAGTTGTAAATTATACTTGGCTAACCCTTATTTTTCTTGAACTTATCTTATCTGAACTTATTTTTCCTAAAATAAGTGGAAATAAGGTGAACTGAACATATTAGTTTGTCCAACTCAGACACTCGTTAACTTAGCATTGCATGTCCTTCAAAGGATATTGGATCATTACAATAACACACTTAAACAATAATCAGGAAGTTTGCGTTGTCCATCACCAAAACTTAGGATCAACATTAGCCAACCATTAGATATGATTTTTATTGCACCTAATTATATAACTTGGAACATCCAAGCGTATAATGTATTCCAAACTTTTTACTAATACATACCACATATATGATATTCAAAGTAGTAACCTGGGGCATCGGCGGGGCACAAAACACTAGTTTTGTTTTAAAATATTACGAGTAGTATAGTACAGAGGAAGGGTATAGATAGATGTTTGATGCAGTTTTAGCTTCTTATACGGAGTGTGTGTATTGTTTTATTGGACTGAAGCTTAATAGTCTGGTTGTTCCTAGGAATCACCAAGATTTTAACGGGTGGGATGAACCATAAACTTAAACTTCTCCCCAACATTAATTAATTAAAGTTGGTTTGTTCAATGAATCATTACCGAAAAACGAAATAAAAAGTTAATGTTAGTGGACTTTTGACTTGGCAGTTTAAATGTTCCGGTTGTTCCAACGAAAGTGAACAGTTGGTAAGGCACACCATTTACTTCAATTTCTTGTTGGGTACAGTACAGCTACAATTCTGGTGATTCAATCTCTAAGCAGTGAGTTTCCAATGGCTTCTTCCAAATTTTCTATGAACCTTACCGATGAAGCTAATCAAGATTTAATCAGTAATCTGCCACCAATCGCCACTGAAAAAATTCTAAAACGCTTGCCAATGAAAACTGCAGCTAGGATGAGCGTGCTATCAACAAAATGGAAGGATGATTGGTTGTCGCATAGGCATCTTGTCTTTGATTCAACTTTCTGGGCAGATATCGCAGGATTTAACCATGAATCTGCAGTAGCAGAAAAAGTGAGCAGAGTTGTTAGCAATATACTCCTCCTTCACAACGGCCCTTTACAGAAGTTCTATTTCTTTGTTCCATTATATGTAGATCTCGAATGCCCATCTTGTTCAAAAAAAACTCAAATTGCGCCTTCCCCAACGCTTTGTTGAAGATATCTGCTAACTGAACCTTCGTCGACACGTACGACGGACTGATGATCCCTTCCTTGATTGCATCTCGAATGAAATGACAATCTGACTCGATGTGTTTTGTCCTTTCATGGAACACCGGATTCTGTGCAATATGCAATACATCCTCATGCCTTGGTCGTGTGTCACCCCCAAGTCGCGTAGTAGTTGTTTCAACCACTTCAACTCACACGTCAGAGCTGCCATCGATCGATATTCTGCCTCAGCAGACGACCGAGAAACAGTATGCTGTTTCTTGGTCTTCCAAGAAACTGGCGACATACCAAGTGACACAAACCATCCAGTCACCGACCGACGCGTCATTGGACACCCTGCCCAATCCGAGTCGCACCACCCCTCCAACTGCAACGCACTGTCCGACCGAAGTAGTATACCTTGACCCGGACACTTCTTCAAGTATCTCACTACTCGCAAAGCTGCTTCCCAATGTGCCTCCTTTGGTGCTTGCATAAATTGAGATAGGACATGTACAGAGTAGGCAACGTCTGGTCGCGTGACAGCCAAATAAACCAGACGTCCGATCAGACGCCTATACTGCTCACCGTCCGACAGGTCTGGCCCGTCTGCCAATGCCAACCTATGATTCTGTTCCATGGGAAAGTCCACAGGCTTTGCTCCCAACAATCCGGCCTCTGAGATGATGTCGAGGGCATATTTTCTCTGACATACATAGAACCCTTGACTACTTCGTGCCACCTCTAACCCAAGGAAGTACTTCAGAGCCCCGAGGTCTTTCATTTTAAAACACTCCTTCAAGTATGCCTTAAAACTCTCAAGCGCAAACTTGTTATTGCCTGCGATAATCATGTCGTCCACATAAATGAGCACACTCAGCTGCAACGTACCTTTAGACAGAGTAAAGAGCGAATAATCGGACAGCGACTGTCGAAATCCATAGTGCGTCAATGCCGTCGACAACTTCTGGAACCAACATCTAGGTGCTTGTTTCAACCCATACAACGACTTTCTCATTCGACACACTTTGTCAAAGTGATTCTTCTGGAATCCAGGAGGAATCTTCATATAGATCTCTTCCTCCAAGTCACCGTGCAAGAACGCATTGTGGACGTCCATCTGATGCACGTCCCACTGTTTGACAGCTGCGACAGCTAGGAAAGTTCGAACTGTCGCCATCTTCGCGACGGGAGAAAATATCTCATTATAATCCAACCCTTCCTCCTGATGATTCCCTAAACATACCAATCGAGCCTTCAGTCTCAACAAATTCCCATCCTCATCACGCTTCTCAGTATACACCCATTTACTCCCCAGTGCTTTCTTCCCTTCCGGTAAATTTTCCAACGTCCATGTCCCCTGTTCCTCCAACGCGTCGATTTCAGCAGCCATTGCCTGACGCCACCCCTCATGCTGCATCGCTTGTTTAAAACTCTTAGGAATTTGCCCTTCTTGCAATGCTGCTATATAATGCATGTGCTTTGACGAAAAACGCTCATAATTAACAAAATATGTGATAGGATAAGGAGTACCTGAGAGTGATGACGCCGTAGGTGTTTTGTCGGAAGTACTATATTTTTCCCGTATTGTATGTATCACACAGTCTTTCAGCTTTGTCGACGGAAACTTCGCACGCTTCCCCCTTCCTAACTCCGTATCCTCCACACACTGCCTTGTCTCACTCTCGTCACTACCCGTCGTCTCCTCTACACCTGTCTGTGAGGAGACGACGTCTGAATCCACTCGACTAGGTGTTTCATGTTGTTGTTCCTCCCTCACAGGCGACGACACTCCCCTGTCGTCGCCACTGGTCAATGACACCCCCTCATCAGCTCCCTGATGCGACAACACTCCCTCAGTATCACCTGTAGGCGGCGACACCCCAGCAGTATCACCTGCAGGCGATGACACGGTCTCAGGACCCGTAGTCCCACTCTCATCCAAACTCCAATGGTCAAGCTCCCCATGACCATCATGCACCAGTGGCAACACATCCGATTCATCTACAAAAGGAAACGTCCCTTCATGAAACTTGACATCCCGTGAGGCGAAGAACTCATGTGTCTCTAGATCATAAAGTTGCCATCCCTTCCTGCCAAACGGATAACCCAAAAACACACATCGGCGACTCCGAGACTCAAACTTATCCCCTTTACACCGGAGATTATATGCATAACACAGACACCCAAACACGCGGATAGGCACATACGATGGTGGTTTACCAAACAACATCTCATAAGGTGTTTTATTGTCAAGGATCGGGGTAGGTGTACGGTTTATCAAGTAACAGGCGGCCAAAATACATTCCCCCCAAAATTTTATTGGAAGATTTCCTTGAAAACGTAACGCCCTCCCAACATTCAAAATATGTTGGTGTTTTCTCTCGACTCTCCCATTTTGTTGAGGCGTCCCAACACACGACGACTCAAACAGAATCCCATGTTGACGAAAATAATTTTGTAAGCAATTGAATTCAGTACCATTATCACTGCGTACTACTCGAAGGGATCGATTAAACTGACACTTAATCATGGCAACAAAATTAAGAAATGTCGATGCAACTTCCATTTTATTACTCAGTAAATAAATCCACACACCTCTAGAATAATCGTCAACAATGGTAAAAAAATACTTTGCCCCACAAGACGAGGGAGTCTTGTAGGGTCCCCATAAATCAAGATGAACCAATTCAAATGTGCGACTAGCACGACTAACACTAACTGGAAAACTCTCCCTACATTGTCTCGCCCGCGGACATACATCACAAATTGTTTTATTCTTCCTAATCTTATGACTCACATGAGGAAGTAACTGCAACACTTTTTCCGACGGATGCCCCATCCGTTGATGCCACAAGTCGACCACACACTCCACTGCTAGCACACAAACCTTTGGAGCCCCACGGAAAAAATATAGTCCTTCCTGTCGATCACCTACGCCAATCACCATCCTCGTCGAGCGGTCCTGAAGAACACACATTTTGTTAGTAAATTGAGCAGCACAATGTAATTCGTCACTTAATTGAGTTACAGAAATTAAATTGCAGTTCAATTTAGGCACAAATAGAACATTATCGAGCACGAAACCATCCTCCAAGACCACCGAACCATATTGGTTTGAATTTGCAGGTTGACCGTCCGGCAACACAACCTGTTGATTTCTTGATGTCTTGATATTTCTCAGGATTGAAATATCACCCGTCACATGACGTGATGCCCCACTGTCAACAATCCATCGTAAATCAAGATTACCTTGCAACTTGTTTGAAGGTCGTGACAAGATGTCAACTATTTGCTGGACTTGCTCCTTCGTCACCCCAACAAGCTCATGATTGGTTGTCGTCACTGCACCCTGCGATCCGTCTCCACTTGTCACAGTGGTTGTCGCCCCTCCTGTGGCATTGCTCACGACATTGGCACGAGCGACACCACTGGTCGACGACGCTGCCCCACGAGCTACTCTGCCTCCTCTAATCGACGTCCTGCCTCCTCGACCAGGCCCTCGTCCACCTCGTTTTTCTCATCCCACCATTCAGGAAATCCAATCAGCTGATAACAAGTTTCTTCCTCATGACCCTCACGATTGCAATGACCACAAAATCTGCCACTGACATCTCCCGACCTCGACCGAGCCTTAGTCTCGACCTTGAACGCCATGACACTCTCCGGACCTCTCGCTGCCTTGGCGCGCATGGTCTCGGTATTCATAACCGTCTGGTACGCCTCGTCGAGTCCTGGCAACGGCGATTGTGCTAACAGTTGTGCACGAATGGCTTCATAGTGATCATCCAGGCCAATTAGGAAATAGTGCAGACGATCTTCATCGTGAATGTCCCCCACCTGCTTCGCTATATTACACGTACAACCCGCACATACACACCTGGGAACTCGTGCATACTGTACGTACTCCTTCCATACCTTCAACAAGCGGCCATAGTACTCCATGACGCCCTCAGACGCGCCCTGCTTGCAACCACTCAGAGCCATCTTAATATGGCAGACCCTGGTGCCCGACACGACGCAGTACCGCGTCCTCAAATGACTCCACAACTCGTGAGCAATATCAAAGTCCTCCAGATTCGAACGCAAACTCTCGTCAATGGTGTTTGTGATCCAAGACACCACCATCGAATTGACCGCAATCCAATGTTTCATCTTCGTCTCGTCCGTAATGGGCTCCTTCACAGACCCATCAAGAAAACCAAATTTGAATTTTGAAATCATCGAGCGACGAACCGCTTTAGCCCACTCATCGTAGTTCGACGCTCCTCGAAGTTTTACAGGGGTGATGACAATACCGGGGCCGTCACCTGACCCAAGATAGTAGTCCAGATCGACGGCGGCGGCGATTGTCTTTTGTGGTGGCTCCTCGTCATTACCCATTGTTATGCCCTAGGAATTTGTAACTCCTCAGAACGCAGTACTCAACAAGCGAAGGAATTCGCTGTTCTCAAACTCTCTCAAACTCGTGCGGAAAAAAAAATCTAGGGTTTTTAACCTAGGCTCTTGATACCATGTCAAATATTGTGTAATCTCGTATCATTCTCATTAATCAAACACGTATATATAGTACAACTCAGTTACCTAAACCCTAGGTACACATTAGGTAACATACCATAGTTAGGATTCTAAACATATCCCTTTACCTTGTCATATTTTCGCATGCGAAGAGTTGAAGAAATTGAAACTCAAAGGTTCTGTTCTGAATCCTCCACCTCGTGACTTCAAGGGCTTTGCTGATCTTCAGAGTCTTGAGCTATTCCATATTGAATGCAGACTTGATATTTTCGGGAGTTTGATCGCAAATTGTCAAAGGCTTACTCTGTTAAAACTTGTATATTGCATTTGCATTGGCTTGGAACATCTTATTATCGATATACCTAGTCTTAAAACCTTAGTTATTGAAGGCGCATTTCATTACCTAATTAAGTTTCAAAAATGTTGTACGTCTTGCTAACATATCACTAGTTCCAACCTATTTTCCAAGTCCTGAGGGAAATAATTGTTTATGCCAAATTTCGTATGGACGACCTTTGGTTGGGACATAGACGACTAGATAAAATAAAGTATGTAAATGACATGAAATAAAGGGCGGAAATAAAGAGAGACGAGACAAGAGATGGTGACGCGGAAAACCCGAAAGGGATAAAAACCGCGGGTGGCCATGAGTCCACCAATCCACTAGGTAATAGGCGTAAAAAGCCTTATTGAGTACAATTACATTGTATATTTACAAGAACGTAAATATAGCTAATATAATAGGGTAAACACAAGTAGGTGTGGCAAATATTGTGGGAGTACGTAAGCGGACGAGACATTCAGGGAAGACTCGTTGTGAAAGAGCTTTATAATAGGGCAGTAGGCTTAATGCAAGGGTAGTTGGTTTAGTTGGTTTAGTATATACCTTGGCTAAAGATGAACGACAATGGTTAATATCTTGGTGGAATACCCATGTGGAAGATAAGAGGAAGGCTAGCTTATATTTGTTGTAGGAGCTACGGGAAAAGCCATCGGATCATAGGAGCATGAAGGGATAGTATATATATATATATACCGTAGCCGTTCGGATAACGTGTGTTAGTGGAGTAAATGGCAGAACATGGGAAGCGTGGGTTTCATTGTAGGCGTTCTAGATGGAGATTGGAAGTGTCCTCTCATCGTAGACTGATGGTCTTTATATAGCACTAGGTCAAGCATAGGAGGCAGAATAATGCCGTTAGTTGTCCCTTGATACTCTCAACTGATCCCTTGATTCCCTCTAACCGTTTGCTTGATCCTTGCTAGCTTCCTTGACCTTGTCCAACAAACATATAGTGGAGATGATGGCTCCTTGAATATAGGAACCAACCTTGACTGCTTCCTTAATAGGATCCGAGGACAGACTGACTTGCGATGACTTGTTCCAGCGTCGACCTCACGTCGTACAAAACGACCAATAACAATAGCCCCCATTTTCCTAATTGTAGGGAGTCGAAAGTTAGGAAAATAATCTTCAAAGTCTGTCACCGCGTTCATTTGATGTCGATGCTAATCTGTCATTGTCTTCGTCTTGTCCGTCGTCTTCCATACTTAATCTTGATCAGTGGCGTCGTAACTTGGTGTCATCCATGATTTTTGACAGCACTTGATGTCATCATGCGTATATTGGCGTCTTCATGTTGGCGTTGGTGTCCTTAGCTTAATTAGACGTAAACCTGACATCTTGTGAAAGAATCGTTCCTCTTAACGAGCGTGATACAACAGAATGTAATTCTCAAAAAACCTGTGCGAAAACATATATGTTAAGACACAACGTTAGTTAGGTATCTAGCGTCATGGCCAACTTTTGTATCTTCGTCTGTCGTTTGATATTTGCGGGCGTCACGGCCAACTATTGTACCTTAGTCCGTCGTTTGATGTTTACAGGCGTCATGGCCAACTGTTGTATCTTAGTCTGTCTTCTGATGTTTACAGGCGTCATGGCCAACTGTTGTATCTTAGTCTGTCGTCTGATGTTTACAGGCGTCATGGCCAACGATTGTATCTTAGTCTGTCGTCTAATGTTTACAGGCGCCATGGCCAACTGTTGTATCTCAGTCGGTCATCTGATGTTTACAGGCGTGCCTCTATTGTTGCTGTTGTGTGACATCTATCGTATGCAGGCGATATAAGCCTTTTCGTTTGTTCGTAGTCATGCGAAGAATTTAGAGAAGGAAGTTGCGTCGATTGGGCATAATGTCGAATTATTTTAGTCGGATGTAATGTCGTGTGAGGGTAAGTAGCAGGAGACTAAGTTGAAGTTACAAGTGAATGGAGTGAATGATTTGAAGCAACCTTATGACGAATGTCAAGAAGATTCGAAGGGTTGTGAGGTTTGCTATAACATGAGGACAAGGGATAAGATGTTTTGATGGTGTAGTCTATGGCATAAGACTTTAGCCTATGGGATTTTTAGAACAGCAATTTAAGTAGGTTTTGAGCATTCTGGGCTTGCTTTGTTTTTCGTCAGTGTTGAGGGGGAAAGACATGTGTTTTTCTATTTTGTATTTGGCGATTGGTTAGGCGTTTGGACAAGCGTCGGGGGTGCATACATGTCGATAGCTTTTACGCTGTCTCTGCTGTTCGCTGTGAAATAGATGTCACCTGTGAGGTACTCAAAGAACGAAGTTATGTGCGCATAAATAGTACCTGGGTTGTCTGTAGTAGTTGCGCTTAGAAGCGACATGTCATCGTTGGGATCCAATTAGTTTAAGGGTCGTGACCTTGGAGGCGTCGTCGCTTGTATTTTACGGCGTCGTTTGTTGATGTCGTCTTCTGATGACGTCGTTCGCTGCTGTTGCCGTTGGTGATATCGTTAAGAAGTGATCCGTAGAAAATACAAAAGGTAGAGGTGGACGTTTGCTTGATGCGATGTTAGTGTTGGTTTTCAAACAAATAAGATGAAACATAAATATAATATAATTGCGTTTGGAAAGAGATATTCAAAGCGACAGATGACAAAAATTGAAATTGAACTTTAATCGCAGTGTAGTGAAAAATGTAATAAATTAATTAACGCACGAAGTAAGTGTTAGATATTACTTAATATGGGCTCGTGTAACGAAATTACGTCGTGTCGCTGACTGTCCCCTGATGACGATTCTACAATCAACAGCATTCTCCTGATGTCGTGGCACCTCTCGTCGCCGATCTTGTTTTCGTTCCTGAGATTATTGTCATCGCTTGTATCATCGTCGTCACATCTGGCGTCGTCCCGTCACGTTGAATGAGATTGACGCATCGCTGGTCTTGACACTATCCATTCCAACGTTGGTCGACTTTCTTTCTTGTTAATCGGTTGACGTCTTATCACTTGTCGTCTTTGGGAAACCCAATGACTTCTCTTTATCCGCCTATTTCGACATGTGATAGTGGTTTAGCCCCAGTGTCCGTACATTTGTCTTAGCGTCGTACCTGTTACCAAAATCTTACGACAAGATCATCATGAAAATAAATTGTATCACATCGTCAGTTAAATTTCAAAGTTGTAACAAGTATATTAAACTGAACGGGAGTATGTACTATCTTGCCCCCCTGTGGCGGCTTTAGGAAGATATCATGACTGAAGTCGGCCACAGATATGATGACGTTCGTTTATATTTGACGTCGTACATGCGTGCCAGCATGATGCAACCTCTAAACGTCCTGTCAAGTCAAATTACCTCAAAACGATTTGATAAAATGGTTTAGTCATTAGAAAAATTGAGACATTCATGGTGCGATGCAAAAATTTATTAGTTAACTTGATGAACGTTGAATACGAGACATATTAATACAAGAGAACAACAATGAATGAATTGAAATGAGAAAGTGTGTGAAAAATAGTTTAGAAGTTACTCATGTGTCATCATGGTCATTGATGATGATTATTCGACATTCCGATTTCCTTAGCTTTCTCGGTAGTCTGGTGGCGTCGTGTCATCGGTCATTGCCATCTCGTGGCGTCGGGGCATACCGTCATGATCAAGGTAATCTGTTGTCATTAATATACATACTAACGCGTATAGTCGCGGCATGTCGTTAGTAAATGAAAAATAGTTATCACGGATGATATATGAGAAAATTTCAATAGGATATGAGGTGTTAGTTTATAAAATTTTGACGTCACTAATAAATGAATTGAGTCACTCATACCATTCGATTGTGTTGATGACCCTCACGATCTGCGATGTACGTGGCAGCGACAATACGTGTATATTATAAATAAAAGATAACTCACTTCGAAAGTATGTTCGTACCTTTAGCCCCCATTGATATTCATGTATCAATCAACGATCTGTTGGCGAACTTACGAAGAAATATATTGTTAAAATAAAGATGTTCGATAATCACTTCTACGTACCATGTTTAACGCCGAGAAACTTCTTTGTCGTCATAGGGGTAACCAGAATGGTCGCGTCCTGCTGTCGTGGCGTCATGTTGTATCGTCGTGACCTCATGTCGTGTCGTGACCTCGTGTAACACTTCTAACGTTGGTCGCCTGCTTTACTCACGACCTTGCCAAGCGACACGTCAGTACCTGTAGACAAGACAGTACCTTGTCACCTGCATTCTAACGTCGGTCCCCTAATGTACTCATGACCTAGCCAAGCGACACGTCAATACCTGTAGACAAGACAATACTTGGCGACACGACATGATCAAACGACAAGTGGTGACGATGTTAGTACAAAAGGTAGGATAACAACGTATAGCATATATTTCAAAGTGCTTTTGGAAATTAAAACAAGCAAAGTATCCTATATATAAAAAGAAAATCAAGTATACTATATGAAAATTAAATGAGATAGAGTATACTATATGCTCCCCTGTGGCGACTTCAGGACAACTACAAATTCTCCTATTTGATACTTAGACTGAAGTTAGCCACAAAATCTAGTATTGCCGACAATTTGTTGTTGAATCTCCATTTGTCGCCTTCGTTTTTGGAGACGTCGTCGACTGATGTGGAGGTGACGTCGGACGAAACTATGTTGACGTCATGTCATTGGTGGATGACGTCACGTGTTCGCATCTGTTTTAGTGACAACAAGGACTAGAAACAATATTAGTTTAAATTAAATTCACTGGGGTTGAGTTTTATACCATACTTCTCGCGACGTCAAGTGATCAAATCGTCTCGAGGTCTTATCAAGGTACGAGACAACTCATATTGTATCTTGTTTGTGGTGACATCTGCATGATGGTCCGTGTCGTCTAGACCGAAACCTGTCACGTATTCGAAAACGAGGCCAAACGATTAGATTTGAATATTATAAATATTAGTACCTATTTTCGATGTCATCAAGCGTTGGTGTCGTTGTTGTCACGATATGCATCATCTAGGTTGAATTCGACCACTCAGACGCGTCACTTCTAGCGATGACACCTGCTGATGTCGACACCTGATCTGACGACGACATGTACCCTGACGTCATTCCATATTCCATTGACTAACGAGCCTGGCGACGACACCTGACCCGTCGACGACACCTGACCCGTCGACGACGCCTGACCTTCGACGACACCTGACCCGTCGACGACACCTGACCGTCGACGACACCTGACCCGTCGGTGACTCCTGACCGGTCGACGACAACTGATCCATCGATGACACCTGACCGTCGACGACACCTGACCGTCGACGACGCCTGACCCGTCGACGACACCTGTCATGTTGATGACATGTGCCCTGACGTAGCTCCATCTCATGGTGGCGACAAAGTATGACAACAATCCATAGCCTGACGACAAATTTATTGGTGAGCCCAAGTGGGTCGGATATTGTGTTTGAGAGAATATTTGTGGATATGTGTTTGAAGATAAATCTAGCCATCTCCCCACAGACGGCGCCAAACTGTTTATGCCAAATTTCGTATGGACGACCTTTGGTTGGGACATAGACGACTAGATAAAATAAAGTATGTAAATGACATGAAATAAAGGGCGGAAATAAAGAGAGACGAGACAAGAGATGGTGACGCGGAAAACCCGAAAGGGATAAAAACCGCGGGTGGCCATGAGTCCACCAATCCACTAGGTAATAGGCGTAAAAAGCCTTATTGAGTACAATTACATTGTATATTCGCAAGAACGTAAATATAGCTAATATAATAGGGTAAACACAAGTAGGTGTGGCAAATATTGTGGGAGTACGTAAGCGGACGAGACATTCAGGGAAGACTCGTTGTGAAAGAGCTTTATAATAGGGCAGTAGGCTTAATGCAAGGGTAGTTGGTTTAGTTGGTTTAGTATATACCTTGGCTAAAGATGAACGACAATGGTTAATATCTTGGTGGAATACCCATGTGGAAGATAAGAGGAAGGCTAACTTATATTTGTTATAGGAGCTACGGGAAAAGCCATCGGATCATAGGAGCATGAAGGGATAGTATATATATATACCGTAGCCGTTCGGATAACGTGTGTTAGTGGAGTAAATGACAGAACATGGGAAGCGTGGGTTTCATTGTAGGCGTTCTAGATGGAGATTGAAAGTGTCCTCTCATCGTAGACTGATGGTCTTTATATAGCACTAGGTCAAGCATAGGAGGCAGAATAATGTCGTTAGTTGTCCCTTGATACTCTCAACTGATCCCTTGATTTCCTCTAACCGTTTGCTTGATCCTTGCTAGCTTCCTTGACCTTGTCCAACAAGCATATAGTGGAGATGATGGCTCCTTGAATATAGGAACCAACCTTGACTGCTTCCTTAATAGGATCCGAGGACGGACTGACTTGCGATGACTTGTTCCAGCGTCGACCTAACGTCGTACAAAACGACCAATAACAATAATGTAGTAGTATTGGACTCTTTTATGGATCTTGCAACTTCATGTCAACTTCAACATCTTCATTTTGGGTTCCTTGCTGTGTATCAGGTAAAACACATTGCTTTTATAATAACTGCAAGAAAATGCCTCTCTCTTGTTTTGGTCAATTACATTTAATCTTATATGCTTTTCTCTTCATCTCTTGTTATGCAAGTTCTTGGTTGCAGGTGGTGTTGCAAAATTGTTTCCTCTGACATTTAACCACCTCAGTAAGCTTCGTTTGACAAAACTAAACTTGGGTCGTGCAGATGTTTACCATTTTGTTTTTGGCATGATTCAGAGCTGTCCTTACATCAAGGAACTTGAAATTTCGGTGAGTTCATACACATTACACAATGTCTTACCTGTATTTTTAAGATATACTGATTTATCTGTTTCTGACATTTCCTTGACATTAAGCATGTACTTTTGCAACAGAGAAAGTGTAATAATCTAGTTTCTGTATCCCTAATCGCCTAGTTGGAAATTTTCATATATATATGAAGTAGATTGAATAGTTGGAAATTTTCATGTTTAATTTGATGACTTAATTAATCTTTTTGTTTAACACAAACCGATGGCTTCATTTGCACAGTTTATGTCAGACGAAAATGCTCTGCCACTTCAGAAACTTGAGTATGGTGACAAGTTCAAGTTGCCACATCTTCTGAAGGTGGTAGTTACGGGCCGGGTATTAGAGGATCATTAGCAGAGCTGAAATTCATCAAGTACGTGCTTGGCTATCTCAGTCGTTCTAGAGAAGTTCTTCTTCAACTGTGGATATTTTGATGATGATAATTCAAAGATTCTGGTGTTACTCGATCTGCTGCAGCTCCCTAGAGCATCTTCAAAGGCACAACTTGTTTATTTGAAGGAATAGAAGATCTACGAAAGAGTAACATGCATTGTTGTTTTTCTAGCAATTTTGCTTGAACGATTAAAAGAAGTATATTGTGGCATCATTAGTGGTTTTGTTGGAAGACTTAATGGAATAGTATCAGATCTTTATGGAACAACTTACTTCGTACTCCGTATTGGTTTCATAGCAACATCTGATTTTAAATTAAGCGACATTCAAGCTTACATGAAATATTAACCTTTAGCCCACATGAGAATTACTTGTGGAAGCTAAGTGGCATAATTTATGAGGGTGGAGGTGCTCAAATATTTTTTGAAACTATGGCATCATGAGAATTGTACGTAGTGATTTTCTTCAAATTAATGAGCTCACGAGTTTGCGGCCCGAACATCATTAATTTTGAGTTTGGTTCTGTTTAGTTACTAGACTTTAAATTGAAGCCCGAGATTGGTTCATTGACAATCGAATTGAACTTAGGCCGAACTTTTAATAGAATTATTGCCAACAATTCACAAATAGTTATGTTCATCATGTCCACTCATACTTAGTAGCACACCTACTTAGGCCTAATGAACTGCTCTGATCTAATAAGCAACAAGAATAAGGTGAAGAGAACCAGGTCGTGGTCCTATCTTTGTCTCACCTTATCTTTCTTATCCATGTCTCTCATACTAAACACCCTCGTATAAGGTAACGGTTAGCTAGATGTTACTCATTAAAATGTGATTAATGCACACAGATGTACCCCCATTCCCTAGAATCCACAACAGAAAATAGAAGAAAGAAAAAATAAAAAGATATATATGAATAGTTGCAAAATAGAACCATGTACTGATGTAGCGGAAGCTAAGAATCAGGCTTATTTGATAGGTAAGGCCGTAAGGTGGCTCCAAGGTTCGTTTCCCACTGTAGGCATTATTTTTTTCTATTTGCGTTTTCTCTATTCTTGCTTCAAGGGCTCGCGTTCCTTACTTCTCTGTGTATATATTTTATTTCTTTTGAGACAAGTTTCACTTTTATGAAAAAAATTTATATGTTTATTTCATAACCTATATTAGAAAATGTTTAATAACTAAATGAAAAAGTTGTTTATAAAATGTATAATCGTTAATTCAAAAAGCGTTTAACCTAACAATTTGGGAAATTTATCCAAAAATAGATCAGTAACACATGCAATAAACGGTGGTAAATTTTTTTTTTTTGGCAAATAATATATTATTATTACCAAAGAGGAAGCTAGCAAACTAGCTTACAAACAGTACAAGCTCCAAAACCAACTGAGCCACTGAGAGCAACAGAAAGCACAAAGGCCAAAACTGAAACAAAGGTCAAAACAACAACACCCACAGCAAGCCAAAAGGCCTAAACTGAAACTAAACTACAAGTTTACATCAAGAGCAAGTTTCTTTGCTGATCAGTGGCTCTACAGGCCACACGATATTTGATATCTCTAAGAAGATCAAGGGGACTTCTGCAGGAATGAGTGTAGACTTTTGCATTTCTTTGCAGCCATATTCCATAAAGACATTCAGCAAAGAACATCAGAAGCAACTTGAATCTGTCACCAGTTCTTTTGGCAGCTCTTGTCATCAACACCACTTCATTATCAAGCTGAGAAACAGGTCTGTGAAACTGTAAACAAGCAAGAACTGAAGACCAGATAGCAGCAGAGTAGCTACACTCAAAAAACAGATGTTGAGTAGACTCTGGCATACAAGAACATAAAGGACACACATTAGAGTCCACAATTTTCCACTTGAGAAGTCTATCCAGTGTAGGCAATCTTCCCAAAACAGCAAGCCAAGAGACAAACAAACTTTTTGGGGAAGCTTTATTATGGAAAATGATTCTCCTCCAGCTGACTTTATCACATGGCCCCATCAGCAGATGATACATGATTTGGATGGAAAAGACACCTCCCTTACTCACTGCACTCCACCCTCCAATGCTATCTATTAAACTCTGAGAGTTCAGAATTTTCCTCAAAGGCCAAGACATGTTAACAGGCCATTGAGTGCTCCCAACATCCCTCCCCTTTATGTAGTAAGCATGAACCCATTTACACCAAAGTCTATCCTTCTTATAAGTTATAGCCCAGAGGAGTTTAGCAACAGCTGCTTTGTTCCACCAGCACATATCTTTCAGATTCAAACCACCAGCAACTTTGGGCAAGCAAAGCTTGTGCCAAGCAACCAGAGCTTTTTTTGAAGGGTCAGTGTTGCCTGTCCACAGGAACACCCTGCAATACCCTTGAATTTCTTTGATCACTTTCTTTGGCAAGATGAAAATCTGACACCAAAAGGATTGTAAACTCAGCAATATTGTTTGAACCAACTGGAGCCTACCTGCATAAGATAGATGCTTGACAGTCCACACTTTAGCTCTAGCCAACACCTTCTCAATTAAGGGTCTACATTGAGTATACTTCAACTTCTTAGTTGAGAGGGGAACTCCCAAATATCTGAAGGGAAAGGAACCTTCAGGAGTAGAAACTGCATTGAGAATATCAGCTTTATCTTGACCATAAACACCCCCAACATAAATGTTACTTTTATCCATATTAGCCTCCAAACCAGAAGCTAGAGAAAACTTCTTAAAAGAAGCCAACATCATGTCAATAGAGATTAGATCTGCCCTACAGAATAGAAGCAAATCATCAGCAAACATTAGATGAGTAAGAGCCAGTTTAGCACATCTTGGGTGAAAGTTAAAATCAGGCTTGGTCTGCAACTGATGGAGATGTCTAGACAAGTATTCCATGCCAATAGCAAATAAAAAAGGAGACAAGGGATCTCCCTGTCTTAGCCCTTTTTTAGCTTTGAAAGGTGTACAAGGTTTCCCATTAATGAGCACACTGTAAGATACAGTGGAAATGCATGTGTACACCCATTGCACAAATCTATGAGGGAAGCCAAGAGCATCCATAACACTGATCAAGAAAGGCCATTCAATTGAATCATAGGCTTTCTTTAAGTCAATCTTGAGCATACATCTGGGTGAAAGATGGGCTCTAGTGTAGCCCTTAGTGAGCTCAGTAGCAAGCAGAATATTGTCAGAAATTTGCCTCTCAGGAATAAACCCAGATTGACATTCACTAACAACCTGTCCAATCACCCCTTGCATTCTTGTAGTTAGAATTTTTGAAACAATTTTGTACACCACATTACAGCATGCAATTGGTCTGTACTCTTTAACTCTTGTAGGATTAGGAACTTTTGGAATGAGAGTAATAGATGTACAGTTGTACTGGGGAAGCATGAAATTGGTAACAAACACATCCTTCACTGCTCTATAAATATCCTGTTTGATGACAGGCCAAGCCTTTTTGAAAAAGACTGCATTTAAACCATCTGGACCAGGAGCCTTATCATTGCCAATCCCATGTAATGCCAAATCAATCTCATCATCAGTAACATCCCTGCACAGATCCTGTCTAGCATCATTATTTAGCCTAGAGCCATTTCTCACTGTTGGAATGTGAATAGAGGGAAGAGTGTTTGCAGAAGTGCCAAGCAGCTTTTTGTAGAAACTCAGAATTTCTGTTTGAATTAGATCAGGATCAACCAATTTAGTGCCATTATCATCATATAGGATGGCAATGCTATTGAATCTAACTCTTTCTTTCACAGTGGAAAAGAAAAAGTGGTTGTTAGAATCACCTAGTTTTAGCCATTGGATCCTAGATTTTTGTCTCAATGCTATCTCATCAATTCTCAGCCAATGCCTAAGCTGTTTAATGCAAACCACCTCTTGGTTGAGAAGAGCAGGAGATCTACCAGTTTGCAAACTCTGTTGAACCTTATCAAGCTCACTTCTAGCAATGGTAATCTTCTCAGTAATACCAGAGAAGTCTTCTCTATGTAACTTCTTGAGTTCAGCCTTGACTTTTTTCAGCTTACACCAGAGCTTAAACATAGGAGTGCCATGGTATACTTCAGTAAAAGCTGCCTGAATAATAGCAGAAAAACTACTATGATCAGCCAAATAATTGAGAAATCTGAAAGGTCTACCTCCCTCCACCTTGTCTGGCAGACAGTTTATCAGTAAAGGGAGTGGTCAGAGATGGAAGGGTTTAGGTATTCAACCTGAACATTACTGAATTTATGAATCCATTCATCATTTCCCAAACACCAATCAATCCTGCTAGCAATTTTACCTTCACCAGTGCCTTTGTGCCAAGAGAAATAATGTCCTACACTCTTTACAGGACACAGCCCATTACTTGTAATAAACTCATCAAAATCCTTGGTTTCTGTTGCTGAAACAGGAGTACCATTGATTCTATCATCAGCAAACAGGGGAGAATTAAAATCACCAGTAATGACCCAAGGACAGCTACCTACACTTGAGGCAAGAGTAGTAAGAGAGTTCCACAAATTCTTCCTAGTGTCAATGGAGTGAAGACCATACACCAGAGTAACATACAATTCCACCACTCCATACCTATCCCTAATTTCACAGTGAATAAATTGTTCATGCACCTGTAACACATGGATATCAACTTCTTGATAAAGCCAGCCTACCCAAATTCTACCTCTGGGGTTTGCAGTGTAATTATTTTCCCATTTCCAATTTCTCCCAAACTTATTGACTACTCTAGAGAAATTGCTTTCCTTAACTCTAGTTTCTAGCAAAGCAACAACATGAATATTATGGGTATGAATAAGGTGTTTTACCTCTGGGACCTTAATAGGATCATTAAGTCCCCTCACATTCCAGCTGCAAAGATTAACCTTCTTCATCAGGGGGTTCAGTAGTATTTTGCATCTCCATATCACCTCCTGTTAATTCTTTGAAACTCAATTCTACAGGCAACACAGTAAATGGATTGCTAGGGCTCAAAGTCCTCATTCTAGACAATCCCTTAGTCCTTCTTGTCACAATTTTCCATGGAGTAGGATCAGATACATTGTTAACAGGCATCTCAGGAGTGTGCACAGCATTAGGTTGCTCCTGTTGTTCTGACATTGGATGAGCTTGTTGGACAGCTTTAGGAACCCACACCTTTTTGGCTACAGGTTTTGGTACTGGTGGTTTAGTCTTTTTAGTACAATCATGGCCTGCAGTACAGCAAACTTTACAATATTGTGGCAACCAGTCATAAGTAACAGCTTGCTTGAACATCCCACCCTTTGAATCCTCTATCCAGACACAATCAGGCAATGGGCTAGTGATATCCATTTCTATCAACACTCGAGCAAAAGATACTCTATCTTGCCTAGTAGTGCATTCATCAGCAAAGAGTGGCACCCCTAACAGACTACCAATCCTGCTTAGTGAATCACACCCCCAACAATTGAGTGGCAGATTAGGAAATCTCACCCACAAAGGTATAACCCTAAGTACTTCTTCATAGAAATTAAAGTTTGCTGTCCAGGGTTTAATGATAACTGGTTTCCCATAAAATGTATAAGGTCCTCCTGCAATAATCTGGTTTCTGTCCTTCATGTTCACAAACTTGATGCTGAAGTAACCATCATCATGGTAAAACACCTGAGGCTGAGCAACAGAATTCCACATCCCTTCCATATATCTTTTCACAGAAGCTATAGTAGGGGAATCCCCTACCACATACATCACCATAGATGATTTCCATTTCTCAGTGAGTTCATTCATTTCATCCTCCTGCAATTGAGCAATTTTCTTCCCATCCTGCAGCACAGGTGTAACAAATGATAGGGACGCCCCTTTTGAAGCCATTTTAGATCCAGTGAACAGATTTTTCCATGGTTCTTTAACAATCGGAGGTTCAACTACCCCAGGTTCAGTGTTATTTCCCCCAATATCCCCAATATCAACAGATTCTCCATTCCCCTGAGGGTTAGTTCCACCCACAGTATTATTACGACCAACCCCCAAATTCTGATCCAATAACAAAATAGTATCATGAAGTTTGCGTGGAATCATACCAGCCGAAGGGTGGACTAGAGGAGAATGCATCAGCTCCTCGCCATCTGAGTCAAAAACCAGAGCATCTGGGTTTGCATTTTGGGCATCATTTTGAGTAGTACTGGTGCCTGAAGTGTGAGAACTTACTGAGGGAGACTTCGCTGCAACTTTCGTCGTAGAAATATTCAGTATTGCTTTCTTCTTCCTCGCCATCAATGGAGTTGGTGTACGTTAGTAGTATCCCTTAACGTGCGCCCAGCTCGAGAGAGAGGAGAGAAATCGAGAGAGAGGAGATCTACCTATAATCTAACGGTGGTAAATTAACAATTCATTTTTACAATTCTAAACATCTACTCAATATATAAATCAATGTTGAAAAGTAAGTACATCAATGACTAAACATTGACACGGGAGACCACTAAGTGCACGCCACTGAATGCACGCCAATAATGACATTGACACCTTAAATATTGAAGTATTTTGCGAAAATAACTATAGACGTTGTATAGATTATAGACTCGCCATTATTGTACGTATACTCCGTATTATATAGAGTACACAAATTCATTGATAATAATCAGTTAATAAAACATTTGGAGTAAATTTTTCTAAACAAAGAAAAAAAATCAAGGTGAACTCTTCTCAATCTCAAAGAGTATTTTAAACTATCCCTTCCCTATCGGAATAAACTGACGACTTTAAAAGTTTAAATCTAATTAAGTTTCGTTATCGTTTTTTGTTCAGTTTTTTAACTGTTTTTATATTTTCAAATCGTGTTTTGTTTACAGAGTATCAATTTTAGTCCAAATATTTATATTTATGTGATACAAAAGCAAATTTCGGTAGAATAGCAAAGATAATTATACGGGCAATAAAAAAAACTATTATAAAGAAATTTACCATTACATAAATGTTATAAACAATAAATCACCACAATTATTTAATTAATTCTAAACCTCATAATTGTCAACTACTATTGAACCTGTAAAAAAAAACCCTACTATAATTGCATTGCATAGTTGCATGCTTATTAATCAAGTACTACTAGGTAACACAACTATTATTAACTATTATTGTTTAAGCACTGGGGGTGGGTGCAGCAGCACTGGGGCAGACGAGGGTGTGGAGAAACTTGACTGCTGGTCTCGGGTCGTTTTCAAGAACTGAACAACATTGAGCACTTGCAGAGCCTGGGTGGTTACTGTTGAATAGGTATGTATCCAAATCAGTTTTACAAGCATCAATACCAGCAACTATCTCTGGGAGATTAGCAGGCAATGGTGGAAGTGGACCTGTGTATTTGGGTCTAGGCAAGACGCGAGGACGGACGTAGTGCCGATGTGGCAAACCACGTGGCAAATGGTGTCGGAAAAAGGTTTCCTGTTGCACATCTTGGGCAAAGGCTCCACCTACGAATAGAGCTACCAAACCAACGAGCAAGATTGCCTTGTTCATCATCTTTTTTTTTTTGTAGGGGGTTTTGCTTCGGTTTTCTTCTCGAAAGGGTTTGATGGTTGATTTCTGTGATTTTGAAAGTGAGGTTTAAGGGGGTTTATATAGCTTTTGAAAGTATGGTTGGATAAACCTAAACTCTTTAGAGATCGGTATTATCATGCAACTCTATCTTATAAAAATTTTAGAAGTGGTATTTTATTCAATCTCGAACTCTGGTTTTACATATCTGGATAAACCTAAACTCCTTAGAGATAGGTATTACTAATTTACTATGCAATTCTATCTAATAAAATTTTAGAAGTGGATGGTATTTGATTCAATATCTAACTTTAATTTGATACGAAGTATTAGATATATGGATAGGTTTAGGCCCTAAGAAATCAAATACGGAGTAAAACACTAGCTAGAAAATGCAAATGTTACTTCTTAGCTTTAGATATTGAATAAAACACTAAAATATTGGATAAAAATTTAAACTACAACTTTATCAAAACGGTTTTTAGAAATAATGAAATAAATATTAAATTCGAAAATGATAATGTATCATAAATATAATAAATATTTATTTTCTTCTTAGTATCGACTACTTATATGTTCCATTTAGAATCCGATACGCAGGGGCAGATCTTGGTTATGGCTGGGGTGGGCCTGGCCCCCCGGCCGAAAAATTTTGTTGTGTATTTTTTGCTATGGTCCCCCCTAAAATTTGTGTATAATTGTATAATTACATAGTATATTGCTTAATTTTTTTTCCACCGCCCCCCTCATAAAACCGCTCAAGGTCCGCCACTACCGACACGTAAGATTGCAACAACTAAATATTGTCGCAACTTGTTACCTTTGTCATCACCCAACTATTAAATTATCCATTAAGAAACTTTTTTAGCTTTTGAGATTGAATTATTCTTACGTGATCTGGTTCATACTGTTACTAAAATACTATGAATTGGACATTCATGTGATTATTTAATATCAAACGTTATTCAAACTCTTCCCCAACACAGCCTGTTTTAGAATTCATTATCTTGTAATTTCAAGTTATATACTAAATCACTAATTTTTTTTTCTTTTTGGTAGGTGTTAACCAACAACAAAACTAAACGATAACGAAAAAATGACGACGAATAGCCGAAGAAGCCAGAGGGCAGAGAGTGCGATGGGAGAATCATTGCTAGTAATTAGCATATAGAGTATTGTGTATTAGGAGAGTCCTTAAAACAATCAGTCGTGAGAATAAGCTGTGGAATGTGGACAGCTGGGTTCCTTGAGCGAATACGGTTTAAAAGACCGGTCGAGTCAGGATAATTAATTGATGCATTTTGATTTCTGACTCTATTCACGTATTCTAACTTTAATTGTGATTTAAACTTAAAAGAAAAAAATATATAATCATGTGATATGAACAAAGGAAGTATTCACACACACAAAAAAAAAAATATATATTAAATGAGAAACGTGGAGATCGTATTAAATTCACGGGAGAGATCCTAACAAAAAAAAATTATAGGAGAGATCTAAACGCAAAATATATCATAATAATAATAAATAAATAAAATCTCTAAAAAATGTACAGAGTGCATCAAAATAATCTACTACAGTAAGATGTATCATTTCTTTTGAAAAAAAAGTATCATTTCGTTTAAAAAGTTATCATTTCTTTTAAAAAAAAAAATACTATTTCGTAAAAAAAGAGTTATATTTCTTTTATATAATATACTCCCTCCGTTTCTTTTTGTTTGTTACGTTTGGACTTTTGCACGTTTATTAACGTATAATAAAGATTCTTTTTTATATTAAAAAAAAAACCCAAATAAAACCTCAATCCACTAATCATTACAACAACCAATAAGATTGTTTTATTTATCAAAATGAACTAATAATAGAAAAGCACACAGATTGCTAACCTAACATACTTGGAAAATTGTAAAGATATTTAATGAGTTGAAAAAATTGGACCAATTAAAATCAAAAGGTGGCACAAAAAATGACCTTATAATAAGTTTATAAAAAGAAAGATTCTCCCACGTAACAAACATTGTGAAAAAAGGAATACGTAACAAATAAAAAGAAACGGAAGGAGTACTATTGTTCCATTATTTTTGTTGTTATGTTTTTGCAACAATATCACAGCATTGAGTTTTTACTTCCTCATATCTATGGTCAAAGTTTTTAAAGTTTGAACCCGGAAAATAATAATGGATAAGGTGGCTGACCGCTAAAAAGAGGAAGCATTAGGAACAATATTTTTGTGTTGAGAGAGCAACTAAGGGCAAGTATGCAAGGCGACAAATAATGTAGACGGGATTCAATTCCAGATCTTGAGTACCATCTTTCAAAACTTTACCAATTACACAAGTTGACTTCCACGACACTAGGAGCAATATTATATTTAAGGAACAGGGTGAGTATTACTCTATTGCTTGTACTCCGTAAACAATACTACATGCACATGCGACAACCAACTCCATGATGATAGATTCCAAAAGTTTGCATTTCTCATTAAAAAACAGAGCAATAACAATAACAAAATAAATTCCAATACTCGAATTTTTCCTCATAAGAAATCAAAAAAAGGAAGAATTCTACTAAAACTTCTCCAATAACTTCAAATTTACTAGAAAAATATTGAGTTCTCCTCAATTTCTGTTCATAGTAACCTAGTAAAAACTCAAGAAAACGGAGGTAGTAGAAAAATGGTTGGAGAGGAAAACATCAAAGAAACCTTCTTCATAACCCATGGTTGCCCAAAGTTGACAATTGATGAGGAACATCCACTACATCCATTCTTCAAAAGTTGGAGAGAGCAAGTGTATTCTAAAAAACCCAAGGCTATTTTGGTCATTTCAGCTCATTGGGTAACTGATCAACCTGTTGTTAATGCTGTTCATGTCAATGATACCATCTATGATTATGAAGGTGTTACATACCCTGCTTCTTTGTACAAGGTTTTTATTCTCAACCCTTTTCCAGATTTCTAATCTGTGTTTTATTTTCCTGAAAATGGAAACCTTTCACGATCCTTGTTTTACTAGCTTAGTTGGTGAAGTCTTAGTTGTTTCCCTGTCAGTCAATCAATTCAAAAAAAATTCTTCACTAGATTAAATTGTTGTACAAAATGACAGCAAATTATGGAACCAGGAAAAATAACATACAGTATGTTTAAAATTGCATTGGTTACCATACCAGATGAAGTATCCAGCTCCTGGGGCTCCAGATTTGGCAAAAAAGGTTCATGAACTTCTCACTGCATCTGGGTTCGAATCTGTGCACATTGACAAAGAGCGTGGGCTTGGTCATTCAACTTGGGTACCTCTCATGCTGATGTATCCTGAGGCTAACATCCCTGTATGTGAGCTCTCAATTCAACCGCACTTGAATGGAGCATACCATTACAACCTGGGACGAGCATTAGCTCCTCTGAAGGATGATGGTGTACTCATCATCGGTTCTGGAAGTGCAACAAACCCTTCGTGCGATACCACTCATTGTGGTGATGGTGTTGCTCCATGGGCTGCAGAGTTCGATTCTTGGCTTGACACAGCTCTAACAGATGGAAGGTATACCTTTTCAGTCTTCTTTTGGTATTATGTTACTTCAAGTTTTATACACACATCCAGAAATGATTGGAAACAGTTTATAGACCTGTACAACTTACAAATTACAGTGTTATGATTGAGATTTGAGAACTCGGCTATTAAAGCATAACAAAACCATAATTAACCTTAAACATTTTGACGAGAATTTGCACTATGATTTTCAGGTATGAAGAAGTGAATACCTGTGAGACGAAAGCACCAAACTGGAAGTTAGCACATCCAATGAAAGACCACTTCTATCCATTGCACGTCGCCCTGGGTGCTGCTGGAGAGAGTTGTAAGGCAGAGCTTATACATAGCAGTTGGTACTCTGGTGTCTTGACTAATGGTATCTTGTGTAGTGGTACCTTGAAACATGGCTGCTACAAGTTCACTTCCAGCTAATTTTCACCTTATAACAATATGTTGTTGCAGTGTATTTTTAGTCCATTGACATTCTCTTCAATAATGTTTAATCACTTGATCTACTCTGGTTTTCAAAATAGTGTGAAAACTCATAACTCGCGACAATACTGAACAAGCCAATGTTTTTCTCTTAAGTGGCCTAAGAAATTCTTCATAATCGGCCTATGCATCATCAACATGTCAATGTCTTCTCTTCTCCTTTCTACTGTAGTATTCCTCTTCCTCGGACAATTATTAATCTTTCTTCTTCCTCTTTTCCTTTCTCATCTACATGAGAACATCACTGTCATTACCTGAATTTTTTCCCATTCCTCTTATTCAACCTGCCCCTTTTCGTCCTACCAGAATCCAGAACCAGATTAATCCTTATTTTTTGCAGACTTCAATCTGTTGCTGGCCTTCTTTCCATAGCGTTCAGCAATAATCCTCACTAGAAAGAGAGGTCTCAGTTTCATGATCCACGTCGAAACTCTCCTCTGAGCTCTCAGCAGCAGTTTTACCATTTGTTAATGCAACAATACCCTTAATTTTGTCCAACTCTTCCATGATATAGTCCTCTATCATACCGGGAGTCTTTCTCCTCTTTTCAAACACTCAAGAAGCTCCTACACTGGAAAGTAAGATGCCCAAAACAGCCACATTTCTTGCAAGCACCGCTAGCCTCATCATTATTTGGGCGAGTGATACGAGCTAGATCAAGCAAATCCTGAAAACTTTCCCCAGGACCACAGGGTCTACAGGGAAGCTATGTGAGTCTGAAGGGAAGACTATATGCATAAACCCCATTCTTAGAGGGCATACCCTACCTGCTGTAGCAGACATTTTGAAACCCGGATGTACAAACCCTGAAATAAGCCCCAGAGAACACAAATTGAGAATTACGAGATATATGAGCCGCTCTGTTTTCAATAGAAAATTAGAAACTAGCATCAAAGAGATTAATAAAATACATCTCCATTCAAATAGACAAGCCAGCAAGGAGACATAAATAATTGAACTCCACACATTCCAAACCAGCATAATCCATACTCCATAGTACTCCGTAATATTCATTTATGAAAATTTCTAACAGATATCATATCACAAATTCTTATTTACAAAGGTTGTACAATAAATATTGTACACTAGAGTAAAAGTTAACTCAAATTGCTTAAAAGTCAAGCTTATATATGTAAAAGTTATCTACTTTTTAGTGAATTTTTTTTCATTTTTAATAAAACTTATTTCTTCAAAATTTCTAATAATGTATAAAATTAATCATATAACCCTTTAAAATGTTTATCTATCAACTTTTTTTTACTAATATAAAAGTTAATCAAAACTAGGTTAAAGTTACAAGAAAATGAGTAAAAGTTATATTGGTGTACAATAAATTTATTGTGCACCTTGTGCGCGCAAGACCTTTTGATATCATATTGCAGATGACAGCTAGCTTAGTTAGTAAGTTATTAAGCGTTATATACTCACATTGTAGTCCACGTCACTTCCTTAATGGCTCACTAGTCAATATACATATAATTACAACTAAAAGTTGTATCAAGTAGATTGGTGAGCACCGCCTTCTCAGTTTCAAAACCAGCTAATTGAAGATGATCTTCATCAAATTAAACTCAAATTTAACAAGAAACTTTTATTATGATGCCGAACAAATGATCTAAAAATACGATCTCCGGGATCATACACCAAAAAGGGAAGGACGGAACAACACTGCAAGCATGATCACAAAATTTTTAAAGCAAACACTACAAAATTCTCAAAACTAAAACACAACTGATTAAACAAATTTACAAAAAAGAAAGCTGAGAAATTACCAAAATTGAGTTAGGGTTTCTGATTTCTGACAAAGGAAGCGAGCGAGAGCCAACGGTGTTCAAGATGAATACCAGAAGGTGCAAGTGAAACGGAGGAAATATTAACATGTAACATGCTATGACCGACCTAGAGGAGAAACATACAAAAAGTTCCTACATCAGATAACGACATTCAACAACGTTAGGCTTTAATCTTATGCTTCTGGTTCTACAGAAACTTCGGAAGCAAAGCTCTGTTGGCATTTGCTAACATCGTGATCAGAAAGAGAAGCATTAAATAGCGAATTAGTGTGAGCATTAAGTGTGAACCCTTTGCTTTTCTTAATAAAGACAAACTCCAGAGCCTTTTCATTGTCATTAGCAGAGAGCAAACCCCTGATAATTGTATCATAGTTGCAATCATTCGGAGAGCATCCATTGTCCTCCATTGTTTTTAAAAGGTCAATGGCATCATTCATTAGTCCTTTTTTACACAGCCCCTTGATCAGTGCATTGTATGTATATTGGTTGGGCTTCAAACCCTTGCCTAGGAGAGAAAAAAAGATATCCCTAGCTTCTTGATACCGCCCAACTCCACAAAGGCCATCAATTAGGATACTGTAAATGACAATGTCAGGGACCAATCCCTTGATACCCATTTGTCTTACCATTTCCAATGCCTCGTCAATTTGTGAGCTTTTACAAAGTTGATCAAGCAATGAACTATACGTAACTGCATCTGGTTTGAGACCAGCAGCTTCCATTTCCTTTAAAAGCTGACTTGCACAATGGATTCGGTTGTCCTTGCATAAAGCATCCATAAGAGTGTTATATGTGACAACATTAGGGGCTAGTCCTCTAAGATGCATATTCTGAACCAAGTCAAGGGCTTTATCAAGCTTCTTAGACTTGCAACATCCCTTTAACAAGGTATTAAATGCCACAACATCAGGCATACAACCATATTTTACCATCAAATCCATTACCTCAGAGGCATCATCCAGTCGGCCACATGAACAATATCCATCTAACAGAGAACTGTAAGTAACAGTACTCGGAGCATCACCCCTCTTAGTCATGAGTCCTAGTATAGCTTCTGCCTCCCTAATTTTCCTACTTTTACAACACATATCTACTAACATGTTGTAGGTCTCAACATCAGGATCTATGTTGCTCTCCAACATCTCATTTAACATGCACTTTGCATCATCCCATTTCCCCGCAATGCACATTCCACGGACTAAAGTACAATAAGTAAACACATCGGGTTGATCACCCTTGCTTTTCATTTCAGTAAAAAGGTCGAAAGCTTGAGTTAAAAGCTTGTCTTTTACTAGACTATCAATGATGGTGCTATACATGACAGCATCCGGCTTGCAAAGGAAAAAGCCGGAGCGCATAGTCACAAGCAAATTAAGGGCATTTGCGTAGTTCCCTATCCTACAAAGACCTTTGATTAGAGCACCATAGGTAACAATGTTGGGTTGAAACCCAAGCTTTACAATTTTATCCAACAACTCAGTAGCTTGTTCCAAGAGACCATTCTGAACTAGGCCATTGATGAGGGTACTAAAGGTGACAATATCAGGGCAATACCCAACCTTAATGATTCTTCCCAAAATCGAAAACCCGAAATTGACATGGCCCAAGTGACAATAACAATTGACAAGGATGTTGAAAGAATAAAGATTACGAGAAACACCCAACCATTCCAAATGATTAGAGAGATGAATTACAGTAGAATAATTAAGAAATACTCGAGGTTTAATCTTGGTCATGGAAGACAAAATGAGAGTAAATAGCATAATAGAAGGGAGAGGATTCATACAAATCATTCGATTACAGAGTGAAACGGCGTCGTCGAGTTTGCGGAAACCCATCTGGCATTGTTGTCTTACTGATTCTAGGAACAATTCGGAATCAACTTCATATTCATTTTCAACGAAGGGGTGAAAATTGGTGTGGGAATGAAAATAAGAAGAAGCAGACAGTAGATAATTGATAGAAAGAGAAGTTGAAAGACGATGAGTATTGTTACCGCCATTGATGAAAGCTGAAGCTTTTTGCCATACTCCAAGCTTGTTTGCCATTATTGTTTCTGACAAGGGAAACAGAAATCCCTAATTTGCAAAACCCTAAATTAGGAAGAAAGAGGCGGGAAGGAGAAAGATTGAGAGGATTGAGGATATGGTCGGCAACTAGTAATTTGCTTTCACTTATTTTCAGTAAATACCCCTCAATTTAAAAAACTTCACTCAAAATCATTTAAGTTCTCAAAATTTACCAAATACCCTTGTTTATAATTTTTTTTTCTGATTTTTCACCAAATGCCCCTGAGGTTTACTTTAATGCACCAAATACCCCTAAACTTTCCAAAATGCACCAAACACCCCTGACGTATGCAATAATATCATTAAATGCCCTTTTGTCTGACGGACGTTAACCCTCCGTTACCATGTTTTTACCTTGTTGCCCTTACTTGTCCTTTCTGGCGCCATATCAAAAAAGAAAAAAAGAAAAAAAAAAAATTCAAAACCTAACTTCCCAACTTCTTCCTCGACATTTCTCTCTGTTCTCTTACACCATTAGAGAGCACTTGAGTACCAAACCAAAGAGAGAGAAAGATCGAAATTCGCTGGGATTTGTGTAAAACAACTCGCAATAGTTAGTCGAAGTAAATCCCCACGAAAAGATCGACAATTTGGTCCAAAAATCTGCAGTTTTCGCGAGTCCTACAAAAGTGGGTGCAAGGAGAGCAAAGGACTGGAATTTGTGGCTTCAACTTCATCAAAATTGTGTCAAGGTTAGTTCACTCAATTCGTTTCTTGTTCTTGGTGCTATTTTTTGCGAATTTTGCTTTGATTAGGGTTAGGGTTTTGCTAAAATCGTGATTTTTCCATGAGATGGGTTAACTTGAATTTTTGGGTGTTAATGGTAAAACATAGTGTCTGGTTGTGCTTTGTTGTTTTGCCTAATGATTTAGTTCATTAATTTGAATTTTTGTGTTGTGTTTATTGTTTGTATAGGATGGTCGCAATTTGGTTGTTATGTCATTATAATGATCGGAATTTTGATGTGAGGGTACAAGATACTGATGAAACGAACTACATGGATTTGGTTGATGACTTGTTTGATGATTCTATTAAGCAAGATGTTCTGATTCCCGATTTATTTAGATTGTTTTATGTTAATCCTAGTACGAATAAAAGAGTAGAATTGTTGAATGATGTTGGTTTGATGGGCATGTGGGGTTTATTTAAGCGCACAGATACTGTGGAAATATGGATAGAGAAGGCAAATGAGAAGGAAACTTCAATCCAATTTAGGACTGCAGTTAAGAAAAGGAAGGATAGGAAGGAAAGGAAGGCTGCAGAACTTAGAAGGAAAGCTGAGGAGTTTGAGAGGGAGAGGGAAGAGGAAAGGAGAAACATGGTAACAACATGGTAACAACATGGTGGCAGTTGAGGTGCCTGTGTATGATGTTGAGGATTTAAGCGTAGAGTACGTACGTGTTTACAGCTCACAACATGCTGACTGCTTTTCCCCGGGAGGTTCCCAACCACCAAATACACAAAAAGAGCCTTCACCACCACCAAGAGAGCCCTCACCACCACCAAATGTTCCATCACCACCAAGAGAGCCCTCACCACCACCAAATAATCCATCACCACCACCAAGAAGTCCCTCACCACCACCAAATAATCCATCACCACCACCAAGAAGTCCCTCACCACCACCAACCTCACCACAGACACAACCACAGCAACAACAACAACAGAAAGAACATCAGCAACAACCACAAACAGAACATCAACAACAACAACAAACAGAACAACAGCAACACCAACCCACAGAACAGCAGCAACAACATCAAACAGAACACCAGCCAGATCAGACACCCCCTCCTAACAGGGCTGAGTTAAACAAAGGGAGGGGTTTCAGAATTTCCAGAAGTCATGCTAAGAAGACGGGTGAGTTTGTTCCTAAGAAGAGGGGGGGAAGGCCTGCTGGTTCAAGGGTGAGGAAACCCACTGCATACAATGTGGAGGAAGAGGAGCAATGGGATGATGAGAGTGATGATGAAAATTTTGAGGAGAGTGAGAGTGATAGTGAAACTGGTTTCAACTCCGACGATTTCATTGACGAAGAAATTGAAGAAGATGAAGAACAAGATGTTCTTAAGGAGGTAATTTCTGAGAGAAGTTTTGAGGATCATTTAGATGGGAGTAATAAGCTGGATAATTTGTATGCAAATGGGAAAGTTGTGGGAAGCATGCCATGGGGGACTATCAAGTTGCAACCATGGATGATATTCCAAAGCAAGACACACTTCATGGAGGTCTTCAGAGACTTTTGTATTCAAGAGGGATTTGCTGTGAGTGTTGAAAAGGCTGATACAACCAGATTCACTGCAATGTGTCTGGTTGAGTCATGCAATTGGAGGATCCATGCCTGTGTGTTGTTGGATGGGGTCAGTTGGGCCATTAAAACTCTTGTCAGTGAGCACAAGTCTTGTGGGAGACTTGAGGAGAATCCCATGGTGACATCTCAGTGGCTATGCACCAAACTACTTCCTGACATTGAAGCAAATCCAGAAATCCCAATTAAGACACTTCAAAGAAAGGCATTGGGGATTTATAGGGTACAAGTGAAACAGAGGTTGATGTACAAGGTGAGAAACCTCGGGAGGCAGCAAATTTATGGAGGTTTTGATGAGTCATATGCCCTTTTACCATCCTATGCTGAAATGATCAAATCTACCAATCCTGGGAGTTATGCCTTGGTCACTTGGACTGCAGATTCTGGTAACGTGACACCCCGTTTCAAGGCTTGCTTTTTCTCCTTTGCTGCACAAGTTAGGGGTTTCTTAAGAGGTTGTAGGCCTATCATAGGCATTGATGGTGCACATTTGAGTGGATACTATAAGGGAATTCTCCTCACTGCAGTTGCTATCGATGGGAATAATGAGATTTTTCCATTAGCCTATAGCATTGTGAGTACGGAGAGTATGGACACATGGTCCTATTTTTTCAGAAGTTTGAAGGCTTTGTTTGTTCAACATGGGTGCCAGAGGGATGACTGGACTTTTATTAGTGACAGAATGAGGGTAATTACTCCTCCCTTTCTTGGTTTTTATTATTTGTAGTATTGTTTATATTTTTTTTCAGTTTTCTGGTTATTGAAACTTGGAATTGTGTTATGCAGGGAGTAGAATCTGCTTTGTATGATGTTTTCCCCAAAGCAGTCAGGAGGGTCTGTGCTCAGCATCTGTATACCAACTGCAGACAAGCTGGATACAGTGGCACAGCCTTCCATGACTTGTTCTGGGTTGCTGCTGATGCATACAATCCATATGTCTTCAACAAAGCCATGGAAAAGATTGGCAAACTCATCCCAGAAGCAGTGGGATATCTTGACAAAGTGCCTGAACAGTGGTCCAGACACAAGTTTGATGTTGGGGTCACTTGTGATCACAACACCACCAACTTTGTGGAATCCTTCAACGCGTGTACCAAACCCTTTAGGGATCTTCCTGTTTTGTCACTTCTTGAAGGTAATCCTTTACATTTTATCCTATTTTTGTGTCATTGGAACTTATTTATTTAGGTTTGTATTCAAGTGTCCGAGTCGGGTTTGTGTTCAAGTGTCCGAGTCGGGTATGTGTTCAAGTTTCCGAGTCGGGTATTTATTTTGCATTAAAATGTGTGATGCCAATTATTGTATTCTGTTATGTTAGAAATAAGGTCTTGGTGCATGACGAAGATCGGGGCCAGATTTGATAAAGCTGTTGACATTGGACCCGATCAATTGACGCCATATGCTACTAAGGAGCTTGAAGAGAGGAGTGCTGACTCGAGGTTCTGTTATGCAACTAATGCTGGGGGGGTGAATTTGAGGTTTTAGATGGTCATGTGAAGTTCCCTATTAGGCTTGCTGCTAGAGTTTGTGGTTGTGGGAAATGGCAAGGGTGTGGTATACCTTGCAAGCATGCTATTAGGGTAATATACCATCAAAGACTCAATCCTACAGATTTTGTTTCTCCTTACTTCAAAGGGGCAGCCTATAAGCTCACATACTCAGAGCATATTCACCCCATGCCTGACTCAACACAGTGGCCTACATTTGAGCTACCTAGGATTCTTCCCCCACTAATGAGAAGGGCAGCTGGCAGACCAGCCAAGCAGAGAAGAAGAGGTGCTCATGAGAAGAAGAGGGGGAAAAGAAACACCACTGTCAAGTGTGGGAAATGCAAGCAAATTGGGCATAACTCAAGAACCTGTAAAGGAGGTTCCACTGCAAAACAGAGGAAAGAATCTGCTGCAGCTGCTGCTGGTTCTGCTGGTGCATCAACATCTGGTGCTAGGAAGAGGAAGGCTCCAACATCTAATGCATCGAGCAGCAAGAAGTCCAAAGCTGCATAACTAGAAGTAAGCTTAGGATTCAGTTTAGTATTTCTGTTTTAAAGCTTAGGTTTATTTTGAAAAACAACTTAGGTTGTGGCACATTTTGGCATTTTTTTGTAAAGCTACCCACAACTTGATGTTCGGTTTATTTTGGAAACAAACTATTCCAGTTACGAGTTCAAAGACTTGCATATTATTGATAAATGAAATTCATGTGCTCGTGCCATTACAACCATCATTGTTTGTCTTGATTACTTCTTTACTACAAACATTAGACACAAAAATATTACAATTCCTATTTTAATTGCTGCAGCTTGGAATTTTTTGAGCTCTTTCACTCTTTTCTTCAGTTTCTTCAGTTCGTCACTTATATTGTCGTTGTCTTCCGATGTTCCCTCATACTCAATATTGCTCTGTTGCTGTTGGTGTTGTTGATTTTGGTGTAGAACACTTCCTTTGCACCACATAAAATGGTTACAAGGATCACACTTGTAATATAGCCTCTGTGGATTTTTGGATGTCTCGGAGCTTTTTATTGCACATTTTTTGGAACAAATAGGACAACATTTGTTTGGAACAAGTATGTATGAAAACAGATTGGATGATGATGTATTGGAACAAGAACTCATGCTGTGTTGTTGTTCTTGCTGCTCTGTTGTTGCTGCTTCTGTTGTTGATGCTTCTGTTGTTGCTGCTTCTGTTGTTTGTTATTGTTGTTGTTGTGTTGTGTTGTTCTTGCTGCTGGTGTTGTCTATTCTTGTTGTTGCTGTGTTGTTCTTGCTGCTGGTGTTGTGTTGTGTAGAAGTCCTTGCTGCTGCTGCTATTGGTGTTTGTTCTTGTTGCTCTGTTGTCTTGTTATTCTTGCTGTTGCTGCTGCTGCTGTTGTTGTTTGTTCTTGTTGTTGCTGCTGCTGGTGTTGCAGGGTTCTGCTTGTTGTTGGTGCTCCTGTTGCAGTGTTGTGGTTGTGCAGGTGGGGGTTTGGGGTGGACTGTTTGTGCAGTTGGGGGGGATTGGGGTTTAGGGCAGTGTGGTGTTGTTGTTGGGTATGGTATATATAAGGGAAATTAGTGTATGGGTGACTGCAACGGCTATATTATTCAAATTCAACGGCTAGTTTTTGGAAAAAAAATTACCAAACCTCAGGGGTATTTGGTGCTTTTTACCAAACCTCAGGGGTATTCGGTGCATTATGTTTTAACGAACTAACTGCCTAACGGAGGGTTAACGTCCGTCAGACAAAAGGGCATTTAATGATATTATTGCATACGTCAGGGGTGTTTGGTGCATTTTGGAAAGTTTAGGGGTATTTGGTGCATTAAAGTAAACCTCAGGGGCATTTGGTGAAAAATCCGTTTTTTTTTTGAATGGAATAGGAAAATAATAAATCGTCATACGCCATCTACAACAATAATTAGCCCTAAATAACATATAATCTAAAACATCAATATGAAATTCTTGATTTCCCCTCAAAAAAAAAAAAAAAAATTATGAAATTCTTAATTTAATTTACTACTCCGTATGTTCAATTTATAATCTTTTTTTTTAGGGAAAAGTTAGGCTTTTTTATTAACTCATATCAAGATTCGCCAAAGTTTTAATACTTTGAGGGAACGAATTCATACAAATTAACTCCGTACTACCACGAGTATCCCGCCGTGCAACATGGTGAGCTACCGTATTGCCTACCCTTTTCACATGAGAAATAACAAAAGCTTCAAAAGAATTAGCTAACTTGCTAATATCGTCATAGAGTAGCCATTCCGGGGCACATCCTTTGGTCCTGTTATCAATCGTCCTTGCTACATTAAGTGCATCACCTTCGACCCAAATTCTCTCATAGCCAAATCTCCTTGCTACCACCATTCCGTATCATACAGCAGCAATTTCAGCACACTCCACATCTAGCTCCCCCTAAGATCCTTCGAACAACAGCCACCAAAATTTCCCCCCTCTCATTTCTTGCCACCATCCATAAAATTTTATATCTACAAACAAATTAGAATATGACAAATACATAAAATTTTAAATCAAATAAAACTTTGTTTCAACAAAGTTGTGACCGTATTATATCGAATTTTCTGTATGTTCTCTTTTATATCGTTATTATTTACAACTTTTTTCGAATAGGGGGTTCGGTTGTAGTTGTGAACTTGTGATACAGATGATTTCCGTTTGATTTATATGAGTGTACTCCAAAGATTGGTCTGAAAAGAAAAATAAACTATTTGTATTACGATATACTCATGAAACTCAACCAAAACAAAGTTCGCCGTATGGATACTTACTACACTCAAATGTATAGTTTTATTGAAATTAAAAATTAAAACAAAAGTAATTAAATTTAAGAGAATGGACGTAAATACCCTAAATGATGATTTTTCGTAAATTTCATTAACATTTCGGGAAAACTTTAAGAGTATTTTATATTTTTCTTAAAACCCAAGGGTTATTTCATGAAAAAAACCGTTTTTTTGTTGTTGGTATACAACATTGATTTTTGGTACTATTCACATGATTAAGTTTGGCCTACTCCATCAGTTCAACAATATGTGCAATACTTTGTTTTACTTGTAGCTTAATGCACTTATTGTCTTGATTGTTTAATTCAACAAATGGATACTTGATATGATAAAAAGGTGATAGAGTAATATTTTATTAACACATAATACGTAGTAAGTATATAAATTAAAGCAAAAAGATAGTGGGGCCGGTAAATAATAATTAGGGATGTCAATGGGGCGGATACGGAAGTATGTCCTTTCATCTTTTCCCCATCACTCACATATGTTAGGTACAAAATTTATCCCCACTCCCACAACGGGTACAAAACTAAAACTATCTACGGACTACGCCCCACCATATACTTAGGTATCCACACCCACCTAATACTCTCTTTACCATCCGTCCATCCCCAAGATCCACCCCCACGTTATCAAATTGTAATTACAATTCCACAAAAATAATCACAAAAGAGTAAAAATTAAATACATAGATTTTTTGTCGATTTGCTAAATTTATATTTATCATATTATTTTCGGATTTTTCATGAAATGCCCCTGAGGTTTGTCTTAATGCACCAAATACCCCTAAACTTTCCAAAATGCACCAAATACCCCTAAGGTTTAATATAAATACACAAAATGCCCAAAATGACTATTTTCCGTTAACTCCGTTAACTTATCCGTTAACTTTAACTTTAATTTAATTTAATTTTTCTCTTTACCTTTTAATTTCTTCTTTTTTCATTTGTTTTTCTCTCTCCCCCCTTCCTTCTTCCCTGTTAAAAATGGCAGCCAATTTTTCTGGGTTGGAAGCACCATGACAGCTCTTCTCTTCCTCACCACCACCACACACCGCCATGCTAACCCCTTCTCTTCCTCACCACCACCACCCCACACCGCCACCGCCACCGCTAGACAAACACATACATCGATTTTCCTCTCTCAAAATCCAGATCCCAAAAAATTGATCCCCAAATCAGTAATGGGGGATTTTAATCAACCATTGTTGCCAGTTGCCTTGACCGTAACGGAGGGGGAAGTGAGGGGAAGGGAAACGACGCCGGCGAGGAAGGCGAAGTGGAGTTTGGTGGCGGCGGCAGTGGGGAATGAGGAAGGTGGGGGAAGTGAGGGGGAGGGAAACGCGGGTTTGGTGGTGGCGACAGCAGTGGGTAAGGTGGGGGAGGGGAGGGAAACGCCGCCGGTGAGGAAGGGGGAGTGGGGTTTGATGGTGGTAGCATGGCGGTGGTGGGGTTTGGTGGTGGCGGCATGGCTGCATTCTCTCTCCTCTAATTCGTTGATTCTGTGAGGATGGAGGTGGTTGCAAGGATGGAGCTATGGTTGGTGTTGATAATGGAGAGAGAGGAATTAGGGGTTTGACATGGTGGTGGTGGGACTTGAGGAGACAGAACAAAGGCAACAACAAGGTTGGAATGGAGAATCCAAATTTTTTTGGGGTAATTGGTTTTTTCAGACAATAGTTAATTAATTTAATTAAGGATTAATTAATTTAATTAAGGATTAGTTAATGTGATTAAGGTTAATTAATATAATTAAAGGTTAATTAATGTAATTAAGGGTTAATTAATATAATTAAGGGTTAATGTTAGGATAAATAAAGAAAACGGTTTATTAAGGGCAAAAATGTAAACATACGCTAACGGGGACTTAACGTCCGTTAGCCTTGTGGGCATTTTGTGTATTTATACTAAATCTCGGGGGTATTTGGTGCATTTTGGAAAGTTTAAGGGTATTTGGTGCATTAACACAAACCTCAGGGGCATTTCATGAAAAATCCGTATTATTTTTACAAAGCCAATACATACAATAAGAATATGAAATAAACTATATTATATATATTGAATAAAAAAGTAAAATATATTTTACATAGTGCATTTAGAACTAAAAGATTTCGAAGAGAGTGGGGCGGTGGCGGATATGGTGCAAGTACATTTTAAAATCCGTACCAGCCTTCGTACCATGACGGGTACAATTTTTGTCCCCTTCCATGCTCCATCACTCACCACACCTTAACCCATCCCCGTCTAGTTTGGGTAGATGCGGGACGAATCTCCCCCTTAATTTGTTCCATTGACATCCCTAGCCCCTAAGGGTAATAGGATAAGTAGGAGGGAGAGAAATAATAAAAAGAACATAAAGTGGGTGAGTGGAATGGGAAAAAAGAATAAAATACTTCGTAGTATAATTTAAGGTTAACAAAAGCGAAAAGTGTTGCACTTGTTATGAAATGTCCTAATAAGGAAAATGTTGCACTTATTATGAAATGAAGGGGTATGTTGTTTAATTTTGCAAAATAAAAATCATAATGACGCTCGATCTTCGTATATTCATTTACAAGACTCCAAAGCACGTTAATACTCTGTATCACTGTATGTATTTCTTAGATCCATCTCAATGCATATTTTAATTTAACTTTTTTTTTGTGATGAAGTAACTAAGTGAAACGAACGGAACGAACTCTTAATGCGCGAATGGTGCATGGGTGTGCACGTAGATCTACGTGCACCTGCAACAAAACGCAAAAACATTAAAACAAAACGCAAAAAACAAACATAAAGCAAAAAACGAAAAAGAACGTAATAAACTAAACAAAAAGAACATAATAGAGTAAACGAAAAGAACATTAACCAAAACATGAAAAGAACACTAATGTTAAAAACCAAAGAAAATGTAAAAATGAAAATAACATATTCTCTCTCCTGATAAACTATAGAATGAACAACTATTTTTCAAAAAGAACATCATGTGAAAAATGCAACAAAAAAGCAACAAGAAAAATTAAGTATCGATAATATTATAAATTTTTTTAAAAAACGGTAAAAAAGTTAAAAAGAACACAAAATAATTAAAAAAGAACAACAACTTTTTTATAAAACACAAAGAACAAAATAAAAAAATAACAAAATAACAAAAACTCAAAATTAAAAAAAAGAACGACAACAAAAAAGGAAAAAATAACAAAACACATGAAAAAGAACAACATTTTCTTTTTCCTTATCAAACAAAAGAACAGAATGAAAGGGATGAAAAGAACAACGGATCTATGTTCTTTAATTAGTTGTATTTGTTCTTTTCAAACCATTTAGTGTTCTAATTAAAAAGACAAAAACAACGATATATTTGGATGCACTTAAAACTAGATCTATATTTTTATTTAAAGGTATTTTTGTTCTTATCCCACACATCAAATCTATGTTCTTTTATTAAGTGTTATTTGTTCTATTCAAACGATTTTATGTTCTAATTAAAAACTAAATCTATATTATTTTTAAAGTATTTTTGTTATTTTGCCTTGAATCAGACTATGTTCTTTTTTAAGTGTCATTTGTTCTTTCAACCATTATATGTTCTAATTAAAATGAAACGACAAAATTTGAAGAACTTTAAACCAGATCTTTGGTATTTTGAATTTATTAATGTTCTTTTCCTATGCTTTATGTGTTCTTATTAAGAAAAGAAGACGAGACTGCAATGAAGTTGTTGAACTTAAAATCAGATCTACAATGTTGCTATGTTCGTTCACAAGTGTAGTTTGTTCTTTTAATAAATTGTGTTTTAATGGTTTTAGACTTAAAAACATAAATTTCTTCCTTTTAAAATATTTTTTGTTCTTTTAATTAAAAAAACAATAATTGTGTTACGTGTTAAAATAATATCTATGTTATTTTAAAAGTCGTTTTATACTATTAATATAATTTATTTATTTTTTTAAATTCAAAATGTGTTTTAATTTTATAAAAATAATCATTAACTGTATCAAAAAAAACTCTCTAAAAAATTAAAAGAACAATCTATGTTTATATAAAAGAACAAACTATGTTGATTTAGAAGAACAAACTATGTTGATGACACAGTAAAAGTAAGTTATGAAAACAACGTTAGAATTTGAAAATAACATTATAGGAAAGAACAAGGAAGCGTACCTTAAATGCTTGATCAACGTTGATCAGGAGCATCAATATCTTTTAATAAATCTTCAAAAAGTGATCTCAATACTTGTAAATTATCATGCTCTACTATGATTCTCTTTTTTCGAAAACTAGCCAAATTGAACTAGTATTTTTCTAAATTCACTCATTTTCAACAAAGGAGAAACATTCATAAGGAATTTTAGAGAGAGAATAAGGAGAAAATGTATTTTTTTACTCTCTTTCACTCACTATATCACTCTTTCTCTCTCAAAAAATCTCTATTATGTTGGGAGAATATAAATTCTCTCCTCTTTCTCTCTCTAAAATGTATTTTTAAAATTCTAAAATGACTAATGGTTATGATTCTTAAGTATAATGATTATATATATATAGTTGCTTGAAAAATAGAAAATGAAGAAATAGGAATTAGAATCAAAGAAGAACAGAGAAGTAGAAAGGAAAAATTCTTAAAGAGTGCATTATAAGAACTATGCACATGTTTTTATTTTGTTCTTTTAACATAATATTATAAAAAGAACAAATGAAAAGACAAAAAGAACAAATAGATCGAGAGACTAAAAGAACAAGTCAAGTACCTTGTCCCACAACAACATATGATTCAGAATCATCATTAGCATCATTCTGTTATGAGTTATCCAGCACATTATTCATAATATCTGAAAAAATAATAAGTTAACATGTACACTAACAAGAAAAAGAACGCAATCAAAAGAAAAAATGATAAATAAAAAGTAACACAAAAAATAACACAATAAAATAAAAATAACAACTTATGAAAGGTAAATGAAGTTGAAAATAATAAAAAAGAATAACACAATATAATAAAATAACAAACTATGAAACGCAAATGATCTAGTCTATCTATTACTTTATACTAAAACAGACACCATAAATGACACATGTCACTTCTTGGTGTAAAATTTTCCCTCCTAAAACATTTTCCTAAAATATCACTACAAGAAAACAGTGATTTAGCGACTGAATTTAGCGACCGTAAGAAAAGTAGTCGGTAAAATACAATTTTACCGACTAATAAAATGGTAGTCGTTAATATTATTTTTTACCGACTAACATTAAGTGGTCGGTAATTTACGACCACTTTGCAGGTAAACTACGACTACTTAATAGTCGTGATTGAATCGACCAAAACTAATATTAAAAAAAAAATTACCGACTACTTTTACCGACTAAATATATACGACTACTTAAATGTAGTCGGAATTTACCGACCAATTTGAGGATTGGTCGTTAAAATAGAGTTTTTTCCGACTACTTTTTAGTCGGAATTTTGCCAAACTCCGATCAGAACATCACCGACAACCCTTTTCCGACTACTTTTAGTCGGTAAAATTTTTTCCGACCAAAAACGCTCTTTTTGCGACTATTTTTGGTGGTCGGAAATTTGCCTTTTTCTTGTAGTGTATATATCTTATTTTATTTTATTTTTATATTAGTTTATAAATTATGACAATAATACATACCACGTAATAATAATTTTGCTAAATACTTTATTATAATATTTTAGTCAAATTGGTACATTAATAATGGAAATTATATTCACTGGATATGTCGGTCAAATTAGCATATTACATATATATAATATGTATATTAGATGAATAAATTTAAATGAGTATGTTTAATTTTTTTTATAATTATGCAGTAGTTTGGGGATATTTAGTTAAATATTTTGTAAAAAAAAAGATCATAATCCGTGCGTGCACGGGATCTAATCTAGTTTTCTACTATAATGAAATTGTTCTTTTAATATGAACATATGTTCTTTAAATATGTTAAACTGTTCTTTTTTGGAAAAAAATCGTAATTACATAATCAAAATCTTCAAAATCAACGATTTCAGCAAAGTCAGCATGTTATTACATAATTTGATTCTTTAAAATCATCAAAATCATCAAAACACGATTGTTATAAAATTAAAATCATCAAAATAGTCAAAATCATCAAAAACACGATTATTGCAAAATCATCAAAACATACAATTTATTATTACAAAATTGAAAAATTACCTCCCAATATCTGATTCTCGGCTGCAGAAATCAGATTTGAAGAAGAAGAATCAATTTAATTTGATGTTGAAGCAGAAAAATCAACGATTTTTTAGGAATTTTCATTACTTTCTCTTTCTAAAATCATTTTAGAAAACCTAGTTCACACTTTCTCTCTCATCTTCATAGTTTAAATTCAAAACATATATCCAAAAGAATATATATTGCAAAAATAGCAGCGAATCAAATAAAAACGCGAAAAACATAGCTGAAAAGAACAGAGCCTTTAATGTTCTTTTGTTCAAGGGGATTGTTCTTTTGTTCAAGAAAAATATTCTTTTTTTTCTCAGAATTTAATAAAACACGCACGTTTTGTGTATTTTATATGTTGTTTTGTTCCCGTTACAACTATAAAAGTGCACACGTCTGCACCATCAAATTTACAACGAACCCATACCAAGTACAGTACCTAACTACCCACTACGGAATATACGACTATCCGGCAATCCCCCAGGGCAAAAAATACAGCCTCTTCTCTGTTCCTGAAAACCCTCTCAAAACCCCCGCCGACGACCTTCATCTCCATCAACAATGGCGTCCAGGTATACATTCTCTCTCCTCCTCTTTCTCCACCTCTCTCCTCATCCCTCATCCCTCTCCCACTAACACACTTCCTCTCTTCTCTATACAGGCGTCTTCGCGCATTCAAGCGATGGATGTCCTCAAACAGCATTCAATTCAGCGACGCCCTAGAATTTCTCGACACAGAAAACGCCGGAATCTGCGTCAAATCGAAATGCGAGCTCAAAGAAGGAGACCTAATCGCTACAATCCCTAAAATTGCTTGCTTGACAATTCGTACTTCCGGCGCTTCGTCGATTATCGAAGCTGCTGATTTAGATGGATGTTTAGGTCTCTGTGTTGCGGTTATGTATGAGAGAAGCTTAGGTTCGGAATCTCCTTGGGCCGGTTACCTTCAATTGTTGCCGAAATTTGAGCCTTTGCCTTTGGTTTGGAGTTTGGATGATATTGATCGTCTTCTGTGTGGTACTGAGCTTCATAAGGTGCGGTTTCAATGTCCACTTAATCTCTCCCCTCGTTGTTGATTGAATTGATTATGTTGACTGTAAGATGATTCATTGAGTTTGTTTAATTTGTCAATTTATCAATTTTGTGTGTTTCATTCTCATTGTTATAGTTTATATAATGTATTGCTCCAGTCGATAGGTTTTGGAGGAATGTAGGCTTTTAGCAATGAGAATGTGTTGGCATTCAACATATTCATGTAGACTGGATTCGATCCCAGATCTCTCCTACCTTCCCCCAGGACTTTAACCTATAACATCTTCCTTTGTTTTTAAAGATGTTGGCTTTCTTTTAAGTCAGCTGTGTTTGCTTCTTAAGTTTTGTCTAAATTGAGCAGATTTTAATTTTGAGCTTGTTGATTAAGCATGAGGCATATTGTAAATTGTGTTGAATTTTGGGAGATTTTTCTAACTTTGTTATGAGCTACCTTTGGTTACAATGCTCGTGTTCAAATATGTTAGTTTAGAGAATTTGTGGCGGTTTTGTATTCAAATATGAGATCATAGTGAAGTTATCAGTGGGAACTGCCTTGAGTTTGATGTTGGAATGGCTTAAACAAGGGGAAAGAAATGTACTTATAGCCTTCTACCAAATGGATAAGGGATGAAAACAAAGGAGGGTTTTGTTTGAATTGGTGATTACTGATTAGCCATTATTATCATTATATAAGGGTGCTTTTTCGTATTTATCTGCCATTTGTTTTATCGTTCACTTAACTTCAGTGTTCAATCTTGACAATGTCACACTGTCACATGAATTCCTCCTATATTCAAGATCAAAAGTTTAAATTTAGTGTTCTATAATTCTATTAGTAGATTTGCTTATGGTCAGAAGCTGTTGGCAGAACTCAGGAACCCATTCTCTTGTTGAAATCTATTTATTCACTTGGATAGCTTTAGTTGTCTAGGGAATATGATTAGATCTTAAATAAACATTTTTATTGAGTAAGCCACTGTTTCCGGTTGTAATTTTTCACAATAAACCATATCGTTTATTTGAAATTTTAGGAAAACTTTGTAACTTGCATCTAGCTTGGGATTTCTTAGATTAACCTATAGGTGTAAAAGACTTGTCTATATTTCCATGCCCAAAGGTTTACATTTATCAGATTTGCATGAGAATCCTTCTAAGCCCCTTTACTTTAACGTGTGTCGTTTACTTCAGAGTTCATTTTCTTTCGGAGACCCTCTATCACAACTCATTGCTCAGACAACAAAAATTCATAACTTCAGCTTCTAGTGAAAGATCCTGATGTTTTCTGTATATATCATTGCTTCAGATATATTATTTCTGCCTAACACATTATAGTAGTAGTTCTCAGATTGTCTAACAAAGGTCACCTTGTTTTGATATGATATAGCTGGGAAAATGGTTTATTTTCCGATTGTGATGAGTTTTGTCACTTGTAGGCAGACAATGAAAGAAGACAAAGCTCTTATCTACGAGGATTGGAAAGAGTGCATTCTACCACTAGTTCATTCTGAAGAACTTTCACTTGATCCAAGTTTTTTTGGTGTTGAAGATTACTTTGCTGCAAAAAGTCTTGTTGCATCTCGATCCTTTCAGATAGATGATTACCATGGCGCTGGTATGGTTCCTTTAGCAGATCTGTAAGTTAGACACTTCCTTCTCGCCCAATGTAGGGTTTCTTCTATCATATTTGCATTATCTAAATAGAGTAACACTGAAGGGTTTTCGGTTATTGCAAAATCCATGATAACATGTTGCTTTCCCATCAAATTTTCTCATTCATCCACCTCTCATTTCCATCCACTTAACACATATTTCAAGAACTTTAGATGCTTGTAACTTTTAGAGATTTTAAACAATACAAAATTCTCTCCTGATAAATAGTTTTAATCACAAGACTGGAGCTGAGGATGTGCACTTCACCACTGCATCATCTCCTGATGAATCTGATGATGGTGCTGAGAGTGTGACTGATGATGAGAATGACAGCAGTAATGAATTTCTAACTGAGACATCTACGTGTAAAGAGAATGGTTCGTCGGGGGCTTCAGTTGTTCAGAGCTCTTCAGGTGTCCCTGACTTTGAATCTGAAGATATACCAGACAATCCCCTGGTGTTGGAAATGATTCTTGTGAAAGATGTCAAAGCCGGTTCAGAGGTTAGCATCTCTCGCCAGACTTAGCCAACCTTTTTGTTATCTAGAATTTCGTCACCCACCCCTATTTTAAGTTGAATGTTCTGGAATTTCTTTGTGAATGATAATTTATTCCATTATGCCTGGTTATAAAGAGGGGTAAGTTTTAAGATGGCATCATCTTTATGGATGCAAACATAGGCTTCCTCTCTGACTTCTCTTAACAATTTCAGGTCTTCAACACATATGGGTATGTGGGCAATGCAGCATTGCTGCATAGATATGGCTTTACAGAACTAGATAATCCTTACGACATTGTCAATATTGATTTGGAATTGGTGCTTCAATGGAGTTCATCTCTCTTCTCTGGTCGTCACAGTAGATCAAGATTATCTCTATGGAGAAAGTTAGGCTACTCTGGGTGTGAAAGTCAGAACTCAGAATACTTCGAAATTTCACATGACGGGGAGCCCCAACTCGAGCTATTGGTTTTGCTTTATATAATCTTATTGTCTGAAGAAACATACACAACGTTAGATCTCACTTTAGCCTCCAAGGGAAATTCAGCCAAGTCTATTATTTCTATCACACCCAAGACAAGTAAACTTCTGCAGGGAGACATTTCTGAAATGAGCAGTGATATGTTATTGACAACGAGTGTCCGCAAGGCTCTGATGTCGCTTGCTGATATAAGAGAGCGTCTGTATGGCACAAGCTCTTTGGAAAATGATATGGAAAGCTTAAGGAAATGTGATTGTATTACAGAAAGGAAGTTGTACCATTCATTGGTCCTTCGTGTTAGTGAAAGAAGGATCATACAGAAACTGAGGACATATGCTGAGGCTGGTGTCAAGTCTCTTAACAAGGCCCTACAGCTACATTCGAGGAAGAAGTTGAAGTCATGATTTAGTTCACTATTTCTTGTGTCATTGAATGGCATTCTTGTGGTCATTTCTAGCTGCATGAATTTGGGAATGGTTTCCCTAAATTATTGGTATTATTGATTTTAAGTCCAGCTATGTAAGAAGCCCTTTAAAGCAAGGGTTTGACGGTGACAGGTGAAAGATTGTCCAACCTTAGAGGAAGGATAGTACAATGTCAAGCTAATGTCCTGCCAGTTGAATTTTTCTTGGGCGAGCAACCCCTGATGAAATCTCGAGCCTTTTACAACTCTTTATCTTCGAAGGCTAAAAAAAGTGGTATCAGGCGTTTCTTTTTGCTTGATTTTTACAGCTGCCCCAATAATCTAGTATGTACTCTATTTCTTGCTCCGTGTTCTCTTCTACACATTACTTTTCTGTTCAGAGTTCAGACTATTTTTGCTAGTTTAAAGGAAGACTATTTAATCTTAAACGTGCACATCCAAAGCATGATGTCTAATTGTCTATGCCTCTGGAAAAAAAAGGTGATTTATTCTACTGCTTTTATTAAATCAGTGTTCACTCTTACGTATAATATTAGATTGAACACATGTTAATTAAAAATATCACCGGTTTATAAATGAAAAAATTGATTGTAATAATCCAATATTACCATCCATCACGAAACAGTCCCACGTTTTAATTAGCCTAGAATAATACTTCCTCCGTCCCTTAATACTCGCACCGGTTTGACCGGTGCGGAATTTAAGACATTTGAATTGACTTATTAATTTAATGGGTGTTTGTTGATAGCGTGGTATTTTTTTAATATAATTAGTGTGAAATGTGTAAGGGGTTGAGAGTGGTGAGTGATGGGTGTTGATTTTTAATGATTTTATGTAGGGAATAGGGGTGTAGGTGGGTAATAATTAAGTGTGAGAAATAATATAATATTGGTAAAGATTTTCATTTATAGAAGCGGTGCTAGTATTAAGGGACGACCCGAAAAGAAAAGCGGTGCAAATATGAAGAGACGGAGAGAGTACAAAACATTTCATGGTTACCTTCCGACATCATTCTAGATTGTGTCAACTTATTAAGACGATATTCTTAAAAAATGGATTAATTTTTATTTTTTATTTTTTATTTTGGGGACTTTTAAATTGGGTTGGTCAATGATTCGTGCACATGAATCGCGTGATCACAAGTGTGAATGCAATATGGTCATTTTCAGAGGGATTTTAATATTTAATGATATGCGGTTCTTCGAATGGTGATTTCCTAACATGATCCTCCATAATTTCCAACAACCATCAACGCTTCTTCTTCAAATTCCTTCATTTTCAGCAACCCCAGAAATCAAAAGAACTTTTCTCAAATCCAAATTCCCGAAAAACTCAAACTTGAAAATAATGGCTGGTCAAGAAAGCATCAAAGAAACGTTTTTTATATCCCATGGAACTCCAATGATGGCAATTGATGAGTCAAAACCTTCGAGAAAGTTCCTTGAAAGTTGGAGAGAGAAAATCTACTCCAAAAAACCAAAGGCTATTCTCGTCATTTCTGCTCACTGGGAAACTGATTCCCCTTCTGTTAATTCTGTTGATGTCAATGATACTGTCTATGATTTTGGTGGCTTCCCTGCTCGCTTGTATCAGGTCTTTCTCCTCCCTATTTTTTTTGTTGAATTTTTATTTTCTATTTATTTTTTTGGGTGTTAAATTGTTAATTTCTAGATTATTATTCCGTTTGCAGTTGTAGAAGTATATCTTTCCTTTAAAATTAAAAAAAAAGAGGAATTCTAAGGGTTTTTGAGAAGTTTGACCTTTTGATTTTGGGTAAGAGAATGGATTAGGCAATTATTGGGATTGTTATAAAATGGGATTTCTAGATGAAAGGGACATCAATTAAAGTTTATCCATTTGTGGTAACCTACGAGGGCCTCATAATTGAGCTGTTTTTATTGGAACTAGAAAGCACTGGAATATACAAATTGAACCAAAAAAATGCATTTTAGGATGATGAGAGATCATCTAGTAGTAAGGGTGTGTTTAATTCGAGTATTCGACCGAATTTGACTTATTTGATCTTATAATCCTCAATTACAGTTATTCGAACTTATGAAAATTTGTGTTTCTTTTTCCACCCAAACGAACCATAAGGGTATTACAAATGGGGAGGGGGGGATTCGAACTGGTAACCCTCAATGAAGAACTGAATTTATGTGAACTTATTTTCTGAATTAAACATCAAAGTGTGTCATAAGCTCATCTGTGCCTGTGGAAATATTATGGTTAGTGCTCTGTATGGTGTCATAACTGTCATTTGAAACATAACCCTTGACAAATTTCTGGGATTAGATTATTTGATTCGATATCATGTGTTCGTATTCAAGAATGCCTCAATGAGTCAAGAAAACCCCAAAATGATATCTCTAAAAACTGTCCCATTGTAGATTCATTTTCCAGAATCCTCCTCACTGAAACTAGTTTTAGTTTTTGTGTAAGGTAGTAAAGGTAATGGCCAATGCTAGGACCTCAAATGGGAATTAGTATGATGTTATATGAAGTATTAAATAGTAGTATCAGTCCATTGCATGTATGCACTATATCTGCCCTGCCTAAAATCATAGGACTATCAGTTATCAGTATCACCCATCAGAACATGCATGAGTACTTCACAATTTGAAATGGAGTGATTCGTCTTCAAATTTCTTATGGTGATACGAAATAGGATTTGAATGGGATTAACTTGTCAGTACTTCAGTAGTAAAATAAACATTTTGAAGTGCCGTTCAGGGTGGAAGGTTTTAGTTTTGCTCTATTGTTACTGAATAACATAGCTCTTTATATGATTACCAGTTCAAGTACCCGGCTCCAGGGTTTCCAGATTTGGCTAAAAGGGTACAAGAACTTCTTACTGCATCAGGGTTCCAATCTGTGCACACTGACAAGAAACGCGGGCTTGATCATGGTGCGTGGGTGCCTCTGATGCTGATGTATCCTGAGGCTGACATCCCTGTTTGTCAGCTCTCTGTCCAATCACACTTGGATGGAAAACACCACTTTAACTTGGGACGAGCATTGGCTCCCTTGAAGGACGAAGGTGTACTCATCATTGGTTCTGGAAGTGCAACACACCCTTCGAATGGTACCCCTCATTGTAATGACGGAGTTGCTCCGTGGGCTGCAGATTTTGATCTCTGGCTTGAAACAGCTCTGACTAGTGGAAGGTAATTTCTTTACTTTCCAGTCTTCTTCAGTTGGAAAATGATCATTTGGTTAAATCATTGCTTCAGTTTTTATTATATTCAATAATTTACTGGACTGTGAAAAATGGAATGGTGACGTGGTGCAGAACATAATTTGTACCTGCTCTTGTCTCTTATCTCATAATCTTTGTATCAAATAGAAGGCATAGGCCTTGTTCTCTTCACTTGATATAGTCTGGTTTTTCTAGTCTTGTGTGGTTTGAACGTTTTCTGTGAATGTTTTTTCTTCTCTGGTTCTAGGCTGGTCTGATTTTTCTGATCTGATCTAATAAGGAATAAGAATAAAGTGAAGAGAACAAAGCCATAGCTTGCCATCTTTAGCTTTTCTTCAGTAATGCTCTAAGATGTTGGTATTGGGATCATCTTCGGGTGCAGTTTGATCCATGCATCTATGTCAATCTTATTCGTGTTTTGTCGTGATTGGATCTGTAATGTCATTGATTGTATAAGTGAAAATTTAGCTACTCAACAATGCAAGAAGTTAACGTACAAAAAGGAGGATAGGGCTCTTAAGATCTATTCTCTTCAACTTATTTTGACTTATTTCAGACAAAATAAGTTCAGAAAAAAATAAGTTTTCCTCGTACTTTTTCACACACAAATAAGTTTATTTTAGACAAAGTAAGTTTTTTTCAGTTAAATAAGTTCAGATAAGTTTCGATAATATAAGTTCAGACCAAAGGAAATGCATCTCTTTGACTCCATTCTACTCCTTCCCGTTAAAAAAAACATAGCTATCAAAACATTGATCTTTGATATTTCTAAATAAGATTTGCTTTGGGTTTTCAGGTATGAAGAAGTGAATAAATGTGAAAGGAAAGCACCAAACTGGAAATTGGCACATCCATGGCCAGAGCACTTCTATCCACTGCATGTAGCTATGGGAGCTGCTGGTGAAAATTCGAAGGCAGAGCTCATCCATAACAGCTGGGATCATGGCACCATGTCGTATGGCTCCTATAAGTTCTCTCCCAACTGATCTTTTTACCTTTGTAACACTAGTGTTGTTGAATTATCTTTTTAGCCCCATTGATATTGTTGTCAACAATGAATAAATCCGAGCAGCAGAGCGACTATGCTTGAGTGCTAAATTCCTTATATTGTTCGATATATACGCCATATTTAGTAATGGAATTGGACTTGTTGATATGAAACAGAGTTGCTCATATTCAAGATGTGTATAATTGGCGCAAAGTGACCTATTTTGATGACTTGCGCATACTACATTACTCTAGGGAGTCTTGAAGGATAGTGGTATTAGTGATTAGTTTAGATCTGGCAAATGGCCAGGTCGGATTTGGATCAGGACTTCGGGTGAATATTGGTCCTTCATATCAGTTAGGTACTTTCGGGTTAGATCAGGTTTTTTCCAGATTAGATCGACCTTTTCGGGTTAGATCAGGTTATGTCGCTTTAGGTTTGGTCGTCATTCATAAAAATATTCAACATTATCATCATGTAACAATACTTCTTACAAGATAACTATGGGATAAGTGTAAACAGTTCAATTCGGAGTTTAATAGTTTATAGTATCAGAACTATGGAAAACGATAAGGGTTACATTTTCACATAGTTACAAGTGATTATTTAGGCGACTATAGTCTTACTTCTACTAATTTATGATCGAGAAGATGACAAATGAGACATGGACGAATATAGTAACATATTTTAGTGATAAGTAAAAAAAAACATCATTATTTTAAAAAGTAACTAAATTTTCATAAAAATAAAATAAAAACAATTAATTGTTATTCACATAATAATAATCCGGGACATGGCCCAAACCCAAATACTAGTTACCAACTTACTGCTAATTAAGATAAGGTAAAACCCTACGCCCCTACCTAAATTCAAGTAATACATAAATTCTAGGGAAGCATGGAAAACTTATTTTCCGAAATAAAGTGGAAGAAGGAACAAAAACACACACCCCCCCCCCCCCCCCCCCCCCTTATAAATACGACCTGGATAATTTGATTTGTCTACCAAACACTAATACACTATCATACAAACAATGGAGACTGACGGAGAGAAAACAGCAACGACGTCGTTAGAAACCGAAACTTCGGTGGAGAAGACGTTCGAGGCGACAGAGGTTCTGCCATGGAAACAACAATTGACAATACGAGCATTCGTAGTAAGCTTTGTGTTGAGCATACTTTTCAGCGTCATTGTTATGAAACTCAACCTAACAACCGGGATTATTCCGTCGCTTAATATTTCCGCCGGTTTGTTGGGGTTTTTCTTCGTTAAAACTTGGACTAAGTTGCTTGAGAAATCTGGTTACCTTAAACAACCCTTTACTCGTCAAGAAAATACTGTTATTCAGACTTGTGTTGTTGCCTCCTCCGGCATCGCCTTCTCCGGTAATTTTAACGTCTAATTAATTAACTTGTTCTAAATTCTGTATTTTTAGTAGTTTAGTTTATTTGAGTAGTTTTGCTAATAGTATCCAAGAATAATCAAGATTTTATTCAAATTCATATCATGGGTGAAATAATTGAAATATATAGTTTTTACAAGCTAAATAAGCAATAATTAACAATATTTATCTATTTATTTTTTAAGCATGAAATTTACCAGATTTTCGATAGTCAGTAAAACCAACCATGTGACCATATTTGTTTGAATCGCAATTTTTAACAACCATGATTACATCTTCGTTTTAATTTGTACCCTAATTTGTTTTTTAAAAAGAAATTAGAAATCTTGATAGGATAATATGTACTCCGTATTTATCTTTATTATATGAGAGAACACGTGAGGCGTTGTTAATTTGTTTATTAAAATCTAGAATCAATATACTTCAAGTCTTCCTTAATCTAGATTTAAATATTTGAGTTTGAATCTTATTTATATCAATGTAGTTGTTAGATAACACATTAAAAATCTTATGTTGAAATTGGAGACCAAAACATCCGAATTGAAGAAATTGGTCAATTAACATATTTTTCCTTGTACTCCGTATTATTGTAAGCCATGGTGTGTTTTGCATGATATTAACTGAAATCCAAACTTCACGGGCGACCAAGTTGGATAATGTTTTGTCATCTTATGGATAATGTTTTCACGAGCTTTTTATTGTCAGTTTTTAAAATACTATATATAAAAGTACTTAATATACTATGATCTATTTTTTTTTTTTGACCGGAATATAAATATGATTATAATTATGTAACTCGTATCATATGACTTTTGAAATATCGAAATCTGACAAAGATAGCGAACAAGTTTGTAATTATTTGTTTTGAATGAAGTAATGTATTAAAATTGACTAGCTATTCTTTTCCGTTTCAAAATAATCGTTACATTTTGTTAAACCTACAGGAGGATTCGGGAGTTATGTTCTTGGAATGAGTGATAGAGTTGCTCAACTGGGAGATAAAGGGTTTCTACTAGACACCAAGAACCCTTCTTTGGGATGGATGATTGGCTTTCTCTTTGTTGTTAGCTTCATAGGCCTCTTTTCAGTTGTTCCCCTCCGTAAGGTAAGTACGTACCATTTTCTGTTCTGATCAGTTTGATTGAAACTTCGTGATTGATGAACGTTTGATTGAATTTATGGAATAACAAATTACATGACCATTTTAATTGTAGATTATGATTATGGACTTCAAACTTACTTACCCAAGTGGGACTGCTACTGCGCATCTCATCAACAGCTTTCACACCCCCGAGGGTGCAATATTAGCCAAGTACGTAATCTTTACATACTTTAATGTAGTTACTATTTTGTAGGTAAATTTGTCAAAAAAATACCTTATAAAATTGTGTTTTTGCGAGAAACTACTTTATAAAAACCATAAAAAAAAAAAAAAAAATTGTTGTATTTAACTACCTTTAAAAAAGTTTATGTTGTAGTAATATACTATCTTTGACAGAATTATGAGCTCTGACTCAAAATTCCGGAGATGACTTTACGGTATGCAGCTCACGCGCTATTAAGTTACCCATTTTTCGTGAGATGCCACATGAGATACACATAGCAACGTCAACCCCGAAATTTCGATTTTACGTTCAAAATCTAGCTAAATATAGTATCTTACACCATAATTTTTTTTACAACGTACTTAATTACAACATTTTTTTTTCTCTTAAACTTGTTATGTTTTGATTATACGGAGTATTTCTCTGCACTTGAACTTGTTATGTTTTGATTATATTTCTCTGCACTTGAACTTGTTACATATATATGTGTGCACTACAAGAATTTGTATCTTTAACGACAACCTAATTACGACGGGTCAAAAATCCCGTCGCAAAAGCCTTTTGCGACGGGGCTAACAACCAAACAATGACGGGAATAACCGTCACAAATGTCTTTTACGACGGGTTTACGACAAATTTACGACGGGATTTCTATTAACGACGGCCCCCTTTTATGACGGGTTCGCGACAGGAAATCCCGTCGTTAATCAACGATTATTGGCCTTTCGCGACGGGATTTCCCGTCGTTAATAGTACAATTTCTTGTAGTGCTGACTTCCGCTCTTGAACGTACTTATAGGAAGAAAGTGAAGACACTAGGGAAATTTTTCTCCTTGAGCTTCTTGTGGGGTTGCTTCCAATGGTTCTTCACAGGAGGTGATGATTGTGGATTTGCAAGTTTACCCACTTTCGGTAATAAAGCCTACCAACAAAAGTACGTCTTACTCCACCATTTTCGAACAATTTACTACTATACTATACTTACAGACTATAAACTTAATATTTCCTCCGTTCCTTAAATATTTCAGATTTTTCTTTGATTTTTCTGCAACATATGTGGGTGTGGGGATGATATGCTCTCATCTTACAAATCTATCTTTACTACTCGGAGCAATTTTATCATGGGGTATCATGTGGCCTCTCATAGGCCAACACAAAGGTCATTGGTATGATGCAACTCTCTCTGATAGCAATCTTCATGGCCTGCAAGGTTACAGGGTAATTCAACTTTTTATATTTTGTCGTTTTCCAAAAGATTTGATTTAACTCAGGTTCCATTATATTCGACTTAATATTAGAATTTTTTCATACTTATCACCTTTTAAGTTTCACTTTTTTGTATTTACCACCTTATAAAATGTAATTTTATATTTACAACCTTATTTTTATGAAATTTTTTGTATTTACCACTTTTTAACGGATTTCATCCCATTTTTCATCCGTATGAGCCTCCCTTAACCAACCTCTTTAATTTACACATGGACCAAAGTTGAATGAAAACCATTAAGACAGGCCCGACCAGGCTATAAGGAGATACATTAGGACCTCCAGCACAGGGCCCTAAATGTTTGGGACCCCAAAAAATAAATTTTGGTGGTAATACGCATAGGATAATTATATTTTAATAGTAAAATGCGCAAATAACATCTACCAAATTAACTTTGGATCAGTGGTGCAACCTTCTTTAATTACTTTGTTGTAGGTTGTGGGATCTAGGTCACAATAGCTACATTATTTATTTATTTTTTTGGTTTCTAAGCTTTTTATCATGTTACATAGTTATTACTCATATCATTTACAATAACCACTTTTATCACTAGTAATGTACTTCGTATTACACTATAAAAAAATAATATTTAGTGTTATTAATTAATTATATTACTAAAAAAGGGCATCCTCTTCAAAAAATAGAACAGGGTTTCCAAATTTCCGGAGACGACCCTGCGTTAAGAGGTGGTGAATTTAAAACATTTCAAAAAAAATTAAGGTATTACATTTTATAAATACAAAATTCTAAAACTTAAAAAGTGGTAAATATCCCTTATGTTATTTAAACTTAAAAGGAATTTATCTGAACTTATTTTATCTGAAAAAACTGATTTTATCTGAAATAAACTTAACTTGATGATTATATTGCAGGTTTTTATTGGCATAGCGATTATTCTAGGAGATGGACTGTATAGTTTTGTCAAAGTTTTTGGACGATCAATGGTTGCGTTGTATAAACAGTATAAAACAAGAAATACCGGTGGAATACTTCCTTATAATCATCGTCCCAAACCAGAAGAACCATTCGATGACAAAAGAAGAAGTGAATATTTCCTCAAAGACAGCATTCCAAACTGGTTTGCATTAGCTGGTTATGTTGCAATTGCTGCAGTTGCCATTGGCGTACTTCCACAGATCTTCCATCAGCTCAAATGGTACCATGTGTTGGTCATGTATATTGTTGCACCTGTGTTGGCCTTCTGTAATGCTTATGGTTGTGGTTTGACTGACTGGTCATTGGCCTCTACTTATGGGAAACTGGCTATCTTTATTATTGGAGGATGGGCTGGTGCTTCTCATGGTGGGATTGTGGCTGGACTTGCAGCTTGTGGTGTTATGATGAACATTGTTTCAACAGCATCGGATCTTACTCAAGATTTTAAAACAGGTTAGACTTGTTTTACTCCTAGATAACATACTTATTTCTCCTAGTTAGAGATGGCTAGTTGGCACGTTGAGTCTGACCCAACCCACCTTGACACGGTTTGTAATGGGTTAGGTAGGTCGGACCACTTTATCACCTATGACACATGCAACTCACCCAACCCAATCGCACACGAACCCATCCCATCTAACCTTGTGACCCACTTAACCCACCATTCTAATTTAAACTACGGAGTATTTTGTATGTATGTTTAAAATGCTAAAAAGTAATTTAATTATTGTTTAAAGATACATAACTACATTTACTTGAGTAATGCAAATAACATAAAATTTATTTAATTTAAGTTCATATGAATTTTGTAATTCTTTTTAACGCTTAAGTAATTGGCCAAATCCACCAGACTCACATCAGCCTCCAAAACTCATCTAAACCCACCATACTCATATCAGCCTCCAAAACTCATCTAAACCCACCAGACCAATCATAATCACATCAGACCCCTAAAATTTGTCCAAACTCCCTGACCCACTCGACCCGCATCACCCACCATGACATATGTAACCTGTGACCAATCAACGTAATGTGTCCAATATTTCGACACAACCCACTAACCGACCCACAATTACTTCCAGTGTGTCGATCGTGTGTCAACTATCCCCACCTGCGACCTACCAAACCTACCCACGACCCCATCCACTTGACTTCTCATGTTTTGATCAAGTGTCAACTATCCCCAACCCACAACTCACCCAACCCCGCTTTCAGTGTTTTGATCGTGTATCACATATCCCCGACCCACGATCAACCAAACGGACCCATGACCCAACCAGCTCATCTCATTGGCAATCTCTACTCCTAGTGGAACTTGAAAAAATTGTCACACTAACATATATGTGTTTTCTTGTGGAAATTTCTCTCAAAACAGGTTACATGACGCTAGCTTCACCAAGATCAATGTTCGTGAGCCAAATAATAGGAACAGCAATGGGCTGCATCATATCCCCTTGCGTCTTCTGGGTATTCTACATGGCTTTCCCCGACATTGGACTACCAACTTCCAAATACCCAGCACCATTTGCATCCGTCTACAGAAGCATAGCCCTTCTTGGAATCGAAGGCGTAAGCACCTTGCCTAAGCATTGTCTAACCTTATGCATAATATTCTTCATCGTTGCAATGGCCGTCAATGGTCTCAAAGATTTGGTAGGGGAGAAGTATGCGAAGTTTATACCAATCCCGCTAGCTATGGCTATACCTTTCTACCTCGGAGGCTACTTTGCCATCGACATGTGCGTTGGTAGTTTGATACTCTTCTTGTGGCACTACAAAAATAAGGCGGAAGCTGATGCGTACGCGCCTGCTGTTGCGTCTGGGTTGATTTGCGGTGATGGGATTTGGACGATGCCGAGTTCTGTACTTGCTTTGATTGGTGTTAATCCACCTCTTTGCCTCAAGGTTCTTACTAGACGAAAAGCAAGCATGCTAACTTAGTGTAGTATATCATCAGATATATAATATCAATGTTTTATAACTAGTACTATGTAATTATGTTTGGATTAAAACTCAATCTATCTAGCTAATACAATTGTTTTTCTTAGCTGAACAATAATGCCCCAAGTTGGCCATGAAATCGATCTTGATCCCCTCATGTTAGCTTCTCTAAAATTGATACTACGTACTAATGTTTATTTTGAAATGGAGTGGTTCGTTTTCAAATTTCACATGGTGGAATGAAATAGGACTTTGTACGGGATCGTATAAGTGAGTCCAGACCAAACCTACCAGGGAACACCGAAGACCATGAGGCAGAGCAAACCTACCATGGCTGGCCAAATCTCCAGGCAGACCAAACCTATAAGGGCAGACCAATCTCCGGGAAGGCCAAACCTACCAGGGCAGACAAAGACTATGAGGCAGAGCAAACCTACCATGGATGCCCATATCTCCAGGCAGACCAAACCTATAAGGGCAGACCAATCTCACAGGCAGACCAAATCTGTACATCATCGTCATACACGTGGCGACATCTAAATAAGCCAAAGTACTGAATAGGACGCCTATAAATACCCCCACCTCATTTATGAGAGGGGACATTATTCTCGGTACTTGCTCCACCTTCTCTCTACTTTCTCTCTCTAAATAATACATTATACTTACTTAAGCATCGGAGGTGGTTTCCTCGGTAAAACCCCCGAGGTTAGCTTACGTTTGCTCTGCTTGACAGGGCAAGGTACATCTAGACCATTCCCCCAGTTCCGTACCCGGAACAAGTGGCGCTAGAAGGAGGGGGAATCTCTAAAACCTTGCTCTGGAAGGCAGTGCTCGAAGATAGCAGTTCAAGCAGAACAATTTACTTCAAATAACGTACCATTGTCCCCGAACCTCTGGGTGAAATGTGAGTGAAACCCCCTAAACCATGGTGAACGACCACCATGAATATGATTAATTCAACAGGCTACCGAAATGGATTTCTAGATGAAAGAATTCAAGAAAATAGGAAAAGACAAATAACTTGGCATTTATACAAGGAGGCAATTCCAAGGGACTTATTCACACCAAGCTAAGCTTTCTCTCTCTTTTTCTTATTAATAATACAGTCTGAAATTTCTTTCAAGTGTCAAAACATAGACTACAATTGGTGGATGATGTCGTGAATTTATAGATTTTGCAAACGGCTGAAATCATCTGTGCACACCAACTGTTTGTAAAAATGCATCAATGAAATCAATCAGTATTTACATATTTGACTAAGCATGTTGCGATAACTACCAAATGCATGCTTCACCAACGATTTATAAGTAAACAAAAATGACGGAGTTAAATCAATTATTTAGTCTTTGTATATGAATATGGTTTTTCATATTCTATTGAGCTCTAAAAGGTGCACTGTACTCTGTGACTCTTATCATGAGTAATGACTCAGAGCATGCCATGTGCTCGATCAAATTCCCAAGTGGAATCACATCGTTCCTAGCGTATCTAATTTCATGGTCATACTCTGACCAGACCTTAGGTGGCAGAGCAAAGGCCATCAATCCAGAGCAAAGATAATGCGACAAGAGGAGTCAAAGCATTGAGGCTAGGCAAAGTTGGCCTAGTAGACAGAAGACCATGAGGCAGATCAAGACTACAGAGGTAGACCACATACATTACGTCAGCTCAAGGCTCATAGCGATAAAATGAGAAATTGAATTGAGGCCAGAGTAAGGTGGTGCGAAGAGGAATACACACACACGTATCAAAGTTAGGACTCGAGACAAGAACACATGAAAAGGAGTATGGAAGCATGATAGAGCAAGAGTAATCCAATAGGAAGATTTTACTGGTAAGCATGCATGTTAAATGCTAAAATTTGCAGAACAAAGAAAAAATGTTGAAATGCATATTAATGTTATTGTTTTACAGAGTTATACATATCTATATGTACATTACCTAGCAATATGATTGGTCATTACTTATTATTATGAATATAAAAGGCTTAGCTAGCCTATATTCAGATATGATCTTGACAAAGTACCAAATTTTTTTTTTTTTTTTTTATATTTTTGTTTTTTTAAAAAAAAAGAAAAAAAAGAAAAGAAAAGAAGAAGTTGGAACTGAAGAAATAATCATGAGTTTCTCTGGTTATGAAAACCCAGAGCAAATTAAAATCTAAGCGGCCAAAAAGGTCGGAGTTGAAGATAAATTTCTAAATTTGCTCCCAGAGCAAATTAAAATCTAAGCGGCCAAAAAGGTCGGAGTGGAAGATAGACTTCAAAATTTGCTTCCAAAGCAAATTAAAATCTAAGCGGCCAAAAAGGTCGGAGTTGAAGATAGATTTGCTCCCAGAGCAAATTAAAATATAAGCGACCAAAAAGGTCGAAGTTGAACATAGATTTCCATATTTGCTCCCAGGGCAAATTAAAATCTAAGCGGCCAAAAAGGTCGGAGCTGGAGATAGATTTCTAAATTTTCTCCTAGAGCAAATTAAAATCTAAGCGGCCAAAAAGGTCGGAGTTGAAGATAGATTTCTAAATTTGCTCCCAGAGCAAATTAAAATCTAAGCGGCTAAAAAGGTCGGAGTTGAAGATAGATTTGCTCACAAAGCAAATTAAAATCTAAGCGGCCAAAAAGGTCGGAGTTGAACATAGATTTCCAAATTTGCTCCCAGAGCAAATTAAAATCTACGGAAATTTCATGAAATGCCCTCGAGTTTTGCCATAATTCACCAAACGCCCATCAAGTTTCAATAATTCATAAAATACCCCTCACAATTCGTACAAATACCCAACATACCCTTACTAATAACGGGCCGTTAGTCCGCCGTTAGCCAAGTTTCCAATTCACCCAAATGCCCCTATTCTGAAACTTATTTCACCAAATGCCCCTATTAGGAAACTTATTTCACCAAATGCCCCAAATTTAAATATAGCTATTCTGATGTTCCGGCGGCTAGTTTTTGTGTTTGAAAAGTGGTTCTTGGTCATGGTTGGCTATAAAAACCCCTTTGCTGAATGGTTCTTGTATTTTAGATGTTATTTTACTTTACTTTGCTAATTTTATAAGATTTGTGTCATGAGTTTTCTTTCAAAATCATCTTCCACACCCAATGAGTCCACATATATTAGGGTACCTAATAAATTTTGTTATTGTGGTAGGAATGGAGGTTGAAGTGGTGTTCCACAAGCTCTTCTGGATAGCTGCTAATGCTTTTTGGGGTAGTTTTTTGCACATCTGTTTTGATCTTGCACATATTCATTGAGTACAAAATAACATTAAATGTAGTTGGTGCAAAGATGTTTTGTAAGTGAAGCTAAAAACAGAAATGCTTCCCAGTTTGGTATTTTGTGCAGATTATGCAACATCAATTATTTATGAAATGTGAATTTGTTTCTCATTACTTGTGTTTACTTCATGATTACAAACAGTAAAATTACAAACATCAATATCCCCATTTGTATTACAACTTTGACTACTTTTTGTTGTTGTTTTAGCTTCTTCTTCATTTGCTTCAATTCTTCTTGCATCTTACTGTTTCGCCTGTTTTCAATACTTTCTCCTTCGTCTAAGCTTCCCCCGCATTGTCCTTCGTGTTGTTGCCCCTTGTTTTTTTGCTCAACTACTCCCTTTCACCATCTCAGATTGTTTCAAGGATCACACTTGTAGTACAACCTTTGTGGATTGAGTGTTGTATCAGAGCTTCGAATGACAAATTTCCTAGCACAATAACAAAATTTGGTAGGTACTCTAATATATGTGGACTCATTGGGTGTAGATGATAATTTTGAAAGAAAACTCATGACAAAAATCTTATGAAATTAGCAAAGCAAATCAAAATAACATCTAACTTACAAGAACCATTCAGCAAAGGGGCTTTTATAGTCAACCGTGACCAACAGCTACCTTTCAAACACAAAAACTAGTCGCTGAAACATCAAAATAGCTATAGTTAAGTTTGGGGCATTTGGTGAAATAAGTTTCACAATAGGGGCATTTGGTGAAATAAGTTTCAGAATAGGGGCATTTGGGTGAATTGAAAACTTGGCTAACGGCAGACTAACGGTCCGTTATTAGTAAGGGTATGTTGGGTATTTGTACGAATTGTGAGAGGTATTTTATGAATTATTGAAACTTGATGGGCGTTTGGTGAATTATGGAAAAACTCGAGGGCATTTCATGAAATATCCGTAAAATCTAAGCGGCCAAAAAGGTCGGAATTGAAGATAGATTTGCTCCCGGAGCAAATTAAAATCTAAGCGGCCAAAAAGGTCGGAATTGAAGATAGATTTTCTCCCGGAGCAAATTAAAATCTAAGCGGCCAAAAAGGTCGGAGCGGAAGATAGATTTCTAAATTTGCTCCCAGAGCAAATTAAAATCTAAGCGGCCAAAAAGGTCGGAGTTGAAGCTAGATTTCTAAATTTTCTCCCAAAGCAAATTAAAATCTAAGCGGCCAAAAAGGTAGGAGTTGAAGATAGATTTCAAATTTGCTCCCAGAGCAAATTAAAATCTAAGCGACCAAAAAGGTCGGAGTTGAAGATAGATTTCTAAACAAGTTAAAATCTAAGCGGCAAAAAAGGTCGAAGTTGAAGATAGATTTGCTCCCAAAGAAAATTAAAATATAAGCGATAAAAAAGGTCGGAGTTGTACATAGATTTCCATATTTTCTCCCAGAGCAAATTAAAATCTAAGCGACCAAAAAGGTCGGAGTTGAAGATATATTTTCTTCCAGAGCAAATTAAAATCTAAGCGGTCAAAAAAAAAAAAGTCATAGTTGAAGATAAATTTCCATGTTGCTCCCAGAGCAAACAAAAAGGTAAGCGGCCAAAAAGTTCGGAGACAAATAAATATCTAAATTTGCTCCGAGAGCAAAATTGAAACCTAAGCGGCAAATGAGTCAAAAAATGAGCACTATGGAAAGACCCAAAGGGCAATATAGTAGTACCAAAAAGAGCCCTCAGGACACACCTTTTATGGAAAAACTTACCCCCACAAGTCTAGAAGACCACCAAAAAAAAAAAAAATAGAGAAGACATGCCATCCCCTACGAGTACACGGGCACTGGGAAGAAAGGGAAGAGTGGGCTTAACCTCAAGTCAAGCCAACTCTTGAGGGACTAGTTGTACATAGTCTAATATGCATCACCATCCAAAGTAGGCATGAACGACATGGCAAAGACGAAGAGCATCAAAGAGCAGGCTTAACCCTAAGGTGAAGCCAACTGTTGAAGGACTAGTTGTATGCGGTCTAATATGCATCACCATCAAGAGTAGGCATGAAGGACAGGACACAGATGAAGAGCATCAAAGAGCAGGCTTAACCCTAAGGTCAAGCCAACTCTTGAGGGACTAGTTGTACGTGGTCTAATATGCATCACCATCAAGAGTAGGCATGAACAGCAGGAAAAAGATGAAGAGCACCAAAGAGCAGGCTTAACCCTAAGGTCAAGCCAACTCTTGAGGAACTAGTTGTACGGGATCGTATAAGTGAGTCCAGACCAAACCTACCAGGGAACACCGAAGACCATGAGGCAGAGCAAACCTACCATGGCTGGCCAAATCTCCAGGCAGACCAAACCTATAAGGGCAGACCAATCTCCGGGAAGGTCAAACCTACCAGGGCAGACAAAGACCATGAGGCAGAGCAAACCTACCATGGATGCCCATATCTCCAGGCAGACCAAACCTATAAGGGCAGACCAATCTCACAGGCAGACCAAATCTGTACATCATCGTCATACACGTGGCGACATCTAAATAAGCCAAAGTACTGAATAGGACGCCTATAAATACCCCCACCTCATTTATGAGAGGGGACATTATTCTCGGTACTTGCTCCACCTTCTCTCTACTTTCTCTCTCTAAATAATACATGATACTGACTTAAGCATCGGAGGGGGTTTCCTCGGTAAAACCCCCGAGGTTAGCTTACGTTTGCTCTGCTTGACAGGGCAAGGTACATCTAGACCATTCCCCCAGTTCCGTACCCGGAACAGACTTCAATTGGATCAACTTATTACTCCGTAATAAACATTTTCAAGTGGAAGTAAGAAGAAAAACTCATCCCCTCTCCGTAGTAAATATTGGTATTCACTTCAATGTTTTCCAAGTCGTCGCACACCATATCCAAGTCATCCACTAACGATCGTAATGTTTGACTTACTTGTCTTATTATATTAGTTGTCTTAATAATATCAACCCTTCAAATATTAGAAATTTCAAAGATGCAAAAGATAATTTCCAAGAATTTTCTATCACTCACGTTTTTCTTTACTTGTAATTTCCCAAGTCTTCTTTAAGTCAAAATGATTTGTGTCTCAATATATATATATATGGTTGCAAAACATATAATTAGTATTATCAATTCTCCATAACTAATTAACTATAAGCTAATTAAGCTATGTCTTCTTTCTCAAAAAAGCTTAACTTACCCTCCTTTCTTTACTGCATCCTATGTGCTATTTTCCTGTTGTGCTGCCTCCCGTTCTCCACAGCTGGGAACAACGAAACAGACAAGTTAGCGTTGCTCGAAATTAAGGCCAAAATAACACTCGACCCTTTAGGTGTTATGAACTCATGGAATGAAACCCTCCACTTTTGTGAGTGGTACGGTGTTACTTGTGGCCGCAGGCACCAGAGAGTGACGAGACTTGACCTGCAATCCTCAAAACTCACAGGTATTATTTCTCCTCATCTTGGTAACTTGAGCTTCCTGGAGGTGTTACACCTTGAAAATGATATGGGAACAATGTTGGTTAAGCAATTTTAAATAAACAAAATTAGTTGCTGTTGTTTAACTTTTGGCGGGAAAAGTTGTTAGCCATTTTTGTTTGTTAGTTCCCTTAAAATGAGGAAGTTGGTTAGAGTTTGTTAGCTGATTCATTATGACAGCTATATATTAACAAACTTGTAATTGTATTTGATCATTCAATGAATACAAACAACTCCGTCTCTCTCTCTCTCTCTCTCTCTCTCTCTCTCTCTCCTAATGATCTTCTTCTTCTTCTGAATCCTTCTTCTTCCCTACTTCTACTTCTGTAATTCCTTCTTCTTCTTCTTCTTCTTCTTCTTCTTCTTCTTCTTCTTCTTCATTCTGAGATCAACTGATCACCATTAAAAGGAAGCTTGGAGCTCCCTTATCATTGGTATCAGAGCCAATCCGCTGCTCGAATCTCAGCACAACTGGTACTGATTAATACTGGCGACTAGGAGAAAAACAGCTATGGAGGAGCAGTTCAAAAATATGGAAAAACGTCTGGAAGAGCAAAGCTCAAAGTTAGAGGATCAAAACAAAAGAATTGATCAGAAGTTCGAGGAGATGATGAAACTAATGCAAAGTTTCAAGGATTCAGCAAACACTGAGGAGAATTCCTTTTCTAGCTCGAAGTTCCATTCTCCCAAGCCTTTAGGTATGAATCCAAAACTGAGTTTTCCTAAATTCGATGGCACTAATCCTAGAATCTGGGTGAAGAAATGTTGCAAGTATTTCTCACTGTGTAAAATACCTGATGAACAAAGAGTAGATTTGGCCTCTCTTAACATGACTGACAAAGCAGAAGGTTGGATGATGAACTATCTGTCAGTCAGAAAAAGTGTGATTGTAGACTGGAATGATTTTGTAGCTGACTTATATGTTAGATTTAGGGACAATTCTGCCCATAATGTGGTCGAAAATTTCAATAAACTGCAACAAACAGGCGCACTTGAGGATTACATTGATGAGTTTGAGAATTTAAGATCCAACATGATGATGAACAATCATGTATTGCCTGAAACATATATTTTAGAAAGTTTTGTTGGAGGATTGAAATCAGCTGTTAAGCCATTTGTGAAGGCTTTTAAACCTGACTGTATTGGTGAAGCTATAGATTTAGCCAGGCTGCAGGAGGAGAACTTGTTGATCAATGCACCTAAACCTACTTACAAACAACCAATCTACAACCCTAAACCCCTTCAATCAATACCCATATTAGCCAGCTCCAAACCCCCACTTTTGCCAACTCCACAAACTAAACCAAACACCACCCCCACCTTGACAAAATACCCTCAACAGAGAACCAGAAACTTTAAATATATTCCAGCTGATGTTAGGCAAGAGAAAATTGCAAAAGGCCTATGTTACTACTGTGATTCTCCTTATGACAGAAACCATAAGTGCCAGTTTAGGGAACCACAGCTGTTCACTGTAGAAATTCCAGGAGAAATTGAGGAGCTGAGTGATGTAGAGGAATTGGATGTGGGAGAAAAGGATGCCAATGAACCACAAATTTCCATGAGTGCCTTATCTGGTAGCCAGGGGTTTAGCACCATGAGAGTAAGGGGGTTAGTAAAAGGGAAATCCATTCAAATTTTGATTGACTCAGGAAGCACACACAACTTTGTAGATCTGAATGTTGCTCAGAAGTTGGGGTGTGTGGTGGAGAAGATACCCCCTCAAGCCATAACTGTAGCTGATGGCAACCATTTGGCATGCCAACACATCTGCAAGGGTTTCTCTTGGACCATGCAGGATATTGTGTTTGAAACTGATGTTCTCCTTATTCCACTAGGGAGTTGTGATATGGTGTTAGGAATACAATGGCTAAGTTTGTTGGGTGCTATTTCTTGGGATTTTAAACAATTACAGATGGAGTTTACTTGGCAAGGCAAGAAGATTCTGTTGAAGGGAATTCCTAGCAAAAGAATGAAGGTGATAGAAGGTGAACCTTCTTCCAAACTATTCTCTACAGCAGCCCATTTGTGTCTCATACAAGTACAGGATTCCATTTGTGGGAATTTGGAAACTTCTGGTACCCATTCTCAAGCTGATTCTGGTAATTGGGAAGAATTGGAAGAACTTAAAGTGACTTATAAGTGTGTGTTTGAGGATCCTGTTGACTTACCTCCATTAAGAGGGGTGTTTGATCATTCCATTCCACTCTTACCAGAGGCAAATCCAGTCAACATCAGACCTTACAGGTATTCACTCAAGCAAAGAGATGTCATAGAGCAGTTGGTACAAGAGATGTTGGATAGGGGAATTATACAGAACAGTGCATCTCCATTTGCTTCACTAGTTGTTTTAGTAGGCAAGAAGGATGGAACATGGAGATTGTGTGTGGATTACAGAGAACTCAATAACAGGACAGTCAAAAACAAATTTCCTATTCCTGTTATTGATGAATTACTAGATGAATTGTCAGGTGCCACTGTGTTTTCTAAGTTGGATTTAAGGGCTGGGTATCATCAGATGAGGGTTCAACCTTCAGACATTTACAAAACAGCTTTTAAAACTCATACAGGGCATTATGAGTTCTTGGTGATGCCCTTTGGCCTCACTAATGCTCCTGCATCTTTTCAGAACTGGATGAATCAGGCGTTCAAGCCATTACTCAGAAAATGTGTTTTGGTGTTTTTTGATGATATATTGGTTTACAGCAGAACCATTGATGATCATTGGTCCCATCTTGCTGCAGTTTTTGAATTAATGAAGGACAATCAGATGTTTGCTAAACTCAGCAAGTGTGTGTTTGCTACAGATAAGGTGGAATACCTAGGTCATTATATCTCTGCTATGGGTGTCCAAACAGATCCACAAAAGATTCATGCAGTGCAAAGTTGGCCAATTCCTGCTACTGTAAAAGAACTTAGGGGATTCTTGGGTTTGGCTGGGTATTACAGAAAGTTTGTAAAAGGGTATGCTATGATCAGTAAACCATTGGCAGACCAGTTGAAAAAGAACAGTTTTCAGTGGTGTGATCAAGCACAGGTGGCTTTTGAAGCTCTCAAAACTGCTTTGGTAACAGCTCCAGTTTTAGCTGTACCTAACTTTGATAAACAATTCATAGTAGAGACTGATGCATCACAGAAGGGAATTGGTGCTGTACTTATGCAAGATGGTCACCCCCTAGCTTACATTAGCAGATCCCTAGGGCCAAAATGGCAGAAGTTATCAGTCTATGAAAAAGAGCTGCTGGCAATTGTTTTTGCAGTTCAAAAGTGGGAACAATACCTCATGGCAGCCATTTTTTGATCAGAACAGATCAGAAGATCCTTAAATGGTTGCTACAGCAAAAAATCTCTACACCATTCCAACAATTCTGGCTGTCCAAATTAATGGGTTTTGACTATGAGATACAGTACAAGAGTGGGAAGGAAAACATTGCTGCTGATGCTCTCTCTAGGGTGCAAGGATCTGAAGTGTTACTAATGGCATTATCTGTAGTGGATTCTAACTTGTCTGCTTTGATATTGGCCAGCTATCAGTTGGATGACACTCTCAAAACAGTCTTTCAATCTCTCACTGATGGACAAGTAGTGGAAGGATTTCAGTTACAGAATGGTCTTCTTAGGAAGAACAACAGAATTTTGGTGGGTCCTGATGTTGTTCTTAGAAATAAAATCATCAGTTGGCAACATGCATCACCTGAGAGTGGCCATGGAGGAAGAGAACTCACTATTCACAGAATCAAAGCCATTTTCAGTTGGAAAGGGTTGACCAAGGATGTGAGACAATTTGTGAGAAATTGTGTGACTTGTCAAGCTTCAAAATATGACACCTCTGCATACCCAGGGCTGCTTCAACCATTACCTATTCCTGAAGAAGTTTGGCTTGATGTCTCTATGGATTTCATTACTGGATTGCCAAAATCAGGGGGCAAAGAAGTGATTTTTGTGGTTGTGGATAGATTGAGTAAGTATGCTCATTTCATGGCTCTTACACATCCATACACTGTTGTAACAGTTGCACAGTGCTACTTGGACAATGTGTTCAAGCATCATGGTTGGCCAAGATCAATTGTGAGTGATAGAGATTCTATTTTCCTAAGCAATTTCTGGAAGAGTTTATTCTCTTTACATGGCACTGAATTCTTGTTATCTAGTGCATATCACCCACAAACAGATGGGAAAACTGAGGTAGTCAACAGGTGTGTGGAGAATTATTTGAGATGTATGACTGGTGAACATCCAACTGACTGGCATATGTGCCTTCCTATGGCTGAGTGGTGGTATAATACCCAATTTCACACTTCTAGCCAGATCACCCCTTATGAAGTGGTGTACAACCAGCCCCCACCCCTTCATTTACCCTATTTACCACAGGAGTCTTCTAATGATGAGGTGGATAGGAGCATTCTAAGAAGAGAACTAATGATTGATACTCTCAAGTTCCACTTAACTAAAGCTTAAGAAAGAATGAAGGTGCAGGCTGATAAACATAGAACAGAAAGGGTGTTTGCTGTTGGTGATTGGGTATGGCTCAAACTTCAAGCCTATAGGCAACAGTCAGTCCAAAGGAGGTCCAATCAGAAGTTGGCACATCAGTATTATGGTGCCTTTAAAGTTCTTGCTGTCATTGGTAAGGTAGCTTACAAACTCCAGTTACCTCATGATGCTAAGATCCATGATACTTTCCATGTTTCTCAACTCAAGAAATTCAGGGGTTCTCTCCCTATTGTGGCTCATATTCCTGAATGGTTTCATGGCATTGATTTGTCTAAAAATCCCTTGAAACCTGTTGCTGTTCTTCAGACAAGGGTAATCAAGTTCCAGAATGCACCTCAAGTTCAATATTTAGTTCATTGGCAAGGTTTTGTAGCTCATGAAGCTACTTGGGAAATTGCTTCTGAATTCGAAGAGAAGTTTCCCTCTTTTGTTCTTCAGACTTGAGGACAAGTCAGTTAAGGGGGAGAGCTATGATATGGGAACAATGTTGGTTAAGCAATTTTAAATAAACAAAATTAGTTCCTGTTGTTTAACTTTTGGCGGGAAAAGTTGTTAGCCATTTTTGTTTGTTAGTTCCCTTAAAATGAGGAAGTTGGTTAGAGTTTGTTAGCTGATTCATTATGACAGCTATATATTAACAAACTTGTAATTGTATTTGATCATTCAATGAATACAAACAACTTCGTCTCTCTCTCTCTCTCTCTCTCTCTCTCTCTCTCCTAATGATCTTCTTCTTCTTCTGAATCCTTCTTCTTCCCTACTTCTACTTCTGTAATTCCTTCTTCTTCTTCTTCATTCTGAGATCAACTGATCACCATTAAAAGGAAGCTTGGAGCTCCCTTATAAAAAAACAACAGTTTTGGTGGCACAATTCCTCTTCAAATCAATCGTTTGCACAGGTTACTATCTCTACAGCTAGATAATAATTCCATTACAGGGGAAATACCGTCAAATTTGTCAAGTTGCTATAGCCTCGTTCAAATAGATCTTGAGAATAATAGGTACGTTAATGGGAGAAATTCCACCCATGCTTGGTTCCCTGGCATATTTGCAAGATATTTATATAGGACGGAACAACTTAACCGGTAATATTCCTTCATCTATTGGTAACTTATCATTTTTGTCTTCACTCTCCTTAATTAAAAACAGATTGGTAGGAAGCATTCCTGATAGTTTGGGGAAACTGAGTAATATGAACATATTGTATTTATCTGGTAATAAGTTGTCTGGAGTAGTCCCACCCTCAATATTTAACCTCTCTTTACTAACAAATTTAGATTTAGTAATGAATGATTTGGAAGGAAACCTCCCTTCAGATTTAGGCAACACACTTCCACAACTTCAGTGGTTCTCTATATTTTCAAATCGGTTTGCTGGACATATTCCAGCTTCAATATCAAATTCTTCAAACCTACAAGTTCTTGAGTTGAATACGAACCATCTTCAAGGTCGAGTTCCTTCTTTGCACAAGTTAACAAGGCTTAATACCCTTGTCCTTGACCAAAACTCCCTTGGATATGGCCAAGTTGGGGATTTGAACTTTGTTTTGTCCTTGGCTAACACCACCAATTTTCAACACCTTGGGATAGGTGAAAATAACTTCAAAGGAGTCTTCCCTAAAACTATCTGCAATCTTTCTTCTCTCAGCGCTTTGAGACTTCCAGATAACAACATAGCTGTTGAAAATGTAGCAACATTGCAATTCCTTGATGCTGATAACAATTCACTTTCTGGAGTCATTCCTCAAGGCATAGGGAAGATCCAAAACCTTCAGGACTTATTTCTAGGTAGAAACCAAATTTCCGGGGTCATTCCAACCTCAATTGGAAACTTAACTAAGATGTCTATTTTATCGCTTTCAAACAATAGATTAGTAGGCCAAATACCCTCATCACTTGGAAATTGTATATCGCTAAATGAACTAGATCTTTCCAACAACAGTCTTAGCAAGAGCATACCCCCATAACTTTTTAATCTACCAGTCTTGTCTATCGGACTCGATTTATCTGGGAACCACCTAACTAGGTCTCTGCCTGAACAAGTTGGGAGACTGACTAATCTTGACGGCCTTGATCTCTCTCGAAACATGTTATCAGGTCAGATACCCAGCTCTCTTGGTAGTTGTGTGTCGTTAGAGTATTTACTCATGACAGCAAACAATTTCCATGGCACCATTCCTGATGCATTGCAGACACTAAAGGGTCTCCTTTTCTTAGATTTATCATACAACAACTTATCTGGGAAAATACCAAAATTTATGTCTAGTCTACAGTTGCAAGTCCTAGAATTATCGAACAATAACCTTGAAGGTCAAGTACCTGATGATGGTGAAGGAAATATGTCCTTCACCCAAGGTGCATTAAGTCTAATACCAAGGTTCAGATTAATTGCGAACAATTAATTCAGTGAGATCAAGTGATCGGAACAGCTAGCTGGAGCAATGCTTCCGATCAGTGAGTTCTAATGGATATTGAACTCACAACTTACTCTTGACTGAACCTACAAGGTCACACCAATGACACGGAATAGATCACTGGATTAAATGAATCGGAAATTCATTTAATAGCTTTTCGGGAATTAGTTGGAAAACGTATTATACGATACGACCTTGCATCGGAATCGTATATCGTATCGCGAATATTCACCTCTGGTTGATCGGTGATGGGATTTGGACGATGCCGAGTTCTGTACTTGCTCTGATTGGTGTTAATCCACCTCTCTGCCTCAAGATCCTTACTAGACGAAAAGCAAGCATGCTAACTTAGTGTAGTATATCGATCATCAAATATTTATCAATGTTTTATACGTAGTACTATGTAATTATGTTTGGATTAAAACTCAATCTATCTAGCTAATACAATACAATTGTTTTTCTTAGCTAAACAATAATGCCCCAAGTTGGCCATGAAATCGATCTTGATCCCCTCGTGTTACCCTAAGGACAGAGATTAACTCGTCCTAATCTAGTTTCTTTATTTTACGTTTTTATAACAAAAAGTGTATAAATAACTCACATAATCATATTCCGTTTGAAGTAAATAATTAAACAAAAAAATACCAAACCCAAAAGGCTAGACCATCCTTTACGGATGGCTATTGATTAATTGTTGAATAATCATGAGTCATAAGATGAAATTGCTACCCACCTCTTGTAGGTGGGTGGTCATTAAGCTAACAAATCTACATATATAGTTGTAAATTTCGTTAAATACTATCAATATGGGACATATATATTTTGCTTCATCAATTCTCTCTACTAAAATTGCCTTAACCCATAAAAAGAAGGAGGGAGTATGAACTGCAAACAAGAAACAAAGTGGAAGACATACATTACACATACCTGTGTGATAAGACCACTTCCATGAATGGGAAAAAAAAACTCCTCACTAATATCTCCCTACCACTTTCTTACTCATCCACATCACTTTCCTCACATAAAAATTTTGTTACAACAAACTCATCCCACCAATGAGCAAAAAAAAAACTCCTCACCACTTTTACTTTTACTATTCATTAAACCCCACCACACTTTCTATTTCCCACATACTCCATCCTTTTTGTATTTATTCAATTATATTAATAACTAATGAATTTTGACAATTAGTTAAGATAAATTATTTAATTTACGTGATTTTTTTAATTTACGTTATTTTTATTTCAATATTTATATATTTTAATACTATAAATTTATTTTTCAGTAATTTTTCGAATATATCACAAATAATAGTAATATTTAGTGTGAAAAATGATTTTGATGGTTTTAGAAAGAAAAAATAATAATTTTGAAAGTGTGTCAAAATATAGCAAATTTTATCTCTATTTATAGATCATGAAATTTTATGACTGTTGGTATATAATTTTTTTTTATTATTATTAATTATTTTCGCCTAAATTAGCCTTTAAACAAAATAACCATTACAAAAGCACCGAAAATTGTGATTGGTTGATGAAATGATTGACAAATGGCAAACGTTCATTGGGCAAACGCTGCAAAAGTCAGGAAAATAAATTTCCCTTTTTTTTAATGGATTTATGCAGTAAAGTTACCGTATTACAGTATTTTTTTCTTTGTTTTTGTCCCATGCATGTCACCATCATCTGCAATTCTTACCAAGTGGGTCCCAATTTAATTGGTGAGCATTTACAGGAAATAGAATGCCCCGCATGGATTTTCCGATTGCCCCGCGAGCTAATTTCCGTTTCCCCATTGATGTGGTGTGTGAGCTAATTTAATCTCACCGTTTCTCACTCGTGGGGAACTTTTTTCCTCACTGGTGAGAGTGCTCTAAGATTCAAAGGCCTCGAGAACATCCGTACGTTTATACCATGGATATAAAATTGCCTAGGAAAAAGAACGAAAGCTAATAATTAACTTGTGTTGTCCCATATCGGAAAAAAGATATGTTACAAACAATTTTATTATAGTTGTCCCAATTTTAAAAAAGATTTCTTTTTATGTTCTAGTCTGATTGAAAATTTCACTTCTTTTTCTTCACTTCGGCAAGATTTTGAAGGAAATAATGCCCTTGGTCCAAGTATGCATTCTATGTTAAGTCTAATAAATGCGGTTCAGTATTAATTAACAAGTTAATAATTTAGTGAGATCAAGTGAGCTGAATGCCTAGCTAGAGGCCGCTTCAGTTCAAGTGGAATTAATGATATTAATCCACAACTTACTCTTGACTGAACCCGTAGGGTCACACAAATAGTACGTAAACGGATCAAGTATTTAATGGCATTAAATACTCTATCTATGGATATTCGGAATCGACGGATCTTGGTTTCAGTGGGAGCTGAGATCGTCACAAGCAAGAAATGAATACTCCAGAAACGATGATATTGCCGGAAACGGAAATATGGATCGTATCGGAAATATAAATATTATCCAAGTCGTAGATGTTGCCGGAAACGGAAACATGGTACGTATCGGAAAATATTATCGGAAATGGAAATATTGCCGGAATCGGAAATATTGCCGGAAACGGAAATATTGTCAGAATCGGAAATATTATCGGAATCGGAAAATAATTCCGGAAACGGAAATATTAAATATTTGTTCGAAACGGAAATTAATTCCGGAATCGGAAATATTAAATATTGTTCGTATCGGAAATGAATTCCGAAATCGGGAATTTAATCGGAAGCGTATCGTACGAATTAGCATCGGACGAGGCTCGCTAGACGAAGGCCCAGCACGAAGCCAGGCCATCGCCCAGCAAGCCACACGCATCACCAACACACGCCAAAGCCTCGACCAGGCCCAGCGCAAGCCAGGCCCAGCAGAAGCCATGGGCGCGCGCGGACAGTAGCATGGGCCGAGCGTTGTGCGCTCAGCGTGGGCCGCAAGGCCTGCGCTGGTGTACGGTGCTCGTGCGATGCTCGTGTGCGAATCCTAAAGCTATCGGGGTAAAATATTAAATCCTAAACCTATTAGATAAAGTTTATTTAAATAGAGTCCTAGCAGGATTCTAATTAAATTAATTAGTATCCTAATAGGATTCCAGTTCCTTTTCCATACCTCTATAAATAAGTGCCTAGGGTCATTATTTACAGAAACGATTGAAGTATTCAAAGGGTAAGTTTTTGAAATAAAATTAACCATACACTTGCAAACACTAGCCGAAATTCCTAGTAACCTTAAGGGCGATTCTAGTTGGTCTAACTTGAGGCGGATCCGGACGTACTGTGGACTATCTACGGAGGGACGACACTTGGAGTCCTAAAGACTTGTTCTTGTTCGGTTCGGGCGCAGCTAGGGAAGGCACGCTACAACATGTATGCATCAATTCTATGCTAAATGATTATGTGAATATAATATGCTTTCCTGGCTTTATGGTTTTTTCCGCATGATTTATGAATTGTCATATGTATCATAACCTAACAGTGGTATCACGAGCCTCTTATTATTTTCATAATCTAAATTGCATAAACATGGTTAAATATTACAAATTTGCAAGAATTAAAAGGGGTGATTAATTTTCGTAATTGTTAATTAATTGAAAATTGCGTTTATTTAATTATACGTACGCAGTTTTTCGGCAGTTTCTTCGTTACTCATCCAAATCGAGTGATTTTTGTGTCAATTCCGCATGTAAAATGCATTCTAAAATTTTGACAAAAATTGTAATTTTCGGCCGAACCCAGAATTCTCAAATTCGAAGCCTAACTATGACTTTTCGGAGGTTTTAGTTTTTCGAATGCAAAATTTCGTAAATTTAAGATGTTAAATTAAATATTTGCGATTCTTGTTGATAAATCTTGAATTTTTGATTGACCTACAGTATATGTTTAACAAGTTTGAATGCCTAGCCTTGTTAATTATATAATCTAATTTGTAATTATGATTAATTTGTTGAAAATTGGAATAATTTAGAATTAATTTGATTTTCATAATTAGTTATAATTTAATTAGATACCTATGATTAAAAACCACCATAAAAATTGTAAATTTATGTTAAATTTTAATATTTATGACCTAGACTTGAATCCATGTTAATCGGAAATCAATTAAATAATAAATTTTCGATTTTTCGCCCTAAAATTATGAAATTAATATTATTTATTAATTTGTCATTAATTTTCAATATAAATTTTTAATTTTTATGCGATTCGCTCATATAACTTGCACGCACAAAGCAATGGACGCTACGTGTTACCCTTAAGGGGTGTTGTATAGTGCGGGCATGCGACGACGAGCAAGGGAGCTCGTCGCCCATGCGGTACGAATGCAGCGAGCAAGGGCATGGTGCACGAGCACAAGGCAGTAGCCCTGCCTTGTGTCGTGGGCTGTGAGCCATGGGGGTGTGGGCAGGGGCGAGAGCAAGGCACGAGCAGTCGCGTGTGGGCAGCAAGCGTGCTGCGCCACAGCGCGCACTGCCTCGCGCAAGCATGCGGAGCCTCGCGCGCAGCGAGCGCAAGCTCGCGTGCCACGAGCGCTACGCACAGCGTCGATGGCTCGCGCGCAGCGAGCGCCAGCTCGCATACTGCTGCCTCGTGCGATGAGCGCAAGCTCGCGTGCGGGAAAGGCAGGCGCGCAGCGAGCGTTGGCTCGCATGGATCGAGCGCTGGCAAGCGAGCGCAACGAGCGATGGCTCGCGTGCATCGAGCGCTGGCGCGCGCAGCGAGCACCAGCTCGCGTGATGCCTTGCGATGGTGAGCAGCAGCGATGCGACGCAGCGCATGGGCTGCGCGCACATGGCCAGCGATGGCTGTGTGCGTGTGGCCCTTGGGCGTCCGTTGCGTGGGATTGTTGTGTTGCGATTAGATCGTTTTGAAATTTTAATTTGAAATTTTCAGTTTACGTAATTTTAATTAATTTTAAAATTAATAATTTAAATTATTTTCTTGGATTTTAATTTTGAATATTGTAATTATAATAAATTTTATTTATTCTAATTATTTTACTAAAAGTAATATCATGAATTAATTTAAATATGACTGAAATATTTGGATTCAATTATAAATTTATATGAGCTTTAAATTTTAATTAAATTTGTATGTTTCCGGTTAGACTAGAAATACATTTTTATGTTTAAAATTAGTAAAGCATATGAATTTATTGGTTTAAGTGGGAGCTCTTTTTAGTCATATACTCTTGATTAGGTCTACAAATCCTTAAGGTTAAAACAACTTGATTATAATTAATAAGGACTGAATAATTTGTAGATTATTGGTGCCCTTGATTAATTGCTGCAAATGTTTATGCATAATGTGTTTTACTAACCAGTTATGTGGGCCATTCATGATAATGAATGGGTGAATGGTATATATTGTATATGTACTGTTTTGCAGGTTATGAAGTGACTAGTATGGCCCAAATAGGATAGAAAATATGGTCTGCGTACCATTAATTTGAATGTAATTGGTCTAAAGTACCAAAGTTGTTTTTCAATTCAAATATGGTATGCGTACCATCAAATAGTTGTAATTAGTTTTAATTATAGCTTATCCTATTTGAAGAAAATGGTGCCTCCCACGGAGATTTTCAAGACGGACTTTGAAGTTAAAGCTTCAAGATGAAGTCGGACCATACTAGATCACATTTATCTTATGCATGTTTTAAGTTATTTATTGCTTTTAAATATGTCTTAATTATGCATGAGATTGTGGCTTGATTATGTTGCATGATTAAGGATTTTAGTTCACTTAAAATCTAACCAACATAATAAGAGCCTTAAGTTCCAAACTTAAAAATTGAGTTAAAAGGTGCCATGCCAAAATATACACTTGCTTGGATATCCTTTACATCAATCTAGTAATAGTTTTCGCTCAGCGAGGTGTTACTTATTGGTCCTAAAGGGACAAGGTACACAAATAATTGTGAGTACATGTTAGTTTTGGTGAAACTCAACGATATAAGTAAGGTGTCCTTTTATGTCGTGGCAAAATCGATAGGTTTACCTAATAAGTTCTTAGACGTACCTATCAACCAAGAGTAGTTTCTAGACTATTAGCAAAAGGCTTTTGCTTACCTAAAATATTTTAGAATTGAGTCGACAAACTGTGCTTAATTCTTCAATGGTTTTAGGGTCTTGGAATCATTTTATTCAAACCTGCCGGAACACATAATTCGAATAAAATGCTAATGACTTGTTTAAATTGCATGATTGCTTTCATTTTCAAGTTATTATTCATGATAAATGTTTAGACTTTGCATGCTTCAATGAATGTTTTAATTATTGTTTATAATTAAATATCTTGTACTGCAATAAATCCTTTTAGAAAGGTAACAGTAAATTTCCTCGATTGGTAGTGAATCCAAGAACGATTCACGGAAATGAGAGAAAATGAGCAATTTAAAATGTACGTTTCTTTTAGCGACTTTTATGGTTGTTTTCGAGTATCAAAGTCGAATGGCGAACCGATTGGTGCTTGTGAATTCAAAATACAATGTAGTTTTGAGATCATAAAGCATTGAGTTTAAACGCTCAGCTTTACCAATGGTTAACAACCTAAAATCTTTTTTCCATTTAATTCTCGAATGAGTCTAGTCCCTAGACATTCGAATAGATCGATGCTTAGAGAACTTTAGAAGCTTATGGTAAGATCATCTAGTTGAAACAAAATATTCAACATAAATTAAAATGGTAAAGAACCTTGTTGGTGACATTGGACATGTCTAACAAAGTATAAAAGTCAACACTAAAGAATTCAATTCTTAAGACTATAAGAAAGGGTACAAGAAATAGGAAAACAAAGGAACAAATGAAAGGAATTTATAATTCCGTTTCTACCTAAAAGTTTATGTTTAAAGAGAAGTGACCTAGCAATCAAACTTCCTTGGTATCATATACCGCTTGAGGTTCTTACTTCAGTAATAACTCAAACAATGGAAGCTAGGATACACTGGTGGCCTACAAGTGGGAAATGAAGCATGAAAATGCTACATTAATTGTAGGGTCATCTAGTTTGTTTTAAAGTCCTTTCAAAGGCTGGAACTTAATGGCTATTTTGTTCCATAATCAGCATACCTAGATTTCTGTTTCAAAAACAGAAAGACTCACATTCAAGAAAAACAAAAACAATGTTTGTTTGTTTATTTGAATGAAATGGTCATTTACGGGATGAGTCAATATGCTTGATTAAAACAAACAACTCTTTAAACAATAAAAACTTTACTAGGTTCAAATCAACCCCTTGATTTGAGTTCCACTAATCTTTGGCATTGTTGCTTAGACCATATCAACAAGTTAACATTCAAAAGCTCTATTTTGATGGACTTTTGAAAATTGATTGATTTCTAGATCAATTTAAGACAACTAGTCTTACTTGTTGAAAGTAACAAAAGATATGAACTATTGTTAGAACGCCTAGACAATAGAGTTCAAAGCTAAAGAAAGGTTTTATGACTTTATTATTTCACATGGATTTGAGTGAATATAGGTTTATTTACTCAAATGTGATATAAGTTGAATCTGTTTGGCTAGTTCAAAGATTCAGAAGTATAAAATCCCACTTGACAAGAAATCATAAAGATCTAGGTTAAGATCATGTTGATGATTACTTAAGTCAAGAATGATCATCAATGATTGTGTGTAGTAAAATTCACAATCTACTCCATAAGATATGACATATCTAAGTTGGAATGATTGAAGTCAATTAGTACTTGATTCAATCAATGATGGATCATAAAGACTTTTCCTATAATTTCTAAAACAAAATGCTCAACTACCACCAAACTAAACTAAATTCGTCAAAGCTATTGAAAAGTAATTTCAAAATATCTTTTCATAATATATCTAAAGAGTTCCTAAACTCAGTGGGAGCTTAGTGTTTGTTATTCAACAAACTAAGGCCCAAGTATAGATATATGTTTCATTGTGATTTATTCAAATGAGACACAAGGGTATTGTTTCTACCACGAATTTTTGAGAACATAATGTTTGTTTGCTCGAAATAATGTCCTTTTGGAGATTCGTTTCCAAAATGATAAGTGGGAGAAAATAGACCTCGAAAGTCTTCGAGGCGAACAACAAACATAAATGGACATTCCGGAGGCTTTTCGAAGTTCTTTAGAAAATCCGAACACGTATTCTTTAAGGACTTTAGAAGTGGCTTTAAAGAATAGACATCTCTTAGAAGACTTTACAAGTGCTTCAAGGAGAACAGAATATTCAAAGGACTCTCAAAGTGCCTGTTGATATTCTATTGTTTGATGTTCTATACCCAAGTAGGCATAGAGTTCATGTCACTGAAACTATGAGATTCTTCTATTAAATAGTGAAGAATCATGGAGTTCAGGTCACTGAAGCTATGTGATTCTTCTATTAGATAGTGAAGAAACCTACAACTTGCAGTCAAACTATTATCATGTAGATTAATGAGTTTGTGACCTGTAAGAAAGCTATGACGAAACCCAGATTCCCTAAAATGGTTAGAGGCCGTATATAGACTCAAATGTTTTAAATGGTTAGAGGCCATAAAACATACTCAATGTTTTGATGACAAAATTGAAATTTTGTTGATTTGCAAGAATAGTTTCACACCTATTTGTTGCAAGTTTGTTTTAAGGATAAAAACCATCAAACATGGAATTGTGTTCACACACAAAGCTAGATTAGTTGCTAAAGGTTAAAAGCAAATTCATGGCATGGATTGTGTTGAAACCTCATGCATAATCGTAATGCTCAAGTCTATAACTCAAGCAATGATTGCATATTGGTACATATGACAATTGGATGACAAAACGTATTCCTCAATCAAATGTTGGAAGAAAACTATGTACATGGTATGTCATAGGATTTGTGGATCCAAATAAATGCTTGAAAAGAAAAGCTAGTTTATAAAATCTAAGTACAGATTTAAGCAAGCAATTGGGAATTAGAATTATATTTTAGTGAAGCTAATAAGTATTTTAGTTTCATAAAATGTACATAATTCTTATAGATATATAAGAAGTTTAGTGGGAGTACGTAAAACTTATTTGGTCCTATGTGTATCACACATATCTCTCTATTGTGAAATAACATTCAAATGCTAATGACTTAGGTTTGAAATTATTCATCAATGATGAACCAAGGCGAAACTTAGTACATACTGGGTAGTAAGATCTATTTACAAAGATCTTATGATATTGTTTAGTAATGGCATTTACTAAATCAAACACGAAAGACTCCATTGGAGATATTTGATCCATATGAATAAATCTAAGTAATGAATGTTTGAACTATGTATAAGCATTTACTAAGTTAAACATCAAAGAATCTAATGAGATTCTTCACCTATATTATATATCAAAGAATTTAGTTGGATTCAGTATCTACTGTAACTGAATGAGCTAAAGTTACATGAATAGAATTCAATTGGGAATTATTCTGCAAAAGAAATTATCATGTATATAATATAATATGAGGATCGCCAAAAACGTATCGTATGACTTTAGGCATGACGAACATATACCAATCTCTATTGATCTAAGTGAAGATCAACTAGATTGAGATCAAGAACACTTATGGTACTTGAAAAGGTACATAGGAATAGTTCTTGATTCAAGGAAATAAACATATGTTAAATATTGATGCTACACGCATAAACACTGGCAAAGGATCAAGCAAGACCCTTTGGAGTTAACCATTGACAAGGACGAGCTAAAGAGCATCGTGTTTTGAAATGGCAACATGGATTGAAGACCATGAGTTGTTGCGTGGGAAATTAAAATAATAATTTCTATGTTCTAAGATATAGTTGGAGAGTCTTCCACATATCTGTGAACTTCTTGGATAAGTAGATCCAAACAAAGCATCACTAGCAACCTATACAGTTGAAGTAAAAGTAATTATTGCCTAAGAAGCAATAAAATAGAGTTGTTTATATGAATTCTTCATTGAACTTGGGAAGATCACATGTCTGTTGACTTAATGGTTCTTCATTGCAAAATGCGTAGAACCACTAATGTAGCAAGAAAGATTAGATCACAAAATAAGCATACTCAAAAGTTCTTATCATCATATCTCGAAGAACATTCGATGAAAAGGATGTTAAGATTGGCAAAGCGTGATAACTAAACCTATGCAACAAGTGAGAAGAAACACTCACGTTGTAGCACTGGAAATCAAGCATAGCTTTGAAATTCCATGAACTGTTTTAGAAGATGGGTTTGAGGCCCATGGTTGTAAAACATTGGGGTTGAACATTTATCATATATGAAATGTATTTTCATATTCCATTTAATCTTGGTTTAGTATTAAATGATGAGTCCCTTCAATTTGACGAAATATTCAAGATAGACTGTCAGGACCAGTCCTGTGACTAAGAAATGTCTATCAAGTGAACTTGAATGTCAAAGGTTGAAAATGGTCCCTAGTCGGAGTTTTCTATAAAATTGGACGCATAGAAAACGTTAGACGATTAGAATGCAAGATGACTAGTAGTTCTGTTTCTTGAACTATGTGGACATGGCAATGTCATAATCATTTGCGTAGATACTTACTTTGGGAAGACTAGTATCGGACAAGACCTATGAAACTTTACTGTAAGAGATGAAAATCTGTCATAAGTAAATTTCATTAAAATTATTAGACACTAAATCCTCAATACCTGAGTGATTTGAGATTACTTGTTTGAGAACTGGTTGCTTTGACGTTGACCAACCGTCGCACCGTAAAATGAGGCTATAAAGGCAACGCTCAGGTAATCACCTATCAAACGAAGTCTAATCTCAAGATCGCAAGATTGGGATTGTCCTCCCATAAATCGGGATGAGATGCTTAAAAGTTGTACAAGGCCACTCGGAGAGCTAGAAACTGTGAAATGCATGGCCGTGCTCGGATGAATCATAGGCTATGATTATCTGTCTATTTGATCAGTTGAACTCTGAAACCGAGGAACACCTCTGGACATAATAAGGATGACAACTCTTACCTTATGTTCAAGAGCAAGCATCGAGCGACAAAGGAATTAGGAAATGCACACTTGTCCCTAAGGACAAGTGGGAGACTGAAGGAAATAATGCCCTTGGTCCAAGTATGCATTCTATGTTAAGTCTAATAAATGCGGTTCAGTATTAATTAACAAGTTAATAATTCAGTGAGATCAAGTGAGCTGAATGCCTAGCTAGAGGCCGCTTCAGTTCAAGTGGAATTAATGATATTAATCCACAGCTTACTCTTGACTTAACCCGTAGGGTCACACAAATAGTACGTAAACGGATCAAGTATTTAATGGCATTAAATACTCTATCTATGGATATTCGGAATCGACGGATCTTGGTTTCAGTGGGAGCTGAGATCGTCACAAGCAAGAAATGAATACTCTGGAAACGATGATATTGCCGGAAACGGAAATATGGATCGTATCGGAAATATAAATATTATCCAAGTCGTAGATGTTGCCGGAAACGGAAACATGGTACGTATCGGAAAATATTATCGGAAATGGAAATATTGCCGGAATCGGAAATATTGCCGGAAACGGAAATATTGTCAGAATCGGAAATATTATCGGAATCGGAAAATAATTCCGGAAACGGAAATATTAAATATTTGTTCGAAACGGAAATTAATTCCGGAATCGGAAATATTAAATATTGTTCGTATCGGAAATGAATTCCGAAATCGGGAATTTAATCGGAAGCGTATCGTACGAATTAGCATCGGACGAGGCTCGCTAGACGAAGGCCCAGCACGAAGCCAGGCCATCGCCCAGCAAGCCACACGCATCACCAACACACGCCAAAGCCTCGACCAGGCCCAGCGCAAGCCAGGCCCAGCCGAAGCCATGGGCGCGCGCGGACAGTAGCATGGGCCGAGCGCTGTGCGCTCAGCGTGGGCCGCAAGGCCTGCGCGGGTGTACGGTGCTCGTGCGATGCTCGTGTGCGAATCCTAAAGCTATCGGGATTCGATAAAAGATTAAATCCTAAACCTATTAGATAAAGTTTATTTAAATAGAGTCCTAGCAGGATTCTAATTAAATTAATTAGTATCCTAATAGGATTCCAGTTCCTTTTCCATACCTCTATAAATAAGTGCCTAGGGTCATTATTTACAGAAACGATTGAAGTATTCAAAGGGTAAGTTTTTGAAATAAAATTAACCATACACTTGCAAACACTAGCCGAAATTCCTAGTAACCTTAAGGGCGATTCTAGTTGGTCTAACTTGAGGCGGATCCGGACGTACTGTGGACTATCTACGGAGGGACGACACTTGGAGTCCTAAAGACTTGTTCTTGTTCGGTTCGGGTGCAGCTAGGGAAGGCACGCTACAACATGTATGCATCAATTCTATGCTAAATGATTATGTGAATATAATATGCTTTCCTGGCTTTATGGTTTTTTCCGCATGATTTATGAATTGTCATATGTATCATAACCTAACAGATTTTGGTTTTGAATAGATCTAAGTGGACAATTGACGCTTCAGTAAGGTAATTTACTTATTTGATCTAAAATCCTAATCTATATGGCTCAACTGAGTTGATTTCCCAAATACAAAGTGGCATAGAGTTAGCCAAGTTTTTGTAAGCAATTTTGGATTTTCAGTTGGTCGTCCCTCTATTTGCTTTAGACTAAAGCGAGATGGAATATATGGAGATGTGACTGTGATGAACCAGAAATTGTTAGAAGCCGCGAACACGAACAACGTCAGCAACAATGAAATGAAAGAGATGAAGGAGTAGTGCGTGAGATCGAAGAAGAGAAATTTAAGAATATTAGATTTATTCATTATTATTTGGTGACAAGTATACATGGTTAGTTTTTTTTACTTCAACGCGTGAGACAATATCGAATAGCACCAAAATCAACGCAAATTTGATGGTGCAGGCGTGTGCATCGTGCTCTAGGTGCACCGGAAACAAAACGACATAAAAAACACATAAAACGCGCGTGTTTCATTAAATTCCGGGAACAAAAGAACATTTTCCTTGAACAAAAGAACAATACCCTAGAACAAAAGAACATTAAAGGCTCTGTTCTTTTCAGCTCTGTAATTCGCGTTTTTTTTCGATTTGCTTTCTTCTTGCGATATATATTCTTTTATATTTTATGTTTTGAACTCTAATTGTGAAGAGGAGAGAGAAAGTATGAACTAGGTTTTCTAAAATGGTTCTTAGAGAGAGAAAGTAGTGAAAATTCCCAAAAATTCGTTGATTTTTCTGCTTCAACATCAAATTAAATCGATTCTTCTTCTTCAAATCTGAATTCTACAACTGATAATCAGATTTTGGGAGGTAATTTTTCAATTTTGAAATAATAAATTCTATGTTTTGATGATTTTGATTTTGTAATAATCGTGTGTTTGATGATTTTGATTATTTTGATGATTTTGTTTTTGTAATAATCGAGTTTTGATGGTTTTGATGATTTTAATGAATCAAATTATGTAACAACACGCTGATTTCGTTGAAATTAATCGCTGATTTTGAAGATTTGGATTATGTAATTACGATTTTTTTCCAGAAAAGAACAGCTTTACGTATTAAAAGAACAGTTTCTTTATACTTGTATTAAAAGAACAGTTTCATTATTGTAGAAAAATAGACCATTTGCGTTTCATAATTTGTTCTTTCATTCTGTTGTGTTCTTTTTTTTTATCATTTTCAATTTCATTTGCGTTTCATAACTTGTTCTTTTTATTTTATTGTGTTATTTTTCTTCTTACTTTTTATTTATCCTTTGTTCTTTTGGTTGCGTTCTTTTTCTTGGTTTTATACATGTTAACCTATTATTTTTTTAGATATTTTGAATAATGTGCTTGATAATTCATAAGAAAATGATGAAAATGATGATTCCGAATCATATATTATTGTTGGACAAGGTACTTGACTTGTTCTTTTAGTCTCTCCATTTGTTCTTTTAGTCTTTTCATTTGTTCTTTTTATAATATTCTGCTAAAAGAACAAAATAAAAACACGTGCATAGTTCTGATTATGCACTCTTTAAAAAAATTTCCTTTCTCCTTCTCTGTTATTCTTTGATTCTACTTCCTATTTTTTTCATTTTCTATTTTTCAGCAAATATATATATATAATAATTGTACTTATAAATCATAACCATTAGTCACTTTAAAAATACATTTTAGAGAGAGAAAGAGGAGAGGATTTATATTCTCTCAACATAAGAGAGATTTTTTGAGAGAGAAAGAGTGAGATGGTGAGTGAAAGAGTAAAAATGTATTTTCTCCTTATTCTCTCTAAAAAATTCCTTCTGAATGTTTCTCCTTTGTTGAAAAATGAGTGAATTAAGAAAAACACTAGTTCAATTTGGCTAGTTTTTGAAGCAAGAGAATATATGGAGAGCGTGATATTTTCCGAGGATTGAGATCAGTTTTTGAAGATTTATTAAAAGATATTGATGCTCCTGATAAATGTTGATCAAGTGTTTAAGGTACGTTTCCTTGTTCTTTCCTCTAATGTTCTTTTCAAATTGTAATGTTCTTTTCACAACTTTACTTTTACTGTGGCATCAACATAGTTTGTTATTTTAAATCAACATAGTTTGTTCTTTTATATCAACGTACATAGATTGTTAAAAAAAGAACATATAATGGTTTGAAAAGAACACATAACACTTAAAAAAGAACATAGTCTGATTCGTGGTAAAAGAACAAAAATACTTTTAAAAAAAATATAGATTTAGTTTTAAGTGCATCAAAAAATCGTCGTTTCGTCTTTTTTTAATTAGAACATAAAATCGTTTGAATAGAAAAAATAACACTTAATAAAAGAACATAGATCTGATGTGTTGGATAAGAACAAAAATACATTTAAATAAAAATATATATCTAGTTTTAAGTGCATCAAAATATCGTCATTTTTGTCTTTTTAATTAGAACACTAAGTGGTTTGAAAAGAACAAATACAACTAATAAAAGAACATAGATTTGTTGTTCTTTTCGTCCCTTTCATTCTGTTCTTTTGTTCGATAAGGAAAAAGAAAATGTTGTTTTTTTTCATGTGTTTTGTTCTCTTGTTTTTTTTTTTTTTTGTCTTTTTCTTAAATTTTTTTGAGTTTTTGTTATTTTATTTTTCTTTTGATTTTGTTCTTTCTTTTTTCTAAAAAAGTTGTTGTTCTTTTTTTAATTATTTTGTGTTCTTTTTAACTTTTTACTGTTTTTTAATTTTTTATAATATTATCAAGAATATGTTTTTTTTTTCTTTTTCTGTTGCATTTTGCACATGATGTTCTTTTTGTAAAATAGTTGTTCTTTTTATAGTGTATCAGGAGAGAGAATATGGTTTTTTCAATTTTGTACATTTTCTTTAGTTTTTTAACATTAGTGTTCTTTTCAGCTTCTGGTTAATGTTCTTTTCGTTTACTCTATTATGTTCTTTCTGTTTAGTTTCTTATGTTCTTTTTGTATTATTTTTTTGTTTTTTGCGTTTTGGTGCAGGTGCACGTAGATCTACGTGCAGGCCCCTGCACCATCCGCGCGTTGCAAAATCAAAGTGTTTGATTATTGAAAAAAAGGGGAATATAAATTGAAATTACTCATCTTAAAAAGTTAATTACTATCTCGAGAATTACGACATTTAAAAGTGTTAGATAGGAGTCTTCAACTTATGTGTGTAGGAGTATTCTCCCACATGGAAGAGAAATGATGTTTTGGTTGTCTTTAAATATACTCATGTCTTTCATATATTGGATATGAGATGGCTTGAGTTATTGGGTCTAGTGGAGCATTGGGCTTGGTTTGCTAGTATTAGCTAGCTAATATAGCTACATATTATTAATCAAGACCGCTACTACTGAGTAGGCTAATATTACATTACCCTAAAGACAGAGATTAACTCGTCTCAATCTAGTTTCTGTATTTTACGTTTTTTATAACAAAAAGTGTATAAATAACTCACATAATCATATTCTGTTTGAAGGAAATTAAACAAAAAAAATATCAAACCTAAAAAGGCTAGACCATCATTAACAGATGGCTATTGATTAATTTTAGGATAATCATGAGTCTTAAGATGAAGTTGCTACCCACCTTTTGTAGGAGGGTGATCACTATAACTAACAAATCCACATATATAGTTGTAAATTTCATTAAATACTAGCAATATGGGAGATATATATTTTGCTTCGTCAATTCTCTCTACTAAAATTGCCTTAACCCATAAAAAAAAAGGAGGGAGTATGAACTGCAAACAAGAAACAAAGTGGAAGACATACATTACACATACCTATGTGATGAGATTCAAAGGCCTCGAGAACATCCGTACGTTCTATACCATGGATATAAAATTACTTAGGAAAAAGAACGAAAACAAATAATTAACTTGTGTTGTCCCATATCGGAAAAAAGATATGTTACAAACAATTTTATTATAGTTGTATTGCGATTAATGGTTACCCACTTACTAAAGGTGGGTAGCAATTTCAAAATGAAATCATTTATCTCTATGTTGAACTTGGAAAAATTATTGAATAATACTCCATATCTTCACAAATTCAGCTGCATGTTCATGAACTTTTTGTAGTTGGTTATTTGGTTAACTTACACAATCTTTGTTTTTTTTTTTTTATAACTGTTACAATTAAAACAATTACTATTCTGCATCTTAAAGCACATCTCGTACTCCACCGCTTCTAGCTTAACGCGAGCAGTGATTTTCGATGTTTTCGCATCTTTCCAAGTAGAGTCTTTCGCAATATGCGCACGAATTGTTCTGATTGACGAGTTGATGATAAACCCTAAACCTGTATGAATCCAAATCTCCTTCCCTATTATTGAAACCCTAAAAAAATTCTCATCCATGGATGAGAATCAAGAACCTAGAAAACTCTAGGAAAAACCCAAATAAATTGGGAACAACCCAAGAATAAATTGGGAACAAATCAACGGAAAAAACAAAACAAGACAATACATAAAGAGAAAACAATGAAAAAACAAGAATAAGGGTCGGAAATAGTCTAATTTCCGAAGAAATTAGACTATTTCCGGCCTAAACGGCAAAGAAAACTGAAACCCTAAAAGATGAGAGATAAGAGAGAAAAAAGGGAGAGAGAGAGGAGCGACTGTCCACAATCTTTGTTGCAAGAATTACTTCGTAGCAATTTCTTTAAGTTTACAGCTTGATACGTATATGCCAAATCATGTTCGCATTGACGAATTTTGGTAAGCATAAAAATAGAGCTCCAACCTAAAGTATCTTAATTTAAAGTTGAAAAGTAAAAACGTTCAGGAAGCAAGAACGATATTTATTGCCCATCGATTTTGTTCTCTTCAACTTATTGCTTATTAAATCAGATCAGATCAAACCACATAAAACTACTGTTCCGGTGTTGTAAAGATGGAAACAATGGGCTTCGAATGAAGGCCCTTTTGTATGTGTTGAAGATCTTGCTTGCTTGAATGAGTCGAGTCCGAATTCACCTGCACAAGAGCAAAGTCACTAGCCTCGGGGGTGTTTCCGAGGAAAGCCCCTCCGATGCCTAAGTAAGAACGATGCTCGGATTCTAGAGAGAAGTTCTCTAGAAGAGTAGTCTTAAGGCGATAAATTGGACGTACCTTGAGGTGTGAGCCTTGGTGGCCTATTTATAGTGTTTGCATAATAAATGCCCATAGGTCATTTATTGCTATTGGGCCTTGGGCCTTAATGGATGGCTGAATAGCCATAGTGGTAAGGTTTAATGCTGTTTGTTTAGAGCCATTGGGCTTTGGACTTAGTGGCCCAATTGAATATCAATTGGGAGCCCAAACAACATGCCCCCCAGACCCGGTCCATTTAGAATTAAATGGGTGGGTTTTCCAGTTGTCAGAATTCCAAAAGTTCCCTCTCTTTTTTTGAAAAGGGATGATTTGCATTGATGACAAGTGTTGGGACTTGTATTATGTCGTGGAGATCCTGGGTTTGAAAAGAAGTTGATGCGCCTCCTTTTTTTTCTATAAATACTGGGCGCTTAGCTCTCTTCAAACTTTACTTTCTCTCTCTTTCAAACACATTTCCTCTCTTTTTCTGGCGATCGCAGTTTTCGAGTTTCTTCAGATCTACGGAATTTGGTCAGTTCTGGACTTCGGGAACTTGTGTCGTTCGTTTTGTCGGCGAATTCCGCTTCGGAAAAAGGTAACTTGCTTCTGAATTTTCCTTACTTTTTCGCTCTTTCCTCTACTCCTCAATCTAAACCCTAGACCGAGAATTCGCGATCATGGCAAAGAATAAAGGAAAAAGTAAGTTCGTCGTTGGTTCCTCTAGTGAGAGGGAGGATGTGCCCTCGGGAAGGGTACAGAAGAATTCAAGGGGTGGACCCTCGGAGAGACCGGTGGAGAAACGTTCGACTGGTTGGGATGCTTCCAAAGATGGTGCTGTTGGCGGGTCTGGTGTGTCTGAACGTGCTACTTCTGGTAAGAAAGCTGGTTCTTCGGGTGTACGTCGTTCTTACCCTGAGTTTCCAGTTCATTGGACTGAAGCTGATCCGAAGGGCAAGTATGCCCCGATCTTGCATGAGACCACCAAGATCGATGGTCCGTTGGAGAAATCGGTCAGTGGTGACTGGTTGGTGGAGGCGAAGCTGGGGAACTACCATCGGAGGGCCGAGGAGCTATACGGAATCCAGCACGCCTTGGGGTACTGGTGTGAGCTTCCCGATCAGGAGCGTCCTCAGGTGACTCATCCGCCGAGGGGGTTCATCTCTGTGTACACTCATCACTTGGAGAACGGTCTCCGTTTTCCCTTGGATCCATTCATTTCCGAGCTCCTGGTGTCGTACAACATCAGTTTGGCCCAACTTACACCCAAATCTATGAGGCACATCATCGGATTTAGATGGGTGTGCGACTTTGTTAACTTCCCCTGCTCTGTCGCCGTTTTTCGGGATCTCCACGATCTGTCTTTCAATCATGCTTCCAAGGGTGATGGGTATGATTGGTGGACCATCATCAACAAAAAGTCCCGAAGGAGAGGGGAGCCGAACTATATTACGGCATACCCTTACCTCAGTTCTGACCATAATTGGAAGACGGAGTGGTTGCTTGTTCGCGTGCCGACGGATCCGAAGCATCCCAACTTTTATCGCCCTCCGAAGTGGTTTGTGACTCCTGATCCTGATATGGGAGGCGTGGCTGCTCCGGATCGGAACCATCACCACTACGTGGATCTCCTCCAGTGGTTTTTGGCTCGGGAGGATAACTATAAACTGCCGTCTAGCTGGCTCCCAAACCTCAACTACATCTTGCGGGAGGACATTCTTGCTGTCGCCGGTCTCAGCAGGATTTTTGACAGGGGTATGTGTCTTTCGGCTGGGACCGTGTTTCAGTGAGTTTGTCCTCCTCTTTCTTCCCTCGTTTTACTGACTCGTTTTTGTGCTTTGTTTTTGCACAGTACGGCTTTAGCTGTCTTGATCCTGCGATTTTGGGCATCTCTTTGGATCTGAAGACTATTCACGACTCGGCTCCTGATTACAAGTTCGGGAAAGAGAATCCTCGTAATCCTCGTTTGAAGGATTACGTGTTGTCTCCTTCGGGTGTTGCCCGGATATCCGAAGTTCGAGCTGATCCGTGGGATTCTGCCTCCTCTCCCGAAGCTGTTCCAGTGAAGGTCGTGCTTCCTGATTTGAGGACAACTTCAGATCCGGTGAGTGTTTCTATAGGCTCGGTTTTTGTTTGTCTTTTCTTTCTCTTTGGTTGGCCGTCGGCTAACGTCTTGGTCCTGGACCATCTTTCTAGGGTCCTGGGACTTACGCTGTGCCGCGTGCCGTTCCTTCGGTTTCATCTCCGGCTCGGATAGATATCTCTTTATCTAAGAACCGGGTACTTCACCTTTTTTCTTTATTTCCTCCTTTGTCTTCCTCTAAATTTATTGACCCTTGGTCTCCCTTTTTAGGATCAAAGGAAAAGGAAGGGTAGCACTCTTCTGAGGTCTTCCGCGCATCCGAAGAAGGCGAAGGCTTCTCAGTCCTCGGAGAAGGTATTTGCTCTGACTTGGAGGTTTTCTTGTAGTCCGTCTTTCCCTTTTTCGAAGCTGATCTTTGAACGCTTGTTTTGTGGGAAACGGTTTCGGAAGACATGCCTCCTCCCAAGAATCTCCTTCACTTCATGCCCTTGCCAGGGCAGAAGTTAAAGAGTGTGGTGGTTGCGGAACCGCCGCCCGTGGATCAACCGTTGGCCGAGGAAGATACCATCCCCTCTCCGCTGAAGCCGTCTACTGCTTTAGGGATCGAGATCCAGGATATCACCAAGGTGATGGAGGCGATTGAAGCCGACTTTGTTCCTGGCTCGGATGCCCCTATCGTGGCCGAGGAGAAGAAGGAATCTGCTGACGTTTCTCTCGAAAGAGAGAGAAGTCCAGATAAGGAGATGGTGGATCTCACAGGCCCCGATGTTGAGGTTCCCGAGGCTGAGAAGCATGTTCTCTCTGCTGAGGAGGAGCAGCCCGAACAGGGTTTGACGAGGAAGAGGCGCCACTCGACTTTGGGTTCTACTTCGACCTCGGCCCTGGATAGATTGATCCATGCTGACCCTTGCTCGGATGTTCCGCTGAAGCGGATCCCCGAGGAAGTAAGGGAGGCGATGGCTCGATATGCTAGGGCTCCTGTTTTGGGAGAGAATCCCATGGCTCACGTGGGATCTTTGGTGGGTCCCGAAGCTGCTCGGGAGAATCTTCTTCGGGCCAACCCGCAGTGGAGGGTACCTGGAGCTGAAGAGAGGAACCCGGCTATGATGGCCCAGTACTACCTGAATGAGGTAAGTGTTGGATTTTCTCTTTGAGTTGTGTTTTTGTTTTATGTTTTTCCTACTTCTGCTCATCTTTCCTTCGCTCCCAGGCTGTTTTCTGGTCCTCGTTCGCTTCCGAGTGCAGCTCGGTTGAGGAGAGACAACTGAGGAGATATCAGGAGGCTTATGCTCGTGATATTCCTATCTTGGACCAGAAGGCTGGGCAGCTCTTCTCCGAGCTTGTGGAGGTCAAGCAGCTGTACCTTCAGTACAGTCGTGAGGCTAGAGCTTCTGCTGAGCAGATCGGGGCCGAAGTTGGAAAGCTCACCTTCCGAGTCGAAGAGAATGCTGAAAAAATAGCTTCCTTCGACAAGGAGAGGAAAGATATGGCCGCCAAGTTTGCGAGCGAACTTGAAGAAAAAGACAGACTTCTCAAGGAGATGACGTCTAAATTTGAGGCGGCCGTTAAGCAGAGCCAGGATGCGGAGGCGAGGCTTCAGCAGTTTGTCAAGCATCGGGAGATTATTCAGAACCAAGCCGACAAGGTGCCTGTTCTCCAGCTGAAGATCCGAGAGAAGGATGCGGCCATTCGGAAGTTGGAGCAAGAGCGAGTTGACCTCTACACTGCTGATCAGTGTAGAGAGCAGTATTGGAATGGCATCCTGGGTGCTCGGCGCATGTTTGCGAAGCATATGCCTCATTTCCCTTGGAATGAGAAAGTTCCTCTCTGGATGCGGGCCCAGGATCACTTGGTGGAGTGCCAAGCTGATCGAGACGAAGCTGAAGCTGAACGCCAAGCTGCTCTTGCAGAGGCTCGGGCCCAGAAGGCGAATTCCGAAGGTGACACTACTGCTGGGGGTTCTTCGAAGGATGCTCCCCTAGGGGCTGCTCCCGAGACTCCCAAGAGTTAGGGATTCGGGCAGTCGTCTTCTTCAGAGTCGGTCGGTTCCAGTTGAGGACTTCCGAATGTGTGCTTGCCTTTCCCCCTTTTACCTCGGCGCTGCGTTGTACTTGTTTCTTTTTGCTTTCTTAGTACTTCGGTAGGCCGGTATTGTCTGTTGATGGCTGCCGATTTTAACTGTTTCATTTTGTTTTCAATTTTTGAGGGTCCTCGGGTATGTACCGAGCTGTTTGATGTATTTGTACTTCCCCCAAATATTGAATGAAAAATGAATGTTTGTTACTTGGCTGCTTCTTTTCAATTTTTTGCACTTCCGAAGTTTTAAGTCTTTGAATCCGTAGATTTTCGAGCTCTTCTTTTTGTAGACTTGCTAAGAAACCCTTTGATTTTGCGAGCTCTTCAAATCCGTAGATCTGCTAAGAGACTCTTTAATTTTGCGAGTTCTTCAAATCCGTAGATCTGCTAAGAGACTCTTTAATTTTGCGAGTTCTTCAAATCCGTAGATCTGCTAAGAGACTCTTTAATTTTACGAGTTCTTCAAATCCGTAGATCTGCTAAAAGACTCTTTAATTTTGCGAGTTCTTCAAATCCGTAGATCTGCTAAGAGACTCTTTAATTTTGGGCCTTCTTCAAATTTGTAGATCTGCTAAGAGACTCTTTAATTTTGCGAGTTCTTCAAATCCGTAGATCTGCTAAGAGACCCTTTAATTTCCAGACTCTTCAAATCCGTCGATCTGCTCAGAGGTCTGGATTGTTCTTCCGATCTCTTGTGGTTCGGAAACCTGGGCGAGAGATCGCTAGTCTGCCTCTTAGTTATGACTTTGGCGATCCGTGGATCTGAGCCGAAGTTTTATAACTTGATTCGAGCGACTGTTTGTTGCGAACAAGGTTTATCTGGGTATCGCGAATCCGAGGATTCTGGACGATTCCCCGAAGTGTATGATTTGGTCATTTCTTGCATTTTATCAAGGAATGGGCAAAGTCAACCTGCTTTTAGTCTCGGATTGATCAGATCCGAGGCTGCATGTATATATATAAAGGGACAATGAATTTGAAATATAGAGATAGGTTTAATGAAACACAGGGTGCCAAACGGCTTTCCTCTTCTCATTAAACAACTTACTTGGTTTACAGACAGAGATCATACAAAATATTTCTTGAGAACATCGGTATTCCAATGGTTCTTCAAGATTGTTCCATCCAACTGTTTCAGCATAAACGTGCCTGGCCTTTTTTCGGAATGGATGATGTATGGTCCTTCCCAGGTGGCTGAGAGTTTGCCATGGATCCGTCCTTTCTGAACCGAGGCGGCGTTTCTGAGTACTAGATCACCGACTTTTAGGGGTCTGGCGTTGACTCTTCGATTGTAATGCTTGTTGACCCTCTGCAAATAAGCTGCGTTGAGTGTCCTCGCATCGTTCCGAGCTTCGTCTAGTAGGTCGAGAGCTTCGGACAGAAGTTGGTTGTTGCTTTCTCCTTGGAGTCCATCATACCTGTTGTATGCCTGGATCCTCAAGCTTTCTATTCCGATTTCCACAGGGATGACAGCTTCGGATCCGTATACAAGGTGGAACGGTGTTTGCCCAGTAGCTTCTTTCTCGGTGGTTCGAAGGGACCATAGAGTTCCGGGTAGCTCTTCTAACCACTTGTTTTTGTTATCCTCGACTCTTTTCTTGAGTGCGTTGAGGATGAGTTTGTTAGCAGCTTCGGCTTGCCCGTTGCTTTGTGGGTGGCAAACTGCCGAGTAAGCTAGGTGTATGCCGAACTGTTTGCACCACTTTTGTAGCGGGGTGTTGTCGAACTGTTTCCCATGGTCGAAGACCATCAGTCTTGGTATGCCGAACCTTGTGATGATGTTCTGCCATATGAACTTGCGGACCTGAGGTTCGGTGATGGAGGAGACAGCTTCAGCTTCGATCCATTTGCTAAAATAGTCGACTCCTACAATCAACCACTTCTTCTGGTTCGTAGCTGAGGGGAAGGGACCAATGATGTCTAACCCCCACTGTGCGAATGGTAAGGGATACAGTGTTGATTGTAAGGTTTGAGCTGGTTGATGGATAGCGGGTGCGAACTTTTGGCATTTCTCGCATTTCCTTGCCATCTGCTTTGCCTCGGAAACCATAGTGGGCCACCAGTATCCGGCCCGAAGGGCTTTGTGTGCCAATGTCCTGCCTCCGATGTGGTTTCCGCATATCCCGAGGTGGATTTCTCTTAGGATATAGTCAGCGTCTGTTGGACCCACACATTTTAGCAGTGGAGCGGAGAATGATTTCCTCATGAGCTCTCCTTCGGCGCTGATGATGAACCATTTGTTGAATCTTTTCAGCTTTCTCGCCTGCAGCTTATCTTCGGGAAGTTCTCCCCTTTCTTTGTATGCAATTACTGCGTCCATCCAGCTGGGTTCGGTACGTAAACTGCATACTGTGGTGGGTAGCAAGTCAATGCTTCTCTCTTGGTGAACTTCCACGTGGACCGACCTGTTTAAGTCGATGAGTGTTGAGCTTGCGAGTTTTGACAGTGCGTCTGCTTGCGTGTTTTTTCCTCGGGGGATGAGAATGACTTTAAAGGATCTTAACTTTGACGTTAAGGATTTGATTTTTGCTAAGTAAGCTGTCATGCTGGGCCACTTGGCCTCATACTCCCCTCGGATCTGGTTGGCTACAAGCTGGGAATCAGTTTTGAGGCAAACATGCTCGGCCTCCAGGGATAAGCAAAGCTCTATCCCTGCGATTGCGGCCTCATCGGCCTCGTTGTTAGTTGCTTTGAATCCGAACTTCAATGCATACTCTATGCTTTTCCCCGTTGGGGGGATTAGTACAACTCCTGCTCCTGAGCCGTTTACTGTGGAAGATCCGTCAGTGAAGACCTCCCAAGTGCTTTTCGTATCATCCAGCATTTCCTGGTATGAGCACTCGGCCAAGAAGTCTGCCAACGCCTGTGCTTTGATGGCGGTCCTCGGCTGATATTTGATGCCGAACTCTGATAGTTCGAAGGCCCAGGCAGCCAATCTTCCTGACCTCTCTATTTTGTCGAGTACTTTCTCGAGCGGTTGGTCAGTTAGTACTGTGATCTGGTGGGAGTCGAAGTATGGCCTCAGTTTTCGTGCAGCTACCACCACTGCATATGCAACTTTCTCGATGAGCGGGTACCGAGTTTCGGCCCCTGTGAGTGTTCGGCTAGTGAAGTAGATTGGCTGTTGCTTCTTCTCTTCTTCCCGAAGAAGCACTGCGCTGACGGTTCCAGGGCTGACTGCGACATATAGGTACAGGGTTTCCCCCTCCTTTGGTCTGGCCAGTGTCGGCAGTTGAGCTAGGTGGGCTCTGAGTTGCTGAAAAGCCTCTTTTTGCTCCTGCTCCCATATCAGCTCGGGATCCACTTTCCTCGGGACCCCCTTTTTCTTGACTGGTTCTGCTTCTCCCCCGGGGAGGCTCTTTGGTTTTAGTGCTTTGAAGAAAGGGGCTCCCTTGTCCGAGGCTTTTGATATGAATCTTGTTAGTGCGGCTAACCTGCCGGTTAGCCTCTGCACGTCTCTCTTGGTCCTCGGCTCGGGTAAATCCAACGCTGCTTGGACTTTGTCCGGGTTCGCATCGATTCCTCTTTCGCTCACCATGAATCCGAGGAACTTCCCTGACTTCACCCCGAAGACACATTTTTGTTGTATTTCCTCAGATTTCCGAAGGTCTCTGCCAAGTCTTTGACATGGTCTTCCTCCTTAATGCTTTTTACGATGGAGTCATCCACATAGACCTCGACGTTCCTCCCTTTCTGGTCGGCGAAGACGTGATCAACTAGCCTCTGGTATGTAGCGCCGACATTTTTCAAGCCGAAGGGCATCATTTTGTAGTTGAACACTCCTGCGCTCGTGATGAATGTTGTCTTTGCTCTGTCGTCGGGGTGCATGAACACTTGATGGTAGCCTGAAAAGGCATCCATGAAGCTGAGCAGTGCATGGCCGCTGGTGGAGTCAACCAATTGATCTATCCTCGGCAAGGGATAGCAGTCCTTGGGGCAGGCTCGGTTCAGATCTGTGAAATCCACGCACATTCGCCAAGAGCCGTTCGCTTTCTTGACCATCACCACGTTGGCCAACCATTTTGGGTACATGCATGGCTCGATGAATCCGGCCTCCTGCAACTTCTTCACCTCTTCGGCGATGGCTCTGTTTTTCTCCGAGGAGTAATTCCTCTTCTTTTGTTTGATTGGCCGAGCTTCAGCGTTGACGTCCAGCTTGTGACAAATCAGCTTCGGATTTATCCCTGGCATATCTGCTGCTGACCATGCAAAAATGTCCTTGTGATCCCTGAGCAGTTGGATCAAATCGATTCGGAGCCCCGAGCTTAGGCCCTTGCCTATTCGGAAGCTCCTGTCTGAACCTTCTTCGAGGAAGATATCCTCCATTTCCTGATCTGGTTCGGGAGACAGGGTTTCGGGGCGGGCATCGACCTCTGCGGGAGATAAGCTGCTCGTGCCTGCTTTTCTCCTTTTTGCCTCGCTCTCCTCTCCTGGAGCATCTTTCTCCGCCTCCGAACCGTCTCCTAATTTGGGCTTTCGGACGGCGGTGTGGCAGGTTCTTCTTGCAACCTCTTGATCACCTCTAATTCGTTCGGCGAATCCTGCGTCAGAGACGTATATCATCAGCTGATGGTATGTGGAGGGGACTGCCTGCATCTTGTGAATCATGGTTCTTCCCATGATTACGTTGTATACGGAGTCGCAGTCCATCACCAGAAATTCGTCCCGAAGGGTTTTTGCTGCTTGGCCTTCGCCCACTGTGACTGGCAAGGTGATCTTTCCTCGAGGGATAGCTGTGGATCCGTTGAATCCGATCAGGGGGTAACTGACTTTCGTCAATGCTTCCTCTGACTCTTCGAGGATCAGTTGCTCGAAGCAGTTTCTGAAGATGATGTTGACGGCACTTCCTCCGTCGACCAACACTCGGTGTACGTTGTGGTTATTGAGGTCCATGGAAATGACTAGAGGATCGTCATGTTTGTACTGGACTCCGAAGCAATCATCGGCAGTGAAGGTCATGTTCGGGGGGTGTGGTTGGTTGTCTCCCACTGCGCTGAAGTTGACTCGATGGGTGAGAGCTCTTAGGTGTTTCTTGCTGGCCTGGCCAGACTTCTGTCCCCCGAATACCACTAGGATGTCATTCTTCTTGTGCCCTGTTGCTTCGTAGACCCTTTTCTGGGGTTGCTCGTGTTGTTTGCCACCTGCGGCCTTTTCTTTTTCCTCCCTTTGGTCTAACAAGTATTGTTTCAGGTAGCCTCGGCGAACGAGGTCCTCGATGTTGTCTTTCAGCGAGTTGCATTCTTCGGTGTGGTGACCGAAGTCATCATGAAACTCGCACCATTTGTTCTTGTTTCTCCGAGCTGGGTTGGACTTGAGCTTCCCAGGTAGTTTCCACTTTTCATCATTTCTGTTGAGGCTAAAGATTTCTTTTCGGGGCAGAGTTAGTGGAGTGTAGTTAGTGTATCTGGGTTGAAGTTCACCCCTTCTCCCGTCTTTCTTCGGGCTCATCCCTCTAACTCCTACTTTCTCCTTCCCTTTCCTTGAGCCGCCCTCGGGCTTGCTCTGGGCATTTTTTGTGTCTCTCGGATCCGACGATCCTTTCAACCTTGCAGCGGCTTTGTTGAACTCTTCGGTTCTGATGAACGCATCAGCCATTTGGAGCACGTCGGCTATTTTGGAGGGGTTTTTCATCGAGAGCTTATCACGGAATTTCCCTTCCTGGAGCGCGTGCTTCAAGGCGAAGATGGCCACATCTGGCTGCAAGTTTGGTATGTTTGTTGATTCCTTCATGAATCTGGCCATGAACTCTCTTAGACTTTCGTCTCTTTCTTGTTGGATTGAGGTCAGTTCTGCTGTGGTTCGCTCGGGGCGATTGTTGCTCACGAACTGTGTGCAGAATCTCTTTTTCAGCTTCTTCCAGCTTTTGATCGATCCCTTCGGCAGCGATCTAAACCACTCTCCCGCCACTCCGGTTAGCGTGGTTGGGAAATGTTTACACCAACATGCTTCGGAGTAGGGACTCAAGAACATTTGCTGCTCGTAGGAGATGACATGATCCCTCGGATCTGTGATTCCGCTATATGTCAGGTGTGCTGGCAGTCTTACCTTCGGTACCTCTTCCATGATCAGCTCGTCCGAGAAAGGGGATGACGTGGGGGTCATGATTCTTTTCCCGAGTCTAGCCCTGATGCCCTCGTTCGCCGAGGTTCTGTGATTAGAACGTTCGGGCGTACGATGGGGGCTAGGGGTTCGATCATGCCTCCTGTCTCTTCTTCTTTCTCGGCTACTGACCTCGGGTCGTTCGCCAGATCTACTTGATTCGCCTACCCCGAGTCTCGTATGGATCGAGGGTCTTAACCTTGAGTGGACCGAGGGCCTCAACCTGCTGAGCACCGAGCTTCGGATCCGAGTGTTACGAGTAGTCGATTCGCTTTGGAGAGCTGTTGGAGTAGGCGATGGTTTTGCAAACCAATCTGGTTGTTGTTGTGCCCTTTTTTGGGTGTCCCACGTGCTTTCCATCCATCTCGACGTCAGGTGTGTTCCTGTCAAGGGAAGGAGCTCTCGTTCGGGTCTGGACACTTCTACACTGGGCTGCTCGTTCAGCCTTCGCCTGGTCCTCCTCTCTTCTCTGCGGTCTTTTGCCAATCCTTGCTGCTTCTCATTGAAGAGGAAGTTTTGCATGATGGTCATGGCCGCAGTGAGCTCTTCCCTAGTTGGAATCGGAGGTCCTGCGTTTGTGGCGGTCGTAGCTCTGCTTGGCTGTGACCTCGCCACCGATTGAGGGTGCTCCTCTTCGTCAGATTCCGAATCTGACCGCACTATCATATCGTCATCATTGTTGTTGATAACATCATTAACCATTTTGCAGAAAGAGGTGGTTAATGTCTTTCAAAGGCTTTGAAGTGTTCTTCCCCACAGACGGCGCCAAATTGTTCCGGTGTTGTAAAGATGGAAACAATGGGCTTCGAATGAAGGCCCTTTTGTATGTGTTGAAGATCTTGCTTGCTTGAATGAGTCGAGTCCGAATTCACCTGCACAAGAGCAAAGTCACTAGCCTCGGGGGTGTTTCCGAGGAAAGCCCCTCCGATGCCTAAATAAGAACGATGCTCGGATTCTAGAGAGAAGTTCTCTAGAAGAGTAGTCTTAAGGCGATAAATTGGACGTACCTTGAGGTGTGAGCCTTGGTGGCCTATTTATAGTGTTTGCATAATAAATGCCCATAGGTCATTTATTGCTATTGGGCCTTGGGCCTTAATGGATGGCTGAATAGCCATAGTGGTAAGGTTTGATGCTGTTTGTTTAGAGCCATTGGGCTTTGGACTTAGTGGCCCAATTGAATATCAATTGGGAGCCCAAACAACTACAAACAAAAACAAGATAATTAATAATGTACGTAGTAGCTTAATTTTACATAAGATAAAAGAAAATTATATAAGTGTACGAGTAAAGAACTTAACGAAACAAACTAAAATGGAAAGTGTAAAAATCATTTTGAAACAGCAGCGCGTCTCCTGTGAGACCAGTCACACCATCAACTTGATGGTGTGACGAGCGCGAAATCAATAGCGTACCTCCCCTAAAACTATATATAAAAAAAAGTAACAGATCTAAATTATAGAAGTAACATACCTAAACTAAAAAAGTACCTCCTCTAAAATTATATATAAAAAAAAAAGTAACATGTCTAAACTATAGAAGTAACATACCTAAACTAAAAATGTACCTCTCCAAAAACTATTCCGTATAAAAAAAAAAGTAACATGTCTAAACTATAGAAGTAACATACCTAAACTAAAAAAGTACCTCATCTAAAATTATAAAAAAAAGTAACATGTCTAAACTATAAAAGTAACATAACTAAACTAAAAAAAATACCTCCTCTAAAATTATTAAAAAAAAAAGTAACATGTCTAAACTATATAAGTAACATACCTAAACTAAGAAGGTATCTCCCCTAAAACTTCTCCGTATAAAAAAAGTAACATGTATAAACTATAGAAGTAACATACCTAAACTAAAAAGAGTACTTCCTCTAAAATTATAAAAAAAAGTAACATGTCTAAACTATAGAAGTAACATACCTAAACTAAAAAGGTATCTCCCCTAAAACTACTCCGTATAAAAAAAAATAACATATATAAACTATAGAAGTAACATACCTAAATTTGCAAGTGTGAACTGGTCTCACCATCAGTTGATGGTGAGGACAGTCACATATAAGAATTTGGGTTGAAACAGAGGTAGTACGTAGTAGCTTAATTTTACATAAGATAAAAGAAAATTATTTGACTGTACGTGTAAAGTATGTAACGTACGACATACGAACTATATAATATTTGTTAAGTCCCAATTCATCAGCGGACAATTTTTTTTTCTTATTGGAGTGAGGAATAATAGCACAATGCAAAGATTACAAACTTAAATTTAAAAATAATTCGTATGTAAAAAAAGAGAAAAATTCACCTCTTTAAAACTACGTCCAGAGTGCAAGATAGATACAACTTCTTGTTAATTAGCAAAAGCTTCTATTCCTCTTATTCACAAATATTACTATGAAAAAGTTGAGTATTAAAGACATAACTAATCATATGATTCAGACCCAAATCAAACCACAAAAACTCAACAACAAAGAAACGCAACTAGCGCGTAATTAGGAGTTTAAATTGTACTTTCGTATTATTGATCCGAATGAGCCACTGTCTATCGTATTAGTTGGGTGCTTCATTGGCTCATTGCAACTTCATAGTGATTTAATACTCGCATCGTTTTGTATAGGAATTAATATATTTATTTTATTAATTTTATAAAAACAGAATATCAGTTAGTTAGAATTCTGTTAGAGAGTTTGTTATTCTAGCTTTGTATATAAGCAGTTAGTTCTGCTTTCTCCTGTTTTGTGCGAGAATATCATTCAATCAAATAAACACTTCTCCTAATTCTCTCTGCAAATTGCTTAAGATTCTATATGGTATCAGATCTGTGATCTCGATTCTGAGATTTAGGTTTGCTCATTTGAGTTCTTCTGATCAGCTCTTAGATCAAAGCTAAGAGTGTTTGATTTCAGAAATTCTGGTGCGAAATTTCTTGCGATTTGCGTGTGCGATTGCGAAATTTCTTGCATTGCTCGAAGTAATTTGATCTTCTGGATCTTCTGTAATGGCGATTATTGATTCTGAAAGTGACAATTCGCACAACAACACCAACAATGGAGGTAATGCTGACAATTCTGATCCATATTTCATTGCCAATTCTGATCATCCTACTTCTTCATTGGTTGCTGTGTTGTTTACTGGTGTGAATTTTGTTAGATGGAGTAGAAATGTTAAACGTGCCTTAGTAGCTAAAAATAAAGAAGGATTCATAAATGGTGAAATAACAAAACCAGCTGTAAATCACAAAGATTATATGAGATGGAAAGGAACTGATTTCATGGTGGTTAGCTGGATTTTATGCTCAATGAATCATGATTTAGCTGATGATTTTGGTTACATTGATAATGCTGCTGATATGTGGTGTGAATTGAATGAGAGATTTGGACAATCAAATGGTCCATTAGTGTATCAACTGAAGAAAGAAATTGAAAATCTGACACAGCAGAATATGACTATTGTGGCTTATTATGGTAAGCTCAAGAAACTGTGGGATGAAATGCAAAATTTAAGAGCATTTCCTAGCTGTACATGTGGAGCAATGTTGCAATGTAGCTGTCAATTTATGAAAAAGGTTGCTGAATTTGAGGAAGAAGATAAGATGATGAAATTCTTGCTTGGATTGAATGGAGGCTTTGATAGCACTGTGACAAATGTTTTGTCAATGGATCCTTTGCCTAGCATCAACAAGGTTTTCTCAATCACACAACAAATAGAGAAACAGAAAGAACTAAGTGGTGCTACTGCAGAAAGCAATGCTATGACAAGCAGTGCTATGGCTGCTCAGTCTTACAGAGGAAATCAATCTCAATTACAGAAGTACAATACAGGAACTGGCAAGAAAGATTGGAAAGAAATCAAAAAGGAAAAGATGAATCGTATCTGTACTCATTGCAAAGGAAAAGGACACACAGTTGATCAATGTTTCAAGCTTATTGGCTATCCTGACTGGTACAATACAATTAAGGCTTCCAAGGGGAGTAATTCTACTGGTGGTAGGCTTGCAGCTAATGTCAACTACTCTGCTGATATTGGAGATGAACCTTTGGGAAATACTGATGGTGATAATGGAGTACTGAATAATGATATGCTGAATGCAATTTGCCAAGAAGTTATGAAGGTTATGAATAGCAAACAACCTCAAAACACTGATGCAACTAGAGTTACTTGCTCTTATGCCAATTATGCAGGTACTCTTTCTCACTCATTCAACTGTGCTGTAAATAAACTGCATAATGAATGCCTGTGGATTGTTGACTCTGGTGCATGTGATCACATGACCTATGATGAAACTATTTTAACCAATATTAGGACACTTTTGACTCCTATTAAAGTTGGACTACCAGATGGTTCTCAATTAGTTGTTGATATTATTGGAGATACTGTCCTCAGTACTAAATTGATCCTGCATAATGTTCTTTTGGTTAAAGGTTTCAAGCACAATCTATTATCCATTGGCAGACTTATTGAACATACTGGTGTGAAAGTTGTATTCACTGCTACTGGATATGTTTTCCAGGACCCTGCTAGTTCTGAATTAATTGGTGCTGGAAACAAGACAAATGGTCTGTATTATTTTGTTACATCCTCAAACAACATATTATCAAGTGCTGCTGACCAAGGTACCCTTCATCAGCAACCATATTGCAATACTGTGTCCAGTATTACTGATGTAAATAAGCTTGCTGAGAATAAGATTGTTGTACCAAACAAAACTGCTACTGGTTTTTCTATGGCTAGGGAGTTGGATTCAAATAAGATACACATGCTCCATGCTAGATTAGGACATCCCTCATTGTCCAAAATGAAACATGTAAATTCTGAGTTTTGTAAAGGTGTTTCTGAACACAATTGCATTGTGTGTTACAAAGCTAAACAACACAAATTGCCTTTTTCTGTCAGTACAAGTAAAGCAAATGCCTGTTTTGATTTGATTCATGTGGATTTGTGGGGGCCCTATAAGGTTAAAAATCTAGATGGAGCCTCTTACTTTCTTACCATACTTGATGATCACAGTAGGTCAACTTGGACTTATCTCTTACACAATAAACTTCAAGTTGAGAATATTGTTTCTGATTTCCTATCCATGGTTGAGACTCAGTTCAACACAAAAGTTAAAAGAATCAGATCTGACAATGGTACTGAAATTGTGAAAGAATCATGTAGGAGCTTATTTGCAAACAAGGGAATTTTACATGAAAGAAGTGTTCCATATGTTCCTCAACAAAATGGCAGGGTTGAGAGAAAACACAGGAGCCTTCTTGAAATTGCTAGATCTTTAAGGTTTCATGCAGGTCTTCCTAAAAAATTCTGGGGAGAATGTATACTTACTGCTACTCACCTAATCAACAAAATTCCTTCTAAACTTTTGGGTTTGAAAACTCCTTTTGAGGTATTGTTCAATAAACCTCCTGCATATGATGTTTTAAGGGTGTTTGGCTGCTTGTGTTTTGCTCACAATAATCATATTGGTAGGGACAAATTTGATTCAAGGGCAAAAAGATGTTTGTTTATTGGATATCCTGCTGGATACAAAGATTTCAAACTTTATGATCTTGATACTTACAAGGTGTTTATATCCAGAGATGTGGTATTTTTTGAGACAGTTTTCCCATATGGTCTTAAACCTGATTCTATTCCTGTCATTATTCCTCCTTCTCTAATTCATTTTGGTACTGATAGTACTGTTATTCTTCCAAATCACACCAATGACTCTGATCATTCAATTAATTCTCCCAACTCTCCTATTATCTCTCAGTCATCTCCAACTCTTTCCAATCACTCTATACATTCTGATTCCCCAAACACACATTCTTCTCCTTCTTTTCCTTCTAACTCTTTAGAATCTGATCACTCTCATCCACCTTCTAATACAATTACTCTACCTTCAAATCCAACTACCAGACAATCTACCAGACAGATCAAACCATCTCCAGTTCTTACTGACTTTGTAGGAGGCTATGTACCTCATAGAACTTCTTTGGCTGCTCCTAATGACAGTGAATCTTTGTCATTTTCTGCTGATTCTATTCTGCCTCACATCTCTTATACATCTTCAACTGAATTTGATTGGTTACTTGCCTTAGCTCTTCATAACTTTGATGTTTGGGATTCTCTTGCTTTCTCTGTATGCTCTACTTCTTCTGATCCTCAACATTACAATCAAGCTAAGGATGATGAAAATTGGATCTTGGCTATGGACAAGGAAATAGAAGCTCTTGAGAGCAATAATACTTGGGATCTTACTGTGCTACTCAAGGACAAAAAGGCTATTGGTTCAAAATGGGTTTATAGAACAAAATTGAATCCAGATTACACAATTGATAAACACAAAGCAAGATTGGTTGCTGTTGGATATCAACAAGTTGAGGGGAGGGATTTCACTCAAACTTTCTCTCTTGTTGCTAAATTGGCTACTGTTAGAATTGTAATTGCACTTGTTGCAATGAAGGGATGGATTCTTTGTCAACTTGATGTCAACAATTCTTTTCTTCATGGCTTTCTTGATGAGGAGGTGTACATGAAACCACCTGCTGGTTACACTAAAGCTAAGCCAGGAGAAGTATGCAGACTCAGAAAATCAATTTATGGCCTTAAACAGGCTTTTAGACAATGGAACAAAGAGTTAAGCAAATTCTTGAAAACTCTCAACTTTCAACAATCCACCCGGGACTATTCACTCTTTACTAGAACTTTTGATGGTGAATTTTTGGTATTGCTTGTATATGTTGATGATATTCTACTCACTGGCACCTCTTCTTCTCAAATTGAAGCAGTCAAAATAGCCCTTGATTATGCTTTCACAATCAAAGATCTTGGTCAACTGGCTTATTTTTTGGGTATTGAGGTGCACAGGAATGAAAATGGCATTTTTCTTTCTCAAAAGAAATACATTCAAGATATACTTGCTGATGCTGGTATGGAAAACTGTGATTCTGTATCTGCTCCTTTATCTTGTGGCCTTAAACTTTCTACTGATGTGGGCGATCTAATTGCTGAACCTGATGTTTACAGAAGATTAGTTGGTAGATTGCTTTACCTAGGCATCACCAGACCAGATTTGTCTTACAGTGTTCAGCACTTAAGTCAATTTGTTCACTCTCCTAGAGTTCCCCATTTGCGTGTTGCATTGCATGTTCTAAAGTATCTTAAAGGCACCTTAACTGATGATATTTGGTATTCTGCTGGTGCTGATCCTACTTTATCAGCTTATAGTGATGCTGATTGGAGTTCTTGTCAGTTCAGTAGTAGGTCTCTTAGTGCCTATGCAGTCTTTCTTGGTCCCAATCTAATCTCATGGAAGACTAAAAGGCAAAGAAGTGTTAGCAAATCTTCTGCTGAAGCATAATACAGGAGTATGTCAGCAGCTGCAAGTGAACTTGTTTGGATTCATGGTTTGCTTGAAGATCTTCAAATCACTGTGCCTTTACCTATTACTTTGCACTGTGATAACACTTCTGCTGAGCACCTGGCCAAAAATCCTATGTTTCATGATAAAACTAAGCATTTGAAACGTGACATGCACTATGTCAGAGAGCAAGTTGAAGCTAGTTTCATTCACACAGCTCATGTATCTAGTTCTCAACAACTGGCTGATATCCTTACCAAGCCATTGGCTTCCTCTCCTCACAAGCAACTTTCTGCCAAGCTAGGACTTATTTCCAAGGTCCAGCTTGAAGGGGGAGTATAGGAATTAATATATTTATTTTATTATTTTATAAATTTTATAAAAACAGAATATCAGTTAGTTAGAATTCTGTTAGAGAGTTTGTTATTCTAGCTTTGTATATAAGCAGTTAGTTCTGCTTTCTCCTGTTTTGTGCGAGAATATCATTCAATCAAATAAACACTACTCCTAATTCTCTCTGCAAATTGCTTAAGATTCTATATTTTGACTTTTTGCACTATTCACATAATTCACTTTGACCCTATTTTATTTCTAGTATATGAAAACAAATGTTAGTATATAATATATTGTTGGCTTCATCTTAATGTATATTTTCAAAATATTAATATTTTTATAAGTTTTTATAATAGGTAGTTAAAGATATTGGTGGTCAAAAATGTGCATTGGCAAGCGTGTCCAGTGAAAACGGTGCGAGTATTAAGGGACGGAGAGAGTAAATACAACGTGAGTATACGATAAATCTAAAGTTTAAACTTCATGCCTTTTTGGTATAGGCTATAGCCTATAGGCCATACTTTAATTGGTCAAATATTGGTGTTAGTGTCCAAATTTTAAAATAAGTGAGCTAAAAAAACTAGTTCATCCTTAATGGATAACTATTCCATAATTTTCATGAACTAACTTTTAATTTTTTCTTTCTTTCTAAATCCTCCACTTTTAGGAAATCATATTTTTCTTTTACTTTCTCTTATTTTCCTTCTAAATCCTTTTTCACAAACAATGTCTTAATAAGTGGGTACAAATGACTTTTTGTTAGAAATGACCTTTTATAAGGTTGTTGTGTGGTAAATGACCTTATATAAGAAAAGTGATATTTTGGGACATCAAACTTTTTTTTTGTTGACTAGAACCTCTTGCCTAGGGCTGAGCAAAACTATGGTAATTTAATTCATAAAATGTTTTATCTTGCGAGTATCTTATTAGGATCGTCAAATTTTCCCCTATCATAATTCATTAGTAGAGCTGGCAATTCTCAACCCGAACCGTTGAACCTGTCGGTTTGTACGATCGACCATTTAGAACCCGAACCGTTAATAACACGAAAGCCGAAACCTGAAACCTGAAACCCGATATGATCTGATTATATTCAACCCAAACCCAAAACGACCCAAAAATATTAACTCGATTAAGATTTGAATCCCGATTACAAACCGTTCCGCAGTAACTTAATCCGTTTCAAGTCGGACCGAATGGATCTGAAACTCGTTTGTGACCCGACCCATTTCAATCTAAATCGTTTCAGCCCGAGGAAAACCGTTTAATCCGAACCATTTACAACTCGAACTGTTTCATCCTATAATGCGTTTAATCTGAACCGTTTACAACCTGTAACCCGTTTAATCCCGCTAGTGATATTAAATTCTTAACACTTTTAAAAGTTAGTTATCGCATTTGTCCCGTAATTAAGGTCTAAATATTTTAATTTATATGTAATGAAAATTGTGATTTTAGTAATAACCCGGTACTGTGATTGTATAATTTGGAACCGAGTTAACCTGACCCGAAGTACTACCCACTACCAATTTCATCCCACTACCGATTTATCCACACTGCATGAACTCAAATCGATAAGAACCGAAATGATAAGAACCCAAAAAAATATGAACTTGAACTCGATGTAACCTGGTTAAACCAGTTCAACCCGATCCATTTCAGACCGTTATCTGACGAGACGATTCGATATATATGAACCCGACTCGATATGATCTAAACCTGTAACAATTCGGCTAACATGTTTACAACCCGACCTGATTATAATCCGACCCGATACGAACCAGACCCGACACGAACCTTTAATCTATCCAAACCGAACTGACCTGTTAAATGTTAAACCCGATTCGATCCGACCCGTTAGCAAAATGAATCTGACCCAAACTGAATCCATTGGTGTGAATTGACATCCCTTCTGCTATCATCTATATTATTAGTCTTCTACGCACGCGATGCAAGCAAGACTATATAAAAAATTAAAATTAACTAATCACTACAAATAATAGGCAAAAATTGTTCATGTAGTATTGTTACTCTTAAATTAAACTTTTATCAATTATGGTAAGTCGAAACAATAACCTATCAAATCAAATTGGATATTAATTTCCGTTAAGAAAATAAGATGTTAATGTAAATAATTTATATTATCAGTTGTGTTCAAGAATAAAAAAAATTAATTAGATCCATACCTTGGAATGGTTACTCTTTTTTCTTATGTTTATTTGATTTACTCTTTTTTGTTTGAGTTGTTTAGACTCATATTACGTATAGTAAATTGGATGGTGTAAGTAATTTGAGTATTTTTAGTTTTCCGTATATAGAATAGAGATTTTGACAATTGTAATAAATTATGTAATATTATAGTGGTTGTTTTGTATTCTTTTGTCAACTTCTTTTGTCTTTTGTTGACAATTGTTTGCCTAAATATTTTTGCTTTCCTAGTTTGTAAAGGTGAAATGTTAATTAGTTGATTATTCTATGTGTGATTGCATTATAACTTCTTGTTTAGTTATTTGAGATTAAATAATCAATTTTAAAATTAATTAAATTCACTTTGATAAAATAATCATCTATTTAATTAATTAATTAATTAATTACTCCCTCCGTCCCGGAATACTTGACCTGTTTTCCTTATCGGGTCGTCCCTTAATACTTGACCTGTTTCTAAAAATGGAAATATTCTAACAATATTATATTATTTCTCACTCCACCCCTATTAACCCACCTACCCCCTACTCCATACAAAAAGTAATTAAAAATTCAACCCCTACTCTCCCCCAACCCCACCTCTTAACCCACCTCCCACTAACTACATTAAAATAATACCACACTATCAACTACTACCTATTAAATTAAATAAGTCAATTCAAGTCCTTAAACTCTGTGCCGGTCAAACCGGGTCGAGTATTCCGGGACGGAGGGAGTAATTTTTGAAGTTATCGGGGGTAATATAGACTATTTTATAGGGGAACACCAAAAAATCAATTACGATAGTGACCTCAAGAGTTCCCTTATAGAATAGAGATTAAAGCAGAGTGTTAGTAAATGTGAGACATCCAAACACCCGATTTTCAATTCTCATGCACCAGCTAAAAAAGGAAATTTAATATATTAAGTAACCAATATCAGCACGTCTCATGTGTGACCAGCTACACCATCAACTTGATGGTGTGACGCGCGTAGCTAATATGGACAAAGTTATTGACGGATGTTGCTTGACTTTCTATGCGGGTGTTACTTATACATTATATTCGTTGTTACTTTTCTTGTTTTTCTGCAATTTCTTGAATTTCATGTTATAGGTTCCTTGTATAGATTGGTATTACTTGATTTTCTATGCTGGTGTTACTTATACATTGTATTTGTTGCTACTTTTCTTGTTTTATTGCAGTTTCATGTTAGAGGTTCCTTGTATTAGACCGGTGTTACTTGACTTTCTATGATAATGTTACTTATACGTTGTATTCGTTGTTATTTTTTTGTTTTACTACAATTTCTTGAATTTCATGTTCAAGGTTCCTTATATATATACTAGTTTTACTTGACTTTTTATGTTGGTGTTACCTTTTAGTTATTGTAGTTTATTTATTTTCATGTTAGAGGTTTATTAAATAACTGATGTTACTTGACTTTCTATGCTAGTGTTACTTATACATTGTTTTCGCTGTTACTTTTCTTGTTTTATTGCATTTTCTTCAATTTCATGTTGGTGTTTCTTTGTATATACTGATGTTACTTTATTTTCTATGTTGGTGTTACTTTATATTCTCTGCTGATGTTACTTTATTTGCTGGGCTTTAAACACGTTGGACTTATTTATAAGTGTGAACATGTCACACCATCAAGTTGATGGTGTGACTGGTCACATATAAGACTTGATGAACCAATATATATAATTAGAAAAAAGAATCTCACAATTTCTGAAAATCGTCTATAATTAAAAGGAATATTTAAGTCAATAATATTTGACTTATTTTCAAATAAATTTTCAACATTGTTAAAATAAATTGCGGAATTTAAAAAAAGTAGTGAATGAATTAAATTTTATTAATATAGATTTACCGGTTCATCATTGCTATAGAATTAATATTTATCTTTTTGTTCACAAAAAACGGCTATAGAATTAGTACAATCTATATTATTAAAGCAGAGTGGTGAGTAATTTGAGAACTCCAAAACCTCAATCCTCATATCATATGCAAAGTTATTTAAGGAGATTAGGACAATTTTTTTAAAAAAAGTTGACAAATCAGCAAAAACTGTTATGCTCAAATTAATTGGGATGCTAAATTATAGAGAGAATTAAGATTATCATTAATGAGAATGTATTTTGGAGTGATATACAACTATTTACGGAGTACTCCTAAGTGGTGGATAAATGTCACATTTTTTTGGTTAAATGGCACTGACAATGGTGTCTTGCGTATACTAACCATTGGATAATCAGGTGAAATTCGATACAAAACTTGGTTTCAACAAAATATGGCAAGATTGGCAGTTAGATGGAGATTACTGTTTAAAGAACTTTAGATCGTAACAACGTGATATTCACACGTCCTCGTCTCTAATTGGAGAAAAAAGCACGAGAATTTAGAGTATAAATGGTTTAATTAGGACGTCCAAACAGACATCAACATACACACGATGAAGTTGAAGCTGAACAAAACGTGGATGGGGGTACTTATAATTGTTTTAGAATCAACTTTCTTCTATATATAAAACATTTTCGTCTTGAATATTGATCATTCTTGATTTACTGATCTTAGGAGAATTGCTCCTAATAAATCATCATGTTGGGACACCTAATGGAGACGGACAAGCAGAGATAAGCATAATATATGGTTTACCAAGTTCCACCCCCAATGTAACTCATAAAGGTAACCACTTATAAAAATAATCGCCGCATGTATGTAAGTATGCACTATGTTGGGCTAAATAATATAGATTTGGACACGTCTAACCTTGATATTTAATTTTATTTGTAATCAGGAATCCAGAGATAATATTTTAAGGAAATATTTAAGTGAACGTCTTATGAATTCTTTAACTTTTATTTTACGTGCTCCGCAAACAGAGCAAGGAGAAATAAGATTCGCTGCAATTTTAAGTGAAATGGGAAGAGGAATTTCGTTATTTACAATAGAATGTCAACAAAATTAAAGTCCACAATCAATTTTGCAGTTTCAAATGTTTTAGACTGATCTAGAACTTAATTTTGGATATTTTTTAGCTTCTTACTTCGTTATTATATTTTTCTTAAGACACATGCAATATTTAGATACATTTTGGTATTGCCACACAATAACATTGTACGGAGTAATTAACAACGCCGTTTAGGAGATTTTATACTTTTAATAGGTACCCGTGCAATAGCACGGACACAAACTAGTTGATTATATGTGTTACAAAAAAAAAGTGTATATTTTTAAAATATACATCGATACAAATCAAATAAGATTTCACATGAATATTTATTTTTATTATTAACTTCATTTATACTTTCTTATTACCCTTTTCAATAACAAAACATGCATTACAAATTATGATTTTTTCCTCTTTAGTTTATTAGGGAACCTATGGTTTGCAAACAGAAGGAAATGACAACAAGAAAAGGAAAGAATGGGAATGAAAAGCAAAACACTATTTCCCGTAAAAAACTATTTTATGGGATACCACTTTTACATCATCACATCCTTAGTTTGCTATCTCTTTCTCTCTCACCAATGCAATTGGAAACCTTTCATCTCCTAGCTCCGATGACTTTTCCTTCTCTCTTAGCTTTGGAGAATTCTTCATCCTCTCTTAGCATTGCATCTCACACCCCTCTCACAATTTTTATTTTCAGAAATCAAGTTCGAATGTAAAAGCTCAAAGTTTTCAAGGTTGAATTTAACCATTTACAATCAAAATCCGAATTTTTGGATCGATTTATAGGAAGCTATAGTGGACTAGCGGGTGGGTGATTTTGGGTGGATGTAGGTTTATAAGGTGGTTTTAAGGGGGTAGTTTATTGGGTCGTGGTTGGGGCAAACTTTTGCCAGCGGTGGGAGGTGTGAGAATGGTTGGGTTGATTGATAGATTTTCGTAGATGGTAGGAACTAGGAAGAATTTACTGGTGGTTGGATAGAGTTTCTTGGTGCATGGTTACGTGCATGCGACATGTGGCTAGCGTGGGATGGAAGATTCTAAAGTTGGGTGGTTCTGGTAGACGACACGGTTAAATCGAGTTGTGGTGGCAATCATGGAGTTGGTCAATGATGGTCAAGGTGAGTGTGAAGTAAAGGGAAAAGGGAAAGTGAAGTCTTCGGGGACTCGGGGGTGAGAGAGAGAGAAAGGGAGTAAATCTAAACTAACTTATTCATCAATCTTATCATATAGTATCAAGAAAATATTACTTTCGTAAAAATAAATTAACACACCAATATATTCATACAATACCGATAAGTGTATTTCAAACTAGCTAAATATGATAAAACAAAATTGAAATAAAACAACAAGCTACACCTAAATATTTTTCCTTAAGCATCTACCAACATTTTAATTGTCTAAATTCGTATAAAATGTTATCTATATCATCTACCAACCATTTTTTTTTACTAGATTTATATTTTTGTAGAAATCTCGTGCATTATCACGGGCACGTACTACTTACTAGTAAATGATTAATAGCCGCTTAACTTTAGGGAGTTTCACAAGTGATTAAGTGACTTAGGCCTTGTTCTTTAGAGCTGAACTGAACTGAAATGAACTGAAATGAACTGAACTCAACTGAACTGAACTGAACTGAATTGAACTTGTAACACCCCGACCTCTAATTCAATTATTAAAGCATAATTAGCAGCGAAATTAACCTAATTCGGTCAGGACATTACCTGCCGTAACTCCCTCTTGGGAATTGCAAGGCAACCATCAATCATAAGCTATTAAATCCCAAAAGTTAATATAATAATATTTTATATTACCGAATTAAAAGTACATAGCTTACTAAGAGTCTTTAATTAAACTATTAAAACATTAAGCATAGACTAAGTGAATATTATTCAAGTGAAATTCCTCGCCACTACTCGTCTCCATCGTTCCCCGCAGTACCTAAAACAGAAAAGTAAAAACGGTGAGCCGAAGACTCAGTAACGAACTATTCTAGCAACGTAAATTCATTTCAATTCATTTTATTTAAAAATACGGGGAGAATAGAATAATGTAAAATATTTTATAAAGTCCTATATTTAATTCATTCATAACTTTAGGGTGCACACTAGTATAGTACCCGTGCGATGCACAAGTTATGATATGAATATTAAATTTGCATATCTAAACTACAGTTATAGACAACTATTATTAACATAGATCTTATCGATAATTTTGTTATTAAAATAATAATATATAGATATGTTACTGCCCCATTTCGTGTGTTATTTATTTAAAAATTTGAAAAACATATACGGGTACGTAAATAAATTTACTTTCAATTCTTCCCCTCCCATTACCTGTTTCAAACATAAAATAATTCTCATACGTTCTTTACTTCAATTGTCATACCCACTTAATATTCTCCCACGCATCATCTACATCATTATCCGATCATTTAACACTTACCCCCCACCATTTACTTTATTCAACTATATATATTAGGGTAATCGAGTAAACAAAAAAACTTTATAATACGTAGGTTAATAGTGATAAAAATGTTGACATATCCACAATCAATTAGATGAATGACAAGTGGAGGGCATATCCAATATATTTAAAATCTATCAATAGATGGGGGCTCCCAAAATCCCGACCCACATACAATCTTTCCTATATTTGGTAAAAATTGACCTCACCTTTCAGCTAAATTTTGAGTAATTTGACATACATTTATTATTAAAATTGAATTTATTATTAACACCAATAACCATATTATTGATAAAAATATATTTAAATGCGACTATATATTTTTAGGATGAGGTAAGTGTTCCAAATCCAATAAATCCAAACCCGTTCTATGACATAGGTAGGTACATGTTATTCTTATACCCACCCACCAACACCATATATTTATTAGTCAATCATCTATTTTATCTTTTTCTTTTTCTTGGATAAATTAATAATAATACTTTAGTACCCGTGCGATGCACGACTTTCATAATATGAATATCAAATATGCATGACATCTAAACTATTATTACAGGCAATTACCATCAAAATGGAGCGAGATAGATCAGTTTGTGTCTTATTTATTTTTTTCATTATTTTAGAAAAGAGAACATAGATAGATTTATTTTCTTCACTTTTATCAAGTGTCAAACACAAAATTATTCTCACCCGCCCTATACTTCAATAGTCATACCCATGTAATACTCGCCCACCATCTACATTATTTCCTAATTACTTAACACTACCCCCATCATATACTTTATTCGGTTAGAGATCGATAACTTTGAGTCAGGTTGGGGCTAGTGTGGAGGATCGTCCCTCCACCCCTGTACCCGCTTAAAATTTTCATCCTCGTCCTATTCACCACAATAGGTACAATCCGCATCCCGCTCCCCGCCTAATAAATGTTATTCCCACTCCGTCACCCACCCGTGAATCCACACCCGCCTCATATTTATCCCTAGAGACGGTATTTTTTTGGGTAAGAAAGAAGTTCATTTGTAAAACTTTATTCTAGAGTATTTGACAATTGGTTTGTCTAATTAGGGTGATCGTGTAAAGAAAAAAATTATAATATATAGGTTAATAGTGATAAAAATGTTGATATATCCACAATCAATTAGATGAAGGATAGATGGAGGGCATGTCCAGTACATGTAAATTCTATCATAATCTCTCCATCACCCGAGGCAGATATATAGAATAATTTATACTCATCACCAAACACTTTTCTCCATTCAATTCCCCCCCACTTGGCTGGGGCGGAGTTGGTAGGGGAGACGTCTCCCAAAAGCTCTACCCATTGGCAATATGATATCCCTTTATTTGGTTAAAACCGACTTTATCTTTTAGCTAACTTTTGATTTTAAATATATATAACGACATAAATTTATAATTAAAATTGATTTTATTATTAATCACAATATTGATAAAAATATTTTTCATCGCACGGGTTCATTTATAGGATGGGGCGAATGTTTCCAATTCTAATAAATCGAAACATGCCCTTTCACCAAGTTGTGATGCACAATTTACATATCAAAATAAATTTGCACAAAATTTTATGTATAAGTGATATTGCAATCCTTTATTCCTTGACATCACATATATTATCTATAATTTTGTGTTGCAAATATAATAATATAAACTTATTATATTATTAAATTAATACTCCAATATAAACCTTTATTAGATATAACCATTATAAAGTATATAACTTATGGAGTTAGAAAATTCAAAATTATCATTGCCCCACCCCCTAAACCTGATATATTCATAGACATATCATTAAAATGTCCGCTCACCTTTTCGACCAAAGGTTCATCTTACTCACCACCTTTTTTTTTAAAACATTTATTTATGAAAACCACCTTTTAATTCTACATTAACCCTTTATGATTTTGAGAATATGTATATATACATTAAATTAGCTATTTAAAAATTATTCTTAAATTACAAATTAAATTAATATTTAGTATGAGTAAATATGTGTCGTATGTGAGTTTGGAACCTTAAAATCAATCCTTCTTTATAATTATATTGACTAACATTTTATCCCTATATTTCTCTGTTGCCCATCTAGCTAGCATAGATGTGACAAACATTCTCTAAACTCGTCATTTCTACAACTCCTTCGTTCATGAACTTAAGATCTCTCCCGCTTTCTATTTTAGTCATTTCCTAAAAGTTCTTTACACTTTGCTTTTTCCATTTAGGCATATAAATTTTATATTTATACCCTCATTTTTCCCACTACAACATACAACTTACAATATTTTATTATAGGAGTCAACCACAACTTATTTACTCATAATATCTTAACATTACTTTTCAGGTTTCAACCCCTTGCATTGTTGGACAATTTAGGCTTAGTACGTCTTATTCGACTTATTTTGTCTACACTTATCTTACCTGAATTTATCTAAACTTATTCGTGGCGGAAGTAGGAATACGAAATATGTCAAATTCAATTAAAAGTATACTGAGTATATTGATTTAAGGAAAATGTAAATTGAATTAGATAAATCTGTTAGTCCTTGTAAATAAAGAAACACTATTTATTTGTTTTAGAATAATTGATACAGTCACACTACTCACACGTCATAATAATTCCATTTTTTCAATAAATGGAGTAACACATAAATTAGTCAGACTATTAGTTTTAGGAAATAATAGCAAAGATATGGCCACACATTTTGATGGCCACACTTTTAGTTTTTATTTGGTAAATAAGATATAGCAGAGATATGACCACACTTTTAGTTTTTATTTTGGTAAATAAGGTATAGAATATTTAACATAACATTGAAATGTTTAGGAATGATACTATATTGGTAATTTAAACTTTTACGTAAATTTTTTAGGATATTTATTAACATAATCGTTAAGAGAAGTGAATAATATTTTCATGGTGCATATTTTTCCTTAAATAAAATAAAATAAATTTAGATTACTTATTTTAATTAATTTTTAAAATTAAAAGAGAGGCAAATCATTGAGTGACATTTGTCATCACCACATTGATTTCCTCTCTTTTATTATAATATATAGATAGATGTAGATATAGATAGATTACCTAATTGTCACCCGCATCATCACATATTCACCAATGTTATTTAATCATGGTGCATATAGTTAACGTAAAGATCATTTGGGAATGAGGTAGAAATACGAAGTATGTCAAATTCAATTAAAAGTATATGGAGTATATTTATTTAAGGAAAAATTGAATTAGATAAATCTGTTGGCCCTTGTAAATAAAAATACTTCATTTATTTATAGTTAACGTAAAAATCATTCGGGGGGCGGAGCGAAATATGTCAAATTCAATTAAAAGTATACCGAGTATATTGATTTAAGGAAAATGTAAATTGAATTAGATAAATATGTTAGTCCTTGTAAATAAATAAACAACAGTTATTTGTTTCAAAATAATTGATACAGTCACACTACTCACACGTCATAATAAAAGGAGTATGTTTATTTTTCCGTAATAATTATTCCATTTTTTCAATAAATGGAGTAACACATAAATTAGTAAGACTATTTGTTTTAGGAAATAATAGCAAAGATATGGCCACATATTTTGATGGCCACACTTTTAGTTTTTATTTTGGTAAATAACGTCCGGAGTATAAAATATTTAACATAATATTTAAATATTTTGGAATGATACTATATTGGTAATTTAAACTTTTACGTAATTATTACGGAAAATGTAAATTGAATTAGATAAATCTGTTAGTCCTTGTAAATAAATAAACAGCATTTTTTTGTTTCAAAATAATTAATACATTCACACTACTCACACGTCATAATAAAAGGAATATGTTTATTTTTACGTAATAATTATTCCATGTTTTCAACAAATGGAGTAACACATAAATTAGACAGATTATTAGTTTTAGGAAATAATAGCAAAGATATGGCCACACATTTTGATGGCCGCACTTTTAGTTTTTATTTGGTAAATAAGATATAGCAGAGATATGACCACACTTTTAGTTTTTATTTTGGTAAACAAGGTATAAAACATTTAACATAATATTTAAATGTTTAGGAATGATACTATATTGGTAATTTAAACTTTTACATAAATATTTTAGGATATTTATTATTAACAGAATCGTTAAGAGCAGTGAATAATATTTTCATGGTGCATATTTTTCCTTAAATAAGATAAAGTAAATTTAGATTATGTATTTTATTTATTTTTTAGATTAAAAGAGAGGCAAATCAATGAGTGACACTTGTCATCACCACATTGATTTCCTCTCTTTTAGTATAATATATAGATGCTAGCCGTGGCAAGTATGACATGGTGGAACGTCTTCCACGATGGACCGCTGTCCATAAACATGGGGCCTTGGCCCGAAAACATGAGAGCCTTGGCTCAATGGGCGGATGCCCCATGCATGGGTACATGCATGACCGAGAATCGTAACCTGTGAACATATACTGCCAAACGGGCTAGGTCTTTCACTTTCATTTATCATGTTTCATTTAATTTTACATTTTAGCCTTTTACTTCAGTTGAAGTAACATATTTCCTTTGGATCATGAGATCATGATAAAACATCATTTAGATCCTGGGATCAATAAAATATCAATTCTTTCATGGCATTGCATAAACATCATTTCTTTCATGGTTTCTTATAAACATAATTTTATAAGAATCTCAATCAATCATATTATAATAAATAAATCAATCAAATCATATTTCATTTCCCGCAATTCATAAAACATGTCAAAACATTCATTTAATAAATCAATCATAACGTTGTAATTTCATAATCGCATTTATAAGTGAATTGCGGGTACTAGAAATAGCCGTTACCTTAATTCCGCGTTACGTTAAGCTTTGTCCTTGGTTCGTTCTTTCAAAGCTCCGAGTCCGAATTCTTTCAAAAGATTAAATCATTGAATTAATATTAAAACGTAAATATTAATATATATTTAATAATGTTATTAAAATATTATTAGATTCCATTTTCATAGAAATTCATTAATAAAGTATTCCTTCCTTGTATAAATAATAAATAATTAATAGTTATTTATATAAACAAAAGTTAATACATTTGAAAATCTGAAAATAGAGAAGTAAAATGACTTACCAAAGCCCAAGTATTAGAGTTGGGCCTTTGTTTTGGGTTTATTAAAGCAAGGAAGCAAAGTTAGTTTTTGGGATTCCTGACTTTTTGGAAGTCGACCAAAAGAGGAGAGCAGCAACAGGGGAGCACGACTGAGGGAGGAGAGAAAAGGGGAAGGTGGGCGGTGGCCGGCGACTGAGAAGAATGGCGTGGCTAGGTGCGCAAGAAGGGGCGGCTGAACGGTGGTGGATATGGCGGCTGCGCGGTTTGCGCGTAGGAGAGGAGACAGGGACTGGGCGCGGAGGGGAAGGGGCGACGAAGGGGAGGTTGGGCGCGGGGAAAGGAGCGGCGAAGGGTGGTGGTGGTTCTGGGTTGTTGGGGTTGTGGTGGGAGCCCGGGAGGCGGTCAGTGGTGGTGGCGACTGGCGTCAGTCACGGTGGTGGTGGTTATGGTGTTCCAAAATCTTGAATTTATTTTAAATGAATTTCAATGGTGAATAATAAATTGGTGGTTAATCTGACTTGTGGTTCATTTGGGATGATTGAGCAGCTATTTATAGTTGTCATGGGGCTCCATGAATGCAACAACTCAGCTTGATTGCATTGACAAGTGGAAGAAATTGAATCAATGAAAGTGATGATTAAGATGAGCTATTCTAGTTTAGATTTCCAGATATTCAAATAGGTTTGATGAGTAAGGCTTGAGTTGCATTATGGTGGTGACAAGTAGATTGAGTTGCCTTGTGGTGGTGACAAGTAGAAAGTGAAGGTTTTGACTTCCATGGCCAAAGTGACGTGAAGAAGAAGAAGGAAGAAAATAAACTGATTTTGGTTTCTTTAGTGAAAATAAGGACAAATTAGTAAATATTGGATAAATTTTCAGAATTTAATTACTAATAACCAAAATTAAAATAACAATTTTGACTAAATTAATTTCTGAAAATAATATTTATAAAGTGCAAATAATTAAATTTAGTTTCCGAATAAGTCGTTAACGAAAACGTTATTTTAAAATCTTTTATAAGTTACGAAATATTTAAAACGTAATTATTCTCGAAAATACGAGATTAAATTTTATAATCTGAAAAATAAATCGTGAAATAATATTAAAAGTCATAAATAAAACTTTTGTTAATTAAATATGAAATTACAACTTAAAACGAATTTTAAGAGAATAAAAATAATTAAGCTTAATTAATCGAGCTTTGAAATTCCGGGGTATTCCCCCAGGTTTTATACACTTCGTAATGAAATATTAAACAATTTAACAAGAGTTTTATTAACCATTAACCGTAGATCTGTAATATTAACAAAATTTGAAAGCCAAATAACTCAAATAATTCAAGATTGGGAGTTTCAGGACTAGAGAAGTAGAGAAAATATAATACCTTTGGAAAGGTAGCAGATCCTTAATTTCTTTGCCAAATTATGGTTTAGATGGACTAGATTTACATGGAGGACATCGACTTCTGGTTAGCCGGACCAATGACCATCCTGAGTGATTGTGAAGAGTGAAGAATAGGGGTAGGGGACGAAGGGTTTAGTAGACTAGCGGCGATTTAAGTTTTTAGAGCATTTGTTCTTTAGGTTATTTAATTAGGTTAGATTAAACTAAAAGAGAATTTATTTATTTTAAAAAAAAAGTTCGGGTCTAATGTCAAAATCTAGGTCGAATCTGGGTCTGGAATTTTTTGACCCAGATCCAGACCCGACCCACATCTCATAGACTCAGATCCGACCTAGATTGATTGGGTCTAATTTTCTTGGATAAGACCCTTAAAAATGAATCGGGTCCAACTGAATCTGGGTCGGGTCTTAAACGCATTGCCATCCCTACATAAAACTGAAATTAAGCCAAAAAGAACAGAGCCTAGTTTTGAGTCTTTTGACTTTTGAGTTAGGGTTCATTTCTTACGCGCTCTCCCCCTGTTGCATTGCATCCTTTCTCCCACGCCGTCCACCGCCGTTCACAGCTCCCCCTCCATCCCTCTACCATCGAAACGCCGCCTAAAGCCCCCCCATTGCTCCACCACCGTCTAATTTCTGTTTTTGTAACAAATGGCCTGTGGAGCAATGGATTTGTCAGTGACAATCCCTGTTGGAATTCGTTCTCCCCAACAACGAAACCTTAAGTTCGTCAGGGTCAAGTGTTCCGTGTCTATCGCCGACAATGCCGTCGCTGTTTCAGGTACGCGCTTCCATGTCCTGCTTTGATAATCCTAAAAAGTGTTTGCAAAGTTGTTTTTCCCATTACTCATTTTCTTAACATATTCCATTGCATTGGCTTCGATTTTGGGTTTGTTGATGGAAATTGGAAAGTAAGAACATTGAAAGAAGTGGAATTTCGTTGAATTATTAGTCCATCTAGGGAAGATTTTGTTCAAGTTTTTGGTAAAATTACTATTACTAAACATTTGTTAGTTCTTACTTGTTATAGTGTAGTCAACTAGTCATATTGCCGACCGCAAAAAGATTAAGTTGAGGACTTGCTGATTCTTGATATTATATGCCCAATTAACATGCAAGTTTTGGTGAAATTACTATTACTAATAATTTGTTAGTTCTTGCTTGTTATTTGTGTAGTAGACTAGTTATATTGCTGACCGCGAAATGGTAATGCTAGATTAAGTTGAGGACTTGCTGATGCTGGATTATATGCACAGTTAACATGGGTGCTGCTGGATATAGTTAATAGTTTTAGAAGGATATGTAGAATTATCTGCTCTGCTATATGGCTAATTAGACATTTTTACTAGTTATTCCTTACAAGTCACAGTGAGATTGTAAGAATATCAGCAAGTTATGAATATTTGAATGCCATTTGGAATTTCAAGTTTTGATTTTGAGAATGAGACTATAATTATCAATATTGATCTCCCTTTACATTGTTTTTGTCATCGGGTGATGATTAGCAAAATTTCCGCTAGTAGTACACTAAAAGCATAAAGCTTCCTAAACTCGTATTTTGAGGTTAGTAGGAACCAATTCGCAGATAAATTGATCATGAAACGAAATAAAACTGGAGTTCTTAGTGGTGAAAATTGCTATGGAACTGATTACGGAACTGATTCGCAGTGGGAGTAGTTAGGCTGTCGTGGTTGGCATTTTGTTAAAATTAGATTATACGGCAGCTAAGTGTCTGCTTGGCTGTAGTGGTGGATGAAATATGGGGCACTAATTGAGAAAGGATGAGTACTTGAATCTCTCTGTTACTTTTGATGTGCATGTCTGTGTATGTCTGCCAATTCAAACTCTTGGGTGATATACTGATAATTTCTTGGTTTCTCCTTGGTATTGCTAACTAAATACTATTTTGATATTCTTCTAAAATGTTTACGTAGCTACTGGTATTTCTGCTATTTTCTAGTTGTCTATCTCACAATCATATCTGCTGCTTTATTTTTTTTTAGCTACAGGAGGGCAGGGAGGCAGACCGTGGAAGGTATCAGATGCTAGACTTGTGCTAGAGGATGGTACCATTTGGAGGGCTAAGTCATTTGGTGCTTCCGGCACACAAGTTGGTGAAGTGGTCTTCAATACTTCATTGACAGGGTGAGCTTACCGGATCTGTTGGGAAATATTACTTCTCGTCTGGTGATATTCTGTTACCTGCCACTGCTTGGTTTGCAGTCTGACTTGAATGTCTTGTGTTTCAGGTATCAAGAAATTCTGACTGACCCTAGTTATGCTGGCCAGTTTGTATTGATGACAAACCCTCAAATAGGAAATACTGGTGTGAATATTGGTGAGTAAATATGTTAACTTCTTCTGATGCATGGAAATGGAGTGCAGACCTCACATATCTACTTCCAATATGTAAACTTTGACAAAATTAACATTTACGTGTTTCCATTTCCACGCAACATAATTTACTTCCGTTGCCTATTTCATCTGTCAAGGATGTGTAACTAGATTGAGGATACAATCATTTCAGATGATGAAGAGTCAAGTCAATGCTTTCTGGGCGGTTTGGTGATTAGAAGCTTAAGCATCAGGTTTGACTACTTCCATTATTGTCTTGGTAGCTGCTTTTCTGGAATCTGCCATCGTAAGTAGTCATCTGTTTCTTGTTTTTGCAGCACCTCTAACTGGAGATGTGTTGAGACACTTGGAGATTATTTATCTAAAAGAAACATTATGGGTATATGTAAGTAGAAGCCAAATTTATTAGAAACATTGACTCGTGAAGACCATGCATCCGTAGTTAGTTTGAATTTGCTTCCCTTTAAACTGTCAGTCTAACTTTTTATATTGTTTTACAGATGATGTTGACACCCGTGCTATCACCCGTAGATTGAGGGAAGAAGGGAGTCTTATTGGTGTGCTGAGCACAGAAGAAACAAAATCAGACAACCAACTCTTAGAAATGGCTCGTTCTTGGGACATTGTCGGTAATGTTTTCTTCCTGCTGAGGTTTGAAAAGGCTTTCTATAAATTGTGCTTTAAAGTTGGGACTACAATTTTGCAGGGGTTGATTTGATAAGTGGTGTTTCGTGCCAAGCTCCCTATGAGTGGGTTAACAAAACTGATGATGAATGGGAATTTAATTCAAACGGAAGACGTGGAGAAACTTTTAACGTCTGTGCTTTGCTGCTACTGCTTTATTTATTATGACCATATGTTTGGCTGTTAATTCTCATCGATTGTTTCTTTTTGGCTGTTTTATAAAATTGAAGGTGGTAGCTTACGATTTTGGTATCAAGCATAACATTTTGAGGCGTCTGGCATCATATGGATGTAAGATTACTGTTGTTCCATCAACGTGGCCAGCATCAGAGACACTGAAAATGCAACCAGATGGCGTTTTCTTCAGCAATGGTCCAGGAGATCCCTCAGCCGTACCATATGCTGTTGATACAGTGAAGGAATTAATTGGACAGGCCCCGATATTTGGAATTTGTATGGGCCACCAGTTGCTGGGTCAGGCATTGGGTGGTAAAACTTATAAAATGAAGTTTGGTCATCATGGAGGAAATCATCCTGTTCGTAATATAAGAAATGGTCAGGTTGAAATTAGCGCACAGGTACTATATTCATAATTGGTTGAAATAATCCTTCCAATATTCTCATTTGTTCACTTCATTTGTGTGTGTGGACTGTCTAGTTTCTACAAGCTCTGCAATATACCAATAAGCTCAGTTCTTTGTATTTAATGCATCATTGGTGTTTGAAACCTTCAAATTTCCTTGCTAAAGATAGTGAATTCCTTATTTTTTTTTTAAATAAAAAAGACCAGTGAATTCCTGATGTACCAGTAGAAGGTGCATAGAGTTTGAACCCTTTAAAAGGACATTGGTGTCATATTCCCTCTCCTCAAAAAATGTCTCACTTTCTATGCATGTTTCCTTCAAATATTTTTGGGTTTAAAAATGTCCATTTATGACAATTCAGTGTATTAATTTAGTCTTTTGCTATTATTGAGAGTTTATGTGAAGATTAAGTTGTGGAAAATAATCCGGGTTGTTTATGTATGATATGACAGAACCACAACTATGCAGTAGACCCTGCATCACTTCCTGATGGAATCGAAGTGACGCACATCAATCTTAATGACGATAGCTGTGCTGGTCTTGCATTTCCATCAAAGAATATCATGTCTCTACAATATCACCCCGAGGCATCTCCAGGACCCCATGATTCAGACCCTGGTACTTTCGTTTTCGTTTTCAAGATAGTTTTGATGCATTTCAATCTCACTGCATTCTATCCTCTCGTAATCTGTATAATATGCAAATGCTAGTTTCCTCTGTTTTCTGATTTATAATTGCTTGTTTTGTTACAGTTTTTGGAGAATTCGTGGATATGATGAGGCGAGTGAAAGGAAATGCTTAAAATAATTATGTAATTGCTAATGGTGGACATGGTTACAAGTCCATTGATTTTGCAGCTAGATAGTTTTTCCATTAACAGGATTTTCTTTGCACGATGTCCTTGAATAATAAGGATCTGTGACCAGGGTGTGATATCCATGGGAAAATGCTCCTTTGTAGTCTATTTTGTGGAGTATGGATTGTTTTGATGCTGAGTAAATGTATGATTAATCAATTTTTTAAAATCTCGGTACTATCAAGTCTGATTTAACATTCATGGTCTTTGTACTCGAATGGCCTACACTCCTACAGTAGACTGGTTGAATAATCCTTTCCTAGCCTATAATTGTCGCTCTTCTGAGAGCTTCTAAAGCAGTTGGAGTCTCCTGCAGGGTTGGCATGAGGTTGCGTTCTATTCACCTGATTTTCACTTATTTTTCCTGAACTTATCTGAATTTATCAAAACTTATCAGAACTTATTTTAGTTATAAATTGTATTTGGCCAACCTTATTTTTCCTGAACTTATCTTATCCGAACTTATTTGAACTTAATTGCACTTATCTGAATTTATTTTTTCTTTTTTCTGAAATAAGTGGAAATAAGGTGAATAGAGTAAGGCGTAAGTTTGTCGCTTTTTCAAGCTCCACAATGTTGTATGAGTCTTCAATCTCCTATTTACAGATAAAGAAAGTTTATGATCCAATCCTCCCAAGTTTATGTAAGGATTTTTTTATTCATAATCTCATTCAAACTTGATGGGTAACATAAAACAAAAAGCTACTAGCCCGAAGTGGCTTGGATGGCAGAGAAGGTGTGAATTTAGGTTTTACTTTATGGGATGGTTGATACTCCCTATTAAATAAATACTTCTTCCGGTATCTAATACTTGTAACGTTTGAATTTTTTACACTATTCACATACGGATTATCTAACTTTGACTATTGTTCGTGATTTATACGTAAGATAAAATATATTCATGTGTAATTTTGTTAAATTCGCCTCAATGTGTATTTTCAAATAGTAACTTTTTTATATTTTTTTGCTTAAATAAAATCTTAGATATTAATGATTAAAGCTAGGTGTGCATTGGCGATTTGGCATGCGTGAAAGGGTGATCAACCTTGCAAGTAAAATCAAACGGAGAAAGTTTATTTCATCCGTTCTTATTAGTTGACACATTTTGCTTTTAGCATCATTAACCTACTTTTTTTTTTTAACCAGATTTTGTTATTTATTCATAAGATAAGATATAATCATGTAAAATCTTGTTAAATTTGTGTTGATATTTTTTTTAAAAAATATACATTAACAAATGTGAGTCACACGCTTAAAGAAATGTGTCAACTAATTAAAAATGCATGAGATAGAAATTTAGATAAATATGGTTATAGAATTGAAACGAGGTATTCACACTTGCCTCGCCCATTTGTCATCCATAGTTGATCAGCATTAAGCTATGGGAATAATTGCTAATTATTTAATTTTGCAATATTATTAAAACAAAATTCGATTTGGAGGGAGTAGGTAAACATTTAGCAATGTGAATTCCACATTCAAATCAATGGAGCTTTCCAAAAGGTAAGGCGAGTCAACTCACACGTCATTTGTGTCGCTATATAAAAAAAATGACGAGAGAGAAACGTAAATTTAATCATTCCTCAACATTTTCTACCAAACCCAAAAATCATCAACTCATTTTCTTCACATCTTTGCTCTTAATCATCTTCTATTTCGCCGGCGTTTCAATTTCCAGCAAAACAGCAACAAACACGACGAAAATGAGCGCCGAAACAATAATTAACGAGACGTTTTACATATCTCATGGCTCACCGACGCTTTCAATCGACGAGTCCCTTCCCGCCAGGCACTTTTTGAAGAGTTGGAGAGAGAAAATCTTTGATCTAAAACCCAAAGCTATCCTCATTATCTCTGGTCACTGGGAAACTCATGAGCCTACTGTTAATGCTGTTGATCGTTGTGATACCATCTATGATTTCTATGGCTTTCCTGCTCCCATGTACAAGGTTTCTTTCTCACTCCTTATATTCTTCCAAATCCTTATTTATTGAAAGATACTTTTTTTATTTTATTATTATAGTAGTTTTATTAACATATATAGGCTGCTTAATTATAATGATATATGCAATTTAGTTTTTTTTTTTTTTTTTAATGTTTTTGTTATTTTTCATGTGAAAAGATGATAATACAATAGTTTTTTTTTTGTGTTAGCACCCGGTTCACTCTTAGGACTAATCCGGATTCGGGGCGAGTTCTAGGTGGATAGATTCCAATCCCCTCCCAATTGTTGTTGCGGGGGATCGAACACGGGTCTTCTCTACCAAGTTCAGCCCCAATCACCACTGAACCAACACACAATTGGTATAATATAATAGTTCATGGTGGGATATTTGTGATTGTACTATGGTTCTACCAAAGTATCACATTTTTGGCGGGATTATGATACAATAAAATACTTGCCTAATTTTCTCTAAAAGGCTTATTTTTTTTCTTTTGTTTTTATGGAGTCCTTTTTTTAATAGATGGAAATGTTAAACATAACCCTTATAGAAAAACATTAACTTTGACTCCATTTAATATAACGATATAACGAGGATGTCCTCAAATTATACGGGAACGGGGGATTCAAATCTGAGACTTATTGTACACAGGCCCTCAGTCTTAACTATTAAGCTAAGAAATCATTGATTCCTCAAATTATATATACTTCCTCCTTTTGTCAAAACACACGTTTGATCATTAATAATCTTTAAGCAAAAATTATACGGAGTAGAAGATTGATATTTATATAAAAAAAAAAATCATTGAAAGGAATGTTTTCTACAAAGTATTTTTGTTTGTTAAAACGGAGTAATTTGAAATTGTTTTGGTTGGAAGAAGATGAATGGTGACCCGGTGGGGTCATTTTGGTGGGAGATGTTATTTTTTTGGAAAATTTGTAATTATTAATCCAATCTTTGCCCGGTTTTCTTTAATTAAGCCTACCTATGCGATATTTCTAAATAATCCAACCTTTATGACCCAACTACTATTATTAAGCCTGGATGACCGGTTACCTGCTACAAAGTCAAGAAAATTTGTAATTATTAATCCAACCTTTGCCCGATTTTCTTTAATTAAGCCTACCTATGCGATATTTCTAAATAATCCAACATTTATGACCCAACTACTATTATTAAGCCTGGATGACCGGTTGCCTGCTACAAAGTCAACGTTAAAAACATTGACAACCTAAATTTGGTTTCCCTCCTAAAATATTGGACACGTCATCATCACTTGCCACCTAAACAAGGATTTCATTTTTTTTCAAAAAGCCCTTAACCCTTCTCTTCTCTGTACCGTGTTTCAATTCTTCTCTCTTCCATTACTGCTGCTTCAACCACAATTGTACTGGTTCCTTTTTTGTGGAAATAGGTGACTTCATCCACGCGCATTCAAATTTCGTCTCCAAAATCGTACAATTGAAGGTGAACTTACGAACCTTAGTGTTTTTGTTCCTTTTTTGGTAAATTTTGAATTTTGGGCTTCCTTGATGGCCAGTTCGTAAAAACCCGAGATGTTGCAATAATATAGTTTTTTTTTATGTTGTGGGATGTTGGTTATTGTGGTCTTGTTGAAAATTTAGAAAAAAAAAACCTTGAATTTGAAGAAGATCCAGTTCCAACAGGCAATTGCTTTACCCCATCCATAACAATTGCTGATTATTTTTAATGAACTTCAAATGGAGAGGTATGAGGGATCGACAATGGTGGAGAAGAGGTAGAAGAGAAATAATGGAGAGGAGTGCAGAGATGAAGTAGAAAATCGCAGAGGAGAGAGGAACGAAAATTAAAATAGCAATAAAAGAAAATAAGGGGGAAAAAAAATAAAAATAATAATAATTGTTATATGCCACGTAAAGGTGAATACCGCCTATAGCAGGTTAGTAACTTGTTAAGCTTAATAATAGTAGTTGGGTCATAAAGGTTGGATTATTTAGAAATATCGCATAGATAGGCTTAATTAAAGAAAATCGGGCAAAGGTTGAATTAATAATTACAAATTTTCCTATTTTTTTCTCGTTTTCTTTTTATTTGTGTGGCGTTTGTTTGAACACTACTCGTACAAGTATACTATACAAGGGGTTGGTGAGATTTGAGACTCATGAATAGTCATGATGTTATTCGTGTAAAGTGTGACATTCACTAAATTGCTGCGTACTCAACTACAAATAATTACTATACTAGTGTGTGGCCCGGGCGATGTCCCGATTGCTACTTTGAGTAATTAAAATTCGAGATTCTTTTTCAATTTAATATTTGACCAAAATGCATTTAGTCCATAAAATTGAAAATTTTCATTGAGATCATCAATTACACATGTACGTTACCGTCATTTAGACATTTATCATGCCAAATAATTTTTCAGTTAGATCATCTTACAATTCGCTTAATTTATTTTCTAATGGAACTACGTTCTTCAAATTAATAAGATATATGCATGGCATTTATGTAGTTGATGCTTATGAGACTTATGATACATATCATGTTTAATTCATTGTTCTCCTAATATTTTAATTGCTATTTTTTATTCCAATATATTCCATAAAAAATAAAAGGTAACATAAAGATTTAGTTGTTTTAGACTTCGTGTTAACATGTGTTTATAAATTTATGTGCATGGATAAGCAACAATTAATGGTTGGTTAAGATGGTAATGAGAATTATTCTCCAAACGTGAGGTTCTTGCACTACAAGAAATTGTACTATTAACGACGGAAAATCCCGTCGCGAAAGGCCAATAATCGTTGATTAACGACGAGATTACCTGTCGCGAACCCGTCATAAAAGGGGGCCGTCGTTAATAGAAATCCCGTCGTAAATTCGTCGTAAACCCGTCGTAAAAGACATTTGCGACGGTTATTCCCGTCATTGTAATTAGGTTGTCGTTAAAGATATAAATTCTTGTAGTGTTGTGTTCGAACCTTATTGTACTGATTTTTGGTTGTCAATAACATCATATAACCATGGTCGATTATGTATAAGAAGTTAAAAGCATATTTGGTACTGTAGTGGGGTGTGCAATTTTGGATATTAAATCCAATTTGATCCTAGATTTTCGAATCAGGAAAATGTGATTTCGAATTCAATCTGAAAATTTTGGAGATTGAATATCCGAAAATCTAAATTCGATCCGATTTTTTTTTAAAAAAATTAAAAACTACGGAGTAATTACGTTTTTTATATTTTTTTTCCGAAATCCCGATCCGAAATATTCGAAACCATAAAAACTGATCCAATATCTAAAATTTCGGATCGGATTATCAAATTCTTTTAATTTTTTAAAATTCTTAAATATTTCGGAAGTATCTGAAATGAAAACCAATATGAAAATCCAATTTTTTTGTATATCCAAAACCTTAAAACCGAATTGGATATCTGAAACTTCGGATCGGTTCATCCGATTTTTTAATGTATCCTTAACATGAGCAATGGCAAGCAACAACCTTTGTTGCTTTAGTTTGCCACATCAACTTGTCAAGCCGAATTACAACCTCTGACATAGTAAGCTACAACATTTTCTAGTTTGGTGGACCCCACATGTCAATCTTGTTGCGATTTAATACGATAAAAGAATAATGTTGCCACAATAATTTAATTGGAATATAATTAGAATAAACTTATCTCAATATCGTGATGAACGAGGTGACCGAATTAGAACGATTGTCGCGTCGTGGACGAACCACTGCTCTAAAAGACAATTCCGCGCTACCCCGGTGCAGTAGAACGCTTGCGGTTGCCCTCCAGGGTTAACACGACATCAAGACTTGTGTGCACTCACAAGACTCGATTGGAGACCAGAATATTTGCCCAGAACATGAGATAATTGAGAGGAATTTAGTTAACAGTTTCTGTGTGTATATTTTGAAGAACGGAAGTGGTAAATATATATTAAGAGTTTCTGGAAACTGTAACCGCCAAAATGGCTAGAAAATAAATAATGGAAGTAGTGGGTGGTTACATGATTAGTGGGTGGAATAAGTGGGCAGTTACAATATTGAATGGGTTGATTAATTCTTCTAACCGTCAGAATTAATTAGAACCACTTCTGCCCAAAAAGAATAACCCGACCCACAAACCCATGCTACTCTCATGCTTTCTTAAACAAATCTTTCCCTCAAGTCCCCAAATATAAACAATGAATGTAGTAGGTGTTTTTCCCATGTGGGACTTTCCACATACCCACATTTTCCGTTTCACACTTATTTTCTTTTGTATTTCTCACAAGGATTTCCAACAATCCCCCACAGGTCCGAAGATGAGAAAAAAAAGAAAGAAAAAAGAATTGAATTTCTGGGCAAAACAAACAATTGAATAGGTGTCAATGTCTTACGACTTGAATTAACATTTAGTGACATTCAAGCTAGAATCTCTTTCCTACCAAGTGACTTTCGTTTTGAACTTAATAGGAGGTTAGAAACCCGTCACTCAAAGCACACAATTGAACATGTATAATATTCTGAATCTCCGCCAATAAAAGTGACGCATTATACTGGCCATACGTCCATAACCTGGATGCTCATAGGTGCTCTAGAGAATAACCCATGCAATTTTCGTAGGAAGCGGCCTCACTTCCACACCTAAGTAGGTGAATCCCATCAAGTGTGAGCTACATCACACCACCAAAAATATGGATATGGGTTCATTAAGAGCCATGTGCTCAACCTCGTTCCAATAGTAGCAAGCACATAACAAACATCTAGGGATGGGTAAAAATAAATTTTTGTGCTTCCGAATTGTCATATAATGTCCCCCTTTGAACTCTAAGAGTAGGAGTTCATTACTTTACAATTCATCCAATGGGCTTCAAGCCCATCCCTTCCGATGTTTCCAAAACTAGTTTTAAATAGGCCTTTCGTTAACGGATCCGCATTTTAGAATTTACACACTCTAAAGATATAACTCCAATAGACAACATACCTTTGACGGCCTTATGCCTCAAACGAATGTGTCTTTCTTCCCTTGTAGGCAAGGTTATTTGCAACAACAATTGCAACTGAAGGAGTTGGCTTCCCCCACAATGGAATATTTGCAAGCACATTCCTCAACCATTTGCCTTACAACCTGCCAATTCGATAACAATACATTTATATTCTATATTAGTCATAAGAGTACAAGATTGCTTGCAAGATTTCCAAGATACAGCTCCACCCCCTAGGGTGAAGAAATAACCATGCTGGAGTGAACCTTATCACTACCAGATATCAAATGGGCATCACATAATCCCTCCAACACTCCTGGAAATTTTGTGGGATGCTATAAGGTGATTGCTTCTGTACCATGTGGTACCATGGATTGGGATATGAGTGTACCTGCTCAATCCACTCACAGAATAATCAATGTCAAACGTAGTGTAGTTCATACAAAACATGATACTACCAAAAACCTCGTTGACATGAAAACTATTACCAATCATTGTTTTTTAATGCTATTATTTAGGAGTTTGGTTAAGTCCTTCAACAACTTAACCAATTTTACAAACCTTTGTCTCATGATAAATAAGATTCAATCTCAACTTCATAGTGTATAGTACAACATCTTCTCAAAATATTACACTACCACATAGTAAAATTCAAATTCACTAGTAGTGTTATAATTGTACCAACAAACGTTGTTTACTGCAAAGCAACATCAAATCAAGAGTAAATTATCACCATATTAGATTTACAAACACATTGGTCTAATATTTTGAGAGTACTTTCTCAAAAACTATTAATAATAGTATGCTAGAACCACAACAAGTCTAATCTAGATAATTGACGATTTCCAAATTTTCTCTGCATAATGAGGATAAGATTAGAGCATGTTTACCAGCTGATTATCCTTAACCTTCGGTTACTTGTAGGCTTGACAAGCACTCTATCTAGAGCCAGCAATCCATGAGTGGCCTTGCTACATGTGTTTTCAACTTAAGGGTTTCAAAACGTGTTGGAATTTTCATGCTCACATGAAAAAGTTTTCACAAATTTCTGCACACTAACTTAATTGACCAAAGTCACATTGGAATATTCAAGAGAACCCAATAAACATAGATTGTTATCCCTCAATCATAAAAAATTGATTATTACCCAAAATATGTATTCCCAACACTGATACCAATAAATAATCCAAAGTAAAAGCAAAAATAATTATTTCTTCCAAAATTTGTGAGTAACTTGATAGCACACAAATCACAAGAATATTATCCTGCTATGTATTCCGTACACCACTTTGATCGTCAATCAAATAAATCAATTATCCTCAGCAAACTAATATGGTTAATAAAATTCAAGAAAGTAATATTGAATGTAAGAGCATATCTGACTAGCCACGCGAATTCACTTGAGGGACCTCCTTTCTCGCTCCATTTCCCACAAGTACCATAATAGTTATCGTACTCGAACATCTTGGCTTAATAAACTAGAAAACTTCAGTCGTCTCTTCAAAAGTATTAAAGCTAGTGTGTGTAAATCAACAATATATAATCATAACAAGCCATATGCATGGACACTATAAACTTCACATATTAAGATACACATATACAATAAATCCAATCATTATAAATCAAGAATGGAGAGTAGATTTAAGAGCTTGTTTACCACTACTTTGGTGCATGTAACGACCCTTTAAAACTTCACAAGCATATATATATATATATATATATATATATATATATATATATATATATATATATATATATATATATATATATATATATATATATATATATATATATATATATATATATATATATATATATATATATTCACCAAATTAAGTTGCAACTAATGTATCAGATAGTCTCAAATACCAGGTCACGACTCACCCCCACATTGCACAACAATTTATTGAAATAAATATCATGCATATAAAGGGCACAAACTAAACATATTTACAAAATAATAATTTGACAAATGTATAATGAGGTGAGTAGAGACTGCCCTGCTATTGTGCACGATAGATATACTACCATCAGTGCGCCTGCTCGCCAAAATAGTAGAGAGCTACCTCATTTATAGTTAGTATCGCAAACAAGTAGTCACATCAATTGTAAGTCTAAGGATCTATACAACCTTGTTAATTAGTGAACAACACCGAACCAAGACTTACTTACTTGTTAGTGTTCAAGACTTCAAACTTTAAATTCTACCCCCACATTGCTCACTAAAGTATTAAATAAGATACTAAACATGAGCTTAGGCTATAAGAGGGTAAATAAAATAAAATGTGTAAATGAGTTAAAGCTTATAATAAATTGAGAAGGTAATTCCTCGTATCAAAAATCCCAAAGGAATTGCCTACATAATAGCAAAGTTGTTGACCTCTCTTAATGCCAAACAAATATAAACCTTATCAAGGAGGAAGCCTAATTAACATATGATTGGGCCTTCCAATACCTTAACAGAAAACTCATCTATTCCAAAGAAACAAGTAACATGCGAAGAATTTGACTGGAAAAAAAAAATTGAAGAACCTGAAGTCATAACACCTATGCACACCTTAATCCACATCGCCATTATCAAATACGGAGTAGTTTGAGAACTCAGCCGCAAACTTAAATTTCCTCCTTACACATATAATACACCAAATCAGGGAATAATAAAAGTAGTGTCCCCTATAACAAGATTTCAAAAAATAAAAGAACATAACATGTGAAGTTGAGTTTTACCTAACTAATTAGAGGATTCCCAGCCACCAAGTTTACTCAGTCCTTAATTCAATCAATTTCAGAAAATAAAACTGGTCGCTAGAACTAAATACGTAGTAGTAAAGTTGGAAATTAGTTACCATAATTTCAGTCGGCACAATAAAAAATAATTCCAATAGCTAACCTTGTCCCCAGAGTGTTATTGACCTCTCTTAATGCCAAAACAACAATCGACCCACAACTTTTGTCGCTAATTTGATTGTACGCTAATTTTCATTGCATTGGATTGTCGGTCAATTTCTCACACCCTCCATCCAATAAATGAATTAGTCTACCTCAATAACAAACCCCCATTCCTCCTTAGCTTTTCTTCGTAGCTATAGCTGTAGTAGTTGTTTGCTTCTGTTCTGTTTTTTCTGTTTTAATTGGCTTATTCCCAATTCTTATGCATAAAAATAAAATAAAAATAAAAACAAAAAACAAACCCCCATAACGCAAGATATCAGTGTGTACCACAACATCATAAAAAGAATATAGGGTATAATATTACACTATCATTGGGCGAAATATACTCCCACAAGAATAGATTGTATGCGGAATATATAATGTGAAACAAAAACTAATTTGAAGCAGGCGCAACAAGTTCTTCCATCTTCAAACAGATTGTATCATCGGCACAATTAAGAATGAACGGCAAAACAACGATATCATAAACATACGCAACATTAATATTGTCTTTTAGATTGTTGCGATTTAATACGATAAAAGAATAATGTTGCCACAATAATTTAATTGGAATATAATTAGAATAAACTTATCTCAATATCGTGATGAACGAGGTGACCGAATTAGAACGATTGTCGCGTCGTGGACGAACCACTGCTCTAAAAGACAATTCCGCGCTACCCCGGTGCAGTAGAACGCTTGCGGTTGCCCTCCAGGGTTAACACGACATCAAGACTTGTGTGCACTCACAAGACTCGATTGGAGACCAGAATATTTGCCCAGAACATGAGATAATTGAGAGGAATTTAGTTAACAGTTTCTGTGTGTATATTTTGAAGAACGGAAGTGGTAAATATATATTAAGAGTTTCTGGAAACTGTAACCGCCAAAATGGCTAGAAAATAAATAATGGAAGTAGTGGGTGGTTACATGATTAGTGGGTGGAATAAGTGGGCAGTTACAATATTGAATGGGTTGATTAATTCTTCTAACCGTCAGAATTAATTAGAACCACTTCTGCCCAAAAAGAATAACCCGACCCACAAACCCATGCTACTCTCATGCTTTCTTAAACAAATCTTTCCCTCAAGTCCCCAAATATAAACAATGAATGTAGTATGTGTTTTTCCCATGTGGGACTTTCCACATACCCACATTTTCCGTTTCACACTCATTTTCTTTTGTATTTCTCACAAGGATTTCCAACAAATCTTTACTCTCACACCGATAACGTTCAAGACCTTGAAACTTATAAAGCTTGTAGCTCTATGGAGCCGGCCAATTGGCTCTACAAAGCTACGAGTCATATTTTGCCACAATGATAAAGCTTATGGATTACATAACTTTCATTTAATTATGCTCTTATGGATTACATAACAGCTAAAGTATCCAGCTCCCGGAGCTCCAGAATTGGCAAAACGAGTACAAAATCTTTTAACAACTTCGGGAATAAAGCGAGTACACATAGACAAGAAACGAGGGTTAGATCACGGTGCATGGGTTCCATTGATGCTAATGTACCCTAATGCTGAAATTCCTGTATGTCAACTCTCTATTCAAATGAACAAAGATGCTACTTACCATTATAACATGGGCCGAGCATTGGCTCCTCTTAAAGAGGAAGGTGTTCTTATTATTGGTTCCGGAAGCGCCACACATAACTTGAGAGACCTCAAATGGAGTGCTACTGATCAAGAAGTTGTTCCTTGGGCTGGTGAGTTTGATAAATGGCTTGAACAAGCTTTGATCAATGGAAGGTATGTTCTTGGCTAACTTGCTATATCATTATATGTATCGGGTTGAAATTGTTGATACGTGTATATATTAGGACCGTATCATATAGTACCATAGATCCCATACTGATTGCTAGGAGTTTACACTTTCCGCTTTAGTCAGTTTCATAATGCTGTTTAAATTGTGCTTATACTGTTTTATTGAGTGTCTCGACTTATTTACACCTTAGGGTTGAAACGATTGGTGTGTATATTAGGATCGAATCATATAGATCCCATACTGTTATACACTTATACCGTTCACTAGCAATTTATCATATACATAGTACTCCCCTTTAAACTGCATTTTTTATACATAGTTACCGGTGTTGTTTAAGGGTACACGAGTCGCTTTAACTATATATAATATAAAAGAGGTTGGGATAATGTGAGGATAATTTTCTGACACGGAGAGAGTACACTTGCACATTCATATATTTCTCATTTGACAATGATTTACAGTGTGGTGGAATTCATGATTTTGCTTTTAGCTTTTCGAATGTTGAATACTTGCCATTGTGAAAGAGTGATTATAGTCCCATGTTTTGAACTTAATTACCTTTTGTTGGACTGTAGATGTATGAGGGGTAGAAAGCACAAGGGGGCAATAATGCAATATTTAGGTTTGAACCTAGGATTAAGTGAAAATAGAAAACTTTTACACAAATCTGTTAACCAACTGAGCCAACATTTTCTTTGGTACTCTTATTATAAATTTATAATAAATATATATAACAAATATTTGGTGCACTAACTACATGTATGAGAATAGGTGCATGAGAATATGAAAATAATCGTGTCTTCTAAAAGTACTAATTTCCGATGTTTTTTCATGTGACGAATAATTTTCTCTGTCTTAAACCTTGCTTCCAGGCATGAAGATGTGAATAACTTCCTAAAGAAAGCGCCTCACGCAAGAAAGGCACATCCAACACCAGATCATTTTTACCCATTGCACGTAACGTTGGGTGCTTCCGGAGAAAACACGAAAGGGGAGCTCATACATCGCAGTTGGAGCCTCGGTACCCTATCATATGCCTCCTACAAGTTCACCACCCCAACTAAAATTAATTCTTAATGTTCAGTGTACTCAATTCGTTCAGTTGTCATATTTCATTTCAACATGTATTATATTTTCTCAACTTTGATTATAATGTACTCCGTTTGATATTTTCAGTTTATTTGATTACAATCGTCGTGCCTTTGTGTTAGGACCTTTGTCACTTACATTGGTTAGGCATATCTCCCTTGTTTTTGTCGTGTGGTCCAAAACTAAACCTCGCACAGTTCCGAACTAACTCATGTAGTCATGTCCCCAACTGTCCAAACTTTGTACAAAATACGAAGTATGTGTTTTGGTTTACTAGTACGTACTACGTATAATTATTTTCAGTACAGTTTAAATTGGGACAAAATATTTTTTACCACTTAAAAATGTTGAAAATTTGGTTTTTACCCTCTAAAAAACTAAATTTTATTTTTTAGCAGCTCAAAGAAAATTAAAACTTCTGTTTTACCACCTGAAAATGGAAAAATATATGAAACCGTTATGTGAGGGTGCACAATAATGTTAATATTTCTGATATTTTCTCTTCTTTCACGATTTAATGTATTTAATGTCTTTTTATTACTTAAAAAATGAAAAAAATACAAGTATAAACAACTTACTAAAAAAATTATAAAATAAATTTACTTTCTTTAATAAAAGGGTTGGGCTGGTTGACCGCGACAAATATTATCTCGCTCGTGTCCGTCCGTTAACATTAACGGGCCGGGCTTAGCCCGCCCAATTTTTTTTCCAAAATCATTGTTCAATCCCACTATTTAAAGGTCCGGATTGACCGGGCTTAGCGGGTCGTCTCGCTCGTGATCAACTCTAAATTAGAATTACTTACTCCGTCCCATTTTAAATGCCACGTTTCTCATTTATTTTTGTCCCATTTTAAGTGCCACATCTATACCTAGTCTATAAAAACCCACACCATAAACACAACAATGCCACATGTCATTCTCCTTCCATATTTTTTAATGCCACATGTTACTCTCTTCACTCATAGTGCCACATGTCATTCTCCTTTCATAATTTTTTGGTTTAAACTTAAAGGAATTAAATAATTAAATACGGAGTAAATCAAGCCATAATCACTTTTTGCCAAGGAAACGTCAATCTGCTCGACTTCCACAACTCCCCCCTTCATCTTCAATCTTTTATACTCCGTATATAATTTCCTTAAACTTCACCATTGGTAATCAATTAAAAGCCTTTATTGATACTTTAAAAAGAGGAGGAATTTCAAACTGTTAGAATTTACAGGTTCAATAACGTACTACGGAGTATTAATTCATAATTCCTTTATTAATTGATTTGTTGATTTGCCAATAAATTGCAGCTCTGTATATAATACATGCACCTTGCTACTCTCACTTCAGTCGATGTGGCATTTACCAACTTGAATTGTTTTTCAACTTACTATATCCCGACATCCGAAAAGCAGGGCATAACATACGACCCAGAGGCACCACAATCACCCTCATCGTACATCATATCATACAACTTTTATTCGATATTCATCCGAACTTTCTCACTTCATTTTCTATTTAGTGGAATTTTGCTCTTTTTCATGAGGTGAGTATTCACTACGAAGTAATAGTTTTTACTTCATGATCAATTTGGAGGAACGCATTTTAATTACCATCTATAACAATGTAAGTGTGGTAATTGATTTTTTTTTTTTACTAGCTATCAGGCATAATAAAATTATTATAATTATGTAGTACTCCGTATAATACTTTGTATGAGTATTTACTATCTGTACTTTTAGTTATTTTTCTAAAAAAAAGCCCGTGCGTAGAACGGGCCAAAAACCTAGTTTCCATTTTTAAAAGTGGACCCCATGTAATAATTACATATATACTCTCACGAATTATACACACTCACTCAATTAACAAAAAAAAAACGTCCTTTTTGTAATTTTTTTCCCGTGCCTAAAAATCCACGTCAAATTCATTTGTGGCACTTAAAATGTAACGGAGCGGAATATTTATGTTTTAGGTCGTGTTTTAGGGACTGTAAAAAGTCAAATGGGCAATATTATAGAGAACGAGGGAGTATCTATGGCACTCGAGGATTGAAAGGAAGGAAAAAAACACTTCCTCGTCTTAGGCCCTGTTTAGTTCACCTTATTTCTCCTGATCTGATCTGAACTTATTTTTTCTGATCTGATCTGATATGAACTTATTTTTTCTGATATGATCTGAACTCATTTTTTCTGATCTGATCTGAACTTATTTTTTCTGATCTGATCTGAACTTATTTTTTCTGATCTGATCTGATCTGATTTGATATGGTATGATCTGATCTGATTCTTCTGAATTAAGTTTAAACAAAAATCTACATTTATTAATATTAAACGACTTATGTGTAAAATAAATGTTGCACAAATTTATAATATTGTTATTATTAATTTATTTGACTTTTCTCATGATTTAACTATTCCTTATATTAGATAGACTTATACATGATCTAGATAGATCGGTTATGATCTAGATATATAAGTTCTGATCTGGATATGATCTTGTACAGATCGATTCTGATCTAGACATGATCTGGACAGATCAGTTCTGATCTGGTCATGATTTGTATAGACCAGTTCTGATCTGGTCTTAATATGTACAAATCAATTCTTATATGGACATGAGCTTTGCAGATCAATTCTGATCTGAACATAATATGTACAAAGTCGATATCTAGACCAGTTATAATTTGGACATATCGATTTTGATCTGCACATGATCTGTACGTTTTGATATGAACATATTGGTTCTATAAGGATCGGTTTTGATGTAGACAAGATCTTTACAGATTTGAACATGATCTGGACATGATCAGTATCTGATCCTATCAGTTCTGGTATGGATATATAATGGTTCTGATCTATTAAAATCAGTTCTGATATGGACATGACCTGATCATATCATTTCTGATCTGGACTTAATGGTTTTAATTTAGACATGATAAATTTGAATGTTTTGTTAATGTTGTTTTATGCCTTAAATAATAGATTTTAATTGCACCGATAACAATATTATATTTTATTAAAGCAATAATAGTAATAAAATATTAAATATAATAACAATAATATAAACATATACCAATAATAATAATAAAATAATAATAATAATAATAATAATAACAATAATAATAATAGTAATCTGCTCTGATCTGATCTGATATGGTCTAGTCTGGTCTGATCTGAACTTATTTCTTCTGATCTGATCTGATTAAATCTGAAATAAGTAATACGGTCCTGAAATAAGGTGAATCAAACGGGCCCTTAACGACACACAGGAACACAAGGTCCACCTTTTGCCGACTCTGACTCCTCAGTCTCACGCACCATCACCACAACGCACACACCACAACGCACCATACGCCTCTACCACCACCACCGCCACCATCCTTTCCTCCTCCATCGTCATCATCATCACCAGCTCATTTTCTGCATTCCAGGTATGTGCTGCTCTCTCTTTTTTTCCCTTCCCCTTTGTATTCTTTCAAATTACCGGACAAATGCACATGTTATGAATCGAATTATTCACACCCCTATCGCCCCAGCCCCTCAATTGTTTGTTAAAATTAAATTATTTATGTAAATTATGTTGAAACTATCCACGAATTTGTTTTATCTTACCAAAAGGATGACCGCGAAGCCCTAGAAATTGACACTTCTTTTTGAAATAAATCATCAAAAGTTTGATGGAAAACCCAAAAAATTGAAATTGAATAGTCGGTGTACTTTTGATGTTTCATCGTTTAGGGTTTAAGCTGTGATTTGATAATGCTCACCAAGTGTTCGATGAATTGCCTAGTAGAAATTATCATAAATTTATCGGAAAACTAGGTTTTTTTTGGGTCATTTTAAGTCATAATAATACGGCATTTCTAGGTCATGGTTCTGGTGGAATTATGTTATGACTGGAAATGTTCAAATCAGTATAGGATGAAGCAGATTTTCCAAGGTTTCAATGCTCAATATGTACTAGTATGTCTGTTGGTTCATTGCAAACTGTCTATTATAGGTTGGTAAAGATTTTAGTTTTCCATTTTTAGGCTTTTAGGTACCATTTGACTCTTCATTTCACCTCACCTCAAGTACCCGTCTCGGGTACTCGACACTTGAACATTATTATGACACATTTAAACACTCCATTTCAAGCCAACATTAAGCGAATTTTTTTATAAATATTTGTGTCCGACACTTAGACACATGATCGTGTCTGAGTACAGCACTACAGCCTGCTGTTCGTTCGCCAGACAATTGGATTACCATTTTTCCATCCACAATTCAGGCATTCATCACTTCAACTACTCATGCTGGTTCCCTTTCCCCTTTCTCTTCATTTCATGCTGTCAATTATCTTTTGTAGTAATCCTTTTGTCATATTTGAATTTCTGACTCTGGCTTAAGTTAACACACTAGTTTTAGTGAATGACTGCTCACTGCCAAAACACCAGCTTGTAATTGATAAGACTGCATTCAATCAATCAGTCCAGTCCGGTGACATGTGATAACATGTATGGCAGTTTCCTTTAATTGATAAGACTGCATTCAATCAAAGTTCCAATGTTTGGAACATTTCAGCTTTTGGATCAAGGGTGATGTTTAGCAGTCCTAAAAGAAGGATTCATGATATCAGTTGGAGCACTTATATTAAATAAAAAGCCTGTACGGCTTTCAATGTTTGAACTCCCAAGTGGTGGCTTGAACCAAATTTGATTTTCTTGTCCTAATCTCCTAAGGAGAGACACTGTTAGGAGTTCCTTCGTCCTTGTTTTGTGGAATGTTCTTATTGTCTGTAAGATATATCTAGATTGCCATTTTGTTCGATATTTGATATGTGTATGAAGTCATTCATATTATTTGGAGAATGTTCAGGTATTTTGGCTATGGGAAGTGAACAAGAGAAGAAGGAATATGCTGACTTTATGGAGAAGGTGAAGCGGACGGTGTACCTTGATAATCTCTCACCCCAGGTTACTGATGCAGTCATCAAAACTGCATTTGATCAGTATGGTACGGCGATCAGCATTCATTTCATACAGAATCACATCGAGCCAAACTACATTGGAAAGTGTGCCCTTGTTGAGTTGGAAAATGCAAAGCAAGCAAAATCAATTCTTGAGGTGTTGTCTTCGTATCCATTTATGATGTCTGGAATGCCACGACCAGTGAGGGGTCGTCCTGCAGTTCCAGAAATGTTCGATGATCGTCCGCCTAAGCCTGGTAGGAAGATACAAGTGTATTGGGTGGACCCAAAAGATCCTCAATTTGAGGTGGCTCAGAAGCTGAAGAACCTGGTAAAGCAACATGTAGCTGAACAGACCTTCCTGCAAAAGGTTTGTTAAGATCAGTAGTAACAACTAATAAGATTGTTATCATTTTCTTTAACGGGATAAATGTTGTAGTTCTTTTACACTCCCCCTTTTCTTTCAAAAGAGAAGAGAATGAATTTGCTACAAATCCTTCAGAAACAGCCTTTCTAATGATCTAGATTATAGACCTTTTGCTTTGTTGTGGTATATATTTGTTACTTCCCAGAACCTGCTAAGTGCCAATTACTTGATCCATATTTGCTTTCAAAGTTCATTCTTGATCAGATTATCATTTGGCATGTTACCTTTGCTGTTACAGAAGCAGTTGGAGGAGGAAGAGAAGCTTTCAAAGCAGCAAGCTGAGGCTCTTAAAGGGCATTATCAGAAGTACGAGATGATAGATTCTACATTAGGTGATGGAACCTCAAAGCGTCTATCTAAGTGCTACGGGGTAAATCTCAATGATGACTAAGGAATCTGACTTGAATTTTCTACAGTAAGTTAGCAGAGTAGTAGTAGACAGTAGTATGTAAATCTTAAGGTTTCGTGACTGAATCCGCTTCTTTCATAGAAAGAAACTCTTCAAGTTTATGGATTCAGGTAGTTTAACTGCGCAAGTGTATGAATCCTGCCTTTTAGACTGGTAGTTGCTTGTCCGAGCTGTCCTACAATTGCAGTTAGTTCATCTGTTAGCTCATCGTTGTATGGTTCTGTTTGCAAAAATTAATGAATGTTCAATGTGGTTCTTATTTATGACTCACGTTGACTGGATTTCAGAACAAGGAAACTATATTCCTGAGATAAATTATTTGTGTTCTGGAATTTGTATAGAAAATGTTTAGGAAACTTTTCTTTCATGCCACAAGTGTTCGTGAAACTGGCTTATATGATGTCTCTTTTTGTTTGTCGGTTAATTATGGTCTCACTACCCTCTCAGTATTCCATATCAGCCTTTATAAAATTAACTTTGCTTAGGCCTGGTTCTCTTTGCGTGATCTGAATTGTATGGCTTTGAATGTTTTTTATGAGCGTTTTTTGTTTTTTCTAGTCTGGTATGGTCAGATGGTCTGATTGACCTAATAAACAATAAGAATAAGGTATTATTTGGATGCTTTTCCTCACAGAGCTGTATAATGTTTGCTTCTCTCCCCATAGTCATACTACGAATGTTACATACCTTTTTCGGATACTCTTTTCATTTCATATTATTTGACCGCTTAACCACTTTTATTCAAAATTTTAATATTGGTTCCAAATTACCTATCCGATCATATCCATCACCAATCCAAACTAAGATCATGCTCACAATAATCTTTGGGTCAGCTCTTAACTATGTTACTAAACAAATCGGGTTATTTAAAAATAATGACATATTTAAATTAACTTGGTTAGGTAAGCAGTAAGCATAAAAGGTTTTCGAAACATTTATTAACTGATATGAACACTAAATTGGCATGACGTAACCTGTTTAGAAACTATGCGTGAAACCAATATTTCGTATTTGGGAAATGATAAATCCAAGGAAGAATTTCACATCTTCTTAGAAAATCAACTTCCCTTCGTATTTGATAAAAAGTGAGATTATAAAGGGGAATTAAGAAGCAAAAGGGACCCATAACCCAAAGAGAGAATTGAGAAGTAAGAGTATATTTTATTTCCTAATTTTGACTTATCTAAATTTATTTTAGTTTTATATTGTACTTGAAATCTTGCTAGTCTTAGAGTTGGGCATGAGTCGTGCTAGCACGTGAACGGTCAAAGCCCTACACAAAATTAGTCTGGATTGACACAGACTCGTTTTTAACCCGATATGACACGATAATGAGCCGCATGTTGTGCACATACATAATGATATTGGCACGAACCCGGACAAGGACACGTTGGCGCGCTTATAAGCAATTAACCAAATACATTTAGTAAGAAAGCCTGCTAGCACGCCGTTTTTTCTTATCCCATTATAAACCCTATCCGTTAGGGTATGAGGAACGAGGGGCCCAACATGTGAACCTACACAGCCTGACACGTGCCCAACTCTAAATAGTCCTTATTTTTTTCATGTGCCCAACTCCAAAGTAATAATTATGTTGTGTAAATATTTCTTTTTATTTAATTTATTGTGACAACTTAATACAACTATTTTAGCAGTTTCTTACCAAGAGAGCTACAAAAGGCATGACGATAAATAGTGTAGAAGACTCTAATCTTGGATACCACGATACCACCCGTTAAGAAGATTTTAACAAGTTTGACGTCCACAGTCCACTCAATACTTTATTAATTACACAAAATGTTCCATTAATAACAGGATTCTCGCTTATTTATTACAGTAAAAAAAAACACTAATCATAGGACTATTTAATGATTAAGAATAATTTATTAGTGTTTTACAAAAGTAAACAAAAATGATCTCGTGCAAATCGTGGGGCTTACCCGCCACGCGATCATCATCATGAAGAGGTGTTGTCTATCCTTCTTTGTATTCTGTAAACAACCAAACATCAAACTCATCTTTTTCTGGAAACGCTGAAACCTCAATGACTCCTTGATTCTCTTTGCCCCAAAATTCCTCCATTTTTCTCTCTCCTCCATTGCTAATCGCAAATCATACTTCTATTCCGATGAATTTTGAGCAATGATCGTCAATTCCTTCAACAATTTTCCACAAACCCTAGCTTTGGATTCGCGATAATCAGCAACATTTTCGGGGGAAATTGATATAGTTTTTGGAAATGGATCCTGAACAGACGTTTATTAGGGTTCAGGAGAGGTTTTCGCAGATGGTTACGCCCAGAATTCGAGCTGCTCTTGAGTATTTTTATCTTTTCACTGCTGTTACTTTGTTCGCCATTCTTGTTGTTATGCACGCCAATTATGTCCAGCAGGTTGGCGCCTTCCTTTAATTCTGTTTATTCTTTTGGTATATTTTGATTGTTTTCATTAATTTCGCGGTTCGGATAATTCGAATTGTATTAACTGCGTGTTGAAATTTTGTAATTGGGTGTTTTAAGTAGGGATACTAGATTTAGTAAGTTAATTCACCTTGTATAAGAATGATATACTTTATTGGTCGAACCGTCTCTAGATAATATGCCACTTTTGTTGGGGGCTGGTTATTTTGGAGGAATTGAGTGAGCTGAAATACTAGTAGAACTGTTATGTTCTTCATTATTGAAGATTATATGTCACTGCTATGATATTGGCAGTTCTGCATTGGTAATTACCAATTATGGAAGATATTGGAATGCTCAAAGTCCAACTTATGAAATCTAGAAAGTGGCCTATTCACACTGTCCAAATAAAATGTGTCCGTACTAGATTTGGTGATTTAAGTAGGGGATACTAGATTTAGTAAGTTTATGCCACATTTGTTATGTTCTTCATTGGCAAAGATTATAGGTCTCTGCTATGATATTAGGCTAATCTCATTGTTGTTTCCAATTATGGATGATATTGGAAAGCTCAAAGTCCAACTCACGAAATCTGAAAGTGTCCTATTATTTTCGAGACTGTCCAAATAAAATGTGGTTGATAGTTCGGGAGAGGGAGTGATTATGAAATAGACTGGCTCTTTAGGCCTCCTTAGTGGGTGGAGTGGCTTATGCTTCGATTTTTTTTAATTATAAAACATAGAATTAGGGAACGTGTATTCGGTAATTCGTCCCAGTGAAAAGGCTGAACCTGTATGTTATTCTTGGCCTTGTATGTCTGTGACATTGGATTTAAATTATGCAGCCAGGCTGTTCCAGTGAGCTCTCAGGAGTGAAAACATCAGAAGCTCAACTTATTTTCATCAAGGTAATAATTACTCTGATAAGTTATCTTTCGTGTAAATTGGGTGTTTTGCTATGCAACCTATTTTTAAAAACCATATCTTCTTTATACTTTTGGTTTTATATGTAAACATTTTTTTCTTTTTGCTTATGCCCTGTCCATAGAGGTAGTGATTTTGTACCTGTTTATGTATACATCATGTGTTCTACTACCTGTCTGGGTTCTCTTATTTTACGGGGTTTCTCTGGTGTGAGTGTGTCTTTGTGTTGTAACAATTGATGATGGTTGCTTATAAGATGAATGCTCAAACTGGTGATGCAGATTACTGGTATTGGCCTGCTAACTCAAAATGACTCTGAACCTAATTTTGAGGATATTTCTTCTGAGCGGACTCTATTTGATGAACCCCGAGAGCCAGATGCCCATGGGGAGGAGTTTAACTTGTTTGCTGTGAACTACTGGTTCAGTTGGATTACTTCTGGTGCTAAGAGGGGAAAATTGGATTTCAAGTTTTGGAAAAATTATTATGAATACTCGGAAACACTGTCAGAAACTACCAGTGATGGGAAGGGCTCAAAGTTAGCTGCTAATGATGGTAGAATTGAAAGAGAGGAGCCATATGAAACTTTTTCCATGTTTTCAAAACAATCTGCAAGAGCAGTCATCTTGCACTTTTTCAGAAAGTGGCACAGACGCCTATCATTTTTCTGGAAACATGGTTCACGTTTATTGGGAACTCTTTGGGTATGTCTTTGGTGGATTTTTCTGGTGCAGTTTATTGCTTCTTTGCATTTTTGTTCACCTACCCTTGGAATTATATTTCATTTGCTTCTTCTGGTTTTTCACTGCCTGTTACATTAGCACATGACTATTGACATCAATAACATAAAACCTCCACGTGATCTGTAGATGAAATAACTTTTGATAAGTTGAAGCACTACAAGTAAGGTCAAGATGAAATCACTTTTGCTATTTGTTTTGACGGTATGACTATCAAATGAAAACTTCATCTAATTCTGGTGATCCTTTTTAAGTTATATGAGGTTTAGAAATTTCTCTTTGATAAATATAGCTTTTTTGAGGGAGCAATCGTTAAATATTCTTGTATACTATTACTCGATTGCACTATTTACTTGTAATTTAATACATAGTGCTTCCTCCGTTTTTTTTATTTTTTATTATTGCACCATTTGCAATTTAACAGTATTCACATATTATCTTTTATAATTTTTTGTGATTTATACATTTGGAATTATATAGTCATGTGATATCTTGTTACATTCATCTCGATATATTTTCAAAATATCAACTTATAATTTTAGCTAATGCATAGTAAGAGATATTAATGACTAAAGTTTTGCATTGGCAAGTGTGAAACATCAAAAGATGCAATTATAAGAAAAACGGAGGAAGTATAGATTTCTTAAATTTGCATTCTATATATTATGCTATGTTACCCGGACTCTGATACGCATGAGTGTCGAAGTGTTCGGCACGACTATTTTGTGAAAGAGTTGCATGATTTTGGTCCGAAATGAAGTGTCGAGTGCCCTTACCCATGAGTGTCGAGGATCCAATACGAGTATTTGATGTATAATAAAGAGTCCAGGTAACATAGATATCATGTGAAATCCTTGGCTCCCATAAGTCTATTTTATTTGTCACTGTTGATTGTGGGTAATCAGTAAGAAATTTGATAATGTTCAGAACGGAAATAGTAACTTTATAAGCTGTCTACATTTTGTTTGTCCACATATCTGTCTCACTTCCTTTCAACAATTTGTTACAAACTCTCATCAGCATCTGAACTGGGTACATTGTGCTCCCCTTCTGATAATTGCCTTTGACTTAATAATGTTCAGACATTTTCTTATATTCATTCTAGAAATCTAGAATCACATTTCGTTCAGTTCTATGTCACACGTTTGATTGGTGTCTTGTTCTGTAAAAAAGTTAAGATTTTCTGAAATTATGATTTGTATTTTACTAAGCATCAGAGATTTGTTCTGTTGGATTTATTATGTTGCTGAATTGAATTTCAAGTACAGAATGTTGCAGGTATTAACCTGAATCTTGACATTCCTAAGTGGCTGCGAATTTTACACTTGGATAGGCTCAATCTGCTTGCAGGTAGATTGATCTTTACTTTTACATAATGCTATGCATGCTAAAGTTTAAATGAAAAGTTCAATTTAGAACCGGAAGTTTCAAACAGAGATGTGAACCCTTTCAGAACTGTTTTTTTCTCCCCTTTCTTTGCTACTAAGCACACCAATAGTGTGTCTTATAGTAAACGAGGGTTTTAAGTCTTTAAACAAAATATCATCCCCTCAAATGCATAGAATATCTCATGCCCGAGAGGACTCCTACTGGTGTTGGTCTTTGCTCCTCTTAAGAAAAATAATAACATCTATAGACAGTTAGACATGTTTGAACAAAGGGGGCCTTATGTTTTCTTTGGTTATTTTAGGAGCAGCACAGCAATATCCTAGGTTAAGTAAGGTAAAATTGCGGAGTTCTATACAGTGAAAGAAAATACATTTAGGGGTAGAATACTTATTAGATTTGAAGACTTATCTTCTATTTGGAGATAATGATCATGTGACTAGCACGGGGATACAAAATGATGGGAACGATGCTTCCAGAATATATTGTGTGGGAGTAATGTATTTTTTGTTCATTTGAAGTAGAATAAGATAATGTTTGGAAGAACGAAACTGTTAAAGGAACCACTTCAATAGAACCCAAAGAAAGCCTTATAAATACAACAATAATTTGTGGAGATTGGGATTCCTCCTTATTGATTGGAAACAAATTGTAGAATAAGAATTATTTTTCTTTTCAAAAAAATGCTCTTTCTGTTTCTGATTGAGGGTTGTTTTCGTGTTTATAGGTCAACTTTTGACAGTAAATTGTTTCGTAGTTTGCATAATATAAGTTATTACATGCCTCGTGAAAGTATATGAAGATATTATCATGAAAGTATTTTTTGTGTTTCAAGTTTGAATATGGCAACATATTTTTAATACATATGTTTTTTGATTTATATAAATTCTTAAGCAATCAGCTGTCAAAGTTAGACTTCAAAAGGCGAAAATGATGCAAGAAATGGTGGGTGTATTATCTTTTAGATGTGCTTGTCACGTTTCGCTGATCAATATCCTTCACAGTAGCATTCTATACAATCTTAGGTGCTAGAAAATTAAAAGACCGGGATCTTGACATGTCTCTAATCAAGATAAGATAGTTCCTGTTGGTTAAATTTCTGAAGTTTTTCTAACCTTCTCAAGTTCTCAGTGCAGTGGCTTGAGAGAAAAATCAAAGCATTTGAACCGACATATCTTTACACTATGGAAAAGGTGAATTCTATCTCAATGCTTATGCACCCTTTGTTCTGTTACCTCCTCTACTACATATGCAATTCAGTAAGGTAAAGTTGTGGTGCCGGCTTTGTTGCTAATCTTCGTTGTGTTTTCTTCTGTTTACCTTTAGGGGTACTTCTTGCTTCCTGAAGAAGCTAAAGCTCGTCATAACGTTCGGACTGCTAACATTAGCATATCAGCTCGGCATCCTTGCTTTGGTAACAGGTGAATACTTTTATCTTCCTTAATATGTTATAGCCTCTTATTCTCCCTGCACATGAATTCTTGTTCTTTTTTATTAATTAATTATTTATTACGTGCTTGTATACCCAAGTTCTCTCCCCTATTGAGTGCCGAGGTCTAACTTTACCCATAATCAGTTGAGATTATTGGGCAACATTGGAATTAGTGTATCAGAAACAATGAAACATTACTACAAAGACCTATGCTCTCTTTGATTTTAATATACTGCTATATAACTTGACGCTTGGATTCATTGCACCTTGCGCAACTTCATCCAGAAAGAGAGGGGGGGAGGGAGGTTCATGAAAATTAGGGTAATAGCCATTTGTACTAACTCTTAGTTTCTCTCCGTCTGTCGCCCATAGCGTGCTCACCTTGCTTTTTCCAAATCCTGCTTTTTCAGGTGGCAACAACTTCTCATAAATAGGGTGGTGGGATATGACACTATTCTGATGAATAGTTTGCTAGATTTTCCTGGACAAGGTAGAGCTCAATATTCACCTGCTCGTATGTGTAGTTATCTTTGTGAAGTTTATTTTTTTCCCTTCTGTAGGTTGAGTGTCACATCTTCAATTTGGAAATTGGAACTATTTCAGTCAGATCCTGACATAAATTATATGTGTTCTGGAATTTGTGTAGAAAATATTTAGGAGAATTGACTTTTCAATTTTAAATGGAACTTCTTTTTCATGTCCCCCATGGAAACAAGTGTTTGTGAGACTGGCCTATATGATGTCTCTTTTTGTTTGTGTATTAATTATGCTCTCAGTATTCAATATCAGCCTTTTAAATTTTTTGTAGCTTAATTTAGGCATTAAATACTGTTTGGCTGCTTGCCCTCACAGTGCTAAATAATGTTTGCTTCTCTCCCCATAGTTACATATATGGCATGCCTATTCCATATCATCAGATCACTTAACTACTTTTATTCGATTTTATATCATCTGTTCCAAACTACTGATTTAATATCATTGGTCATTTTTCAATCCAAATGCAATAAGTAATTCTTCAATTATACCTGTGCATAACCATAATAGACTACTCCGTATTACGTAATATATGGGTATAGAAGGAGTATGTTTTAGCTGTGGATATCAGTCGTCAGCCTTTCCACTTCAATCAAGTTGTAAAAGTTACATCATCTACATCTGGATCTCCCTGAAAATAGGTTGTTGTCAGGATCGTGGCATTTGTAGGTTAATTAAGTTACTTTCACGTCTATGCCTCTCAATAACTGAATAGATATTTAATAGTATCATTTTTAAAGCAATTTATTCATTCTTAGTGGGCATTGGATACAAGCAATGATTTGAATGGTAGTCAATGTATGTACTGACACATTTTCCCACAGTTTTAAGTGTGCTTAAGTCATGATTTTTATATGATAAATCTCTCTGCAGGATACCTATATAACTATCAGACCAAGGAGTTCTATAATCTCAGTTATGCCCATGAACCATCAAAAAGTTCTGCTACTTTTGGAGGTTTGTCTGACATTCTTGATTGTGTATTCGTGTTCCTTGTTAGAAGTCTGTTATTGATCTTTTGTCTCCTTCAATAGTAGATAACTAGATAACTTGTAAAATTTTGGTTACATCAATTTTGTTGCGTAGTGTACATTTTTTGTGGATTTGGTCTACGTGCTCTTAGTTTTCAGTGTTCTGCTTATTTGCTGGTGGTTGACTTGCCTTACCTTGTTTTTATGCAGATTATTTGGTGGCTAAGTGTGGGGTGCTTATGATGTCGCTCTTTGTTTTCTTTACAACGACAATGTCAGTTTCATTTACCTTGAGAGAGACACAAACTCGGATGCTCAAATTTACAGGTTGGTTTTTTTTCCAGGTTTATATGGCTTTAGCAGGATGCGGACATCAACTACTAGCATATGGCTCATTGTTGATGTGTGATGCTTGCTAATACTGAGATTTTTCCTATCTTACTTGTACACGAACTACTTTCACCAGACTCATGTCTATAATACATGGCTGGATCCTTGTCTGGTCCTCCATTCTGCACCTTTTTTTGTTAGTCAAATAAACCAGATGTCAGAGAGAGGTAAGGGGGAAGGGGTGGGTGTCTGGATGGAAATTGTCTTCAAGATTTGAATGGCAGTGGTAGAGTGTAGTAGTCAGCGTTGATTGTTGCCGGGTTGAAGAAGGTGACAATGGCTTCACTATTGTTATGGACTTATGGTAGTCGAAGATAAGAGGGAAAGATGAGCTTTAACAGCATAAAACTGCAGCAAGAAACAAGGTCTGTACATTGATGCATAGACAATCAGATTGCTAATAGTAATTGGTGTTGTTGCCGGATGCCAAGAGAATGGAGAAAATGAACAAAGGAAGAATAAAGGTTTAAGAGGTTTAATGCTGAAATGTGTACTTCTGCTTGGCCCTCTTGCCAGAGTCCGGATAAGATAGTATTGAAGTTAAGAAAATCATAGGCAAGAGAGGAAGTTTGGATTCGAATTGTTTAGCAAAGGTGCTCTTTAGAAAGAAGTTAATTGATTGAGCCTAGTCGAAGATTGACTAGGATTTAAAAAAAACTCTGGTTACCGATATGCCACTAAGTACTGATGGCTCTTGCTCTTTCTTTTTGTTTTGATTTAAAACCATAAGTACTCCTGGTGTTGCTGACAGGTAACAAGCATTTAACTTTTCCCTAAAATGATTGCAGTGCAGCTTCAACACCACGCTCGTCATCGACTTCCAACATTCCAGCTGATATTTGTTCATGTCATTGAGTCGCTTGTCTTTGTGCCTGTAAGGGTGCTCAAAATTATTGTGTACTTGAGAAATTTGAATGCTTGAATATCTTTATTTCTATATGCTGCTGATGGATTTCATTCCACGTTACAGATCATGATAGGCATCCTATTTTTTCTGTTCGAATTTTATGATGATCAATTGCTTGCTTTCATGGTGTTGATATTGGTATGGCTGTGTGAGCTTTTTACCCTTATCAGGCAAGTCCAGTGATTTTCACTACCAGCATTTTCCCTTTATTTTCCTCGTAGCAAACTTTCAAGAATTCACATGCGATCTTACTCATATTTTTCTTAACTTTGTTCTGTGACCTTATTTATCTAAACTGTTTTTGGCTTTTGCAGTGTTCGTACGCCAATATCAATGAAGTTCTTTCCACGCTTTTTCTTACTCTATTTCTTGGTGTTCCACATCTACTTCTTCTCTTATGCATATGGTATGATGATAACCTGTATATGTTAAACTGATTTCTTTTGTTTCAGTTTTGTTTAATGTATTCTTGTTTCTTGCAGGGTTTTCGTACTTGGCCTTGTCTACTACTGCAGCATTTATGTTGCATCTTATCCTGTATTTCTGGAACAGATTTGAGGTAAATAATTTATAGCTCCCTCTGGAGTCTAGAGCTAATATGTGAACATCTATCATTTTTGTTCTTATATGTTTGTGTTTCTTATTTACGCCCACCACACCATCCCCTAAACAAGTAATCTACTTTTTACACAGAACTAAGAAATGTGACAAAAAAGTACACTGAAAAGTGGCTTAGTGGTGGTGGTGGTGGTGTGTGTGTGTATATTTTATATGTCGGGTAATTTTTTTCTCTTGCGTTTGGTTTATGTTCCATACTTGGCTTTAGTTATAATTTGATCTTTTTACAGGTCCCTGCTTTACAAAGATTTTTGCAAAATCGCCGTTCACATATGCAACAGCACCCAGATTTCCACATAACCTCCTCTACTATACTCGCCTCTACATTGCACATTACACGGCTGAATACAAGAAATCCTGGCTCAGTCAATACAGAGGACGCTTCAGGTCCTCGAGTCTCAGTTCTTAGGCCGGGTGGTGGTAATGTTCCAATACCTCCTACTGCACAGGCAGATATTCCCGGGCTTCAAGAACAATTGGGAAATGCAAATCGGCAAAGCGAAAATACAGGGAGAGAACCTCTTCCGATCCCTGAAAATGACCTTCAGCAACCAGAAACTGGTCAAAACCCAGGAAATATGAACTCCTTTAGCTCTCTGTTGCTATGGATTCTTGGAGGAGCTTCTTCTGAAAGCCTCAACTCCTTTTTTTCCATGTTTAGAGATATGAGAGATCAAGCCCAGTTTTATGCTGATTCTCCTAGACAGGAAAATGATAATGCCGAAAATCCTCAATAGGGGTGAAAAAGCAGATGAAAGGCGAAGTTGGTAAGTGATAATATTAAGGTGTCATTCTTTTAGCTATATCATGTTATATCGGTCGTGTTAGCTGAAGCAGAACAGCTTCTGCAGATAGCCGGTGACAACTGTAAATGATTAGAAAGAAAGAAAGAGAATAGGCAGGGAGAAGATGTTACACGATACGCTGAGATTGTGTTTGAATGCGTCGAGGCAAAATTTGTGTTTTTGCCACGAGCAGAGGCCAGGGTTTTGTAAGAAAGAGTTCCTCTCAGGTCTCTGTAACCATTTCTGTAACCATTGCTGTAAAAAGATGGTTTATATTGTAATGCAATATTATAAATACGAGTCGTTATAAATCTATATTAAAAAGATGCCCAGGCATGAAATTATTGTTATATTGTAGCTCAACTTCGTTAATTCACCTCCATTTTCTTTGAATTTTTTGTTTGTAAGGTTAAATTTATTTTATGAAATTTCACAGCTAACAATAACATTATACTTGGTTCATCACGTACCCGTGGCCTATTAACCCGCTTACCCTATCCCCAAATCCAAAATAGGCCAATAATAACGCCTCGTAAAGTTGATTACAAACTAAACTTTGTTAATATTTGCATTATTGTTAATATAAACAAATTAGCAGAATTATATTGGTAACTATTTTTTTTTTTTTGGGTGAGGGAATATTACATTGGTACTTTCTAGTTTTTTTTACTCAAACTAGTTAGCACATGTGCTATGCACAGTTTCATTAAAAAAAGTTAACAATTATGTAGTAGTTTATTCAAACATTAATATGAGTGGCAATGGTAATTTCAAAGTGGACATTAGTTAATAGTTTTGATTTTCAATGCCAACAACTAAAAAAGGAGTAAATTATCATTTATTTAGATTTTGTTGATGTTCTTGAAATGCTTTAGTAAGATTAAACTATGGTCAACTTTTACCAAAATTCAGAAGAAGTCAACCATACTCAACTATGCACATCTTTTATCAAAATTCAGCATAAACACTAGAGCAAGTTGATTGACTTGTGCATAAACACTGCCATTTGACTGACTTTTGCGCCCTCTCATGAGGGCAATGGCCTATTGGCCTGCAGTATGAGCACAGGGGGTTTAACAGAACTAGAAGAAGGTATTGATTACCCGCATCAAGCTCTGCAATCAGGAAACGTTGCATTTGATGCGGAAAGTAACAAGCTTTCGTAAAAGGATTTTTCAATGCAATTGCAGTAAGGTGGATGAGATATGGAACTCAAATACTCATCAGATTACAAGACAGAGAATAGCAGCAAGCAGTTAGCAGCAACAGCAGTTAGCTAGCAGTTAAGCAGCAGCAGTTAGCTATCAGTTAAGCAGCAGCAGTTAGCTATCAGTTAATGTAGCAGCAGTTAGCAATTTAGACACGAGGTAACAACCATGACAAGCACAAGACATCAACCAAACCAAGAATGCAATACAAATGCAGACAAGATACACCAATGCATAGCAGAACAGTAAAGTAACTGCAAACCAGTAACACGAATTGAGCAACATAACTCGTATTAGATGATTTAGACAATAGACACGATAACACGAGTCGTATTAGTCAACTACGGTAAACTTTAAGAAAAAGTCAGAGATAATTAATTAAGTACAAGTGTGACATGGGCTTAATACATAACAAACTCATAATCGTTGGAACTCCATCAAGATTTTTTTTTCATTAAAACTCAAATACAGAGAACAAATTACAAAATTAAGTTCTTGGAAAGGGCTTACCTTCTAGGAAGGGCCTCCCTACCAAAAACCTTACAAGTTACAACCAAATCAAACTACTAATTCAATTTTAAACTAATTAACCCTAACTGCTGGTGATACCATCGCAGCAATTCAACTAGTGATTCTGATTGATCACCGAGCGTATCTGGTAATACACGAACCATTCGACCAATGACTTGAAACATACGACCGTTATATATGATATAATCAAAATCAGGAATATCTTCACCAGGGTGATGCCGCCATATGTGTTTGCTTAACTCACCATAGTTACCTACAAACTTGCACGAGTCTTTTGCACAATCCCGAGTCATGGAATTCAAATAATATTGAGCAGCCTTTTCAACTCCTCTAACCTCTAAGACCTTTCCCCTACACAGAGGACATCTTAATTTGTTGAATATCAGAAATTGATGAAGGCAATTGGAAGAATGCCAGTGACTTGGATTGCAGATATAAGGTCTACAACCTTTAGCATGGGAAGTACATATAAGAAGAGCTGCATTATGAGGATGATCATAGCATATTGTGCACAATGCATTTTTCCATTCTTTTTCTTTTTCTTTTTCTTTTTCCTTTTCTTTTTGCAGGCTCCAATCAGCACTTGTGTCCTCCATCGATATCTCACCATCCCATTCTTTTTCTTTTTCTTTTTCTTTTTCCTTACTTGTGTCCTCCATAGATATCTCAAACATGGATCTACTTCTTTTCTTACTAGCCATATCAATGTAATTAATTAAGTATTTGTGATTATAATCTATCTCTCAAGTTGTAGGTTGTAGGGTGTACGTCCTCCTTAATTACTTCTTATATAAAACAATTATTCAATTAAACCAACTTCAACTCGGTGTTGGATCTTAATAATGTTTTAATAACACTTTACTTTCCTACACCTAGTACTCCGTGTTGAAATTGTATTTGTTTACTAATTAGGAAACGACCGAGTTACGTTTGCTTTGTCATTTGAATGGGTGGCTGGCAGAGTCTTGGTGCTCAAGACTTAATTTCGACTCCTTGTATAAACCAAATGCACAGTTAGTGCTACTAAATTATTTTATTAATTATTATTTTTTGTTTAGGATTAGATTTAGATAGGAGTATTTAGTTACGTGATTGTCAGGTTAAATACTAGCATAAGCACATATTGGCATTTTAAGTAGGATATTTTTATCACAAATTCTTATTTACAATGGGTGTACAATAAATATTGTACACCGAAGTAAAAGTTGACTTAAAAGTTGCATTTATATATGTAAAAGTTATCTATTTTTTAATGATAAATTTTTTATTTGAATAAAAAATTATTTCTTCAAAATCACTAATAATGTATAAATTAATCATTTAACCCTTTAAAATGTTTATCTATCAACTTTTTAATTTTATAATATAAAAGTTACAGAAAAATAGGTTAAAGTTACGAAAAACTGCATAAAAGTTGTCTTGGTGTACAATAAATTTATTGTACACCTTGTGCGCGCAAGACCTTTTGTATTTTTATTAAAAATAGCAAAAGGGATTATTATTATTATTATTATTATTATTATTATTATTATTATTATTATTATTATTATTATTATTATTATTATTATTATTATTATTATTATTATTATTATTATTATTATTATTATTATCGAGCTATGCTTGATAAGATTTGAGTTCGAGACGAGTTTTCAGCTTTTTATAAATTAAATTATTTGTCTAACCAAACAAAATAAACATAAAGTTTAAAGTGTCATATTGGGAAACATGAAATCAATGACATATGCAAATGCAATTATTACAAAATCATGAGGACTTGGATTCTATGCACATATATAAGTGGCGGATCCAGGATTTTACGGATGGTGTGTCACCATCATCCACAAACTCATTACGGAGTACCAATCAGTAACTAATGCATGAGTTAATTTTTTTTTTTTAAATTTATCCAAAAAGTGATAAATATTCAAATTACAAAAACTTCTAAATTATTACAACTAGATTTTAGCCCGTGCGATGCACGAACTCTATTAAATTGTTATGTTTAAATAGAACTCCTAGGTATATAGCAATTTTACATATTAGATTAGATTAGATTTTTATTTTGCATTGAATTTTATTTAGATTTATTTTTTAATTATGAGAGTGTTTGTTTTTAGATGAAATTGTACATGCGTAATATTAATAATTAATTAATAAAAATATCTACGTAACACTTAGGGTGAGCGCTTTTTGAGGAATCCAAAACCACCGAAGCACTCAACTGCTTATGTTAATAATTGTCACGAAATTGTATTCATACTATTACTCTGCAAGATTAATTTTTATGAAAAAAAAGATTTTCTTTTTAATGGTGATATATTGTGTGTGAACCACATTATCGTTAGTGGTTCTATTCTAGACTAAAATTTAGAATAAACAAAACGGGGCTAGCGAAACCATCATTAATGCCAATATTTAATTATTAAGGCTATCATTGAGAACTTCTTTTGTTTTCATTTCCACAAAATAATTAAGAAACTTAAATTTACTGGCCAAATCATTTAATATATACTAATGCCTAAACTATCAATGACAAAGAGAATAAGTTACATGAAAGTGATCGGCAAGCTTGTGTTCATTATGTTACGACCAAAGCATTCGTAATCAACTAGCTAGGAACCAAGGGTGAGTGCATAGCTAGTCGTTGTTATCTCTAATACTAAGGGGCTAATTGACTATGCTACGAGGTAAATTAAGGCACTATGCATTGTGCCATTATTGGGGAAGTCTAACTCGTCTTAGCATTGCGGCTTGGAGAGTGGCATACAATGTGTGACTAGGTCAAGAAACTAGGCAAAATAGTCAACCCATGACATGTCACGCCAAACTTATTTTTTTCAAGAAAATGTTGGTGGTCCAGCAAGAATGAAATAAAAAATGAAATTCTATTTGGAAGAGACAACTACAAGCCTATACATGAAAATTTATCCACTAAAATTCCAAAATTTCTACTCAACAGTACTGATCAATCATAATGGAGACACGGTAATACACAACACACAACACGAACAGGAGATTACTTGAGGAAAACCAAGTTAAGATCATATCCAACAATTTTCCTTTGAAGACAAAATTCTACACCCCCTTATATGTACATTATAAGGAAATTGTGGGAACTCGACTAATTGTCAGTTAAGGACTAAGGAGCGTGACCGTATTGGTGTCAGTACACCTGTTTTAATGATTTGTGCAGTCCAACACAAGTTCTCTCCCTCCCCTTGAACAGGAGGATGTCGGGTTCGTGAGCATATCAAGCTAAAACTCAGTGTCAAAGCAAGAGACGAGGACTCGACTGACCATAGACCTGGCAAATGGAATGTAACTCAAACTGTACCTGCATATAAATAGTACATTTACAAGAAACCATAAGTCATGAGGAAGAAAGACATGATACGGTTTACAGTATACTGGGGGTCGGGGTAAATAACTTCAGCCAACATATGCCAACATATATATACTTGTAATCCTAACACTTATAAAGCCTTGAACTTCTATTACTATTCAGCCAATAGTGCAATTACCTATATACCCCTAATTTCCTTCTTTGTTTTTCTTTTGTCTTATTCTTATCAATAGTGTAATGTCTATTTTCACCCTTCTTTTTGTCTTTTGCTTTTCTATGAGATGTTCCTCCTTCCATTTTCAACCTAAGCACGTAGCTAATGTTTCATGTGGAATACTACAATAACAATTTCGGAGAGCTTAATATTGCACGTGGAATGTTAAAATATCAATAAAACCTATTGTAAACGTATTTATAATCACATATTATCAATTACGGGCAAATCGAGCTTTAACTTTGTTTTCCTAGAGTTCGCCATAAATTTGTAAATGTCCTTTTACGAAACAATTTTTTTATACCTTGGGAGATCGTGCGCGCTAGCGCACGGTCCAATAACTAGTATTTGATAAAAATGACTTGTAATAAAAGCATCCTTATTTGTAATTGATTTTGGTTTTGTCCACATCCCATCTACCCCTAAGACCAAAATTCTTGGCAAGTGATGAGGAGAGAGAAGAGAATGACTAGACTAAGAAAGTGATCAATAAAGGAGAGAGGGATGAACAAAGGAACAAATCATGAATTAAAAGGACAATATTCTGAATATTCTTGGTGTTAGTCAGTATTTGTAACCTGAATTAAAAGGATATTACTTATTTTTTCCTACACAAAAGTAAAATAAAATAACACCGTGTTGAAGATAGTTTGATTATTGAACATACCAAGTTAGAGCACCGAACTCCAAACTGATTGCCAAGAGTGTCAATAGCTTGTTATGAACCTGCAAAAATTGATTAAACAAAATAGAGTTGCAACAAGATTCAAGGATATTTAAAACTAAGAGAAGGATCTAAGTACACAAAACGTATATGATACTTACATAGAGGGCGCAAAACAGTGCAATAATCATACTCGCCAGATATAGGGCTGTTGCATATATACGTACAGGATCAAGCATCATTGCCACTTGCCTTTTTGGGCCAATAAGGAAAGCTGTGCTGCCACACAATATCCGAAAAAGGAAATCAAACATAAACTCACGTCAGAGAATTTAGTGTTTCCAAGTACTAAATTCAGCCAGAGATAAAATATACCAAGTCATTAAATTAAGCCAGCTAATGTGTTATGTTATCTATCATTTTCAAACTTGAAAGGAGAAAAAACAATCAGGAAACCTCATTTCCATTTTCTTTTCTTTTTTTTTAAGGAAAAATAGAAACGAAATACTTCCTCTGTTCCGGAAATATTGCACCATGTTGACTTCACGCTTCCCAACACATAACTTTGACTCATTATCTCTTGAATTATGTATAAGTAAAAATTATAAAAAATTGATATTTAGAAAATATATCTCGATATGAATCTAATAAGATTCTATATGATTACATACTTATTACGTATATTTTACAAAAGATAGTCAAAGGCACAACGTGAATAGTGTAAAAGTCAACATGGTGCGATACTTGCGGAACAGAGGAAGTATAACACAAATCTAACAAGAAACTATAAAAGAAATAAATACATACCTCCCAATAGCAAGCAAATTCCCAAGGGTGAAAGCGATACCAAACTTGATCGGGTTGAAGAAAACAAGCATGGACTACACGGAAGAGAAGAGGTGTCTAGACTCAGTAATGTAAAGAAAAAAGGTAATCTCCACAATGGAAATCCATAAATGTGGTTATTTTTAAAACAAAATAAAAAATGAAAGGGGGTCAAATTCCTAATATCTTTTACAGCATTCATGCTCCTTGCGATCAACAACCATATCACAGTTTGAGAACTCTGCAATATAGTGCGAAGTTATTGTTTTTCAGTTGTTTGTTTAGATAATAAACATTGCAAGTAAGTGATTAGCCACTAAAAAGAATAATCAATGTTGACTTGACGTTCAATTGTTATTATGAGTAAAAGAAAGATATTCTACATTACTGTCAAATTGCAGCAGAATTGAAGAAAGTAGAGAATATTGGTAATGCCCCATCCTTTTTCTTCTTCTACAATCCCCTGTTATCACTTTTCTTTCTTATGTTACTGCACTACGAACTGGAGATGCGAAGGCCCAATGCAAAGAACGTGTCTCTTAGTTTATATCCGTGGTAGGAATAACTAGGTTTATGCTCAACCACAAAAATAAAAAAAACATCCTATCTTATGTTCACGGCAGCATTGCAAAATAGGCTAGAAAATTAGTTTAAGGGATCTCAACTGATTTTCGTCCAACCAAGCCTTCTTATGATACTGAGGTGAGACTGTGACTCTAAGAGGGTATCAGCATTCTGTGGGGTGGGAATATAAAAAAGAGACCACATCCTTAAATAAGAGGAAACTAAACTGTGTTCCTCATCTAATGTAATATTGGAAATTTGGAATCTATAACTAGTACCCAAAACCGAACAATGTGAAATCCGCACTTACCAAAAACGTACTAGTCATTAAATAAGAGAAATTGGACAATGCTCTTCATCTAATAGAATATGAAAAATATGGAATTATTAACTAGTACCCCAAAATCAAACAATGTGTGAAATCACGCACTTACCAGAAATGTACAAGTCAACCCAGCAACAAAGCATATTGCAAATCCTTCAATTCTCTGCAGCAAGATGATGAAGATTAAACAATGATTATGAGTTTTCCGATAAAAAGTTTTTTTTTTTTTTGAAAGGTGGAAATAAAACTATGTGAAAAGTAAACTGTAAAAGCGACATTGACATTGAAAACTAAAAATGGCAGGACAGGAATACAGTAGAAAGAGTTGAATATGAAAGGAAAAGAGATTAGGAAGATAGTGGCAGCAGGTGAAGCATGCCACAACTTTCTCCCCATTATAGAGATTCAAAATGAGGATTCTAAAGAAATTTGAAGTCTAACATATTCAACAGCAAAAGTGAAATATCTCGCGGCCGATCTCCTTAGTACCATGTCCAGTTAATGATTCAATCCTCATAACTTGTCTTCAAAGATCCTACAACAACAACAACAACAAAGCCTTAGTCCCAAAATGATTTGGGGTCGGCTAACATGAATCGTCGTAGGATAGGAACATGAATCGTCCCAAAATGTCCAGTTAACGTCTTCAAAGATCCTCTCTACCTAAAACAAAAATACGTGTCCAAATTCTCCTAACTACCCCACTTTTTTAGCATAGAGAGAAGAATAGGAACAAACGGTGACCCACATCCACAGTCATCTCTAGTTCCATTAGTCATCTCTTCAACTTCCATCTAAGAAGACATCAGAGCAGCTACGTATTTCTTTATCCCGTTTTTCAACGGGCAAGTGTAACTCAATTAACTTGACTAATGAAAAGCTTAAAAGGCAAACTCACAAAAAGTACATCTTTTGTTGCTTCTGCATGTAATCTTTTGTAATAGCTTTCAAAAGGAACTATAAGATAGAACAAGTATCCACTAAGCACAAAGGCATGCCTACATATGATGGAAGTGCAGAAAGTGAAGTTAAGCTTGCGGAAGCAAAGTAAGCAACATGTGCCCTTATTTGATACCTTGGACACTGCAATCACAAAAGCTAGCTTGAAGAGTGGGAAATTCTACACGTCTATACAACACCAACATAAAACACACCCTTCTCTCCCCAGTAAGATTGATGAGGGGCTCAAATCTCATATGTTGCCATTCAACTGTGACATTCCAGATTCCACTGCAATCTACCATCCAAGGCCCAAGGGTACCCATGGGCAGACCTTCTGTTGGACCTTGTTGGCATCAACCATACTGAAGGAGGTGGAGTCTAGCTAATAAACCAATTGATATAGGTCTTCAGAAAGCCAAACCCCAAAACTAGCTCAAAGATGGGAGAGCCTATAGCCTATAAACTTCACATCAATCACACACACACACACACACACACACACACACACACACCGTCAATCTTGACATGGAAGTCTAAGTATACACCTTACATTTGGAATGTAATGAAGGACATTACCACTGAGAATTGAGTTTTAGGTTTTGCTAAGTGCATAGTAATAGACTAATAGGAGGTAGGATTTATAAATGCAGTCAGGAGTACATCATTAACTATGGCCTCAGGGGCGAGGCCAGGGGGGTGCCTGGGTGGCTGGGTAGGCCATGGCCCCCCTCCCCCCTAAGAATTAGTTACTTCGTATATAATTAATCTTGCAGATAAATACCTAAAACTAAGCTATCTGAGTTGGTAGCATGTATTTGGTTTTTTGATGTAAGTGTCATGAAGTCTAAGGTTCAATCCCTAAAAATTGCTTCTCTACATTGTACTATTTTTATTTTTTTTCGCTCACAAACATTTTATTTTTCATGATTATAAGACATTTTTGAGATTAATCGAACGATATAAAGACTATATAAATAACTAAAACCTCAGAAATTGAAAGTCTACTGTTTTATTTTGATACTTACGATATAGTTGGCCCCACAAACCAAACGTTCAAGGCTTCGCTCCTGTATGGCCTTATGGCTTATATTGAGTTTGTGTGTTTGCTAGCTGATTCCTACAACACATTGCTCCAGTTCCTATTATACTCGGCATGCCTGCTATTTTCTAAATGAAATGAGCATCAAGCTATCCCACTATAAGATACCATCATTAGAATAGGATGTAAACGGTAAACCACACAACTCCAAGTCCCACCAAAACAATACACCTTAAAGAGCCTACTCTCTTAGCAATCAATGGAAACAACAAAACTCGGAAATTACAATATATTATGAATTCACAACATTATGGGGACCAGAGGGTAACTGTGCCGGTGAAACTGTCCCAAAATCTCTATCTGTCTGTATCCTAGAGTGACAGGCCGGAAATTGGCTCGCCGCTATGATCCCTAAGCAGCTGAATAACATAACCCTGTTATCTCTACTCATATCAGATGTAACAAACCAGAAGCTGCTAATCTATTCTCGTATAGTAATCATATTATACTCTATACACTATACCATGTTACTGAGAAATGAGCACTATTGAGATAATATCATAATTTTCTCAATACTTTGGGTTTTACAAACCAAAGCAATAGCATTCAAAAATCATGTATGATCATCCTCAATATCATTGTGTGTATCTCGACTCCTCGAAGCAAGTCAAGCAACCACCATTCAAGCAATAGATGATAGGACCCTAATAGTATATCAACTACCCACAAGGATCACCTCCACGACAATCAACCAAACAATACAACTCCAATACACCACAAATAATCCACCAAACAAATAACCTATAAATCAACCAATAATGGACAGTAAGAAACAATCAAATGCGGAAGACAAAATGCAATCAACACACACGAATTATACGTGGAAAACCCCTTCGATGTGAAGAGGAAAAACCACAGGACTTGTGAAGAGTCTACCCTTGTCACCTTCTCTTATTATGATAAAATTGTGGGCAAAAGAATCCAAATCAGACATACAAAGGTTCACAACCCACCAACACTTCCATACATAAGAGATGAACAATTAAGAGACAAGAGATGAAGAATATCACCCAAAAATGTAGGTTCTGTCCAGCAGCGACCACAGACAAACCAAAGCTCAAAACTACGATCCATCCGTTCAAAATGAGGCCCTATGTATCCTCAACAAGCTGACCAAAAATCAGCACGATCCAACCGTTGGATCTCTGGCAAATGACAGTTTTCTGATGACTGCCCTCAAAGCTACGAACTCACTTCTCTCTCCTTTTGTGTGTGTTTTTGATCTGATTTTCTCACACTCCTTTGTTGCCTCTCAAGTCAGCCGAAAGTTACTTTAAGCTTCCAAAGAAGCTTCAACATAACCCACATTGGGCCACAACAATAAATGGAATATTGGGCTTCCACTTAAAACACAAGCACAAGTATTAACATAACTTATGCACAAAAGTGGGCTGGACCCACAACAGGATACAACAGGATACACAGGTTCGAAGGTACACTAGAGAGCGCAAGCCTTCAACAAAGTATCCAAGCTCAGAGTTTATTCTAGTTAGTGAAGATGGAGAGCCAGAAAACTATCAAGAGGTGTTGTCTCATGATGAGAAAAACCAGTGGCTCGATGCAATGAAGGAGGAGATGGATGGAGATTGCTCGTGACAGGAAAGTTGAGAAATTGTGGTTATCCGAGGAGAAGTATATTGAACGGGTGCTTGAAAGGTTCAAAATGAAGCATGCCAAACCTGTTAGTACACCACTAGCTACTCACTTCAAGCTAAGTATGAGAGCTTGTTCTACACCAGAGAAGGAGAAAGAAGTTATGTCATTCATTCCTTACTCTTCTGTTGTTGGTTCTTTAATGTATGCTATGGTGTGTACTAGACCTGATATTGCACATGCAGTCGATTTAGTGAGCCGTTTTTATCTAATACGGGTAAGGCTCACAGGGAAGCAGTGAAGTGGATCTTTAGATACTTGCAAGGCACCTCCAAATTGAGTCTATGTTATAGAGGTGGAAAACCTATACTTGAAGGCTATACTGATGCGGACATGGCAGGTGATCTTGATAATAGAAAGTCTACCTCAGGTTATGTGTTTACATTTTCAGGGGGAGTCATCTCATGGCAATCCAAGCTACAAAAATTGTAGCCTTGTCCATAACGGAGGCAGAGTACATTGCAGCCGTGAAAGCAAGCAAGGAGATGCTTTGGCTTAAGAGGTTCCTTCAAGAGTTGGGTTTGAAACAAGGTGAGTATGTAGTATTCAGTGACCGTCTGAGTGCTATGGATTTTAGCAACAATTCAATGTATCATGCTCCCACCAAACACATTGACATTAGATATCATTGGTTGCGAGATGTGATTGAAGAGTGAAACTGAAGAAAGTCCACACCGACAAAAATGGTGCAGATATGTTGACAAAGGTAGGTCCCGGAAGCAAGGTTGAGCTTTGTAGTAAGCTTGTCGGGATGAGGTTCAAGTGATCATGGTATGATTGCGTCTTCCCCGTGATGGGCTGGAGGGGGAGATTGTTGTGGGTCCAACCCACTTTTGTGCATAAGTTATGTTAATACTTGTGCTTGTGTTTTAAGTGGAATCCCAATATTCCACTTATTGTTGTGTCCCAATGTTGGGTTATGTTGAAGCTTCTTTGGAAGCTTAGGGTAACATTTAGCTAACTTGAGAGGCAGCAAAGGAGTGTGAGAAAATTTGATCAAACACACACACAAAAGGAGAGGAGAGAAAGAGAGAAGTGAGTTCGTAACTTTGATGGCAGTCATCAGAAAACTGTCATTTGCCAGAGATCCAACGGTCGGATCGTGCTGATTTTTGGTCAGCTTGTTGAGGATACATAGGGCTTCATTTTGAACGATTGGGTCGTCGTTTTGAGCTTTGGTTTGTCTGTGGTCGCTGCTGGACAGAACCTACATTTTTGGGTGATATTCTTCATCTCTTGTCTCTTAATTGTTCATCTCTTATGTATGGAAGTGTTGGTGGGTTGTGAACCTTTGTATGTCTGATTTGGATTCTTTTGCCCACAATTTTATCATAATAAGAGAAGGTGACAAGGGTAGACTCTTCACAAGTCCTGTGGTTTTTCCTCTTCACATCGAAGGGGTTTTCCACGTATAATTCGTGTGTGTTGATTGCATTTTGTCTTCCGCATTTGATTGTTTCTTACTGTCCATTATTGGTTGATTTATAGGTTATTTGTTTGGTGGATTATTTGTGGTGTATTGGAGTTGTATTGTTTGGTTGATTGTCGTGGAGGTGATCCTTGTGGGTAGTTGATATAATACTAGGTATCTATCAGTTGGTATTAGAGCGGGGTTTAATTTGATCATTGTTATGGGGTCTACTAGTAGTAGAGGTAGTTCAATGGTTAAATTGACATCTAACCAATTATTCAATCTGGAGACCGATGATGGAGGATTTGCTATATTGCAAAGATTTGTATGATCCAATTGAAACAACCACAAAAGCCGATGGCACCATTTCTAAACCTGAAAAACCAGAGAAAATTGAAGAGAAAGATTGGGGAAAGTTAAAGAGGAAAACTTCGGGGACTATTAGGCACTGGGTTGATATTAGCATTTTCAACCATGTGTCTCATGAGTCGGACCCTCGGACCCATATTATTTGTGTAAGAAATTGGAAGGTTTTTATGAAAGGAAGACCGCACATAAAAAAGCTTCATTAATCAAGAGACTTGTTAATTTGAAATTGAAAGGTGGAAAGTCTGTTTCGTTTCGGAGCATTTGAGTGACTTTCAGGATATTATTAAAATTTGATCAAAATTATGATTTGTACTCGAATCTTTCTTCCCCTCAAACCAAGGACCACTAACCTGTAGCCTCCCCTCAAACGAAACCATCTTGAACCACCATTTTCACCAATGGGACACGTCGTCTAACCACTATTAAGGAATAATTGAAAATATCTATTTCTAATTATTCTGATTATTTGTTTTGCTGTAATTCTAGTCAATGAGGACTTAGCTACATCAGTTGTAGTCCTCCTCCTATTTAGCATAATTAGTTTTGGTCTTCCTAAAACAATTCTTTTCTGACAATGGCGGTGAATTTGAAAAATTAACTTCGTACCTTACTTCCAGTGGTATCTCCCATCTTACATCTCCACCCCACACACCCGAACATAATGGTTATGCCGAACGTAGGCATCGTCATATCGTTGAAACCGGTCTGTCTCTCCTATCTCACGCTAAAATACCTACTCGGCTATGGCCCAGTGCTCTAGCCACGGCTACATATCTTATCAATCGCTTACCCACTCCTTCCCTTGATAACAAATCTCCCTACCTTAAATTATTTGGTAATGCACCTAATTATCACAAACTTCGTAATTTTGGGTGCCTTTGTTATCCATGGTTGAAACCCTACACCTCTCATAAACTAGACCCTAAGTCCATTCCATGTGTCTTCATTGGCTACTCATCCACACAAAGTGCATATCACTGCTTACATCCTTCGACTAATCGTATTTATACATCAAGACATGTGAAATTTGTAGAAAATGTATTTCCATTTAATGACTTGTGCAGGAATGATGAGCCATCAACGACACCAACAATGCAAGAGTGGAGTTTGCTTAATCTCCCAATTATTGCCGACACACCACCTACGGCTCAACCTACGGCTGCCCCACCATCACCCTCCACACCTTCCGCTAACACATTCTCACCCTTACACAGTGAACCCCAATCGTCTACACCACTGCTTACCACTCCACCTCCCACACAAAGAATGGTCACCCGACTCCAAAACAATATCACCAAACCCAATCCTAAATATGCTTACTCCACAACATCCACCACCATGCCACGTGAACCTACAAACATTACTCAAGCATTAAAAAACCCTCAAAGGAGAGAGGCAATGTTAGCTGAATTTGAGGCTCTCACACGCAACAATACATGGGCTCTTGTTCCCCCTCATCCCTCTCAAAACCTAGTGGGAAACAAGTGGGTGTTTCGAATCAAACAAACATCAACAGGGGCTATTGAACGCTACAAGGCTAGGCTTGTCGCTAAGGGGTTTCATCAACGCCCAGGGGTCGACTTCTCGGAGACCTTCAGCCCTGTCATTAAGCCCACTACGGTATGTCTCGTACTGTCTCTCGCAGTTACTCGGGGTTGGCCGCTCCGCCAACTTGACATTAACAACGCATTCCTTCAAGGCTCTCTCAAGGAAGATGTGTATATGTCACAACCTCCTGGTTTTCTGGACAAAGACAAGCCTGAACATGTGTGTAAACTTCGCAAAGCGATCTATGGGCTCAAACAAGCACCTAGAGCTTGGTACAATGAGCTACGGTCATTTCTGCTATCCTTTGGATTCCAAAACTCAGTAGCTGACTCCTCCTTATTTATGTATCATCATCAAAGCATTATTTTTTACTTGCTTGTGTATGTTGATGACATAATTGTTACTGGACCATCTACTAATGCTTTGCAGGATCTTATTGCCATACTCGCTTCCCGATTTTCACTAAAAGACCTCGACACTTTGTCCTATTTTTTGGGTATTGAAGTTGTTACACATTCTAATGGTTTGTTTCTTACTCAAAGGAAATACATCAGTGACCTGTTGGCCCGTGCGAACATGACAGAAGCAAAATCAGTCACTACACCTATGATTGCTCATCCTCCTCTCACCCTTGAAGCTGGCTCACCCATAGACAACCATGCCGAGTATAGGGCTTCTTATTGGAGGGCTTCAATATCTATCACTAACACGTATTGACATTGCATTTGCTGTGAACAGGTTGTCTCAGTTCATGCATCGTCCATCTACTGTGCATTGGGCAGCCCTTCGTAGATTATTTCGCTACTTGAATGGCACACTTGATCATGGTCTCACCATTCATCGGCACTCGCCCCTTACTCTTCATGCCTTCACTGATGCGGATTGGGCTGGGGATCGAGACACTTTTCTGTCCACCACTGGCTACATTGTCTATCTCGGTCGCAACCCATTGTCATGGAGCTCAAAGAAGCAACAAGGAGTTGCTAGATCGTCTACTGAGGCTGAGTTTAGAGCTGTTGCGTCCACTACTGCGGAGCTACTTTGGGTACGTGCCCTACTCTCCGAGCTACGAGTTCCCTTGTCCTCTCCACCGATCATCTACTGTGACAATCTAAGTGCAACACACTACTCCAAGAATCCTGTTTTTTACTCCCGTATGAAACATCTAGCCTTGGCTTTTCATTTTGTTCGTGAGCAAGTTCAACTTGGAAAGCTACATGTTCAACACATTGCAGGAGATGATCAAATTGTTGATGCACTAACAAAGCCTCTTGCTGTGACAAGACTCTCTACCTTGCTGTCCAAAATTGGTCTAGTCAACAGACCATCCAATTTGAGGGGGGATATTAAGGAATAATTGAAAATATCTATTTCTAATTATTCTGATTATTTGTTTTGTTGTAATTCTAGTCAATGAGGACTTAGCTACATCAGTTGTAGTCCTCCTCCTATTTAGCATAATTAGTTTTGGTCTTCCTTTTATCTAGTGTAATCTTTTTCAGTTAGTTACGTAAGTATAGGAGTCTAGTTACATTAGGTTTAGCTTGTACTCTATCTATTTAAAGCTTACCTAGCAATTGAATAAATCATCTGAAATCATTTTATTTACAACCACCACATTTGTTAGAAAGACTTTCGACACATGATCTTCAATCGCGAGGGCACACATAAGGGGCTTCTCCTCACACCGCAAGTGCAGCCCGCTACATTGGATCTTGCTCCTGAACTTTAGGCTCTGATACCTGGGCCCCGAACACCCACTTTGTCGGCCATACACCACTACGACTCCACATTAGTATGATATTATCCGCTTTGGGTCTAGCCCGCACGGATTTGTTTTTGGGCTGCTTCCCAAAAGGCTTCATACTAATAGGAGAATGTGAACACTTATATGCAAGAAAATCTTTGCCTCCTCTTCCGATGTGGGACTTGGGTTGATATCCCAACAATAGACCATCACTTACCATATTTCAAGATTGGACTTCCCCTTCGGACGTCCATCTTGCAGGGGCGTATTGAGATAATATCATAATATGAAGATATAATTGTGATTTGAATAGTCATATCCTTTATATTATTACTGATTATGTGAATATATTTAACATATTAGTAGTAGATTTGATTTTATAATGTCTTCCAATTATGTAAAATATCCTTGTTATTTTAGCAATTGACATTATTGTTTGACCTTGTAATATTCTTAATCTTATACTTCCTCCATTCCGGAAATATCGCACCATTTATTTTTTCACACTATTCGCACTACGACTTTGGTCATTTTTTGTGATTCGTACGCAAGGAGAATTTAGTCATATGGGTCATGTTATATTCGTATCAATATATATTTTCTAAATATTAATTTTTTTATAAGTTTTACTTGCACACAATTATAGATATTAAGAGTCAAAGTAATTGTTAGAAGAGTAAAAATCAACCATGGTCCGATATTTCCGGAATGCAGGAAGAAGTATAAATACTCCTTTACAAACATCAATACAATGCAGCTGTTTCATGACTTAATCAAGCACCAGTGGGTAAAACAGTATAAAAATAGCGCATTCTGTTATAGCAGTACAGATTAAATTTGACCCAAACAAACGCGAAATATCAATTGCAAATAGCAAATGCAATGAAATCAATCTCAACAAAGTGAAACCGGTGACCAAAATCAAACCGTAATTCACCGGAAAAATAAAGAAATTAGTTCAAACCCTAATTCACCGATAAAGGAAAGAATTGAGTACAGATCACAAAAATTGATCAAATTAAAGGATCATAGAGTGCTAGAATTCCATGATAATAAAGGGGAGAAATCGAGATACCTGTTTGGTGGACAAAGTGCAGTTACGATTAAAATCATCAATGAAACCAAAGGAGGATTCATCGGCGGTGGAATTAACAGCAGCAGATTCTTCGTCGTCAACCTCCATGCCAACAAGCATCTTCATCCTTTCGACAGCTTGGTGATTCTTCATCTTATCAAACGCCTCGCTTATCTTATCCATTATCTCCGATGGAGATCGAATAAAGCTCAAATACGGCGATCAGGAAATATGGAATTTCGAAGTGCGGACTCTGTTGAAAGAGTGAAGACTGAGGAGTGGGGAAGAGAGAGAGAGTTGAAGAGTGACAAGTCGTAAGTTAGGCCTTGTATTACGTCTTGGGTCAGTCAGACTCGAGTGATTCTGGGCCTTGTGGGTATTGCGCATTTTCGTGTAGAGGTGGTGAATGGGTCGTTTGAATCGTATTATGAATACAACGTAATTCTGCACATTGTATACCTATGATGTTATGGCCCATTGGTTAAAATCGAGGGTATGTGTATAATATGGTTCAGGTTTATTCGTTTTATCCCCATTTGTAATTTACATTGTTCTTGTGGCTCATTCGTACCAAAAAAAATGTCAACTCGCTTGGTTGTCACTCGGTGCACATAGCTAGGTTAACTATGTACTACTCCCTCCGTCTCTTTTTATTCTTTACGTTTGGTATTTTGTACGCGTTTTTACGACTAATTAATGTTCATTGAGTTTTCTCTATTTTTTTTATTTAAACAAGGAATTAGGTTTATTTATAATATTTTCACTTTTATCAAAATTCTGATATTGAGAAAATGAGAAATTAATGTCTTAATGGAAAAGTGTGAGAGATTAAATGGTCCAATTAATTTAATTGATTAAAATCATCATTGGACACAAATTTTGATGGAATATTAAAGCATTTATGTGATAATATAAAAGGAAATGTAAAGTATATTTTTAGGACACCCGAAAAGGAAAATGTAAAGAACTAAAAGAGACGGAGGGAGTACATTTGTTCCTAAAAGTCCTTTATGCCTTGGAATATGTGTCCAAAGTGTGAAATTTTGACCGTAAATTCTCAATGTTTAATACACCAAAACATCATCATGTAAGATCTTGTTAGATTTGTCTCGTTATGTATTTTCATATTATCAACTTTTTATAATTTCTTCACATAAGAAATTGGATACATAAGTCGTTAAATATTGCATTTTAAATCTGTACAAATAGTAAGCGTAAAGAAGATTAAGGAACGGATGTAATAGATGAATAAGATGAAATGTTCTTGTCTTCCTTTTGTTTTAGAGTAAGGGATAATCAAACTAAAAGATCTTCCATCTATATAAGTATGTTGACAAGTTATTTTCGAGTCATGTATATATAGTTGCATAAGTTTGGCCATATAAAACATGACTTAATTATTATTATTCTGAAAGGAAACACTTATACACATCAATCTTACATATTTATCTATATGAACAAAAGATGTCATGCACAAATATTCTAACACTAATTACATAAGAAAAGTGAGAACATTTTCTTAGTACATCTAGTTTACAATATAGAAATTGGCTCAAACTAAACAAATAGTATTATTATGTTGTTGTGTACTTGTGTTGATCGAACTAATTAATGCACTGCGCGATATGACATTCTTATCAATGGAGAGCCGAGAGGGGGCATAATTAATTAATTTTTCGACAATCCCTTCGGACTTCACCCTTAGATCCTTCTTTGACATCGAGCAAGCTCATCTTAACCATGGATCGTTGGAAATCGAGGAAGAACAAGGCTTGATTCATAGCATAACCATTAACAATGCCTCGAGTTCTAGGGCTATCAAATAAGGTTTGGTCAGAAGTTAGCAAACCAGCTTTGTTTTGCAATGCTTGGAAGTAAAGATTGTCGAAATCATTTCTTGAATCATCAAAGGGTTGTTCTGCTTTGTCAACACCACTACTACATGTCTTAGAAAGTGTCTTAGCAAAATCAGGATTTAGTGATGGGTCCACATCATGTGTTGCGTCGAACTTGCTTAGTCTTGTCTTGAATGAGGAGCACCTTGCCACTCCCAAAGTGTGGCCTCCTACATTAACCAATTATATATGGGACAAAACAAGATTAATTATAAGATTAATACAGATTGTGCGCACATATTGTATGATGTAGACGAAATTCGATTTAGATTATAGGAACAAAACAAGATTAATTATAAGACTAATATAATACAGATTGTGCGCGTATATTGTATGATTTAGACGAAATTCGATTTAGATTATAGGTAACATGGATATCTAAGGGTATGCTTGTTTAATTTCAACTTCTTTTAACTTATTTTGACTTACTTTAGAATTAATAAGTTCAGATCAGTTCCTATAAGTTCATATGAGATAATTTCAGCAAAGTTAAGTTTTTTCCGAACAATTTAGCACACAAATAAGTTCTTATCTTTGCAGCAAAAATAAGTTTAAATAAGTTAATTTAGAATGTCACAATAAGTTAATTAAATGTTATAATAAGTTCAAATAAGCTCATTTGAATGTGATTCATTTGAAAGACACCAAGCAAAAAGTACATCACATTTGGAATATCCAATGAAATAGTGTATCACAACAGTACGTGTTGATAAGTAAACCAAGCCAGTTGCAATAATTAATTGTGATTCAATTAGTGTAAAGAAACATTAGAAATTACATGGTCAACGTATTAATTAGAAGAAAGTCAAACATGAAAATAGTGGTACCTGACAAAGCGACCATATCTTGAACAGTAAAGCCACGCTGTCCAAAAACTCTAATGAGCTCGGAGCTATTGAGAGTGGGAAAAGGGAGGTTGATTGTGTCTTCTATTTTTGATCTTCTTCCATCTTTTCTTCCTTTAGGTATGTCATATATTGGACCACCACTCTACATTCATTCACACTTCAAATTTAGCAATACACCAAAATTGGCTGGTATTTACTTAATTAACTGTCAGACCACATGTCATGTCACTCACCTCTTATCCAGTTAACATGCTACAGTAATTAACACTTCAAATTTAGAAATCAATACAAGAAAATAGGTTTGACATTTACTTATTTAACTGTCAGACCATATGTCATGTCACCCACCTCTTACTCAACTCACATGCTACAATAATTAACACTTCAAACTTCGACATTAATACAAAAAAATAGTCTGACATTTACTTGTTTAACTATCAACCCACATATCACGTCACCCACCTCTTACCCAGTTAATTAACATGCTACAGTAATTAACACTTCAAACTTAGAAAGTTATCATCTTTCAATGTAATTATTTTCTTAAACGATTGTAACACTTCAAATTTAGGAAGTTATCATCCTTTAATGTAACTATTTTCTTAAATGATGTTGATAGTTGACGCTAAAGCATTGAGTATTTGCTTTTGTCTTGAATCCAAATTTAGTTGTCGCGTCACAACTTTAAAATTACGCATAAGACCGAAGTATATGATGTGTCAATCTTACCAAGAAAACAACATCTCTAGCAGTCATGGCAATAATATCAGCACAAGAAACAACTCCAGGACACTGGTCCTCGACTTGGTCTTTAATGTTGTCTATGACTTCAAATCCTAGTAAGCTTAGATTTCCCGGGGAGTCCTTTTCCGCCGTATTATTCTTCGTTGAGTCTATAAGGATTGATGCATCACATCCCTACGTACGAAAATACAAATCATTTTCGTACAAGTATACAACACAAAATTAAGGAATACAAAGTGTTAATTAAAATGCAAAAATTTACCTGAATCCAACAGTCATGGAAATGCATTCTTAAAAGAGGGCCAGCCAAGGTAGGATCATCTTGAAGAGCACTAGAAACTGCATTCCTAACAATTCCTTCAATCATTGGACATGTCATGATATAATAGTTCATAGACAATGCATCAACTCCAAACCTAAAACCACCGGCTACCATCTCTCTCAATAGTATCAAACCGAGTAAGAATCGAATGATCATCTTTACAAAGCTTAAGGAAGAGTTTATGTTGTTGAATTTGAATGAAAACTTTTGAGGAGTTTGATGTATATATAAGAGGGATTGAAGGAGTGCATGACTAGTTGTAAAGTAACGCATAAGGATATATAGTATAATGGATATATGGAAGATGATGATGAAAGTGGAGGATAATAGTGGACCATAATCTATAAATAGGATTCCACTTAATTAATTAGGTTGAATTGGGAAATGTTTAAATATATGATAATCCTAGTTAAATACAGTAATTGCATGCTTGATTGCATGGTAATAGACACGTAAACATGGTGAAGAGCTTAATGGTTTATAATGCTCCACCGTCCTTTGTTCGGATATCAACCCAAGTCCCACATTGAATAATCAAGGAAGAGCTACCTTGAATATAAATAAGCATCAACCTTCCAATCTCATTAGTATGAGACAGCTATTTAGGAAGGTGCCTAAAAACAAATCCGTAATTACTCCATCGATCTCTTAAAATCATTCCGAACTATTTTAAATTTGTTCTATACATCTTTTGGTATATATTTGCGTATGTTTTTAAGTTTTTCCCGTTTACTTTCTCTCCATCTTTCACCTCGGTTGTACAAAATCACCAACTCATGCTCACAACTTTGTCCAAACTAGCCTTGATAAAATAAAACTTGAATATAGTGCACTTTTTTAGGGATGGGGTGAGTATATATCTTACAAGCTCAATTGATAAAGCTTGCGGAATACTCCCTCCGTATTTATTTAAGGGATACACTTGCCTTTTCCGGTCGTATTTATTTAATAGATACACTTGCCATTTTTAGTAACTTATCAACTCCACCCTCTAATTAAATAATACATTTAATTTACCCTATCACCCACCATCCTATTAAACAAATAATTTCATAAACCCACCACACCTCCCACCCCACCAAAATGACATGATCCCCACTTGTTTACTTATTAAAATATCTACCCAACCCCACTTGCTTTATTATTTTATTTCATTCAATTTTTCTTCTTAATACCCGTGCCCGGCCAAATGTATCTCTTAAATAAATACGGAGTGAGTATCTTACTAGAACGATCTAGTTTTTACTTAGCAATAGGTGTGAATTTGGAATGAAATGATTATGAGAAGTTGAGGAATGAATCATAAAATACTTTGGTGTTCGACATTTTGTCACGATTCACATCAATTATCACGTTGAAAGGAAGTCTACATCGTACATAATCAGAGCATTCAACACGCTGCACTCCAGTTATTTTTGCTATTGGTTTCCAGCCGCCTAAGTTTTCCCCTGCACCACTGTTTTTTTTTTTTTTTTTTAAGCTTAAATCTAAGAGGGCTAACCTAAATTATCCTTACGGATAAAAAGGGAGAGAGGAAGATCAAAAATCAATAGCGAAATAGAAATATAAGAGCGTGTTTCCTTTTGCCGTCATAAAATCAGTCACTTGATTGGCCTCCCGATAACAGTGGTTAATCACAAATTTATCGGTGCTGGCCTGATAAGTCCGCCAAAGAGTTTTCAATGAGACATTTAATTTTCCGCGGGACCTGCCACACACGATTTGTGGAATCGATCACCACCAAATTCTCCCTCGATTACTAAATTTTTGCAGCCCAACGCCATTGCACTCTTGATTAGGGGTGTTCAATTTTGGATATCGTATCCGATCCGATCCAAATTTTTGGATATCTGAAACTTTCTAATAGGGAAAATTTGATCCGTCCGAAAATCCGAAATGGATCCAAAAAAATTAAAAAATATATTCATAATTTACATTAATTTTTACGGATCCGATCCGAAATCTTGAAATCGGTCAGATATCAGAAATTTTGAATTGAATTATTAGATTTTCTATTGGTTTTTAAAAAAAATAAAATATTTTGGATGTTTCGGAATATCCTAAGTGAAAGAAAAAATGATGTGAATCCTATCTGGGAATCCAATATTTTTTTCCCGGATAATCGATCCTAAATATCCGAAACCATAAATCGGATTGGGTATCCAAAATTTCGGATCGGACTAAACGGATCAGATATTTTTTCACACCCCTACTCTTGGATTAAAGATGGCTGTGGGCCGGGGCCAGGCCGTGCTTTGTGCCGAGCCCACGGGTCGTGGGCCTAACCGTGTCGGGCCCACGTCAGGCCCACGTTGTTTCGTGTCGGGCCGAAAAGTTAAAAATAAGGCCCAGGCCCGGCCCAAGCTCACGTGCTTTCGTGTCGTGTCTGGCCGTCCCGTCGTGCCTAAGGCTAATTTGACTAAATTTAACGTGCTTTGTCGTGCCGGGTCGAATCGTGCCGTGCCTTGTCATACTTTTTCCAAAAAAGTAAGGCCTAGGCCCGGCCCACGGGCCACGACTTCGTGCTCGTGACGAGCCGTGCTTTTTGCGTGCTCGTGTCGTGCCGTGCTTTTTTCGTGTCGGGTCGGGTCGGGCTTCGGGCCGGCCCACAACCATCTTTACTCTTGATGCCTCATCTGAGTGCACACGCTTCTACAAAAAGGGTAGAGCCCTCTGGATACAACTCCTTAGCTCCCACAAATTAAAGATGAGATCATCTCAAATCACATAACTCAAACTTGTGGAAGTAGAGCCTCTTTTAGCACCGTGGAAGTTCAGTTTCAAGAAACTCGAAGGTGGAGAGGACCAAGCCACTTCTTGGATTATATTGCGTCTTTTCTTTTTTCTAAAGCAAATTACGGAGATTATATTAACTTATAAAACCAGATTGTTCTTACATAGTGAAAATAAAATACTATTTCTGCTAATAACTACAGATTATATTGCGTCTTTTCTTACCTTGTGCACTATAGAACAATCTTGGTCTTCCACGCTAGAGAGAATTCTGATATGATTACAAATACTATTGTAATTCATTAATAAACACTCTCATTATGGAAAACTAAAACATTCATAGCAACCCAAATATGCCACCAAGTCATAGTAGGGGCGGACCTAATTGACCTCGGAAGGGAAAGGGACCTCATTATTTATCAAACTAGATTTTAGCCCGTGCGATGCACGGATTCTATTAAATTGTCATGTTTAAATGTATATACCACTTTTATATATTAGATTATTAGATTAGTTTTTGATTTTGCATTGAATTTCATTTTAGATTTTTTTTATTATTATTATGAGAGTGTTTGTTTTTTGATGAAATTGTATATGCGTAATATTAATAATTAATTAATAAAAAAATCTACGTGACACTTAATCATTTATTTACGTGCTACTCAACCTTTTTAATTCAAAATTAATTTTGATATCTTATTTTTTACTGGCCGAAACCATTAGATTTTTCTACGTGGCGGTCTAATATTGGATTAATGTTTGATTTTAATTTGAATTTTATTTATTTTATTTTAGATTATTGTTTGATTTTGGATGAATTTTATTTTAGATTTATTTTTTAATTATTAGAGTGTTTGATTTTCGATGGAGTTGTATGATTAGTAATTAATTAATTAAAATATCTACGTGGCACCTAAATACCTAATTAATTATCTACGTGACAATTGATTTTTTAATTCAAAAAGAAATTAGAAATCTTATTTTTCATTGGCCGAAACCATTAGTAATCCTAGGTGGCGCTCTAATCTTTCAGCAAATATGCCTCCTTTATATATGTATATTAGATTTTTTGTTAAACTGATATTGAGATAATTAATTGCACTTAAAACAGTTAAAATATATATAATTAACCAAAAATAATGTCAATGAAATACTTTTGGCTTAATGGTTACTATAATTTTCTTCATCATTTTTATTGTTTTTGTTTCTATAATGATTCATAATTTTGCTTTATAAAAACACAAAAATAAATAATAGTGTTATTTTTTCTTCAAAAAGTTTTTGGAATTTCCATAAGATATACTTCTAATAATGTATGTAACAGTAATACTTCACTTTTATAGACTTATGGTTGCATGTCGCTTTAAACTTTTTAGAGGTCTAATTAATTATTTCGTATATTGATTTATAATTCCCCACAAGTGTCTTTGTGTGCTATTTGTTTAGTGGCGATTATTGAAATAAAGTAAATCACCTTCAAAGCATGAAAAACTCGTTATTTTCATTTTAAATTGAAATTGCGCTAAGTTTTTGTTGTAATTTGGACTAGGTATTGAGTTTTATTGTTATGAAAACCTAAAATTAAAGTTCTTAAATTCTCCACATATTTTATTACGGCGTCTATAATATTTCGCATATTTATCTTTCAACTTTAACCCACTACAAGGAAAGAAAGTCATAATTTTTTTGGACCCCCATATATAAATTCCCGGATCCGCTCCTAATCATAGCATTCCTATGCAAGACTCCTAATATAGATCAGTAAATATGTTTATACTATACGCGCACTGCGTGCGTGGTCGTTAGTAGGGATGTCAATGGGCGGGTTTCGTGGGAGACCCGCCCGGCATCCTCCCCAAGTAGGCGGGGATGGAGGTAAGTTTGGCGGGTGATGGGGCGGGGATGGGTATAAAAATCGTACCCGCCATGGGTGATGGGGCGGGTGTGGATTTTGTTTGAACCCGCCCCATCCCCGCCCGCTCCGCCCCATCCCCACTTTCCCCGCTTCATACCCGCCATGAGTGATGGCGTAAGTGTGAATTTATTTTCATGTCTAAGAGATAATATGAATTTAGGTGAGATTTTTAAGTTTTTTGTTTGGATATTTTTATTATGACGGGTATTCTTTTTTTACTATATATGGTACTTTAGTCATAAGGTTTTTTTTGTCTTCCTAAAGTTAACTTTCATTACTTCGTATATATGACAATTTTCTAAATAAGAAAAATTAGGCGGGTATTGGCGCGGGTATGGGGCGGGGATAAGAAGGGGATGGATACCCAATTGGGTGGTGGGGCGGGGATGGATTTTAGTTTATACCCGTTGGGGCGGGGATGAGGATGGCTTTTGTACCCGTCATGGGTGATGCCGTGATGGGGCGGGGATGGGGATGAAAATTTTAGGTGGGGATGGGGATGGAGGGACCTACATCCGCATCCGCCCGCCCATTAACATCCCTAGTCGTTAGTTTATATGAAAAACTAAAAAATAAGTAATTATAGCGAGTTGATGATTGAAAATATTTTGTTCTTTTGATGTGAAACGACCTTTTCCAAAGATTATATGATTTTTTTTTTTTTTTTGCATTACACAAGTTCTGCAAGTCAGTAAAATATACTCCGTAATAAGAATCTTAAAAGGGTACATCAAATACTTAAGAGTTAGGCCATGTTCTGTTCACCTTATTTTCACTTATTTCAGAAAAAATAAGTTCAGATAAGTTTAGATAAGTTTAGATAATATAAGTTTAGGAAAGATAAGGATTGACCAATTACAATTACAACTAAAATAAGTTTTGATGAGTTCTAATAAAGTTCAGATAAGTTCAGATAAGTTAAGTTCAGATAAGATAAATTCAGGAAAAATAAGTGGAAATCAGGTGAATAGAACGCAGCCTTAGCTTATACTCCGTAATGGAGAAGTTTACAGTATTCGTGCAAAATTATATGTTATTCTTTATTTATTTTTGTAAGAATAATACAGAGTACTTCACATGATACAAACTTTGAAACTAATTAATAATATAGATTTAGATTTAGATTATAGGGATTTTCGTATATACAAAATATTTAACGTGGTTCACCACGTACCAATGTGTTATCTATGTGACCTACGCTCACATGCATATAGAGGAGATGAAAGTTTTATTATCTTTATAAATTACATACTTATATTACATAATATTTCTAAGTTATGACTCAAATAGTTTCCCAAATTCTTATATGAGACTGTCCTCACCATCAACTGATGGTGAGACCAGTTCACACTTGCGAATTTAGGTATGTTACTTCTATAGTTTAGACATGTTACTTTTTTTTATATAATTTTAGAGGAGGTATTTTTTTTTAGTTTAGGTATGTTACTTCTATAGTTTATACATGTTACTTTTTTTATACGGATTAGTTTTAGGGGAGATACCTTCTTAGTTTAGGTATGTTACTTCTATAGTTTAGACATATTACTTTTTTTTTTTTATAATTTTAGAGGAAATACTTTTTTTAGTTTAGGTATGTTACTTCTATAGTTTATACGTGTTACTTTTTTTTATACGGAGTAGTTTTAGGGGAGATACCTTCTTAGTTTAGGTATGTTACTTCTATAGTTTAGACAGGTTACTTTTTTTAAAATAATTTTAGAGGAGATATTTTTTTTAGTTTAGGTATGTTACTTCTATAGTTTAGACATGTTACTTTTTTTTATACGGAATAGTTTTAGGGGAGGTATCTTTTTAGTTTAGGTATGTTACTTCTATAGTTTAGACATGTTACTTTTTTATACGGATTAGTTTTAGGGGAGGTACCTTTTTAGTTTATGTATTACTTCTATAGTTTAGACATGTTACTTTTTTTTTAATGTAATTTTAGATGAGGTACTTTTTTAGTTTAGTTATGTTACTTCTATAGTTTAGATCTGTTACTTTTTTTATACGGAATAGTTTTAGGGGAGGTACATTTTTAGTTTAGGTATGTTACTTCTATAGTTTAGACATGTTACTTTTTTTTTTAATAATTTTATAGTAGGTACTTTTTTAGTTTAGGTATATTACTTCTATAGTTTAGACATGTTACTTTTTTTTTATAGTTTTAGGGGAGGTACGATATTGATTTCGCGCTCGTCACACCATCAAGTTGATGGTGTGACTGGTCTCACATGAGACGCGCTGAAAGAGTTTACAAATATTCTCTAAACAAGTGCGAAAAAGACCAAAACATAAAACCTTTAACCCAACACCATAACCTCAACAAAACCCCATGTTAAACCGTTCAAGGAATACTTAACCGATTTAAGGTATATTCTAACGCTCTAGAACTTCAATTTTTATTTTTACGTCTATGATTTATTACCGTACGTCCAAAGATCAAGTTCACACGTACTTGAGAATAAACCTTTCTCACAAGCTAAAGTCCACTTAAATGCCTTTTTTTCTCTTTTTTTTTTTTAAAGTTGATTCTCAATCCAACTTGAAGTGGCAAAAGCAAGGTATTATTCCATAATATAGAACCATCGAGAAACATATTTTGTTGCATGATCTAATCCAAAATGACACGATGCGCGCAAAAGCAATGTTAGAATAATGCCTCGAATCGGTCAAGCACTCAAGCCCCTTACTACAACACCCCAGCACGGGGACGCCCTTGATTTAGGGATTCGGGGACGCAACGTGGTCCCCGATGGGGGTTCGGGGGCAACACCCCGAACTTTACGGTATCTGTTATTCTGGACTAGGGTTATCTGTTTTGGGCCTATTTTCTGGGTTTTTCCGCATCTGTCTAGAGAGTACTATATAAACTCTTTAGGTCATAATCTAGTCGCATTCTGTAATCTGTCATCAAGATCAATAAAATTTTCCTCCCCTCTGCCTGTGGACGTAGTTAATACATTGTTAGTGAACCACGTTAAATTCTCTGCGTTCTTTATTACGTTCTTTATTCTTTCTTTGCATCCGTTATAACAAGGAATGACAACCTAAGTAAGCATATTCACCTAATAGGAATAAAACAATCTTAATTAATTACTTCAATTTCCTTTCGTGATTACTTATTATAATTTGATTAATTAGCACACCATTTGACCAAGTTTAAGCTTTTTGTATATGTTTAATGCCAATCAAAAGCAACATTTGGGATGCATTCAAGAAATTTATATTAAAATAATAGTATAATAATGTGTCAAATGTATTGGTGTTGCTAAATCAATTGCTAAGTCATACTCCGTAGTTGAGTGGAGAGAAGTAAACAAAGTCAAAACTAAATAAGAAAGTGATTAAGTGGGAGAAGGACAAATGAGCTGGTTTCCATATTATTTGGTTCCATATTCTTTTTGTTTGTTGGGGAATTAGTAGGCAAAATAGGGGAAAAGTAACTAAAATGAAAAGAAAAATAATGAAAATGAAAAGAAGAATGCCCTGTTTGATGATCTCCGTTTAAAATGATCTTTACATATTTTTTTGTTTTAATTTGTTTTATAATGTTTTTTACACTGTGTTTTTGCTGTTTTATATTATTTTTAGATATAAAAATTGACTCTCTTATCCTTCTTATCCCCACAATATTTATAAATTTCCACTCAATTTTTCTTAATTTATTCATTTTTTACTCACACTCACCCATCTTTTTACACATTTCTCTTACTTACCCATATATTATTATATATACTCACCTTTTTACACACTCTTTCTCTTTTTTCTTAATAGTTGTGCAAATAGAAACTGTAAAGATCATTTGAAACAGAGGTAGTACTCCGTAGTTGTTGGTTGGTTTCACTAATTTTGTGTTCACTTTGTTGTTAGCTATTTGAATTATTAGATTGTTTGATTAGCTGGTTGAATTAGTTGTTTGTGTAAAGTGTTAGTTGTTACTCCCTCCGTCTCTTTTCGTTCTTTATGTTTGGTATTTTGCACGCGTTTTAACGACTAAATAATGTGCATTGAGATTCTTCTAATTTTTTTTATTTAAACAAGGCAAATTATGTTTATTTAATTATAGGGTGTTTTCACTTTTATCAAAATTCTAATATTGAGAAAATGAAAAAAATTTAATGTCCCAATGGAAAAGTGTGAGAGATTAAATGACCCAATGAATTTAATTGGTTAAAATAATTATTGGACACAAATTTTGATAGAATATTAAAACATTTATGTGATACTCCCTCCATTCCCTTTTGTTCTTCCCCTAAAGAATGTTGGGTGTGGTTTAAGAAAACTGAATCTTGGTTTGTATTGGGATATGAGTAATGATTGGGTGTAAGAATAATGATTAGGTGTAAGAGATTATATATTTAAAATAAAGGAAGGAGAGAGAAAATATTAAAGAAATAAGATAAATAGAAGATATTTTATTATTAATAACAAAAAAAACCAGATTAAATTCAAACCAAAAAAATCAACAAAAATTGGAACAAAAAATGAAGAAAAATCAAACCAGAATATTCAACAAACATTCAAGAATTCATCCGGCCAAAAAAAACCCAGAATGTTCGCTAAAATAAACCCAGAAATTCGAGAAATTTCAACCCAGAAATTCGAGAAAATCAACCCAAGATTTCGACCAAATCGACCTAAAAATTCGACCAAAACAACCCAGAAATTCGACAAGCACTTCGACCAAAATCAACCCAGAAATTCGACAACAATCAACCCAAAAATTCGACCAAAATCAACCCAGAAATTCGACAACAATCAACCCAAAAATTCGACCAAAATCAACCCAGAACTTCAACAACATCAACTCAAAAATTCGACCAAAATCAACCAAAACATTCGACGAGAAATTCGAGCAAAATCTACCCAAAATTCGACCAACATTAACCAAAAAAATCTACCCAAAAAAATCGACAAAAATCAACCCAAAAAACTCGACCAAAATCAACAAAAAAACAACCCAGAAATTCGACAAAAATCAACCCTGAAAATTTGAAACATGAACACAAAAATAAATTAATACCCAATTGATCTCAATGTCACGATTTTGAGGAATTAGAGGTCAAATTCGACCATGAAAACTCTAGATCTAGAGTTTTCATGGTCGAATTGCACCATCTAAAGCCATAATACGTATTCTACAAGGGTGGTGGCGGAGGTGTGGTGGTGGTGGCGGCGATCTAGAATTTCAGTGTTCTTGAAAGAAATGTGAGAGAAAGATGGAAAATGAAGAACATTTTACTGTTCTTGAGAGAAATAGAGAGAGAAAAGTGAGAGAGGAAGGAGGAGAGAGGGAGAAGTGAGAGGAGGAAGATGGAAAATGAAGATGTTCTTCAGAGAAACAGAGAGAGGAAGGAGGAGAGAGGTCCGAATAAAATAATGAAAAGAAGAGAGAGATGAAGATAGGGACGGGTGAATTGGGAGGAGGGAATGAATAAAATAATGAAAGTGGTGAAATTTAGGTTGGGAAAAGGGTAGAATCTTAGGGATTTTTGGTAAATAGTAGGGAATCTTAGGATAATTTGGTAAAAAAAAAACTATGGCCAAAAATAGTAAAGATTCGGTAGGGGAAGAACAAAAGGAAATGGGAAGAACAAAAAGGAATGGAGGGAGTAGTATATAAGAAAATATAAAGAACATTTTGGGACACACAAAATGAACAACGTAAAGAACAAATAGAGACGGATAAAGTACGTAGTTGTTTAATGTATAAATATTTCAACTCGTATATATTAATGACATTGACATAACATATGGGATTTGGCAAGAGTTATAATTTTAGATAATATTAAGACAAAGTTGTCATTTTACACCAACTTCTTCAAACCTATAATGCTTAATTTTCAAATTTAGTTCTTTTCCAAATCAAACACTCCCTCTAACTTTCTAATATAGTCAAACGACTCAAACCTACAATTCACCACAAAAAATATATATTTCCCCTAAATCTCTAATAACTCATAGGAAAAAAAAAAAAACAAAAAGAAAAAGAAAAACAAAACAATAGTGCTATTCTTGTATGAGGGGGAACTAAAATAGTGCTACGTACGCGGCTGTAGTGAATAGTAAATTAAGAGTCCATGGTAGGGATGGCAATGGGTAGGGTCTGGGTAGGGTCTAGTAATACCCGGACCCGGACCCTAACTTTTTGACATATACCCATACCCTACCCTTACCCTATAGGGTCTAAAATTTTAAGACCCTTACCCGGACCCTATGGGTCCGACAGGGTATGAGTAGGGTCTAGGGTCTTATGCGGATCCGCGTTAAACTATAACTTTTATTTCCTTTTTTGTATGCAATTATACGTAATGTAAAAAAATAATACAAGAACAACGATTAATAAGACATTTTAAAACAAATAAATAGCCAGTCTTCAAAAATTATCCTTGTCTTTCCTTAAACACAATACATTTTAAAAAACGAAGCTCATAAGTTACAAAATCCCACATTCTTAACTACACAACATTAAGTTAATAAATAGTCAGTACTTTAGTAGTAGTTATCGTCCATATCATCATCAAGATCCTACAAAAAAAGTGAAGTACATAAAAATAACAAAATTTAAGCGGGTCTACATATAGGGTATGGGTCTTAAGGGTCCGCGAGTAGGGTATGGGTAGGGTACGGGTCTGAAAAATTAAGACCCTTACCCTACCCTAAAAAAAACAGCATATGCCCATACCCTACCCTTACCCTATAGGGTCTAAAAAATAAAGACCCATACCCTAATTTTAGGGTAGGGTCCGACAGGGTCCGGGTAGGGTCCTGGACCCGCTGCCATCCCTAGTCCATGGCCACCAAATGATTTGATATAAATCATTATTTTTTTTATTTTTTTATGCAAGTACATCATTATTCGACGTCCTATTTTGCTAAAATTGCCCTCGTTTTAATGGTGAAAGGACATTACTACCTTTATAAAAATTCCCCCTCTCTCCCCTTCTCCCCTCACCTCAACCTTTCACCTTTTACCTCTCCTCTTGCTGTCAATCATCTGTCGTCAACAACCACTGCACACACCATATGTCACCTTGAACTGCCGTGAACCGCCGCCCCTTCCCTGTACCTCTCCTCCCTTCCCTGTTTTTGCCTGCACCATACAAAACTGCTACCACCATAAAAAAAGGCCACCCATGTTTTTCCTTCACCCCTCCCCTCCCCTACCCTACCCTGTATAACCGATTACCTTCCATAACGGTGGGGTAGAATTGCAGATCGGCAGCGACGGAGGAGGCAGGAGGCGCCATCTCTAGGCGTCACTCTGTTCTTTTTTTCAAAAATCGTTTGATTTTTTTTTGAAATTTTGCCTAAATTATATAATTACAACATAGTTCATAAATCCAGATAAGAACAAATAGATGCTTATAAACAAAATGATTAATTAAACAAAAAATTATGAAAGTTTTATTTTTTTGTATTAATTACTTTATTTTAATTATGAAAAATACAGTAATTATTCAAATATAAATAAATTTTGCAATACTTTTTTAATATCCGAATTTTAAACGAATTATTCTAAATTATTTTTTTCATTCGTTTTTACATGACGGGAAAAAAAATTCAATTTTTTTTGGGGCATCACACAAATGGCGGCCCGTACATGGTTTCGGCCGCCATCTCTAGGGGGCACCATACTAAAAAAAAAAAAATCAGAACCTCCAGGGACGAAACGTGCATCATGTCCGACGACCACAACGTTGAAGGAACGTCATCGTCTATGATGGTGACGGAGGTGCGGTGGTGCACGGGCTGTGGGTGCTATGGTGGTGTTGATGGTGGAGCGCGGGGAGGCAGGTGATGGTGGTCAGCAGGGGTTGCGTCTGTGGTGGTGCAATACGACACTAAAAATTGTGCTGCCGGAAAATTGGAGTGGGCTTGCCAGAAAATTGGAGTGGGCTACCGGAAATTTGAGAGTGAAAACATGAGGTGAAAAGTGAAGAGGTGGGGTGAATTTTTATAAGGGTAAAGTCATACTTTTACGTTAGATTTTGGGGGTGATTTTAGCGTACGCGAACGTCGAATAGCGATACACTTACTTTACTGGCTCACTGGAATTGTTGTACGTATCTGGTTAGTGGTTGAGCTTCAAGCTTTTGTTCCTGTTGCGAGTTAGATGGCTTGTTGCGAACCTACGGATTTTTCTTCAACCTTTGCGGCCCGTTTGGTAGCCGGCCATAATTGGTGTCAATTGGGATGAATTTGTATGTAAATTTGTAAGGAAAAACAATATTCATTCCCATGGTAATGCTAGTTCACCCAAACTTATCTCTTTTTCTTTATAAATTTCCATTACCATCCATTACCATTTGGGGAGTGGTATTAGGCGGGAATTGGAAATTTATGAAGAAAAACACCAAGTTTGAGACAAAATTTCATTACCATGGACATTATGATTCTATTTTCTTGCCAAATTACACTTAGTTTTATTCCCATTCCTACCATTTATTACCGGCTACCAAACGGGCCGTTGGTGTTTTTCCAGTAGAGAAAGGTGTCCCGCTTTAAAGTTTCACAAGCTCGTAATCTAGCTGCTCGTGCTCGTCATCAAGAGTTGCTTTCTTTTGTGTTTTAGTTTTAAGTTTGCTTTATTTATATATATATTTTTTTTCTCGGTTTATCCTGTTTGTCAAAAAAAAATTAATAATACAAAAAGGACACCTTACCCTAAGGTGGGTATTATCATTTCATTTAATTTAATTTTTCAGTTATTAGTATTTATTTAGTCTTATCTGAACAAATTATTAGAGGTGAACATTACAATTGACAAGGCCAAAAATGAAAGCCGACTATGAGTTTAATTGGTATGTTACGGGCTTTACTGAATAAAGTTGGTCCAGTTTGTGTCTGCCCAGTTCTTAACTTACGAACTACTTCATTTTTTATTTTTGTTTGATAAATAAATTAATTCATTGATAAAAATTATACGACATTTATATAAAGATTTAAATTTAACAAATACATAAAATTTGAATCAAATAAAAACTTTCTTTTACCATAGCTACGATCGTAGTATATCAAACATTCTGTATACCCTCTATTATATTGTAGTCTTAACTTATGAACTACTTCATTATTTGTGGTGACTTTTTTTTTTTATACAAGAATATATGCAGGGGAATTTTAAGTACGGTTAACTAAAGCTAACGGAATAATTTTTTATTTTTTATTTTGGCATAGGAACAAAGTAATTACAGAATAATTAAATTAAACATATACGTATTTTATCACTTAGGACGGCTATACAATTTGGTTTTTAGTGTGTTATTGTACAATTTGATTAACAAGTAAGGTTTAATCTAGTGGTAAATGTTTGATCTCATAGCCTTAATGTCAAGAGATCAAACTTTAGTAGGAGCTCTTTGAACGTGAGGATTTTTTTATCACCACCTCTAATTTCCATTGATTATGTCCTACAAAGCTGACTGTACATACTTGTAAAATGTACCAGTTTAGTAGGTTATTTGTTAAGATTTGTTAAGATATTAGATATTATTCTGTGAATATTCTGTAGAGTCCTAACTATGGTAAGTTACTTAATGTGTACCTAGGGTTTAGGTAACTGAGTTGTACTATATATACGTGTGTTATTAATGAGAATAATACGGGATTACACAATATTTGACATGGTATCAAGAGCCTAGGTTACAGAAGAATCACTTTGACAAAGTGTGTCGAATGAGAAAGTCGTTGTATGGGTTGAAACAAGCACCTAGATGTTGGTTCCAGAAGTTGTCGACGGCATTGACGCACTATGGATTTCGACAGTCGCTGTCCGATTATTCGCTCTTTACTCTGTCTAAAGGTACGTTGCAGCTGAGTGTGCTCATTTATGTGGACGACATGATTATCGCAGGCAATAACAAGTGTGCGCTTGAGAGTTTTAAGGCATACTTGAAGGAGTGTTTTAAAATGAAAGACCTCGGGGCTCTGAAGTACTTCCTTGGGTTAGAGGTGGCACGAAGTAGTCAAGGGTTCTATGTATGTCAGAGAAAATATGCCCTCGACATCATCTCAGAGGCCGGATTGTTGGGAGCAAAGCCTGTGGACTTTCCCATGGAACAGAATCATAGGTTGGCATTGGCAGACGGGCCAGACCTGTTGGACGGTGAGCAGTATAGGCGTCTGATCGGACGTCTGGTTTATTTGGCTGTCACGCGACCAGACGTTGCCTACTCTGTACATGTCCTATCTCAATTTATGCAAGCACCAAAGGAGGCACATTGGGAAGCAGCTTTGCGAGTAGTGAGATATTTGAAGAAGTGTCCGGGTCAAGGTATACTACTTCGGTCGGACAGTGCGTTGCAGTTGGAGGGGTGGTGCGACTCGGATTGGGCAGGGTGTCCAATGACGCGTCGGTCGGTGACTGGATGGTTTGTGTCACTTGGTATGTCGCCAGTTTCTTGGAAGACCAAGAAACAGCATACTGTTTCTCGGTCGTCTGCTGAGGCAGAATATCGATCGATGGCAGCTCTGACGTGTGAGTTGAAGTGGTTGAAACAACTACTACGCGACTTGGGGGTGACACACGACCAAGGCATGAGGATGTATTGCGACAGTCAGTCTGCGTTGCATATTGCACAGAATCCGGTGTTCCATGAAAGGACAAAACACATCGAGTCAGATTGTCATTTCATTCGAGATGCAATCAAGGAAGGGATCATTAGTCCGTCGTACGTGTCGACGAAGGTTCAGTTAGCAGATATCTTCACCAAAGCATTGGGGAAGGCGCAATTTGAGTTTTTTTTGAACAAGATGGGCATTCGAGATCTACATGCTCCACCTTGAGGGGGATGTTAAGATATGTTAAGATATTAGATATTATTCTGTGAATATTCTGTAGAGTCCTAACTATGGTAAGTTACTTAATGTGTACCTAGGGTTTAGGTAACTGAGTTGTACTATATATACGTGTGTTATTAATGAGAATAATACGGGATTACACAATATTTGACATTATTCGTCTTACCTTCTCAAAGAGTGAGGTTTGTAAAAGCTAGGAGGTATCCCCTTATTCATAGCCGTCGTTCGGCTGGTTCACATATGGTACACGTGCGAGGCGCCGAGGCGTAGTGTTCGTTTTTGGGAATGTACTCAAAAAGTCAATATATAGTTCTTATGAGGGTGTTTATTATTCCACAAAGCTTAAAAGATTTCGTAATTGTTATGGAGTACTTGATTTAGAAAACAATAATTTTTTTGTAAAACCGTCTTATCGAAAAGATCGCTTTGGTTGCTTAATTAATTAGTTCAATTGTTTAAACAATTAGTTTTATTACTTAACTAATTAGTTCTAATACTTAACTAATTGGTTCTGTTGCTTATCTAATGGATTTCATACTTTCATTGCTTAACTTATATGATGCCAAGGCGGCCTTTTATATAAGACCATTTTATAAAAGTTTGTATTTAGAAAATGGTCGTTTGATTTACGGCCTTATTGATTTCTTGCCCTGATTTTCGTGTCAATTAGGATTTGGTTCTTGTCTTTAAAATCATCCTTTGCTGCTTCTTTCTGATACACAGGAAAAAAACCATATTCTTCTTCTTTATCTTCTTTTCGTGTCAATTAGGCTTTTGATTTCATGTTCGGAATAAAAACTCCATTCTCTCCCTATTAGAGAGTATTTTTACCCATTTATTGGGTTATCTGTACCCATTTATTGGGTTTTATCTCTCTCCTTGTGAGAGTTTGGGGCCATATTTTTAATTTCGCAGGAAAAGTTGATTTATTGATGACGATTTGTGCGGGGTTACAACGGATGTCATTTTTACGTCTACAATCTATTGAATCGAATTTAATTCAACGCTAAAGCTACAAAAGATCGAAAGACCCCCCTCGTTGAAGGCTGCATCAAACAACGATGTGAAAGAGGGTATTCATCATTGTCAGATCTCATCTACAAGAATCGTGGTTTTGCCGGATTAGAATTTTGTTTGATCCAAATTGTTTTGTATTTGTTAGTTTTGATTTTTATTGTAGATATCGTATGGCTATTTTATCAATGAACTAATTTTTACCTTCAAAAAAATCTTCTTTTTATTAATTCTTTCTCTCTAGTTTCGAGCATTTTTATGAGTTACTAAATTCCCTGATTTGAGGATACATTAGAAGAAATCGTTATTTTTACAGTATTTCCGGATAAATTTTGATAGGACTTAAAAGGTTAAAATTAAATATTGGAAGTATTCACATATTTCTTTTCAAAAAAAATTGGCACTTTAACCTTGAAGCATTATTGGAAGTAACATGATGTTATATTTCAACAAGAAACTACCATAGACCATAGTACCATGCATGTGTGGGCATTTTTCATTGACTCAATGTCCTTTGGGATAAGCTACGAAGTGACACGGACGGCCCCCAATAGAGCTTGCAAATTACACTTTTAGGGTATGAATTTATCAATTTATGATGTCCATAGTACACCATACGAAGTTCGTAATATGTGTGCTAGCTTTGGCTCATTTAATAGCTAGCACAAGTTTAACTACGCATACAAGTGTACTTGATCAAATATGAGTAACAATAAAATTGTTAAATTATGGACAAATATATTTGACATCTCATATAATTAATTGGGTAGGCTTACGCCTCTATTTATAGTACAGACTACAGAGTAAATATCTTATATTTGGTAGGTTTCTTAAGTCTCATAAATTTCTATCACGTAATTTGTATCTATCATATAACTAAGGTAATTAAATTATAAATCCAGCTCATATGATATTTTATATTAACTAAGATAATTACTGCTCCGTTTGTTCAAAGGAAAAAATATGGGAATATATTTTCTCTTTTTTTGGTTCCTTTCAAGAAAAGTTGTACAAAAGAAGATCAGAAAGATGGATAAGAGAGAAAAGGAAATGCATGTGTGGGTTTATCCATAGTTTGAAGCGGAGTTTGGAGCCAAACTCCTGGAATAACGAGGTAAAAGACTCAACAAATTTGAAGATGTATTTGAAAATTCAAGACTCTCTCAAGATTCCACTTTTTTCTCCAACTAGATTAAATCATGTCACATCATCACACCAAAAATATAGATGTGTACATAAAATATTATTTTAGGAGTTCAGGTGAGATTGAAGTGAGACTAGACATAATGTGTAAAAACAGGAAGAGTTTTATGAGTCTGAATAGTGAATAATTACGTCAAAATTAATGGAAAACTAATGTGGGAGAGTCTGTAGGTTGGGATTGAGTCTGACAGATAAACACACTCTAAAAGAGTGGAGAGCAAAGGAGAATGTGAAATTCCTTCTTTACAAAAGGCACCCTTAACGAAACAAACAAACAAAATGAAAAAATTATTTTCAGGAGAAAGTGTTTTCGGTCAAAGCAAACCAAGCCTGCGTACATCACCTTCAACAAAAACTGAATGCAACTAATAGACAGTTTGATTGAAAAAGATTATCCAAAAAACTGAAAAGATCAGAATGAGATTATTACTCCATAATTAACCCTAATCTAAGAGCCACGCATATACGAGACACAGAGTACGTGACATATTGATTCATTGTACTGATCGACTAAAACTTTTTGAGAAATTGAGTTTATTTCTCCTCCAAAAAGTAGTGTTTGGATGTTGGCGGAGATGATATCAAGTGGTTAAGATGGACTCAGGTTCCTTTGATAGTAAACTTGGTAATGTGGTTAATTAGAATTAGGTGGAGGAAGTATATATGGGAGGAAGGCTTTGTGTTTATGGGTTTCGGTAATTGTCAAGGTGTTTTTGAGGATAACTTTAGTTAACTCTTCCTTTAGGTTAATGTTGAGATTTATTCTTATCGCTTTTAAAATCTCGTATCTGAACGTTGCTCTCTATATTTTAGTGGTACATACTACCTCCGTTTTAGAAAGTTCTTTACGCTTTGGAACATGTGTCCAAAGTATAAAAACTTTGACCGTAAATTCTCGCCATTATATACATCAAAACGTTACATGTAAGATCTTGTTAGATTGGTCTCGGAATGTATTTTCATAATATCAAATTTTTATAATTTTTTCACATACGAAATTGGATATATTAGTAGTTAAATATTACATTGGAGTTCGTGCAAATAGTAACTGTAAAGATCTTTTTGAAACGGAGGTAGTATATGGTATGCTACCAAGTCATTTTTCTATGATTCGCGTGGATTTCGAGCAAGGTGAATTTCTCACAAATCTGCAACTGACCCGTGAGGTTCTTTCACTTCTAGTTCATCTTTGTCCTTCAAGTTCCATAGATTTTCAAGGGACTCTCTAAGTGTTTGCAGCTACCCGAGCTTCGGTTCTATATATCTTTGATGAGGTAGATCATATGCATGACCAATAATGGGTAAAGAAAAACATTGCATTTCACCAGGCAAGAGATGATAAAAGAATATTATATTTTACTCCCTCAATCCCAAATTACTCGTTACACTTTCATTTTCATCCGAAAACATAAATTAGGATTGGGAAAAGAAGAACATTACTTATTACACTTTTAAATTAGGATTGGTCCCACAATTAATAATATTATATCTGTCATTTCACTAACGAAAGTTTGGTCCCCACACCCTCTATCATTCAATTAAAAAAATATCACACTAACCCATAACATCTACTTTTTCAATAAAATAACAATCGATAACTAAACAATTACTTATTACCTAAAACTTTATGCAAAGTTAAGTGCAACAAGTAATGTGAGACTGAGACTATGTTTTACAAGTTTTGTGTTACAGCTGCTACAACTCGGTGTAATAGTTGGAGCTCGGCAAGGCGGCATGTTGCGATGTGTGAGCAAACGCATCACATCGTCAAACATGTACCATTTCTTTAAAAAAGAGTACCATTTCATTAAAAAAAAAAGTACCATTTCGTTAAAACATGTACCTTTTCTATAAAAAGAACACCATTTCATTAAAAACAAAGTATCATTTTGATTAAACCTTGTACCTTTCATTCAAACTGCGATTTTTACTTCCTCGTAATATATAGTTGTGTACAGTTTTTAGTTTTAGGTTGTAATCCTATTTATATACTCTCATTTTCTTTTTTTTTAGGAAGTTGAATAGTAGTTGCATCATAATTTCCTTGTATGGTATGCACTCACATGCTTTTTGGTGTGTTCACACAACAAATATATACCCATTTCATTCTTGTACGGCTTATTTTATATTTACCATAATAGCTAACATTTTCTAACTAATTTGATTGTTATCACAATTCTTGATATTTATAGTACCTCATTTCTTAATGTTTGTGACAAACTCAAATGGTACAGGTGGAAAAAAAACTGAGGAAGTAAGTTTAGCCTATGTCAAAAAAATAATAATAACAACACAAAAGTATATTTTTTAAAATGAAACTAGCTTTTGTTCGGAGTAAAAGACATTTTCGTTGATTATTAATTACTCCCTCCGTTTCTTTTTGTTGTATCCGTTTCCATTTTAAGCGTTTCATATTGTTGTATCCATTTAGAATCTATTCTATTTTTGGACATACATTTTATCCTAAAATACCCTTACATTTCTATCTAATTACCAAAATACCTAAAGATTCTACCCATATTCCCACCTAATTTTCCCCACCCATAATATTTAATTCTTTTCCCTTCCCCCATATACCCACTCTCTCACCTCCTTTATCACCCATCATTATCACTCCTCTCTCTTACCTTATTTCTTTATTATTTTCTCACTCCTTTATTTATTATAATCTCTTACACCTAATCATTTCTCTTACACCCAATCATTACACTTATACCCATACAAACCAATATTCTATTTTTCTTAAAAACCACACCAAATTCCAAATGGATACATCAAAAAGAAATGGAGAGAGTAACTAACATGGCATCATAAAACAAAAAATCTAATCAAATTGGATCAATTGCTAACTTATTCTTCTTCAATTCATAAGGGTCAAAATGATCTGGTATGAACAATTTCTTATGATGAAGAGCATCTAATTTCTAAAATTAAAGAAATATTCAACAAATTAAAGATCAATGACCCAGTAGTAAAGACCATTGACATGTACTGTATATGATATGCTATATTTTCAAAATTTTCTCCCCATTTGTAATATTTTAGTGACTTACACCGAGAAAATAAAAAATTAAGTGCTTGATTGAGGAGTAAACCCTAAATGTAAGTTAGTACATAGTACATGGTACTCCCTCAATTTTGATCCTATGAAAATTATCAGATGCACCCGGTGCACCACGCATTTAAGGATAATTTTATGTCATTTAGTGGTCTCTATCACATTTTTCCCCTCACATGTAAAGAGAAAATGTAAGAGGGTACATCGTGCTGTAAAACGTTTACTTGATCCTAAGCTCTTTTTATTTTCCGTTTTGATTCCCCCCGCCCCCTAAATTCTATCCCTTTTTACTTTATTTCATTTATGACAACATTTTCTTCATATTATAGCATCTCTCAGACTCCCACCCCAATTTAATTGTGTGACCTATTAATATTTAAATTCTCTTATTCTTTACACCTGACCATTTTTAGAAATTTCAAGCTACTAGCTTGTCCGTTAGAGTTGAAATGATAAATTAGCTTGACCAAGCAAATTAGCTTGTAGCTAGGGCTAGCTTGCAATTTTTAGAAATTCCAAGCTACTAGCTTGTCCGTTGGAGTTGAAATGATAAATTAGCTTGACCAAGCAAATTAGCTTGTAGCTAGGGGCTAGCTTGCAATTTTTAGAAATTCCAAGCTACTAGCTTGACCATTGGAGTTCAAATGATAAATTAGCTTGGCCAAGCAAATTAGCTTGTTTAAGCTAATTTGCTTTAAAAAAATTGGCCAATGAAATAATATCAAATTAAATTATATTTAAAATATTGATTGACAAATATCACTACATTAATATCAAGCTAGTAGATAATCATTGGGGTACCAACTAGCAAAAAAAAAAGTAGCTTGATATATTATGTGGCATGACAAGCTAATTTAGCAATTAGCTTACCGTTAAAGATGCTCTTAGGCATTTGTCCAATAAAATAATATTAAATTAAACTAAACTAAATTAAACATTGATCAACAAATATGACTATATTAAATATTAAGCTAGTGGCTAATTACTAAGGTATCAAGTAGCTAGAAAGGGAGTAACTTGAAATATTGTGTGACACGACAAGTTAATTCATCAATTAACATACTGTTAGAGATGCTCAAAAAACTTACTTATATGGTGTTCTGCTTGAGATTTCTTTAGTGTCTGCTGCTACAAATAACTGAGCAGAACTCAAGAAAACTGAGGTAATAATACATTACCCGCTAAATTAGGCTACCCAATAGGGGCTTACACCCCATGCGTGTAGGGTCCCCCGTACCCCCTCTAAAACGATCACTCACTCGCAACTCGACAACACAACACCCCAAAACTGCTTATGGTTTTCTTAAACTGTAAAACCACATTTCCTTTTGCTCAATAAAACCTCATTTTTTCAATAACAAAAAAATAAAAACGTACAAAAACCCTTATTACTCTCAAATTCCCATTTCGATCCATATATACCACCATATCCTTCCCTCTATAGGCCTTTAGGGCAATAGTCCATCGATCCTCACGCCGACATTCCAATTTAAAAAATCACTTATAGATCGGTGTTATTAAGTAAATATCCGCCATCATTAAACATTAGTCGAATACATACATTAATTTAAAAATGGGAAGAGGGAGAGTGCAGCTTAAGAAGATAGAAAACAAGATCAACAGACAAGTCACTTTTTCGAAGAGAAGAAGTGGACTTGTAAAGAAAGCTCATGAAATATCAGTCCTTTGTGATGCTGAAGTTGCCCTCATTGTTTTCTCTCACCGTGAGAAACTCTTTGAGTACTCCTCTGATTCCGCGTAAGTATTTTCGTCAGAAAATATATATTTCCTCCATTTTTTATTATATACCTAATTTATATGAAGTACTTAATGGTGTGTAAATTATAAAATTGGTCTTAAATTTTCATCTTTTTTAGCTTCTTTTCATACAACAATTTTTTGCTAAAATTGTATTGGGTCTATTTTTACCTCTTAATGTGTGTCGTATACTTGTAAGTACGTAGTGTATAATTAAATAAATAGGTCAAAATTTTCTTGGATGTTTTCATTTCTTTAATTACTAAAAATGGATACTGAAAAACACAGAAAGAAAGAATGCAAGGAAGCATTTTATTTTCGTCAGATTTCGATTTTTTTTCTTTTTTTTTTTTACCACACAGAAAACTAAAAAATTACAAGGAATTTTATTTTTAAAGGTAAGAAGAAAATAAAAGCAGGAAAGCACTAGAAGACCCTTCTCACATGGGAGCACAACGAATATGTTAGGATAGTATGATATGAGATACTCCGTATTAATTAATGATAGAGAAAAATACAAGTATTTTGATATATTTTCTATGTATAATCTTGATATATTTTCCTTCTTCGATCACCGATATCTCATACCCTAATCGAATATATAAAGAAAAAATTAATGAAGTAAGACAGAAATTAGCACTTTTATGTGGCCTAAAAACTTTATCTTTCTACCTTTAAGATTATATTTATCAACAAAATATGTTCTTTAATAATCTCTCACTTCAATTCGGAATTAGTAGTCTTATAATTTCACAATGGAAAATTATTTTAACACACCACTTTGCTGCTTTTAACGCACCACTATATGAGCATAGTACAGTTTTCAGTGCTCTCTTAATTAGCAGTGTGCCAAAATAACTTTCCCTTAATAATGTGTGAAATTTGACGTGTAAGTGTGTAACAGCTAGATCCAGACAGAAACTAATTGAGAGATTTAGAATGAACATTAATAAAAATATTCGCTTGACGTACAAACCAATACCACTTCGTTTTTTCTACTTGCATCACTTGGAAAGACACACTTATCAATATGCACCAATGTGTGAGCATAGCACAGTTTCTGTGCTCTCGCAGTAGTGTGCCAAAATCATTTTCCCTTAATAATGCATGAAATTTGACGTGTACATAACAACTAGATCCAGACGGAAATTAATTGAGAAATTTAGAATGAACATTAACAAAAATATTGGGTTGACCTACAAACCAATACCCATTTTTTTACTTGCATCACTTAGATCAGCACACTTGTCAATGCATCATCTAATCATTTAAATATCTCTAATTTTGTATTTTTAAAAATTATTAAAAGTTGATACTCCCTCCGTCCCTTAATACTCGCACCGTTTTTCTTTTCGGGCCGTCCCTTAATACTTGCACCGCTTCTATAAATGGAAATCTTTACCAATATTATATTATTTCTCACACTTACCTACTACCCCACCTACACCTCTACTCCCTATAAAAAATCATTTAAAAATCCACATCTCCACTCACCACTTCCCACCCCTTACACATTTCCACTAATTATATTAAAAAAATACCCCACTATCAAATACTTCACCCATTAAATTAATAAGTCAATTAAAATGTCTTAAACTCCGCACCGGTCAAACCAGTGCGAGTATTAAGGGGCGGAGGGAATATTATGAAAATATGTATTGTGACTAATTCAACAACATTTTACATAATAACATTTGATTATTACTATATATTAATAAAAAAAATTGAAGTCAAACTTAGTATAAATAGTGTCAAAGTGATGCAAGAAAAAAAAATACGGACGGAGTAACTAGCTAAGAGACAAAATTAATGTACTACTTACAAGATTTGAACATAATTGGTTACTACTTGGATCATGATTCAACTAAAGTTAGTACATTTCATATTTGGTTAATACTTTGGACATAACTTTAGAAATATATAGTGTATAAATACTTGATCCAATGGGTAATGGTAGACTTGACCATACATGAATAGTTGACTATTAATTGTTCATGTTTAGCTTTATTTACTTAATTTCATGGCGCATGCTAGTCGATCTTCACATTCCTCTTGCACGCAAACCTTCAATCTTACTCCGTAAAAATTGGGTTAAGACTTGAGACATACAGAGTACTTTGTAGTTCAACTCTGTTTGATTCAACTGAATTTAATTGAAACTAATTTATCTGAACTTGTCTGAACTTATTGAACTTTAGCTCTGTATGCTAATTTGTATGAAAAACTTATCCTAGCTGAACTTATCTGATTTTAACAAAGTTTAAAAATATAGTGTGTAAAGACTTGATCCAATGGGTAATGGTAGACTTGACAATACATGAAAATACTAATAATTGTTAATTATTTTTTATTATTTTCATGGAATTTATTGGCGCATGCTAATCTTGACATTGCTCTTTATCTCTTGTCAATTTCGTCCTTTTTTTTTTTGTTATGTTTTACATGTGTTATACTTCATTCTTTGAATTTCTCCTTTTTTATCCAAAATGTTTTTACATGTAACATGCTTAATTAATGATCAAATTTGAATACATAGGTGCAAGATTTGGATGACATAAAAGGTGTTATAGTCTTGTAATTTAGGGCTAACACACGATGATCAAATTGATTTTTTTTCGAACAAAAAAAACTAGTTTGAAATTGTGTTTTTTTTTTTGAAAAATATTTTTCATATAAACTCATTTATCACTGGAAAATCTTTACGCCAAATCATACATAAATTTATTTTGGTACTCCAATACTCATACTCATAGTAGTGATTTTCAATTCCAATGTTAACATATTTTAATTTGCTGTTTTGTGATGTTGTTAAACTTGAAAGTATGGAGACAATTCTGGAGAAGTATGAGAGGTATTCTTATGCGGAGAGACGGCTAACTTCTAATGATCCAGACTCACAGGTACTGAATACATATATTCTACAGTATGTCTCCTGTGTGACCAACCACACCATCAACTTGATGGTGTGACATGCGCGCGTAACTCCCTCACGTGTAGCTACTATGGAGAAGGTGTTACTTATACGTTATATTCGTTGTTACTTTTTTTTGTCTTTAGTTTTCTTGTTTTATTGCAGTTTATTGAATTTCATGTTAGAGGTTCCTTGTATAGACTGATGTTACTTCATTTTTTATGTTGGTGTTACTTTTAGTTATTGTAGTTTATTTGATTTCATGTTAGATGTTTTTTTTATAGACACTAGACTTTCTATGTTGGTATTACTTGACTTTATATGCTGGTGTTACTTGACTTTCTATGCTGGAGGTCTGATTTAGTAAGGTTAATTATTTATCTAAAAATAAATGTTTCACCCGTAATTACAGAAACAATTAATAATGTTCTCAAGCAGTATTTTGTTTCTGTAATTATTGTTCCCACAATTTTCATCAACTTCTGTTTTTATGAATTTTATATATATGTAATGACTATATGTAGGTGAACTGGAGCTTTGACTTCGCCAAACTGAAATCCAGGCTTGAACTTCTACATAGGAATCACAGGTATACATGGTGAAATTACTTATGTATGTAACATAATATTTGTTACACGTACCATTTTGTGTTAACTAGGGTGATCTTGATCCGTATTTGCTAAGTGCCCTTAATTTTGTGTTACGTGTAAAATGATGAGAATATATTATGTATGTTATGTGTAATCGATCAGGCACTACTTAGGACAAGAGTTGGACTCACTCAACATCAAAGAACTCCAAAGCTTAGAGCAACAACTTGATACTGCTCTCAAAAATATTCGATCTAAGAAGGTATTTTCATTTTTTTTTTATTTTTTTTTTTCTAGATGAGTATTTCATACTTTTATGCAATTTACTAGATTAATTTGATGAAAATAAAATAGTTTGTAATTTGTTTGAATTGCATGACAGAATCAATTGATGCATGAGTCTATCTCGGAGCTCCAGAAGAAGGTAAATTCCTCTTTACTCGATCATCTATAAGTAATACTACTATATTTATTACATATAAGTTGTATCAGTGTTTAAGCACACAATGCATGCGCGACATTTTATATAAATATTGTAATTTTATACAGAACACTAAGTGTAATTGTAGGTTCACTAAACATTTCTTAAAATAATATTTGGTATATACTTATAAATATTATTAACGTTAATTAACGGGGTAGTATATATAGATGATTAGGGTTAGAATTTTTCAACCCATAACATTGTAAATAATTAATAAATGGGTGAAATTTCATTGAGAAGTTCTCAAATCATTTATTGTCATCATATCATACTCATCACGAACACAAACACGACCTGACAAGACGACTTGGTTTGTGCACTCTTGTTACTACCTTACATAAGTAGCACTAATTATAGATGCTTTTATTTGCAGGAGAGGGCAATGCAGGTGCACAACAATATGCTGGCAAAAAAGGTACTACTTGTACTAATTGAGTAAATTGACCATATACTACGTATATACGAAAGTACTAATTAATTACGAGAATGTATAAATTCGAAGTTTTGGTAGATCGATTGATATGAATATCAATGATATGCAGATCAAGGATAAAGGAAAAAATGTGGTGCAAGAAGTGCAACGAAGCCAACAAATGCAGTGGCAGTGGCAGCAGCAGCAGCAGCAACCACAACAACAACAGTCGTTGGCACAAAACCATCAAGGTGTTTCCGATGCATCGGGTTTCTTGCTTCCACCTCCACCTCCCTCTTTCAACATGGGGTAATTTTTCTTAATTTATCCTTTGTTTAATTCCTCTATATATTCACCATTATTAGTAGCTTGTATAGTCCGTACAATATTACCGAAGCTCTGTATTTTTGGGATGTACTTCGTACCAAAAGCTATCTTCCGCGTGTCCTGATTTACAATAATATTATTGTGTGTTGTACTTGTGGCTTAGTAAAGTAAGATAAGATAAGATAAGATAAGATAAGATAAGATAAGATAAAATAAGTTAAGTTAAAGGCCGATAAGATAAGATAAGATAAGTCAACTTCAGGTGGAGAGAACACTACCTACGTAATAAGGTGGGAGTAGAGGTAAGAGCTCAATAGTACAAAAATCTTATATATATGACGGTTTTATGTATAAGATCATTTTTTTACCAAATATATAAACTTTGTAATCAAATACTTGTGTTCTATTATTATTAATTACACTCTTCAATCAAGTAGACGTTGTACTTTTATGATCACATAGTTATAGTTACAAATTAATTTTTAATGTTGACATCGGCAGTCTTACGTGAATGGCTATGTCAATAGACCTACTCCTAAAATAGAGGGCTAGAAAAGAGAAAGAGAGTCGCCATTCAATAAATTAGTGTACACTCTATATGTTGAAAATGAAATATTTGTGTTAAGGTATAGTATTGCAATACATAAACAATACAACCTAAAGATTCTAAGATGAAGGAGCCGAAAGACAAACTTTCTAGGAAGGACCCTCGATCAGTAAGGCGATAAATAGGGAACAAGCATAACTAACAGTCTAGCTAGCACTTAATCATAATCTGATAAACAAATTTAGCAACCTTTAATCAAATATTTAGTTGGTTAACATAGCAAAAAAAAAAAAACTTTTTTTTTCTTACAATAAAAGTAAGATAAGCTACAAAACGAAAAGAACAAATTAAAACTAATCCGGTTCAATTCGATATTAAAACTAGGGTGATGATAAAGGTCGCAAGTTGCGACAACATTTAGTTGTCGCAATCTTACATGTCGCAGTTTAATTGGTACATATAAGCGCCACGTATGCTATGCATCATCATAAATATTTTACTATCAATGCAATATTTTTACTATAAAAATATATAAATTAGGTAATCGATGTAAAGAAGGAAACAAATCAGAATATTAAGATTTTCCTACCTTTTTTTGAAACATATATAATAGATTATATAAGTTAAATATTTTAGTTTCCAATTTAAATCATGACACATAAGCATGCCATGTCATCATTGTGACACGGCTTAAAGGTCGAATGTTGCGACCTTTATCATTTTCGTTAAAACTAATAGTCTAATACTAGTGTTTGTGGTGGTGCAGTGGTGCATACCAAGGTGAGGTTGGTGGAGAAGAAAGGAGGAACGATCTTGATTTGACGTTGGAGCCAATTTACTCAATGCCAAATGATGAGATGCTTTACTAATTGAGTTAATAATCAACTCATTACGCATGCAAAGCGGTATTTATGAGATATTATTCTACCTAAACTGCTCATCAAGACTTAAGAAAAAACCAGTTAGAAATGTATTTATGCCTATATTATTAATTTGGCCGGGAATGTACTAATTTATTTCTACAAATTACTGATGAATTAAGCTCGTTTGATGCACAAGTTGGATTTTAATGGAGATAAAAGTTTGCTTGTGAGTAAATAAATTGACCATTTGAATAATTGTAAGAGTGTTGAAGATAAATATTAGACAAATAAAGTAAGATTTTTAAAAGGGACTAATCATAAAAAATAACTCAATTCGGAAAGAAGATTATCATTCAAGAATGAAATGCTTATATAAATGCATATAATCTTCAACTTCTCCAAAAAAATTATACTTCGTATTTATTTTATTTAGGGGGTTAGTATAGTTTAATCTCATAACTTTTATGTTGTGAGGTCAAACCTTTACCATTAAGTCAAATCTTAAAAGGTTGAGAATTGGTATCGGAAGAATGTAAGACCAGAAGAACTCAAGTACAATAACCTTGCTTTTCTTTTTTGACAACAAGTACAATTATCGAACCCCACACATTCTACATTAAAAAAAAAAACCTAAAATGTAAGTTGATCATAGTCATGATTGTTTATTCTTTTTGGACATCATCTTTAAGTAGGGTGATGATAAAGGTCGCAAGTTGCGACAACATTTAGTTGTCGCAATCTTACGTGTAGGAATTTAATTGGTACACATAGGCGCCACGTAGGGTATGCATCATCAAATTATTTTTACTATCAATTCAATATTTTTACTATGAAAATATGTAAATAAGGTATTCGAGATAAAAAAAGGAAAGAAATTAGAATATTAAGATTTCCCTACTTTTTTTTTTGAAACATGTATAATAGATTATATAAGTTAAATATTTTAGTTTCCAATTTAAATCATGACACATAAGCATGCCATGTCATGATTGTGACACGGCTTAAAGGTCTCATGTTGCGACCTTTAAGTAAAAGTGAAGCTCCATTTATTAGACTTATTTTAATTGAATTTATCTGATCAAACTTAACTGAACTTATCTTAAAAAAAAACTTATTTGTTTGTTAAAATGTCTGAAAAAAACTTATTTTTACCGAATTTATATCATCTGAACTTATTATATTTGAAATAAGTCAAAATAGGTCGAACATAACAGAGTCTTAGTCCCGTCACAAAGAGGAGGAAAAAAAGTTAGTAATCCTCTCTTTTAATAAAACTTGTTCCAAACTAATTTTGAAACTCATACAAAATTCACTGAATCAATTGAAGCTCTCACAAGTTTGTGAGTGAAAAAGTAATGGAATTTAAAGAAGTGTATTAACAAAATGAGATGATTAAGCCGTTTGGATTGTATTGTTCATTAAAAAAGGACAATTCCTTTGTTATTTTGATGATTAAATATGAATGGAGGACGAAGTGGCGTTCACTTATTACTCGAATCCGCTTTCCATACCGTCAAAAGCAAACTAATTTCATGCCATTTACTCCCTCCTTTCATTTTTATGTTCTTATTTGGAGTTTGAGATGGAAAATAAGAAAATGGAATCTTATAATGATTGGGTGTAAGAGTAATGATTGAGTGTAAAAGAAATTAATAAATAAATGAAGGAAAGTACTCCCTCCGTCCCGGAATACGTGAACCGGTTTGACCGACACAGAGTTTAATACAAAGTACTCCCTCCGTATTTATTTAAGAGATACACTTGGTCGGGCACGGGTATTAAGAAAAAGAATTGAATGAAATAAAGTAATAAAACAAGTGGGGTTGGGTAGATATTTTAATAAGTAAAACAAGTGAGGTCCATGTTATTTTAGGGGATGAGGGGTGGGGATGCGGTGTAGATAGATTATTTAATTAGATGGTGGGTTTGATGAGTTACTAAAAATGGCAAGTGTATCTCTTAAATAAATACGGCCGGAAAAGGTTAAGGTAATTTTTCTGGATTTTCCCCCTCTCTCTCTTTAGCTGAGGTCTTTTTGGTGATTTGGAGATATTGACAAAATCAGAATAACTGGGATTTATTTAGAATGCAATGGCAATAGCCTATTATAGACTTAGCTCAAATAAATGTATTTTTTTTGTCATATTGACATTATAGAAATTTTGTATCTATGATGTCAATATGAGAGAACACTCAAATGGTCTGGTGACTGCTGTTCTTATTGCAGAAACCTCAGCAAACTAAATCTCCTCAAAATCTCCGCATGTTTTCCTCAATCATTAGACCAAATTTCAAGGCAAATTACCAATTTCTTTATTAGTAGAAGACATTTGTTTCAGTAATTCGTTCATAAGACGGGAAATTTTGAATAAATTATGCTCCAGTATGTATTCCTGAATAATTACCTAAAATGGAAATGTTAATCTTGGTTGATGTGAAGGCCAATAAATTAACTGAAGCAATAACCTGAGTATACTGATGTTTAGACATTCAACTCATTTTTTGTCTGATTGAATGTTTCAATTGTTATTGTGATTTTCCTGTTGTGCATTTTGACTAAGAGCTACATTATTGTGTTTGTTGTTGTTATTGTGATTTTCCTGGGTATACTGATGTTTAGCAAAATTAGACTGATGTTGTTTGCTATGCATACCTGATTTTTTCGTGTTTGTGTTGAGTAATTTTCTGATGTTGGTTTGTTGTCTGCAAATTGATGTTGCAGAACTTGGATTGTTGATTGTAAAAGAGTTGCCACAAAAGTAACATGCAACCTTATCTTCATCCGTGAAGATGAAAGACTGGAGCAAAGCGTGAATCTCCTAAATGCCGTCACTTGATTGACAATAGTGATGTAAGACAAAGTTTCCACCTGCTGTTCTAAACCTATCATATCAGTAATTTGATTACAGTAGCAAGATTTTAACCTATAAGAGAATCCTGATGGCAGTAAATGTGCCTGCTTTTGCGGCAGAAACAAACTATTTTATATTTTTAGTTACTTTGGTACTAAGATTTTGATTTTTAGTCATGTAAGCGCATGAATATTAAATTGTTTTACTATTTAGATTTTTTTAAATAGGGACGATTAATTTTTTTTAGGTGTATTTTGTGATCATTTTTTCTTGCATAGTGCTCCATATTTTTGTAATACTACAATCTCCATTATATTCGCACGCATCTCACGGTTTTAGAGGATTTTTTTTTCTTTTTTCTTTTTTTGCTAAAAATATTTCACCATATTATGGTAACTTTTTTATTGCCTATTATCCGATGTATTATAAAAAAAAATTGGTTTTATACTCACGCACGCATCGCGTGCATATAAGACTAGTTTAATTAGATGGTGGGGTTGATGAGTTACTAAAAATGGCAAGTGTATCTCTTAAATAAATACGGCCGGAAAAGGCAAGTGTATCCCTTAAATAAATACAGAGGGAGTAATTGACTTATTACTCCCTCCGTCTCTTTTTGTTCTTTACGTTTTCCTTTTTGGGTATTTTAAAATTGTTAGGTTATGATACATATGACAATTCATAAATCATGCGGAAAAACCATTTAGCCAGGAATACATATTATTTACACATAATCATATAGCATAGTTTAGATGCATACTCTTTGTTGCGTGCCTTCCCTAGCTGCGCCCGAACCGAACAAGAACAAGTCTTTAGGACTCCAAGTGTCGTCCCTCCGTAGATAGTCCACAGCACGTCCGGATCCGCCTTAAGATTGACCAACTAGAATCGCCCTTAAGGTACTAAAGATTTTCGGCACTCTTAGGTAAGAAATGTGTCTGAATTTTCTCTCAAAAACTCACTTTGAATACTTGAATATTCTATGAAAATATGTGACCCTAGGCACTTATTTATAGAGTTATGGAAAGGGTTTTGGAATCCTATTAGGATACTAATTTATTTAATTATAACCCTACTAGGACTCTAATTAAATAATCATTATCTAATAGTTTTAGGATTTAATCACACTTCGAATTCTGATTGCTTCAGGATTCCCGCACAAGCATTGCACGAGCACCGTACACCCGCGCAAGCCTTGCGGCCCACGCTAGGCGCACAGCGCTCGGCCCACGCTATGCTCCGCGCGCGCGCGCCCAAGGCCTTGGCTGGGCCTGGCCTTGCGCTGGGCCTGGTCGAGGCTTGGCGTGCGCTGGTGTGCGTTGGCTCGCTGGGCGACGACCTGGCTTCGTGCTGGGCCTTCGTCTAGCGGGCCTCGTCCGATGCTAATTCGTACGATACGCTTCCGATTAAATTCCCGATTCCGGAATTCATTTCCGATACGAACAATATTTAATATTTCCGATTCCGGAATTAATTTCCGTTTCGAACAAATATTTAATATTTTCGTTTCCGGAATTATTTTCCGATTCCGATAATATTTCCGATTCTGACAATATTTCCGTTTCAGGCAATATTTCCGATTCTGGCAATATTTCCATTTCCGATAATATTTTCCGATACGTACCATGTTTCCGTTTCCGGCAACATCTATGACTTGGATAATATTTATATTTCCGATACGATCCATATTTCCGTTTCCGGCAATATCATCGTTTCCGGAGTATTCATTTCTTGCCTGTGACGATCTCAGCTCCCACTGAAACCAAGATCCGTCGATTCCGAATATCCATAGATGGAGTATCTAATGCCATTAAATACTTGATCCGTTTACGTACTATTTGTGTGACCCTACGGGTTCAGTCAAGAGTAAGTTGTGGATTAATATCATTAATTCCACTTGAACTGAAGCGGCCTCTAGCTAGGCATTCAGCTCACTTGATCTCACTGAATTATTAACTTGTTAATTAATACTGAACCGCATTTATTAGACTTAACATAGAATGCATACTTGGACCAAGGGCATTATTTCCTTCAGTCTCCCACTTGTCCTTAGGACAAGTGTGCATTTCCTAATTCCTTTGTCGCTCGATGCTTGCTCTTGAACATAAGGTAAGAGTTGTCATCCTTATTATGTCCAGAGGTGTTTCTCGGTTTCAGAGTTCAACTGATCAAATAAACAGATAATCATAGCCTATGATTCATCCGAGCACGGCCATGCATTTCACAGTTTCTAGCTCTCCGAGTGGCGTTGTACAACTTTTAAGCATCTCATCCCGATTTATGGGGACAATCCCAATCTTGCGATCTTGAGATTAGACTTCGTTTGATAGGTGATTACCTGAGCGTTGCCTTTATAGCCTCCTTTTACGGTGCGACGGTTGGTCAACGTCAAAGCAACCAGTTCTCAAATAAGTAATCTCAAATCACTCAGGTATTGAGGATTTAGTGTCTAATAATTTTAATGAAATTTACTTATGACAGATTTTCATCTCTTACAGTAAAGTTTCATAGGTCTTGTCCGATACTAGTCTTCCCAAAGTAAGTATCTATGCAAATGATTATGACATTGCCATGTCCACATAGTTCAAGAAACAAAACTACTAGTCATCTTGCATTCTAATCGTCTAACGTTTTCTATGCGTCCAATTTTATAGAAAACTCCGACTAGGGACCATTTTCAACCTTTGACATTCAAGTTCACTTGATAGACATTTCTTAGTCACAGGACTGGTCCTGACAGTCTATCTTGAATATATCGTCAAATTGAAGGGACTCATCATTTAATAAACCACAAATTAAATGGAAAAATGATTTCTTTTCATTTATTGTGAATGATTAACCAATAATGTTTTACAAAGATTTAAACTCTAAAACTTTAAAACATTAAACAGAGACATCAAAGCCATTCTCCAATATGCTTGATTCCCATAGCTGCAGTGTGCGAGTTGTGCTTCGCCTGCGGCAGAGGTTTAGTTAATGGATCTGATATGTTGTCATCAGTACCAATTTTGCTTATCTCGACTTCTTTTCTTTCAACGAACTCTCGTAGAAGGTGAAATCTACGAAGTACATGCTTGACTCTCTGGTGGTGTCTAGGCTCCTTTGCCTGTGCAATAGCTCCGTTATTGTCACAATACAGGGCTATTGGTCCTTTAATGGAGGGGACTACACCAAGTTCACCTATGAACTTCCTTAGCCATATAGCTTCCTTTGCTGCTTCATGTGCAGCAATGTACTCCGCTTCAGTTGTAGAATCCGCAATGGTGCTTTGCTTAGCACTTTTCCAGCTTACTGCTCCTCCGTTGAGGCAGAAGACAAACCCAGACTGTGATCTGAAATCATCTTTGTCGGTTTGGAAACTTGCGTCCGTATAGCCTTTAACAATTAATTCATCATAGACCAGGAAGTCATCTTTGTGCCTTTTCAGGTACTTCAGAATGTTCTTGGCAGCAGTCCAATGCGCCTCTCCTGGGTCTGACTGGTATCTGCTCGTAGCACTGAGTGCGTACGCAACATCCGGGCGTGTACATATCATAGCATACATAATTGAACCAATCAATGATGCATATGGAATCCCATTCATTCGTCTACGCTCATCAAGTGTTTTTGGGCACTGAGTCTTGCTTAGAGTCATTCCATGAGACATGGGTAGGTAGCCTCGCTTAGAGTCCGCCATCTTGAACCTATCAAGCACCTTATTGATATAAGTGCTTTGACTAAGTCCAATCATCCTTTTAGATCTATCTCTGTAAATCTTGATGCCCAATATGTACTGTGCTTCTCCTAGATCCTTCATCGAAAAACATTTCCCAAGCCAAATCTTGACAGAGTTCAACATAGGAATGTCATTTCCGATAAGTAATATGTCGTCGACATATAATACTAGGAAAGCAATTTTGCTCCCACTGACCTTCTTGTATACACAAGATTCGTCTGCGTTCTTGATGAAACCAAAGTCACTTACTGCTTCATCAAAACGTATATTCCAGCTCCTGGATGCCTGCTTCAATCCGTAGATTGACTTCTTTAGCTTGCATACCTTTTTAGCATTCTTTGGATCCTCAAAACCTTCAGGCTGTGTCATAAACACAGTTTCTGTTAAAACGCCGTTTAAGAAAGCAGTTTTGACATCCATCTGCCATATTTCGTAATCGTAATATGCAGCGATTGCTAACATTATCCGAATAGACTTTAGCATTGCAACTGGTGAAAAGGTTTCATCGTAATCCACACCGTGGACTTGCCTGTAACCTTTTGCAACCAATCTAGCTTTGAAAACTTCAAGTTTTCCATCCTTGTCCTTTTTCAGTTTGAAAACCCATTTGCTTCCAATGGCTTGGTAGCCATCTGGCAAATCGACCAAATCCCATACTTGGTTTTCAGACATGGAGTCTAATTCAGATTGCATGGCTTCATGCCATTGCTTGGAGCTAGGGCTCGTCATAGCTTGTTTGTAAGTCGCAGGTTCATCACTTTCAAGTAATAGAACGTCATAGCTCTCGTTCGTCAAAATACCTAAGTACCTTTCCGGTTGAGATCTATATCTTTGCGATCTACGCGGGGTAACATTTCTAGTTTGACCATGATTCTCACCAGATTCTTCTAAAGATCTCTGAGTTTCACCCTGAATGTCATCTTGAGCATTCTCTAGAGTTTGTTGTTCGACTCGAATTTCTTCGAGGTCTACTTTTCTCCCACTTGTCATTTTGGAAATGTGATCTTTCTCCAAAAAGACACCATCTCGAGCAACAAACACCTTGTTCTCAGATGTATTGTAGAAGTAATACCCCTTTGTTTCCTTTGGATAGCCCACAAGGATACATTTGTCAGATTTTGGATGAAGTTTGTCTGAAATTAATCGTTTGACGTATACTTCACATCCCCAAATCTTAAGAAAAGAAACATTTGGAGGCTTTCCAAACCATAATTCGTATGGAGTCTTTTCGACAGCTTTAGACGGAGCTCTATTTATAGTGAGTGCAGCTGTATTTAGTGCATGTCCCCAAAATTCTAATGGAAGTTCGGCCTAACCCATCATTGACCTGACCATGTCTAGCAAGGTTCTGTTCCTCCGTTCCGACACACCGTTCCATTGTGGTGTTCCAGGAGGAGTCAATTCTGATAGAATTCCACATTCTTTCAGATGGTCATCAAATTCATAGCTCAGATATTCACCGCCTCTATCAGACCGCAGTGCCTTAATCTTCTTGCCTAATTGATTCTCTACTTCACTCTGAAATTCCTTGAATTTGTCAAAGGATTCAGACTTATGCTTCATTAGGTAGACATAACCATACCTACTGAAGTCATCAGTGAAAGTGATAAAGTAGCTGAAACCACCTCTAGCATTTGTACTCATTGGTCCACATACATCTGTATGGATTAAACCCAATAGTTCATTTGCTCTTTCTCCAACTTTAGAGAAAGGTTGCTTTGTCATTTTGCCAAGTAAACATGATTCGCACTTACCATAATCCTCTAAGTCAAATGGTTCTAGAATTCCTTCCTTTTGAAGTCTTTCTAAGCGTTTCAAGTTTATATGGCCTAATCGACAATGCCACAGATAGGTGAGATCTGAATCATCCTTTTTGGCCTTTTTGGTATTTATGTTATATACTTGTTTGTCGTGATCTAATAAATAAAGTCCATTGACTAATCTAGCAGATCCATAAAACATCTCTTTAAAATAAAACGAACAACTATTGTCTTTTATTAAAAAAGAAAATCCCTTAGCATCTAAGCAAGAAACTGAAATGATGTTTTTAGTAAGACTTGGAACATGGAAACATTCTTCCAGTTCCAAAACTAGCCCGGAGGGCAACGACAAATAGTAAGTTCCTACAGCTAATGCAGCAATCCGTGCTCCATTTCCCACTCGTAGGTCGACTTCACCCTTGCTTAACTTTCTACTTCTTCTTAGTCCCTGTGGATTGGAACATAAGTGTGAGCCACAACCTGTATCTAATACCCAAGAAGTTGAATTAGCAAGTATACAGTCTATAACGAAAATACCTGAAGATGGAACGACTGTTCCGTTCTTCTGATCTTCCTTTAGCTTTGGACATTCTCTTTTGTAATGGCCTATTCCATCACAATAAAGACAGCTTGATGTGGATTTGTCCTGCTTTGATTTAGCATTGCCCTTGGACTTTCCACCTTTCTTGAACGGTCTCCTTCTAGCCTTGAGTAAATCTTTGGCTTCACAGTCCAGTATTATTTCAGCCTTTCTGACAAGGTGAACAAATTCTGCAACTGTTTCTTCTCTTGGTTCACTTAGGTATAGTTGCTTGAAGCGACCAAACCCACTGTGTAGTGAATTGAGCAAGATAGAGACTGCCATCCTTTCGCTTATTGGTGTTCCTAGTAGACTTAGGCGATCAAAGTATGAACGCATAAGATCCACATGGAACCTCAGTGGGACGCCTACCCTCTGTTTAGTGCGAAGGAGCTGAACATGTGTTTCTTGGACCTCCGTCCTATAACACCTGTTGGGAGAACTAACCTTTAGACCATACATTGATTCAATCAACTCATGGACGTTCAAGTCCCTGTCCTCCGTGCTTCCACGACAGATATCCCTCAGATTCTTGATGAGCGTAAAAGGTTCATAGGCTACAAACCTTCTAGCCCAATCATCAGGGATATTATTCAGCATGAGACTCATAACCTTTTTGAGATCCGCATCCCAGGCGTAAAATCTCTCAGGGGTCATGTCTCTGGCATAGTAGCTTGGCATGGGATGTGACAGTACATACTCAAGTCCATTGAGTTTGACTATTTCAACTAGCTTAGCTTCCCATTCAAGAAAATTTGCCAGGTTCAGCTTGACCATAAGCTCAGAACCTTCGATGATGTTTTGATTGTTGTTTGCCATATTAAAAACTACAATTGAAAAGAATAAACAAATAAATAACCATTCACAGTTTCTCTTAATAAACTTAAATTCTAGCATACATGCATAATTCAATGTTTATTAAGCATTTTATTCAAGTTATGTGTTCCGGCAGGTGTGAATAAAATGATTCCAAGATCCTAAAATCATTGAAGAACTAAGCACAGTTTGTCGACTTAATCCTAGAACATCTTAGGTAAGCAAAAGCCTTTTGCTAATAGTCTAGAAACTATTCTTGGTTGATTGGTACGTCTAAGAACTTATTAGGTAAACCTATCGATTTTGCCACGACATAAAAGGACTCCTTACTTATATCGTTGAGTTTCACCAAAACTAACATGTACTCACAATTGTTTGTGTACCTTGCCCCTTTAGGACCAATAAGTAACACCTCGCTGAGCGAAAACTATTACTAGATTGATGTAAAGGATATCCAAGCAAGTGTATATTTTGGCATGGCACCTTTTAACTCAATTTTTTTTTTTTTAAGTTTGGAACTTAAGGCTCTTACTATGTTGGTTAGATTTTAAGTGAACTAAAATCCTTAATCATGCAACATAATCAAGCCACAATCTTATGCATAATTAAGACATATTTAAAGCAATAAATAACTTAAAGCATGCATAAGATAAATGTGATCTAGTATGACCCGACTTCATCTTGAAGCTTTGACTTCAAAGTCCGTCTTGAAAATCTCCGTGGGAGGCACCATTTTCTTCAAATAGGATAAGCTATAACTAATTACAACTATTTGATGGTACGCAGACCATATTTGAATTGAAAAATAACTTTGGTACTTTAGACCAATTACATTCAAATTAATGGTGCGCAGACCATATTTTCTATCCTATTTGGGCCATACTAGTCACTTCATAACCTGCAAAACAGTACATATACAATATATAACATTCACCCATTCATTATCATGAATGGCCCACATAGCTGGTTAGTAAAACACATTATGCATCACGTAAACATTTGCAGCAATTAATCAAGGGCACCAATAATCTACCAATTATTCAGTCCTTATTAATTCTAATCAAGTTGTTTTAACCTTAAGGATTTGTAGACCTAATCAAGAGTTTATGACTAAAAGGGCTCCCACTTAAACCAATAAATTCGTATGCTTTACTAATTTTAAACATAAAAATGTATTTCTAGTCTAACCATACAAATTTAAACATACAAATTTAATTAAAATTTAAAGCTCATATGAATTTATAATTGAATCCAAAAAGTTTAATTTAATTTCAGTCGTATTTAAATTAATTCATGATTTTAATTTTAGTAAAATAATTAGAATAAATAAAATTTATTATAATTACAATATTCAAAATTAAAATCCAAGAAAATAATTTAAATTCTTAATTTTAAAAATTAATTAAAATTACGTAAACTGAAAATTTCAAATTAAACATTCAAAACGATCTAATCGCAACGCAAACACCCTACGCATCGCACGCCCATGGGCCGCACGCACACAGCCATCGCTGGCCATGTGCGCGCAGCCCATGCGCTCGTCGCATAGCTGCTGCATCTTCCATCGCAAGCCATCGCACAAGAGGTGCTCGCTGCGCGCGCGCCAGCGCTCGACGCACGCGAGCCATCGCTCGCTGTGCGCGCTCGCCAGCGCTTGCTGCGCGCGCTCCAGCGCTTGATGCACGCGAGCCATCGCTCGCTGTGCGCGAGCAATTGCGCGCGATCAACACTGGGCGCAGCGCTCGTGGCACGCGAGCTTGCGCTCGCTGCGCGCGAGGCTGCGCGCGCTTGCGCGAGGCAGTGCGCGTTGTGGCGCAGCTCGCTTGCTGCCCACACGCGACTGCCATGCCTTGCCTTCGCCCATGCCCATTCATTCATAGCTCGTGGCCCACGACACAAGGCAGGGCTGCTGCCTTGTGCTCGTGCACCATGCCCCTGCTCATTGCATTCGTGCCGCACGGGCGACGAGCTCCCTTGCTCGTCGTCGCATGCCCGCACTATACAACACCCCTTAAGGGTAACACGAAGCGTCCATTGCTTTGTGCGTGCAAGTTATATGAACGAATCGCATAAAAAATTTAAAATTTATATTTAAAATTAATGACAAATTAATAAATAATATTAATTTCATAATTTTAGGGCGAAAAATCGAAAATTTATTATTCAATTGATTTCCGATTATTATGGATTCAAGCCTAGGTCATAAAAATTTAAAATTTATCATAAATTTACAATTTTTATGGTGGTTTTTAATCATAGGTTTCTAATTAAATTATAATTAATTATGAAAATCAAATTAATTCTAAATTATTCTAATTTTCAATAAATTAATCATAATTACAAATTAGATTGCAAAATTAACAAGGCTAGGTATTCAAACTTGTTAAACATATACAGTAGGTCAATCAAAAATTCAAGATTTATCAACAAGAATCGCAAATATTTAATTTAACATCTTAAATTTACGAAATTTTGCATTCGAAAAACTAAAACCTTCGAAAAGTCATAGTTAGGCTTCGAATTTGAGAATTCTGGGTTCGGCAGAAAAATATTGATTTTGTCAAATTTTTAGAATGCCTTTTACATGCGGAATTGACACAAAAATCACTCAATTTGGATGAGTAACGAATAAACTGCCAAAAAACTGCGTACGTATAATTAAATAAACGCAATTTGCAATTAATTAACAATTACGAAAATTAATCACCCCTTTTAATTCTTGCAAATTTGTAATATTTAACCATGTTCATGCAATTTAGATTATGAAAATAATAAGAGGCTCGTGATACCACTGTTAGGTTATGATACATATGACAATTCATAAATCATGCGGAAAAACCATTTAGCCAGGTACATATTATTTACACATAATCATATAGCATAGTTTAGATGCATACTCTTTGTTGCGTGCCTTCCCTAGCTGCGCCCGAACCGAACAAGAACAAGTCTTTAGGACTCCAAGTGTCGTCCCTCCGTAGATAGTCCACAGCACGTCCGGATCCGCCTTAAGATTGACCAACTAGAATCGCCCTTAAGGTATTAAAGATTTTCGGCACTCTTAGGTAAGAAATGTGTCTGAATTTTCTCTCAAAAACTCACTTTGAATACTTGAATAATCTATGAAAATATGTGACCCTAGGCACTTATTTATAGAGTTATGGAAAGGGTTTTGGAATCCTATTAGGATACTCATTTATTTAATTATAACCCTACTAGGACTCTAATTAAATAATCATTATCTAATAGTTTTAGGATTTAATCACACTTCGAATTCTGATTGCTTCAGGATTCCCGCACAAGCATTGCACGAGCACCGTACACTAGAGCTGGCAATGGGTTGGGTTGGGTCGAAATCAGGTCGACCCATTTATAAACGGGTTGAGATTTTCCCAACCCAACCCGACCTGTTTAATTAAACGGGTTGAGATTTTCAACCCAACCCAACCCAACTATAAACGGGTTGACCTGAAGTTGACCCGCTTAATTTTTTTTCCCACTTTTAAGTGTAAATTGATTTGACTATAGAATTGCGAGGTGATTTTGTTATGGCATATCTCATAGCAAAAAGTAATACTCCAATATGTATTTGACATGAATCAAAACGTCAAATAATTATTCAATGTTGAAGAGAAAATGAGAAATAAAATCTTTCAAATCACATTCTACAGATCTATATTACATACTTGCTTGAACTTAAACGGGTTAGGCGGGTTGTTTTCGGGTTGAAAATTTCAACCTGACCCAACCCATTTAATTAAACGGGTTGGGTTGGGTTGACCCATTTAATTAAACGGGTTGAAAATCTTGACCCAACCTTTTATTATTGGGTTGGGTTCGGGTTGGGTTGGTGGGTTGGGTCAATTTTTGCCAGCTCTACCGTACACCCGCGCAAGCCTTGCGGCCCACGCTAGGCGCACAGCGCTCGGCCCACGCTATGCTCCGCGCGCGCGCCCAAGGCCTTGGCTGGGCCTGGCCTTGCGCTGGGCCTGGTCGAGGCTTGGCGTGCGCTGGTGTGCGTTGGCTCGCTGGGCGACGGCCTGGCTTCGTGCTGGGCCTTCGTCTAGCGGGCCTCGTCCGATGCTAATTCGTACGATACGCTTCCGATTAAATTCCCGATTCCGGAATTCATTTCCGATACGAACAATATTTAATATTTCCGATTCCGGAATTAATTTCCGTTTCGAACAAATATTTAATATTTCCGTTTACGGAATTATTTTCCGATTCCGATAATATTTCCGATTCTGACAATATTTCCGTTTCCGGCAATATTTCCGATTCTAGCAATATTTCCATTTCCGATAATATTTTCCGATACGTACCATGTTTCCGTTTCCGGCAACATCTATGACTTGGATAATATTTATATTTCCGATACGATCCATATTTCCGTTTCCGGCAATATCATCGTTTCCGGAGTATTCATTTCTTGCCTGTGACGATCTCAGCTCCCACTGAAACCAAGATCCGTCGATTCCGAATATCCATAGATGGAGTATCTAATGCCATTAAATACTTGATCCGTTTACGTACTATTTGTGTGACCCTACGGGTTCAGTCAAGAGTAAGTTGTGGATTAATATCATTAATTCCACTTGAACTGAAGCGGCCTCTAGCTAGGCATTCAGCTCACTTGATCTCACTGAATTATTAACTTGTTAATTAATACTGAACCGCATTTATTAGACTTAACATAGAATGCATATTTGGACCAAGGGCATTATTTCCTTCAAAAATGTTATTTACATTTCCTTTTATATTATCACATAAATGACTTATATTCTATCAAAATTTGTGTCTAATTATTATTTTAACCAATTAAATTCATTTGGTCAATAACCTTTCACACTTTTCCATTGGAACATTAAAATTTTCTCATTTCTCAATGTCATAATTTTGATAAAAGTAAAAACATTATAAATAAACGTAATTTATTTTGTTTAAATAAAAAAAAATTGAGGAATCTCGATGCAAATTAATTAATCGTTAAAACGCGTGAAAAATACCAAACATAAAGAACAAATGGAGACAGATGGAGTATTAAATAGATGGTAGTTGATAATGAAGTGTTTTTTTTAATATAGATAGGGGTATGTGTCAACTTTTTAAAGGGGTAGGGGGTAGGGTGCATGGGACCACAAAATAACATGTGAAGTGAGTAGTTTATATAATATTAATAATAGCTTACCATTTATAGAAATGGTGCAATTAATCCGTGACGGTTTTATAAGGAAAGTAGTGCAAATATTCAAGGATAGAGGGAGTAATAAAGAAATGAAGGAGAGAGAAAATATTTTTATTAAAGTAATAAAAAATCAGTAAAATGGGGTTGGGTGGGTGAATGGAGAAATGTAAATGAATTAAATAAGGAATAATTGAGAAATTTATGGTAAAAAATCATGTCAAAAAATAGAAATAGGATAATCAAATAGAAACATAAAGATAAAAAATGAATGGAGGAAATAGTTTACAATACTCTTAGGCGTCATCAATACTCCTAGGCGTCATCAATACTCCTAGGCGTCTTAACACCCTCAATTTACTTTCATTTGCAATTGGAGTTGTAAGCCAATATTCTCGAAAATTTAGTTTCAGCTTTGTGTCTATGGTTCCTGTTTACTTTCATTTGCAATTGGAGTTGTAAGCCAATATTCTCGAAAATTTAGTTTCAGCTTTGTGTCTATGGTTCCTGTTGTCTTTTGTTTTTCTTGTGCTCTATGACTTATTTTAATTACAAAAGGTCTTGCGCGTACAAGGTGTACAATAAATTTATTGTACACCAAGATAACTTTAACTCATTTTTTTATAACTTTAATCTAGTTTTGATTAACTTTTATATTAGTAAAAAAAAAAGTTGATAGATAAACATTTTAATGGGTTAAATGATTAATGTTATACATTATTAGTAATTTTGAAGAAATAAGTTTTACTAAAATGAAAAAAATTATCACTAAAAAATAGATAACTTTTACATATATAAGCTTAACTTTTAAGCATTTTGAGTTAACTTTTACTCTGATGTACAATATTTATTGTACACCCATTGTAAATAAAAATTTGTGTTTTCATTATTTTAACCGATCACTTTCAAGTCTTCAACTACAAGGACAACTAAAATAAGCTTTCTCGAATAATTAGTTGCGAAATTGAAGAATTATAACAACGTAGAGTCTTTCTCCGGTTTAAAGCAAGCAATTCAGCAAAATGCATGGTCTAACAGTTAAGTAAATGTTAAACGGTCCGATAAAAATGGAGTTGTAAGTCAATTGCGATATGTGACTCAAATTCCTTTTGTCTTGGACTCTTGGGGCCATTTTTTGAGTTAATACTCGCACCAGTTTGACCGGTGCAGAGTTTAAAAACTTAAATTGACTTATTAATTTAATAGGTGTTTTGATAGTGTGGTATTTTTTTTAATATAGTTAGTGGAAAATGTGTAAAGGGTGGTGAGTGAGGGGTGTGAATTTTTAAATGATTTTTTTTGTATAGAGTAGGGGTGTACGTGGGTTAGTAGGTAAGTGTGGAAATAATATAATATTGGTAAAAAATTTCATTTATAGAAGCGTACAAGTATTAAGGGACCGAAAAGAAACGCGGTGCGAATATTAAAGGATGGATGGAGTATTCAAATTAAGAAAACCTTGCACATGAGCCGGGGGCCCGGGAAGGGGAAGTAAACTCCTGTCATGGACCATGGACTCGATAAATGGACCCTTTGGAGCAACATTCCCTTGAGCGGTCAGTTGTCACCAATGAGGCAATGAGCATTTCTCCGGTTCAAAGCAGGCAACTCCGCATCCCCGAATAAAAGAACAATCAATAGCCGTACGAGCCACAAAATATTGGGTATCCAGAAATTTTGAACTACATAATAAATAAGATTTTCTTCTCTCATTTTTTTCAATATTTTCTTCTTTCTCTTTTTTTTTTTCGATTTTTCATTACCGTATCTACAAAGCTCCATCCAAGTTAGAGAGCATAACCTTTACAAGTTACAAAAAAAAATAAGGAGCTTAACTTAAACCCATAAATAGCTTAAACGATAGCTACGGCAGGCCCTTCTGAAGATATTTACATGTATTCCTCGCCGGCCTGAAAACCCCCTAAAAAAATATACAAAGGGTAAAACAAAATACCAAAATGCCTAACCTAAGTTAACCTAACGTACATCGAACATCATAGCCAGGCTTTTCCCACCACCACCGCCGCTCACCACCATCGACTCATCCTTGCAGTTCAACACAACATTACCCAAGTCCACCCTGCTAGTACCTCCACCACACCTACTACAAAGAAACTTCCCTGGCACAGCTTCGGAGTCCAGAATTCCAGCACACCTAGTATGCTGCCAAACACCACATGCATCACACGCCAACATCCTCTCCCCGTCATCATCACGGGCCCCACAGCCGCACTCCACTGTCCACCTCTCGACTCCTCTTTCAGAACGGAACCGACCCAGCCCGTTCTTTAAAGGACACCTACCCTGAATCCTCACGGTCAGGAGGGAAGGAAATAAAAGCCTGACCTGGGTGGAATCCTCTACACCTCGATAGTCAACTAGCTCTTCTGCTTGGAACCCTTTAAGCATCACGTAAACTTCCTGAAAAACTTTGGAAGCTTCAACTTTAAGGTCTGAAATGGTGGCATTGGGAGAAAGGGCAATGAGTTCGGGAGGTGGCTTTATAGTGTGCTCTTCTGATAGGTGCTCGGGAAGTTCTACTTGGCAATAGATGTAAATTGCAGAAGGATTTTCAAGTGATAATGCATTCTCAGGCTTGTAGTTCTTAACAAACTGCTTGCAATCAAGAAGCCTTGACGCTGCACTGAGTGCACACTCCCTTCTCCCCTCGGGTCCAAATTTCATCATTGTCAACGGATGAAGTAGACATTCATACAGAAATCTCATGTCCTGTAGGATTTGTTCTCTGGATGGGAAGTTCAAAAATGAAGATGCACACCCCGAATTTCCTTGCAGAGAAAAGTTTCCAGACTCCACCCTGAACAAGAATTTCAAATGAAGATTCAGAAATTTGCAAAAACTTGAAAAAGGAAACATAAATGATGTACAATACAAGCATATAAAGAACAAATGTGAAAACGGACCTATACTCGAGTGCACCAGTATTAGGGTTACAACGAGCATGAACAGTCATTCCTTCAGGAGTCTGCTTGCCACCAAATTCCTTTAAACAGTAATCCAGTAGCTCTGGAGGTCCTGCTTTACAAACAGCTCCCCTCAGAGTACGCCAACTCACCCAGTTGGAACCTGTAACTGCACGTAAGACTCTGACCATAGCACCCTCAACCCGTTTGATGTCATTTTTTGTCCATGCACACAATACACCTGGTGCACAAGATCGGCGTTTCTTGAAAGTATGTTCACTGACAAGGGAGGGTTTTTGCACGTCGTGGACCAGACTCATCACAAAGTGAAAGAGGTCCCTAGTATTTACAAGCTCACATTCTGAGAGAGATTGGTAAAAAAGTATCAAATCCTGAATGTGAGTGCGTGGTTTCCTCCCTTGAAAAATGAAGAAAGAGAGTGGCATATGGGAGAGAGTCTCAACAGCCTCCCTATAGGCATCTTGAGTAAGAGCAAAGCTTCCAGATCCAAACTCATAACCCCAGTTCCCATACCACGGGTGCCCCTTTGTAATGGCATGAAGAAGCCGGTACTCCATCCCATACTTTTTGGATACATCCATGACACTGATCTTTCTGTTGATGTTTGAAAAACAACATTGTAGGGTCTTAAAACGAGAATAGGAACCAGTAAAAAGAAAATTGATGTAGTTAACTAATTATATTACAAAGCCACACTACCATAGACATTTGGCATCTTTAAAATATTTAAGCTTAAGATTTGAGATTGTTGTTCTACTACACAACTTTTTCAGAATTTTCATATACAATAAAACAATTTAAAAATATTCAGAAATTATTTTGTTACATTTTAAAAAAAAAGTATATTAATTTTTAAAAAGTTTAACACTGTGCTACTGAATGTTCCAAGATATTTGATCAAACTAATAGATCCATCAACTCCAGGGAAAACAGTAATTAATAAAAGATTAAAACTAGCAAAACTTCAATGATGAAGTATAGTTTTCAAGTTTTGTATAACACAGCCAAGTAGCTAAGAAATCTAACATTTGCAGTTTCAAAAAACTATGGATGATATAAAACATTTAAAGCGTATACTGGCAGAAATTGTTGAAATATAATTTGTATATGTCAGAATGATTAAAGAAAACAGCATGTCTCCTCTTTAACCATCCCCCTCCTTGAGCTTTTCTTTTTCAATCATTCTTTTATCCTTTCCCCTTAGTATAGCTATTTTTTAGCTCTAAACATTAAAAAACAACCACTCTTACATCCAGTGTTGTCATACTCTGTTTTCCTTTTGTTTCCCCTGCTTGCAACTTAAACTACCTAACACATACTCCATTGCCAAAGTTTTTTTTTTTGTCAAGGCTTTTTCACCAAAATTGAATGGACTGATACCAGAATTTGCAAGTCAACATCAGACAATGTTGTGGAAGCAATTGCAATTTGCAAAATAAGCTTATAACAAAACAGGGATCACTCAAATGGAGGAAGGAAAAGAAAGCTACTAAATGTGCTCGTAATTGGAAATTACGTAATCTCTTTTCTTTTCTTTCAAAATTTTCATCTTCAAGAAAGTACAGAAAGGTAAGAGCACCATGTACAATCAACAGTCCTAACCTGACTCCGAGATATTTACATAAGCGATCCCAGAAGTCCATGATATCAGTTCCTGTAAGGACCCTTGAACCACCTTCTCTACCATTGACTCTAAGAAGGTGTCCATATCCATTAGCATGGACTACACCATGCAATAGATGAGTAGTGTCCTCTAACTGGTGATACACCCAGTCTTCAACATCATCAGAAGTCATCACATGTTGGCATCCCTTACACCTATCAAATAAAGAAAATAACATCAATTTTATATTACTCAGCAATTAGGCATGTTTAACAAACATACAGTTCACAGAAAGAGCAGAAAATACATTGAAATGCATATATAAGATCACAAGATAGACTTGTTCCACTTTCCGGTGAACTTCTAGAAAACAAATATGAGTAAACATGCCTCGACAAAACTAAAGCACCAACAGCCCAAATTTTCTTCCAAACTCAATACACTACCATATAGTGGCTCAAAATCAAATTTATAGACAAACCCAACAAGTGGACGCAAACAGCGCACGAGCAGCTAAGACTTAACTTTGTTGGAGCAACCGGGCAATATCATAGAAATTTTAAAACAAAGAGCCCCATATATCATACGTTAACATCTCATCCCTAAAACATAAAAAGTCACCTACAGAGATGTGATTTATCATGTTGTGCCATTACATTTACGGAACACCACAACTCCACAAGAGGTTCAAATCTTGATTAGCAATGAGTTACAATAACATAAAACACAATTATCAGCCAACAACAACAAGGGATAGAACCCAAAATATGTGAGGCAGTCCAGATTGATGACATAAACAATAATCCTCCTATTCGTATTAACAACTTAACAAGAGTAAATAGTAGTTGGGATTTTAACCCCATTAATGTAATATCACAATCAAAATGTTGAAAATTTATAAGCATTAACTATCTATCCAATCAAGGAAATAAAATCTAGCATAGTGCATTATTACCTACTTCTAAAGTTAAAGAACAACATGAAAAAAAACAATCATTGAGTACAATGAACCCACGAGAAATGCAATATGAAAATAATGAAAGAGGGAATTAATGCAAACTCGGAATCGAATCCCATCTACATCAATACACAACAAGAGAATTCTGTGCAGCTCACCTAGGATCAGCAAGATTGATTGAATCTCCACATTTAGGACATGGCTTCACATACCCACCAATTGAGTTCCCATCTGCTTTGATAATGAAGTGATACCTCTTTGTACATACGGGGTGCCCACTCCATCCTACATTTTCCATTTTCACAAACTAAATTACCAAACAAATTCAATAAAATAAAAATAAATTAACAAAAATATTTCATGAATAAAATAATAATTAATTCTTGAAATTTGATTTTCGTAGTTGGTCAATCCTAAATTCCTAACAGGACCCACAGTGTTTCACGTGGACTCCATATAAAATTGTGGATAAGCTAAATATAGAAATATCCAATCTCTAAAAAAAGTTATTAACAGATTGACGAATGTGCCCTTATTATTAATTTTAAACCATGGGTATATATGGAAAAGGAAGCGTAAATTAAAAGTGACGGTCCAATTTATTCGTACGAAACACTAATCAATCACGCAATAACTGTTGCCTAATGCCTAGTCACGCACAACTCAATCCCTGCATGCCACCTGTCCTCACAAAACGACACTGTTTCTTCGTCCTTTCCCACCCACCTCACAACCCCCAAAATACCGGGCCAATTAAAACTACACTCTAGTCTCCACTGAGCTAAAACGACACCGTATCTTATTTTTATATTTTTATTTTTAAATTTGAAAAAGCATGCAGAAACACAGGCCCATATAACCCGCTGAGTCGACAAAAGCAACTCGAGCGAGTTGACTCGGTTACTATGCGACTCGGGAGGTACTCGTATGAACAGCGGTGCAAAAATAGAAAGAGCGCTGAGTCGGTTACGGGACTCGGGCGAGTTAACTCACCAACGACACGGCACTGGTCGCAGTACACAGATCTGGACCTCGCGACATCCTCCTCAACGACGTCGACGCAGACAACCGCGGGGGAAAGGCTATCCGCCGACTCGGCCGAGTCACCGGCGCGGAAGAGAGTCTGCCACGTCACGAGGTGAGGAAGGAGAGAGGACGGAGGAGGTAGAAGCGCGTGGCGGGCCAAAAACGCTTTCACGTTAGACCGAAAAGGAGCTCCGGCTGTCCTATGGACAGATCCCGGCGCCGGAAAACTCAAAAAGTCAGGAAACTCGGCGGTAACCCGACGCTTCATCCTCTTAAGAGACCTCGCGTTAACCACCATTGATGACGAATAAAAAAGGAGAATATAGAAAGGAAGGGAGAACAGGCGTAGATCTATAGGGGTAGGGTTTGAGATCTGAGAGAAGGAAAGAGAAAGAGGAGGTGAAAATTGCAGATCTGGAAGATGATTGATTGTGTTTTTGAAACCTGGCGTTATTTCTCGTGTTTTGGGGAAGGTAAAGGTTGCTTTATTAATTATGTTCCTCGATAAAAGTGACGGGATTTGAAGAGAGAGAAAAATAAGGAAGAAGAAGATGATTTTTTTTAATTATTTTTCAAATTTTAAAATATTTTTGGGGCTGTTTTTCCTTATTCTTAGCAAAGAAGAAAGGCGGTTTGTTTGGCAAAATAAATAAAATAAATAAATAAAAATTGATTTATAAAACTGGTAAAATGAGGGGTTGGGCGGGAGAGGGGAAAACTGAAAAGACGAGAAGAATATGGAGAGAGAAAGTAAAAGTTTGAATGGGATTGATGAGAACGGGAAAAAATAGAGGAGAAGATTAATGTCGAATAAATATAAGGAAAAAGGGATTGCGCATCTAATGGCGTTTTTATATGTACATAGATACACCTAATTTTAATTGTTATTTAGATTCTTTGTATTAGACTGACTACCTTAATTGCGCCTTGGGCTTAGGAGTTTATTTTTGGTTAATTTTTCTGTTTTTAAAATATTTTAAAATACATACTAGTTTAAATTTTTCGGATTATATTTCTTTATATACTCCGTAGTACGTAGTACTTTGTATTCACAAAATCTTATTTACAAAGGGTGTACAATATTTAGTAAAGTTAACTCAAAATTTTTAAAAGTTAAGCTTATATATGTAAAAAGTATCTATTTTTTAGTGATAAATTTTTTCATTTCAGTAAAAACATATTTCTTCAAAACCACTAATAATGTATAAAATTAATCATTTAATTATTTCTATCAACTTTTTTTTTACTAAAATAAAAGTTAATTAAAACTAGGTTAAAGTTATGAACAAATGGGTAAAAGTTATCTTGGTGTACAATAATTTATTGTACACCTTGTGCGCGCAAAACCTTTTACTTTGTATTTTAGAAGGCCAATAGGTTGTGAATTTGTTATAAAGATTTGTAATATTTGATTTATTTTGTTTGGACTTATCTGGGAAAAAAGTTATTTTGTTTGAAAAAAGTTAAAATAAACTGATCATAATACAGTCTTATTGTGGTTATTTCGACTTATTTGAAAACAAATTAAACATAAGATAAGTTCATAATCCTTGTAAGATATGACGATATAATATGATAAAAATGTATATATTTTTATTCCAAATAATTTGATTTCATAAACAATTAAGTTAATTTCAGGCAAAATAAGTTATTCTTATGTTTCCCGTCAAATAAAAAAAAGTTATTTTATTTTTATATAATTTTTGATATGTTTTCTATAAATAAATTTTAATTTTTTTTTGATATATTAACATAAGTTCAAGTAATTACAAGTAAACAAAATTATTCGAAAATAACATAACTAAATGTTCGAAAATAATATAAAAATTATTCGAAAATAACATAACTTAATTAAGCGATCATACAATTTTTACAGTAACCAAATGTTGCTTTATTTTTAACTATTGCTTAAAAAGAAAAACAAATTGTGTTAATTTATTATAATGTCATGTTTATTTTGTAGAGTTGGACATGGGTTAGGCAGACACCCAAGCTTACAGTGCACGACACGGAATTGGCCCGACATAGCACGTGCCCGTTGTAAGCACGACACGAGTACCATGCGTCGTGCTTTGACATCATTTTAGGAATTTGCCAAAAGCATAATTGGTTAACCCATATTTGTTTTCAACAAATTCAACGTAAAAATCTTAAAATTAATTGCGGGTAGTAAAGAGTCCATTAACAAGTTGTGCATGTTCCTCGTTTATGGAAGAGATGCACAAGATCAACACAACACGACTCTTCCTTTAGTTAAGACACGACATGTTGGGGTACGAGGCACGCAAAACTGGTACACGAGCTTTTATAGCTCAACACATGTTTAAGGTCTAACTCTGTTTTTTCATATATGCATAATAATTGATACGAAGTATATTTTTAATTATCACCAAATAAATTGTTAAAATAATGCTTGAGTCTGTTTTTTATCCTGAGCATATTTTGGTTTCCCAACTGTTTATAAATTGGAAAATTGGTCTTCAAGATCAACATGGCAGCACATTGGCATCTTGTTTTTGATCCAATTTTAGTGTTTGAGTCACTTGATTAAAATAATGTTTTAGACCGTTTCTTATTGGTTCAATGACGAAATGCAAGCTACGGAGTACTCCGTATTAAGTAATACGTAGTATTTACTTCCGTAATATACTAGTATTTGACTATTAATTTGGTCTACTAGTAAGATTTACACTACTCCATACATAGTATAATTATTATTTTTTGCGCGAATGAGCCACAAGATATTCAATAGTAGTGGACACTCGCCAACATTACAGAAAATAGATTTTTTAAAAAAAGTTGTGTCATATATAAGGTGGAGAGATCTCAAATCCAACAAGCCCGCAATTTGGAAAGAACAACTGTGGACATGAGGATCCGTCTTGACTAGACCTGTCAAAAATCGACCCGACTCGAAAATCGACCAAAAAATGTTGGGTCTTGAACAAGATTTTGTGACCCGTAACCCGATTTTTTCCGGACCCGAGCAACCCGAAATGTAATGGGTCAAAACCCGACCGAACCCGTTTTGGACCCGACCGAACCCGTTTTGGACCCGACCGATTGAAAATCATTGTAATTATAGTAGTAAATGAGATTATGAGAATATTTAAGCATAATAAACACGTTGTTTTTACAATTGTTGTGTCTAATATGATTTTAATTTGAATCATACGTCATTTTATGGCTGAATTTGACTAAATATAAACTTGTATAGGAAAATTTGTTAATTTGTGCCCATATTTTATACATTTATCACCTTAATTAATGAAAATATAATTCGCGTTTTGAAATCTCTCAACCCGTTGGGTCAACCCGAACCCGAAAATTCTGGGTCTTGAACAAACATTTGTAAACCCGAACCCGAATATGACCGACCCAATTCAACCCGAACCCGAAAATAATTTTTTACACCCCGACCCGACCGACCCGTTTGACAAGTCTAGTCTTGACTCTTGAGGCTTATCTGCTTGAAGCGGCCGGATTAGGTTTCCTTTGTGTTTTTTTCATTAGGTAGTTACTTTTGTCACAAAAAAAAAAAAACTTTGATACTTACTTCGTAGTACTATGTACGACCTTAGTGTCTTGGGAAAAAAGTTCTAATTGAATGTAATTTTATACCTAGCAAGGCTTAGGCTAATGGTAAAGGTTTGGCCTCATAACATCAAGGTTATGGGATCAAATTCCATTAGGGGCTATTTGGGAGTGAGGATTTCACCTATAATCCCCTCTCACTTCCAATGAATCTGACCTGTAAAGCTGGATGGAAATGCCTGTACGAGGTACCAGTGCAATAGAGTCCTTCATTCTTACCTTCAAAAAAAAAATTGAATGTAATTTTACTAAGACAACTTTATACCCCGTTTTCTTTACATTATAAAAGATAAATACGTACAATATATTTTTTCAAAAGGTCTTGCGTGCACAAGGTGTACAATAAATTTATTGTACACCAAGATAACTTTAACCCATTTTTTTTGTAACTTTAACCTAGTTTTAATTTACTTTTATATTAGTAAAAAAAAGTTGATGGATAAACATTTTAAAGGATTAAATGATTAATTTTATACATTACTAGTGATTTTCAAGAAATAAGTTTTATTAAAATGAAAAAATTTATCACTAAAAAATAGATAACTTTTACATGTGTAAGCATAACTTTTAAGCATTTTGAGTTAACTTTTACTCCAGTGTACAATAATTATTGTACAACCTTTGTAAATAAGAATTTGTGATATTTTTTTTGGTGTTAGCACCCGGTTCACCCTTAGGGCTAATCCGGATTCGGGACGACTTTTGGGTGGATAAATACGTACAATATGTTTTTTTTTTGTGCAAATGAGCCACAAGGGCGGGGGTGAGAATCGATCCCATAATCACCTGAAACCGGAATAAAAGCTCTAACCAACTGAGCCATCCATCACTCTCGGTCCAATTTGTATGCTTCAATGCCTTCACGAAACTCATACGAGTAATTTTCTGTAGTACGGACCAAAATGATTTAGTTTATCTATTTCTTTATATATCACACATGAATACATGATACATCCTCATAGGCATGTGAATCACAAATCCAGGCAACTTTCATGCATGTAATCAAAATTATGTCCCACTTTAACTAATCATATCCCTTAATCCCTCACGATCAGTAACTAATTAGCACTGCATCATTTAGCTCTATTATTTCCTGATTTCAGTCACTAAAATAATGCAACTTTGAATTCTCATAGCCATAAAACCTGCAAAATTACCATGGGTATTGGGTTAATTAAGCTGTAAGCTCAACTGTGCATACAAACAGATGAAAAAAAAACTTGGTCTAACCCAATAAGTTGATTACTGAATACTCCGTACTTAATATTTAACGTGAGAAACTTTAATACTACTCATATAGCAACGCGCGGATGGTGCAGGGGCCTGCACGTAGATCTACGTGCACCTACACTAAAACGCCAAAAAAAAAAAATACAAAAAGAACATAAGAAACTAAACAGAAAGAACATAATAGAGTAAACGAAAAGAACATTAACCAAAAGCTGAAAAGAACACTAATGTTAAAAAACTAAAGAAAATGTACAAAATTGAAAATAACATATTCTCTCTCCTGATGCACTATAAAAATAACAACTATTTTACAAAAAGAACATCATGTGAAAAATGCAACAGAAAAACAAAAAAAAAACATATTATCGATAATATTATAAAAAATTAAAAAAACAGTAAAAAAGTTAAAAAGAACACAAAATAATTAAAAAAAAGAACAACAATTTTTTTAGAAAACACAAAGAACAAAAGAAAAAGAAAATAACAAAAACTCAAATTTTTTTTAAAAAAAGAACAAGAGAACAAAACACATGAACACATTTTCTTTTTCCTTATCAAACAAAGAACAGAATGAAAGGGACGAAAAGAACAACAAATCTATGTTCTTTTATTAGTTGTATTTGTTCTTTTCAAACCACTTAATATTCTAATTAAAAAGACAAAAACGACGATATTTTGATGCACTTAAAACTAGATCTATATTTTTATTTAAATGTATTTTTGTTCTTATCTAACGCATCAGATCTATCTTCTTTTATTAAGTGTTATTTGTTCTATTCAAACGATTTTATGTTCTAATTAAAAAAAGACGAAACGACGATTTTTTGATGCACTTTAAACTAAATCTATATTTTTTTTTAAAGTATTTTTGTTCTTTTACCACGAATCATACTATGTTCATTTTAAGTGTTATATGTTCTTTTTTTAACAATCTATGTACGTTGATATAAAAGAACAAACTATGTTGATTTAAAAGAACAAACTATGTTGATGCCACAGTAAAAGTAAAGTTGTGAAAAAAACATTACAATTTGAAAAGAACATTAGAGTAAAGAACAAGGAAACGTACCTTAAACACTTGATCAACATTTATCAGGAGCATCAATATCTTTTATTTTAATAAATCTTCAAAAACTAATCTCAATCCTCGGAAAATATCACGCTCTCCGATATTCTCTTGCTTCGAAAACTAGCCAAATCGAACTAGTATTTTTCTTAATTCACTCATTTTTCAACAAAGGAGAAACATTAAGAAGGAATTTTAGATAGAGAATAAGGAGAAAATATATTTTTTACTCTTTCACTCACCATCTCACTCTTTCTCTCTCAAAAAATCTCTCTTATGTTGAGAGAATATAAATCCTCTCCTCTTTCTCTCTCTGAAATGTATTTATAAAATGACTAATGGTTATTGTTTGGGCTCCCAATTGAATATCAATTGGGCCATTAAGTCCAAAGTCCAAGGGCTCACAGCAACAACGTCAAACCCACTACAGTCCAAGAGGCTATTCAGCCGCCAATCAAGGCCCAAGGCCCACTTGCAATAAATAACCTAAGGGCATTGATTGTACAAACACTATAAATAAGCCGTCATGGCTCACTTACCAAGGTACGTCCATTTCACGCCTTAAGACTACTCTTCTAGGGAATTTCTCTCTCTAGAATCCGAGCATGGTTCTTACTTAGGCATCGGAGGGGCTTTCCTCGGAAACACCCCCGAGGCTAGTAACTTGTTTATTGTGCAGGTTGATTTGGACACGATACATTCGAGCTAGCAAGATCTTCAACACATACAAAAAGGGGCCTTCATTCGAAGCCCATTGTTTCATCCACTTCAACACCGGAACAATTTGGCGCCGTCTGTGGGGAAGAACACTTGAAAGCTCCGAAAAAACATTCACTTTCCACGTAAAAAATGGAAATTCCCAACAATGACAACCAGGTGGGAGATGTCCTTGTCCAAACGGATTCGGAATCCGATGGAGGCGAACAGCTGCACTCAGTGGCGAGGTCGCAGCCAACAAGGGCCACCGCCACGACTAGCAGACCACTCCCCTCTCGAGAAGAGCTCGCCGCGGCCATGACCATCATGCAGAACTTCCTCTTCAATGAGAAAGAACAAGCCCAGACAGCAGCACGACGAGAGGCGAGGAGAGCCAGGCGACAGGTATTGCTGAACATGCCCTCGACTGACGAGGACAATGTGAGACCCGAGCAAGATCTCTCCACAATGTCAGGAACGCACCTAATGACAAGGTGGAGAGAGAGCACGTGGGACACGCAGCAGAGAGCTGCACAGCAGCCAGAGTGGTTCGCAACACCGTCTCCAACACCGCAAGCTCTCCAAAGCGGAGCAAGTGATCGCACTCGGATCCGAAGCTCGGTCCATAGCAGACTGCGACCTTCGGTTCATGACAGGCTGGGTAGCCCCTGCGGATCCAGTAGACAACCCGAGGGCAGTGGCCAGTCGAGAAGGAGAAGTGACCGAACTCCTAGCCCCCTACACGCCCCCGAGCAATCTCTTAGAGGGAACTCGAAGAGCGACGGTATCAGGGCAAGGCTAGGGAAGAGGATCATGACTCCAGCATCGTCCCCATTCTCGGACGACATTGTCATGGAGACAATCCCCAAAGTGAGGCTGCCATCACACCTGACATACAGCGGGACTACGGATCCGAGGGATCATGTCATCTCCTATGAACAACAGATGTTTCTGAGTCCCTACTCCGAAGCTTGTTGGTGCAAATACTTCCCAACCACGCTGACAGGAGTCGCAGGAGAATGGTTCAGATCGCTGCCGAAGGGATCGATCAAAAGTTGGAAGAAGCTGAAGAAAAGGTTTTGTGTGCAGTTCGTGAGCAACAACCGCCCAGCACGAACCACAACCGAGCTAACTTCTATACAGCAAGAAAGGGATGAAAGCCTGCGAGACTTCATGGCCAGATTCATGAAGGAATCCACCAACATTCCGAACCTACAGCCGGACGTGGCAATCTTCGCTTTGAAGCACGCGCTACGGGAGGGAAAGTTCCGTGACAAACTGACAATGAAAAACCTCTCCAAGATAGCGGACGTGCTCCAAATGGCAGATGCGTTCATCAGAACAGAAGAGTTCAACAAGGCTGCGGCAAGGCTAAGAGGATCCTCAGATCCGAGAGATAACAAAACAAATCAGAGTAAGCCTGAGGGCAACTCGAGAAAGGGGAAAGAGAAGGTGGGTGCGAGAGATGCAAGCCCAAAGAAGGATGGGAAAAGGGTGAATTTCAACCCAAATACACCAACTACACTCCACTCGCCATACCCCGAAGAGAAATCTTCAATCTCCACAAAGATGATGAAAAGTGGAAGCTACCAGAGAAGCTCAGATCCAACCCTCTCCGCAGGAACAAGAACAAGTGGTGTGAGTTCCACGATGACTTCGGCCATACCACCGAGGAATGCAACTCGCTGAAGGACAACATCGAGGACCTCATCCGCCGAGGCTACCTAAAGCAATACTTGCTCGACCGTAGAACGGAGAGGGAAGAAAAAGAGAAAGCGACATCTGGAAAGCAACAAGAGCAAGCCCAAAGAAGGGTCCATGAGAGCGAGGGACAAAAGAAGAAACCAATTCTCGTGGTATTCGGGGGACAGAGGTCCGGCCACGCCAGCAAGAAACACTTAAGAGCTCTCACCCACCGAGTCAACTTCAGCAATGTTGGGGAAAACCAACCAACCCCCCCGAACATGACCTTCACTGCTGATGACTGCCTCGGGACCCAGTACAAACATGACGACCCGTTGGTGATCGAAATGGATCTCAACAACCACAACGTCCATAGAGTACTAGTCGATGGGGGAAGCGCCGTCAATATCATCTTCAGGAACTGTTTCGAGCAGCTCATCCTCGAAGAAGGAGAAGAGTCACTGATCAAGGTCAGCTACCCCTTGATCGGATTCAACGGATCCGCAGCTATCCCCCGAGGAAAGATCACCCTACCCGTCACAATCGGCCAAGGCCTAGCAGCGAGAAACGTCCGAGAGGAATTCTTGGTGATGGACTGTGACTCGGTATATAACGTCATCATGGGACGAACCATGATCCACAAAATACAAGCAGTTCCATCCACATACCATCAGATGATGATGTACGTCTCGGATGCAGGCTTCGCCGAGCGGATAAAGGGCGATCAAGAAGTGGGAAGGTCAACCTGTCACACTGCCATCCGAAAGCCGAGGCTAGGAGATAGCCCTGAGGACGAGGATGAGAAGAGTTCTCCCCCAGGTGGAGAAAAGGATGCCAAGAGGAGAAAGGCGGGGCCGAGCAGCCTGGTAAAGCCCGCAGAGGTTGACGCTCGGCCAGAAACCCTTTCCCCCGAATCAGACCAAGAGATGGAAGACGTTCCCCTAGAGGATGAGTCAGACAGAGGTGTCCGAATAGGCAGAGGCCTAAGCTCGTTACTTCGAATAGAGTTGATCCAGCTGCTGAGGGATCACAAAGATATCTTCGCATGGTCGGTGGCTGACATGCCAGGGATAGATCCGAAGATGATCTGTCACAAGCTGGATGTCAGTCCCGAAGCTCGGCCAATCAAACAGAAGAAAAGGAACTACTCCTCAGAGAAAAACAAAGCTATCGCCGAAGAGGTGAGGAAACTACAAGAGGCAGGCTTCATCGAGCCATGCATGTACCCCAAGTGGTTGGCCAATGTGGTCATGGTCAAAAAAGCCAATGGCTCATGGCGCATGTGCGTCGATTTCACAGATCTGAACCGATCCTGCCCAAAAGATTGCTATCCCCTCCCGAGGATAGATCAGCTGGTAGACTCTACCAGTGGCCATGCATTGTTGAGCTTCATGGACGCCTTTTCAGGGTACCATCAAGTATTCATGCACCCCGACGATAGAGCGAAGACCGCCTTCATCACGAGCGCGGGAGTGTTCAACTACAGAATGATGCCCTTCGGATTGAAAAATGCCGGAGCCACCTACCAAAGACTAGTTGATCACGTCTTCGCCGATCAAAAGGGAAGGAACGTCGAGGTTTATGTGGACGATTCCATAGTAAAAAGCGTGAAGGAAGAGGATCACATCAAAGACCTGGCCGAAACCTTCGCCAACCTGAGGAAATACAACATGAAACTGAACCCGAAGAAGTGTGTCTTCGGGGTTAAGTCAGGGAAGTTCCTCGGGTTCATGGTGAGCGAAAGGGGAATAGACGCGAACCCGGACAAGGTCCAGGCTGCGCTAGATCTGCCCAAACCGAAGACAAAAAGGGACGTGCAAAGGCTAACAGGCTGGTTAGCCGCACTGTCAAGATTCATATCGAAAGCTTCGGATAAAGGGGCACCCTTCTTCAAAGCCCTCAAACCCAAGACCCTCCCAGGAGGAGAAGTTGATCCCATCAAAAAGAAAGGCGTCCCGAGGAAAGTGGACCCCGAGCTGACATGGGAACAAGAGCAAAAAGATCCATTCCAGCAGCTCAGGGTTCACCTAGCTCAACTGCCGACGCTAGCCCGGCCCAAAGAGGGGGAAGCTCTATTCCCGTACGTCGCAGTCAGCCCTGGGACCGTAAGCGCAGTCCTCCTCCGAGAGGAGGAAAAGAAACAACAACCAATCTATTTCACCAGCCGAACCCTGACGGACGCCGAAACTCGGTATCCGCTCATTGAGAAGGTAGCATACGCAGTGGTGGTAGCAGCTCAGAAGTTAAGACCCTATTTCGACTCCCATCAAATAGTGGTGCTAACTGACCAGCCACTGGAGAAAGTGCTAGACAAGATAGAAAGGTCGGGAAGATTAGCTGATTGGGCTTTCGAGTTGTCTGAATTCGGAATCAAATACCAGCCGAGGACGGCCATCAAAGCACAGGCACTCGCAGACTTCTTGGCCGAATGCTCATATCAAGAGGTGCTAGATGACAAGAGAACATGGGAGGTCTACACGGATGGATCTTCCACAGTGAACGGCTCGGGAGCCGGAGTAGTACTGATACCCCCAGTGGGAAAAAGCATAGAGTACGCCCTAAAGTGCGGTTTCAAAGCAACCAACAATGAGGCCGAATACGAGGCAGCAATCGCAGGGATAGAGCTGTGCTTATCTCTTGAAGCCGAACATGTTTGTCTCAAGACTGATTCTCAGCTCGTAGCCAACTAGATCCGAGGGGAGTACGAGGCCAAATGGCCAAGCATGACAGCTTACCTAGCAAAAATCAAATCCTTAACGTCAAAGTTGAGATCCTTCGAAGTCATACTCATTCCCCGAGGTCAAAACGCACAAGCAGATGCGCTGTCCAAACTCGCAAGCTCAACGCTCTTTGACCTAAACAGGCCAGTCCATGTGGAAGTACACCAAGAAAGGAGCATCGACATGCCACCCCCTACAGTTTGCAATGCACGTCCCGAGCCAAGCTGGATGGACGTAGTCATCGCATACAAAGAGAGGGGAGAACTTCCCGAAGACAAGCTACAAGCAAGGAAGCTGAAAAGGTTCAACCAGTGGTTCATCATTGACGCTAACGGAGAACTCATGACAAAGTCATTCTCAGCCCCACTGCTGAAATGTATAGGCCCAACCGATGCCGATTATATCCTAAGGGAAATCCTCCTCGGCATATGTGGAAATCATATTGGAGGCAGGGCACTGGCACACAAGGCACTAAGGGCCGGATTTTGGTGGCCCACCATGGTTTCCGAGGCAAAGGCGCTGACAAGAAAATGCGAGAAGTGCCAAAAGTTCGCACCTGCAATCCACCAGCCAGCTCAAACCTTGCAAGCAACACTGTACCCCTTACCGTTTGCACAATGGGGTTTGGATATCATTGGTCCATTCCCTTCGGCTGTGAATCAGAAGAAGTGGTTGATTGTGGGGGTGGACTACTTCAGTAAGTGGATTGAGGCCGAAGCAGTCTCCTCCATCACGGAGCAACAGGTCCGCAAGTTCATCTGGCAAAATATCATCACAACGTTCGGGATACCAAGGCTATTGGTCTTCGACCATGGGAGGCAATTTGACAACACACCACTGCAAAGATGGTGCAAACAGTTCGGTATTGTTAGGTTATGATACATATGACAATTCATAAATCATGCGGAAAAAACCATAAAGCCAGGAAAACATATTATTTACACATAATCATTTAGCATAGTTTAGATGCATACACTTTGTTGCGTGCCCTCCCTAGCTGCGCCCGAACCGAACAAGAATAAGTCTTTAGGACTCCAAGTGTCGTCCCTCCGTAGATAGTCCACAGCACGTCCGGATCCGCCTTAAGATTGACCAACTAGAATCGCCCTTAAGGTACTACTTATTTTCGGCTAAATGGGCAAAAGTTATGGCTGATTTTTCTGCTTAAAAATCCTAGCTTTGAATACTTGAAAACTTGTATATAAATAATGACCCTAGGCCCTTATTTATAGAGGTATGGAAAAGGAATTGCAATCCTACTAGGATGTGGTTTTGTTAATTAGAACTTTATTAGGACTCTAAATAACAAAGCAAATCTAATAAGATTAGGATTTTAATCTTCGCATGAATCCCAATAGAATTAGGATTTCCCGCACACGCATCGTACAAGCCGTGCACCTGCGCAGGCCTTGCGGCCCACGACAAGCGCACAGCCCATGTGCGGTGCTGCGTGCGCGCGCGCGCCCTTGGCTGGGCCTGGCCTTGCGATGGGCCTGGTCGAGGCGTGCGTTGCTGCGTGCGGCTCGCTGGGCGATGGCCTGGCTTCGTGCTGGGCCTTCGTCTAGCGGGCCTCGTCCGATGCTAATTCGTACGATACGCTTCCGATTAAATTCCCGATTCCGGAATTCATTTCCGATACGAACAACATTTAATATTTCCGATTCCGGAAAGAATTTCCGTTTTGAACAAATATTTAATATTTCCGTTTCCGGAATTATTTTCCGATTCCGATAATATTTCCGATTCTGACAATATTTCCGTTTCCGGCAATATTTCCGATTCTGACAATATTTCCATTTCCGATAATATTTTCCGATACGTACCATGTTTCCGTTTCCGGCAACATCTACGACTTGGATAATATTTATATTTCCGATACGATCCATATTTCCGTTTCCGGCAATATCATCGTTTCCGGAGTATTCATTTCTTGCCTGTGACGATCTCAGCTCCCACTGAAACCAAGATCCGTCGATTCCGAATATCCATAGATGGAGTATTTAATGCCATTAAATACTTGATCCGTTTACGTACTATTTGTGTGACCCTACGGGTTCAGTCAAGAGTAAGCTGTGGATTAATATCATTAATTCCACTTGAACTGAAGCGGCCTCTAGCTAGGCATTCAGCTCACTTGATCTCACTGAATTATTAACTTGTTAAATAATACTGAACCGCATTTATTAGACTTAACATAGAATGCATACTTGGACCAAGGGCATTATTTCATTCAGTCTCCCACTTGTCCTTAGGGACAAGTGTGCATTTCCTAATTCCTTTGTCGCTCGATGCTTGCTCTTGAACATAAGGTAAGAGTTGTCATCCTTATTATGTCCAGAGGTGTTCCTCGATTTCAGAGTTCAACTGATCAAATAAACAGATAATCATAGCCTATGATTCATCCGAGCACGACCATGCATTTCACAGTTTCTTGCTCTCCGAGTGGCCTTGTACAACTTTTAAGCATCTCATCCCGATTTATGGGAGGACAATCCCAATCTTGCGATCTTGAGATTAGACTTCGTTTGATAGGTGATTACCTGAGCGTTGCCTTTATAGCCTCCTTTTACGGTGCGACGGTTGGTCAACGTCAAAGTAACCAGTTCTCAAACAAGTAATCTCAAATCACTCAGGTATTGAGGATTTAGTGTCTAATAATTTTAATGAAATTTACTTATGACAGATTTGTTAGGTTATGATACATATGATATTACATAAATCATGCGAAAACAACCATTAACCCAGGATTACATATTATTTACACATAATCATATAGCATAATTTAGATGCATACTCTTTGTTGCGTGCCCTCCCTAGCTGCGCCCGAACCGAGCAAGAACAAGTCTTTAGGACTCCAAGTGTCGTCCCTCCGTAGATAGTCCACAGCACGTCCGGATCCGCCTTAAGATTGACCAACTAGAATCGCCCTTAAGGTACTAGAATTTTCGGCACTTTTGAGCAAGATGTGTGGCTGAATTTTTCTCTCAAAAACTCACTTTGAATACTTTGAAACTCGTTATAAATTGTGAACCCAGGCCACATATTTATAGGGTTATGGAAAGGGAATTGGAATCCTATTCAGATACAAATTAATTAAACCTAGAATCCTACAAGAACTCTAATTTAATTAATTTATCAAATAGAATTAGGAATTTAATCATTAACCGAACTCTGCACGTTTTAGGAAACGTGCACGAACACAAACACTTACACACGCACACACGGCAGCCACGATGGGCCGCCCATGCGTGCGCACGAGCAGCAGCCCACGCAGCGAGGTCTGCGCGAGCTGCAAGCCCACGCAGCTCCCGCGCGCGCTGCGCGCGCTGTGCGCGCTGCCACGGCCTGCTGGGCCTGGCCTTGCCCTGGGCCTGGCGTGGCTGTTTGTGCGGTGCGCTTGGCTTGCTGGGCGATGGCCTGGCTTCGTGCTGGGCCCTCGTCCGGCAGGCCTCGTCCGATGCTTATTCGTACGATACGCTTCCGATTAAATTTCCGATTCCGGAATTCATTTCCGATACGAACAATATTTAACATTTCCGATTCCGGAATTAATTTCCGTTTCGAACAAATATTTAATATTTCCGTTTCCGGAATTATTTTCCGATTCCGGTAATATTTCCGATTCTGACAATATTTCCGTTTCCGGCAATATTTCCGATTCTGGTAATATTTCCATTTCCGATAATATTTTCCGATACGTACCATGTTTCCGTTTCCGGCAACATCTACGACTTGGATAATATTTATATTTCCGATACGATCCATATTTCCGTTTCCGGTAATATCATCGTTTCCGGAGTATTCATTTCTTGCCTGTGACGATCTCAGCTCCCACTGAAACCAAGATCCGTCGATTCCGAATATCCATAGATAGAGTATTTAATGCCATTAAATACTTGATCCGTTTACGTACTATTTGTGTGACCCTACGGGTTCAGTCAAGAGTAAGCTGTGGATTAATATCATTAATTCCACTTGAACTGAAGCGGCCTCTAGCTAGGCATTCAGCTCACTTGATCTCACTGAATTATTGACTTGTTAATTAATACTGAACCGCATTTATTAGACTTAACATAGAATGCATACTTGGACCAAGGGCATTATTTCCTTCAAGATTTTCATCTCTTACAGTAAAGTTTCATAGGTCTTGTCCGATACTAGTCTTCCCAAAGTAAGTATCTATGCAAATGATTCCACTTGTCCTTAGGGACAAGTGTGCATTTCCTAATTCCTTTGTCGCTCGATGCTTGCTCTCGAACATAAGGTAAGAGTTGTCATCCTTATTATGTCCAGAGGTGTTTCTCGGTTTCAGAGTTCAACTGATCAAATAAACAGATAATCATAGCCTATGATTCATCCGAGCACGGCCATGCATTTCACAGTTTCTAGCTCTCCGAGTGGCCTTGTACAACTTTTAAGCATCTCATCCCGATTTATGGGAGGACAATCCCAATCTTGCGATCTTGAGATTAGACTTCGTTTGATAGGTGATTACCTGAGCGTTGCCTTTATAGCCTCCTTTTACGGTGCGACGGTTGGTCAACGTCAAAGCAACCAGTTCTCAAACAAGTAATCTCAAATCACTCAGGTATTGAGGATTTAGTGTCTAATAATTTAATGAAATTTACTTATGACAGATTTTCATCTCTTACAGTAAAGTTTCATAGGTCTTGTCCGATACTAGTCTTCCCAAAGTAAGTATTGAAGGAAATAATGCCCTTGGTCCAAGTATGCATTCTATGTTAAGTCTAATAAATGCGGTTCAGTATTAATTAACAAGTTAATAATTCAGTGAGATCAAGTGAGCTGAATGCCTAGCTAGAGGCCGCTTCAGTTCAAGTGGAATTAATGATATTAATCCACAGCTTACTCTTGACTGAACCCGTAGGGTCACACAAATAGTACGTAAACGGATCAAGTATTTAATGGCATTAAATACTACATCTATGAATATTCGGAACCGACGGATCTTGGTTTCAGTGGGAGCTAAGATCGTCACAGGCAAGAAATGAATACTCCGGAAACGATGATATTGCCGGAAACGGAAATATGGATCGTATCGGAAATATGAATATTATCCAAGTCGTAGATGTTGCCGGAAACGGAAACATGGTACGTATCGGAAAATATTATTGGAAATGGAAATATTACCAGAATCAGAAATATTACCGGAAACGGAAATATTGTCAGAATCGGAAATATTGCCGGAATCGGAAAATAATTCCGGAAACGGAAATATTAAATATTTGTTCGAAACGAAAATTAATTCCGGAATCGGAAATGTTAAATATTGTTCGTATCGGAAATAGATTCCGGAAATGGAAATTTAATCGGAAGCGTATCGTACGAATTAGCATCGGACGAGGCTTGCCGGACGAAGGCCCAGCACGAAGCCGGGGCCATCGCCCAGCAAGCATGCGCGCCACAAGCCCAGCCAAGGCAGCGGCCAGGCCTACCGCAAGGCAGGCCCAGCGCGCGCCAAGGGCCACGGCTGCGTGGGCCGTGCTGCGCGGGCTGCTGCTCGCACGCGCATGGGCAGCCCTTGTGGCTGCCGTGTGTGTGTGAGTTTGTGCTCATGCGTGATTCCTGAATCTACAAGAGTCAGTGTATGATTAAATTTCTATTCCTAATTGGATAAATTAATTAAATAGAATTCATGTAGAATTCTAATTCCAATTAATTCGCATCCTACTAGGATTACGATTCCTTTTCCATAACTCTATAAATAAAGGCCTAGGGGTCATAATTTAAATAGAAGTTTCAAAGTATTCAAAAGTGAGTTTTTTGAGAGAAAATTAAAACACACATCTTGCTCAAAAGTGCCGAAATTTTCTAGTACCTTAAGGGCGATTCTAGTTGGTCAATCTTAAGGCGGATCCGGACGTGCTGTGGACTATCTACGGAGGGACGACACTTGGAGTCCTAAAAGACTTGTTCTTGTTCGGTTCGGGCGCAGCTAGGGAGGGCACGCAACAAAGAGTATGCATCTAAATTATGCTATATGATTATGTGTAAATAATATGTTGTCCTGGGTTAATGGTTGTTTCCGCATGATCTATGTAATGTCATATGTATCATAACCTAACAGTGGTATCACGAGCCCCTTATTATTTTCATAATCTAAATTGCATGAACATGGTTAAATATTACAAATTTGCAAGAATTAAAAGGGGTGATTAATTTTCGTAATTGTTAATTAATTGCAAATTGCGTTTATTTAATTATATGTACGCAGTTTTTCGGCAGTTTCTTCATTACTCATCCGAATTGAGTGATTTTTGTGTCAATTCCGCATGTAAAAGGCATTCTAAAATTTTGACAAAAAGAGTATTTTTCTGCCGAACCCAGAATTCTCAAATTCGAAGCCTAACTATGACTTTTCGAAGGTTTTAGTTTTTCGAATGCAAAATTTCGTAAATTTAAGATGTTAAATTAAATATTTGCGATTCCTGTTGATAAATCTTGAATTTTTGATTGACCTACTGCATATGTTTAACAAGTTTGAATGCCTAGTCTTGTTAATTATGCAATCTAATTTGTAATTATGATTAATTTGTTGAAAATTAGAATAATTTAGAATTAATTTGATTTTCATAATTAATTGTAATTTAATTAGAAACCTATGATTAAAAACCACCATAAAAGTTGTAAATTTACGATAAATTTTAAATTTTTATGACCTAGACTTGAATCCATATCAATCGGAAATCAATTGGATAATAAATTTTCGATTTTTTCGCCCTAAAATTATGAAATTAATAATATTTATTAATTTGTCATTAATTTTAAATATAAATTTTAAATTTTTATGCGATTCGTTCAAATAACTTGCACGCACGAAGCAATGGACGCTTCGTGTTACCCTTAAGGGGTGTTGTATAATGCGGGCATGCGACGACGAGCAAGGGAGCTCGTCGCCCGTGCGGCACGAATGCAATGAGCAAGGGCGTAGTGCACGAGCACAAGGCAGCATCCCTGCCTTGTGTCGTGTGCCACGAGCAATGAACGAATGGGCATGGGCGAAGGGCGAGCCAAGGCAGTCGCGTGTGGGCAGCAAGCAAGCTGCGCCACAACGCGCGCTGCCTCGCACAAGTGCGCGCAGCCTCGCGCGCAGCGAGCGCAAGCTCGCGTGCCACGAGCGCTGCGCCCAGCACTGCTCGCGCGCGCAGCGCGCGATGTCGCTCGCCCAGCGAGCGATGTCGCGCACCAGCGAGCGATGGCTCGCGCCAGCGAGCGATGGCTCGCGCACGCAGCGCGCGATGGCTCGCGCACGCAGCGCGCGATGTCGCTCGCCCAGCGAGCGATGTCGCGCCCCAGCGAGCGATGGCTCGCGCGCACAGCGAGCGAGCCAGCGCGCCCAGCGAGCGATCTCGCGCGCGCACTGCGAGCGATAGCTCGCGTGCGATGGGGCGCTGTGCGGAGGCTTGCGATGAGACAGCAGCAGCTATGCGACGAGCGCATGGGCTGCGCGCACATGGCCAGCAATGGCTGTGTGCGTACGGCCCATGGGCATGCAACGCATAGGGTGTTTGCGTTACGATTAGATCGTTTTGAATGTTTAATTTGAAAATTTCAGTTCACGTAATTTTAATTAATTTTAAAATTAATAATTTGAATTAATTTCTTGGATTTTAATTTTGAATATTATAATTATAATAAATGGAATTTATTCTAATTATTTTACTAAAATTAAAATCATGAATTAATTTAAATGCGACTGAAATTAAATTAAATTTTTGGATTCAATTATAAATTTATATGAGCTTTAAATTTTAATTAAATTTGTATGTTTCCGGTTAGACTAGAAATACAATTTTATGTTTAAAATTAGTAAAGCATATGAATTTATTGGTTTGAGTGGGAGCGCTTTTTAGTCATAAACTCTTGATTAGGTCTACAAATCCTTAAGGTTAAAACAACTCGATTAGAATTAATAAGGACTGAATAATTGGTAGATTATTGGTGCCCTTGATTAATTGCTGCAAATGTTTACGTGATGCATAATGTGTTTTACTAACCAGCTATGTGGGCCATTCATGATAATGAATGGGTGAATGGTATATATTGTATATGTACTGTTTTGCAGGTTATGAAGTGACTAGTATGGCCCAAATAGGATAGAAAATATGGTCTGCGTACCATTAATTTGAATGTAATTGGTCTAAAGCACCAAAGTTATTTTCAATTCAAAATGGTCTGCGTACCATCAAATAGTTGTAATTAGTTATAGCTTATCCTATTTGAAGAAAATGGTGCCTCCCACGGAGATTTTCAAGACGGACTTTGAAGTCAAAGCTTCAAGATGAAGTCGGGCCATACTAGATCACAAATATCTTATGCATGTTTTAAGTTATTTATTGCTTTAAATATGTCTTAAAATGCATGAGATCAAAAGCTTGATTATGTTGCATGATTAAGGATTTTAGTTCACTTAAAATCTAACCAACATAGTAAGAGCCTTAAGTTCCAAACTTAAAAATTGAGTTAAAAGGTGCCATGCCAAAATATACACTTGCTTGGATATCCTTTACATCAATCTAGTAATAGTTTTCGCTCAGCGAGGTGTTACTTATTGGTCCTAAAGGGGCAAGGTACACAAATAATTGTGAGTACATGTTAGTTTTGGTGAAACTCAACGATATAAGTAAGGAGTCCTTTTATGTCGTGGCAAATTCGATAGGTTTACCTAATAAGTTCTTAGACGTACCTATCAACCAAGAATAGTTTCTAGACTATTAGCAAAAGGCTTTTGCTTACCTAAGATGTTCTAGGATTAAGTCGACAAACTGTGCTTAGTTCTTCAATGATTTTAGGATCTTGGAATCATTTTATTCACACCTGCCGGAACACATAACTTGAATAAAATGCTTAATAAACATTGAATTATGCATGTATGCTAGAATTTAAGTTTATTAAGAGAAACTGTGAATGGTTATTTATTTGTTTATTCTTTTCAATTGTAGTTTTTAATATGGCAAACAACAATCAAAACATCATCATGGGTTCTGAGCTTATGGTCAAGCTGAACCTGACAAATTTTCTTGAATGGGAAGCTAAGCTAGTTGAAATAGTCAAACTCAATGGACTTGAGTATGTACTATCACATCCCATGCCAAGCTACTATGCCAGAGACATGACCCCTGAGAGATTTTACGCCTGGGATGCGGATCTCAAAAAGGTTATGAGTCTCATGCTGAACAATATCCCTGATGATTGGGCTAGAAGGTTTGTAGCTTATGAACCTTTTACGCTCATCAAGAATCTGAGGGATATCTGTCGTGGAAGTACGGAGGACAGGGACCTGAACGTCCATGAGTTGATTGAATCAATGTCTGGGCTAAAGGTTAGTTCTCCCAACAGGTGTTATAGGATGGAGGTCCAAGAAACACATGTTCAGCTCCTTCGCACTAAACAGAGGGTAGGCGTCCCACTGAGGTTCCATGTGGATCTTATGTGTTCATATTTTGATCGCCTAAGTCTACTAGGAACACCAATAAGCGAAAGGATGGCAGTCTCTGTCTTGCTCAATTCACTACACAGTGGGTTTGGTCGCTTCAAGCAACAATACCTAAGTGAACCAAGAGAAGAAACAGTTGCAGAATTTATTCACCTTGTCAGAAAGGCTGAAATAGTACTGGACTGTGAAGCCAAAGATTTACTCAAGGCTAGAAAGAGACCATTCAAGAAAGGTGGAAAGTCCAAGGGCAATGCTAAATCAAAGCAGGACAAGTCCACATCAAGCTGTCTTTATTGTGATGGAATAGGCCATTACAAAAGAGAATGTCCAAAGCTAAAGGAAGATCAGAAGAACGGAACAGTCGTTCCATCTTCAGGTATTTTCGTTATAGACTGTATACTTGCTAATTCAACTTCTTGGGTATTAGATACAGGTTGTGGCTCACACTTATGTTCCAATCCACAGGGACTAAGAAGAAGTAGAAAGTTAAGCAAGGGTGAAGTCGACCTACGAGTGGGAAATGGAGCACGGATTGCTGCATTAGCCGTAGGAACTTACTATTTGTCGTTGCCCTCCGGGCTAGTTTTGGAACTGGAAGAATGTTTCCATGTTCCAAGTCTTACTAAAAACATCATTTCAGTTTCTTGCTTAGATGCTAAGGGATTTTCCTTTATAATAAAAGACAATAGTTGTTCGTTTTATTTTAAAGAGATGTTTTATGGATCTGCTAGATTAGTCAATGGACTTTATTTATTAGATCACGACAAACAAATATATAACATAAATACCAAAAAGGCCAAAAAGGATGATTCAGATCTCACCTATCTGTGGCATTGTCGATTAGGCCATATAAACTTGAAACGCTTAGAAAGACTTCAAAGGGAAGGAATTCTAGAACCATTTGACTTAGAGGATTATGGTAAATGCGAATCATGTTTACTTGGCAAAATGACAAAGCAACCTTTCTCTAAAGTTGGAGAAAGAGCAAATGAACTATTGGGTTTAATCCATACAGATGTATGTGGACCAATGAGTACAAATGCTAGAGGTGGTTTCAGCTACTTTATCACTTTCACTGATGACTTCAGTAGGTATGGTTATGTCTACCTAATGAAGCATAAGTCTGAATCCTTTGACAAATTCAAGGAATTTCAGAGTGAAGTAGAGAATCAATTAGGCAAGAAGATTAAGGCACTGCGGTCTGATAGAGGCGGTGAATATCTGAGCTATGAATTTGATGACCATCTGAAAGAATGTGGAATTCTATCAGAATTGACTCCTTCTGGAACACCACAATGGAACGGTGTGTCAGAACGGAGGAACAGAACCTTGCTAGACATGGTCAGGTCAATGATGGGTCAGGCCGAACTTCCATTAGAATTTTGGGGACATGCACTAAATACAGCTGCACTCACTATAAATAGAGCTCCGTCTAAAGCTGTCGAAAAGACTCCATACGAATTATGGTTTGGAAATCCTCCATATGTGTCTTTTCTTAAGATTTGGGGATGTGAAGTATACGTCAAACGATTAATTTCAGACAAACTTCATCCAAAATCTGACAAATGTATCCTTGTGGGCTATCCAAAGGAAACAAAGGGGTATTACTTCTACAATACATCCGAGAACAAAGTGTTTGTTGCTCGAGATGGTGTCTTTTTGGAGAAGGATCACATTTCCAAAATGACAAGTGGGAGAAAAGTAGACCTCGAAGAAATTCGAGTCGAACAACAAACTCTAGAGAATGCTCAAGATGACATTCAGGATGAAACTCAGAGATCTTTAGAAGAATCTGGTGAGAATCATGGTCAATCTAGAAATGTTACCCCGCATAGATCGCAAAGATATAGATCTCAACCGGAAAGGTACTTAGGTATTTTGACGAACGAGAGCTATGACGTTCTATTACTTGAAAGTGATGAACCTGCGACTTACAAGCAAGCTATGACGAGCCCTAGCTCCAAGCAGTGGCAAGAAGCCATGCAATCTGAATTAGACTCCATGTCTGAAAACCAAGTATGGGATTTGGTCGATTTGCCAGATGGCTACCAAGCCATTGGAAGCAAATGGGTTTTCAAACTGAAAAAGGACAAGGATGGGAAACTTGAAGTTTTCAAAGCTAGATTGGTTGCAAAAGGTTACAGGCAAGTCCACGGTGTGGATTACGATGAAACCTTTTCACCAGTTGCAATGCTAAAGTCTATTCGAATAATGTTAGCAATCGCTGCATATTACGATTACGAAATATGGCAGATGGATGTCAAAACTGCTTTCTTAAACGGCGTTTTAACAGAAACTGTGTTTATGACACAGCCTGAAGGTTTTGAGGATCCAAAGAATGCTAAAAAGGTATGCAAGCTAAAGAAGTCAATCTACGGATTGAAGCAGGCATCCAGGAGCTGGAATATACGTTTTGATGAAGCAGTCAGTGACTTTGGTTTCATCAAGAACGCGGACGAATCTTGTGTATACAAGAAGGTCAGTGGGAGCAAAATTGCTTTCCTAGTATTATATGTCGACGACATATTGCTTATCGGAAATGACATTCCTATGTTGAACTCTGTCAAGATTTGGCTTGGGAAATGTTTTTCGATGAAGGATCTAGGAGAAGCACAGTACATATTGGGCATCAAGATTTACAGAGATAGATCTAAAAGGATGATTGGACTTAGTCAAAGCACTTATATCAATAAGGTGCTTGATAGGTTCAAGATGGCGGACTCCAAGCGAGGCTACCTACCCATGTCTCATGGAATGACTCTAAGCAAGACTCAGTGCCCAAAAACACTTGATGAGCGTAGACGAATGAATGGGATTCCATATGCATCATTGATTGGTTCAATAATGTATGCTATGATATGTACACGCCCGGATGTTGCGTACGCACTCAGTGCTACGAGCAGATACCAGTCAGACCCAGGAGAGGCGCATTGGACTGCTGCCAAGAACATTCTGAAGTACCTGAAAAGGCACAAAGATGACTTCCTGGTCTATGGTGGAGATGATGAATTAATTGTTAAAGGCTATACGGACGCAAGTTTCCAAACCGACAAAGATGATTTCAGATCACAGTCTGGGTTTGTCTTCTGCCTCAACGGAGGAGCAGTAAGCTGGAAAAGTGCTAAGCAAAGCACCATTGCGGATTCTACAACTGAAGCGGAGTACATTGCTGCACATGAAGCAGCAAAGGAAGCTATATGGCTAAGGAAGTTCATAGGAGAACTTGGTGTAGTCCCCTCCATTAAAGGACCAATAGCCCTGTATTGTGATAATAACGGAGCTATTGCACAGGCAAAAGAGCCTAGACACCACCAAAGAGTCAAGCATGTACTTCGTAGATTTCACCTTCTACGAGAGTTCGTTGAAAGAAAAGAAGTCGAGATAAGCAAAATTGGAACTGATGACAACATATCAGATCCATTAACTAAACCTCTGCCGCAAGCGAAGCACAACTCGCACACTGCAGCTATGGGAATCAAGCATATTGGAGAATGGCTTTGATGTCTCTGTTTAATGTTTTAAAGTTTTAGAGTTTAAATCTTTGTAAAACATTATTGGTTAATCATTCACAATAAATGAAAGAAATTCATTTTTCCATTTAATTTGTGGTTTATTAAATGATGAGTCCCTTCAATTTGACGATATATTCAAGATAGACTGTCAGGACCAGTCCTGTGACTAAGAAATGTCTATCAAGTGAACTTGAATGTCAAAGGTTGAAAATGGTCCCTAATCGGAGTTTTCTATAAAATTGGACGCATAGAAAACGTTAGACGATTAGAATGCAAGATGACTAGTAGTTCTGTTTCTTGAACTATGTGGACATGGCAATGTCATAATCATTTGCATAGATACTTACTTTGGGAAGACTAGTATCGGACAAGACCTATGAAACTTTACTGTAAGAGATGAAAGTCTGTCATAAGTAAATTTCATTAAATTATTAGACACTAAATCCTCAATACCTGAGTGATTTGAGATTACTTGTTTGAGAACTGGCTGCTTTGACGTTGACCAACCGTCGCACCGTAAAAGGAGGCTATAAAGGCAACGCTCAGGTAATCACCTATCAAACGAAGTCTAATCTCAAGATCGCAAGATTGGGATTGTCCTCCCATAAATCGGGATGAGATGCTTAAAAGTTGTACAAGGCCACTCGGAGAGCTAGAAACTGTGAAATGCATGGCCGTGCTCGGATGAATCATAGGCTATGATTATCTGTTTATTTGATCAGTTGAACTCTGAAACCGAGAAACACCTCTGGACATAATAAGGATGACAACTCTTACCTTATGTTCAAGAGCAAGCATCGAGCGACAAAGGAATTAGGAAATGCACACTTGTCCCTAAGGACAAGTGGGAGACTGAAGGAAATAATGCCCTTGGTCCAAGTATGCATTCTATGTTAAGTCTAATAAATGCGGTTCAGTATTAATTAACAAGTTAATAATTCAGTGAGATCAAGTGAGCTGAATGCCTAGCTAGAGGCCGCTTCAGTTCAAGTGGAATTAATGATATTAATCCACAGCTTACTCTTGACTGAACCCGTAGGGTCACACAAATAGTACGTAAACGGATCAAGTATTTAATGGCATTAAATACTACATCTATGAATATTCGGAACCGACGGATCTTGGTTTCAGTGGGAGCTAAGATCGTCACAGGCAAGAAATGAATACTCCGGAAACGATGATATTGCCGGAAACGGAAATATGGATCGTATCGGAAATATGAATATTATCCAAGTCGTAGATGTTGCCGGAAACGGAAACATGGTACGTATCGGAAAATATTATTGGAAATGGAAATATTACCAGAATCAGAAATATTACCGGAAACGGAAATATTGTCAGAATCGGAAATATTGCCGGAATCGGAAAATAATTCCGGAAACGGAAATATTAAATATTTGTTCGAAACGGAAATTAATTCCGGAATCGGAAATGTTAAATATTGTTCGTATCGGAAATAGATTCCGGAAATGGAAATTTAATCGGAAGCGTATCGTACGAATTAGCATCGGACGAGGCTTGCCGGACGAAGGCCCAGCACGAAGCCGGGGCCATCGCCCAGCAAGCATGCGCGCCACAAGCCCAGCCAAGGCAGCGGCCAGGCCTACCGCAAGGCAGGCCCAGCGCGCGCCAAGGGCCACGGCTGCGTGGGCCGTGCTGCGCGGGCTGCTGCTCGCACGCGCATGGGCAGCCCTTGTGTCTGCCGTGTGTGTGTGAGTTTGTGCTCATGCGTGATTCCTGAATCTACAAGAGTCAGTGTATGATTAAATTTCTATTCCTAATTGGATAAATTAATTAAATAGAATTCATGTAGAATTCTAATTCCAATTAATTCGCATCCTACTAGGATTACGATTCCTTTTCCATAACTCTATAAATAAAGGCCTAGGGGTCATAATTTAAATAGAAGTTTCAAAGTATTCAAAAGTGAGTTTTTTGAGAGAAAATTAAAACACACATCTTGCTCAAAAGTGCCGAAATTTTCTAGTACCTTAAGGGCGATTCTAGTTGGTCAATCTTAAGGCGGATCCGGACGTGCTGTGGACTATCTACGGAGGGACGACACTTGGAGTCCTAAAAGACTTGTTCTTGTTCGGTTCGGGCGCAGCTAGGGAGGGCACGCAACAAAGAGTATGCATCTAAATTATGCTATATGATTATGTGTAAATAATATGTTGTCCTGGGTTAATGGTTGTTTCCGCATGATCTATGTAATGTCATATGTATCATAACCTAACAAGTATCTATGCAAATGATTATGACATTGCCATGTCCACATAGTTCAAGAAACAGAACTACTAGTCATCTTGCATTCTAATCGTCTAACGTTTTCTATGCGTCCAATTTTATAGAAAACTCCGACTAGGGACCATTTTCAACTTTTGACATTCAAGTTCACTTGATAGACATTTCTTAGTCACAGGACTGGTCCTGACAGTCTATCTTGAATATATCGTCAAATTGAAGGGACTCATCATTTAATAAACCACAAATTAAATGGAAAAATGAATTCTTTTCATTTATTGTGAATGATTAACCAATAATGTTTTACAAAGATTTAAACTCTAAAACTTTAAAACATTAAACAGAGACATCAAAGCCATTCTCCAATATGCTTGATTCCCATAGCTGCAGTGTGCGAGTTGTGCTTCGCCTGCGGCAGAGGTTTAGTTAATGGATCTGATATGTTGTCATCAGTACCAATTTTGCTTATCTCGACTTCTTTTCTTTCAACGAACTCTCGTAGAAGGTGAAATCTACGAAGTACATGCTTGACTCTCTGGTGGTGTCTAGGCTCCTTTGCCTGTGCAATAGCTCCGTTATTGTCACAATACAGGGCTATTGGTCCTTTAATGGAGGGGACTACACCAAGTTCACCTATGAACTTCCTTAGCCATATAGCTTCCTTTGCTGCTTCATGTGCAGCAATGTACTCCGCTTCAGTTGTAGAATCCGCAATGGTGCTTTGCTTAGCACTTTTCCAGCTTACTGCTCCTCCGTTGAGGCAGAAGACAAACCCAGACTGTGATCTGAAATCATCTTTGTCGGTTTGGAAACTTGCGTCCGTATAGCCTTTAACAATTAATTCATCATAGACCAGGAAGTCATCTTTGTGCCTTTTCAGGTACTTCAGAATGTTCTTGGCAGCAGTCCAATGCGCCTCTCCTGGGTCTGACTGGTATCTGCTCGTAGCACTGAGTGCGTACGCAACATCCGGGCGTGTACATATCATAGCATACATTATTGAACCAATCAATGATGCATATGGAATCCCATTCATTCGTCTACGCTCATCAAGTGTTTTTGGGCACTGAGTCTTGCTTAGAGTCATTCCATGAGACATGGGTAGGTAGCCTCGCTTGGAGTCCGCCATTTTGAACCTATCAAGCACCTTATTGATATAAGTGCTTTGACTAAGTCCAATCATCTTTTTAGATCTATCTCTGTAAATCTTGATGCCCAATATGTACTGTGCTTCTCCTAGATCCTTCATCGAAAAACATTTCCCAAGCCAAATCTTGACAGAGTTCAACATAGGAATGTCATTTCCAATAAGTAATATGTCGTCGACATATAATACTAGGAAAGCAATTTTGCTCCCACTGACCTTCTTGTATACACAAGATTCGTCTGCGTTCTTGATGAAACCAAAGTCACTGACTGCTTCATCAAAACGCATATTCCAGCTCATGGATGCCTGCTTCAATCCGTAGATTGACTTCTTTAGCTTGCATACCTTTTTAGCATTCTTTGGATCCTCAAAACCTTCAGGCTGTGTCATAAACACAGTTTCTGTTAAAACGCCGTTTAAGAAAGCAGTTTTGACATCCATCTGCCATATTTCGTAATCGTAATATGCAGCGATTGCTAACATTATCCGAATAGACTTTAGCATTGCAACTGGTGAAAAGGTTTCATCGTAATCCACACCGTGGACTTGCCTGTAACCTTTTGCAACCAATCTAGCTTTGAAAACTTCAAGTTTCCCATCCTTGTCCTTTTTCAGTTTGAAAACCCATTTGCTTCCAATGGCTTGGTAGCCATCTGGCAAATCGACCAAATCCCATACTTGGTTTTCAGACATGGAGTCTAATTCAGATTGCATGGCTTCTTGCCATTGCTTGGAGCTAGGGCTCGTTATAGCTTGTTTGTAAGTCGCAGGTTCATCACTTTCAAGTAATAGAAGGTCATAGCTCTCGTTTGTCAAAATACCTAAGTACCTTTCCGGTTGAGATCTATATCTTTGCGATCTACGCGGGGTAACATTTCTAGATTGACCATGATTCTCACCAGATTCTTCTAAAGATCTCTGAGTTTCATCCTGAATGTCATCTTGAGCATTCTCTAGAGTTTGTTGTTCGACTCGAATTTCTTCGAGGTCTACTTTTCTCCCACTTGTCATTTTGGAAATGTGATCCTTCTCCAAAAAGACACCATCTCGAGCAACAAACACTTTGTTCTCAGATGTATTGTAGAAGTAATACCCCTTTGTTTCCTTTGGATAGCCCACAAGGATACATTTGTCAGATTTTGGATGAAGTTTGTCTGAAATTAATCGTTTGACGTATACTTCACATCCCCAAATCTTAAGAAAAGACACATTTGGAGGCATTCCAAACCATAATTCGTATGGAGTCTTTTCGACAGCTTTAGACGGAGCTCTATTTATAGTGAGTGCAGCTGTATTTAGTGCATGTCCCCAAAATTCTAATGGAAGTTCGGCCTGACCCATCATTGACTTGACCATGTCTAGCAAGGTTCTGTTCCTCCGTTCCGACACACCGTTCCATTGTGGTGTTCCAGGAGGAGTCAACTCTGATAGAATTCCACATTCTTTCAGATGGTCATCAAATTCATAGCTCAGATATTCACCGCCTCTATCAGACCGCAGTGCCTTAATCTTCTTGCCTAATTGATTCTCTACTTCACTCTGAAATTCCTTGAATTTGTCAAAGGATTCAGACTTATGCTTCATTAGGTAGACATAACCATACCTACTGAAGTCATCAGTGAAAGTGATAAAGTAGCTGAAACCACCTCTAGCATTTGTACTCATTGGTCCACATACATCTGTATGGATTAACCCCAATAGTTCATTTGCTCTTTCTCCAACTTTAGAGAAAGGTTGCTTTGTCATTTTGCCAAGTAAACATGATTCGCATTTACCATAATCCTCTAAGTCAAATGGTTCTAGAATTCCTTCCTTTTGAAGTCTTTCTAAGCGTTTCAAGTTTATATGGCCTAATCGACAATGCCACAGATAGGTGAGATCTGAATCATTCTTTTTGGCCTTTTTGGTATTTATGTTATATACTTGTTTGTCGTGATCTAATAAATAAAGTCCATTGACTAATCTAGCAGATCCATAAAACATCTCTTTAAAATAAAACGAACAACTATTGTCTTTTATTAAAAAGGAAAATCCCTTAGCATCTAAGCAAGAAACTGAAATGATGTTTTTAGTAAGACTTGGAACATGGAAACATTCTTCCAGTTCCAAAACTAGCCCGGAGGGCAACGACAAATAGTAAGTTCCTACAGCTAATGCAGCAATCCGTGCTCCATTTCCCACTCGTAGGTCGACTTCACCCTTGCTTAACTTTCTACTTCTTCTTAGTCCCTGTGGATTGGAACATAAGTGTGAGCCACAACCTGTATCTAATACCCAAGAAGTTGAATTAGCAAGTATACAGTCTATAACGAAAATACCTGAAGATGGAACGACTGTTCCGTTCTTCTGATCTTCCTTTAGCTTTGGACATTCTCTTTTGTAATGGCCTATTCCATCACAATAAAGACAGCTTGATGTGGACTTGTCCTGCTTTGATTTAGCATTGCCCTTGGACTTTCCACCTTTCTTGAATGGTCTCTTTCTAGCCTTGAGTAAATCTTTGGCTTCACAGTCCAGTACTATTTCAGCCTTGCTGACAAGGTGAATAAATTCTGCAACTGTTTCTTCTCTTGGTTCACTTAGGTATAGTTGCTTGAAGCGACCAAACCCACTGTGTAGTGAATTGAGCAAGACAGAGACCGCCATCCTTTCGCTTATTGGTGTTCCTAGTAGACTTAGGCGATCAAAATATGAACACATAAGATCCACATGGAACCTCAGTGGGACGCCTACCCTCTGTTTAGTGCGAAGGAGCTGAACATGTGTTTCTTGGACCTCCATCCTATAACACCTGTTGGGAGAACTAACCTTTAGACCAGACATTGATTCAATCAACTCATGGACGTTCAGGTCCCTGTCCTCCGTACTTCCACGACAGATATCCCTCAGATTCTTGATGAGCGTAAAAGGTTCATAGGCTACAAACCTTTTAGCCCAATCATCAGGGATATTGTTCAGCATGAGACTCATAACCTTTTTGAGATCCGCATCGATCCCAGGCGTAAAATCTCTCAGGGGTCATGTCTCTGGCATAGTAGCTTGGCATGGGATGTGACAGTACATACTCAAGTCCATTGAGTTTGACTATTTCAACTAGCTTAGCTTCCCATTCAAGAAAATTTGTCAGGTTCAGCTTGACCATAAGCTCAGAACCCATGATGATGTTTTGATTGTTGTTTGCCATATTAAAACTACAATTGAAAAGAATAAACAAATAAATAACCATTCACAGTTTCTCTTAATAAACTTAAATTCTAGCATACATGCATAATTCAATGTTTATTAAGCATTTTATTCAAGTTATGTGTTCCGGCAGGTGTGAATAAAATGATTCCAAGATCCTAAAATCATTGAAGAACTAAGCACAGTTTGTCGACTTAATCCTAGAACATCTTAGGTAAGCAAAAGCCTTTTGCTAATAGTCTAGAAACTATTCTTGGTTGATAGGTACGTCTAAGAACTTATTAGGTAAACCTATCGATTTTGCCACGACATAAAAGGACTCCTTACTTATATCGTTGAGTTTCACCAAAACTAACATGTACTCACAATTATTTGTGTACCTTGCCCCTTTAGGACCAATAAGTAACACCTCGCTGAGCGAAAACTATTACTAGATTGATGTAAAGGATATCCAAGCAAGTGTATATTTTGGCATGGCACCTTTTAACTCAATTTTTAAGTTTGGAACTTAAGGCTCTTACTATGTTGGTTAGATTTTAAGTGAACTAAAATCCTTAATCATGCAACATAATCAAGCTTTTGATCTCATGCATTTTAAGACATATTTAAAAGCAATAAATAACTTAAAACATGCATAAGATATTTGTGATCTAGTATGGCCCGACTTCATCTTGAAGCTTTAACTTCAAAGTCCGTCTTGAAAATCTCCGTGGGAGGCACCATTTTCTTTAAATAGGATAAGCTATAACTAATTACAACTTTTTGATGGTACGCAGACCATATTTGAATTGAAAAATAACTTTGGTACTTTAGACCAATTACATTCAAATTAATGGTACGCAGACCATATTTTCTATCCTATTTGGGCCATACTAGTCACTTCATAACCTGCAAAACAGTACATATACAATATATACCATTCACCCATTCATTATCATGAATGGCCCACATAGCTGGTTAGTAAAAACACATTATGCATCACGTAAACATTTGCAGCAATTAATCAAGGGCACCAATAATCTACCAATTATTCAGTCCTTATTAATTCTAATCAAGTTGTTTTAACCTTAAGGATTTGTAGACCTAATCAAGAGTTTATGACTAAAAAGCGCTCCCACTTAAACCAATAAATTCATATGCTTTACTAATTTTAAACATAAAAATGTATTTCTAGTCTAACCGGAAACATACAAATTTAATTAAAATTTAAAGCTCATATAAATTTATAATTGAATCCAAAAAGTTTAATTTAATTTCAGTCGTTATTTAAATTAATTCATGATTTTAATTTTAGTAAAATAATTAGAATAAATAACATTTATTATAATTACAATATTCAAAATTAAAATCCAAGAAAATAATTTAAATTATTAATTTTAAAATTAATTAAAATTACGTGAACTGAAATTTTCAAATTAAACATTCAAAATGATCTAATCGTAACGCAAACACCCTACGCATTGCACGCCCATGGGCCGCACGCACACAGCCATTGCTAGCCATGTGCGCGCAGCCCATGCGCTCGTCGCATAGCTGCTGCATTTCCATCGCAAGCCATCGCACGCTGGTGTGCTTGCTGCGCGCGCGCCAGCGCTCGTCGCACGCGAGCCATCGCTCGCTGTGCGCGCTCGCCAGCGCTCGCTGCGCGCTAGTCATCGCTCGCTGGGCGCGCGACATCGCTCGCTGGGCGCGCGACATCGCTCGCTGGGCGCGCGACATCGCTCGCTGGGCGCGCGACATCGCTCGCTGGGCGCGCGACATCGCTCGCTGTGCGTGCGAGCCATCGCTCGCTGGGCGCGCGACATCGTTCGCTGGGCGTGCGACATCGCTCGCTGTGCGCGCGAGCAACGCTGGGCGCAGCGCTCGTGGCACGCGAGCTTGCGCTCGCTGCGCGCGAGGCTGCGCGCTCTTGCGCGAGGCAGTGCGCGTTGTGGCGCAGCTCGCTTGCTGCCCACACGCGACTGCCTTGGCTCGCCCTTCGCCCATGCCCATTCGTCCATTGCTCGTGGCCCACGACACAAGGCAGGGCTGCTGCCTTGTGCTCGTGCACTACGCCCTTGCTCATTGCATTCGTGCCGCACGGGCGACGAGCTCCCTTGCTCGTCGTCGCATGCCCGCATTATACAACACCCCTTAAGGGTAACACGAAGCGTCCATTGCTTTGTGCGTGCAAGTTATATGAACGAATCGCATAAAAAAATTTAAAATTTTATAAAATTAATGACAAATTAATAAATATTATTAATTTCATAATTTTAGGGCGAAAAATCGAAAATTTATTATCCAATTGATTTCCGATTGTTATGGATTCAAGCCTAGGTCATAAAAATTTAAAATTTATCATAAATTTACAATTTTTATGGTGGTTTTTAATCATAGGTTTCTAATTAAATTACAATTAATTATGAAAATCAAATTAATTCTAAATTATTCTAATTTTCAACAAATTAATCATAATTACAAATTAGATTGCATAATTAACAAGACTAGGCATTCAAACTTGTTAAACATATGCAGTAGGTCAATCAAAAATTCAAGATTTATCAACAAGAATCGCAAATATTTAATTTAACATCTTAAATTTACGAAATTTTGCATTCGAAAAACTAAAACCTTCGAAAAGTCATAGTTAGGCTTCGAATTTGAGAATTCTGGGTTCGGCAGAAAAATACTCTTTTTGTCAAAATTTTAGAATGCCTTTTACATGCGGAATTGACACAAAAATCACTCGATTTGGATGAGTAACGAAGAAACTGCCGAAAAACTGCGTACGTATAATTAAATAAACGCAATTTGCAATTAATTAACAATTACGAAAATTAATCACCCCTTTTAATTCTTGCAAATTTGTAATATTTAACCATGTTTATGCAATTTAGATTATGAAAATAATAAGGGGCTCGTGATACCACTGTTAGGTTATGATACATATGATATTACATAAATCATGCGGAAACAACCATTAACCCAGGATTACATATTATTTACACATAATCATATAGCATAATTTAGATGCATACTCTTTGTTGCGTGCCCTCCCTAGCTGCGCCCGAACCGAGCAAGAACAAGTCTTTAGGACTCCAAGTGTCGTCCCTCCGTAGATAGTCCACAGCACGTCCGGATCCGCCTTAAGATTGACCAACTAGAATCGCCCTTAAGGTACTAGAATTTTCGGCACTTTTGAGCAAGATGTGTGGCTGAATTTTTCTCTCAAAAACTCACTTTGAATACTTTGAAACTCGTTATAAATTGTGAACCCAGGCCACATATTTATAGGGTTATGGAAAGGGAATTGGAATCCTATTCAGATACAAATTAATTAAACCTAGAATCCTACAAGAACTCTAATTTAATTAATTTATCAAATAGAATTAGGAATTTAATCATTAACCGAACTCTGCACGTTTTAGGAAACGTGCACGAACACAAACACTTACACACGCACACACGGCAGCCACGATGGGCCGCCCATGCGTGCGCACGAGCAGCAGCCCACGCAGCGAGGTCTGCGCGAGCTGCAAGCCCACGCAGCTCCCGCGCGCGCTGCGCGCGCTGTGCGCGCTGCCACGGCCTGCTGGGCCTGGCGTGGCTGTTTGTGCGGTGCGCTTGGCTTGCTGGGCGATGGCCTGGCTTCGTGCTGGGCCCTCGTCCGGCAGGCCTCGTCCGATGCTTATTCGTACGATACGCTTCCGATTAAATTTCCGATTCCGGAATTCATTTCCGATACGAACAATATTTAACATTTCCGATTCCGGAATTAATTTCCGTTTCGAACAAATATTTAATATTTCCGTTTCCGGAATTATTTTCCGATTCCGGTAATATTTCCGATTCTGACAATATTTCCGTTTCCGGCAATATTTCCGATTCTGGTAATATTTCCATTTCCGATAATATTTTCCGATACGTACCATGTTTCCGTTTCCGGCAACATCTACGACTTGGATAATATTTATATTTCCGATACGATCCATATTTCCGTTTCCGGTAATATCATCGTTTCCGGAGTATTCATTTCTTGCCTGTGACGATCTCAGCTCCCACTGAAACCAAGATCCGTCGATTCCGAATATCCATAGATAGAGTATTTAATGCCATTAAATACTTGATCCGTTTACGTACTATTTGTGTGACCCTACGGGTTCAGTCAAGAGTAAGCTGTGGATTAATATCATTAATTCCACTTGAACTGAAGCGGCCTCTAGCTAGGCATTCAGCTCACTTGATCTCACTGAATTATTAACTTGTTAATTAATACTGAACCGCATTTATTAGACTTAACATAGAATGCATACTTGGACCAAGGTCATTATTTCCTTCAAGATTTTCATCTCTTACAGTAAAGTTTCATAGGTCTTGTCCGATACTAGTCTTCCCAAAGTAAGTATCTATGCAAATGATTATGACATTGCCATGTCCACATAGTTCAAGAAACAGAACTACTAGTCATCTTGCATTCTAATCGTCTAACATTTTCTATTCGTCCAATTTTATAGAAAACTCCGACTAGGGACCATTTTCAACCTTTGACATTCAAGTTCACTTGATAGACATTTCTTAGTCACAGGACTGGTCCTGACAAGTCTATCTTGAATATATCGTCAAATTGAAGGGACTCATCATTTAATAAACCACAAATTAAATGGAAAAATGAATTCTTTTAATTTATTGTGAATGATTAACCAATAATGTTTTACAAAGATTTAAACTCTAAAACTTTAAAACATTAAACAGGGACATCAAAGCCATTCTCCAATATGCTTGATTCCCATAGCTGCAGTGTGCAAGTTGTGCTTCGCCTGCGGCAGAGGTTTAGTTAATGGATCTGATATGTTGTCATCAGTTCCAATCTTGTTTATCTCGACTTCTTTTCTTTCAACGAACTCTCGTAGAAGGTGAAATCTACGAAGTACATGCTTGACTCTCTGGTGGTGTCTAGGCTCCTTTGCCTGTGCAATAGCTCCGTTATTATCACAATACAGGGCTATTGGTCCTTTAATGGAGGGGACTACACCAAGTTCACCTATGAACTTCCTTAGCCATATAGCTTCCTTTGCTGCTTCATGTGCAGCAATGTACTCCGCTTCAGTTGTAGAATCCGCAATGGTGCTTTGCTTAGCACTTTTCCAGCTTACTGCACCCCCGTTGAGGCAGAAGACAAACCCAGACTGTGATCTGAAATCATCTTTGTCGGTTTGGAAACTTGCCTCCGTATAGCCTTTAACAATTAATTCATCATCCCCACCATAGACCAGGAAGTCATCTTTGTGCCTTTTAAGGTACTTTAGAATATTCTTGGCAGCAGTCCAATGCGCCTCTCCTGGGTCTGACTGGTATCTGCTCGTAGCACTGAGTGCGTACGCAACATCCGGGCGTGTACATATCATAGCATACATTATTGAACCAATCAATGATGCATATGGAATCCCATTCATTCGTCTACGCTCATCAAGTGTTTTTGGGCACCGAGTCTTGCTTAGAGTTATTCCATGAGACATGGGTAGGTAGCCTCGCTTGGAGTCCGCCATCTTGAACCTATCAAGCACTTTATTGATATAAGTGCTTTGACTAAGTCCAATCATCTTTTTAGATCTATCTCTGTAAATCTTGATGCCCAATATGTACTGTGCTTCTCCTAGATCTTTCATCGAAAAACATTTCCCAAGCCAAATCTTGACAGAGTTCAACATAGGAATGTCATTTCCGATAAGTAATATGTCGTCGACATATAATACTAGGAAAGCAATTTTGCTCCCACTGACCTTCATGTATACACAAGATTCGTCTGCGTTCTTGATGAAACCAAAGTCACTGACTGCTTCATCAAAACGTATATTCCAGCTCCTGGATGCCTGCTTCAATCCGTAGATTGACTTCTTTAGCTTGCATACCCTTTTAGCATTCTTTGGATCCTTAAAACCTTCAGGCTGTGTCATGAACACAGTTTCTGTTAAAACGCCGTTTAAGAAAGCAGTTTTGACATCCATCTGCCATATTTCGTAATCGTAATATGCAGCGATTGCTAACATTATCCAAATAGACTTTAGCATTGCAACTGGTGAAAAGGTTTCATCGTAATCCACACCGTGGACTTGCGTGTAACCTTTTGCAACCAATCTAGCTTTGAAAACTTCAAGTTTCCCATCCTTGTCCTTTTTCAGTTTGAAAACCCATTTGCTTTCAATGGCTTGGTAGCCATCTGGTAAATCGACCAAATCCCATACTTGGTTTTCATACATGGAGTCTAATTCAGATTGCATGGCTTCTTGCCATTGCTTGGAGCTAGGGCTCGTCATAGCTTGTTTGTAAGTCGCAGGTTCATTACTTTCAAGTAATAGAACGTCATAGCTCTCGTTCGTCAAAATACCTAAGTACCTTTCCGGTTGAGATCTATATCTTTGCGACCTACGCGGGGTAACATTTCTAGATTGACCATGATTCTCACCAGATTCTTCTAAAGATCTCTGAGTTTCATCCTGAATGTCATCTTGAGCATTCTCTAGAGTTTGTTGTTCGACTCGAATTTCTTCGAGGTCTACTTTTCTCCCACTTGTCATTTTGGAAATGTGATCTTTCTCCAAAAAGACACCATCTCGAGCAACAAACACCTTGTTCTCAGATGTATTGTAGAAGTAATACCCCTTTGTTTCCTTTGGATAGCCCACAAGGATACATTTGTCAGATTTTGGATGAAGTTTGTCTGAAATTAATCGTTTGACGTATACTTCACATCCCCAAATCTTCAGAAAAGACACATTTGGAGGCTTTCCAAACCATAATTCATATGGAGTCTTTTCGACAGCTTTAGACGGAGCTCTATTTATAGTGAGTGCAGCTGTATTTAGTGCATGTCCCCAAAATTCTAATGGAAGTTTGGCCTGACCCATCATTGACCTGACCATGTCTAGCAAGGTTCTGTTCCTCCGTTCCGACACACCGTTCCATTGTGGTGTTCCAGGAGGAGTCAATTCTGATAGAATTCCACATTCTTTCAGATGGTCATCAAATTCATAGCTCAGATATTCACCGCCTCTATCAGACCGCAGTGCCTTAATCTTCTTGCCTAATTGATTCTATACTTCACTCTGAAATTCCTTGAATTTGTCAAAGGATTCAGACTTATGCTTCATTAGGTAGACATAACCATATCTACTGAAGTCATCAGTGAAAGTGATAAAGTAGCTGAAACCACCCCTAGCATTTGTACTCATTGGTCCACATACATCTGTATGGATTAAACCCAATAGTTCATTTGCTCTTTCTCCAACTTTAGAGAAAGGTTGCTTTGTCATTTTGCCAAAAACATGATTCGCATTTACCATAATCCTCTAAGTCAAATGGTTCTAGAATTCCTTCCTTTTGAAGTCTTTCTAAGCGTTTTAAGTTTATATGGCCTAATCGACAATGCCACAAATAGGTGAGATCTGAATCATCCTTTTTGGCCTTTTTGGTATTTATGTTATAAACTTGTTTGTCGTGATCTAATAAATAAAGTCCATTGACTAATCTAGCAGATCCATAAAACATCTCTTTAAAATAAAACGAACAACTATTGTCTTTTATTCAAAAGGAAAATCCCTTAGCATCTAAGCAAGAAACTGAAATGATGTTTTTAGTAAGACTTGGAACATGGAAACATTCTTCCAGTTCCAAAACTAGCCCGGAGGGCAACGACAAATAATAAGTTCCTACAGCTAATGCAGCAATCCGTGCTCCATTTCCCACTCGTAGGTCGACTTCACCCTTGCTTAACTTTCTACTTCTTCTTAGTCCCTGTGGATTGGAACATAAGTGTGAGCCACAACCTGTATCTAATACCCAAGAAGTTGAATTAGCAAGTATACAGTCTATAACGAAAATACCTGAAGATGGAACGACTGTTCCGTTCTTCTGATCTTCCTTTAGCTTTGGACATTCTCTTTTGTAATGGCCTATTCCATCACAATAAAGACAGCTTGATGTGGACTTGTCCTGCTTTGATTTAGCATCGCCCTTGGACTTTCCACTTTTCTTGAACGGTCTCCTTCTAGCCTTGAGTAAATCTTTGGCTTCACAGTCCAGTATTATTTCAGCCTTTCTGACAAGGTGAACAAATTCTGCAACTGTTTCTTCTCTTGGTTCACTTAGGTATAGTTGCTTGAAGCGACCAAACCCACTGTGTAGTGAATTGAGCAAGATAGAGACTGCCATCCTTTCGCTTATTGGTGTTCCTAGTAGACTTAGGCGATCAAAGTATGAACGCATAAGATCCACATGGAACCTCAGTGGGACGCCTACCCTCTGTTTAGTGCGAAGGAGCTGAACATGTGTTTCTTGGACTTCCATCCTATAACACCTGTTGGGAGAACTAACCTTTAGACCAGACATTGATTCAATCAACTCATGGACGTTCAGGTCCCTGTCCTCCGTGCTTCCACGACAGATATCCCTCAGATTCTTGATGAGCGTAAAAGGTTCATAGGCTACAAACCTTCTAGCCCAATCATCAGGGATATTGTTCAGCATGAGACTCATAACCTTTTTGAGATCCGAATCCCAGGCGTAAAATCTCTCAGGGGTCATGTCTCTGGCATAGTAGCTTGGCATGGGATGTGATAGTACATACTCAAGTCCATTGAGTTTGACTATTTCAACTAGCTTAGCTTCCCATTCAAGAAAATTTGCCAGGTTCAGCTTGACCATAAGCTCAGAACCCATGATGATGTTTTGATTGTTGTTTTCCATATTTAAAACTACAATTGAAAAGAATAAACAAATAAATAACCATTCACAGTTTCTCTTAATAAACTTAAATTCTAGCATACATGCATAATTCAATGTTCATTAAGCATTTTATTCAAGTTATGTGTTCCGGCAGGTGTGAATAAAATGATTCCAAGATCCTAAAATCATTGAAGAACTAAGCACAATTTGTCGACTTAATCCTAAAACATCTTAGGTAAGCAAAAGCCTTTTGCTAATAGTCTAGAAACTATTCTTGGTTGATAGGTACGTCTAAGAACTTATTAGGTAAACCTATCGATTTTGCCACGACATAAAAGGACTCCTTACTTATATCGTTGAGTTTCACCAAAACTAACATGTACTCACAATTATTTGTGTACCTTGCCCCTTTAGGACCAATAAGTAACACCTCGCTGAGCGAAAACTATTACTAGATTGATGTAAAGGATATCCAAGCAAGTGTATATTTTGGCATGGCACCTTTTAACTCAATTTTTAAGTTTGGAACTTAAGGCTCTTACTATGTTGGTTAGATTTTAAGTGAACTAAAATCCTTAATCATGCAACATAATCAAGCTATTGATCTCATGCATTTTAAGACATATTTAAGAGCAATAAATAACTTAAAACATGCATAAGATAAATGTGATCTAGTATGGCCCGACTTCATCTTGAAGCTTTAACTTCAAAGTCCGTCTTGAAAATCTCCGTGGGAGGCACCATTTTCTTCAAATAGGATAAGCTATAATTAAAACTAATTACAACTATTTGATGGTACGCAGACCATATTTGAATTGAAAAACAACTTTGGTACTTTAGACCAATTACATTCAAATTAATGGTACGCAGACCATATTTTCTATCCTATTTGGGACATACTAGTCACTTCATAACCTGCAAAACAGTACATATATAATATATACCATTCACCCATTCATTATCATGAATGGCCCACATAGCTGGTTAGTAAAACACATTATGCATCAAATAAACATTTGCAGCAATTAATCAAGGGCACCAATAATCTACAAATTATTCAGTCCTTATTAATTCTAATCAAGTTGTTTTAACCTTAAGGATTTGTAGACCTAATCAAGAGTTTATGACTAAAAGGGGCTCCCATTTAAACCAATAAATTCATATGCTTTACTAATTTTAAACATAAAAATGTATTTCTAGTCTAACCGGAAACATACAATTTAATTAAAATTTAAAGCTCATATAAATTTATAATTGAATCCAAAAGTTTAATTTAATTTCAGTCGTATTTAAATTAATTCATGATTTTAATTTTAGTAAAATAATTAGAATAAATAAAATTTATTATAATTACTATATTCAAAATTAAAATCCAAGAAAATAATTTAAATTATTAATTTTAAAATTAATTAAAATTACGTAAACTGAAAATTTCAAATTAAAATTTCAAAACGATCTAATCGTAACGCAACAACCCCACGTATCGCACGCCCATGGGCCACACGCACACAGCCATCGCTGGCCATGTGCGCGCAGCCCATGCGCTGCCTCGCATTGCTGCTGCTCACCATCGCAAGGTATCACGCGAGCTGGTGCTCGCTGCACGCGCCAGCGCTCGACGCACGAGCATGCTGCCGCAGCCCATCGATGGGCGCAGCGCTCGTCGCACGTCGCAATAGCGAGCTGCTTGCCATCGCTGGGCGCAGCGCTCGTCGCACGCACAACAAGCACTCGCACGCCATCGCTGGGCGCAGCGCTCGTCGCACGTCGCAACAAGCACTCGCACGCCATCGCTGGGCGCAGCGCTCGTCGCACGCACAACAAGCACTCGTTGCGCGCGAGCGATCGATGCTTGGTGCAGCAATCGTGGCACGCGAGCTTACGCTCGCTGCGCGCGAGGCTCCACACGCTTGCGCGAGGCAGTGCGCGCTGTGGCGCAGCTTGCTTGCTGCCCACACGCGACTGCTCGTGCCTTGCTCTCGCCCTCGCCCATTCGCCCATGCACACAGCCCACGACACAAGGCAGGGCTGCTGCCTTGTGCTCGTTCACCATGGCCTTGCTCATTGCATTCGTACCGCATGGGCGACGAGCTCCCTTGCTCGTCGTCACATGCCCGCACTATACAACACCCCTTAAGGGTAACACGTAGCGTCCATTGCTTTGTGCGTGCAAGTTATATGAGCGAATCGCAAAAAAAATTTAAAATTTATATTCAAAATTAATGACAAATTAATAAATAATATTAATTTCATAATTTTAGGGCGAAAAATCGAAAATTTATTATTCAATTGATTTCCGATTAATATGGATTCAAGTCTAGGTCATAAAAATTTAAAATTTAACATAAGTTTACAATTTTTATGGTGGTTTTTAATCATAGGTATCTAATTAAATTATAATTAATTATGAAAATCAAATTAATTCTAAATCATTCCAATTTTCAACAAATTAATCATAATTACAAATTAGATTGCATAATTAATAAGGCTAGGCATTCAAACTTGTTAAACATATACATTAGGTCAATCAAAAATTCAAGATTTATCAACAAGAATTGCAAATATCTAATTTAACATCTTAAATTTACGAAATTTTGCATTCGAAAAACTAAAACCTCCGAAAAGTCATAGTTAGGCTTCGAATTTGAGAATTCTGGGTTCGGCCGAAAAATATTATTTTTGTCAAAATTTTAGAATGTCTTTTACATGCGGAATTGACACAAAAATCACTCGATTTGGATGAGTAACGAAGAAACTGCCGAAAAACTGCGTACGTATAATTAAATAAACGCAATTTGCAATTAATTAACAATTACGAAAATTAATCACCCCTTTTAATGCTTGCAAATTTGTAATATTTAACCATGTTCATGCAATTTAGATTATGAAAATAATAAGAGGCTCGTGATACCACTGTTAGGTTATGATACATATGACAATTCATAAATCATGCGGAAAAAACCATAAAGCCAGGAAAGCATATTATTTACACATAATCATTTAGCATAGTTTAGATGCATACTCTTTGTTGCGTGCCTTCCCTAGCTGCGCCCGAACCTAACAAGAACAAGTCTTTAGGACTCCAAGTGTTGTCCCTCCGTAGATAGTCCACAGCACGTCTGGATCCGCCTTAAGATTGACCAACTAGAATCGCCCTTAAGGTACTACTTATTTTCGGCTAAATGGGCAAGAGTTATGGCTGATTTTTCTGCTTAAAAATCCTAGCTTTGAATACTTGAAAACTTGTATATAAATAATGACCCTAGGCCCTTATTTATAGAGGTATGGAAAAGGAATTGTAATCCTACTAGGATGTGGATTTGTTAATTAGAACTTTATTAGGACTCTAAATAACAAAGCAAAACTAATAAGATTAGGATTTTAATCTTCGCACGAATCCTAATAGAATTAGGATTTCCCGCACACGCATCGTACAAGCCGTGCACCCGCGCAGGCCTTGCGGCCCACGACAAGCGCACAGCCCATGTGCGGTGCTGCGTGCGCGCGCGCCCTTGGCTGGGCCTGGCCTTGCGCTGGGCCTGGTCGAGGCGTGCGTTGCTGCGTGCGGCTCGCTGGGCGATGGCCTGGCTTCATGCTGGGCCTTCGTCTAGCGGGCCTCGTCCGATGCTAATTCGTACGATACGCTTCCGATTAAATTCCCGATTCCGGAATTCATTTCCGATACGAACAACATTTAATATTTCCGATTCCGGAATTAATTTCAGTTTCGAACAAATATTTAATATTTCCGTTTCCGGAATTATTTTCCGATTCCGATAATATTTCCGATTCTGACAATATTTCCGTTTCCGGCAATATTTCCGATTCCGGCAATATTTCCATTTCCGATACGTACCATGTTTCCGTTTTCGGCAACATCTACGACTTGGATAATATTTATATTTCCGATACGATCCATATTTCCGTTTCCGGCAATATCATCGTTTCCGGAGTATTCATTTCTTGCCTGTGACGATCTCAGCTCCCACTGAAACCAAGATCCGTCGATTCCGAATATCCATAGATGGAGTATTTAATGCCATTAAATACTTGATCCGTTTACGTCCTATTTGTGTGACCCTACGGGTTCAGTCAAGAGTAAGCTGTGGATTAATATCATTAATTCCACTTGAACTAAAGCGGCCTCTAGCTAGGCATTCAGCTCATTTGATCTCACTGAATTATTAACTTGTTAATTAATACTGAACCGCATTTATTAGACTTAACATAGAATGCATACTTGGACCAAGGGCATTATTTCCTTCAGGTATCCACCTCGCCTACTCAGCAGTGTGCCATCCTCAGAGCAACGGCCAAGCCGAAGCCGCAAACAAGCTCATCCTCATTGCACTCAAGAAGAGAGTCGAGGACAAAAAAAAAAAACAAATGGCTAGAAGAGCTCCCAGGAACACTCTGGTCCCTTCGGACCACCGAAAAGGAAGCCACAGGACAAACGCCCTTCCACCTGGTTTACGGTTCCGAGGCTGTCATCCCTGTCGAGATCGGAACAGAAAGCTTAAGGGTCCAGGCATACAACAGGTATGACGGAGTCCATGGTCAAAGCAACGACCAACTTCTGTCCGAATCATTGGATCTACTAGATGAAGCTCGGGACAAGGCCAGAACTCTGAACGCAGCGTATCAGCAAAGAGTCAGCAAGCACTACAACCAAAGAGTCAATGCCAGACCTCTAAAGATCGGCGACCTAGTGCTCAGAAACGCTGCTGCAGTTCAGAAAGGAAAGATCCATGGGAAACTCTCGGCAACATGGGAAGGACCATACATCATCCACTCTGAAAAGAGGACTGGCACCTTTATGCTTAAACAGTTAGATGGAACAATCTTGAAGAACCATTGGAATGCCGATGTTCTCAAGAAATATTTTGTATGATCTAACTTCCCTCCTTTTGTAATCCAAGTAAGTCGTTTAATGAGAAGAGGAAAGCCACTGGCACCATGTGTTTCATTAAACATACCCTTATCTTTTATTCAATCACTATGTCTTTATGCATGCAACTTCGGATCTGATCAATCCGAAGCTAAATTAAACCCGAAGTAGCCATTTCCTGGGGTTAAAAGGCCCAAGAAATAGCTAACTCGAAACAACCCGCAAGGTACCGTCCAGAATCCTCGGATTCGCGGTACCCAGGGATATTCCGTTCGCAAAAAAAGTCCCGAACAGTTAAAAGAGTTCGGCTCAGATACACGGATCCCCGAAGCTCATAACAGTCAGGCTTGCGATTTCTTGCCCAGGTTTCCGAACCACAAGAAATCGGAAGAACGGAAGTAGACATAAGAGCTCAAAAGCAGACTCAACATATCCACGGATCTGAAGAGCTCAGAAGCAGACTCTAATGTCTACAAACATTAAAAGAGCTCAAAAGAAGACTCAACAGATCCACGGATCTGAAGAGCTCAAAAGCAGACTCTGAACACATCTACAAACATTAAAAGAGCTCAAAAGCAGACTCAACATATCCACGGATCTGAAGAGCTCAAAAGCAGACTCTGAACACATCTACATACGATAAAAAGCTCAAAGGCACACTCAAAACGGATCCATGGATCTGAAGAGTCCAGAGCTACCGAATCCACCCGCAGAGCCTAAGCAAGACCCGAAACGAGTCTTAGAAAATCTACGGATTGGGAAAGCTCGCAAACGAGGAAACAACTTAGAAAGACGGTGGATTCGAAAAAAAAAAAAGATACTTCGGCAATGTGCGAAACAGCAAAGTCATTCTTTATTTCAATATTTGGGGGGGGACGAGCACAATTACACCAACTAAAGCTCGGATCAATCCGAGGAATCCTCAAAAATTGAAAGAAGAACGACTTTAAAAAAGCTAAATTCGGCAGCCATCAACAGACAAAACATCGCCCTACCGAAGTACAAAGAAAGCAAAAAAAAAAGGAAATTATTGAAGTACAACGCAGTGCCGAGACAAAAGGGAGGAAATCAAGCGCAAGTTCGGAGGTCCTCAACTGGAACCAACCGACTCTGATGAAGACGACTGCCCGAGTCCCTAGGGGACGTCATCATCACGTCCCTGAAGAGTAGACGGCGAAGAAGTGCCAGCAGTGGTGTCCCCTTCCGAGGCAACCTTCCGAGCTTGCTTTGCTTTAGCAGCTTCTTCGCGCTCCTTGGCAGCGTCGTCTCTGTCAGCCTGACATTCGACCAAGTTATCCTCGGCCTCGAGCCACAGAGGCACATGCTTAGTCCACTTGAAGTCAGGCATGTGCTTGGCGAACATCCGACGACAGCCGAGGATCCCCTCCCAATATTGGTCTCGACACTGGTCGGCGGTGTACAACAAGGCTTTCTCCGCTTCGAGCTGGCGAACCTTGGCCTTAAGCTCCTCAGCTTTGTGCTCAAGCACAGGGATCCGTTCAAGAGCAGATGTGAACTTTCGAGCGCTCTCACGAAGGTTCAGGATGACAGCATCCTTGCTCTGCAGCGCAACATTGAAGCGAGCCTTCTCCTCAGCTTTCTCCACCTTCAAGGCCTCGTGCTCCCGAGCATCAGCCTCCATCTTCGACTTAAGATCATGAATCCCCTTGCCGAGCAGCTCGAGTGTGCCCGTCTGTTCCCGAGTAAACTCGGCAACCAAGCCCTTTGCTTCTTCAAGCTCGGCAAGGAGGGTGTTCGCCTTCTCATCCAGAAGGGGAACATCATGATCATAGCGCTCCTCAAATCTGGCCAGCCTCACTTCGTCAAAATACTGACATTCCGCAGCGAAGGAAGACCAGAAATGCGCCTACGAGGATGAAAGAAGGAACAGTGAATACAAAAAAAAAAAAAAGAGAAAGAAAATCACAAGAAAGAAATGATGCTTACCTCGTTCAAATGGAACTGAGCCATTTGAGTAGGGTGGTTCGCCTCCCGCCCAGGGACATGCCAAGCAGGGATGCCCCGAAGCATGTTCTCCCTAGCAGCGCTGGGGCCAATCATGGACTCGGGGTGCGCCTCGGGGTCTTCACCCAGAACAGAAGCACGGGCAAACCGAGCCATGGTGTCCCTCACCTTCCGAGGAACCCTCCGAATCGGCACGTCGAAGGAAGGGTACGCCAGACGCTCCAACACCGAAGTAGATGTGGAGCCCAAAGTCTCGCGGAACTTCCTCTTCAGTCCGCGTTGAGAGCCAAGTTCCCCACCTTCGGGAACCTCAGAGTCGGCACCCTTGGCCGTCGAAGGATTACCTTCCTCAGCACCCGATGAGGTAAGGTCGACAACCACCTTCGGGGGATCTTGCTGATCATCCCCCTGCCCAGCCGCAGCAGCATCCTCGGACTTGGCAGCCTCAGCAGAGCCAAAGGGAGGGTCCATCTCAAGCTCCTCCACCAGGGGAGTAACATCAGCAACAGTCCCCCCCACTGGAGTGAACTCGGGCTTCGGAGGCGAAGGCGGAGTAAACTCCTTGCCAATGGGCTGGTTCACAGGCTCATCCTGTACCAAAACCGCCACGCTTTTCAGCTTCTGGCCAGGAAGCGGAAGCTTACTCTTGAGGCTCGGCGGCGGACCCATCTCTCCCTTCTGCCGAGCAAGATAGCGTTCGCCCGCTTCAGCTAAACTGGGATCCGCAGCAACAACCTGCCGAATTCTCTCCTCAGTCAGATAAGGGCGACGGCTCAAAAACTCGAGAACTTCGGGACTAGGGGTTACCTTCGACGAAGAAGCGAATCTCTTCTTCAACTTGGAAGGAGACCTCTCCTTTCTGTGCTTCTTAGGAGAAGCCTCTTTCTCCGAAGCCTTCCTCTTCTTTAGCTTCTTCGACTCCTACAAAAAAAAAAAGGGGGGTGGGGCGGATGAGCAACGACCAAAAGGCCAAAAAAGGCAAAAAGAGTGCAAATGTAAGACCGCTCACCTCGGGAGCGACGAAGGATGGAGGAGACGAGGCAGAGGAAATGACAGGCGCAGCAGCTGTTACCTCTGGTCCCTAAGAAAAATAGGCACCGAAGACATGTTCAAAATCAAGGCTACAAGAACCCACAGAGCCGAAGTCTAAACCAAATTAACGAAATAATCAGCGTTACCGGATCAGAGGTAGTTACCAATCCAGGAAGCACTTTCCGCCTCGGGACAGCTTCTCCAGGGTTCTGAGAATCCCAAGGGTCGGCTCGAACGTCTTCCAGATGCGCAAGAGCGTGATCCGAGAACTTGTGATCCTCGAGCTTCGGCTGCCGAGGATTCTGCGCCTTGAAATCGCAGGGAGGGCAACGAACGAGAACCCCTTCGCCGTTGAGCTGATAACCAAGCACCGCAAGGTCAACAACCTTCTCGCCTTGATCTACACAAAAAGAAGAAATAAAAGATGAGATTCAAAGGGATAAAGAAAGGGGAGGCCAACACCCCAACTGAAGCTAGATCTCAGCAAAGAAAACCTCACCCCTGTCATATATCCTACTGAGACCAGCAGCAGCGAGGATGACCTCCCGTGTGATATAATGCAGGTTCGGAAGCCAATACATCGGCTCCCGAGCCGTCTTGGCTTTAAACCACTCCAGCTGCATGGCGTGGTCAGGATTCTCTCGATCAACAGGGCCAACCCGCGACATCGAAGGGTCCGGCTTCACGAACCACTTTGGTGGTGAGAAGTAGTGAGGATGCTCCGGATGGACGGGAACACGAACCAACAGCCATCGCTCTTTCCACCCGTGGACCGAGGATACGTACGGAAAAGCGGTCATATAAAGATCCTCGCCTTTCCGTTTATTCTTGTTGTTGATGGCCCACCAACCAGCATCGGCATTCGCGTTCCTCACGAGCTAATACATCTCTTTGAAAACCTCGACTGACGGCTCGTAGCCGAGGTAATCGCACATCCAGCGATACCCCACAAGATGGCGCATGGACTTCGGGGTCAACTGACCCAATGAAACGTTGTACTCCTCCAGCACACGGGCGATGAACGGATCCAAGGGAAACCGAAGCCCAAAGTCGAAGTGATGGAGATACACAGGAACGTACTCCGCCGGAGTACGAGTCACCCTCGCATTTTTCTGCTTCGGGAGCTTGCACCAATAGCCCAAGGCATGTTGAATGCCATACAAATCCTCGGCAAGCCGATGATACCTTCCTTTCTTGGCATCCACCAGCCACTTCCCATCAACTGCCACTCCATTAGGGCCAGCAATCTCGGACTTATCCTCGTAGAGGCTAGCAAGCCTCCCCAAGGGATCAGCCTCCTCCCACCGCCTCGGAAAGAGCGAACGGATAGGAAAACGACCCGTCACGCCAGCCCCCTGACTTGACTCGGCACGAGCCTCATTCCCCAACTTCTCTTCGGCACCAGCCTCAGGAGATGCTGACCTCGGTCCTTCGGAAGCAACCCTATCCTCCTCCCCACTAGAGGAGGACACTACACCAGATTTCTTCTTCCATCTTCCCCCAGCCATGGCAAACACAGGGAACGCCGAAGATTCACAGAAAGGAGTAGAAACAGAAAAAGGCGAAAACGGAAAACAAATTACCTTGCCAGAAGTGGAAATTGCCGATGAAGTGAACGAAGTAAAGTCCTGAAGTAAATTCGCAATGAATATGCGAAGATCTGAAGAAAACACCCAAAGAAATTGCCGAAATTCTGAAGATATGAAAACGTTTGAGTGAATAAAGTTTGAAATGAAGAAAAAGATGCGGTATTTATAGGCCACGTCCTAAAAACCGCCCAACTTCCACCCTCCACACTTGTCACTCATCCGCGAACCCGCATCATCTTCCCTTCGAAAAAAGAGAAGACCTTTGGACTTCCTACAGTTGGAAACCCACCCATTTAATGCAAAATGGGCCGGGTCTGGGGGGCATGTTGTTTGGGCTCCCAATTGAATATCAATTGGGCCATTAAGTCCAAAGCCCAAGGGCTCACAGCAACAACGTCAAACCCACTACAGTCCAAAAGGCTATTCAGTCGCCAATCAAGGCCCAAGGCCCACTTGCAATAAATAACCTAAGGGCATTTATTGTACAAACACTATAAATAAGCCGTCATGGCTCACTTACCAAGGTACGTCCATTTCACGCCTTAAGACTACTCTTCTAGGGAATTTCTCTCTCTAGAATCCGAGCATGGTTCTTACTTAGGCATCGGAGGGGCTTTCCTCGGAAACACCCCCGAGGCTAGTAACTTGTTTATTGTGCAGGTTGATTTGGACACGATACATTCGAGCTAGCAAGATCTTCAACATATACAAAAAGGGGCCTTCATTCGAAGCCCATTGTTTCATCCACTTCAACACCGGAACAGTTATGATTCATAAGTACAATTATTATATTTGCTGAAAAATAGAAAATGAAAAAATAGAAAGTAGAATCAAAGAATAACAGAGAAGGAGAAAGGAAAAATTCTTAAAGAGTGCATAATGAGAACTATGCACGTGTTTTTATTTTGTTCTTTTAACAGAATATTATAAAAAGAACAAATGAAAAGACTAAAAGAACAAATAGAGAGACTAAAAGAACAAGTCAAGTACCTTCTCCAACAATAATATATGATTCAGAATCATCATTTTCATCATTCTGTCATGAATTATCAAGCACATTATTAATAATATCTGAAAAAAATAATAGGTTAACATGTATAAAACCAAGAAAAAAAACGCAATCAAAAGAACAAAGGATAAATAAAAAGTAAGAAGAAAAATAACACAATAAAATAAAAAGAACAAGTTAAACGCAAATGAAATTGAAATAATAAAAAAGAAGAACACAATAGAATGAAAGAACAAATTATGAAACGCAAATGATATAATTTTCTACTATAATAAAATTGTTCTTTTAATATGAGCATAAAGAAACTGTTCTTTTAATACGAGCATGTGTTCTTTTAATACGTAAAACTGTTCTTTTCTGGAAAAAAAAGTCGTAATTACATAATCAAAATCTTCAAAATCAGCGATTTCAACGAAATCATCGTGTTGTTACATAATTTGATTCATTAAAATCATCAAAACCATCAAAACTCGATTATTACACAAACAAAATCATCAAAATAATCAAAATCATCAAACACACGATTATTACAAAATCAAAATCATCAAAACATAGAATTTATTATTTCAAAATTGAAAAATTACCTCCCAAAATCTGATTATCAACTGCAGAATTCAGATTTGAAGAAGAAGAATCGATTTAATTTGATGTTGAAGCAGAAAAATCAACGAATTTTTGGGAATTTTTACTACTTTCTCTCTCTAAGAACCATTTTAGAAAACCTAGTTCATACTTTCTCTCTCTTCTTCACAATTTGAGTTCAAAACATAAAATCTAGAAGAATATATATCACAAGAATAAAGCAAATCGAATAAAAAACGCGAAAAACAGAGCTGAAAAGAACTAATGTTCTTTTGTTAAGGGTATTGTTCTTTTGTTCAAGGAAAATGTTCTTTTGTTCCCGGAATTTAATGAAACACGCGTGTTTTATGTGTTTTTTATGTCGTTTTGTTTCCGGTGCACCTAGAGCACGGTGCACACGCCTGCACCATCAAATTTGCGCTCATCTAGTTGTATTATCTCTGTTTTATAAGAAAACTAATTATTATCCCAAGTGATTTCCTTGGTCGTACTTCGTATGTTAATATTAATTTTTCATTTAAAATTAATTTGGTACACTTGTTATTATATATACATAAATATTGATTAACAAATTTATAATTAGTTAACTAAATTTTGTTAGATTCACGTTTCTTTTCTAGAAGTTGTATGACATTTTAGTAAGATTAATTTGGTTTTACTAGGCTCCGTCATATTGGACTTATTTTGACCGAACTTATATTATCTGAACTTATCTGAACCTAACTAAACTTATCTGAACTTAGCTGAACTTAACTGAACTTATCTTAACTTATCTTAACTTATTATATCTGAAAAAAGCTTATTTTGTCTGAAATAAACTTATTTGTGTGTGAAACTGTTTGAAAAAACTTATTTTTGCTGAACTTATATTATCTAAACTTTTCTTAACTTAACTAGACTTATCTGAACTTAACTGAACTTATGAGTAATACATATGTGAGCATAATATGACACATCGTAATTTCACTTGCCAAATCATTGTGAGGCATAACAACGTGGCATTCCTTGACTTGAAGATTTAATAATAATATAGTTTGAAAATTTGGTATGCCTCATTATGTACTCCTTGTTTGTTAGATTCATATTTCTTTGCGGATGGCATATGACTTTTTTCATCAATGAACTAATTTGTAATTGAGAAAAAACATGCTCTCAGAGTATGTATTATTTCATATAGGCATACAGTCCCTGGATTTGTCTGTGGTGGTCCAACATTCATTCATTTGCCCATGGTAGTTATTCATGAAGCTAGATAACTTGCCTGGAAAATAACATGCGTTTCCAATAGCAAACATCTTGTTTTGATCACCTGATATGAGTATTCGTTCCTGCTTCAATTGTTGTCTTTTTGGATTTGCAAGAGGAAAAATACATTGATTTTTTTCCCTAGGTAAGAAGAAGGACTTTATGAACCAACATGTACATATCACAGGTTAGCCAGCTCAGCTACGCAGGTCTAAACTTGAGTCACTCTCAAATATTTTTGTGACTAATGGGGAACGCCAATGACCTCCAAATCACAAGGCAAATTCCTTAATAACTCCACCAACTTATGTTGGCTACGTTGATTTTAATTGTGCGGGGGGAATTAAACAACTAGGTAGTGTGAGCTCTAATAATTTGTAAAGTCACACGAGACGGCATAACAACGGCTTAAATAGTGGACAAAGCGTGCAAAATAAGCATGGGTTAACCAAAGAACACACGTGTTTGTGTAAAAGAACAAGACTTTTATGCTAGAAGAACATGATTGTGTGTTCCATTTGTTGTTTTAATACTACGTTCGAAATAAAACAATATACCTATATACACAATGTCATGTATTCTATCATGTTCTTTATTCATACACATATTTTTTCGAGTGCACCATGGTCATGTTTATCCTTGTCCCACGAATTGCCGGTATAACACATACGGAATACTACATTACTACGTACCTTCGTTCCATGAATTGAATTGAATTGCGGTATAACACATATTTGCGTATTGCACGATCTCCAATCCATACATTTTACCATTGATATCTATTTTTGTACCAAATAAAACTATTTTCGCATAAATACTGATATTATGAAAATTCACATTTTAAAACAATCTAACAAAATAAGAGTAATATGTAATATATAACTTCGACTATATGAATAATAAATGGGTACATTTTAAGGAACAGTGTGTTAGCTAAATAAGTAATTGGAACGACTTAACTGGATATTGCGTAATACGAACTGAAACAATTGTCGTGCCGTGGTCGGACCACTGCTCTAAAAGACAATTCCGCGCTACCTCCGATGCAGTAGAACGCTTGCGGTTGCCCTCCAGGGTTTACACGACACCGAGAATTATGTGCACTCACAATCCCCGATTGGAGACCAGAATATTTGCCCAGAAAGAGAGGAATTTGAGAGAGAGATGTGATTGTAAGTTTCTGTATCTTTTTGTGGAAATGAACGATGAATTTATAGTGAGGCTTTTGGGAACTGCAACAGTCATAAAACGGCTAGTGGGGAGTAACGACGTGATTAATGGAGCAGTTTCCAAAGTTAGTGGGTTGATTAAGTCTTCTGACTTAATCAAACCGCCCTTGACCAAAAAGAATAACCCGGCCCACAAAACCCACCCCACGCCCGCGAACCGCATTCGCCAAGTACCAAGTACCAAGTACCAAGTACCAAGTACCAAGTACCAAGTACCAAGTACCAAGTGCCAAGTATCAAGGCCCAAGGCCCAAGGCCCAAGGCCCACGGCCCTCGCCCGAGCCCGGCCCGGCGCGCGCGTGTGTGTGTTGTGACCACCCATGCCACTCACATGCTTTCTTAAACAAATGTTTCCCTCAAACCCCCAAATATAAACATTGAATATGGTTTGTGTTTTTCCCATGTGGGACTTTTCATATTCCCACATTTTCCCACTCATTTTCTTTTGTTTTCTCACTAGGATTTCCAACAATCCCCCACAGGTCCGAAGATGAGAAGAAAAAGAAAGAAGTAAAAGAATTGAATTTCTGGGCAAAACAAACAATTGAATAGGTGTCAATGTCTTGCGACTTGAATTGACACTTAGTGACATTCAAGCTAGAATCTCTTTCCTACCAAGTGACTTTCGTATTGAACTTAATAGGGGGTTAGAAACTCATTACTCAAAGCACACAATTGAACATGTATGATATTCTGAATCTCCGCCAATAAAAGTGACGCATTATACTGGCCATACGTCCATAACCTGGATGCTCATAGGTGCTCTAGAGAATAGCCCATGCAATTCTCATAGGAAGCGGCCTCACTTCCACACCTAAGTAGGTGAATCCCATCAAGTGTGAGCTACATCACACCACCAAAAATATGGATATGGGTTCATTAAGAGCCGTATGCTCAACCTCGTTCAATAATAGCAAGCACATCATAAACATCTAAGGGATGGACAGAAAATAAAATTTGTGCTTCTGAATTATTACATAATGTTCCCCTTTGAACTCATGGTGAGTAGGAGTTCATTACCTTACAATTCATCCAATGGGCCTCAAGCCCATCCCCTCCGACGTTTCCAAAACTAGTTTCTTACATAGGCCTTTCGTTAACGGATCCGCGATGTTCTTTTCGGACTTGACATAGTCCAGTGATATCACTCCACTTGACAGCAATTCTTTGACAGCCTTGTGCCTCAAACGAATGTGTCTTTTCTTTCCATTGTAGGCTTGGTTGTTTGCCACGGCAATAGCAGATTGCGAATCACAATGAAGTGCAACTGAAGGAGCTGGCTTCCCCCACAGTGGAATGTCTGCAAGCACGTTCCTCAACCATTCTGCCTCATGACCTGCCAATTCAAGAGCAATAAACTCAGATTCCATAGTAGACATAGCAGTACAAGATTGCTTACAGGATTTCCAAGAGACAGCTCCACCCCCTAGGGTGAAGACATAACCACTAGTGGAGTTGACTTCATCATTTCCAGATACCCAGTTGGCATCACAATAACCCTCCAATGCTCCTGGAAATTTGGAGTAGTGCAATCCCCAATCCATGGTACCCCTTAGGTACCTAAGCAATCGCCTTAACGCACCCCAATGCTCATTGCTTGGGTTATGGGTGTACCTGCTCAATCTACTTACAGAATAGGCAATGTCAGGTCTAGTATAGTTCATGAGAAACATAACACTACCAATAATTTTAGCATACTCAGATTGACAAACAGGATCACCTTTGTTTTTCTTTAAATGAATGCTTATATCATAAGGGGTCTTGATTGGATCGACATAAAATGAATCAAACTTTTTAAGAAGCTTTTCAACATAGTGAGCTTGGCTGAGACAAATGCCATTTGGAGTTCTAATAATTTTCACTCCCAAAATCACATCTGCCTCACCCATATCTTTCATTTCAAATTTTGAACTCAAGAATTCTTTTGTTTCATTCACTCGATCCAAATCAGTACCAAAAATTAGCATGTCATCCACATAAAGACAAATAATCACACAACCAGAAGAATCGTGTTTATAATAAACGCAAGAATCACCTTCATTTACATGATAGCCATTACTAGTCATCGTCTTGTCAAACTTGTCATGCCATTGCTTAGGCGCTTGCTTAAGCCCATACAATGACTTGACCAGTTTACAAACTTTGTTTTCTTGACCTGGAACAACAAAACCTTCAGGTTGAACCATATAAATCTCTTCATCTAAATCACCATTTAAAAATGCAGTTTTCACATCCATTTGATGCACAACAAGATCATGAATGCATGCAAGAGCAATTAAGGTTCTAATGGTTGCAATCTTAGTTACAGGAGAGTATGTATCAAAATAATCAATGCCATGTTTTTGAGTAAAACCCCTTACCACAATCCTGGCCTTATATTTATCAATGGACCCACATGATTTCAACTTTTTTCTAAAAATCCACTTACAGGTGATGGGTTTACAACCTCTAGGCAGATCAACCAATTCCCAAGTATTATTACTTAGGATTGACTGAAGTTCGCTATCAATGGCCTCTTTCCAGAAAACTGCATCAACCGACCTCATTGCCTCTTCATAGGTTCTAGGGTCGTCTTCTAGGATAAATACATACACAAAATCATCAGTAATCAAGAAAGGTTCAGTTAGGAAAGCAGTAACAAAATCATCACCATAACTTGTTTCCTTTCTTGCCCTTTTGCTTCTCCTTGGTTCTAAATCAGACTCATTATTAGTAGTGGAACAAGGAGCAATGGGTAAAGCATTAGAGGTGCTAGAGGATGGTACATCATTACTAATGCAAGAGATCTTTAAAGGAAAAGTGTTTTCAAAAAACTCAGCATCTCTTGCTTCAATAATGTTACCACTTGCATAAGAGTTGTTAGCACCTTTAACTAAAAAACGATAAGCAGAACTTTGATAAGCATAACCAATAAAGATAGAATCAACCGTTTTGGGACCAATCTTGTCTCTTTTGAAACTAGGTAAGGCAACCTTTGCTAAGCACCCCCACACTTTCAAGTATTTCAGGCTTGGTGCTCGACCCTTCCATAGCTCATATGGGGTCTTGTCCAGCTTCTTGTGAGGCACCCTGTTCAAAACATGACAAGCAGAAAGAATAGCTTCCCCCCACATATTATCAGGAAGCCCAGAACTAATAAGCATTGAATTCATCATATTTTTTAAAGTTCTATTTTTCCTTTCAGCAATCCCGTTTTGTTCGGGTGTGTAAGGAGCTGTTGTTTCGTGAACTATACCATTCTGTTCACAAAACGCCTTAAGAGTGTTAGGGTCATACTCACCCCCCCTATCACTCCTAAGTCTCTTGATTTTCCTGTCTAGCTGGTTTTCAACTTCAGCCTTGTACTTGAGGAACATCTCCTCAGCCTCATCCTTAGACCTGAGAAGATAAACCATGGTGAATCTAGAGCAGTCATCAACAAAAGTAATGTAGTATCTTTTACCGCCCCTGCTTTCATAGTTTTTAAAATCCCCCAAGTCACTATGAACAAGTTCTAGTACTTCTGTCTGTCTATCTATTGATTTAAAGGGTTTCTTTGCAAATTTTGCTTCAACACAAACTTCACATTTTGCGAAATCAGTTTTAGAAAAGCTTGGAATCATGTTCATTTGTTTGAGTCTTTTAATTGAAGCAATATTAACATGACCCAATCTAGCATGCCATAAATCAATAGACTCAGCAATATAAGCAGAAGGAGTACTAGCTTTCTTATTCATAATTTCAATGGAAACATCAAGAGTAAACAACCCCCCATTACAAAAACCCTTTCCCACAAATTCCCCATTGTGAGTAATAACTAGCCTATCAGAATCAAAGGACAACTTCAAACCAGCTTTCATAAGTAAACTACCGGAAATTAAATTCCTACGCATTTCTGGGACATGCAAAACATTAGTTAAAGTGAGTGTTTTTCTGGAAGTGAGAGTGAGAACGATCTTCCCTTTGCCTTGAACAGTTGCAGAAGCAGAGTTACCCATGAATACATTTTCACCATCAGTCTTCTCGTAGGAAGTGAACATTTCTTTGTTGGTGCAAATGTGCCTGGTTGCTCCTGTATCAACTATCCACTCAGCAACATCACCTGCCAGATTAGCTTCTGAAACAACAGCAATGAAATTGTTAGGATCAGCAACTGCTTCAACAAGGTGAGCTTGATTCTGATCTGGCTTCTTCTTGACCCTGCAATCCCTGGACTTGTGACCAGCCTTCCCACATTCAAAACAGTTACCCTTAAACTTATACTTCTAAATTTTCCCTTGAGGCTTGAACTGACTGCCCTTCCCCTTAAACTTATCAGAATAGAAATTGCCCCTAGGTTCAACCAGATTAGCTTTAGCAGACCCAGAAAATACAAATTGACCCTTATCCTTAATACGGTTCTCCTCCTCAATTTTTAGGTGACCTACGAGTTCCTCTAGGGTAAGGTCTTTCTTTTTATGCATTAACTGGTTTCTAAAGTCTTTCCATGAGGGTGGCAGTTTCTCAATTAAAACAATAGCAAGAGTTATATCACATATACTCAAACCCTCGGCAGCCATAGCAATACAGATATTCTCATATGCATGAATCTGATCAATAATAGGTTTATCATCTTCAACTTGAAAACCTAACCATTTACTAACACAATAACGTTTCGTACCGGCATCATCAGTTCCATACTTTTTCTCTAAACCATCCCAAATATCCCTAGCATGATTATAGCCCATGTAAATGTCAAGCAAAACATTCGACATATGATGCAATAGCATTCCCTTACAGGTTCTATCATCCTTAGCAAACTTAACCTCAAAATCATGCAATTCATCATCATTAACAGGTTTCACAACATCAGAAATAACATACGCAACATCAATTTGCTCCAAATAAAATCTCATCCTAACAGCCCAACGTTTATAGTTTTTCCCATCAAGAGGTTCCAATTTCGACATATGAGAAGTTACGGAGTACCAAGTACCAAGTACCAAGTACCAAGGCCCACGGCCCTCGCCCGAGCCCGGCCCGGCGCGCGCGCGCGTGTGTGTGTTGTGACCACCCATGCCACTCACATGCTTTCTTAAACAAATGTTTCCCTCAAACCCCCAAATATAAACATTGAATATGGTTTGTGTTTTTCCCATGTGGGACTTTTCATATTCCCACATTTTCCCACTCATTTTCTTTTGTTTTCTCACTAGGATTTCCAACACAGTGTAGTATAATTATCGTGCCTAATGCCTATTTAGCTTGAGACACTTTCAAGGGAGAAAACGAGTTAACACAAAATTAAATTTATTTTAAGAAGGCCGCCCAAAAATGTTAGTTTCTCCTTTTAATTTTCTGAAATACAAAGTATTTAACTGTGTAAATTTACCTCCATTTCACAAGCCAGCGTAACACGCCTAGAAGTCATACCAAAAAGGACATGCAAAAGGGAAAAAATCATGCATAAAAATACGTTATCAAGGAGGGAATTTGGGAGTAAAAGCTACAAGTTACAACCAAATTGCAAATAAAATGTGCATCTTTGTGGTTGAAAAGAACACGGGTACCGCCTTTTATATATGCTTGGTAGTCCAGCTTAACCAAACCAGAGAGCCAAAAATATAGCAAGACATTTAATATCATGGAGAATATATACTTTGTGATGAGAAGAGCGAAAACATCGAAAATTATCAACTTTGTGGTTCTTTTTTATGCATTGATACATGCTAGATTGGCATCGAGTGCTCAACAATTTACAGCAATGTATGTTTTTGGAGATTCACTTGTTGACAATGGAAACAACAACTACTTGGACGCACAAGCCAAAGCTAACTTCTTACCTTATGGCATCGATTTCTATCTAGGTCCTACCGGAAGATTCACCAACGGGAAAACCATCATCGACTTCCTCTGTAATTCCCTTCTCTCTTTAAATTTTGCATTTTCTTATTTCACTTTATGAGTAGGTCTTGCTAAAGATGGTACCGGGTTGTCCCTGCTCGAGGCATGACACGAACCGGCACAATAAAAGCACGAGCCGTCACGAGCACGAAGTTGTGGGCCACGGATGGGACCGGGCTGGATATTTTTTTGGACACCACAAAACACGTTAAATTGAGTGAAAGTAGGCTTAGACAAAACAGTCTGACCTGACATGAGGGCACGTGGGCTTAGGCTGTGTCTCAACCACTTTTTTAAAATTTTCAACCCGACCCAGCCCAAGTGGGCCGGACATTCAGACCCAAGGCATGTAGGCTTGACATAGAGCTCAGCCCATCCCATAACCATCTTTATGTCTTGCATGAAACTTACAAAACGAGGTCAGTCTAGCTCCTAACCCCTTAAGGTAGCATGGCACAATGTCAATGTGTGGCCTGATCCTGGATGGCTGGCACCACATGACCACCATGGACCATGCTGCTCAAAGGTTGCGCTATACCGGCACAACCAACTAGGACCCCTGCTATGCCTACCCTTATATACTGTTTGGGTCTTGGCTCTTTTATTTCTGTACAAGTAATACCATCCTATAGACCTACATTAGGACATCATATTGTATAATCATATACATTCATAAACTAACTTGTATATGCAGCTGAATTGCTAGGACTTCCCTATTTACCAGCCTTTGCGAACCCTCTCCTTACTGATAGAGACATAATGTATGGTGTAAATTACGCCTCAGCCGCTGGAGGAATCCTCGAAGAAAGTGGACAAGGCTTGGTACGTAATTTCGTAACAACTTTATATTCATCTAGAGAGATCAAATCATTGTTCACCATAAGTAGATAATTTTTTACAGTATTATTCTTAAATAAGCGTAATATTGTAACAGGGGGAGAGGTTTAGCTTCTCAAAACAGGTAGAAAGTTTCGGAATCACCAAAAGACAATTGCAGAATCATATGAGTGAGACAGAGTTGCAACAATATCTTTCAAATGCCATAGCAGTGGTTATACTAGGAAGCAATGACTATGTAAATAATTACCTCAATCCAAGCTACCGAAGCCGCTCCAAATTTAAGCCCGAACAGTATGCTGATATTGTCATTAACCAATACACCAAGCAAATTCAGGTATACTCACTCTGTACGTACATGCTCTTTTCCTGTTCGCGACTTGATGTTCATGTTGCCATTTAACACCTTTACATTGACCTTCTGCATAGGCATTGCATGATCAAGGATTAAGACGATTCTTATTGGCCGGAGTAGGGCCAATTGGTTGTACCCCTTCTCAGAAAACAGCAGCTCGACTGCCTGCTGATAAATGTGTTACCTTCAGCAATGATGTGGTTCAATTGTTCAACACAAAGCTAAGAACCCTGGTTGATCAACTTAATGTCACCCACCCTAATGCAATTTTTGCTTTTGGGGATACTTTTCAGGCTTTGATGGATATACTTACCCATCCTTCCACTTTTGGTAAGAATTGATTTATCTGTTTCAATCTTCTGCACACAATAGAATAAATAGCAGTAAACTCGTGAATACAAAAAAAAAAAAAAAAATCTAGTAGAGGTAACCTTTCCTTTTTCCATAACTTGAAAACTCGAAAATCATGCAAATCCCTTTTCTTCAAATGATGAACAAGCCACCCCCCTTCAAATATCTTGAAAGTTACAGAAGTACCTTTTTTCCCTTCTAAAATCTGTGCAAGGTAGCTAAACTGACTTTGATGCCCGTTTCAGATGACATTTCAACACTAATTACTATGAGATGTTATAAGTAACAAGAAAAGGGAACAAGAGAAACAGTGATCACATACCACAATGGTCTCATGAATACTTTTATGTGAACTCATCTTATGAAAACTAGAGAAACATAACAACTAGTACTAAATGTACGTAATCATCTGTGGATTGCAGGGTTGGCAGAGTTGGGGAAAGCATGCTGCGGAGTGGGCAGAAATAATGCAGAAAAAATGTGTCTTCCTTTGTCAATACCATGTTTAAACAGGGATCAATATGCTTTCTGGGATGCATTTCATCCAACCCAAGTTGTTCACAGGCAATTAGCTTTAGTGGCTTACAATGGCCCTAGACCTTATACTCACCCCTTTAATCTCAAACAGATGGCCCTACTTCAGGTCTGAATTCCCTGTTCTGTAACATAAAACACATGTAAAAGTGTTTCTGTAACAATTATATGACAAACAAGGGCATTGCCGCAGTTGTAGGCCATCTGTCCACCACCTTTCGACGTCAAAATTCAAAAAGAGCCATCAGCAATGCCAAAAAATATTTGTCCAATGTTTTCTCCATTCATTGTGCCAAGGACAACGTGCATCCCCTGTTCTATGGCTTTTTCTTTTCATTTTATAAAAAAAATATCAGTATATTTAAGTTACCATCATTCGAGCGATTTCTTTCAATATTGTTAAATAACGTCAAATTCACAAAATGCGCCACTTTTTAACTTAATTCCCACCGTACCGTTTATGTCAGCATTAAAACCGGTCTATTTTTTTTAAACAAAGCGGCACTAAACCGCTATCTCAGGTTTATATATTCCCTAAATCAAAACTTACAGTGAGCTTCCAAAACAAAAACTTACCGTACCCCCGTAATGTTTTAAAGCAAACCGCCATCTGAGATAGCGGTTTTGTTTTAAAGCAAACCGCTATCTCAGATAGCAGTTTATAACATTGAATCGCCATTTGAGATGACAGTTTGCTTTAAAACAAAACCGCTATCTCAGATGGTGGTTCAACGCTGAACCGGAAAAAAAAATTACTTCTCTTTCTCCCTTGCTTACGTGGACGGTATGGTAGGAATTAACTTAGAAAGTAACGTATTTTGAGAATTATTAGATCTTTATGCAATATTGAAGGAAATCGCTCCGATCATTCTGAGTATATTTTCCTATTAAATCAGCACCTATTAATCTATCACAGATTAATTAGTTCAGCTACACATGTTATCGCTTGAGTCATTTTCAAACATTTAGCAGTTGATAAGGCTCGACTCTCTAACCTCCAAGTCATAAGGTGAATTCTCCATCACTAATTGTGTTGGTTATAATTTTAGGTACATGGTACTCCCTCCGTCTCGGAATACTTGAAACGCTTTCCTTATCGGGCCGTCCCGGATTACTTGAAACGCTTCTAAAAATGGAAACTTTACATAATACTTTATTATTTTCTCACCTTACCTAAGGGCCCACCAACAACCCTACTACTCCAAATAAACATTAGAAAATTCATGACCCCCCACCACATCCCACTATCTATATTAAAAAAATACCCCACTACTAACTACCTTTCAATTAAATAAGAAGTCAATTTAATGAATTAAACCCCGTGCCGGTCAAACGGTTTCAAGTATTTCGGGACTGAGAGAGTACTCAATTTTAATATTAAACCCAAATTCTTATATGAGACTGTCCTCACCATCAACTGATGGTGAGACCAGTTCACACTTGCGAATTTAGGTATGTTACTTCTATAGTTTAGACATGTTTTTTTTTTTTGTAATTTTAGAGGAGGTACTTTTTTTAGTTTAGGTATGTTACTTCTATAGTTTATACATGTTACTTTTTTTATACGGAGTAGTTTTAGGGGAGATACCTTCTTAGTTTAGGTATGTTACTTCTATAGTTTAGACATGTTACTTTTTTTTAATATATAATTTTAGAGGAAGTACTTTTTTTAGTTTAGGTATGTTACTTCTATAGTTTATATATATTACTTTTTTTATACGGAGTAGTTTTAGGGGAGATACATTCTTAGTTTAGGTATGTTACTTCTATAGTTTAGACATGTTACATTTTTTTTTAATAATTTTAGAGGAGGTATTTTTTTTAGTTTAGGTATGTTACTCTGTAGTTTAGACATGTTACTTTTTATATATATAATTTTAGATGAGGTACTTTTTTAATTTAGGTATGTTACTTCTATAGTTTAGACATGTTACTTTTTTTTTATACGGAATAGTTTTAGGGGAGGTACATTTTTAGTTTAGGTATGTTACTTCTATAGTTTAGACATGTTATTTATTTATTTTTTTAAAAAAAATTTTAGAGGAGGTAATTTTTTAGTTTAGGTATGTTACTTCTATAGTTTAGATCTGTTACTTTCTTTTTATAGTTTTAGGGGAAGTACGCTATTGGTTTCGCGCTCGTCTTGATGGTGTGACTGGTCTCACAGGAGACGCGCTGAATATTAAACCAATAAACGGTACTTCGTATACACTAGCAAGAGCGCCAAAAGATTGGAAGAAGTGATACACGACAAAAACATGAAAACTTATCATAACTAGATTACCCAACATAAATATTTAAAACACTGACATCATCTTAATCGGTTCCTCACCTCAAACTCCCAATCTCAATTCCAAGAACAAAATTTGATAGCAAATAATAATATGGAGCACCAATCTTCTCCTACACCTCATGTGCTCATCTTTCCACTACCACTACAAGGCCATGTAACCCCTATGCTAAACTTAGCTGAACTTTTTTGCCTAGCAAATCTGAAAGTAACCTTCCTAAATACAACCCATAACCATAAACGCCTGACCCGGTACACTAACACTGAAGCCCGTTTTGCCTGCTATCCGGGCTTCAGATTCAAGACGGTACATGACGGGTTACCTGATGATCACCCACGAGCTGGTGCGAGCAATGTCAAGGGCTGGCTAAAAGAAATGATTCAGGCGTTAGCATCAAATGGTAAATCTCTACTGAGAGAGATATTGGTTGGAGAAAAAGAAACAGAAAAAGTTACATGTTTGGTAACAGATGGGTGGATGAGCTTTGCTAATGAAGTAGCAAATGAAGCTGATGTACCAGTGATTGCATTCAGGTGTCCCAGTGCTTGCTGCAATTGGACGTATTTCTGTATTCCGAAGCTCATTGATGCAGGGGAAGTACCCTTCAAAGGTATGTCAATGAACTCAATGGTATTTTCTAATTTTTTATAAAAGTAACTACAATCTAATTCAGCTGCAAAAAAAACAAAACAATTAATTCAATGTTGATCTCAATTGTAAATTAGATGTAGTATAGAATATAAATAGTTCTGATATATTTTATCGGTGCCGCTAGCTATGTTACCCGGACTCTCTGAAACACATATCGGACAGGGGGACGTGTCTTAAGTGTCGGACACGGCTATTTTGTGGAAAAATTGCATGATTTTGGTCTAAAATGAAGTGTCGAAGTGTTCATACTCATGTCCGAGTGTCGAGGATTCGACACGGATATTTGAGCTAAAATGAAGAGTCCGGATAATAGAGGCCGCTAGGTTCACTTTCTGGCAAAAAATATGAAGGAAAACAAAGGTGAGGGTAATTGGCCACTGATTAAGATTAACAAATTCAAATTAAAAATTGCAAGCAGAGAAGTATGCAGGACAACAATGCTCCATGCTTCCCAGGAGGGCACAGAGGGGCCCTAGTGGTAGTAAAAAATATGTTTAACACAAATCATATGATTAAAATATCAAACAAGAACTTTCAGCAATAGTTAAAACAATTGTCTATAATTCCAATCTCACATCAAAGTATAAAACATTTCAAGAAGTAATATTGATGAGGAATATAGATCAATATCAATCCTCTCTTTCGCTTCATGTGCTCTTCTTTCAACTGCCAGTATTAGCTCATGTAACCCCAATGCTTCACCTAGGCACCTAGCTGAACTTCTTTGCCTTGCCAACTTTAAGGTAACCTTTCTAAAGACAACCCACAACCACCAACGTCTATCCCAATACACTGACAGTGAGGCCCGTTTTGCATGTTATCTGGGATTCGGCAATGCTAGACGGGTTGCCTGATGACCACCCTTGAAATGGTGAGAGTAATATCAGGGGCTGTTTGAAGGAGTTGGTTCAGGGGTTAACATCAAGTGCTAAGCCTCTTTTGAGAGAGATTTTGCTTGGATCAGCTGAATCAGCTAACGTTACATGTTTGATAGTAGATGGGTGGATGAGATTTGCTAATGATGTAGCAAATGAAGCTGAGGTACCAGTGATTTCATTCAGGTGTCATGCTGCAATTGGTCTTATTACTGTATTCCAAAGCTCATTGAAGAAGGGGAAATAGCCTTCAAAGGTACACACCACTCTCTACCTACTACCATTTCTATGCATAATATTTCAGGGATGAGTTTAGAGGCTTAATGATAGAGCTAATCATAGGCAGGACGGGACCGAGAAAGCCAAAGACTAAAATAACCGAACAAAACAATCCGTAAGGGTGAGGGTGAGGGTGAGGGTGAGGTTGAGGTTGAGATATTACCACTTAGACTATAATAATCGAACAAAACAATGTTCAGGAATCTAAGAGATAATCACAAGTCAACAAACAAGGAGCCTAAAGGCAAGAGAGCTAAACTCAAAACCATAACCGCAACATTTTATCTACAAGAGTTCACTCAGTAAGACTGTAAGAGCATGACTCCAACTTATTTCAGATCAAATTTTCTATTTCAGATTAGATTAGATTGTAAAGAAAATTTCTGGATGAGATCACCTAATTTTATAAAAACATATGTATGCAAGTACCAATAAACTCGATAAGGAGCATAAACTTCTTTGCTTCCAATAATTATTTGTTTGGTTGACATAGATGTACACAGGAAGTTGAAGTCAAATTAGTAGGAAGTGCAGGAAGTTGCTAACTAATAAGTAATCACCTATCTTGAATAGAAATTTCATGTTCAGCCAAACAATTTTCGGTACTTCCTAGAAAATGAAGTTCTCGAGAAATGATACTTCCTATGTCAGTCTATCCAAACAACACTAATAAATTTCCCAGGCCATACATGAACTCAGCAGCCAAGTCCCCTTCCACTCTATACACGTGTCAATGTGTATGGATCTATAACAGACTCAGTAGTAAGTACAAATGCTCAGCTCAACAGGAGAGTCCACCATGGACATCTCAACCTTTCTAAGTTCTACAGTCATCCATTTTCATGTCCACTTACGCAAAGTTGCAGCCAAATAAACCTAGACCACCAATATTAAGAGTCATGAAAGGGTCGTCATTCAAAAAACCTGAAATAGACACATAGTAGAGCCGTAGAGGAACATCACCCTAACCAACACTTTTAGAAAGAAAAATTGTTTATTTTAACTTTTTGGTAGTATTGTCAGTTAACTTTCTAATGGTTTTTGTTTCCTTTCTATGAACTACAATAAACAAAAGATGATGAAGAAATGGACCAGCTAGTAAAGAATGCACCTGGTATGGATAGCTTCCTTCGCTACCGTGACCTTCCTAGCTTCTGCCGAAACCAAGATATATCTTCCTGCCGTGACCTGCAAGACTTATTCACAGGGGAGATACAGCGAAACCAGCAAGCCCACTCTTTCATTCTCAACACATTTGTGGATCTAGAAGGCCCGATTCTTTCTCTCATTAGTTCACACTGCTCAAAGGTTTACTCCATAGGTCCGTTACATGCTCACCTAAAATACAGACTCGGTCAAAATGATGATATAACATTGTCCAACAACTCAACTAGCAGCTTGTGGGAAGTTGATCGAAGTTGCATATCGTGGTTGGACCTAAAGCCAGACAAATCCGTTGTCTATGTAAGTTTTGGTAGCTTAACTATCCTCACAAAGGACCAGCTGATGGAATTTTGGGCTGGACTGGTCCAGAGTAAGAAGTACTTCCTCTGGGTTATAAGGCCCAATCTCATAATAGGAAATGATCAAGATACTCAAGCCCAAGATGGACTCTTGGAAGGGACCAAGGAAAGAGGATATATGGTCGGATGGGTCCCACAGGAGGAGGTCTTGGCCCACCGAGCCGTTGGCGGGTTCTTGACCCACAGTGGATGGAACTCAACACTAGAGAGCATTGTAGCTGGGGTGCCAATGCTTTGTTGGCCTTACTTTGCTGATCAGCAAGTGAACAGCAGATTTGTCAGTGAAGTCTGGAGAATTGGCCTAGATATGAAGGATACATGTGACAGAACAATAGTGGAGAATATGATCAATGATCTAATGGAGAGGAAGAAGGATGAACTGGAAAGATCAATGGATAGAATATCACACCTAGCAAAGAGGAGTATTTCTGAAGGTGGCTCATCCTATTCTAATCTTAACCATCTAATCGAGGAAATAAAACTGATGTCCAAGAAAGGGTAACATTAGATTTCATCCTTCCGATGAAGGAAAACAGGTGAACAGCTATAAATTGTAAATTAGAGAAAACAAAAGTTCCTTGGCTAAACTAGTATAAATTCTATGCTGATGAACATTCATAAGTCAAACAAGTAACCCCATATAGTCAAAATATTAAGTTTAGACATACTTACCGTACCAAATGATGAAGCATCTGGATACACAACAAGATGGCATTTTACTTCTATGATCTCTGCATCAGACTCACATATAAAACATTGATTGAGCTAACAGCAGTCTGTTTTACTGTGAAATAACTCTCAGAGCAGCAGCAAATTGCTTCTGAAATTCTCTCTTTTTCCTGGTATCTTTTTAAGTTTTTTTCATGTCCGGTTTCTCTTAATGGATCTTTATCATCATACACCCTGAGATCCAAACAAGAAAGATTGTCAAATAAACACTTCATTAATACGTCAGATTATGAGATCCATCAAATTGAAAATATTCAAATCTTTCCTACTAGTGGCCACACTACCAGAGAAATCATGAGACAAAAGGGAGCAGAAAGCTATACCAGAATGACAACGTTTTAAAAACCATGTCAATGAGACCATAGAAACACATAGTACCACATTGACATGCACAATAAGAGTAATAGTTATTGAGTAACAATTTTATCCAACAAAGAAGCAGCTTGGGGGAGCTAACCACAGCTAATATAACCATTGATTAAGGTGTTAAACGAGACACAATTGGGGGAGTAGCCAAGCTTAAGTGTTTTACCCAAGAGAGAAGCCGAAATCAAGGCGGCCCAAATGGCAGTAACAATTGGTAAGGATACCAATTGAATGCCTATATGGTCGAATACCAGACAACTCAAGCTGGCTAGAGAGAGCGATAATGGTGGAGTGAGGTTGAAGGCGTTTCAATTTGGAAATGGCAGTAAAGAGCTGATTGAAAATGATAACAGGAGGAAGATGACGTAAAGAAATCATCCGATTGAACAAAGAAAGGGGAAATTTAAGATCAGAAAACCCTAATTGCAACAGAATTGAGAGAATTGAGGGTCATCATGAATAGCAGAAACTCTTCCATTAGAAAAATGTCGAAAATGAAAATGAGAAGAAGAGAGAAGAGAATTACCGCCATCGCCATGGAAGAAGTAAGCAGAGCGCAGGTGTATTCAGTTTATATGCCCGATTGACCCCATTACAATTTCACTGTATCTTTCCTTTTTTTTAAATAAAAAACATTTCGCACGCGCTCACCCGACTCAAAACGAGCATGGGTATGATTTTGGTGGTAAGTGGTAACCGGTAAATAGGGGCGGATCTACTGTGTAATGTGGGTAGATAAATATCTACTCAGTTTTTAATTGAAAAATCATTCGGCTGAGTATTTTAAAAAAAAAAAAAAAAAATTGTTCAATAAAAAAAAAAAAATTTGTTCAATATAGGAGTCAAACCCATGGCCAATGGGGACATTCTGACATTTACATAACTAGATTTCCTCACTAACTATTCAAGCATCTTGCCTTCATGTTTCTTTGTTGCAGATTAAATATATAAACCTCTTATTTTTAGTTGGCTAAGTATTTAACATTCAATTTTTTTTTCGTGGGTGTCACGTCATATTTGATTTTTAATTTCTACTTCGTATATTTTTAAAGTTTTGTTGATATTTGCTATATGACACGGAGTACTCCGTATACATTTATATTGTATAATCTTTAAAATCTTAGAATTTATAAAATAACGGTGAACGGTGAAATTGACGTAAACATTATAGTTAGTACTCCGCAAATTGTCATTTTCATTATATCTTTTTTTAAAAAAAAAAAAATTGTACTTTTTGTGTCTACCCTGTTTTAAAATTCTGGATACGCCCCTGCTGGTAAATGTCGGGCTAGCCAACACCAAAAAAACACGGCAACTCGGCAAGACATGGAAAAGCATGGCCTGACACGAACATGAAATCGTGCGGCTTGGGTTGTGTTCGGGCTATTTTGAGTTGTAAAAAGAACATCAAAGCACGACACGACACGACAAAATACGTTAAATTGAGTGAAATAACTTAGTACAAAGGCCAACACGAGGGCACAAGGGCTTGAGCGTGCCTTTGTAAGTGTGCAATTAAGAATATACTCGTACCGTACATAGTGAGAATTAGGCAAAATTGATTTTAACTAACTTTATATGTCACTTTGTTGAAATAATTAACTTTCATTGCTCTAGCACTTCAAGCCCCTTAATCAAATTCTATTACATCAATTAAGATGGTTATTTTTCACATTGTCAACTGTGATGCTTTTTTTAAATACTGTGCTACCTTATTCTCTGAAGCTACATGCAACTTACGTATATTGTCTCTTATGCCATTTATTGGCAAGTCCTCAGTTTTTGCTGGACTTAAACTCCAGAATTGCGTGCACTTCCTACAAAGTGCAGCTACATACCCCAAACTGCAGTTTTGAAGGGTCATCATCCGTCTCAAATTTTATATTTCTAAGATAATACTCTAGTCAAATCTCAGCAGATCAAAATACAAGAAACAAACATCAAAAGTAATTCTCTCAGAAAACGGCAAACATTACCTTCTGCATTTCATTCCTTCCAATTAAGTGCATCACCAATCATAATGGACGACCTGCAGGCACGTGATGCTAGCATTGCGCGTACTATATTCCACTTTTCTTAAAATCCGTGTTTTTAGTCAAACAAGACTATAATTTTGAGACGGAGGGAGTAGAATAAAAGACACGATATTAACATTCGCAGTGACAAGAACTGCAGCAAAAGAAATAGAAATAGACATATACACAGTTATCACAAGTACAAGGCTGTGGAAGACCAAATCTTTCATGCAAAACAAGAAAATAAGCTGGTCTTGGGCTAGGGTACACCTAATCATTTTTACTTAAAGTAGCCAAGTCTATGTTGGCGTAAACTCCAAGACAACTTGAGAGATTAGGAAAGTAGCTTACATTTAGGAAATATCTACATATATGAAAGGTTTAGGAGTTATCTAAATTAGGTTTATGAGTTATCTAATAAGACTAATTCCCTATATAAGGAGATGCTCATTTGTGGCATAACTTATGAGTTTTGTGAGAGTTTTGAGGTACTTTTCTAAAGCTAATAAAGAGACTTATTCTTTATATTAAATTCTTAAATCATCCTTTAAATTCTAGAGTCTCCAACAAATTAAAATAAGAAGTTTCTGTTACTTGATGATTTTCCTATCCATTGTTGGAAGTAATATTCCATAATTGAGACTATAATTATTACTTCTAAACTATATTTAATTATAAATAAACAAAACAAAATAGTTTGATCGATCTATTATTAATTATATATCAATGGGTAAAGTTAGAAAAACCTTCCTCTTAGTTGTTGTTGCGGTGTTTTTGTTTACTATTTCCGTTGTAGCCGTCCATGCACTCCATGATGAGATTAATCCCAAAATTGATGCTATTTATCAATTTGGAGATTCGTTCTCAGACACCGGTAATCTGATACGTGATAATCCAATTGGAGCAAGCTCCAACTTTGGAAAACTTCCGTACGGACAAAACTTCTTCCTCAAGCCTACCGGAAGATGCTCTAACGGGCGTCTTATGGTCGATTTCTTTGGTATGTTTTATATTTGTTTTTGGTTATTTTGAGGTATTAGATACTCCGTATTAATTACGTACAATCTTTTACTTAACTACGTACTAATTAAGTACTACGAAAATGATAAAGGTCGTAACATGCGACCTTTCAGCCGTGTCACAATGATGACATGGCGTGATTATGTGTCATGATTTAAATTGGAAACTAAAATATTTAATTTATATAACCTATTATACATGTTTCAGGTATAAAAATCTTAATATTCTAATTTGTATATTGCGACAACTAAATATTGTCGCAACTTGCGACCTTTATCATCACTCTAAGTACTAACCTGTTTATTTGAAATGTAGCTGAATACTTGAAGTTGCCGTACCTGGATGCATACCTTAACAAGGAAGGGAACTTCAGTCACGGAGCAAACTTTGCCGTGGCTGGCTCGACAGCTCTCAGCACCGATGATTTAGCAGCAAAAAAAATTCTAGCACAGGCCACCCGTAGTTCGTTATTACCCGTACAACTTGCATGGTTTAGGTCTCATCTTCCTTCTGTTTGTCCGAATCCATCAGGTAAATTATATTCATTTTTACTCGATCGCAATGTTTGTCATTTTCACGCATGTAAATGCACAATTTTGATTATTAATATCTTTAAATCTCTTTAACTAAAAATTATAAAAAGTTGATATTTTAAAAATACGTAGTGACAGGAATCTAACAAGATCTCACAACACTATATTTTATCAAGTATAATATGTGAATAGTATTAAAAGTCCAAACGTTGCGAGTATTAAAAATTGGAGGAAATACTTAATAGTACGAGTTTATCAATCAAATGTGTTCTTATTCAATTCAATTCGAATTTTTTATCCACCAATATATACGAGGAAGTATTTTCGGATATCTGATAACACACATATCAGAGTAAAAGACAAATAACTAAAAGACAAAATAGGAAGAAAAAAAATGAAGTACCATTCATGTTAAGAAAAGTATCATTCAATTTTTTTTTTGTCTTTTTCCTACTTTTATTTTTTGCTATGATATACTCCCTCCGTCCCGGAATACTCGACCCGGTTTGACCGGCACAGAGTTTAAGGGACTTGAATTGACTTATTTAATTTAATAGGTAGTAGTTGATAGTGGGGTATTATTTTAATGTAGTTAGTGGGGGTTGGGTTAAGAGGTGGGGTTGGGGGAGAGTAAGGGTTGAATTTTTAATTATTTTTTGTATGGAGTAGGGGGTAGGTGGATTAATAGGGGTGGAGTGAGAAATAATATAATATTGTTAGAATATTTCCATTTTTAGAAACAGGTCAAGTATTAAGGGACGGCCCGATAAGGAAAACAGGTCAAATATTCCGGGACAGAGGAAGTATTGATATATATTTACAAGCACATATCAGATACATGAAAATACTTCCTCCAATATGAATATACTAACTTTATTTGTTTGGGTACGAAATACGTACGTAGATTGGAAGAATAAACTCGCCAATGCGCTTTTTATTATTGAAACCGGTGGCAACGACTTCAATTATGCTTTCTTCGGAGGGAAAACTATGCAAGAAGTACGTAGCATGGTACCCCAAGTTATTGGCGGTATTAGAAAAGCCGTAGAGGTGAGCTCATACTTATTCTCTATCTTCTCTTAAACATTTTAACTTTTTTTTTTCTATCAAACATTTTAACTTGTGAGCCGTAGAGGTATTACACTACAAGAATTTGTATCTTTAATGACAACATAATAACAACGGGTCAAAATTCCGTCGTAAAAGCCTTTTGCGACGGGGATAACAACTAAACAATGACGGGAACAACCGTCGCATATGTCTTTCACGACGGGTTTTCGACGGGATTTTCCGTTAACGACGGCCCCCTTTTATGACGGGTTCGTGACAGACGGGAAATCCCATAATTAATCAACGATTATTGACCTTTAGCGACGAAATTTCCCGTCATTAATGGTACAATTTCTTATAGTGTTAGCAGAAAAACAAATGTTGTAATTTTACAGTTTCTCTATAAAATTGGATTTTTGGCTAGAAATTTTCTTATTAAAAACAAATGTTGTAATTTAAACATTTCATGTGATAAGATACTATCTTTTGTTGGATTTTATCTTGTTCATTGTTTTTTATGTTATATCCTCAACCATATATCAACAAATTAAAAGATGTTAGTTACGATCATGTATATGCTAATGACTACGAACTGTTCGTTGATGCAGGAATTAATAAGTGTTGGTGCCACTAAAATCGTCGTTACAGGGCAATTCCCAATCGGATGTATGCCGATTTTTCTCGCTTCTTTTCAATCAAATGACGCGAATATGTATGATGAACTCAAATGTCACAGAGGAATGAATGATTTCGCCATGTTCCAAAACGATTACATGCAACAAACTATTAGGGAAATTCAGAGGGAGCACCCAACCGTTAAAATCGTCTATGCAGATTATTTTACCGCTGTAAAACTACTCCTCCAAAATGCCGCCTCTCTTGGTTAGTACTGCCTCCGTTTCAGAAAGTTTTTTACAGTTACTATTTGCACGGACTCCAATGCAATATTTAACTATTAATATATCCAATTTTGTATGTGGAAAAATTATAAAAAGCTGATATTCTGAAAATACATATCGAGACCAATCTAACAAGATCTTACATGTAACATTTTGATGTATATAATAGTGAGAATTTACGGTCAAAGTTTTCATATTTTGGACACATTCCAAAGCGTAAAGAACTTTCAGAAACGGAGAAAGTATATAATTATATATTCCCTCCCTCCTCCAAAACATTTTGGGTGTCTCATTCTAATATTTATAAATAAAAAAAAATTAAGAAATATACTAAAGAAATTATTGTGAATGTTTATGCAGGATACAAACTTTTATAAGTTCAATGAGACCAATCAGTTAAGCAATGAAACCATTTAGTTAAGCATTGGAACTAATTAGTTAAATACTGAAACTAATTAGTTAAGCACTGAAACTAATTTAGTTAAGACATAGACAAATTAGTTAAGCAATGAAACCAATTAGTTAAAGAATCAAACTGGTCTTTTTGGTAAGGCAGTCTTACACAAAAATTGATGTATGCAGGATTTGACAAGGATGCAACACAAAGGGCTTGTTGTGGGAGGGGCAATAACGCGTACAATTTCGATCCTACCAATATGTGTGGAAGCGGTTTTCCGGTATGTGAAAATCCTAATAAGAGCGTAAGTTGGGATGGAGTTCATATGACGGAACATGCTTACAAAGTCATGGCGATGTGGCTGTTAAAGCACAATATTGTTCCTAGTCTCTCCTAAACGAAGGCTTAATTAGTTATATATATTTTCGATTGCTAAATTATGTATTAATGTAATGTAACTATGTAAGTAGTACTTCCTCCATTTCTTTTTGATGTATCCATTTGGAATCTGGTGTGGTTTTTAAGAAAATTGAAATATTGGTTTGTATGGGTATAAGTGTAATGATTGGTTGTAAGATAAATGATTGGGTGTAAGAGATTATAATAAATAAAGGAGTGATAAAATAATAAAGAAATAAGGTAAGAGAGAAGAGTGATAATGATAGGTGATAAAGGAGGTGAGAGAGTGGGTATATGGGGAAGGGAAAAGAATTAAATATTATGGGTGAGGAAAATTATGTGGGAATATTGGTAGAATCTTTAGGTATTTTGATAATTAGATAGAAATGTAAGGGTATTTTAGGATAAAATGTATGTCCAAAAATAGAATAGATTCTAAATGGATACAACAATATGAAACGCTTAAAATGGAAACGGATACAACAAAAAGAAACGGAGGGAGTACTATATACGTATGTGTTTGTATCTTTGTTTTGATACATTTGATTTCAAGAAATAAATAAATATATTGAAATTTCCACCAACTATATTTCTGCCAATACCTCTTAGATCTATCAAGTTCCAATTGCTTCCTGCCTACGGGCGAAGATTTTCCAAGCCAAGATAATTTTCACTAAGACAATTGTACAAATAAAATATACACAAGCTAGTAATAATTAATGAAACACTACAAAAAATTGTACCATTAATGACGGAAAATCCCGTCGCTAAAGGTTGATAATCGTTGATTAATTAATGACGGGATTTCCTGTCGCGAGCCCGTCATAAAAAGGGGCCGTCGTTAATGGAAAATCCCGTCGTTAACCCGTCATAAAAGACATATGCGACAATTGTTCCTGTCTTTGTTTGGTTGTTAACCCCGTCGCAAAAGTCTGAAGAAACTCAAATCAATTTGAGAGAATTCAGAAGAAAACAACTGATCACAAATATTGTATTATGAGCTCACAAAATACTGAGAGCTGATGCTTGGCTTATATACAACGCAAACTGAAGTTTATACAATGCAATGGTGCCACATCAGCTAAAAGTGTAACTGAATTGTAACCACTTTCTAACAAACTTATAATTTAAAATAATAATAAAATAGAATAAGGAAGTATTTCCTATACTCCCCCTTCAAGCTGGACCTTGGAAATAAGTCCAAGCTTGGAAGAAAGTGATTGATGTTGAGATGAAGCCAATGGTTTAGTAAGAATGTCTGCAAGTTGCTGATTGCTGGAAACATGAGCAGTCTGAATGAAACCAGCCTCCACTTGCTCCCTTACATAATGCATATCTCTCTTCAAATTATTTGTTTTATCATGAAAAACAGGATTTTTTGCCAAATGTTCAGCAGACATGTTGTCAAAAAATAAATTAACAGGTAAAGGGATCTCAACTTGAAGATCTTCAAGCAAACCTTGAATCCAAACCAGTTCACTTGCAGCAGCAGACATACTCCTGTATTCTGCTTCTGCTGAAGATTTACTGACACTTCTCTGCTTTTTGGTTTTCCAAGAGATGAGATTGGAACCAAGAAACACAGCATATGCACTGAGTGATCTGCTACTGAACTGACATGAGCTCCAGTCAGCATCACTATAAGCAGAAAGAGCAAAATTGTTTCCTGCAGAGTACCAGATTCCTTTATCTAAAGTACCCTTGAGGTATTTTAACACATGTAAAGCTGCACGCAAGTGTGGTACCCTAGGTGAGTGCACAAATTGACTTAAGTGTTGCACACTGTAAGATAAGGCAGGCCTAGTGATGCCTAAATAAAGCAATCTTCCAATAAGTCTTCTGTAGACATCTGGTGCATCAAGTAAATCACCAATATCAATGGATAACTTGAGGCCACGTGATAAAGGTGCAGACACAGGATCACAATTGTCCATACCAGCATCAATCAAGATATCCTGCACATATTTCTTCTGAGATAGAAAAATCCCATTGGCATTTCTCTGTACTTCAATACCCAGAAAATAGGCCAAGGGACCAAGATCTTTAATGGTGAATGCCTGATCTAAAGCCAGTTTAACATCCTCAATTTGAGAGGCAGAAGTGCCTGTGAGTAAAATGTCTTCTACATACACCAACAACACCAAAAATTCACCATTAAGAGTTCTGGTAAACAAAGAGTAATCCTGTGTGGATTGTTGGAATTGTAGAGTTTTGAGGAACTTGCTCAGTTCCTTGTTCCATTGTCTAGAAGCTTGTTTCAAACCATAAAGTGATCTTTTCAATTTGCAAACTTCTCCTGGTTTAGCTTTAGTATATCCAGCAGGGGGTTTCATGTAAACTTCTTCATCAATAAAGCCATGTAGGAAGGCATTGTTGACATCAAGTTGACACAAAATCCAACCTTTCATGGCAGCCAAGGCAATCACAATTCTCACAGTGGCTAATTTAGCAACTGGAGAAAAGGTTTGATTAAAATCCCTTCCCTCAACCTGTTGGTCTCCAACAGCTACAAGCCTAGCTTTATAGTTATCAATAGAATAATCAGGATTGAGTTTGGTTCTATAAATCCATTTAGAATTAATTGTTGTCTTACCCTTGGGCAAAGTAGTAAGATCCCAAGTGTCATTACTCTCAAGAGCAAGAATTTCTGTATCCATGGCTTTGATCCAATGATCACTGTGCTTAGCTTGATTGTAATGCTTGGGATCAGTAGGAGAAGCAAACACAGAGAAAGCAAGAGATTCCCAAGTGTCAAACTCATGCAATGAAAGGTTAAGTAACCAAGCTGTATCAGAATAGTCAGATTCATGTGAATCATCCAAAATGGAACCAACAGAGAAAGAAAGAGATTCACTATCAGTAAGGTGAGGAGGAATATCTCTGTGAGGAATAGAACTACCAACAAAATCCTTGAGAACAACAGGTGGTTTAATAATTCTGGTAGATTTTCTTACAACATGCATAGAAACAACATGAGAATTCTGAGGTGGGGTAAGATTGTTATGATCAAGAGAAAGATCATGGGTAGAAGAAGATAGATGAGTAATAGGAGAGTGAGTGTGATGTGGAGAAGAAGAATAAGATGGAAGAGAAGATGTGATTATAGGAGAATGATTATAAGTAAAAGAGTCATTAACAAAACTGTTGTCAGATTGATTAACAGTCATATCAGAGTCAATACCAAATTGAACAAGAGAAGGTGAATCAGTAGAGTTTGTGAGTAAAGGAGAAGATAGATTGTAGGAAAAAATGGTTTCAAAGAAAGTCACATGCCTAGAAACAAACACAGAGTGAGAATCCAGATCATACAGCTTGAAAGCTTTGTAGCCAGCTGGATATCCAATAAACACACACCTTCTTGTTCTAGAGTCAAATTTATCCCTGTGAACCTGATTATTGTGAGCAAAACACAGAGAACCAAAGACTCTTAGGTTATCATAGACAGGTGGATGATGAAATAAAACCTCAAATGGAGTTTTCCAGTTCAACACTTTAGTTGGAATTTTGTTAAGTAGATGAGTGGCAGTTAAGACACATTCACCCCAGAACTTCTTGGGCAGATTGGCATGAAATCTCAAAGATCTAGCAATTTCAAGTAAGCTTCTGTGTTTTCTTTCAACCCTGCCATTCTGTTGAGGAGTGTAAGGGGTACTTTTCTCATGAATGATACCTTTGTCAGCAAATAGAAGTCTGCAAGATTCTTTCACAATTTCAGTACCATTGTCAGATCTTACTCTTTTGACTTTGGTGTGAAATTGTGTTTCAACCATTGCTAGGAATTCATAAATAACTTTGACAACTTGAAGTTTATTATGAAGTAGATAGGTCCAGGTGGTTCTGCTATGATCATCTAGAATAGTCAGGAAGTAAGATGCATCATCCAAACTCTTGACTTTATATGGTCCCCACAAATCCAAATGAATCAGATCAAAACAAGCCACAGCTTTACTAATGCTGACATCAAAAGGCATTTTGTGATGTTTAGCTTTGTAACAAACAACACAATTGTATTCAGTAAAACCTTTACAGCTTTCAGCATCAATACATTTCATCTTAGACAAGGAAGGGTGGCCTAGTCTATCATGAAACAAATGTATTTTATTTCCTACAAAACTCTTAACTTGAGAAGCACTGGTAGCAGTCTTATTTGGCATAATATCAACATTATCATCAGGCACAATATCTATATTATTGCAACTGAAATTGTGTGAATCAATACCTTTGGTGGAACCGGCAAGAGAGGGCAGAACATAGTAATACAAACCATTTGTTCTTTTTCCAGCACCAAGCAATTCAGAATTAGCAGGGTCCTGGAAAACATATCCAGTGCCATTGAATAAGACTTGTAAACCAGTGTGTTCAATCAGTCTACCAACATATAACAAATTATGTTTGAAACCCTTGACCAACAGAACATTGTGTAACACCAATTTGTTGTTCAAAGAAGTATCACCAATGGTATCTACTGTCAGTTGAGAACCATCAGGTAGACCAACTTTGATAGGGTTGGACAGAGTTCTGATATTGGTCAAGATGGTTTCATCATATGTCATATGATCACAAGCTCCTGAGTCAACTATCCACAAGCAAGCATCATGCAGTTTAGTTACAGCACAGTTGAAAGAACGGGAGATTATACCTGCATAACTTGCCAAAGAGGAATGAGAACCACTGGTTTCAGTCACTTGAGATTGTTTTCCTTTCATCACTTTCATAACTTCTTGACAGATAGCATTCAGCATTTCATTGTTCACCCTATCATTGTCATTGTCTGTATTTCCCAAAGGTTCATCAACATCATCAGCACTGTAGCCAACATTTGCTGCAAGTCTATTTCCAGTGGAACTGGTTCCCTTAGAAGCCTTGATGGAATTATACCAATCAGGATAGCCAATAAGCTTGAAACACTGATCAACAGTGTGACCTTTGCCTTTGCAATGATTACAAAACCTATTCATTTTCTCCTTCTTGATTTCTTTCCAATCTTTTTTTCCTGATTCAGCAGCATACTTCTGAGATTGATTTTGTCCTCCTCTGTAAGCTTGAGTAGCCATAGCACTACTAGTCATAGCATTGGATTCCACAGCTGCTATACTCAATTCTTTCTGTTTTTCTATTTGCTGAGTAATTAAGAATACTCTATTAATGCTAGGTAAAGGATCCATGGAAAGAACATTAGTTACAGTGCTATCAAATCCACCATTCAGTCCAAGAAGAAACTTCATCATTTTATCTTCTTCTTCAAACTCAGCAATCTTCTTCAGAGACTGACAGCTACATTGCATCATAACACCACATGTGCAGCTAGGAAATTCTCTCAAATTTTGCATTTCATCCCACAGTTTCTTCAGTTTCCCATAGTAAGTAACAATTGTCATGTTTTGCTGAGTTAAACTTTCAATTTCTTTCTTCAATTGATAAATCAGTGGACCATTGGACTGACCAAACCTCTCATTCAATTCTCTCCACAAATCAGCAGCAGTGTCAATATAACCAAAATCATCTGCTAATTCATGATTCATGGAGCTTAAAATCCAGCTAACCACCATGAAATCATCACGTTTCCATTTCATGTAATCTTTATGATTTACAGCAGGTTTTGTTATCTCACCATTGACAAATCCTTCTTTGTTCTTAGCTACTAAAGCACGCTTAACATTTCTACTCCATCTCATAAAATTCATACCAGTAAACACAGCAGCAACTAATGAAGAGGTAGGATTATCTGAATTAGCAATGAAAAACGGATCACAATTATCAGTGTTACCTCCATTGTTGTTGTTGTTGTGTGAATTATTGCTTTCAGAATCTTGAATTGCCATTACTGATGATCAAATAACTCGAACAAACAAAGAGTCTCGAACAATTGTCGAAGAAGATCTCAAATATCGCAAGAAATTTCGCAATCACACTCGTGAATTGCAAGAAAATTTCGCAATAAAATTCCTGTAAACAGATACTCCCAGCTTTGATTCAAAAACAAATCGAATTTTATCTCAAAATGAGCAAACCTCAATCTTAAATCAGAGATTATTGCTCTGATACCATGAAGAAACTCAAATCAATTTGAGAGAATTCAGAAGAAAACAACTTATCACAAATATTGTATTATGAGCTCACAAAATACTGAGAGCTGATGCTTGGCTTATATACAACGCAAACTGAAGTTTATACAATGCAATGGTGCCACATCAGCTAAAAGTGTAACTGAATTGTAACCACTTTCTAACAAACTTATAATTTAAAATAATAATAAAATAGAATAAGGAAGTATTTCCTATAAAGTCTTTTGCGACGGGATTTTTAACCCGTCATAATTAGGTTGTTGTTAAAGATACAAATTTTTATAGTGAAATTATATACAATCTTGGTATAGTACGTAGTAGTTTATAAGATACATGTCGGGCTTGTCTACGTCACAAAGTTCAAATCTCTCATCCCCGTTTGCAATTTTTTTTATCGCGCTTTTGAGCCGTGATTAATGTAATTTGCATCCAAAGACATAAACTAATGTGCTATACTGATAATTACTATCACCTTCTTGTAATGTTTGGTAAAATATGCTTAAAAATATTAACGATTAAAGAAGTACGTAGGAGATTGTGTAGAAATGCAAGTGAACACGGAGTATATATTAGTTCTTTCACTTTACCTTTTTTGCCTCATGTAGAAATTAGAAAATAGTACGGGGTAATAATTAGTGAAATACTGGTAATTATTATTTCGTCCTTTTCCGGTTGTGTCATATTGACTTTATGTGCTATTGTAAAACGAAGAGAGTTAACACATACTCCATACATCACAAAAATTAATGAGGTAAAACTTTTTGCACAGTTTGGTGCGATAATTACATTAAATCAGAGGGACTATATTTTTCAAATATCATCTTTTATACAAGTACTTTAGTTTTTTTTTTTTTTTTATACACTTATGTTCTTTAGGTAATTAGGTGTATCATTTTCAATTATTGTTCATTTTGCCATAATCCACGTATCGGTAAGTAATAGGATGAGTTAAACAAACTCACAGATTCAAAAAGAAGAAGAAAGAAGGCCCTACTGTCTTAAGACAATGACAATCATGCTGGCTTGATACTAGACCTGATCATCTATAGCACGATCCGGCCCGAAAAAGTACAGGTTTGAGTAGCATAAAATATGCATTTTACAACCAAAACCAAAGCCCAGCCCGAAAAGTCCGTTTCAGCCCGCAAAAATCGCACCGAATTCATGGATTTGAGCATGAATTTTTATTAAAGCCCGGCCCGACCCGAATTTTGATCACCTCTACTTGATACCAAGATTTTTCCAACCTCACTCTCAAGATCCACCTCTCAGTTCCTTATCTAAACACTCAAATTCCCAATCTCACTCTCTAAGATCCACCTCTCAAATTCGGAAAACATTTCCGTCAAAACAAACGGAACCTCAATTTGATAACAAAAATGGACAATCAATCCTTTCCTTCACCTCATGTGCTCATCTTTCCAGTTCCATTGCAAGGCCATGTAACCCCTATGCTACACTTAGCTGAACTTTTATGTCTATCAGATCTTCAAGTAACCTTCCTAAATACAGCCCATAACCACCAACTCCTGACCCAAAACACAAACATCGAAGCCCGTTTCGCCCGTTACCCGGGTTTCAGGTTCAAAACAATACCCCAAAGTCTGCCTAGCAATGACCAACCACAGACACAGACTGGTAAGGAGGTTGTCAAGGACCTGTTGACTGTGTTAAAGGCAGTGATCGAGCAGTTGGCATTGAGTGCTAAGCCCGTTTTGAGAGAGCTTCTGTTCGGGTCAACAGAAGCGGGTAAGATAACTTGTTTCGTAATAGATGGGTGGTTGAATTTTGCATATGATATAGCAGATGAAGCAAAGGTACCAGCGATTGCATTCAGGTGTTCCAGTGCCTGCTGCAACTGGGCTTATTTCTGTATTCCACAGCTCGTTGTTGCAGAAGAAGTTCCTTTCAAAGGTATGCAAATCTGTATACATGATTGATTTCGCATTTTCACTTCCTACTCCCTCTATTCCTAAATATTCGCAACAATTTGACTGACAACACTAGTTTGACCGTAATTATAAGCAATTATATATTACTAAAAACTTAAAGAAAATGATATTTGAAAATATACATTAAGACTAATCCATTAACATACTACATAATAACATTTGATCCTTATATAATAGTATTGGTCATAGTTAATGTATGAATAGTACAAAAGTCAAAATGTTGCAAATATTCAGGAACGGGAGGAGTATAAACCTATAATTGACTAATTGAGTGTTTTTTAGCTCAATGACTCTGTATTTGTCAAAGATCAAGCTGATGGCTTACGAAATTCAGTTTTGGGTTCTGAAATTCTGTACTGATCTTGATTATCTTACCATGAATTACATAGATAACAAAGAAATGGATCAGCTAGTCAGGAATGTACCTGGGATGGAAAGCTTCCTACGCTGTCGTGATCTTCCCAGTTTCTGCCGAGGCCAAGACAAGTCTTCCTGTCATGACGTCCAACAGTTGTTCACTGGTGAATCACAACGGACGCAGCATGCCCATTCGCTTATTCTCAATACATTTGAGGATCTCGAGGGGCCGATTCTATCTAAAATCCGAACACATTGCTCAAAGGTTTACACCGTTGGACCACTACACGCGCACCTAAAATACAGACTCGGGAACAAGGACACCACATTGTCTAACAATTCCTCTAGTAGTTTGTGGGAAGTGGATAAAAGCTGCATACAATGGTTGGACCAAAAACCTGACAAATCAGTGGTTTATGTAAGTTTTGGCAGCACAACTAAACTAACAAGAGATCAGCTCATGGACTTTGGGCAGGACTAGTGCAGAGCAAGAAATACTTCCTGTGGGTTGAAAGGTCTGACGTCATAACAGGAAGCGGGATAGACAGTCCAACCCTAGATGACATCATGGAGGGGACCAAGAAGAGAGGGTGCATGGTCAAATGGGCCCCACAGGATGAGGTTTTGGTCCACCGGGCCATAGGTGGGTTCGTGACTCACAGTGGGTGGAACTCAACATTAGAGAGCATAGTAGCTGGGGTGCCAATGCTTTGTTGGCCTTACATTGCTGATCAGCAAATGAACAGCAGGTATGTCAGTCAAGTATGGGGAATCGGGTTAGATATGAAGGATACATGTGATAGAACAATAGTGGAGAAGATGATCAATGAGCTAATGGATGGAAAGAAGGATGAACTGGGAAAAACAATGAGTAAAATATCACACCTTGCAAAGAGGAGTATTACTGAAGGTGGTTCCTCCTATTCTAATCTGAACTATCTGATCGAGGAAATAAAAGCCATGTCTAAGAGAAACAGGTGATTAATTATCAATTGTAACTTAGAAAAGACTTTTCTTTACTCAAATTTAGCAATTCGATTCACAGGAATCACAGGATATAGTACTATTAACAAGCCATTTCATTCAGCATTACATAATATAAGTGCCGGGTGAAAACATAGGCTAAAGCCTAAAGTAAAGCATATTCTACAAGTATTACAATACATAATTAGTTTTAGACATACATACCATGCTAAAAGTTGAAGCATCTGGAGACTGACAAAAGATCTCATTTTTCTTCTGTGATTTCTGCATCTGAATCGAAGTCAAGAGTGGTTTATTTTTCCACAAAAAATTGAGTTTTAGACAAACTTACCATACCAAAAGATAGAGCGCCTGGAAATCTGAAATCTGAATACAGACGGAATATTAGTTTTTCTTCTATGATTTCTGCATCAAAGATCATAAGAAGGGTCTGAATCAGAGTAAATAGTCGTTGCTTTGTCCACAAAACATTTCAGTGCAGCAGTGAATTGCTTCTCCAATTCCAGTTCTTCTTCCTGGTGCATTTTCGTCATCTCCTGTTTTTCTTCATAGATTCCCATCAGCTGTTCTCTCTCAAAATCAATTTCACATTTACCAACCTCAGTTTTCCAAATGATGTGGGGTTTCACGAGCCCAGCCGCTTCCTTCACCATGTTGTCAAAGCAAGAAAAATTAAGCGCGAACACACCCTCCCAATCTCGTTCTTCTTCCTGGTGCCTTTCCTTCATCTTCAGTTTTTCTTCACGGATTTTCATCAGCTGTTCTCTCTCAGTAGCACATTTATCAACCTCGGGCTTCGAAGTGATGTGGGATTTCACTAGATTAGCCACTTCATTCACCCTGAGGTCTAACCTAGCAAAACTGTTCATGAACACATTACCATCATATATCAGGTTATAGGATCCTTCAAACTAAAATGTGTAAATCTATCCCGCCAAATACGTGACTAAAGAGATCAGATACTCAGATATTACCACATATTTGAAACCTTAAGTCACAGGCAAAGATCAATCATGACTCAGACAAATAAACTTACCTATTCTTGTAATTCTCATGAAAGTTCCATGTACATTCAACAGCTCAGTGAATTTCTTCGTCATCAGTTGCAGCTGCTGCTCATAAGCATCTGTTGCTTCACCAGATTCGTCTCCTTGATGCTTACCATGTTGCTTTTAGAAATCCATTAGAGAGAAGCAAATTTTACACTTTTAGTATAAACGAAAAGAGAAAATTTAGGCAAATTTTTTAAAAAAACACAAGCAATTTTGTTTGAATAAAATACCAAAGAAAGCAATCATATACTTCATTCAGTAGACAATGCCATGCTAATTGCGGTGAATGAAAGTAACAAATTCAATTGTTTTTCTGTCATCGCATTGACCTAAGAATCTTTGAGATCTTTAGTAGTAAAGTGATTCAACAAAGATGTTATCATTATATAACAGCATTGGAAGAGGGGGGTGGAGTTGATATCATATAGGAGTATATAAAAGTCTTGAGAAGATGATCATGCTGAATTTTCCCAGAAACAGAAATTCATGTCAGAGAAGTACATCATCAATCTTTCATCATTATGTTGCAATCAACAAATATCAGCAGGAAACAGAATAGCTAACATCGTAAGTCCTATCACAAATAAATAATAGCTACCATGCCCCTTGAGAAATCATTCAAGTTCCATAACCATAAGTTTAGCGGCATATAGTAATGTACAGCCTCAAGCCAACACAAAAAGTGCGTATTCAAACAACTCAAAGTTTAGGGCGTATTCAAACAACACAAAAAGGGCGTATTCAAACAGCTCAAACAGACATGTTCAGATTCAAACTCAGCCAAGAACCTCTATGCAAAAACCCTGTTCTCTCCTGAAACTCTGAAAGCATGAAAATTGAGACTTTAGATTTTTCTAGGTCCTTGTAATATTTTCATCAATCTTCCATGCATCATGTAACCAAGATAGAAAAGAGAATGCTTAACATGTAACAAATCAGATAAGATTTACTCAATCAACCAAGATTTGGGATGCCACACTGCCACAAGACAAAATACTTTAGAATATAATTACATCGAAAAGCCAGGCAAAAGCATTCAAGAGATTTAACTATAAGGTTAACAAACGTCTGAAAAGTTTATTACGGACTATTACCTTAGCTTTCTTCTCATCAATATCAGAAGATTTTGTTTCTGGGAGGATATCAACTTCCTTCTGACAATTCTTCACACTCGTTTTGTAAGACGCGGGTTCAGAATTACAATTCGAACCACCAGACATTTTCCCTTTTCCAGTACATGGATTTGGTAGATACTTTTGTCTAATAGCTTCAGCAACATCATGGGAAACAGTACTCTTACTTCCATTGATGTTAAGAGGATTATGATATGCCTCCTTACCAACATCAGAAAAGAGGTCCAAGTTCAACTCCATCATCATCATTACAGTTCTCTTTCGAGATGTTTTTACCACAATTCTCACAATTCCTTTTCGTGAACGGGTTTGGGCGACCCCGTGATTCAGATGTCAATATCTGAGGAACAACATGATTAGATTTTCCAGAATAACTAACCTCATCCTCCTCGTCGTCTTCATCTGAAGAATCAACAACAATAATGGGGTTATCCCTTCCACCATTCACTAACCCCATTACACTATCATTAAGATCAATGTTCAAGTAATTGGAACCAGCACTAGAAACCCTAGAGTTGTGGAAGTTACTCCATGAAACCTGGTCATGACCATGACCACGACCCATTCTCATTGCGGGTTTCCCCCACTCCCTATGGGCCGGGTTCGGCGAAACCCTCTGGTGATTTCTAGCCCTAGTACTAGCTTCTTCATCGATCACTAACCAATCTTCGGAATCGTAATTCTTCATCCTATCATCTCCATAATCAATTTTTTTCCCAGAATGTTCACCAAATCTTTCCTTACCAGTACCCATCTTAAATGCACACAAATTAACTGTTTCAAAACAACCATTTTTAATCAAATTGCGAACCAAATTCAAACAACAACATTAAAAAAAATCTAATCAATTACTTCTAGTCTAGTAATTGAATACAACTCCGCACAATCATATAGTGGTGACAAACATTTAAATAATTGGCTAATTAGAAACAAAAATCACCGCTTAAAAGTGTCAGCCCATCAGTTTTTTTACGATATAATGCAGGAAAATTTAAGCAGAAATTGCAGCATGCAAGCATTTAACTCAAAATTAGCTCAAAAACAGAAAGATAAAACAAGATAACACCAAAAGGAAAAATACAGGGAAATGAAGACGAACAAAAACCCAGAAAAACCCACAAAAGGAGAGAGAAAAGGAGGCACCTTTAACTCTTTAAGACTAGTGAAGCGCGACAATGGCGGGAGCTTTGGAACTGGAGTAAGTAAAGTATTTGAACTTGAGTGTGAACTGTGAATGATTTGACAGGGAAGAAGCTAGAGTTATAAAAGTTCCTTTACAAGATTGTAGCTGTAATTTTTCAGTGTGATTACGATACCCCTATCTACTCTATTTTTTTCTTTTTTTTTTTTTAGAAAGGGTAGTTTGGTGGACATCGGAATTAAATTCTCATAGAAAGTTTGTTTTAATGGAAAGTTATCTCATTTGGGAACTTTATAGGAAATTGCATACTCTTGTTGGTTGCACTGAGGAATGACATGGGAATTGTGATTTACCAAATGGAGGGTGGGTAAGTCATTTCCCATGTCCCCATGGGAACTCCAAATTCCTATAAAGTTCTACTTTCCCATCTTATTAATTTCATGTCAACCAAATAACATGACAAATGTGCACTTACTAGGAAAGTAGGAAGTCACACTTCCCCTCTAATTACTTGCAACCAAACATCACTCTAGCGTAGAGGTCAGTGTAGAGAAGAATCAAGTTTTCCTAGGAAATAAATGACTTTACGTCTTCCAGCATCAAGATATTTATTTTCTTGATTATTTTCATTAAACATTATCTTCTTTCCCCCTCTCTCCCGAAAACTGGTGTACGTTCATATGAAGATAATTGTTTTTGTTATAATTAAGCTCAATTTAGGAAAATCTTGAAAATAACTTAGACGGTAACTGTTGAGCCAATATGGTTTTGATGATGACAAACTAACGTAATCAACTAACGTGGTTTTCAAGTTGTATGTGTGCAAGGATCATTAATGAATAGTTGTGCCCAAGTCATCAATAATAAAGCTTACTGGAAGTTGATGATTGTGAGAGGCTTATAACAAAGAAGCATAAAATCCAGAGCTGGAATTGTAGAGCAGTTCCTAAGGAGGAACTCTAGAGAAGCTGGGAGTTATAAAGTTCCTGCGGAAGAACTAGAACTCCAGATGAGCTAGAGGAATCCCGAAAGAGATGGTTGATCCTCTAAGTGGTTGATCCTCAAAGACGGCTGTTCCCAAAGACGTCTGTTCCCAAAGACGTCTGTTCCCAAAGACGGTTGTTCCCAAAGATGGCTGTTCCTAGAGATGGTTGTTCCTAGAGATGGCTGTTCCTAAAGATGGTTGTTCCTAAAGATGGTTGTTCCTAGATATGGCTATTCCTAAAGATGGATGTTCCTGAGGATCAACCATTGTTCCCGAGGAGCACTTGTTCCCGAGGAACAACCAATATGAGGAGCACTTGTTCCCGAGGAACAACCAACATGCGGAGCCACTTGTTCCTGAGGAACAACCAACATGCGGAGCAGCATGAAACATGAAGACAAGAAACAAGAGTTTATTTTCTAGGATTCATGTGAGTATGTGGAAACGTGAAAGGTAATGGAACAAGGTATCAAAAGGAACTCGTGGAACTCGTGTCTAGGAACTTGGTCTGCATCCTAAATATAATGTCAGTATGCATTAATCTAATTGTCGGTAAATTTAGAATATAAACGTGATTTAGGATAGTTTATTTAAGAGTTTTAATTTGATTAAAAGTCCTTAAATAAATAGGTAATTGACTAAGTCTAGGATTCTTAATAAGATAAATATGTTTTATATTTTGGAATTAATTAGTTAATTAATTAGAGTCCTATTAAGTTGGGTATCTTGGAATTAACTAATTAATTAATTAGAGTCCTATTAATTTTGGGTATCCTAGGTTAGTCAAATATTAATTTACGTTTATCAGTAGATTAATTAGGTAGGTTCCTATTAACTTGGGAATCCTATGAAATCAGCTATTAAATCACGTTTAATATATCACGTTTAATATAACTGACATATTAGTTATTGATGTTAGGATCACGCCTAGAAACTAGGATGCATTACTTTGTATTAGCTTGTTCCCCAATTACATTATATCCACGTTCATATACCACGTTCTCATCAACTATAGAGGTCATGGGTACATGCCTAGGAACATGGGAATATGGCTGTTAGTTGAAGAGATTATGGGGAAAGCAGTTAGGAGTTCCAACACTATAAAAGAGGATCTTAACATTCATTCTAATGGGTCTGACTTCTCAGTCATTCCACAGAGTCTGGTTTACGTGGAAGGTAATTAAAGTAAATATATTTGTTCCACGTTTATGAGTCATTTTCTCAGTTTCAAGTTCCTTCAGTTCCTACACTAAAGTTCTTGTTCCTTTACAGTTCTTCTACGCTTCTCATATATTGTAACAAGTTTGGGTTAGGAACTTGAGTGAGTTCCTATTGTATTTGGAAAGGATTTGAGTGAAGTCTTGAGAGAGTATTAAACACAACTGAGCGTGAATGTTATACTCTTTGTATGGGATCCTAAGTTCACGGGGAACTTGGGTTGATAGAGTTTCCAATTAAGTTAGTAACAGGGTCGTTCGCTTGATGAATGAGAGCTCGTCGTTAAAATCCCTCGTGGTCGTGGTTTTGTCTTCTTGATAATTTTCAAGAAGATTTCCACGCTAAATTCTCTCTTGCATTATTTTCTATACTTGCTTTTAAGTTTCTTTTATAATTCCGCAAAAAGTTAGAAGCAAGTTCCAAATTACAATTCACCCCCCTCTTGTACGTGTTCCATCCGAATAACAGTTGGTATCAGAGCCGGAACTCGCTGATAAGCAGGCAACCCTGCTGAGTAAAGTTCCTGGAAGAAGGAGGAACACTAATGAGAAACTTGAAGAAAGGAACACAACCCAATGTTGTTCCAGAACAAGGAAAAACGAAGGCGGACTTGTTCTTGATGAATAAAAGTCACTCAAGGATATACAACAAAATATTTGAGGTACGTACCTCATCCTTGAGATCTTCTTTGTGTGCATACATTAATTTATTGCTTGTTCCTTGCATTGTTTCTAATGGAACTACTATTTTATTTTGATTTAAAATCGAATTTGAAAAATCTAAAATATGTTTTTAATAGACAATTTTTCAATTTATTTTAAAACTCCAGTATATTTAAATTAGTTCAAGGAAACGACTTCTGAGAAAATGCACACAAGAATCCGTGGAACTTGAAATTTTTAATTTTTAGGCAACGTTATACACTGCTAATTTTTTTTGCCTAAGAATTATTATTTTATATGCTTCATGAATATATTGAATATCATTTATATGAATTCATATTGTATCTTGGTAGTAGTAGTTGTTTTAATTATATTTTAATAGTCATTACTAACAAGAAGGGACCCAAATCATGTTGGGTTCCCTTGCCTAAGGAATTGGTACAGGAACAAACAAAGGTGCACACTAATCTGTCAGAAACTTGACATACCAGTTTCTTCCTTGTTCCTGCGAGTTCAAGTTCAACATTGAGGAACTCGCTGGTTCATTGATGACCCGTGAGTTATGGTTAGGAACTCATGATGGTGCGGCATTTTAGATGGCATATTACATCAGCACCTTAAATGGGAACATAGATCAAAATCCGGAGAGGAACTTTCGGACAAAGGAACACCTCAAGATTCACAACTATGTTTAATGGAAAATTTTGACTTTAAGTCGAATATGAGGTATGTTTATTTCAACAGTCTGTTATTTGTTTCAATACGGAACCCAAGCAAAGTAGTGTTCCTTGATTTAATAACTAGACTATATGAATACTTAAGTGAGGGGAACAACGCATGACACTAGTTGTTCCTAGTGATTCGTTAGCAATATATTTTATTCTCTCACTAAAAGGCTTATTAATAATGTAGTGAAATCTTATACAAGTTTGAAATTCGTTGAAGTTTCCTCGAATTTCCCTTAAGACTCATTGAAGTGTGTATTATATGTGTAGAGTTTATGTGAAAAGTCTTTCTTATAAAATTGACACCACGATCTTTCTATGTCTTGTACGTAGTCATGAGCTAGAATTGAATTAAGGACTCACTGATGTCTTTGTAATATTACCCTTAGTTTCCAAACTGCTTATGCGTTAATAAAATGGAAAAAGAAGCAAAAAGTAAAGTTTCATTTCTTTATGGATCAAAACAAGGCTTTTCATTCGATCCATGTGCACTCTTAATAATGTCCAAATCCTGTAAATGTGTGATAATTTATTTCTTCCATGATATCCACCAATTAAACTCCTATTCCTCACAAAAATGTTTCCTACACTTTTCCTACCGTTTCTCTACAACATATTAGAGATCACAAAATCAATTCATACCACACAATGATTTCTTTTTCTCTTCAAAAACATTCTCAAAAATTCATCACTGTATAAAAATCCTCTACTAAATATTCCTCCTTTGTCACTTAAATGATTTAGCAATTGTTGAGGGGGAACTAATGAGGAGGGTGATTAATATAGCTGTCATGCATAATTTTGGAAAGAAAAAATTAAAGGAGATAAAAAAAAATAATAAAAAAAAGGAGACGGAAGAAAAATGAAAAAAAAGGGAGAGGAATAAAAGGAGAGGTATTTAAAGGGAGAAATAGAAGGGATAAGAAGTTCCTACAAGCAGTTAAGTTTCCAAGTTGATATGCAAATGAAGCTATCAGTATCTCAAAGAATTATCTTTCAAAAATATCAAGTTCTTTAATGATTCACAAGGGAACTTACACCATAAACGTAAGTTCCTACAAAAACAGAATCAAAGAACTATAAAAAAGTTTCAAAGAAAATATACGAAGAAAATGAAACTGTGTACTGCTAAAGAAGAATAGAAAAAAAAAAGAAAAAAAAGAGAAGGAACAACAATGTATTTTATGAGGAGGAACTTCAGTTGAAATTGCGAGAAAAAGGGAGGCATGCTTGAGAAACAAGTGACAAAGGAATAAATCTATTCATCCCATTAGCCTGCCTATCTCTTCATAAATTTTTCCATCAATTATCTATTTTCTTTGGAACTCATTGGACATTTGACTTATTCTTATTAATGTGTTGCACTTTGGTGAAAATGAGATTATACTTGTTGACAACTACACTTTAGCTTCTTTGACTGATTTATTGATGTATGCGTGAGGATGGCTAATATTACTAGATTGACGTTTGAGCAAATTAATACTTTCTTTTGCCTCATGTTTGACCATTAACTATATGTTCTTGGTGGTGTGGTGTCAATGTACATCTGGAAGATTGTTTATAAATCCTTGAAACGAAGTACACTTTTTGATGATGTCAAAGGGGGAAGAGAAAAGGCAAAGATACTTATTTCCTACTTTTATAAGATGATTAATAGTTATTTATGTTTTATTCTCTACTAAATAATGATCTTGCTACTTGATGTGGCCTAAAAGAATGCCACCTGACTGCACTATCAAAACCCAGAAGAAAGAGCCCAAAAGCTTGCCTACGGGCATTTTTCAAACTTCATAGGGCCCAGGCCCAAACGATTAAGAGGACCACATTGGGCCTAAACAAGCCTCCAGAACCAATGCAGGACACGTGTCCCAATCTTGCGTAAACACTCAATCATGCAGGACCAGTTCCCGAGAAACCCTAGCACTATAAATAGTGCAGATCCCTAGGTAAAAGGGCAATCAATTCTGGCTCAACAACAGAAAACCTATCTTTGCTCTGCCTTCTCTCTACAAATTATTCATCTCTCTAGCTTATACTTACTTAAGCATCGGAGGAAATATTTGATATATGCGTTTTATATAGAATTTTTACCCCCGTCCCTTAGTACTTTTATGTATCAAACGTGCTCTTAGGAGCCGTTTCTAGTACTAATGTGTGTTATTGAGTGTGCCTTGAGTTTCAGGTTTGATTATGAGAAATTGGTCGTTTTAGACCCGTTTCATTGTTGATCAAGGCCACTATATGAGTCCGAGAAGTTCGGGACCTCCATCGTCGACTTTCGGGAGCCTGAGATGCTTATGGTTGAGCCCCGGGAGTTAGACTTGGTGATACGGGCGAGATACATTGAAGATTGCAAATCGCCCTGGAAGCTGAGGGCGAAATGCAACCATCGGGCGGAAGTATAAGCATGCCAAGTTCATCAACGCGCGCCCGATCGGGCGCAGTTCGCCCGATCGGGCGACGCCAACCTCCAGCAGTTTTTCGCGTTTTTAATTCCGTTTTTAGGCCTTATTTTGGCAAAACTATATAAGCAAACTTGTTTTATTTTTTAGGGACATCTTATTTTCCAGCACTAAACCCTAAGTTTATTTTTCTAAGTTTTATTTCCTCTCTACATTAATTCAAACACTTAGTTCGATTGATATAAAAACACAAGCTTTCAATTTCCATTGTTGGAGAATTAGGTATTGTTTCTTACTTTAATTTATTCTATTGCTTTGATCATGTTTTCCATTATGTTAATCGCTTTGTTATTAGTTATCATGAGTGAGTAGTTTAATTTCTAGGGTTTAGGGGATCCATAAATGCATGATTGGAATTATATGTGGACTTGATTAATTGATTGATTGATTATAATTTCTATAGCTTATTATCATTGCTCGTCAATTCTGTTCGGCCGGACGATTTTGATTTGAGTTTGATTAACCTTAGATTATGCGCCGAGAGGTATAAATCTGATGTTTTTGGTCTGTGGCTATTAGATAGGAATTATTTCTAGTACGTAGCGAGAGCCCGCTAGTTGTTCTATCCTAAGGGATTCATAAGATTCGAGAGATGCATGTTTTCCTAGTTATGATTGTTAATTAATTGTTATTGTCCGTTGTCCAATCCCGGTCTGCATTTGTGGTGAACCGCTGCCCTAGATTCCCTTAATATTGTTATATTCCAGTTTGATTATTTGCCTTAGCTTAATATACAAACCAATCCAATTCTTTGTTACCAGTAGTCTAGATTAGTTAATTAATAGTAGAAAGAACATTGTTTCCCTGTGGATACGATCCCTGCTTCCCTTGCTATATTTTTAGTTGGTGAACGTTAGGTTTATCTTTGATAGGAGTGCGATTTAGCATGTCAAATTTTGGCGCCGTTGCCGGGGAAACGGTTTTATTTTCTGTTATTAATTGTTTTTCTGGATTATTGTTTGTCACTTCTCAAGGGACTCCCGTTCCTTGAGACCGGATCTCACGACTGTTTTCTAGTTCTTGCTTGTTTATGCCCAGGACTGTCCATACCAGCGATCTGACTTCGTTCGATCCTGAACCTGAACGGACCTTTCGTAGACGGCGTAGATTCGTTGAACAGTTGAGAGACTATTCTGACTCTGAATCCGACTATCTGATTAGCAATCTATTCCATACAGATTCAGAGATGGGTGACCAAGCACCACCACCCCCACTTGTGCCAAGGCTTACAGACTATTCTAAACCAAGTCTGTCTATGCTTCCCAAGGCAATCATGCCTTCCATTGCGGTCGAGAATTTCAAGATTGAACCCCAGCTGATAAACATGATCGAGAGACACCAATTCGGTGGGGAAAAGGGTGAAGATCCCAATCTCCACATTCAGTCTTTCATTCAGTATTGTGCCACCATTAAGCAGAAGAATTTAACACCGGAGCAGACTATGGAGATACTCTTTCCATTTTCATTGAGTGGGAAGGCCAAGCTATGGATTAACAGTCTCAACCGCGCAGCTATGAAAATCACCGATTGGAATTCTTTGGCCCTTGCATTCTATGTTAAATATTTCCCACCTGAGAAGACAGCTCGTCTGAGGGGTCAGATATTAGGTATCTCTCAACAAGTAGATGAGAGTTTGTTCGAAGTTTGGGAGAGATTCAAGGACTTGCAAAGAGAGTGCCCACACCATGGTTTGGATGACTGGTTCCTGGTTCAGCAGTTTTACAATGGTCTGGGTAATGAGTCTAGGTGTCTTTTGGATTCAGCTGCCAGTGGGAGATTTATGCAACTGGAGGTGCCTAGAGCTTTGGAGGTGATTGAGGAGATGGCCATCCATAGTGCCCAATATGGGAATCCTAGAGGTTTTGCCGACCGAGGTGTTAAGCATGAGATGAATTCTATTGAACAGCTTACTGCTCAGCTAACTGCCCTACATCACAAGCTCGACAATATACAGATCGCATCTTCCCAATCCACCCAACATGCTAGTGTCGCTGCAATGAGTGCCCAATCTGCTAATGTCTGTAATAGTTGTGGGATGCAAGGCCATTATGCACAGGTATGCCGGAGCTCCATCGAACAATGCAATGCATTCCAGTCCTACAAGCAGAACAATCCGTATTCCAACTCATACAATGAGGGGTATAAAAACAACCCCCTATTATCATATAGGAGTACTAATGTTCAGAACCCCCACCAGATTCAACACCCTCCACCACCACAACAACCCTACCAACCGCGGAGTAACTACAACTCGCAACCTAGTGGATCACCTGGCTTACCACCACAACCTCAACCCACACAACCTGATCCCATGCTTGTAGAGATGAGGAATATGATGTTGGAATTGCAGAGATCTCTAAGCGAAAAGGATGCCAAAATCGATGCCCTCACTGCTCATAACAAGATCATGGATAAACAGTTGGCACAAATGGCTACCGCTCTTGCAGAGAGACCCAAAGGTCAACTCCCTTCACAGCCTGTGACCAGAGAGTCTGTAAATGCTGTCACTCTGCGGAGTGGATATGAGTATGATGGGCCACCTATGACTATAGAGGAAGGGGTTGAAGGATCTGTTAGTGGTGCTGTGCCAAGAGAAAGTGAGAAGGTGGTCAAGGATAAGGAAGCTGACACAGGGGTTGAGAAGAAAGTTGAGATACAAGTTCCACCTATCAAACTTCCCTTCCCTCATCGTCAGCTAAAGAACAAGCTAGACAAGCAGTTTGGTAAGTTCTTAGAAGTGGTAAAGAATCTGCAGGTAACAGTCCCTTTCACTGAATTAATTACTCAAGTACCTGCATATGCTAAATACATGAAAGACATCTTGACTAGGAAGAGAACATTTAGTGAGGTGGAGACTGTTGCATTTACTGAGGAGTGCAGTGCCTTACTACAAAATAAGTCTCCACCCAAGTTGAAGGACCCCGGGAGTTTCTCTATCCCGTGTAATATTGGCAACCTTTTTATTGACAAAGCCTTATGTGATTTAGGTGCCAGTGTTAGTGTCATGCCCCTGTCTGTATGTACTAAGTTGAACATGGGTGATTTAAAAGTTACCAACATAACTCTGCAAATGGCCGATAGATCTGTAAAATACCCCCTAGGTGTCTTAGAAGATGTGCCTGTTAGAGTAGGTAAATTCTTTATTCCTGTTGATTTTGTTGTTTTAGACATGGAAGAGGATAGGCAAATTCCTATTATTTTAGGTTGGCCTTTCCTACACACTGCGGGGGCAATCATAGATGTCAAGAATGGCAAGCTGACGCTAAATGTGGGAGATGATAAGGTTACTTTCAATTTAACCCATGTTGCTAAGAACCCTATGGTAGAGGAGTCATGTTTTGGAGTCAATATTTCTAATGATTATTTTAATACCGAATTGACTCATACTAACTCTAATAACTCCTCGGAAAAAGCACATGTTTCAAATTGTCTTGCAGGTGGAGGTGATCGGAGTATACACTCTTCGGCATGGGTTCGAAAGAAGGGACGGATTGATGATGCCACGACCCAAGGGGCCGAAAGTTCTGTAAACGGTGGACATCGTATTCACGATCGGGGTCGTGATCTGTCACTTCCCGCACCACACAGCTCATCCAAGGTAATCGATGTGACACCAGGTGGCACCATCTTTGGTGCCCCCATTCGATGAGCTGTCGTGGCTCTCATCCCTTTCATGTCCATTGTCTGCGCATAAACGGAGATTGTGTAATGGGGACATTACATCAATCTCATAGGGGATGAGTATTTCATTATCCATTTATTGCCTTAGTAGTATAAGCTTGATTGTTGATTCTAATTTTTGTGTGTTTAGTTAGTATTTTCCATTACCTACGTGTGTTTAAGTATTGTTTTTGGTGTTAGTGAGGCGAGAAGAGGGCATTACGCTGTTTGGGTGTTTCTTAATGTGCAGGCCTAAAGCCCCAAGTTCGAGAAAGTGAAATTAAGCTCAAGGCCAAGCACGCTGCAAATCGCCCGATGCGGATCGGGCGAGGTGCGCCCGATCGGGCGCGCACGGATGATTTTCATAAAGCTTATTTCTGCCCGATCGGGCGCAGCATGCCCGATCGGGCGGACTGGCGAGTGGAATGCTCGATCGGGCGATTTTATCATGCCCGATCGGGCGGTCTAGCGATCGGGCGGTTGAGGAAAATTCGTGGAAAAGTCAAGGAGGAATTCTGGGCAGAAAAATTCAAGAAAAGAGGCAATCGCAAATCGCCCGATTCGGATCGGGCGAGTTGCGCCCGATCGGGCGCGTACGGATCAGAAGAAAAGGATCGCAAACCGCCCGATCGGGCGGAATGTCGCCCGATCGGGCGAGATGCGATTTCAGCGACAAGTACACGGTTTCTTCTTTCTTTCTTCACTTCTTCTTCATCTTCAACCTAACTCTCTCTCTCTCTTCCTCCATTAAACCCCAACCTCTAAAAAACTTCCAACCACCATATCTCCCTCAATTCTCCACCAAATTCAACAAAATTTTCATCAAAATCATCCCCTCATCATCCTCTACAACCTACACCTAATCGATTTAAGTTTTCACTCATCCCCACAAAATCCCCAAATTCACCCAAAAAACCAAAAACTCAAAAAAAAAAAAAAATTCAGATTTTTCAACCATGGCAAATAGACCACAAAGAAAATGCACGAGGGTACCAAGAAATCAACATGAGGCTTCCACAAGCCGAGCTCGGGAACCGACACCACCACCTCCACCACCGCAATTCGAGTCCGACACGGATTTTCCGGATGTCATCTTTATTACGGAGGAGCAACGAGCACGATTCATGCACCTCAAATTGAGGGAGGTAATCCCTACTCGCTTTATATGTCAAAAATCATTGCATGAAATGGGAATTGAGCGTGATGTAAAACGTGTTTTTGTTGGTGTTGGTATGAGTAGCATGTATGGTATGCTCCGTCTCACATTTAGGCGGTTGACTCTAGAATTTTTGAGTAGTTTTAATGTTCGTAGGGATGGTTATCGAACCGTGTCATCGGTTCAATTTCGTGTCATGAACCGAACCTACACCATGAGCTTATCTGATTTTGGTAGGATTTTTGGATTGTCTACCACATATAGTAGGAAACCCAAGGAGACTCACAATAACTGTACCATGTGGGGAAAGCTTACGGGCAATGATAATCCCGGGAGTATGCAACATTTGCATGCTTCCAAGATACAACACCCGGTACCCATTGTCTTTTACAGGTTCCTAGGATTTACTATCTTTGGTAGGGATGAGACCCAGAACATTAGAAGTACGGAGCTAGAGATCCTAGGTGGCTACGTTTCCGAAGGAGAGGAGAGCTACAAAATGAACCTTGCACATCACATGGCCTCTCAATTTTACTCCATAGCCACCTCCACACATACTACCAAGATTACCATTGGTGGGTTGATCACCCACATAGCCATGGCCACGGCCAATTTTACTGAGGCTAACCAGATTCCAGTTCTGGGTAGCAACTTGCTTGATTTGGCTTATTTTGCTGGACTCCGTAGGCTGCAGGGGGAGCATGGGTTATTTAGGCCGGGAGCCATGTACTGGATGTTCGAGGGAAACAGGCTTTTCACCTTGCCTGACCCTCAGGGCCGCACTAGTTTCAGACCCGGTCAGGCTCATTATCTATTTGTTGGATTTGAGCGAGAGCCTCAGCCTGACCCCCAGCCTCAGCCTGACCCTCAGCCAGAGCCCCATCAGTACCAGCCAGAGCCTCGCACCTACTTCAGGAGGGGGCGTCGAGACACGGGGAGGCCCCAGAGTGGCCCGGTAGTTCATGAGGATCAGGGGTCCATTGACGAGAGGTTGAGCAGACTTGAGCTCGGGTTCCGGGAGTTCGCAGCTGATCACCAGAGGACCATGTTCCCATTTTATGATCAGTATGCCAGGCAGGGCTATATTGCCCCAGATTACGAGCACCCTACCTGGTTTACCTATCCCGCGGAGGGATATGGAGCTCCGGGTTCTATGGGCACCTTCACACCCACCCAGTACGGAGGGTGGGGAGCGGGTCCTAGTGGGCATGGTGGCAGAGATGATGGTGATGATGATGGTGATGATGGCCAAGGCCATCAGTGATGCTGATGTTGATGATGAGGTTCGATACCCTTGAGCCAATGAGGACATTGTCTGATTTGGTTTGGGGGGGGTTTCACACTACTTGTACATTGTAGGTATGTCTTTCTTTTATTTTCGCATTTCTTTATTTTGGTGTGTTTATTTTGGTATGTTTAATGCTTTCTAAATTAGTTTATTGCTTTGAAAAAAAAAAAATACAAAAATACGTTCCGATGAATACAATATCATGCTTCCCTGTGCCCCTTTGATTGAAAATTGTTTTGATTCTTGGTATTTGATGACGAGCAATGTGGATGTGTTAGCCATGATTTGATATTCGATTGCTTTGATGCCTTAACATGAGTCAACTCTGACTAACTATTTGTGGACTTGGTGCTTGGCTAGTTGACTTGGTTAGGATGTGTGATAGCTTCCTGGTGTGTCATTGATCTTGAGTATTGGTTTGCAACTGTTAGTAGTGTTTTATGACTCATATACATGCACATTGTGGAGGACGAAGGCATTTTTCTGTTTAGGTAGCCTTCAGATGAATCTAGATACATTTGTTCCCTCCTTTTCTACCCATGTTGTTGCTTGTGCCCCTTTATTCGGTGACTAGCCATATTACAAGCCCATGAAAGCCCCATTGGTTACTAGTCCCAAGCCTAGCTTGGGGGAGCTAATAGTAAGTGAGGTGAGGGAGTTGTAGTGTGCTTAGTTTTGAGCACAAAGTGAGTGTTGAAAAGGAAATAAGGGAGTTCTTCTTATCTTGTTTGTTGTTTGAAAAAGAGAAAAAAAAAATAATGAAGAGTGAAAGAGATGAGAAGAATAGAAAATATGAAGGTTTCCAAAGAAAAAAAAACAAACAAAAAAAAAAAAGGAAATTGAAAAAAAAAAAAAGAAAAAAAAAAATTCATTACTCTCAGAAAAATTCAAAGCATTGTTACACTCAAGTATTGTAATTTCTTATCTTTATGAGTGATTGATTTTAATTGTGAAAGAAAGGCAAGAAAGTATAGTGTGGTTTGTTTGTTGTTTCATCATGTGTTGAGTGGGAAGTTGTGGTTGTGGTCATCATTTGTGGTTGACCATGGTTTTGCTAGGATTTATGCTCCCCAAAGCCAAGGCTTTAAGCTCACATTTTACCCAAATTTACCGCACCCTTAACTAAGCCTAACATTACAAGCTTGAAAGACCTTCCGACCTTTGTGCATAGAGTTGTATTAATGTGAAAGTAGTTGTTTATCAATGCAAGTTATGACATGACACATTTCGAGTCGACTATTAGGTTGAGTGTATGTTTTTCTAGACACACGAGTGTTGTGAGTTTGGGAGGGCATTGTTCACTTATATGTTGGGAGGAGAGCGAACGGGTACATCTTTTATCCGCCACATAAATGAGTGACGAGTATGTGAGCACTAGTCTTGAATTCCAATGTGCATTTTTGGTTCGCTTTGGGTGACGATTGTTAAGGCGGATTAGCGGTTGGATGGATTTGATTGGTTGACATTGATGCATGCTTGTTGGATTTTGCCTTGAATCGTATCCATTGTTTTAAGATGTGTTTGGGGTGAAGTTGGTTTATGTATTCATCGATGATTTCTTTGCTTAGGGGCAAGCAAGGATCTAGCTTGGGGGAGTTTGATATATGCGTTTTATATAGAATTTTTACCCCCGTCCCTTAGTACTTTTATGTATCAAACGTGCTCTTAGGAGCCGTTTCTAGTACTAATGTGTGTTATTGAGTGTGCCTTGAGTTTCAGGTTTGATTATGAGAAATTGGTCGTTTTAGACCCGTTTCATTGTTGATCAAGGCCACTATATGAGTACGAGAAGTTCGGGACCTCCATCGTCGACTTTCGGGAGCCTGAGATGCTTATGGTTGAGCCCCGGGAGTTAGACTTGGTGATACGGGCGAGATACATTGAAGATTGCAAATCGCCCTGGAAGCTGAGGGCGAAATGCAACCATCGGGCGGAAGTATAAGCATGCCAAGTTCATCAACGCGCGCCCGATCGGGCGCAGTTCGCCCGATCCGGATCGGGCGGTCAATCTGGAGGCTTTGTGGAGATTTCGCAACCCGCCTGATCGGGCGGATTTTGGCCCGATCGGGCCGACTATCGAGTGATTCGCCCGATCGGGCGAAGCGTCGCCCGATCGGGCGACGCCAACCTCCAGCAGTTTTTCGCGTTTTTAATTCCGTTTTTAGGCCTTATTTTGGCAAAACTATATAAGCAAACTTGTTTTATTTTTTAGGGACATCTTATTTTCCAGCACTAAACCCTAAGTTTATTTTTCTAAGTTTTATTTCCTCTCTACATTAATTCAAACACTTAGTTCGATTGATATAAAAACACAAGCTTTCAATTTCCATTGTTGGAGAATTAGGTATTGTTTCTTACTTTAATTTATTCTATTGCTTTGATCATGTTTTCCATTATGTTAATCGCTTTGTTATTAGTTATCATGAGTGAGTAGTTTAATTTCTAGGGTTTAGGGGATCCATGAATGCATGATTGGAATTATATGTGGACTTGATTAATTGATTGATTGATTATAATTTCTATAGCTTATTATCATTGCTCGTCAATTCTGTTCGGCCGGACGATTTTGATTTGAGTTTGATTAACCTTAGATTATGCGCCGAGAGGTATAAATCTGATGTTTTTGGTCTGTGGCTATTAGATAGGAATTATTTCTAGTACGTAGCGAGAGCCCGCTAGTTGTTCTATCCTAAGGGATTCATAAGATTCGAGAGATGCATGTTTTCCTAGTTATGATTGTTAATTAATTGTTATTGTCCGTTGTCCAATCCCGGTCTGCATTTGTGGTGAACCGCTGCCCTAGATTCCCTTAATATTGTTATATTCCAGTTTGATTATTTGCCTTAGCTTAATATACAAACCAATCCAATTCTTTGTTACCAGTAGTCTAGATTAGTTAATTAATAGTAGAAAGAACATTGTTTCCCTGTGGATACGATCCCTGCTTCCCTTGCTATATTTTTAGTTGGTGAACGTTAGGTTTATCTTTGATAGGAGTGCGATTTAGCCTGTCAATATTCCTACGGGAATATTCTTGTTTTGCAGGTTTCCAGAAGTTCGTGCCAGGTAATCACCTATCAAACGAAGTCTAATCTCAAGATCGCAAGATTGGGATTGTCCTCCCATAAATCGGGATGAGATGCTTAAAAGTTGTACAAGGCCACTCGGAGAGCTAGAAACTGTGAAATGCATGGCCGTGCTCGGATGAATCATAGGCTATGATTATCTGTTTATTTGATCAGTTGAACTCTGAAACCGAGGAACACCTCTGGACATAATAAGGATGACGACTCTTACCTTATGTTCAAGAGCAAGCATCGAGCGACAAAGGAATTAGGAAATGCACACTTGTCCCTAAGGACAAGTGGGAGACTGAAGGAAATGATGCCCTTGGTCCAAGTATGCATTCTATGATAAGTCTAATAAATACGGTTCAGTATTAATTAACAAGTTAATAATTCAGTGAGATCAAGTGAGCTGAATGCCTAGCTAGAGGCCGCTTCAGTTCAAGTGGAATTAATGATATTAATCCACAGCTTACTCTTGACTGAACCCGTAGGGTCACACAAATAGTACGTAAACGGATCAAGTATTTAATGGCATTAAATACTCCATCTATGAATATTCGGAATCGACGGGTCTTGGTTTCAGTGGGAGCTGAGATCGTCACAGGCAAGAAATGAATACTCCGGAAACGATGATATTGCCGGAAACGGAAATATGGATCGTATCGGAAATATAAATATTATCCAAGTCGTAGATGTTGCCGGAAACGGAAACATGGTACGTATCGGAAAATATTATCGGAAATGGAAATATTGCCAGAATCGGAAATATTGCCGGAAACGGAAATATTGTCAGAATCGGAAATATTATCGGAATCGGAAAATAATTCCGGAAACGGAAATATTAAATATTTGTTCGAAACGGAAATTAATTCCGGAATCGGAAATGTTAAATATTGTTCGTATCGGAAATGAATTCCGGAATCGGAAATTTAATCGGAAGCGTATCGTACGAATAAGCATCGGACGAGGCCTGCCGGACGAGGGCCCAGCTCGAAGCCAGGCCATCGCCCAGCAAGCCAAACGCGCGCCACAAGCCCAGCCAAGGCAGCGCCCAGGCCTACCGCAAGGCAGGCCCAGCGCGCGCCAAGGCCGCGGCTGCGTGGGCCTCGCTGCGTGGGCTGCTGCTCGCACGCACGCGCATGGGCGGCCCATCGTGGCTGCCGTGTGTGTGTGTGTGAGTTTGTGTTCATGCACGATTCCTAAAACGTGCAGAGTTCGGTTAATGATTAAATTCCTAATTCTATTTGATAAATTAATTAATTAGAGTTCTTGTAGGATTCTAAGTTTAATTAATTCGTATCCTAATAGGATTCCAATTCTCTTTCCATACCCCTATAAATATGTGGCCTGGGTTCACAATTTATAACGAGTTTTAAAGTATTCAAAGTGAGTTTTTGAGAGAAAAATTTAGTCACACATCTTGCTCAAAAGTGCCGAAAATTCTAGTACCTTAAGGGCGATTCTAGTTGGTCAATCTTAAGGCGGATCCGGACGTGCTGTGGACTATCTACGGAGGGACGACACTTGGAGTCCTAAAGACTTGTTCTTGCTCGGTTCGGGCGCAGCTAGGGAGGGCACGCAACAAAGAGTATGCATCTAAATTATGCTATATGATTATGTGTAAATAATATGTATTCCTGGGTTAATGGTTGTTTCCGCATGATTTATGTAATATCATATGTATCATAACCTAACACACCCTTGTGATGGAAGACCCGCCATTTTATCCCACTACACGTGGACCAACCCAGATGACGCCCCATAGGGTAAGCATGCGCCCCCGCCTGCTATCAAGCCGCCGTGAGCCAACCTATCATATTCAGCAAGGATTCAACAACCTGACATTAAGGCACATGAGTACCCCTTTTTCTGACGAGATTATGAACGCCCCGAAGGAACCCAAAGTAAAAACCCCTACCATTGAAGCTTATGACGGGACCATTGATCCCGACATGCATCTTGTCGCATACCGCCACCACATGTACGTACAGGGAACCAATGAAGCCACCTGGTGCAAATACTTCCCAGCCACGCTTAAGGGAGGAGCGTCTAAATGGTTTGAACGGCTGCCTCCAGGATCAATTGCCTCTTTTAGCGAATTACAGACTTTGTTCTCTACAAGGTTCATGGCACACAAGGAAGAAAGGAAAACTAGCATGCATTTAGGACGGATCCAGCAAGGGAAGGACGAGTCCCTAAGAAGCTACGTGAAGCGTTTCAATCTGGAGGCGGGACAGATCCCAGACTTGCCCGATGGTGTCTCTTTTGATAATTTTATCAGGGGATTGAAGAAGGGCTCCTTCAAGTTTGACCTAGTTAAGAAGAGTGTAAGGACTATGGCAGAGGTCCTAGACGAGGCTGAAGCATTTATCCATGCAACGGAAATATGCAGCGCGTCAAAGGAAGGGAGGATTGGAGAAACCACAGACTCCTCCGGGAAGAAGGATAAGGTGGATCGAAAACCTCCACGGGTAAATGGCACATGGGCTCTCTCAAAAGAGCATGATACCAACTTTCCGGGGCATAAGAGAGAACGACCGCAAGAGCGGGAATATTTCGAGTACAACACATACCTTCTCACCATACTAAAAGACGTGGGGGCAAAGTACGACCTTGATCGACCCTTCCCCATGAAGTCCCCTGCTGAGACTCGAGATCCCAAATTATATTGCCAGTTCCATGAAGATATAGGACATGAAACCAAGAATTGTAGAAGCTTGAAGAGGGCTTTAGATGGTCTAGCCTCCAAAGGACATCTCAAGAACTACTTACGGAAGAATGCTCGGGGCTTTGGAAAAAACCAATACAAAAGGAACAAGTCCCCTGCCTCGCCGACTAAGGGACAACACAGCGACGGAGGATTTGTAGCCGTCATATCTGGAGGACCAGCCGCTGGAGGACCTACCATGAGAGGACAGAAGGATTATGCTCGCCGCTTAGGGCAAGTGCTGCTGTCAGCCAAAGCGCCCATGGATCCATTCCCAAAGAATTCTCAAATTCGAAGCCTAACTATGACTTTTCGAAGGTTTTAGTTTTTCGAATGCAAAATTTCGTAAATTTAAGATGTTAAATTAAATATTTGCGATTCTTGTTGATAAATCTTGAATTTTTGATTGACCTACTGTATATGTTTAACAAGTTTGAATGCCTAGCCTTGTTAATTATGCAATCTAATTTGTAATTATGATTAATTTGTTGAAAATTAGAATAATTTAGAATTAATTTGATTTTCATAATTAATTATAATTTAATTAGAAACCTATGATTAAAAACCACCATAAAAATTGTAAATTTATGATAAATTTTAAATTTTTATGACCTAGACTTGAATCCATAACAATCGGAAATCAATTGAATAATAAATTTTCGATTTTTCGCCCTAAAATTATGAAATTAATATTATTTATTAATTTGTCATTAATTTTAAATATAAATTTTAAATTTTTATGCGATTCGTTCATATAACTTGCACGCACAAAGCAATGGACGCTTCGTGTTACCCTTAAGGGGTGTTGTATAGTGCGGGCATGCGACGACGAGCAAGGGAGCTCGTCGCCCGCGCGGCACCAATGCAATGAGCAAGGCATGGTGCACGAGCACAAGGCAGCAGCCCTGCCTTGTGTCGTGGGCCACGAGCTATGAACAAATGGGCATGGGCTAAAGGCAAGCCAAGGCAGTCGCGTGTGGGCAGCAAGCGAGCTGCGCCACAACGCGCACTGCCTCGCGCAAGAGCGCGCAGCCTCGCGCGCAGCGAGCGCAAGCTCGCGTGCCACGAGCGCTGCGCCCAGCGTTGCTCGCGCGCACAGCGAGCGATGTCGCGCGCCCAGCGAGCGATGTCGCGCGCACAGCGAGCGATGGCTCGCGCGCACAACGAGCGATGGCTCGCGCGCACAGCGAGCAATGGCTCGCGCGCACAGCGAGCTATGGAGCGCGCAGCGAGCGCTGGCGAGCGCGCACTTCGAGCGATGGCTCGCGTGCGATGAGCGCTGGCGCGCGCAGCGAGCACCACAGCGTGCGATGGCTTGCGATGGGAGATGCAGCAGCTATGCGACGAGCGCATGGGCTGCGCGCACATGGCCAGCAATGGCTGTGTGCGTGCGGCCCATGGGCGTGCAATGCGTAGGGTGTTTGCGTTACGATTAGATCGTTTTGAATGTTTAATTTGAAAATTTCAGTTCACGTAATTTTAATTAATTTTAAAATTAATAATTTAAATTATTTTCTTGGATTTTAATTTTGAATATTGTAATTATAATAAATTTTATTTATTCTAATTATTTTACTAAAATTAAAATCATGAATTAATTTAAATAACGACTGAAATTAAATTAAACTTTTTGGATTCAATTATAAATTTATATGAGCTTTAAATTTTAATTAAATTTGTATGTTTCCGGTTAGACTAGAAATACATTTTTATGTTTAAAATTAGTAAAGCATATGAATTTATTGGTTTAAGTGGGAGCGCTTTTTAGTCATAAACTCTTGATTAGGTCTACAAATCCTTAAGGTTAAAACAACTTGATTAGAATTAATAAGGACTGAATAATTGGTAGATTATTGGTGCCCTTGATTAATTGCTGCAAATGTTTACGTGATGCATAATGTGTTTTACTAACCAGCTATGTGGGCCATTCATGATAATGAATGGGTGAATGGTATATATTGTATATGTACTGTTTTGCAGGTTATGAAGTGACTGGTATGGCCCAAATAGGATAGAAAATATGGTCTGCGTACCATTAATTTGAATGTAATTGGTCTAAAGTACCAAAGTTATTTTTCAATTCAAATATGGTCTGCGAACCATCAAATAGTTGTAATTAGTTATAGCTTATCCTATTTGAAGAAAATGGTGCCTCCCACGGAGATTTTCAAGACGGACTTTGAAGTCAAAGCTTCAAGATGAAGTCGGGCCATACTAGATCACATTTAATCTTATGCATGTTTTAAGTTATTTATTGCTTTTAAATATGTCTTAAAATGCATGAGATCAAAAGCTTGATTATGTTGCATGATTAAGGATTTTAGTTCACTTAAAATCTAACCAACATAGTAAGAGCCTTAAGTTCCAAACTTAAAAATTGAGTTAAAAGGTGTCATGCCAAAATATACACTTGCTTGGATATCCTTTACATCAATCTAGTAATAGTTTTCGCTCAGCGAGGTGTTACTTATTGGTCCTAAAGGGGCAAGGTACACAAATAATTGTGAGTACATGTTAGTTTTGGTGAAACTCAACGATATAAGTAAGGAGTCCTTTTATGTCGTGGCAAAATCGATAGGTTTACCTAATAAGTTCTTAGACGTACCTATCAACCAAGAATAGTTTCTAGACTATTAGCAAAAGGCTTTTGCTTACCTAAGATGTTCTAGGATTAAGTCGACAAACTGTGCTTAGTTCTTCAATGATTTTAGGATCTTGGAATCATTTTATTCACACCTGCCGGAACACATAACTTGAATAAAATGCTTAATAAACATTGAATTATGCATGTATGCTAGAATTTAAGTTTATTAAGAGAAACTGTGAATGGTTATTTATTTGTTTATTCTTTTCAATTGTAGTTTTAATATGGCAAACAACAATCAAAACATCATCATGGGTTCTGAGCTTATGGTCAAGCTGAACCTGACAAATTTTCTTGAATGGGAAGCTAAGCTAGTTGAAATAGTCAAACTCAATGGACTTGAGTATGTACTGTCACATCCCATGCCAAGCTACTATGCCAGAGACATGACCCCTGAGAGATTTTACGCCTGGGATGCGGATCTCAAAAAGGTTATGAGTCTCATGCTGAACAATATCCCTGATGATTGGGCTAAAAGGTTTGTAGCCTATGAACCTTTTACGCTCATCAAGAATCTGAGGGATATCTGTCGTGGAAGTACGGAGGACAGGGACCTGAACGTCCATGAGTTGATTGAATCAATGTCTGGTCTAAAGGTTAGTTCTCCCAACAGGTGTTATAGGATGGAGGTCCAAGAAACACATGTTCAGCTCCTTCGCACTAAACAGAGGGTAGGCGTCCCACTGAGGTTCCATGTGGATCTTATGTGTTCATACTTTGATCGCCTAAGTCTACTAGGAACACCAATAAGCGAAAGGATGACAGTCTCTGTCTTGCTCAATTCACTACACAGTGGGTTTGGTCGCTTCAAGCAACTATACCTAAGTGAACCAAGAGAAGAAACAGTTGCAGAATTTGTTCACCTTGTCAGAAAGGCTGAAATAATACTGGACTGTGAAGCCAAAGATTTACTCAAGGCTAGAAAGAGACCGTTCAAGAAAGGTGAAAAGTCCAAGGGCAATGCTAAATCAAAGCAGGACAAGTCCACATCAAGCTGTCTTTATTGTGATGGAATAGGACATTACAAAAGAGAATGTCCAAAGCTAAAGGAAGATCAGAAGAACGGAACAGTCGTTCCATCTTCAGGTATTTTCGTTATAGACTGTATACTTGCTAATTCAACTTCTTGGGTATTAGATACAGGTTGTGGCTCACACTTATGTTCCAATCCACAAGGACTAAGAAGAAGTAGAAAGTTAAGCAAGGGTGAAGTCGACCTACGAGTGGGAAATGGAGCACGGATTGCTGCATTAGCTGTAGGAACTTACTATTTGTCGTTGCCCTCCGGGCTAGTTTTGGAACTGGAAGAATGTTTCCATGTTCCAAGTCTTACTAAAAACATCATTTCAGTTTCTTGCTTAGATACTAAGGGATTTTCCTTTTAATAAAAGACAATAGTTGTTCGTTTTATTTTAAAGAGATGTTTTATGGATCTGCTAGATTAGTCAATGGACTTTAGTTATTAGATCACGACAAACAAGTATATAACATAAATACCAAAAGGGCCAAAAAGAATGATTCAGATCTCACCTATCTGTGACATTGTCGATTAGGCCATATAAACTTGAAACGCTTAGAAAGACTTCAAAAGGAAGGAATTCTAGAACCATTTGACTTAGAGGATTATGGTAAATGCGAATCATGTTTACTTGGCAAAATGACAAAGCAACCTTTCTCTAAAGTTGGAGAAAGAGCAAATGAACTATTGGGTTTAATCCATACAGATGTATGTGGACCAATGAGTACAAATGCTAGAGGTGGTTTCAGCTACTTTATCACTTTCACTGATGACTTCAGTAGGTATGGTTATGTCTACCTAATGAAGCATAAGTCTGAATCCTTTGAAAAATTCAAGGAATTTCAGAGTGAAGTAGAGAATCAATTAGGCAAGAAGATTAAGGCACTGCGGTCTGATAGAGGCGGTGAATATCTGAGCTATGAATTTGATGACCATCTGAAAGAATGTGGAATTCTATCAGAATTGACTCCTCCTGGAACACCACAATGGAATGGTGTGTCGGAACGGAGGAACAGGACCTTGCTAGACATGGTCAGGTCAATGATGGGTCAGGCCGAACTTCCATTAGAATTTTGGGGACATGCACTAAATACAGCTGCACTCATTATAAATAGAGCTCCGTCTAAAGCTGTCGAAAAGACTCCATACGAATTATGGTTTGGAAAGCCTCCAAATGTGTCTTTTCTTAAGATTTGGGGATGTGAAGTATTCGTCAAACGATTAATTTCAGACAAACTTCATCCAAAATCTGACAAATGTATCCTTGTGGGCTATCCAAAGGAAACAAAGGGGTATTACTTCTACAATACATCTGAGAACAAGGTGTTTGTTGCTCGAGATGGTGTCTTTTTGGAGAAAGATCACATTTCCAAAATGACAAGTGGGAGAAAAGTAGACCTCGAAGAAATTCGAGTCGAACAACAAACTCTAGAGAATGCTCAAGATGACATTCAGGATGAAACTCAGAGATCTTTAGAAGAATCTGGTGAGAATCATGGTCAATCTAGAAATGTTACCCCGCGTAGATCGCAAAGATATAGATCTCAACCGGAAAGGTACTTAGGTATTTTGACGAACGAGAGCTATGACGTTCTATTACTTGAAAGTGATGAACCTGCGACTTACAAACAAGCTATGACGAGCCCTAGCTCCAAGCAATGGCAAGAAGCCATGCAATCTGAATTGGACTCCATGTCTGAAAACCAAGTATGGGATTTGGTCGATTTGCCAGATGGCTATCAAGCCATTGGAAGCAAATGGGTTTTCAAACTGAAAAAGGACAAGGATGGGAAACTTGAAGTTTTCAAAGCTAGATTGGTTGCAAAAGGTTACAGGTAAGTCCACGGTGTGGATTACGATGAAACTTTTTCACCAGTTGCAATGCTAAAGTCTATTCGGATAATGTTAGCAATCGCTGCATATTACGATTACGAAATATGGCAGATGGATGTCAAAACTGCTTTCTTAAACGGCGTTTTAACAGAAACTGTGTTTATGACACAGCCTGAAGGTTTTGAGGATCCAAAGAATGCTAAAAAGGTATGCAAGCTAAATAAGTCAATCTACGGATTGAAGCAGGCATCCAGGAGCTGGAATATACGTTTTGATGAAGCAGTCAGTGACTTTGGTTTTATCAAGAACGCAGACGAATCTTGTGTATACAAGAAGGTCAGTGGGAGCAAAATTGCTTTCCTAGTATTATATGTCGACGACATATTACTTATCGGAAATGACATTCCTATGTTGAACTCTGTCAAGATTTGGCTTGGGAAATGTTTTTCGATGAAGGATCTAGGAGAAGCACAGTACATATTGGGCATCAAGATTTACAGAGATAGATCTAAAAGGATGATTGGACTTAGTCAAAGCACTTATATCAATAAGGTGCTTGATAGGTTCAAGATGGCGGACTCCAAGCGAGGCTACCTACCCATGTCTCATGGAATGACTCTAAGCAAGACTCAGTGCCCAAAAACACTTGATGAGCGTAGACGAATGAGTGGGATTCCATATGCATCATTGATTGGTTCAATAATGTATGCTATGATATGTACACGCCCGGATGTTGCGTACGCACTCAGTGCTACGAGCAGATACCAGTCAGACCCAGGAGAGGCGCATTGGACTGCTGCCAAGAACATTCTGAAGTACCTAAAAAGGCACAAAGATGACTTCCTGGTCTATGGTGGAGATGATGAATTAATTGTTAAAGGCTATACGGACGCAAGTTTCCAAACCGACAAAGATGATTTCAGATCACAGTCTGGGTTTGTCTTCTGCCTCAACGGAGGAGCAGTAAGCTGGAAAAGTGCTAAGCAAAGCACCATTGCGGATTCTACAACTGAAGCGGAGTACATTGCTGCACATGAAGCAGCAAAGGAAGCTATATGGCTAAGGAAGTTCATAGGTGAACTTGGTGTAGTCCCCTCCATTAAAGGACCAATAGCCCTGTATTGTGACAATAACGGAGCTATTGCACAGGCAAAAGAGCCTAGACACCACCAGAGAGTCAAGCATGTACTTCGTAGATTTCACCTTCTACGAGAGTTCGTTGAAAGAAAAGAAGTCGAGATAAGCAAAATTGGAACTGATGACAACATATCAGATCCATTAACTAAACCTCTGCCGCAAGCGAAGCACAACTCGCACACTGCAGCTATGGGAATCAAGCATATTGGAGAATGGCTTTGATGTCTCTATTTAATGTTTTAAAGTTTTAGAGTTTAAATCTTTGTAAAACATTATTGGTTAATCATTCACAATAAATGAAAAGAATTCATTTTTCCATTTAATTTGTGGTTTATTAAATGATGAGTCCCTTCAATTTGACGATATATTCAAGATAGACTGTCAGGACCAGTCCTGTGACTAAGAAATGTCTATCAAGTGAACTTGAATGTCAAAGGTTGAAAATGGTCCCTAATCGGAGTTTTCTATAAAATTGGACGCATAGAAAACGTTAGACGATTAGAATGCAAGATGACTAGTAGTTCTGTTTCTTGAACTATGTGGACATGGCAATGTCATAATCATTTGCATAGATACTTACTTTGGGAAGATTAGTATCGGACAAGACCTATGAAACTTTACTGTAAGAGATGAAAATCTGTCATAAGTAAATTTCATTAAATTATTAGACACTAAATCCTCAATACCTGAGTGATTTGAGATTACTTGTTTGAGAACTGGTTGCTTTGACGTTGACCAACCGTCGCACCGTAAAAGGAGGCTATAAAGGCAACGCTCAGGTAATCACCTATCAAACGAAGTCTAATCTCAAGATCGCAAGATTGGGATTGTCCTCCCATAAATCGGGATGAGATGCTTAAAAGTTGTACAAGGCCACTCGGAGAGCTAGAAACTGTGAAATGCATGGCCGTGCTCGGATGAATCATAGGCTATGATTATCTGTTTATTTGATCAGTTGAACTCTGAAACCGAGGAACACCTCTGGACATAATAAGGATGACGACTCTTACCTTATGTTCAAGAGCAAGCATCGAGCGACAAAGGAATTAGGAAATGCACACTTGTCCCTAAGGACAAGTGGGAGACTGAAGGAAATGATGCCCTTGGTCCAAGTATGCATTCTATGATAAGTCTAATAAATGCGGTTCAGTATTAATTAACAAGTTAATAATTCAGTGAGATCAAGTGAGCTGAATGCCTAGCTAGAGGCCGCTTCAGTTCAAGTGGAATTAATGATATTAATCCACAGCTTACTCTTGACTGAACCCGTAGGGTCACACAAATAGTACGTAAACGGATCAAGTATTTAATGGCATTAAATACTCCATCTATGAATATTCGGAATCGACGGATCTTGGTTTCAGTGGGAGCTGAGATCGTCACAGGCAAGAAATGAATCCTCCGGAAACGATGATATTGCCGGAAACGGAAATATGGATCGTATCGGAAATATAAATATTATCCAAGTCGTAGATGTTGCCGGAAACGGAAACATGGTACGTATCGGAAAATATTATCGGAAATGGAAATATTGCCAGAATCGGAAATATTGCCGGAAACGGAAATATTTTCAGAATCGGAAATAATATCGGAATCGGAAAATAATTCCGGAAACGGAAATATTAAATATTTGTTCGAAACGGAAATTAATTCCGGAATCGGAAATGTTAAATATTGTTCGTATCGGAAATGAATTCCGGAATCGGAAATTTAATCGGAAGCGTATCGTACGAATAAGCATCGGACGAGGCCTGCCGAACGAGGGCCCAGCTCGAAGCCAGGCCATCGCCCAGCAAGCCAAACGCGCGCCACAAGCCCAGCCAAGGCAGCGCCCAGGCCTACCGCAAGGCAGGCCCAGCGCGCGCCAAGGCCGCGGCTGCGTGGGCCTCGCTGCGTGGGCTGCTGCTCGCACGCACGCGCATGGGCGGCCCATCGTGGCTGCCGTGTGTGTGTGTGTGAGTTTGTGTTCATGCACGATTCCTAAAACGTGCAGAGTTCGGTTAATGATTAAATTCCTAATTCTATTTGATAAATTAATTAATTAGAGTTCTTGTAGGATTCTAAGTTTAATTAATTCGTATCCTAATAGGATTCCAATTCTCTTTCCATACCCCTATAAATATGTGGCCTGGGTTCACAATTTATAACGAGTTTTAAAGTATTCAAAGTGAGTTTTTGAGAGAAAAATTCAGTCACACATCTTGCTCAAAAGTGCCGAAAATTCTAGTACCTTAAGGGCGATTCTAGTTGGTCAATCTTAAGGCGGATCCGGACGTGCTGTGGACTATCTACGGAGGGACGACACTTGGAGTCCTAAAGACTTGTTCTTGCTCGGTTCGGGCGCAGCTAGGGAGGGCACGCAACAAAGAGTATGCATCTAAATTATGCTATATGATTATGTGTAAATAATATGTATTCCTGGGTTAATGGTTGTTTCCGCATGATTTATGTAATATCATATGTATCATAACCTAACACACCCTTGTGATGGAAGACCCGCCATTTTATCCCACTACACGTGGACCAACCCAGATGACGCCCCATAGGGTAAGCATGCGCCCCCGCCTGCTATCAAGCCGCCGTGAGCCAACCTATCATATTCAGCAAGGATTCAACAACCTGACGTTAAGGCACATGAGTACCCCTTTTTCTGACGAGATTATGAACGCCCCGAAGGAACCCAAAGTAAAAACCCTTACCATTGAAGCTTATGACGGGACCATTGATCCCGACATGCATCTTGTCGCATACCGCCACCACATGTACGTACAGGGAACCAATGAAGCCACCTGGTGCAAATACTTCCCAGCCACGCTTAAGGGAGGAGCGTCTAAATGGTTTGAACGGCTGCCTCCAGGATCAATTGCCTCTTTTAGCGAATTACAGACTTTGTTCTCTACAAGGTTCATGGCACACAAGGAAGAAAGGAAAACTAGCATGCATTTAGGACGGATCCAGCAAGGGAAGGACGAGTCCCTAAGAAGCTACGTGAAGCGTTTCAATCTGGAGGCGGGACAGATCCCAGACTTGCCCGATGGTGTCTCTTTTGATAATTTTATCAGGGGATTGAAGAAGGGCTCCTTCAAGTTTGACCTAGTTAAGAAGAGTGTAAGGACTATGGCAGAGGTCCTAGACGAGGCTGAAGCATTTATCCATGCAACGGAAATATGCAGCGCGTCAAAGGAAGGGAGGATTGGAGAAACCACAGACTCCTCCGGGAAGAAGGATAAGGTGGATCGAAAACCTCCACGGGTAAATGGCACATGGGCTCTCTCAAAAGAGCATGATACCAACTTTCCGGGGCATAAGAGAGAACGACCGCAAGAGCGGGAATATTTTGAGTACAACACAGACCTTCTCACCATACTAAAAGACGTGGGGGCAAAGTACGACCTTGATCGACCCTTCCCCATGAAGTCCCCTGCTGAGACTCGAGATCCCAAATTATATTGCCAGTTCCATGAAGATATAGGACATGAAACCAAGAATTGTAGAAGCTTGAAGAGGGCTTTAGATGGTCTAGCCTCCAAAGGACATCTCAAGAACTACTTACGGAAGAATGCTCGGGGCTTTGGAAAAAACCAATACAAAAGGAACAAGTCCCCTGCCTCGCCGACTAAGGGACAACACAGCGACGGAGGATTTGTAGCCGTCATATCTGGAGGACCAGCCGCTGGAGGACCTACCATGAGAGGATAGAAGGATTATGCTCGCCGCTTAGGGCAAGTGCTGCTGTCAGCCAAAGCGCCCATGGATCCATTCCCAAAGATTGAAATATGTGAGTCAGACGGTGGACGGATAGCCACGCCGCACGAAGATCCACTTGTGGTTGAATTCAAGATAGCTAACATGAGAGTTAAGCGCATACTAATGGACACGGGAAGCTCGTCCGACATAATGAGTCTAGAATGCCTCAATCGCCTAGCACACGATCCCAAAGCCATCGAAAGAATTCACTATCCCATCATTGGTTTTGGAGGGAGCATCATTCATCCTGTTGGCGTTATCACTCTGCCAGTTCGAATTGGAGATAGGCAGAATGGGCGGAAAATGGAAGTGGACTTCTTAATCGTCAAAGACCTGACGGCATACAATGTCATCCTGGGACGATCCACCTTAAACAAGATCAAGGCTGTAGTCGTCACCCATCTGATGCTTTTGAAGTTCGTGTGCGATGATGGAGTTATAGGCACCATACATGGAGATCAACAACAGGCTAGGGATTGTTACCTGACGACCCTCAACCCGTCAGCATGGAAGCAAGATTCTGCTGAAGTCAGAGGAAAACAAAAGCATGAAGATGAACCCTAGGTCACCAAAGAAATTGGACCCGTCCAAGTAGAAGCGGTCAAAATTGAAGAAGGTGGCTAAGAGTAGAACATCATTAGGGTAACCATTGTACTCAGAGCCTACAAAACGGTTAGCTATTGTACTCAGAGCCCACAAAACGGCCTGTAAATACCCGTCTAAGACGCGGTGAATGTAGCAAGCAATTTAGTAAATTAACACTTATCTGACGAATACAAGTCTCTGTTGAAAGAAACTCACCAGAAAACAGTTCCTAAACTGGCGTCCCTATCCGCTAAATAAACAATACCCAGTGATAATAAACACGAAGGGTTTGGATGTACCCCGTGCTAATAAACACGAAGGGTTTAGACATCCAGCATGACGCCTTTTCTTTGAAAAGAGCCCAAAAAGACTCAAACAAAGAGCAAACAATCAGACCTAAGACCTCCTCCTTGGATGGCGTCTAAAAAGACTAATCGTTTGACGGCCTGAGAAGTGGCCTAGATTAGCGCCTCAAAATAGGCTCGCGAAACATTCAGACATAAGACCTCCTCCTGGGATGCCGTCTAAAAAGACTAATCGTTTGACGGCCTGAGAAGTGGCCTAGATTAGCGCCTCAAATTAGGCTGATCACGTAAAACATTGAGGTTTCTGTCCAACAATTGGACCCAAAGAAAATTTTTTAAGAAATCAGTACCGAACTGATAGAATTAAAATACAGTGCACAACGGCACAGACTGTTTATACATAGCGACCAAAGCGCAAACAAACCAAATCAAATAAATGCCCGAAGGCACCAAAGTTATTACAAACGCCCACGGCGTCATCTAAACCAATTGCAAGAAAACCTGCTCAAGGATGAGGGGCAATGGAACTCCCGTCCTGGACGTCTTGGCCTTCAGGGGAGTTCACCTCGTCTTCTTCTACGTCTTCCTCCCCGTCACTAACGAACTCGGGAGGATCTAAGCCCAAGCGCCTAGCCGTCGAAACAGCTATCTGGTGGGAGATACGGCGTTTGAACCAGGAAAAATCCTTCCCGTCCATAGACTGATCCCACGCCTTTTGGGCACTCTCCAAGATGGACTCCTCGCCCAACTTAAAAGAGCTTGCAGCCTCCTTGCGCACGGCCTCGATCTTCCCCTGCATTGCCTTGAGCTGACCTTCCAGAACGTTCACCTTGGAAGAGAAATCAGTCACCCGCTCTAAGACGGAAGAGTACTCCTTTCTCAGCACGGTAAGACGCCCCTCATGTTCCAGTAGCTTCTCTTCATATTTCTCAGCGTCCATCTCGGCCTTCTTCAGCTCTTCCGTCTTCAAAGCAATCTTCTTATCCGCGTCCAAGTTGATCAACCTGGTCGTCTTCTCAGCATATTGCTCATGATTCTCGATCTGGTCCTTGTGCTTGAGCATCTCATTGTGCATATCAAAGCGGTAGTTCCTACTCTCAGCACAGCGAATGAAAAGCTGCCAAAAGACAATATAGAATTAAAAATAGCGTACACATATAATCATAACCACGGAAATACAGGGGTAAGTATCTCACATCAAGGACGAGAGACTGAATGGACCCAAAGAATCCCAAGTCAATCCCGGGGAGTGACCTCACGTACTCCTCAGGGATGTCCGCATACACATCGGCAAGGATTTTATCCTTCGCCTCTGAGCTAAAACCGGCGTAAGGAGGGATGCTCTCCACCTCGGCCCGACGCATCCGCTTGAACATCTCAACTGAACCAAACACCAAGATTAATAAATATCGTGCAAATTCCAACCTGATTATCACAAATTTAAAGTACAGAGACGCTAACCAATTGGCGAAACTGCAGGAGGAGTAGAGGCATTATCAGTAGAAGGAGCCTCAGTCTCCTTGCCTTTACCCTTATCCTCTCTGGACAAGGCGGGGGCGTCAGCCGCCGCAGTCTGATCGACTGCTGCCTCGTCAGCAGCTGCTCCGGCAGTACCATCATTTCGGTGTCCACCTGGGATGGAATCTCCTTTTGCTCAGGAGGAGGAACGGGCGTCTGGATAGGAGGAACCTCCCCCTCAGCTGGGGGAGCGGACGGTTTTGGTACCGACGGCTTGGTGACAGCGTCGGCCGGACCCATCTTCTTAAAGAAGGGCCGTTTTGGCTTAGGAGCCTCCGTCGAAGATGCCGGACGCTTCTTAGCAGCCGGCAAGGTGGGTTCCTAAAAGAAAAAGAAATCAGCGACTAAATCATGACCAGAAATGAACAAAAAATAATATATATATATATGTTACCTTGGCGACGTCGCCAGAGGCACCCTCACTGGACTTCTTGGAGGAGTCCTTCTTCTTGGCCTCCACGGCCTTGAGAATGTCCTCGGTATATACTTCGGACAGCCAAGCGGGTACTTCCACTACACCCTTGTCTTCGGGAGATAAGCGATCCATGGCAGAACCTACAAAGCCAAGGGTTAGTTATAAAAAAAAAAAAAAAAAAAAAAAAAAGATGGAAGAAAAAATGTCTGAAAATCTACTGGGGAACTACCTCTACTCAAATAAGAACAAAGACCAACGGCCGAAAGAAAGACTATATTGGTGAACTGGCCGACATGGGGAAGCCAAGCATTAGGCACCCAGGCATGGCTTTTTGACGACAGCCGATACATCTCAGCCTGGAACAAGGGCTTCACTAGTCCACACTCCCTGGACGAGAGGCGAGGGTAGGCGTCAGCTCTAGACAAATAACGGGGCCGACGGTTCCAACGAGAAAGACGTCTGGAAAGAGAGAGATCTTCCATTCGGACAACAGACCACTTCTTCCTCCACCAAACCCAACTAGAGGTCTTACCCACCACCGTCTTATATCCCCGACGGCTGTAAAGGGTGAACCACCCCTGGGGAGAACGAGAAGAAGGGGCAATAACTACGAGACGAAGGAAAGCAGGAAAGGAAGGGGTGACGCCGCTCAAAGCACACTTGGCAATAAAACCAAAAACATTTGCCCATGAGTTGGGCGTCAATTGAGCAAGGCCATGTCATACCCCTCTAAGACGTCCATCATAAAAGGGTGCAATGGAAATCTAAGGCCCAACCTAAAGGCAGCAGTATAAACGGCTACCTCTCCTTGGGAGAGTTGGTCCACGGAGTCATGAGGTCGCGGGCTCCTAAGGCTAAAACCTGGAGGCAAGAGCAGAAAACGCTAAAAGTCGCGACCCTGCTCCCTCAGGTACCGCAGCCATTTCATGCTGGGAAAGATATCCGACGGGAACAGATTGACGTCTTCCTTCCCCCGGACCATAGGAGGAAGATTTTTTGCAAACTCCTCGTCTGAGGAGCTAGAGGAGTCATCTTCAAAATCCTCGCGTGGAACGCGGGGACGGGAAGCCACATTCTTCCTTCTCCTAGGAGAATGTGCTGTTCTAATGGCCCCGTCTCCTGTATCATGGGAAGAACAGACTCCACTCCTACTTCCTTGGGACGGGTTCGAAAAAGGAACCCTATCGTCCCCCTCTCGCGGTGCAGCCCATGCACGCACGTTAGCTGTCTGTCTAATTCGAGCCATACCGTCCTGCATAAGGGACAGGACGTCTGACTTTAGCAATGAATGAAAGGGATAGGTGTCATAACCCCCCAAGACGCCTCCACAGAATACTATAAACAATAAACGAGAGAGGTCCCACAAGCATACAAACAACAAGGTGTTGATAGAAAACTTACCAGAAAATGATCAAACTGATGAGAAGTCTTGCCAAATCCTCTAAACCCTCAAGAACACTGGACAGCAAATCCAAGAACACTCAAGCGCACGCACCAGCAGATCTTTGGCAGGACAAAATTTACTTTCTCTCTCTAAAAGAAAAAATCGCTCTGAAGTAACAAAAGAAAAATGAAAGAGGAATTGAAGCTTTTAAAGGAAAATCTAAGCTCTGAGAAGCCCTCACACGTGGCGTTCCTCCCTATCAAGCAGCTTACCCCACAGTGACAAGGGGCATCCTCCTTGAGGGGCAAATGATGTGGCCTAAAAGAATGCCACCTGACTGCACTATCAAAACCCAGAAGAAATAGCCCAAAAGCTTGCCTACGGGCATTTTTCAAACTTTACAGGGCCCAAGCCCAAACGATTAAGAGGACCACATTGGGCCTAAACAAGCCTCCAGAACCAATGCAGGACACGTGTCCCAATCTTGCGTAAACACTCAATCATGCAGGACCAGTTCCCGAGAAACCCTAGCACTATAAATAGTGCAGATCCTTAGGTAAAAGGGAAATCAATTCTGGCTCAACAACAGAAAACCTATCTTTGCTCTGCCTTCTCTCTACAAATTACTCATCTCTCTAGCTTATACTTACTTAAGCATCGGAGGGAATATTCCTACGGGAATATTCTTGTTTTGCAGGTTGCCAGAAGTTCGTGCCAGGACATACTAGATACCTCCGAGGAGCGCGTGCCACGTCAGCACCGTAAAAGTTCCCACAACACTACTAAGTTCCTGTTAGTTTTATTATTACTTTGCCTTGGTTTGTCATCACCAAAAAGGGGGAAATTGTTGAGCCAATATGGTTTTGATGATGACAAACTAACGTAATCAACTAACGTGGTTTTCAAGTTGTATGTGTGCAAGGATCATTAATGAATAGTTGTGCCCAATTCATCAATAATAAAGCTTACTGGAAGTTGATGATTGTGAGATGCTTATAACAAAGAAGCATAAAATCCAGAGCTGGAATTGTAGAGCAGTTCCTAAGGATGAACTCTAGAGAAGCTGGGAGTTATAAAGTTCCTGCGGAAGAACTAGAACTCCAGATGAGCTAGAGGAATCCCGAAAGAGATGGTTGATCCTCTAAGTGGTTGATCCTCAAAGACGGCTGTTCCCAAAGACGTATGTTCCCAAAGACGGCTGTTCCCAAAGATGGTTGTTCCTAGAGATGGTTGTTCCTAGAGATGGATGTTCCTAAAGATGGTTGTTCCTAAAGATGGCTGATCCTAGAGATGGTTGTTCCTAAAGATGGCTGTTCCTGAGGATCAACCATTGTTCCCGAGGAGAACTTGTTCCCGAGGAACAACCAATATGAGGAGCACTTGTTCCTGAGGAACAACCAACATGCGGAGCCACTTGTTCCTGAGGAACAACCAACATGCGGAGCAGCATGAAACATGAATACAAGAAACAAGAGTTTATTTTCTAGGATTCATGTGAGTATGTGGAAACGTGAAAGGTAATGGAACAAGGTATCAAAAGGAACTCGTGGAACTCGTGTCTAGGAACTTGGTCTGCATCCTAAATATAATGTCAGTATGCATTAATCTAATTGTCAGTAAGTTTAGAATATAAACGTGATTTAGGATAGTTTATTTAAGAGTTTTAATTTGATTAAAAGTCCTTAAATAAATATGTAATTGAGTAAGTCTAGGATTCTTAATAAGATAAATATGTTTTATATTTTGGAATTAATTAGTTAATTAATTAGAGTTCTATTAAGTTGGGTATCTTGGAATTAACTAATTAATTAATTAGAGTCCTATTAATTTTGGGTATCCTAGGTTAGTCAAATATTAATTTACGTTTATCAGTAGATTAATTAGGTAGGTTCCTATTAACTTGGGAATCCTATGAAATCAATTATTAAATCACGTTTAATATATCACGTTTAATATAACTGACATATTAGTTATTGATGTTAGGATCACGCCTAGAAACTAGGATGCATTACTTGGTATTAGCTTGTTCCCCAAGTACATTATATCCACGTTCATATACCACGTTCTTATCAACTATATAGGTCATGGGTACATGCCTAGGAACATGGGAATACGGCTGTTAGTTGAAGAGATTATGGGGAAAGCAGTTAGGAGTTCCAACACTATAAAAGAGGATCTTAACATTCATTCCAATGGGTCTGACTTCTCAGTCATTCCACAGAGTCTGGTTTACGTGGAAGGTAATTAAAGTAAATATATTTGTTCCACGTTTATGAGTCAGTTCCTCAGTTTCAAGTTCATTCAGTTCCTACACTAAAGTTCTTGTTCCTTTACAGTTCTTCTACGCTTCTCATATATTGTAACAAGTTTGGGTTAGGAACTTGAGTGAGTTCCTATTGTATTTGGAATGGCTTTGAGTGTAGTCTTGAGAGAGTAATAAACACAACTGAGCGTGAATGTTATACTCTTTGTATGGGATCCTAAGTTCACGGGGAACTTGGGTTGATAGAGTTTCCAATTAAGTTAGTAACAGGGTCGTTCGCTTGATGAATGAGAGCTCGTCGTTAAAATCCCCCGTGGTCGTGGTTTTGTCTTCTTGATCATTTTCATGAAGATTTCCACGCTAAATTCTCTCTTGCATTATTTTCTATACTTGCTTTTAAGTTTCCTTTATAATTCCGCAAAAAGTTAGAAGCAAGTTCCAAATTACAATTCATCCCCCCCTCTTGTACGTGTTCCATCCGAATAACAGTAACCATAACAAGAAATAGTGGAAGCTAGTATTACTTTAAGGACAACAATAATTCTTCATCCCCTAATTTATTTCTAACACCGAGTACACTTTACCAAGTACACATGCACTTCAAGTGTAGAAGTGACTATCTCTCTTTCAAAAGATGCGCGGTTATAAATTATAGGTGTGCGGTATTTTTAACTTTTAATAAACATAAAACATCAAGAACATAAAGAGACGGCCTGAGGGGGTACGTTATTTCTTCGGACCATTGAATGAAGCACAATTGCATAACCATAATCATAATCATAATTCATTAGTTTGAATTTTCAACTGCATATCCATAACCATAATCATAAATCATACAGTAAATCATAACCATAGTCATTGTCTTGTTTCAAGTTTAATTTTCAAGTGCATAACCATAACCATAACAACCATAACAACCATAACCATAACCGTCAATCATCGGCGTCAACAGCACTGGAGCAAGGAGCATACTTCCCTATCAGCTTGGCTAGGGCGGCGTCATATTCTTTCTCAACTCGCACCATCTCTTTCCGGTACTCATTTAAAACCTCACTCTTCTTGCCCTCATGGATCTGTTGCAGCTTCTCTTTCTCTAACATAAACTTGTACATTTCTTGGACTTGGAACTCCTTTCTGGTCAAGTCCTCAGCCCTTTAAATCAAAGCCATAACAATCATTAAGATACACAAACATTTTCAGTAGAGAATTAATTAACCAAGTATATTACCTTTGCCTAAGGTCCTTGTTAGTAGTGTTCAAACTAGTTCATTCAACTGTAACACCGTCTTCCATTCCTCTTCCTGAAGCTTCAACTGGTACTCCGATCCTTTACATTTATTGCTTCCTGGATTTCCTGCATTTGATTCGAGAAAAATTTCTCTTGATACTCCATCTGCAAGGTAGTGCATAAAATGAACCAAGGAACTGCTGCATAATTAGCAAATTAATTAATTTATTAATTATATAATGAATTAAAGTACCTCTGCCTTGTTCTCCTCATGCAACATGGTGATCCTTTGTGCCATGATCTGATTTTCCTTCGTTTTATTAGGAAGCTTCTTAGTAGCAACGTTGAGGGTCTGTTCAAGCACCTTGTTTTGCTTTTGCTCATTCGCAGCCTTGTTCTTGAGCCATGTTAGTTGCTGATATTCCTCACTCATCTTCTTCAGAGGTTCCACCACCATCTTGTAGTATGACCTGATCTCGAACTTCAGTGGTTTTCTTCCTAACCACAACATGATTAAAACAGATGAATTTCCTGGACAGAATAATAAAAATAACATCATAATGAATGAGATTAAAGAGCAAACCTTTATGGTTATGGTTATGCTTATGCATATGCTTGTTAAAATCCTCAAGATCACTCCTTGTTGGTAAGAAACCATAAAGTAGGCGTTTCTCTCCAATATAACACAACCTTTCCTTTTTTTCCCATGAACTCCTTCCTGTTCCTTCTCCTAGAAAGTGTTTGTGAAGCCGTTCAGCCTCTCCATACCCCATGCCTGAGCTGTCAAATATCAGGACGCTTCTCCCTCGATGCCCCTTAGGGCCATAAGAGTGCTTTGCCTTCACTGCAGCATAGTCCTTGAAGTAGTTTAAAAGCTCCGGGCTTCCCATTCCAGTCCGCTACACAAAACATATATCAACAAAACTTAGGCATACAGATTATGATCAACAACTCAACAAGTGCAGCAAACATTATGGTAGATAGTTGTAAGACGAGAAAGTAAGGTTATATAATCAACATGAATGAATACATACTTTATCATTACATTCTCTGTCAAGAAAAGTGTTCATGATCAAAACCATAGGAGGCCAAATAATTTCATAATCTTTGTTTTCCTGCTTCAAACCCTCCCATAGTCCAAAAACTTCTCCAGCACGCACAACAGAGGTTCCTCTTCGTTGAAGCTCCTCGTCTAAGAGATCAGCAAAATCCCTATGCAGCTTCACTCTTTGAAAACATTTAGTCCTATCATGATTCATAAGTGGCTGGAGCCCCGTATACCAAGTAATGGCACCCGAGCCACCTTGGCAAGCAGGGCAATGCCACTGTCTTTCCGGGTCATTGATTTCCTATACTCTCATCTTTTCCATCCTTTTCCAGAACTCTTGCAAGCTTTTATGTTGTTTCTTTGATCCAGTGGTTTCCGCCTCTAATTCTTCATCATCATCATCATCAAATTAATCATCATCATCATCAAAGTAATCATCATCATCATCTTCATCATCATTGTAGCCATTCTTTTCCTCCTCTAGATAATAATGAGCCTTAACATCCTCTTCATCAGCAACATTCTTCCCTTTCGCCTGATACAATTCATTTTCCTTCTGATCATTTATAGGAGCGCCACTGGTGCTGAGCATACCAAGTCTCACAGATGTATCGGGTTGCCCCCAAGCATCAGGCGGTTGGACCGCTTGTTTTCCAGCATTGCTTCCAACTTTGTTCTGTTTTTTACCTACCTTTATCCAGTCATTACTAACTGAAGATTCATTGCTGATGTTGTTAACAAACTGACTCAACTTATCAACCTCTTTTCTCAAACTCATCTCCTCGCCTTAATTATTGTCCATGAAATTTCCAATCAGTCTCTTTACACAATAATACTCGAAATTTGAAAACAAAAATATGCATTAACACTGCCTCCAATCTTTTAAACCAAATGATGTTCCGGCTAGTCATACACTCATACGATTGGGACTAAGAGTTGTACTCGTATTAGTACGACACATACCTTACACACTCACAAGAGACTTAAACCAAGATCAAATGAAAACATTTTAAGAAAACCAGAAAGTTCCATTACTAAATTTCATTACAGAAAGATGATTCTTTTTGAAATCTGGGTTTTCAGATTCCGTTTGCTTATTACTTGGGGTTTTCCAACTTCAAGCACTCCAAGTCACCCAGATATATATAGGTTCATGAACTTATCATTTCAAATTATTCAACTAAGGTTCCTTAATACTCGTGCCGGTCAATATGTTATATGTTACTCCTAAAAAAATAGGAAAATTTGGTAATATTAATCCAACCTTTGGCCGGTTTTCTTTTATTAAGCCTGCCTACGACATATTTTTTAATAATCCCACCTTTACTACCCAACGACTTTATCAAATGCCTTGAGACTACAATGGCGCTGAGAATCAAAGGAAGTTGATAACTTCCTCTTCGACATGGAGCAATACTTCAGAATTTGTCAGTTGAGCGACGATCTAAAGGTTGATACTGCGACCATGCATTTGTCTGATGATGCGAAGCTTTGGTGGCGCAAAAAGCACGCCGACATCGAAGATGGGAAGGTCAAGATAGATACTTGGGAAGAGTTCAAGAAGGAACTCAGAGATCAGTTCTACCCCAAGAACACCGAGTTTGTTGCAAGAATGAAGATGCAGGAGATCAGCCACAAGGGCTCCATACGCGACTATGTGAAAGAATACTCGGCTTGCATGTTGGACATCCGGGACATGAATGAAAAAGATCGATTGTTCAACTTTGTTCACGGGCTGCAAGAATGGGCGCAGCGTGAGGTATTGAGGGCGAAAGTTGACACCCTTTCGGCCGCCATGACTGCTGCAGAGCGACTAATGGACTACTCTGCTGGGAGGGGCCGTTGCTCAGAAGAAGAACCAAGGGGGATGCCAATAAGTTTGGAGGGCCCGACTCCAAACTCACCTAAGAGCCCAACAAGTGGCTCGAAGGTGCCGTCCAGCTCAGTCGGGGGATTCAAGCCAAGAAATGGGGGAGGTGACTCTCATAAATCATGGTCGTCGCCGGCCATCCCAATCAACAAGAGAATCCAAAGTCGGCACGCCCTCAGGAAATATTAGTAGGCTGAATTGCTTGCTATGTCGAGGCCAATACAAATGGTGGGAGTGCAAACACAAAGGGGATATTGACAACCTCCAAAAGAGACTATCGGCCTTAACCGTCAACGAAACAGGCGAGTCCGAAAAAGAAGAAGATGTGCAGCCTCAGAGAATGGGTTCCATCTACAGAATGGGCACCGTGAGAATGATACCTCAAGAAGAAGAGGAAGAAGAAGAAGAAGAAGAAGTCTGACACCTGTCGGCAATGCGAGTGATGAAGCCCCAGAAGAAGGCGACATCCCAGAAACAATTTCGCACCAGATACCCACAAAAGCGAGTGATGGAGCCACACAGAAAGGTGACATCTCAGACACACCCTCGCAACAGATCCAAGAATTAAAAATGCTAGTTCGGACCAAGCTGCTCCGAGAAAGAAACAAGAATCAAGGAAGATTTGGATTCACAGGAAGCACCAAACCCAATCCAACAAGACTCCACCAGAAACAAGACAAGAAGATCAAGGAAGACTCCAGCAACCTCCATCAACCAACGGAGCAGAAAAGACTACAGAGTTTAGAATATGAGCTTTTTCTTTTATCCATTGTAATTCTTGTAAGTCGACGAGGTCGTCGACAGCTTAAGTGGGGGAGGATGTTAGAATCCAACCTTCATTTACTTGTATTTTGCTTATCTAGTGCTTTCTAGGATCTTTCTAATAGTTTTCTAGGCTCTAGATAGAATTATTATGTTACTGTCAATCTAGTGTTCACTGGTAGTTTGTAGCTAATTCAAAATAAACCTCTATGAGGGGTATGAATGAATGAATTCCTACTTCTCACCAATTGTTGCCTTTGCTTTATTGCTTGTGTTTTGTTGTAGGCCTTTATAGATACTGTGCCATCACTTTCTCTAAAGCATCCCAAATCCCACAAAGTCTCACAAACAGATAAAATTCTCGTCACCGGTCCCTCTTGTGCCTGTTGTGCGCACACAAGCGCCCCGGTTGACCCTCGTCCCTCGCTTTTGTCGCCAATAGGCAAGAGCGCCCTTTCAGAATCAGACGCTTACTCGTGCCCCTACGAGCCACAAGATACTCATTCCGCACAAGGCTTGCATCCTTACTGCCAATAGGCAAGAGTGCGCCGCACGGTACCGGTGTCAAAACATTCGGACCGTGACACCTACACCCTACAAAAATCCATTTAAAAATTCACACCCTCCACCCTCCACTCACCACTCCCCACCCCTTACACATTTTCCACTAACTATATTAAAAAAATACTCCATTTTCAACTAACCCCCATTAAATTAATAAGTCAATTCAAGTGTCTTAAACTCCGCAATGGTCAAACCGGTGCGAGTATTAAGGGACGGAGGGAGTAAAAGACAATTTTAATCTTGCACGTGTTACAACTTACAAGAGGACGAATGGTTGTATTGTGATTGTTTTTCTGAGATTAGCATAGACTTGGTTAATAGTGTGTATTGTGTGATCACAAAGGTTGTGCTTGTTCTCTGAGAAGAGAATCATGATGATTTATGGCGAACTTTTTATCAGTAAAAGTTAAGCTAGTTGACATTCACGAAAATGTGGTGTTATTCTTGTACGAAGAACTCCCCCCCCCGTCCCGGGTGTAACCTTTCCTGACGAGTGTTGCTATGTAACACCCTTCATGACCTTCAATTATAACACCCTCCAATTACGAAAAAGGTCTCGCGTTTAGAGTAAAATTATTCATATGCTCTTACACCTCGGACCTCCCTCACTAATACTTCGTACCTACGTTCTTCACCACTCACCACCACCCCCTCAACACTGAGACGACAACACCTACCACCACCATCGAAAATTCAAAAAACAAATTACACTAATTTTTAAATGGACCTGATTCACACTAAATTTATTTGTGGACCATGTCTAAAAACAGAAAAAGTTAATAACTTGATTCTAATTTCTTTTGAGTTGTTTATTAGAATTATTATGAAAAAATTATCAAATTGGCTTCGTAAGTACATATTGTGCTTGAATAATGTAATTTTAAGCCACAATTCTCTTTTAAAAACATAAGGTTACTTTGAGTCATAAAATTGTTACTATATCTAAGAGAATTGGTGTTTAATTTATTATATTTACTATGTGAATAATAAATGTCACTATGTATGTAAAATGGTGGCCAGTAGAGTAAAACTATTTGATTTGTATCCACATACAATAATATTGTTGTGGACCAGATCAACGGAAGAATAATCCATCAAATTTAATTTCTTTTAAAAATAATAAACTTCGTCACACCACGATCCGACACATAATTTCCAATGGTACCTCCGTGATTATTTTATGGCAAACTTTTGATTAGTAACGGTTGTGTAATCTACAGTGATGTATGTGTCTATGACGTGCGACACGCTTTAAAATATAACTAGTCGCATGAAACTCCGTATTATTTTTTAGTTTTGAACAACAAACAATATAAAACTTATCCTTTGATTTGTTAAATGTGACGTAAAATCTATGCCAAAAAACTGGTGTAATTTACTGTAGAAGAAGGAAATTGGAAATAATGAACTCATAGAAAGACAATGGTTTTTTTTTTGACAATTTTCATTTTATTGAAATAATAAGTTGGAGTATTTATACAACGAAGATAATTTTAGAATTGCCACACAAAAGAAAAGGGAAAATAAAAATAAAAAAAATTGAATTTTTTGTCAGAAGTGGGATTTGAACCCACGCCCTCTTGCGAAGACCAGAACTTGAGTCTGGCGCCTTAGACCACTCGGCCATCCTGACATTGTTGTTAATTACATGAACTATTTTATATATAACTATTCTAATTGGAGTATATTAAAGATTTTGAACACATGGCAATGAGGAATTGATGATGATTGGTCGATGACTAATTCCTGCCTTCTGGTTTATCTACGTACTACTACTACGGGGATACGGATCATTATATAATAACTGGTAAAATATATTGATCATTATTAAGTATTAATTATTTAAATGGGTGAAACAATTTCAATAATTTAAATAATTTTTTTTGTTTAATTTTAACATTATTTATTTCTTTGCCTTTGATCATTTGGTCGGTAATATATTTTGACGTTGTAATCCACTAAATCAATTTATGATAACTAATACGGAGCACAGAAAATCTTATAATAGTTGTACTATATTATCAATTCAATTATTATAATAGTATCAGCTGTTTAAAAATTTATCTCATATATATAATAAATACAGATATGTATAAAAATGTTAACTCTTTATCGATTTAGCATATTTAACAAGGTTGTCTTAAACATTTTTTGGGTTCCATGCATGTTAACTAAAATGGCCTTGGCCCTACACTTTTTTTTTTATGTAGGACTAGCCTATACTTTGTTTTTAAATTCAAAAATAACTTTTTTTCACGTTTACATTATAGTAACATTTTTACACGAATCACAAATAATAATTTTTCCCCTCATACAGAGTATTATTGAAGTATTAAGGGCATGTTGATTGAAACTCTAGTATATCGTAATCAACTATTTCTAAAATCATAAGAACTAGATGATTGAGTTTCCTTATTATGTTTGCAACAACAAAATACTTTTAATTTGTTAACGTAATAGATTGCAATATCATTTACTCTATAACGTATATATAAAATTTCGTGCAAAATTAACATTTTAATATATATATGTAAACCGTGCATCACTTGATGATGGGGCGACTTTGGATTTTAGATAAGGCTGACAACGAAGATAAATGTGAATGATTGACTAATATTGACTATAAATATAGATTCGCTGCTGGTGAGCGGGATAAGAATAATATGTACACACCTTGGTGATTAGGCGAGCTTAAATTTCATGCATTTAGAACACTCACCCAATCTTAATTTTGCATGTCACTTTTAAATATTTTATCAATATTACTGATAATACAATTAATTTTAATAATAAAGTTATGCTATTATATTCAAAAGTTAGGTAAAGGCAGAGTGGCTTATTTATCGAATATAGGGATGTCAGGTTGTCAGTGGGGCTGATTTCTTGGGAAATCCCGCGCGCGTCCTCTCCAGGTGGGCGGGAATGAAGGAATGTTCGGTAGGTGATGGGGTTAAAAATGTATCCACCGCGGGTATAATGAGGCGAGAATGTATTTTATATTGGACCCAGCTGTATCACTTGTCTTTCATCTAATTGATTATGAACATATGACCAATCTTTTACTACTAACGTACATATTATGTTTATTTATTGACTCAATCTAATCAGACTACCGAATTATCGAAGACGCCATAACATAGTTTTACAATTCAAAACTCTTATACCAAACAAAAAGTTGAATCTAGGGGTGGGTATACATATGTGGGTGATGAAGCATGGATGAATTTTATTTTGTACCCGGCCTCTCGAGACGGAGATAGGGAGGGGTGGGTGGGTAGGCGTTAAATGATCGAATAATGAGGTAAATGAGGCGAGTATTAAGTGGGTATGACTACCGAAAGGAAGGATGGATGAGATAACTTAATGCTTGACAGGGAGAGATGAAGGGGCCAGGATGAAAATAATTTATTACCATTATTTGTTTACTTTTTTTTTTAATAATAAGACACTGAAAGGGGCGATAACAAATTTACCCGTCATTGTTTTAATTAGGAGAATATCTATAAGCGTTATTTTAATTATAATTGTCTACCAGAATTTCATATGAATTTATATATATTCAGATTATAAACTGTGCATCGCACGGGTACTATACTATTTTAGAGAAGCTTATTATTTTAGTAATCTTAAATTTAGTATTTAATTCAAATTAGCAAAACCAAATAATACCATGCATAAAATTTTCCCTATTGTCAATTTGATAACACAAAGTCAATAGAGAATTAAATAATTTCTCCAACGAACATAAAAGCAAGTAAGGAAGTAAAAAAAATATGGAAATTAACCCCATAATATATCATTTTCTTTCACGAAAATAATAAAACATATCAAAAGAATACAAAAAATCAAATAATTACAAATTAATTATAATTTCCAAAATCTCTATTCTATATACTGAAAACTAAAATTATTCAACTCACTTTTGTCATTCGATTACTGTAAAAGTAATTGGAGTCTAAATAATTCGAAGAAACAAAAGTAAATCAAACACACGTGTTTATCCCAAAAACTCAACCACCATTTCTCTTGAAGTCGAGCCAATACACGTGAGTATGTATATTTTTCTTCCAAATCCATACACAAATTAAGAAAATAAAAATATAGATTGTGTTATTGAGATTTATCATTTTCGACGACAAAAGGCACACATTAGATTGCTATAAATATTTTTAACATTTTCTTAAATTTTCAATCAGTCATTTGTGAAATATTTGAATTGGTATTAAACCATTTATTAAGATATAATCTGAAGAAGAAGAAAAAAAAGTAGTCATTCTACGTTAATAATTTTTAATTTCTTAATATCAACATACATGCATTCTAAAATTCACGCACGCATTACATGCATAAAAGACTAGTGTTTATATATATGAGGATAGACACTCGCGCGTGTTAGGGTAAAGCATATCAAAGATTTAAAAAAATCCAAAGGTTTATTAGTAGAAAACAAAGATCGGCCATGTTCTTGCTACTAAGGTAATTAAGAAGGAGTATGTTATATGTATTAATTAAAAACAAATTAAAGAATAACTATAAGAACTGCTAATAATATTTGATACGAGATACTCCTTATTAAACTATTCGATCTAATAATAATTATGAAAATTCATGTTCCTCGAGGAACATGCATAAGGTAGGATCGATCAATGCAAAATTGCAAATGCAATGTCAACTTTGTGTACGTGAGAAATGGACGATAGTTTTAAACAATTTTCATTATATTTTTCCTTTTTTTATTGTCATTTAGAGGAAAAATTCCGAGTTAATCTCGATGATTGGAAAAAATTTCCAATCAAATGGAATTTTCGTAAATATGTTGCTCGAAAACTGTAGGTGGTATAAAGTTAAGTGTTGACTGTATATTTTTAGGTATTGACTGTAAATTATAGTTATTGACTGCATATTACTCGGTGTTGATTGTATACCACTTGTCGTTGACTGTATATTGTATGATTGCTGATGATTACTAAAATGCAATATTGTTCATTGGTTAAGTGATTGACTGTATATTTATAGTTGTAGATTGTTTATTAGTAAAAGCTTATTGTATATTGTGAGCTGTTGACTGTATATTATATAGTTGTTGATGTGTTATGAAAATACAATAATGACCGTACATGTGGTCCACATTTGATGACATGTCACTGTAGTTTAACCCACATTTCATGGCATTTTCGTAATAAAATCATCAATTATTTACGAAAATGCTAGCTTAATCTATACCTAGTATTTTAAAAGGAAAACCACATTTGATTAGATGACACGTGTCACCACATTTGATTAGATGGCACGTGTCATCCATTCTTTTCTCCACAAATTTGGTTTTTATTCTACTTTTTCTTTGTTATTTGATACAACTCCAACCGCTTCTTTCACTTAATCTTCCTCTTACAACATGAATTTACTAATCTATTCATCATTCAACATCCCACTTCATCTTCTCGATTAACACTCAATATTAATACATTTTTTAATTTATGTATTCTTTCAACTTTCAAAATTTACCTCTATTTAAATCATATAATCTATTTACTATCACAAGCTCAATAAAAGTAGAACTTAAAAATGATAGACTAAATAATTAACCGCTATACAACCGCCCGTTCATTAAACGGGCTCAAAAGCTAGCTATTCTATTAATAGATAGGGTTATGTGAGGAAATTGTATAGCAAAAAAAGCATTAATTAATTAATTAGTTCATAAGAAAGAAACTAACACAAATTATTTGGTTTCGATTTCAATTAAGTGCAGCAAATGAAGAGGGTCTCAGTTCACCTGTTGGTTGCTCCGGTTGTACGTTTTAGCAATGTTGTTTTTTGCTAACTACTGCAACAGGTAACGACGTAACGTACCTTTTTCCTTTGGTTTTGAATTTAAGCTAAGCTATTCTGTCGTACATTATGCAAATTAAAGTGTATATTTTCTCCGTTCTCTTTTAATTACAACAATATACATCGATCATTTTAACTGTACGTAATATTATACATAATTAATTCACATACATACATTCCTTTGACCGTACATTCTTATTAATTACTCCGTACTCCGTAGCTAGCTAATGTCGTACGCAAAAGTCAAAATACATACATACTCTTGTGTAAATTATATATACGTACTTGAAAACATTGTAGCTTCATACGCAAGAAAGAAGAGAGAAAGTGTGTGCTCCAATCCAGTTTTCATTCATTGCGGCTTGCCCTAAAGAGAGGCTAAGCAAGGCATTATATACAGCCCTAAGTACTACACTTAACCAATGAAATAAGGACAGCTAGCATACAAGAGAATCAACCTAGAATAGCACACAATTGTGGCCCTAGGATCAGTCACATGATGCTGACAGAAATGACAAAAAACGGCTAGATAGTACATGATCACATGCACTGAATTTGATAGAAACTAGGAGCTGGATTGGGCTTCATTCACATGGCTCATAGGCCTTCATTTACTTGGCACACAGGCCTTACTTCTTCAATACTCCCCCTCAAGCTGAGAGTGAGAGCTTCGAACTCCCAGCTTGGACAGAAGGTGGTTGTGCTGTTGAGTAGTCAAGAGCTTGGTGAACACATCTGCAAGTTGTTGAGAAGAAGGAACATAGACAGGTTTGATCAGCCCTTCAGTAGCTTGTTCTCTTATAAAGTGACAGTCAATGTCAACATGTTTAGTCTTCTCATGGTGGACTGGATTAGCTGCAATGGCAATGGCTGCCTGATTGTCACACTTGATCAGGGTTGTATCAAAGTTCTTAATTCCCAGATCTTTCAGTAGTTGTTTAAGCCACATTACTTTACACACAGTCAAGGCCATAGACCTGTATTCAGCTTCTGCACTGCTTCTTGCTACTGAAGGAAATAATGCCCTTGGTCCAAGTATGCATTCAATGTTAAGTCTAATAAATGCGGTTCAGTATAAATTAACAAGTTAATAATTCAGTGAGATCAAGTGAGCTGAATGCCTAGCTAGAGGCCGCTTCAGTTCAAGTGGAATTAATGATATTAATCCACAGCTTACTCTTGACTGAACCCGTAGGGTCACACAAATAGTACGTAAACGGATCAAGTATTTAATGGCATTAAATACTCCATCTATGGATATTCGGAATCGACGGATCTTGGTTTCAGTGGGAGCTGAGATCGTCAAAGGCAAGAAAAGAATACTCCGGAAATGATGATATTGCCGGAAACGGAAATATGGATCGTATCGGAAATATAAATATTATCCAAGTCGTAGATGTTGCCGGAAACGGAAACATGGTACGTATCGGAAAATATTATCGGAAATAGAAATATTGCCGGAATCGGAAATATTGCCGGAAACGGAAACATTGTCTGAATCGGAAATATTATCGGAATCGGAAAATAATTCCGGAAACGGAAATATTAAATATTTGTTCGAAACGGAAATTAATTCCGGAATCGGAAATGTTAAATATTGTTCGTATCGGAAATGAATTCCGGAATCGGAAAATTAATCGGAAGCGCGTCGTACGAATTAGCATCGGACGAGCTTGCTAGACGAAGGCCCAGCACGAAGCCAGGCCCACGTCCAGCAAGGGAAACGCGCGCCACAACACGCCAGCCCAAGGCTGCGCCAGGCCCACCGCAAGGCAGGCCCAGCGCGCGCCCAAGGCTGCGGCAGTCGTGGGCTGCGTTGCTCGGGCTGTGCGCGCGCGCGCATGGCGCCCCTCGTGGGCTGCTGTGCGTGCGTGTGTGTTTGTGTTCACATACGAAACCTAAAACGTACAGGATTCGTTTAATGATTAAATTCCTAATCCTAAAAGATAAATTAATTAAATAAGAGTTTCACTAGGATTCTAATTTAATTAATTCGTATCCTAGTAGGATTCCAATTCTCTTTCCATACCCCTATAAATATGTGGCCTGGGTTCACAATTTATAACGAGAGTTTTCAAGTATTCAAAGTGAGTTTTTGAGAGAAAAATTCAGTCACATATCTTGCCTAAAAGTGCCGAAAATTATTAGTACCTTAAGGGCGATTCTAGTTGGTCAATCTTAAGGCGGATCCAGACGTGCTGTGGACTATCTACGGAGGGACGACACTTGGAGTCCTAAAGACTTGTTCTTGTTCGGTTCGGGCGCAGCTAGGGAAGGCACGCAACAAAGAGTATGCATCTAAACTATGCTATATGATTATGTGTAAATAATATGTATTCCTGGCTAAATGGTTTTTCCGCATGATTTATGAATTGTCATATGTATCATAACCTAACAGTGGTATCACGAGCCTCTTATTATTTTCATAATCTAAATTGCATGAACATGGTTAAATATTACAAATTTGCAAGAATTAAAAGGGGTGATTAATTTTCGTAATTGTTAATTAATTGCAAATTGCGTTTATTTAATTATACGTACGCAGTTTTTCGGCAGTTTCTTCGTTACTCATCCAAATCGAGTGATTTTTGTGTCAATTCCGCATGTAAAAGGCATTCTAAAATTTTGACAAAAATATTATTTTTCTGCCGAACCCAGAATTCTCAAATTCGAAGCCTAACTATGACTTTTCGAAGGTTTTAGTTTTTCGAATGCAAAATTTCGTAAATTTAAGATGTTAAATTAAATATTTGCGATTCTTGTTGATAAATCTTGAATTTTTGATTGACCTAATGTATATGTTTAACAAGTTTGAATGCCTAGCCTTGTTAATTATGCAATCTAATTTGTAATTATGATTAATTTGTTGAAAATTAGAATAATTTAGAATTAATTTGATTTTCATAATTAATTATAATTTAATTAGATACCTATGATTAAAAACCACCATAAAAAATTGTAAATTTATGATAAATTTTAAAATTTTATGACCTAGGCTTGAATCCATGTTAATCGGAAATCAATTGAATAATAAATTTTCGATTTTTTCGCCCTAAAATTATGAAATTAATATTATTTATTAATTTGTCATTAGTTTTAAATATAAAATTTTAAATTTTATGCGATTCGTTCGTAAAAGTTGCACGCACAAAGCAATGGACGCTACGTGTTACCCTTAAGGGGTGTTGTATAGTGCGGGCATGCGACGACGAGCAAGGGAGCTCGTCGCCCATGCGGCACGAATGCAATGAGCAAGGCCATGGTGCACGAGCACAAGGCAGCAGCCCTGCCTTGTGTCGTGGGCTATGAGCAATGGACGAATGGGCATGGGCGAAGGCAAGGCAAGGCAGTCGCGTGTGGGCAGCAAGCGAGCTGCGCCACAACGCGCACTGCCTCGCGCGCAGCGAGCGCAAGCTCGCGTGCCACGAGTACTGCGCCCAGCGTCGATGCCTCGCGCAGCGAGCGCTGGCTCGCACAAAGCAAGCGCTGGCTCGCACAAAGCAAGCGCTGGCGAGCGCGCGCAGCGAGCGCTGGCTCGCATCAAGCGAGCGCTGGCGAGCGCGTACAACGAGCGCTGGCGAGCGCGCGCAGCGAGCGCTGGCTCGCATGCAGCGAGCGCTGGCGAGCGAACGCAGCGAGCGATGGCTCGCGTGCATCGAGCGCTAGCGCGCGCGCAGCGAGCACAAGCTCGCGTGGAGTCTTGCAAAGGAAAGCAGCAGCAGCTATGCGACGCTCGATGGGCGTGCGATGCGTAAGGTTGTTGCGTTACGATTAGATCGTTTTGAAATTTTAATTTGAAATTTTCAGTTTACGTAATTTTAATTAATTTTAAAATTAATAATTTAAATTATTTTCTTGGATTTTAATTTTGAATATTGTAATTATAATAAATTTTATTTATTCTAATTATTTTACTAAAATTAAAATCATGAATTAATTTAAATACGACTGAAATTAAATTAAACTTTTTGGATTCAATTATAAATTTATATGAGCTTTAAATTTTAATTAAATTTGTATGTTTCAGGTTAGACTAGAAATACATTTTTATGTTTAAAATTAGTAAAGCATATGAATTTATTGGTTTGAGTGGGAGCCCTTTTTAGTCATAAACTCTTGATTAGGTCTACAAATCCTTAAGGTTAAAACAACTTGATTAGAATTAATAAGGACTGAATAATTGGTAGATTATTGGTGCCCTTGATTAATTGCTGCAAATGTTTACATGATGCATAATGTGTTTTACTAACCAGCTATGTGAGCCATTCATGATAATGAATGGGTGAATGGTATATATTGTATATGTACTGTTTTGCAGGTTATGAAGTGACTAGTATGGCCCAAATAGGATAGAAAATATGGTCTGCGTACCATTAATTTGAATGTAATTGGTCTAAAGTACCAAAGTTGTTTTTCAATTCAAATATGGTCTGCGTACCATCAAATAGTTGTAATTAGTTTTAATTATAGCTTATCCTATTTGAAGAAAATGGTGCCTCCCACGGAGATTTTCAAGACGGACTTTGAAGTTAAAGCTTCAAGATGAAGTCGGGCCATACTAGATCACATTTATCTTATGCATGTTTTAAGTTATTTATTGCTTTTAAATATGTCTTAAAATGCATGAGATCAAAAGCTTGATTATGTTGCATGATTAAGGATTTTAGTTCACTTAAAATCTAACCAACATAGTAAGAGCCTTAAGTTCCAAACTTAAAAATTGAGTTAAAAGGTGCCATGCCAAAATATACACTTGCTTGGATATCCTTTACATCAATCTAGTAATAGTTTTCGCTCAGCGAGGTGTTACTTATTGGTCCTAAAGGGGCAAGGTACACAAATAATTGTGAGTACATGTTAGTTTTGGTGAAACTCAACGATATAAGTAAGGAGTCCTTTTATGTCGTGGCAAAATCGATAGGTTTACCTAATAAGTTCTTAGACGTACCTATCAACCAAGAATAGTTTCTAGACTATTAGCAAAAGGCTTTTGCTTACCTAAGATGTTTTAAGATTAAGTCGACAAACTGTGCTTAGTTCTTCAATGATTTTAGGATCTTGGAATCATTTTATTCACACCTGCCGGAACACATAACTTGAATAAAATGCTTAATAAACATTGAATTATGCATGTATGCTAGAATTTAAGTTTATTAAGAGAAACTGTGAATGGTTATTTATTTGTTTATTCTTTTCAATTGTAGTTTTAATATGGCAAACAACAATTCATTCAACATTCGATCAAATTCTCGAAAAGGAGAAGTTGAACGGGAAAAACTTCCTTGACTGGCAAAGGAACTTGCAAATAGTTCTTATGCAGGAAGAAAAGGAGTATGTCCTAGAAGAGGCGATGCCCGAAGCCGCAGGCGACGGGGTCACTCAGGCAGCCCTCAATCGTTGGATTGATGCCAACAAGGATGTGAAATGTCTAATGCTCGCCACCATGAGTGCGGATCTGCAGAAAACGTTCATCAACTCAGATGCTTTCACAATCATCAGTGAGTTGAAGAACATGTTCCAAGATCTGGCTCGAGTCGAAAGATTCGAGACTCATAGGCAAATTCTTGAGACCAAGCTTAAGAAAGGCGAGCCCGTAAGTCCACATGTTCTCAAAATGATTGGACTCATTGAGAATATGAGTCGGCTGGATCAGCAATTTTCTCAGGAAATGGCTATAGACACCATCCTCTATTCTCTTCATAGCTGGTATGATCAGTTCAAACTGAACTACAGTATGAATAGCCTGGACAAAACGCTAACTGAGCTTCACGGTATGCTGAAGACCGCTGAAAAGACGCTCAAAAGTGATAAGCAGGATGTGCTTATGGTGCGTGGGGGCAAGTTCAAGAAATCTGGAAAGAAGAGGAATGCTAAGAAAGGTGGCAACAAGGCCAGCCCAACTAAGCAAACTGGCGCCAAATCTGTAAAGAGGAAGGTCAGTCAACCCACTTCTGAATCCGAATGCTTCTACTGCAAGAAGAAGGGGCATTGGAAGAGAGATTGCTTGAAGCTAAAGGAAGATCAGAAGAACGGAACAGTCGTTCCATCTTCAGGTATTTTCGTTATAGACTGTATACTTGCTAATTCAACTTCTTGGGTATTAGATACAGGTTGTGGCTCACACTTATGTTCCAATCCACAGGGACTAAGAAGAAGTAGAAAGTTAAGCAAGGGTGAAGTCGACCTACGAGTGGGAAATGGAGCACGGATTGCTGCATTAGCTGTAGGAACTTACTATTTGTCGTTGCCCTCCGGGCTAGTTTTGGAACTGGAAGAGTGTTTCCATGTTCCAAGTCTTACTAAAAACATCATTTCAGTTTCTTGCTTAGATGCTAAGGGATTTTCCTTTTTAATAAAAGACAATAGTTGTTCGTTTTATTTTAAAGAGATGTTTTATGGATCTGCTAGATTAGTCAATGGACTTTATTTATTAGATCACGACAAACAAGTATATAACATAAATACCAAAAAGGCCAAAAAGAATGATTCAGATCTCACCTATCTGTGGCATTGTCGATTAGGCCATATAAACTTGAAACGCTTAGAAAGACTTCAAAAGGAAGGAATTCTAGAACCATTTGACTTAGAGGATTATGGTAAATGCGAATCATGTTTACTTGGCAAAATGACAAAGAAACCTTTCTCTAAAGTTGGAGAAAGAGCAAATGAACTATTGGGTTTAATCCATACAGATGTATGTGGACCAATGAGTACAAATGCTAGAGGTGGTTTCAGCTACTTTATCACTTTCACTAATGACTTCAGTAGATATGGTTATGTCTACCTAATGAAGCATAAGTCTGAATCCTTTGACAAATTCAAGGAATTTCAGAGTGAAGTAGAGAATCAATTAGGCAAGAAGATTAAGGCACTGCGGTCTGATAGAGGCGGTGAATATCTGAGCTATGAATTTGATGACCATCTGAAAGAATGTGGAATTCTATCAGAATTGACTCCTCCAGGAACACCACAATGGAACGGTGTGTCGGAACGGAGGAACAAAACCTTGCTAGACATGGTCAGGTCAATGATGGGTCAGGCCAAACTTCCATTAGAATTTTGGGGACATGCACTAAATACAGCTGCACTCACTATAAATAGAGCTCCGTCTAAAGCTGTCGAAAAGACTCCATATGAATTATGGTTTGGAAAGCCTCCAAATGTGTCTTTTCTTAAGATTTGGGGATGTGAAGTATACGTCAAACGATTAATTTCAGACAAACTTCATCCAAAATCTGACAAATGTATCCTTGTGGGCTATCCAAAGGAAACAAAGGGGTATTACTTCTACAATACATCTGAGAACAAGGTGTTTGTTGCTCGAGATGGTGTCTTTTTGGAGAAAGATCACATTTCCAAAATGACAAGTGGGAGAAAAGTAGACCTCGAAGAAATTCGAGTCGAACAACAAACTCTAGAGAATGCTCAAGATGACATTCAGGATGAAACTCAGAGATCTTTAGAAGAATCTGGTGAGAATCATGGTCAAACTAGAAATGTTACCCCGCGTAGATCGCAAAGATATAGATCTCAACCGGAAAGGTACTTAGGTATTTTGACGAACGAGAGCTATGACGTTCTATTACTTGAAAGTGATGAACCTGCGACTTACAAACAAGCTATGACGAGCCCTAGCTCCAAGCAATGGCAAGAAGCCATGCAATCTGAATTAGACTCCATGTCTGAAAACCTAGTATGGGATTTGGTCGATTTGCCAGATGGCTACCAAGCCATTGGAAGCAAATGGGTTTTCAAACTGAAAAAGGACAAGGATGGGAAACTTGAAGTTTTCAAAGCTAGATTGGTTGCAAAAGGTTACAGGCAAGTCCACGGTGTGGATTACGATGAAACCTTTTCACCAGTTGCAATGCTAAAGTCTATTCGGATAATGTTAGCAATCGCTGCATATTACGATTACGAAATATGGCAGATGGATGTCAAAACTGCTTTCTTAAACGGCGTTTTAACAGAAACTGTGTTTATGACACAGCCTGAAGGTTTTGAGGATCCAAAGAATGCTAAAAAGGTATGCAAGCTAAAGAAGTCAATCTACGGATTGAAGCAGGCATCCAGGAGCTGGAATATACGTTTTGATGAAGCAGTCAGTGACTTTGGCTTCATCAAGAACGCAGATGAATCTTGTGTATACAAGAAGGTCAGTGGGAGCAAAATTGCTTTCCTAGTATTATATGTCGACGACATATTACTTATCGGAAATGACATTCCTATGTTGAACTCTGTCAAGATTTGGCTTGGAAAATGTTTTTCGATGAAAGATCTAGGAGAAGCACAGTACATATTGGGCATCAAGATTTACAGAGATAGATCTAAAAAGATGATTGGACTTAGTCAAAGCACTTATATCAATAAGGTGCTTGATAGGTTCAAGATGGCGGACTCCAAGCGAGGCTACCTACCCATGTCTCATGGAATGACTCTAAGCAAGAATCAGTGCCCAAAAACACTTGATGAGCGTAGACGAATGAATGGGATTCCATATGCATCATTGATTGGTTCAATAATGTATGCTATGATATGTACACGCCCGGATGTTGCGTACGCACTCAGTGCTACGAGCAGATACCAGTCAGACCCAGGAGAGGCGCATTGGACTGCTGCCAAGAATATTCTGAAGTACCTGAAAAGGCACAAAGATGACTTCCTGGTCTATGGTGGAGATGATGAATTAATTGTTAAAGGCTATACGGACGCAAGTTTCCAAACCGACAAAGATGATTTCAGATCACAGTCTGGGTTTGTCTTCTGCCTCAACGGAGGAGCAGTAAGCTGGAAAAGTGCTAAGCAAAGCACCATTGCGGATTCTACAACTGAAGCGGAGTACATTGCTGCACATGAAGCAGCAAAGGAAGCTATATGGCTAAGGAAGTTCATAGGTGAACTTGGTGTAGTCCCCTCCATTAAAGGACCAATAGCCCTGTATTGTGATAATAACGGAGCTATTGCACAGGCAAAGGAGCCTAGACACCACCAGAGAGTCAAGCATGTACTTCGTAGATTTCACCTTCTACGAGAGTTCGTTGAAAGAAAAGAAGTCGAGATAAGCAAAATTGGAACTGATGACAACATATCAGATCCATTGACTAAACCTCTGCCGCAGGCGAAGCACAACTCGCACACTGCAGCTATGGGAATCAAGCATATTGGATAATGGCTTTGATGTCTCTGTTTAATGTTTTAAAGTTTTAGAGTTTAAATCTTTGTAAAACATTATTGGTTAATCATTCACAATAAATGAAGAGAATTCATTTTTCCATTTAATTTGTGGTTTATTAAATGATGAGTCCCTTCAATTTGACGATATATTCAAGATAGACTGTCAGGACCAATCCTGTGACTAAGAAATGTCTATCAAGTGAACTTGAATGTCAAAGGTTGAAAATGGTCCCTAGTCGGAGTTTTCTATAAAATTGGACGCATAGAAAACGTTAGACGATTAGAATGCAAGATGACTAGTAGTTCTGTTTCTTGAACTATGTGGACATGGCAATGTCATAATCATTTGCATAGATACTTACTTTGTGAAGACTAGTATCGGACAAGACCTATGAAACTTTACTGTAAGAGATGAAAATCTGTCATAAGTAAATTTCATTAAAATTATTAGACACTAAATCCTCAATACCTGAGTGATTTGAGATTACTTGTTTGAGAACTGGTTACTTTGACGTTGACCAACCGTCGCACCGTAAAAGGAGGCTATAAAGGCAACGCTCAGGTAATCACCTATCAAACGAAGTCTAATCTCAAGATCGCAAGATTGGGATTGTCCTCCCATAAATCGGGATGAGATGCTTAAAAGTTGTACAAGGCCACTCGGAGAGCTAGAAACTGTGAAATGCATGGCCGTGCTCGGATGAATCATAGGCTATGATTATCTGTTTATTTGATCAGTTGAACTCTGAAACCGAGGAACACCTCTGGACATAATAAGGATGACAACTCTTACCTTATGTTCAAGAGCAAGCATCGAGCGACAAAGGAATTAGGAAATGCACACTTGTCCCTAAGGACAAGTGGGAGACTGAAGGAAATAATGCCCTTGGTCCAAGTATGCATTCAATGTTAAGTCTAATAAATGCGGTTCAGTATTAATTAACTAGTTAATAATTCAGTGAGATCAAGTGAGCTGAATGCCTAGCTAGAGGCCGCTTCAGTTCAAGTGGAATTAATGATATTAATCCACAGCTTACTCTTGACTGAACCCGTAGGGTCACACAAATAGTACGTAAACGGATCAAGTATTTAATGGCATTAAATACTCCATCTATGGATATTCGGAATCGACGGATCTTGGTTTCAGTGGGAGCTGAGATCGTCAAAGGCAAGAAAAGAATACTCCGGAAATGATGATATTGCCGGAAACGGAAATATGGATCGTATCGGAAATATAAATATTATCCAAGTCGTAGATGTTGCCGGAAACGGAAACATGGTACGTATCGGAAAATATTATCGGAAATAGAAATATGCCGGAATCGGAAATATTGCCGGAAACGGAAACATTGTCTGAATCGGAAATATTATCGGAATAGGAAAATAATTCCGGAAACGGAAATATTAAATATTTGTTCGAAACGGAAATTAATTCCGGAATCGGAAATGTTAAATATTGTTCGTATCGGAAATGAATTCCGGAATCGGAAAATTAATCGGAAGCGCGTCGTACGAATTAGCATCGGACGAGCTTGCTAGACGAAGGCCCAGCACGAAGCCAGGCCCACGTCCAGCAAGGGAAACGCGCGCCACAACACGCCAGCCCAAGGCTGCGCCAGGCCCACCGCAAGGCAGGCCCAGCGCGCGCCCAAGGCTGCGGCAGTCGTGGGCTGCGTTGCTCGGGCTGTGCGCGCGCGCGCATGGCGCCCCTCGTGGGCTGCTGTGCTTGCGTGTGTGTTTGTGTTCACGTACGAAACCTAAAACGTACAGGATTCGTTTAATGATTAAATTCCTAATCCTAAAAGATAAATTAATTAAATAAGAGTTTCACTAGGATTCTAATTTAATTAATTCGTATCCTAGTAGGATTCCAATTCTCTTTCCATACCCCTATAAATATGTGGCCTGGGTTCACAATTTATAACGAGAGTTTTCAAGTATTCAAAGTGAGTTTTTGAGAGAAAAATTCAGTCACATATCTTGCCTAAAAGTGCCGAAAATTATTAGTACCTTAAGGGCGATTCTAGTTGGTCAATCTTAAGGCGGATCCGGACGTGCTGTGGACTATCTACGGAGGGACGACACTTGGAGTCCTAAAGACTTGTTCTTGTTCGGTTCGGGCGCAGCTAGGGAAGGCACGCAACAAAGAGTATGCATCTAAACTATGCTATATGATTATGTGTAAATAATATGTATTCCTGGCTAAATGGTTTTTCCGCATGATTTATGAATTGTCATATGTATCATAACCTAACAGCTACAACATTTTGTCTTTTTGATTTCCATGAGATGGGAGAGTTCCCTAGAAGGATGCAAAAACCAGATGTTGATCTTCTTGTTGATGGACATCCTGCCTAGTCACTATCACAGTATGCAGTGAGTTGTGCACTTGATTTTCTTGCCAGTAAGATGCCTTGGTCTATGCTGCTTGCAAGGTACCTTAGGACTCTCTTAGCAGCTTGCATATGCACTGTAGTTGATTTGTGCATGAATTTGCTCAGAACATGGACAGTGTATGCAATATCTGGTCTTGTTAAGGTAAGATAGATGAGTTTTCCTACCAATTTCTGGTAGCTTTCTGGGTTGTCAAGTACATCACCTATGTCTGCAGTGAGTTTGGTGTGACTGTCCATGGGAAGCTTGAGAGTTCTGCAGTTTTTCATCTTATACTCTTCAAGTAGATCAAGCACATATTTCTTTTGAGAGAGGAAGATCCCCTGTTGTGATCTATCTGCTTCAATGCCAAGAAAGTATCTTAGCTCACCCATGTCCTTCATGTGAAACTGAGAGGAGAGAAAGGTTTTGGTGTCCTCAATGGCTTGCATATCATTTCCTGCCAGCACAAGATCATCTACATATACTAATATCACAGTAAATGACTTCCCACTTTGCTTAGTGAACAAAGAATAGTCAGATTTGGATTGAGAGAAATTGTAGCTTTTGAGAGCTTGACTGAGTTTGGCAAACCACTGTCTGGGAGCTTGTTTGAGGCCATATAGTGATTTCACAAGCTTACACACTTTGTTGGACTTGTATCCCAACTGTTGTGATTGCTCCCCCTCTCTTTGAATGGATATTCTTCCCCCCTTGCCACAGTAGCCAGGTGGAAGCTTCATGTATACAGTTTCCTGCAAATCACCATGCAAGAATGCATTTTTAACATCCATTTGATGGACAAACCATTCCTGTAAGGAAGCTACAGCAAGCAAAGATCTAACAGTTGCCATTTTGGCTACTGGGGCAAATGTCTCCTCATAGTCAACACCATATGTTTGCCTATTGCCTAGAACAACAAGTCTGCATTTGTCTCTTTCAACCCTACCATCTCTATGAAATTTTGTTCTGTACAGCCATTTGCAACCAATTTCTGTTTTTCCTGGTGGTAGGTCTGTGATTTCCCAAGTGTTGTTTTCCTCAAGAGCTTCTAACTCCTCATTCATAGCATCCACCCACCTTTTGTGCTTCACAGCATCTTTGTAGTGGTGTGGGACAACATTCTTTATAACTTTGACTAGAAAGCAAAAAAATTCATATGTGGCTTGGGTGTAGGTTGATGGGTGAATTTTTGTAGGTTGGACAACATTGACATTGTGAGCTACATGATAGTCACTGTGCCAGGAGGGTGGTTTGTGTTGTCTGGTAGATTTTCTAGGTATGGTGGGGGTTGGGGTTTGTGTTTGTTGGGGAGGTGATGGAGGTGGAGGAGATTGGGTCTCAGTGGGTGGTTCATGAATATCATTTTCTGTAGTGTTTGGTGTAGTTTCCAGTTCACTCCAGTCACTGCAGGTTATGGTGTTTTGTGGGTTTCTGGCTGTTTGTTGTTGATGCAATGCACCCACAAATGCATTGATTTATGAAGTCATGGTAGTAATAGGAGGGTATGAGTTAAGTGATTCTAGTTCTTCCCACAGTCCTCTAAGATCTGTGTAGTAATCTGTAATTGGTTTTCCTTGTTGTTTCATTTCATACACCTGTTTGTTCAGCTTATATTTCCTAGAGCCATTTGTGACAGAGTATCTTTGGTCAAGTTGACTCCATATCTGTGCAGCATTTGTTCCAAACATGACAGACTTCTTGATAGACTCGGACACATTTGCAATGAGCCATGAGATCACCATGCTATTGCATGTGTCCCAGTGCTCTTGTTTCACTGCATCAGAAGGGTCTCTTTTGACTAGACCAGTCAAAAATCCCAGCTTTCTTTTAGCAACTAGAGTGATTTCAAAGGATCTTTTCCAAGATCTATAATTTGAGGCACCCTGAAGTTTTTCAACTACTACAGAGGTACTCCCATCAGATGGGTGTAAATATAAGGGACTAGTGGTTTCTATGGTAGTCATGTTGTTTTGTTCACAAACAGACTCTATACTAGCAGAAATAAACAATAAAGTTTGAAGCTTTACTAACTTGCTATTCTAACAAATTTCCTGAATCATTCTTGCAGAAACACACAATGTAAGAGAGTTGAGTACTACCTGAACCTGGTAGCTCTGATACCATGAAAACATTGTAGTTTCATACGCAAGAAAGAAGAGAGAAAGTGTGTGCTCCAATCCAGTTTTCATTCATTGCGGCTTGCCCTAAAGAGAGGCTAAGCAAGGCATTATATATAGCCCTAAGTACTACACTTAACCAATGAAATAAGGACAGCTAGCATACAAGAGAATCAACCTAGAATAGCACACAATTGTGGCCCTAGGATCAGTCACATGATGCTGACAGAAATGACAAAAAAACGGCTAGATAGTACATGATCACATGCACTGAATTTGATAGAAACTAGGAGCTGGATTGGGCTTCATTCACATGGCTCATAGGCCTTCATTTACTTGGCACACAGGCCTTACTTCTTCAATACTCCCCCTCAAGCTGAGAGTGAGAGCTTCGAACTCCCAGCTTGGACAGAAGGTGGTTGTGCTGTTGAGTAGTCAAGAGCTTGGTGAACACATCTGCAAGTTGTTGAGAAGAAGGAACATAGACAGGTTTGATCAGCCCTTCAGTAGCTTGTTCTCTTATAAAGTGACAGTCAATGTCAACATGTTTAGTCTTCTCATGGTGGACTGGATTAGCTGCAATGGCAATGGCTGCCTGATTGTCACACTTGATCAGGGTTGTATCAAAGTTCTTAATTCCCAGATCTTTCAGTAGTTGTTTAAGCCACATTACTTTACACACAGTCAAGGCCATAGACCTGTATTCAGCTTCTGCACTGCTTCTTGCTACTGAAGGAAATAATGCCCTTGGTCCAAGTATGCATTCAATGTTAAGTCTAATAAATGCGGTTCAGTATTAATTAACAAGTTAATAATTCAGTGAGATCAAGTGAGCTGAATGCCTAGCTAGAGGCCGCTTCAGTTCAAGTGGAATTAATGATATTAATCCACAGCTTACTCTTGACTGAACCCGTAGGGTCACACAAATAGTACGTAAACGGATCAAGTATTTAATGGAATTAAATACTCCATCTATGGATATTCGGAATCGACGGATCTTGGTTTCAGTGGGAGCTGAGATCGTCAAAGGCAAGAAAAGAATACTCCGGAAATGATGATATTGCCGGAAACGGAAATATGGATCGTATCGGAAATATAAATATTATCCAAGTCGTAGATGTTGCCGGAAACGGAAACATGGTACGTATCCGAAAATATTATCGGAAATAGAAATATTGCCGGAATCGGAAATATTGCCGGAAACGGAAACATTGTCTGAATCGGAAATATTATCGGAATCGGAAAATAATTCCGGAAACGGAAATATTAAATATTTGTTCGAAACGGAAATTAATTCCGGAATCGGAAATGTTAAATATTGTTCGTATCGGAAATGAATTCCGGAATCGGAAAATTAATCGGAAGCGCGTCGTACGAATTAGCATCGGACGAGCTTGCTAGACGAAGGCCCAGCACGAAGCCAGGCCCACGTCCAGCAAGGGAAACGCGCGCCACAACACGCCAGCCCAAGGCTGCGCCAGGCCCACCGCAAGGCAGGCCCAGCGCGCGCCCAAGGCTGCGGCAGTCGTGGGCTGCGTTGCTCGGGCTGTGCGCGCGCGCGCATGGCGCCCCTCGTGGGCTGCTGTGCGTGCGTGTGTGTTTGTGTTCACATACGAAACCTAAAACGTACAGGATTCGTTTAATGATTAAATTCCTAATCCTAAAAGATAAATTAATTAAATAAGAGTTTCACTAGGATTCTAATTTAATTAATTCGTATCCTAGTAGGATTCCAATTCTCTTTCCATACCCCTATAAATATGTGGCCTGGGTTCACAATTTATAACGAGAGTTTTCAAGTATTCAAAGTGAGTTTTTGAGAGAAAAATTCAGTCACATATCTTGCCAAAAAGTGCCGAAAATTATTAGTACCTTAAGGGCGATTCTAGTTGGTCAATCTTAAGGCGGATCCGGACGTGCTGTGGACTATCTACGGAGGGACGACACTTGGAGTCCTAAAGACTTGTTCTTGTTCGGTTCGGGCGCAGCTAGGGAAGGCACGCAACAAAGAGTATGCATCTAAACTATGCTATATGATTATGTGTAAATAATATGTATTCCTGGCTAAATGGTTTTTCCGCATGATTTATGAATTGTCATATGTATCATAACCTAACAGTGGTATCACGAGCCTCTTATTATTTTCATAATCTAAATTGCATGAACATGGTTAAATATTACAAATTTGCAAGAATTAAAAGGGGTGATTAATTTTCGTAATTGTTAATTAATTGCAAATTGCGTTTATTTAATTATACGTACGCAGTTTTTCGGCAGTTTCTTCGTTACTCATCCAAATCGAGTGATTTTTGTGTCAATTCCGCATGTAAAAGGCATTCTAAAATTTTGACAAAAGTATTATTTTTCTGCCGAACCCAGAATTCTCAAATTCGAAGCCTAACTATGACTTTTCGAAGGTTTTAGTTTTTCGAATGCAAAATTTCGTTAATTTAAGATGTTAAATTAAATATTTGCGATTCTTGTTGATAAATCTTGAATTTTTGATTGACCTAATGTATATGTTTAACAAGTTTGAATGCCTAGCCTTGTTAATTATGCAATCTAATTTGTAATTATGATTAATTTGTTGAAAATTAGAATAATTTAGAATTAATTTGATTTTCATAATTAATTATAATTTAATTAGATACCTATGATTAAAAACCACCATAAAAAATTGTAAATTTATGATAAATTTTAAAATTTTATGACCTAGGCTTGAATCCATGTTAATCGGAAATCAATTGAATAATAAATTTTCGATTTTTTCGCCCTAAAATTATGAAATTAATATTATTTATTAATTTGTCATTAATTTTAAATATAAAATTTTAAATTTTATGCGATTCGTTCGTAAAAGTTGCACGCACAAAGCAATGGACGCTACGTGTTACCCTTAAGGGGTGTTGTATAGTGCGGGCATGCGACGACGAGCAAGGGAGCTCGTCGCCCATGCGGCACGAATGCAATGAGCAAGGCCATGGTGCACGAGCACAAGGCAGCAGCCCTGCCTTGTGTCGTGGGCTATGAGCAATGGACGAATGGGCATGGGCGAAGGCAAGGCAAGGCAGTCGCGTGTGGGCAGCAAGCGAGCTGCGCCACAACGCGCACTGCCTCGCGCGCAGCGAGCGCAAGCTCGCGTGCCACGAGTACTGCGCCCAGCTTCGATGCCTCGCGCAGCGAGCGCTGGCTCGCACAAAGCAAGCGCTGGCTCGCACAAAGCAAGCGCTGGCGAGCGCGCGCAGTGAGCGCTGGCTCGCATCAAGCGAGCGCTGGCGAGCGCGCGCAGCGAGCGCTGGCTCGCATGCAGCGAGCGCTGGCGAGCGAATGCAGCGAGCGATGGCTCGCGTGCATCGAACGCTGGCGCGCGCGCAGCGAGCACAAGCTGGCGTGGAGTCTTGCAAAGGAAAGCAGCAGCAGCTATGCGACGCAGCGCATGGGCTGCGCGCACATGGCCAGCGATGACTATGTGCGTGTGGCCCATGGGCGTGCGATGCGTAAGGTTGTTGCGTTACGATTAGATCGTTTTGAGATTTTAATTTGAAATTTTCAGTTTACGTAATTTTAATTAATTTTAAAATTAATAATTTAAATTATTTTCTTGGATTTTAATTTTGAATATTGTAATTATAATAAATTTTATTTATTCTAATTATTTTACTAAAATTAAAATCATAAATTAATTTAAATACGACTGATATTAAATTAAACTTTTTGGATTCAATTATAAATTTATATGAGCTTTAAATTTTAATTAAATTTGTATGTTTCCGGTTAGACTAGAAATACATTTTTATGTTTAAAATTAGTAAAGCATATGAATTTATTGGTTTGAGTGGGAGTCCTTTTATGTCGTGGCAAAATCGATAGGTTTACCTAATAAGTTCTTAGACGTACCTATCAACCAAGAATAGTTTCTAGACTATTAGCAAAAGGCTTTTGCTTACCTAAGATGTTTTAGGATTAAGTCGACAAACTGTGCTTAGTTCTTCAATGATTTTAGGATCTTGGAATCATTTTATTCACACCTGCCGGAACACTTAACTTGAATAAAATGCTTAATAAACATTGAATTATGCATGTATGCTAGAATTTAAGTTTATTAAGAGAAACTGTGAATGGTTATTTATTTGTTTATTCTTTTCAATTGTAGTTTTAATATGGCAAACAACAATTCATTCAACATTCGATCAAATTCTCGAAAAGGAGAAGTTGAACGGGAAAAACTTCCTTGACTGGCAAAGGAACTTGCAAATAGTTCTTATGCAGGAAGAAAAGGAGTATGTCCTAGAAGAGGCGATGCCCGAAGCCGCAGGCGACGGGGTCACTCCGGCAGCCCTCAATCGTTGGATTGATGCCAACAAGGATGTGAAATGTCTAATGCTCGCCACCATGAGTGCGGATCTGCAGAAAACGTTCATCAACTCAGATGCTTTCACAATCATCAGTGAGTTGAAGAACATGTTCCAAGATCTGGCTCGAGTCGAAAGATTCGAGACTCATAGGCAAATTCTTGAGACCAAGCTTAAGAAAGGCGAGCCCGTAAGTCCACATGTTCTCAAAATGATTGGACTCATTGAGAATATGAGTCGGCTGGATCAGCAATTTTCTCAGGAAATGGCTATAGACACCATCCTCCATTCTCTTCATAGCTGGTATGATCAGTTCAAACTGAACTACAGTATGAATAGCCTGGACAAAACGCTAACTGAGCTTCACGGTATGCTGAAGACCGCTGAAAAGACGCTCAAAAGTGATAAGCAGGATGTGCTTATGGTGCGTGGGGGCAAGTTCAAGAAATCTGGAAAGAAGAGGAATGCTAAGAAAGGTGGCAACAAGGCCAGCCCAACTAAGCAAACTGGCGCCAAATCTGTAAAGAGGAAGGTCAGTCAACCCACTTCTGAATCCGAATGCTTCTACTGCAAGAAGAAGGGGCATTGGAAGAGAGATTGCTTGAAGCTAAAGGAAGATCAGAAGAACGGAACAGTCGTTCCATCTTCAGGTATTTTCGTTATAGACTGTATACTTGCTAATTCAACTTCTTGGGTATTAGATACAGGTTGTGGCTCACACTTATGTTCCAATCCACAGGGACTAAGAAGAAGTAGAAAGTTAAGCAAGGGTGAAGTCGACCTACGAGTGGGAAATGGAGCACGGATTGCTGCATTAGCTGTAGGAACTTACTATTTGTCGTTGCCCTCCGGGCTAGTTTTGGAACTGGAAGAGTGTTTCCATGTTCCAAGTCTTACTAAAAACATCATTTCAGTTTCTTGCTTAGATGCTAAGGGATTTTCCTTTTTAATAAAAGACAATAGTTGTTCGTTTTATTTTAAAGAGATGTTTTATGGATCTGCTAGATTAGTCAATGGACTTTATTTATTAGATCACGACAAACAAGTATATAACATAAATACCAAAAAGGCCAAAAAGAATGATTCAGATCTCACCTATCTGTGGCATTGTCGATTAGGCCATATAAACTTGAAACGCTTAGAAAGACTTCAAAAGGAAGGAATTCTAGAACCATTTGACTTAGAGGATTATGGTAAATGCGAATCATGTTTACTTGGCAAAATGACAAAGCAACCTTTCTCTAAAGTTGGAGAAAGAGCAAATGAACTATTGGGTTTAATCCATACAGATGTATGTGGACCAATGAGTACAAATGCTAGAGGTGGTTTCAGCTACTTTATCACTTTCACTAATGACTTCAGTAGATATGGTTATGTCTACCTAATGAAGCATAAGTCTGAATCCTTTGACAAATTCAAGGAATTTCAGAGTGAAGTAGAGAATCAATTAGGCAAGAAGATTAAGGCACTGCGGTCTGATAGAGGCGGTGAATATCTGAGCTATGAATTTGATGACCATCTGAAAGAATGTGGAATTCTATCAGAATTGACTCCTCCAGGAACACCACAATGGAACGGTGTGTCGGAACGGAGGAACAAAACCTTGCTAGACATGGTCAGGTCAATGATGGGTCAGGCCAAACTTCCATTAGAATTTTGGGGACATGCACTAAATACAGCTGCACTCACTATAAATAGAGCTCCGTCTAAAGCTGTCGAAAAGACTCCATATGAATTATGGTTTGGAAAGCCTCCAAATGTGTCTTTTCTTAAGATTTGGGGATGTGAAGTATACGTCAAACGATTAATTTCAGACAAACTTCATCCAAAATCTGACAAATGTATCCTTGTGGGCTATCCAAAGGAAACAAAGGGGTATTACTTCTACAATACATCTGAGAACAAGGTGTTTGTTGCTCGAGATGGTGTCTTTTTGGAGAAAGATCACATTTCCAAAATGACAAGTGGGAGAAAAGTAGACCTCGAAGAAATTCGAGTCGAACAACAAACTCTAGAGAATGCTCAAGATGACATTCAGGATGAAACTCAGAGATCTTTAGAAGAATCTGGTGAGAATCATGGTCAAACTAGAAATGTTACCCCGCGTAGATCGCAAAGATATAGATCTCAACCGGAAAGGTACTTAGGTATTTTGACGAACGAGAGCTATGACGTTCTATTACTTGAAAGTGATGAACCTGCGACTTACAAACAAGCTATGACGAGCCCTAGCTCCAAGCAATGGCAAGAAGCCATGCAATCTGAATTAGACTCCATGTCTGAAAACCAAGTATGGGATTTTGTCGATTTGCCAGATGGCTACCAAGCCATTGGAAGCAAATGGGTTTTCAAACTGAAAAAGGACAAGGATGGGAAACTTGAAGTTTTCAAAGCTAGATTGGTTGCAAAAGGTTACAGGCAAGTCCACGGTGTGGATTACGATGAAACCTTTTCACCAGTTGCAATGCTAAAGTCTATTCGGATAATGTTAGCAATCGCTGCATATTACGATTACGAAATATGGCAGATGGATGTCAAAACTGCTTTCTTAAACGGCGTTTTAACAGAAACTGTGTTTATGACACAGCCTGAAGGTTTTGAGGATCCAAAGAATGCTAAAAAGGTATGCAAGCTAAAGAAGTCAATCTACGGATTGAAGCAGGCATCCAGGAGCTGGAATATACATTTTGATGAAGCAGTCAGTGACTTTGGCTTCATCAAGAACGCAGATGAATCTTGTGTATACAAGAAGGTCAGTGGGAGCAAAATTGCTTTCCTAGTATTATATGTCGACGACATATTACTTATCGGAAATGACATTCCTATGTTGAACTCTGTCAAGATTTGGCTTGGAAAATGTTTTTCGATGAAAGATCTAGGAGAAGCACAGTACATATTGGGCATCAAGATTTACAGAGATAGATCTAAAAAGATGATTGGACTTAGTCAAAGCACTTATATCAATAAGGTGCTTGATAGGTTCAAGATGGCGGACTCCAAGCGAGGCTACCTACCCATGTCTCATGGAATGACTCTAAGCAAGAATCAGTGCCCAAAAACACTTGATGAGCGTAGACGAATGAATGGGATTCCATATGCATCATTGATTGGTTCAATAATGTATGCTATGATATGTACACGCCCGGATGTTGCGTACGCACTCAGTGCTACGAGCAGATACCAGTCAGACCCAGGAGAGGCGCATTGGACTGCTGCCAAGAATATTCTGAAGTACCTGAAAAGGCACAAAGATGACTTCCTGGTCTATGGTGGAGATGATGAATTAATTGTTAAAGGCTATACGGACGCAAGTTTCCAAACCGACAAAGATGATTTCAGATCACAGTCTGGGTTTGTCTTCTGCCTCAACGGAGGAGCAGTAAGCTGGAAAAGTGCTAAGCAAAGCACCATTGCGGATTCTACAACTGAAGCGGAGTACATTGCTGCACATGAAGCAGCAAAGGAAGCTATATGGCTAAGGAAGTTCATAGGTGAACTTGGTGTAGTCCCCTCCATTAAAGGACCAATAGCCCTGTATTGTGATAATAACGGAGCTATTGCACAGGCAAAGGAGCCTAGACACCACCAGAGAGTCAAGCATGTACTTCGTAGATTTCACCTTCTACGAGAGTTCGTTGAAAGAAAAGAAGTCGAGATAAGCAAAATTGGAACTGATGACAACATATCAGATCCATTGACTAAACCTCTGCCGCAGGCGAAGCACAACTCGCACACTGCAGCTATGGGAATCAAGCATATTGGAGAATGGCTTTGATGTCTCTGTTTAATGTTTTAAAGTTTTAGAGTTTAAATCTTTGTAAAACATTATTGGTTAATCATTCACAATAAATGAAGAGAATTCATTTTTCCATTTAATTTGTGGTTTATTAAATGATGAGTCCCTTAAATTTGACGATATATTCAAGATAGACTGTCAGGACCAGTCCTGTGACTAAGAAATGTCTATCAAGTGAACTTGAATGTCAAAGGTTGAAAATGGTCCCTAGTCGGAGTTTTCTATAAAATTGGACGCATAGAAAACGTTAGACGATTAGAATGCAAGATGACTAGTAGTTCTGTTTCTTGAACTATGTGGACATGGCAATGTCATAATCATTTGCATAGATACTTACTTTGTGAAGACTAGTATCGGACAAGACCTATGAAACTTTACTGTAAGAGATGAAAATCTGTCATAAGTAAATTTCATTAAAATTATTAGACACTAAATCCTCAATACCTGAGTGATTTGAGATTACTTGTTTGAGAACTGGTTACTTTGACGTTGACCAACCGTCGCACCGTAAAAGGAGGCTATAAAGGCAACGCTCAGGTAATCACCTATCAAACGAAGTCTAATCTCAAGATCGCAAGATTGGGATTGTCCTCCCATAAATCGGGATGAGATGCTTAAAAGTTGTACAAGGCCACTCGGAGAGCTAGAAACTGTGAAATGCATGGCCGTGCTCGGATGAATCATAGGCTATGATTATCTGTTTATTTGATCACTTGAACTCTGAAACCGAGGAACACCTCTGGACATAATAAGGATGACAACTCTTACCTTATGTTCAAGAGCAAGCATCGAGCGACAAAGGAATTAGGAAATGCACACTTGTCCCTAAGGACAAGTGGGAGACTGAAGGAAATAATGCCCTTGGTCCAAGTATGCATTCAATGTTAAGTCTAATAAATGCGGTTCAGTATTAATTAACTAGTTAATAATTCAGTGAGATCAAGTGAGCTGAATGCCTAGCTAGAGGCCGCTTCAGTTCAAGTGGAATTAATGATATTAATCCACAGCTTACTCTTGACTGAACCCGTAGGGTCACACAAATAGTACGTAAACGGATCAAGTATTTAATGGCATTAAATACTCCATCTATGGATATTCGGAATCGACGGATCTTGGTTTCAGTGGGAGCTGAGATCGTCAAAGGCAAGAAAAGAATACTCCGGAAATGATGATATTGCCGGAAACGGAAATATGGATCGTATCGGAAATATAAATATTATCCAAGTCGTAGATGTTGCCGGAAACGGAAACATGGTACGTATCGGAAAATATTATCGGAAATAGAAATATGCCGGAATCGGAAATATTGCCGGAAACGGAAACATTGTCTGAATCGGAAATATTATCGGAATAGGAAAATAATTCCGGAAACGGAAATATTAAATATTTGTTCGAAACGGAAATTAATTCCGGAATCGGAAATGTTAAATATTGTTCGTATCGGAAATGAATTCCGGAATCGGAAAATTAATCGGAAGCGCGTCGTACGAATTAGCATCGGACGAGCTTGCTAGACGAAGGCCCAGCACGAATCCAGGCCCACGTCCAGCAAGGGAAACGCGCGCCACAACACGCCAGCCCAAGGCTGTGCCAGGCCCACCGCAAGGCAGGCCCAGCGCGCGCCCAAGGCTGCGGCAGTCGTGGGCTGCGTTGCTCGGGCTGTGCGCGCGCGCGCATGGCGCCCCTCGTGGGCTGCTGTGCTTGCGTGTGTGTTTGTGTTCACGTACGAAACCTAAAACGTACAGGATTCGTTTAATGATTAAATTCCTAATCCTAAAAGATAAATTAATTAAATAAGAGTTTCACTAGGATTCTAATTTAATTAATTCGTATCCTAGTAGGATTCCAATTCTCTTTCCATACCCCTATAAATATGTGGCCTGGGTTCACAATTTATAACGAGAGTTTTCAAGTATTCAAAGTGAGTTTTTGAGAGAAAAATTCAGTCACATATCTTGCCTAAAAGTGCCGAAAATTATTAGTACCTTAAGGGCGATTCTAGTTGGTCAATCTTAAGGCGGATCCGGACGTGCTGTGGACTATCTACGGAGGGACGACACTTGGAGTCCTAAAGACTTGTTCTTGTTCGGTTCGGGCGCAGCTAGGGAAGGCACGCAACAAAGAGTATGCATCTAAACTATGCTATATGATTATGTGTAAATAATATGTATTCCTGGCTAAATGGTTTTTCCGCATGATTTATGAATTGTCATATGTATCATAACCTAACAGCTACAACATTTTGTCTTTTTGATTTCCATGAGATGGGAGAGTTCCCTAGAAGGATGCAAAAACCAGATGTTGATCTTCTTGTTGATGGACATCCTGCCTAGTCACTATCACAGTATGCAGTGAGTTGTGCACTTGATTTTCTTGCCAGTAAGATGCCTTGGTCTATGCTGCTTGCAAGGTACCTTAGGACTCTCTTAGCAGCTTGCATATGCACTGTAGTTGATTTGTGCATGAATTTGCTCAGAACATGGACAGTGTATGCAATATCTGGTCTTGTTAAGGTAAGATAGATGAGTTTTCCTACCAATTTCTGGTAGCTTTCTGGGTTGTCAAGTACATCACCTATGTCTGCAGTGAGTTTGGTGTGACTGTCCATGGGAAGCTTGAGAGTTCTGCAGTTTTTCATCTTATACTCTTCAAGTAGATCAAGCACATATTTCTTTTGAGAGAGGAAGATCCCCTGTTGTGATCTATCTGCTTCAATGCCAAGAAAGTATCTTAGCTCACCCATGTCCTTCATGTGAAACTGAGAGGAGAGAAAGGTTTTGGTGTCCTCAATGGCTTGCATATCATTTCCTGCCAGCACAAGATCATCTACATATACTAATATCACAGTAAATGACTTCCCACTTTGCTTAGTGAACAAAGAATAGTCAGATTTGGATTGAGAGAAATTGTAGCTTTTGAGAGCTTGACTGAGTTTGGCAAACCACTGTCTGGGAGCTTGTTTGAGGCCATATAGTGATTTCACAAGCTTACACACTTTGTTGGACTTGTATCCCAACTGTTGTGATTGCTCCCCCTCTCTTTGAATGGATATTCTTCCCCCCTTGCCACAGTAGCCAGGTGGAAGCTTCATGTATACAGTTTCCTGCAAATCACCATGCAAGAATGCATTTTTAACATCCATTTGATGGACAAACCATTCCTGTAAGGAAGCTACAGCAAGCAAAGATCTAACAGTTGCCATTTTGGCTACTGGGGCAAATGTCTCCTCATAGTCAACACCATATGTTTGCCTATTGCCTAGAACAACAAGTCTGCATTTGTCTCTTTCAACCCTACCATCTCTATGAAATTTTGTTCTGTACAGCCATTTGCAACCAATTGCTGTTTTTCCTGGTGGTAGGTCTGTGATTTCCCAAGTGTTGTTTTCCTCAAGAGCTTCTAACTCCTCATTCATATCATCCACCCACCTTTTGTGCTTCACAGCATCTTTGTAGTGGTGTGGGACAACATTCTTTATAACTTTGACTAGAAAGCAAAAAAATTCATATGTGGCTTGGGTGTAGGTTGATGGGTGAATTTTTGTAGGTTGGACAACACTGACATTGTGAGCTACATGATAGTCACTGTGCCAGGAGGGTGGTTTGTGTTGTCTGGTAGATTTTCTAGGTATGGTGGGGGTTGGGGTTTGTGTTTGTTGGGGAGGTGATGGAGGTGGAGGAGATTGGGTCTCAGTGGGTGGTTCATGAATATCATTTTCTGTAGTGTTTGGTGTAGTTTCCAGTTCACTCCAGTCACTGCAGGTTATGGTGTTTTGTGGGTTTCTGGCTGTTTGTTGTTGATGCAATGCACCCACAAATGCATTGATTTATGAAGTCATGGTAGTAATAGGAGGGTATGAGTTAAGTGATTCTAGTTCTTCCCACAGTCCTCTAAGATCTGTGTAGTAATCTGTAATTGGTTTTCCTTGTTGTTTCATTTCATACACCTGTTTGTTCAGCTTATATTTCCTAGAGCCATTTGTGACAGAGTATCTTTGGTCAAGTTGACTCCATATCTGTGCAGCATTTGTTCCAAACATGACAGACTTCTTGATAGACTCGGACACATTTGCAATGAGCCATGAGATCACCATGCTATTGCATGTGTCCCAGTGCTCTTGTTTCACTGCATCAGAAGGGTCTCTTTTGACTAGACCAGTCAAAAATCCCAGCTTTCTTTTAGCAACTAGAGTGATTTCAAAGGATCTTTTCCAAGATCTATAATTTGAGGCACCCTGAAGTTTTTCAACTACTACAGAGGTACTCCCATCAGATGGGTGTAAATATAAGGGACTAGTGGTTTCTATGGTAGTCATGTTGTTTTGTTCACAAACAGACTCTATACTAGCAGAAATAAACAATAAAGTTTGAAGCTTTACTAACTTGCTATTCTAACAAATTTCCTGAATCATTCTTGCAGAAACACACAATGTAAGAGAGTTGAGTACTACCTGAACCTGGTAGCTCTGATACCATGAAAACATTGTAGTTTCATACGCAAGAAAGAAGAGAGAAAGTGTGTGCTCCAATCCAGTTTTCATTCATTGCGGCTTGCCCTAAAGAGAGGCTAAGCAAGGCATTATATATAGCCCTAAGTACTACACTTAACCAATGAAATAAGGACAGCTAGCATACAAGAGAATCAACCTAGAATAGCACACAATTGTGGCCCTAGGATCAGTCACATGATGCTGACAGAAATGACAAAAAAACGGCTAGATAGTACATGATCACATGCACTGAATTTGATAGAAACTAGGAGCTGGATTGGGCTTCATTCACATGGCTCATAGGCCTTCATTTACTTGGCACACAGGCCTTACTTCTTCAATACTCCCCCTCAAGCTGAGAGTGAGAGCTTCGAACTCCCAGCTTGGACAGAAGGTGGTTGTGCTGTTGAGTAGTCAAGAGCTTGGTGAACACATCTGCAAGTTGTTGAGAAGAAGGAACATAGACAGGTTTGATCAGCCCTTCAGTAGCTTGTTCTCTTATAAAGTGACAGTCAATGTCAACATGTTTAGTCTTCTCATGGTGGGCAGGATTAGCTGCAATGGCAATGGCTGCCTGATTGTCACACTTGATCAGGGTTGTATCAAAGTTCTTAATTCCCAGATCTTTCAGTAGTTGTTTAAGCCACATTACTTTACACACAGTCAAGGCCATAGACCTGTATTCAGCTTCTGCACTGCTTCTTGCTACTGAAGGAAATAATGCCCTTGGTCCAAGTATGCATTCAATGTTAAGTCTAATAAATGCGGTTCAATATTAATTAACAAGTTAATAATTCAGTGAGATCAAGTGAGCTGAATGCCTAGCTAGAGGCCGCTTCAGTTCAAGTGGAATTAATGATATTAATCCACAGCTTACTCTTGACTGAACCCGTAGGGTCACACAAATAGTACGTAAACGGATCAAGTATTTAATGGAATTAAATACTCCATCTATGGATATTCGGAATCGACGGATCTTGGTTTCAGTGGGAGCTGAGATCGTCAAAGGCAAGAAAAGAATACTCCGGAAATGATGATATTGCCGGAAACGGAAATATGGATCGTATCGGAAATATAAATATTATCCAAGTCGTAGATGTTGCCGGAAACGGAAACATGGTACGTATCCGAAAATATTATCGGAAATAGAAATATTGCCGGAATCGGAAATATTGCCGGAAACGGAAACATTGTCTGAATCGGAAATATTATCGGAATCGGAAAATAATTCCGGAAACGGAAATATTAAATATTTGTTCGAAACGGAAATTAATTCCGGAATCGGAAATGTTAAATATTGTTCGTATCGGAAATGAATTCCGGAATCGGAAAATTAATCGGAAGCGCGTCGTACGAATTAGCATCGGACGAGCTTGCTAGACGAAGGCCCAGCACGAAGCCAGGCCCACGTCCAGCAAGGGAAACGCGCGCCACAACACGCCAGCCCAAGGCTGCGCCAGGCCCACCGCAAGGCAGGCCCAGCGCGCGCCCAAGGCTGCGGCAGTCGTGGGCTGCGTTGCTCGGGCTGTGCGCGCGCGCGCATGGCGCCCCTCGTGGGCTGCTGTGCGTGCGTGTGTGTTTGTGTTCACATACGAAACCTAAAACGTATAGGATTCGTTTAATGATTAAATTCCTAATCCTAAAAGATAAATTAATTAAATAAGAGTTTCACTAGGATTCTAATTTAATTAATTCGTATCCTAGTAGGATTCCAATTCTCTTTCCATACCCCTATAAATATGTGGCCTGGGTTCACAATTTATAACGAGAGTTTTCAAGTATTCAAAGTGAGTTTTTGAGAGAAAAATTCAGTCACATATCTTGCCAAAAAGTGCCGAAAATTATTAGTACCTTAAGGGCGATTCTAGTTGGTCAATCTTAAGGCGGATCCGGACGTGCTGTGGACTATCTACGGAGGGACGACACTTTGAGTCCTAAAGACTTGTTCTTGTTCGGTTCGGGCGCAGCTAGGGAAGGCACGCAACAAAGAGTATGCATCTAAACTATGCTATATGATTATGTGTAAATAATATGTATTCCTGGCTAAATGGTTTTTCCGCATGATTTATGAATTGTCATATGTATCATAACCTAACAGTGGTATCACGAGCCTCTTATTATTTTCATAATCTAAATTGCATGAACATGGTTAAATATTACAAATTTGCAAGAATTAAAAGGGGTGATTAATTTTCGTAATTGTTAATTAATTGCAAATTGCGTTTATTTAATTATACGTACGCAGTTTTTCGGCAGTTTCTTCGTTACTCATCCAAATCGAGTGATTTTTGTGTCAATTCCGCATGTAAAAGGCATTCTAAAATTTTGACAAAAGTATTATTTTTCTGCCGAACCCAGAATTCTCAAATTCGAAGCCTAACTATGACTTTTCGAAGGTTTTAGTTTTTCGAATGCAAAATTTCGTAAATTTAAGATGTTAAATTAAATATTTGCGATTCTTGTTGATAAATCTTGAATTTTTGATTGACCTAATGTATATGTTTAACAAGTTTGAATGCCTAGCCTTGTTAATTATGCAATCTAATTTGTAATTATGATTAATTTGTTGAAAATTAGAATAATTTAGAATTAATTTGATTTTCATAATTAATTATAATTTAATTAGATACCTATGATTAAAAACCACCATAAAAAATTGTAAATTTATGATAAATTTTAAAATTTTATGACCTAGGCTTGAATCCATGTTAATCGGAAATCAATTGAATAATAAATTTTCGATTTTTTCGCCCTAAAATTATGAAATTAATATTATTTATTAATTTGTCATTAATTTTAAATATAAAATTTTAAATTTTATGCGATTCGTTCGTAAAAGTTGCACGCACAAAGCAATGGACGCTACGTGTTACCCTTAAGGGGTGTTGTATAGTGCGGGCATGCGACGACGAGCAAGGGAGCTCGTCGCCCATGCGGCACGAATGCAATGAGCAAGGCCATGGTGCACGAGCACAAGGCAGCAGCCCTGCCTTGTGTCGTGGGCTATGAGCAATGGACGAATGGGCATGGGCGAAGGCAAGGCAAGGCAGTCGCGTGTGGGCAGCAAGCGAGCTGCGCCACAACGCGCACTGCCTCGCGCGCAGCGAGCGCAAGCTCGCGTGCCACGAGTACTGCGCCCAGCGTCGATGCCTCGCGCAGCGAGCGCTGGCTCGCACAAAGCAAGCGCTGGCTCGCACAAAGCAAGCGCTGGCGAGCGCGCGCAGCGAGCGCTGGCTCGCATCAAGCGAGCGCTGGCGAGCGCGCACAGCGAGCGCTGGCTCGCATGCAGCGAGCGCTGGCGAGCGAACGCAGCGAGCGATGGCTCGCGTGCATCGAACGCTGGCGCGCGCGCAGCGAGCACAAGCTGGCGTGGAGTCTTGCAAAGGAAAGCAGCAGCAGCTATGCGACGCAGCGCATGGGCTGCGCGCACATGGCCAGCGATGGCTATGTGCGTGTGGCCCATGGGCGTGCGATGCGTAAGGTTGTTGCGTTACGATTAGATCGTTTTGAGATTTTAATTTGAAATTTTCAGTTTACGTAATTTTAATTAATTTTAAAATTAATAATTTAAATTATTTTCTTGGATTTTAATTTTGAATATTGTAATTATAATAAATTTTATTTATTCTAATTATTTTACTAAAATTAAAATCATGAATTAATTTAAATACGACTGATATTAAATTAAACTTTTTGGATTCAATTATAAATTTATATGAGCTTTAAATTTTAATTAAATTTGTATGTTTCCGGTTAGACTAGAAATACATTTTTATGTTTAAAATTAGTAAAGCATATGAATTTATTGGTTTGAGTGGGAGCCCTTTTTAGTCATAAACTCTTGATTAGGTCTACAAATCCTTAAGGTTAAAACAACTTGATTAGAATTAATAAGGACTGAATAGTTGGTAGATTATTGGTGCCCTTGATTAATTGCTGCAAATGTTTACATGATGCATAATGTGTTTTACTAACCAGCTATGTGGGCCATTCATGATAATGAATGGGTGAATGGTATATATTGTATATGTACTGTTTTGCAGGTTATGAAGTGACTAGTATGGCCCAAATAGGATAGAAAATATGGTCTGCGTACCATTAATTTGAATGTAATTGGTCTAAAGTACCAAAGTTGTTTTTCAATTCAAATATGGTCTACGTACCATCAAATAGTTGTAATTAGTTTTAATTATAGCTTATCCTATTTGAAGAAAATGGTGCCTCCCACGGAGATTTTCAAGACGGACTTTGAAGTTAAAGCTTCAAGATGAAGTCGGGCCATACTAGATCACATTTATCTTATGCATGTTTTAAGTTATTTATTGCTTTTAAATATGTCTTAAAATGCATGAGATCAAAAGCTTGATTATGTTGCATGATTAAGGATTTTAGTTCACTTAAAATCTAACCAACATAGTAAGAGCCTTAAGTTCCAAACTTAAAAATTGAGTTAAAAGGTGCCATGCCAAAATATACACTTGCTTGGATATCCTTTACATCAATCTAGTAATAGTTTTCGCTCAGTGAGGTGTTACTTATTGGTCCTAAAGGGGCAAGGTACACAAATAATTGTGAGTACATGTTAGTTTTGGTGAAACTCAACGATATAAGTAAGGAGTCCTTTTATGTCGTGGCAAAATTGATAGGTTTACCTAATAAGTTCTTAGACGTACCTATCAACCAAGAATAGTTTCTAGACTATTAGCAAAAGGCTTTTGCTTACCTAAGATGTTTTAGGATTAAGTCGACAAACTGTGCTTAGTTCTTCAATGATTTTAGGATCTTGGAATCATTTTATTCACACCTGCCGGAACACTTAACTTGAATAAAATGCTTAATAAACATTGAATTATGCATGTATGCTAGAATTTAAGTTTATTAAGAGAAACTGTGAATGGTTATTTATTTGTTTATTCTTTTCAATTGTAGTTTTAATATGGCAAACAACAATTCATTCAACATTCGATCAAATTCTCGAAAAGGAGAAGTTGAACGGGAAAAACTTCCTTGACTGGCAAAGGAACTTGCAAATAGTTCTTATGCAGGAAGAAAAGGAGTATGTCCTAGAAGAGGCGATGCCCGAAGCCGCAGGCGACGGGGTCACTCAGGCAGCCCTCAATCGTTGGATTGATGCCAACAAGGATGTGAAATGTCTAATGCTCGCCACCATGAGTGCGGATCTGCAGAAAACGTTCATCAACTCAGATGCTTTCACAATCATCAGTGAGTTGAAGAACATGTTCCAAGATCTGGCTCGAGTCGAAAGATTCGAGACTCATAGGCAAATTCTTGAGACCAAGCTTAAGAAAGGCGAGCCCGTAAGTCCACATGTTCTCAAAATGATTGGACTCATTGAGAATATGAGTCGGCTGGATCAGCAATTTTCTCAGGAAATGGCTATAGACACCATCCTCCATTCTCTTCATAGCTGGTATGATCAGTTCAAACTGAACTACAGTATGAATAGCCTGGACAAAACGCTAACTGAGCTTCACGGTATGCTGAAGACCGCTGAAAAGACGCTCAAAAGTGATAAGCAGGATGTGCTTATGGTGCGTGGGGGCAAGTTCAAGAAATCTGGAAAGAAGAGGAATGCTAAGAAAGGTGGCAACAAGGCCAGCCCAACTAAGCAAACTGGCGCCAAATCTGTAAAGAGGAAGGTCAGTCAACCCACTTCTGAATCCGAATGCTTCTACTGCAAGAAGAAGGGGCATTGGAAGAGAGATTGCTTGAAGCTAAAGGAAGATCAGAAGAACGGAACAGTCGTTCCATCTTCAGGTATTTTCGTTATAGACTGTATACTTGCTAATTCAACTTCTTGGGTATTAGATACAGGTTGTGGCTCACACTTATGTTCCAATCCACAGGGACTAAGAAGAAGTAGAAAGTTAAGCAAGGGTGAAGTCGACCTACGAGTGGGAAATGGAGCACGGATTGCTGCATTAGCTGTAGGAACTTACTATTTGTCGTTGCCCTCCGGGCTAGTTTTGGAACTGGAAGAGTGTTTCCATGTTCCAAGTCTTACTAAAAACATCATTTCAGTTTCTTGCTTAGATGCTAAGGGATTTTCCTTTTTAATAAAAGACAATAGTTGTTCGTTTTATTTTAAAGAGATGTTTTATGGATCTGCTAGATTAGTCAATGGACTTTATTTATTAGATCACGACAAACAAGTATATAACATAAATACCAAAAAGGCCAAAAAGAATGATTCAGATCTCACCTATCTGTGGCATTGTCGATTAGGCCATATAAACTTGAAACGCTTAGAAAGACTTCAAAAGGAAGGAATTCTAGAACCATTTGACTTAGAGGATTATGGTAAAGGCGAATCATGTTTACTTGGCAAAATGACAAAGAAACCTTTCTCTAAAGTTGGAGAAAGAGCAAATGAACTATTGGGTTTAATCCATACAGATGTATGTGGACCAATGAGTACAAATGCTAGAGGTGGTTTCAGCTACTTTATCACTTTCACTAATGACTTCAGTAGATATGGTTATGTCTACCTAATGAAGCATAAGTCTGAATCCTTTGACAAATTCAAGGAATTTCAGAGTGAAGTAGAGAATCAATTAGGCAAGAAGATTAAGGCACTGCGGTCTGATAGAGGCGGTGAATATCTGAGCTATGAATTTGATGACCATCTGAAAGAATGTGGAATTCTATCAGAATTGACTCCTCCAGGAACACCACAATGGAACGGTGTGTCGGAACGGAGGAACAAAACCTTGCTAGACATGGTCAGGTCAATGATGGGTCAGGCCAAACTTCCATTAGAATTTTGGGGACATGCACTAAATACAGCTGCACTCACTATAAATAGAGCTCCGTCTAAAGCTGTCGAAAAGACTCCATATGAATTATGGTTTGGAAAGCCTCCAAATGTGTCTTTTCTTAAGATTTGGGGATGTGAAGTATACGTCAAACGATTAATTTCAGACAAACTTCATCCAAAATCTGACAAATGTATCCTTGTGGGCTATCCAAAGGAAACAAAGGGGTATTACTTCTACAATACATCTGAGAACAAGGTGTTTGTTGCTCGAGATGGTGTCTTTTTGGAGAAAGATCACATTTCCAAAATGACAAGTGGGAGAAAAGTAGACCTCGAAGAAATTCGAGTCGAACAACAAACTCTAGAGAATGCTCAAGATGACATTCAGGATGAAACTCAGAGATCTTTAGAAGAATCTGGTGAGAATCATGGTCAAACTAGAAATGTTACCCCGCGTAGATCGCAAAGATATAGATCTCAACCGGAAAGGTACTTAGGTATTTTGACGAACGAGAGCTATGACGTTCTATTACTTGAAAGTGATGAACCTGCGACTTACAAACAAGCTATGACGAGCCCTAGCTCCAAGCAATGGCAAGAAGCCATGCAATCTGAATTAGACTCCATGTCTGAAAACCAAGTATGGGATTTGGTCGATTTGCCAGATGGCTACCAAGCCATTGGAAGCAAATGGGTTTTCAAACTGAAAAAGGACAAGGATGGGAAACTTGAAGTTTTCAAAGCTAGATTGGTTGCAAAAGGTTACAGGCAAGTCCACGGTGTGGATTACGATGAAACCTTTTCACCAGTTGCAATGCTAAAGTCTATTCGGATAATGTTAGCAATCGCTGCATATTACGATTACGAAATATGGCAGATGGATGTCAAAACTGCTTTCTTAAACGGCGTTTTAACAGAAACTGTGTTTATGACACAGCCTGAAGGTTTTGAGGATCCAAAGAATGCTAAAAAGGTATGCAAGCTAAAGAAGTCAATCTACGGATTGAAGCAGGCATCCAGGAGCTGGAATATACATTTTGATGAAGCAGTCAGTGACTTTGGCTTCATCAAGAACGCAGATGAATCTTGTGTATACAAGAAGGTCAGTGGGAGCAAAATTGCTTTCCTAGTATTATATGTCGACGACATATTACTTATCGGAAATGACATTCCTATGTTGAACTCTGTCAAGATTTGGCTTGGAAAATGTTTTTCGATGAAAGATCTAGGAGAAGCACAGTACATATTGGGCATCAAGATTTACAGAGATAGATCTAAAAAGATGATTGGACTTAGTCAAAGCACTTATATCAATAAGGTGCTTGATAGGTTCAAGATGGCGGACTCCAAGCGAGGCTACCTACCCATGTCTCATGGAATGACTCTAAGCAAGAATCAGTGCCCAAAAACACTTGATGAGCGTAGACGAATGAATGGGATTCCATATGCATCATTGATTGGTTCAATAATGTATGCTATGATATGTACACGCCCGGATGTTGCGTACGCACTCAGTGCTACGAGCAGATACCAGTCAGACCCAGGAGAGGCGCATTGGACTGCTGCCAAGAATATTCTGAAGTACCTGAAAAGGCACAAAGATGACTTCCTGGTCTATGGTGGAGATGATGAATTAATTGTTAAAGGCTATACGGACGCAAGTTTCCAAACCGACAAAGATGATTTCAGATCACAGTCTGGGTTTGTCTTCTGCCTCAACGGAGGAGCAGTAAGCTGGAAAAGTGCTAAGCAAAGCACCATTGCGGATTCTACAACTGAAGCGGAGTACATTGCTGCACATGAAGCAGCAAAGGAAGCTATATGGCTAAGGAAGTTCATAGGTGAACTTGGTGTAGTCCCCTCCATTAAAGGACCAATAGCCCTGTATTGTGATAATAACGGAGCTATTGCACAGGCAAAGGAGCCTAGACACCACCAGAGAGTCAAGCATGTACTTCGTAGATTTCACCTTCTACGAGAGTTCGTTGAAAGAAAAGAAGTCGAGATAAGCAAAATTGGAACTGATGACAACATATCAGATCCATTGACTAAACCTCTGCCGCAGGCGAAGCACAACTCGCACACTGCAGCTATGGGAATCAAGCATATTGGAGAATGGCTTTGATGTCTCTGTTTAATGTTTTAAAGTTTTAGAGTTTAAATCTTTGTAAAACATTATTGGTTAATCATTCACAATAAATGAAGAGAATTCATTTTTCCATTTAATTTGTGGTTTATTAAATGATGAGTCCCTTAAATTTGACGATATATTCAAGATAGACTGTCAGGACCAGTCCTGTGACTAAGAAATGTCTATCAAGTGAACTTGAATGTCAAAGGTTGAAAATGGTCCCTAGTCGGAGTTTTCTATAAAATTGGACGCATAGAAAACGTTAGACGATTAGAATGCAAGATGACTAGTAGTTCTGTTTCTTGAACTATGTGGACATGGCAATGTCATAATCATTTGCATAGATACTTACTTTGTGAAGACTAGTATCGGACAAGACCTATGAAACTTTACTGTAAGAGATGAAAATCTGTCATAAGTAAATTTCATTAAAATTATTAGACACTAAATCCTCAATACCTGAGTGATTTGAGATTACTTGTTTGAGAACTGGTTACTTTGACGTTGACCAACCGTCGCACCGTAAAAGGAGGCTATAAAGGCAACGCTCAGGTAATCACCTATCAAACGAAGTCTAATCTCAAGATCGCAAGATTGGGATTGTCCTCCCATAAATCGGGATGAGATGCTTAAAAGTTGTACAAGGCCACTCGGAGAACTAGAAACTGTGAAATGCATGGCCGTGCTCGGATGAATCATAGGCTATGATTATCTGTTTATTTGATCACTTGAACTCTGAAACCGAGGAACACCTCTGGACATAATAAGGATGACAACTCTTACCTTATGTTCAAGAGCAAGCATCGAGCGACAAAGGAATTAGGAAATGCACACTTGTCCCTAAGGACAAGTGGGAGACTAAAGGAAATAATGCCCTTGGTCCAAGTATGCATTCAATGTTAAGTCTAATAAATGCGGTTCAGTATTAATTAACTAGTTAATAATTCAGTGAGATCAAGTGAGCTGAATGCCTAGCTAGAGGCCGCTTCAGTTCAAGTGGAATTAATGATATTAATCCACAGCTTACTCTTGACTGAACCCGTAGGGTCACACAAATAGTACGTAAACGGATCAAGTATTTAATGGCATTAAATACTCCATCTATGGATATTCGGAATCGACGGATCTTGGTTTCAGTGGGAGCTGAGATCGTCAAAGGCAAGAAAAGAATACTCCGGAAATGATGATATTGCCGGAAACGGAAATATGGATCGTATCGGAAATATAAATATTATCCAAGTCGTAGATGTTGCCGGAAACGGAAACATGGTACGTATCGGAAAATATTATCGGAAATAGAAATATGCCGGAATCGGAAATATTGCCGGAAACGGAAACATTGTCTGAATCGGAAATATTATCGGAATAGGAAAATAATTCCGGAAACGGAAATATTAAATATTTGTTCGAAACGGAAATTAATTCCGGAATCGGAAATGTTAAATATTGTTCGTATCGGAAATGAATTCCGGAATCGGAAAATTAATCGGAAGCGCGTCGTACGAATTAGCATCGGACGAGCTTGCTAGACGAAGGCCCAGCACGAAGCCAGGCCCACGTCCAGCAAGGGAAACGCGCGCCACAACACGCCAGCCCAAGGCTGCGCCAGGCCCACCGCAAGGCAGGCCCAGCGCGCGCCCAAGGCTGCGGCAGTCGTGGGCTGCGTTGCTCGGGCAGTGCGCGCGCGCGCATGGCGCCCCTCGTGGGCTGCTGTGCTTGCGTGTGTGTTTGTGTTCACGTACGAAACCTAAAACGTACAGGATTCGTTTAATGATTAAATTCCTAATCCTAAAAGATAAATTAATTAAATAAGAGTTTCACTAGGATTCTAATTTAATTAATTCGTATCCTAGTAGGATTCCAATTCTCTTTCCATACCCCTATAAATATGTGGCCTGGGTTCACAATTTATAACGAGAGTTTTCAAGTATTCAAAGTGAGTTTTTGAGAGAAAAATTCAGTCACATATCTTGCCTAAAAGTGCCGAAAATTATTAGTACCTTAAGGGCGATTCTAGTTGGTCAATCTTAAGGCGGATCCGGACGTGCTGTGGACTATCTACGGAGGGACGACACTTGGAGTCCTAAAGACTTGTTCTTGTTCGGTTCGGGCGCAGCTAGGGAAGGCACGCAACAAAGAGTATGCATCTAAACTATGCTATATGATTATGTGTAAATAATATGTATTCCTGGCTAAATGGTTTTTCCGCATGATTTATGAATTGTCATATGTATCATAACCTAACAGCTACAACATTTTGTCTTTTTGATTTCCATGAGATGGGAGAGTTCCCTAGAAGGATGCAAAAACCAGATGTTGATCTTCTTGTTGATGGACATCCTGCCTAGTCACTATCACAGTATGCAGTGAGTTGTGCACTTGATTTTCTTGCCAGTAAGATGCCTTGGTCTATGCTGCTTGCAAGGTACCTTAGGACTCTCTTAGCAGCTTGCATATGCACTGTAGTTGATTTGTGCATGAATTTGCTCAGAACATGGACAGTGTATGCAATATCTGGTCTTGTTAAGGTAAGATAGATGAGTTTTCCTACCAATTTCTGGTAGCTTTCTGGGTTGTCAAGTACATCACCTATGTCTGCAGTGAGTTTGGTGTGACTGTCCATGGGAAGCTTGAGAGTTCTGCAGTTTTTCATCTTATACTCTTCAAGTAGATCAAGCACATATTTCTTTTGAGAGAGGAAGATCCCCTGTTGTGATCTATCTGCTTCAATGCCAAGAAAGTATCTTAGCTCACCCATGTCCTTCATGTGAAACTGAGAGGAGAGAAAGGTTTTGGTGTCCTCAATGGCTTGCATATCATTTCCTGCCAGCACAAGATCATCTACATATACTAATATCACAGTAAATGACTTCCCACTTTGCTTAGTGAACAAAGAATAGTCAGATTTGGATTGAGAGAAATTGTAGCTTTTGAGAGCTTGACTGAGTTTGGCAAACCACTGTCTGGGAGCTTGTTTGAGGCCATATAGTGATTTCACAAGCTTACACACTTTGTTGTACTTGTATCCCAACTGTTGTGATTGCTCCCCCTCTCTTTGAATGGATATTCTTCCCCCCTTGCCACAGTAGCCAGGTGGAAGCTTCATGTATACAGTTTCCTGCAAATCACCATGCAAGAATGCATTTTTAACATCCATTTGATGGACAAACCATTCCTGTAAGGAAGCTACAGCAAGCAAAGATCTAACAGTTGCCATTTTGGCTACTGGGGCAAATGTCTCCTCATAGTCAACACCATATGTTTGCCTATTGCCTAGAACAACAAGTCTGCATTTGTCTCTTTCAACCCTACCATCTCTATGAAATTTTGTTCTGTACAGCCATTTGCAACCAATTGCTGTTTTTCCTGGTGGTAGGTCTGTGATTTCCCAAGTGTTGTTTTCCTCAAGAGCTTCTAACTCCTCATTCATAGCATCCACCCACCTTTTGTGCTTCACAGCATCTTTGTAGTGGTGTGGGACAACATTCTTTATAACTTTGACTAGAAAGAAAAAAAATTCATATGTGGCTTGGGTGTAGGTTGATGGGTGAATTTTTGTAGGTTGGACAACACTGACATTGTGAGCTACATGATAGTCACTGTGCCAGGAGGGTGGTTTGTGTTGTCTGGTAGATTTTCTAGGTATGGTGGGGGTTGGGGTTTGTGTTTGTTGGGGAGGTGATGGAGGTGGAGGAGATTGGGTCTCAGTGGGTGGTTCATGAATATCATTTTCTGTAGTGTTTGGTGTAGTTTCCAGTTCACTCCAGTCACTGCAGGTTATGGTGTTTTGTGGGTTTCTGGCTGTTTGTTGTTGATGCAATGCACCCACAAATGCATTGATTTATGAAGTCATGGTAGTAATAGGAGGGTATGAGTTAAGTGATTCTAGTTCTTCCCACAGTCCTCTAAGATCTGTGTAGTAATCTGTAATTGGTTTTCCTTGTTGTTTCATTTCATACACCTGTTTGTTCAGCTTATATTTCCTAGAGCCATTTGTGACAGAGTATCTTTGGTCAAGTTGACTCCATATCTGTGCAGCATTTGTTCCAAACATGACAGACTTCTTGATAGACTCGGACACATTTGCAATGAGCCATGAGATAACCATGCTATTGCATGGGTCCCAGTGCTCTTGTTTCACTGCATCAGAAGGGTCTCTTTTGACTAGACCAGTCAAAAATCCCAGCTTTCTTTTAGCAACTAGAGTGATTTCAAAGGATCTCTTCCAAGATCTATAATTTGAGGCACCCTGAAGTTTTTCAACTACTACAGAGGTACTCCCATCAGATGGGTGTAAATATAAGGGACTAGTGGTTTCTATGGTAGTCATGTTGTTTTGTTCACAAACAGACTCTATACTAGCAGAAATAAACAATAAAGTTTGAAGCTTTACTAACTTGCTATTCTAACAAATTTCCTGAATCATTCTTGCAGAAACACACAATGTAAGAGAGTTGAGTACTACCTGAACCTGGTAGCTCTGATACCATGAAAACATTGTAGTTTCATACGCAAGAAAGAAGAGAGAAAGTGTGTGCTCCAATCCAGTTTTCATTCATTGCGGCTTGCCCTAAAGAGAGGCTAAGCAAGGCATTATATACAGCCCTAAGTACTACACTTAACCAATGAAATAAGGACAGCTAGCATACAAGAGAATCAACCTATAATAGCACACAATTGTGGCCCTAGGATCAGTCACATGATGCTGACAGAAATGACAAAAAAACGGCTAGATAGTACATGATCACATGCACTGAATTTGATAGAAATTAGGAGCTGGATTGGGCTTCATTCACATGGCTCATAGGCCTTCATTTACTTGGCACACAGGCCTTACTTCTTCAATAGTACTCCATATATATATTTCGCACGTGTATCCTAATTCCATCTATCATGAAATCTTATATATGCAGCTACGCGAATGCCACGAACTTCTGAAGAAATGCAAGTGATGGTGGTAGAAGAAGTGATAGTCCAACAACCAAAAATGGATGATAATGAAAACTGGGAAACAAAAGTGGAGCGTTAAACCCCGCCCCATTATTATTCACCCGTCCAATATAATTACTAAAATGCCCTTTATTATGTTAGCTTTCTCTCTCCCCAATTTTACACCCACATCACTCTTAATCTCTCCATCAAACTTGTTAATAAATTTAGTTAATGTATTTTTAAAATTTAATGAATTTGGTTCATAAATTTAATAAAAGTCCAAAAATTTAAAACAATAATTTAAAGAAATTTAGACTTCTTCGTTTTGAGCTTGGTCCATGATAGAGGTTTCTGCGTTTTAAGCTCCGTCCACGTGTTTAAACAAAATAATCGAATTTTAATTAATGATAATAATAAATATCAATCCGATTAATAATTAATAGAAATTAATTTGGTTCCCTCAATAATAAAAATCTAATTTACAATTTTTTGTAAAAAAATGGTACTTCACATAGGCTTTTTCAGTTTGAGCTTGCACCATGATGAGATCTTAAACAGAAGAAGTCTCCACCAGTATTACTTGTTTATTTCATACACAATTAAGCAGGATTGTGATAGACCTTAATTTTAAATTATGTATCTGAATGCATCTCACTTGCGTTGTGCTGATAAAACCTACTCGTTCTTTGTTTTTATTTCTTAATTTCTATCGCAAGTTTAGTTCTTTGTTACAGATTAGGTAACTTCTCTCCAACACAACACTCAAAACCACCCAAACAACCGTACTTTTATTATTTTTCTGTTTCTAATTTGGAATGGGAAAATGAGTGATGGCGTGAATGTATTTCAATGTTGTCACACAATCCAAAATCTAAGCTACCTACAAATAGAAATTTTCCAATATTCCACAAAGTTGCATAGGCTCATGATTGAAGAATTAGAGCCATTATGTGAAGTTACAAAATGAAAAGGTTACAAGAACCATCAAGTTATGCATAACCTTACTGTTTGAAGGGAGTGAATGCAGAACCCCGGAATCTGGCGTTTGAAGGGCAGAGGCCCATAAAGTAAGGGCATAGTACAAACTACGAACCTCACTCTAGTAAAACTTTAACAGTAGCACAGGCTTCATGCTAACCTATGCGCACTTCAAATCACCACATACGTCTACTCATCTTGCATCAACATATAAACAGGGGAAGAAGACGAAAATAGAAGAATGGAACTTGGCAGTAAAAACCCAAGCATTCTTTTTACCATTTAGAAAATAGAAATACTGCTAGTGTCAGTGACCAAGGGAACAGAAGAAAGATTACTACATGTTGAAGTAAACGTTTCCCCTCGTATCACCTAGCACCAAAGTTGGTCACAACACCTGTGCATCAACATGGGTTTCGAAATTACTTTGGCCATTCCAGGCTATTTACATCATCACTACATCATCTACCATTAGGTTAGTTCATCATTCCATACACAAAACATGGACCTCAAGTCCTCAACCATGAGTCGACTACCTGGTTAATTGATTCTTTAACTGAAATGTATTTGTGACATTTTTAGGTAATCTACTCATTGCACCAGATTTAAGCATTACTAGCAGCAGCAGAAGCAGAACCTTCAGTTTGGTGAGGACTGAGGAGCATACTTGTCCATTAGCTTGGTCAAGGCGGCATCGAATGATTTCTCCATCTCCACCTCCTCCTCCCTGTGCCTAGCCCTCATCTCAAGCATTTTGTCATTGTGGATCTTTACCAGGTTCTCTCTCTCAGCCACATACTTTTCAACTTCTTGGTCCTGCATCTCCTTAAACTTCACCGCCTCCTCAGCCCTAACATGAAAGGAAATAGAAAGTTGTAAAGTGTATTGGTATATTATTGCTAATGCATATTTGCATTATGAATGTGAATACAACCTTGCTACACAACAAACTCACAATAAGGATAAATAGACTCCAGGGGTAAAAACCTCCACAGATCATTTTGAGGGGACAAAACATAATCATATTGATCTCAAAGCACAGTTCCATAGTGGTACCACATAGCAAGATGACAGATACTCGCAAATACAGTTATGTATATCTACAAAGGATGTTAGGACAAATATGCATACACACATGAACTAACTAGTCAAATTAATAGTGTGAGGCAAAGCAACATTGCAAATAATATTCAGAATCAACGTACCTGCGCCTAGCATCCTCTGTGCTTGAAGCTTGTGCCTTCAATTCCTCCATCTTCTTCCGCTGCGCCTGCTGAAGCTTTTCAAAATTGGCCTCCTTTGCCTCTGTTGCATCATGGATTTTCTGGATCTGATCGTTGAAGAAATTCGCTTGAAAATCCATCTGCAAGGAAGTGAATCAAGTCTGTGAAGTGTGAACTGTGAAGTATGCCAGAGTGTCATACATGAAGATATGCAATAATGCAAGCCAAGGAAAGATTTCTACTGACAAGCTAGCAACTATACTACGGTACTACCCCTAGAATTGGCATGGTTGTACAAACTTCAGCGTGAATTGAGCTCATAAAATTTCAGTGAACCTTCAATTTTTTAAAGAAAGTTAACCAAGAGAACTGCAATAACAAACTAATTCATAAAATGAAGTACCTCTTCCTTGTTCTCCTCATACTGTTCTTTCGTTCTCTGTCTCACTATCCGATTTTGCTCCATTGTTTGCCTGAGCTGCTTAGAGAGAATGTTGTTTGAAACCTCAAGTGCCTTCTTTTCCCTTTGATCTTTGGCAGCTTTGTTCTTGAACCAAGTGAGTTGTTGATTATCCTCACTCATCTGCTTCATAGGACCAACTACCATCTCCTGGTATGACCTAATGTCAAATTTCAGCCTTGCTTTTCCTAGCATCGGCAGAAACAGAAAATGTCAAATGAATGAAATAATCAAGATATTAACAATGTTAAGTAATCTTACAGGCTTTAGTTTAGCTGCCCATCCAAGTTCATTATCAGTCAGTCCTAAAATAAAGTAAAGCAATGACATGCACCACACAGTTTGTGTCATTGACTGGGCTAGTCCCACCAATCACTGAAGTCTGAAGAGTAATAAAGAGGTTTAACTGGAACTTACAAATCAAGATTGCAATTCACGGCATGATTGGATATTTTAAATGATTAGATACAATGCAGAAGAGAGAGAGTTAGAAATAAAACATCATATTGAAGGAGATAGAAAGGAACCTGGAGAATGCTTATTATATTCATCTAGGTCATCCTTCTTAGCCAAGAATCCATAAAGTTGGCGCTTTCCTCCGGGATAAAACAGTGCCCTTCTATTGCTTTCCCATGCTGTCCTCCCCGTTCCCTGTCCAACGAAGTGCCTGTGAAGCCGCTCAGCCTCCACATACCCCACAGCTGAGCTCTCGAATATCAGGACACTGAATCCACGATGGCCCTTAGGTCCATAGGAGTGTTTAGCCTTGACTGCAGCATATCCCTTGAAGTAGTCCAGAAGCTCCTGGTTGCCCATACCAATCCACTAAACAAAACAAACATTATAATCAACCAATTAACACACACGATTTTAAGATCCACAAGGGAAGGTAACAAATATTACAATAAACACATGAGAGGGCTAATATAGATGAGAATATTGGACCAAGACCAACCAATGGATGCATAAAGAAGATAATAAATAACATGAATTCATACCTTTTCATTGTCATCAGTATCCAGCCATGTATTCATGACCATAACCATAGGAGGCCAGACAATGTCATGATCTTTGACCTCTTGCTTCAAACCCTCCCATTGGCCAAATGATTCTCCGGAAGGGACCACAGAGGTTCCTTTTCTCCGAAGTTCCTCATCCAAGAGATCAGCAAATGTTCGATGAAGCTTCACTCTTTGAGAACCTTTCGTTCTCGCATGAGCCATAAGTGGCTGGAGACCCTTGTACCAATCAATGGCGCCAGGACCGCCATGGCAAGCAGGGCAATGCCACTGCCTTTCAGGTTCATTGATCTCCTCCACTGTCAGAGAGTCCACAATATCGAAAAACTTCTTCAGCATCTTATGTTTCTTTTTTGATTCATGGGTTTCTGGTCCTTCATCAGAGTCAGAACCATCACTTAGCAGGTAATCATCATCATCAGTGTAATCGTCATCTTCAGAATCAATGATAGCCTTGTCATCTTCTTCATCAGCAACTTTCTCCTCTCTCGCTTGACATGATCCAGTTTTGGCAGCCCAATTCCACCCATGCTGTAGAGGAGGTGTGACTGATGGTCCAGTCACATGCTTGCCATCAGACCGAGTCCCTAATCCACCCTGTCTCCTCTGATCATTACTTGGGTTAGTCCGGGCATTTCCAGGAGCATTACTACGCATGCCAAGTTTCTGAGCTGTATTCGGTTGACCCCAAGCTTTGGGTTGGGCATTTGGTTGAGCCCATTGTCCCCATGTTTTTCCAGCATTACCTCCAACCTTGCTCTTCGGCTTTCTGCTGACCTCTTCCCAAGCACCATCATCTGAAGAGCCTAGGCTGATATTAGTAACACCCTGACTCAAATCATCAACCCTTTTTCCTGAACTCATACTTCAGCACCTGTCCATGGATTCCCATCAGCTATTTATACAAAATAATATCCCCAAAACAAAAAAATTGTTATGACAAAAAATGAGTGACACCTTAACAGTCATTAAAAAAATCAATGATAATCCCACCAATCATACGCTTATACCTTTAAAATAAAAACACATAAAGAAAATGATTCATATCCAGAGGATCCCTAATCCTATTGAAGAGGACAACATCATATATCACAAAGAAAGGGAAACCAGTAAATTTTTGACATAAACAACACTTCAATTGCTAGACCAATTTTACAGAATCTTTTTTTTAAAGGATCAAACTGGTAAGTGCTTAACTTTGAGAACCAAAATGATACAATTAACTAATATCCTCTTAGCTCTTATACAACGAGCATATTGACAAATCGTCACAGCAACTGGAGTCATACTTGCTATAACTAAACAAATAACAGAGAAGCATTCAGCCTTTGCCCCAAATTTTATGATCCCAAGAGAGTCAATCTAAAGCTGAATCTTAAAGCAAAAGCCAAAAGCGAACTTCTATTCTACCACTGATTGAAATAATTCATAACTGCCAATAATTATATCATGTGACTGTACAATCTGCTATGGCCTTTGCAAAATAGGAAATGGTCCAAGTACTCATTCTATGTCACTACCAACAATACTCACTTCCAAACACATACACAATGACACTAGGGCACTTCAGACTACGCAAGAATCCATCCCCTCAAACTTCTTGGTATTTGAATCAGGTTATCTTAAAAGAGACTCCTAATTAAGTCGATTTTGAGTACCATAAACCAAGACAAAAAAAGCAGCATGAAATCAACTACGATTGAAAAATGATCCTTAACAAATTTATCAAGTAAAACAGGACAAGGGCGAGGGAGCAAGGGCATAATAGATCAATTCATGCTTTTTTTTGGGAATAACTGCATAAGGTTATGACACTGTACTCAAAACAAACAGTATCTGCCTATGCGTTTGCCTTTCCCTGCTAATTAAATAAAAAACACTCCTAAAATGGGTATAATCTCTCAAACCCTCAAACAACCCTCCAAAGTGGCATGCATTACATTAGCATGATTCAACCATTCATCCAAATGCCTAAAACCCTAAAAAATTGTCCCTTTCATACATTTTCACCAAAATTACAAAATAAAAATAAAATACATCAGAACAAATAAATACGAAGTAGTATATGTATATCATTCCAAAAACAAACAAAAAACCATAATAACGGGATAAAAAGGGAAAATACGAATAAATCGTATGACAAGCAAAAACCCTAGCATATAATTTATAGAAGGACACTAAGAAAGAAATTTACTCCAAAATCCAAATAGTGGCACAAATTTCACAAGCATGCTTCGAAACATGAAATTTTCGAGAAAATTCGTCAAACAAATTGGAAAAAAAAATATCACATAAATTACAAGTTACTTTTTTAATCAAAATTCACAGAAATTTTATTCAGCATGGTGTTTCAGTAGTTTAAAAGATGATTTCATCGGAGAAGAAAACACTGGCAGAGAGATTAAGAGGGGAAATAGGAGAGAGAAGGAAATGATGAAATCTTACGTCACCTTCAAGTTTTTCGACGATCGGGGTGAAATGCCCGAAGAAGAGTGTTCGCCGGGGGAATTTCGCCGACGACGCGCCGACGGGAGGAGAGCGTTAGAAGTAGAAATGGGAGTGAGTGAGTAGAAAAATGAGGGAGGGAAAATATGGGAAAGTGAAGTATCACAAATATGAGAAAACCCTATTTTTATGGGTAGTGGGCCCGGATTCCAAATTTTTATTCAATTTAATGGAATTTTTTACTACGAGTATTATTTTGAGAAATTCTCTGTTTTAGGTGGTAAAAAATTAATTATATGGGGATGTATTATCGTAATTGCATGAAATTAGAATTAAGCTTAACTAAATTTATCTTAACTGAATTTTGTTGGCTTTATTAAAATTAAAGTGACTCATGACACGTTTTATTCATTGGAAGAACCCGAACTTATACGAAGTGACTTATCTGGTTAAATTGATAGATTTTGTTACAATTTATTGGGTTTAATTATAAGAGAGTAAGCTTATATGATCTGATTGAAGTTTAATCACCTGTTGTTTCTGATTGTAACTTATCTGAATTTATTGGACCAGAAATATTTTTCTTTAAGGTGAAGAGAACACGCCTTAAGTAAATATAAGATAATCAAATTTTTTTAATTATTGAAGAAAATTTTCAAATTTTGAGGATGTTCTTTTAGGGATGTCTTTCCAAATTGATCCTTAAACATGTGGTGGTTAGATGGCCAAAGGAATAAAAACCTCTCTTATTTCAATGATTGTTTGTTTATCAGAAGTAGAGGATATCTACCTTTTTCTTTTTCTTTTTCTTTTTCTTTTGATGCATATAAGAGGGGAGAACCCCATACAAAAAAATAATTTAAGCAACTAGTCGTTGCAAAACCACTCCAATTATGTCCTCTTGGGGTAGATTAATGACTTGAAGATGATATCTACTTGTGAAGTTGTGATAATGAAGATGAATTTTCTATTTACTTATCAAATCAATACCTATGATAAGATCAAAGACATTATAGCGAGTGAGACAAGGAGTGACAAAGTTAGTGATAATATTTAGTAATTTATGATGATCTCATCTTCCATCTTATCCTCATAATCTCCACTCCTATGCAAATGCATAAAGACATGGTGGTTAATGTAAGAGTACACTTAGTATTAACCACATTAGGTTCCATATTCTAATAGACTTACATTATGCACTAAGGTTTTTTCCTTAACAATTTGTTTTATATGACCAAGTGAATGAAACAAATTTGAATAGACTTATGAAGCGCATTTTTATATACAGTGTGAAAAATGAGTTCCAACAAGATGACTTAAAAATATGTCTTTTATCGTAAAATAGGAGCTAGCATAGAGCAATTGTGTAAAGCACTGAATTATTGAAGCATTTTTTATATCTGAATCTTAACTATTTCAATAATTCACGAATTGTTTCAATTTCGATATGAATATGAGTTTCTTCTTGTAGAATAGAATTTAGCCATGGATCAATGGTAAAGCACTCAATTACCGAAACATTTTTCATATTAGAAACAAAAACTATTTCAATAATAATTTACAAGCAATAGTTTCAATTTCAATATGAGTGTTACTTTCATTGTGAAGTAGGAGCTAACCATGGATCAATCGCGTGTATCACTCAGTAAGATAAGCAATTTTCATATCAGACTTGCAACTGTTTTAATAATATACGAGCACTCGAGCCGCGTCGTAACTTCGGTATCGGAAACACGAGGAGAATACCAAGAGTAGGTACTAAGTGTACCTCTTCATTGTCAAATACAAGCATATATCATACGAAGTATTACATACTCTGTACACCAGATTTAGTTGAAAAATAAAGCAATATGTGTACTTATGCATTCAAAATTCTCATTAGTGTCAAAATTTCCAAAAGCAATTGATTAAATTCACTAGAAAAACAATAGTTCATCTCCTTAATTTCTAAGAAAGAGAACATTCTATTCTTATGCTATTTCTAGCTATAAAAAAACTGACTAAAAATAATTAAATAAAATTAGCAGTAAATGAAGCAAAATTATTAGGGGAAAGAAAAAGAAAAAACTGAAGTGGCAATAATTCATTCTAACTGGACCTTTACAGTTTCAAAAACAAAGAAAGGATGTTATACAGATTCCCAAAACTGATAAAAGACGGTGATCACTGATCAGTTGGTTTTCTTCTGGGCCTTGTCTGTTGCTTCAATGGCCCCGGAAGACTGACCCTCGTCCTTCTTTGTTCCTTCAATGGCCTCGGAAGACTGACTGTCGTCCTCACCGCCAAAACCAAACTCATTCACCCGCTTTTTGTCAACTGGGTATTTCCATCTTTGATAAACATATATCAAAAATATGATATCTGCAAAAATCAAAGCAAGTTAAAATCAACCATAAACACAAACAAAATCACAACCATCATCTCCAATGCTGTAATGCTACTACTCCCTCTAACTCGATTTCATTGCTAAGGTTCAGAAAAACAAACAAAATTATAATAGTTTGAACAAATCTTGTAGAAAGTTAAAAGGGGAAGTGGAAGTTTTAATCCTATCTTGAAACAGTAGCCATGTAAACATTTTCCAGCTTGCAAACAGGTTGTAGAACATTTTTCTGGCCTTTAAAATCAGGAAGTGTGTATTGCATAAATGATAAAGAATTCAAGAATCCCAAACTTTGTTTCAAGGGGGTGTAACTTAAATAATCAAGCACAATGAAGATGCTGAGAAATGTTAAATTAGTCTTACCATCACGGAAAACTGAAAGCCGGTGAAGTGTGGGCATCTTGATTACAAAGGCAAAGAGATCGTCAATAATGGTGTTCAAAAACTTGTATGTCATTTGACGCCAGGGCATGTGAGCCACAGACTGCAGCTTGTAGTTTATAAATAGCTGGGGACACATCATAATGAAACCTACAACGAAGGGAGCAAATCAATAAAGTAAGAGAACCATAATAAACAAGTGTGCCCAAATTAATTATACAAAGGCATATTACACAAACTAATACTACAATACTACACCGTAGTATACTACGTACTTGACTGCAAGGAACAAGAAACAGCTTGCTCAATGATGATAAAAAATATATACGAAGTATAATATAACATTGTCTAACACTATCTCATGAGCCAAACAGGGCAAACACTACAAGTTTCCCAAAAGAAACATTAAATTCGCCCCATATTTGGTAGACTATATATATACTATACCCAGCTAGTCATGTAGCATAAACCACCCAACAATATCATGCAAGAAACATATAAATAGGAAAGTTCAAATCCATAATCAAAGCTATATCAGGGAATACTTGATGGACTAGTTAGAAACCGCCAACTCAAAAGAAAAATTCTATGAAATAGAGATAATTTCTCAACCACACTTTTAAGAGCCTTTTGCCAATCATAAATTTCTAAGCCTCGATAATAATGAGATGAAAAAATGTTACTGAAATACAAAATGACAAGAAGAGAAGCTTAAATCTGCAGTAGTTATATCAGAATTCCATATTTAGGATACGTAATAAAATCAAAAGGAGAACACTTACCAAACATGTATACACACTGTGTCATCGAAGAAAGAATCCACGAGTACCAACTCTTGTGGCGTTCATACTTCAAGGAGTAAATAGAGGAGCACACAACAAGGAAAAACAGTAGATATGACAGATATTTCATTGCTATGTCATCGTACTCCTTTGTCTTGTTCATCTTATAAGAATCACGATCTTTAAACCTTAGTAAAGGAATCTTGCCAGATCTGTCCACCTGGAAAAAGACATACAGAAATTGTGAACCGGTTACGTTGATACGAGTCAAAATTTCCACTCAACAGTCTACACGACTTCACATTCAGATTAACAAATTGTTCTACATCAACCATGTGCAAACAACCTTATTTTCTCCTTCCATTCATTTTTTCCCAATTACATAAACAATGAAAAATTATCCCAATCAGTAGAGAAGATAAATACATAAGGGAAAAACAGCATCACAAACTCATAAGGCTTTGTTACATAGAAAAGATATATCAGAACATAGAAAGATGGAGACAAGTAAGCCAAACAGACAAGTGTATGCTTTACTTATAGGATTTGTGGCCATGATGTGTCCATCTCTGACTGGGTTTTAGTTTTGAACATGAATAACATTGACAAAAACCAAACCGTGACCTTAAATTCTATCCATAAGGCAAAGACATCTATTAGACTTCTCAACTTCTAAATACAATAAATCAATTACATTTATATGTCAGATGACTCGTGCTCTTTCCTCTACTACTTCACGGAAATTGAAGGTTCTCAATATTTTCACTCGAGCAGCCAGCAAAATATCATAAAGCTAGCATCCATTGTCTGTCTTCTCATAATCCACCCTTAGTCTTTGTCTTGAGTTTTATTCATATACATAAATACATACATAGAGTCATAGAGCACCTGTCACTTGCGCCTCTTTTGTTTTAAAAGATTTGTATGCCTACCTATCCTCTTGCAAGCAGTCATCAACTAAATCTTCTACTCCCTCCGTCCCTTTTTATTCTTTACGTTTGGTATCATGCACGCGATTTAACAAATAATTAATGTGGATAAAGATTCTCTTTTTGTTTGACTTAAACCATGCATATTACATTTATAAATAATATTTTCACTTTTATCAAAAAATTGACATTGAAAAAATGAGAAAGATTTAATTTTGGGAAAGTGTGAAAGATTTAATGGTTAAAATGGCCCAATGAATTTGATTGGTTGAAATAATCATCTGACACAATTTTTGATACTCCGTAGAATATTAGGGACTTTTATGATACAATATAAAAGGAAAGATTCTAAGTGTAAAGATTAAAATGGGACACTAGAAACGGAAAACGAAAGAATAAATTGGGACGGAGGGAGTAGTTGACAAAGGAACCATTTTAACTAAAGCAATCTCTGGCCAACATCAAGTCAATCAGTTCTCACAATCCCTAGAAGAGAGATGCAGATCTATCCTACCTAGTGTTCAATCAAGGCGGTCCATTACATATGTCTTCTCTTTAAGCATAACAAAAGAAACTAGGCATCAACGTAAGACTTCCAAGTTCTTTTAGTCTATATATAATTGTGACACTATCAAAAATATTAGTTAAACAAGGAATATGTCACATGTCAGCAGGAACATCTGATGGGAAGGGCAAACAGAGGATACTTCCCTCCGGATTTAGCATGTATGTCAAGGATTTCAAATATCCAGTCTAATACGTAACAAGAGCTCTCGAACAAACAAAATCGGGCCCACCGTGGTATTATAAACATAAATCATACCTCAATGTGCATCGCTTTCCCTATTTTCCAAAACTCGATGCAGCAACCAACTCCAGAACTTGCAAGAATCATCCATGAAGTGTCATTATCCAGGAGATAGAGGAACACAATCAGCTGAGAGATAAAACTAACAACAACCGACTTGGCTGATAAACCCTCCATTGACTTGTTCTTGTTCCAGAATTGAATATCTGATGTGATGTGTCAAGTACAAATACAGTCAGCTAGCCCTAATTGCAAAATAGGATAAATTGAACAGAAATAATTTCCACCTGCACAACAAAAAACTGTAACTCACCATTTTTGAAGGCCAAAAAGTCAAATAAAGAATGGAAAAGTGAGACCGTCATTGTGATTACAAGAAGGTAAGGATTCCCTTCCAAGAACACCCTCTGCAAAGAACATCAAACAAGTACACTGCGATGAGACACAACACCAAGATGCAGTCATAGACAACAGGAATCATAATAAGCTGATGAATGAAAATACACTCTATATGATTGTCAAACAGATTACTATTACGTGGTAATGTGGTATAATAACACTGAGGAGCAATCAACTTTTAAGTGGGAATTATAATCAACATAAAGAAGAAGACGTAATCAAGGACCCCTCCCTTCTGTAATCCATCATTTACAAGAGCATAATCCACTGGAAAACAAGAGACTGGGTAAACTAAAGAACATAATTGCAGAAATGGAGACATAGCGTAGTTAATTGATTTTAAAACAGACCTTAAGCTCATCAGCCTCGCCTTCAAGCATACTTCCATAAGAGCGATGAACCTGGAAGGACTCTTCGATCTGCAGGAACAGCTGCCACTTGGTCATACTCATAGGGGCTACCTCCAAATGCAACGGAACTTCAGTCACCGTCTCATTTAACGGTATCAACTTATCTTTAAGTAGCCAAAACTCATTGAAGAATACGGTTGGGAAATAATTCCCTGTTTTGGGCTCAACATTCAGATCTGTGCCACAAGGTCAAGGAACTCAGATAGTAAACCACAAAATCAGCACTCACCAGATGATTCAGAATTATTCTCAAAATTACTTCAACTCATATAGTGCATCAATTACGCAATCATAATTGCAAACCTCCTACTGGATTTTGCAATCTCTAGAGGGCAGATCAGTTGTGTGACAATGGAGACGACTTGAACACATAAAATCGTGGATGTACAAGAGGAAAAGTTATGGCCATTGGAAAACTGAAACTCAGTACATACGAACTGCCTAAACATACTCTGTAATCTGTACTACACATTTGAGGAAAATTAACATCACGTTTGGGGTGAACCCTGATGTTCCAATCAAAATTACTAGAATCTTTAACGGAACAAGGATATACATACATTCACATGTACACCAAAATGTCCGAAAGGTTTACAGTTAGGCAATAAACATTTCATCGGTAGTGCCTCCTCTCCAATTCAAATAACAAAACATCATATCTGATTCTCTAGAAACGTGATAACTTAAACTAAGAGCTAGCTTTGTTCAACGGCATCATCCCACACAAAACTTTGAGCTAAAATTTGGTTACTGACAAAAAATAGTCTAGTGGGGTCCATGGAATCACTAGAACCTGTCCCTCCAACTTTTCCGGGACGATAAAAAAGACCAAGGGGTGTCAGCCATTTTTCTATTGACAAAAGACAAAAACAAAGATATCCTTAAGCATGGAATGATTATGATGAAGTCTGCATGGCTTCAATTAACCAAACTATCATTCAAATTAATTTATGACACAGCTGTGTCCTTAAAGCCATCCATTCCCTCCCTTCCATACAGAACACGAATTCCTAAAGGAAAAACACTTCCAAACATTAATACCATTCCTACCACCTTCGCTGCCAAGCTATCAGCACAGCTTTAACATTGCCAGGTTGAACCAAACAAACCCCAAAATAAAGGTAAATACAAATGCCACCAAGACAATACACGAGGAAAAACAAGAGCCTATAAGAGGTAATCCAGTGATCAGTGATACAGCCAAATCCTTTCCAGCACATGAACCAACGGAATGGTGCTCACTTCTGATTTTGAACATTCTATATAAATTTTCTAAGATGCTAAAGCCAAAGAGTCTAACAGCTAAGTTTTGGGGCATTTATTTAGTCAAGTTTTGGGGCATTTGTTTAAATCAATATCAGAGGAATTATATCATAAGGAAATGAAGATCAAAGGATACGAGGAACAACATTTGCAGGAACAGCACTTGCAGCATACCTGTGAAAACAAAACAGAGAGAGAAATGAATAAACAATAATGGTTGGTTTCAAAGTTCTAAATAATTTTATAATAGAAGAGTATTACAGATTATTTTAGTTTCTCGAGCCCAGACATTGTAACTGAAATAATCTAGCATGTGAGTTCAACGCATATGGCATAGGATCTACCAAGAATAACAGAAGTAGAAAAAACAAATTCTAGATTACCACATTAAAATCAAGAGTCATGACAGCCAAAATACGGAGTCACAAAACACAGTACACAAACACATCTTTTTATTAAAAATATTGGCTCAATGTCTCTCAGCATCCATTAAAAAGCGGCACACTGCTTGAACTTTTATGAGAATCAGTACCAAACCTCACTGCTTGGAGACTGAGGCTACCAAAAGTTAGACTGATTATGGTATCCCATGCCAAAAATGGAACATAGACAATAAAATGAAAAGGCAACCTCAACAATACAGCATTATAATGGATATAAATGAAGTAACTCACCTAGTGAAATCATCTACCAAATTGATTGTCATGTTGGGTTTCCAGTAAGAAATCCATTCAGCGGGACCTTCATCTATAGGATCTGCCTGTGGATCTTCTTCAACCTGATTCCATCAGCAAAAACTTCATGAGATTTTCTTTTTCACTTATGAAAGGGTCGTACAATAAAGACAAGTGGCAATCTGAAACTAACAGCAGGAGAATTTTTGATGTCCGACGAACATTCCTCAGATGAATTGAATGTGAAGCATTAAGATCACCACACTATATAGTTACCCTGACCCCGAGACGGAGAACGCAGATCTATGCAGCCTTCCCATACGATCGCAAAGAGGCCCTATCCCCTAGACCTCTGAATCAAAAGAGACAAGGCATCTGACTTGCTCCCATTTTAAAGAAAATTAGTATTGCGGATTAATGTGATGTTATTTGGTCCTATGCAGGGAATTAGACATCCCAAGAAATGCATGCTAGAAAATCAACCAATTCCCATTAAGCTACTACCCCCCTCTGCCAGAAGTAAAGCTTTAAAAAAAATGTACTTCCTGTATTTTTTCCATCACGCAACTGTCCAATGTTCTATTCCCTAGAAGTTATACTTCCTATTTTTATCTTGTCAACCAAATGACCCCTTAGTCTTTACAATCTCAAATGGAAAATTTTCACAGCAGACACTCTTTCAGCTGTGTCAAGAATGAACAGAAGTTTACACAGTTATCAAACAATAAGGATAACCTAATAATTTTTAATGCATACTTCAGTCTGCGCCTCTGCGGATATGTCATTTCACGCATACGGAAAATTGAAGTATGACAGAACTTCTTGTAACAAATTTCTTAATCTTTAAGTTACTCGGCTAAAAGTTGTTCAGAGAGCAGGCACGGAGATCCTTGAAACCTCCCTTTGTATCTAAAATCTACGCCATTTTTAGTTGAAGGTAGTTGGATAACTAAAATTCAACAGAGTACCAGCAGGAAACCAGTGAGGTATATCTGATACTTGGTAAACATGAATTTTGTGCCATGCTTTATGCACATCAAACACGTAGAACTTGTTTGTGCTCCTTGGGACATAGATCAGATAAAGAAAAGAAGTGGCCATACAGATAGTCATACGCACCTTTGACGTTGTTTTGTCCTCAGAGGAACTTTTGGTGTCTCCCAAAAGGGATTTCCTTTTGTCAACTTTAGACTTGGGCAAGAATGTCACAACAGCTGTAGTTCAACAAATCATTATTCGTTAACAATACACTTTGTTAGAACAGTTTATCCGATAGAAGTGGGTGAGCTTACGCTTGGTTCTACCAAAGGCAGCCAAAGGCTGGTATTCTGGATTATTTGGATCCGGTGAATATCCGGATCGAGCAAAGAATACATGTGCATAAAGAGTCCCATTATGCTTTAAATCCTGGAGATAGAAATCAATACCGAGCAACAGTTAGCAACAGAACGTCAGAACCTATTTACAGCTAAGAGCATGAAAAGCATTCACAAAAGTTCTAAATTATTAAAATGATGCTAATCGATAGCACATTATAACGATATAATATTTTAAAAAATCACCTCAGAAGGGTGATATTTTAAGGATATGGCCCTGGTGCTCTCGGGTTTCCATACTGCATAAGGGATGTTAGTCTCATGCCACACAAGCGCTTGTTCGTTCCCGAAATCTCTGAATTTGTCATGTTCAGAAAGATAAAACCACATATCCTATAAAAACAAAGATCAATTTGTCATGCTCATAGAGATATAACTACATATTCTAAAACACAAAGATCAACTGGAAGAAAAGAAAAGCAATCAGAAAATCGATTCTCTTTGATTGCCGAACTCGATGAATTGGTCTTAAATAAAGGAAGCTAATAACAGGTTGAACAAGAACAATATATTGGAAACAATTGATGCTCAGTAACACAACCAGCTACCACAATCAACACTCTTTTTCTTTTGACGGCACAATTACTACTCTTGTCATATCTCATATGCTTAAAATTTAAAGACGTTCCTTAAACAATGGCATATTGGTTTATTTTCTGTACAAAGAATGAGACTCACTGACCACCATGCTGTAGAAAGCTATAAAATCCCAAACAACCCAAGTTCTAGAAGTGCTCAGCCTCGTGTATCCGAACCAATTATACGAGAGATGGTCCTAAAGATTAACCATCAATTTAAAAAAAAGAAACCAACTTTTCAGAGACAAAACTTCTGGACAGACGATAAAATCCTACAAACAGCATATTACCATACCCTTTGATGTAATTAGAAACCCTGTGAGCTCGCTAGCTGCGTAAAGCATTAAACTAATCATGTTCATCAAATATCCATGGAGAAACCACCTCTATAAAAGGTTAATTAGCAAGTTGGCCTTTAAACCCCAATTAAACTCCTTCCATCCAACATAATTCATTCTTATAAACTGCGAAATCTTACACTTCAAATAAGAAACCCAGATGCATAATCATACGTACAAAAAAACAACAAATAAAAAAAATAAACGAATAAAACACAATTATTTTAAATCCAATAGAACATAATCAGATTAACCAAACCAATCAACGGAGCTAAATACCCCAGTTGATTATAAACCCGAAAACCCGTATCAGAAAAACACAAAAATCAAACAAATTAACAATTATAAAACTAAATCACCCTCCTAAATCGCATAATTATTAAAATCAGATCGAATCACAAGAATGACGACAATATCCAAAAAAAAATCAAATTCATACCAGAGGTTCTCCCTTCTGGAAGAGATTGTTCATAAGAAGAGCAGGGTCAGCGGTTTTTTTAGGGGAAAAGAAGAACTTGGACGCGAAATACCAAAAAACTGCCATTCTAATAACTCCGGAGATCGATTGGCCAAAACCTTGGCGTTGTTGCGGTTGCTGCACTCCGCCTCCACCGCCTTCTGCGATTGCCGGCGGCGCCATGATTAGGTGGTTTTCCTCTCCTCGAACTATCTCCGATGAATTAAAGTGAGGAAGGATTGATTCTCTCACGCTCTCACCACGTCTGAGGGAGAGAGAGTTGTGAGAGTGGAAGAAGTGGGAGATATTTTTATGTTTATATAAGATATTTATATTTTCATAGCTTAATTAATTGTTTGTTAATAGTTTGATTAGGAGAGGGAAAATATGTTTGGGAGTATGATTAGGATTTGTCCTTGGGTGAAGATATTGAGATTAGGTTATGTTTAATTAATCTTGCATAAAAGTATTATTCTATTGCACAACTTACTCAAATTTGAAAAGCATTGTGGTTTTTGTTTTGGCTTACTTTGTTGACATGTGTATGAGCAACAATAGCATTAGACTAAATTGGTCCAAGTCGGAGAAAAAGAGAATGGAACGGCTTGTGTGTTATGCTTGGTTCACAGATTTTTACAGAAAAATACGATTATACACGAGATGACATGGCAGTCCAAACACATCATGTTTAATGAAAATTGTCTTAGACATGTGGGTGTGAAACTGTATGATTAATTGACATGTTTTATCGGGGTTGGAGTAAAGCGTAGAAGAGCTAAAATGAAGTTGTATAAACCTTGCGGGATAATTTTTTTATGGAGACTAGATGAAAACTGAAAAACGTTATTCAAATTGTCTCGATATTCTGGAACATGATTGAGACACTTCTCTCAATCGGGACCAAATTAAATTAGCAAAATCCGGTGATTTTTGTTTTTGCTTGTAACAACTACCATTATAATGGTCATTTAATGAGCATTATTCCTGATGTTATGAGCAATACTGAAATGTATTTTCATCTTGATTGTGGATTTTACAAACCGTTCACCTTATTATTGTTCTCTCCATTTAAAGAAAGCTTTAAAGATTCATTATGTTTGTAGTTGTTACCCCTTTACTCCCTAACATAGTACCCTCGAATTAGCATGAGAATATTGGCTAAATTTAGTGGCAGATGCAGTTTGTAACAAGTTGGCCATGTGACCCCGATTGAAAAAGAAATTGATCTATTATTTTTAGTTAAATTATCTTTCATTGTTTTAAAAATGCTCAATTTTGGTCAATAAAGCATCAACCCTTATAAATAATGAACGATTACACATAATTTATGGATTCGTCACTATGTAAATATGACATATTCGAGTGTAGACATTCATAATCTTATTTATTTAGTCTATCTTTTCTTGTAGGCCATCGATTTAGTATATCAAAATCTAATTCGCGATCTATCAACTATTATATATTTATACTACGGAGTATAAAATTAGGTATTCATGCATCATTTTTTTTAGAGTAACTTAAATAAATTGTTATTTCTTTGGATCATTTAAGTCAACCAAAAAAAAACGTCAACAATAACAAATTTTTATTTTTTCCCTAAAAAAATGTCAACCAAAAATCAAATTGTTTTGGATTGTCATTTTCTAGCTTGAAATCAAAGTGACACGACCTGTAAAATACTCTAACCTTGGGGTTTCAAATAACAGGTCATCCGTTTCTATATTGAAGTGGTTAGTACTTTGATATAGTCGGTTTTAACACATAAACTCAACCCACTTGCACAAACTTGTCTTGATTGATTAGAGCATCTCCAATGGTTGTAGCTAGGAACTAGCTTGAAATTTATAAAAGTTTAAAGCTAATAGCTAAACCATTGGAGTGAAAATAACAAATTAGCTTTGCCAAGCAAATTAGCTTAAACAAGCTAATTTGCTTGACAACTAGCTCTCAAAATTGCCAAATAATTAATTGACAAGTGGACAAGTGGAATAAATTTAAATAACAAGCTAGTTGCTAGCCATTGGGGCACAAATTAGCTAGACAATAAAATAGCTTGAAATCTTATGTGGCATAATAAGCTAATTGTCAAATTAGCTTACCATTGTGGATGCTCTTAGTTTTACACTTAAATTTGTTATTTTGTGGATGTCATTTATACATATATGCATTTATTTAGTCTTTTAAGTATCCTTTATTTCCCCCTTTAAACAAAAACCATACTGTACTCCCTAAATTTTATTCAATTCCGCTTGCATGGACCCGGTCCACCATTAAGGTTACCATGGATCAGGGTAATTAGGTAATTTGCAGCGCTGAACCGTTTGAAATCACGTGTTCCAAAATAACAGAATGCGCGAAACCCTAAAATTGAAATCTCTCTCCTCCAACAGCAGCTTCTCTCTCTTACAGCAGCTTCTCTCTCCTCCAACAGCTTCTCTCTCTTCGAGCTTCAACAATGGAGGACGATTTAATCGATTTGAATATCGATTTAAATCGCGCAATAGAAGAAAAATTGTATAATTATGACGGTAATATTCGAATCCTAATAACTAACTACGAAGAAAATTATAGTAACTTTCATACTCATTGAGTAATTATTATTATTTTAGAAAACTTAGAGAATCATAGAGAAGTATATGATGTTGAAGATGAAGATGAAGGCACATCTCAGCAAGTTATGGTTGCAAATCAATGTATTGAAGAAGGTATGATATAGTATCTTTTAATATATATATAGTAACTGTTATATTGATATAGTTAACATATTATAATTGCAGTAGTGTAACTAACATAGAAAGAGGAATTATATTTAACGCAGAGTAACTATAACATACAAAGAGAAACTATGTTTAATGTAGAGTAACTATCTCATATAGACAGGACTTATAGTAACTGTAGAGTAACTATAAACTATGGAGACTAACTATATAAAATGAAGAGTAACTATCACATATAAAGAAGAACTATATACTGTAGAGTAACTATCACATATAAACAAGAGTATATTAAGTGTGAGTAACTATAATATATAAACAGTAACTATATAAAATAAAGAGTAACTATCACATATAATGATAACTATATTTAAAATAAAGTAACTATAATTTATGAATGGTAACTATATTAATTATAGAGTAACTTCACATAACGAAATAATATAAATAAGAAATAACTACATTTAATTTATAGTAACTATAACATATAAAGAATAACTGTATTAACTGTAGAGTAACTATAACAATCAATAGATCCTAAGTAAGTATGTTAAATATAGAGTAACTATTACATGTAAAGAGTAACTATATGAACTGTAGAGTAACTATAACAATCAATAGATCTTAAGTAACAATGTTAAATATAGAGTAACTATAACATATAAAAAGTAACTATATAAAATGCAGAGTAACTATCACATATAAAGAAGAACTATATACTGTAGAGTAACTATAACTTATAAAAAGGAGTTATAGTAACTATAATATATAAACATTAACTGTATAAAATGAAGAGTAACTATCCCATATAATGATAACTATATTTATAATAAAGTAACTATAATTTATGAAAGGTAACTATATTAATTATAGAGTAACTTCACATAACGAAATAATCTATATAAGCAATAAACTACATTTAACTTATAGTAACTATAACATATAAAGAATAACTATATTAACTGTAGAGTAACTATAACAATCAATAGATCCTAAGTAAGTATGTTAAATATAGATTAACTATTACATGTAAAGAGTAACTATATGAACTGTAGAGTAACTATAACAATCAATAGATCTTAAGTAACAATGTTAAATATAGAGTAACTATAACATATAAAAAGTAACTATATAAAATGAAGAGTAACTATCACATATAAAGAAGAACTATATACTGTAGAGTAACTATAACATATAAAAAGGAGTTATATTAACTGTGAGTAACTATAATATATAAACAGTAACTGTATAAAATGAAGAGTAACTATCCCATATAATGATAACTGTATTTATAATAAAGTAACTATAATTTATGAAAGGTAACTATATTAATTATAGAGTAACTTCACATAACGAAATAATCTATATAAGCAATAAACTACATTTAACTTATAGTAACTATAACATATAAAGAATAACTATATTAACTGTAGAGTAACTATAACAATCAATAGATCCTAAGTAACTATGTTAATTATATAGTAACTATAAAATATAACGAGTAACTATATAAATATTAAGAGTAACTATCACATTTAATGATAACTATATTTGTATTTGTACAGGTTCAATAATACATTCAATTGATACAAACCACAACATCTTTGAAAATCCAAATAATGAGCAGGAAGAAAACATTGATAAAGAATTAGATGGCAGTTTAATTGGAGAAGCAAGGAAAACAACCGATGAGATTTATGATCTATATTGCAAACATGCTGCTATTATTGGTTTTAGTGTACGAAAAGGGAAGAATAGATATAAAGAAGGAACCACAATTGTTAATGGAAAATACTTCTACTGCTCTGCTGCTGGAATAAGAGACCCTCCTAAAAACAAAGAACTCAAAAATGAAGATGATCAATCAGATGCAAAAAAGAAAGAAAGGAGAAAGAGGGTTATGATAACAAGAACAAAATGTGAAGCTCAAATATTTGCAAAGAAGAATGAAAATGGAGATTTTGAAATAGAAAAGCATGTAGTGGTACATAATCACCCATTGACAAGAGAAATAAGTAATTATCTCCACCGATCGGAACGACAAATGACAGAACCTAAAAAAGAAGCTATTGAGGCAATGTCAGAATGTGGTCTAAGACCAATGGAGTCTTATAGGTATATGTCAACAGAAACTGGCGGAGACGACTGTGTAGGTCATACGATGATTGATCATCTAAACTACTGCTACAAGTTAAAAATGAAGCAAATTGATGGCAAGGATTCACAAACACTAGTGAACAAACTGTATGACATACAATCAATAGATCCCGAGTTCTTTTTCAGAGTAAGACTCAATGCTGAAGGAAAAGTTGAGTGCCTATTTTGGAGGGATTCTATGATGAGAGAAGATTACAAAATATATGGAGATGTTCTAGTTTTTGATACTACATTCAGAACCAATAAGTACAATCTCATATGTGCTCCATTTGTTGGTATCAATAACCATTGGAAAAACACAATGTTTGCTTGTGCTTTCATTGGGGATGAAACCACAGAATCTTTCGTTTGGGTGTTTGAAACTTTTCTGAAGGCTATGGGAGGAAAGCACCCTATATCAATTTTCACTGATCAAGATGCAGCTATTGCTGCTGGAATAGAACAGGTACCTCTTCATATATTATAGTTACTATTTTGACAATATAGTAACTTTTTATAAAATATAGTTACTATTTTAACAATATAGTATCTCTTTATAAAATATAGTTACTATTTTGACAATATAGTAACTCTTAATTCAATATAGTTACTATTCTAAAATTATAGTAACACTTTATAAAGTATAGTTACTATTTTGACAATATAGTAACACTTTATAAAGTATAGTTACTATTTTGAAAATATAGAAACTCTTATTAAAATATAGTTAATATTTTGACAATATAGTAATTCTTTATAAAGTATAGTAACTCTTTATAAAATATAGTTACTATTTTGTGGAACTATATATATTCATTATTGTTTTTCAGGTTTTTCCTTCTTCAAGACACAGGTTATGCTTGTGGCACTTGAGTAAAAATGCAAACAGTAGGTTTGGTTTATTGAAGTCTGATAAAAACTTCAAAAACGCATTCTACAAGTGTTTAAGTGGGTGTATAACACCAAATGATTTTGAAGAAACTTGGAAATCTATGATCAACACTTTTAAGCTGGAAAAAGATGACTGGTTCAACAGATTGTATGGTCTTAAAGAAAAATGGTGTACAGCTTTAAGTAAAGATTTTTTTTCTGCCGGTATACTTTCTTCACAAAGAAGTGAAAGTACAAACCATGTTGTTGGTTTTAAAGCAAATAAAAGTACAACATTAACAGAGTTCTATAGTATTTTTCAAGCTACAATAAATCGATGGAGAAAAACCGAAGAAAAAGACGACTTTGACTGTACAAGGGGAATACCAACTTCAGAGCTAAGTATGAGTGCTATATTAAAACAGGCAGCAAATGTATACACGATAACACTTTTTCGTGATTTTGAAGAAGAGTTCAAGCTTTCTGTGGCAAGTAGTACAATGTTCAAGGGAAGTGTAGGAAGAACAGTGTTTTTTGAAGTGTGGATAGAAGGAATAACAGGTAAAAAAACTATAAATCTTTATTTATTATTTAGAGTAGATGTTCTTTTGAATAATATTACATTATATGTAAATAATCTAACAGGATCAAGGCAAGAAGTTCAATACAAAATGGAAGATTCAACCGTCACTTGCACATGCAAAAACTTTGAAGAATCTGGATGGTTGTGCTTCCATTGTTTAAGAATATTGCATATACATTCAATCAATACAATTCCAGATCGTTACATAACAACAAGATGGACTAGATATGCAAAGAAACAGATATGGGAAAGGGTTGATACAATAAAAAGGGAGAAAGGTGAAATCAACAATTTTACTGGTTGGAGATTACATATGATCAGAAGGTAATTTTTTCAATATACATTAGTTCATTTTCATATATTTACAATTACAGTTGATATTTTACTTAACACTTAAACTCTATACCACAGATACTATAACTTAATTTTGAAAGGGCATAAGATAGCAAAGGCCAGAAAATTTATCGAGGAGAAGTTTAAAATGGATAATAAAGCAGTTGATGAAATCATAAAAAAGGAAGAAGAAAGGAAGGCAAAAGAAGAAGCTGCAAAGATAGCAGAACAAGAAAAGGCAAAAGCTGAAGCACAACGAGAAACACAAGACGGGGAATCAACTAATTCTGAAATAACAATTGTGCTTGATCCTGATCGTGCTAATACTAAAGGAAAGAGTAAGAAGAGAATAAAGGGTCAATATGACAATTACAAGCAGCCATCAAAGAAAGGAAAAAAGAAACACAAAGAATTTGGATCCAAGACACCCAATATTCAATTATTTACACCTAAAGAACAACTATTTTAGTGATGTTCTTGTTTTATTATCATATACAGTTACTTCAACATTTTTAAACAAATTTATTGAGTGTTTATACTATAGTTCTCCTTTACAATACATAGTTACTATACATTCAGTATAGTAACTCTTTATAAACACACAATTTTTATTTATAGTAACTCGTTATAAAATAGTTACTATTTTGACAATATAGTATCTCTTAATACAATATAGTTACTATTCTGAAAATATAGTAACTCTTTATAAAATATAGTTACTATTTTGACAATATAGTAACTCTTAATAAAATATAGTTACTATTCTGATAATATAGTAACTCTTTATAAAATATACTTACTTTTTTTACAATATAGTAACTTTTTATAAAATATAGTTACTATTTAAAAAATATAGTAACTCTTAGAACAATATAGTTACTATTCTAAAAAAATATAGTAACGTTTTTTATGCAATCAAAATGACTTATAGTAACTATAGGTTACTCAAAAATAAAATACCATAAAAAAGAGAGTAATTGTATCTTATTAAAGATAACTATATCTGTAAGATAGTAACTATTTGAATTTATACACAAAATTATTCACTTTTTATATATACCAACTCTTCACATTTAGTGGTCACCCTTCTTTACATATAGTAACTCTATATAAAATATAGTTACTATTTTGATAATATAGTAACTTTCGTTATGCCATCATATGACTTACAAATTTATAAGAGTAACTATATTTGAAGAAAGGTAACTATTTCATTCAAATAGAAACTATATTTAAAATAAGTAAATTGAACAATATGACACAAATACTGCAAAAGTTATAATTACTCTCATATATCAAACAATTAAAAATCATTGAGAGTAACTATATCAAACTTAGAATTCGACTACATACAAACACAAAAAATTATTTGAACAGTAACTATATCAAACTTAGAATTGTACATTCTAAGTAGTAATTCGACTACATACAAACACAAAAAATTAAATTGTTTTTTCAGCAATAATTATTAACCACGTGAAGCACCTCGTCCACGTGCCTTCCCGCGTCTGCCTCCTCGGGTGCGTCTCCCGCCTTTGCCACGTCCTTTCCCTTCAACATTGACATCTGTCTCAGCTTCATCTTCTGTTTCAACATGTTTGGATTTCCTTGCTGAACTATTTCTTGCAACAATTTCAATTTTTGAAGCATCATTCATGTATTTCTGCGTCAACTCTTCCCTTTGTTTAATTAGGGCATCCAAAACATCTTGTTTCCTGTATTTCCTGAATGCAACCATTCGTTTCAGATATTCATCTCTGTAACAATTCAAATCTGACAACACAATGGTGCCACAAATACAAGCCCTGAGAAACTTCCTGAAATCTTCCTGCAAATATTTGAACAGTAACTATTAGAATAAAAACAGTAACTATGATAACAAAACAATAACTATAAAGAATGAAAAGAAAAATATGAATAACATTAATTATTTTTAACACAAAAACTTACATCTGCCAAGGGATCAAAGTCAAAAATCCCAACACCATCTTGTACCGTTTCAACACCATGAAAAACCATCATTAACATCATCAAATAGACACAACAGTCTTTGTCATAAGCACCTCGCTTCCAATTACCACCGACCGGGATAAATTTGAAGCTTTTAATATCTTCATGATGAATGTTATCCATATTTTTCAGTAGTTTTTCCAATGAAGATGTAATCCCCCGTAATTTTATTATATTTTAATTATATACTTTAACGTATATTTAATATATTTAAATGTAAATTTACGAATTTTAGAAATGAATATGTAATTGAAATATAATTATGTTATTACATTTTGAATATTTTAAATGATTTACGAAATCAAATGTATTTTTGAATTTTACGTTGAAACGAATTCGGATTTTGAAATCACGTTCTATTGGAATTAGAAAGCAAATCCTAAATACTATTCCTAGCCCAATTGGGCAAAGCCCAAACCAACAAAACCCATATGACCATACTCCTTTCTCTTTTCTAATTCATGTAAAACAAAAATAAAACCCTATTCTCTTTCTCCTTCCTCATTCACGTGAAACATCAACAAAAAAAAAAAAGAAACAAAGCTCTTCATCCTCTCGACACAGCAGCCCCAGCAACCACCTCCTCGCCGCGGCTCCTCCCTCGACGCCGGTGAGTCCTTCTCCCTCTCATTCGATCTCTCCTCCCCTTGTTCTTTCTTTCTTTTCTTTTCGTTCCTTTTCCCTCTGTTTTCGTAGCTTAGCCTTGTCAATTTCGCAGCACCACCGCGCCCAGCCACCGCCGCCGTGAATTTCTGCCGCGCCCAGCCACCGTCGCCGGTGAACACCCCTGCCGCGAGCCACCGCCGTCCAGCCCTTCTCTCTCTCCTTAATCCTTGGTTATTTCTTAAACCCTAAGTAACTAATTATTTTAAATTAAAGCTTGTTAATTTAGATTATGTTCTTAAATTAAATTTGTAATTTTTATGGTAAATATGATTTTCAGATTTGATGTTGAGATTAAAAAACGAATTAATTTTCAGTTTTGATTAATTAAATATTGAGTTAGGGTTTATTCATGATGTATTAGTTTGAATTAAGTTTCTTGAATTAAAGTTAGGAGTTTTGTGATTTAAGTTATAAATTTCAGATTTTTGCAAATTATATAATAAAGTTATTAATTTTCAGATTATCAAATTACTTTGAAATATTAATTTGGATTGTTTAAAGTACGAAATTCAAGGTTTTTATGAGTTTTAATCATGATAGGTTGAGTATGGATTATTGAATTGGTTGTTTTGAGATACTAGGAACGTAGATTGACCTTGGTGAAGCTTTTCAAATGAATTAATGTTGCTGAAAATTTAGAGTACGATGTTTGCAAAGTTTTCAACGGATTTCAATCACTGGTTCAATAACTATGATGCTAGGAAATCAAATGTTTAAGTTTTGATATTGGGGAGAGCTCTAAATATGTTTAGGATGCATTTAGAATGCTTTATTATGGTTACCAATGATTAGAAATTGATTGGTATTACTCGTTGGTTGTTTTAGGCGGAGAATTCTCTTTAGGCGACTTTTGAAAGTGTTAAGGTGGCCTATCAGTTTGTTTACACAAGGTACGTACATACCTGTGTGCTTGGAACGTGTGCTAATTGTTGAAACCATGTTGAATCTTGTTGTTGAACTTGGTTATGTTGATATTATCGTTGAACTTGGTGATGTTGATATTATGGACGAACTGGGTTATATTGAATGTGCATGTTTAATACTGTTGGACAAACTTATTGAACTTATTTTGCACTATAAGAACTGTAACATGTTAGTATGGATGTTTGATACAAACATGTTGGTTGGGAACACTAGATTATTCTATATGATTGGGTTGGATCAATTGGTTGTTGTTCCCTTTCTATCTTTTCACTACTTTATAAGGGCGGAGGACCTTGTTTAGTAAGTTGAAACTTTATGCCCATATACAGGGTTGCTCATGGTTAAAGGAAAGGTTGGTTAAGTTGGAATGAGTCTTGATTGATGCTTTTATGATCACTTACTTAATTCCAAGATAAAAACAGTTGTGAACAAATGTGAATTGTCTGTCTTATGTAATGGTTGAGTCATAACGGAATCTCAATTTGTAAATCATGTAAAGTGAAACTGAATAGCAATAGCTTTAGACTGTGCACGTCTGAAGTGACGGACAAACAGGAGTTGGGGTTCATGGTGGTAGCCCATGGCCTTTAATTCGGACCGGATTGATCACCGTGTCCTATTTTTATTTAAACGTTCCTCGATATCGCAGGTCACTGAGGTTACGGAGTCGCGCCCGTACCTCGTCTTCCTTAGTGAAGACTTCTGGATGGTCAACTCGGTCCATTGTCTATTTCAACTAAAATAATATTATGGTTATTAAGCCTAGCTTAGTCTAGTCAAGTATAATCGTCAATTTATTATGTTTTGTCTGTCCTTACTTATATTTATTAGTATCATGTTAGGGTTGTTCGTTTAATAGAATCATGTTAGGATTATTATTGATTTAGTATGTAGTACTCAGCTTTGCTGATTACGTGCTTTTGCTTGTGCATGTTGATCATGGCTATGCCTTATTGATCCTGTGATGACCCAATCTTTGGTGAGCAGTCTCTAAGGATCAATAAGCATTGTCCATCTGCAGGTTTGAAGATGTTGCATCATTGGGATCGGGAATAGAGAGCTTGTATTTAGTTTTGATTTGCTAAGTTGACTTGGGTTTGCTTAATTGGACTTTAAACTTGTCATACTATTTATATTTCCTTATTTTTGTTGGTTGATTTTTGGGACTAAACCTGTAATCGATTATTTATAAACCTAAAGTTAGTTTTATGTTTTCCGCTGCAAAATTCTGAATAAGCCGTTACGTTTTCACACGGGCGATAATGCCTTGATAATTCTCTACGTTTATATTAAAAGGTTATTTTAGAAAAGAGAGAATTGTCGGGGTGTTACAGAAGAACACTGTACAAAACATATAGTAGGTATTATCAACATATAGTAACCTTTGAAATCATATAGTAACTATTACCAACATATAGTAAGAATTAAAATCATATAGTAACTATTAAAATCATATAGTAACTATTACCAGTTGGTTAAAAATCATATAGTAACTATTAAAATCATATAGTAACCATTAAAATCATATAGTAACTATTAAAATCATATAGTAACTATTAGAATCATATAGGAACCATTAAAATCATATAGTAACCATTACCAACATATAGTAACCTTTGGAATCATATAGTAACTATTTTATAACGATAGTAACTATTTTAAAAACATAGTTACTGTTTTAAACAAATAGTAACCTTGTCAAAAATATAGTTCCTCTAAAAAAGAAAGACTAATATAAAGGTAACTATAACATTTATAGAGTAACTACAACAACAAAAAAGGTAACTATAAAAAAAACTTACCAAGACAGAATAAGCTTTCTTCCTTTGTTCCATCTCTTTTGGTTCCAGAAGCATATTATCAAAGAAATAGACACTTTTGTCTTTCATACTAATGACAAACAGGTAATAATGCTTCGGTTCTTCAATCAGAACAGGAGCAAAAATCTATATAAAAAAGAAAAACAACAGATTACAACTACAAGAAAGGAGACAAAAAAAAGAAGATAATATGGTTATATAAAGAAAATATAAATCATACCATATTACAATCTTTCAACGATTGAACTCCATTTACATCTTTCACACCATAATTAAGACAAACACACAATTCAGACAAGATTTTTTCATTGCCTGGTTTCTCAATCAAATCAGCAACATATTTCTGCAAATCAATATTAAAAGAAAAATTAAACAAAGGCCAAAAAAATTTAAAATAATTAACATTTTATATTATTAAAAATATAACTTACACAATATGTGCCACCTAAAAACAGCTTCTGAGGAGAACCAGCAGGATTCCTTTCATTTTCATTCAATAAAAAAGCCCAAGCTTCAATATGAATCAAAAGAATATCAAATGTGGAAGGAAGGGTCCACATGTCATCTCTTCCTACCGCAATAAAATGATTGTATTCTATAACTTTATCACTGAAAAACATAAAAAAGAAACAATAAATATGTCAGAAGAATTATAAAGGTTACTATAATAAATAAAAGGTAACAATAGAATATAAAAGGTAAATATAGTAAACAAAAGGATACTATAGTATACAAATAGTAACTATATTATATGAAAGGTTACTATAAAGTTAGGGCAACAACTTCACTTTTAAGAAAGGTAACTATATTATATGAAAGGTAACTATATTATATGAAGGGTTACTATAAATAATAAAAAGTAACTATATTATATGAAAGGTAACTACATTATATGAAAGGTAACTATATTATATGAAAGGTAACTATAATATATGAAAGGTAACTATAATATATGAATGGTAACTATATTATTTGAAAGGTAACTATAAATTATTAAATGAGAAAACTTCTACTTACTCAGTCAAAATACCCTCTCCATCAGTCAGAGCAGCAAAGTCCACAGCTTCTTGAACAAATGCTGGAAGATGCCTCATTAAATCTTCAAATGCTATCATAAACGGAGACATAAACATCACATTTTCCTCTATGCCATAGACACTGACATTCACTCTTGATACAACATGGTTGTTAATGATGCATTTTTGAAATCCAGCCCACACACGCTCATATTCTTCTATTTCTTCATCATCATCCTCCGTAATTTCTTTATCTTTGCTTTTCAAAGAATCAAGAACTGCATTTATTTGAGTGTCAGGATCAACTTCTCGAATAATTGCTTCGGTAGATGTTGTTGCATCAACAACAGCAGCTGTAACAACTGCAGGCTCAGTTGGAACAACGGCAGAAGGTTGAGGGGCAGCAGTAACAACTGGATTGTTACTTGAACCAAAAATGTCATCCCAACCATTTGGTAGATTCTTCACCAACTGATGAATCTCCACCAACTCATCAACCATCTTTTGATAAGTGGAATTTTCCAAAATATCATCGCCATGGTTCTGCGAAGGCATTGAAGCCTTTAATTTGAACAGCTCTTCAGCATGGATGGCTGAAACTACATCCAGATCTCTCTTCATCAACAACCACTGACCATGAAAATCCTAATAACAAAATACATAAATTTAAATATGGAACATAATATGAAAATTTAACTAAAAATACAAAAAATATTATAAGAAAAGGTATCTATAGTATATAAAGATAACTGTATAAAAGTTAACTATAGTATATGAAAAGTAACTATAGAATATAAAAGATAACTATAGAAAATAAAAGATAACTATAGTAAATAAAAGGTAACTATAGTATATAAAAGATATCTATAGTATACACAAGATAACTATAGTACATAAAACATATAGTAACTATTTATACCATATAGTAACTGTTTAAAACATATAGTTACTATTTGTTAAAACAAAGTAATGGTAACATAGTGTATGAAAGATAACTATAGTACAGAAAAGATAACTATAGAATATAAAAGATAATTATATATACCTACATTTACTAAACCAAAGATAATGATAACAATAGTGTATAAAAGATAACTATAGCATATAAAAAATAACTATACTATATATTGACAAATATATCAATAATAAAATAAACTTACATCAGTGGCTTTAGAGAAAATTTCTTCATCTGTAGGATGAGAATTAGGGATTTCAAACTGAAGAATCCTAGGACGCCGACTTGGAATTCGACGCCCAACATAGGGCTGTTCAGCTCTTCCCCCACTGCTGCCTGCTTCATTTTCTTTCGAAATAGATTTGATTTGGGTCAAATCTATTTGACCATCAACAAAAACAAACTTTTTGGAAATTGGATACTTCCCCTTCTCCAATATACCAGAACCATATAATGCACTCATATTGGCATTTTCAGCATGAATCCGATCGGTTACCATCTTCGATGTCCAATGCTGAATAAGAGGTAATTGATCAGGAATACCACTGGAATTCCTAAACTTAATCCTCTGAAAATACACAAGTTGCAAAAACACAACACAGCCTCCAAATGTCTTTTGATCTTTGCCTTTCAATAAACTATTTTTAAATTTCACTGTTTCCTCACATAATACGTCAAGAACGTATTTACACCAATTGTATTTGGAAATCATTTTAGGATCTTCCAAAGCCTTAGCCAATCTCAAATCTACAGTCCTATTGGCTGTTGGAGTAAAAAATGTACAGAAAGCAACAAAAACAAATAATTGTTTAAACAGATCACCACCATCTGTCAACAATTTAATCTTGTCCTCAAGCAACCTTATAGGAATTTGAGAATTGACCTCTTCAAAACCGAACTCTTTTCTCCACTTGATCTTCAAATCAAAATCAGGATTAGTGGAATTGCGCCCACGTTTAACCCCTTCAACCTCCAGCTCAGAAAGGGGGAGCATAAACAAATCGTACACATCATAATCAGTGATTTCAAATTGCTTGGAATCACTGATTGTAAACAGAGAACTCACACCATCAAAGCACTTGATGCACCAGTACATCATCTGAGTGTTTTTTCGACTTAATTGAAGGCCTAACAATCCTCCAAACCCTATCTCTTGAACAGCTGCCTTTTGATCAGGAGAGAAGTCTTTAATTAATTTACACAATGATCCTCCTGAACATTGTGTATCAAAATTAAACCTGAAAAAAATGAATAATGAAAGTAAGTCAGCTTTATATATCATATAGTAACTATTTAGAACACATAGTAACTGTTTAAAACATGTAGTAACTATTAGAAACATATAGTTACTATTTAGAAAATATAGTAACTGTTTAAAACATATAGTAACCTTTCAAATAATATAGTAACTATACTACACATACACATAGAACCTATTTATAACATATAGTAATTATTTAGAAGATATAGTAACTGTTTAAAACATAAAGTAACTATTTAGAACATATAGTAACCTTTGATATAGTCAATATTGTAAACATAGTACACATAGAACCTATTTAGAACATATAGTAACTGTTTAAAACATATAGTAACCTTTGGAGTCATATAGTAACTATTGTAAACATAGTACACATAGAACCTATTTAGAACATATTTCAAAACATATAGTAACCTTTGGAATCATATAGTAACTATTTAAAACATGTAGTAACCTTTGGAATCATATAGTAACTGTTTACAACATATAGTAACCTTTGGAATCATATAGTAACTGTTTACAACATATAGTAACTATTTTAAAAAATATAGTAACTATTTAGAACATAGTAACTATTTTGAACATATAGTAACTATTTAGAACAATTAACTAAATTAAACTAACACTTACACGATAGGCAGGCCATCTTTCAAAACTTGTGAATGAAGTTGATGAGATTCAGGCTGTGGAACGTCAACCAGAGAAGAATTTTGTAAAACTAGTTGATTAGGTTGTTCTTCTTCAATTGGTTCTTTTTCAGATACAAGCGCAATTGCTTTTGATTTCGGACTGCCAGCCTTTTTGTTCTTCTTTATAGACACAGATTCCTTAGCAACTGAAACAAAACAATTATAAAACAAAATATTACTATATAGTAACCATTACAATCACATAGTAACCAATAAAATCATATAGTAACCTTTCAAATAATATAATAAATACATAAACATAGAGTATCCATTTAAATAAGATAGTAACTATTTATTAGACATAGTAACTGTTTAATTTTATAATAACATTTAAGAAAGATAGTAACTATTTATAACACATAGTTACTGTTTTAAAGTTATATTTACTTTCTAAAAACGATAGTAACTATTTATAACACATAGTTCCTATTTTAAAGTTTATTTACTTTCTAAAAACACAGTTACTATTTATAACACATATTTACTGTTTTAAAGTTATATTTACTTTCTAAAAAAGATACTCCCTCCATTCCTTTTTGTTGTACCCATAAGGAATGTTGGGGGTATTTTAAGAAAACTGAATCTTGGGTTGTATTGGGATATGGGTAATGATTGGGTGTAAGAATAATGATTGTGTGTAAGAAAAATAATAAAGTAAAGAGAGAGAAAGTATTAAATTAATTGGGGAAAAAGTAGATATTTATTAAAGTATTGAAATAAATCAGCAAATAAATTCAGTCACATGGGGCCATGGGACCCATCTGAGATTACATGGACCAATAAGAAAGCAGCAAACAATGAATCACGTTTTTTTGGCTGGAAATTTTGGCCAAACTGTTGACTTTCACTTTTCCCTCCAAAATTTTCCCAAAATAAAAAAACAGGGGATTACATATTTCCCTCCAAATTTTTGAGGGGTTGTAAAAGTGAATTCCCTTTATAAATAGGGTCACTTTCTCCCACAAAAGAACAAAATCTGACTAAAACCAAGTTCAATAAATACACCAAAAATTCTTCCTCAATTCAGCATTAAAGAGCCAAAAAACAGGGGACTTAATGGCTTCAGATCAAGAGGATGACGATTTCCTCGGTTTTTCTGATGATGAAGGCGACGACATTAACTCCGATTCTGACTCGGAGGAAGGTGATGATGCTGCTGACTTGGTACAAGCTTCTCAAAATACTGCTGCTGAATTTGGGGACATTGGGTTTAATGAAGATGTACCAAACAGCACTGAATATGTACAGCAAGTACCAGAAGTAGAAGGGGAAGGGCAGCAGCAAACTACCAACTTTCAAGAGGTACCCTTTCTTTTTGATTTGAACTTTCCACCACCATCAGAAAATGCATCACCTCATCATCATCAAACAGCAACACACACAACAGATCATCACAAGCCAAGGACTCCAAGAATAAATAATGAATTGAGGCTAGAAATATTGGTGTTCCTGCTCAATAGAAAGATTCCAGATTCAGAAACTTTGTTGTATGGGGCAATAAGGGATGCAGTCATAGAATATGATTACACCAGAAAAACCATAGGCAAAATATGGGACAAAGCAAAGAAACAGAAGGCAGCAATGAATTCATATATTGTGCAAAGCCAATATCACAGATGTGGAAGGAAAAAGGTTCAAGTCTCCTATGACTCAATTGCAAAAATAGGCATGGGGGACAGAACATGCATCGTAGATCTTGCAAGAATGCTGAATTTGGGACCAACAACAGTATGGAGGCTCATCAAGAGGAAAATTATAAAGCCACACTCAAGTCCCTTGCATCCAGGCATTTCAGAAGCATGCAAAATGGCAAGGATAAGGTGGGCAATCAGACTGATAATGGACTACACTATACCACAAGAACCAACATATTACAGCATGTATGACTTCATTCATATTGATGAGAAGTGGTTTTATTTGACTCAAAAAAACCAGAGAGTTTATCTTGCAAACAATGAACCCTATCCACACAGAAGTGCAAGTTCAAGAACCAAGATACCAAAATTCATGTTCATGGCAGCAGTAGCCAGACCAAGGTGGGGTGAAAATGGGGAATGTGAATTTGATGGTAAAATAGGCATATTTCCATTCACAAATGCAATTGCAGCCAAGAGGACATCAAAAAACAGACTCAAGGGGACCATTGAAACAAAGCCAGTGAAGTCTGTAAATCAAATAGAGACAAGGGCAATGATGATCAACAACCTACTTCCAGCAATCAAGGCCAAGTGGCCACCACATGAAGGGGAAAAGGTCATCTATATCATTCAAGATAATGCAAAGGCACATATATTGCAAAGTGATCCTGAATGGCAACTACACTACAAACAAGATGGGTTCACTTTTGTGTTGACTCAATAGCCAGCAAACAGTCCAGATTGCAACATCTTGGACTTGGGATTTTTCAGGTCAATACAATCACTTATGCACAAGAAAATGCCTAAAACTGTGGAGGACTTAAGTGGAGCAGTGTATGATTCTTTTAATGAGTTGCATCCTAAGACATTGTCTAATGTGTGGATGACATTACAGTTTGTTTCTAATGAGATTCTAAAACACAAAGGCAACAATGATTACCAACTTCCACACAACAAGAAGAAGATTTTAGAAGATGAAGGCAGACTGCCAGAGCAAGTCAAAGCACCTATATGGGCAGTTAATGAATGCATGCAACTCTATGATGAATGGAAAGCAAACCAGTGAAGCAAAGTGAAAACAATTAGATAACTTTTTGTGTTTTGGGGACATGTTTTTAAATTGACAAGTAAAACCAATGTGTCACTTTTGTAAGCTTAAATGCAAGCATAACATGTAGGCAAAACATTTTGTAAGCATATCTTTTGGAAGCATCAATGAATGAATCTCATGTTTAAGTTTAGTAAAGTTTTTTTCTTCATTCTTATTCACATCAATATAGAGTAATCAAGGCAAGACAATAAACAAGGCAGCATTGGCAGAAAAAGTACAAGGCACAAGAGGTAAGGCAGCATTGGCAACACTATAAACAAGGCAGCATTGGGTTCTTAAGAACAAGGCAGCATTTGCAATATCACAACTCTAAACACATCGGCTTCAAAATGGAAATAAATAATAATATCACATCATTTTCAGATGGAAATTATTCCCATTCTGAAACCGATGCGTCAAAAGATGTAATTTTGACAAAAACAATCAATTCATCATTGATAACACATGGAATATGCCTCACATAAACAAAGAATCATAAATATCTCAGAATGTCCCCAAAAATCATTGAATCAAACCCTTTCCAATTAAACTTAGCTCCTGAAAAACATCATGGATGCTAATGGTGCATGAGTTTGATTGAAAAACAAAGGGTTTGACACTCATAAAATGAAGACTCATCACAGATCACAAGGCATAAGTACAAAAACTTTATCACATCACATCTCTAAACACATCGGCATCCAAATGGAAAGAATGCATATCACATCATTTTCAGATGGAAATTCTTCCCAATTGGATGCCGATGTGCCAAAAGATGTAATGGACAAGGAAACAAGAACAAAGCAGCAAAAACAAGGAAGCAATGAACAAGGCAACATCATTGACTCTCAGTTAAGTTGTTTTACATCATTGACAGATTTGTTTCTAAATGATTTACAACCTCACCACCAATTCACCAAAGGGGATACTAGATCAATCAATGATGTGACATGATCTGTATTCCCTTTGGTGATTGGTGGTGAGGGACATGTTTAGAATCAAATATCTCAGGTTATCAACACATACATCACAGAATATCAACACTAACATCATTGAATATCAGAAACACATTATACATGTTTTGCAATACATGAATTGCCTCTCCTGTCTAACCTGACATAAGATCTCAGAATGTCCCCAAGCATCATTGACACAAACCCTATCCCCTAACACTTAGCTCCGGAAGAGCATCAATGATGCTAATGGTGCACAAGTGTTATTGGAACATTGGGTTTGAGTCTCAGCAAATGAAAGACTCATCACAGATCAAGCATAACAATAACAATCAACAATGCATCAGATCACCATGAACTGATCAAAACATAGGGTTTGAACCTCATCAAATGAAAGACTCATCACAGACCTCCACTGATTCATGGGACATGAAGCATTAAACAGATCATTAACATGTAGGGTTTCATTTCTCAGACATATTGACACACATCATTGATCAAGTAGTTTCAATACTATCATATCTTTAACATTCTTCTGCCGAACGGAATGATTGATATTCACATTCCATTGTGTGAAATGACATTCACTCCGTTCGACAAAAGAAGTTAAAGGACAATTATCAAAACAAAGATCTCAGAATATCAACAATCACATCATTGAAGATCACAAACCTCCTAATATTGATCTCAGAATGTCCCCAAGCATCATTAAAACAACTCCAAACCACAAACACTTAGCGCCCGAGAAATATCATTACTGATACTAATGGCAGCACGAGCATTTGTGGTTAGTTGGACTTGTTCCTCAGCAAAAAAAAGACTCATCATCGATCACAACAAATAAAGGGAAATTATTGTATCCTAAAGGGACATGCTTGGACATTAAGCATTCAACACCAGGCCACACTGAGAGGACTGAAATAACCCAAACCCTATCCCCAAATTATGATCATTTCATGCCCTGACTAATCCAAAACATAGTTATACTGATCAAATCTCATACTCACCAAAGCATCATATTTATCATACACAAAACATACCATAAAACAGGGGACATTAAGCCATCAAATCATGTTCATCACACAGACAACATTCCACAAAATTTCATAACCATATGGAAACACCATCATCCAATCATCATTATCAATATCAATTTCATAACATCAATATCTAACATCAACATCCATACAACTAATCACAACATCATCATCCAAACAACAACACCCCTGGCCAACAACAGATCACAGTTGTTGGCATCCACCTTATGACTCCACAGCTAGCCAGCATTCAATAAAATGAAAAAAGGGAGAAAGGAGACAGACTTATCTAAGCATCATCAGACGCTGAAGCCGATTTTTTTCCCTTCCCTCCTTTCTTTGAGGAGGGATAACCAGATGAAAGTTGTCCTGGAGACCCAACAGCATCACCATTCTCATTTTCACACTCTCCAACATACACCAGATCAAATGAATCAGACCCACTTGGTTCCTTGCAATCAACAGGGGACAAACAACATGATTAGTGCCCTCATAAAATAACAGGGGACCATGAATTAAAATCAGATTTAATCAAACAACTCGAAATAAAGTTCCAAATAATTTCAGATCACCATGGTTACCACATGCAATGAGATAAATGAGAGCAAATACATCCAGATCCCATTTTTAACCACATGCAATGGGAAATCAGATCAACAAAACACAGGAATATTCCGATTTTCTTCAAATAATTTCCAAATACCTCCAAATAAAATCAGAACTCAATTTTAACAACATGCAATGAAAAAACAGATCACAAAATACCCATAGAACTCAATTTTAACAACATGCAATGAGAAAACAGAGCAAAGAATAACATAAAAAGCCCGAATGAATCCAACAGATCTCCAAAAATTTCTTTTAAATTTCGAAATAATACCAGATCTGCATTTTTAACACATGCAATGGGAAATCGGACCAACTTATCCAAAAAATAATCCGAGTTTAATGAACAATACTCCAAATAAATCCAACATTTATCAAATCCCACTTTTTTACACATGCAAACAATCATCAAACCATTTTATTAAAACCGACATCAATAACCCTTAAAAAATCGCAAAAAATCAAAAGTAATACCTCATCGGAATCTCCTTCACCGAAAAAACGCAGATCTGAGGGAGTGGGTTTCCGATCGTCATATTTTGACTCAACCTCCTCTCCTGGCTCCACTTCCCTCTTCCGAAACCATTCTTCCAAATAGTTTCGAGTACTCGTATTTTCTTTTTGGGCCAAATACAGATTGTTTTTATATTCGGCGGAGTAGGAATGCTCGTTATTGGGACAGTTGCACTTGGATCCCCAATCACAGTTGGAATCGGGGATTCTTTGACCAGAAGTTCCCACCCCAGAATCACCTCGAGTTCTAGACAAAGAAGAACCCATAAAGTACCAGAAAAACAAAGATCAGCGACGATTAGGGACCAAAAAGGGGACAAAAATAGAGGGGATCTGATCGGAAAATGAATCCGAGTAATTTTTATGAACGTTTTTCGGCGAAAACGTTTCAGATTTGTGAGATTTGGAGAGGAAAACCCAGATCAGAGGCGGAAAACCTAGGGTTTTCTCAAGAACAGGGGAGGGATTTTAAGAGAGAGAGAGAGTGAAATAAGAGAGAGAGAGAGATCCGAAGAGGTGAGAGAGAGAAATCAGAATGAGAGGTGAGAGAAGGATTGTGAGATAGGGACGAGTTATAAAGGGAGGGGGGTGGGGTTAGGTTAATTAATTAAATAAGGTGGGTGGGGTAAAAGTGGGTGGGAAAGGGTAGAATCATAGGGTATTTTTTGTAAATAGTGGGGAATCTTAGGGTAAATTGGTAAAAAAACTATGGCCAAAAATAGTAAAGATTCAGTAGGGGAACAACAAAAAGAAACGCCAAAAAAGGAAATGGGAACAACAAAAAGGAATGGAGGGAGTAGTAACTAATTATAACACATAGTTACTATTTTAAAGTTAATTTACTTTCTAAAAAGACAGTAACTATTTTAAAAACATAGTTACTGTTTTAGAAATATAGTAACCTTTTAAAAATATAATTACTCTAAAAAACTACGAACAAACCAGTCACTAATAAAAACACTTAAAAACTTCGTAACATAAAATAAAAAGTAACTATATCTTTGAAACAGTAACTTCAAACAAAAACCACAAACATTTCAATAATTCAAAATCAAACAAAAAATAAGTTAGAATTACTAGAAATTTCTTCAGAAACAGCAAATAAAAGGTAACTATATCTTTGAAACAGTAACTGCATGAAACACTAAACCTAATTTCAGCAAAAACCACAAACATTTCAATAATTCAAAATCAAACAAAAAATAAGTTCGAATTAACAGGAATTTCTTCAGAAACAGCAAATAAAAGGTAACTATATCTTTGAAACAGTAACTGCATAAAACACTAAACCTAATTTCAGCAAAAACCACAAACATTTCAATAATTCAAAATCAAACAAAAAATAAGTTCGAATTACCAGGAACTTCTTCAGAAACAGCATTTGGCCTTCTTCCTCGCCTTCGAGGAGCTTCAACAGCCATTTCAGCGACGGAATTGTCGAATTCAAGTTTCTTCGCTGCCGATTTCTTCGCTGCCGGATTCTTCGGTGCCGCTTTCTTCACCATTTTTTAGAAAAAAGAAGATCGGAAGAGTAATTTGATGCAAATGGATGAAAATAATCACTGAAATTAAATTTGAAATGGAGAGAGAAATTCAGAGAGAAGTTGGGAAACAGTTTAGAGAGAGAAGTTGAGTGAGAAGTTCAAAAGCCGGGAAAAAGGAAATTAAAAAAAAAACATATATATAATTAGGAAAGCACGTGACAGTTACAAGCAACTTCTCGCACGCAACAACGCAAAGACTATAATACCCTGGTCCATAGCATGGACCAGGTTTACTATAGTGTAAATAAATTTTATTTATTACTCCAAAGTACTAGTTAAACTTTTATTTTCCATCTATTCGGTACATAATAATATTTTAGAATGACGAGAGCATTTACGAATATTGATATTTTTTTTGAAATTATGAGTCAAAAGAACAATTTCGTTATAATATATACCGAAAAATCATACTTTACACAAACCATATCGAAATAATTAATTATCGAGAGTACAAATAAATAGAGGAGGTCCATTTGGAAATTAACATCATCATTGATAAATCTATCATCCTTATTGCTCATTTAGTCATTTGACAAATTTAAGCACTATGTACTCTATCAAATTAATCCCCTCCCATTTCATAGTTGAACAACCTACAAACCAACTTTTTTGGACCTTACAAAATTGAAAAATTGAATCTTTTTCTTTTTGAAGGTGAAACTGGGAGTCTAATCCTCTTCCACTCCTCATAAACCCTTTTTCATAATTTCATTTTAAAAAATCAATCTTTATTTTCTTTTCGCAACATCAAACTTTTCGTGTACAAAGTTCTAGACGTGTACAACACAGAATCTTTAATAAAAAGTTATTGGCTTTTCGCTTCATGGGCATTGTTTTATGCAAATAAACGAGTTGCCCACCAACTGTTTGTTGAAAGTTCTCACTAAAAAGGCAAAAGGGATACCATTTCTTGCATATTGCACCAAATTGTGAACTGAATTTAGTGTTCTTTGTGGAGAAGAGAGGACTTCAAAGGGCTCGAACCGAGGTTCATGGTACAACTCCTAGGGACTTTACTAGCTGACAGTCATAGAGTGTATTAGAGTACAATGCAAATAAATGCCAGACTTTAAAGCATGGTGTGAGCTCATAAGGGCTCAATCTATTAGTGGGAGACATGATGAAGTTCTATCACTTTTCGTTTCGAAGTTACGTGCTCCATTTGGCTATAAACCTGATCACCTTGTGTTGCAAACTGTTTTGAAATCATGTGCTATCCTACCATCTCTTAATGTGGGAAGGGCTCTTCATAGTGTTGTTGTTAAACTAGGTCATCTTTCCTGTTTGTCTGTATCTAAGAGACTGCTTAATGTGTATGCCAAAGGTAAAGCCTTTAATGACTGTAAGAAACTGTTTGATCAGATGCCAAAATATGATACTGTTGTTTGGAACATTGTATTGGCTGGGTTAGCTGGGTCCCGCGTCCACGACCAGGAAGTGATGAGACTAGTACATAGTATGCACACTTGCCAGGAAACTGAACTGAGCCCTGTAAGTATTGCTATCATTCTTCCTGTTTGTGCCCGCTTGAGGAGTTTGAATGCTGGTAAGAGCATACATTCTTGTGCTATAAAATCTGGATTGGCATCCGAAACACTTGTGGGAAATTCACTTGTTTCAATGTACGCGAAATGTGGGCTGGTCCATGATTGTGCATATGCATCTTTTTGTGAGATTAATGATAAAGATGTGATCTCATGGAATGCACTAATTGCAGGTTTTTCTGAGAGTGGGTTTTGTAATGATGCTTATGTGTTTTTTAGACATATGTTGTTGGGGCCTGTGGCACCAAACTACGCCACTCTAGCAAGTATTCTACCTGTATGTGCTACTTTAGATAGAGATATTGCTCACAATTTGGGGAGAGAGTTACATGCTTATGCTCTTAGACATAGCGAGCTGCAAAAGGATGTTTTTGTTGTCAATGCTCTTATGAGCTTTTACTTGAGGATGGGTGTGTTGGAAGGTGCAGAAGCATTGTTTGCTGGTATGACATCAAGGGATCTTGTTTCATGGAATGTTATTATTGCTGGTTACGCCTCAAACAATGTGTATTCTAAAGCCGTCCACTTGTTTCACAATCTAGTTTCAGAGAAAATGCTGAAGCCAAACTCTGTTACTCTTATTTCTGTCCTCCCTGCTTGTGGCCATCTGCAAAATGTGCAGATGGTTAAGCAGATTCATGGATATATTTTTCAATTTCCAGCTTTATATGCTGACACAGCAGTTAATAACGCGCTGATTAGTTCATATGCTAAATGTGGCGACTTAGATTCATCTTTTAGGACATTTAGGATCATTTCTCAGAAGGACCTGATCTCCTGGAACTCAATGCTTGATGCTTTTGCTGAGAGTGGATGGGAATCACGGTTGGTTAATCTTTTACACCAGATGTTTGAAGAGGATTTTGGACCAGATTCCATCACTATATTAACCTTGATTCGGTTTTATGGAAGTGTTTCAAGACTATATAAGATTAGAGAAGTTCACGGTTACTTACTAAGGGCATGTCTTTGTCAAAACACGACTCAACCTACACTAGGTAATGCTTTACTTGATGCCTATGCTAAATGTGGTTATATGGATTATGCTCGCAAGATTTCTGGAATACTATTGAGTGAAGGGAGGCTGAAGTGGGATGCAGCAAAACCAGGATCTGTGAGTTTTGAGTGTGTGTCTCAAAATGATCTTATGACATCGAATTTGTTGATCCGAGCTTATGTGGAGAACAATTGCCTGGAACAGGCTGTTGCTCTGTTGTCTGAGTTACAAGTTAAAGGTGTGAAACCTGATGCTACAACCATTATGAGTATTCTACCCATGTGTGCTAAAATGGCTTCAGCACATTTGCTGAGGCAGTGCCATGGATACATGATCCGAGCTCGTATTGATGATGTTCAATTGGGAGGAACAATGATAGATTTATACTCAAAATGTGGCAGTTTAAGCTTAGCTAATAAACTTTTTTGGTCAAGTTCCCATAAGGACCTAGTCATGATAACGGCTCTAATTGGTGGGTATGCCATGCACGGTTTGGGAAAAGAAGCACTTGTGTTGTTCAGTCACATGCTTGTGTTAGGTATGAAGCCAGATCATATAGCTCTCACAGCTATCTTGTCAGCCTGCAGTCATGCTGGACTTGTTGATGAGGGGTTGAAGATTTTTCATTCAATAGAGAAGGTTTATGGAGTGAAACCTACCATGGAGCAATATGGTTGCGTTGTGGATCTTCTTGCTCGACGAGGTAAAATTAAGGATGCGTATACTTTTGTCACTGAGATGCCTGTAAAAGCGAATGCAAATATATGGAGCATATTGCTTGGTGCATGCAGGACCTATGATGAGGTGGAACTGAGTCAGATTGTTGCTGATCAACTTTTTAGTACAGAAGATAGTGATATTGGGAGTTATGTGGCAATGTCAAATCTTCATGCTGCAGATGAAAAGTGGGACGGGGTGTTGAAGATCAGAAAACTGATGAAGACTAGAGATTTGAAGAAGCCTGCTGGATGTAGTTGGATTGAAGTTGATAGAAGGAGAAGAATATTTGTATATGGTGAATCTTCCCATCTAGAGACAGATGCAATCTACAGCACATTGTTGGCCTTGGATAAAAAAGTTAATGAGCCACTCATTATTGGATAATTGACGGTAGGGATTAGTGAATAGGTATTGCCTTAAACCTTGAGTGATGAGCGGTGTTCTTCCGTATGCTGTTGATCCTTGGTTAACCTGGGTTTTCATATTCTTTTCTTTTGAAGGGAGACAAATTTCAATCAAATTTATTAGCTTGGGTCATCAAGGCTGCATGCTGATTGTTTGCAAATTTATGGATGTGAGGTGAGTAGAATAAGCTAGCTCACACATGATACACTTATAAGGATTTTATAAAAGTGATTAGCTACTTCTGATGTTAGTTACTTCTGATGACTTGCAATGCAACAAGAAGTTAGATGTCTTGGTTAAATTTTTTGTTATATGTGCTGATACTTGATTGTTGCTGAGACTTGTGAATCTACATGTTACGAAAGTACTTTGTTTTCCTTCTTTCTGAAGCCAATCTTTAGAAAAAAAAATCCGGGGGAAGGAGGGATGGCTTGTTAAGGTAATCCTGGCCTCTGCTGATCCATAAAAAAACACCAATAATGAGATCTTTTTCCTGGAATGTGTCCTTTGTTTCCATACAATTTGTTGGAGGTGAGAATGAAGCTGTGGTTTTTGGAGCTCGATTCTGCCTAGTGAAAAGGAACAAATAAGGTATTGCATAATTTAGTTGTAAAACTTCTCCTCTCATTTTGTTGCCATTCCTTTTCTAGATTATTGACTGATCCAATCTGATGTTCTATTCTTTATGTCACAGTTCCCTTTCATCTTCAGACCCTTCTGTCACGGTCCTGTCTTACTCTCTATCCTAGTCTCCTAGGTTCCCAGTGTGGTGCCTGATAAAGAGGGTAATTATCCATTTGTGCAAATATCTATGCGTGGTCTCAGTCTGTCTATCTATCCTGTCTTCTGACGATACTCCCTCGAAGTAACAATGTTGTCTGTTCCATGAGTCAAGTTATAACTTAACTTTTCTGCCTTTTCTTTTTCTTCCATTCCCTTTTCCCCTTCATCACCATTAATCAAACATATTACCTGTAAACATATAATTAATACTTGGCATTTTTTATTCTTAATGGGGAACTTGCAAGCGCAGCACATATTTGTTGTCTGATACGAGATCTGTTGCTCTCTGCAACACTTAATAGTTTTACACTGAGTATTGACGACATTTCTTTCTTCACTAGTTGACATATTTGTTTAAGATGTTCTGAGGTAATCAAGCATTACCTTTCGCTTAAAATGTCATCAACTTAACCTAAGACCGTTGTCTGTTAGCTCCACCTAAAAAGGCAAGCTTATTCATTTGATCTAGGCAATGGTTTATTATTGGAAATAATTAGTTTGGTTATGCTTTAGCTCCTCTCTGTTTCTGATGATCTTTTGAGCTCTAATTAGCTGCTTTGACTTGCAGAATAGCTTATATGGCTGATGTTTGAAGACAATGGTCAACTGAAGCCCACAGCCGTGTATAAAAGGTCATTATTGATGATATGTTCTGTGGTAAAGTTTTAAAAACTCAGTTTGTTTGTGCAAAAAATCCATTGGATACACATGCCCTGGTGGCCTAGTAAGTCTTAAATGCTACTAAGTACTAAGTATATATTTGTCCCTTTTTCTTTATTTTTATTTTACTGCAATTAGCTATCTATTTTAGCAAATCAAAGAAATTAAGGGAATACAGATGCTTTGCTTGAATACTATACTTACTGTACTGCATATACAAGCTTAATACGAAATGAGGCGGAGTAGAATAGATATTCATCGAATGTAATAAAATTTCACTCTCATGTACAATACTTTGTGATTACATGGAGTTAGGTTAAGCAGCTAGTTACAAATTGTTTTCACCATCTGCTTCAATCAATTAGCTAACTGTAGGAACATCTATACGTTCTGGCTAATTAAGAAAGATGTTAATGAGTCTTCTTCCAGGAAAGAATGTTAGCAATCCTCCTTTTCACACTCTTCTTCTTCCATAATAATACAAGCAGTTACTATTCTCCTTAGAAATTCAGGACTCTTCACCTGTTTTAGGAGATGTTAGAGGAAACAGGGTGAGTAACTCAGGTTCATTAAACCCAGGTTTTGATCTCGGAGAAGGATGTAGATAGAATCGTCTCTCTCTAATAGCTTTCTCTTCTTCTTGTGTGTTCAGTTCAGAAGCTGCTGGTTCACCTCTGCTGCTACCTCTTTCAGCTAAAGATAAGCTTGAGAAAATCTTGGTTGGGGTAGTCATTGGGCTTTTTTGCCGAACTCTGTTCCCTGACGAAGAGGGTGAGAATCTATGCTCCTGAAAATGTTGCTGTCCATGCTTTATATTCAAAGGTGGTTTGATTATCTCCAATTTGGCTTTGTACTGTCTCCTTTCATGGAGCTTAAACTCTGGTCTTTTAACACCAATGTTACCTTTTGCAGCTGTTACTTCATGTACTGCTGCTGCTGCTGCTGCTGCTGCATCTGATGAGCCTGTAAGGCGTTGGACAACGTCCTTGAAAGTCGTGGTGTCGGCTTGTACAAACGTTGTTAATGCTTTCGGCTCATTCACAGTCTTTTTTCCTGACATCTCCATTTCTGTGACGAAATGCAGAGAAGTTTCGAGCCTAGCAACCCCGGTTTCTGTAAGCAATAGAACTTTTTTCACCACAGTTTCAGTTTTTTTATTTTTTTGAAAAAACTTGAAGTAACTTCGAATATAAGAAATGTCACAGGCGCATTTTCTATTTCTTTTAGATGACATTTGCTTTAAGCTATTGTGTTTGACTTAAATCCTTTCCAAACTCTAAAAAGAGATGCCATCTGATATAAGTATTATTTTGTTGCAGAAAACCCTTAAAAGTTCATCAACATTTTATGTAAATTACAACATGTTTAAATATCTGGGGAGTTTGTTTGATTGATTATTATTCATTTCTTCCTGTATTGAATTTTTTACCTTTTGATCTGTTTTAGGTCGGCAGAAAGCCATAAAGTTACAATGGTAGGGTTCTTTAGAATGATTTAACTTGAAAACCCTTTATTGACTTATACAGATAAATCTTCAAACTTTAAGAACACACCATGTATATTTATTGACATGACATGACATAATTCTCATTCCTTTCTTCATGGACAGGCAACAAGTTCAGTATTGATCGTACCTTGATAACAAAACCCGGGGAACTAGGAAGGCGGTGTACGTTATGCCTGCATTCGTTTCCTCGAAAAGGCGAGAACGAGAGCGAGGAGGAAGAAGGAAGAAGACAGAGAGAGAGAAAAAAAGGAGAGATGGAAGAGGAAGGGAAGCAATAGAGACGTTAAGAATTCATATTACAACTCAAGAAGGCAGTTGAGACAAAGCAAAATGCAACCGCAAAGCAATCGAACTATTTGCTGTGCCCACATCACATGAATGAAACTATGAAAGGGAAGCTTTTTTTCTGTTTTTTTTTGTTGGATGTTTTAACCAAAGTTATCTTGATGAATGGTTGCACTAATCCAATAGTGCAACTCCTTCACAAGTAAACAACAACAACCCCTAAAAAATGGGGGAGTTTTGGAACTACAATATTTTTTCCGTACGAAATAGTTTTATTTATATTAGTGGGATTCTGAAAGGTAATTGGTTGCGCCACATAGGGTGTTGTTGTGTACTATGTGTCTTTGTGTAGTAATTACAAGGATATTCTTGGCGGGCGTCAATGAAGTTTGTCATTTTCTTTTATATAATGGTGGAATACTGAAAGGTAATTGGTTACGCCACATAGGGTGTGTTTGTGTACTATGTGTTTTATGTGTAGTAATTATGAGGATATTTTTGACGAGCGTCAACGAAGTTGGTTATTTTCTTTTTGGTTGTCAATAATTTGGTAAAAGATTGGATGAGAAACAGCATGGGTTTCTATATTTGAGTAGTTTGAGTTTGAGCCGTTAAGGTTGTGATGTAGACTCTTTTTGGACCCTTTCAATCTACAACTTGGCAAACATCAAGGCAATTTTTGGGGAGTTAAAGAAAAAATGTCATCTTTCACATTGTTTGAACTTTCAAAAGATGAATTGGTATTTTGAGTTGTATTCTATGCTTTATTTTGGTACTTGACAGACGAAAAGTGATAACAATATTAGGAGAAATTCTACTCCGTACAAGATACATTCTTTGTTTTAACAATTCTATGTTCTATAATCTGTATAGTAGACCCTTTTTTGAAAACGTAACGGTTAACCTAGCTTTTGATCTATACCATAATGTAAGATTATTAATTTTGTTAAGTATTACGTAGTACTCTGTATATTGCATAATAAATGACTAGATTAGCCCTTTATTTTAAACATAACAAAAATGTTGAAGAAAACCTCTTCTTCACTCATCCTCCTCCCTATTAACTTTGTAACCCGTTCCTCCCCGGTGATTGGCATCCAACCCCGTGTCAAAAACACCATATCACCAGTATTGGAAAACCCAGTACCACCACCCGTGTCGCTTTCTAAAACCCGAAGCAACAAAGAAACTATCACTTATTTTCTTCAAAGTGGCAATTGATCACTTCAAAGAGAGAAACATCGTTAATAAATCATAATATTTTATTATTAACAACGTAATTGTATTATCACTAATTATTTTATATGGAGTACTATAGAAGCTTTCACAGTATAACCAAATACAAACACAATAATAATATTTATTATTAAGTTCTTCATTCCTTATGCGTGTTTATATTTTCAAAAGGCATGCAAGTACGACACGTGTAATTGCGTGCCACCTTGATTGATGAATGAAAATGAACCAATCAATCTAAGTTACATCAACACATGGATGAAGACAATGTGAAGCTTGACCTAATTTGAAAAGAATACTAACAACCGTGATTGAGAAGACCTATATTGTGAAAATGAATTTTAAGTCAAAAAGTCATGATTTTCTTGAGTTCAAATATTCTAACTTGTCAAGAAACAAGTCAAAGTTACGTATCACGTTTTGAGGCTTAATTGCCTTTCAATTGTGAAGGACAGCAAATGCATTTATTTGAGTACGTAGTAGAACATTGAAGGGGACTAGGGGACCATGCCCGGTCGATAAGGGCAAGGAGTTCTGCAAGACCACGTACTAGTTACTACTCATATAGTCATATACAAAGTGTATATATATACTAATTGTCTTTTAATTCAGTGACGATTGAGGCTGAACTTGGTTGTGATTATCCCGTGTTTGATCCCCGCAACAATAATTGGAAGGGAACTGAAACCTATCCACTCAGAACTCGTCCCGAATTCGAATTAACCCTAAAGGTGAACCGGGTGGTACACCAAAAAAAATATATATATACGAAGTGTATATGCTACTATACCAATTTGTTTTTCTGTATTTATTAGGACGAAAACGACTAGTAAGGGAGGTGTGAGTGCATGATCGAACATGACCCTAAAAATTGGGCCTTATAATTTTTTTAAAATAGTACGAGTAGAATTCAGTAATTATACTACGTGTTTATACGTAATATACGTTATATGTACGATACCCAAAAAATCGACGATTAGGAAAAACTTAATAGAAATAGACTAAACTGCAATTACAAATTGAACAACGGAATTACTACAAGGGTAAAATATTACTCCGTACTTGGTAAAATATTTATGCTATTCTTTTGCACTTACAAAAATATTTTATAAGTACATTGATTTAAGAAATCGTATTATGGAGAAAAAATCATTTATAATTGTTTTAATGAATTTAATATATATTATATTATATATATATAAAATGAGGCATATTTGCTGAATTATTAGAGCACTACGTAGGATATCTAATGGTTTCCGCCAATGAAAAATAAGATTTCTAATTTATTTTTAAATTAAAAAAACCTACTGCCACGTAGATAATTAATTAGGTGCCACATACATATTTTAATTAATTATTAATTATTAATAATATATACAACTCCATCCAAAATCAAACACACTAATAATTAAAAAATAAATCTAAAACAAAATTCATCCTAAATCAAACACTAATTTAAAATAAAATTCAATCTAAAATCAAACACTCTAATAATTAAAAAATAAATCTAAAACAAAGTTCATCCTAAATCAAACACTAATTTAAAATAAAATTCAATCCAAAATCAAACACTAATCCAATGGTTTCGGTTAATGAAAAATAAGATTTCAAAATTATTTTTAAATTAAAAAAGTCGAGTGCCACGTAGATAAATAATTAGGTGTCACGTATATATTTTTATTAATTAATTACTAATATTACGCATATACAACTTCATCCAAAATCAAACACTATAATAATTAAAAATATCTAAAACGAAATTCAATCTAAAATCAAAAATTAATCTAACCTAATATATAAAGTATAATATACGGTGTACGAGTTTTATTTTAGATTAACAATTTAATAAAATTCGTTCATCGCACGGGCTAAAATCTATTACTCCGTAATTATATATTTTCGTGATTCAGCCAAGCTAAGTTTGACTTAGTAAGAACCAAATCATCTTCAATGTTATACTACGTACTTACGTAGTCAAATAAATGATGTACTACCTCCGTTCCATAATGTTCCTCACTTTTCCATTATGCGCGGTCTCCAATGCACTACTTTGACCGTTAATAATTTTAATTTCGTATTAGTAAAAATTATAAAAAATTTATATTTAGAAAATTTATATTAAAATGAATCCAATGATATCCCACAAGTTAACATTTATACTCTTAATCATACTATTATTTACGATTAAATTTTTAAACTTTGACCATATAAATAGTAAACATGAGGAACATTATGGAACAGAGGGAGTAGCTCGTTATAACGAACCAAATTAACTTTAGCAGGATTTTGACATGATAAAATAGCTTGTCTTACCTACCTAAAAAAAAAAGCCTCCACAAGGACCACAACCCACATTTCAGTAAAAATCTAATGAAGTCATTGTAGATCTGAGTATCTTACCTGGCAATCAACTACCTTTCAACTATTTCTCTTTTAATCCAACTAGTTTTTTTTAGCTTATGCAATACACAAGTTTTTAGGTAATTAAAGGAGAGGGAGAATGGAAATTAAAATGTAGAAACAACAGTGGATGTGGATAACGAGTATAGAGTTTAATACAAATCGTCCAATTGAAATTGTAATGCAAAACTAATGGATGTAAATAAAAAGATATGATGGTTTAATTTATACCTAGTCTATACCTAGTATTTTAAAAACTGTAATCATAAGTGACAATATCAATCTACCATTTTTCTCCATTTTTTATAATTAAAAAAGAGAAAACTCAAAAGATACCCATATAAAAAAAAAATATAAACAACTCAAAAGACACACATAACAAAAAAAACATACAAATAAATAATCATAACTTAATGAGCTAACTTAAATTATACTAATCAATTAATATTCCATAACAACAATAGTAAACAAACATTAATACTTAAATCGTATAAGTTAATTGTCTTTTTAAATTTTTAACTACAAAAAATCATGAGATTAATACTAAACATTTCATCAAAATAAGTCATTAATCTCTCATCTTCTTTACACACCTTATAAATAAATTTAACTACCAACCTTTTCATTATATTACTTACACGTACCATAAACTTATATCATCATAATTAGCACCCAAAAAAATAAACATTGTGTACTTTTTTTAATGCAGATAAATTTTATATCATTATACATTTTCCTTAGGTAATATGTGAGTTCCTTGGCCTATCCCATAAGTGTAACAAGCATCAACCAAAACTATAGCATATGAAATACCCCACAATGATACTAAGTTGCAGAAAGACACATGCATCAGTATAGACACACATACTTAGTTAGAGAGTTATCACATACTCCCCCCGTCCCTTAATACTCGACATATTTTGGCCGGACACGCTTGCCAATGCACAACTTTGACCACTAATTTCTTTAACTCCATATTATAAAAACTTATAAAATATTAATATTTTGAAAATATATATTAAGATGAAGCCAATAATATATTATATATCAACATTTGTTTTCATATACTAGTGTTATAACGGATGCAAAGAAAGATTAAATTAACGTAATTAAAGAACACAGAGATTTAACGTGGTTCACTAACAATGTGTTAGCTACGTCCACAGGCAGAGGGGAGAAAAGTTTTATTGATCTTGAGGAATACAGATTACAAAATACGGCTAGGTTATGACCTAAAGAGTTTATATAGTACTCTCTAGACAGATGCGGAAAAGCCCGGAAAATAAGCCCAAAACAGATAACGCGAGATCCCCGTGCTGGGGCGTTGCAGTAAGGGGCTTGACCGATTCAAAGCATTATCTAACAACTAGAAATAAAATAGGGTAAAAGTGAATTATGTGAATAGTGTAAAAAGTTAAAACAGGTCGAGTATTAAGAGATGGAAGGAGTATAAACAACATGTGCCGTATAGTAACATGGGGAAAAATGTCTAACGTTCTCGTGTGAGAACGCGCGATCTTTGTATAGGAAATCTTTTGTATTATTGCGGCTAATATTGTACATAGTATAAATATTGATCATAGCAAAACCAAAGGACAAGAAGACGAGGTTCCACAAACTCACACATTAATATATCTTATCTAGTGAGTAGTGACCTCGAAGGGCAAATTAAAGGTCCTCGTTATAATTTGTAAATTGTAGGTTGCATTTACTCACAAGACCGACTAGAAGTTACATGTAGCTTTCATAAATTTATATCTTTCACCCACAAATTTATAACAACGTAACGCTCATTTCCCACTTCATCTTTCATATTCTCTCCGACCATTTCGGCACTCACCAAGCTCAATTTAATCCTTTCATTTCATACATATTTCTCTATATAATTTCCCATCAAAATTATTAATTATTCCAAGAAAAATCCTCAAAAAAACCCAAAATTACATTACTTTTTTTAGCTTAAATGCTAAGAAAATGAACATGTTTTCATGCCAAAAAGAATCAAACAACATTGAAGAATTCAGTTTTCCCGTTGTTTCTAACAACAACAACGTTAACCCATTATCAAACTTCATGTTATCGTCTTCCTCAGCATCGTCGTCGTCGTTATGGCGGATTTCGTCGAGGGTTTACCATCACCAAGAAGATTATAATTGTTATTATGAAGATCGTAAAGAGGAAGATGATGATCGTATGGAAGTTCGTAGTATGTGTGAAGAGATTACGCCGTGTTGGAGGGATGATATTGAAAGGAGCATGAGTTTTCAAGGCAAGGATGTGGTTGAGGTTGAAGAAAGCATGGATTATTTGTGGGAAGATTTTAATGGAGAAGAGGAGAAAGAGAAGTTTAAAGTGAGAAGAAGAAGAAGTAGTGAAGAAATTATGAGTTTTATGCAAGTCACTAAAATGGGTAGGGCTAGCCCTAGTAGTAATAGTAGTAGTGGTGGTGGTACTAAAATGTTGGTTATTGGCAAGTTTTTGAAAGGACTTGTGTCATTTAGGAAGTCATCTCAACTCAAGTTTTCAAAACCAAGATTTTGAGGGGTTGGCTATAGCAATAACAACGAGTGTCTATTTTGGATGCAAACAATCTCTATTAGTATAAATTTGGTACATTATTGGTACAAATTTGTATGTTATTGGTCCTTTAATTAAATGTCTGCTTTAATGGTACTGACAAAATCTTTACTGGTACTGACAAATCCAATAGCAAACTAATCAATACCAATAGAAATTGTTTGCGGCAAGCTGATATTGTCCAAGACTTCCTCGGATTTTGAATACTTTGAGGTAAGGATATGATATTGGTAAGTTTTCGAGCATAGTTTGATTTGGATTTTGACGGCAAGGCAATATCCATTGATGTTAATTAACAAAATGTGTTTTAGCAGCGGTGAATATTGCATCCTTTGATGTAAAAAAAAATAAAAATAAAAATTACTGTGTCGCGCGTGTATGGAGAAGATTAGAGTCGTGTATACGGAGTACAATATAGGCAGCTAGCTTGGTTGGTAAACATTTGAAATTTCTAAATTTAGGACTATATATACTCTTCACTCATAACCAAATTTCATTATATTGTTTGCTCTTTGGTTTCATTATGTATTTACAAGAACAATAAGAACAATGTTTGTTTTCTTATAATTTTGGGTAAGAATTCTAAAAAAAATATTGGTTGTATACTTGTATTGGAGAGTTCTATGATGGTAAATTTTTTGTTGGTTTGGTATATGTATGTCTAATTTAAGCATTCAATTTTAGTGATTCTTTTTACTGTTTCTGTTGATTTGGAATTGATAATTACACCTGGAGTGGAATATCAACTTAATTTGAGTAACTTCGTGCTAAGGATGATTGTGGGCTGGGCCAAGTCAGACTGGGCTATGCTTTATACCAAGTCCAGTAGTCCACGTGCCTTGGGCCTAAACATGTCCCGTACACGTCTAGTTCATTTGTTTTGTGTTGGTCCAAGCGGTGTAGAAAATTTCAAAAAGGCGGTTCAGGCACGACTAAAGCACACATGTCCTTGTGTAGGGTCAAGTCATGTCTTCGTGCCTAAACCTAATTTTACTTAATTTAGTGTATTTAGTCGTGTCGGGTTGTACTTTTTACAAAAAAATATGATAGGAGCCCAACCCACGACAACATGTTTGTATTATCATGCTTTTTTCACGTTGGGTCGTGCCGTGTTACTGACCGGCCTGATCCAGTGCCATCTTTATGTGATCCGTAATAACTAATAAACAAAGAGAAAAATATAGAGGGAATTATCAAGATAGATATTGGAGTTATTGCCGCTTGCTAGGGATCCGTATGGCACCTTATATGCAACTTAAACTTACAATCATAGAGGTTTGAAGGGAATACAATCATATAGTTAGTCTTGTTAATCCCAAACGTTAACATCTTCCCTAAATTCTACTGTTTAAAGGTAATACTTCAACTATAGGCCCTGTTCGGCAAAATTAGCGGTAGCGGGTAGCTTTTAGCGGTTGAGTAGCGGGTAGCGGTCAGAGTAGCGGGTAGCTGTCAATTAGTAGCGGGTAACGATTAGCTGTCAAGGTAGCGGTATGAGTGTTTGGCAAAAGTAGCGGTTGAAGTTACAAAAGATAATAAAAATAATATATTTAATTAGAAAATAAAATAAATTCAATCCATCAACGTAATTATTTATTTTGGTAACCATACTTAAATATTAAAGTAATATACGAAAGTAATGACTTCATACAAATAAAAGTGAAATACTATATTGTTCCCCTTAACAAATAAATAACGTCAAATCGATCATGTTATGTGTAGCTCAATCAACCCTAGCTCAATATACTGTTATATTGCAGAACACTGCCTTTGTGTCTTACAAAACCATCACCGCAGCCGCCAAAGCACAAATACTCTTCAACAAAAAATCAAGAAACATAAGCATATCCCAATTTAACAAACAAAGATAGAAACAATGAAATAGTAAAACATATATCAGTGATCAAAGTCTCATAATCGAGCAAGCACCGAATTCATATAGCAAGCATGTCCATCAGCCTGAGGCAATCCCACCGTAACCTCAAGACCATAAGCATCCGCGACTTGAAGACCATAAGCATCAGCGGAGATTAGAGATACGAAGTATTGATGATAGGAGACCTTCAATAGAGACGAGGGAGTTGTGGGATTTTTGGAGGAGATGGAGCATGCGTGATATACGTGGTGTTTGGGCTCCCAATTGATTCTCAATTGGGCCACTAAGTCCAAAGCCCAATGGCTCTAAACAAACAGCATCAAACCTACCAATGGCTAGTCAGCCATCCATCAAGGCCCAAGGCCCAAAAGCAATAAATGACCTATGGGCATTTATTATGCAAACACTATAAATAGGCCGCCAAGGCTCACACCTCAAGGTACGTCCAATTTATCGCCTTAAGACTACTCTTCTAGAGAACTTCTCTCTGGAATCCGAGCATCGTTCTTACTTAGGCATCGGAGGGGCTTTCCTCGGAAACACCCCCGAGGCTAGTGACTTTGCTCTTGTGCAGGTGAATTCGGACTCTACTCATTCAAACAAGCAAGATCTTCAACACATACGAAAGGGCCTTCATTCGAAGCCCATTGTTTCCATCTTTACAACACCGGAACAATTTGGCGCCGTCTGTGGGGAAGAACACTTCAAAGCCTTTGAAAGACATCAATCACCTCTTTTCGCGAAAATGGTTAATGATGTTATTAACAACAATGATGACGATATGATGGTGCGGTCAGATTCAGAATCTGACCAAGAGGAGCACCCTCAATCGATGGCGAGGTCACAGCCAAGCAGAGCTACGACCGCCACAAACGCAGGACCTCCGATTCCAACTAGGGAAGAGCTCACTGCGGCCATGACCATCATGCAAAACTTCCTCTTCAATGAGAAGCAGCAAGGATTGGCTAAAGACCGCAGAGAGGAGAGGAGGACCAGGCGAAGGCTGAACGAACAGCCCAGTGTAGAAGTGTCCAGACCCGAAAGAGAGCTCCTCCCCTTGACAGGAACACACCTGACGTCGAGATGGATGGAAAGCACATGGGACACCCAAAAGAGGGCACAACAACAACCAGATTGGTTTGCAAGACCATCGCCTACTCCAACAGCTCTCCAAAGCGAATCGACTACTCGTAACACTCGGATCCGAAGCTCGGTGCTCAGCAGGTTGAGGCCCTCGGTCCACTCAAGGTTAAGACCTTCGATCCACACGAGACTCGGGGTAGGCGAGCCAAGCAGATCTGGCGAACGACCCGAGGTCAGTAGCCGAGAGAGAAGAAGAGACAGGAGGCATGATCGAACCCCTAGCCCCAATCGTACGCCCGAACGTTCTAATCACAGAACCTCGGCAAACGAAGGCATCAGGGCTAGACTCGGGAAAAGAATCATGACTCCCACGTCATCCCCTTTCTCGGACGAGCTGATCATGGAAGAAATACCGAAGGTAAGACTGCCAGCACACCTAACCTACAGCGGAATCACAGATCCGAGGGATCATGTCATCTCCTACGAGCAGCAAATGTTCTTGAGTCCCTACTCCGAAGCATGTTGGTGTAAATATTTCCCAACCACGCTAACCGGAGTGGCGGGAGAGTGGTTTAGATCGCTGCCGAAGGGATCGATCAAGAGCTGGAAAAAGCTGAAAAAGAGATTCTGCACACAGTTCGTGAGCAACAATCGCCCCGAGCGAACCACAGCAGAACTGACCTCAATCCAACAAGAAAGAGACGAAAGTCTAAGAGAATTCATGGCCAGATTCATGAAGGAATCAACAAACATACCAAACTTGCAGCCAGACGTGGCCATCTTCGCCTTGAAGCACGCGCTCCAGGAAGGGAAGTTCCGTGACGAACTCTCAATGAAGAACCCCTCCAGAATAGCTGACGTGCTCCAAATGGCTGATGCGTTCATCAGAACCGAAGAGTTCAACAAGGCCGCTGCAAGATTGAAAGGATCGTCGGATCCGAGAGACACAAAGAATACCCAGAGCAAGCCCGAGGGCAGCTCAAGGAAAGGGAAGGAGAAAGTAGGAGCTAGAGAGATGAGCCCGAAGAAAGACGGGAGAAGGGGTGAACTTCAACCCAAATACACTAACTACACTCCACTAGCTCTGCCCCGAAAAGAGATCTTTAGCCTCAACAGAAATGATGAAAAGTGGAAACTACCGGGGAAGCTCAAGTCCAACCCAGCTCGGAGAAACAAGAACAAGTGGTGCGAGTTTCATGATGACTTCGGTCACCACACCGAAGAATGCAACTCGCTGAAAGACAACATTGAGGACCTCGTTCGCCGAGGCTACCTGAAACAGTACTTGTTAGACCGAAGGGAGGAAAAAGAAAAGGCCGCCAGTGGCAAACAACATGAGCAACCCCAGAAGAGGGTCTACGAAGCAACAGGACACAAGAAAAACGACATCCTGGTGGTGTTCGGGGGGCAGAAGTCTGGCCAGGCCAGCAAGAAACACCTAAGAGCCCTCTCCCATCGGGTCAACTTCAGCGCGGTGGGAGACAACCAGCCACACCCCCCGAACATGAACTTCACCGCTGATGATTGCTTCGGAGTCCAATACAAACATGACGATCCTCTAGTCATTTCCATGGACCTCAATAACCACAACGTACATCGAGTGTTAGTCGACGGAGGAAGTGCCGTCAATATCATCTTCAGAAACTGCTTCGAGCAGCTGATCCTCGAAGAATCAGAGGAAGCACTGACGAAAGTCAGTTATCCTCTGATCGGATTCAACGGATCCGCAGCTATCCCCCGAGGAAAGATCACCCTGCCAGTCACGGTGGGTGAAGGCCAAGCAGCAAAAACCCTTCGGGACGAATTTTTGGTGATGGATTGCGATTCCGTATACAACGTAATCATGGGAAGAACCATGATCCACAAGATGCAAGCAGTCCCCTCCACATACCATCAGCTGATGATATACGTTTCGGACGCAGGGTTCGCCGAGCGGATTAGAGGCGACCAAGAGGTCGCAAGAAGAACCTGCCACACTGCTGTCCGAAAGCCCAAGCTAGGGGACGGCCCCGAGGAAGAAAAAGGAGCTACAGGAGAGGAAAGCGAGGCAAAAAGGAGAAGAGCAAGCACGAGCAGCCTATCTCCCGCAGAAGTTGATGCCCGCCCCGAAACCCTATCTCCTGAACCAGATCAAGAAATGGAGGATATCTTCCTCGAAGATAATTCAGACAGGAGCGTCCGAATAGGCAAGGGCCTAAGCTCGGGGCTCCAAATCGATTTGATCCGACTACTCAGGGATCACAAAGACATCTTTGCATGGTCAGCAGCAGATATGCCAGGGATAAATCCGAAGCTGATTTGTCACAAGCTGGACGTCAACGCTGAAGCTCGGCCAGTCAAGCAAAAAAAGAGGAACTACTCCTCGGAGAAAAACAAAGCCATCGCCGAGGAGGTGAAAAAGTTGCAGGAGGCCGGATTCATCGAACCATGCATGTATCCGAAATGGCTGGCCAACGTGGTGATGGTCAAAAAAGCGAACGGCTCCTGGCGAATGTGCGTGGATTTCACTGATCTGAACCGAGCCTGCCCCAAAGACTGCTATCCCCTGCCAAGGATAGATCAATTGGTTGACTCTACCAGCGGCCATGCACTGCTCAGCTTCATGGATGCCTTTTCAGGCTACCACCAAGTATTCATGCACCCCGACGACAGGGCAAAGACAGCATTCATCACAAGCGCAGGAGTGTTCAACTACAAAATGATGCCTTTCGGCTTGAAAAATGCCGGAGCCACCTACCAGAGGCTAGTTGATCATGTCTTCGCCGACCAGAAAGGGAGGAATGTGGAGGTCTATGTGGATGACTCCATCGTAAAAAGCATCAAGGAGGAAGACCATGTCAAAGACTTGACAGAGACCTTCGGAAATCTGAGGAAGTACAGCATGAAGCTGAACCCAAAAAAATGCGTCTTCGGGGTGAAGTCAGGGAAGTTCCTCGGATTCATGGTGAGCGAAAGAGGAATTGATGCGAACCCAGACAAAGTCCAAGCGGCATTGGATTTACCCGAGCCGAAGACCAAGAGAGATGTGCAGAGGCTAACCGGCAGGTTAGCCGCACTAACAAGGTTCATATCAAAAGCCTCGGACAAGGGAGCCCCCTTCTTCAAAGCACTGAAACCAAAGAACCTCCCCGGGGGAGAAGCAGAACCAGTCAAGAAAAAGGGGGCCCCGAGGAAGGTGGATCCCGAACTGATATGGGAACAGGAGCAAAAAGAAGCTTTTCAGCAACTCAGAGCCCACCTAGCTCAACTGCCGACACTGGCCAGACCAAAGGAAGGGGAAACCCTGTACCTATATGTCGCAGTCAGCCCTGGAACCGTCAGCGCAGTGCTTCTTCGGGAAGAAGAGAAAAAGCAACAGCCAATCTACTTCACCAGCCGAACACTCACAGGGGCCGAAACTCGGTACCCGCTCATTGAGAAAGTCGCATATGCAGTAGTGGTAGCTGCGCGAAAACTGAGGCCATACTTCGACTCCCACCAAATCACAGTACTAACTGACCAACCGCTCGAGAAAGTACTCGACAAAATAGAGAGGTCAGGAAGATTGGCTGCCTGGGCCTTCGAACTATCAGAGTTCGGCATCAAATACCAGCCGAGGACAGCAATCAAAGCACAAGCGTTGGCAGACTTCTTGGCCGAGTGTTCATACCAGGAAATGCTGGATGATACGAAAAGCACTTGGGAGGTCTTCACTGACGGATCTTCCACAATAAACGGCTCAGGAGCAGGAGTTGTACAAATCCCCCCGACGGGGAAAAGCATAGAGTATGCATTGAAGTTCGGCTTCAAAGAAACTAACAACGAGGCCGAATATGAGGCCGCAATCGCAGGGATAGAGCTTTGCTTATCCCTGGAGGCCGAGCATGTTTGCCTCAAAACTGATTCCCAGCTTGTAGCCAACCAGATCCGAGGGGAGTATGAGGCCAAATGGCCCAGCATGACAGCTTACTTAGCAAAAATTAAATCCTTAACGTCAAAGTTAAGATCCTTTGAAGTCATCCTCATCCCCCGAGGACAAAACACGCAAGCAGACGCACTGTCAAAACTCGCAAGCTCAACACTCATCGACCTAAACAGGTCGGTCCACGTGGAAGTTCACCAAGAGAGAAGCATTGACTTGCTACCCACCACAGTATGCTGTTTACGTACCGAACCCAGCTGGATGGACGCAGTAATTGCATACAAAGAAAGGGGAGAACTTCCCGAAGATAAGCTGCAGGCGAGAAAACTGAAAAGATTCAACAAATGGTTCACCATCAGCGCCGAAGGAGAACTCATGAGGAAATCATTCTCTGCTCCGCTGCTAAAATGTGTGGGTCCAACAGACGCTGACTACATCCTAAGAGAAATCCACCTCGGGATATGCGGAAACCACATCGGAGGCAGGACATTGGCACATAAATGTTAGGTTATGATACATATGACATTACATAGATCATGCGGAAACAACCATTAACCCAGGACAACATATTATTTACACATAATCATATAGCATAATTTAGATGCATACTCTTTGTTGCGTGCCCTCCCTAGCTGCGCCCGAACCGAACAAGAATAAGTCTTTAGGACTCCAAGTGTTGTCCCTCCGTAGATAGTCCACAGCACGTCCGGATCCGCCTTAAGATTGACCAACTAGAATCGCCCTTAAGGTACTAGAAAATTTCGGCACTTTTATGAGCAAGATGTGTGTTTTAATTTTCTCTCAAAAAACTCACTTTTGAATACTTTGAAACTTGTTATAAATTGTGAGCCCTAGCCTCATATTTATAGGGGTATGGAAAGGGAATCGAAATCCTATTCAGATACAAATTAATTAAACCTAGAATCCTACAAGAACTCTAATTTAATTAATTTATCAATTAGAATTAGGAATTTAATCATTAACCGAACTCTGCATGTTTTAGGAAACGTGCACGAACACAAACACTTGCACACACACGCACGGCAGCCACGATGGGCCCCCATGCGTGCGCGCGAGCAGCAGCCCACGCAGCGCCCGCGCGCGCTGCGCGCTGCGCGTGCTGTGCGCGCTGCGCAGCCTGCTGGGCCTGGCCTTGCGCTGGGCCTGGCGTGGCTGTTTGTGCGGCGCGCTTGGCTTGCTGGGCGATGGCCTGGCTTCGTGCTGGGCCTCGTCCGGCAGGCCTCGTCCGATGCTTATTCGTACGATGCGCTTCCGATTAAATTTTCCGATTCCGGAATTCATTTCCGATACGAACAATATTTAATATTTCCGATTCCGGAATTAATTTCCGTTTCGAACAAATATTTAATATTTCCGTTTCCGGAATTATTTTCCGATTCCGGTAATATTTCCGATTCTGACAATATTTCCGTTTCCGGCAATATTTCCGATTCTGGCAATATTTCCATTTCCGATAATATTTTCCGATACGTACCATGTTTCCGTTTCCGGCAACATCTACGACTTGGATAATATTTATTTTTCCGATACGATCCATATTTCCGTTTCCGGCAATATCATCGTTTCCGGAGTATTCATTTCTTGCCTGTGACGATCTTAGCTCCCACTGAAACCAAGATCCGTCGGTTCCGAATATTCATAGATGGAGTATTTAATGCCATTAAATACTTGATCCGTTTACGTACTATTTGTGTGACCCTACGGGTTCAGTCAAGAGTAAGCTGTGGATTAATATCATTAATTCCACTTGAACTGAACCGGCCTCTAGCTAGGCATTCAGCTCACTTGATCTCACTGAATTATTAACTTGTTAATTAATACTGAACCGCATTTATTAGACTTAACATAGAATGCATACTTGGACCAAGGGCATTATTTCCTTCAGTCTCCCACTTGTCCTTAGGGACAAGTGTGCATTTCCTAATTCCTTTGTCGCTCGATGCTTGCTCTTGAACATAAGGTAAGAGTTGTCATCCTTATTACGTCCAGAGGTGTTCCTCGGTTTCAGAGTTCAACTGATCAAATAAACAGATAATCATAGCCTATGATTCATTCGAGCACGGCCATGTTAGGTTATGATACATATGACAATTCATAAATCATGCGGAAAAACCATAAACCCAGGAAAACATATTATTTACACATAATCATTTAGCATAGATTAGATGCATACTCTTTGTTGCGTGCCTTCCCTAGCTGCGCCCGAACCGAACAAGAACAAGTCTTTAGGACTCCAAGTGTCGTCCCTCCGTAGATAGTCCACAGCACGTCCGGATCCGCCTTAAGATTGACCAACTAGAATCGCCCTTAAGGTACTATTATTTTCGGCACTTTATAGGCAAATGTGTGACTGAATTTTTTTCTCAAAAAACTCACTTTGAATACTTTGAAACTTGTGTTATAAATTGTGAGCCCTAGCCTCATATTTATAGCGGTATGGAAAGGGAATCGAAATCCTATTCAGATACAAATTAATTAAACCTAGAATCCTACAAGAACTCTAATTTAATTAATTTATCAAATAGAATTAGGAATTTAATCATTAACCGAACTCTGCATGTTTTAGGAAACGTGCACGAACACAAACACTTGCACACACACGCACGGCAGCCACGATGGGCCCCATGCGTGCGCGCGAGCAGCAGCCCACTCAGCGCCCGCGCGCGCTGCGCGCTGCGCGTGCTGTGCGCGCTGTGCGCTGCGTGTGCTGTGCGCGCTGTGCGCAGCCTGCTGGGCCTGGCCTTGCGCTGGGCCTGGCGTGGCTGTTTGTGCGGCGCGCTTGGCTTGCTGGGCGATGGCCTGGCTTCGTGCTGGGCCTCGTCCGGCAGGCCTCGTCCGATGCTTATTCGTACGATGTGTTTCCGATTAAATTTTCCGATTCCGGAATTTATTTCCGATACGAACAATATTTAATATTTCCGATTCCGGAATTAATTTCCGTTTCGAACAAATATTTAATATTTCCGTTTCCGGAATTATTTTCCGATTCCGGTAATATTTCCGATTCTGACAATATTTCCGTTTCCGGCAATATTTCCGATTCTGGCAATATTTCCATTTCCGATAATATTTTCCGACACGTACCATGTTTCCGTTTCCGGCAACATCTACGACTTGGATAATATTTATATTTCCGATACGATCCATATTTCCGTTTCCGGCAATATCATCGTTTCCGGAGTATTCATTCCTTGCCTGTGACGATCTTAGCTCCCACTGAAACCAAGATCCGTCGGTTCCGAATATTCATAGATGGAGTATTTAATGCTATTAAATACTTGATCCGTTTACGTACTATTTGTGTGACCCTACGGGTTCAGTCAAGAGTAAGCTGTGGATTAATATCATTAATTCCACTTGAACTAAAGCGGCCTCTAGCTAGGCATTCAGCTCACTTGATCTCACTGAATTATTAACTTGTTAATTAATACTGAACCGCATTTATTAGACTTATCATAGAATGCATACTTGGACCAAGGGCATTATTTCCTTCAGTCTCCCACTTGTCCTTAGGGACAAGTGTGCATTTCCTAATTCCTTTGTCGCTCGATGCTTGCTCTTGAACATAAGGTAAGAGTTGTCATCCTTATTATGTCCAGAGGTGTTCCTCGGTTTCAGAGTTCAACTGATCAAATAAACAGATAATCATAGCCTATGATTCATCCGAGCACGGCCATGCATTTCACAGTTTCTAGCTCTCCGAGTGGCCTTGTACAACTTTTAAGCATCTCATCCCGATTTATGGGAGGACAATCCCAATCTTGCGATCTTGAGATTAGACTTCGTTTGATAGGTGATTACCTGAGCGTTGCCTTTATAGCCTCCTTTTACGGTGCGACGGTTGGTCAACGTCAAAGCAACCAGTTCTCAAACAAGTAATCTTCAAATCACTCAGGTATTGAGGATTTAGTGTCTAATAATTTAATGAAATTTACTTATGACAGACTTTCATCTCTTACAGTAAAGTTTCATAGGTCTCGTCCGATACTAGTCTTCCCAAAGTAAGTATCTATGCAAATGATTATGACATTGCCATGTCCACATAGTTCAAGAAACAGAACTACTAGTCATCTTGCATTCTAATCGTCTAACGTTTTCTATGCGTCCAATTTTATAGAAAACTCCGATTAGGGACCATTTTCAACCTTTGACATTCAAGTTCACTTGATAGACATTTCTTAGTCACAGGACTGGTCCTGACAGTCTATCTTGAATATATCGTCAAATTGAAGGGACTCATCATTTAATAAACCACAAATTAAATGGAAAAATGAATTCTTTTCATTTATTGTGAATGATTAACCAATAATGTTTTACAAAGATTTAAACTCTAAAACTTTAAAACATTAAACAGAGACATCAAAGCCATTCTCCAATATGCTTGATTCCCATAGCTGCAGTGTGCGAGTTGTGCTTCGCCTGCGGTAGAGGTTCAGTTAATGGATCTGATATGTTGTCATCAGTTCCAATTTTGCTTATCTCGACTTCTTTTCTTTCAACGAACTCTCGTAGAAGGTGAAATCTACGAAGTACATGCTTGACTCTCTGGTGGTGTCTAGGCTCTTTTGCCTGTGCAATAGCTCCGTTATTATCACAATACAGGGCTATTGGTCCTTTAATGGAGGGGACTACACCAAGTTCTCCTATGAACTTCCTTAGCCATATAGCTTCCTTTGCTGCTTCATGTGCAGCAATGTACTCCGCTTCAGTTGTAGAATCCGCAATGGTGCTTTGCTTAGCACTTTTCCAGCTTACTGCTCCTCCGTTGAGGCAGAAGACAAACCCAGACTGTGATCTGAAATCATCTTTGTCGGTTTGGAAACTTGCGTCCGTATAGCCTTTAACAATTAATTCATCATCTCCACCATAGACCAGGAAGTCATCTTTGTGCCTTTTCAGGTACTTCAGAATGTTCTTGGCAGCAGTCCAATGCGCCTCTCCTGGGTCTGACTGGTATCTGCTCGTAGCACTGAGTGCGTACGCAACATCCGGGCGTGTACATATCATAGCATACATTATTGAACCAATCAATGATGCATATGGAATCCCATTCATTCGTCTACGCTCATCAAGTGTTTTTGGGCACTGAGTCTTGCTTAGAGTCATTCCATGAGACATGGGTAGGTAGCCTCGCTTGGAGTCCGCCAACTTGAACCTATCAAGCACCTTATTGATATAAGTGCTTTGACTAAGTCCAATCATCTTTTTAGATCTATCTCTGTAAATCTTGATGCCCAATATGTACTGTGCTTCTCCTAGATCCTTCATCGAAAAACATTTCCCAAGCCAAATCTTGACAGAGTTCAACATAGGAATGTCATTTCCGATAAGCAATATGTCGTCGACATATAATACTAGGAAAGCAATTTTGCTCCCACTGACCTTCTTGTATACACAAGATTCGTCCGCGTTCTTGATGAAACCAAAGTCACTGACTGCTTCATCAAAACGTATATTCCAGCTCCTGGATGCCTGCTTCAATCCGTAGATTGACTTCTTTAGCTTGCATACCTTTTTAGCATTCTTTGGATCCTCAAAACCTTCAGGCTGTGTCATAAACACAGTTTCTGTTAAAACGCCGTTTAAGAAAGCAGTTTTGACATCCATCTGCCATATTTCGTAATCGTAATATGCAGCGATTGCTAACATTATTCGAATAGACTTTAGCATTGCAACTGGTGAAAAGGTTTCATCGTAATCCACACCGTGGACTTGCCTGTAACCTTTTGCAACCAATCTAGCTTTGAAAACTTCAAGTTTCCCATCCTTGTCCTTTTTCAGTTTGAAAACCCATTTGCTTCCAATGGCTTGGTAGCTATCTGGCAAATCGACCAAATCCCATACTTGGTTTTCAGACATGGAGTCTAATTCAGATTGCATGGCTTCTTGCCATTGCTTGGAGCTAGGGCTCGTCATAGCTTGCTTGTAAGTCGCAGGTTCATCACTTTCAAGTAATAGAACGTCATAGCTCTCGTTCGTCAAAATACCTAAGTACCTTTCCGGTTGAGATCTATATCTTTGCGATCTACGCGGGGTAACATTTCTAGATTGACCATGATTCTCACCAGATTCTTCTAAAGATCTCTGAGTTTCATCCTGAATGTCATCTTGAGCATTCTCTAGAGTTTGTTGTTCGACTCGAATTTCTTTGAGGTCTACTTTTCTCCCACTTGTCATTTTGGAAATGTGATCCTTCTCCAAAAAGACACCATCTCGAGCAACAAACACTTTGTTCTCTGATGTATTGTAGAAGTAATACCCCTTTGTTTCCTTTGGATAGCCCACAAGGATACATTTGTCAGATTTTGGATGAAGTTTGTCTGAAATTAATCGTTTGACGTATACTTCACATCCCCAAATCTTAAGAAAGGACACATTTGGAGGCTTTCCAAACCATAATTCGTATGGAGTCTTTTCGACAGCTTTAGACGGAGCTCTATTTATAGTGAGTGCAGCTGTATTTAGTGCATGTCCCCAAAATTCTAATGGAAGTTCGGCCTGACCCATCATTGACCTGACCATGTCTAGCAAGGTTCTGTTCCTCCGTTCTGACACACCGTTCCATTGTGGTGTTCCAGGAGGAGTCAATTCTGATAGAATTCCACATTCTTTCAGATGGTCATCAAATTCATAGCTCAGATATTCACCGCCTCTATCAGACCGCAGTGCCTTAATCTTCTTGCCTAATTGATTCTCTACTTCACTCTGAAATTCCTTGAATTTGTCAAAGGATTCAGACTTATGCTTCATTAGGTAGACATAACCATACCTACTGAAGTCATCAGTGAAAGTGATAAAGTAGCTGAAACCACCTCTAGCATTTGTACTCATTGGTCCACATACATCTGTATGGATTAAACCCAATAGTTCATTTGCTCTTTCTCCAACTTTAGAGAAAGGTTGCTTTGTCATTTTGCCAAGTAAACATGATTCGCATTTACCATAATCCTCTAAGTCAAATGGTTCTAGAATTCCTTCCTTTTGAAGTCTTTCTAAGCGTTTCAAGTTTATATGGCCTAATCGACAATGCCACAGATAGGTGAGATCTGAATCATCCTTTTTGGCCTTTTTGGTATTTATGTTATATACTTGTTTGTCGTGATCTAATAAATAAAGTCCATTGACTAATCTAGCAGATCCATAAAACATCTCTTTAAAATAAAACGAACAACTATTGTCTTTTATTATAAAGGAAAATCCCTTAGCATCTAAGCAAGAAACTGAAATGATGTTTTTAGTAAGACTTGGAACATGGAAACATTCTTCCAGTTCCAAAACTAGCCCGGAGGGCAACGACAAATAGTAAGTTCCTACGGCTAATGCAGCAATCCGTGCTCCATTTCCCACTCGTAGGTCGACTTCACCCTTGCTTAACTTTCTACTTCTTCTTAGTCCCTGTGGATTGGAACATAAGTGTGAGCCACAACCTGTATCTAATACCCAAGAAGTTGAATTAGCAAGTATACAGTCTATAACGAAAATACCTGAAGATGGAACGACTGTTCCGTTCTTCTGATCTTCCTTTAGCTTCAAGCAATCTCTCTTCCAATGCCCCTTCTTCTTGCAGTAGAAGCATTCGGATTCAGAAGTGGGTTGACTGACCTTTCTCTTTGCAGATTTGGCGCCAGTTTGCTTAGTTGGGCTGGCTTTGTTGCCACCTTTCTTAGCATTCCTCTTCTTTCCAGATTTCTTGAACTTGCCCCCACGCACCATAAGCACATCCTGCTTATCACTTTTGAGCGTCTTTTCAGCGGTCTTCAGCATACCGTGAAGCTCAGTGAGCGTTTTGTCCAGACTATTCATACTGTAGTTCAGTTTGAACTGATCATACCCGCTATGAAGAGAATGGAGGATGGTGTCTATAGCCATTTCCTGAGAAAATTGCTGATCCAGCCGACTCATATTCTCAATGAGTCCAATCATTTTGAGAACATGTGGACTTACGGGCTCGCCTTTCTTAAGCTTGGTCTCAAGAATTTGCCTATGAGTCTCGAATCTTTCGACTCGAGCCAGATCTTGGAACATGTTCTTCAACTCACTGATGATTGTGAAAGCATCTGAGTTGATGAACGTTTTCTGCAGATCCGCACTCATGGTGGCGAGCATTAGACATTTCACATCCTTGTTGGCATCAATCCAACGATTGAGGGCTGCCTGAGTGACCCCGTCGCCTGCAGCTTCGGGCATCGCCTCATCTAGGACATACTCCTTTTCTTCCTGCATAAGAACTATTTGCAAGTTCCTTTGCCAGTCAAGGAAGTTTTTCCCGTTCAACTTCTCCTTTTCGAGAATTGATCGAATGTTGAATGAATTGTTGTTTGCCATATTAAAAACTACAATTGAAAAGAATAAACAAATAAATAACCATTCACATTTTCTCTTAATAAACTTAAATTCTAGCATACATGCATAATTCAATGTTTATTAAGCATTTTATTCAAATTATGTGTTCCGGCAGGTGTGAATAAAATGATTCCAAGATCCTAAAATCATTGAAGAACTAAGCACAGTTTGTCGACTTAATCCTAGAACATCTTAGGTAAGCAAAAGCCTTTTGCTAATAGTCTAGAAACTATTCTTGGTTGATAGGTACGTCTAAGAACTTATTAGGTAAACCTATCGAATTTGCCACGACATAAAAGGACTCCTTACTTATATCGTTGAGTTTCACCAAAACTAACATGTACTCACAATTATTTGTGTACCTTGCCCCTTTAGGACCAATAAGTAACACCTCGCTGAGCGAAAACTATTACTAGATTGATGTAAAGGATATCCAAGCAAGTGTATATTTTGGCATGGCACCTTTTAACTCAATTTTTTAAGTTTGGAACTTAAGGCTCTTACTATGTTGGTTAGATTTTAAGTGAACTAAAATCCTTAATCATGCAACATAATCAAGCTTTTGATCTCATGCATTTTAAGACATATTTAAAACAATAAATAACTTAAAACATGCATAAGATATTTGTGATCTAGTATGGCCCGACTTCATCTTGAAGCTTTGACTTCAAAGTCCGTCTTGAAAATCTCCGTGGGAGGCACCATTTTCTTTAAATAGGATAAGCTATAACTAATTACAACTATTTGATGGTTCGCAGACCATATTTGAATTGAAAAATAACTTTGGTACTTTAGACCAATTACATTCAAATTAATGGTACGCAGACCATATTTTCTATCCTATTTGGCCATACTAGTCACTTCATAACCTGCAAAACAGTACATATACAATATATACCATTCACCCATTCATTATCATGAATGGCCCACATAGCTGGTTAGTAAAACACATTATGCATCACGTAAACATTTGCAGCAATTAATCAAGGGCACCAATAATCTACCAATTATTCAGTCCTTATTAATTCTAATCAAGTTGTTTTAACCTTAAGGATTTGTAGACCTAATCAAGAGTTTATGACTAAAAAGCGCTCCCACTTAAACCAATAAATTCATATGCTTTACCAATTTTAAACATAAAAATGTATTTCTAGTCTAACCGGAAACATACAAATTTAATTAAAATTTAAAGCCTCATATAAATTTATAATTGAATCCAAAAAGTTTAATTTAATTTCAGTCGCATTTAAATTAATTCATGATTTTAATTTTAGTAAAATAATTAGAATAAATAACATTTATTATAATTATAATATTCAAAATTAAAATCCAAGAAAATAATTTAAATTATTAATTTTAAAATTAATTAAAATTACGTGAACTGAAATTTTCAAATTAAACATTCAAAACGATCTAATCGTAACGCAAACACCCTACGCGTAGCACGCCCATGGGCCGCACGCACACAGCCATCGCTGGCCATGCGCGCGCAGCCCATGCGCTCGTCGCATAGCTGCTGCATCCCTATCGCAAGCCTCCGCACGCATTGGTGCTCGCTGCGCGCGCCAGCGCTCATCGCACGCGGGCTATCGCTCGCAGTGCGCGCGCGACATCGCTCGCTGGGCGCGCGACATCGCTCGCTGGGCGCGCGACATCGCTCGCTGGGCGCGCGACATCGCTCGCTGGGCGCGCGAGCCATCGCTCGCTGGGCGCGCGACATCGCTCGCTGGGCGGGCGACATCGCTCGCTGTGCGCGCGAGCAATTCTAGGCGCAGCGCTCGTGGCACGCGAGCTTGCGCTCGCTGCGCGCGGGGCTGCGCGCTCTTGTGCGAGGCAGCGCGCGTTGTGGCGCAGCTCGCTTGCTGCCCACACGCGACTGCCTTGGCTCGCCCTACGCCCATGCCCATTCGTCCATTGGTCGTGGCACACGACACAAGGCAGGGCTGCTGCCTTGTGCTCGTGCACTACGCCCTTGCTCATTGCATTCGTGCCGCACGGGCGACGAGCTCCCTTGCTCGTCGTCGCATGCCCGCATTATACAACACCCCTTAAGGGTAACACGAAGCGTCCATTGCTTCGTGCGTGCAAGTTATATGAACGAATCGCATAAAAATTTAAAATTTATATTTAAAATTAATGACAAATTAATAAATAATATTAATTTCATAATTTTAGGGCGAAAAATCGAAAATTTATTATCCAATTGATTTCCGATTGTTATGGATTCAACTCTAGGTCATAAAAATTTAAAATTTATCGTAAATTTACAATTTTTATGGTGGTTTTTAATCATAGGTTTCTAATTAAATTACAATTAATTATGAAAATCAAATTAATTCTAAATTATTCTAATTTTCAACAAATTAATCATAATTAATAATTAGATTGCATAATTAACAAGACTAGGCATTCAAACTTGTTAAACATATGCAGTAGGTCAATCAAAAATTCAAGATTTATCAACAAGAATCGCAAATATTTAATTTAACATCTTAAATTTACGAAATTTTGCATTCGAAAAACTAAAACCTTCGAAAAGTCATAGTTAGGCTTGGAATTTGAGAATTCTGGGTTCGGCAGAAAAACACTATTTTTGTCAAAATTTTAGAATGCCTTTTACATGCGGAATTGACACAAAAATCACTCAATTCGGATGAGTAACGAAGAAACTGCCGAAAAACTGCGTACGTATAATTAAATAAACGCAATTTGCAATTAATTAACAATTACGAAAATTAATCACCCCTTTTAATTCTTGCAAATTTGTAATATTTAACCATGTTCATGCAATTTAGATTATGAAAATAATAAGGGGCTCGTGATACCACTGTTAGGTTATGATACATATGACAATTCATAAATCATGCGGAAAAACCATAAACCCAGGAAAACATATTATTTACACATAATCATTTAGCATAGATTAGATGCATACTCTTTGTTGCGTGCCTTCCCTAGCTGCGCCCGAACCGAACAAGAACAAGTCTTTAGGACTCCAAGTGTCGTCCCTCCGTAGATAGTCCACAGCACGTCCGGATCCGCCTTAAGATTGACCAACTAGAATCGCCCTTAAGGTACTATTATTTTCGGCACTTTATAGGCAAATGTGTGACTGAATTTTTTTCTCAAAAAACTCACTTTGAATACTTTGAAACTTGTGTTATAAATTGTGAGCCCTAGCCTCATATTTATAGCGGTATGGAAAGGGAATCGAAATCCTATTCAGATACAAATTAATTAAACCTAGAATCCTACAAGAACTCTAATTTAATTAATTTATCAAATAGAATTAGGAATTTAATCATTAACCGAACTCTGCATGTTTTAGGAAACGTGCACGAACACAAACACTTGCACACACACGCACGGCAGCCACGATGGGCCCCATGCGTGCGCGCGAGCAGCAGCCCACTCAGCGCCCGCGCGCGCTGCGCGCTGCGCGTGCTGTGCGCGCTGTGCGCTGCGTGTGCTGTGCGCGCTGTGCGCAGCCTGCTGGGCCTGGCCTTGCGCTGGGCCTGGCGTGGCTGTTTGTGCGGCGCGCTTGGCTTGCTGGGCGATGGCCTGGCTTCGTGCTGGGCCTCGTCCGGCAGGCCTCGTCCGATGCTTATTCGTACGATGTGTTTCCGATTAAATTTTCCGATTCCGGAATTTATTTCCGATACGAACAATATTTAATATTTCCGATTCCGGAATTAATTTCCGTTTCGAACAAATATTTAATATTTCCGTTTCCGGAATTATTTTCCGATTCCGGTAATATTTCCGATTCTGACAATATTTCCGTTTCCGGCAATATTTCCGATTCTGGCAATATTTCCATTTCCGATAATATTTTCCGACACGTACCATGTTTCCGTTTCCGGCAACATCTACGACTTGGATAATATTTATATTTCCGATACGATCCATATTTCCGTTTCCGGCAATATCATCGTTTCCGGAGTATTCATTCCTTGCCTGTGACGATCTTAGCTCCCACTGAAACCAAGATCCGTCGGTTCCGAATATTCATAGATGGAGTATTTAATGCTATTAAATACTTGATCCGTTTACGTACTATTTGTGTGACCCTACGGGTTCAGTCAAGAGTAAGCTGTGGATTAATATCATTAATTCCACTTGAACTAAAGCGGCCTCTAGCTAGGCATTCAGCTCACTTGATCTCACTGAATTATTAACTTGTTAATTAATACTGAACCGCATTTATTAGACTTATCATAGAATGCATACTTGGACCAAGGGCATTATTTCCTTCAGGCCATGCATTTCACAGTTTCTAGCTCTCCGAGTGGCCTTGTACAACTTTTAAGCATCTCATCCCGATTTATGGGAGGACAATCCCAATCTTGCGATCTTGAGATTAGACTTCGTTTGATAGGTGATTACCTGAGCGTTGCCTTTATAGCCTCCTTTTACGGTGCGACGGTTGGTCAACGTCAAAGCAACCAGTTCTCAAACAAGTAATCTCAAATCACTCAGGTATTGAGGATTTAGTGTCTAATAATTTAATGAAATTTACTTATGACAGACTTTCATCTCTTACAGTAAAGTATCATAGGTCTTGTCCGATACTAGTCTTCCCAAAGTAAGTATCTATGCAAATGATTATGACATTGCCATGTCCACATAGTTCAAGAAACAGAACTACTAGTCATCTTGCATTCTAATCGTCTAACGTTTTCTATGCGTCCAATTTTATAGAAAACTCCGATTAGGGACTATTTTCAACCTTTGACATTCAAGTTCACTTGATAGACATTTCTTAGTCACAAGACTGGTCCTGACAGTCTATCTTGAATATATCGTCAAATTGAAGGGACTCATCATTTAATAAACCACAAATTAAATGGAAAAATGAATTCATTTCATTTATTGTGAATGATTAACCAATAATGTTTTACAAAAGATTTAAACTCTAAAACTTTAAAACATTAAACAGAGACATCAAAGCCATTCTCCAATATGCTTGATTCCCATAGCTGTAGTGTGCGAGTTGTGCTTCGCCTGCGGCAGAGGTTTAGTTAATGGATCTGATATGTTGTCATCAGTTCCAATTTTGCTTATCTCGACTTCTTTTCTTTCAACGAACTCTCGTAGAAGGTGAAATCTACGAAGTACATGCTTGACTCTTTGGTGGTGTCTAGGCTCTTTTGCCTGTGCAATAGCTCCGTTATTATCACAATACAGGGCTATTGGTCCTTTAATGGAGGGGACTACACCAAGTTCTCCTATGAACTTCCTTAGCCATATAGCTTCCTTTGCTGCTTCATGTGCAGCAATGTACTCCGCTTCAGTTGTAGAATCCGCAATGGTGCTTTGCTTAGCACTTTTCCAGCTTACTGCTCCTCCGTTGAGGCAGAAGACAAACCCAGACTGTGATCTAAAATCATCTTTGTCGGTTTGGAAACTTGCGTCCGTATAGCCTTTAACAATTAATTCATTATCTCCACCATAGACCAGGAAGTCATCTTTGTGCCTTTTCAGGTACTTCAGAATATTCTTGGCAGCAGTCCAATGCGCCTCTCCTGGGTCTGACTGGTATCTGCTCGTAGCACTGAGTGCGTACGCAACATCCGGGCGTGTACATATCATAGCATACATTATTGAACCAATCAATGATGCATATGGAATCCCATTCATTCGTCTACGCTCATCAAGTGTTTTTGGGCACTGAGTCTTGCTTAGAGTCATTCCATGAGACATGGGTAGGTAGCCTCGCTTGGAGTCCGCCATCTTGAACCTATCAAGCACCTTATTGATATAAGTGCTTTGACTAAGTCCAATCATCTTTTTAGATCTATCTCTGTAAATCTTGATGCCCAATATGTACTGTGCTTCTCCTAGATCCTTCATCGAAAAACATTTCCCAAGCCAAATCTTGACAGAGTTCAACATAGGAATGTCATTTCCGATAAGCAATATGTCGTCGACATATAATACTAGGAAAGCAATTTTGCTCCCACTGACCTTCTTGTATACACAAGATTCGTCTGCGTTCTTGATGAAACCAAAGTCACTGACTGCTTCATCAAAACGTATATTCCAGCTCCTGGATGCCTGCTTCAATCCGTAGATTGACTTCTTTAGTTTGCATACCTTTTTAGCATTCTTTGGATCCTCAAAACCTTCAGGCTGTGTCATAAACACAGTTTCTATTAAAACGCCGTTTAAGAAAGCAGTTTTGACATCCATCTGCCATATTTCGTAATCGTAATATGCAGCGATTGCTAACATTATTCGAATAGACTTTAGCATTGCAACTGGTGAAAAGGTTTCATCGTAATCCACACCGTGGACTTGCCTGTAACCTTTTGCAACCAATCTAGCTTTGAAAACTTCAAGTTTCCCATCCTTGTCCTTTTTCAGTTTGAAAACCCATTTGCTTCCAATGGCTTGGTAACCATCTGGCAAATCGACCAAATCCCATACTTGGTTTTCAGACATGGAGTCTAATTCAGATTGCATGGCTTCTTGCCACTGCTTGGAGCTAGGGCTCGTCATAGCTTGTTTGTAAGTCGCAGGTTCATCACTTTCAAGTAATAGAACGTCATAGCTCTCGTTCGTCAAAATACCTAAGTACCTTTCCGGTTGAGATCTATATCTTTGCGATCTACGCGGGGTAACATTTCTAGATTGACCATGATTCTCACCAGATTCTTCTAAAGATCTCTGAGTTTCATCCTGAATGTCATCTTGAGCATTCTCTAGAGTTTGTTGTTCGACTCGAATTTCTTCGAGGTCTACTTTTCTCCCACTTGTCATTTTGGAAATGTGATCCTTCTCCAAAAAGACACCATCTCGAGCAACAAACACTTTGTTCTCAGATGTATTGTAGAAGTAATACCCCTTTGTTTCCTTTGGATAGCCCACAAGGATACATTTGTCAGATTTTGGATGAAGTTTGTCTGAAATTAATCGTTTGACGTATACTTCACATCCCCAAATCTTAAGAAAAGACACATTTGGAGGCTTTCCAAACCATAATTCGTATGGAGTCTTTTCGACAGCTTTAGACGGAGCTCTATTTATAGTGAGTGCAGCTGTATTTAGTGCATGTCCCCAAAATTCTAATGGAAGTTCGGCCTGACCCATCATTGACCTGACCATGTCTAGCAAGGTTCTGTTCCTCCGTTCCGACACACCGTTCCATTGTGGTGTTCCAGGAGGAGTCAATTCTGATAGAATTCCACATTCTTTCAGATGGTCATCAAATTCATAGCTCAGATATTCACCGCCTCTATCAGACCGCAGTGCCTTAATCTTCTTGCCTAATTGATTCTCTACTTCACTCTGAAATTCCTTGAATTTGTCAAAGGATTCAGACTTATGCTTCATTAGGTAGACATAACCATACCTACTGAAGTCATCAGTGAAAGTGATAAAGTAGCTGAAACCACCTCTAGCATTTGTACTCATTGGTCCACATACATCTGTATGGATTAAACCCAATAGTTCATTTGCTCTTTCTCCAACTTTAGAGAAAGGTTGCTTTGTCATTTTGCCAAGTAAACATGATTCGCATTTACCATAATCCTCTAAGTCAAATGGTTCTAGAATTCCTTCCCTTTGAAGTCTTTCTAAGCGTTTCAAGTTTATATGGCCTAATCGACAATGCCACAGATAGGTGAGATCTGAATCATCCTTTTTGGCCTTTTTGGTATTTATGTTATATACTTGTTTGTCGTGATCTAATAAATAAAGTCCATTGACTAATCTAGCAGATCCATAAAACATCTCTTTAAAATAAAACGAACAACTATTGTCTTTTATTATAAAGGAAAATCCCTTAGCATCTAAGCAAGAAACTGAAATGATGTTTTTAGTAAGACTTGGAACATGGAAACATTCTTCCAGTTCCAAAACTAGCCCGGAGGGCAACGACAAATAGTAAGTTCCTACGGCTAATGCAGCAATCCGTGCTCCATTTCCCACTCGTAGGTCGACTTCACCCTTGCATAACTTTCTACTTCTTCTTAGTCCCTGTGGATTGGAACATAAGTGTGAGCCACAACCTGTATCTAATACCCAAGAAGTTGAATTAGCAAGTATACAGTCTATAACGAAAATACCTGAAGATGGAACGACTGTTCCGTTCTTCTGATCTTCCTTTAGCTTCAAGCAATCTCTCTTCCAATGCCCCTTCTTCTTGCAGTAGAAGCATTCGGATTCAGAAGTGGGTTGACTGACCTTCCTCTTTGCAGATTTGGCGCCAGTTTGCTTAGTTGGGCTGGCCTTGTTGCCACCTTTCTTAGCATTCCTCTTCTTTCCAGATTTCTTGAACTTGCCCCCACGCACCATAAGCACATCCTGCTTATCACTTTTGAGCGTCTTTTCATCGGTCTTCAGCATACCGTGAAGCTCAGTGAGCGTTTTGTCCAGACTATTCATACTGTAGTTCAGTTTGAACTGATCATACCCGCTATGAAGAGAATGGAGGATGGTGTCTATAGCCATTTCCTGAGAAAATTGCTGATCCAGCCGACTCATATTCTCAATGAGTCCAATCATTTTGAGAACATGTGGACTTACGGGCTCGCCTTTCTTAAGCTTGGTCTCAAGAATTTGCCTATAAGTCTCGAATCTTTCGACTCGAGCCAGATCTTGGAACATGTTCTTCAACTCACTGATGATTGTGAAAGCATCTGAGTTGATGAATGTTTTCTGCAGATCCGCACTCATGGTGGCGAGCATTAGACATTTCACATCCTTGTTGGCATCAATCCAACGATTGAGGGCTGCCTGAGTGACCCCGTCGCCTGCAGCTTCGGGCATCGCCTCATCCAGGACATACTCCTTTTCTTCCTGCATAAGAACTATTTGCAAGTTCCTTTGCCAGTCAAGGAAGTTTTTCCCGTTCAACTTCTCCTTTTCGAGAATTGATCGAATGTTGAATGAATTGTTGTTTGCCATATTAAAAACTACAATTGAAAAGAATAAACAAATAAATAACCATTCACAGTTTCTCTTAATAAACTTAAATTCTAGCATACATGCATAATTCAATGTTTATTAAGCATTTTATTCAAGTTATGTGTTCCGGCAGGTGTGAATAAAATGATTCCAAGATCCTAAAATCATTGAAGAACTAAGCACAGTTTGTCGACTTAATCCTAGAACATCTTAGGTAAGCAAAAGCCTTTTGCTAATAGTCTAGAAACTATTCTTGGTTGATAGGTACGTCTAAGAACTTATTAGGTAAACCTATCGAATTTTCCACGACATAAAAGGACTCCTTACTTATATCGTTGAGTTTCACCAAAACTAACATGTACTCACAATTATTTGTGTACCTTGCCCCTTTAGGACCAATAAGTAACACCTCGCTGAGCGAAAACTATTACTAGATTGATGTAAAGGATATCCAAGCAAGTGTATATTTTGGCATGGCACCTTTTAACTCAATTTTTAAGTTTGGAACTTAAGGCTCTTACTATGTTGGTTAGATTTTAAGTGAACTAAAATCCTTAATCATGCAACATAATCGAGCTTTTGATCTCATGCATTTTAAGACATATTTAAAACAATAAATAACTTAAAACATGCATAAGATAAATGTGATCTAGTATGGCCCGACTTCATCTTGAAGCTTTGACTTCAAAGTCCGTCTTGAAAATCTCCGTGGGAGGCACCATTTTCTTCAAATAGGATAAGTTATAACTAATTACAACTATTTGATGGTACGCAGACCATATTTGAATTGAAAAATAACTTTGGTACTTTAGACCAATTACATTCAAATTAATGGTACGCAGACCATATTTTCTATCCTATTTGGGCCATACTAGTCACTTCATAACCTGCAAAACAGTACATATACAATATATACCATTCACCCATTCATTATCATGAATGGCCCACATAGCTGGTTAGCAAAACACATTATGCATCACGTAAACATTTGCAGCAATTAATCAAGGGCACCAATAATCTACCAATTATTCAGTCCTTATTAATTCTAATCAAGTTGTTTTAACCTTAAGGATTTGTAGACCTAATCAAGAGTTTATGACTAAAAGCGCTCCCACTTAAACCAATAAATTTATATGCTTTACTAATTTTAAACATAAAAATGTATTTCTAGTCTAACCAGAAACATACAAATTTAATTAAAATTTAAAGCTCATATCAATTTATAATTGAATCCAAAAAGTTTAATTTAATTTCAGTCGTATTTAAATTAATTCATGATTTTAATTTTAGTAAAATAATTAGAATAAATATCATTCATTATAATTACAATATTCAAAATTAAAATCCAAGAAAATAATTTAAATTATTAATTTTAAAATTAATTAAAATTACGTGAACTGAAATTTTCAAATTAAACATTCAAAACGATCTTTAATCGTAACGCAAACACCCTACGCGTTGCACGCCCATGGGCCGCACGCACACAGCCATTGCTGGCCATGTGCGCGCAGCCCATGCGCTCGTCGCATAGCTGCTGCATCCCCATCGCAAGCCTCCGCACGCATTGGTGCTCGCTGCGCGCGCCAGCGCTCATCGCACGCGAGCTATCGCTCGCAGTGCGCGCGCGACATCGCTCGCTGGGCGCGCGACATTGCTCGCTGGGCGCGCGAGCCATCGCTCGCTGGGCGGGCGACATCGCTCGCTGTGCGCGCGAGCAATGCTGGGCGCAGCGCTCGTGGCACGCGAGCTTGCGCTCGCTGCGCGCGAGGCTGCGCGCTCTTGTGCGAGGCAGCACGTGTTGTGGCGCAGCTCGCTTGCTGCCCACACGCGACTGCCTTGGCTCGCCCTTCGCCCATGCCCATTCGTCCATTGCTCGTGGCACACGACACAAGGCAGGGCTGCTGCCTTGTGCTCGTGCACTACGCCCTTGCTCATTGCATTCGTGCCGCACGGGCGACGAGCTCCCTTGCTCGTCGTCGCATGCCCGCATTATACAACACCCCTTAAGGGTAACACGAAGCGTCCATTGCTTCGTGCGTGCAAGTTTTATGAACGAATCGCATAAAAATTTAAAATTTATATTTAAAATTAATGACAAATTAATAAATAATATTAATTTCATAATTTTAGGGCGAAAAATCGAAAATTTATTATCCAATTGATTTCCGATTGTTATGGATTCAAGTCTAGGTCATAAAAATTTAAAATTTATCATAAATTTACAATTTTTATGGTGGTTTTTAATCATAGGTTTCTAATTAAATTACAATTAATTATGAAAATCAAATTAATTCTAAATTATTCTAATTTTCAACAAATTAATCATAATTACAAATTAGATTGCATAATTAACAAGACTAGGCATTCAAACTTGTTAAACATATGCAGTAGGTCAATCAAAAATTCAAGATTTATCAACAAGAATCGCAAATATTTAATTTAACATCTTAAATTTACGAAATTTTGCATTCGAAAAACTAAAACCTTCGAAAAGTCATAGTTGGGCTTCGAATTTGAGAATTCTGGGTTCGGCAGAAAAATACTAATTTTGTCAAAATTTTAGAATGCCTTTTACATGCGGAATTGACACAAAAATCACTCAATTCGGATGAGTAACGAAGAAACTGCCGAAAAACTGCGTACGTATAATTAAATAAACGCAATTTGCAATTAATTAACAATTACGAAAATTAATCACCCCTTTTAATTCTTGCAAATTTGTAATATTTAACCATGTTCATGCAATTTAGATTATGAAAATAATAAGGGGCTCGTGATACCACTGTTAGGTTATGATACATATGACATTACATAGATCATGCGGAAACAACCATTAACCCAGGACAACATATTATTTACACATAATCATATAGCATAATTTAGATGCATATTTTTTGTTGCGTGCCCTCCCTAGCTGCGCCCGAACCGAACAAGAACAAGTCTTTAGGACTCCAAGTGTCGTCCCTCCGTAGATAGTCCACAGCACGTCCGGATCCGCCTTAAGATTGACCAACTAGAATCACCCTTAAGGTACTAGAAAATTTCGGCACTTTTATGAGCAAGATGTGTGTTTTAATTTTCTCTCAAAAAACTCACTTTTGAATACTTTGAAACTTGTTATAAATTGTGAGCCCTAGCCTCATATTTATAGGGGTATGGAAAGGGAATCGAAATCCTATTCAGATACAAATTAATTAAACCTAGAATCCTACAAGAACTCTAATTTAATTAATTTATCAATTAGAATTAGGAATTTAATCATTAACCGAACTCTGCATGTTTTAGGAAACGTGCACGAACACAAACACTTGCACACACACGCACGGCAGCCACGATGGGCCCCCATGCGTGCGCGCGAGCAGCAGCCCACGCAGCGCCCGCGCGCGCTGCGCGCTGCGCGTGCTGTGCGCGCTGTGCGCGCTGCGCAGCCTGCTGGGCCTAGCCTTGCGCTGGGCCTGGCGTGGCTGTTTGTGCGGCGCGCTTGGCTTGCTGGGCGATGGCCTGGCTTCGTGCTGGGCCTCGTCCGGCAGGCCTCGTCCGATGCTTATTCGTACGATGCGCTTCCGATTAAATTTTCCGATTCCGGAATTTATTTCCGATACGAACAATATTTAATATTTCCGATTCCGGAATTAATTTCCGTTTCGAACAAATATTTAATATTTTCGTTTCCGGAATTATTTTCCGATTCCGGTAATATTTCCGATTCTGACAATATTTCCGTTTCCGGCAATATTTCCAATTCTGGCAATATTTCCATTTCCGATAATATTTTCCGATACATACCATGTTTCCGTTTCCGGCAACATCTACGACTTGGATAATATTTATTTTTCCGATACGATCCATATTTCCGTTTCCGGCAATATCATCGTTTCCGGAGTATTCATTTCTTGCCTGTGACGATCTTAGCTCCCACTGAAACCAAGATCCGTCGGTTCCGAATATTCATAGATGGAGTATTTAATGCCATTAAATACTTGATCCGTTTACGTACTATTTTTGTGACCCTACGGGTTCAGTCAAGAGTAAGCTGTGGATTAATATCATTAATTCCACTTGAACTGAAGCGGCCTCTAGCTAGGCATTCAGCTCACTTGATCTCACTGAATTATTAACTTGTTAATTAATACTGAACCGCATTTATTAGACTTAACATAGAATGCATACTTGGACCAAGGGCATTATTTCCTTCAATAAAGCCCTTCGGGCCGGATACTGGTGGCCCACTATGGTTTCCGAGGCAAAGCAGATGGCAAGGAAATGCGAGAAATGCCAAAAGTTCGCACCAGCCATCCATCAACCAGCTCAAACCCTACAATCAACACTGTATCCCTTACCATTCGCACAGTGGGGGTTAGACATCATTGGTCCCTTCCCCTCAGTTACGAACCAGAAGAAGTGGTTGATTGTAGGAGTCGACTATTTTAGCAAATGGATCGAAGCTGAAGCTGTCTCCTCCATCACCGAACCTCAGGTCCGCAAGTTCATATGGCAGAACATCATCACAAGGTTCGGCATACCAAGACTGATGGTCTTCGACCACGGGAAACAGTTCGACAACACCCCGTTGCAAAAATGGTGCAAACAGTTCGGCATACACCTAGCTTACTCGGCAGTTTGCCACCCACAAAGCAACGGGCAAGCCGAAGCTGCTAACAAACTCATCCTCAATGCACTCAAGAAAAGAGTCGAGGATGACAAAAACAAGTGGTTAGAAGAGCTACCCGGAACGCTATGGTCCCTTCGGACCACTGAGAAAGAAGCTACCGGGCAAACACCGTTCCACCTTGTATATGGATCCGAAGCTGTCATCCCTGTGGAAATCGGAACAGAAAGCCTGAGGATCCAGGCATACAACAGGTATGATGGGCTCCAAGGAGAAAGCAACAACCAACTTCTGTCCGAAGCTCTCGATCTACTGGACGAAGCTCGGAACGATGCAAGGACACTCAACGCAGCCTATTTGAAGAGGGTCAACAAGCATTACAACCGAAGAGTCAACGCCAGACCCCTAAAAGTCGGTGATCTAGTGCTCAGAAACGCCGCCTCGGTTCAGAAAGGACGGATCCATGGCAAACTCTCAGCCACTTGGGAAGGACCATACATCATCCATTCCGAAAAATGGCCAGGCACGTTTATGCTGAAACAATTAGATGGAACAATTTTGAAGAACCATTGGAATACAGATGTTCTCAAGAAATATTTTGTATGATCTCTGTCTGTAAACCAAGTAAGTTGTTTAATGAGAAGAGGAAAGCCATTGGCACCATGTGTTTCATTAAACTTATCTCTATATTTATTGTCCCTATATATATATGCAGCCTCGGATCTGATCAATCCGAGACTAAAAAACAGGTTGACTTTGCCCATTCCTTGATAAAATGCAAGAAATGACCAAGTCATACACTTCAGGGAATCGTCCAGAATCCTCGGATTCGCGATAACCAGATAAAACTTGTTCGCCACAAACAGTCGCTCGAATCAAGTTATAAAACTCCAGCTCAGATCCACGGATCGCCGAAGGCATAACTAAGAGGCAGACTAGCGATCTCTTGCCCAGGTTTCCGAACCACAAGAGATCGGAAGAACAATCCAGACCTCTGAGCAGATCGACGGATTTGAAGAGTCTGGAAACTAAAGAGTCTCTTAGCAGATCTACGTGTTAGGTTATGATACATATGACATTACATAGATCATGCGGAAACAACCATTAACCCAGGACAACATATTATTTACACATAATCATATAGCATAATTTAGATGCATACTCTTTGTTGCGTGCCCTCCCTAGCTGCGCCCGAACCGAACAAGAACAAGTCTTTAGGACTCCAAGTGTCGTCCCTCCGTAGATAGTCCACAGTACGTCCGGATCCGCCTTAAGATTGACCAACTAGAATCGCCCTTAAGGTACTAGAAAATTTCGGCACTTTTATGAGCAAGATGTGTGTTTTAATTTTCTCTCAAAAAACTCACTTTTGAATACTTTGAAACTTGTTATAAATTGTGAGCCCTAGCCTCATATTTATAGGGGTATGGAAAGGGAATCGAAATCCTATTCAGATACAAATTAATTAAACCTAGAATCCTACAAGAACTCTAATTTAATTAATTTATCAAATAGAATTAGGAATTTAATCATTAACCGAACTCTGCATGTTTTAGGAAACGTGCACGAACACAAACACTTGCACACACACGCACGGCAGCCACGATGGGCCCCATGCGTGCGCGCGAGCAGCAGCCCACGCAGCGCCCGCGCGCGCTGCGCGTGCTATGCGCGCTGTGCGCGCTGCGCGGCCTGCTGGGCCTGGCCTTGCGCTGGGCCTGGCGTGGCTGTTTGTGCGGCGCGCTTGGCTTGCTGGGCGATGGCCTGGCTTCGTGCTGGGCCTCGTCCGGCAGGCCTCGTCCGATGCTTATTCGTACGATGCGCTTCCGATTAAATTTTCCGATTCCGGAATTCATTTCCGATACGAACAATATTTAATATTTCCGATTCCGGAATTAATTTCCGTTTCGAACAAATATTTAATATTTCCGTTTCCGGAATTATTTTCCGATTCCGGTAATATTTCCGATTCTGACAATATTTCTGTTTCCGGCAATATTTCCGATTCTGGCAATATTTCCATTTCCGATAATATTTTCCGATACGTACCATGTTTCCGTTTCCGGCAACATCTACGACTTGGATAATATTTATATTTCCGATACGATCCATATTTCCGTTTCCGGCAATATCATCGTTTCCGGAGTATTCATTTCTTGCCTGTGACGATCTTAGCTCCCACTGAAACCAAGATCCGTCGGTTCCGAATATTCATAGATGGAGTATTTAATGCCATTAAATATTTGATCCGTTTACGTACTATTTGTGTGACCCTACGGGTTCAGTCAAGAGTAAGCTGTGGATTAATATCATTAATTCCACTTGAACTGAAGCGGCCTCTAGCTAGGCATTCAGCTCACTTGATCTCACTGAATTATTAACTTGTTAATTAATACTGAACCGCATTTATTAGACTTAACATAGAATGCATACTTGGACCAAGGGCATTATTTCCTTCAGTCTCCCACTTGTCCTTAGGGACAAGTGTGCATTTCCTAATTCCTTTGTCGCTCGATGCTTGCTCTTGAACATAAGGTAAGAGTTGTCATCCTTATTACGTCCAGAGGTGTTCCTCGGTTTCAGAGTTCAACTGATCAAATAAACAGATAATCATAGCCTATGATTCATCCGTGCACGGCCATGCATTTCACAGTTTCTAGCTCTCCGAGTGGCCTTGTACAACTTTTAAGCATCTCATCCCGATTTATGGGAGGACAATCCCAATCTTGCGATCTTGAGATTAGACTTCGTTTGATAGGTGATTACCTGAGCGTTGCCTTTATAGCCTCCTTTTACGGTGCGACGGTTGGTCAACGTCAAAGCAACCAGTTCTCAAACAAGTAATCTCAAATCACTCAGGTATTGAGGATTTAGTGTCTAATAATTTAATGAAATTTACTTATGACAGACTTTCATCTCTTACAGTAAAGTTTCATAGGTCTTGTCCGATACTAGTCTTACCAAAGTAAGTATCTATGCAAATGATTATGACATTGCCATGTCCACATAGTTCAAGAAACAGAACTACTAGTCATCTTGCATTCTAATCGTCTAACGTTTTCTATGCGTCCAATTTTATAGAAAACTCCGATTAGGGACCATTTTCAACCTTTGACATTCAAGTTCACTTGATAGACATTTCTTAGTCACAGGACTGGTCCTGACAGTCTATCTTGAATATATCGTCAAATTGAAGGGACTCATCATTTAATAAACCACAAATTAAATGGAAAAATGAATTCATTTCATTTATTGTGAATGATTAACCAATAATGTTTTACAAAGATTTAAACTCTAAAACTTTAAAACATTAAACAGAGACATCAAAGCCATTCTCCAATATGCTTGATTCCCATAGCTGCAGTGTGCGAGTTGTGCTTCGCCTGCGGCAGAGGTTTAGTTAATGGATCTGATATGTTGTCATCAGTTCCAATTTTGCTTATCTCGACTTCTTTTCTTTCAACGAACTCTCGTAGAAGGTGAAATCTACGAAGTACATGCTTGACTCTTTGGTGGTGTCTAGGCTCTTTTGCCTGTGCAATAGCTCCGTTATTATCACAATACAGGGCTATTGGTCCTTTAATGGAGGGGACTACACCAAGTTCTCCTATGAACTTCCTTAGCCATATAGCTTCCTTTGCTGCTTCATGTGCAGCATTGTACTCCGCTTCAGTTGTAGAATCCGCAATGGTGCTTTGCATAGCACTTTTCCAGCTTACTGCTCCTCCGTTGAGGCAGAAGACAAACCCAGACTGTGATCTAAAATCATCTTTGTCGGTTTGGAAACTTGCGTCTGTATAGCCTTTAACAATTAATTCATCATCTCCACCATAGACCAGGAAGTCATCTTTGTGCCTTTTCAGGTACTTCAGAATATTCTTGGCAGCAGTCCAATGCGCCTCTCCTGGGTCTGACTGGTATCTGCTCGTAGCACTGAGTGCGTACGCAACATCCGGGCGTGTACATATCATAGCATACATTACTGAACCAATCAATGATGCATATGGAATCCCATTCATTCGTCTACGCTCATCAGGTGTTTTTGGGCACTGAGTCTTGCTTAGAGTCATTCCATGAGACATGGGTAGGTAGCCTCGCTTGGAGTCCGCCATCTTGAACCTATCAAGCACCTTATTGATATAAGTGCTTTGACTAAGTCCAATCATCCTTTTAGATCTATCTCTGTAAATCTTGATGCCCAATATGTACTGTGCTTCTCCTAGATCCTTCATCGAAAAACATTTCCCAAGCCAAATCTTGACAGAGTTCAACATAGGAATGTCATTTCCGATAAGCAATATGTCGTCGACATATAATACTAGGAAAGCAATTTTGCTCCCACTGACCTTCTTGTATACACAAGATTCGTCCGCGTTCTTGATGAAACCAAAGTCACTGACTGCTTCATCAAAACGTATATTCCAGCTCCTGGATGCCTGCTTCAATCCGTAGATTGACTTCTTTAGCTTGCATACCTTTTTAGCATTCTTTGGATCCTCAAAACCTTCAGGCTGTGTCATAAACACAGTTTCTGTTAAAACGCCGTTTAAGAAAGCAGTTTTGACATCCATCTGCCATATTTCGTAATCGTAATATGCAGTGATTGCTAACATTATTCGAATAGACTTTAGCATTGCAACTGGTGAAAAGGTTTCATCGTAATCCACACCGTGGACTTGCCTGTAACCTTTTGCAACCAATCTAGCTTTGAAAACTTCAAGTTTCCCATCCTTGTCCTTTTTCAGTTTGAAAACCCATTTGCTTCCAATGGCTTGGTAGCCATCTGGCAAATCGACCAAATCCCATACTTGGTTTTCAGACATGGAGTCTAATTCAGATTGCATGGCTTCTTGCCACTGCTTGGAGCTAGGGCTCGTCATAGCTTGCTTGTAAGTCGCAGGTTCATCACTTTCAAGTAATAGAACGTCATAGCTCTCGTTCGTCAAAATACCTAAGTACCTTTCCGGTTGAGATCTATATCTTTGCGATCTACGCGGGGTAACATTTCTAGATTGACCATGATTCTCACCAGATTCTTCTAAAGATCTCTGAGTTTCATCCTGAATGTCATCTTGAGCATTCTCTAGAGTTTGTTGTTCGACTCGAATTTCTTCGAGGTCTACTTTTCTCCCACTTGTCATTTTGGAAATGTGATCCTTCTCCAAAAAGACACCATCTCGAGCAACAAACACTTTGTTCTCAGATGTATTGTAGAAGTAATACCCCTTTGTTTCCTTTGGATAGCCCACAAGGATACATTTGTCAGATTTTGGATGAAGTTTGTCTGAAATTAATCGTTTGACGTATACTTCACATCCCCAAATCTTAAGAAAAGACACATTTGGAGGCTTTCCAAACCATAATTCGTATGGAGTCTTTTTGACAGCTTTAGACGGAGCTCTATTTATAGTGAGTGCAGCTGTATTTACTGCATGTCCCCAAAATTCTAATGGAAGTTCGGCCTGACCCATCATTGACCTGACCATGTCTAGCAAGGTTCTGTTCCTCCGTTCTGACACACCGTTCCATTGTGGTGTTCCAGGAGGAGTCAATTCTGATAGAATTCCACATTCTTTCAGATGGTCATCAAATTCATAGCTCAGATATTCACCGCCTCTATCAGACCGCAGTGCCTTAATCTTCTTGCCTAATTGATTCTCTACTTCACTCTGAAATTCCTTGAATTTGTCAAAGGATTCAGACTTATGCTTCATTAGGTAGACATAACCATACCTACTGAAGTCATCAGTGAAAGTGATAAAGTAGCTGAAACCACCTCTAGCATTTGTACTCATTGGTCCACATACATCTGTATGGATTAAACCCAATAGTTCATTTGCTCTTTCTCCAACTTTAGAGAAAGGTTGCTTTGTCATTTTGCCAAGTAAACATGATTTGCATTTACCATAATCCTCTAAGTCAAATGGTTCTAGAATTCCTTCTCTTTGAAGTCTTTCTAAGCGTTTCAAGTTTATATGGCCTAATCGACAATGCCACAGATAGGTGAGATCTGAATCATCCTTTTTGGCCTTTTTGGTATTTATGTTATATACTTGTTTGTCGTGATCTAATAAATAAAGTCCATTGACTAATCTAGCAGATCCATAAAACATCTCTTTAAAATAAAACGAACAACTATTGTCTTTTATTAAAAAGGAAAATCCCTTAGCATCTAAGCAAGAAACTGAAATGATGTTTTTAGTAAGACTTGGAACATGGAAACATTCTTCCAGTTCCAAAACTAGCCCGGAGGGCAACGACAAATAGTAAGTTCCTACGGCTAATGCAGCAATCCGTGCTCCATTTCCCACTCGTAGGTCGACTTCACCCTTGCTTAACTTTCTACTTCTTCTTAGTCCCTGTGGATTGGAACATAAGTGTGAGCCACAACCTGTATCTAATACCCAAGAAGTTGAATTAGCAAGTATACAGTCTATAACGAAAATACCTGGAGATGGAACGACTGTTCCGTTCTTCTGATCTTCCTTTAGCTTCAAGCAATCTCTTTTCCAATGCCCCTTCTTCTTGTAGTAGAAGCATTCGGATTCAGAAGTGGGTTGACTGACCTTCCTCTTTGCAGATTTGGCGCCAGTTTGCTTAGTTGGGCTGGCCTTGTTGCCACCTTTCTTAGCATTCCTCTTCTTTCCAGATTTCTTGAACTTGCCCCCACGCACCATAAGCACATCCTGCTTATCACTTTTGAGCGTCTTTTAAGCGGTCTTCAGCATACCGTGAAGCTCAAGGAGCGTTTTGTCCAGACTATTCATACTGTAGTTCAGTTTGAACTGATCATACCCGCTATGAAGAGAATGGAGGATGGTGTCTATAGCCATTTCCTGAGAAAATTGCTGATCCAGCCGACTCATATTCTCAATGAGTCCAATCATTTTGAGAACATGTGGACTTACGGGCTCGCCTTTCTTAAGTTTGGTCTCAAGAATTTGCCTATGAGTCTCGAATCTTTCGACTCGAGCCAGATCTTGGAACATGTTCTTCAACTCACTGATGATTGTGAAAGCATCTGTGTTGATGAACGTTTTCTGCAGATCCGCACTCATGGTGGCGAGCATTAGACATTTCACATCCTTGTTGGCATCAATCCAACGATTGAGGGCTGCCTGAGTGACCCCGTCGCCTGCAGCTTCGGGCATCGCCTCATCCAGGACATACTCCTTTTCTTCCTGCATAAGAACTATTTGCAAGTTCCTTTGCCAGTCAAGGAAGTTTTTCCCGTTCAACTTCTCCTTTTCGAGAATTGATCGAATGTTGAATGAATTGTTGTTTGCCATATTAAAAACTACAATTGAAAAGAATAAACAAATAAATAACCATTCACAGTTTCTCTTAATAAACTTAAATTCTAGCATACGTGCATAATTCAATGTTTATTAAGCATTTTATTCAAATTATGTGTTCCGGCAGGTGTGAATAAAATGATTCCAAGATCCTAAAATCATTGAAGAACTAAGCACAGTTTGTCGACTTAATCCTAGAACATCTTAGGTAAGCAAAAGCCTTTTGCTAATAGTCTAGAAACTATTCTTGGTTGATAGGTACGTCTAAGAACTTATTAGGTAAACCTATCGATTTTGCCACGACATAAAAGGACTCCTTACTTATATCGTTGAGTTTCACCAAAACTAACATGTACTCACAATTATTTGTGTACCTTGCCCCTTTAGGACCAATAAGTAACACCTCGCTGAGCGAAAACTATTACTAGATTGATGTAAAGGATATCCAAGCAAGTGTATATTTTGGCATGGCACCTTTTAACTCAATTTTTAAGTTTGGAACTTAAGGCTCTTACTATGTTGGTTAGATTTTAAGTGAACTAAAATCCTTAATCATGCAACATAATCAAGCTTTTGATCTCATGCATTTTAAGACATATTTAAAACAATAAATAACTTAAAACATGCATAAGATAAATGTGATCTAGTATGGCCCGACTTCATCTTGAAGCTTTGACTTCAAAGTCCGTCTTGAAAATCTCCGTGGGAGGCACCATTTTCTTCAAATAGGATAAGTTATAACTAATTACAACTATTTGATGGTACGCAGACCATATTTGAATTGAAAAATAACTTTGGTACTTTAGACCAATTACATTCAAATTAATGGTACGCAGACCATATTTTCTATCCTATTTGGGCCATACTAGTCACTTCATAACCTGCAAAACAGTACATATACAATATATACCATTCACCCATTCATTATCATGAATGGCCCACATAGCTGGTTAGTAAAACACATTATGCATCACGTAAACATTTGCAGCAATTAATCAAGGGCACCAATAATCTACCAATTATTCAGTCCTTATTAATTCTAATCAAGTTGTTTTAACCTTAAGGATTTGTAGACCTAATCAAGAGTTTATGACTAAAAAACGCTCCCACTTAAACCAATAAATTTATATGCTTTACTAATTTTAAACATAAAAATGTATTTCTAGTCTAACCGGAAACATACAAATTTAATTAAAATTTAAAGCTCATATAAATTTATAATTGAATCCAAAAAGTTTAATTTAATTTCAGTCGTATTTAAATTAATTCATGATTTTAATTTTAGTAAAATAATTAGAATAAATAAAATTTATTATAATTACAATATTCAAAATTAAAATCCAAGAAAATAATTTAAATTATTAATTTTAAAATTAATTAAAATTATGTGAACTGAAATTTTCAAATTAAACATTCAAAACGATCTTTAATCGTAACGCAAACACCCTACGCGTTGCACGCCCATGGGCCGCACGCACACAGCCATTGCTGGCCATGTGCGCGCAGCCCATGCGCTCGTCGCATAGCTGCTGCATCCCCATCGCAAGCCTCCGCACGCATTGGTGCTCGCTGCGCGCGCCAGCGCTCATCGCACGCGAGCTATCGCTCGCAGTGCGCGCGCGACATCGCTCGCTGGGCGCGCGAGCCATCGCTCGCTGGGCGCGCGAGCCATCGCTCGCTGGGCGCGCGACATCGCTCGCTGGGCGGGCGACATCGCTCGCTGGGCGGGCGACATCGCTCGCTGTGCGCGCGAGCAATGCTGGCTGTGCGCGCGAGTCCTCGCTCGTTGTGCGCGCGAGCAATGCTGGGCGCAACGCTCGTGGCACGCGAGCTTGCGCTCGCTGCGCGCGAGGCTGCGCGCTCTTGTGCGAGGCAGCGCGCGTTGTGGCGCAGCTCGCTTGCTGCCCACACGCGACTGCCTTGGCTCGCCCTTCGCCCATGCCCATTCGTCCATTGCTCGTGGCACACGACACAAGGCAGGGCTGCTGCCTTGTGCTCGTGCACTACGCCCTTGCTCATTGCATTCGTGCCGCACGGGCGACGAGCTCCCTTGCTCGTCGTCGCATGCCCGCATTATACAACACCCCTTAAGGGTAACACGAAGCGTCCATTGCTTCGTGCATGCAAGTTTTATGAACGAATCGCATAAAAATTTAAAATTTATATTTAAAATTAATGACAAATTAATAAATAATATTAATTTCATAATTTTAGGGCGAAAAAATCGAAAATTTATTATCCAATTGATTTCCGATTGTTATGGATTCAAGTCTAGGTCATAAAAATTTAAAATTTATCATAAATTTACAATTTTTATGGTGGTTTTTAATCATAGGTTTCTAATTAAATTACAATTAATTATGAAAATCAAATTAATTCTAAATTATTCTAATTTTCAACAAATTAATCATAATTACAAATTAGATTGCATAATTAACAAGACTAGGCATTCAAACTTGTTAAACATATGCAGTAGGTCAATCAAAAATTCAAGATTTATCAACAAGAATCGCAAATATTTAATTTAACATCTTAAATTTACGAAATTTTGCATTCGAAAAACTAAAACCTTCGAAAAGTCATAGTTAGGCTTGGAATTTGAGAATTCTGGGTTCGGCAGAAAAATACTTTTTTTGTCAAAATTTTAGAATGCCTTTTACATGCGGAATTGACACAAAAATCACTCAATTCGGATGAGTAATGAAGAAACTGCCGAAAAACTGCGTACGTATAATTAAATAAACGCAATTTGCAATTAATTAACAATTACGAAAATTAATCACCCCTTTTAATTCTTGCAAATTTGTAATATTTAACCATGTTCATGCAATTTAGATTATGAAAATAATAAGGGGCTCGTGATACCACTGTTAGGTTATGATACATATGACATTACATAGATCATGCGGAAACAACCATTAACCCAGGACAACATATTATTTACACATAATCATATAGCATAATTTAGATGCATACTCTTTGTTGCGTGCCCTCCCTAGCTGCGCCCGAACCGAACAAGAACAAGTCTTTAGGACTCCAAGTGTCGTCCCTCCGTAGATAGTCCACAGTACGTCCGGATCCGCCTTAAGATTGACCAACTAGAATCGCCCTTAAGGTACTAGAAAATTTCGGCACTTTTATGAGCAAGATGTGTGTTTTAATTTTCTCTCAAAAAACTCACTTTTGAATACTTTGAAACTTGTTATAAATTGTGAGCCCTAGCCTTATATTTATAGGGGTATGGAAAGGGAATCGAAATCCTATTCAGATACAAATTAATTAAACCTAGAATCCTACAAGAACTCTAATTTAATTAATTTATCAAATAGAATTAGGAATTTAATCATTAACCGAACTCTGCATGTTTTAGGAAACGTGCACGAACACAAACACTTGCACACACACGCACGGCAGCCACGATGGGCCCCATGCGTGCGCGCGAGCAGCAGCCCACGCAGCGCCCGCGCGCGCTGCGCGCTGCGCGTGCTGTGCGCGTTGTGCGCGCTGCGCAGCCTGCTGGGCCTGGCCTTGCGCTGGCCCTGGCGTGGCTGTTTGTGCGGCGCGCTTGGCTTGCTGGGCGATGGCCTGGCTTCGTGCTGGGCCTCGTCCGGCAGGCCTCGTCCGATGCTTATTCGTACGATGCGCTTCCGATTAAATTTTCCGATTCCGGAATTCATTTCCGATACGAACAATATTTAATATTTCCGATTCCGGAATTAATTTCCGTTTCGAACAAATATTTAATATTTCCGTTTCCGGAATTATTTTCCGATTCCGGTAATATTTCCGATTCTGACAATATTTCCGTTTCCGGCAATATTTCCGATTCTGGCAATATTTCCATTTCCGATAATATTTTCCGATACGTACCATGTTTCCGTTTCCGGCAACATCTACGACTTGGATAATATTTATATTTCCGATACGATCCATATTTCCGTTTCCGGCAATATCATCGTTTCCGGAGTATTCATTTCTTGCCTGTGACGATCTTAGCTCCCACTGAAACCAAGATCCGTCGGTTCCGAATATTCATAGATGGAGTATTTAATGCCATTAAATATTTGATCCGTTTACGTACTATTTGTGTGACCCTACGGGTTCAGTCAAGAGTAAGCTGTGGATTAATATCATTAATTCCACTTGAACTGAAGCGGCCTCTAGCTAGGCATTCAGCTCACTTGATCTCACTGAATTATTAACTTGTTAATTAATACTGAACCGCATTTATTAGACTTAACATAGAATGCATACTTGGACCAAGGGCATTATTTCCTTCACTACGGATTTGAAGAACTCGCAAAATTAAAGAGTCTCTTAGCAGATCTACGGATTTGAAGAACTCGCAAAATTAAAGAGTCTCTTAGCAGATCTACGGATTTGAAGAACTCGCAAAACTAAAGAGTCTCTTAGCAGATCTACGGATTTGAAGAACTCGCAAAGTTAAAGAGTCTCTTAGCAAATCTACGGATTTGAAGAGCTCGCAAAGTTAAAAAGTCTCTTAACAGATCTACGGATTTAAAGAGCTCGCAAGATCAAAAGGTTCTTAGCAAGTCTACAGAAAGAAGAGCTCGAAAAATCTATGGATTCAAAGACCTAAAATTGCGAAAGTACAAAATTGAAAAGAAGCAGCCAAGTAACAAACATTCATTTTTTATTCAATATTTGGGGGGAGTACAAATACATTGAAAACCTCAAAAATTGAAAACAAAATAAAACAGTTAAAATCGGCAGCCATCAACAGACAATACCGCCCTACCGAAGTACTAAAGAAAACAAAAAGAAATGAGTACAACGCAGCGCCGAGGCAAAAGGGGGAAAGGCAAGCACATGTTCGGAAGTCCTCAACGGGAACCGACCGACTCTGAAGAAGACGACTGCCCGAATCCCTAACTCTTGGGAGTCTCAGGAGCAGCCCCCAGGGGAGCATCCTTCGAAGAACCCCCAGCAGTAGTGTCACCTTCGGAAGACGCCTTCTGGGCCCGAGCCTCTGCAAGAGCAGCTTGGCGTTCAGCTTCAGCTTCGTCTCGATCGGCCTGGCACTCCACCAAGTGATCCTGGGCCCTCATCCAGAGCGGAACCTTCTCATTCCAAGGGAAATGAGGCATATGCTTCGCAAACATGCGCCGAGCACCCAGGATGTCATTCCAGTATTGCTCTCTACACTGATCAGCAGTGTAGAGGTCAACTCGCTCTTGCTCCAACTTCCGAATGGCCGCATCCTTCTCTCGGATCTTCAGCTGGAGAACGGGCACCTTGTCAGCTTGATTCTGAATAATCTCCCTATGCTTGACAAACTGCTGAAGCCTCGCCTCCGCTTCCTGGCTCTGCTTAATGGCCGCCTCAAATTTAGACGTCATCTCCTTGAGAAGACTGTCTTTCTCTTCAAGTTCGCTCGCAAACTTGGCGGCCATTTCTTTCCTCTCCTTGTCGAAGGAAGCTATCTTTTCAGCATCCTCCTCGACTTGGAAAGTAAGCTTCCCAACTTCGGCCCCGATCTGCTCAGCCGATTCCCTAGCCTCACGACTGTACTGAAGGTACAGTTGCTTGACCTCCACCAGCTCGGCGAAGAGCTGCCCAGCCTTCTGGTCCAAGATAGGGATATCACGAGCATAAGCCTCCTGATATCTCCTCAGTTGTCTCTCCTCAACCGAGCTACACTCGGAAGCGAACGAGGACCAGAAAACAGCCTGGGAATGAAGAAAAGATGAGGAAAAGTAGAAAAAAAAATGTAAAACAAAAACGGAACTCAAAAGAGAAAATCCAACACTTACCTCATTCAGATAGTATTGGGCCATCATAGCTGGGTTCCTCTCCTCAGCTCCAGGAACCCTCCACTGCGGGTTGGCCCGAAGAAGATTCTCCCGTGCAGCTTCGGGACCCACCAAAGATCCCACATGAGCCATGGGGTTCTCCCCCAAAACCGGAGCTCTAGCATAGCGAGCCATCGCCTCCCTTACCTCCTCGGGGATCCGTTTCAGCGGAACATCCGAGCAAGGGTCAGCGTGGATCAGTCTATCCAGGGCCGAGGTCGAAGTAGAGCCCAAGGTCGAGTGGCGCCTCTTCCTCGTCAGACCCTGTTCGGGCTGCTCCTCCTCAGCAGAAGGGACCTCCTTCTCAGCTTCGGGAACCTCAATGTGAGCTTCGGTGAGGTCCACCATCTCCTTATCTGGACTTTTCTCTCTTTCGAGAGAAACGTCAGCAGATTCCTCCTTCTGCTCGACCACAATAGGGGCATCCGAGCCAGGAACAAGGTCGGCTTCAATCGCCTCCATCACCTTGGTGATATCCTGGATCTCGATCCCTAAAGCAGTAGACGGCTTCAACGGAGAGGGGATGGTATCTTCCTCAGCCAACGGTTGATCCACGGGCGGCGGCTCCGCAACCACCACACTCTTCAACTTCTGCCCTGGCAAGGGCATGAAGTGAAGGAGATTCTTGGGAGGAGGCATGTCTTCCGAAACCGTTTCCTACAAAACAGGCGTTCAGAGATCAGCTTCAAGGAGAAAGAAGAAGAAGGGAAAAACGGACTACAAAAAACTCCAAGTCGGCATCAAATACCTTCTCCGAGGACTGAGAAGCCTTCGCTTTCTTCGGATGCGCGGAAGGCCTCAAAAGAGTGCTACCCTTCCTTTTGCGTTGATCCTAAACAGAGGAGACCAAGGGTCAATAAATGTAAAAGAAGACAAAGGAAGAAATAAAGAAAAACCGTGAAGTACCCGGTTCCTAGATAAAGAGATATCTATCCGAGCCGGAGATGAAACCGAAGGAACGGCACGCGGCACAACGTCAGTCCCAGGACCCTAAAAAGATGGTCCAGGACCAAGACGTTAGCCGACGGCCAACCAGAAAGAAAGACAAACAAAAGACTTCGGGATATAGAAACACTCACCGGATCTGAGGTTGTCCTCAAATCAGGAAGCACGACCTTCACTGGAACAGCTTCGGGAGAAGAGGCAGAATCCCACGGATCAGCTCGAACTTCAGATATCCGAGCGACACCCGACGGAGACAGCACGTAATCCTTCAAGCGAGGATTACGAGGATTCTCTTTCCCGAACTTGTAATCAGGAGCCGAGTCGTGAATAGTCTTCAGATCCAAAGAGATGCCCAAAACCACAGGATCAATGCAGCTAAAGCCGTACTCTGCAGAAACAAAGCACAAAACAAAGTCAATAAAACGAGACAAAAAGGAGGAGGACAAACTTACTAAAGCACGGTCCCAGCCGAAAGACACCTACCCCTGTCAAAAATCCTGCTGAGACCGGCAACAGCAAGAATGTCCTCCCGCAAGATATAGTTGAGGTTCGGGAGTCAGTTAGACGGCAGTTTGTAGTTGTCCTCCCGAGCCAAAAACCACTGGAGGAGATCCACGTAGTGGTGATGGTTCCGATCCGGAGCAGCCACGCTTCGCATATCAGGATCAGGAGTCACAAACCACTTCGGAGGGCGATAAAAATTGGGATGCTTCGGATCTGTCGGCACACGAACGAACAACCACTCCGTCTTCCAATTATGGTCAGAGCTGAGGTAAGGGTAGGCCGTAATGTAGTTCGGCTCCCCCTTCCTTCGGGACTTTTTGTTGATGATGGTCCACCAACCATACCCATCCCCCTTGGAAGCGTGATTGAAAGACAGATCGTGGAGATCCCGAAACACGGCGACAGAGCAGGGAAAGTTGACAAAATCGCACACCCATCTAAATCCGATGATGTGCCTCATAGATTTGGGGGTAAGTTGGGCCAAACTGATGTTGTACGACACCAGGAGCTCGGAAATGAAGGGATCCAAGGGAAAGCGGAGACCGTTCTCCAAGTGATGAGTATACACAGAGATGAACCCCCTCGGCGGATGAGTCACCCGAGGACGCTCCTGATCGGGAAGTTCGCACCAGTACCCCAAGGCGTGCTGGATTCCGTATAACTCTTCGGCCCTCCGATGGTAGTTCCCCAGCTTCGCCTCCACCAACCAGTCACCACTGACCGATTTCTCCAACGGACCATCGATCTTAGTGGTCTCATGCAAGATCGGGGCATACTTGCCCTGCGGATCAGCTTCAGTCCAATGAACTGGAAACTCAGGGTAAGGACGGCGCACACCCGAAGAACCAGCTTTCTTACCAGAAGTTGCGCGTTCAGACACGCTAGACCCGCCAACAACATCATCTTTGGAAGCATCCCAACCAGTCGAACGCCTCTCCTCCGGCCTCTCCGAAGGCCGACCCCTTGAAGTCTTCGGTAACCTTCCCGAAGGCACGTTCTCCCTCTCACTAGAGGAGCCAACGACGAACTTGCTTTTGCCCCTATTCTTTGCCATGGTCGCGAATTCTCGGCCTAGGGTTTAGATTGAGGGGTAGAAGGAAAAACGAAGAGGAAAGGAGAATTCAGAAACAAATTACCTTTTTCCGAAGCGGAATTCGCCGATAAAACGAACAACCCAAGTTCCCGAAGTCTAAAGCTGGCCGAAATTCGTAGATCTGAAGAAATTTGAAAACTGCGATCGCCGGAATTTAGAGAGAGAATAAGTTTGAAAGGAGTAAAAAGTTCGAAAGGAGCAAAGCACCCAGTATTTATAGAAAAGAAAGGGGGTGCATCAACTTCCTCAACCCACGATCTCCACGACACAATACAACTCCCAACACTTGTCATCAATGCAAATCATCCCTTTTCAAAAAAGAGAGGGAACTTTCGGACTTCTGACAGCTGGAAACCCACCCATTTAATTCTAAATGGACCGGGTCTGGGGGGCATGTTGTTTGGGCTCCCAATTGATTCTCAATTGGGCCACTAAGTCCAAAGCCCAATGGCTCTAAACAAACAGCATCAAACCTACCAATGGCTAGTCAGCCATCCATCAAGGCCCAAGGCCCAAAAGCAATAAATGACCTATGGGCATTTATTATGCAAACACTATAAATAGGCCGCCAAGGCTCACACCTCAAGGTACGTCCAATTTATCGCCTTAAGACTACTCTTCTAGAGAACTTCTCTCTGGAATCCGAGCATCGTTCTTACTTAGGCATCGGAGGGGCTTTCCTCGGAAACACCCCCGAGGCTAGTGACTTTGCTCTTGTGCAGGTGAATTCGGACTCTACTCATTCAAACAAGCAAGATCTTCAACACATACGAAAGGGCCTTCATTCGAAGCCCATTGTTTCCATGTTTACAACACCGGAACACGTGGAATATGAGAATAATTTGTAAAGCTACTTATCAGGATGAAACGTTAATATTTCTAACGTTTGACAAAAGCTCCTCAAACTCTACCTCTACCTCTAACCTCTACCTTAAAACACTACCTTATCAAACACTCATAATTTTTTAAACTAGTGTTTAGACTAGGTCAAAACACTACCCACTACTCCAAAAGCTGCTACCGAACAGGGCCATAATCTTGTATTTTCTGAGGGGTTGAAACAATGTGACAATACTCCGTAAGATACGAAGTAAAGTAACAACCAACGCGAGTTGGAGGTTGGCAATCAGAACACACTTGTTACAAGTAGGAATAACGTTGCTTCACTAAAATGGGAATGGACAACCTTTTTATTATGCTTCTTGTCTCTACCAAATAGGGTCATGGATAGAGAGAACTCAAGCAAAGTTGAAATTTGCTACTCGTTACCATGGCTGAGGGGATTAATCTCCTCCGCAAACCACCGGATGATGAACAAATGGTTGATATTGCTATCACGATAGAATCAGAAAGCAATAATGTCACAAATTCGGCAGTAAAGAAAGTTCAAACATTTCGGGATGCAGTGCAAAATTCATCGCAATGGTTTCTGGAAGCAAGGAAAATTGTTACAACGACTACAGAATGGGAAGATGGGGAGGATATTCCTCCAGATGGAGATTTATCAGTCCAATTTAATAAGGTCACCTTGGCAAAGCTACGATCTCCATGGAAACTGACTATTATGGGAAAGTGTTTGGGAATTTCCATTAAGCCATCTCTTATGGAAACCCGCGTTCGTGCTATGTGGAGAGTTAAGGGGGTTCTAGAGGTGATTGATATTGGTAAAATTGTGTATTTATTCCGATTCTCACAATCAGATGATTATGAAAGGGTCCTATTGGGAGGACCGTGGTTTATATTGGATCACTATTTGATGTTAACACCATGAAAACCTAATTTTCGTCCATCGATCATTAGCTTCGACAACATGTCCGTTTGGATTCGAATTGAGGAGCTACCAGTAGAATATTATGACAAAACGACGCTTTTTGAAATATTAAAGCTCATCGGAAAACCGATTAGGGTGGATTACGCCACCGACAAGATCACACGAGCACGATTTGCCAGAGTTTGCGTAGACATTGACCTAACTAAGCCATTGGTGACACGTGTTTGGGTGGGGGGTCACTGGCAGGCCATTATCTACGAGAATATCTCCACACTTTGTTTTAAATGTGGCAAAGTTGGGCATGTAAAACAGGCTTGCATGGATACTGGATCTGATCAATTGGACAAATCTAGCACAGGAAGTCAATCCTTACAATTGGGTTTAGTGGGTGATCAGGCCCAAGGCAACACCACTAAATCAAAGGAGGATGATACAGTTAACTCTCTGCAGGGCCAGATGGATAATGGGTATGGGCCTTGGACCACAATTCAGCATAAAAGGCAATATGGATCCAAGCGCTTGGCCCAAAGGGAAGGAAACGCAACGATCAATGAATACAGAAGGGGGAATTTTAATAAGGGGAAACACATAATTAATCCTCCACCAATAGGTTTTGAGAAGAATAATACTGGCCATTTGCAACACCAATCAAAGGAGAGCTTTAATCCGGCCAGTGTGAGTTCCAAAGATCTTCATAATGAAGGCAATATTAGCACTACGGAAACAAGCAATGCAGCAAGGGGAAGTTTGGGAGTTGACGTACACTTGTCCAACTCTTTTGCACACTTGTCAAAGGATGATGATTCACCTTCGAACTTTTTCACCACACCCCCTATTTTAACCACTGGGGTAACCACAGATAACACACCTTCTCCTTCTCTTTCTTCTTCTTCTCAACTCCATCCGTCTTTTCATCTTCCTCAGCAAGCTTCTGCTCTTCCTAACTGTAACAATGGACAACAATCAGAAACCGATCTCCTCTTGCATGTCGAGCCAGCAGAATTAGAAGTCGTTTTATCGACGAGGCAGACGACAATGGATTCAGAGAGGACCTCGGTTCTTGAGCAATGCTCGGGGGGGGGGGGGGGGAGCTCAGCACAGGTGGAACTTCAGCAAGCGAATTGTCCACTACCACCACAAAGAACTTTGTAATTGTTCCCGGAACTAACGGAGACACTTGCATGCACGACGGTGAGGGGTCCAAGGCTGTTGGAGGTGGACAAGTAAGCAATTGCATTAGCACAATCATTACAGCAGAAAAACAAGGAGGTGGAGAATTCGCAGTCGGCCATTCTTCCGCCGGAGATGCTTTACCTTCCACTAACAGGAGCATCGACGGACTTCAATCCGATCAACATGAGGCCCCACCTTATTCCCAGGGTCCCAAGCGAGGCAGAGATTCGTCCCTTACAGTTCGAAACTCAAGGACAAGACATGGGGTTGGCAAATCGCTATACAGTGACATACGTATCTCAGAGAGAGGTGGTCGGGGTACAAGTGCAGGGGAGGTATTATCAAAAGTTGCTCGACCCAAAGAAAGTGCTAACTTATGTGACTCCGATAAGATTGGAGGATGTGGGAATGATGGGGGTGTCGGAGCACTGGAGGGATTGGGAAGAATACTTCCGACCACCGGGAGCAGGAACGAATGATGTTTCCAGTGTTTGGCTCGAAAGACCATTACCTAGTTTAAATATGAAGATATGTTTATGGAATGTTAGGGAGGCTTCGAGAGATGATTTCATTCCTCATGTTTGGGGAATCTTAGATGATCAACGTCCTTCTATTTTGATCCTTTTGGAAACTAAGAGTGACGATCATCGAGCTAGAGAGGTTATGTATCAACTCCGTTTTGATGGGTATAAGGTTGTCTCACCAACGGAGAGGAGAGGAGGAATTTGGGTCTTCTGGAAGAATACGGTGGATTTGGTGATGTTTACAGCTGACACAAATCAATTTCATGCTCTGTTCCATTTCAAAAACATCAAACCAGAGGTTCTTATTACGGGAATGCATGCACCAAGTACGGCGGGGGCGAGGCACCAATTCTGGAGAGATAATCAGGCGGCCCTACCACCACCGGAAACACCTTGGCTAGTGGTGGGGGATATGAACGAAGTTACAACTCAAGCGGAGAAGATGGGTGGTAGGCCTTTCAGACCAACTCAATGCAAGGATTTAAACAATTTTATCGACGCAACTGGTCTTGTTGATCTGGGTTACAATGGTTGCCCATACACTTGGACAAATTCAGGGGAGGGTCTTGGTCTCATTCGTGAAAGATTGGATCGTGCAATGGCTACTTCTCCATGGCTGCAGATTTTCCCACACACAAAGGTACATCATCTCCCTCGTACTCATTCAGATCATTGTCCTTTAATTATCTCTTTGAATAATGAGTTTGTTAGAGGACCTTTTCCTTTTCGATGTAAAGAAGTTTGGATTGAGCATCCCATGTTCCATGACTTTTTTGTTAATAATTGGATTAATAATAGAAATGATTTCCTGTTAGGGAGAATTTCTTTTAATCAAAACATTAAGAATTGGGATCATAACATTTTTGGGAACCTTATAAAAAAAAGAAAACGGCTTTTGGCGCGGATTAATGGGATTCAACTTGCTTTAGCTCATAAACATAACTCCTTCCTGTATAATTTAGAAAAACAGTTGCTTAAGGATTGGGAGAGTATTTACAAGAAGGAAAGGCTGATTTAGGCTCAAAAAGCGAGTGTGAATTGGAGAAAATTTGGAGATTACAACACTAGATACTTCCACATGTTGGCTAAGGTTAGGAAATCTAGAGGAAAGATTTTTGCCCTGAAGAATGAGGAAGGAAACTGGGTTACAAAACCAGAGGATCTTAAGAATTTGGCGGTTTCTTTTTTCGATAACATTTTCAAAACTAGAAAGTTCACTGGCAGTAGGGAGGTTTCGGGCTTTAGTGACCTTTGTTTAAACACTAATGATCTGCACATGCTTAGCCAGCCCATCACTTTGCAAGAAGTTCGGACTAACTTGTTTTTAATGGACCCAATTAAGTGCCCTGGCCCAGATGGGATTCAACCAGTTTTCTTTCAAAAATATTGGGCTGATTTGGGTCAAAGTATAACTCAGTTTTGCATAGATTGTTTTGACAAGGGTTGTGTTCCTTCTCAAATTAATGATTCTTATATCACTTTAATTCCTAAGGTAGAGGTCCTTGAGACAATGTCGGATTTTAGACCTATCGGCTTATGTAACACTATCTACAAACTGATTACTAAAATTGTATCAAGTAGGATTCGACCCATTCTTTCTAGAATCATTAGCCCCCTTCAATCGAGTTTCATTAAGGGGCGGGGTATCGAGGACAATGTCATTGTCGTTAAAGAAATAGCCCACATGTTTCACAAATACAGAAAAGGGAAAAAGATTATGACTTTGAAATTAGACTTAACAAAAGCGTACGATAGTTTGGAATGGAGTTTTATTCGTGACACTCTTATGTTTTTCAAGTTCCCGGAAAAACTAATAAATCTAATTTTAAGTTGTATTTGCTCTCCTAGAATTACAGTGTTATGGAATGGGGAGATCACTTCAACGTTTTTTCCACTAGGGGAATAAGACAAGGGGACCCCCTTTCGTCTTACATCTTTATCCTGTGTCTAGACCGACTGTCTACTATAATTGAAAAAGAGGTTAGTAATGGAAATTGAAAACCGTTGAAAGTTTCTAGGAATATCAACTTGTCGCATGTCTTTTACGCGGACGACGTTTTCTTATTTGGAACTGCTTCAGTAGATAATATGCATAATATTATGTCTGTTCTTAATTACTTTAGTGGGGTTTCTGGGCTTCAAATTAATATGAATAAATCTTCTCTTATTTTCCCAGTTCATATCAGTGATGTTGTTCGAAACTCCATCTCTTCTCTCTATGGTTTTAAGCATTCTACTACTTTTGGGAAATATTTAGGAGTGGATATTAGACCACATAAGTTAAAGATTGCTAATTTCATGGGTCTCCTGGATAAAACCTTAGCAAGAATTAGAGGGTGGCAGGCTAAATTGCTGAATATGGCGGGTAGGTGCACCCTTATTAAGTCGGTTTTAAACACTTACCCTCTTTATTCCATGCAAACTAAATTATTGCCCATAAGAGTCCTTAATTTAATTGAAAAATGTACTAGAAAATTCCTCTGGAATAGAGTTGATCGAAGTAGATATATTGCCAGAGCCGCATGGTCCACTGTCACTAAACCAATGGGCCAAGGGGGTTTAGGAATTAAAAATTTACGGGATTGGAATATGACGTTCATGGCTAAACTAGGTTGGAAGATGCTCACTTCTCCGAATAAACTTGGGTGAATATTTTTAGGGATAAATATTTGGATTTTTTGTCATTTAACACCTTAAAAAAACTAGTTTTTGGAATTTAACACCTTACTTATTTTTTATTGTTTTTAAACACCTTAAAAAACAAAAAAATTTAGAAATCAACACCACTTGACGATTTTTGTTAGAAAAAATATTAGTTTTTAACTATGCTAAAGTTTCCAAGGCATGATATGGTGGTAAACAACTCATTCTACCATCAAATTATGCTTTGGAAGTTATAGCATGGTTAAAAATCAACGTTTTTTTCTTATGGAAATCTTTAAGCGGTGTTGATTTATAAATTTTTAGATTTTTAAGGTGTTTAAATATAATAAAAAATAAGTAAGGTGTTTAATTACAAAAACTAATTTTTTAAGGTGTTAAAATGACAAAAAAATCCTAAATATTTAAAGAAAACAAATTTCCTTGATTGCATCCCGGGGTCCCATCAATCTCCAATGTGGAAGGATATTCTCAAAGGACGACCATTGTTACAAAAATGACTCATTATAGGAATAGGAAATGGAAAATCAACTTCCTTATGGTTTCATCATTGGGTGGGGTCGGCACCTCTCTATAAGTTAGTTACTCGAGATATCCCGGAGTCTATTAGTCACTGGTTTGTTAAAGATATTATAAGAAACGGGACTTGGAATTTGGATAGAATTAAGCATTACATTCCTTCTTATGTTTGTGATTTGATTTTGAGCACCCCTTTATCCAGAAACATTGATATGGAAGATTATATTCGTTGGAGTCCCACTAAAGACGGAATATTCACAATAAACTCTGCTTATGTTTTGCTTGAACCCACAAACCTTAACAACTCTTTTTCTACTCAGAATTCAAAGTGGAAACTTTTATGGAAAATTAAATCACCTTTTAAATATAAAATGTTAATTTGGAATTGCTTACACGAAATTCTGCCAGTTGCCCAGAATCTTTCGTACATGCTTGATTTCATATCCCCAATTTGTGTTCGGTGTCAGCTCACTCATGAGGATCATATACATTTGTTTAGAGATTGTGGAGAATCGTCTATTATTTGGAATTATATTTTCCAAAGAGTAGGTTGGTCTTCTGTTATTGATCTTCATATCTTCTTTAATTCAACCTGGCTGGATTGGCTGCATTATAACATTCAGCAAAAACATGAGTGGATTATAGTTCTACTGCTCACATTCTCCAGGGAAAAGGAAAAGAACTTGCCAAAACTCCCAAGCTCACTTGGTTTCCTCCAGCTTATGATTACTTAAAACTGAATGTTGATGGTAGCTGGAAGGCACTAAATGAAGCTGGGGGAGGTGGCGTGTTTAGGGGGGTCACTGGAAACTGGTACATGGGATTTTCCAGCAAGTACAATGCTCTAACTCCTCTAGCAGCGGAGCTGTATGCAATCAGGGAGGGATTGACTATGGCAATAGATTACGATATCCAGAATTTGGAGTTGGAAACTGATGCTGAAATTTTGATAAAACTGTTGGGGGGGTCTGGATGATTCTTATCATCATGAGCTCTCACCAGTGCTTAATGACGTTGCATGTTTGATGAGCCGCTTCAAATCCATTGAGTTCAAACATATTCCAAGGAGTGCGAATAAGGTATCACATTGTCTTGCTCAGTATGCAATAGGTATGGCAGTGGGACACAAAATGTTTTTGAACCCACCACCATTCACTCAATTGGCATACCAGGGAGATATTGAAGGTCTGCAGAATCACAGGACCCAAATCCAAGAAGCACCAGCAGACACTTATCAGGAAGGAGGTCATATGAGTTCGACAGTAGCTTCAAGTACAACTACTGCACCAGAGGTCGTCACAACACAGATAATGTTCGGAACAATTGCCACTACAGTTACCATTACCACTGCCAATCTTAAGAGAAAAGAACCAACTATGGACAAGCAGAAGGAGGTGGTGGATCTGGGGTAACTTCCCAATGGATCAGATTCCCCAAAGTTTGGATGACAACATGAGCGTGAAAGATTACAGGCAAACAGTTCATTGGGGAAGCACACTTTTGGCTTTTTGGCATTGTAATATATTAGGTTTGCATAATCTAGGACTATGTTGGGCTACAAGTTTTTGGGTTTTTCCCACTTTTGTAAGAACAGTTTGTTATAATGTGTAATATATAATCTTCTCTTTTGCGTAAAAAAAATACGGTCATGGATGTCCATCAATGCATCAAATAGGGTTATAAATTGAAATAGCTCCAAGGCCTCCAACGGGCTTACTAATCAAATGGGCCAAAAGAAAAAAAAAAACTCTCTTGGATACACTTAACTTTATGTGTACTTAGAAACAAGACGAACAATTTCGTTTATGGTAAGTGTAGTTCAATGTGTTAGACCATGTTCTTTAAAGCTGAAGTGGGCTGAATGCTACTGAAATTAACTGAATATTATTGAACTGAAATACGTTATACGTATGGAGGAATAATATATACTAAGCTGAACTGAACTGCACGCTACTACACTAAGCTAAATTGAACTGAATTTCCCCGAAATTCAAACTAAATGAACAAGGTGTTAGACTACTAGTATGTATTGGTGAAATTTGATTTTATGATGTTGTTGATCCTGCAACCTTTTTTAGGTCCGGACGAGTCATAAGAGCATTATAAATTGTGAATGAGGTAGATGAGATTCGAACTTGTGACATGTGTTACACAAGATTTTTAGTTTTTGTTACTAGGCGTCTAGGCCAAAACCTGGTAATTATATATCTTGCAACCTTTTTGGGCCTTTTCCCCATTTGCACAGAGGATGATCGAATGTGTTGAATATATTGAATCTCTTAAGATATTAAAATTACCAAACAAGAAAAAGAAAAAACTCCAAATATCTACCCTAATCAAATATGGAAAACAAGGTTTTGCATTGAGTTAGACTTCCCCGGCATGATGATAATGAACTTAGAACTTTTTATTTTTTTTGTCCAAAGCGAGGAAAACATTAGATAAAATTACACGGTTGTTAAACACAGTTCGATGTTACTTAATACTACAAGCCTTCCTACTTTTACTTTTTCATTCATAAAAAAAACCCTAACCCTAATTTTTATTATTTTCTCTCAATCTTTTTTGATATTATTCTTTAATAATATGCATCATACGCCAAAATGGAAGATCTTTATGTGGAAGGTGTAAGGTTATGATACATATGACAATTCATAAATCATGCGGAAACAACCATTAAGCCAGGAATACATATTATTTACACATAATCATTTAGCACAGTTTAGATGCATACTCTTTGTTGCGTGCCTTCCCTAGCTGCGCCCGAACCGAACAAGAACAAGTCTTTAGGACTCCAAGTGTCGTCCCTCCGTAGATAGTCCACAGCACGTCCGGATCCGCCTTAAGATTGACCAACTAGAATCGCCCTTAAGGTACTATTAATTTTCGGCACTTTTAGGCAAATGTGTGACTGAATTTTTCTCTCAAAAACTCACTTTTAATACTTAAAAACTCGTTGTAAATATGTGACCCTAGGCACTTATTTATAGAGTTTATGGAAAGGAATTATAATCCTATTAGAATACAAATCTATTTAATTATAACCCTACTAGGATTCTAATTAAACAAAGTTTATCTATTAGGATTAGATTTAATCATATTACGAATCCCGGTAGCCTTAGGATTCCGAGCAACACACACGAGTGGCGCACAAGCACCGCACGCCCGCACGCAGGCCTTGCGGCCCACGCCGAGCGCACAGCGCAAGGCCCACTGTCGCAGCCTTGTCCGCGCGCGCGCCCAAGCTACGGCTGGGCCTGGATTTTGCGCTGGGCCTGGTCGTATGCTTGGCGTGTGGTTGTTGCGCTTAGCTTGCTGGGCGATGGCGCGGCTTCGTGCTGGGCCTTCGTCTGGCAGGCCTCGTCCGATGCAAATTCGTATGATACGCTTCCGATTAAATTCTCGATTCCGGAATTCATTTCCGATACGAACAATATTTAATATTTCCGATTCCGGAATTAATTTCCGTTTCGAACAAATATTTAATATTTCCGTTTCCGGAATTATTTTCCGATTCCGATAATATTTCCGATTCTGACAATATTTCCGTTTCGGGCAATATTTCCGATTCCGGCAATATTTCCATTTCCGATAATATTTTCCGATACGTACCATGTTTCCGTTTCCGGCAACATCTACGACTTGGATAATATTTAAATTTTCGATACGATCCATATTTCCGTTTCCGGCAATATCATCGTTTCCGGAGTATTCTTTTCTTGCCTGTGATGATCTCAGCTCCCACTGAAACCAAGATCCGTCGATTCCGAATATCCATAGATGGAGTATTTAATGCCATTAAATACTTGATCCGTTTACGTACTATTTGTGTGACCCTACGGGTTCAGTCAAGAGTAAGCTGTGGATTAATATCATTAATTCCACTTGAACTGAAGCGGCCTCTAGCTAGGCATTCAGCTCACTTGATCTCACTGAATTATTAACTTGTTAATTAATACTGAACCGCATTTATTAGACTTAACATTGAATGCATACTTGGACCAAGGGCATTATTTCCTTCAGTCTCCCACTTGTCCTTAGGGACAAGTGTGCATTTCCTAATTCCTTTGTCGCTCGATGCTTGCTCTTGAACATAAGGTAAGAGTTGTCATCCTTATTATGTCCAGAGGTGTTCCTCGGTTTCAGAGTTCAACTGATCAAATAAACAGATAATCATAGCCTATGATTCATCCGAGCACGGCCATGCATTTCACAGTTTCTAGCTCTCCTAGTGGCCTTGTACAACTTTTAAGCATCTCATCCCGATTTATGGGAGGAAAATCCCAATCTTGCGATCTTGAGATTAGACTTCGTTTGATAGGTGATTACCTGAGCGTTGCCTTTATAGCCTCCTTTTACGGTGCGACGGTTGGTCAACGTCAAAGCAACCAGTTCTCAAACAAGTAATCTCAAATCACTCAGGTATTGAGGATTTAGTGTCTAATAATTTTAATGAAATTTACTTATGACAGATTTTCATCTCTTACAGTAAAGTTTCATAGGTCTTGTCCGATACTAGTCTTCCCAAAGTAAGTATCTATGCAAATTATTATGACATTGCCATGTCCACATAGTTCAAGAAACAGAACTACTAGTCATCTTGCATTCTAATCGTCTAACGTTTTCTATGCGTCCAATTTTATAGAAAACTCCGACTAGGGACCATTTTCAACCTTTGACATTCAAGTTCACTTGATACACATTTCTTAGTCACAGGACTGGTCCTGACAGTCTATCTTGAATATATTGTCAAATTGAAGGGACTCATCATTTAATAAACCACAAATTAAATGGAAAAAATGAATTCTTTTCATTTATTGTGAATGATTAACCAATAATGTTTTACAAAGATTTAAACTCTAAAACTTTAAAACATTAAACAGAGACATCAAAGCCATTCTCCAATATGCTTGATTCCCATAGCTTCAGTGTGCGAGTTGTGTTTCGCCTGCGGCAGAGGTTTAGTCAATGGATCTGATATGTTGTCATCAGTTCCAATTTTGCTTATCTCGACTTCTTTTCTTTCAACGAACTCTCGTAGAAGGTGAAATCTACGAAGTAAATGCTTGACTCTCTGGTGGTGTCTAGGCTCCTTCGCCTGTGCAATAGCTCCGTTATTATCACAATACAGGGCTATTGGTCCTTTAATGGAGGGGACTACACCAAGTTCACCTATGAACTTCCTTAGCCATATAGCTTCCTTTGCTGCTTCATGTGCAGCAATGTACTCCGCTTCAGTTGTAGAATCCGCAATGGTGCTTTGCTTAGCACTTTTCCAGCTTACTGCTCCTCCGTTGAGGCAGAAGACAAACCCAGAATGTGATCTGAAATCATCTTTGTCGGTTTGGAAACTTGCGTCCGTATAGCATTTAACAATTAAGTCATCATCTCCACCATAGACCAGGAAGTCATCTTTGTGCCTTTTCAGGTACTTCAGAATATTCTTGGCAGCAGTCCAATGCGCCTCTCCTGGGTCTGACTAGTATCTGCTCGTAGCACTGAGTGCGTACGCAACATCCGGGCGTGTACATATCATAGCATACATTATTGAACCAATCAATGATACATATGGAATCCCATTCATTCGTCTACGCTCATCAAGTGTTTTTGGGCACTGATTCTTGCTTAGAGTCATTCCATGAGACATGGGTAGGTAGCCTCGCTTGGAGTCCGCCATCTTGAACCTATCAAGCACCTTATTGATATAAGTGCTTTGACTAAGTCCAATCATCTTTTTAGATCTATCTCTGTAAATCTTGATGCCCAATATGTACTGTGCTTCTCCTATATCTTTCATCGAAAAACATTTCCCAAGCCAAATCTTGACAGAGTTCAACATAGGAATGTCATTTCCGATAAGTAATATGTCGTCGACATATAATACTAGGAAAGCAATTTTGCTCCCACTGACCTTCTTGTATACACAAGATTCGTCTGCGTTCTTGATGAAACCAAAGTCACTGACTGCTTCATCAAAACGTATATTCCAGCTCCTGGATGCCTGCTTCAATCCGTAGATTGACTTCTTTAGCTTGCATACCTTTTTAGCATTCTTTGGATCCTCAAAACCTTCAGGCTGTGTCATAAACACAGTTTCTGTTAAAACGCCGTTTAAGAAAGCAGTTTTGACATCCATCTGCCATATTTCGTAATCGTAATATGCAGCGATTGCTAACATTATCCGAATAGACTTTAGCATTGCAACTGGTGAAAAAGTTTCATCGTAATCCACACCGTGGACTTGCCTGTAACCTTTTGCAACCAATCTAGCTTTGAAAACTTCAAGTTTCCCATCCTTGTCCTTTTTCAGTTTGAAAACCCATTTGCTTCCAATGGCTTGGTAGCCATCTGGCAAATCGACCAAATCCCATACTCAGTTTTCACACATGGAGTCTAATTCAGATTGCATGGCTTCTTGCCATTGCTTGGAGCTAGGGCTCGTCATAGCTTGTTTGTAAGTCGCAGGTTCATCACTTTCAAGTAATAGAACGTCATAGCTCTCGTTCGTCAAAATACCTAAGTACCTTTCCGGTTGAGATCTGTATCTTTGCGATCTACGCGGGGTAACATTTCTAGATTGACCATGATTCTCACCAGATTCTTCTAAAGATCTCTGAGTTTCATCCTGAATGTCATCTTGAGCATTCTCTAGAGTTTGTTGTTCGACTCGAATTTATTCGAGGTCTACTTTTCTCCCACTTGTCATTTTGGAAATGTGATCCTTCTCCAAAAAGACACCATCTCGAGCAACAAACACTTTGTTCTCAGATGTATTGTAGAAGTAATACCCCTTTGTTTCCTTTGGATAGCCCACAAGGATACATTTGTCAGATTTTGGATGAAGTTTGTCTGAAATTAATCGTTTGACGTATACTTCACATCCCCAAATCTTAAGAAAAGACACATTTGGAGGCTTTCCAAACCATAATTCGTATGGAGTCTTTTCGACAGCTTTAGACGGAGCTCTATTTATAGTGAGTGCAGCTGTATTTAGTGCATGTCCCCAAAATTCTAATGGAAGTTTGGCCTGACCCATCATTGACCTGACCATGTCAAGCAAGGTTCTGTTCCTCCGTTCCGACACACCGTTCCATTGTGGTGTTCCAGGAGGAGTCAATTCTGATAGAATTCCACATTCTTTCAGATGGTCATCAAATTCATAGCTCAGATATTCACCGCCTCTATCAGACCGCAGTGCCTTAATCTTCTTGCCTAATTGATTCTCTACTTCACTCTGAAATTCCTTGAATTTGTCAAAGGATTCAGACTTATGCTTCATTAGGTAGACATAACCATATCTACTGAAGTCATCAGTGAAAGTGATAAAGTAGCTGAAACCACCTCTAGCATTTGTACTCATTGGTCCACATACATCTGTATGGATTAAACCCAATAGTTCATTTGCTCTTTCTCCAACTTTAGAGAAAGGTTGCTTTGTCATTTTTCCAAGTAAACATGATTCGCATTTACCATAATCCTCTAAGTCAAATGGTTCTAGAATTCCTTCCTTTTGAAGTCTTTCTAAGCGTTTCAAGTTTATATGGCCTAATCGACAATGCCACAGATAAGTGAGATCTGAATCATCCTTTTTGGCCTTTTTGGTATTTATGTTATATACTTGTTTGTCGTGATCTAATAAATAAAGTCCATTGACTAATCTAGCAGATCCATAAAACATCTCTTTAAAATAAATCGAACAACTATTGTCTTTTATTAAAAAGGAAAATCCCTTAGCATCTAAGCAAGAAACTGAAATGATGTTTTTAGTAAGACTTGGAACATGGAAACACTCTTCCAGTTCCAAAACTAGCCCGGAGGGCAACGACAAATAGTAAGTTCCTACAGCTAATGCAGCAATCTGTGCTCCATTTCCCACTCGTAGGTCGACTTCACCCTTGCTTAACTTTCTACTTCTTCTTAGTCCCTGTGGATTGGAACATAAGTGTGAGCCACAACCTGTATCTAATACCCAAGAAGTTGAATTAGCAAGTATACAGTCTATAACGAAAATACCTGAAGATGGAACGACTGTTCCGTTCTTCTGATCTTCCTTTAGCTTCAAGCAATCTCTCTTCAATGCCCCTTCTTCTTGCAGTAGAAGCATTCGGATTCAGAAGTGGGTTGACTGACCTTCCTCTTTACAGATTTGGCGCCAGTTTACTTAGTTGGGCTGGCCTTGTTGCCACCTTTCTTAGCATTCCTCTTCTTTCCAGATTTCTTGAACTTGCCCCCACGCACCATAAGCACATCCTGCTTATCACTTTTGAGCGTCTTTTCAGCGGTCTTCAGCATACCGTGAAGCTCAGTGAGCGTTTTGTCCAGACTATTCATACTGTAGTTCAGTTTGAACTGATCATACCCGCTATGAAGAGAATGGAGGATGGTGTCTATAGCCATTTCCTGAGAAAATTGCTGATCCAGCCGACTCATATTCTCAATGAGTCCAATCATTTTGAGAATATGTGGACTTACGGGCTCGCCTTTCTTAAGCTTGGTCTCAAGAATTTGCCTATGAGTCTCGAATCTTTCGACTCGAGCCAGATCTTGGAACATGTTCTTCAACTCACTGATGATTGTGAAAGCATCTGAGTTGATGAACGTTTTCTGCAGATCCGCACTCATGGTGGCGAGCATTAGACATTTCACATCCTTGTTGGCATCAATCCAACGATTGAGGGCTGCCTGAGTGACCCCGTCGCCTGCGGCTTCGGGCATCGCCTCTTCTAGGACATACTCCTTTTCTTCCTGCATAAGAACTATTTGCAAGTTCCTTTGCCAGTCAAGGAAGTTTTTCCCGTTCAATTTCTCCTTTTCGAGAATTGATCGAATGTTGAATGAATTGTTGTTTGCCATATTAAAAACTACAATTGAAAAGAATAAACAAATAAATAACCATTCACAGTTTCTCTTAATAAACTTAAATTCTAGCATACATGCATAATTCAATGTTTATTAAGCATTTTATTCAAGTTATGTGTTCCGGCAGGTGTGAATAAAATGATTCCAAGATCCTAAAATCATTGAAGAACTAAGCACAGTTTGTCGACTTAATCCTAAAACATCTTAGGTAAGCAAAAGCCTTTTGCTAATAGTCTAGAAACTATTCTTGGTTGATAGGTACGTCTAAGAACTTATTAGGTAAACCTATCGATTTTGCCACGACATAAAAGGACTCCTTACTTATATCGTTGAGTTCCACCAAAACTAACATGTACTCACAATTATTTGTGTACCTTGCCCCTTTAGGACCAATAAGTAACACCTCGTTGAGCGAAAACTATTACTAGATTGATGTAAAGGATATCCAAGCAAGTGTATATTTTGGCATGGCACCTTATAACTCAATTTTTAAGTTTGGAACTTAAGGCTCTTACTATGTTGGTTAGATTTTAAGTGAACTAAAATCCTTAATCATGCAACATAATCAAGCTTTTGATCTCATGCATTTTAAGACATATTTAAAAGCAATAAATAACTTAAAACATGCATAAGATAAATGTGATCTAGTATGGCCCGACTTCATCTTGAAGCTTTAACTTCAAAGTCCGTCTTGAAAATCTCCGTGGGAGGCACCATTTTCTTCAAATAGGATAAGCTATAATTAAAACTAATTACAACTATTTGATGGTACGCAGACCATATTTGAATTGAAAAACAACTTTGGTACTTTAGACCAATTACATTCAAATTAATGGTACGCAGACCATATTTTCTATCCTATTTGGGCCATACTAGTCACTTCATAACCTGCAAAACAGTACATATACAATATATACCATTCACCCATTCATTATCATGAATGGCCCACATAGCTGGTTAGTAAAACACATTATGCATCACGTAAACATTTGCAGCAATTAATCAAGGGCACCAATAATCTACCAATTATTCAGTCCTTATTAATTCTAATCAAGTTGTTTTAACCTTAAGGATTTGTAGACCTAATCAAGAGTTTATGACTAAAAAGGGCTCCCACTCAAACCAATAAATTCATATGCTTTACTAATTTTAAACATAAAAATGTATTTCTAGTCTAACCGGAAACATACAAATTTAATTAAAATTTAAAGCTCATATAAATTTATAATTGAATCCAAAAAGTTTAATTTAATTTCAGTCGTATTTAAATTAATTCATGATGTTAATTTTAGTAAAATAATTAGAATAAATAAAATTTATTATAATTACAATATTCAAAATTAAAATCCAAGAAAATAATTTAAATTATTAATTTTAAAATTAATTAAAATTACGTAAACTGAAAATTTCAAATTAAAATTTCAAAACGATCTAATCGTAACGCAACAACCTTACGCATCGCACGCCCATGGGCCACACGCACACAGCCATCGCTGGCCATGTGCGCGCAGCCCATGCGCTGCGTCGCATAGCTGCTGCTGCTATCCTTCGCAAGGCTCCACGCGAGCTTGTGCTCGCTGCGCGCGCGCCAGCGCTCGATGCACGCGAGCCATCGCTCGCTGCGTTCGCTCGCCAGCGCTCGCTGCATGCGAGCCAGCGCTCGCTGTGCGCGCTCGCCAGTGCTCGCTTGATGCGAGCCAGCGCACGCTCGCCAGCGCTCGCTGCGCGAGGCATCGACGCTGGGCTCAGCAATCGTGGCACGCGAGCTTGTGCTCGCTGCGCGCGAGGCTGCGCGCGCTTGTGCGAGGCAGTGCGCGTTGTGGCGCAGCTCGCTTGCTGCCCACACGCGACTGCCGTGCCTTGCCTTCGCCCATGCCCATTCGTCCATTGCTCATAGCCCACGACACAAGGCAGGGCTGTTGCCTTGTGCTCGTGCACCATGGCCTTGCTCATTGCATTCGTGCCGCATGGGCGACGAGCTCCCTTGCCCGCACTATACAACACCCCTTAAGGGTAACACGTAGCGTCCATTGCTTTGTGCGTGCAAGTTATATGAACGAATCGCATAAAATTTAAAAAATATATATTTAAAATTAATGACAAATTAATAAATTAATATTAATTTCATAATTTTAGGGAGAAAAATCGAAAATTTATTATTCAATTGATTTCCGATTAACATGGATTCAAGTGTAGGTCATAAAAATTTAAAATTTATCATAAATTTACAATTTTTATGGTGGTTTTTAATCATAGGTATCTAATTAAATTATAATTAATTATGAAAATCAAATTAATTCTAAATTATTCTAATTTTCAACAAATTAATCATAATTACAAATTAGATTGCATAATTAACAAGGCTAGGCATTCAAACTTGTTAAACATATACAGTAGGTCAATCAAAAAATTCAAGATTTATCAACAAGAATTGCAAACATTTAATTTAACATCTTAAATTTACGAAATTTTGCATTCGAAAAACTAAAACCTTCGAAAAGTCATAGTTAGGCTTGGAATTTGAGAATTCTGGGTTCGGCAGAAAAAGACTCTTTTTGTCAAAATTTTAGAATGCCTTTTACATGCGGAATTGACACAAAAATCACGTGATTTGAATGAGTAACGAAGAAACTGCCGAAAAACTGCGTACGTATAATTAAATAAACGCAATTTGCAATTAATTAACAATTACGAAAATTAATCACCCCTTTTAATTCTTGCAAATTTGTAATATTTAACCATGTTCATGAAATTTAGATTATGAAAATAATAAGAGGCTCGTGATACCACTGTAAGGTTATGATACATATGACAATTCATAAATCATGCGGAAACAACCATTAAGCCAGGAATACATATTATTTACACATAATCATTTAGCACAGTTTAGATGCATACTCTTTGTTGCGTGCCTTCCCTAGCTGCGCCCGAACCGAACCGAACAAGAACAAGTCTTTAGGACTCCAAGTGTCGTCCCTCCGTAGATAGTCCACAACACGTCCGGATCCGCCTTAAGATTGACCAACTAGAATCGCCCTTAAGGTACTATTAATTTTCGGCACTTTTAGGCAAATGTGTGACTGAATTTTTCTCTCAAAAACTCACTTTTAATACTTAAAAACTCGTTGTAAATATGTGACCCTAGGCACTTATTTATAGAGTTTATGGAAAGGAATTATAATCCTATTAAAATACAAATCTATTTAATTATAACCCTACTAGGATTCTAATTAAACAAAGTTTATCTATTAGGATTAGATTTAATCATATTACGAATCCCGGTAGCCTTAGGATTCCGAGCAACACACACGAGTGGCGCACAAGCACCGCACGCCCGCACGCAGGCCTTGCGGCCCACGCCGAGCGCACAGCGCAAGGCCCACTGTCGCAGCCTTGTCCGCGCGCGCGCCCAAGCTACGGCTGGGCCTGGCTTTTGCGCTGGGCCTGGTCGTATGCTTGGCGTGTGGTTGTTGCGCTTGGATTGCTGGGCGATGGCCCGGCTTCGTGCTGGGCCTTGTCTGGCAGGCCTCGTCCGATGCTAATTCGTACGATACGCTTCCGATTAAATTCTCGATTCCGGAATTCATTTCCGATACGAACAATATTTAATATTTCCGATTCCGGAATTAATTTCCGTTTCGAACAAATATTTAATATTTCCGTTTCCGGAATTATTTTCCGATTCCGATAATATTTCCGATTCTGACAATATTTCCGTTTCCGGCAATATTTCCGATTCCGGCAATATTTCCATTTCCGATAATATTTTCCGATACGTACCATGTTTCCGTTTCCGGCAACATCTACGACTTGGATAATATTTATATTTCCGATACGATCCATATTTCCGTTTCCGGCAATATCATCGTTTCCGGAGTATTCTTTTCTTGCCTGTGACGATCTCAGCTCCCACTGAAACCATGATCCGTCGATTCCGAATATCCATAGATGGAGTATTTAATGCCATTAAATACTTGATCCGTTTACGTACTATTTGTGTGACCATACGGGTTCAGTCAAGAGTAAGCTGTGGATTAATATCATTAATTCCACTTGAACTGAAGCGACCTCTAGCTAGGCATTCAGCTCACTTGATCTCACTGAATTATTAACTTGTTAATTAATACTGAACCGCATTTATTAGACTTAACATTGAATGCATACTTGGACCAAGGGCATTATTTCCTTTAGAAGGTTATTCACAATCTTCTCTATGGCTCGTATGTGGAAACACAAATGAGCTATTTCAGTTGGGTACTTACTACTTAGACCCACCCAAGAACAATGCAAGATCTTTTACAATGTGTTTGGTAACTCTAGTTAAATGAGGAAAAGTGTGAAAAAAAAGAGAATTCCTCAATTTTATCTTCTTTTGTAATTTAAAAAGAAAAGTGAGGAAAATAAAATGTGTGAAAATATGTGGAAATCAATTAGTTATATTTTTTCTGTTTTATTTTCCACACTTTCTTTATCAAAAGTGATGGGGAAAATGTGGAAACCAACATTAAACAAGTCAAAAAATATATAGTATTCTATTTTGCAATTTGGATTATATACCCGGGTGCACAGTGCTCATTGTGCACCCGGTTGAACATTTATTGAAAATCTAATAAACATTGAGAATTATTTCAATGTACATGTGCTAATGAAATATTTAAACTATATGTTCTATGGATTTGAACTATATGTTCATTAGCTATATGTTATTTGGGTATAAATAATACTAGTATGTTCTTTGTAAAACAGGGTGCACAGTGAACATTATGCACCCGAGTGCATAATTTGACTCTATTTTCATTGTTTACCATAATAATTAGCCAAATAATTAAAATTTAAACAATTTCACATATTTCTTCACCTTTACTTTTCTTTAAATTTCTATAGTTTTACTTTTCCTCACATTATCACATTCACTTGGTTTTCAAACACAATGTTAATTCGTGTAGTGTTGTGAAAGTTTCTCGTTTATTTGTTGTGAAAGCTCATAACTGGGCATGTAATGCTAGGAATGACCTTTAGTCTGTTAGGAAAAAATTAATTCTAATAATCCAACATTTGAGCAACTTTCTTATAATAATCTAATATTTATATTATTATCTAATAATCCAACCTTTATACCCATCCGCTTTTATTGCACTCAATAAGTAAAACACCTGGTAAAATAGGTCACAAGTCCATGTGGCATGTTGCCATTAGTCCATTATAATTTATTTATTTATATATAAAAAAAGAAATTCCTTTTTTTTTTAATTGTTGAATTTAGGCATGAAAGGGGATCAATAATGTTTTCATTTATTTTTTCTTCTCTTAATCAAGGCAAGACTGCGAGAGGGTGTGACTTTTTTTTTGATAAACAAATTAATTCATTGATAAAAAGTCATACGACATCTACATAAAGATATAAATCTAACAAATACATAACAATCGAATCAAATAAAAACTTCCTTTCACCATAGCTACGATCGTAGTATATCAAACATTCTGTATACCCTCTTTTATATCGCTGTGATTTACAGCCTTCATTGACGAGGGGGTCTATAGATCTGTTGTAGCCGTGATAAATATGATTTCCGTCTGATTCGTCTGATTGTAATCGAAAGATTGACATCCTCTTCAATCCAGCATAAATCTTTACCAAAGAAACAACCTGAACTAAACTAAACACACAAAACTTAACTAAAAACAAACCCACCATAGGGGTACTTACTACACCGAAACAATCAAACCCACCATAGGGGTACTTACCACACTGAAACTATGTAGTTTTATTGAAATCTAACGCAAAAACACAACGAAATTGAAAGAGAAGGACCGGAAATAACCAAATTTCCGAAGAAAATTGGCTATTTCCGCCCTAGAAAATCCTAATTTTTGTAAACCCTAAAAAGAGAGAGAAAAAGGGAGAGAGGGGAGAAGCGGCTTTGTATTCTTTTTACCCAGGTATTGGTTGCGCGAGAGGGTGTGACCTTGCTGGCCGGTAAACGATCATTTGAGTGCAATAAAAGCGATTGCGTATAAAAATTGAATTATTCAATAATAATTGATACGTTTGATTAGTATTAAAATAATGACCCAACAATTGGATTATTAAAATTAATATTCCCTTATTTTAATACTCCGTACAATTCCATTACGAATCTCGTCAAAAGAGATTCTATTACGAAAACGCCCTTTGGTTTTTTCGCCGATAAAAGGACGGCCCTTCTCCGGCATACAACCATCTGAACAGTAAGCACCACCCCCCAAAAATGGATGAAGAAGACAGATTAAGCTCCCTACCAGACTCCCTTTTAGTCGAAATTCTCTCCCTTCTTCCTCTGAATAACGCCGCCGCTACCTCCGCCTTGTCCCACCGTTGGGTCTCCCTCTGGACTCAACTTCCCCGTCTAAAAATCGACAGCGACATCCCCATATTTGACCTTGACTCCGATTCTTGTAAGGAAAGGTTCCATGAATCCATCGCCACCTTCAACCACATTCTCCAGCATCTGACTTCCCCCAATATCCATACATTCGATCTTCATTTCCATTACCCTAATTTGGATATTGAACAATTCAATGTTTGCTCGGCGTCTTTGATTTCATGGATCCCTCTGCTTTGCGTCCGCAATCCAGCGATTTTGAAGGTAGGATCCGTAATTTTACAGAATACTGGCAGACACTTCATTACTCTGCCATCTTGTATTTTCGAAACCCATTCAATCGTCAACCTCGACTTGTGTGGATTTTTTTACTGCAAATTGCCTGAATCTGGTATTGTTAATCTTCCTAATTTGAAAACCCTTAGTTTTTTTGCCGTTGATTTCGATCCTAAAGTATTGAGAACATTGTTTAAGTCTTGCCCATTATTGGAGACTTTGTGCTTGAGATTAGATTTGGGGGAGGATCAAGTTCTTGATATTTCAGCTCCAAAACTGAATTTTCTGACAATTGGGATGACGGGGCCGTCATACCGGAGCAAAATTGTGATTGATGCACCCTTACTGGAAGTGATGGCATTGATAGATTGTGTTGCATTGTATAGTTTTGTCAATATACCACCTAATTTGCAAAAGGCAACGATTCAATTTTTTGACCCTGAGAAAGTAGGTGTTTATCTCACCAGCATACCTGATCTTCTTCAAGGGATTTCGAAAGCTAAGTCCATTACTTTTGGGAATAATCTTGCTGTATTCAATGACCTTAATCCTGAAGATGCAAATGTTTGGTCACTCTTTTGTAATCTGACCCATCTTAAATTGGTTTTGGATAAGGAATATGGGGATTGGGGTGCCACTATTCCTTCATGTTTGTTAAATAAGCTCAAGAGTATAGAATTATGCGCAATGAACGGGGACGAAGATGATGTAGAGTCGGTTAAATATATTCTTGGTAATGCTAATGTTTTGGACAAGCTTCACATCACTCCATTTGCTAACCCTCGTAGATACGGGAGAAGTGTATTATGGAAGGAATATAAGTTTTGTGGTGATTTGTTCACCCTTCCAAGGATATCTGTAACTTGCAAGATTGAGTTTGATGGTGTTTATTTCCGTGCATCAAGTTATGGGCCCCAAAATGAATCAGGATGTTCTGAAATTGACTGGTTGAAATCCCAAACATGGCCTGCTCTAAATGAGGACGACGATGAATCAGATGAATAGACTATCATGGTAATTTCTTGAATATATCAAGAACATTCACTACCTTTATGTATGCATTTTTTTGTCTTGTGCTTTGAATTTCAATATCTAAATTGGTTATTGAGACTCCGTATTAGCTAATGTTGTTGCTTTACAGTAAATTTGAATCAGCTGATTCTATTTCCTATCTTCCCTATAACTTGACATGAATTACCCATCACTAATCTTGTATAATCATCACTGCAAGGATATGCAGTCATGAGGATTCACTGCAGGATGTGCATTCACAAGAATTTGTGCACTATACATCCTAAATTAGCATACCATGTACGTAATAGAACTTAGCCTATCTTTCTTTTCAAATGAATAGGACAGCAAATGACATGGTTTTCATGGATAATTTATAATCTAATCTGGTGCATTACGGTAGCAGCTTGATAAATTAGTGGGTTATCCCGATAGTTGTATGCTGTGTTTGCCTGTGATTCTATGTGATGTATGCTCATGAAAGCTTTTATCATAATTCATTTCTAGGGATTTCAACAAAATTACAGTTTGGTTGGTGACTAATACAGCATTAGATTAGACGGGCAATAATTTTAAAAAATATATATATTCTAACTTGCTTAAGTGCCATTCACCAAATTTAAATTATATAAACCAATGGAACTGGAGTAAAAGAAGTCTAGACATGTTCAAAAGTCAAAACAGACACGGACCTAAGAGTTGCTCAAAAATGCTCCAGAGAATTTCCTGATATAGTGATACGTAGTAGTATACTAGTATGTGAATTTGAGTTTTTAGATATCTACAGTTGCACCTTTGAGAGGTTATGCTATCCCTTCCTAGATTCTGGCCAACTAGAGGTGAGCTTTAATTTGTCTATTCAAGAGGATTTGATCGGTGCTACAGGCATCCTATACTCTGAACCAAAAGAATTCTGCATGTACAGTTAAATAAGACCACAGAGGGCACGATTCTGAACTTCTGATGCACAATTAGTCACTATTTTAGGTGCAGTAGTGCAATCTAGCAGCCTCTTAAGAATCTAGTGAACACCTAGGCAATGTACGTAATTACGTATCATTGTAAATTAATTAGGGTTTTCCAATATCAAACTTCCACTCTATCTCTTCACTCAGTTGACGTCTTTGCAACCACTCCCTTCTAGCATCGTATTTACACAACTCTTCACTGCCATTTCCAAATTGAAATGCCTTCATCCTCATTCCACCATTATCTCTCTCTTTCCAGGCACCTTGAATGATTAGATATTCAACTCGATATGCATTTAGCTAGTGTTCTTGCCAATTCTTACTGTCAAATGGGTCCCCACGATATCGGCTTCTCTCTCCTCGGTAAAGTAATTAAGTTTGGCTATCCCCTTGATTGTGTCATCTTTAACACCTTTATCAATTGCACCTTTATCAATTGTTATATCCACTGTGATAAGCTCCCTCAAGCTGCTTCAGTGCTTCTTTGTCGGATAAAATTGTCAAGCTTGGATTCCAACTCAACATTGTTACCTTTAGTGCTATGGTCAAAGGTCTTTGCAGTATAGTGTTGGTGCTCTTAATTTTCTGGACAAAATGCAATCTGGTGCTTGTAAACCTGACCTTGTTATATATTGTACAATTATTGATAGTTTTGGCAAGGGCAGGTTGTTGAAACTTAAAAGAGGCCCTGAACTTGTTCTCCTGTATGAAATCTGAGGGCATTATTCCTGATGCTGTCACTTATACATCCTTGGTTCGTGGCCTGTACAATTCTGGCTGTGGGGAAGAGGCTAAGCGTGTTTTGACTGAGATGATACACTGAAATGTAGCACCTACTGTTATGACCTATAGCATGCTGGTTGACATGTTCTGTAAATATGAGAATATTGATGATGCAGAATCCATTTTACAGCTCATGATTGAGAGAGGTGTGATCCAGACATCATTACTTACAGTGCTTTACTGGATGGTTATTGTTTTCGGGTCAGATGGAAGATGCTGAAAAACTACTTGATCTCATGGCACAAAATGACTGTGGTGAGCCTAATCTCGTATGTTTTAGCACTATGATTAATGGATATTGCAAGGCTAAAAACATTGGCAAAGCCCTGTACATATTCCAACAGATGTTTCAGAAAGGGAAAACGGTGGTAGAGTCTAATAGTGTGATTTTGGCTCAGTATATTTTGATACATGTATCACTCATCACTATATTAGCTGCATCAAAAGTTTCTGCTCTGCTTCCTTCTATGTTATTTCTCCTGTAATTGAGCATGGGAATTTGTAGCTTATAATGACTTATGTACCTGATTGTTCAAACCAATATTGTCTATATTGTTTTGAGATTAATATCATATTAATATATATTATATACTGAGTAGTGAGTACTACGTTTAAGAGGAATTTTCTGTTTTAAATTGCAGGCCGACCATCATTGTTTCTTGATGTTCTCTTTATTTAAAGGCCTGAACTGATGTATTTATATATTTTCTTGATGTGTGAATCACTGAATGTATTTCTTGTAAGGCTTGACAGTGTTGTAGGAGTCTGGGTTTAATCAGGCCAGCCTGGTAGTTCAATATTTGGTATAATCCGGGTAGTTAGTTATATAGATCCTGAATCTGTCATGAACTTGGTCTAACATGTGAGGATTTTTGTTTTAAAACTTGGCTCACTGAATGTATTTCTTGTAAGGCTTGACAGTGTTGTTGTTGGGCTAAAATCTTAATTTGAGTCTAGACTTATCAAATATTGTAGTGAGTAGTGACCCAGAACTTGACTCAAACTTGTCTCCTTAATCTGTCAACTTTGTATCGTTGCTTTATTGAATTAGTATCAATGTACCATCCAACTATTCAAGTTAGGAGAATTAGTAGCAACTAGAGGTGGTTATTGGACACGGTAGTCCGATGACATTATTACATGTCACATATTAAAGCGTCTTGATTAAAGATGGTTGTGGGCTGGCCCGGTCCAATCCAGCAAATGCACGAAAAAAAGCCGATACAAGCATAAAGTCATGAGCCTTGGGTCGGAATTGGGCCGTATATTTTTTTGAAAAAAGCATGATAAGACACGCTAAATCTAGACGTTCCCATTTTTAGAACATTACTGTATTTTTATTTTTTTAGATCCTACTTTGTATCCCCGTGCTAGTCACATCATCATCATCATCTCTCAATAAAATATACTACGTCTTATTCAAATCTACTGTCTCCATTGGTACTCTGCATTTTTACGATTACCTCAATTTAATCTACAAACAACAATGCGATCAACTTGCAATCAATCAAGGGTGTAAAAAAGAATAATCGGTTGTAAATTAAGAGTATTTAGTCATGAAATATTTACTTGTGTCGATTAATCGAGCTACGGACAATGTTCGTGGATTTCTATTTCTATTTTTTGTTTTTAAGGAGTTTAAATATAATAAAAATTAAGTACTCCGTAACGTATTGAATTACAGAAACTTGTTTTTAAGGCGGTAGAAATCTTTTTTAAGTATTTTTTTATACTCCGTATTATATTTTAAGGCTTGAACGAGTAAAAGGTAGAATCTTTAGAATTGGGTCTAGAATCCCGATCTCACAAACGTGTTGTGTTTGGTCATGTTCTTGTTTGGTATCGTATCGATTTCTTGTTGTTCATAAAATTTATTAAAACTATCTAAAAAGTAAAATAATTACATAATATGACAAATTAATCTAAACAGGTCGTGTTTGGGAAACAAACACAATATCTCTTTCCCGCTAATAATTTTCATAGTCTTACTTTTATTCAACTTATACCAACATAATATCAGACAATGATGAACGAGATAATTAATTACAAAGCAGTATCAATCTAATTAATCCAACAATTAAAAGATTAAAAAAATTTGAAGTTCAGCAGATGAAGAAGATCATCAGCAAAGTCGGTTTGGATAATTCTCCAGTTCCAGAGCCCAGAACGAAACATTATCCCTTAAACACTGCATGATAATACTGCACTCTATAGGATAATCCCTTTTCTTAATCAATTCCAATGTAGCTTCATCATAAGTTCCCATAGCAAAAGTACACGCCCTTTTACAAGAATTCATAATATCATAGTAGAAAACAGACAAATTCAATGCTAACCCCAATCGTGCAGGATGAGCAACCGACAACTTAGCCGCCATTGCTATGGCTATTCCTTCTTCATAAGCTTTCAAGGACTTTTCAGCAGCTTCTTCCCTCTCGTCACCAGATTTGATTTCTGCTAAGTACCGATAATTATCGGCTTTCATGTTTATGAAAAAGATGGTAGATTCAGTTGTTGAAGCAAAAGGAAGAAGGTGATCATCAATCATCTTGATAGCATCGTTACAGTGATCAGTAATTTCAGACTCGATTTTAAGGCGATATTCTCGAATACGCATTAAGTTGGTGTGGTCTTTTTCCTTCTTCTCCATGTCGCAGAAGGTTCTCCGAGATTTTCTCTTATGTCCGATGACATTCTTGTACGCTTTCGAGAGAAGATTACGCTCTTCTTCTGTGAAATCCACCTCGAATTCTGCTAATTTCTTCATTGCTTTAGCCATATCGGGGTAGCGATTGGCAGATAGGGCTAGCTTAGCTTGGTAGACGGTCATGTAACGATCATTGAGAGTAGCCATGAGAGCAAAGATTGAGAGAGAAAGAGATGATCAGAGAGAGTTAGGGTTTTGGAATTTTGAAGGAAGGAATTGAATGTGTTTTGAAGAATTGTTGGGAAGTGATCAGAATTTAAATAGTTGAAGAATAAGAATAAGAATTTGAAATTGAGTAGGAATTGGTTTTATAGTTTCCCGAATTTGCATTATAGTTGGTATTTTATTTGGACTTGTATTCAACTTCTTACCTTTTCCTAATTCCTTCAGAATTTAAATAGTTGAAGAATAAGAATTTAAAATCTAAATCGAGTAGAATATGGTTTTGTATAGGGGTGTAAATGAGCCGAGCCGGTTAATAAACTACTCGGGCTCGGGCTCGGGCTCGTTTAAAGCTCGTTCATGTTCGTTCATTTATTAAATGAGCCGAGCTTGAACAACTTTTGAAGCTCGCTTAATAAACGAGCTTGAACATGAACATAAGTATGCTCGTTCATTTAAGTTCATGAACAACTCGTTCATTTATGTTCATGAACAACTCGTTCATTTATGTTCGTGAACAAGTTCGTCTAGTTATGTTATGTATCATATTTTACCATATATACGTTTTTCAAATATAAATAAAAATCATGTTTTTGACTTTTGGAATCTATAATAGGATAAAAATATTTGAAATAAAATTTTAATTGCTAAATTAGTGCTTTTTGACTCTTTCTAAAGTATTAGTTTGTTTATCAAATAAAGAAATGTATACTTTAATCTTTATTATTAGATATAATGATAATTTGTTAGATTTTCAAGTGGTTATACTCTAAAGCTCGTTTAAGAAAGCTCGTTTATAAACTCGGCTCGATTAATAAATGAGCCGTTCACGAACAGTTCACGAACACAAAATCTTTTAAGCGAACCGAGCTTGAACAAATTTTTGAGCTCGGTTAAAAGCTCGGGCTCGGGCTCGAGCTCGCATAAGTTAAATGAACATGAACATGAACAGGGTAAAGCTCGGCTCGGCTCGGCTCTTTGTAGAACTATACCTGATCAAAAGGCGAGCCGGGCCGGATTCGGGTCAGTCTAAGTGAATAAAATAAGCCCATTGTATCGGGCCGGGCCAATTTTGTGTGCCCAAAATCCGCTATTTCGGGCTAAATACAGCGGGTTTTCGCACTACAAGAATTTGTATCTTTAACGACAACCGAATTACGACGGGTCAAAAATCCCGTCGCAAAAGTCTTTTGTGACGGGGATAACAACCAAACAAAGACGGGAATAACTGTCGCAAATGTCTTTTACGACGGGTTAACGACGGGATTTTCTATTAACGACGGCCCCCATTTATGACGGGTTCGCGACAGGAAATCCCGTAGTTAATCAACGATTATTGGCCTTTCACGGCGGGATTTCCCGTCGTTAATAGTACATTTTTTTGTAGTGTACGGGCCATTTTCGGACGTAGCCAAATTTATAACTAAAATTGTTGTTTTACGTTGCTCAAATCAAGTAATTTTTTTTAAAGTTCGGGCCGAAATAATCTACCCAAAACCCGCTAATTTTCGGGCCGGACCTATGATAATCAGCTCTATTATGTAGTTTTCCCGAATTTCCATTAAAATTGGACTTTTCAAAGCATGGTTCCTTAGTAGAAACAAACACAATATCTGTTTCCTCTTTCCCGTTAATAATGCGGAAACCGGAGTTTCAAAGTATTACTTGTATTCAACTTCTTACCTTTTCCTGTTTCCACTATTTGTGTCAACACCAAACTCAAAAACTCAACTCAACTCAGCTACTTAAACTATTTAAACACGAATCTTGTCCATTTATTTCTTCACAATCTCACCAACTTCCAAAACCAAAACCAAAACCAAAACCAAAACCATCAATTTAATTGAATTACCACAACCGTGACTGTTATTGTTATTGTTGTTGTTGTTGTTCATCAATGACGATGGGAGAAGAAAGACCGTCACCGCCCGTTGTTAAGAAAGTGAAACACGAGATGGAGATGTTCGGCGACGTCAGAGACGACAACTATTATTGGCTTAGGGACGATTCTCGCTCTAACGAAGAGATACTCTCTCATCTTCGCTCCGAAAACTCCTACACCGATTTCGTCATGTCAGGTAATCTCTCTTTTTCTTTTTCCAATTATTATTCCAATTCTATGTTAAGTTAGCAATCGGGTGCTTTTTCATTATTGATTCATTTTCATAAATAAAATAATTTTATTGGTTGTTGTATTTATTAGTAGATTGAGGGTTTTCTTGAATTTGTTTTTTTAATAAAAAATAAAAAGAATTTTTATTATACGTTAATAAACGTGTAAAAGTCCAAATGTAACAAATAAAAAGAAACGGAGGGAGTATGATAAAATCTGTCAATTTTGTAATCATGAACTAGTTTGCATATTTTTCATGTTTTAATTTTGTAATCAGGAATCTGTCAATTAGTATCAACTTGTTTGCATATTTTTCATGTTTTAGTTTATAAAGCTTTTGTGTAAGACCATTTTTTTTAGTACTAATTATACTAGTGTAAAATATAACTAAAAGTAATAAAATCATAACTAATTGAATAACAAAATAGTTGAGGTTGCAAATAGTTAAATTTATGAATCGAATAGTTATTATTTTCTAACAAACTCATTAATAACTAAAACTCATAAAATCTTAACTAATTGATTTCACTGCTTAACTAATCAGTTTCATTGTTTAACTAATAGGTTCGGTTGCATAACTAACTGAAAATTTGTATTTTAGTTTTATAATGAGTAATCTGTCAATTAGTATGAACTTATTTGCATATTTTTCAAATTTTAATTTTGTAATCAGTAATCTGTCAATTTCGTAATGTGTTTAGTATGAACAAACAATCATATCATTATGTTTAATGTTTTATTAGGGACGAAGGAATTAGAAGAAAAGCTGTACGCAGAAATGAGAGGACGAATGAAGGAAGATGATACGTCAGTTCCTCTACGAAAAGGGAACTACTATTACTATAAAAGGACATTGGAAGGAGATGAGTATGTGACGCACTGCAGGCGTGTTGCTGACAATGGATCAGTCGAATTATCTGTGCATGATACTATGCCAACTGGGCCTAATTCTCCACCTGAGCATGTTATACTGGATGAAAATCTTAAGTCTAAGCAGCATGCATACTATTCTGTTGATGCTTTTAAGGTAAAGCTTGCTTCGATCTTACTGCTTAATTAATTACTCGTAAACTATAATTTTGGGGTATGTATCATATTCTTTGCTCGTGTTTATCCAGGTTAGTCCAAACAATAAGCTGGTAGCGTATGCGGAAGATACTAAAGGGGATGAAATTTATACTGTTCACATCATTGATGCTGAGACTCTTGAACCAGTTGAAAAGCCTCTGGTGAATGTGACGCGTAAAGTTGAATGGGCCGGTGATGGGGCCTTGTTGTACGTCACCATGGACGAGAGCCTTCGCTCAGATAAGGTATTAGCACTTGTGAGATTATATGTTACTTCCTCCGTTCTTATTTAGATGACATAATTTGACTTTTGGCACTATTCATACAATCATTTGACTATCAATTGTGATTTATTTTGTTATAATCGTCTTAATGTACAGATTTATAAAACGAAGTTTTTCTAATTTTAACTATTGATAAATAAAGATATTAATAATTGAAATATTACATTGACAAACATAATAAAAAGAATTATGTCATCTTATTTTGTATGAGATTATTCAGGAAAGTTAAGCCTTGTTGCAATTGGTCATTCAGTCCTCTACAATTTCCAATTGTTATGTTTGTTGTCAGAATCTGTTCTGATTAGCCTCCATTGTGCTATTTGCGAAATAACTTGACAGGCGTGGTTACACAAATTGGGAACAGATCAATCAAGTGACTCCTGCCTTTATCATGAGAAAGATGAAAAGTTTAATGTTGGTCTTGATAAATCCGGGAGTGGCAGTTTTTTGTTTGTTGCATCTGGAAGTAAAACTACAAGGTTTGTCTTCTATCTGGACGCATCAAAACCCGAAGAAGGCCTCAAGGTTTTAACTCCTCGGACAGAAGGTGTAGCCTCTTATGCCAGTCATCGTGGCAGCCATTTCTTTATCAGACAGAGGACTGATGAGTGCTTCAACTCGGAGTTGCTAGCTTATCCACTGGAAAACTTATCGGCATCAACTCTTATTCTTCCTCATAGGGAAAGGCAAGGCTTCCCGTTTCCTTTTTTTTTTTTTTTTTCTTTTGACATGATATATTAGATTGATATTAGTGACTATAACTGTTGACCTTTTGTTACTAGGAACGTGGCGGTGGGTTTTATGGGAGACCCGCCCCGACTCTGTTCCAAGCAGATCGGAATGGGGGAGGTTTGATGGGTGATGGTATAAAAAAGTATACTCACTATGGGCGATGGGGGTAGGTGTGGATTTTGTGTTGGACCCATCCTATCCCTGCCCGCCCCGCTTCATACCCGTAAACTTGACCCTAATATCCTTTTCTACGTGAATGAAAACTTTTAAAGAAGATCTAAATTGAACAATTTTTTTAAATGTGTTTGGATTTTCCCATTATATATGTCATTTTTAGTTGTAAGGTGTTTTTTTTAAGTTAAATTTTCATTATATATGTTGTCTATGGATGAGACCGGTACCTAGGGAGTGGTGGGGCGGGGTTGGATTTTATTTTATATCTGTTAGGGCGGGGTTGGATTTTATTTTATATCTGTTAGGGCGGGGATGAGAATGAATCTTTTGCCCACCGTGGATGATAGGGCGGGGATGGGGATGCAAATTTTAGGTGGGGATGGAGGGATCTATGTCCACATGCGCCAGGACCGCCATGCCCCATTAACTGTTACCTTACCCTCTTGCTCTCTGTTTTGTTAGCTTCAACTTGACGGTTGATTTGCTCTTATATATGCAGTGTAAAGATTACAGACTTCCAACTTTTTCAGAACCATCTTGTGGTACACAAGCGCAAAGGCGGTCTGCTTAGAGTAGTTGTGTATCGTCTTCCTGATGTTGAGTTGCCAATTGAGAACCTTTCTGAGGGCCGTAACGTTGAGTTTGTTGATCCTGTATATGATGTGCAACCTCTGGTGTCTGAATATTCTTCCAATGTTTTAAGATTCACATACAGCTCCCTGCGTACTCCGTCTTCTGTATACGACTATGACATGGACAGTGGAGAAAGTGTCTTGAAGAAAGCTGATATAGTAAGCTACTATCCTTTTTGTAAGTACTGATCTGTAGTTACTTATCGTTTCAATTCATTGATCACTTCTTCTTCTTCAGGTATTAGGTGATTTTGATGTATCAAATTATGTGACAGAAAGAAAGTGGGCTACTGCATCTGATGGTACTCAGATCCCATTATCAGTTGTCTATAGGAAGGATCTTGTGAAGCTTGATGGTTCTGACCCATTGTTACTATATGGCTATGGATCATATGAGGTGAGACTTGTCCCGTAATTATAGTCATGTTTTTCTAATCACGCGTCCTAATATTATAATCTTGTTTCTATTTTTTGCCATTAAACTCTCTCTTGTACTGCATTGATTAAAAATGCATATAAAACACAACAAAACAAAAATATGTATTATATTCACCTTTTTCATTCAAATACTATAGTCCATCTAATTCCAATACCGTATTCTATTTTTCCAAGGAAATATTATCTTCCACTTTCCCGTATATGTTCCACTTTTCTTAAAACCCGTGTTTGTATGTCATGTTCAGGTATGCACGCTTCCTTCTTTCAAGGTATCAAGGCTATGCTTGTTGGACCGCGGTTTCATTTTTGTAATAGCTCATATCCGTGGTGGTGGAGATATGGGTAGGAGATGGTATGAAGATGGAAAGTTTATGAAGAAAATGAACACTTTCACTGATTTTATAGCATCTGCCGAGTATTTAATAGAAAACAAGTATTGCTCAAAGGAAAAGCTCTGTATACACGGAAGAAGTGCTGGTGGATTGCTAATTGGTGCCGTATTGAATATGCGCCCTGATTTATTCAAGGTTGCTGTACTTGGTGTACCCTTTGTTGATGTTGTTACAACAATGCTTGATCCAACCATTCCCCTAACAACTTCAGAGTGGGAGGTAACGTTTCGTATTCTCTCTTTTAATGGCGGATTATCATTCATTCATGTGTGTATACGTCTAACTGTATGTTCGATTTGTTTCTAACTGAAGTTAGGCTATGTTCTATTTGACTTATTTTGATTTATTTCAGATAAAATAAGTTCAGTTAAGTTTAGATAAGTTCAGTTATGTTTAAATAAGTTCAGATAATATAAGTTCAACAGAAATAAGTTTCTTTCAGACATTTTCACACACAAATAAGTTTATTTCAGACAAAATAATTTTTTTTCAGATAGAATAAGTTCAGCTAAGTTCAGATAAGTTCAATTAAGTTTAGATCAGTCAAAGTAAGTCCAATTAAATGAAGCCTTAATAATTAACGGCGTGGTATATGTTGTTACAGGAATGGGGTGATCCTCGGGAAAAAGATTTCTATTTCTACATGAAATCGTATTCTCCAATGGATAATGTGAGTTGTTCAAAAACTTTCTCATATATAGCAATAGTTTTGCTCATTGGCAACTGGCAAGTCTATATTTGATTCCAGATAGTTGTCATTGTGATTGAAAATTTGATTTAATGTGAACAGCAAAATTACCCTCATATACTGGTTACGACTGGCTTATATGGTAATGACATAATTGACATCTCACTACATTTTCATGCAGACACCCAAATTTAATCTATTCTTGCTTATTTTTTGTGACAGATCCACGTGTGATGTACTATGAACCAGCTAAATACGTGGCAAAACTAAGGGAATTAAAGACTGATGATAACATGGTTGTTGTTTAAATGTGAATTTAGTGCTGGCCACTTCGCTAAATCGGGAAGGTACGTAATCTTCTTTACTTTATTTTTTAGATCAATGCTTGCGTTGAATGTTAAACTGTAGGGCTAAGTGTGTGTTTCCGTTGCACGACTGTATATTTCAGATTTGAGAAGCTCCAGGAAGATGCCTTCGTGTCCACATTCCTTTTAAAGATCTTAAACATGGTTCCTACCCCCGAAACAGCATAAGTTTGAGAAGCCTCGATGCAGATGCGAAGAACATTTCACTGTGCGACTTGTGTTCATATGGCCACCTATAGTTTATTAGTTTATTTATACTCAAAGAAAACAGAAGTAAAACAAAAAGGGGAGGCTTTAAACTATAGCAAAGAAGGAAGCACGTACAGAGAACAATTCGCGCCGAAGCAAATTGCAGCATCAGCCTTCCTGCATTCTTCCACGGGTATCTCAACCTTTTCTTCTCTTCCTTTGTGAGCAAAATCGTTGGACATACCTCTTCATCCCCTCTTTCATCTTCCGGGGCTTCATCATCAGAACTATCCTCATCAACCACCAAATTTGAGTCGAAAACCGAATTTGATTGCCCTCCAAAACCCCTAGCCGCCTGACTATATGATGTCGCAATATTCCGCTTAGGGCTGACAATTGTTTCTATAACCCTTGATGGAGACTCCTCCTCCATAGGGGTGGCTTCAATGATTTCATTACTGGGTTTATATTTCTTATTCGGTCTGCGCAAGAGATCGTTCTCTTCAGTCGAGAGCCCTAGCCCTAGGGCACGACTTTCGCTTTTCTCTCCGCTCATCTCTTCCCACAGATTTATAAAGAAACTAGTGTGCAGCCCGGGCGTTGCCCCGGATTTTGACTTTTATTCCGCTTTTTTTTTTTTTTTTTTTTAATTATGTGCACGTAGATATGGTGTCATCATCAAATTACGGTGGTGACATAAGATTAGTGGCCGATCAACAACCTCCCAGATCTAAACCCCACATCCAAAAATCTAAACAAAGCCGGATTCTTTTCTTCAAAGTAATAACTGTACATTTATAAATTAAATAATCATTCCCTTTTTCCATTCACTTTTATTCAATGTATTGTTTATTTTAAAAAGAATATATTTGCTTACATAAGAAAATATTACATAGGTTGTAGTTGGTTAAGATGGTAAGAATTGTAACTTTTAACAAAGAGGTCTTTTGTTCGATCCTTGTCATATGGTTTTTGGTTGTAATGAAATGTCATGATGCTAATAAGGAGAGATCTACGTGACACGTATACGTTCTTCAAAACGCCTTTTAATATATTAGTATAGATTTCGACCATCAGCTAGTGTAGTACTTTTGTTTTATTTCTTTTATTCATTAAGAAAATCAGAATTATTTATATTGCCATAGATTTATTCATTTATATTGTATTCACTATTCAGTATGTTTATTCTTGCGTACTTAGACTTGTACGGGCATATATGTCCTTATGTGTATTACTTACTTAGGCAAAACATGGACATGTGAAAAATTAAATTCATTAATAAATAGTCACGCGACATGTATAAGATAAATATAGATCTAACAAATACATGTTAAATTATCTACTATATTATTCTACTAGATTTTAGCCCGTGCGATGCACGGTTTATATTAAATTGTTAAGTTACCAATGATGTCTTGGCCTAGTGGTTAAGACTGAGGGCCTGTGTACAATAGGTCTCAGGTTCGAGTCTCCCCGCCCCCATTTGTAATTTATATTGCCCTCATGCCTCATTCGCACCAAAAAAAAAATATTAAATTGTTAAGTTAAAATAAAATTCATATATAAACCAACTGCTATATTTTATATATTAGGTAGTAGATTAGATTAGTTTTTGAATTTCATTTTAGATTTATTTTTTAATTATTAGAGTGTTTGATTTTGGATGAAATTGTATATGCGTAATAATAATAATTAATTAATAAAAATATCTACGTGGCACCTAATTATTTATCTACTTGTCACTCGTCTTTTTTAATTCAAAAATAATTTTAAAATCTTGTTTTTCTTTGGCCGAAACCAATTTTGGATTGAATTTTATTTTAGATTAGTGTTTAATTTTGGATGATTTTTTATTTAAGATTTATTTTTTAACATTAGAGTGTTTGATTTTGAATGGAGTTGTATATATTAGTAATTAAATAATTAAAATATCTATGTGGCAAATAATTAATTATCTACGTGGATCTTGAATTTTTTAATTCAAAATTAAATTAAAATCTTATTTTCCATTGGCCGAAATCATTAGATTTCCTACGTGGCGCTCTAATATTGGATTAATGTTTGATTTTGGATTGAATTTTATTTTAGATTAGTGTTTGATTTTGGATGAATTTTATTTTATATTTATTTTTTAATTATTAGAGTGTTTGATTTTGGATGGAGTTGTAGTAATTAATTAATTAATATATCCACGTGTCATCTAATTAATTATCTACGTGTCACTTGATTTTTTTAATTCAAAAATAAAGTAGAAATCTTATTTTTCATTGGCCGAAAGCATTAGTAATCCTATGTGGCGCTCTAATATTTCAGCAAAAATGCCTCATATATATATATATATATATATATATATATATATATATATATATATATATATATATATATATATATATATATATATATATATATATATATATATATATATATATATTAGATTAGATTTTTGTTTTAATTATTAGAGTGTTTGATTTTAGATGGAGTTGTATATATTAGTAACTAATTAATTAATTAATTAATTAAATTATCTACGTGGCACCTAATAAATATCTATGTGGCACTTGATTTTTTAAATTCAAAAAGAAATTAGAAATCTTATTTTCATTGGCCGAAACTATTAGTAATCCTAGGTGGTGCTCTAATATTTCAGCAAATATGCCTCCATTGGCCGAAACCATTAGATTTTTCTACGTGGCGCTCTAATATTGTATTAATGTTTGATTTTAAATTCAATTTTATTTATTTTATTTTAGATTATTGTTTGATTTTGGATGAATTTTATTTTAGATTTATTTTTTAATTATTAGAGTGTTTGATTTTAGATGGAGTTGTATATATTAGTAATTAATTAATTAATTAAGATATCTATGTGACACCTAATTAATTATCTACGTGGCAATCGATTATTTTTTAATTATTAGAGTGTTTGATTTTCGATAGAGTTGTATATATTAATAATTAATTAATTAAAATATCTACGTGGCACCTAATTAATTATCTATGTGGCACTTGATTTTTTTTAATTCAAAAAGAAATTAGAAATCTTATTTTTCATTGGCCGAAACCATTAGTAATCCTAGGTGGCGCTCTAATCTTTCAGCAAATATGCCTCCTTTATATATGTATATTAGATTAAGCAATCTAATTTTTCCAATCAATTTTTTTTTTTTTTAAATCCAATAGAAAATTTTACTCCGTAATTAACAAAATGTACCTCCCAATTTTTTTTTTGGGTTAATTTTTAAATTTTGTTAATTAAACCCTATTCTTTTGAGCTGAAATAAAATGAATATCATTCGAGTCCGGATCCTCTAGAGTTTTAATAAAACTCTACAAGGTAGAGTTGTATCTAAACCATACATTTTATAATCAATGGCTCATATTAGTGGGAAGGGAAAATCATTAGGTGGATATTAATGAGAAAAAATAAGGGGAATTTTGGAATATAATATATGAGCCATTGATTTTTCATCCAATGGTCGATATTGCTCAAACTCCACCTTATAGAGTTATTTTAGAACTCTAGAGGATCCAAAACCATATCCATTATTATCATTAAACTTAGTATGTGCAGGAAACACATATATATATATATATATAATAAGTTGAACTTCTGGTGTTAGCGGTTCATCTTATTATTAACGGCCCTTCTTCTTGATTTGCCATTGTATACTTTTCATGTTCTGTCTTTTTTTGGTTTATTTTCCGTTGATTTTGTTCCCAAATTATTCTTGGATTTTTCCTAGATTTTTGAAATTTTCGGATCTGCCCAACCCACAACCACCTCTAGTGCATGAATTGTTCACCTATACATATTTACTATTTAACGATGCACAGTTGGAGTAGATGCAAGTTTACAACTACTAGAATTATAGGCCCCATTCACATTAATCACATTCCATGTGAAGTATTCATTTTACCCTTTGTATGAATTAATGACCATAACTTAATGATGAAACTAGATTAGATCCCGTGCATGCACGGATTTTGATAATTTTTTTCACAAAATCTATAACTGATTATCTCTTAAACTATTGCATAGTTATAACATTTTTAACATATACTCGTTTAAATTTATTCATTTATTGTACATATTTAAAATGCTAATATGGTAATTTTATCAAAATATTGAGTGATATATTTTCCATTATTAATATAACGATTTGACTAAAATATTATCAATTTAGAATAATTATTATTACGTCGTATCTATTATTGCCATAATTTATAAACTAAATTTTGTTTCCATACATAAATAGTTTATAAATAAAGGTAGAGAATAAAATAAAATAAAACAGATACACTTTTTTTGGGAAAGTGATTTGGCGGGAAAAAATCACACCAAGAATTGACACGTGTCATTCCTGGTGTCTCTTTTAGTATATAGTAATAGATTGGTCAAGCTGGCCAAAGTACAATACGATCCCACACGAAAAAAGCATGACACGGAAAAGGCATAATATGTGCACAAAAATGACGGTCATATTCGAGCCACCTTATTTTTAAAAAATAATGTCAGGACATGACCCAACACAATTATCTCTATTATATAAGCCAGCTCCTGAGGTCTTTTTCGTAAATTAACTTTTCGTGTCCACCATGTGAAATACCAAAATACCCTCAAAACCTTTTAATTTCAAACCTTTTTTGTAACACACGGAATCCCTAAATCACACACAACTCTCTTTCTCTCTCCTAGGTCTTCGACTCTTCGGCGTCCCTAACCCTCCTTCCTCCCTCCCGTTTTCTCTCTCCTTCCCCATGGATCTTCTTCCTCTAATCCTCTTCCACCAAACCCCATTCTCCATTCTAAACCCTAAATATTTCGTGTCTCTTTCACCGCACACGCATACTCTCTCTCCTCCGCCTCTCATCGTCGTCGTCGCCGTCGTCATCACCATCGCCATCACCATCAGCATCTGATCTTATGGAGTTCCGGGTTAGTTTCAACAATTTGTTCAAATTTTCATTTTTTTTCCAATTGATTTTGGATATTTTGTTGATTTGATGTGTTTTTTCCAATTGTTTTTTCAATTCTCAGTTCTTTCGATTTCAATTTTTTAAGATTTGGGGAAGAAATCGAGTTCCAAATCACGCTCTTTCTCTCTCTCAGGTAAATCACTCAGTTCCATTCATTTCTTAAATATTTCGATTTCAAATATTACGGTTTAATTTGTTCCAGCTCCATTGATTGAAGATCGATTTCAAATTTGTAAGATTTGGGTATCAAATTCTTGCAAATTTAGAGTGACCCATTTAGATAAGAACGAGTTTTTGAGTGAAGAAATTAACATCATTCTCATGTCTGAACCATTCTAACAAAAGTACTCTATCTCCTCTCTTCACATTTTTTGATTGTTGGGTATTTTGCAAATTGTTCAACAAACTATTACGTGTGTACTTGACTGAAAGGCTGCTCTAATGTGTGTGTTTGACTGAATGCTGCTCTAATGTGTGTGTTTGACCGGAACAAATGAAAAAAACCAATGATATTGCTGCAGGGGATTGGTTTTATTTTCCCGCCTCTATTTTTTCATTAGTATGAAGTATTAGATATTGAGCAGTACCGTTACTCTGTTATTGTCTGTAAATTTGATTAAGTTTGAAATTCATCATTATTATGGTTGGATTTGTGATTTTCAATTGAAGCCCTAATCAATTAGAATTTAAATTTATTGGGGGAATTTTAAATTGGTCTCTGTTATTGTCTGTAAATTTGATTAAGTTTGACTAACCCTCTTTGATATTTTGTTCAATTGTTTATTTTCTTCAGCTCTAATGTCGAATTTTACATCTCTTACGAATTTGGGTCAAAATACAAATCCAACTAAGTCATATGAGGTAATTTTCATTTTTTTGTCTTCATGATCTTGATTGTTGAAATACTGAATTACAATAGTTTTTGGGTAAAAAAAATAATGTGAAAATTGTGGTTAAATTATGAACTCCAGGTGCCTCAACCACCAACTGATTCTGTGTCAAGCCTTCATTTTAGTCCCAAGCCTAATCATCTGATTGCAACTTCATGGGATAATCAAGTTCGTCTTTTTTGCATTATAGTCACATGGTTACATTATTTTACGTTTTTGCTACATAATTTGTTCAATAATTTTATGTTGTGACTTGGTGTTTCATTACATTGTTGTTGCAAACTTTTTTTGGTTGCTTTGTTTTTTGTAACACTCGATTTATTGAACAAGGTTAATAGTGTACTGCCTTATGATTCGTAATGGACGAATTTTTGCAATAATTAGTGTGGTTTTGGTTTGAGTTTGGTGACGAGTACATTCCCGTTGTTGTAATTGTAAGTGTGTGTAGTCGAAAAGATTGGGTTTATGACTGTAAGCTGATGTAGCCATGTAGTCTTGAAATGCTTTAGTCCCAATACTGACATTCTTCTGGGTTTGTGATATGGAATTTAATTGAATTGGTTTGTGAACGAAATTTCTGGAAACAGATTGATTTGGGTTTCTCTTGAAATGGGATAAAATCTAAACCCCGAAATTCAGTACCAAACTAGAATAGTTGTAGATAATACTGTGTATCCTAAACTAATTTAAAATAGCTTGAGGGCAGAGAGATTCTGGAAGCTTCCATTAAGCTAGCTTCTTTAATTCAATTCAATTTTGCTCAAATTGTGTGATTTCTCAAAAAGAAACATTTGACTTAATCCAAAAAAAACTAAGGGTACACCTTGCACGCTTTTCATCATAGATTTCTAATTAAATAATGTACATGAGTGATTAGCATCAAAACTGGGATACGATTTGGTTAGAAGCCAATGAGACCTTGAAACGCGTTGAGAGTGAGAAAGCTGTTGTAGCGGAAAACCTCAGCACCTTGAGGCACAGTACAGTTCTGCAGTTGTGTTTGCTGCTGCTGTTGTTGAATGTGTACCGCTGTTAGTTCAGTTCTGATTAGTTCAGTTAATCTGGCCAGTTACGTTCAGTTGTTCAATTGTCCAATGGCAATGATGAGGTACCCTAATAGAAAAAGTACCTCAATTGTCACGGTGCTGGACCTCCTAGGGTCCTATCACATCTCACTTTTGGACCTTATGAGTATAATTTAAAAGAACAACTAAAGTTTTATATGTTCCTTGAACCATTTTCTATATGACAAACGAGATTGAGTAAGTTGGCTTATCAAGAAGGGCTGTAAATTAAAACTCGAGTTATGAGATAGGAGGGAGCATATGAATATAACTCAAGTTACAATAAAATTTTAGGCAAGAAATTAGATTTTAGCTTGAGTTGGACCTTATTGGTTGTGTTTCTGTTTGTTTTGGCATATAAAACTTTGAATTGTTGTGCTGAAAATTATATTGCTCCTTGAACTGTTTTATAACGGTGTCCCATTAGGAGGTCCTCCTAGGCTTAGAGTCGTGTACTATGTTCTGGCATTTAAATTTTCATTGTGATTTGTCAAAATACCATCCTAGAAACTCACAAATCTTGATTTCAGGTGTATTGGATGTTCAGGGTAGCTACTGTGAAGCAGCAGCAACAAGAGGATTCTTCTCTACCAGTCGAAGATCATGGCTTTCTGAATCTCGGAGATTTGGGGTTTTAACAGTGGTGATCAGCGTGGCTATACAGCAGCAATGGTGAAGAATTCATAATGTAGACTTCATGTAGCAAACTCATGATGGTATTTGGGTGTTCTATTTGGGCAGAAAGGCTCTTTATAAAGAGCAGGTGCCCATGCATCATATCCCAATGCATCATTGTGTTTCATAGGTTTATACTAGACCCCTCACGGTTTGTTACTTTTGACATGTCTTGATGTCATTTTAGTTCACAGCCTTATGATATCAACATTGCAACATGCTCATAGCCTTACGATATCAGCATTGTGTGGGATTAAGTTGAATTTCCGTCTACTAACTTGGTGTTCCTCCCCTCATTTCGTGTGTAGAGTTACTTTTATTTTAGTTTTTCAATAAGGAATGGACCTACAATTTAAAAAATTTATATAATCCCGCACGTATCGCTCCCCATTATTTTAAGTTTTTTGTCATGTAAGGCTACGCGTATTGTATGACTTCATATCGTAAAATATGAACTTTACGAATGCTTTTTAATGCTTTCTAAAATTTCGCACGCATCGAGTGCATAAAATACTAGTGCATAATAATGTAAGTGAAACTAGACTTATCCGCGTAAATATGACAAGACTCATAACATGAGCTTGGGCTGTATATGGGCCGCACTTTTAAAATTTTGGCTCGGCACTAAATCAGTGGACTTGGCACATTCAGACTTACGGCACACAGGCTCCGGCCTCCGCAACAATCTTTTCCGTAACGTGATAATTGCCCAATCAGCTGGGAAGTAAAAGTACGATAAATTATCGGCAGCAAATCTCCCACTTCCTCGTGGTGGTTGAGAATTGAGGAGAGAGACTGAAAACAAAAACATGGACTTCGAGACAATAAAGAACTACTTAGAAAAACTGGAAAAATCAGGTGAAGAAGATGAATCCTCGAAAATCCATAAACTTCCATTGAGATTCTTCGACCCTTTTATCATCCATGGTCTTCGCGTTGATCTCATTGAACCCGGTCGCGTTCTCTGCTCCATCAATGTTCCTCCTCGTCTCCTGGTTCGTCCCCTTTATCTCTTCAATTTATTTGATAATTTTGGGTTTATTTGAGAATTAGGGTGTATGATTTGATTCCGAAATGTCGGAAAATTTTGGGGTGAAATGTAGAATACTGCCAACACTCTGCACGGCGGTGCGATTGCGTCATTGGTGGATTTGGTGGGTTCGGCTGTTATTTATACTGTTGGAGCTCCGTCTACTGGTGTTTCTGTTGAGATCAATGTTTCCTACCTTGATGCTGCGCTTGCTGATGTATGTTTTCTCTTTTTTACCTCTTAATTTTTCGGAATTTTGGTGGAAATTGAAGTGATTTTGTTGAATTTGTGTTGTTCAATTGTTGCTGATAATTTGTAATTTGAGTGGCTTCAGTGTATTTTGACATACTCCGTACAAAATTGTTGAAATGTTAGGGTTGAGCTCATTGCAATTAGTAATGAACTGTGAACATAATTTACAGTGGAATTGTGCAAAAGTGCGGTTTTTAAACTTTTTATGTGCTTATATGTTTGATTTTTGGTCGGCAGTAAAATTAGGTACCAGATAAGGGTGCCTTTATTGTTTCTTGGATATGATTACATGAACCGAGTCTGGTAATTTGTGATAGAATTTGGGATTCGGATTTTCGTGTATCCTCATTGCTTTTAGTGATTCATCATTCAAAGATTGAAAAAAAGATGTATGGAAATAAACCCATTTTTAAGTTATAGATGATTAGATTTGTTGATTTCTGTTGTTGTGGTCCATGCTAGCTTCAAGGCTAATTTTTGTTGTTGTGTGAGAAAGCAAGGGAGACTGTGGCTCTATTTCTATCACAAGAAAACTAGACAAGTTATACCCTACAGCTTGTAAGTGGTGAAAGTGTGGGGTGGGTGCCGGTGGTGCCGTGGTGGTGTGGTGGTAGTGTTGATATATAAAACCTGGTATGTTTGTCCGTAATTGAGTGAGTTGAGTTACTAGGGACTTAGGGAGGGTTGGAGGTGTTGCAATTAGGGAGTTCATTCCAGGGGTTTATCATCTGATTAATCTGATGGCTTCTACATAGACCATTAGATTGTATTACTGATTCTGTGTGGAAAGCATTTTGTCAACTTACAATTAATGTGCTCCTGATATGCTGTGTAGCTGGTGAGAGAGAAAATGAGATGTGTTACTTTAGCTTTGTAAGTAAGTAGCTTAGGTCTGAGGATCATGCATTTGACCATTGCTTTGCATCTGTATCAGTATCAGGGAGAAAGAGTTAATGGTTATGGATTTGAGCGTATCAGGTGTCATATCTTATTTAGGTGTCTGTCTGTATTTTGCGCTTGAATCTTGGAGTCCAAGTAAACATAGTGGCATTGTCTACTTCATTTCCATATATCAAGGATACCTCTTATTTTCTGTTGGCTCTCGAGTCTATGACTGTGCCTAGATTGATCTTCCCATATTTATGGAAACGTTAGATAGGTTAAAAAGAAGTTCAAGTAACTTCAGTAATATCAATCTCATATGTTCAGGAAATTTCAGATAAAGTCGTATAATATCAGATAATTTCAGCAAAATTTGGGCAATATCATGAAAGTTTCAGGTTAAAGAATATGGCAGTAGGACTTATCTCTAAGTTTTGGCTTTCATGTGTTTCATAGTTCTGCTCTCTAATTCACATTTTCTATACAATGAATCTTAGAATCCCTAGTGATATTTTTCCTAATACGTGTACAATTTTGATTTATATAGGAGGAGATTGAAATCGAGGGCAAAGCTCTACGTGTTGGAAAGTCCCTTGCTGTTGTCAGTGTAGAATTAAGGAAGAAAGCAAGCGGGAAGATCGTCGCTCAGGGACGTCACACCAAGTACCTTCCTGTATCCAGCAAACTGTAGCTTTTCATTTGGGATTTATCCTTATTGGACTAGTTATTTCAAAGTACATCATCTATTGCAACAAATACTTGTATGTACAGTACATAAATATCATTCAGTATAATGTTGCCTATAAGGCTATAAGTACTCTTCTGTGACATTTATCCTTCTATTGTGCAAGATTAATGATGCACTTATATATGTATATGGAGATTTTTGTTCATTTTTAATTCGGGTTATCTATTCTTCCGTTATCTTTCGCGGCAATTATGTGGTACTTAGGAATCACTGTAGTTCAGACTTCAGAAATCTAAGTATTTCTGTTGCAGTAACTCAGCTAGGTTTTGGAATAGGCTTTGATATTTCAAAACTCTGTCAAATTCAGGACTGGCAATAAAAATGGTGTATAAAGATACTGGAAATGAAACTGCAAAAAACAGGAATCTTCAACAGACTGAAAGAGTGAAAGATCCCTTTGTTAGTTTCAGTTAATTTCTGTGATGAATCTAATGACAAAGAGAAAGCGCTAATTTCCAATTCAGCTAAGTTCTTATTTATGAATCCTGAAGAAATTCAGGAGCATCTTCCCAATTAATAATGCTTCTCATCGTTCTCCTCCCGCCTCCTCCATTACCCATCCTCATCATTGCAACGAATTCTGCATAATCTATTTGTCCATCCTGAAAGACAGCATTCTCATGTCAGATTGTCAGGACAGTCGGGTAATGTTTTCTAAATTAATTTGAAATATGCTTCATAAATTTGAAAATACTCACATTATCTTGATCAATCTCCTTGATCATTTCTTCTAGGTGATGATCGTTGAGGCCAAGTTCGATGCAGGCTTGTTGGAGTTCATCAATGGTTATATAACCACTGCCATCTTTGTCAAAGTATGCGAATGCAGATGCCAAGTTCTCCTCTCTCTCCAACTTATTCAGGTGAAGGGTAGCAGCAACAAATTCTCCATAGTCTATGGTTCCGTTGTCATCCACATCTGCCTGCCAAGAGGTAAACATTGACTTAATTAGAAGCCATTGATGGATAATCATGAGAAACTTTCGTGCTTTCTTATTTAAATGATTGCTCTTACTGCATGCATGAGATCCTCGATTTCAGTTTCCTTTATCTTTGAGTCAACCCGTAATAAGCCAACTTTCAGCTCATCAAATGTTATAGTTCCACTGTTGTCTTTGTCTATCTTTTTAAAGAGTTCCTTCAACCCGCCAATTTCTTCTTCAGAGAGTCTCTCAGCTATGACCTGCAGAAGATAGGTTATTTGTCTTTCTGAAATATGATAATATGCTTTTACTAGAAAAGTCAGTGCTTAAACCCTCTATTCCAAAAATCCAAACAGCCAAACTAGCAATTGATGCAAAATATTGGGGTTTTTTAATGTGATGTGCAAGTATAACCCAAAACCGCTGACCTAGGAGTTTGGCTGTTAGGGGTTTGGGGGATACCATAGGTTGATGTCTACAGAAAGCAAAATTAACCTAACATGAACAACCCAAAGCCAACTAAAAGTTCATTCATGAACTGAGAAAAAGGCAAACAAAACTGGCCTTGGCATGAGATTTTATAATGTGATACTGGAATAATCCGACCATAAACCAACAAAACCGACTTTTTTGATATTGCTAAATAGATGATCTTTAAAACAATTAGACTATAGAACTTAAACAATTAGACCTAAATCCCTGAACATATAATGCATATAATCCTCAAATGGAAACTGGTAATTTAAGTGTAACTAACAAATTACAGGCATCTTGAAGTGGTTAATAGTATAGGTTGAGTTTTACCCGGCAGGCCATCTTCTTCAGCTTGTTCATGGCTGAAAAGTGCTTGAGGCGCGACAAAACAGCTGAATCAAGAGGCTTGTCAGGCACTTTTGAGTCATCAACAATCCACGGATGACCTGGTTGAAGCAAAGTAGAAAACAAACTATTACTTAGTTGTCCTTAATTATGATAAACATCAAAAAGATTGTAGGAAGAGATGTCTTACTAAGCACTTGATAGGCTGTGAGCCTCGCTTTGGGATCTCTTTCAAGCATCTTTCTTATCAAATCTTTTGCACCCTCAGAAATAGTTGGCCATGGCCGTGTCTCAAAATCAAGCTTTCCTTTCAATATTTGCCTGAATATTCCTGCATCAGTTTCTACAACAACAACAAAAACCCGACAACAAGTTTTAGGTGAGACAATCTCACACTGTCACAGAAAGAAGTTACCCCCAGATAAGTTATAACTTATAAGTCACCCTGGTAGCGTAATTCAACCAAGACACAGGAAAACTTGTAGATGCTGCAGTTTTCCAAGGTCTTAGCCTTAAGCTGAATTGATTTATTATCTATGCAAATTTTGAGGGATGCCCTTAATTAGGACCTTAATATACCTGCCCAAAAAGGTGGAACTCCACTGAGTAAGATGTACAATATAACACCTGCACTCCAAACATCTGCTTCTGGGCCATAGAGTTTGTTCAATACTTCTGGTGCAACATAGTAAGGACTCCCAACCACATCACTGAAAGTATCACCTGAAAATATAAGGGTAAATAGGGCTTTATCAGTCAGATGAATGTTTGGAAAATCGGTTGCAGAAGGTAACCGTGGTGGCGTGGTGGTATCTTATATAGACGTGTAGTCTCACGGTTGTACTTAGGAAGTGGTGGTATATGATTCCTTGTTGTACTTTAAATGATTCTGGTGGTATGTCGGATAGTTGTGAGGTACAAAAATTGGTATCTCATGTAGTGATTTGTTTAATTCACTTATCTTATACGAAGTACGTCATTTCCAAGAAGGAAAGTACTAAAACACTAAAATATATGCAGATCATGATATTCAGTTAATGTCAACAGAGAATACAATGTGAAATATCCTAGTTTAATGCAACTTCCTTATTGACAGTTTTTTAATACAATACTTCGTAGAAGACAGTATTCTATTTTTTCATGTGTTAGGCACATCTTTTAACATGTCTCTTAAGGTTTAAACTAGAAAAACCCAAGCTTGATCTATGAACTATGATATCTTCGGGGTAGGATCCTCTTTATTTCCTAAAAGAAACAGATGTTCTATTTCCCAAATCAATGGTGCAAATGCGTAAATAAATGGGAAAATAGGGGGTTTTCTGGGAATTGTTTTGTTTACTAGCTCTGGTGTCATCATCTTCAGATAGGAAATGGAAGAATAGAAATGGAAAAGATCCTAATTCGATATCTTAGGCTCTGTTTGGTAGGGAGTAAAATATTTTTCTGGAAAACAACTTTCCTCTATTTTCAATTTTACAATTTCTCTCCTAATGATGGAAACCATGTCCCCTTCAAAATGAAGGGAGAACTGTTCTCCTTCATTTTCCTTGTCTCTCTTGTACACTCCTCCCACTACCTGCTTACTTTCCCTTTCATTTTCCTTTCGTTTCATTATTTTTCTTACATGGAACCAAACAACGGAAAACTAATTTTGGAATTGTGTTTTCCATTGTAAATTGTTTTCCATGAAAGTCATTAAAATGTTTTACACCCAACCAAACGGAGTCTTAATCCCTGTCAACTTTTTCCCCTTTCACTTGCATTAAGCAGAACATACATCAATTTGATATTTGGATCATTGTAACATGCTAACATAAACTGAGGAAAGTTTGCCATTCCAAACTGCCAAATCGTATAATGTACATATCATGATAAAACTACAGAAAACAGAGAAAAAACAGAGCAAAGAAGGATCAAAGCAAAGCAAAGCAAGTTGCAGACTTACCAGGCTGATAAAACACAGAAAGACCAAAATCAGTAGCTTTAAGTGCAGAATCCTCAACAGTACTCTCAAACAAGAAATTCTCAGGCTTAAGATCTCTATGAATAACACCCAATGAATGACAAGCTTCAACAACACCAATAATAGTCTTCATCAAACGAGCAGCTTCTCTTTCACTATACTGTCCTCTCTGAACAATTCGATCGAAAAGCTCACCACCTTCACACAACTCCATAACCAAATGAACATTACTTGAATCTTCATAAGTACCTTTAATGCTTACTACATTTGGGTGTTCAACTAAGTGATGCATTATCTGTATCTCATTCCAAACATCATCGCAATCTTCTCTACACAGAAGCTTCCTCTTTGGGATTGATTTGCAGGCATATTTATCTCCTGTGGAGTTCTCTGTGCAAAGGTATGTTGTTCCATATTGGCCTTGGCCGAGTTTTTTGCCTAGTGTGTAAAGATCATTGACGTTTTTGGTTTCATATGGGAGAATTGATGTGGGTTTTGAGAATCTTACTGAGTTTGTTTTGTTGAATGTCATTGTGATTCTGAGATTTTGTGGTCTGAAACCAAAAATAAAAGTATGTGAGACCCAGTAATTGGAGGATTCAAGATATAACTATTACAGGTTGGACATAAGTTGAAAGTTTTGCTAATCAAACTAATTAATGCAGCAAGTTGTTATAGTTGGTCCTACTCCAATGTCAGAAACTGTAAGTGGGGGAACATATTTTATCATGAAAATGTGAATAAAATAATATTATATTTGCACTCCATCCATTCGTCTATTTTCAAACGCATCGTTTTGACTTTTGCATTATTTAAATGTTAACATTTACATGTTTTTTTTACTAATTTCCTCTAACAGGTTGCGCGAAAGGATGATCGCTCAATGAAAATTTGAGTTTCCTATGTCAAGTTTGTAAAAAACCAAATGTTAGTGTGGAATAGGTAAAACTAGTATAGTACCCGTGCGATGCACGATTTGTGATATGAATATTAAATTTGCATATCTAAGCTTTTACGAAACTATAGCTATAGACAATTATCATCAAAATAGAGCTTATAGATAATCTTATTATTGAAACTAATGATGGATAGATCTGTTACTGCCTCATTTCTTACCTTATTTATTTAACAAATTCAAAATAAAATAAAATAATGGTACATAGATAAATTTACGTTTTTCCCCTTTCATAACCCATATCAAACATAAATTTATTCTCATCCGTTCTTTACTTTGATAGTCATACCCACTTAATACTCCTCTACCATCTACATCAGTATCTGATCATTTAACACTCACCCCACCATATACCTTATTCATCTAGAGATAACTTCGAAGCGGGGTGGGTTAGTCCCTCAACACCTGTGCCTGCCTAAAATTCTCATCTCCATGCTCGTCACCACGATAGGTATGATACTCATCCCCGTCCTAATCCCCACCTCGCGGACGGAAAATAAATTAACCCCCCTTCATCACCCGTATGTGTATCCACGCCCGACTTAAGCCAAGCCCTAGACAACTGAATTCGGCATTATTTTTTGACAAGAGAGTTTTGACTTTTAAAACTTTAAAAGTATTTCACAATTTGTTTCTCTGATTACATTATAGTTAGGACACATATAACGTACAAATATTTTCCTAATTAAAACTAATGATGGATAAATTTGTTATTGCCTCATTCGGTGTCTTTTTTTATTAAAAACAGAAAACAAATAAAGGTACATAGAACAAAGTTATTTTCATTCTCACTCATCACATGTGTTAAACCTAGTCCTAGAAAGCTGAACTCGACATTATTTTCTGGTAAGAAATATTTTTTAATTTTAAAACTCTATTCTAGAGTATTTGACAATTTGGTTGTCTGATTAGATTATACTTTGGACACATATAGCTTAAAGATATTCTCCGAATTAAAACCAATGATGGATAAAATTTATTATTACCTAATTTGGTGTTTTTTTTGTTAAAAATGGAATACAAATAAGGGTACATAGACAAAATTATTTTCATCCTCATGCATCACATGTGTCAAACCTTGCCCTAGACGGTTGGACCCGACATTATTTTTTGGTAAGAGAGTTTTTAATTTTAAAACTCTTTTCATAATTTGATAATCTCTGACTACACTATGCTTTGGACACATGTACCTTATGGATATCCCCCCAATTAAAATTAATGATGGATAAATTTTTTATTACCCCATACGATGTCTCATTTATTGAAAAAGGAAAAACAAATAAAGGTAATAAATAAAATTATTTTCATCTATTCAACACATGTGTCAATCATAGTGTTATTCTCATCAACCTTTCACTTCGATAGTCACACCTATTTAATCATTTTATATTTACACCATTACCCGATCACTTAACACATACTCTACCATTTTCTTTATTCATCTAGTCATGACTTTGAGGTTGGTCGATGCCTCCACACTCGTACTCGTCTAAAATTCTCATCCATATCCCCGTCACTCACAATGGGAAAGATACTCACCCTTACCAATCTCCTTATTAAAGGGTAAAAAATAAAACTCATCCTCGATCTATCACCGACATGTGTATCCACACTCACCTCACACTCACCTCACACTCACCACCCTGGACTAACATATTTATTTTTGTTTTGGTAAGAGAATTTTGAATTTTAAAATTCTACTATAGAGTCTTCTACAATGTAAATGTCTTATTATAATAATTGAGTAAATAAACAAAACATTATATTATGTACTCTCTCCGTCCAAATTTAATCGTTACAATAGTCTTTTCACGGAGTTTTATGCGATAAGTTATTGTAATCTTATATATTATAATTTAATAGAAAAGTAGGCATGTTGAGAGAGAGTGAAATTCCTTTTATAGAATAAAGTATAAGAACGACAAATCAGAGAGCAACATAGCTCCACATTGATTTCGTTATCCAAAATTACGCGCAAAGACTTTTCATTAGATTACAATGTAAAATAAAGGCAAACATATTACCCATCAAATAATCAAATACAAATAAACTAATAATATAAAATGAAACTAAAAAACTCTTAAAAATATTTTTCGTTTAAAATATTAAGGAACTACTAAATAAAAGCATATATACATAGAAATTTAAATTTCGAGAAAGAAAAAGTACAAAGTTATTAAACAATTGTTTTTTCAATAAGCATATTTTACACAACATTGATAAATGCTACTTCAAATATTAAAGTAAAGGTAAATATTCGCTATACATATCCGCAGTCAATATAAGACACATATTTTAAATAAAAATTGACAATATATGCAATTAATCATTAATAAATTTAAATTCAATATTTTAATACATGCTAAGAGATGTTAAAATATTTTAAATAAAACGATATTTTGGACAACCTAGTTAAAATATTTTTATTTTTTATTTTAAACAGATTATTGTCATATTGTAAATATTGTGATATTGAAGTAGATTCTTAGTCTGTTTTTTTAGTTAATAATCTTGATTTATACATATTATATTTCAAGAATTAGCCATTATCGATCAACTTTAGTATTTTTAATATTAGAACTCTGAAATAATACATTTGCCATTAATTAGCCATTATCGATCAACTGTTAGCATTTTTTTCAAAACAATCTCATACTCTCTTCCAACCCTGGTTTATGTACTATTGTGGGCCATTTCCATCGTATAATACCCGTGCAATTGCAGTATAATAACCCTAGTTTATGTACTATTGTGCGCCATTGCCATCATAATTTTGAATAAATCATAAATATATAATAAGAGTTGGGTGCAGATGTCCAATATCGATACGGCTATTAATACTTTAAAAAATTATTCTCTCTTATTTGGAAAATGAGTTATACTGGTATGTTATTATTTTCATTATTAAATTTTGAATAAGAATTTTGAAGAATACTACGATATAAGATCGTTCTATACTTAGGTGTAAAAAAATAAAAATAAAATATTAGCAATCTTCGCATATGAAATTTATTGGGATGAGATTAAATACTTACGCAATAGGGATACATATCATTTTGCAGTTTGTGTTCTAACAAAAAATGTGTACTTTGTATAATTTAATATATAAGTTAAAAAATTCTTTATGGGTCATATTTTTGCGATGAGTTTATATTATTTTCTATTTAAAATATATTAACTTAGTACGGAGTATATACTAACTTACTAAATTATATAACTTGTAAAATATCATTTTTCCGATGAGATTATTTTTTGTTCTTAGTATATACTAACTTACTAAGTTAGGGGAGTGATGTCTTTTTATCACAGTGAATGCCATAATATTTAGTGTTAGTACTGTTAATAGTTATGTAGAAACTTATAATTTAACCCAGAAATGTGAGTCATTTATATAGGGCTTATAATAATGTAGCATATTCTGTATATTATTATTATGGAATGTATTTTTTGCTTGAAGGTGAATTATGAGTAAATATCTATATAATAATAATCATCTAATATTTCATACCTTATATGTTGCAGAAGTTGAAAAGATATGTCATATAAATTTCATCTCCGGAATATTCTTTGCTGACAAACTTTTGAAGAGCCGAAGATTTTACTGAAGATTTCGCAGCATTATACCTAGTGTGATATATTTTCAGCCTTATTAATATTTTGTTTTAGGTTGTTTCCATTATTATAGCCTAAAATATAGAATAATAGGGCTATAAAATAGAATATTAGCCTTTATTTTAATATGCCTATTATCCTCACTTTTGACTAAGATGTGAATTTAATATGTTGCTTAATTTTGTTTCCATTGCTTTAAAGTTTAGGGTTGTATATTTTTGCTCATGCGTTTTGTATGTGCTGCATCCGTTAATTACTTATGGGTTCTATATTTTATTAAACAATCTGATATATCTATATGGACCTTTATGAGTTAAGTTTTTGGTAAAAAGATACGCGTCGTGGGATATGGCCCCATATATTTTTGGATAATTAGCATAAATTGTGTTATATTAGCCGGCTGTGAAATATTACTTGCTTTTTAAAAAAAAAAATTAATCTATATAATAATATATTAAAAGAGAGCCAATCAATGAGTGACAAATGTCATCACCACATTAATTTCCTCTCTTTTAGTATATTATATAGATGTTGTTAGATTAGTCACGATATATTCATAATACAGTATCATTTTTAAAATTAATTTATGGTCAAATAATACATTGGTAAGTATTCTGATCCAAAGGGTAAGTATTTAAAAAGAAAGGGAGTATAGTTTTTGTAAGCAATTACTCCGTACAAAATTTAATTATTGAAATAAGAAGGGCTTGTATTGATAGAACATGGACTGTTTCTTCATGGACTCTTTTACGTGTAATATTAAATGCAAGTCATCACCCATTCACATGTCCACTAACCTTGATGATATCTTGCTATGGGATATGGCTAGTTGAACCATTATAAATTGTTGACTGCATGGTGTATAAGTTTTTGCGCGAATGAGCTACAAGGGTGTTGCTTCCAGTTGTGTTTTTTAGCTTTTTTTATTTTTATTTTTTTGTACTGAACCGTTGTTAATGATGCTACATATGTAAGTGTTAGACATTCAATAAAATATTAAGCAATTTAAGCATACAACGTGTGCATATATCACTAGTTATAAATAACGGAGGGAAACTTGAAGTATCTAGTGCACATGAACTCTCTGTCTCTAAGATGTGATGATAATTTTAGGATGGATGCTAAAAATAATTAAACATCTGAAATTTAATCCATGAATTGTTACCAAATCATTGAAAAGCATGGTAATGTATTATTCTTTTGCGCTGATGTGCATTGACTAATTCTCTACTTAAAGGCTTTGAAAACTTTTCAACACATTCAACCTTTACCTAATGAAGGCTTGCCTTATCCTGAATTAGGTAATCGGCTGAAGAAATTTTCAAAATTTGAATGAGTAATAATAATGACATACTAATTAGCCTCTCTTTCTCTCCAAAGAAAAAAAAAAGGCATTAATGAACTTAGGGATGTGCACAGGTCCAAACCCGGGCCGGACCGGACCAGACCAGAATCGAACCGAACCGAACCGAACCGATTGGATCGGTAGACCGGAATTTTTAATTTTCTTGGATCGAAGACCGGACCGGAATCATTCGGTCCGGTCCGGTCCAAACCGGATTTTTCAGGTCCGGTCTAGGTTTGGACCTGTTTTATAATTTCTTTTGGCATTTACGAGTATAACTTGCAGCTTTTGCCCTTTTTATGACGATTTTTTATTTGTATGATGTACAACCTGGAATATAAATTAATCTTTTCGTCACTAAATAATTTTAAATAAAAGTATATCCGAAGGTTAGTCATATAAATTTAAAAGTTGAATTTATTAATTAGTGAAAATTAAGTAGCGCATGAAAAAGAAAATAATGAACTTAAACAAGAAAAGTGAAAAGAAGGAACTTCAGCATCTGCATATCAACAATGCACCATAATATCATTTCATAAATACCAAACGAAAAATAAATGAGTATTACTCAAAGAATAACACATCTTGGTTTTAATAAGAAGTAGTACGTACTTCGTACATAAATAGAAATAAGGGAGATGAAAGAACAACTTTATTTATTTTTGTAATGCCAAGAAAGTTTCGCATACATTAGAGTATTAGCATATGTTAAATTTTAGACTATAATATATTATTTTTATAAATGAACCAGGCCACCGGTCCAGACCAAAAAATTTCGGGTTTTACCCGGACCGGACCGGAAAACCGGAATCCTTCAGTCCGGTCCGGTTCAATTCCAGTCCGATTCCGGTACAAATTCCGGACCGGACCAACCATGCACACCCCTAATTGAACTTACTATTCCCTCTATGACTCTGTCCCTAAAAGATTTGTCCATATAATCCTTTTCAGAGTGTCCCTATTTGTTTGTCTCATGTGCACATTTTGCACTCAACTATTAATAAAGTGAAGTTGCTTCATATGACAATATTTTGGAGATGTAGGGAGTTAGGGTGTAAAACGTTTTTTCTTGGAAAATGATTTCCCTCTTTTTAATCATTTTACGTTATTGGGTTTAGCAAGGGATGAAAAACCAAATTTTCATAACTCCTTATAGGTGGAAAAACATTTTCCATTGAAAGTGATGAAAACCACTTTTCCACATTTTCTCCCTCTCCATTCTTCTCCTCAATCTTCACCATCTTCTCCCATTTTCCTTTAAGGAACCAAACAAAGGAAAACAAATATTTTTCATGAATAACTATTTTACACCAAACCAAATAAAGCCTACTTATTTTTGTTAATTTATTTTAATAATTTAAATGCGATCATAAGACTTTTCTTTTATAATATTAGTAAATTAAAGGAAGGGAAAAGGAAGAGAAAGCTAAGGGAAGAGAAGATTATTTGGTTTGACGAGAGAAGTGAAAGGAAATACAATGAAGTTAGGCCCTGTTCTTTTGGACTTTATTGCAGTTCCATTCAGTTCAGTTCAGTTCAGCTTCATTCAGTTCAGTTCAGTTCATCTTCATTCAGTTCAATTCAGTTCATTTCAAAAGAATGGATTCATCTTTCTTTGTAATTATTTTTATTCTTGATATTGCAATTAAAATTGAAAATTATTACTTATAGATGTATAAATTATTATTATCATTAGTATTACTTAAATATTACTATTATTTTATTAATATTATATGTAATAATTGTTATTAATAAATAATTATGATTATTGTAGTTATTATTTATTATTATGAGTATTATTATAAATATTAACATTATAATTATTACTCCATCCGTTCTCGAATATTATTCCCTTTTGGAATCTAGACACTATTCAAAATTGAAGAGAATCTTCTGATTTTCTTCCAATGCGTATTTTAAAATATATTCATGTGTGATCTTGTTTTGTTCGTCTCAGTTTGTGGTTTAACAATATCAAATTTTAAATTTTTTTAACATACGTAGTTGGAGATATTTACGTTTAAACATTGAGTTGAAACGGAAGAAAAAGTCAAAAGGGGACTAATATTTAAGAACGGGGGGAGTATTTATTATTTATTATTACTTATATAAATATAAATTATTATCGTTATTATTACTTAAATATTACTATTATTATATTAATATTATATGTAATTATTGTTATTAATAAATAATTATGATTATTGTAGTTATTATTTATTATTATGAGTATTGTTATAAATATTAACATTATATTTATTATTTATTATTAATTATTTACTCCGAAATATTTTATTATTTTATTATTTATTATTTTATTATTTTATTATTTATTATTTATTATTTATTATTGTATTATTTATTAATTATTACTTCCTCCATTTTTTTATTATTGCACCATTTGGGTTGGGCACAAGATTTAAGAATGGGGTTAAAAGGTGATAAATGACAAATATACTCATGTGATCTAAGTACAAATGTGATTTAACAAATGATGATAAGGATAGAAATGTCATTTTATGTGGATAAACTTACCAAAAAAGGAAATGGTGCAATTAATATGCAACTTCCGAAAAAGGAAAACGGTGCAATTATAAAAAAAATGGAGGAAGTATTTTTTATTTTATTTTTTTTATTTTTTATTTATTACTTATTACTTATTACTTATTACTTATTACTTATTACTTATTATTTACTATTTACTATTCATTCAGTTCAGTTCAGATCAGCTCAGTTCAGTTCAATTCAGTTCAGTTCAGCTAAATAAAGTCCAGAAGAACAGGGCCTTAGTTGACAAACTTAATTTTCTTTTTCCAACTAAATTTCTCCAAATTTTAGAGGAACAAACTCTTAATTAAGGCAGGTGTATAATAGATATGGTAAGGCGGATGAATTTAAAGTTATATTAAATGTTTAAAAGTTATTCTAATGTAAAGGTTATTTATTTTATTGATAAATTTTCCTCTTAAATAAATTTTTTTTCTTCCAAATCATCATAATATATAAAGGTGATTATGTAACCTTTTAAAATATTTATCCATCAAAAATTAATTTATATTATAAAAGGTTAATAAAAACATTTAAAAGTTGTCAAAAATTGGGAAAAAAAATTAAGTATGGCTTTATATAAATTTAATGTACATCGGTTACACATGCCTTTTTATTTTATTTAAGTGCAAACTCAATTTATTTTAAATGTGACACTTTCTATTTAAACTTAAAAAACGACCCACTATAGAAATTCATACTTTAATTTGAAAATTTTGGGGGAAATATGTATTTGTAATTGTGATTTTGAAAACACAAATTCTTAATTACACCCGGTAAATATGTAAAGCAGAAGTAATATTACCAAAAAAATTTAAAAATTATCCCGATTAAAGTAAAAGTTGTTTATTTTTTCGTGATAAAAATATTAGAGTTAATAAATATCCTAAATTCTTATATGAGACTGTCCTCATCATCAACTGATGGTGAGACCAGTTTACACTTGCGAATTTAGATATGTTACTTCTATAGTTTAGACATGTTACTTTTTTTTTTATATAATTTTAGAGAAGGTATTTTTTTAGTTTAGGTATGTTACTTCTATAGTTAATACATGTTACTTTTTTTATACGGAGTAGTTTTCGGAGAGATACCTTCTTAGTTTAGGTATGTTACTTCTATAGTTTAGACATGTTACTTTTTTTTTTTTTTTTTTTTTAAATTTTAAAGGAAGTACTTTTTTTTAGTTTAGGTATGTTACTTCTATAGTTTATACATGTTACTTTTTTTATACGGAGTAGTTTTATGGGAGATACCTTCTTAGTTTAGGTATGTTACTTCTATAGTTTAGACATGTTACTTTTTTTTTAATAATTTTAGAGGAGGTATTTTTTTTAGTTTAGGTATGTTACTTCTATAGTTTAGACATGTTACTTTTTTTTATATAATTTTAGATGAGGTACTTTTTTAGTTTAGGTATGTTACTTCTATAGTTTAGACATGTTACTTTTTTTTATACGGAATAGTTTTAGGGGAGGTACATTTTTAGTTTAGGTATGTTACTTCTATAGTTTAGACATGTTACTTTTTTTTTATATATAATTTTAGAGGAGGTACTTTTTTAGTTTAGGTATGTTACTTCTATAGTTTAGATCTGTTACTTTTTTTTTATATAGTTTTAGGGGAGGTACGCTATTTGTTTCGCGCTCGTCACACCATCAAGTTGATGGTGTGACTGGTCTCACAGGAGACGCGCTGAATAAATATTACTACCTCCGTTCCATAATGATGTTCCAATTCCTTTTTTCACGTTTGCCAATGCACATTTTATATCATTCTTAACTATAATTATACAATATTAAAATTTATTATTTTTTTATATTCTTAAAGTTTTAATCGATACGAATCAAACAAGATCTCACATGAATATGTTTTATCTCATATATTGAAAATAATTTAGAATCTTGCTGCAGGTTGTTCCTTTGGACAGGGTCTGATAACCCTTCTAAAAAAGCTCCTATATCCTGGGACTACATACCTCTAACAAGTAAGTAATTTCATACCTCTCCTTTCTGGCTAGCTTTGGCTGGGTCCAGCCGCTAATGGTCTGCACATTTTCGAAGGTAGAACTTTTCCTGCCAAAAACAAGAGACTGACTTCTCAAATAGTTCTTCACTCGCTAGGGAAAGAGAACTCCAACCTCCTGCTTCTTCAACGAGTTCATAAGATTCTACTATGGAGTTTCCTGTTTGCTTCACTAAATGGATCATGCTCTGTGTCAGATCTGATATTTAGTTAACTCTTTTATCTTAATGTTATCACTGATACCTAATCGATAACAAACCTGAATGGCTTTACACCGTGAATAATGTCAAAAACCTAAATTGAAACATCATTGTGGAACAGAAGGAGTATCTCTTTAACGTCACTCATAATATACAAAAATAATATACTTCCTCCGTTCCGGAAATATCGCACCATGGTTGACTTTTACTCCTCTAACCATTACTTTGACTCTTAATATATCAAATCGTGTGCAAGAAAAAATCATAAAAATTAATATTTATTAAATATATATCGATACGAATCTAACATGACCCCACATGACTAAAATTTCCTTACGTACGAATCACAAAAAATGGCCAAAGTCGTAGTGTGAATAGTGTAAAAAACAAATAGGGCGATATTTCCGGAACGGAGGAAGTATAACCATTTTTAAAGTTTATCTAGTTACCGAAAACTAAGTACAAGATATCCCGAATTACAGTAAATTTATTTTATACTGGATGTGTGTAAGATCTATTGTTTTGAAAAGTCCTAAGAGCATGAGCAATTGTGATTTTGTAGTTACGCACAACATGCACTCTCTCTCCTCTTTGTATGTAAGTTCACAATGGTGACTCTTAGTTTACCCATAGGATGGGGCTCTAGTGACTCCGGGCCCACAAGCCATGTTCCAATAGAAACTGACATTTGTCAACTATTTTTAACTTTAATAGAGTTAAGATCAAAGTTGGGGTCCAACCTTTTACATTTTTCACCGTTTGGGACCTGCACCTTTTTTTTTACACCTTTTGGGACCTACTATTCATTTTCCGGCCATATTTAACCAAAGCATAGGAAAAGGTTAGTCCCTTTGGTTAAAAGTATAAGTCCTTGAGTTAAAATCCACTTGTCACGAACTCACAACTACAATTATTTGCACGGTTTTTTTATATTTGCTCAATAGCCAATGTAAAGAGAGGAAATCAAATTATTTTGTTTAGGGAAGAAAATAAATTAATTTTTTTTTAAGGAAGGAAAGAAAATAAATTAAATCAATTACTTTGACGAAAAAATGGAAATTTAATCAGATGTCTTCGAAATCCATGCTCGAAACTTGTACCTCTGTGATTACATCAAGATCGAAGATGAAATGCCGAGTTGAAGGTTGCAGAATTAGAAGGAAAAGTACCAAATTGCTGCTAGGGATACTGATTTCGGATCGAATAAGGAAATCATTAAAGTAAAAAGCTAGTAATATTTCTTCATTATCCTCAACCATGAATGTATAATATCAAAGTGGAGCCTTTTAGCAGAATTAAGCAATTGTTGATATTCTCACTTCAATTCATTCTTTGATTTCGGAAAGCTCAATAATTTGAAGATGTTTGAAGTTGTGTACCAGACTTTTTGATTTTGTTCTTTCTTTGTCGATGCTTTCAATTTTCTAACTCATGATAAACTCAAATATTGAAGTACAAGGTGGTACTCCCTTCTCTCTCCATCTCCTTTAATCTTCTCTCTTTTGGAACTTTTTTTGTGAAATTATAATTAATTTTGCTTTGTGGATTTATTTTGTTGTGTTCTTTGATTATTTTGATTAAGAACTATAACTCTAAGATTTTAACGTTTTGGAAAAATCTCAAACTAAAAAAATCTTCAAATGTTGGATTTTGATTTTTTAAAATTTCTGTTTGCAATTAATTGCACTTTAATTTCTGATATGGCTATTGTATAAATAAAAAATCATTTTATCAACCTTTTATTAACCACCGGTGAGTTAACGGTGGATTAAGTGGCCGAAAAATTAGAATGAGGTCCTAAAAGGTGAAAAAAAAAGGTATAGGTCCTAAAAGGTGAAAAACTCAAAAGGTTAGACCCCAACTTTTATCTTAACTCAACTTTAATACCACTGGTTAACCTCACCACGGTAGTACGTACAATATGACACATAATAATGACTCAAAATATTGACGGCTCGTTTGGTAGCCGGTATTAAATGGTGGGAATGAGAATAAATTTAAGTGTTATTTGACAAGAAAAGAACATGATGATGTCCATGGTAATGAAATTTTGTCTCAAACTTGGTATTTTTCTTCATAATTTTGCATTTCCACCTAATACTACTCCTCAAATGGTAATGGATGGTAATGGAAATTTATAAAGAAAAATAGATTATTTTGAGTGAACTAGCATTACCATGGGAATGCAAGTTGATTTTCTTTACAAATTTACATACAAATTTATTTCCATGGACACTATTTATGACCGACTACCAAACGGACCGTGAAAGTAATAGACAAGAGATAACTTTATGCATAGTTGTGACTTGTGAGCAACCTCACCGTTGCTCTTAAGATAAACCAGGGGCAGTATGCCACTTTACAAGTGATTGCGATTTTTAAAAGTTCCAAATAAACAATCTCAAAGTGGAACTTTTCCCCGTTTTATTTGACAAAAGGAACTTTTATTGTTGTTAATCACGAAAAGTTGTGAATTTTCACCAACAACCACAAATCAGTCATTATTATAGTGCAAAACTTACGCTACCTCTCCTTTTCTTTGCATGCAGAGGCACACAGGACAACAGGAGAGAGGTGGTAACACTGTTACGATAAATACTTTACCAACTAAATTAACTAGCGTAGTCATAATGTACATAAGTTTTATAAATCTTTTTCTATAGTTTTCCACAATCAAAGAACAAAAAAACCTTCCACACCTAAAGCTTGAAAGAAAAACTGCGATTCAATTAAATCAAGTTAAAAAAATTGATATAATTGAAAAGAAAAATTGTGGTAAATTGAAAATCTAGGGTTGCATTGCGGCCTTGATCGATATGACGTTGCAATCACCTCATATCTCTCTCCCTCTTTCCCCCTCTACAGAAAATGTCTCTGCATTTGTAAAATTATACAGAATAGATGATCTCATCTGATTGAAATGGAAGCCCTCGATTTTGATCTTGATCCTGTAACATAAACAACCCATTAATCCATCAATTAATTTATGTGATTCATATAGACTGAATTAGTATGAATTACTAGATTGGTATACAGAAATAAGGGGGTGTCCCTTTCTAAATCTTGTTTTATCTGTGACTGCAACAACTAGCAACTGCCAGAAAAATGTCTCAAACCAACCTTTTCGAGTCTTAGATCGGCAGGATTGACTTCCACATCGACAACGAAATGCCTTGATGGGATGGCCGTCATCATCAAAGTCGATTCCATAGTCCTACATTCAAATATAAGCCACATAATCAGTACCATTTTCATTTCATATTCTCGAAGGATTCTCAAATTATGTTACACTCTTATGCGCATTAGCAAGCCGCTTCTGAATAATGTAACAAGTCACCCCCTCAACAACGTAACAAGTCACTATCCATAAATTATGTCACCTCTCAACTTTAATAAGTTACTCCGTATAAGTCAATCATCAAAACTAAACTCTCGTTACTAAAATCATGTTTCACCTACAAGTCACTTCTCAACAATGTAACAAGTCACTTCTCAACAATGTAACAAGTCACTTCTCAACAATATAACAAGTCACCCTTTAATAATATCGAAAATTCCCCAAGCATATACTTCGTAAAGGGTAATAATAAAAACAAATCAACCATCAATTAAATAACAAGTTTTGGTGTAACCATCATTGTGCAAGTGCAGTATTTAAAGACTCAAAATATATCACTACCCAAGATCAATTCACTTATATAGGCTCTAAACAGAACAATTCAAGTCTCCATATGGACTCACCCAGGTTAACTCTTCATAGGCTTTCACTTCTTGTGTGGTGAAAAATGCGAGCTGTCAAATAATAGAACACAGAAATCTACGTAAGATGCGCTTCAACCAAGACAAATCAGTGTAAGTTTCCGAAGGATGGTAAAAAAAAACCATACATGATAGTAATGGTGATCTGCAGTCTCCACTTCAACTGGAATCTCAAACAAGTTGGCATCATGGCATCTGTGTTCAAAAGTCAAGTACTTCCAAGTTATCGTAAATACGTAGTTTGAAAGAAACAAATATATAAATATTCATCAAAAGACTCCACTGAAAGGTTAAGGCAGTGTTCCTATCATGTATATTTCCATAAACTTAGTAGGGGCAAGAGTAGTACTTGTGGTTTATAAATCGAGCAACATTTCCATAATTTGTAGCATCCAAACAGAGTGCAAAATCATCATCCAAAATACTTTCTGAACCCCAGTCTGCATCAAGGTGAACTGGATACGTATGCCTCTCATTTGCTCTACTTTGTTTATTCCTCTCATCTAATTCTGTATTTGTTACAACCTCACCAACATACTCACATACAAATGCACCCTTGGGCAAGTCTTCCATGGTCCGTAGGCCCCATCCTTTCCCTTCAGACGTCCAGAAAACCTGAAATTAAGGTAGAGCACTAAAATATAAGCAACGGAGAAACAAGGGACAACTCAGCAGTTGGCTGGTTCGATTGGCTTGTTTAAATGTTAGTATTTCCTTTTACAAAAATGTTTGGTAAATCAGTTGTTCGTTGTTAGCTACTTTGAGCAATAAAGCCATTTTCTGGGCAAAAGCAACCAACATTTCATTTGAGATGAAAAACTATAAACCTTTCATAAGTTTTGGTTATTTAGAAAGCCAAAAGACTAGTAAAAAACTGGCAAAGCAAATTACCAAACAAGGCCAAAATAACCCTAGTTTAAAAAAAATATTAACTTTTCCTGCTAGTTTAAACAAAGGGTAGCAAGAACTCAAGGACAGCTTGGGACTTGGGATAATTGGATTTAACCCATTATATCTTAAACCTACCACTTAATTTAATTTGTTATATTCAAAAGGACATTTAAAATGTGAACACAAACCAATATACATAAGCTGACACTTCTCTATGTGTATGTGTGCGCTTGTGCGTGTTGTTTTAGAACAAAGATCATAAGTCCGATTTCACTACATATATTACTTAAAGGGGAAGTTTAGAATTAAATATCAGATACTTCGTACGTAGTATTACTCCAGATTGCAACTTTTGGTCATTATTTTAAGTTCATGCACAATGTTAATATGCAAAATAGGTCAAAATAGTTGAGTTTCACCTGCAAGTTACGTGTGATCCCTCGTTGCACTACTCGATTTCCACATTGCGTGCCGCAACCACATTTACTCCAACACTCTTTAATAAATTTCTTAACACAATGACCCTTGCATTTGTCAGGCTTGCTCTCATTCTTAGCCCTCTCAATTGGGCAATCTTGGCAAAAGACATACTTATTCTCAGAAATGCAAGCTTTCAAGAACTCTGGATTCAAAAGCCCGTCCTCCCTGTAGGCAAATTCACCATTAGTTACTCGTGCACACGCACAAGGTACTGCTGAAGATAGACAATCCCCTGAACAACCAGGACAACAGTCTTCATCTGAAATCCTAGCCAATGAGATATTGACAATTGCTTTTTGGTAAATTATATTTCTTGGTATGTAGAAAAACTTTGGAGGTTGCCTGTTGTAACGTTCGTCTACAAGTGAAATCTTCACATTCTCTTCACCCTTTGTAATATCGTCAACATAAAGTTGGGGAGGCCGCTTTATACCAGATCGGAAAAACTGTGAGGTAGTTTCTGATTTCTTCTCATTACTAATCACTTCAGGAGATGTTATCCTAACTAATGATTGGTTTGTACTATCAGTAGTTAATTCACAAAATCTCTTACAAACCTCTTCCAGCAATGTTTTCAAACAAAAAGGAGAGCCCACAATTTTATGTGATCTTAGAAACTCCTCTTCCACTAATTTTAGAACTGCATCCATATCTGGTGTATGACAAGTCTCTTTTCCAAGTGCCAAGACACAGCAGAGTTTCACATCTCCGGATGGCAATGAAACAATGTCAAATTTGTATTCATTTCTTTCACTTTCTTTGGTATTTTCATGATCCACAAACACGGATAACTTTGCAGATATGTTTCCTGTTGAAGAGCCTTCCATTAAATCTGGCAGCACTACAAGAAAATAGCAGCAATCATCAGCTAGAAAACTTTGCCTTTCCAAACTGTATGGATCAACTTATGCAATAGAAAGTACCTGAATGAATCTTTGCTGTACTTTCTCTAACAGGTATCATACAATCAGCAGACGTGTTATCTACATCCATGGGAAGAGAGTCAGGATCATCAATGGGGAATTTTGTGCATAATGAGCTTGAGGCTATTTCAGTCATAATTTTCTCAGAAGTACGGGTCATAACCGAAGAAAACTGGCCTTTTCCTTTCTGCATGGAAGAGCAAGAACCAAGTTCAGCTTGTTTGTTCTCTACACAATTTGAAGTATCTGGTCTTTTACTCAAGTAAGCTGTTTCAGAAATGCAGCCTTCTTTATTAGCTACCAATATCCCACTAGTATCAACTGTAGATGATGCCTCATCTTCTTCTGGATCCTCGTGCAACTTTTTGCATGGAGACTCAGATCCATTACAATCCACTGGCTCCTTCCTCTTCACGTCAACCCTCTGTCAAGAAGCATAGGTCAGAAATTTTACATGATAAATAATCCAAAGTTCCAAACCAAAATGAATCACAAAATAAGCGAACCTTATCTTCTTTTTTTTCATTGTACTCAAATATAGCATCTACAAGAGCACGATAGTTTTCTCCTTCGATGAATTCCCAGTTCTTGTCATACAACTGTAGAAGTTTTTTGAGTATAGGTTTCACTATCTCAGGTGCTATCCCTAGCTTCTTCATTGCATTATAAGCCTTGTCTACTTTCGGATGTTTCATACTTCGTGTTTGAACTGAAATGCTACAAAAACTGGATAACAGAAGTAAGGTGCCTTTGACTTCTAAGCATCCATCAAATTCAAACCTGTATTTGCAGGATTGTTAGAAAATCCATTACCAGGCACAAAATCTTAACAACCATCATAGTCTGTCTGACCAAGTTCAAAATCCGTGCAAGGGATACTTGGTACGGAGTAAAAGGTCATGGATACATGTTGACTGTCCATCATCATCTCATGTAAGAGCTGTGCAGTAAAGGATCTGCTAAGCACAAAATACATGTACATCTAGGTTTCTTTTTCACTAAACTGAAGAGGGATAGACAAATGTTGAAAGGAGACCAGAAAAAAATATAGATGAAAGCTGGCAAAAACCATGACTCTGAACTAATCCAGATCAATGCACAGAAAGGTAGATTGGCAAACTAATTCTGAAAATTTAAATAAAGAAAGAGGCAATGTTTGTCAGATCAAGAATCTCTTGCTAAGAGCTAAAGCTAGCATTTTATGTGAATCTAAACAGGAAACTAACAGAACATGACAGGAGGTTAGAACTTGATATTGTATGGTATGTGAACCTCCGTCATCTTCTAAAAGTAAAATCCACCTTAGCTGCACGATAAACAAATGATCACGTAACCTATTCATTGAATGCCACTCCTACCCTGCCTTACCATATCTTTATATACAAAAGGCTCATGTTGCATGCAAAGAACAAAGAACCCTTTGAAGACCATCCTATAAAGGAAGGCATTTGCTGAAGTACGGAGACAAATGCTTTCAGTGGAACTTAGAAGCTTGATATTCATTAAAGGATACTCAACTAGACCAGCTACTAGATACCAAAATTCAAATACACAAAGTTATCTCCATTCAGTAGTGTCGCATCATCCTAGTATCTTCAGCATACCAATGCCAACTACTTTTATATTTATTTACAACACGCAAGGTGATAGACATAAGAGAACTAGAGAAAGAGTGGGGAGAAAATGACCAAAAAAAGGGGGCTCAATTATAAGAACATTGAGTTTCAAGCAAGTGTTTGTGAACTGGATAACTAAGTAAAGATGACGGATCCAAAAGATAGTATTTTATAGAGCTTCCATCAAAATATGCAACTTCATTAACTTTGAAAAGAAGGAATATATGAGTCACTTATTAAAATACAGTATTTAAGTTGATTAAATCATAGTTCAAAAGCAAGAAATTCCGATATCTAACATCTTAGGTTCCAGTAACCAGCATGAGCCCCACTAGAGAACAAATATTCTTTATACTAGACTAAACAGCGTTGAGAAACAAAGTAATGCAGCTTATTATATGGTAACCAGAGTTAATGACTTAATATAGTAGGAGATATGTCCATATATTGTTCAGTCAAACCATCAGAAGTTCACTACGCAACGAAAACATAAAATATGCTCACAATTTTTTACTCCTCGTCCAAAAATACTATAAAAACTTGCCTACAAATAAAATATAGAAATCAGTTCTATTTTTTTTATTCCCTTGGGGATTAAGACAAAAAAAATAGAGCCTGTCAAATCGAAAAAGCACAAGAAAACAAGAATTAAACTTTCCCTATGTAAACATAAGTCGTGAGAAGGCTTTCCTAGAAACCATAATGACGGCATTGTGTAACCTTACCCAGATGTCAAGGGAACCGGCAGCATTGGAAAGCTTGTTAAGCACGTCCAGTATGAAAAGAATCAGAATCTGCTAGATTTCACAAGAAAGCAAAGGAGCAATATGGGAGTCTACTAACTTCTCTACTCCACTTAATTCTACCTCCTCAACACAACGTGGCACTTAAATACTCTGTAGTTAGATGGCCTTTACCAGGAAATGCACAAGCAACTTGCAACATAGTTTTAGAAATCTGTCAACCTAGCTCAACTCGGGCTGTCACCAAAACTCTAACAGATCCCAAGCTCCTTTGTAATATCAACTACCCATAACTCGTTCGTTTTAATCAGAAAGTTGCATGGCACTCACATCAGAGAGACCTTAAACATTATTGATTTTTGGCGATACTTGTATTGTTGATCTTTTGTTATATTCAGTTATTCTAATTTCTACTTAAGTCGAGAATTTTCCAAACGTGTACCCAGCTCCAACAGAGTTGCAAGGATTGAATCTAGCTCGACTTAAGATTTCGAGTTTTGACTAAATCTATCTCTAGTAACTTGCAAACTTTTCTCATCTATCAATCACCCCAAGTCCAACTCTCACCCTATCATTTGTGAATGTGGACACCCTATTCTGAATGTGCATCTAAAAAGGTTGAATAATTTGCTATCCAAATGGATCAAACACCAAATTCTCTGATATATTAACATGCAATTACTAATAGAAATAACCAAGGTTAGTGACTAGAGGAAATACAAACACCATAATTCAATGTTGTTTGATCCTTACATCCTATGCTAATGGGCATGGGTACGAGTATCGAATACGGGTACAGGGACACTGTCCAAAGCAGCTGAATAAAGCATGTGAAAGGTCTTAACCTCATCTACAACTAAAAGTCACTTAGAAACACAAAGTCATATGGTCACTAAATTATATGGTTACCAGGCAACTTTATCCCCATTTTGAGACGAGTATTGCCGACTTTTTAGCCGATTCAAGTTTTCAACTAAACATGAAAGAGTTGTTTGGAATAGCTATTTGTCAAATGAAGTTAGTTTTTCTAACATAAACTATAAAATTACAAACACCGTAACAATTGATTTTACCAAACACCGTTATAAACACTCAATGCTACAAGGGCAAGTAGGCAACAAGCTAACTAAAGTAAACAAGTAATCCAACATCCAACAATGACAAAATCATTGTCAAACAAGGCCAAAGTAATAATTGAGAAAATCTACATGAAAAGTGATCACACACCATAAAGAAAGCACCCAACTCCAATTAAAGTGGGACCTGCCCAGAAGCTCAGAGTCTTGGTCCCTATATCAACAAAAAGTGTTATTAATTTCAACACTATCTTCTGTAAATATACAAACAAACAAATTCAACCCCAAATCCCACCCAAACCTTAAAAGGGGTTTAAAATTCCAATATTTACCACACATTCCAAAACAAATCAAGAAACCATGAAAATGGGGAATTCTGATTTCAATCACATTCATGATTCAACAAAAAAATTTTCTAACTAGCTTCATTGGAAAGTCGTGTAGGGTAATTCTCATAACCTAAGTCAAATCTTGTAACAGGGGGAAAGCACAACCCACGTTATAGCTTACGCGGGAAACTTTATAATTAACAAAGAAAACATCATAGGATTAGCACATTGCATGTAGAGATTAACATAAACAAAATTTTACCGAAAATTGGAGGATCAATTTCCCAGCAACAGTGGCAAATGTCAGTGTTGTTGAATGTTGATCGTGTCCCCAAAAATCCGAAATTGATGACGGGATAAACAAAGGAGACAAAGAGAAAATGCAAAGGAGAAAATAATTAAGAATTTGGTTCAACAATGGAGTAATTTCTTAGGATTTTTGTGTAAAACTTCTTTGATGATCATGAATTTTGTGTGTGTAGCTATGAAGTTTGAAGTGATAGGTTGGTGTGGTGGCCTTTACAGAATCTAATTTCTCGTTTATACTTCACCAAAATTTGCACAAAGATCAAGGCTGACTTTGGTGTTGGCAGGGGGTTTAAAAAGAGATTTATCTTTCTTTATATGATTGCTAACAACGATCGCGAAATTGGGCTATTTATATGACATGTATATATCAAGAGATGTTAGGGGTTTTTTAGTAATTTGCCAAGGTCTAGGGTACGATTTTTTGGGTTTCAAATTTCAACTATCACATTTATTATCTCTAACCACAATTGCGAATTTGGGCTTCATTGGGCCTTATTTAAAATATTAGGGTTAGACACTCATCTTTTTCCATAAGTCTAACTCTTAAATAGTTTGGTGTACACCTAAATTGTCTATTCAGCCCTTATCAATCAATATTTAAGTTGTTAAAAAACAAATTTTGCTCTTGAATGTTTGGTCAACTATCCTTTAATAACCTTCCTTAATTACTCCCTCCGTTCCATAATAATGTTCCAATTTAAAATTTTGATATTATTCATAATTAAAGATAATCTTAAATTATTTTCTGCATAAGAAAAAACATATTCATGTGAGATTGTTAATTCGTCTCAATAAATACTTTAATAATATCAAAATTTTATAATTTTTGCTAATGTATTGTTAATGATACAAAATGTGGTGTAAATGATACAAAATGTGTATTGTTAAATGTGAAAAGTAGAAATTGGATCATCGTTATGGAACGAATGGAGTATAACATTCCTTAATTATACGCAAATCATATCATATATATCAATAGTTTCCTTTGATAAATATATATTCTCTTATTTAATTATTTACTTTCTTTATTTGTATAATTTTGATAAATTTTGTTATCTTTTGCATCAACGACATCATAATTAGTGAAACTCTAATGAATGCTCATGAGCTTTTCCCAAGTCTTACTTTTTCTAGAGTGGTAGTTATTATATCTGTTTTATTTTTGAGACTTACATAGCGATTCATTGCCTTGAAAATTCGAGATAGAAAGAGTGTTCGTGTTGTAAATAGGCATCACAAATTCTTATTTATAAGGGTTGTACAATAAATATTTTACACCATAGTAAAAGTTAATTCAAAATGTTTAAAAGTTAAGCTTATATATGTAAAAGTTATCCATTTTGTAGTGATAATTTTTTTCATTTTAATAAAACTTATTTCTTCAAAATCACTAATAATGTATAAAATTAATCATTTAACTCTTTAAAATGTTTATCTATCAACGTTTTTCTTACTTATATAAAAGTTAATCAAAACTAGGTTAAAGTTACAAAAAAATGGGTAAAAGTTATCTTGGTGTACAATAAATTTATTGTGCACCTAGTGCGCGCAAGACCTTTTGAATATGCATTGGGTAAATGGGTTGATCCCGCATGTAAGATCGAACAATTAGGGCCATCAAGTAAGTGGATGGTTAGTGATTTCATTACTAACACCAACGACTGGAATTTGGATCTGATCCGAGAACGTTTTGAATGAGATGATGCTACTTCCATTTTATCTATGGAACTTCCGAATGGACAGGCTAATGATCGTTTATACTGGAAAAACCATCCTTCGAGGAAGTTTACCATTAAGTCAGAGCATGCTCACTTCGCAGGTTTTGAGAGCAAGGATCTAGGCGTGGATGCCAACTTCCTAAAACTCATTTTCCAAAATAAAATATTTTCTTATGGAAATTGTACCACAATGCTTTGGTTGTGAAAGGTAATTTGTTGAATATATAGAGGGATAAACCTTCTCCATGAGTGTGATTATTTGGTAATGATTGGAAGATGTCCAACATCTTTTCTGTTTTTGTAGCTTAGCAATCTAGCTTGGACTATTTGCCCTCTAGCTATTTGCTCTGGAAATAATGAGAAAACTCTTGTTTCGGAATGGTTTCGAAGCTATATCCTATTGTTAATTAGCAAGGATGGGTAAAAAAAACCCTAGAATTTATTTATTTTTGTGCAGGAAATGTGCCCTTCACCCATGATGCATTAGTCTAATTACAGAATAATTAATTCAGTAAGATCAAGTGATCGGAATAGTTAGCTGGAGAAATGTATTCGATCAGTGAGTTCTAATCCTTATTAGGCTCACATCTTACTCTTGACTGAACCTACAGGGTCACGCCAATGACAAGAATAGATCGCCGGATTAAATGCATCGGAAATTCATTTAAAGGATATTTGAGAATTTAGTTCGGAAAACATAAATATACGATAAGACGTTGGATCTTAATCGTATATCGTATTGCATATATTTTGGTCAGGCCGGACGATTTATCGCATCGTACAACTATGGATCGTCAAGTGTTATACAATGAACGTTGGCCGCAAGGCCATTCGGGTGCATACGATGAGCATCCCACGAGCCGAAGCGCGCAAGCGCAAGGCCCATGGCGTAGCGCTCATAGCATAGCAGTGTTGGCCCATTATATTGCCTTGATGTTGTGTGTGCGGGTTGTGCAGCGCGCTAGCCTAGGCTCGACCCACGGCCTAACGGTTGTGCGCATGCTTTTGCTTGCTGGCCGACCTTGTGCTCTTTGCTTTGGCCGGTTAGCATATTATAACCCTAAGCGTTATTTCATTAACCCAATGCACTACTTTTTCCACACTAGACACATCAATCTAACCCTAGAGGAAACTAAGAACCCTAATCTTCAGTTTGCCTCCAAAGTAAGATTTTCCCCAAAAGCCAAATACCTTCTGGAAGTTCTAAGCCAACATAATCAAGGCGGATTTGAACGTGTTGGTGGACGTTGGTAGAGGAACTACAATTGGAGTTTTTGTTCGTGTTCGTGAGGCTAGTTGGAGTACACGCATCAAATGTATGTATACGTTTAACTAAAAATTTTGCATGAGATTCTGGATTATTTTTCGCTTTGTTAATTAGATTAGCATTAAATCCCAACACTTTGTAGCCATGTTATGGAGTTTATGGGTGACAAGAAATGAACGGATTTTTAGAGATGCCATGGGTCATACTGGAATGGTCCTTCGTTACATGGCAATGGGAATGACTGATTTAGGAGTCTTTAAAAATCCGATTAGGATGACGTTGGACCATTCACTTGAAACCAAGCAACTAGTCCAACCTCTAGGTTTTCATTATGTCAACTTGGGATAACAACAATCTTCTTTTCCTAACTTTGTTTTGCAAGTAGATGGTTCTTGGGACAAACAATCGAAACACGATGGAACGGGATGGGCCATACCCTATGATGATAACAAGAACAATAACAGTGTTGATGGAGGAGGAACGTATGGTTTGGCAAACTCGTCCCTGCACGTGGAAGCTAAAGCGCGTCTCCAGGCCCTACAATGGTGCATTGCGAAAGGAACGGATGAGGTTCTTATGCTTACGGATATTGTAACTTTGATCAACAATCTCTCAAACTCGAAGGCTGAAGATATTCCTATGCAGTGGAAAATTTTGGAGATAAAGGAATTGACTTCTACGTGTAAGATATGTGTGATCCTCAAAGCGGACCGACAGTAAGTAAAGAGGGCGCATAAAATTGCTAATATGTGCCGATTATCTTGTTTTTCTTTTGGTAATTAGTTTTTCCTTTATGGTTTAGCTATTGTTAAAAAATAAAAAATAAATAAATAAGTGTCCATTGGTAAGACCATAAGAAAAGTTACTTCTCATTTATTATTTTTCAACAACCTCCTATTTTCAAAAAAAAACTTTCCTTTGTTAGAAAAAAAAAACTATTTGAGAAAAAAGTTAACAAAAATGAGAATTGTTGTCATTTTTTAATAACTCGTTCAATGGAAGACTCTCTTTTAGAAACACGCCAACACCTATATATCCTTTGAGCCCTTACTTAAGCCCCATTGGAGATGATCTAAATGTTTCATGTTTTATAAAATTAAATTAAAAATTTCAAATGTTTTTGGTAAATACAGTATTGAGTAAACAAGTCATGTTTTAACTTACGCATCAACAATATGGAGTAATTTTTATGATTTGATTTTTCTAGAATTTGTACATTTACATTGTTCTTTTAATTATGGATACAATTTTGTGCAAATAATTAAACCATTGTTTCATTTTTATGAAGTAAAATTTCTCCGTCATGAATTTTGTGTGTTGATATGAAGTTTGAAGTGAAAGTTGGTGTAACAGTTGGTAAAATATGACACGATACGGATCAAACACGAAAAAGTGTACGTGTTAGTGCTAATATTTACACCCCGTTTAATTAAACAAGTCAACGCGACATGACATGTTTGATCAAACAGATCGGTCAGTTCTAACATTCAACACAAACTGAAACTAACATGACTATACCCCCTTAAAAAAATTACTCCCTCTACATTTAAATAGGAGATACACTTACCATTTCCGGTCGTATTTAAATAGGAGATACACTTGCCATTTTTAGTAACTTTTCAACCCCACCATCTAATTACTCCAACCCCACTTCCACATTAAACAATTAATTTCGTAAACCCTTCACCCCACACCCCTTCAAAATTTAATGGTCCCCACTTATTTATTTGATTAAAATATTTACCTCAACTCTACTTGCTTTATTATTTTATTTCATTCAACTATTTTTCTTTAATATCCGTGCCCGGCCAAGTGTATCTCATATTTAAATATGAATGGAGTAACATTAAATTAGTAGAATTTGTTTAGTTTCTAGAACCGGGCCAACTTTTTCAGATATATACAACAACACGACGCGTCACGACGAACCATACGCGAACAAAGTGGGTTAGTGTGAAAGGTCTCAGATACATTAATTATACGGGACAACGCGACACGACATATATAATTAAACGGGCAGGGTTAGTACTGCGATTTTCCAACTCATTTATATTTGACACAAACACGACTTCAGCGTGACACATTTTCCAACTCTAGTTGTTGTTTTGGCTTTAGAGAATAAAATTTCTCTAATACATATACTTCAAAACTTTTGCACATGTTAAGGAACACTTAAGTGAGGATTGGGGTTTAGAAAGATATTTAACCTTTTATGAATCATCACCACGAACACAAAATTGGACTATATTTATGACTTGTATACACTACGAGACACTAATGGATCGAACGAGACATTAGGTTTTCAAGTTTTCTAGACTATTGGTAATGTGTCACAGTTTAGGGTTTCTTTTTGTAGTTTCAAATTTAAATATCGCATTTAGACTTTGTTCACTTCACCTTATTGTTTATTACTTATGTTTCTTGTCATAAGAAAAAACCAGACTAAACCAGGCCAGCATAGGGGAAAAAACAACTTACAAAAAACATACAAACCAGACTACACCAGAAACTAGAAAAATCAAATCAGACCAGGTGAAAAGGATATAGCCTTATTATCTCTCTCCACAATGGTGGAATTGGATTCTGTCTGGCCTAGATTTAAAAGTCATATGAGTTAGCAACGCATATATTAAAACTAGTTTTGGGACCCGGACGATGCCTCGGGTCATTACATGGAAAACAATGGTTACATGTCATTTGCAATAAAGAAAACCATAACCGGATCTGTATTTTCATTAATAATATATGTTCTTCATTTTATTCTCCATTATTGTATTTACTATGTAAAAGATAACATACAATGTGCTATAGCATAGTGGATAAGTAATTAGTGTTCTAGCCGCGATATTATGGGTTCAAATCTTGTATAAACTATATTTCAAAGTTTTAAAATGTACTACATATGTGGATGACATGGAACAACATATATTGAAAAGATTGAGAAGAGCACCACATGGTATGATATACTGTTTTAGGAATGTCTTTGAAATATAATATAGATTTATGATTTCAAGCCACAACCGAGACGTTTAAGACTTGCATACACTACGATACAACAAGGTTTTCAAGTTTTCTAGTAAGAGCATTGTTAATGGTGAAGGAAATAGTGCTCTTGGTCCAAGTCTGAATTTAATGCTAAGTCTAATAAATACTTAACATAAATGCGGTTCAGTATTTATTAATCAGGTTAATTATTCAGTGAGATCAAGTAATATGAATGCCTATCTAGAGGCCGCTTCAGTTCAAGTGAAATTAATATCATTAATGCCACAACTTACTCTTGACTGAACCCGTAGGGTCACACAAATAGTACGTGAACGGATCAAGTATTTAGGTGAATATTATACTAGTTGTTACACTTACCTTTGCACAAAGTTTTAAGTGATAAGTGGTTATTGGTTATCAATTTTTACTTTATTTAAAAAGTAGACGTGATAGGAGTTAGTGGGGTATTTTTTAATTGAATGAGAGAGGGTGTGGGGACAAAAAAATAGTGAGAAGAGAGAGACAATATAATAATTGTGGGGTCATTCATAATTTAGAAGTGTAACAACTAATCTAGGACGGAAGAAAAAGGAAAGTATAACAACTAATCTGGGACGGAGGGAGTATTCAATAAATACTCTAATTATGGATATTCGGAAATGACGGATGTTGGTTTCAGTGGGAGCTAAAAAAAATGTCTAATGTCAAAGAAGGAATATTTGTCAGAAATGAAGATATTACCGGAAACGGAAATATGGTTCATAACGGAAATATAAATATTATCGAAGTCAAAGATATTACCGGAAACAGAAATATGGCTCGTATCGGAAATACTATCGGAAATAGAAATATTGTCGGAATCGGAAATATTGCCGGAAAAGGAAATATTACCGGAATCGGAAATATTGTCTGAATCGGAAATATTATCGGAAACGTAAATATTGTTCGAAAAGGAAATAAATTCTGGATTCTAAAAAACAAATCTGAAGCTCGACGAGCTACATGCCAGCACATGGGCCAACCCATCGCTCGACGAGCCAACCCGCAAGTGCATCGTAGCAAGCTGCACGCCAAGCCGCAAGGCTCAGCGCACAAGGCAACATGCCAGGCCCAGCACGCGCGCGCCATGGAGCATGGCAGCGCTGTTTGGGCCAGCGTACAAAGTAGGCTTCGTGGCCTTGCTTGTGCATCAAGGCTGGTCGGTTTACTTGCCTTGCAAGAAGCCGGCAACCCTAATGCTTTAGGGTTTTTGGGTTTTGGTAAATTCCTAAAACGTTCTAGGGTTTTGGCTCCTAGGATTTTTTCTATTTCCTATAGATACATGGCCTATGGTCAAGAATAAACACATCAATTGAAATACAACTCAATACTCTTTGTCTATCACCTAAAAGTGAGATCCCAAAATCATAAACCTTATATTATATCCTAGTTGCTACGATCTAAGGCGGATCCGAACGTACTGTGGACTATCTACGGAAGGACGACGTTTGGCGTTCTAACTTGTTCTTGTTCGGTTCGGGAGCAGCAAAGGAAGGCACGTATCATAAAGTGTGTTCACTAAATTATGCTAAATGATTATGTGCATTTAATTTGGATTCTGGCATTATGGTTTTTCTGCATGAAATTGGATTGTTCATAACCTAACAAATGGTGTGCAAAATTTTTGCAGTTGGGGAAAAATGAGGGGGAAAAGCCAAATTTAAGGGGTTAATGGTGTGCAAAAATTTTCACTTGAGGAGTGCAAAATAAAAAAACCCCATTGGCAAGGTGAGAATTGAAAACTCACTCACCAAAATCCTCTCTAAATGGGACCCACCAAATCTGAAAAAAGGTGGTGTTAAAAAAAATACTATATGCAGAACAAAACACATAGTTTTGATCAATTAAAGACTAAAACACGTTGTTTTGGTCTGCAAAAAGCAAAAAAAAATTGTTGCCAACTACTCGCCAGGCGCGTCAGCCCGGAAAATGGCTGAGCGACACATGTCCTGGTAGTAGCTTTAACAAATCATAACTTTTTGTTTAAATTGTGTACCGTTAATATTTCAACGGCTATTTTTTGTGTTTTCTGATTAAAATACCATAGGTCATATTCTTTCGAGATCTATAAATTGACATTCATTTTCAATATTTTGAAGAAGAAAAACCCATTTATCTCTCTAATTTCGTAAATGAATTTTTATTATTATTGTCTTTCCATTTCAGTTTTCCATTATTATTATTATTATTATTATTATTATTATTATTATTATTATTATTATCATCATTATTAATATTATTATTATTATTATTATTATTATTATTATTATTATTATTATTATTATTATTATTATTATCATCATTATTAATATTATTATTATTATTATTATTATTATTATTATTATTATTATTATTATTATTATTATTATTATTATTAATTAAAAACATTCAAATTTACTAAAAAAAACACATATATTGAAAAAAGAAGAGCTATTAAGTTTCTGAAATATTTATTGTTATTATCATAATTATTTTTGTTTTCACTATTTTCTTTATTATTGTTATCGTTATTATTTTATTTTTTATTTCGAATATTGAAAAAACTGGATCTTTTTCCTACAAATTTGGATGATTTACCTGATGATTTTGTTAATCATCCAAACTTTTCTGTTTTCATGCAAAGGATGAGTGCGAATTCGAATCATTTTCCACAAACTCCTCCTTCGCAAAAATATTTCACAATAAATGCCACCACCAAATTATTCTTACTCCCCTCAAAATTACAACCAATCTCCACAAGCTTTGTATCAAGGAAGAAATAGTCAGTATGAAGATAACAATCATGAAAATGAAGATGATGTTGATGCTGAAACCGTTTTAGAGACAGAATGGTGCCCATACTAACGCATAACATACGACGCCCAAAAACAGTCAACGTGGACGAGATGATCCATGAACAAACAATTGTTCTACAAGAGAGAATGAAGCTTTGATAAGTAGCTACATGGAGCATTGCACTGACATAGTTGTCAGTACCAACCAAAAAGCAGTTGTAGTTTGGAGGAAGGTTAAACAAAGCTACGACGCGGCCTAAAGATCAAGACCAATGGAACTTCGAATGTTTGGAATGTGAGAATGATCGAGATTCGATGGAGAAGGTTGGGAAGGGATTCCATGGCGCTTGTCGCTCACTACGAGGAAGCAAGGCGAACATACAAGAGTGGTATGCAAGTAGATGATCTTAAACAATTAGCTCACACTCTTTACTATTACAGCAACAAAAGCAATTTCAGGTATGAAATATAATGGAAAATGTTATCGAGTTACAAAAAATGGGAAGAAAGGGTGCAGTGAGGTATGTCCAGAGAAGATTGGATCAGACTTAATCAAATTTCCGAACCAGATAGCCTTGATAGTGGGAAGAGATTTGAGTCGGGGATGAAGATGTAACCGTCGCAGCTAGTGGTTCTTACATGTCTGGAAGAACCCCTCACCCGGACGATGTGAAAAAAACGAAGGCCAACTTATGAAAAGGGAAACAGAAAGCAATGGTCGATGAAGTTGCAATGGTAGTCAGCGAAAGCCTTGTGATCAAATCAAGAGTTCGAGACAACGTTATGGACTACAAAAAAAAATTGGAATTCGATCGGGTTAAGGAAAAATGGAGGGAGAAACAACTGGAGTTGGAGAAAAGGAATTTTGTGCACCAACAAGAAAAACTTCGATTGGAGCTGATGAAGTCCAAATTTGATACGTTGACTGCATTGTAAAATAAGCCAGAGCTAACTCCACATGAAGAGAAAATCAAATAACATATGATGAGGAGTTGTATGGTTCAACTTCTTAATTTAGATTATGTGTTTAAGTTGTATGATTCTAGTGTTTAAGTTTACATTCTATGTGGTTGTATTATTGTATCAGTTGTAGACTTGTAGTACTGGTTAAGTGTTTATTGTTGTAGTAATAGAAAAATATGTGTTATTGTCGTGTTAATCGTGTTTTAATGAATTTTAATTACATCACTTTGTCGTTAGTGTTCTTTTAAATTAATTTGTAAGTTTTTTTTATTGCTATTCAAATATATTACACCTTCTAAAATAATTTCCTTTTTAGTGTACTTTTTATTTTTTCAGACTATATGTAGACATTTATTCCATCAACAATTAATATTTTAGGAAATATTTTAAGATGTCATAGTAAACTTTCATGCCTAAGGAATCTTTATACTTTTTGTGATTGTCAAAATCACATACTATTTGTCAAGACAATCCAAAACACCTTACAATAATGTTTGGCATCCAATGAAAGAAAAATAAATCAATATTGATTCCTCACAATTGCTATATAAAACCCTATGCTTGTTCTTGTATTTCTACCATCAATAACATTTTTTCCTACACCAATTAACTAGATTACAAAAAAAAAACATGTTTCAAAAAAGTTTTAGCTCAAGCTTTTCTTATGACGATAATCAGTATGAAGAAATTGACGAGATGGTTGATAATTTCATCAGTAATCACTTCTAAAACATGTTATTACCCCCACCAACCCGAAGAGGTCCGAGAGTTCATAAAACAAATAACAATGGCAACTTTATCGTCCCGCAAGATCGAGATTGAGAAGAAGGCCATCGCCTCTTGTACAATTATTACTTTGCTCCTAATACAGTGTACAAAGCGGACATGTTTCAATGAAGGTTTTGAATGAGTAGACATCTTTTCTGTCGTATCATGGACACCTTGGTGGAAAATGATGTTTTCTTTCAACAAATGTCGGATGCTATCGGAGGCTCGGTTTACCCGGTTTACAAAAGTGCATAGCGGATATAAGAATGTTAGCATATGTCTTAGCTTCAGATGAAGAATACCTGCGTATAAGTCAATCAACAACAAGATACTCGCTACTACATTTCATTAGTGGGGTAATCAAACACTTTGAAGCTGACTATTTGAGGATTCCAACAGATGAAGACTTACGAATGATCCTTCATCGAAATAAAGAGCATGGATTTCCTGGAATGATTGGTAGTGATGACTGCATGCATCGGGAGTGGAAGAATTGCCCTACGAGTTAGAAAGCTCATATATGCTGGCCATATTGGAACAACTCTCATTTTTGAAGTTGTTGCTGACTAGATCTTTAGATTTGGCATGCTTTTTTTGGTATCCCAGGTTCGTGCAACAGCCTTAATGTTCTATATCGCTCTCCTGTATTTAATGATATTTTACAAGGTATAGCACCCCCTATACGTTTTTACTGTTAATGGGCATCAATACAACATGGCATACTACCTAACAGATGGTATCTATCCGAACTGGGCTACCTTCGTCCAAGTAATTACCCTGCCTCAAACCGATAAGCAAAGAACCTTTTTCGTAAAGGAACCTGCGGTCCGAAAAGATGTTGGGCGTGCTTTGGAGTTTTACAAGCAATATTTGCAATTTTAAGGCAGTCATCCCTTGCATTTGACGAAGATATATTAGGCGACATCATGCATGAAAGCTTGTATATTATGCAAAACATGGTTGTTGAGGATGAACGTCATACTTATATGCGCTACAAATAGTTAAGAAATTATTATGAACAACGACCTCCTCCGCGCGCTAGAGGAGGGGCCAGTTCAAGCGCGACGGTAAATAACGATGAACCTTTTGAGGTTAATTTAGGGAGGTTAGTCAACTTAAACAACTACCTGACTAGAAGAACCGCTATGCGTAACAGAGAAGTGCATGACTCTCTTAAACATGACTTAATGGAACAAATTTGGCAAAAATTTGGGCGCAACAATCAGTTAAGTTATTTACCGAGTTTGATACTTCCAACATCCAGGCTTTAATTTAAAGATTGAATTTAATCCATCAATGTACTAGTTCTTTATGTCTTATTTTATTTTTAATGTTGTATAATTCTTTAATATAATCGTATGTTCAATTAATAAACTTACTCGTTAGTTACTACTCCAAATAATAATCAAACCGGTTTGACCGGCACATAATTTAATGCAATGTAATTGACTTATTATTTAATTAGATGGTAGTTGATAGTGGGTTTTTTTTAAATATAGATAGTGGAAAGTGTGTCAACTTTTAAAAGGGTTAGTGGAAAATGCCTCACTTTTTAATGTTTTTTCATGGAGTAGGGATATAGGTGGGTCCATAGGTAAGTATAATATTGATAAAAGTTTGCCATTTATAGAAACGGTGCGAGTAATCCGGGACTGATTTATAAGGAAAGCAATGCGTGTATTCCGGGACAGAGGGAGTATTAATTAGAAATTTTCTTATTAATTTTTAAAATTTAATTAAAATTTTTAAATAACTAGTTATTATGTATAATAACTATTTAATTAAACATAATTAATTAATACAAACATATTTATTAATAAATGTAATTATATATCCAATATTAATAAGGTAAGCATATAGTTGATGGAGAATGTGGTGGGGTATGATTAAAGAGAGAAGTAGTGGGTAGAGAGAGAGGGTTGGGGAGAATATTTTGCACATGGATAAGAGGGGGGTGGAGGAAAAAATCCAAATATAAAATGATGAGTGAGAAAGTAAGTAGAGAGAAAAGGATGAGGATTTTTTTTACACATGGTTAACAATGGTCTAAGAGTATGGCCAATGGATGACCCAATTTTTTGGGTCATCAAATAATTAATTATTTTTTGCTTTTCCAATTCAACCATGACCAAAGCCTATGACCAAAAAATGCCCAAACATCCGCAAAACCCACAGATAGACTGGGGGTAAAACCAGCCAGGTTACCCCAGGCCTTGGTTGGTTTATTTTATCCTAATCACCGTCTAGTCATCATAATCCTCCCAACTCAGCATTGAAAATTTTCAAACCCCTTAAGCATCAATACTAGGGGTCACTCTTATTTGCCCACTCTTAATATCTCTCTTCATCCACATCATCACTCACTCTTAATAAGAGTTATCTATCAAAAACCTCAAGAAATACACTATCTCTTATTTACTCCCTCTTAAGCACCATTTACATGTTTTTTTTTTTTTTACAAAAATGTCAAAAAAGCAAGCAAAGTATCCCATAATCATCCACATCACCCCCCCCTCTTATTTCTAAGAGCTACCTCTTATTTAGAGGATGTCCCCATCAACCTCTAAATAAGAGATAGCTAAGAGTTACCCTATTTTTTTTAAGAGCTAGCTCTTAGAGATTCTCTCTCCTTAAGAGGGGGCTAAGAGGGAGCTATAATTGATGCTCTTATGAATTTGAATTTCAAAACTGTTTGTTTTTTGTTTACCTTTTTTTTTCTGTTTAATATCGATGTTTCCAAAGTGAATCCCAAAATCCAAGTTTGTAGATTCACATCAAACCATGTCCTCTCCGTTAAATTCATTCTTACACCAAGATTAGTCATAGATTTTCTGCGCTTAGCATCGTGTTGCTTTCATGGTTTATCGGACTTTGCAGGACTATTTTTCAGTGTTCATTGATGGCGATGATAACGAAGTAGGTTTGCAAAGATAGATCGATTTATTTATTTTGAAATTACAAAATTAGATATTTAATAAGTTGGAGTTTTGTGGTGGTACCTAATTTTATAATCCTGGCTTAAAAAAATATATATATAAAAAAAATTAGTATAATTTTGAAATAGGAAATGTAAATTTTTAGTGTTTTAAAAAAATTTATTATTAATGAAAAACGTTTTGGGTAGTATAGGGGATGTTAATAATACGTGTTGAAATATGCTCGTATCCAGTTTCGAACCTGGGGCGCTGCTGTGTAATGTTCAATGCAAGACCAGTGAGACACGAGGCCTAAGCCATTGGTCCTGATGGGTAAGGAATGTATATATCTGTATTGTAAGTGATGTATACCAGAATAATTAATTACAATATCAGTTAAACAGTTAAGCAATATTTAAAAAAACAGCTAAGATATATATATATATATATATATATATATATATATATATATATATATATATATATATATATATATATATATATATTGATTAAAACATACTTTAAACATATGCAATTACAAAAGTCACATTGAAACATTGACTTTCAAAGCTTTCCCTCATGAAATACCACATGTATATCTCCTAGTATTAAATCCACAAAAGCAATGAGGGACATAGCAACTATGCAGCAATGTGAAATTAGGCAGTTAAAACTACCATAACAAGAAGTTAGAAACTGTAAGACATATTGTCTACGTACCAAAAAAACATGTAAAACCTCACTAATGTGTTGGTCACTTACTGTCCTGAATACAGGCAGTATCTCTTCGCCAATATTGCGTAGTTGTCGTGGAATTCTTGTTCCTTGATATCCTCGTCCGCGTCCGTATCCCATTCCTCCTCCAGAAATGGTGCACCGTAATCATCTGCAGTTTGTGGCCCGAATCCACTTTTTTTATAGACCTTGCATAGTACGTAAGAGTCTTGTTGTATATTTTGTTCGGTCAATTTTTCATCTCGTAGCTTGTACTCGTGCATGACCCAATCTCTCCTCTCCAATTTTTGGCCCCTCCCCTTGTAGAAGACCAATGTTGCCACTTTTCCTATGGTAGCTCTATGGGTACTTGTAAATATTTTCCTTTCCGCCCCCGTTTTCTTCCAAGTTCCCCAATTGGTTAAGCGTTTGTCTCTTTTGCTATTCGGTTTCTTTTCGCGTTTAGGGGTGAAAAAGTACCAGATTTGTTTGTTTTATTTTATACCTGCCATGGCAGGCAGGTCCCATGGAGCATGTTGATACACGTCAACAATGGCAACTGCGTTTCCACGAAGATTTTTTCCCTTTATTTTCCTCTTAAGGAAATAGACTACTAATTCCTCGTCTGTTGGAGCGAATCTATACCCCGGTTGGTTTTTTCTTTTGTTCAGAGTAGTTAGCTGAAATAAAAAATATGAAAAATACACTATAAACCCAAATATTGTACATCTCATTATCCTCACTTCCTATAAACAAGTCCTTAACTCATAAATCGGAATTGAATTGACATGTAACACAAAATCATATCCAATGTTTAATCGTGGTCACAGAATACGCACATAGTTTGTCATAGTGTTCTTTGTTTTTTTACACTCAAGTGTTTTCATTAGTTAGGATTTTTTGACAACTAGCTAAATTTTTACACTAAATGTTTCCTTGATTATTTTACTCTTGTTCTACTCTAAGAATTCACAACCAACTTAGTTGAATCACTCAATTGTGTCTCTTCGAAATTTTCTTAACTAAGTTGCTTCATCAATTTAGTCGAACCACTAGCAAGTACCCATCTTTTGCATGCAATTTGGTTCTACACAAATCATATACTAAGTTCATTCTTTGATGACACCACCCACTTAATCTTATTCAAGGTTTCTATTTATTCACCAAAAGTAATCGAATTTAATCACAATTTTATACCATGCATCTCTCATTAAATTAGCATTACTATGATCCACCCAAGTTTATCATCTAAATAATGTCCAATTTTCATTTTTATCAATTAACAAACAATTAATCTCAGTATATTTCTATTAAACTCTATCCAGCATTAATTTAAATTTAGTAAAAGTTGTTAATCCGGTTAATACTTTTGCATCATGATACTTGTTCGATTAAATTTCCAGATCACTTCAAAATATTAGCTACCCAAAATGAAATTATGAAGAAATTGAATGAAAAGTGTTGAGAAATAAGTTAAAAACTAAAAATTTGAGATTAATTATCATACCATTTTCATTTGTAGGGGTTTGGCTCCAAGATCCTTGTTGTTTTTTTGGTTTTCAAGATCCACCATTTTCAGAAATGAGCTAATTGTTGTGGATGAGAAGGGAGAGAAAGAGGATGAGAGAATTGAATTGGAGTGATCCTCAATACACTTTGAATGTGTATTGCGTGTGGGTCTTATTTTTGCATTGGGTATATTTTTGTTTTTCAGAATTTGATAGGGTCTAGGCTAGATAGACTAGGGTACTAGCATGCTTTTTGATGGGATGCAATTGTTGACCTTTTGGCTTCCACTCCCAATTAATAATTATAGTGTTCTTATGTTTACGTAAATTCGTGGTGGTTTATGTTAAATAGTGTGAGATATGTAAATATAAATATCTGGTATGTGAAATTAAATCACGTAATATTCAACTAATCCAATGCTACAAATTTCACACGCCAGTTTGTACGTATTGGTAAACGCAATTGTAGTAATCATTACCTGTAATTTTTTTTTTCCAAATTGCAGCAAGAATCTTTTGTACAATATCCTACACCACCTTATTATAAATATATTGATTAATTAAAAAATAAAGGCCTCATATTTTATAGCTGTAAATCAGTAAATCAAGCTCATCTAAATGTTATAATATTATTGAAAAAAAAGTTACATTAACAAAATGAAGTTGCCACAAACTTCTTTTTTTTCATCCGTATTGAGAAACACCATAACAGAAATATTGAGAAACACTTAAACCGTAACGAGTCTATTAGTCGTCTAAAATCGATAGGATTTCATCCCATCTTAGACCTAGGAACCCTTCATCTTCTACATAACAATTGGTGAGACTAGGCATGGTTGTAGTAGTTGCATTACATGCAATACTAGACGTAATGACCAAATTATTATTATTACCCCAATTAGTAACATTTGAGGTTCCCCCTTCATAATCATTCTCATATGTAATGGCCCCTTTGTTCTTCTTTTTTCTCTTTCCCTCAGCCTTTTTGTGAAAGACCTTGTAAATGTAGTATGCCTCTTGATGTACGTTTTTCCCGGCTAGTGTTTCGTCTGCCAATCTATATTCGTACATTATCCAGTTTGTTCGGAACCCTCTTGGTGCCCTTCCTTCATGAAATACCAAATATTTAACTTTACCTATTACACGGGAAGTAGGTGAATCGTTACTTTTGATAATCCTATCATTTCCCGATGTCTTCCAATAACCATATTGATTTCCCCTGTTCCTTTTGTCCCCTTTTGGGTTGCCTTAGGATCTTTATTAAAATCTCATAATTTGTCCAAGGTGTAATTAAACCGTTTCACTTAATTTTAAATCTACAATTTCATTATTATTTTTATTAAGCGGAACAACAGTAAGAGAAAAATAACTACTATATTAATTAACGAAAAATATTCATTTTTATTTAATTATCGACTAAATTCGATGTACAATATGAAATACGGTGTTATACATTAAGTCTAACTTAGGTACGATTCACAACCTTTATTACCACCATTCATTTAAATTTGCAAGCTAAAACTAACAAAATAAGCAATACGATGAAGAAGAATTTGTAGGCCATCTTCTCGTTAGCTTTAGATTCGTAAAGTTGCTTCATCAATTCCATTTTAACCCCTTCTGCGATTGTCAGTCGTTCCTTCAACATAATGCTTTTCATACTCAAATTGTCTCTCTCGAGCGTCATGCGCATTAGTTGTTCCCTCAAAGAAGAATTTTCTTCTTGAATGTCGGTTAGGACGTTATGCTTGATTTCGTTTTCCCAAATAAAGAATCCGCAGTTATCATCCTGTAATATTTATCGATTTGTTATTTAAAAAATGCAATTCCAATTCAAAAATAAATACACGACATACCTTCCACAAGGGACACGAGTAAAACTTTTCTCCAACATTTTTAGTATGTTTGCAAGTTTGCAGTTTTGCCTTTAAACCATGATAGCATGAGATGTTACATGCACTTGTAATGGATGTATTTCTTGATGTACTCGAATTTGGGCTTCTCCCTTCTAACAACATTGCAATTCAATGACCTTATTGAAAAGCTTAATTATTTAGAGTGAGAAGTGCTTAGGAAGCTGATGGCATGGTTCCCTTTTATAGGAATTTTAAAAAAGGACCGTTGCAATTCAATGGTCTATGCGGTCTGCCATACAGTGCTCCCCTAATTAAATGTTTATTACACACATACACCCAAAAATAATTCCAATACATATTTGTTGGATCGTAATGTAGTGCACACAATGGTTTAAATAATCTTTGATACATGTAAAAAATACACCTTAAGTTATTATAAACTCACAATTAAAATAAGTCTAACCTCGTGGGAAAAAAAAAAGAATTGGGCAGTGCCACTGAAAAAAACACACAGATTGTTTCACACGTAAAATTACAATCAATTACCAGGAGCCAACGTATAGTATTAAAGTTCTCCGTACGTATAATCTTCCACAACATCCCCAAATCCATAATCCCCTTTCGGTCCTTGATCACTCTTCAGTACACGATCAATACTCTCATGGTCCCATACGCGAAGCCGACACGAATTCGGAACAAGGTTCCGGTTTGATGTTGAGGCTGCAAGTCTATCTACGTATATAATCTGCAACAGTTTTGTAATGTCAAGCTCCTGTATGACACTAAACACAATAGTTTTGTAAATTGATGGTACTTACGACTAGCAGTAGAGTGCAACCGCCATAGCCCTCTTTAGATGCTTCGCGTATTTGACAAGCCAGTCCAACATATACCTTGCCCAGTTGTAATCCGTAGCATGATAGGCATGCTCTATGACCGACACATGCAAAGGGCTTATCCAACCACTCTTTTGTGTTGGGCACAATAAGATCCCCAGTGGTTAAAGCAGAAAATGCATTTGGAACTCATACAAGATTGAATCCTCAACCACAATTTTTCTGTAAACCTTAGACTCTTTAATTGCTCCGTATAAGGTATTTTCCTTGTACATCTTCTTCAATTGAAGAGATGTACTCTTTGTTGAGTAGCGTGGGTACTTCAGTGTACTACTTGACCTCAAACCAAGAACCTTACTTACAAGTGCTTCATCTATCTTTACTTTGTAATTGGGCATTATTTGTAATTCTAGAGTGTCAGGGTCCAACTTAGAAGTGATCCAGTAACCAAATTTGGGGTCGATGTTACTTATTCTCATGAACAAGAGCTCCTCTAATCCCATATCAAGCACCCACAGTTTTTGTTTCCCTGTTAAATTTGATACCAGTTTTGCAAAATGACTCAATCCACAACCCATTCCTAGGATCTGAACAGATACAAAAATGTTGGGTCATAAAATATACAAACGACTTTATATTAAAACTGAATGAGATCAAGTAAATATACCTAATGGACAAAGTACTTTATTCATGGCCTAATTCGGTTAATCCTCTGAATCCTTATTCCATTTACCCCTCCCATGCCATCTATCTGTTGTATTTCCCGCAGTAATGAATGACTAATTAATTATATTGGTATGGTAATATATATGTATGCAATTTTCCTATTATAAAGTTATTAAACTAATTGGTAATAAAGTTAAAGTACAGTTACCCTAGGTTTTTTCTGTGTTGGATTCGTCTGCGCCGTCGACTTCCTTTTTGGGATTTCCTTCGGTTCCACCTCTGCGTTTTCATGTTGAACAATTAGATGAATGACTGGATTCGTCATAGTGAGTTTGACTAGATTATAGAAGTCGTCCCGTTCTTTGATGCACTGTCCGTCCTCCTCAAGTCGTTCAATCTCCGCAACAAACCAGATCGTATAATCACCACTGCAACCTAACCTTTTGATGATGTTCTTCAGAGTTGTTAGGTTCAATCGTTTTTGGGGCACTGTGTACATCTCCGATAACCCCTTTTCGTATTCCTTAATTGGGTGAAATACGAATTTTCCGTTGTACCAGAAGTTTATACAAACAATTGGTGATTCACTGCAGATCCTGTTTCAGTACACAGGAGTGAATAACAATCCAATATTGAATATTAATTAAAATGAAATTCGCAATTAAAAACCACATATAGTTACCAACTGAATATATTCTGGAAAAAAATACCTGATTTTCTCCGCCTTTGTTAGTGGCCTTGTGGTCATTTTTCTTATGATGTGCAAAAGACAAAATTTTGTTGAGTGCGATCCTTTTTTTGTGCTAAAGTTGTTGTGAGTTGGTATACAAATGCAAATGTAAAGATAATGGTGACTCGTAAAGCAAAAAATATTAATATTCAATAATGTAGCAACGGGTATCGATTTGATTTAGATTCAAATACCATTTAATTAAAACGTCATACACGTAAATTTTAAAGCAACACGTAGGGATTACAAGGACTAGATAACACCTTCTCTACTCAACAAAGACATTGTGCTAGATATAGTTTTAATCCAAGACATTTCAACACTTCAAACGTCGTCGGTGAGGTCAATGTAGTCAATTTTCTTTTGCTTCCCCGCTTGAATAAAAAAGTCAACCTCCTCAATTGGTTCTCGCTTTAGAAGCCTATCGTCCGCTTTTGCAGTGTGTATAATTCTATCTCCGTTATTATTTGGTTCAATGTTCCTCCAATCAAAGTGCTCTAATAGATAAGAATCCCTTTCCTCCATAAACACCTCACTTACCTTTGGAACGTAGTAAAGGTCGCTGAGAACCTTAGACGTCTCTGAAGGGCCAAGGCGGTCAATCACGGCCCTCATGAACATCCTCCATTCGATCTTGAACCTTTCTTGTTCAATTTCGACAGCCATATATTTGGACCAACGTCTTGTTGCTGGGACGACTACAAAAAGAAAACGTAAATTGTTAGCTAAAATTATAATGAATACAAAAGTGCACAAAATAAGTGAACAAAGTAAGCTCATACCTTTCCCATTCACTATGATTGGTGGCTGTACGACTGCCTTTCCCTTTCCCTTTGGTGTGTTGAACACTTTACGAACACCCTTAGCCATTAAGAACTTGTAGGATAACTGAACTGTCTGTAAATGTGTGTGTTCCCTTTTGTTAATTGATGTTTTGGAATATGATTAGTGTTTTTGAAAGGTGGGCATATAAGTAGGGAAGAAAAATGGGAGATGAAAGACATGCATTATATGTGCAAAAAGGCGGGAAACTTCTTAATGGGTTGTGGGTTTACGTTTAATTGTTTTCGCTGTTGTAAATTAAATTTTGTGTGTAAACTGACAAAATTTGGATAATTCCTAGTTTCTAGTAATTAAATGTCCGTTTTATGGTAGTATTGTATTACCTACTATAATTGGTTATGTTTCCCGCCGAGTCTTCTGTCCACATTACTTCTGGGAGGAGGTAGTTGCACCAATTAATGATAAACAATATAAAAAGTAAACAAAAACTATTTAATTTAACAAGTTACTTGATTACTACAGTATTTAAATTAATTAATCTCTTTAATATTAGATTACTGTTGTATTTAAAAATTATTATGGAATAGATGGTAGACGTTGGTCCAAATACGTTTTCATGTACAAGCCGTAGTTATAAGAAATGATTGTTACTTGGTGAATCCCTGGGGAACACGTATTAAAGAGATTTTGCAAACACTAGAGTCTTTTAACAAGTAGTAGGTAGGTTCTACGAAGTGATCATTACTTGGTTCTTAGAAATGATCATTACATGGTGAATCACCGTGGAACAAGTATAACGTCTATGTTGCAAACACTAGTGTGCTCGAACAAGGAGTAGGTAGGTTCTAAGAAGTGTTCCTTACCTGGTCAACCACCGATGAACACGTAAAACGTCTATGTTGCAAACACTGGTGTGCTTGAACAAGGAGTAGGTAGGTTCTAAGAAGTGTTCCTTACCTGGTCAATCACCATGGAACACGTATAACGTCTATGTTGCAAACACTAGTGTGCTCGAACAAGGAGTAGGTAGGTTCTAATAAGTGTTCCTTACCTGGTCAATCACCGATGAACACGTATAACGTCTATGTTGCAAACACTAGTGTGCTCGAACAAGGAGTAGGTAGGTTCTAAGAAGTGTTCCTTACCTGGTCAACCACCGATGAACACGTATAATGTATTTGTTGCAAACACTAGTGTGCTTGAACAAGGAGTAGGTAGGTTCTAAGAAGTGTTACTTACCTGGTCAACCACCGATGAACACGTATAACGTCTATGTTGCAAACACTAGTGTGCTCGAACAAGGAGTATGTAGGTAGGTTCTAAGAAGTGTTCCTTACCTGTTCAATCACCGTGGAACACGTATAACGTCTATGTTGCAAACACTAGTGTGCTCGAACAAGGAGTAGGTAGGTTCTAAGAAGTGTTCCTTACCTGGTCAATCACCGATGAACACGTAAAACGTCTATGTTGCAAACACTAGTGTGCTTGAACAAGGAGTAGGTAGGTTCTAAGAAGTGTTCCTTACCTGGTCAACCACCGATGAACACGTATAACGTCTATGTTGCAAACACTAGTGTGCTCGAACAAGGAGTAGGTAGGTTCTAAGAAGTGTTCCTTACCTGGTCAATCACCATGGAACACGTATAACGTCTATGTTGCAAACACTAGTGCTCGAACAAGGAGTAGGTAGGTTCTAGGAAGTGTTCCTTACCTGGTCAATCACCGAGGAACAAACGTTAGTGTGCATATGGTCGACTAATTTAATAAATTAACATATTTAATTTTTGGTGGAAATAACTGTGTTACTGATTTTTTAATACCCCAGATTTATTGTAGAGGGCTTAATTGTGTGTTTACCATACCAATAAAAATGTAGGCAAAGGAATATTAATATCAAGGACAAATTTTGCGTCCAACCAAGAGGATTACTCTTCTATTACTTTTCCTAAAGTCACTTTGGGAAGAACAACACTTTTGACCACCAAACCAGTTTTTGGTAAAAATTTTGTACAACTTCACACGATCTCATTTTCCTAATTCTCATTCTCAAAACGATTTAGGATTTTCAACACAATATTGCTTAAAAATTCCGGCTAATTACTTTGGTGTAACCGGCATATTTCAGTAACCACCACCAAGATGTAAGTCTTTAAATTTATATATTATTTTAGTTTTGTGTAATTTACGGTGAATAACCGGTGTTTCATAATCAATTGACAGGGAAGACCAGCCAGATTTAGCCGTCGGAGTGCGTTCTACCGATGTTTTGCTCGGAAAAGTCGCTACGGAAATTGTGGCAGGATTACCAGCACTGCAGCCCGATAAGCGACCCGCTGGCCCGATAATCGATAATTCTGAGGACAAAACCGCTAAAAAGGTGGGACACAACTCCGACGACAAAGCAAATAAAATACCAGGTACGGAGCTAGATAAAGAACCCCAAAACTGCGACCAACCATCAATGAAATTTAATCCGTTGCATTTGAAGAACATGGTGGACAAGGTCATGGTTGACATGGCTTTGGGATTTCATTTAGAAAAGATCAATGAGGTTATAGAAATTACTATTCACTTATCGTGGGCAGAAAATTAGAATGTCAATTAATCTGATTAATTGCCCGCAGCTTTATCTACCCATACACACGGCTGGCCGATGGTACACGGTGAAGGTAAACAAGAAAACCTCACCAGATGCAGACGATGGTCGGATTTGCGTTTATGACACGGGCAAGAAATCACACACATTGTGCAGTGTGTCCGCGACTATAGTACATATTTTGCTGAAATTATTCGCTACCGTGCAAGAACCTTTGGGATTCCACAACAACGAATGGGATATATCGACATATGTTGTAAAATTAGTAAAGAAGCCGGTGGAAAAAACTCCTTTCGACAAGGGGCTACTGTGTATGGTTCGTTTGTTGTCGGTCGTGGAAAGTGTAGCGGATATGATAAAGGTAACAGGTTACACTTCATTTATATTCAAACTTAACTTTAACTTGTACTAATACGAGTGCATTTTTTCACCTGCGCAGCTATACGAAACAAATGCTAAGCAAGTGAAGAACTACATACTCGAGCGTCTTGTGGGGAGTTTCTACAACGAGGTTAACTCCAATCAAGTGTTGGACATATTAACCAACAAGATCGGATAAATGGCATTATGTATTACGAAACTATTTTACGTTGGTGTTTACATTCATTACTCTCTTGTGAGCCTAAACTCAATACAAATTTGTAGACATTAATTTTATTTAACTTTGAAAATTCTATGTGCACCCGGTTGATACATTTAGGCGAATTACTGCAGGTTTCTATTGTTTACGTAAATTATTTTTCCATTTTTTTACTTCTATTAACGAGGAAGTATTTAATTAAACACCATCTTATTAATAGCTGAGTAATTGATTAAATATATTGTGTGTGTAAATAAATGACTAGTGTATGACTAGTGTATGAAATTGTGACCTATATTTTTATTTTGGGGACCATTATACAGTGTGACATAAAAAAATGTGTGTGAATTTTTTTGTTATGACAATTCTTCAACGATAGCGAAAAAGGATACGAGTTCATGAACTCAAATCAGTGAAAAATGGATTAGGATTAACATCACAAAATACACTGCCCAACAAATGGGTTTAATGGAAAAACAAAAACCATTATTTTCCCAGAGGCTACAAAAACTAAACCTTCAAAACATATACGTAACAATCTCAATCAATTACAACATAAGAGCAGCTACAATGTCAGTCGACCTCCAAGTCGTGTACGTCATTCGTATGTATCGTAATCAAAAGTCTGAGATATATCTTCAGATAAATTAATTTGAGAACTTTCGGGAATATCTTCTAGCACAGGTCCATTGTAGTAAGGATGTACACATTCATCGTTGACGTTATTTGCATGTTCTTGCCTAGCCCGGTAGCTAGGAATATGCCCATACATGGACCCGATAAGTTCCTACAATGAGCGTAAACCTGATTAAATTATAGTGGTTCAAATAATAACCTAATAAAGTACTTATTAAACAACATAAAAGTACCTCATTGGCTGCAATCTCAGCGTGCGTACATGCTTGTTTCTTCTTAGATTTGTCGTAAATTGAACAAGGTCCTTTCTTTGGCCTACCAACATGCCTCTTATCAACCGGGGTTTTTATAACATCATCTTGAACCGGTTGAACCGTCCTTTTTAGAGCGCGCTCGTTACACTCTCTTGGCCTTAACCTACGACGATCAAATACATTACGTGCTTCTGGATCCCACCACATAATAGACGTATCACCTTGGTCACCCGTTTTTCGAATACCCACCGCATCCTCCATTTTGAGCCTAACAATATCAGTAGCTTCCGTATACAGCTTGTATGCAACATCATTATGCATGGCCAATTCTTTCAAATAATTGTGCCTTAAAGATAGCTCTTTAGCTTTTGCTAGCCGTCTTGATTCCTCCGGATCATAGTATGAAACCCTCAAGCTCTCATAAGACCTAACTTGCTTCCTCCATCTATCTAGTATATATTTCTCCGGTATAAATTGAAAATCCTCCACATCCATGGCTTTCAGTATATACCTACATAGAATACCTCTAAATTCAAACAACTGACATGAACAACTTAGCTCTCCTTTAACCTTATCTACTCTAACACTGTAGCTTTTGAACCGTTTCCTCCAATGAGGGGAGGTCAGTTTCTCGTCAGCTCTATACAACAAAAGTGATCCTATTGCATCAATTTTGGTAACATTTGTGTGGGTTAAACCTTTACGCTCACACACAATACCAGCAAACATCTCGTTGGTGTACACTTTATGGAAAACGTACTCAGCTAACACACTCTTGCCAACATCAAGTTGTGGAGGCTTATCTATACAATCAAAATTATCCTCCTTTTCTTCCTCTGCCTTTATATTCATACAAAACTCATAGTTTTTAATGAACTGCAATAAAACCACATTCTAGGTCTACTTGAGTTTTGAAGAAACGATTCATACCTTCACTTCGCTGTGTAGATGACATTCCGGCCCAAATTTTGCCTCTATTGTAGGCTGGTGCCCATTGTCGACGGTTTTCGTACGCATCCAACATCCACCCCTTACGTTGATTATATGTGTCCATCACAAGACACCATGCCTCGTCAAACTCCTCGGGATCGAGCATATCATGAACGACCGTTCTAATAAGTGTATCAATGCTTTTCCATTCAGAAAGCTTGCCAAGGTTCCGAGAGGCATTCTGTAGCATGTGCCACAAACAAAGCCGGTGTGGAACACCTGGGAAAACTTTGCTTATTGCCTTACCGATTGCCTTGTCTTGATCGGTTAAAATGCCATTCGGAGGCTTTCCCATGCACTTCAACCATTCCTCAAAAACCCAAACAAAAGTTTCAGTATCTTCATGTGAGATTAAAGCGGCAGCGAATACAATCGACTTCCCATGGTGGTTGACGCCAACAAATGGGGCAAATGGCATGCGATACCTGCTTGATTAAAAAACTTAATTAATGTAATATAATCATCATGAATACACTACCACATAACCAATTATATAAGACATGATAATAAAAATGAACACATATTTAATTAACGTTAGTGATAATCAACATGCAAACAAATATGCATAAATATAAACAAAATAGAAACACACATACTTATATAACCATAATAACAAACAACAACGCAACCAACACACTAACCATTAAGACATCCTAATATATTACAAAAAAATTAGAGTAGACCAAATTAACAAAAACATTATGCTTGCGTACCTATTGCTAGAAAAGGTGGTGTCGAAACTAATCACATCCCCGAAGTATTTGCAAGTTCCTCTGCTACGCGCGTCGGACCAGAATGCGTTCTTTAAAATGCCTTCTTCATCTCGTTGCATAGAGCTATAAAAATCGCTATTCAATTCTCGTTGTGATTTGAAATACTTTTCAAGACTGGCAGCATCTTATTCCTCGAACATTGTTTTACGGCGTTCAACAGCTATGGGGTTCCTAACATCCCTTTTGCTGAATGTAATATTATCAAAACCACCTTTTTCAATAAGCTGAGTACCAAAGTTTCTACTCACGCTCACACCCCCCTTATCATATATCATTATCCTATCAAAGGTAGCTCCATCAATGCTCCTGTAATTAACCATCATTCGACTACATTCGGGGCTAAGAGGGTGATTATGCTGCAAAGAACAATTAACTACTACAAACTCTCCATTTTTAAATGAACCATAAACAAACACTTTGCATCCTGTAACATTAGACCCCTCACTTTTTTTAACAGCTCCCTTCTTGCATTTTAATCTTATTCGTTGCATCATATGCGCCCTAGCCTCAAGATCTCCTATACCTTTTTTACTAATACCCTTATCCTTATACTCTTTCTTTAACTCATCACTACTCACAAACATCTCAAAACCTTCATTATAAGCATAACGGTGACAAAATTCACTAAATTCAAAACCGGAATCAAAACGCATTCCTTCTCTAGGGGGTTGCGACGTAGTAAAATTCACAACAGTACCATCTTCGGCCTCTGGTTCACCATTTAGGTCTAACTAACCATTTCACTGTAAAATACATAATCAATTAATACAATTTCCAGATTATTTAATAATTCATACATATTATATTAAATACTCGGCCATTTTATTTATAAAATACTACTGCAAATATTAATGAGTATTAATACTACATACGCATTAAATAAATTACATTTGTATTACATACACAAATTAATAAATTAATTAATTGCTGCACATATTCAAAAGCCAATTGTTTTCTCCGCCCTTCCAAATTAAACGCATTAAACCAGATTTAGAGGAAATACAGAAAATCTGATAAACTCTAAATACACATATTCGAGAATAGATTATTTGATAAACCATACGAAAAAAAACATATAGACATACCCAAGAATCGAATTGAATGATTCTATTTTAAAGAAATATATCACAGTGATATATGCTTTAGAAATATAAGGGAGTTTCATGAAAATTTACCTATTTTCAGAAATGTCGAGTTGAATTTTTGTTTTTTTTTTTAGGAATAGGTTACAATATTTGGGCGGGATTTTTTTTTTACAGAGATTTGGGCGGTTTTTTTTCGCACTGTGGAGTGCAACAATGGCGGAAAGGGTGAAAATTTCCCCCCTTAAAACAGAACTTTCCCCCCTAAAATGAAATTTTTTAGGCTGACATGTCCTTACCTGATTGCAGGGTAAGTCCAGTCAGGTTACCCCCAGGGTAGCTGTATCATCTCCCCCAAACATCCCCAATGATTGCCTAATTTATTTTGGTCACCATTTTATCTCGCAAAACCCACAGTTAGACCAAGTCTAAGTCCACTCAGCTTACCCTGACATCTTATTGGATATCTTAATCCTAGTCACTGCCTAATCACTCCCTCATGTACAACTCAACTTGAAAATTTTGAAGGCTGGTTTGAAATTTGAAATTCAAAACCTTGTTTCTTTTTTTTCCTTTTTTTTTGTTAATTTTTTTCGATGTTTCCAAAGTACATTTGAAAACTGAATCTGAGTAACTCGATTTTATGGTCGATTGAAATTTCGTAGACTTTCATTTATCAATCTGTTTTAACGGTGAATTAGATTTTCTCCAACGTACTTTACATTTATTAATCAGTTGAAATGGGTTAATCAGATTTGCTGTCGATTGAATCGAAGTTCTTAAGAATCGCTGGCGATGGAACCGAAGTGTGGCCACAACAGGTGGTAAGAAGTTGAAGTTCGATGAATTCGTTGATTACAAGTGAAACCCGTTTTCGATTCACTTATTTTTTCATTGATCTGGAAAATGAATTGTTGATCTGCAAGGAACTTCTGTAAATGTAATTAATAATGAATTAAAAAAAAAATTCTGTAAAAAAAATTAGTAATTTTTAATAAACGAAAAAAAAAGGTTGGGGGTAGCAGAGGAATGTGTGAATGCGCGTTTATTATGCTCAATGCCTGATTCGAACCCATGACCATATTGAAATCAATGCTCTATGCGTATGCTGTAACCAGTGGAACGTGAGGCCTAAGCCAGCGTTAGTTTTGCGCTAAAATTGTATATGAAGGATATGTATTAGTTGTTAGATACAGGGAATATTAATTCAAATATATTATTATGAAATTTATTATAAATAGAACCAAGAGGGTCAATGTAATAATTTCTTCCATTTCTCATAAAAATGTGTTTGATTACATATAAACTTAGGCTATAAGACAAACATTTCATATACAAGATGAAGGTACGAAAGCAAATTACAAAAGAACTAATAGCACATAAGTAGTATATACTTTAATAAAAAACAAAAGGGGATAATATTATACATTAGGCTATAGTAATCTAAACTAGTTTTATTAAGCCTCAAAAGTAGATTACGTTATTATATTAGGCTTGTAAGCCTCAAAAGGTTGGTGACATCCAAATAAAGAACATGTTTTTTGTCATCCAAACCAAAATACGCATCAAGGTAGTATAGTTATACCCTTAACTATTAGTTATATTTGGGAATAAAATGTATATATTTAAAGGATATCATTCCGTTTGAATTAAAGAAATGTCGCCATCTTTATAATCAGATACACACATAATAATATAGTATTTAATATTTAATAAGTACTCGTACAAGTAAGTTACATTGGTACGAACCTTAGAATAGGGAAAATATATTACACTAGGTTTGTCGCATCAAAAGGTGGCCTAAAGCCATATAGTTTTTACCAAAAGTCATATAACATAGAGTACTATCCGTAATCTAGGTACCGTCTATAATACAACAAAAGAACCGAACCACGATGTTAAGCGTGGTAAACCTACAAAATAAATGTAACGTTAATTAGCATTGGTTCGGTTTTAGACAAAAGACACAATTGTTAGATAAGAGGAAATTAGGGGGGTTCCCTAATATTGTGAGAAGCTCCTCAACAACAAATCGAAATGTTCTCCTTCTTCTGTGAAATCGTGTTGAATGTAGTAGTCATCCTCATCTTCTGATATCCACTCTTCCTCCAAGTAGGGTGCCCCGTGGTCATCCCTAACCCTGGGTCCTATCCCACTTTTCATGAATAATTTGTTAATGATGTGAGAGTTCTGAACAACTCCTTTTGCAGCTAGTTTCTCGTCATGAAGCATGTATTCATGCATGACCTAATCTGTCTTTTCTATTCCATGTATCTTAAATACTAAAGTCTTGATAGTCCCTACTATTCGGGAATTATAACTGACCTTCTTATCGTCACTTGAAATCCTCCAACTCCCCAAAGGTGTACTTCTACTTGCTTTGTCCCCCTTTTGGTACTTTCTATTTCATGGGCTAATGAAGTACCACATCCTTTCCCTATTCCTTAAAGCAGACAATTGGGGGAGATCCCATGGTTCATATTTGTAAACGTCCACCTCGGCAATAACAGGATCAGGATCAACCTTACCAGTAACTTTCCTCCTAAGGAAATGCATGAGTAATTCCGTATCAGATGGAGCGAATCGAAAACCCGGTTTGTTATAGAATTTTCGATACTGGAAAACAACAAATGTACATTAGTGTTAGTTAAGATCAAAATGTGTGAGGTATATATATTTGAACACCATATTGCTGTGTATTATTTGTGATCATAGTTATTGATACACACAAAATGTACGTATGGATTTAATTCGATTTTAGTATTTTGTGCCTCTTAAAATTGTGTAAATCGTTGTATAATTTAGTAATTATCTTCTGTTCGAAAATATTTTATTGTAATTTATTGTCCAATTAATATCTAAGCGGAATGAAGGCTTCAAATTGTGTCAAAGTCTTTGCATGAAAACTATTACTTCACATTTACTAGTCCCTTGATCACCTAATCAACTACCAATTACCAATTATATCATCAAACCATGGAACTTTTTCATCGTTAAATTTAATCGCCCACAATCCACAATTAATTACACCCCTAATTCGAATCCCCCACCCCCACCCATACCAAACACACACACGCACCCAAATACTAAACAATCAATTGAAGTGAAGGAATTTTAGGAACATAATTTCGAAACACAAACACACTCGTGATAATTAATCCTGATTTTGAAATCACTTAACCCTAATTAACAAAAAGAGCACAATTATATCATCAAAACACGAATTTGCTAGCATCAAAACACATAGTAGTGCACTATCTATCCCTAATTTCATAATTGAATTTAAATCTAATCACCACACATCACAAATAACCTAAAAAATAGTGAAATTTCATAAGAATAAAAACATAATTGCGGAAATCAGAGAGACTACCTCAATTGTTGCAGATGTTGAGGCCTTCCCTTTTCCTTTCAGCTCGTGTTCCATGATTCCTTGTCGAAAGTTGAAGGGTTGTTTGTGTTTTCAGCTTCTCCTTGAGGTAGTGTGAAAGAGAAGAGAGAAGTGGAGTGGATTTAGGCTTAGGCTAGTGATTTATAGGGGAAGAGTGTGGTCATTTCTTTGTTTCACTACTTCTGAAATGTAGGTTAGGGGAATCTTTCTTGCACACTCTACTTGTAGGGACAAGGCTAGTAGAGTGTGTAAGATAGTGTGATTTCAATTAAATGATGACTTTTGGACTTCCCCTAAAAAAATACATATATAATATGTATTGTATTTAGTTGTGTTCTTAAAATTAAATTGCATTTAATATTTTGTATTCGTTTTCCTTCGCATTAATTTTAGGCAATTAAAATTATATTTGAAAGTAGTTTGGACCCCAAAAGGAAATTTGACAAGATTTTTTGCGTGTTGTCATATGCATTTTTTCGACATTAGCAAAAGCTGATTTGTCATAATGATATTTCAAATGATTATTTTTTGTTGTAAATTTGTGAACTTATGAAATTTGTTTTAAATGTCTTACTTAAATCTTGTAAGATAATTATGTACGCACATGATGTAATTAGAACATACATACGTAGGGATGGAAATATCCGGTGGATGATCCATGAACCCGGTCACCCGCTATAATTAAAGGGTTGAAAACAAACATTTTGCAACCAGTAACATTAGACCGTTCACTTTTTTTAACCCCTCCCTTCTTACATTTAAACCTTAATCTATCCATCATATGCGGCCTAGCCTCAAGTTCTCCAACACCTTTTTTAGAAACACACTTAGCTTTGTACTCCGTTTTTAAAATGTCACTTGCCACAAACATCTCAAAACCTTGCTCAAAAGCATATCGATGACAAAATTCACTAAATTCGTACCCCGAAGGAAAACACATTCCTATTGTAGGGGGGTTTGCCTTAGAAGTATTCAGAATAGTTCCGTCTTCATGCTCTGGTTCACCATTAAGATCGATATCAACCATTGCACTGTGGAATACATATTAAAATTAATCAAAACTTAGAAGTATTAAAGTATAATTAATGATTCATAGGGGTGTAAATGAGCCGAGCCGGTCAATAAACTACTCGGGCTCGGGCTCGTTTAAAACTCGTTCATGTTCGTTCATTTACTAAACGAGCCGAGCTTGAACAACTTTTGAAGCTCGCTTAATAAACGAGCTTCAACATGAACATATGTATGCTCGTTCATTTAAGTTCATGAACAACTTGTTCATTTATGTTCATGAACAACTCGTTCATTTATCACTAGTGGAAAAAGGGTCATTTGCATCGCACTTTTAAGCACATTTGCGTCGCACATCGTGCGTGGCAAAAGCTCTCGACGCAAATGACTAAAAGTCATTTGCGTCGCACATTTGTGCGACGCAAATGAACCTTATTTGCGTCGCACAATTAGCTAATGTGCGACGCAAATAACTTTTCAGGCATGGTGCTGAAAAGTCATTTGCAACGCACATTAGCTAAATGTGCGACGCAAATGACTTTTCAATATGTTAAAAAAAATGTCATTTGCAACGCACATTAGCTAAATGTGCGACGCAAATGACTTTTCAATATGTTAAAAAAATGTCATTTGCAACGCACATTAGCTAAATGTGCGACGCAAATGACTTTTCAATATGTTAAAAAAAATGTCATTTGCGTCGCAGATTAGCTAAAGTGCGACGCAAATGACTTTTGGATATTCTAAAAAAAATGAGCTGCTGATTTTATTTATTCCATAGATTAAATAAAATAAGCAGCTTTCAGTACTAGTATATTCAGAGCATAAAAATAAAAGTAAACTAGGTGAAAATTTTGACAATATTTCCTTTGTAATTTGACCCTCCCCAATACCGGGAATGTTATAATACATTAATATATACCTGTCAAAACAGTTTACAACCCAATAAAAGGCAAATTCACCATAGATCAACCAACATGTTGATAACCTAACTACACTTTAAACATAAAAGTTTAAGTAAATATTACAATAAACTAGCTAAATATCGACATTGCTCATAATGTAATCAGCCCAAAGAAAACAAACAAAAATAGCAGAACAATCACATTCTTAGCAACAAAGGCAATACATATTCACCCTTATTAAGAAAAGAAAAACATTAGAGTTGCATAACCCCAAACCTACTCTCAACAGGAGGTATAATAGTCTGCTAGTCTTGCTACCATTTGCAGTGTTCACCTAAGCAGTGTTTCGAGGCAAACGTATACAACGGAATACATGCCGTTCATTGCTTTCTTCTCAACGGTGTTATCTGGTTGTCCTGATCCAAGGAAACATGCAGAGATGCCATGTTTTGATAGCTTTAAGCACTGGTCATGCATCAAGCTTATCAATGGAGAAATCACGACCACGACCTTCCCTGTCAAAAGCGCAGGTAGCTGAAAGCACAGAGATTTCCCTGTAGAAACATTAAAGCCTCAAAAACATTGACACAGTATATACATTGTACAAAGGATTCAAGAAGAAATGCACAGAAAAGGGAGAATAAGAATCAGAAAATAAATACCAGACCCTGTTGCTGCAAGAACAAGACAGTCTTGCTGAGAAAACCAAGCTAGTTAATCATGGTAGACACTGGTCATGCATCAAGCTTATCGATGTACAAATGTGTGTCTATTAAGTTCTTGCTTCTACTGCAGGGTTGCCTAGCAATCATGGTAGACAAAGAAAAAAATCCAAAGGTAAATCTTACTGAATTTTTTCAACTGGATGGACTATATGTTTCATGATACTGTCTTAGCTAGTTAATGAATCTCTTTTAAGAGTTCGACATAATCAAAATCCTAAAATCAAAATCAAAATCTAGGGTTCAAACAATCAAAATTTAGATTAATCTGAAATCAAAATCCTAAAATTAAAATCAAAATCCTAAACAGATTCGACATAATCAATAACAAACTACAACATCTGAAATCAAAATCCTAAAAAGGTCACATTACATCAAATTCAATTCAACACTTAATTTATCATCAAATTCAAATCAATCACTTAATTTATCATCAAATTCAAAGCGAAACTCATAAAAAATTGAAAAAAAATACTTGAATTCACAAACTAACCAACATAACTAAACCCTAAATTCAAATGAAAAAAACCAGAGAAAATTAATTGAACATGGAAATCAAGATACTCAAATTAACAATCCAAACAATTGGGCAAAAAGATACTCAAATTCACACATTAACCAAAATAATTAAACCCTAGATTCATAAGATTTTTTTTAAAATGTGCAAAACTAATTGAATTTGGAAATCAAGCAATATGACCCAGCGTGTTTCTTACCCTTCAAAAACCAAGCAATATGACCCGTCGGAAAATGCAAACCAATCGTATTGACATTTTCGCGGCGCCGACACCTAGGGTTTGCCTCTTCGCGGTAGTTTAGCATGTTTCTTAGAGGCAGTTCGGCGTATTCGGCGTTTCTTAGCCTTTTTCGCGGCAGTTCGGCATGTTTCTTAGCCTTCTTCGCGGCGCCGACACCTAGGGTTTGCCTCTTCTTGACATCGCAGATCTTGAATTTTCAGAGAAACCCAATTGACTATATTTGTGACAACTTTGGTGAGAGGAGATGTCGAAAAATAAGGTTGATATTGTGTTGTTGGAGGAGAGATGAAGAGGTGTTGGAGTACCAACAATAGAGATTCTAAAAGAATAGATGAGAGAGAAAGATAGAAGAGGCGGAAAGTTTGCGGTGTTGGTGTGGTGTGCTGGGTCAAAGCGAGAAAGTACATTCCTAGGTGGACACGCATTGCATCGCAGATTTACAAATCTGCGTGGCAAATGACTCTAGGATACTCCTAGAGTCATTTGCCACGCAGATTTGTAAATCTGCGATGCACTTGATTGAGTCATTTGCCTCGCAGCTTTGTAAATCTGCGATGCAAATGACTCTGGGGGGCATCCTATAGTCATTTGCCTCGCAGTTTAACAAAGCTGCGACGCAAATGAGTAAATTTTATGCTAAAATTTGTTATTTGCATCACATGTTCAGAATGGCGTGGCAAATGCGTGTTAGGTTATGATACATATGACATTACATAGATCATGCGGAAACAACCATTAACCCAGGACAACATATTATTTACCCATAATCATATAGCATAATTTAGATGCATACTCTTTGTTGCGTGCCCTCCCTAGCTGCGCCCGAACCGAACAAGAACAAGTCTTTAGGACTCCAAGTGTCGTCCCTCCGTAGATAGTCCACAGCACGTCCGGATCCGCCTTAAGATTGACCAACTAGAATCGCCCTTAAGGTACTAGAAAATTTCGGCACTTTTATGAGCAAGATGTGTGTTTTAATTTTCTCTCAAAAAACTCACTTTTGAATACTTTGAAACTTGTTATAAATTGTGAGCCCTAGCCTCATATTTATAGGGGTATGGAAAGGGAATCGAAATCCTATTCAGATACAAATTAATTAAACCTAGAATCCTACAAGAACTCTAATTTAATTAATTTATCAAATAGAATTAGGAATTTAATCATTAACCGAACTCTGCATGTTTTAGGAAACGTGCACAAACACTTGCACACACACGCACGGCAGCCACGATGGGCCCCCATGCGTGCGCGCGAGCAGCAGCCCACGCAGCGCCCGCGCGCGCTGCGCGCTGCGCGTGCTGTGCGCGCTGTGCGCGCTGCGCAGCCTGCTGGGCCTGGTCTTGCGCTGGGCCTGGCGTGGCTGTTTGTGCGGCGCGCTTGGCTTGCTGGGCGATGGCCTGGCTTCGTGCTGGGCCTCGTCCAGCAGGCCTCGTCCGATGCTTATTCGTACGATGCGCTTCCGATTAAATTTTCCGATTCCGGAATTCATTTCTGATACGAACAATATTTAATATTTCCGATTCCGGAATTAATTTCCGTTTCGAACAAATATTTAATATTTCCGTTTCCGGAATTATTTTCCGATTCCGGTAATATTTCCGATTCTGACAATATTTCCGTTTCCGGCAATATTTCCGATTCTGGCAATATTTCCATTTCCGATAATATTTTCCGATACGTACCATGTTTCCGTTTCCGGCAACATCTACGACTTGGATAATATTTATATTTCCGATACGATCCATATTTCCGTTTCCGGCAATATCATCGTTTCCGGAGTATTCATTTCTTGCCTGTGACGATCTTAGCTCCCACTGAAACCAAGATCCGTCGGTTCCGAATATTCATAGATGGAGTATTTAATGCCATTAAATACTTGATCCGTTTACGTACTATTTGTGTGACCCTACGGGTTCAGTCAAGAGTAAGCTGTGGATTAATATCATTAATTCCACTTGAACTGAAGCGGCCTCTAGCTAGGCATTCAGCTCACTTGATCTCACTGAATTATTAACTTGTTAATTAATACTGAACCGCATTTATTAGACTTAACATAGAATGCATACTTGGACCAAGGGAATTATTTCCTTCAGTCTCCCACTTGTCCTTAGGGACAAGTGTGCATTTCCTAATTCCTTTGTCGCTCGATGCTTGCTCTTGAACATAAGGTAAGAGTTGTCATCCTTATTATGTCCAGAGGTGTTCCTCGGTTTCAGAGTTCAACTGATCAAATAAACAGATAATCATAGCCTATGATTCATCCGAGCACGGCCATGCATTTCACAGTTTCTAGCTCTCCGAGTGGCCTTGTACAACTTTTAAGCATCTCATCCCGATTTATGGGAGGACAATCCCAATCTTGCGATCTTGAGATTAGACTTCGTTTGATAGGTGATTACCTGAGCGTTGCCTTTATAGCCTCCTTTTACGGTGCGACGGTTGGTCAACGTCAAAGCAACCAGTTCTCAAACAAGTAATCTCAAATCACTCAGGTATTGAGGATTTAGTGTCTAATAATTTTAATGAAATTTACTTATGACAGATTTTCATCTCTTACAGTAAAGTTTCATAGGTCTTGTCCGATACTAGTCTTCCCAAAGTAAGTATCTATGCAAATGATTATGACATTGCCATGTCCACATAGTTCAAGAAACAGAACTACTAGTCATCTTGCATTCTAGTCGTCTAACGTTTTCTATGCGTCCAATTTTATAGAAAACTCCGACTAGGGACCATTTTCAACTTTTGACATTCAAGTTCACTTGATAGACATTTCTTAGTCACAGGACTGGTCCTGACAGTCTATCTTGAATATATTGTCAAATTGAAGGGACTCATCATTTAATACTAAACCAAGATTAAATGGAATATGAAAACACATTTCATATATGATAAATGTTCAACCCCAATGTTTTACAACCATGGGCCTCTAACCCATCTTTAAAATATTTCATGGAATTCAAAGCTATGTTTGATTTCCAGTGCTACAACGTGAGTGTTGCTTCTCACTTGTTGCATAGGTTTAGTTATCATGCTTTGCCAATCTTAATATCCTTTTCATCGAATGTTCTTCGAGATATGATGATAAGATCTTTTGAGTTTGTTTATTATGTGATCTAGTCTTTCTTACTTCGATAGTGGTTCTACGCATTTTGCAATGAAGAATCATCAAGTTAGCAGACATGTGATCCACCCAAGTTCAATGAAGAACTCATTAATATAAACACCTCTGGTTTATTGCTTCTTAGGCAATAAGTACTTTTACTTCAACTGTTTAGGTTGCTAGTGATGCTTTGTTTGGATTTGCTTATCCAAGCAGTTCACAGATATGTGGAAGACTTTCCAGCTATATCTTAGAACATATTTAATTTCCCACGCAACAACTCATGGTCTTCAATCCATGTTGCCATTTCAAAACACGATGCTCTTTAGCTCGTCCTTGTCAATGGTTAACTCCAAAGGGTCTTGCTTGATCCTTTTCCAGTGTTTATGCGTGTAGCATCAATATTTAGCATATCTTTATTTCCTTGAATCAAGAAGTAATCCTATGTACCTTTTCAGGTACCATAAGTTTTTCTTGATCTCAATCTAATTGGTCTTCATTTAGATCAATAGAGATTGGTATATGTTCGTCATGCCTAAAGTCATACGATACGTTTTTGGCGATCCTCATATTATATCATACATGATAAATTCTTTTGTAGAATAATTCCCAATTGAATTCTATTCATGTAACTTTAGCTCATTCAATTTCAGTAGATACTGAACCCAGCTAAATTCTTTGACATATAATATAGGTGAAGAATCTCATTAGATTCTTTGATGTTAACTTAGTAAATGCTTATACATAGTTCAAACATCCTTTACTTAGATTTATTCACATGGGTCGAATATCTCCAATGGAGACTTTCGTGTTTGATTTAGTAAATGCCATTACTTAATCCAAAATAATATCATAAGATCTTTGTAAATAGATCTTAATACCCAGTATGTACTAAGTTTCGCCATGGTCCATTATTGATGAATAATTTCAAATCTAAGTCATTAGCATTTGAATGTTATTTCACAATAGAGAGATATGTGTGTGATACACATAGGACCAATTAAGTTTTAAGTACTCCCACTAAACTTCTTATATATCTATAAGAATCATGTATATTTTATGAAACTAAAATACTTATTAGTTTCACTAAAATACAGTTCCAATTCCCAATTGCTTGCTTAAATCTGTACTTAGATTTTATAAGCTAGCTTTCCTTTTCAAGCATTTATTTGGATCCACAAACTCTATGACATACCATGTACATATTGTATTCCATCATTTGATTGAGGAATACGTTTTGTCATCCAATTGCCATATGTACCAATATGCAATCATTGCTTGAATTATAGACTTAAGCATTACGATTTTGCATGAGGTTTCAACACAATCCATGCCATGAATTTGCTTGTAACCTTTAGCAACTAATCTAGCTTTGTGTGTGAACACAATTCCATGTTTGATGGTTTTTATCCTTAAAACAAACTTGCAACCAATAGGTGTGAAACTATTCTTGCAAATCAACAAAATTTCAATTTTGTCATCAAAACATTGAGTATGTTTTATGGCCTCTAACCATTTAAAACATTTGAGTCTATATATGGCCTCTAACCATTTTAGGGAATCTGGGTTTCGTCATAGCTTTCTTACAAGTCACAAACTCATTAATCTACATGATAATAGTTTGACTGCAAGTTGTAGGTTTCTTCACTATTTAATAGAAGAATCTCATAGTTTCATTGACCTGATCTCTATGTTTCTTCACTATCTAATAGAAGAATCTCATAGTTTCAGTGACTTGAATTCTATGCCTACTTGGGTATAGAACATCAAACAATAGAATATCAATAGCCACTTGAAAGTCCTTTGAATATTCTGTTCTCCTTGAAGCACTTGTAAAGTCTTCTAAGAGATATCTATTCTTTAAAGCCACTTCTAAAGTCCTTAAAGAATAAGTTCGGATTTTCTGAAGCACTTCGAAAAGCCTCCGGAATGTCCGTTTATGTTTGTTGTTCGCCTCGAAAGTTTTCGAGGTCTATTTTCTCCCACTTGTCATTTTGGAAACGAATCTCCAAAAGGACATTATTTCGAGCAAACAAACATTATGTTCTCAAAAATTCGTGGTAGAAACAATACCCTTGTGTTTCATTTGAATAAATCACAATGAAACATATATCTATACTTGGGCCTTAGTTTGTTGAATAACAAACAGTAAGCTCCCACTGAGTTTAGGAACTCTTTAGATATATTATGAAAAGATATTCTGAAATTACTTTTCAATAGCTTTGACGAATTTGGTTTAGTTTGGTGGTAGTTGAGCATTTTGTTTTAGAAATTATAGGAAAAGTCTTTATGATTCATCATTGATCGAATCAAGTACTAATTGATTTCGATCATTCCAACGTAGATATGCCATATCTTATGGACCTAGATTGTGAAATTATAACACACAATCATTGATGATCATATTTGGTCTCAAGTAATCATCAACATGATCTAACCTAGATCTTTATGATTTCTTGCCAAGTGGATTTTATACTTCTGAATCTTTGAACTAGCCAAACAGATTCAAACTTATATCAAATTGAGTAAATAAACCTATATTCACTCAAATCCATGTGAAATAATAAAGTCATAAAATCTTTCTTTAGCTTTGAACTCTATCGTCTAGGCGTTCTAACAATAGTTCATATCTTTTGTTACTTTCAACAAGTAAGACTAGCTTGTCTTAAGTTGATCTAGAAATCAACCAACTTTCAAAAGTCCATTAAAATAGAGCTTTTGAATGTTAACTTGTTGATATGGTCTAAGCAACAATGCCAAAGATTAGTGGAACTCAAATCAAGGGGTTGATTTGAACCTAGTAAAGTTCTTTAAAGAGTTGTTTGTTTTAATCAAGCATATTGACTCATTCTGTAAATGACCATTTCATTCAAATGAACAAACAATCAAGCATTGTTTTTGTTCTTCTGAATGTGAGTCTTTCTGTGTTTGAAGCAGAAATTTAGGTATGCTGATTATGGAACAAAATAGCCATTAAGTTCCAGCCTTTGAAAGGACTTAAAACAAACTAGATGACCCTACAACTAATGTAGCATTGCCATGCTTCATTTCCCACTTGTAGGTCATTAGTGTATCCTAGCTTCCATTGTTTGAGTTATTATCGAAGTAAGAACCTCAAGCGGTATATGATACCAAGGAAGTTTGATTGCTAGGTTACTTCTCTTTAAACATAAACTTATAGGTAGAAACGGAATCGTAAATTCCTTTCATGTGTTCCTTTGTTTTCCTATTTCTTGTACCCTTTCTTATAGTCTTAAGAATTGAATTCTTTAGTGTTGACTTTTATACTTTGTTAGACATGTCCAATGTCACCAACAAGGTTCTTTACCATTTTAATTTATGTTGAATATTTTGTTTCAACTAGATGATCTTACCAGAAGCTTCTAAAGTTCTCTAAGCATCGATCTATTCGAATGTCTAGGGACTAGACTCATTCGAGAATTAAATGGACAAAGATATTAGGTTGTTAACTATTGGTAAAGCTGAGCGTATTAAACTCAATGCTTTATGATCTCAAAACTACATTGTATTTTGAATTCACAATCACCAATCGGTTTGCCATTCGATTTTGATTCTCGAAAACAACCATAAAAGTCGATATAAGAAACGTACATTTTAAATTGCTCATTTTCTCTCATTTCCGTGAATCGTTCTTGGATTCACTACCAATCGAGGAAATTTACTGTTACCTTTCTAAAAGGATTTATTGCAGTGCAAGATATTTAATTATAAACAATAATTAAAACATACATTGAAGCATGCAAAGTCTAAACATTTATCATGAATAATAACTTGAAATTAAAGCAACCATGCAATTCAAACAAGTTATTAGCATTTTATTCGATTTTATTGTTCCGGCAGGTGTGAATAAAATGATTCCAAGACCCTAAAATCATTGAAGAACTAAGCACAGTTTGTCGACTTAATCCTAAAACATCTTAGGTAAGCAAAAGCCTTTTGCTAATAGTCTAGAAACTACTCTTGGTTGATAGGTACGTCTAAGAACTTGTTAGGTAAACCTATCGATTTTGCCACGACATAAAAGGACTCCTTACTTATATCGTTGAGTTTCACCAAAACTAACATGTACTCACAATTATTTGTGTACCTTGCCCCTTTAGGACCAATAAGTAACACCTCGCTGAGCGAAAACTATTACTAGATTGATGTAAAGGATATCCAAGCAAGTGTATATTTTGGCATGGCACCTTTTAACTCAATTTTTAAGTTTGGAACTTAAAGCTCTTACTATGTTGGTTAGATTTTAAGTGAACTAAAATCCTTAATCATGCAACATAATCAAGCTTTTGATCTCATGCATTTTAAGACATATTTAAAAGCAATAAATAACTTAAAACATGCATAAGATTAATGTGATCTAGTATGGCCCGACTTCATCTTGAAGCTTTGACTTCAAAGTCCGTCTTGAAAATCTCCGTGAGAGGCACCATTTTCTTCAAATAGGATAAGCTATAACTAATTACAACTATTTGATGGTACGCAGACCATATTTGAATTGAAAAATAACTTTGGTACTTTAGACCAATTACATTCAAATTAATGGTACGCATACCATATTTTCTATCCTATTTGGGCCATACTAGTCACTTCATAACCTGCAAAACAGTACATATACAATATATACCATTCACCCATTCATTATCATGAATGGCCCACATAGCTGGTTAGTAAAACACATTATGCATCACGTAAACATTTGCAGCAATTAATCAAGGGCACCAATAATCTACCAATTATTCAGTCCTTATTAATTCTAATCAAGTTGTTTTAACCTTAAGGATTTGTAGACCTAATCAAGAGTTTATGACTAAAAAGCGCTCCCACTTAAACCAATATATTTATATGCTTTACTAATTTTAAACATAAAAATGTATTTCTAGTCTAACCGGAAACATACAAATTTAATTCAAATTTAAAGCTCATACAAATTTATAATTGAATCCAAATTGTTTAATTTAATTTCAGTCGTATTTAAATTAATTCATGATTTTAATTTTAGTAAAATAATTAGAATAAATAACATTTATTATAATTACAATATTAAAAATTAAAATCCAAGAAAATAATTTAAATTATTAATTTTAAAATTAATTAAAATTACGTGAACTGAAATTTTCAAATTAAACATTCAAAACGATCTAATCGTAACGCAAACACCCTACGCATTGCACGCCCATGGGCCGCACGCACACAGCCATCGCTGGCCATGTGCGCGCAGCCCATGCGCTCGTCGCATAGCTGCTGCATCTCCATCGCAAGCCTCCGCACGCACTGGTGCTCGCTGCGCGCGCCAGCGCTCATCGCACGCGAGCTATCGCTCGCAGTGCGCGCGCGACATCGCTCGATGGGCGCGCGACATCGCTCGCTGGGCGCGCGAGCCATCGCTCGCTGGGCGGGCGACATCGCTCGCTGGGCGGGCGACATCGCTCGCTGTGCGCGCGAGCAATGCTGGGCGCAGCGCTCGTGGCACGCGAGCTTGCGCTCGCTGCGCGCGAGGCTGCGCGCTCTTGTGCGAGGCAGCGCGCGTTGTGGCGCAGCTCGCTTGCTGCCCACACGCGACTGCCTTGGCTCGCCCTTCGCCCATGCCCATTCGTCCATTGCTTGTGGCCCACGACACTAGGCAGGGCTGCTGCCTTGTGCTCGTGCACTACGCCCTTGCTCATTGCATTCGTGCCGCACGGGCGACGAGCTCCCTTGCTCGTCGTCGCATGCCCGCATTATACAACACCCCTTAAGGGTAACACGAAGCGTCCATTGCTTCGTGCGTGCAAGTTTTATGAACGAATCGCATAAAAATTTAAAATTTATATTTAAAATTAATGACAAATTAATAAATAATATTAATTTCATAATTTTAGGGCGAAAAAATCGAAAATTTATTATCCAATTGATTTCCGATTGTTATGGATTCAAGTCTAGGTCATAAAAATTTAAAATTTATCATAAATTTACAATTTTTATGGTGGTTTTTAATCATAGGTTTCTAATTAAATTACAATTAATTATGAAAATCAAATTAATTCTAAATTATTCTAATTTTCAACAAATTAATCATAATTACAAATTAGATTGCATAATTAACAAGACTAGGCATTCAAACTTGTTAAACATATGCAGTAGGTCAATCAAAAATTCAAGATTTATCAACAAGAATCGCAAATATTTAATTTAACATCTTAAATTTACGAAATTTTGCATTCGAAAAACTAAAACCTTCGAAAAGTCATAGTTAGGCTTCGAATTTGAGAATTCTGGGTTCGGCAGAAAAATATTATTTTTGTCAAAATTTTAGAATGCCTTTTACATGCGGAATTGACACAAAAATCACTCAATTCGGATGAGTAACGAAGAAACTGCCGAAAAACTGCGTACGTATAATTAAATAAACGCAATTTGCAATTAATTAACAATTACGAAAATTAATCACCCCTTTTAATTCTTGCAAATTTGTAATATTTAACCATGTTCATGCAATTTAGATTATGAAAATAATAAGGGGCTCGTGATACCACTGTTAGGTTATGATACATATGACATTACATACATCATGCGGAAACAACCATTAACCCAGGACAACATATTATTTACACATAATCATATAGCATAATTTAGATGCATACTCTTTGTTGCGTGCCCTCCCTAGCTGCGCCCGAACCGAACAAGAACAAGTCTTTAGGACTCCAAGTGTCGTCCCTCCGTAGATAGTCCACAGCACGTCCGGATCCGCCTTAAGATTGACCAACTAGAATCGCCCTTAACGTACTAGAAAATTTCGGCACTTTTATGAGCAACATGTATGTTTTAATTTTCTCTCAAAAAAGTCACTTTTGAATACTTTGAAACTTGTTATAAATTGTGAGCCCTAGCCTCATATTTATAGGGGTATGGAAAGGGAATCGAAATCCTATTCAGATACAAATTAATTAAACCTAGAATCCTACAAGAACTCTAATTTAATTAATTGATCAAATAGAATTAGGAATTTAATCATTAACCGAACTCTGCATGTTTTAGGAAACGTGCACGAACACAAACACTTGCACACACACGCACGGCAGCCACGATGGGCCCCCATGCGTGCGCGCGAGCAGCAGCCCACGCAGCGCCCGCGCGCGCTGCGCGCTGCGCGTGCTGTGCGCGCTGTGCGCGCTGCGCAGCCTGCTGGGCCTGGCGTGGCTGTTTGTGCGGCGCGCTTGGCTTGCTGGGCGATGGCCTGGCTTCGTGCTGGGCCTCGTCCGGCAGGCCTCGTCCGATGCTTATTCGTACGATGCGCTTCCGATTAAATTTTCCGATTCCGGAATTCATTTCTGATACGAACAATATTTAATATTTCCGATTCCGGAATTAATTTCCGTTTCGAACAAATATTTAATATTTCCGTTTCCGGAATTATTTTCCGATTCCGGTAATATTTCCGATTCTGACAATATTTCCGTTTCCGGCAATATTTCCGATTCTGGCAATATTTCCATTTCCGATAATATTTTCCGATACGTACCATGTTTCCGTTTCCGGCAACATCTACGACTTGGATAATATTTATATTTCCGATACGATCCATATTTCCGTTTCCGGCAATATCATCGTTTCCGGAGTATTCATTTCTTGCCTGTGACGATCTTAGCTCCCACTGAAACCAAGATCCGTCGGTTCCGAATATTCATAGATGGAGTATTTAATGCCATTAAATACTTGATCCGTTTACGTACTATTTGTGTGACCCTACGGGTTCAGTCAAGAGTAAGCTGTGGATTAATATCATTAATTCCACTTGAACTGAAGCGGCCTCTAGCTAGGCATTCAGCTCACTTGATCTCACTGAATTATTAACTTGTTAATTAATACTGAACCGCATTTATTAGACTTAACATAGAATGCATACTTGGACCAAGGGCATTATTTCCTTCAATGCGGGGATGCAAATAAGCCTTTTTCCACTAGTGTATGTTCGTGAACAAGTTCGTCTAGTTATGTTATGTATCATATTTTACCATATATACATTTTTCAAATATAAATAAAAATCATGTTTTTTACTTTTGGAATCTATAATAGAATAAAAATATTTTGAAATAAAATTTTAATTGCTAAATTATTGCTCTTTGACTCTTTCTAAATTATTAGTTTGTTTATCAAATAAAGTAATGTATACTTTAATCTTTATTATTAGATATAATTATAATTTGTTAGATTTTCAAGTGGTTATACTCTAAAGCTCGTTTAAGAAAGCTCGTTTATAAACTCGGCTCGATTAATAAATGAGCCGTTCACGAACAGTTCGCGAACACAAAATATTTTAAACGAACCGAGCTTGAACAAATTTTTGAGCTCGGTTAAAAGCTCGGGCTCGGGCTCGAGCTCGCATAAGTTAAATGAACATGAACATGAACAGGGTAAAGCTCGGCTCGGCTCGGCTCATTTACACCCCTAATGATTCATACATATTCAGTACTAATTAATTATCATTATTACATGTTCGTATTCGATTATATTAATGCTACATACACATTTAATTAAATAATATTGTATACAATACAACATTAATCTACATATTAATTACTACTTTTACAAACATAACATTGTTTTCTTCGTCATTAACAATCAACGTACCGTTTCTTCAGCAAATTAAATTAACTAAAATTTATCAAATGTTGATTAACATTTATAACAGATAAAATCTGATCTATTACATATATCATGAATGTTAATAAATCCAGAAAATATGGTCAACCAAATAAGTTTCATGAAAAATATTAATTACAAGAGGAAACTAAGTTCAGGAACTTCACCTGTAAACGAAGAAGACGAAGGCTGTTACAGAGAAAATTGTTAAAAAGTAGAAATGATTTTTTTTTTAGGGTGAAATTTTGAGCGGGATAATTTGGTGAGGAATGAGGGCGCTTAAAATCCCGCTTAGGAAGACATTCATGGCGGCATTAGTGAAATGTTTTCCCCCCTTAAACTCCCCCTTTCCCCCCTAAACCTAAATTTTAATAGCTGAGTTGTCCTAATTCTATTGGAGTCTAAGTCCACTCATCTTAGACCCAGACTAACTGTATGAACTCCCATTTTATCTCTCTTACTTTTAGTCTACCCCACCACAATTATCTCTTTTCTATTGCATCATTTAACTTAAAATAATAATTAATAAATATATATTTAACCTTATTCTTAATTAAATTATGACTTATAATAAACACTAATCAACATTAGATAAATATTCAATTAAAAGGTAACAAAGAAATTTTTTTTGGTTAAAAGTAACTCAATATTAGTCTCATTTTATAGAGGAACAAAAAGTAAGTCGTTGATATAATTTTTGTAATTTTTTACTTTATAATTTTTGAGATATTGTCGTTTGAAATAGTTGTAATGTTAATAATTTAAATAAATCAAAACCATTGGATTTTCATCCATCTGACCATTGATTTTGGCAAATATTACCTTTGTGTTGCATGCCATCTAAGAAGGAATAAAATGTGTCAGGATTTCATGATTTTTCTCCAAAATATATACACGTGGCTGGCTCATATTCCATGCCAAAAAATATGCTTGGGTCATGAGCACGACCTGGTCATCAACACATCTCTCTTAATTTTATCTCTCTCTTTATTGTTTATAATTTTTTTTGTCCTTCTCTATCCTCATGTTACGCAGTAACCCATTGCTGGGTATACTCTAACATGTTAAGCTCTAGTTTTGGATTTTGGGTTTCAATTTCAAATATCACATTTATTATCATCAACCATAATTAGGAAATTATATACTTCTGGGTCCTAATTTTGAAAGACAACATATGAGTTAGCAACTCATATCGTAGTACTAAATTTTATGATTCCTCACCACTACTACATTGTAGGGTTCTATTAACAATCTTCAATTCATACACAACGAGACATTAAAGAATTGAACCCTGAAATTAGGGTTTTCAAGTAATATTTTAGGTTCTAATGTTAAATTTTGGGGTTTCAAGTTTCAACTACCACATTTGCCATTTCCCAGTGTAACACCCCGACCTCTAAATCACTTATTAAGGAATACTTAGCAGCGGAATTAACCTAATTCGGTCGGGACATTACCTGCCGTAACTCCCTATTGGGAATTACAAAACGGAAAACAAAACGGTGAGCCGAAGACTCAGTAACGAGTTACCCTAGCATCGTAATATCATTTCAATTCATTTTATTTAATAAACAGGGAGAATAGAATATAGTAAAACGTTTAATAAATCATCATTTCAGAAGCATCATTTCGAAAACATCATTTCAGGAATATCATTTCAAGAACATTATTTCAGGAACATCATTTCAGGAACATTATTTCTTTAACCTTTTTCCTTTTAACAGTATTATTCTGGTCGTCATGACTTTACAAGAAAACATGGTAGGACGTCTCCTACGAACAGGGGAAGTGTAGACACCTACTTTTGTCCCCGTTCCCGCAAGGGAAAGGTTCGATGATGAAAGCATAAAAACTCCACTTGACAACGCATCTCCTATAAAATAAACGAATCTCGATTCCCCATTTCATTTCACCCGAAACCTGCTATTTATGGAAACCTGCTAAAAATAGTAACTGCCGTAAAAGGTAGCGTCTAAAAGTGGCAAATCATAAAAGATAGAAACCTGTCAGAATTAGGTGTTGCACTCCAACATAAATCCTAAATGAGATAGAAAACTGCAAGAATCCTATTCCTAATATGATTCAGAAATAAGAGTTACGTATTAATTAAAATCCTAACGAGCCTAGAGTTCGTAACGGGCCCAGACGCATTTCGTCACAAAATTGATACGCGCTAAAAAGACTCGAATTAATCCCAAACTCTACGGATTTTAGGAATCCGAATCTGACTAAACAAAACTGCCCAGACCCTATTTTCAACGCCTGGCTCTGGGCGCCGAAATCTTCGGCGCCCAGGCCTGGGCGCTGAAAATACCTGGGTACGTTTCTTTTCCTAATTCTTTGTGGATTAGAACTCTGCAATTCTATCTTTCCACGAACTCGTCCCTATAAATAGGACCCTAGTTTCGACGTGAAAGAACACACAACAACACATAATATATTCTGAGTATTGACTCTAAACCCCTTAGCCTAAGCCTCTCGCTGCGAAACTGTTCACACGTTCTGTCGTAATCGATCCATAAATCGAACAGAACGTATCCTGTCCCATAATTGAGATTCGTTAAATAAAAAGGAGAAATAGCAAAGTCAAAGTGGTTAGTTTTCTGAGAACCGTGACGCACCTCTCAAGGGTGCGTCGTAATGTGTCCCTTTTCGATGATTTAACTGCTTTCCTCGCCCTTTTTATGAACTGTTGAACTAACCTAATATGATTGTTCTATCACGCCTAACAAATATAATATTTTTGGGAAATCGGATTATCATGCTAGGTCCCTTAATGCTATTTAAATCAGATAATCACGATCGAATTAGTATTATATGTTGCATATTGCTAAAATCAATTCAGATTAGTTTAATAGTTAACGCATGTCCCTTCAATTATTTATGTTGAGCTAGTAAGGATATCCTGCCTCTGGAGTTATCGACGAGCGAATTACTCCTCTCGGTAGTTACAGTCCCCCGAACCCTCAATCTCTACCTTGCGGGTGTATATTGAGAGATCCCCACACCAGGGATCACAAGGGAACCTACGGCCGTCGTGGTCAAACATAATTGCACTCCCTTTATGTCACAATAACCGGGTTTTGTTAGTTTTTCTCATTGTCGTTAAAAACTGAATGGCGACTCCTATATTACTAGTCAATTGGGTGTATACTCACAGGAAATCCAATTACACTTGATTGAATAAAAAGAATCGTCACACCCACGAGGGACAAGGTCACGCATTAGCCTCGTGCTTTTTCGACCCCCTCACAGTGGCGACTCCACTGGGGATAGTGAAGGAAATACTCGTGCTTGTAGGTAATCAAAATAGCCAAAGGTGAAACGATCCTACCCCGCGTTTATTTCCCCATCAAGTTGGGACGACCTGAAAATCAGCATATTAATGTGAACGGGCCGAACATCATAACGAATCTCGGCTCCCTCGGGAGTTGGGACTAAGGATACCTTTTTTTCGCCAATAGGGGGGTGCATACGTCGCGCATGTTTCCCACTCGGTACTTGTGCAGGTAGTACACCTATCCCGAACCCAATCGCTCGCTCATTAGGTCCCTCTCGCCTACCTGCCCCCTTGGCTTGCACTTGCGGGTTGGCCTCTTGAGCGAAATTCGTCTGTTGAAGACACTACCTCGACCGGGGCATGTGTTGGATCTACGATAGAAGCGGTACCAACCCAGGCGCAGATAAAACTACCCATAGAAGCCTATCATAAACTACATGGCATATTTAATTTTCAAATCCATGTTTGTAATGTAGTTATGTGTAGCGAAATATGTGATTGTGTGTGACAAACTATCCTAGAAAACCAACGACCTTAAAAACTGCCCAAACATTCATAGACTAACTTGCCAAAGAGTTATACCGAAACACGTGTTCCGCAAACCCGAATGATCGCCACAAAATAAGCGACGCTCGGGATGGCCTGTAACGAATCCCACAAACGCTGTTACGCGTAAAGGACGTTATTTGGCAAACACGCAAGTCGAAGTCGCATAAACAGAAAACCGAAAACGAGAACCAGCCAGGGACGCATTTTCAACGCCCCTGGCTGGGCGCCAGAATTTCTCACGCCCTCGCTGGGCGCTGAAGTTGCTGCTTGGCCTGCTGGTCAGGCGCAGCAGCCTCGATGCCCGCACGAAAGGATAATACGTAGCAAAAAAAAATGTTCATAAAAGGAATTGCTACGAGGGCGTAAGGAAAGCGCTCCATTTCAAAAGCGACTCACGAAAAATTAATAACTCTTTGCGTCGTTGTTAGGCCTCCTACGACGGCAATGCTCGACACTAAAAGTCGACCATGCAAATAATCATGAATGTCACACAGGCAGAGATTTTCAAAAACATAAAGAGTTCAAAGTGCACACATAACAGTCCAAATATACTAGTCCGACTTAGGGGTAGTCATAGAGTGTCTAAAAAAAATCCGACTCACGAAACAAACTAATGTGTCTCCTACTCCACAACAATAATGCAGGGCCCCTGAGTACTTGCCCGTGATAGCCATCAAGGAACGCGATGGAAGAAGCATATCCTGAACATCTATACCTAGAGGTCGCACAAACCCAAGAGATGCAAGCTCTGGGACACGACCCTTTACGTTGTCAAAGGCCACTCGCCCCAAAGAACCATGGTATGCCAAAAACGCTCCCCAACTCAGACGCTTTCGGGCTATTGTTTGGGTTGGAAAAGAAAAGAGCGAAGAAAGAAACAGAAATTATGGCATTAGCTCTCCAAGATGAAGTGTTCGATCCTACTAAATTGAACGCTCCATCACCCTCGAAAGATGACCAAATCCAACGAGGGTGGCGCAAGACTTTCAAATGGACTAACGCTCGTGGGATGAAGTTCAAGATATCTGCGGGAGAGGGTCCGATGTACGAAGAATTAGAGTCTGAATCCGAGTCTGACTCTGAGTCCGAACCTAGCAAAATTGTAACCCCTCCCAAAAATAGTTTAGACCCGGAAATCTCTACTCCGGGAGATCTTTTTGATGTAATGCTTCATGACTTTAATAAGATAAACGAAACTTTTGAGTATGTGCCGCTTAAAAATCAGAGTAATAATGCAGAATGTCTCGCCACTAATGAGCACGAAAAAGAGCCAGAAGAGGAATATACCGAACTAATAAAACCTGTAAGTGAACAAGAACTCAAAACTCCTATAATTGAGGATACAGAATCGGAAATATTGGAACAGAAGAAAATCCTAAAATTATTAAAATTGGCCTCACCTTAACTCCCACTGAAAAGGCCGATCTAATCTCCACTTTGCGGGAATTCGAGGGTGTCTTTGCTTGGTCCTACAAAGACATGTCAGGAATAGATCGAGAAATCGTTGAGCATAAAATTCCGCTAGATCCCAAAATGACGCCAGTAAAACAAAAGCTACGACGGCTCAAACCAGAGATAGCCTTGAAAATAAAAGAAGAAGTCACTAAACAATTAGACGTCGGCTTTATAAAAGTCTCCAACTACCCAGAATGGGTGGCCAATATTGTCCCCGTAGCTAAGAAAGATGGACGAGTGCGAATGTGCGTAGACTTTCGAGACCTCAACAAAGCCAGTCCTAAAGATGACTTCCCTCTACCTCACATTGACATACTAGTAGACAACACCGCAAAACACGCGCTCCTCTCCTTTATGGACGGGTACGTCGGATATAACCAAATACTCATGGCAGAAGAAGACATGGAAAAAAACAACTTTCATTACCCCTTGGGGAACATATTGTTACACTGTACTGCCCTTTGGTTTGAAAAACGCGGGGGCCACCTATCAAAGAACAGCCACCACGTTACTCCATGACATGATGCATAAAGAAATCGAGGTCTACGTGGACGACATGATCGTCAAATCTAAAGACCGGCGTGGTCACCTCCCGGCACTTAAAAAATTCTTCACCCGAATCTTGAAATATAACATGAGACTAAATCCACAAAAATGTGTGTTCGGGGTAACCTCCGGAAAATTGCTAGGATATGTTGTTAGTACGCGAGGAATCGAGATTGACCCATCTAAGATCAAAGCCATACCGAAATGCCCCCACCAAAAACTGAAAAGCAGATAAGGGGCTTCCTAGGAAAGCTGCAATACATTAGTAGGTTCATTTCCAAGCTTACTATGACTTGTGAGCCAATATTCAAAAAATTAAGAAAAGAAGAAAAGGCCGAATGGGATGAACAATGCCAAACCGCCTTCGATAAAATCAAAGAATACCTAAGAAAGCCACCCGTCCTCTCCCCGCCTTTGCCTGGAATCCTTTTACGCCTATACCTAACCGTCACGGATACTGCAGCAGGAGATATGCTCTCACAGTGTGTACATGGATCCGAGCGAGCCATTTACTACTTGACCAAGAAGTTCATACAGTACGAGACGAGATACACAGAACTAGAGAAAACCTGTCTCGCCCTCGTCTGGGCATCCAAAAAACTCAGACATTACCTATTGGCCCACACTGTTCATATAGTTTCACAACTAGATCCCTTAAAATACATGTTCGAAAAGCCCGCCCTAAGTGGTCGCCTGTCCAGGTGGCTAGTCATGCTCTCAGAATTTGACCTAAAATTCATGCCGGAAAAAACGATCAAAGGAAGAGCGGTAGCCGAATTCCTGGCCGAGCATGCCACGAATGAGGAAACCACGGAAGCTTACCTCCTCCCCGACGAGGAACTTCTGATGATACGAGACGACTATTGGACACTGTACTTCGATAGCGCGTCCAACCAAAAAGGATGCGGCGTCGGAGTTCTCCTAGTCAGTCCCGAAGGAGCCCATGTACCGATTTCCGTCAAACTTGACTTCGAGGCCACAAACAATGCCGCCGAATATGAGGCCTGCATAGTTGGGCTAGAGGCCGCAGTTAGCCTCGGAGTCAAACACCTACAAGTCTTCGGGGATTCTTCCCTAATAATCAACCATATATCCAAAAGATGGAAGGTCCGAAGCACTAGTCTCTCAAATATCAAGCTCACTTGGAACAAATAGTCGAGCAATTTGAAAAAATCGAGTATACGTACTTGCCAAGAGACGACAACCAATTCGCGGATGCACTAGCGAAGCTAGCTTCAATGCTCAACATCCCGAATGAATGGGACGGAATGACCCTTCGGGTCGAGCGAAGGAAAGAGCCGGCTTATTGTTGTGCCATAGACTCCGAACCTGAAAACACCGAGGAAGAACCATGTTACACGGACATCCTTCGTTACAAAACAAGTGGGGAATTCCCCCCAAACACTTCCCCGCGAGCACAAAAGGCCCTACGCCTCCTCGCTTCACAATATAGCATAATTCTGGGAGAACTGTACAAATACACGCCGAATAAAATCAAGTTACTTTGTGTCCATCAAAACCAAGCCCAAAGACTAATGGAAGAATACCATAACGGCGTGTGCGGACCCCATATGAACGGAAAAATGCTATCCCGAAAAATATCCCGCTCAGGGTACTATTGGACCACTATGGAAACCGATTGCCATCACTTTGTAAAAACTTGCCCAAAATGCCAAATCTTCAGTAACCTTAACCATTTACCTCCCTCAGAACTATACACCTTCACTGCTCCATGGCCCTTTTCCACCTGGGGTATAGATATAATCGGCAAGGTAACACCAACAGGCGTAGGGGGACACGAGTACGTTTTAGTTGTAATTGATTACTTCACTAAATGGGTAGAGGCAGTCTCCTATGCAAAGTTAACAGCCAAACATGTCGCCCGATTCCTAGAAAAGAACACATTCTGTCGATACGGGGTTCCACATGAAATCATAAGCGACCAAGGTTCCCACTTCAGGGCCGAAGTCCAAGACCTGCTCAAAAAATATCATGTCAAACACCATAAATCCTCTCCCTACAGGCCGCAAATGAACGGCGCGGTAGAGGCGGCCAATAAAAATATTAAAGTCATAATCGAAAAAATGGCCGAAAATTATAAGGATTGGCCCAATAAATTACACTTCGCACTATGGGGCTATCGAACCTCAATCCGCACCTCCATTGGAGTAACACCCTACTCCTTGGTATACGGAATGGAAGCAGTCCAACCGGCCGAGTTGGAGATTCCCTCCCTCCGGATCGTCCTAGAAAGCAAGCTACCCGAAGCTGATTGGGTTCAAGCTAGGTACGACGAACTCGTCCTTTTAGACGAACGGAGGTTGAGAGCTCTACATCACGTGCAAGTGTATCAAAAGCGCATCGCAAGGCAATTCAACAAAAGAGTCAAACTTCGAAACATCAAAGAAGGCGATTTTGTATTGAAAGAAGTCCGCGCACCTACTACGGACCCTCGAGGGAAATTCCGGCCTAACTGGACAGGACCATATTTTGTAAAGACCATCCTACCTGGCGGAGCAGTCCAACTAGCCGACATAGATGGAGCGGAATTCGCTAACCTCACGAACTTAGACCAATTGAAAAAGTACTATATTTAATGAAATTCAGTCCTGAGTTAAGGCATCTAATAAAACACATTAAGACTCATAAGCATACATTCTGTGCATTACTCTAAGCAAACGGCATAAAACTCGATAAAGTAGAAAAAGCGAAGGACAGAACTTCAACGCCCAGGAATGGGCGCTGTTATTTTTCACGCCCAGGCCTGGGCGCCGATATTTCCTTCGCCCTAGATCGGGCGTCGTTCCCTCTTGCCACCTACCCTCCCGTTTCTGCAAAGTGTTCGTACTCCTTTTTCTAACCCTCAAAAGAACCACGAACACTTGGGGGGGAAGCAGACGTGTAATGAACACCCTTTCAAAATTTTTTTTTTTTCAAAAGGCTAGAACTACGCGCGACCTGATTCTGACAAGATACGTAGGCAATCCTTCTCAAGGATTCGGTCCAATAAAAAATTAAAAAATAATAAAGTCATGCAACGCATCAAGAAGAAAAGATATTGCAAAGGGCACTCTACCCTAACCCATGCACGGGCAAGACCAAATAAAATGAAAAGGCCACAAAAGTTTCCAGGAACAAACCCAACAAAGGAGTATGACACGAGTCGGCAAAAAGAACAAAAAATAGTGAACATGCATATGTAATACCCCAAGTAGTCGGTTAGTCTAAAAATGTGTGTGCACTCTTATATGAACTCATTATCTTTACGGAAGTCTTTTCCTTTTCGAAATTCGTCGTTGGTTTAGAAAGCTAATATTGCTATGATATGTTAAAACAAAGCCCACGGAAGGCTCAAAAGATTCTTGCACCGAAAATCGCAAAAACTATATATATACACGCGGAATACAAGAATGAATATGTACAAAACAGGAGATAAGCCTAAGACTCGTCATCGGCTCCATGTCTCCAAGCCTCGCCGGTCCATCCACTCCACTCCCCGTGGTATGAGGGACCCCAGCCAGAGTCACCCCAAAAATGAGGTTGTGACTGCAACTCGGGGCTAGACTCTCGGGCCACCGACACGGAACGCCGCCTACGCTCCGGCTCGGACCTCTCCCCGGAAGAACTCACCCCCGCGTCAGAACGGCGATGCCGTAGGGGCGAGTGCCGTACTCTCTCTCTCTCTCACGAACACCGTGTCCCCTGCCCGAGGGACCCGCGTCGTCGGCCGCAGCCCGCCCAGCAGCCGTCTGCAAAGAAAAAAGAGACAGAAAGAGAATGAATAACCGAAAGCCAAACAAAGGGGTACAGACCAAAAAAAAAGAGGGCACATTACCCGAGTAGAGTGGGGGCTCCTGCAAGAAAGTGCAGACCGAGCTCGAACCAACGCGGACTTCAACTGGTTGATCACCCCCACCATCGCATTGGCCGTACGGGCCGGAACCTGAAACAAGAATGTCAGTAAAAAAGGAAAGAAAAAAAATATAAAAAGAGTACACAAATGAAAGGTGCATACCGCCTCTACTCCCTCAGGGAGCGGAGCATGGAAAACCCGGTCTTCCGGGAAAGTCTCCACAATCTCGGATCCACTCTCTCCGGTATACGAGATCCGAGCATCGGGAAGCACCCATCCCCCCAACGAAGGGTCATGACCCTCCTGCACAAAACACAGTGGGCATAAACACATGGGCACGAGCATGAAAACACTAAAATCAATACAAAGAGAGGAGGCAACTTACAGCGCCAGGCTCCGGGAGATGAAGAGAATCCTGGATAAACTGGTAATACCTAGCTCCCTCTATCACCAACTCTGTCGCCGGCACACCAGTCCTCGAATGGACCCTCCACGACTCGCCTATCGAGCGAGTAGACAGCATGGTCGCAGGCGGAGGCCTGGGCACCGAAAAAACCCCGACCGTCTGCATACGTACCCGCTCTCCCAGGTACCAGACAGGGTCCCGGCGGTCAACGAACAAGATCCGCATCTGGCTCAGGGCATAACTATCCCTGACTGAAGCATGGGTACCCCTAAAAGAGAGCCATGGGGTCCAAACCACCTGTTTTTGTACAAACGCAGTCAGAACTCGCACATAAAAAATAATATAAAAGAATACGAGATAGAGGATAAGATTTTGTACATGCTCAGGGTTCCCGTCCCGGATAAGATCCCACACGGTATCGGGCGGTGGACGCACTGTCAGCTTCTTCTTCCAACCCCAACGGCGACCGGCAGGGAACTCCAAAGGCCTCTGCCCCTTTCGGGGAGCTAGCCAAGGTAAGTGCTCAAAGGCCCACAGCTGCAAAAAGAAAAGGGCAATAAAACATTTAAAAAAAGAAGAGGCCCGGTATAAGCAAGAAAACAAAAGAAAATCTAGGCACGTACCTCGATCAAGCGCGGCACTCCCGCTAATGTAATCACAAAGTGACGTCTACTCGGGTCCGAGTCGCGCACCGACAAACTCATCTGGCCGACAAGCGTCGCATAGCCCAAATCGCCCCAGCGATAGTCACCAAGTGTAGACACATCCTCCACCATGCCTATCCACCTCGGGTCAAAGGTGTCAGTCGGACCCGATAGAAAAGTGGAAGTAATAAAATGGAGGTAGAACAGCCGAGCCTGTCTCAAAGGCGACTCCTCTACCCCATGCTCCAAAGCCCACATCAGGTCAGCGAAAGGTATCCCACGGGGCTGGTACGAAGGTAATCTACTACCCATCCACGAGCCCAGGAGCCTGGTACCTTCAGCAACAGTCGGCGATGGGCCATCCGACCTCAGACGAACGGGGTTCCCTGTAAAGGTCAAGCCCGTCAAAGCTGTGTAGTCCTCAGGAGTGATCGTCATCTCGCCCCAAGGAAAGTGGAAGGTGTTGGTGGTATCCCACCACCACCTCATGAACGACCGCAGAAAGGACAGGGAGATGTTAAGCCGCAGTATCTCCCAGAAAGTCTCAACCACCGGAAACAGTGAGCTCGCCCTCACCAAGGCCTGGGCGTCCGAGCTCAGATAGCTAAAAACGGCCTCACTCGTCGCAACGCCATAGCCGCGAACCGTAGTCTCTCTCTTCGCGTGAAGGCGGGAAGTCACATGGTGCTCTAGGTCGTAGTGCAGATCACGACCATAGTAAAGCTCAGGGCCCACCCATAAGGGACCCGGGCCAGTCGACTGACGCGTCATGCCACGCACCTCGTGGCCACCATGAGGGGATAACGACTCATCAGACATGCTGATCAACAATACAACAAGGCATTATACCTTTGACAAAATCGGCACTCATACCGATCCCTAAAAAGAGTGCATTTCACTTATGAAATGGAGTCATACAATTTTTATTCCCTAAAAACATGATACTAAGTTCATACTTAGCAAAATTCCCTAAGTAAAATTTAACTCCAGCAAAATCAAAATTCCCCCATGATATGTCACCCATGAATTATGAGGAACGCAAGCAACATACCAAGAATACCTACATTATAAAAAAATACTAGGGTTGTAGGTATACTTGGGGGCTAGCATGAAAATGCCCAAATTCAACAAAAATCAACATACTTGCAAAAATTAACATGCACAAACTAATTAACATGTTATGTGGAGCATTTCCAACTATCCAATTGAAGGAAAGGGGCACAAAATCAAAAACCCCCAAATCAATTTCATGCACAAAAATACTTGACAAAAATACTGAAATTGACAAAAAAGCTCGAAATTATTGAAAATTACTTACATTGAGAAGATTAGGAAGTGATTTGGAGTAGAATTCGAGCAAAAATCAGTAGAGAGAAGTGAAGAAGTTTGAGCGAAAATGGTGGAAATGGGAAAGGAAGGAGACGGTCCGCGAATTTAAAGACCAGCCCCCCCCTTCGCATTTTCAACGCCCAGCTCTAGGCGTTAGAAATTCTCGCGCCCACTGCTGGGCGCTGAAAATGCTTCCTAGACAGCGAATATTCGCTGTCGGGCCCGCGTACTCCCCTATTTTGTGAAAGAAATCCGTTATCTTGATATTTCTATCCCAAAAAAGAAAAAAAAAAAAAAAAAAAAAAAAAAAAAAAAAGAAAAATATATAAACAAAAATATTGTTAAACAAAAATATACACAGTGTGGACCCACTTACAGGACACATGCATCTAATCAGGAAATATTACGACCCACCAACAGGTTGTAATCACCAAAAGCTCTTCTACATAGGCAAAATAAGAAATTCAAAATGGGCTCGCCCACCCTCAGCGGGCGGGGTCTGCGTCACTAGCCGCGCAGGTCCTCAGTTTTCGAAAAATAAAGTCTTCAAATTTAAAATAGGCTCGCCATCTTCAGCCGGCGGGGTCTACGGCGCAAACCACGTAGGTCCTTATTTTCAAAAAAAAACAAAAAAAATTTCAAAACAGATTCGTCCACTTCTATCGGACGGGGCGTCCACCCTCAGCGGACAGGTTCGCCATCTTCAGCCGGCGGGGTCTACGTCACAAACCGCGTAGGTCCTTATTTTCAAAAATATCAAAACAGATTCGTCCACTTCTATCGTACGGGGGGTCCACCCTCAGCGGACAAGCTCGCCCACCTTCAGCGGGCGGGGTCTGCGTCACTAACAGCGCAGGTCCTTAGTCGCTGCAGCGATAACTTTTATCGGTTTTCCCTTTTTCCAAAAATTAAAGGATCGGTTTTCCCTTTTTCCGAAAATTAAAGGATCGGTTTTCCCTTTTTCCGAAAATTAAAGGATTGGTTTTCCCTTTTTCCAAAAATTAAAGGATTGGTTTTTCCTTTTTCCAAAAATTAAAGGATTGGTTTTTCGTTTTTCCAATAAAGAACGATGTGTTGGATTTTCCTTCGTTTTACGTCCTATAAAAACAAGGGGGTTTTCTCGTTTAGCTAACCCTGAAAATGAGAATCTTTAAAAACGTTTTACCTCGTGATTGGGCTTGGCCAGGCCCAATTACACTTTACAGCTTTAATTTCGAAAACGTCTGTAGTTACTCCCAATGACAAAGTGAGGGAGTTTCTACGCACCTTTAGATCCTTCCAATGACAAAGTGAGGAAGTTTCTATACTATCAGTTGACAAATCCCAATGACACGTGAGGGATATGTCGACACTTCAAGTGATGACCCTTAAGTCAAATGTTATCACTTGGGGGCTCGTGAGACCCTCGCAAAACAGGTCACATACACCATGGCTTGTGTGACGCACTTCGTCTAATACTTTGATCATCGTCTTACTCCAAGACTCAGTCAAAGTGGGGGCTAACTGTAGACACCTACTTTTGTCCCCGTTCCCGCAAGGGAAAGGTTCGATGATGAAAGCATAAAAACTCCACTTGACAACGCATCTCCTATAAAATAAACGAATCTCGATTCCCCATTTCATTTCACCCGAAACCTGCTATTTATGGAAACCTGCTAAAAATAGTAACTGCCGTAAAAGGTAGCGTCTAAAAGTGGCAAATAATAAAAGATAGAAACCTGTCATAATTAGGTGTTGCACTCCAACATAAATCCTAAATGAGATAGAAAACTGCAAGAATCCTATTCCTAATATGATTCAGAAATAAGAGTTACGTATTAATTAAAATCCTAACGAGCCTAGAGTTCGTAACAGGCCCAGACGCATTCCGTCACAAAATTGATACGCGCTAAAAAGACTCGAATTAATCTCAAACTCTACGGATTTTAGGAATCCGAATCTGACTAAACAAAACTGCCCATACCCTATTTTCAACGCCTGGCACTGGGCGCCGAAATCTTCGGCGCCCAGGCCTGGGCGCTGAAAATACCTGGGTACGTTTCTTTTCCTAATTCTTTGTGGATTAGAACTCTGCAATTCTATCTTTCCACGAACTCTTCCCTATAAATAGGCCCCTAGTTTCGACGTGAAAGAACACACAACAACACATAATATATTCTGAGTATTGACTCTAAACCCCTTAGCCTAAGCCTCTCGCTGCGAAACTGTTCACGCGTTCTGTCGCAATCGATCCATAAATCGAACAGAACGTATCCTGTCCCATAATTGAGATTCGTTAAATAAAAAGGAGAAATAGCAAAGTCAAAGTGGTTAGTTTTTTGAGAACCGTGACGCACCTCTCAAGGGTGCGTCGTAATGTGTCCCTTTTCGATGATTTAACTGCTTTCCTCGCCCTTTTTATGAACTGTTGAACTAACCTAATATGATTTTTCTATCACGCCTAACAAATATAATATTTTTGGGAAATCGGATTATCATGCTAGGTCCCTTAATGCTATTTAAATCAGATAATCACGATCGAATTAGTATTATATGTTGCATATTGCTAAAATCAATTCAGATTAGTTTAATAGTTAACGCATGTCCCTTCAATTATTTATACTGAGCTAGTAAGGATATCCTGCCTCTGGAGTTATCGACGAGCGAATTACTCCTCTCGGTAGTTACAGTCCCCCGAACCCTCAATCTCTACCTTGCGGGTGTATATTGAGAGATCCCCACACCAGGGATCACAAGGGAACCTACGGCCGTCGTGGTCAAACATAATTGCACTCCCTTTATGTCACGATAACCGGGTTTTGTCAGTTTTTCTCATTGTCGTTAAAAACTGAATGGCGACTCCTATATTACTAGTCAATTGGGTGTATACTCACAGGAAATCCAATTACACTTGATTGAATAAAAAGAATCGTCACACCCACGAGGGACAAGGTCACGCATTAGCCTCGTGCTTTTTCGACCCCCTCACAGGAAGCCAGTGCTTCATAACAGGGGGAGTCAATGCTCCATAACAGGGGAAGCCAGTGCTTCATAACAGGAGGAGTCAGTGCTCCATAACAGGGGAAGCCAGTGCTTCTTATCAGGGGGAACCTTGGTTCCATATCAGGGGAAGCCAGTGCTTCTTATCGGGGGGAACCTTGGTTCCATATCAGGGGAAGCCAATGCTTCTTATCAGGGGGAGCCTGGGCTCCATAACAGGGGAACTTGACCAGTTCTTACACTTTCATTTATCATGTTTACATTTCTTTTAGTTGAACATTAATCAGGAAAATCTCATTCAATCAGGATAGTTCAGGTAAAACCATTAAATTTCGTTATTTCATAAAATTATTTCTTTCAGGAATAATAATTCATTAAATCAATACTTTGCATAAAGCTGCACTATCATCAAAACAATTCAATCAAATCATACTTGTAATCCCGCAAATCATAAAACATCATTATAAAACATCAATCATTCATAACATCATTCATAAATACATTTCGAAGGGATTGCGGGTACTAGCAATAACCGTTACCTCAACCGTAGTTTTTATACTCCCTGTCTGATGGATCGTCCTTCCTGAGCCCCGAGTCTAATTTCTTTCAAAATATCGAATTATTGAATTAGTAACTAAATCGATAAATAATTTAAAACTAATATTTTATAAATAATAAATTTATAGATAGTGAATTTTGAAATGATTAATTTAATAAAAATATAATCTTTGAAAATATAATTAAACGTTATTTCAATCAAAATATATACTTCATAATTTACAATATTTAAATTTCATAAATTAACGAAAATATTATTATTTACATCAAAATTTTAGTCACAATATAAATCTGAAATTATCATTTAATATTCTTATTAAAATAAATAACAATTGATTAACATGAGTGTTTAGAAAGAATGGAGCTTACTTTGGGATATTGGGCAAAAACAAGAGTTGGGCTTAATTTGAGAAATAAAATACCAAAGTTCCAATAACTGGAACTTGTTTCTCCCCCTTTTTTTTTGAAGTTGGGTACGAAGAACAGGAAAGCAGGGGGAGGGAAGAGCCACAGCACGACAGAGGAGAGAGGAAGGGAAGAAGGAAGAAAGGACGGCGGTGGCTGAAGCCTGGGCGGCACAGCGGCGCGAAGGTGCGCCGGTGATGGTGGTTGGCTTTTCGGCGACGAAACCGCAAGAAAAGAGAAAAGGGTGGTCGTGCAATACAGGGGAAAAACAGGGGAGGGGGTGTTTTCCGGGCTGTTCTGGGCGGCGGTAACAGCCGTTCGTCGGGAAATTGGGACGGAGATGAATTTAGAAGGTGGTGTGATGGTCGGTTTTGTTGGCTGCGAGGTTGGGTGGTGCGGCAGAGGGAAAAGATGAGGGAAGCAGGGGAGTTTGAGTGGAAGGGGAAAGCAGGGGAGGTGTGGTGTAATGGTGGCGCGGGGTGGTCGGACGGTGGTAGTGGTTGATCAGGGTGGTTGGGCGGTGTTGAGTGGTAAACGGACGGTGGTTTCAGTGATGGTGGTGGTTGATTGCTTGAATCAGAGAAGAGAGAAAAGGGAAGTGAAATTGGTCTCTTGTGTTGAAATTAAATTCTGAAATTGTTTAATTTGTAAAGGTTGAAGTGGAAGAAACAAACTTGGTTTTTGCTTTGAATGGAGACTGGAATGAGGGAAGAAGGAAGGAAGGAAATTTCCTCCTTACTTTGTACGTGGAGAGCAAGGAAGAGAAGAAAATTGGATAATTGCTCTTTAGGGGTATTCTAGTAATTTCACTTAGTTAGAAAAAATTCTGAAATTTCTTTGCTATATTTAGGAATTGATATAAATGGGAATGTTTAATTAAAATCAGATTTTCAAATAATTTTTATAAAATATCGATAACATAAAATAAATTAAATTTTCGAATAAAATAAGAACGTTCCGAAATTATTAAAAATTCGAAATAAACAAGATTGAAAAAGGTAGTTTAAGCTCGTAAAAATTTAAATTATTAAATCTGAAAAAATAAATAAATCATGTAACGATATTAAAACTTAATCGCAATAAAACTTCGTTAATTAAAATAAAGTTTGAAATTAGGATTTAAAACAGTTTTAAGCTAAAAAAAAATAATTTAGCATAATTAATCAAGCTTTAAAAATTCGGGGTATTACACCCACCAACTGCGAAGTTGGACACCATTGGGCATTAAGTTTGAAAAATATGGATTAGCAACTCTTATAGTAAATTGCACAAGAACCAAGGGTTGCTTTAAGAGAATATAATTTTTCTTTATACTTCACAAAAATTACACAATATCAAGATTGATTTTAATGTATTCGGGGTTTATAAGGAGATCTATCATTTTGTAATGGTTGTTAACCACGATTGTGAAATTGAGCTCTATATATAACCTACATATATCATGAGATGTTAAGGTTTTTTTAAGTAATGTTATACTTCCTCCGTCTTTTAATACTTGCAACGTTTGTTAGTTTCACGCATGCCAATGCACAACTTTGATCATTTATATCTTAAATTCTCTTTATGCAAAAATTATAAAAATTTGATATTTTGAAAATACACATTGAGACGAATCTAACAAGATCCTACATGACTATGTTTTATCTTATATAAAAAACACTACGAATAGTCAAAGTAGATTATATGAATAGTGACAAAAGTCCAAACGTTGCGAGTATTAAAAGACGGAGGAAGTAGGATTTAGAGTTCAATTTTGGGTTTCAAATTTCAACTACCACATTTATTATCTCTAGCCATGGTTGTGATATTGGACAGTTTTGGGCCTTATTTTTAAAAGATATTAGGGTTAGAAACTTATTTTTATTCTTATAAGTCAACTCTTGAGTAGGTTGATATCCAATGAAATTGTATAATTTCCGTTCATCTTTCAATATCTATACTAATATATTAAAAGGCGTTGAGAAAAATGTCTATGTGTCACGTAGTACTCTTCCTTTTACGCCACATCATTCACTCACCAAATGATATGTCATATCATGGACAACCAAAAATCAATACGTACAATGTGGTTCAACTCTAGACCTCAAGTGTGGATGATAAATCTAATTACCGTCTTAACCAACCATTAATTGTGGTTTATCTCTTCACATTAATTTACAAATGAATGTTAACACAAAATCTAAAAAACTAACTTTTTATGTGACTTTTTTTTATAATGACTATTTTGGAAAAAAATAAAGAATCGGGACAACCATGAATAAACATGATGTCATAAGTCTCATAAGCATCAACTACATAAATGTCTTGCATGGCTGCATATATCTAATTTGGTGTTTATTAATTTGAATCGCTTGGTTCCACTAGAAAATATATTATGCAAATTGTAAGTTGGTGTAATTGAAAATATATTTCTCATGATAAACGTCGTAGTGTGTTTGTACATTAGACGAACTTGATGGATGTTTTTCACTATAGTATACATGTATTTTATGAAATATTGAACTCAAGAAAAATCTAAAATTTTAAGTATTCAATGTAGCAATCCAGGTAAAGAAAGTATACATGACATGTGGCGCTCTGCTTATGTGTCGTTCACTCCATGTAATCTTCATATATATAAAAATAATTTCAAATATGGCATGCGTAAGGCTTTAACCCCTGACCTTGAATTTAAAAGATAAAGCTTTTACCATAAGCTATTATACATTTCATATTATCATTGCAAAAAGAAAAAATGAAGGTAAATGTGAATTTTATTAATGTAGTAACGTGGAGCATCGCCCGGGCCCAAAAACTAGTTTAAGTTCTTAAAAGAAGTAAAATAAACAAAAAAGAATTACTTAAATGTTTGGTCAATTATCCTTTAATAACCTTCCTTCATTTAATTAAAATTATATCATACATGTATATCAATAGCTTCCTTTGATAAATAATTATCTTGTGTAAATTATTTACTTCCTTTACATGTATAATTTTAGGTATACTTTGTACTAGTTCAAACACTTTTAATAAATAAATTAAGAATTTAAAAAGTTGTCCATATTTTAGTTTAATAAAAACAAGTTTAATAATTTAATTTTCCTGCAAGTTAGAGATTTACATTGCTTTTCATTATGAGTAAAATTGTGTGAAAATAATTAATCATTGTTGCATATTTGTTAACAAAAAACTTTGATGATCATGAATTTTGTGAGTAGCTATGAAGTCTATATTGATGGCGGGTGTGGTGGATTTAAAAAATATAATTTTCTTTTATATACTTCTTTCATTTATTACATATATCCACCGTAAGACACTAAGGCCCGGGTCGAACGAGATATTAGGGTTTAAGTTTTCAGTATTGTGTTAGGTTCTAAGCTTAAAATTTGGGGTTTTAATTTTTCAACAACCATATTAATTATCAGGTTCTAAGATTAAAGTTTGGGGTTTCAATTTTTCAACAACCATATTAATTATCTCTCATCACAATTACGAAATTGGGTGCTATTGGGGGTTGATTTCAAAAGACATACGTAGTACAAATTAACAACTCATACTTCCATTCCTCAAATATCGCACCATTTGAATTTTAACACTATTCACAAAATGACATTTGTCCATCTTTTGTGATTTATATGTAAGGACAAACTATAGTCATGTGAGATCTTGATAGATTCTTATTATCGACATATATACTTTTTAATTATCTACTTTTCTTAGTTTTTATTTATGCATAATTCAATATATTAAGTGTTGAAGTCATTTATGTGTTGGGGAGCGTGAAAGTCAACATAGTGTAATATTTTGGAGGGAAAAAAGTATATAATAAATTTATTATTCCTCACCACGAGTCGACGGCCGCAATTTTTTGTTTTATTTTATGGCATATATATATATATATATATATATATATAATATTCATTTATTTACTTATTTATACTACGAGACATTAAGGGAATGTTCGGTTCTACAGATACGTTTTGGGATTTCAAATTTCTAGTACCACATTTAATATCTTTCACCACAATTGCGAAATTTGTATATATTGAGACTTGATATTGTAACATATGGGTTAACTACTCAAATACGAAGTAGTACATTTTTATGATTCCTCACCACGACTGTAGTATTGGATATATTTTCACTTTGAGACACTAAGGCCTCGTTCGGTATCACTGTCAGTTTCCAGTTTTTGGTTTTTTGATTTTGTAAGTCATATGATTTATATTGATAATAAACTAAAAAATAATATTACTTATAGTAATGATGTATATTTTGAAAACTGACAACAAAACACTGAAAACTACTTTTGTGGTTTCATATTTTGGTTTTTAGTTTTGTAAAAAAAACAGAAAATTGGAAACAAAAAACAGTACCGAAGAGATTGAAAGATATGTTAGGGTTTTCAAGTTTTCTTGTAATGTGTTAGGCTCTAAAGTTAAGTTTTGAGGTTTCAAATGTTAACTACCACATTTATTATCTATCATGACAATTTTAAAACTGGAATGTGCTAGACCTTGATTTTAAAAGATACTAGTGTGGGGTCGGGCGATGGCCTGGTTGCTACTTTGAATAATTAAAATTCGAAATTCTTTTTTAACTCAATATTTGACAAAAATGCATTTAGTCCATAAAAGTGAAAAGATTTATTAAATTCATCCATTACACATGTACGTTACGTCATTTATCATGCCAAATAATTTTTCATTATCTTCTTACAATTCGTTTAATTTTTTTTTCTAATGGAACTACGTGCTTCAAATTAATAAGATATATGCATGGCATTTCTATAGTTGATTCTTATGAAACTTATGATGTATATCAGTTTAATTTATTATTTTCCTAATATTTTAATTGCTATTTTTTATTCCAAATACATTCCATAAAAAATAAAAGGTAACATAAAGATTTAGTTGTTTTAGACTAGCTTCATGTTAACATGTATTTATAAATTAATGTGCATGGAAAAACAACAATTAATGGTTTGTTAAGATGGTAATGAGAGTTATTCTCCAAACGTAAGGTCTAGTGTTCAAACCTTATTGTATTGATTTTTGGTTGTCAATAACATTACATAACCTCACTGAGTGAATGACATGCGTAAATAGGAGAGTTCTACATGGCACATGAACTTTTTTCGCAACGCCTTTTAATAAATCAGTATAGATATGAATTAGAAACTCATATATAATGAATAAGAGATTAAATCAGAGGTTAGGGTATTCAAATGAGAGGTTAGGCTCCAAGGGTATTCAAATGAGAAGTTATTAAGTGCTTGAATAGTTATTATATTCATCATGAACTATTCAGGCAAAAGAAATTTAGGAACACTAGCATAGCTTATCTTCTTCAAAGAGGTGCTCAATTCTTCAAAAATCTGCATGAAATAATAACACAAGGTAAATTTTTAAATCATATGATCACGTGTTATACATACAGAGGTATTAGTATTGTGATTTCGTCATGAGTATCAATCTTTGTGTATCTACAAACGAGCTGATATAGACAGAACTCCATTATACACAAGACTTTACTAATTAAGTTAGTATACGTCAATAATCAATATTGTACGCATATTTTATACGTATGACAGTTTACTCCATATTATAATTTCTTAATTTTATTTTAATTACTTTGTAATTTCTTGATGGATACGCCATAGTATATATACTTTAATACTTACCATCACCCTTCTTCTTGAAGCATCGAAATAAAATAAGAACAACGAACAAAAGGGCTGCCCCTCCAATTGCGATTGCCGCTATCTTCCTAAAACCAGCCCCATGCCTTTGCTCTGCCAAAAAATCATATGTACTCCGTATGAAATTTATATAATGTACGACAATGGTTAGTTCAAAGAATGAATTAATGATTAAAAAAAAATAAAAAATTAAGTATTATTCTAGCAGTTCGTTCTATAATGTTCTTTTCATTTGAAATCGAAAGTGAATTAAGAATTAAGAATTAAGAATTTCGAATGGAAAAAACAAACGGAAAGAACTTTCAGAAATCAGAGAGCTTTGAAGAAGATTAATGGGAAAAAAAAAAAAAAAAAACAGAATCTTATATTCCCATATGTTAGCAACAAACAATCGAATCATTGGTGTATTTTTTATTTTTTCTACACCAACAAAATTGCTGAAAACTTTTAGTGTTACAATAAAATGATTGGTGTTGTTAATACTTGTTAGTTTCTTATCAGACCGTCTGACACTTATTTAACTGTCATATTTATCAATTGAGTTTCTTATCAGATCGTCTGAAACTTATTTAACTGTCACATCTATCAATTGGGTATGAATGGGTTATGACATATGCTGCGACAAAGTACTAAAAGTCGGACGGTACTTTACAAAAACTTATATTCATTTTTATATTTTAGTGAAATAGTACTAGCTAGATGAAATAAATTAATGTATGGCTTGATATTATTGCAATAATAATAGGAATATTATTGTTTGTAGCAAAATTGAATGAGCTAATTAAGCATATTTACCTCCATGAAAGCCACTACCACCATGGAATTCAAGTGGGTTAAACTCATAGCTCAAGTAACATGATCCCAAATAAACTTGTCCATAAATTGAACTCACACACTCTTTCTCAACAACCTCAACAGCTTCAACAACACACTTTGCACAATCACATTCATCCATTCCAACCTCACATTGAGCCATAGCATGGAATCCTTCATGGTTATTTATGGAGTAAAACCCGTTATTACCCTCGCCTCCGGCCGCCTCGCTTTCCAACGCCTCGAATGCTTGGCTCCTTATTTGCTCATAGTACTCGTTTGATACCACATCTTGGGGTTCACCACACTTTTTGTGGTGCAATTCTTCGTCAAGGCTAAAAATGCCATTATACGTGTCTGCCTCGTATTGTACATGGCACCCTGAGAGTTGGATTCTAGCCGCCATGGAACTACCTTAAGATCAAAATTCCATGGTTATGATGTTAATTATGATATTGAGCTCCTTTGAAAAATATTTTAATTGCAAAACAAATGAAAAGAGGTAAAAAAAAAAAATTTAATATGTAAGAAGAAGGAACCTACTGGCTACTGAACCAGTACATAACACAGGTTAACCAGTTTAGCTACGTAGGTCTTCGCTTAAGTCATTCCAAAGCATTTTGAAGCTGATGGGGCTCGATCGACCATGTGACCTCCAAGTCACAAGGTGAGTTCGCCATCAACTCCACCAAATTAATTATATTGATGTGAGCTTTTTAATTACTAAACCAACATCTCTTATAGTTCTGTGAGCCCAACTATACATGTCATTTGATGATAGGGGGGAAGACAAGAAGAATCTATACTCCCAAACATGAGCAAACGGTGATCTTTGAATTTGTGACATCAAAATCACAAGGTGAGCATATATACCATAAGATTAACATATAGTACATGTACAAATTTATCATATGGTTTAATTTGTTGGGTATGCATATTTTTTGTTTCATGCATGATTTCAAACATTAATATTTCAATTATAAAAAGCATGCAAAAATTATAAAATAAGTTGATGTTGAAAAAAATATTTATTGAGATTTGAGATGAATCTAATAAGAACTGACGTGTGTTTATTCTCAAGTACAAAACACAAAAGAAAGTCAAAATAACTTGTGTGAATTGTGTCAAAGTGAAAAAACGTGTCAACTAACCAGAAAGAAAAGTAGTATTATAATATAGTTCTATATGCTACTCTGTAAACCTTCATGTATTGACAATACTATTAAGATAAAAGCTTACTCTAGTATTACCACATAAGCCATTAGTGACATTTTGAAACTCTTCCATACACTCGTTGCATTTGTGATCATCCAAATCTTGACGACATTGAAAACGGCCCGAGATAGAGCCTTCATAGTTTTCCCCAACCATGACGAAAGTCGTATCGGATTTCGATTGAGAAGATTTAGAATGAAGCTTGTCGAAAAGGGTTGTTCGTGCATCCAAGTATTCTCCATTAGGATCATCGAGTTTTCTAGACGAACAACGGTTGAAAATCAAGGTTCTATGATCATCTAAGATCCCATTCACAGATACTAAACTTAGAAAGAAGAACAATGAAGAGAAAGTGATTGCGGTTTTTGTTAGAATCATAGACATGGGATTTCATTTGTGTAGTTTATGATAGGGTCTAAACTACTATATGTTGTTTACCTTGTGATATAAGATTTGGTTATATATATTAATGTATATGGGGTTTGGCATGGTAGTTTAAGACTTTGGTGAAATTTGAGTTCAACTTTGTGCATATTTCTTGCCTAACCATATCTAATCTTGGACTATAACAGTCCAAGGAACACATTTTAAGCAATAAAGTCAAGTATTAAATTATTATTTATTGTAATAAAGTAATAGCGGGTGAATTATTTAATGTAGTAAAAAGAGGATGTGAGTAAGTGTCAGAACTACAAGGAGGAGAGAAAAGTTAATAATATCTCCGCATTTTATTAGGAGTCACACTTACCATTTTCGATCGTATTTTATTAGGAGTCACACTTTCATTTTAGTAACTTTTCTACTCACTATCTAATTAAATAATATATCTAATTTACCCTATGACCCACCACCACATTAAATAATTAATTTTAAAAACCTCTCACCCCCACCTCTTCAAACAAGTGCAGAAAATCAAGCTTTATTTTTTATTTTTTCATTCAATTTGAAGGAGTATAATTGGAAATGGAGAAAATAACATGTCAAAAATATAAAGTGTATATTTTAATTAAGTACGACTGGTTATGAAAATGTATCTTTTGTTTAAATATGAATGGAGTAACATATTGTAAACTTGTTGATCCTTCTTTTATATATATATATATATATATATATATATATATATAACACAGGTACACAACTACACAAGTATTGTCTACAATAGCATTGCCATATGTTTTTTCTCTAAAAGGTAACACATTGAGTTCCATTTTTATCAATTCATCGAGAAATTATAAGGTCCTTGAATTTTTATCTAGCAATAGTCCCATTATAGAACTTGCATCCTATTGTGGGATGGGTATCATTTTTTTCTAATTTTGACCTAGTCAAATGCAAATTGTGAGAAAATTAAGGACAAGAATTAAAGAACAAAACTACTACATCTCTTTGCCTATGATTTTTTGGCTTCTCTTCTTTTATCCGTTTTAAAAAATATATTTTCATTTCTCTATCTCGTCGTCCTCCTTTGATCTTAAATCAAATAATTAGAAACAGGACGACGAGAGATCATTAGAGAAAAGGTAAGGTAAAAAACCATAATAGCCCATCAAAATATTTAAACCCTTCACATTTATGACTATCATTGAATTTGATTGTTAACATCAAAATTCAATAATAAGTAAACAATGACAGAACTCTTCCAATTGCTACAAATCAATATAATTTCAGCCCGAGACCTCGCAACGGTATCTAGATCCATGAACACTTATGTTGTTGGGTGGGTCCACCCGGAAAGAAAATTGATAACCCGAGTCGACCACAAAGGAAATAATTGCCCCGAATGGAACGATAGGTTCATATTTCGGGTCACACCCGATTTCCTTTCCTCCAACTCTTCAAAGGTAGAGATTGAGATTTACAGCCAAGCTTGGCTACGTGACAATCTCGTCGGGTCGGTTCGAGTATCCATTGCTAGCCTACTACCCACAGACGGCCCAATCGGGTCTACCCGTCGAACTGTTGACCTCCAAATTCGTCGTCCATCGGGCCGACCGCAAGGAATCCTTAATGTCGTCGTCTCGGTCTTAGATGGCACTAGGCGAAGCATGCCGCTCTCTAGGGTCGGTATCCAAGACGACAAGGGTACCCGACCCAAACCCGAAGGATCCAGCGTCTTACGCCGGTCGAAGAGCGAGCGCTCCTGGGTAGCTGGTGCCGACAACGAATCAACTCAAGCTCCCAAGCCGCCCGAGCCCGGCCCGGGATCGAGCTTAGGCTCGTCCATTTGCAACTCCGACGTAGGACCATCAGCATCAGTGGTGGCAGCAGCGGTGGCAAGAGGGTTATACACGCCAAACACAACAAAAGCTCGTGGTCGCGGTAACGGCGGCAAAGCGATAATCAACAACGACGACGAGGGCGACTCCATCTTGCAATGGGCAGACGAGCCGAGCGAGGATGGGATAGTCACAAAAATAGAACGGTGGAAGATGGAGATGCAAAAGCCAAATCACGGCGGAGGGAAAGGTGGGGGTGGTCAGGTGGCGGCGGGTGAGGGCACACGACACAAGCACAAGAACCCACACCCGCATCTACATCCACAGCACCGGCGATCAAAAACAGATGCGGGTGGGAGATTATTTAGGTGCTTTGGTAAGGCATACGGGTTTGAGTTTACAATTGTATGTGGGTCCAACCATGCGAATGATAAACAAAATAATAAGAATGGAAAGAAAAAGTTGCGTCCTAAGACGACGACATCAGACGGTGATACCGATAGTCAATCCTACATTATTGTATGATTCTTTTTAATCAAACGGCTCTTAAATGTGGTGATACAAAAAGGTAGAGTGTACATACTTTTATTTAACTCTCTTTTTTATCCTCTATCCCTTATGTATATAAATTTTTTGACCATTTTATTTTTACCTTACAATCATTTCTTCCACCAAATTCTTATTTCTTCCGTTTCTAAATAATGCAACAGTTTCACTCTTACGCTATTTATATACGGAGTATTATAGTACAAAGACTTCAAATATTAACTTTTATAAAAGGAAATACTATTATATTGGTCTCGATATATATTTTAAAAATACTAAATATAAACTTTTTATAACTCTTATTACTTTGAATTGCAGATATTAATGATAATGTCTATACACCTACAACGAGGGAATTTTCCATCCTAAACCTACTATTTAACTATTTTTTAGTGCATCTTGGAAATAATAAAATAATTTTACATGTCAAAAATATAAATTAAGTTTTAATTTTTTAATTTCTCCTGAGATAACAAAATTTTACAAAAAAAATATTACTTCATAGCAATTAATTATCAATTTGTGTTGAATATTTTTTAAATGTTTTATACCTATACTACGTATTAGTTTAAAAATCGAGTATGGCTTGCTCATCTAGTTTATTCATTGGCGGGCGTGAAAGTTAATTAAACTGTTGTGTATTTAGAAACGAAGAGAGAATTAAGCTTGTTGTAAACATTGCAAGGTTGGAAATTTGTTTTTAAGAAAAGAAATTAATATCATAATAAACCACAAAATCTTGTTTTGTTTCCTTTTTTATTTTATTCAATTTGTGTATTTTTGTTTTGTTTTGGACGAGGTACATGCAGGCCTTGGTTAACCGATGTTGGCACACCTATGTTTGGTAAACAAGCTCAGTTCAATCAACAATTATAAGACCATAATCCCCAAAAGATTTTATGTAACAATGGTGGGATACCTAAATTTTCTAGTTAGTTTTCTAGTTTAGCAACAATTATAATGCTAATCGTGTTTAATGGATCTTTATGCAAGTTTAGGGATTGCTGTAAAAAATATTGCAACGCATAATATGGATATGGCTTGCTGCTATGTATTACGTACAACATTATAGCGTCAAGAAGATTGGGTTTTGGGCATATATGTGTGAAGCAATGTACTAAAATTATGTAAGAGCGATCAAGTGTGAGGTTGAGGGTTATGCTCCTTTTTCTAGTTTTTTGAGGATAATAGAAAAAGCTTAACAGGATTTAGTTTATTTTGGTAGTAGTCATGTTAAACGAGGGGGAATAGTTGGAATACCATACCACAATGGCACAATTCCCCTAATTTTGAGTTGATGGGTTCTCCCTCCGTTTCTTTTTATTTTTTACGTTTTCCTTTTTAGGTGTTTCAAAATGTTATCTACATTTCCTTTTAGAGTATCTTCAATGGTTGTAGTTAGGGACTATCTTGCAATTTTTAGAAACTCCAAGCTACTAGCTTAACCATTGAAGTTCAAATGATAAATTAGTTTCGCCGAGCAAATTAGCTTGAAAAAAATTGGCCAATGAAATAATATTAAATTAAATTAAATTAAATTAAAAATATTGATTGGCAAATATAATTACATTAATATTAAGCTTAGTAGCTAGCCATTGGGGTACCAACTAGCTAAAAAGGGAAGTAGCTTGATATATTATGTGGCATGACAAGCTAATTTAACAATTAACTTACCGTTGAAGATGCTCTTATATTATCACATAAATGCTTTAATATTCTATCAAAATTTGTGTCCAATGATTATTTTAACCAATTAAATTCATTGGGTCATTTAATCTCTCACACTTTTTTATTGGGACATTAAAATTTTCTCATTTTCCCAACATCAAAATTTTGATAAGAGTAAAACATTATAAATAAACGTAATTTTCTTGTTTAAATAAAAAATAGAGAAATCTCAATGCACATTAAATAAGTATACAAAATGTTAATTAAACCCACCACAACGTAACTTTGGTAAAGATTTATGCGGGATCGAAGAGGATGTCAATCTTTCGACTACAATCAGACGGAAATCATATTTGTCACGGCTACAACAGATCTATAGACCCCCTCAAGGTTGTAAATCACAACGATATAAAAGAGAGTATACAAAATGTTTGATATACTGCGATCGTAGCTATGGTAAAAGGAAGTTTTTATTTGATTCGATTGTTATGTATTTGTTAGATTTAAATCTTTATGTAGATGTCGTATGACTTTTTATCGATAAATTAATTTGTTTATCAAAAAAAAAATTAAGTCGTTAATAAACGTGCAAAATGTCAAACGTAAAGAACAAAAAGACGGAGGGAGTACAAATTTGTTCCCCAAAGCACGATTGCATTGGTGGATCTTGATCTAAGTTAATTAATAAATCTACAACTCTATTCTTTCTAAAAAGTTCATTTGTTATTTAAGAACTCTACAACTAATATTTCACTTATTGAATTATTCTCTTCCATCGAGGTAAATGATTTTGATTGAAGTTAATTACGGAGTACTTAGTTGAACCAAAATTTACTGATGAATGGATCAATGAACGCAAAGTTATACTTTAAATGAAGACAGCAGTACAGTTTTAGTATAATTGCACCAGAATTTCTTTTTTATTTTAAATGTTTAGATTTGATAGTGTTGGTTTAAGATTCAATAAAGCGTTGTTTTTGGACCTTTGGTTGAGCGACTAAATTGTAACGTGTATATATTTATTTTAGAAGCAAAGTGTACATCAAAATCCGATGTCGTCCAGCGGTTAGGATATCTGGCTTTCACCCAGGGGACCCGGGTTCGATTCCCGGCATCGGAACTTTTTATTTTCCTCCCCGAATTGATCTATTATCAATACAAATACAAATAGAAAAACTAGTTCTCCCTCCATCCCTAAAAATGGAAATATTCTAACAATATCATATTATTTCTCCCTCCACCCCTATTAACCCACCTACCCCCTACTTCATACAAAAAATAATTAAAAATTCAACTCCTACATAAACATAATACAAATATTACCTCCGTTCCTAAAATTTCTTTACGCTTTACTTTTTAGCCCGTTCCTGAAAGTTCATTACGCTTTACTTTATTCCATTTTTGGCATATAAAATTTACAAGTACACCCTTAATCATTTGCCCACCACAACATACAAGTTGCAATATTTTATCATGGGAGTCACACATAACTTACCCACTCACAATGCTTTAATACGAAGTATTATTTTTCATCCACTTACGTTATTGGAGAACTTATGGCCACTCATTTCCCCACTTATTATCCCACCATCACATGCTCATCAAAGTTTCTTAATTACTGTGCAAATATTAAGCATAAAGATTATTTAGGACCGCATGTAGTATAATAACAAAATGATCATAATAACAACAATATTTTCCACCAAAACAATTATGTAACGGTGTTTGCATAATTGCGTCATTGTACGGGCTAAGCGAGCAAGCGCGACGGATGATTATTTATATTATTTACTATATTATTTATATAGTTACTATATTATTTATATAGTTACTATATGTTTGAAATAGATATTATGTTTATTTTATCATGACTTGTTACCATATGTTTATTTTCTTTAATAGTTATTGTACGTTTCATATAGTTACTATATTTTTGAAATAAGTACTATGTTAGTTTATTATGTTATGTGCATGTTTTTATGTTATTCTATATTTTTAATGATATATTTACTGTATTATGGATAGAGTTACTATATTATTATCACATCAACTATGTCTGCAACTCTGTGACTAAATGACCATCAATAATATTTATAGGTATTATATCTTGTATTATAGTAACTATATGTTTGGTATAGTTTTTTGTGTATATTATAATGTTCTTTTTATGTTCTTTGTTGTCTTCTATGTTATTAGTAATAAGAGTTACTATGTTATGATCACAACAACTATATGATCATAACAATAACTATATCTACAACCTTGCTCGTATATGACTATCATTAATATTAAGAGTTACTATATCAAGTATAATAATAACTATATATTTTTAATAGTTATTATCTTATCATTATGTTCTTTTAATGATCTTTCTTTGTACTCCATGTTATTATTAATAAAAGTGACTATATTATTTTGACAGTAACTATATGACTATAACAATAACAATAACTATATATGCAATTCTGCAAGTATTTTACAATCGTTAATTGTAAGAGTTATTATATGATGCATAATAGAAACTACACGTTTTACATAGTTATTATGTTATTTTTTCATATTTAAATGTTAAATTATTAACTTAGTTTAAATATTATTGATTCAGAAATACAAAGATGATGCACTCAAAATTGAAATCGTGCAAAGAATAAATTCTGCAAGGAAAACAAAAGCAGGAGGAGAAGAAGAAAACCCTGACAACAATGGAAACCAAGAACGTGGTAGAGGAAGCACATGATGTGTTGGTGGAAAAAAGAGACGTGGTCCACGTGGACGTGTCGATTAGTATTTTTTAGTTCAAAAAACATTTGAGTTTAACATGGTTTATTTAATAGATGCAAAGAATTAGAATGTCGTAGCTAAAACAACTAACCAAGTAGTTAATGTTTTCTTTATTATTGTTCAAGAGTTATAATTACTGTTACTTTGATATAGTTACTCTTTTATATTTCAGTAATTATGTGATATATAATAGAAAAAATTACTATATGACCTCTAAACCATCTATATCATATTGTTTATTTTTATAATATAGTAATTGTTTTACAGCTAAAGTTATTTTTCTATATAATATAGTTAATCTTTGGATAGAATAATTGTTCTCATCGAAATTACTATATTATTATTATTATTATTATTATTATTATTATTATTATTATTATTATTATTATTATTATTATTATTATTATTATTATTATTATTATTATTATTATTATTATTATTATTATTATTATTATTATTTATTTCATAGTTACTATTCTGAAAATATAGTTACTTTACAGAACCTATAGTTTCTATAATTTACTCTTTTTGTCTGCAAGAATGAATATATAGTAGTAATTGTTTTACAGTTAAAATTACTTTTCTATATGATATAGTTACTATTTGGATAGAATAGTTATTCTTATCATTATTATGTTCATAGTTATTATTCTGGAGATATAGTTACTTTACAGAACCTACAGTTTACATAATTACTCACTGTTAAAATTACCTAATTAACCTGGTCCATGGTAATCTTATGGTGGACCGGGTCCATACAAGTGGAATTGTTCCATATGACCAATTTCACATATTGTTTCGACCAATTTGATATTTGATGTGTGCACAATTGAACAAATAAATACATTGCGTGGGGTAATCGCTAAATGACATAATAAGATAGGTATGTTCCAGAAATGGGCCTCCAACTTCCATCTTGGGCGGCTTTGAATTAATGAAGTACATGTACCATTCCATATAATCCACAAGCTCAATTGACCATTACCATCATTTTATGGTACCATTATTTGAGGACCCATTTCATAATGGGGAACATCGAATGTGCATCGGCATCTAGGTGCAAGTCGTGCAACTAGTTTTAGGTGCACCTTCTTATATTTTCCCTCATATTAGTATAAAAATATATAAGGGTTTCTGAAATTGTTTGTTTAATGTGGTGGTGGGTCATGAGGTAAATTAAATATATTATTTAATTAAATGATGGGGTAAAAAAATTACTAAAAATGGAAGTGTGACTCCTAAGAAAATACAACCGAAAATAGTAAGTGTGATTTCTAATAAAATACGGGGGGATTAACTTTTTTTTTTTTTTTTTTTGTGAGTTAACTAGAGTTACAAAAACTTATATTCCATATATATGACAGTCTTATGTGTAAAACTAACTTCTATCAAATAGTTATTCATCATGATCAAATATTATGTTTAATTATTAATAATCAATAAAATTGTTACTATGTATACTTTCTAATAAAATAACTATAACTTCTAATCAAATAATGAATAGTTAAACTTTTGTTTATATCGGTGATTTTATGTATATTACGGTCTCATACTAAACCTAGCACTAAGAATTGTTTATCGTCAAAAACTCAAAATACAATTAAACAAAATTTGTCTTCACATCCTTTTCCATAGTTACATAACTCACATTACTTTGCAAGCTTAAAGTCCCTCGTATTAGAATTTGAACATATATTTAAGAAACTTTTTCTAAAGAGTAGGGTGGCCTTGAAATTGGTTTTTTTTTTTTTTTTTTTTTTGACAAGGACATGAAATTGGTTGTTGAAACTTGAAAAGCCTTATCTTATACGGGATGATTAATTGACTACTCCAACTCTTCAAGAGCATATGCAATTTGAGAAGCATATTCTACAATTATTATATAATCTTAACTCTATATCTTAAGTTAATAACTTAATATCACCATTCCAAATTTCCAATGCGTCATAGGTGTTTAAATAAACTTGTCTATAAATTTAATTTTAGTGACCTTGTCCATATGTACTATTATAACGTTTTATAGAATACATAGGATAAAGAAATTACCCGTCAAAAAAAAAAACAAAAAAGAAATCACTGCTCTCAAAGTGTCACCAGTAAAAAATGATTCTACAACCTTAAGTTTGCGAGATCGGAGTATTATACTTTTCACTAAACCAAATACTACTTGACACTTGTATTCCTATTTTTTAGGTTCTATGGATCACAATCCAAAACCAAATACTACTCGGTATGATATTCTTATTTTTTATGTTGTGAGATACTTTCCTTTCCACTAAACCCAATACTACCCAGATTGTGAGATAGTATCCTTTCCACTAAACCATATACTACTCAGATTGTGAGATTGGAGTAGTACCCTTTCTACTAAACCAAGCACTTATCGGTTCTTAAATTCCTATTTTTTCAGATTGTGAGATGCAACCTTATCCGTTAAACCATAATATTCAATTCTCATATATTCTTGTTTTTCAGATTGTAAGATGCAATCTTTTCCACTAAAACCAAATACTAATCGACACTTATATTCATGATTTTCGGTATTCACAATTATTAGCTACAAAACGCACCTAATTAACACCAAACCACCCGTGTGAGAATTCTTAACCTCCAGATTAAGACAATTGGAGATCAAATCAAACAGCTTTTGAGTTTAACTCAAGCTTACCATAGGTGGGACCCTCTTAATGCAAAGAAAAAAAAAGTAATCTCCACTACATAAAATTGGCAAAAAAGATAATCCAAAACTTAAGCAACCAAAACCAAACCAAACCAAACCAAACCCCACTTTACTTTTTCTTGCCTCTTTCTTTTAATTTTTACTTTTTTTTTTATGTTGTTCTTCTTCTAATAAGAAACTTTAATCAAAGTATGATTCCTCTTCTACAAATATGAATTCTTTTCAACCTTGATTTTTCAGATTTTTTCTAGGTGGGTATTTTTTGTTTGCTCTCCTCACCCACCCAATTCAGGAGAGCAGGGTCAACAATGGCAGTCTAATTTTTTGCAATTTTCCTTAAAAAAGATTGCATTTTTTTTGTTGCAAATTTCCTAAAAGAGATTGTAATTTTGCAAATTAGAAAAGTTAAAAGATGTTTGGGTGTGATTGTTTTCAATGGAACAGAAGATTAGAGTACCAAGAACTTGGCCAATCACCTGAGCCCTTTTCTTTGCCTGCTTCTCTTCCACAGTGGCCTCAAGGTTTGTGCTTCGAATGCAACTTCTTTTCTTTTTATATTTTTTGGGGGTTTTATTGAGTGTGGAATCACTGAAATTTGATGCAAGATTTGATCTTTTTTTGATTTTCTTACATGGGTATTTCTTTTTTCCCCTTTTTTTGGGCAATTTTTTAGTTGTCCTTTTGATTTAATTTGGTTATGGAGTAAAATTTCACTGAATTATTTCCCTCAAAAAACGTAAAAGAAATTGAAGTATTAATCATTGATATTTGATGATAATGTTTGAAGTTTTCTGGGTTTTTGTTGCATGTCTTCTTTCACTGTCTCAGTCTCCCTCAATCTGGCCAATTATCCAAATTCACTAATTTGTGAAAAAATATACTCCAAAATTTAGTAGATATTAACCCTCACTCAATATTTATTTCTATTTTCCTCCATAAATTAGAATTTTGTCATTTATGAATTAGCTCTCGATGATTTCCTAATTTGGAATTTGATAGTGATTAGTTGCCGGGTGCCCCAAATGGCCAAATCAGTTCAATTTTGTAAAAACAGTGAAAATTTCGCAAATTCTTGTATAATGGTTAGTGAATATTGTTCCTAAATGATACACAAGATCAATCACAATATTTACACCAAAAAAAGAACAATATTTACCAATATTTACCAAACATATTATACATATTCTAAGAAATATCTCCCATTATTCATGGTTAATCTTGTAAAAACTAAAATCAGGAGTATTTTGGATTGCAAATTTTCCAGATAAATATTTTTGTCCTGTTTTTGCCAATGTGAAAATGATATTTTTGTCTTACAGAAATCTGTTTGTTTCTCATCCTATGTTAATTATTCTACACATATAAGCCGTTTCTTAGTGTAAATTAACAGTTTTGGAAATGAAGGTCTTTTTTGTTTCTTCACAATGTTCTTATGATGCTACATTTATCGTTTCGAAGGGGTAAAACTTATATGAACCATATACTTTATGTAGTGTTGTATAAGTGTGACAGAAATGTTAAGATTTTGTGTGAATTATTAAGTAATACGGATAACTATTTCCGGTGAACAACATTTTCCCTGGGTTTCATGGTTTAGTCATGAACTCATAATGTCATATGCTGTTTACAAAGTATATACCAATGTAGTGTTGTATAAGTGTGACGGAAATGTAACCATATTATCATGTCTCATGGGATGCTAAATTGCTAATGATCTTTATGTCATATACTTATACCGGTACACTACTCTTGCTTAGGTGAAGGTTTTGCCACGGGAAAAATATGTCTTGGAGAGTTAGAGGTTGCAAAGATTACCAAATTTGAAAGTGTATGGAGTTGCAACCCATCCCGTAGAAATAAAAATACAAAAGGCGTAACATTTTATAGGCCTGTGGAAGTCCCGGATGGATTCTTTTGTCTTGGTCACTATTGCCAATCAAATGATCGTCCTTTATGGGGATTCGTTCTTGTTGCAAGGGAGGTTAAAGAATCATCAAAACTTCCTGCTTTAACAAGACCGCTGAATTATGCATTGGTTTGGAGCTCGGAGTGTGGTTTTATTTGGTTGCCTAACGCTCCAACAGGCTATAGAGCCATGGGCCTTCTGGTCACTGATACACCCGTTGAGCCTTCAGTTAACGACATTCGTTGTGTTCGATTGGATTTAACGGAAACTTGTGAAGCGTGTGATATGATACTTGATGATGATTTTACAGTTTGGGAGACTAGACCTTGCAGAAGGGGTATTTTTGGAAGAGGTGTTTGTGTTGGAACATTTTTTAGCTGTACATATGGAATTAATGAAGAAGATGTAGTAACCACGGCATGTTTGAAGAATCGAGATCCATCCTTAAATGCAATGCCTAACGTGGAGCAAATTCATGCCCTTATCAAGCACTATGGACCAACCGTGTACTTCCACCCCGATGAGATCTATATGCCCTCTTCAGTGAAGTGGTTTTTTGACAATGGAGCACTCTTGTATGAGAACGGGATAAGAGATGGTGAGAGAATTGATTCAGAAGGTTCACAACTTCCCAAGAATGGTTTCAATGACGGAAATTATTGGATAGATTTACCAAAGGATGAAGAGAAACGAGAATATGTCAAGCGTGGGAATTTAGAGAGTGCGGAGTTGTATGTTCATGTAAAACCGGCTTTTGGTGGTGCTTTCACCGATATTGTAATGTGGGTTTTTTGCCCATTCAACGGGCCTGCTACCCTTAAAGTCGGGTTGGCAAATTTCTCATTGGCTAGAGTAGGGGAGCATGTATGCGATTGGGAACATTTTACTCTTCGTGTGAGCAACTTCACGGGGGAGTTATGGAGCGTATACTTCTCAGAACATAGCGGGGGTAAGTGGGTTGATGCTACAAATTTGGAGTACATCAACGGAAACAAACCGATTGTTTATTCATCAAAATGTGGTCATGCTAGTTATGCACATTCGGGAACTTATCTCTTGGGCCCGTATAAGCTCGGGATAGGGGTGAGAAATGATGTTGCTAAAAGTAAATATTTCGTGGACTCGAGTTCTAAGTACAAGATCATTGCTGCTGAGTATCTTGGAGATGGCGTTGTTGAAGAACCGTGTTGGCTTCAGTACATGAGAGAGTGGGGACCGACATTGATGTATGATGCACGTTCTGAGATTGATAAAGTAATGAATCATCTTCCCATATTTGTAAGATTCTCAATGGAGAATTTGCTGGATATTTTTCCAACTGAGCTTTATGGCGAAGAAGGACCAACAGGACCCAAGGAGAAGGATAACTGGTTCGGAGATGAGAGATGGTGATCGCCATCAAAAGGACGCAAAGGTAATTCTTCCCCTGAATGTTTGGATCAGTTTGAGTGGTGTGATGAAACTTCAGTTAGTTGAGTGTATCAGTATATGTACATATTCAAAGAAGGGAATTGGTGTTGCAGAAGATAAACACGGACATTTAACTGTGAAATGGTTAATTGTCATAATCTAGAGTGGGATTTACCCATAAATCTATTGTACACTTATCTGTTGTAATATATAACTTGCCCTTGTTTTCACTTCAGTTCTTTCAACTGTCAAGTGTCAAATTCAGTATAGTTAATTCACCTGGGAATTTCATAAGCGGATGGGGGTTATGGGTTGCATGGGTGATTGCAGATTTGCATCTGATATACGAAGTAGTCCGTATATTGTTCTTGCTTCTATGTTACAGAACTGAGAAGAGCTTCAGATTATACACAGCAGTGACTGTTATTTGAAGAAACAGTTTTTATTAAATAAAAGGATAAGTAGAAATTATTATCCGAGACAGAAAAGATACATATTAAGTTTTTTTTTTTTTTAAATAAGCATGTTTTAAACAACCTTTATAAATACTACGGAGAACAATGTCAAAAAAAAAAAAAAAAGATAAATACAACAGAGTACTTCGAATATTAAGGAAAAGGCAAATATTCGTTATACATATCCGCAATCTATTTAAGACACATATTTTAAATAAAAATTGATAATGCATACAATTAGTCATTAGTAAATTTAAGTTTAATATTTTAATATATGCTAAGAGATTTTAAAATATTTTTAGTAAAACGATATTTTAGACAACCTTGTTAAAATATTTTTATTTTTCTTTTAAACAGGTTATTGTCATGTTGTGAGTATTTTTATTTTACGGCAACTTTTGTGTAAGACCGCCTTACCGGAAAGACCACTTTAATTGCTTAACTAATTGAGTAAATTGCTTAACTAATTAGTTTAGTGCTTAACTAACTAGTTCTATTACTTAACTAATTAGTTATACTACGTAGTACTTAACTAATTAGTTCCAGTGAGAGTGATGGATAGCTCAGTTGGTTAGAGCTTCCATCCCGGTTCCAGGTGATCCTGGGATCGATTCTCATCCCCGCCCTTGTGGCTCATTTGCACCAAAAAAAACTAATTAGTTCCAGTACTTAACTAATTGATTTATTTGCTTAATTTATATGATACAAATGTGGTCTTTTTTATAAGACCGCTTTATGTAAAAGTTTGTATTTTACATTAAAGTAGATTCTTAGTATAATTTTTTTAGTCAATGATCTTTACGTATACACAGTATATTTCAACATGTTATTTTAGTAATGTATTTAGATGAAGAAATTTATTGCCATAAGTAAATAAGTATTTCTTAGTGTAATTGATTTATTACCATAAGTAATTAAAAGGTTTAAATAAAAATATACAAAATATTAAGTATTTTAGTTTTTTTTAATAAACCTATAAGATAGGCGAATAAATAAGTGACATTTGTTATCACCACATTGATTTTCTCTCTTTTAGTATATTATATTGATATAGATAGATTTCTATGGTATATATGGCTGTTATAAACCGTATAAATTTCAAATACTTATCCTGATATATGCGATGTATGTTTGAATTAGATTATGTGTAGAATTTGATTATGTAACATATATAGGAAATCCCGTATATAAGTTAGTAAAAATATTTCTAGTAAAAATATTGAAAAATCTTTTAATTTTTTATGTATTTTTCCATATTAGTTTTCTTACCATAAAATACACTAAGTTTAACATATATTACGTGATATTATTGTATTGTAAAATATTTCAATGAGTGACAAGTATCATCACCCCATTGATAACCCAGTACTAAATAAACGTGGTCGAAGTTAATAGGTTTTTTTTGGTGCGAATGAGGCACAAGGGCAATATAAATTACAAATGGGGGCGGGGGGATTCAAACCTGAGACCTATTATACACAGGCCCTCAGTCTTAACCACTAGGCCAAAACACCATTGATGGTCGAAGTTAATAGGTGAATAGCGTGAGATGCATATATTGAGAAAGAATTATATTTCAGGATTGTTAGGGAAAGAATAATTATTGGTAATGGAAGCAGGGTCCATGCTTGGAATTAATACTAATGTAGTAATGTTTGCCAACAAAGCCTTCATGAGCAAATAATTTGCACATGAAGATACTTTATTACCCAAATCTAATCTTCTGCTTTTAGTTTTTTTTTTTTAGGGAAAATCTTCTGCTTTTAGTCATAAAGTTAAAACTTGTGATTCTTGGGAAAAATATACTGCACCTAAGTAGGGAATATCTTATCTCAGCAATAATAGAGGCATAAAAAGAAAAGAAAGATCAATTTGAGAGAAGACTGTCCTAATTTTAATGTATCTTTCATTATAAAAAAATTGAATAGACAATAAATGTAGTGTAACACCCCATATTTTTAAGCCTGTTTTATTATTTTGTAATTACGATTATTAACATAATTACGTCCTAAATTTTTCCGAAAATATTTTAAGAGCATTTTTACTTCTAAATTATTACTTTCAACAATTTAAGTTTTAATAAAAGCCTAGTAATGTTTTAAAAGAGAAAATGCCCACCTAATTTATGTAGTGTTGTACGTAAGTACAACCTTCCATATTTGAGCCCATGTTTTACACCTAAAACTTTAATTTTTATCACCCAAAACTTGAAAATACCATTTCACCCTTATTTCATTTACCTAAGGAAAGGAAGTCAATTCCTTCTTCTCCACCATTTCCATACGTGTAAATGGCAAATTCAAAGCTATGCATTTTTGCCAAATGTTCAAAATCTTCTTTCTTCTTTTGACTCATGAGCTCCTAATTGTTGTCTATTGGTATTTTGCCGCAAGTTTCATCATTTTCCATGGTATTACATAACCATGGTTTCTCAAATGTGAGCTCATTGCTTACGTTTTTATACCCTTTTAACTCTATAAATATCTGCTCAATTGCCGGTTAATTTCTAAGTTAAATTGTACCATCAGTTTCGTATTCTACCCAAAAATTTAAGAGTTTTTCCCACTTTCTCTCTCCTCTATTTTCAACCACCACGGCACCACCCCTTCGACCACCGCTGCTGCATTACCTGTCGGCGACTGCTTCCTTGCCGACGGCCAGCCACCACTCATTTTTCGGCGCTATTGTTGTTTGCTGCAATCGTTGTTTCCATTGTTGACGATGTCATTGGCTCGTTGCTAAGTTCCTGCTATTTCTTCCATTTTCCTTTTCATTCCAAATGACCCAAAGTCAAATGACAAGCCCAATTCTTATTTGAAGGAACATAAATTAAAGGTGGGCCTAAGTCTCATTTATTTTGTTTTTAAACGAATTGAAATGCTAATTTGGAAAAAATGACTACACTAAACTCTAAAAGTCAAAGTATATTACTAATAAAGTTTCTAACTTGTTCTTTATATTTGTTTGAACAATATACTTATGGGGTTAAGTGGAAGGAATTAAGTTTTGGTTAACAATTACTGGAAGAGACGTTCGTATGATTAAGGTTACGCAATGGAGCAAGGTAATTATTATGTCTAGCATTTTATCTTATATGCCCGTATATGTTATGTAATTTTTATGTCCAGCATTTAAGCTTTATATGCCCGTATATAACATGTGTGACTATTATGTGATTATATGTTTATTATGTGTTTTATGTGATAAATGATGATATATGTTTATGATTATGATCATGACGATATGTTAAAGTATTTTATTATTTTATGATGTTAAAGACGTTGTTCGGAAATAATTATGATATTTATAAAGTTATTTTAAAGAAAGACGATGTTGCTTTTGTCGGCATGGAAAAGTGAACTGAACTAGTAAATGGGCAAGTTACAGGTAGAGGCAAGTTAAAGTTTGGGAAACAGTTCCCCCCTGAAAAGATGTAAGAAAAGTCCCGCCAAAGCCTGTACTTGCCAATGAGCTGTAAAGGAAATGATTCCTTGCCGGCACAGTTTTCAAGATAACGAGATTAAATTAGTTATTTCCGAACAATAAATGCTAATGATTGATATGTGCCAAATGATTTTCAAAATAAAACCGTTTTGACGGGCTGGAGTAATATTACTGAGTTTTCCACTCATTTTTGTATTTTCTGTGTTTTTCCTGTTTTCTATTTTTATGATGATGCACAGGTTCGATTAAGGAGCTCAAGTTGCGCAAACGATAGTTATTACTGGAGTTGGTTATTTATTATGGAGATATCGAGACGAGGAATTATTTACTATGGAAATCCTGTTATTGAGGTTGTTATAAGAATATTGATTTATATTTATTTTATGGGAAAGTTGTATTATTTATGGAATGTTTTTAAGGATTATTTTATTTGTGGGCCCATACCCACAGGTCCCAGGATTAATTACGCCTAATTCCGCTGCTAATGATCAGCTAAGTACGGTTTATTACCGATATTTAAGGAGCCGAAAGGTCGGGACGTTACAGTATGGTATCAGAGCGGAGCCCAGCCGGAAGTGCTCTGCACTGCCTGGGTATGATCTTTGGGATATGAGAAAATTTTGAGGTTTTAACTGCTATTTGGGTAATTAGGTATTAAGTTATGAGAATAAGAGTTTTAAGAAAAGTGAATGACTTTTGGGCTATTGTCATAGTATAGTTATCTGAATTTAGACTGACCTTGAGTTTTGAGATATCCAGTTTCTAGGACGAAAATTTTTCTAAGGGGGTAAGGATGTAACACCCCGTATTTTTAAGCCTGTTTTATTATTTTGTAATTACGATTATTAACATAATTACGTCCTAAATTTTTCCGAAAATATTTTAAGAGCATTTTTACTTCTAAATTATTACTTTCAACAATTTAAGTTTTAATAAAAGCCTAGTAATGTTTTAAAAGAGAAAATGCCCACCTAATTTATGTAGCGTTGTACGTAAGTACAACCTTCCATATTTGAGCCCATGTTTTACACCTAAAACTTTAATTTTTATCACCCAAAACTTGGAAATACCATTTCACCCTTATTTCATTTACCTAAGGAAAGGAAGTCAATTCCTTCTTCTCCACCATTTCTATACGTGTAAATGGCAAATTCAAAGCTATGCATTTTTGCCAAATGTTCAAAATCTTCTTTCTTCTTTTGACTCATGAGCTCCTAATTGTTGTCTACTGGTATTTTGCCGCAAGTTTCATCATTTTCCATGGTATTACATAACCATGGTTTCTCAAATGTGAGCTCATTGCTTACGTTTTTATACCCTTTTAACTCTATAAATATCTGCTCAATTGCCGGTTAATTTCTAAGTTAAATTGTACCATCAGTTTCGTATTCTACCCAAAAATTTAAGAGTTTTTCCCACTTTCTCTCTCCTCTATTTTCAACCACCACGGCACCACCCCTTCGACCACCGCTGCTGCATTACCTGTCGGCGACTGCTTCCTTGCCGACGGCCAGCCACCACTCCTTTTTCGGCGCTATTGTTGTTGGCTGCAATCGTTGTTTCCATTGTTGACGATGTCATTGGCTCGTTGCTAAGTTCCTGCTATTTCTTCCATTTTCCTTTTCATTCCAAATGACCCAAAGTCAAATGACAAGCCCAATTCTTATTTGAAGGAACATAAATTAAAGGTGGGCCTAAGTCTCATTTATTTTGTTTTTAAACGAATTGAAATGCTAATTTGGAAAAAATGACTACACTAAACTCTAAAAGTCAAAGTATATTACTAATAAAGTTTCTAACTTGTTCTTTATATTTGTTTGAACAATATACTTATGGGGTTAAGTGGAAGGAATTAAGTTTTGGTTAACAATTACTGGAAGAGACGTTCGTATGATTAAGGTTACGCAATGGAGCAAGGTAATTATTATGTCTAGCATTTTATCTTATATGCCCGTATATGTTATGTAATTTTTATGTCCAGCATTTAAGCTTTATATGCCCGTATATAACATGTGTGACTATTATGTGATTATATGTTTATTATGTGTTTTATGTGATAAATGATGATATATGTTTATGATTATGATCATGACGATATGTTAAAGTATTTTATTATTTTATGATGTTAAAGACGTTGTTCGGAAATAATTATGATATTTATAAAGTTATTTTAAAGAAAGACGATGTTGCTTTTGTCGGCATGGAAAAGTGAACTGAACTAGTAAATGGGCAAGTTACAGGTAGAGGCAAGTTAAAGTTTGGGAAACAGTTCCCCCCTGAAAAGATGTAAGAAAAGTCCCGCCAAAGCCTGTACTTGCCAATGAGCTGTAAAGGAAATGATTCCTTGCCGGCACAGTTTTCAAGATAACGAGATTAAATTAGTTATTTCCGAACAATAAATGCTAATGATTGATATGTGCCAAATGATTTTCAAAATAAAACCGTTTTGACGGGCTGGAGTAATATTACTGAGTTTTCCACTCATTTTTGTATTTTCTGTGTTTTTCCTGTTTTCTATTTTTATGATGATGCACAGGTTCGATTAAGGAGCTCAAGTTGCGCAAACGATAGTTATTACTGGAGTTGGTTATTTATTATGGAGATATCGAGACGAGGAATTATTTACTATGGAAATCCTGTTATTGAGGTTGTTATAAGAATATTGATTTATATTTATTTTATGGGAAAGTTGTATTATTTATGGAATGTTTTTAAGGATTATTTTATTTGTGGGCCCATACCCACAGGTCCCAGGATTAATTACGCCTAATTCCGCTGCTAATGATCAGCTAAGTATGGTTTATTACCGATATTTAAGGAGCCGAAAGGTCGGGACGTTACATGTAGCGAAAGCCTCGGCCGGATGTGAAGTGGTTAACTCTACTCATCTTCCCCTGAAAAGAAGTTTGGTACTCTGTTTGCATGGTTCCTGAATTAATGAGGCTTGTTTCGGGCCAATTTATCACATATGCACAAACAAGCATTGAACACAAATACACAACTACATTCGAGAAATTAAAAAGTAATGATACTAACATGCATCCGTATAGGCACACATGTTTAGGGAGTTGTGTCATGGCATTGGGAAAAATGTCTAACACGTGACAGTGTGACGATAAATGCTTCCCTAAAATTGATATCCTTTGCCCTTATTATTACACACTTGAAGCATATTGAAACTTAGGTGTAATTTCATGATTTGGAAATAAGGTTTCTAATGAAAGTTACAGAGACATGGTCTGTCGAAAACTGATAAAATATATTATTGATGGGAAATATAATATTGTGTTGTGTTGTACGGGGGCATACACTTCTATTTATAATACAAACTAGATCTCCTACTTTTTATAGGTTTTCTAATTCATATAGAATTTTATCTTATATCATATAGCTTAGTTATCCTCAATACCCTCCCGCCATCGGAACGGCAGTTTCATGAACGTTGCGATTGGAGAAATAAAAAAATATGTCATATGCTTGTCCTGTCGTGTCAAAGAGTCCTGTCGTTACTGTCGTTTCAAGGAGTCCTGTCGTTTCGTACAAGGAAAAAAAATATCATATGCCTGTCTTATCGTGTCAAGGAGTCCTGTCGTTACTGTCGTTTCAAGGAGTCCGGTCGTTTCGTACAAGAGAAAAATTGTTATATGCTTGTCTTGTCGTGTCAAGGAGTCCTGTCGTCACTGTCGTTTCAAGGAGTCCGATCGTTTCGTACAAGAGAAAAAATGTTATATACCTGTCTTGTCGTGTCAAAGAGTCCTGTCGTTTCTGTCGTTTGAAGGAGTCCTGTCGTTTCGTACAAGGAATTTTTTTTTGCCAATATGAAAAACCTCTCTCACAGCAGAAGGAGAACTGTCCACGTTTTATGACACATGGAGAACCGTCCATATCTTACTACACATGGAGAACCGATAAATCATCAAGAGTAATTAACCACGTACCTAGTAATTCTCGGCGTGATATCCACATATTACCCATCAATCATCACCAAAATTTTATTATCGAAGAAGACAATTAGGCCAATAGAACCAACCTACCAATTAATATTCCAACACACACAAACCAAACAGAATAGAAATCAATCTTTTTTTTTTTTTAATGATAAAATAGATATCAAACTTTATAATGAAACATAAAAATTACAGCAGAAGTATAATGATCGGGCAAAAAAAACTATAATTTTGGGTGTTGTTTATCAGTCCCGCCGGTGAGAACTATGGTTATCCCACCCTGCTTTCCATTACTATTTTGTGGATAATTGGTCTAGTACTAATATGAATTTCCTTACTGGGTGCCATAAATTCCTTTCCTCTTTTCATTCTTGGAATAGGAACATTTTTGGGAATTTAAACTTAAAAAACAAAATTTTCTGCGAAGAATTGATGGTTGTCAAATTAGCCTTACTAAGAATTTTTCTCCTTACATCTTTAATCTTGAAAAGGAATTACTGTCCGAGCTTAAAAATATTTACCAAATGGAAAGAGTAATTTGGGCTTAGAAAGCAGGTTTAAATTGGAGAAAGTATGCTGATTGGAATAATAAATACTTTCACACTATTGCCAAGATTAAGAAATCTAGAAGTAAAATTTTATGCCCTAAAAAATGAAGATGATGTGTGGATTCATGACCACAACATTCTGAAGTTGTCGAGAAACGCCATAAAATTAGAGGGAGAGAAAAGAGGATGAGGTAGCCATTTGATTAGCTTGTTCCATCCTACCATAACCACTAACCACTCTGTTCCTCCCTAAGTTTTAACAGCTCCAATGCATATTCCATATTTCCAGCTCTACATAAAGATATGATGAGATGGTAAAAGGCTTGAAACTCAGGAGACTGTCCTTCCAGTAACATCCCGATGACCACCTGATTTGCTCTTTCTATGTCGCCTTTTCTACACAAACCAAGAATGACACCGGTGCTGCAGCTGCGGCTATGGAAGCTCAAAGTACCAATTGTCGCTTTTAACAAGATTCCATGAAAGATCCAACCATCGTTTATCAGATTCACAGTGCCACACCATACACGGTTCTGGTCTTGTTAAAACAGATCTTGTTAACATATAGGTAATGCCATCTAACAATAAATCAGTGATCTCGAAATCATCTCTAGAAAGAGCCCATTCGAAATACTTATACTGATCAAAGTGAGAAAGCTCTTCAGGTGGATTTGTGATCATCCGACAAAAAAAAATCAATGTTAAGAAGCACATCCCAATTATCACGAGATTCAAGGATTGAATCTACAGAAACAGAATTATGTGTAAACAACGACAATAACTTTTCAAATTCAACCCCAGAACCAACTTCTTCTTCAATTGTTAATTCATCATTATCAATTGTTAATTCAGTATCAGATCTACAAGCAACTTCTTCCATTGTTAATTCATCATTATCAGTATCAGATCTACATGCAGTGTCGGACATAAATCTATGACTGTGAGTGGGTATTTTTATTTGTATTTTGGGAGGATGATGATGCTGCCTTGGTGAAACAAGTGAATGATAGTATGATGATGAATTCATGGATCTATGGTTTACCTGAAACGGAGGTTCTTCCAAACAAAATAATAATCTTGGTTTTGGTTTTGAACTTTTGTTCATCAGGGAACATCTTGATGCTATGCTTCGCCACATCTCTCTTCTCCTGTTTCCCAGTTCGGCCGTTCCTGCGTGAGACCAAACTATGTAATGGCTCTACTTGTATGACACGGAGGTTTAGGGTCTGTGAATAACGGGTTAGCCCGTTTCAATAACGGATAGATCTGAGAGTCCCACACTGATAAAAGATAAGAGAGTTAAACACTTAATAAGGTCAAGAGACTACTCCCCTTATTGCCATATGGTTTTAAGGTGGAACCTCCTTTGAACTTGTCTATTTTAGGCCCTTATGTTCGCCACTTTTAGCAAGGCCCACTCACTAGTCACTCCACTTAGGAATGGATTGCTTCTAACAATTGCTAATAATATTAAAAACATTTTTTAGAAGGCGAAAATATACCTATTATTAAAATTTTGCAAGGACATTTTTAGTGTCCGTAAAATATTCAACTGTTAATAAATGATCAACACCTACTTTAGCATTTTGATTCTGTTCAATCTCAACATGTTTATAAGGAAGCCAATCACGCAACAGATTATGTAGCTTCTTTGGAACTCCAATCACCAGCATACCGACCCTTTTGTGGACGTTTGGACACTAAATTTTTCATATTTTCTACTGCTTGTTAAATCTTTGTTTACCTTTCCAGTAAAAAAATAAATAAAATTATAATGTCATGTCTTTTTAGGGTGCATTTATTCATTACACACCTTCAGAGTGCATACTATTTCCCTAGTTTTCAACTTTTTTTTAACTTATCATATATTAATTTATCTGAACTTATTTTGATCTTATACTGCAATTCAGTAACTCAATAACCGTTTTATCTTATCTGGACGTAAATGAACTTCTTCAAGAAGAAAAACTTATCTGGACTATTTTTTTCGAAATGAGTGGAAATAAGGTGAAAAAACAAAGCATGAACTAATACAAACTAAAAATTTAGTACACAGTGTATTCATAGTTTCATACGACAAACAGCAGAACCACTACCACAGGACATGCTGAATTATACTTGAGTCCTCTAAACAACCCTTCTGTTCTTCACCAACAAGAACACAAAGGATTATAATTACAGGACCAAACAAACTGTGATAGAACAAAACCAAAGATCACTTAATTTTATAAGCATAAACTATATGAAGTACAAACTATGTGTTGTGTTGTGTTGGTGTTGTGCAACACTCTAAATTTAGTGAGAGCTGATGATGCTACGATCCGAATTCGCGTCTGGGGTGTAAACATTCCTAGGACAGTAGCTTATAGAAGGGGGAGAGGGCTCATGATCAGCTTTTACCATATCGATGAATTTACTGATGATCATGGCCTTAACCAACCCTCTCTTTGGTGGCAGATTTGGTATTCCTTCATTCTCTGATATAATTGTCTTCATTTTAGCTGAGTAGAATGTAATAAGATGGTGAAGATTATTATTTGAGGGTTTTAGGAGAAGAAGGGTGTGTAATGTTTTGTTGAAGAGAAATGGTGAAAACTCTCCTTTAAGTAGTAGTGGTGAAGTGGTGACATGATGAATATGCATATCACAGCTTGTTTTACAAGCTTTTGGACTTTTGATATAGAGTGACTTGCAAGCTTCTGGATTTATGAACATATATATACTTTATCTGTTTCTCAATAGATGCATCATTTTGACTTCTTACTCTAAATATAAGCAGACTTTGACCACGTTTTATTACTAATATTTTCAAATATGGTCAGCATATAAGTTGTTTTCGAGTTACCCTCTATGTACATTTTTAATTATAAATGTAATTGCAGCTATCTGACAAACGTGAAAGTCAAAACGATAAAAAGAAGGGGGCGGGAGGACAATGAATATATTATTTTGGTTACTTGGGCAAGTATATGATGTTATTCTGATTCACCCTATACTGTTATTGGATATCTAATAAGTGAGTGCAAATTTTGAAAAATTATTATAGCAGAATATGTACTCCTACAGGGGATTGGCAACCATGGCATATCTTGGAGGAATATATTTGTTTGAACCGTCGACCTCTTGAGCAATCACTTCAAACAACTTTTTATACATGCATTACATTTGTCCTCAACATAAAATGCAACGTAAAGATATGATATGAACATTAAAGGGTCGTTTGGTTATACTTCTCTTGTATTTGCAATTCCTATCTACTTTTATCTAGGGGGTCAGATAAGCGACTTTTCTCAATTTTTTGAAAGTAGAACTTCTAAGGTAAGCTCAAGTTGACAAAATAACCTCTCTAGTTTTAACTTCTTAGGAAATTAAACTTCCCACGAATGAGAAAACGGTAAAACAACCACTAAGAAAACTCTTGGATTAAAACAGAAAATCCACAAAACAAAAGCTAGATTGCATATGTTTTTAAACATCCAAAAGTGAGAAGTGTTACACCTCTCTCTGAACCTCAACCGCGAATACTAGCTCCATTTTTCCGATCATTGGCTCTCGGGTGCATGATAGCTTCTGAGATTCTCAGTGTAAGTAGGAATGAAGCATTACATATAACTTCAGGGAACTGTTCTAGTGCTTCATTCGCGACTTAACATGAACCGAAACTCGAAAGCAAAAACTACAAATTCCAAGTTCAAAAAAAAAAAATGCTGCTTTTCATATCATATTGTGATCCCAAAAAATGGCTGACCATTGTTTGCTACTTTGCTATACATTGTAAGTTGTTACTCTTTGATCCTTATACAATGCAGGATCAGGGGTTAAAGCCTACCGATATCTAAGGGAAGGAGGAGAAGAGAATCGCCATAACTAGCAAGATACTCCTATACAAAAAATACTCATCTACTTACAAGGATCATGCTATATAAGCAAAATGGGCAGAGAGACGCCCTAACAAGACCCTTTTACCACTATAACCTTTTCACTTGCTATCTCTATTAACATTCTCCCAACTTATATCTTGTCCACACTCCCCACAAACAGTACTGCAACCCACTTTCGTTCCTTGAAACCTTAAAGTCTGTAAATGAGATATGTTGGTGCATTTCCGTACCTGCATACTGTACCTTGTTGGAATATTGGCCAACGGATTGGGAATACTGCGTTTCTTTTGTATACTGCATGACATGTTTAAGCTACTACTATGTTTTTGCTCGAATGATGACATGTCTACCGGAACTCTACTCACTTCCTGCCACTGAATGTCAACTGGAGCTTTTTGCGCTTCTTTGCACTCCATACTTCTTCTGAATACTTCCCACGCTAAATCTTGTTCTTCTTTTGTAAGCTTCTCCTCTTCGTTCTCCTGCAACAGTGTCTCATGCTCGTGGAAGTTCATTATCCATCTGGGTAAAGAAGGTGAGTTTAGCATGTAGGCAGGAATAACAGGAAAGTAACAAACTTAACCAAATTCCAAATAGTACAGGAATAAATACATAAATAAACAGCTGGAGGCAAATTCTATCCATACAGGAGGTACGAGAGAGCAAATCAGATTGAACACAATGTAAACTTTTGAGCAGCTAAGAACAAAATATGGTGTTCAACATATCTCATCTCACATGGGGGGATAAACCTGTGCTAAATTTTCCTCCTCCACAATAAATTAGCAAATTAAATGTAAGTTCATCCAAAATATTTGTAATACAACGCACCCAAGCTTTATGGGATTTTCTTTGATCATTAAGATCTCCCAATGCTTTACGAGACATTACTTATATCAATAATATCACTCAATATATTGATTATAATTGTGGAGTTGAGTTTTTCTTCAAAAGTTCTTTAGTCAGTCTTATAGCTACACTGATTCAGATGACTTATGTTGTTCATATTCTCCCTTATTCACCTGATATTTCCCAAAATACCATCATCTTTTATATGTGCAAGAACACGAAAGTCCAAAAAGACTTGACACTGAGCACATGACATCAATTAGTGTCCCTTTCATGTACCTAACAGAAGCAGTCTCAATAGCCCTCATAGTCTCAATACACAATGAGATCATAAACCTGAAGTTCAATGTTTAATAAAGGAATGCTAAGGTTGATGCTTTGTAGCAGTGTGACTAAATGTAGAGAATTGGTGGAAGGTCGAAACAAAGGCAAGTCCCCAAAGTAATGAAACACACTTTTTTAAATAGTAACTGAACACCGTTCCCAAATATCTTAGAAACACGGAGAGTAGTTTTATTGTAGAATACCTTAGGCGATGTCGATCAAGTAACTTTCCCATCAACTTGTCAGAAGAGCAGCTTGTAGGACAATCAGAAGAATTCAGTTTCAACGAATCCTCGGACTTTCTGCAGGAAGTGTCAGCCATACGCCCACTATTCTCTACCAAACCAGGCAACTTATCAATGTTCTCATCATCATCGAAGTCAAAGAGATCTGAAATCTCTTCTCTTGACATACTCCTCAGGACTTGTTGTCTATCGACCACTCTTGCGGCCAGGCCCTCCTTTTTCACCTGCAAAACTAGCAGATTTTAGGAGACTAAAATGAGCAAGAGAGGCAAGGAATCTCTGGAAGCTAGAATTTTGTGGCAATACCTGACGTTTGTAGATCTTTTCTTCCAATGTTCCATGTGCCACCAACCGATAAGCATATACCGGCTTTTTTTGGCCGTACCTGCATGGGAGTTTGAGGATGAGGTGGATCACACACAGATTTATTTGAGAAAGACACCAGTCAAAAACAAAAATATCAAGCACACACCTCCAAGCCCTGTATATAGCCTGAAGATCATGTGTAGGATTCCAGGAACCATCGACAATGATTACACGGTTAGCAGCAAAAAGATTAATCCCCAAAGCTCCAGCTCTTGTTGATATAAGAGTGCATTTCACTCTTTCATTCTGGGGATTGTTAAATGCATCAACAAGCCTCTGTCTTTCAGAACCTTCTGTCTTTCCATCAATTCTGTTACACACAGGACATCAGAAATTTTAAGTATCTAAATGAGGATGCTAACTTGCACAAACAGAAAAGAAAAACACAATCACGCGATCAACCGCACCCACACCCACCCACACATGAAGAGAGAGAAAGAGGGTAGTCTCTGGGAAACGTGATTTAATTGAGCGAGATATATGGCGTGATTCTGTAAGGGCCATTCTGCTGGTCAGATGTATATAAAATATTTACATAAACAGCTAGCCAAACATTTTCAACAGCATCACTCACTACCCTATTACATTGAGTCTGAGATTTCAACAGAAGGAACATTTTCTGAATGTAAAAACTAAACAGTGATTGATTCCTAAAATAGTAAATTATACAGACATTACGCAGAGAAACAAATTCATTTTAACTTAATTAGATGCATATGTAACATAAAAATCATCGAAAAAAATTAGGGGGCAAAGCCAGTTCGTAGATAGATACACACCTATACCAGTCCTTTCCTCGTTTCCAGAGTTTTCCCTTCCTACCCCGAGGCAATTTTGATAGATAGGATTCAATCAGATCAAGAGCTGCTATGCTCTGGCTAAAAACCAATGCTTTATCGCCTACTTCAGTGCATGCGGTCAGAATATCCAGCAACAAAACCATTTTCCCACTATACTCGATCTCTTGGTGAGTATTCCGATCAAGAAGATTATTCCACCAGTCCTATACAGAAAGATAAGGCCTTCAGAATAAATACCTAAACAATTAAAATGAGTGAAAAACATAGATGTTAACAAACTATTCAGACGGATATACAACAGCAAAACCTATAATTAGTCAAGATAATAGAAAAATCTTTAGCTAATGGATTAAAATGCTAATTTTTTTGTTCGATTGAGAGTACATTTTGTGTGTGTGTGTGTGTGTATGTGGGGGGGGGGGGGGGGTGGGTGGGGGGGGGGGGGGAGGGGGGTTGTAAAGAGAATATTGCTTTACTATATTCATTTTTTGTTCCTTAAATATTGCACCAAGGTTGACTTCACGCTCTCCGACACATGTCTTTGACTCTTAATATCTTTAATCATGTATAAATAAAAATTACAAATAGTTGATATTTAGAAAAGTATATATTGATATGAATCTAACAAGATCCCAGATCACTACAATTGTTCTTACGTATGAATCACAAAAGATGACCAAAAGTCTAGTGTGAATAGTGTAAAAAACCAAATGGTGCGTAATTTAGGGAACGAATGAAGTACAACACTTCACTTTCCTGAGAACTTGGTGGAACTTGGACAGAAAGCATACATTTTCTCTATAAAAATTGCAAGTTTTACAGTCTATGAAACCAAACGAAACAAAAAAGCTCCTATTATGATTTTAGAATTCTTATGGTGCAAACCAAACAACAGGAAATACCGGTTCCTTTCCTTCAGTGTCATCTTCCTTCCCTTCCCATCCAATATTCCAATCACCATACAGAACCAAACAAGCTACAAGAAAAACAGTGACTAAGAAGGGCAATACAGACCTCGCGAAGGAAACCTTTATCAACCTTCGTCTTCGGTTTTTCTGTCAAAAAAGCCAATTATACCAGAATAAAGAAAAAAATAGTCAGCAGACTGGTCAAAAAGAGTATTAAACAATGCAACCATCACCATTTACAAGATTACAACTACTGATCAATGTATGAGCGATAAGAAAACTTAAAGTACAATAACATATGGTCTAAGAAACAATTTTTAAACTCTTTAAAGCGTTAAAATAATCAGGAACATTGCAACAGGAATCAATACCTCCTATCACCAAATTGGAATCCATGTTTTCATCACTTGAGCCATCATCTGGACTTTCTTCTCGTTTCGTGCATCCTCTGTCTTTCATCATTTGCAGAATCCAGGGATGATTACATATCTATCAATATGAAGGAAGTTGTTAGAATTTAACAGGACGAGCATAAGGTAGATTCCACATCCAACTAACAGATAGTTCCATTGTTGAACTTATATGAGTTAAATCAATAGTTCCTTGCAATAAGTCCTTCAAGTTTGTCACATTTCAAAACATTCAGCACATGTATATTACTTTCGGACAGCGACTTTTCTTTTACTTTCTTTTAGGTGTAGGGGGGGGGGGGGGGATATAAACTCTCACAACTGTGTAAGTACACTACTAATAACATTTTAAAAAACAATAGCCTTAAGCCAATTTGCAAGCAAAAAGCAGGCAAAGAAGCTAAATAGAGATCTCAAATGTGATGTCCACGCAGCACTCTCTGAGACTCGTTTTGCAGTCCTTTGCTTTGTGCAACGAGGATTGTTTTAGTAGTACACTTTTAACAGTTGAATATATTTATTTGTTGAGGCATGAAATTGTACCTGGGCTAAGGTTTGGTATGCAGCAAAAAAATTCCTTCTGATTCCTTCTGAAGTAGCTTTCTGACCAGTCAATCCATGAACATCAAGAAACCTTTTGTATAATTCCCTCTGTAATGAAGAAGACTTCACAGCTACGACAAACACAGTCTTAGGGGGCAAGTCTTTTTTCACCACACTCATGTCCACTCTTTGCACAAACCCTTTCAGTTGCTCATATAGAATGTGTGATCTCTCATTCATGATTCTCACATCTTCAGCAGTGGAATTTGCATGCTGTCCGTACTCTATAGGATTCTGGAAACTGTACATTGAATGTATAGAATTTCAGGAAATAAATCATAAAAACACAGCTAAAGGGAAATTCACAAACAGCAAAGGCCCACCGATTGCGAAATTCATGCATGCTTCCAAGAAATCCTTCTCTCACAAAATCAACCATCTGTCAATAGACAAGCATCATTATTTCAAGGATATAATGGTATCCAGAAAGAAAATCAGAGCAGGCAAGAACACTAACACAGTAATATTCCATAAGGTTATTCTGAAGAGGGGACCCTGTCAAAGCAATCCTTCTCTGGCATTTAACTAGTTTTAAAGCTTGAGTGATTTCTGCCTTGGTGTTCTTGATAATATGAGCCTCATCACAAACAAGTATATCAGGCCCCTCCTGAAAAAAGGACAGACAAAGAAAGCTTGAAATAAATGACACAAAACAAGAGAACACATGAGAGAAAGGCATCCAAGTACAAAGCTGGATTGTACAAGACGACGTAGCCACCACAAAGAAGACCTAAACTTACTAGAGCTATAAATTATGGAAACAAAGATTTTATACCCGATAGAACAAATTTTTGAGATTATGATACCTTGCAGAGAATATACAAAAAAAATTACAGTACAAAATCTTCTAAAAGCACCAAGATAATGGAAAGGCAGCTGACCTGAAGGGCGTTGCAGATTAAATTGGCTGATTTACGATCTTTCACGTTCTTTCCAAGGGATAGATTTCTAAACGATGAATAACCAATCAAGAATACCCCACCCTTTCTTCTCCATTTCGTTAGTAACTCAGCTCTCTGTTGTTCCCTGACCGTTTCGCATATCAGAACTTAAATAATTAGAATAATATTAACGAGTTTTAACATTTTAAAAATAAAAATTATTAATTTTTTTGAAGTAGGACAAAATATTCTCTCATGAGCATCAAAGAACAGTGTCTTAAGTCCACTAACCAATCAGATAACATTAAAAACCACATCAACGAAGCAGAAGTGTAGCACCACTAGTTAATTAATGGGGAACTCAGAAACTAAATTCATGAATAAGGCCAAGAGCTCGAAACCATCCCAACATTACATTTTCTTGGGTTATTTGAAATTTGGCTGAAATATGCTTCAAGGCCTTCATCCCCTATATGCTATAATGTTATAAAATTTGTAAGATTACCAACATCATTAGTTTAACACCTTAAAAATTCACAAATACATCTGAGCTCGCTGCGTTCTATTCTATTAATCTGAGACTAGGTTTGGGGTATGACGTCCAGATAAGACTTTTACTAATACCCACCAAATAAGATCATTTTTTCTCTCGGTGAAAAGTTGTCACCTTTTCTAAATGAGCGATTGATTCCTCTATATACATCAAGTGATGATAAAGAGGTATGGAATGCTCCAACCATTACCTAAGAGTCTCTAGTAAAATCACATTATCCCTAATATAAGGTGTTATGACAAAATGGCATTTATTTCAAGACAAGTACTCCCTCCGTTATTAAATATTAGTCCCCTTTTGACTTTTCACCCGTTTCAACTCAATATGTAAAAGTAAATATCTCCAAATACGTACGTTAAAAAAATTAAAATTTGATATTGTTAAACTACACAGCGAGACAAACAAAACAAGATCCCGCAACAATATATTTTGAGATACATATTGGAAAGAAATTAGAAGATTCTCTTCAATGGTGAATAGTGGCAAGATTCCAAAAGGGACCAATATTCAAGAACGGAGAGAGTATTAAATTTTTCCAACCTTGGTTGATGGATTGATCTTAGTTCTGCTATTGTAATGATTTCTAATCTTCAAAAATCTAGAATCTATGTACTCCAGAAAACCAAAATACCAGTCTCAGACTTTTGATCAACAGTTCAACTACTACAGTCGAGAATGGGTTCAAGTAAATCACTTCCTAGCAATACCCCTATTATATCACAATTCTACTACCATAAATCTTGAGAAATTGTTATTATGTAACATTCGTGTCATAAGAACCAAGAACAGATTTGGGCTCAAAAAGTATGTTACTTCGTACTTTTAGAATATAGTTCACTATATATACAGCACGCTTTAAAAATTCACTATACATTGCTTTGAAAAGAATTACTCTCCTCTGCCCAAATTCACTTTCCCCAATTATTATTGACACGCCTTTTATTGAGGGGCGAAACATAGAGAGGAAACTGGGTGAATGAGTGTGGGACCCATGTTTAGAAATAATGTTTACCATAATGAGAATGGGGCAAATGATTTTGGATAGAGGGAGTGATACTTAATGTCTGTTATAGAAGGTGTATGCTCAAAAGCTATTCAAGCTGTATTTTTTGTGAGACTTTAGATGATATTGCCTTTCTTTAAAGCTTGACGCATGTAACCTCCATCAGACTATTGACTTGGTAAAATAAGCATGCTAACCATTAACCTATAGACAATAAACACAACACTCCAGCAGAAACTAAGACTCAGCAAGTAAAAACCTTGATTTATCTTCCAGCATGTAAACACGAAGAGGCTTGGATTCTTTGGGCTCCCACTTTATGAACTCCTGCCGCCAATTGTGCAGCACATTCACTGGTGTAACAATCAGTGCTGTTTTTAGACCTAACTCAACACTTCTCATTGCAGTGTACAAGAAGGCTATGACCTGCGAAAAGAAATGATTAAGAAAGTGAAAAACCACCTGAAGACGGGTATGGAAATTACTCATTAATTTTGGCGTATAAAATTCTTTGATGGGAAAACTACGAGATGAAACAACTCGAGAAGTGAAGATCAATTGAAAAAGAATGCTACCTGGAAAGTTTTACCAAGACCCATGGTATGGGCTAAGATGCAACCCAGGCCTTTATCCCCAGCCTTAACATTTCTTATCGACTGGATGATGTTTTCCCACATAAAACGAATTCCTGCAACCTGCAATCATAGTGTGATATGAATAAGATTGCGTGACAGAAGGCCAGAAGCAAAATGCATTCTTAAACCTAAGAAGACAACAAGTTACAGAATTGAAACACTTGGATATATAATGACCAGTTGTCTCAGTCCTAGAGCCTAGAGCATTGTAATGGAAGAGCACAATCCAACAGACTTTGATTAAACAGTCAAAAGACTAAGTAAGAAGGCCAGAAGAAAAAAAAGTTAGAAGTGAAAACAAAATTTACATTTCAATTATAGTATTATAGATAAGCTAAAATAAATTCCTCATCCCACACTAGACCATGCTAAACTGACCAACGCTGAATTACCCAACTCAGAAAAGCCTGATCAGAACAGAACTGTACCCGGAAGTAGATAATTTTGATTAAAAGTTCATTTGATTTGGGAATATTTGGCAAACCCAACTACCCAAGTTAGGGAGTCCTGCCAATATAAATACATTGTTTGGAGGTTAAAAGGAATCTGGAAAGCTTTTGAGACAAATGATTCCCGCTCAGCCGTTCATGATCTTTCCTATACTGAAACAACCCCCAATCTATGTTGCTGCGACACTCTGGTTGACGGAGGGTGTCCGGTGTCAGATACTCCGGTCCTTCTACACGACATGACAGAGGATTGCAGATCCTCCGATCCCTTGTCGAACAAGACACCTAAATAAGAGTCCAAGCAACATAGCCCCCAACTTAGGCAAGATTGTGTCTGGACAACTTATACAGAGATAATGATAATCCTTATGGCCAAATATCCAAAAATGATTGACAATAAAGCTTTCTATTACTAGTAAAAGAGAAAAAAGAAGCATAAAGTTCTGAATATTCAAAGATTTATAACAGCTACCACCTAAGAAGGTGGATAAACTTTAATAAATATAAATTTTACCCAAATCAGCTAAGCAAGCTCCATGATTCTAATATTTCTTATCTGTTTTTTTGATAAGGTTCAGATATTTTTCTAATAACATAGCATGAGCCCAAATTCACCATGCATAAAGAACTTAACAAAGCAACACTGGAACTAGAGTGGAGACTCTGGACATTATGAATTGCTCCCTCCGTTCTTGGAAGTGTTACATTTCTATACTTAGTATATAAAAATCTTCTCAACTATTTTATCATATCTCTCCACTCATGGTCCCCACTCTCAATTATATTAATCTTTTTCTCTCTCCCATGATCCCACATTCACTCGCACATCTTTTTCTCACAATAAATAATTCACCCACTATCAATCTTACAATAAAGAATTAACCCACTATCCCACTTGTGTAGTATTCTAACAAATTCAACTCAACCTCCTTATGTGTCAGTCAAAGTGTAACACTTAAAAAAAACGGAGGGAGTAGTTAATCAATAACTCAAAGACAAATATACCTCCATACATAACACCGCAAATCATCGTTTCGGAGATACCAACATACTTCTCCTGCCTAACCAAAAGTTAACTAAGCAAGCTATTAATACAGAATGAAAGCAACCTCTCATCTTAAGTGTATTTCTAGATTTGTTTTTGAGACCTTCAGAACAACGCATATCAGATGTTCTTTTTAATGCAAAACTAGCTGTATCAAATTATAAACAATGGAGTAAAAGTAAACAAGACTCTGAAAACGATTTTCCACCATGAATAAACTTATTTGGCAGTAACACAAACAAATCAATAACAATTAATATATACCTGGTGTGTTTTTAACTTGGCAGAGATACTTGGAGGAATCCTGACAGAATCCTCACCTTCCTCCCTCACAACATTCACAATAAAACCAGATGATGCATCACCAAGAACTTCAGAGCTAGCACCTTCAGGTAAAGTTTCATTACAGGTGGAAGTGTCCATCATCATTGGTATGGCTGTGAACTGCGCTTTGAGAGACTTGAGCCGTTCCTGACGTTCCTAGAATTCCAGCAGATACAAAAAGAATTTGAGACAATATAAAGTTCCCACTAGCTTTTTTTTCCTATCAAGTATATGAACTAAATGAGAAGTGGCATTCTTAAATGCTGTTATACCTTTTCCATCGCAATTTTCCTCTTTGTTTCTTCTCCTAGCTCAGTATCATCCAGAATCCTTCGAATTTTCTTTTTTCCGGACTTTTTTGAGCTGGGCAATGTAACACTTAATTAAAAGACAGAACTAGATCCTTCTTCTATAATGAAGTACTCTTGCATATTGATAAATAGAGGTCTAAAAGGCATATTTTAAGCTATATTCTAAAGAAATATTTTTCAAAAAGCTTGAATTGCTATGAATCTATGATAAAGTGGATGTTTTTCAAACTGTCAATTCATGTTTAAGGTCGGGAAGAACGTCATAAGACTCCTAACACCTGTGAGATATCGCTTCCATGGCACCGGGATATTAAAGCAATTTCGATTTTACTATGCGCGTAAAAGCTATTAGCTAAATGATGATCGCCTACCCACACAGATGCTTTTGTAGCTAGAGTAATACTTTGGTATGTGTTTGTAGCTAGAGTCTTCAACAACAGGACCAACAAGATCAAATGCACTAGCAGTTTGACCTAAGTCATGGTACGGTTTGGTAAGCTGAAAAGGTAAAGGAACGCTATTTGCTACTACTGTACCAATTTTCACCGATCTAAGTATCCCATGAACCAATTTGCACGCTTCAGAGTGAGTTTCAAGGGGGGTTAGAAAATTGGGGTGATATTATGGAATATGAATGCCAGTTCTATCATTAAATAATACAACGGATGCATCTTGTGTATGTGTGGGCATGAGCGTGTATGTGTAGTGAGAGAGAGAGAGAGAGAGAGAGAGAGAGAGAGAGAGTAAGAAGTTGTTTAAACTGAGAAGGATGAAAAGGATGGGGCACAAACTTGATTTGCACATATAATATTCCTTTGCTTAAGCTTAAAGACCCACATTTTCGAACATATAGGTGCACGTTTTTAACAAGATAGCATTTTATAATAGTCAACCAGACAAAATATATGCACCCTAAAAATGATGTATCAAATCATTGGTACCTTCAACGCATGTCATTAAAAACATTTAGTATTTTCTAAAATAATTAATTTTTTTATATTTTTAAATGCTAAGAAAATTAAAACAGATGATCAACTAGTACAAAGAATCACTTCACATTCAACTAGAGAAGTTAAATTAACTACGTAACACCACTAAGTAAATATTCAGAAAACGGTCAAAGATGTTTAAAAAAAAAAACACTCAGTATGTATTCAAATACCTGATAGAGTCACCTATCTCATCATCTGAATTATCTGTATCGCTATCAGAACTAGAAACTGTTGACTCTGGAGAGCCAACAGCTTTCTCAAGTTCCAAAGTTAACTGCTGCAGGAGATCTGGAGAACAGGAACAACATTTCCACGTACCCTCTGGCAAGTATTCTACTCTGATATTCCTCTTAATACATGATAAACAAAACAAAAGTTCACACAATGTACAACTTAATAAATCATTACTGCTTCCACACCACCGACAATAGCGCTCCGAGCACCGGAGATCCTGCCAATAGAAAGGAATATCAATATTTAGAAAGAACATACCGTACCCCTCATCCAACAAATAGAATAAAAAGCTAAACATATCTTAGGAATGAAGAGAGAAGAAGATTGTAAATGGCTGAATTATAATTTAGACTAAAATCATCCAGAAAGCTGCAGTATATGCAGATCTTTATCGTTTCTTAAATTTGGAGCAGCGCTTAAAACTTCCGGCACATCTAAGGAGTCGAGACAACTTACCCTTCATGGCTCTAGACAAGACAACTTTACGGTGGCCAAGCTGAGGTGTGCCCTAAGGCCTGAAGATGCTAGAGACATATCTCTAGGTTCCTAGTAAAACCACTGTTATCATGAAAACTAATGTGCTTTTTATACAACAATGGTGAAAATTAATGAGTAACTATGAAAAGTTCAGCAATATTTTACGGTATATATTCAAAAATGGTGATTGTACAATTATCTTCATTGAACGGCTATTTTTAATTATGGGAGTTTGCACCTCATTCGCCTAGATGCACACATTTGCCTCTTGCCTCACACCTAGACTCCAAGGGGCTCCTATCACCTCAAGCCCTTTAAAATAATACTAATTCAAAGACAGTTCTGATCATTTTTAGAAAAATTGACACACAACTTTATCATATATGGCCACTTATAAGCTTCAAAAGATACCTCAACTTGCCCAGCTTAAATTTCCATTTGATAATAACATTCAGCAACTCAAGTCCAGAACCTACCCTTATTTTTGCCTCAGTAACAGATTTGCACTGCCCACAAACAATTACTTTCAGGAGAGGATGCTCATGTACTTCCTTTGTCACATTACCGCAGGCAGTGCAGTAGACCTTCGTAGAGGCCTCACCAATTTCTTGATCTTCTTCTAGTACAGTGTCATTTTCCGTGCGGAAAACAACAGAATCACTGTTCGAAGTGTGAGCCGTGTTATCACTCTCCAGAATACCAGTCCGGCTTCTCTTAGATTCATGATCCAGCATCTCATCATCACACAAACGTTTGGAACCACAAGAAGGTTCACAACTAGCAGACTCTGCAACTTTTGGATCTTGGCACATTTCCTCCTCAATATCACTCAATACACCTTCAGCATGGTTGGAGTTCTGTAATAGGGAATAAAAAACACAAACCAGCCATATAAAACTGAGCAAGACATGTGCAGATAAAAGCTCAATAATCCACAATGCAAATGAAAGCAGACAGCTACCCCATACAGAATTTATTCATCAGTCATAACTTTGAATTGGATTCATCAATCTAACATTAGAATCATCATCAGTCCAAGTAGTGACCAGTAGCGTATTCAGAGAGTCTAAAAGCTAGTTTCTTAAGAAGGGAATGGACACCAGTTTAAATTAAATAACATAATTAACACTTACTCATCCAGGTAGATTAAGGAAAGAGCCACAGTTCTCTCAACAATTCAAAAGTATCAAATAATATTATACCTACAAAAACGAGTCCGGGAAGAACATGGAATTCCCATTCCATTTCATTCCACATACTGAAACGTTCCACATCCTAAGCAACATTAAGCTATATATCGACTTATTGAGCTATATATATATATATATATATATATATATATATATATATATATATATATATATTATTGACTAGGAAGAAGCTTCAACCAAAAAGAAAAAACTTAACACAACACGCAGCGTTGGCAATACGATAACATAAACTACTCAAAACCTGCTTTTCTTAATATACATCTTGTATAATATATGATTGATATGGCCACTGGCGTACCCACGTTTACGCAGGGACAGGGGGGGCAAGTGTCACCCCACAAAAAAAGAATCTGAAATTATACCAGAAGCAAAACGAAAATAAGGTTGATATTTAAAACTTAAACAAAACATACACGAAATGTAGTGTGTCGCAGTGGCCAATGAAGGATTTCTTGTCTTATTTAAAAGCGCAACAGGTTAGGGGTTGAAGACCATCACCATCTATTTTGGTCCTTTTCCAGCTTATTTTATTTTATTTAATCATTTCTTTTCTTTTTAATTCACTTTTTCTAATATATCCACTATTTGTCTCCAGTTTTTTCCACTAATATATTTAATTGTCTACAGTAAAAAAAAAATAAAAAAGTCCATCAATTACTGATCTATCTTAGTTATAGTCATTTTCAATTGGGTACATTGTTTTACAATTTTAGTGATACATATTTATAAAAAAAATCTCAATCAATTTGAACTTTGCGCCGCCTACAATCAATTAAAAAAATTTAACATCATGAAAAAATATGTACGAGTTACCCATTTTCAATACCCAAAATTATGACACTTTCTTTTTATATTCCGACAACTACGACTTTGGTGACACCCCCCTGACACAAACTCCTGGGTTTGCCACTTGATATGGCATGATCCGAAGTGATTCAAAAACAGTACTCTGTAAATCTAAGATGGAGATTTTCTGTCCAACCTTGAATTTAAGCAGTTGTAAACCATAATGAATCTGAATGGAGACCTTCTCCGTCTATTAGTAATACAACATGTTAACCTCTCTAGCTAGTTGGGTTCATAAGTACCGAAACTCTATAGTAACTAGGATAATTAGATCAAATTTTTACTTCTGCTTTGACCCACAGATAAGACAGTGAGCATAATGTACACTTCAATGTATCGGGCTTGGGACATATAGTCTTCTAGGTTTGGCCTTTGACTCTTAACCTTGGGTATTTCAATTTTAAAATTCTGATTCTTAAATATTGTGGTCCTTTGACTCTTGTTCTGCTTGTGAGCTGAACGAAACCTTGCTCAGTTTTAAATCTGGCCAGCTAGCCACTCCAGTTATGATAGATGTCTATGACGAATACACAATCTCCAGAAAGAACTGATATTAGAAGTTCAAAAGAAGGAAGCAAGCTAACTTTACCTGTCTATTCCTTTTTCTACGTCTCCGACGATTCAGGTGAAGTTGAAGCTTTTGATCATAAATCAAATCATCTTCCTCTTTGACCTGCCACATGTAGGTAGTACTAGAACATCAGCAATGATTTTTATTTTCATATTATTACAAGAAAAACGGATTACATCAGCAGCTCAGAAAAGGATTACAAGCTAATGAGGGCAAACTGTCCTCTAAACCTGATAAAATCAGCAACAACAGACCTTTATCAATCATATGGTACACAAATAATTAAACCAGTAGCAAGAAAAAACAGTATGAAAAACTGAGCCAACCTTTTTGTAATTTTTTCTTTGCTCCTCCGAAAGATCCAATTCCTGTTCATTTGCTATAGCATCAGCAATAAATGGATCGTTTGGATCATCAATGTCATCAATCTCCTCAACCTAACAGAGACTGAAATATCAGAAACTGTGTAGAATTCTAAGCAAAGAAAATACAAATGCAGGATAGGCTCCTTTTAAGCCAAAAACCCATATGTTATAGAAGTTCACTAAGGGAACAAAATTCCATCGTTCACATCCAATTTACATGATGTGTTTGTTTTTAGTTTTTATAGAACATAAATTTTCTCCCAGATAACCTATATAAATGCAAGCCAACGTAATATATACTTGTTTTACATTCCGGAAGATGTAATTATAGAAAACAACAGTATAACACAAAGGTCTCACACTCTCACCTGAAACCTAGTATTGGACAGCAGTAATTCCTTGTGATTCAAGGAAAGAAAACTCAGTCAACAGAATGATTCAAGTCAGGAAAGACAACTAAGAAGTCGCTCTATTGAACTCATTTTGGGATTTCGGGATTAAGCCTCCCGGGGGTACAGGTATGATAAGGTCTACAACGACTTGGTGAGAAAGGAGAATGAAAACAGAAAAAGGAGGCGAAGGAGAGTGAGGCAACAGGTGCCTGGGAACCTATGCCCAAGGTAGCAGCTAATGCTGACACCACCATAAGCAGACAGCTACTCGGTTGCGGAAGGTGGGTTGAAGGATTTCAATCTACCATGTAGGTTGAGGGGGTGCATGGGTAAAAAGGAGATTTTTTGTCTAAATAAATTTCTTATGTTCTCTCAAAATTTTTCTTTCTTCATCTTATATCATCAATTATCATATTCAATCACAGCAATGTTATGGTTTTCTTTTCCAGCAAAATCATCATCTTTTACTTGAACTTCAAAAACAAAGTTTTTGGAACTACGTGATCCAAAGAAGTTAATGGTGGTATGAAAGGCACGTATGGAAGAATATCACAGCCATTATGGATCATAACATTGGATGTATTAAACAATACATCTACAAAAAACATTAAAATGGAGTAAATCTAAGAACACGGATCGTCCAATAATGCCAGAAAAAGGCTGTGCCAAAGATAAAGTAAACTTACAACAGGTTTAAAGATGGATGCTTTAGATATTAGAGTATGGTATTCGGTATTAAAATAAAAATAAAGGTACATTCATTAACATAGGTATGCTCTAATTCGCAGCACGTGAAACCCCATGCAGACCAAACACTGGCAGAAAGGTACTTCGAGAATATGACTTGTAAAATACATCAACCAAAAAGTAAAGAGAAGAAAGAAATGGCGTGCAGATAATTAATCGCAAAATTATTAGGCGTTCATAGGGAACTCCATTGGCTTTACAATTACGGGTTTTTTGCTTTGTAGAACAGCCTATATTTGTTGCGATAAGAGGGATTTTTAGGGGAAATCAGTACCTCATCCACCCCGGGAAATTTAAGCCCCATAGCTGCAGCTTGCTGAGGAGTACTCGCCAAGTATACTGAAGCCCACCGCTCGCTACCAAATGCACTGTCCTCCTTGGATGCATGATCGGAAAATAATTTGTTAAAGGAGCTCCATTCCACTCCAGTGTTTTCAGTTATACTCCCACAACTACCATTAACACGCATTTTTTTCGCGAGATATCCACTAGCACCCTCCTCCTGAGTTTTACCAAGTCGTCTGTGATCATTGATAGATCAGCCACTTACCAAAAAAATTCACCATCCATGTTTTATAGAAATTCTAGATGAGATGGCATGCATATACCTCTTTACGGGTCTAAGGTTCTGAAGATGCTTTTCAGCATCCTTTATGGATTCTACAGCATCACTGGCAGCCTCAGTTCCTGCCCAATGTGTCCTTTTTTTCCAAGCTTCAGTACAGCAACCATTTGGAGCATTTCTCTCAATCTGCTTATAGATGCTTGGTAGATCTATGCCAGCACCATCCAGTTGCTCCTGTAGCCAATGATAAAAAAAAACAGTACAGTAAACATAAAATGCAACAGCATCATTTCATGATTTTCATGTCTACGCGGTGGAGGGGAAAGCATATTCACCTATAGTTGGTATTCTAGCTGACATTATTAAGGAACTTATCGTTTACACAAAAAGAGTAAAAAGGAGGTGCACAAGTCACAGATAAATTTCCTCAGTAAGAACTAAGAAGTCCTTCCAAATACCAAGGACACTCAATGACTATTCAAGCAAGAATATAAAAAAAAAATAGGATCTCTGTCGTGGGCCAGTAGGCTATCATTCAAGTCGTTACAATACCTTGATGGAAACTCCAAGAAATTTGCATAAGATTAACTAAAAAGTTTCTTACAACAGCATCTGCTTAACTTAGACGGTTAAGGATAAGAACAAATAAAATGTGTGCCAATTAATAGTTTCAGTTCCAAAATAGATAGGTCCAAACCAGTAAGTGAGCACTCTCTGTCTCGAGCTCGTCAAGCGTTGCCTCCCACCCTTCTCTAAATGTTGTCATTTCCTCTGCCACAGACTTCTCCAACTACAAAATCAAACAAGATCTATAAGAAGGCAGTCAGCGAAAGACAGATAGCCAATTACGCATCTACACCAACAGCAAATACTGACATCATCGCCTTGTAGATTTTCAGCCAACTCTACTCTCACTTCCTGCTCAACCTTCTTCAAAGACTCGTCTTCAAGTGCTTCCTGTGCCTCTGCTGCCTGAAAATGAGAATCACAAACAGAGTTACCTAATACACAAGTATTAGATTTGATACACTATGCAATTCGCTACCTAATTTGTGGCAAAAAACTACTACTTTTGTGTCATTATTTGTTTTTTCACCACGGGATACGCGGGGGTATTAGGTAACACTGATCACAAAGCCATAAGAAATAATATTAAAAGTCAGGCAGATATTTTGAATCTCTGATCAAAGTAGCAAACTCGAGCATTATCAACACAATTGATACCTTACTCTCTGCTTCAAGCAGTTCATCAATCAATTCTTGTATCTCTTCTTCTGTCCGAGGGGCCTGCAAAAGTTGATCCATGCTAAAATTAGAAAGGAGAAAAATATAGTCAATATCTCATCAAATGTCGACAGTGAATTCAGGGAAACCCATATTCACTTACCTCAAGGTGTGATCCACTTTCTTCCAATGCCACCACTCTATCCTCCTCGTCCTCACTAAAATCGTCTGAAGATGATTCCTCGTAAATCCCATCATCCTCATAAATCCAATCATCCTCATCTATTTTCTCATTATCATCTTCCGTTTCATTAGGTTTGTCCTCCATCAGTAACTCAGTGTATATGCTTTCTATTCAACTGAAAAGGCAAGCACCGAAGTGAACTTTATTACTTAGTACTAAACATAACAAAATACGCAACTAGCAATAAAGTGGAAGATCATGGTAACTGTCTGGCAGTTACTAGGCCAACTAGGGCCGTCTTAAACATTTCGGTGGCTCTGTTCTAACCTTTTCCAAATCTTAAAAATGGGGCCCCTAATAAATAAAATTGCAAGATAATCAAAATGTTTGCTATGTAGCTTCACATAAACATTCCTAAAGGGCAACAACAACAACAAAGACCCCATTGCTCTTTCCCAAAGTACTTCCAAAATGATAGAAACTTCACTGAATGGCAACAACAACACCACTCGCATTACCTCACTACAGAATTACAGATAATATCAGCAAGAGAGACAGAATGTTAACCTTATATCTTGTTCCGCTCTATGGAACACACATTAGGAAATTGAAGTTCAAGGACTTGAGCATAGCAATTCACAGTCAATTAATTTCTGGAAAGAGTAATTTCTACCCACGAACCAAATAAGCATTATACTTTAAATTTGGCACAGTTTAAAGCTATGCAACAGAATGCAATTCAAGGACTGAAAATCAACAAGCTATCAAAGAAACTCATCTTAGATTTTATGAATCATAACATACATGTCCCATCTCAAACAAATGCCAAAAAAAAATCATTACCAAATTGAACAAAAACAACACTGAATCAAAATTTTCATGAAGAAATCAATCACATTAAAAATTCAAAACAAACCTTCAAGCAAAAATGAGCCCGGAATTGCAATTGAAAATCCAGCCTCGAAAATAACTAATTTTGTTGATGAAAAAATCAGATGAATTCTTAATTAGAGAGTGTTTAATGGAAGTTGTTGATTAGAATATGGGACGATTGAAATTTAGATTATTGGAATTGGAAATTCGGAATTTTAAAACAAGGAGTTAATTTGGGGAGATGAATACCAGCATTGAAGTTCTTGGGAAAGGAAAGCATTAATTTGGGAGATGAATGACTGAATTACTCTGTAGCAGCGTTAACTTTTTGTTCTTTTTTTTTTTTTTTTTTCTAATATGTATATTGGGCTACGAAATTGGGCCCTCCTATTTTCGGTGGCCCTGTGCTATTGACCAGGATGCACATGGCCATCAACGGGCAAGTGACCGCCTACCCATGATATCCATTGCGTGGATCATGGTAAACGTCGGGCGGTTACTAGGTCAAGTAAGAGCAACTCCAGTGGTTAAAAAAGGGACCTGCTCACAAAAAAATGAACATGTGAGAAGGTAGTCCACCATTGGTACAACAAAGACATAATCCGCCGTTAAAACCTTGTAGCTATTTTGGGCAGGTAGCTCAAAAAAAATGTAGCACAAATAAATAAATTATTAAAATTAAATATTATAGGGAGCTACAAACTATTGTAGCCCACCAATATGAATATTTGTAGTTTTAATCAATTGTAGCTACAAATTTGATGTGGCAAACTTAGCCACAACATCTTGTAGCTCACCGTTGGAGTTGCTCTAAATGCCTACCCATGATCTCCACTATGTGGGTTAGTGGCGCCAACATGTTCAGGCCAAAGCTGAACGATGGTTAGCATTGCAACCGCTCAACCCCCCACTAAAATAGTTCCTCCTAAAATCTTTAGTCAATCAATTCAAACAGATGGCCTTCAGCAAAATCATTTAAATTTCAAGACAAAATTGGCCAATATTCATAACGAAAAAGAGTGCTGATTCCTCTAATACTTTCCATAATCCCACATTTCACAAATGCTACACAGTAGGCATCACAAATCTTGTTATGCAACAACAATAAATTTAAATAAAATAAAATAAAAAAACAATGTTCAAAACTAAAGAACCCTTTGCTCTTTTCATCCTCATTTTCTACGGAATTCCCATAATCCCCAAAATTTCACAAAATTAATAATCTCAGGCTCATTACAAATACATAATCGCATAGCCCTCATGCATGAACTTCAAATTCTAAAAAAAATCAAGCAATCAAATTATGTGAAAAAAAGCATTCCAATTGAAAAACCCTAAAAAGAAAAAGGAATTAATCACGCAGGAACAGTAAATACCATTTACAAAGTTCACCAGGAAATTATGGCGGAAAAAACAACATCAATACAAAAAGAGGGGAAATAAATAATTGAAACTTGAGCTTGATGAATAACTTACTTGAAATTACTAGGGTTTAAAGGCTCCGGCAACGGTAAATTGTGAGAAAGAGGAGAGAGAGAGGGGAAGATGAAGAGGGAAGTTATTCAACTGGAGTAGAGAAGGTGAGAAGACGGAGAAAATGGAAGAAATTCGAATTTTCGTACTTAGGCGTGTGATCAGTTCAATAAACTAAGGAACTTTTTTTTTCCTCAAAAAAGCCGGAACTTTTTATAGGTTTTCGGTTCTCGAGATACGGACAGTTTTCTATGAATCGTCCAGTCAAGTCTGAGTACAGTCCATGTTTTGACTTTGACACTATTCTTGATTTGTACGGAGTAGTTATACACGATGCGTATTCAAATTTTAAAATTAAGAAATGTATATGTTACGCGTATTTAAATTAGGATAATGATATATGCAATCGAGTTTTAAATAAGCATTAAATACATTTGGAGCTTCTTCTAGGAATGAACTAGTGTATAGCCTAGATGAATGGTGATACCCAGTTTCTATTTTGAATAATATTACTTTGTTTGATTTTAACATGAATAATTGTTACTTTGAACTATTTTCTCTCCTTAAAAATTATTTGTTATCAAATGAAAATGTGTTTCCCATCCATATCTAGTGAACTTATAAAATAATTGTACTCCGTAAGAGTTATTGCCGGAGATCGTCACAAACAAGTGAATACTCCGGAAACGATGATATTGCCGGAAACGGAAATATTGTTCGTATCGGAAATGAATTCCGGAACCGGGAATTTTATCGGAAGCGTATCGTACGAATAAGCATCGGACGAGGCCTGCCGGACGAAGGTCCAGCACGAAGCCGGGCCATCGCCCAGCAAGCCAAACGCACGCCACACGCCCAGCCGAGGCAGCGCCCAGGCCCACCGCAAGGCAGGCCCAGCGCGCGCCAAGGCCACGGCTGTGTGGGCCTCGTGGCGTGGGCTGCTGCTCGCACGCACGCGCATGGGCGGCCCTCGTGGCTGCCGTGCGTGTGTGTGTTTGTGTTCATGCACGATTCCTAAAGCTATTATGATTTGGTATATGATTAAATTCCTATTCCTAAAAGGATAAATTAATTAATTAGAGTTCTTATAGGATTCTAAGTTTAATTAATTCGTATCCTACTAGGATTCCAATTCCCTTTCCATACCTCTATAAATAAGAGCCTAGGGTCATAATTTATAGACACGGGATTGAAGATTCTAAAGGTAAGTTTTTGAAAGAAAAATCAGCCATACACTTGCAAACACAATAGCCGAAATTCCTAGTAACCTTAAGGGCGATTCTAGTTGGTCTAACTTGAGGCGGATCCGGACGTACTGTGGACTATCTACGGAGGGACGACATTTGGAGTCCTAAAGACTTGTTCTTGTTCGGTTCGGGCGCAGCTAGGGAGGGCACGCTACAAAGTGTATGCTCCTAAATTATGTTAAATGATTATGTGTAAATAATATGTTTCCTGACATTAAGGTTTTTCCGCATGATTTATGTTTTGTCATATGTATCATAACCTAACAGTGGTATCACGAGCCTCTTAATATTTTCATAATCTAAATTGCATGAACATGGTTAAATTATACAAAATTGCAAGGAATTAAATGGGGTGATTAATTTTCGTAATTGTTAATTACTTGCAAATTGCGTTTATTTAATTATATGTACGCAGTTTTTCGGCAGAATGTTCGTTACTCAACCAAATCGAGTGATTTTTGTGTCAATTCCGCATGTAAAAGACATTCTAAAATTTTGACAAAAATAATAATTTTCGCCGAAACCCAGAATTCCCAAATTCAAAGCCTAACTATGACTTTTTGGAGGTTTTAGTTTTTCGAACGCAAAAGTTTGTAAATTTAAGATGTTAAATTAAATATTTGCGATTCCTGTTGATAAATCTTGAATTTTTGATTGACCTACTGTATATGTTTAACAAGTTTGAATGCCTAGCCTTGTTAATTATGCAATCTAATTTGTAATTATGATTAATTTGTTGAAAATTCGAATAATTTAGAATTGATTTGATTTTCATAATTAATTAATAATTTAATTAGATACCTATGATTAAAAACCACCATAAAAATTGTTAATTTGTGTTAAATTTAAAATTTTTATGACCTAGACTTGAATCCATGTTAATCGAAAATTAATTAATTAATAAATTTTCCATTTTTCGCCCTAAAATTATGAAATTAATATGATTTATTAATTTGTCATTAATTTTGAAAATAAAAGTTTTAATTTTTATGCAATTCGCTCATAAAACTTGCACGCACAAAGCAATGGACGCTACGTGTTACCCTTAAGGGGTGTTGTATAGTGCGGGCATGCGACGACGACGAGCAAGGGAGCTCGTCGCTCATGCGGTACGAATGCAACGAGCAAGGCAATGGTGCACGAGCACAGGCAGTAGCCCTGCCTTGTGTCGTGTGCTATGTGCGATGGGCGAATGGGCGAGGGCGAGGAGCAAGGCAGCGAGTAGTCGCGTGCAACGCGCACTGCCTCGCACAGCGAGCGAAGCCTCGCGCGCAGTCGCGTGCAACACGCACTGCCTCGCACAGCGAGCGAAGCCTCGCGCGCAGTCGCGTGCAACGCGCACTGCCTCGCGCAGCGAGCGCTGGCTCGCGTGCGACGAGCGCTACGCCTGCATCGAAGCCTCGCGCGCAGCGAGCGCTGGCTCGCGTGCGACGAGCGCTACGCCTGCACGAGCGCTGGCGCGCGCAGCGAGCAGTGGCTAGCGTGCTTCGAGTGATGCCTTGCGATGGTGTGCAGCAGCAGATGCGACGCAGCACAGAGGCTGCGCGCACGTGGCCAAGCGATGGCTGCGTGCGTGTGGCCTATGGTTGTGCGTTGCGTGGTGATGTGCGTACCTTGTATTACGATTAAATCGTTTTAAAATTTTAATTTGAAATTTTCAGTTCATGTAATTTTAATTAATTTTAAAATTAATAATTTAAATTGTTTTCTTGGATTTTAATTTTGAATATTATAATTGTAATAAATTTTATTTATTCTAATTATTTTACTAAAATTAAAATCTTCAATTAATTTAAATTCGACTGAAAATAAATCAAATAAATGGATTCAATGATAAATTTATATGAGCTTTAAATTTTAATTAAATTTGTATGTTTCCGGTTAGACTCGAAATACATTTTTATGTTTAAAATTAGTAAAGCATATGAATTTATTGGTTTAAGTGGGAGCCCTTTTTAGTCATAAACTCTTGATTAGGTCTACAAATCCTTAAGGTTAAAACAACTTGATTAGAATTAATAAGGACTGAATAATTGGTAGATTATTCGTGCCCTTGATTAATTGCTGCAAATATTTATGTGATGCATACAATGTGTTTTAACTAACCAATTATGTGGGCCATTCATGAATATGAATGGGTGAATGGTATATATAGTATATGTACTATTTTGCAGGTTATGAAGTGACTAGTATGGCCCAAATAGGATAGAAAATATGGTCTGCGTACCATTAATTTGAATGTAATTGGTCTAAAGCACCAAATTTGTTTTTCAATTTAAAAATGGTTTGCGTACCATCAAATAGTTGTAATTAGTTTTAATTATAGCTTATCCTATTTGGAGAAAATGGCGCCTCCCACGGTGAATTTCAAGACGAAGTTTCCATTTTCGAGACGGACTTTGAAGTTGAAGCTTCAAGATGAAGTCGGGCCATACTAGATCACATTTATCTTATGCATGTTTTAAGTTATTTATTGCTTTTAAATATGTCTTAAATATGCATGAGATCAAAGCTTGATTATGTTGCATGATTAAGGATTTTAGTTCACTTAAAATCTAACCAACATAGTAAAAGCCTTAAGTTCCAAATTTAAAAATTGAGTTAAAAGGTGCCATGCCAAAATATACACTTGCTTGGATATCCTTTACATCAATCTAGGAATAGTTTTCGCTCAGCGAGGTGTTACTTATTGGTCCTAAAGGGGCAAGGTACACAAATAATTGTGAGTACATGTTAGTTTTGGTGAAACTCAACGATATAAGTAAGGAGTCCTTTTATGTCGTGGCAAAATCGATAGGTTTACCTAATAAGTTCTTAGACGTACCTATCAACCAAGAGTAGTTTCTAGACTATTAGCAAAAGCGTTTGCTTACCTAAAAGATTTTAGAATTAAGTCTAAATACATAATGTGCTTAATTCTTCAATGGATTTTAGGATCTTGGAATCATTTTATTCACACCTGCCGGAACACATAAATTGAATAAAATGCTTGACGAACATCGAATTATGCATGTATGCTAGAATTTTAAGTTTATTAAGAGAAGCTGTGAATGATTATTTATTTGTTTATTCTTTTCAATTGTAGTTTAACTATGGCAAACAACAATCAAAACATCATCATGGGTTCTAAGCTTATGATCAAGCTGAACCTAACAAATTTTCTTGAATGGGAAGCTAAGCTAAGTGAAATAGTCAGACTCAATGGACTTGAGTATGTACTGTTACATCCCATGTGTAACACCCCGACAATTCTCTCTTTTCTATAACAACATTTTAATATAAAACATAGAGAATTATCAAGGCATTATTGCCCGTGTGAAAACGTAACGGCTTATTCAGAATTTTGCAGCGGAAAACATAAAACTAACTTTAGGTTTATAAATAATCGATTACAGGTTTAATCCCAAAAATCATCCAACGAAAATAAGGAAATATAAATAGTACGACAAGTTTAAAGTCCCAATTAACAAACCCAAGTTAACTTAGCAAATCAAAACTAAATACAAGCTCTCTATTCCCGATCCCAATTATGCAACATCTTCAAACCTGCAGATGGACAATGCTTATTGATCCTTAGAGACTGCTCACCAAAGATTGGGTCATCACAGGATCAATAAGGCATAGCCATGATCAACATGCACAAGCAAAAGCACGCAATCAGCAAAGCTGAGTACTACATACTAAATCAATAATAATCCTAACATGATTCTATTAAACGAACAATCCTAACATGGTACTAAATAAAACATAAGCAAGGATAATCAAGATATACCGACTTGAAGACTATATTTGACTGAACTAGACCTTTGTATCATTAACATTATTTTAATTGAAATAGTCAATGGACTGAGTTGTCTACTAGAAACTTCTTCTTCTTCACTAAGGAAGACGAGGTACGGGCGCGACTCCGTAAACCCCAATGACCTGCGATATCGAGGGACTTTTAAATAAAAATAGAACCGGTGATCAATCCGGCCCCAGAAAAAGCCATAGGCTACCCATGACCCCAACTCCTGATTGTTCGTCACTTTAGACGTGCACAGTCTAAAGCTATTGCTACTCATTTTCACTTTACATGACTTAACTTTTAATACTTGGTTATGAATCATCAAACATAAATATTATATTCAACAAGTAAACACAACTTCTTTTATCTTTGAATTAAACCAGTGATCACAACATTCAACCAAGAGCCAATTCCAACTATTTTAATCATTCCTTTATCCATATTTAAAAACCTTTATTAGGTATAAGGTTCAACTACCAAACAAGGTCCTCGGCCCTTATAAAGTAGTGAAAATCTAAAGAGGAACAACGATCAATAAAGATCTAAACCAATATTAAATAATATAAAGTTCCACAAAACCAACATGCCTGCATCAATATTCCATGCTAACATGATTCAATTATTATAAATAAAGTTCTATGCTCAACGCATTAATTCAACGACATTGAACATGAAATTCCAACATAAACAAGTTCATAAATATATTCATCATATTCTCAATACAACACACATCCTAGCACACGGTATGTACGTACCTTGTGTAAACAAACTGATAGGCCACTTTAACGAATTCAAAAGTCGCCCACAAAGAATTCTCCGCCTAAAACAATCAACAAACGTACCCAAATCAATTCCTAATCATTGGCAACCATAACAAAGCATTCTAAATGCATCCTAAACATATTTAGAACATTCCCCAATATCAAAACTTAAACCTTTGATTTCCTAGCATCATAACTATTGAATTAGTGATTGAAATTCGTTGAAAACTCTTTGCAAACATCGTACTTTAAATTTTCAGAAATATAACTAATTTCAAACTACTCCAAAACATAATTAACATTCTTAAAATCATAAAAATAATAGCTTTAATAATGTATAATCATTCTATTATGATTTTAGAATATTAAAACCTTAAAAATCCATGCTTTAATAATTAAATTCCTTATTTCAATTCAACTATGTAATCTGAAAATTAAATTATCAATTAAGCATAATGTATAATCTGGAAATCTAACTTAATCATAAAAACTTATAATTTATATTCACGAAACATGAATTAAATTAATAAAACTTCATTAAAACCCTAATTTAAACGTAATTAACAAATCTGAAAATAATTAAATTAATTTCGACAACATATAATCTGAAAATTAGTAATTAAATCATAAAAATCATAAATTTATTCAATCAAAACATAAATTAAATTGATAAAGTATAATTAAAACATTTAATTGCTTAGGGTTTAAGAAATAACCAAAAGAGAGAACAAGGAGTGTTGGCCGGCGGACAGAGCACGACGGGGACGTCGGCGGCTTGCGGAGGTTGTACACGTGGCTGGGCGCAGCGGCGGCGACGGAGCTCGAGGCTGCTGTTGTGGCTACGCGCAAAACCGACGCCACAAGTGGAGGAAAGCAGTTAGGGAAGGACGAAAAGAGAAGAGGAAAAGAACGAAGGAGGAGAAGGAGAGAGGACTACCGTGCAAGGGAAGTCAGGCGACGGCAAGGGATCGCGGTGGTTGCTGGCGGCGAGCACGGTGGTGTGCTGAGTGAAAAAACAGAGCAACAACGATTATGGGTGTGCAAGAACGAAACCAAAGGAGAGAAAAAAAAAAGAGAAGAACGAAGGAGCTAGAGGGAAGAAATTACCAGCGGTAAGGGAGAATGGTCGCCGGTGGGTGGTGGGGGCGGCTGTGAACAACGGCGGTAAGGAAGGGAGGTGAGAAAAACGGCAGTGAGGGAGGAGGGTTTGAGTCCACGTGAATTTGAATGAGGGAGAGGAGGGTTTTGTTTTCTTGCTTTTGTTTTTCACGTAAATCAGTTTTGGGTAAGGGTTTGGGTTCCTTTTTGGGTTTTAATGGTTTGGGCTTTACCCAATTGGGCTAGGAGTAGGATTTGGGTTGTTGAATCCAAAATGGTTAGGATTGCTTCCTAATTTCAATCGAACGGAATTTCGTAATTCGAATTCGTTTTAACTTAAAATTCTAAAATTATTTTCAATTTCGTAAACCGTTGAAAATATTAAAATGTAATAAATAAATATACGTTAATTATATATTTATTAATAAAATTCATAAATTCTATTTAAATATAAATAATATACGTTAAAATATATTAATAAAATTTATAAATTTACGGGGGATTACAATCTACCCCTCTTAAAAGAAGTTTCGTCCCGAAACTTGACACGAAATTTCCCACGTTTTCTTTCCACATTTTCCCCAAAAGTTTTTAACTTATTCTCACTAGAGAAGTACTTGTGCCACCTATGTGCACTCTTTTGCCAACTCAAAGCTGTTTGTGTTACTAATGAACACCTTTTCTTATGCGGAGAGTCTATTTGCTTTGCCTAAACTTGTAAAACATGCTAAAATAAGCATAAAAATGCATAAAAGTGCCATAAAATAGGTAAAAAGCGCGAATTTCTATCGCATTCTACCCCCCTTAAAGAAAACGAGTTACGCCATCGTAACTCACCTCAGGGAATAGCTAACCAAAATTCTCTTTCGACGAACTCTATCCTTTAAATTCATATTTCACCAAAACTACTAACTTTAGACTTTTCACAACAGATGACGAAACAAAAGAATAAGTCACCACGAATTAAATAATGCTTAACTTGCGCGGAGAATGCGATAGAAATTCACACGCTGCACATAAGGCATAACATTTTGAATCATATTGGTCATGAGGGTCTAGATTGGCCCTCACTTCCTTTGTGTACTCAAATCATTTAATATTATTGTGGCAATTAAATTGATCCACAATTCACACTGAGTATGCAACCAATAGAAAAATTAATCCATGACGTGTTACCTAAAGGTTGGGGTATTATGGAATCCTCAAATAGAATAAAGAACAATTCCTTGAAAACTTTAACTTTTATTGCTAACTCCATAGAGGTTTATTACATCCTTGAAAATAATAAAGAATATTTCAAACTTCAATAAACTTAAACCTTAAACATTTGTAGCTTTGCTACTTATTCTTTAAAACATAAAAGAGCTAATTAACTATTTATGACTTCAACATATTTGTGGCCTCTTGCCTATCCATTGCTCCTGAAACTTGCGGAGGGAAATTTAGATCTCAAGATCATCGAACTCTTCTTCAGGGTCTTCATCGGGGTCTTCCTCAGGGTTTGCATCTTCACCCATGTCTTCATCTTGATTAGGCTCACTTGCCATCTCCTGTTCACTTTCGAGCTCTGCATCCGAATCACTAGAGATCTCAATGGTTGGCTCATGAGCCGCTGGGTTAGGATTCTCTGCCTCAACACCTACATTCTCATTCTCCACAGCTACATCATTTTCCTCTAGGTCATTATTTACACTTATTCCCATAGGTTCTTCTGTAACTGAATCCCCAACATGACTCCCTACGATTTTACCGTCTCTAAACCCACTTTCTGCCGCTTCAATAATGGTGGTCAGAATTTCTGAATCATATTTCCATCTACCATCCCAAGTTCCATACTTAGCCAAGTTTGGAGTTCCATTATCAGAATGCATGTCTTTAAACTTTTCCTTGAGTTCTAGGTATGGAATTTTGTTAGGTAAGCAATTAATGATAGTGGCTGCTATGATATCCTTTCTCATTAAGATAGGTTGCCCTTGAACTTTAGCATAATATTCACATCCAAACACAATTTTCTTCACGTAAATATCAGGGGTTTCTATATCAAGTTTCTCGAAGGATCCTATGTTGGTATACTTGGAAAGAAACATTTTATTCCTGAAATAAACAATTCCATGTCTCACTAACGATTTTCCAACCAAATCATAAATAAAGTTCAATAATGCAATAAGTTTGGTGGAAGCAAACAATTCTTTATGCACATTTAAATGTAACATTAAACAATTAGCACACGCACGTACATAACAATCAATTTCTTATGCTAGCATTGACTAGCTACTAATGCACATATAATTCTATCTTATATGCCCTTCTTATACTACCCATCTCTCATAAACTAAAGCATTGGAATCATTTAAATAACGAAGTAAAAGGACGATTATATAATAAAATTATAACTTAGAATAATAACATAAATAGAAATATAAGATAAATAAAGTAAAATAAATTAAGGAAATGCGTAGCGAATTAATCCGAAAATAAAGTTATTAATTCGAAAAGATTTATATTTCCTAAATAACGAATTCTAACTCTTGAAACAACTTAAAAAGAATTTGAACTCCTTTTTTAAAAAAATGTATTCATATTATTTTTATTTATTTGTTTGAATAATAAATAATAAGAAAAATAAAAATGTCGAAAGTATCACTTTAACTTGGAAAAATAATTTGATTTCGAACGTAAATAAGGAATATCGTATACTTTCAAATAAGATAAAAGGAAATCGGCCCCCCAAAAAAAAGTACCAATTTTTGAACACTATAATACGTAGAATGTCGATTTTTAAGAAATTTATTTTAAATAACTAGATAGTTAGGCGCCTAAAAATTTATTAAAGTAAAACCTTAGCTTCTAGATACCATTTTGTAACACCCCGACAATTCTCTCTTTTCTAAAACAACATTTTAATATAAAACATAGAGAATTATCAAGGCATTATCGCCCGTGTGAAAACGTAACGGCTTATTCAGAATTTTGCAGCAGAAAACATAAAACAAACTTTAGGTTTATAAATAATCGATTACAGGTTTAATCCCAAAAATCATCCAACGAAAATAAGGAAATATAAATAGTACGACAAGTTTAAAGTCCCAATTAACAAACCCAAGTTAACTTAGCAAATCAAAACTAAATACAAGCTCTCTATTCCCGATCCCAATTATGCAACATCTTCAAACCTGCAGATGGACAATGCTTATTGATCCTTAGAGACTGCTCACCAAAGATTGGGTCATCACAGGATCAATAAGGCATAGCCATGATGAACATGCACAAGCAAAAGCACGCAATCAGCAAAGCTGAGTACTACATACTAAATCAATAATAATCCTAACATGATTCTATTAAACGAACAATCCTAACATGGTACTAAATAAAACATAAGCAAGGATAATCAAGATATACCGACTTGAAGACTATATTTGACTGGACTAGACCTTTGTATCATTAACATTATTTTAATTGAAATAGTCAATGGACTGAGTTGTCTACTAGAAACTTCTTCTTCTTCACTAAGGAAGACAAGGTACGGGCGCGACTCCGTAAACCCCAATGACCTGCGATATCGAGGGACTTTTAAATAAAAATAGAACCGGTGATCAATCCGGCCCCAGAAAAATCCATAGGCTACCCATGACCCCAACTCCTGATTGTCCGTCACATTAGACGTGCATAGTCTAAAGCTATTGCTACTCATTTTCACTTTACATGACTTAACTTTTAATACTAGGTTATGACTCATCAAACATAAATATTATATTCAACAAGTAAACACAACTTCCTTTATCTTTGAATTAAACCAGTGATCACAACATTCAACCAAGAGCCAATTCCAACTATTTTAATCCTTCCTTTATCCATATTTAAAAACCTTTATTAGGTATAAGGTTCAACTACCAAACAAGGTCCTCGGCCCTTATAAAGTAGTGAAAATCTAAAGAGGAACAACGATCAATAAAGATCTAAACCAATATTAAATAATATAAAGTTCCACAAAACCAACATGCCTGCATCAATATTCCATGCTAACATGATTCAATTCTTATAAATAAAGTTCTATGCTCAACGCATTAATTCAACGACATTGAACATGAAATTCCAACATAAACAAGTTCATAAATATATTCATCATATTCTCAATACAATACACATCCAAGCACACGGTATGTACGTACCTTGTGTAAACAAACTGATAGGCCACTTTAACGAATTCAAAAGTCGCCCACAAAGAATTCTCCGCCTAAAACAATCAAGAAACGTACCCAAATCAATTCCTAATCATTGGCAACCATAACAAAGCATTCTAAATGCATCCTAAACATATTTAGAACATTCCCCAATATCAAAACTTAAACCTTTGATTTCCTAGCATCATAACTATTGAATTAGTGATTGAAATTCGTTGAAAACTCTTTGCAAACATCGTACTTTAAATTTTCAGAAATATAACTAATTTCAAACTACTCCAAAACATAATTAACATTCTTAAAATCATAAAAATAATAGCTTTAATAATGTATAATCATTCTATTATGATTTTAGAATATTAAAACCTTAAAAATCCATGCTTTAATAATTAAATTCCTTATTTCAATTCAACTATGTAATCTGAAAATTAAATTATCAATTAAGCATAATGTATAATCTGGAAATCTAACTTAATCATAAAAACTTATAATTTATATTCACGAAACATGAATTAAATTAATAAAACTTCATTAAAACCCTAATTTAAACGTATTTAACAAATCTGAAAATAATTAATTAATTTCGACAACATATAATCTGAAAATTAGTAATTAAATCATAAAAATCATAAATTTATTCAATCAAAACATAAATTAAATTGATAAAGTATAATTAAAACATTTAATTGCTTAGGGTTTAAGAAATAACCAAAAGAGAGAACAAGGAGTGTTGGCCGGCGGACAGAGCACGGCGGGGACAGCGGCGGCTTGCGGAGGTTGTACACGTGGCTGGGCGCAGCGGCGGCGACGGAGCTCGAGGCTGCTGTTGTGGCTGCGCGCAAAACCGACGCCACAAGGGGAGGAAAGCAGTTAGGGAAGGACGAAAAGAGAAGAGGAAAAGAACGACGGAGGAGAAGGAGAGAGGACTACCGTGCAAGGGAAGTCAGGCGACGGCAAGGGATCGCGGTGGTTGCTGGCGGCGAGCACGGTGGTGTGCTGAGTGAAAAAACAGAGCAACAACGATTATGGGTGTGCAAGAACGAAACCAAAGGAGAGAAAAAAAAAGAGAAGAACGAAGGAGCTAGAGGGAAGAAATTACCGGCGGCAAGGGCGAATGGTCGCCGGTGGGTGGTGGCGGCGGCTGTGAACAGCGGCAGTAAGGAAGGGAGGTGAGAAAAACGGCAGTGAGGGAGGAGGGTTTGAGTCCACGTGAATTTGAATGAGGGAGAGGAGGGTTTTGTTTTCTTGCTTTTGTTTTTCACGTAAATCAGTTTTGGGTAAGGGTTTGGGTTCCTTTTTGGGTTTTAATGGTTTGGGCTTTACCCAATTGGGCTAGGAGTAGGATTTGGGTTGTTGAATCCAAAATGGTTAGGATTGCTTCCTAATTTCAATCGAACGGAATTTCGTAATTCGAATTCGTTTTAACTTAAAATTCTAAAATTATTTTCAATTTCGTAAACCGTTGAAAATATTAAAATGTAATAAATAAATATACGTTAATTATATATTTATTAATAAAATTCATAAATTCTATTTAAATATAAATAATATACGTTAAAATATATTAATAAAATTTATAAATTTACGGGGGATTACACCATGCCAAGCTACTATGCCAGAGACATGACCCCTGAAAGATTTTCCGCCTGGGATGAGGATCTCAAGAAGGTTATGAGTCTCATGCTGAGCAATATCCCTGATGAATGGGCTAGAAGGTTTGTAGCTTACGAACCTTTTACGCTCATCAAGAATCTGAGGGATATCTGTCGTGGAAGCACGGAGGACATAGACCTGAACGTCCATGAATTGATTGAATCAATGACTGGTCTAAAGGTTAGATCTGCCAACAGGTGTTATAGGATGGAAGTCCAAGAAACACATGCTCAACTCCTTCGCACTAAACACAGGGTAGGCGTCCCTGTAAGGTTCCATGTGGAGCTGATGCTTTCATACTTTGATCGCCTATGTCTACTAGGAACACCGATAAGCGAAAGGATGGCAGTCTCTATCTTGCTCAATTCACTACACAGTGGGTTTGGTCGCTTGAAGCAACTATACCTAAGTGAACCGAGAGAAGAAACAGTTGAAGAGTTTGTTCACCTTATCAGAAAGGCTGAGATAGTACTCGACTGTGAAGCCAAAGATTTACTCAAGGCTAAAGGGAGACACTTCAAGAATAGTAGAAAGTCCAAGGGCAATGCTAAGAAGCAGGACAAGTCCACATCAAGCTGTCTTTATTGTGATGGAATTGGCCATTACAAGAAAGAATGTCCAAAGCTAAAGGAAGATCAGAAGAACGGAACAGTCGTTCCATCTTCAGGTATTTTTGTTATAGACTGTATATTTGCTAATTCAACTTCTTGGGTATTAGATACAGGTTGTGGCTCACACTTATGTTCCAATCCACAGGGACTAAGAAGAAGTAGAAAGTTAAGCAAGGGTGAAGTCGACCTACGAGTGGGAAATGGAGCACGGATTGCTGCATTAGCTGTAGGAACTTTTTATTTGTCGTTGCCCTCTGGGCTAGTTTTGGAACTGGAAGAGTGTTTCCATGTTCCAAGTCTTACTAAAAACATCATTTCAGTTTCTTGCTTAGATGCTAAGGGATTTTCCTTTTTAATAAAAGACAATAGTTGTTCGTTTTATTTTAAAGAGATGTTTTATGGATCTGCTAGATTGGTCAATGGACTTTATTTACTAGATCATGACAAACAAGTTTATAACATAAATACCAAAAAGGCCAAAAAGGATGATTCAGATCTCACTTATCTGTAGCATTGTCGATTAGGCCATATTAACTTGAAACGCTTAGAAAGACTTCAAAAGGAAGGAATTCTAGAACCATTTGACTTAGAGGATTATGGTAAGTGCGAATCATGTTTACTTGGCAAAATGACAAAGCAACCTTTCTCTAAAGTTGGAGAAAGAGCAACTGAACTATTGGGTTTAATCCATACAGATGTATGTGGACCAATGAGTACAAATGCTAGAGGTGGTTTCAGCTACTTTATCACTTTCACTGATGACTTCAGTAGATATGGTTATGTCTACCTAATGAAGCATAAGTCTGAATCCTTTGACAAATTCAAGGAATTTCAGAGTGAAGTAGAGAATCAATTAGGCAAGAAGATTAAAGCACTGCGGTCTGATAGAGGCGGCGAATATCTGAGCTATGAATTTGATGACCATCTGAAAGAATGTGGAATTCTATCAGAATTGACTCCTCCTGGAACACCACAATGGAACGGTGTGTCGGAACGGAGGAACATAACCTTGCTAGACATGGTCAGGTCAATGATGGGTCAGGTCGAACTTCCATTAGAATTTTGGGGACATGCACTAAATACAGCTGCACTCACTATAAATAGAGCTCCGTCTAAAGCTGTCGAAAAGACTCCATATGAGTTATGGTTTGGAAAGCCTCCAAATGTGTCTTTTCTTAAGATTTGGGGATGTGAAGTATACGTCAAACGATTAATTTCAGACAAACTTCATCCAAAATCTGACAAATGTATCCTTGTGGGCTATCTAAAGGAAACAAAGGGGTATTACTTCTACAATACATCTGAGAACAAGGTGTTTGTTGCTCGAGATGGTATCTTTTTGGAAAAGGATCACATTTCCAAAATGACAAGTGGGAGAAAAGTAGACCTTGAAGAAATTCGAGTCGAACAACAAACTCTAGAGAATGCTCAAGATGACATTCAGGATGAAACTCAGAGATCTTTAGAAGAATCTGGTGAGAATCATGGTCAATCTAGAAATGTTACCCCGCGTAGATCGCAAAGATATAGATCTCAACCGGAAAGGTACTTAGGTATTTTGACGAACGAGAGCTATGACGTTCTATTACTTGAAAGTGACGAACCTGCGACTTACAAACAAGCTATGACGAGCCCTAGCTCCAAGCAATGGCAAGAAGCCATGCAATCTGAATTAGACTCCATGTCAGAAAACCAAGTATGGGATTTGGTCGATTTTCCAGATGGCTACCAATGAAGCAAATGGGTTTTCAAACTGAAAAAGGACAAGGATGGGAAACTTGAAGTTTTCAAAGCTAGATTGGTTGCAAAAGGTTACAGGCAAGTCCACGGTGTGGATTACGATGAAACCTTTTCACCAGTTGCAATGCTAAAGTCTATTCGGATAATGTTAGCAATCGCTGCATATTACGATTACGAAATATGGCAGATGGATGTCAAAACCGCTTTCTTAAACGGTGTTTTAACAGAAACTGTGTTTATGACACAGCCTGAAGGTTTTGAGGATCCAAAGAATGCTAAAAAGGTATGCAAGCTAAAGAAATCAATCTACGGATTGAAGCAGGCATCAAGGATCTGGAATATACGTTTTGATGAAGCAGTCAAGGACTTTGGTTTCATCAAGAACGCAGACGAATCTTGTGTATACAAGAAGGTCAGTGGGAGCAAAATTGCTTTCCTAGTGTTATATGTCGACGACATATTACTTATCGGAAATGATATTCCTATGTTGAACTCTGTCAAGATTTGGCTTGGGAAATGTTTTTCGATGAAGGATCTAGGAGAAGCACAGTACATATTGGGAATCAAGATTTACAGAGATAGATCTAAAAAGATGATTGGACTTAGTCAAAGCACTTATATCAATAAGGTGCTTGAAAGGTTCAAGATGGCAGACTCCAAGCGAGGCTACCTACCCATGTCTCATGGAAAGACTCTAAGCAAGACTCAGTGCCCAAAAACACTTGATGAGCGTAGACGAATGAATGGGATTCCATATGCATCATTGATTGGTTCAATAATGTATGCTATGATATGTACACGCCCGGATATTGCGTACGCACTCAGTGCTACGAGCAGATACCAGTCATACCCAGGAGAGGCACATTGGACTGCTGCCAAGAACATTCTGAAGTACCTGAAAAGGCACAAAGATGACTTCCTGGTCTATGGTGGAGATGATGAATTAATTGTTAAAGGCTATACGGACGCAAGTTTCCAAACCGACAAAGATGATTTCAGATCACAGTCTGGGTTTGTCTTCTGCCTCAACGGAGGTGCAGTAAGCTGGAAAAGTGCTAAGCAAAGCACATTTGCGGATTCTACAACTGAAGTGGAGTACATTGCTGCACATGAAGCAGCAAAGGAAGCTATATGGCTAAGGAAGTTCATAGGTGAACTTGGTGTAGTCCCCTCCATTAAAGGACCAATAGCCCTGTATTGTGATAATAACGAATCTATTGCACAGGCAAAGGAGCCTAGACACCACCAAAGAGCCAAGCATGTACTTCGTAGATTTCACCTTCTACGAGAGTTCGTTGAAAGAAAAGAAGTCGAGATAAGCAAGATTGGAATTGATGACAACATATCAGATCTATTGACTAAACCTCTGCCGCAGGCGAAGCACAACTCGCACACTGCAGCTATGGGAATCAAGCATATTGGAGAATGGCTTTGATGTCCTTATTTAATGTTTTAAAGTTTTAGAGTTTAAATCTTTGAAAAACATTATTGGTTAATCATTCACAATAAATGAATAGAATTCATTTTTCCATTTAATTTGTGGTTTATTAAATGATGAGTCCCTTCAATTTGACGATATATTCAAGATAGACTGTCAGGACCAGTCCTGTGACTAAGAAATGTCTATCAAGTGAACTTGAATGTCAAAGGTTGAAAATGGTCCCTGATCGGAGTTTTCTATAAAATTGGACGTATAGAAAACGTTAGACGACTAGAATGCAAGATGACTAGTAGTTCTGTTTCTTGAACTATGTGGACTAGGGCTGAGCACGGTTCGGGTACCCGAACCGATAAGCTTATCGGGTCGGTTACCCGAAACCCGATAACTCCAAAACCATTACCCGAAACCGAACCGATAAGAAACGGTTACCCGAAATTCGGGTACCCGAATATCCGGATACCCGAACCAATTATCCGAAATAAACCGACTTTTTTATTTTTGCTTAAATTTATAATTTTGTTCCCCAATTTTAATAATAATGTAGCACTTTTTTCAAAAAATTAAAATAAAAATCTGAATAACTAGAAATAACATTCTATATGGCCTTGACTCCTTGCATAAGTACATATTTCATAGCTGATAAGTACATATTCCATAGCTGATTTTATGCCTCATAAGGCTATAAATCATAATGACCGAAAAATAAACGATCATATGTTATAAAGTATTCAACGCTCACGAGTCACGATTAACTAATTATCAACTACATAAACAATAAATAATCCACACAATTACACAAGATAAAATAAAATAGTTCTCAATTAACCAATATTACATATATAATTTGCCACGTAGGCAAGGCAAAAGCTTTAGACATTTCAAGCTTGCTCTTTGAAATTCTGGTACAGAAAGTCAGAAACACCATCCTCAGTTCCTCACCAGCAGCCAGCAGAGAACATTTCTATAAGAAGAGAAAAGAAAAAAAAACTAAGAAATGGAGAATAATAATTAAAACAAGTTAATAAAAAAAATAGCATGTTATATTGTTACCTGATTAGCAGTATCAACTTTAAATCTTTAATCATCATCAACAAAGTCGAGGGATTGCTCCTCACCAGCAGGGTACATTTCTTCAAGAAGAAGAGAAGAGAAAAGAAAAGAAAATGAAAATGTGGAGAATAATTAAAATAATAAGACAATAAAAACAGAATATTAATTACCTGCTTCGATCTTTTCCATCTCTTCCAGACTCTCCTCGATTATAAGAGGACCAAGTGAAGTACGAAACCAATCTTGTGAACAAATCAAAGCCTCAACCATCTTGGTTGATAGTGAGCTACAGAATTGATCGAGCACTCGGCCACCTGTGCTAAAAGCTGATTCTGAAGCTACTGTTGACACGGGAATAGCAAGTGCATCTCTAGCCATGAGAGATAATACAGGGTACCTCTCCCCATATTTTTTCCACCATCCCAAACAGTCAAAGGTTTTCCCAGCCGGAGTTACTGCTCTATCATCCTCAAAATACTTAGTTAGCTCACTTTTCCCTTCAACCCCAACACTTAAACCCACATCCTTTTCAAACTCTAATTCTGCAACATCTATGTTCGAGTCATCCCCTTCGATCTCCTCTAGATTATCATTTGTTTGTGGAGGAATATGCTCATTTTGAGGATGCTCAGATGCATAAATATCAAAAAACTTGTACAAAGTTTGTGTCACCTTAGCACGTAATCATTCAGCTTTATCCACATCATATATTTGATTAATTGCCCATTTTGTATATTCCATTTACGCCTAGGATCAAGGATAACAGCAATATACAACAATAAATTCACATTATCTAGATTTTCCCAGTACTTGTCATGTTTTTTCTTCATTGCAGCAGCCATTAAACTCACTTCTATATCATCACATAACATTTTTTTCTTAATCATCACACTTATTCCAACAAGCTCTTGTAAATATGTGTTAGAGGTAATGTACAAGGATCCAGAAACTCTTAAAGTTGCATCATAAAGCATCTTGAGAAAGGGAATAAAAGAAGCAACATGATCCCAATCTTTGGGTTGAGGAACACTATAAAGCTTATCTAACTCGTTCCTAAATTTACCACCATCTGAACTTTCAAGCAATTCAAAAGCCCTTTGATACACCACAGCAATTTCCAACATCATATAAGTGGAATTCCACCTAGTATCTACATCCAAACAAAGAAGGCGTTTTGATTCTAACTTTTCTTGTTTGATGCAACTTAAAAACTTTTGTAATCTAGCAGGGGAAGATCTTACATGCCTAACAGCTGAACGAATTCTTCTAATTGACACAATACTTTCCTTCAATCCATCCTTAACTGTCAAACTCAATATGTGTGCACAACATCTCATGTGTAAAAACTGACCATCCAAAACTAAAGTTTTCCAACTCTCAAACCTCTTTTTCAAGTATTGAATGCCAACATCATTTGAACTAGCATTATCCACAGTAATAGTCATAATCCTAGATATACCCCATTCAAGTAAACACTTTTGTACAGACTAGTTGTTGGACCGCGCGCTACCGCGCGCGGTCCCCCAAGATATTAGAATCGGTTTGGTATATTTAATTAGCGTGCTTCAAACACCGAGCTAACCATTAAGCTCAAAACAATTGCAAATGGTAAAAGATGACACAAACAATCACGAAGTTATGGAACCGTACGAATTGGCGACCATCATAATTTTGTCTATGGAAGATAGATACAAAGTACTCGTGCAAATTAGAACATAAGGTACTCGGCATAGTGCCCGAGTTATAATGGAATATAGATACAAAGCACTCGTGCAAATTAGAATATAAGGTACTCGGCATAGTGCCCGAGTTAGAATAGAACAAGAGTTCTTATGTTTATATTACAAAATATGTAAGGGGTTCTAGATAGTGAGGCTTCATTCCCACCTTCTATACGATCGCAACAGAAGCTATTTCTGTTGGCATGAAGTGTAGGACTCGTTGATTCCAGGCTAAGTAGAGACTACCTATATCTTACAAGTTTCCAAGGTAGATCAACTACAATACTAATTATTTTACAAGACATTAATCTTAGCTAAGCAAAAGGGTGGATGACTGATTGACTTGAATTACATACCAGAGGATCTGGCTTCTTCATCCTAAGCAAAAGGGACAACTAATGATGCACTTGAATTACTTACCAGAGGAGTCATCCTCCTCTTCGTCTGATTGTCTTGCAATACTCCCCTGTGCAGCATGGAGCTCAGCTATGAATTCCTGCTTCAGTTTCTTTTGAGGAATGGCTCCTTGCTCTGGCTGCTTCCCAGTAACCATTGCTTGCTCAGGGTTCTTCCTATGAAGTGTTGGTTGTTCAAGCTGCTGCCTAGCAATTGTTGCTTGTGCAAGCACCTGGCTGGCACTCGGACCCTGTTCAGCCTGCTGATCAGCAAAGTGATGCTCAACATTTTCTGCTTGGGCCTGCTTCAGTTTCTTTTGAGGAATGGCTCCTTGCTCTGGCTGCTTCCCAGTAACCATTGCTTGCTCAGGGTTCTTCCTACGAAGCGTTGGTTGTTCAAGCTGCTGCCTAGCAATCGTTGCTTGTGCAAGCACCTGGCTGGCACTCGGACCCTGTTCAGCCTGCTGATCAGCAAAGTGATGCTCAACATTTTCTGCTTGGGCCTCCCCAGATTCCAAATCAATCGATTTCAAGCACCATTCAAGCACGCCGTTCTTTGAAAGGCCCATTGTTGGACCGACTTCCAGCAGAAAGTGGTTGGACTTGAGCATTTCCTGGAGCTGTTCAAAGGTCGCTGCATCATTCTGGAAACACAGGTGTTTGTTAAGCTTAGGAAACGTTTTCCAGCCTATGTATGGTAGAAGAAACAATTGACACCGAAGGATTAATAAAGGCAACACAAACTGCAATAAGCTCCTAATTTCATATGCAAGTATATGGCTGATTGTTTAATAAGTTATCTACCTACTAAGTTTTTGATAGTCCACTGTAAGAATTTAAATGTCATCAGGGAAGTGTGTATAACAAGTTCGAATGCCCTTTGTGTGGTCTCTGTTTGTCTTTCATTTCTTATGTAATTTGCAGTTTTAACCTGATAAATTTAAAGTTGATTTTTTACAGTGGTCGCCTAATTTTATAACAATGTGCAGCGTTGTGTTCTTTTCTTTCTAAATTTGTATATGTGTACATTCTAATGGGTTTTGCAACATTCTTCCATGGTTGACTTGTTAGTCTAAGGGAGATAGGCTTACGCTGTTCTTCATCCTGAACGTGTCTGCAGCCGTCATCCTGAACAACTTTTCAGAATCTTCAGTGAACGAGGTGCATTCCATTGTGCCAGTCCCATCAGATGCCACGAAATTGTAGGTAATCCTGCAATGATCATTTGCAAAAGTGTGACACAGCATTACATGTATTCGTCTGTAACAAAGCATTCTAAAGTTTGCAGCTTACTTTGGAGTAGACACGGTATCTGCCTTACATCTGGTGCAAGTGTAGGATGTCCCTGCTGGAATGTCTCCACGCCGTCCACAAGCAGAGCACCCCAGGTATGCATTGATCGTGCTCATTTGAGGGTTGGGTATTGTAACCCTGAGCCAATGGCGTTGCTCTTGCAAGGTGTTGTAAGGCTAGGGAAAAAATCCGACAGGTTCACAAGTCAGGCACACTTCTTTATATTCTGAAGTGCATCTACATTACCGGAACAATAAGACATACATTATTTGTGTATCACTTTTTCGCATATGAGTGTGGGTTTCCAACAGGTTTAAGCTCAGTTACCCCGGGCCACTTTCTTGAGGCCGTCACTTTTTCGCATATGATCGCTTTATTATGAAGCAACATTATAACAGCTCTAATCAGACAAAAACTACCTGTGTATTACTTATGTCACATGTATTTCTGTTCTCACTGAATGTAAAGTTAGCGTAGTTGATTGGATGGTATTTTGTCGTTACTTAGTTTAGCAGTTATGCAATGCAATATAGTTTAGGTTATGCAATGCAATGTAAACACAATGATGATGTTGTAGCAGTCCTTAAATTCCCTATCTATTTTTAGTAGCTATGCAACGCAATTTAGTTTAGGCTATGTAATATCTTTGATGTTCAGTTTTTCTTTTTGCTGACATTTTTTCCTTACTTAGCTTAGCTTAGCTTAGCAGTTATGCAATGCAAACATAGTCCAACACTGATATGGCAGCCTAGAAATATTAGTTTTTTGTTGTTGGGAATATGAAATCATCTGAGATTATTGTGTCATTGACTGGAGTTTTAATAATTGTAGACGATAATCAAGGTACATAGGACAAAAGCAAAGGTTTATACCCTTTTCAGCTTCAGGGAGTCCAGTGTGATGATCACCTTCTCTTTCGTAGGGTTCCTGACATCCAATACCCTTGCTTGCCTGTCACTCAGCCAGTCGGTGCGATTTTTGACCCTACAAAACATATCGAGGTTAGTTGCCAGGTATTTTATGTTGTGTTTTTAAAGGATAAGGAATGACATGTGCTGTCTTACCATTCCCTCAATGCGTCTGCTCTTTCTCCTTTTGGATCAGTAATGATTCTAGTAGACATGGTGGAACCAAGGGAAAATCCTGTACATTTCGCAGCGTCTTTTGTAAGATAATTGAAACTGTGTTTTCAGACACTAATGGAGGATTAAGGTAATCAAAACCTTTATGAAAGCTGCCTCTCAAAGCCGTGAATCCAAAAACAGTGAACTGTTCTGCCCATGAGGAGAGGGGTTTGCAATGTTCTCCAGTCAGCTCGTTCCAAACAGTAATTGTGATTGGCTGCTCATTGCTGCAAAAGTGGCGAAGGTTTGGCACTGATGATTAAAGCGCAAGATGTTTAGATTTTTAAATAGAGTATGAGTCGTACCTATGGTCTGTCACCACAATTTCACGAACTAAGTATTCGCGTTGTTCAAATCCAGTGACTTTCCGTGCTTCTTCTTCGAGGTATAGAACAACAGCAACAATATCTGCAAATAAAAGGAGCATAGAAATAAGTATTGGCGCATGTGTATAGTATCACAACATAGTAGGGAAGAGGGTAGGTTCTTTACCAAATCTGTCAGTTGGATCATACACTCTTGGGATGGTGGCTAGGCATTGGTATTCCGGTAATACTGGCCCTGACTCAGCATTCATTCGTTGGATTACCGCCTGTGAGCCAAAGCTCATCTGGTATCCAAGCAGACCGTATTTCGCGTCTTTGGCTTTCCAATATTCATCGCTGGCTTTAATCGTAGCATTAGCTATCTCATAACTCCCTAAGTGTTCAATAGCTTCCTTGTAGACATCAATTTGATTTCCAAAAAGTGCAGCACGCATTCGATTTCCCTGCATAAAGCAATAGCATACAACAGCTTAAATAAGTAACTACCACCAGTACATGTGTGCATATTTGATAAATAAAACCGTAACTATACATGGTCAACAATATGGGAGCATAAGGCAACGGGTTTAGGCAGAACTGAATCCTTTCTAGATAGCAGCTATGCATTGGGAATGAAGCAACAGAAGAAAGCCTAACACCTGTGGGGGAACATTGATGTATAGGACTGACATAGAAAACATGCATTTTGGGAATAGCTGATTCTGGTCAATATTACATTTAAATCACTAATCTGGGTGGCCTAAAACTGCTGATTTTACTGCATAAATCAGACTGATACACATGGCATCCAACCTTATTCATGGTTGGGCCTCCCTGCCCTCCACTGTGTGAATAGATAAAGCTCACCAATGACTTTGCATCATAATTTAATATAAACTAACAACTGTATGGGCATACTCCCCTATAAAAAGCAACCTTCTCCAACTCACTCTCTCACCTATCCTCTATTCAGGTATATTGTTTTCTGAAGGGAAATAAATCCCTATTCACCTAAAAGCCTCAAAACTAAACGCTCCTCAAATGGCAAGTGATGTGAAGATCGAGTCGTCTGTTGTACCCTTTGGTACACAACATATCATGTTCAGCATGCTTAGATGGTGTATGAATACCTGGATACTTACAGAAATATCACAATTAACATGAATGTTCTGATGTATTGTCGATACTAAGTACCATGGTCTGATGTATTGTCGATACTAACACGACATACAGTTAAATTACCAGGCCATGTGTAGGTTTGATGAGATGAAGGTTTATGAAACTGAGGGTTGACACCACGAATGTCTGGTTCGGTTGGTTGTCCCCCCAGGGTATGCGCCTTCAGAATTACAAACCACCTAAGGACCAGCACTATATGAGCAACAAGAGGTAACCGCTGGACAGCTCTATTATGAGCCTGTCCTGGTTGCATTGGTTGCCCTGTGGCTGGCCCTCCCCGGGCACAGGCTTGATCAGACCGTCCGTCATGTCTTGCCCCCATAATGTATAGAGAGCTACCTTCGATCCAATGTATCCTAATGTTAGACCTATTAATGAAGCAGTGTTATTCATGTCCCCTAAATTTGCAAGTGTTGTATGTATTTATCTATTTGCTTTTACATTATAGTTTTATGCCTTATGACGGTGCTATTCCGTTAACTTATTTAAGGTATCTATTAATGCTAAATAAGTTAACGGAATAGCATCTTCAATAGCAAGCCATATGCAAAAAACACAAACAGGCCAAGGAAATAAGACTATACCAGATTTTTTTTTAAAAACAGCAGTTGCATGCATACAATTCGATATAAAACATTGATGATTAAAGAGTTATTACCAGAAACCTAATTCCAGTGGTGACCACGTGCGACTAAATATGCAGTCGTATCCAGGAAATCCAATAATTTGATAGATGACGTACGCTGGCCAGCAGTTCTTATGTTTTTTGAAGAGTAAGAAGGTAGGATGTTTATGTTTTTCAACTAAGTGTAAGGAGTTCATATGTTTTTTAAAGAGCGAGGAGGTACAACTTTACGAGTTATTCTTCTGAATGGACAACTAAGTGAAAGGAGTTCCAGAAATTCTAATCGTTTATTATGGAACGAGGTAAATAGAATAGGTAGATATTCTAATCATTGATTACGGAATGAAAAATTCTAATCACTGGACGGTATTTATAATGGGAACTCTAATCACTGGACGGTATTTATAATGGGAAAAATTCTAATCACTGGACGGTATTTATAATGGGAAAAATTCTAATCACTGGACGGCATTACGGAATGAAAAATTCTAATCACTGGACGATGCTACTATGTTAACGTATCTAACGTATCTATCAATACTAAATAAGTTAACAGAATGGCAGCGTGAATAGGAAACCATATGCATAGACCACAAACAGGGAAGGAAATGAGAGTACACCAGGGGAAAAAAAATGTAAACATAGCAGTTGCATGCATACAATTCGACATAAAACATGTATGATTACAGAGTAACATGGAACCCCATATACCTATTCGGGAAATCATTATTGTTTACAGGGAAAAAAACTCCTGGACGATATTCATAATGTAAACTCTTTTTCAGATCTGAAGTGTCTGTGATACTCATATTTGTTATACTACTATGTGTTCAACATTTCCAGGTTGACAGATTAGCAGGGATTTCCTTTTTCCCAATATATTATGTGTTGACAGATTATTAGCATTCTAGTACTGAGTGTGTAAAGGAGATATTAGGAATTTCCTTTTTAAAAAATTACTATGTGTTGACAGATTCAGAGGAAAAATCAACACCAACTGCTGCTTGAGAAATAAGCAGCATCTTAGAACTAACTCTAAAAGATAGAACACTCACTAGGCAACTAAAAGTCAGCAGCTTAGTAAAGGCATGGGGACAAAACAGATGGAAATAAACTTGGCAGAGAACATGTAAGCAAGCATGAAAAAAAGGGAAACGAAATGAAACAATTATACCTTGTCATCTTCCATCACAAGTCCTTGGAATAGGATTCCCTTTGAAGGAGAGTTCCTTTCCGGTCCTTTCTCTACGACCTTGACCTTAACCTTGTAGCCCTTGCTTTTTTCGGTTAGCTGATCCAGATACACGCGTTCAGGCTTCATTTCTTAGAGTTTGTACACATGGTAAGAAAAAGAAATATGATTAATCCCACAGAAATAATCATGAATTCTGTTTTAGCTAACATAACAACATCATCTTATTTTGTAACTGTGTAACTTTGAATTATCAATTATGCAGAGAATACAAAGAAAAGAAATATGATTAATCCCACAGAAATAATCATGAATTCTGTTTTAGCTAACATAACAACATCATCTTTTTTTGTAACTGTATAACTTTGAATTATCAGTTATGCAGAGAATACAAACCTAGTAAAACAAATCTATATTCAATTGGCAGGCATTTGAAAAACAATAATGCAAACATTTATGATCTTATACATCAAAGCAAAATAATCATGAATTCTGTTTTAGCTAACATAACAACATCATCTTTTTTTGTAACTGTATAACTTTGAATTATCAGTTATGCAGAGAATACAAACCTAGTAAAACAAATCTATATTCAATTGGCAGGCATTTGAAAAACAATAATGCAAACATTTATGATCTTATACATCAAAGCAATAAATTCCATTTGATTTGGTCATACCTGACAAACTGCAGATTCTGATTGTGGAGAGGAAGCTGTAAAATTCTGCTTAGGTTGTAAAAGATTGGGACTGAATAGAGGGTGCTACATCTTCATATATAGAGGGAAGGAAAACCTGTGGTTCAAAAGAAAGGCACAGCAGTAAGCAAAGAGGCATGGGCAAAACAGCAAATCAACTATTCAGAATAGTGTTTTATTGTCCTTGTAGCAGGTGAAGTCTTGTATTACCATGTCCTAACACTATTTAAACCATACTTTGCTATGTAAAAACGTGTTGCCTTAAACTTTAAGAGGGAAATCTTTACCACGTACAGCTGATTTTAAGGACTACAATATAAAAGGATACATACCTCTCTAATGGGTATGACCATGTACTGTGGTCTGCTGGTTTTTTATTTCCTGAGAAAAAAACAAACACCTTTGGAAGAGGCTGAAGTATTAATAACATTATATAAGGTTAGGCTGGAAAAATGAGTGTGAAGTATTAATATCATGATGAAAGTTTAGTGCTTCATAGATTTCTGCGAGATTTTTTATTTAAAGGGTTACGGAACATCCTATATTACGGTGAGCAACATCTGTAGAACCATGATGGTTACATTCGTATAACCAGTTTCCGAGTGTATATTTCAAAAGAAGTTAGTAATAGATAAGTTGCAAGCGTCTAAAGTGATATTCTCAAGCTAAGTTGACAGGGGAAAAAACGCCTTAATTAGGAATACTCGAGTAGGGAAGTGGGTAAAAGTGGTGATACAAAATCGGCTCGATTAGGAAACTTGCTAAAATTGGTGGTTAACCTTTTGAAGATTGACCAAGAGAACGGCTACATTTAATAGGATGCTTACTATACAGAAACAAATGCATGTTCACGACATTATAACAGTTTAGAACACAAATCTCAAAACCAAATTCAGCAGTCTATTCTTACAACTTGATCGCACTAAATTATGCATACACCATTGGAACTGTGGGCAAAATGAGGGGATACGTCATGAACCTCGCTCATACCTGCAAGCAACGACAGTCTAACTTTCAGTTTACATTTGGTTCACTCTCAAAATAAAGAAAGATGAGGTTTTTTTTATGTTCACATGTAGTTCATATTACTTTGAAACAAGAATCCAATGACAGTCCGTATTATTTCGTTGTAGTTTTTTGATTCTCTGTAATGCACTGTACTGCTTGAATTAGACAAGTGTGCACTTTATTTTCTTTCACCTGGAAGTGGTGATTAATATGTCTCACCTACAATGGATGTGTTAAGTAAGCTACAATATGAATGTATTTCATAATACCGGTTTAATCAGCAAACGTGTGCAATTTGGTTGTTCTGAATCTGAACTACAATGACCAAACAGGCAAGCAAAAGAGCCCACATAAATCTAAGCGGGCTGGTTATAAATACTAATATCCTACAGAAAGAACCTTTGACAACAGTTACTGGAACCCGGGGTCTGTGCACAAAAAAAGGAGGTTATCTCTGGTGTACAAGCTATAATTCAGTTAAGCATAGCAGGAAGATACTAATTGAAAGTACTCTGTCAGGATATGCATTTCTATTTTGGAAAACCAAAAAGGAGAAGGATTAACGAAGAGGGAGCAACACAGAAAAATATAGAATCTCTTTGGCTATTATAATAACTCCATGTTAAAGTTTAAGGACTTGCATTTAAACGACCTAATAACACTGGTTTTAGTGTCACCCAATCGCTTGAGCTTAGGTGCTTTAATAATGAGAGTAGAACACAAAGGGACTCACAAAATACTACCAAAATAGCACATATGCAAACGTGTTTATCAGTTAGCTACTTCCAATGTGCAAGTTGATATTTAAGCAGATGGGTGTAATGAACTTACATTTCCTCTGCAACAGGAACCTGCAGATGACATTAGAATGCATGTGCTTGCATGATTTTCTACACAGGTGGGCTGTTTTTCACGGGCATATTTGCAGCACAAACCAAAAGGCACAAAAAGGAGCAACAACTGCATGGCATGAACATGTTTGGTTACAGTAAGCCGTACAAGAATAATAACAAAGCAAGCTGTAAATGCACAATCAGGAAGCAGATAAAAAGGTTTGTGATAGATTACCTGTATATCATATGATACCGGCTAATCTGAGCACATCATAAGAGATGACATTTCTAACATGGTGCTCAGGTTGGTGTCCCGGAGATTGTTTTGAAACAACTTTGACGTTACATGCTTTTCTAGCACGAGACAATGCCACATAAAGCTGACCATGGGAGAAACACGGCTGGGGAAGATAGATGGAGACTTGGCTTAGTGTTTGCCCTTGTGACTTGTTTATCGTCATTGCAAAGCTTAGTTTTATAGGGAATTGTTTCCTCTGAAATTGGAAAGGATAATTGGAAGATGCAGACGGCCGAAGCCTAATTCGGGGTATAAAAACATGGCTTCCGCTGTGCTGCCCAGTCGTGATCATGCATTCAATCAGATTCGGGTAGAAATTCTTGCATATCATACGTGTCCCATTGCACAGGCCAGACGAAGGCAGGATATTGCGAAGCAGAAGAACTGGACAATTTTTCTTCAAGACGAGCTTGTATGGGCTCATTCCACCTGGGCAGAGGGTGTGTATAAATTCAGGAGGATAGATCGCGCTATTATCATCAAGAACTGTATCAAAACTCCTGTACATAACAGATTCTCCAGGGAATTTGTCTATCAGGGTAGCATTGATATCATCAACATCTTCATTCAGGGGGGTCAGTATAGCCGTTGTTGTGAAATTGCCTGGGGTGGACCTGCAAACATCTACCTCGGGAAATGCAATTGCAGTAAGTTCGGCAATAGGATCAGAAGCGACCTCAGATGGGTGTACTATCTGCATTGGCAATTGCACAAGGTCATTCTCGCCGGTTTGCAGCTCACCATTTCCAAGAGAAAGCAAAAACGCAGAAAAGTAGGGATCTTCTCTTGCCCGAACATTTTCAGTGAGATTGAACCTAATGAACCGAGGCCAAAGAACAGAACTCACTAAGCTAGCAGCAACAGCTTCTCGCTGTGTTTTGCGGGGTAGGACGGGCAGGACCTGACGGAAGTCGCCACCAAAAACCACAAGCTTGCCACCAAAAAGGGTATTCTCATCACACAAGTCTCGTAGAAGCATGTCTAATGACTCAACATTTTCTTTCCTTGCCATTGAAGCTTCGTCCCAAATAATCAACGATGTCTCTTTTAGTAAACATGCAAGACTGCCCTGTTTAGGAACATCGCAAGCAAGGGAAGCATCAGAATCTATCGGTATTTTAAACCGAGAGTGAGCAGTCCTCCCAGAAGGTATATTTGATGCTGCAATTCCAGATGTCGCAGTTGGTAGGACAATCTTGTTCATCAAACGAACCTCTGCATAGAGAGCATTGTATAGGAAGGTTTTACCTGTTCCTCCGGGCCCGTCTATGAAGAATGCACCAGGTTTCCCTTTAAGAACGTGGTCAATAATGCTGTCAAATGCCTCCTGCTGTGCTTGGTTTAATGTGTTACGGGCATCAATACAGTCCCGAGGTATCGGTGCATCAAGTGCATCGATAATGTCTTTTGTTCGCCTGAACTCTTCATCTTGAAAATCATTTAAATGTTGTAGGCCAAAGTCTCTAAATGATTTCCCCATTGCTTCAAGAGATTGCTCAACAGATCTAACAGTGAGCTCCCTTGACCTGCTATCAGAACTCGGATACTGGTGCCTATAATCTTCAGAGAGAGCGTCGTAGTATTTTAACCAGAGGGCATTGGGGTCACTTGGCTGGCAGAAGATCAGCACTGTTGAAAAGAGCTGTCGGAATGCAGTCGGCATTTGCACTTCACACGCTTCAGCTAAGCACAAGTCGACAGCGTTGTCTTCCTCTAGCAATTTCAGCCGCAGAGCTGTCTCCTGAAAAGTGGCACACTTATATCCATCAACAGTTCGGAGATGATCAAAGGATCGCGGGCTATCCACATGCATCAGTAATAATCTGAGGAAGTAACGTTCCCCTTCAGCAGGTGCTACAAAAGTGAGCCTGCCAACAACAACGGTCTTGTTGCTTCTTTTTTTCCATTCTTTACCCTCCCACTTATAATGCTCTGGAAATTCTGCATATGTATAGCCCGTTCCATCAGGTGTGGCAGCATTCATCCTAAAGAATTCTGTAAGTTGAGTTCGAGATCTTTTATCATTTAAAATGATCTCGTCTAAATTCTCATGAGGCATTACCTGGATTGTCTGCAAGTTAGGCAGATGTATTTGCAGAGGCAACACCGATGGAAACATCTCAAACAGATCGAACCCGAAAATTCTCCATGCTGCCTCACACGGGGAAACCCACCTCCCAGCCTGGTACTGTTGTATCTCATCAACAATAGCAGTGCTACCATCCTGCACGTTGAATGAGATCCTGTCATGGCCCTTGTACACATATTTGTACAGGTATTTGACTGCCATTATGGTCGAACAAACCTCAACGTTTAAGTGGCAATCAAAAAGTGATGATAGGTACGGGTTATACGGAATAACTGACCTGTTATCCATATTAACCCTGCGAATACAAACACTTTCTCCAGTATCTATCCTTTTATAAAGTGGGTATCCATCGCTGCTGTTAGTTGTCTCGGCAGCAAATTTTTTCGGATATCCATACTTGCAGTGCCCCTCATTACCTTTCCGTTTCATGCACGCACAATCAGGGTTCAGTTGTCCACATGGGCCATGCATCATGTGTTGAAGAACAATCTTCCTCAAGTGAGGGTTGGCAAGAGGAGGGATCTCAGCAGAAACAAACTTATCAAAGTCAGCAGGGCTTCTAATCTTAGAATTGGGTTTAAGGATAACAAGGAAATGAGCGTGCGGTAACCCCCGTTTCTGGAACTCAACAACATATATCATAGCAGCAACTTCACCAAATATTTTTTTTTTCATGATATGGTGTTTTAGCGCTATCAGTTTAGCACGGAAAATCCTTGAAACTAAATCTGGCCGGTTTTGTGCCTCCTCTCCGACAGCCAACTCTTGTTTAATCTCTGGCCAATTAGGATTGCACGTCATTGTAAGGAACAAATCAGGCTTCCCATACTTCTTAACTAAGGACATCGCATTCAAATACCTCTTTTTCATATCCCTAGCCCCCCCCAGAAAACTTGGTGGTAACACAACTCGATGCCCCACATTAGCTGCACTGTTTTCACCGCTCTCGACAGTGTCGAGTATACCTTGGTACAAATCTGCCCTGATAGTTTGCTGGTTCTTTCGGAAAAAGTCCAAGCGAGTGTTTTCAATCTTCACGTACATGTCAACAATGTACTGTTGGAAGCACCTCCCTGCCCTTAGCAGCATGTTACAAGGGCGTATCTGAAGCTTATAAGCATAATACTCTCTGCAAGAGATATGCTTAGCTGATCCTTCCCGACCTTGATGAGCAACTGGTAAGCAAAACAATAGGCCATATGTTATTACAGATGCAAAAGAGATATGCTAAAAAAAGAATGTAGCCATGGGTAGAACAGAGTAAATGAAATTAGTAAGGCATACGGTTATCTTCTTGAGCCAAGAAGTCTTCAACAGTGTGGACAGCACACGATAAGACAGGATCCTGATGAGTGGCAAGCTGTTGTTGCCCACCCGTTGACATCTTTTTAAGCCCTTGATGCCATCCACAATCTCCAAATGGGAATAAGAGCGGATACTGAAGTGCATCATAACAACCATAATAATGCATTATTCTATGGGAACTGTTTGATTTTCCGGAAACCAATATATGTGGACTTCTACTTGTACTGGAAGATGTGCTTTCAGACCAAATGACTGCAACTTCATCGGATGTAGGAGCGTTATAGACATTCTGATTTAGCACAGTGTTTTTGTTAAGTAAAATCTGGGTATCTTCATGGACCTCCATTTCTTGTAAGGATCTAAAAAATCTAGCATATGGGTTTCTTTGCATGACATTCATTAGGATAGCGATAATTTCTGGCTTTAATTCTGGGAAACAGCCTACCCGATTTTCAGCCTCGTGTTGGCCATCATAAAAGTATAGTTGCAAATATTTAAGGTTGTCATTAGTGGGAAGCAAATTAGGGAGATAGTGATATATTTGCCCATGTAGCTTAAATACATATATGCCTTTTTCGGTCTTCGAACTTAAGTCCCCCCCAAGGGAGCTAAAAGCAAATAGATTATTGTAAAGCCGTGCATATGTTCTGAAATGCACAGCATCACTGTCTCGGGAATCAAATAGCTTTACAAGATCATCTGGGTATGCATTGGAAGCTAGTTTAATTTCTCCATTGCCGCAACAAAAGTGCAGCGACTCAAATTGGAACTTCTTTGCAGAACATTTTGGGCAATATTCAGGTGGAGATAGTGCAAGAGGTGCAGCCGGTAATGGCTGTCCAATCACTGCAGCAGGCACCTCTGGTTCACAGGGTATACATATTAGCGATGGATATTTAACCAGGTGTTAATAATTAAGATGATTTAAGGACATGTTTAAAAGTACTTGGTGGTTTTGGCCTAGTATTCTTTGCCCTCGGTTTCTTGGGTGGTTGTGTTCTAACCTCAGGCAACTCACTGTAAAACAACGAATAAGCCTGTTTATAAACATGCAAAGTAACTATGGAACATGGCTTTGTTATATACCATTACCTGCATGAACCTGTAGGCTCAGCCATGGCCTGCACACTCCTCATGCGCTTGCTGCATCTTGGACGGCTTACATACGAACTACTCAAGAATTGATCTATGTTTAACAGAATTCATAGCAGGCTATGTGTAAGACACTTAATAAAAAAAAACACACGCATGAAAAGGCGGAGGAACTTACTCATCACATAAGGTGGCACGCTACCTATTTCCAAATGTTCAGTTCCCTGCACAAACCATCAGCTGTTTAATCTGCAAACACAAAATAAGCTAAGTCGACAAACAAAGGCACAAAGAACACGCTGTGTACAAAACGAACAACACAAGTGAGAGCCTCTCCTCAACCAAAACCCAACATTCAATAACTGTGAACACAACCTACAGACCTGAATAGACATACATGTTAGTCTGGTGTGTCCACCAACTTACATTTACATATCAAACAACCCTAGGTAAATTTAGAATGCAATTAACAATAAGAAACATGAGCAGGAGGCAGCATCAGGGAAGTGAGACACGATACATCAAGGAAAGGGAAAAGCACTGTAAAGCAGGATACAAAGAAGAGTGCTCCAAAACAAACTGAATTTCATTTAAACATAAGGATTCAATACAAAGTTGACTGCTATTAAAAGCATACATATGATCGCCATATACGACGAACCAGAATTTCTAAACATAGCACCATTACAACTTGAACTACCTAACAAGCTTGACAGCTAACAAAAGAGAAACTGTATGGCGATACAGCAAGAGGGAACCAAAAGAGAACCATCACCCCTAACATTACATATACAAGCCACCTAAATTCTAGGAATACATCTAGGCTTGTCCCATCAAAAGAGGAGGCAGTTTCACGAAACAGAGCACGGTGTGCTCACACCCCAAAGGTTGAACTATTTCGGTAGGTTAAACAGTCTTCCGGCGTTTGAACACAGTGTCAAGTTCAGTTGGAACAAAGAAGACCGGGGTTGCAGAAGTAGAACCAGGAACAGATGGCCTGACAAAAGAGGGTCTGGACATGCGCTTTTTGGGGGGGAGAGGAGCAGTAATCATAGAGGGTATCTGAAATGGACAACCACGGGGAGTCAAGCAGTCTTGCTCAATCACAAGGGCGCTAGGCTGAATAGTTTCTTTAACCCCGGACATGCGCTCCCTCACAGTCGAGCAACTTTCTTGTTCAAGAGAATACACAACAGCAGCGTATTTCCCAGACCCATAGTTCGCGTCTACAAGTTCAAAAGCATAGAGGCGCATCAAGCAATAGATGGCCTTCTTTGCTACACTTTGCTTAGCATCCTCAAGAGTCTCTGTATAATCCCCAACAACAGACTCCATAGCATTACTCTTGTGCGGACTTGTGAATGTCAACCAACAAACCCAAGTGTGAGGCCCAAACTGGAGATGCTCAATAGGAGCAAGCAAGACTTGAGTCTGGGCAACCACGGTGCGCAATACTCCTATATAATCCAGACGCACGTGTTTCACAGAAACTCGAATGTCCATACAATGATGTTCTGGAGGCAGGACCTGTGGATGTCCGCTTTCAATACCCTCTAACTCAACTCTCTTGAGACGATACAACCTCGCACATCTTTCAAGGGCCCTATTGCTAGCAGAAGTAAAATCCTCAACAACAACATCATATTTTTTTATAAGGCTACGGACAGCCTTCTCAGCAGCTCTCTCGCAAGACTCCTCCAGTGTAGGAGCTTCTCCGCCAATGTACACATAAGCAATTGCACTCGTTCCCGGCCTCACCGCCACGCAAACATTATTTTTATCTATATCTAACATATCGTACATTGGCTTTGGAAAGTGCAAGCACTCTACAACCTGCCTCAAAAGAGGCTGAAAAGGAATACGGATTTGTGCGGGCGGCACTGCCATAACCTGTGATGGGAAAAGGCTAAATTAAGGGGATTTTAGGCACATAAGCAAGCAAACAGTCTGAGACTGGGCACGTATATGGTTAGGCACACCGAGCAAAGCAAGAAGTACAAGAACTCGCTGTTGGACTTAAAATCAGGATTGCAGATGACCATGCAAAATGAACAAGGCAATTAGCTTGTTAGCCCACTGTACAACTGCTCTACAGGCAGCAACAAAAACTAAAACACTCAAATGTTGGCTAACCACCCTAGCACAAACCTAGACCTAACACTGGATTTTTTAAAATATTGGGATGTAAGTGTATGATAAACATAAAGGGGGGAAACCTTGCTGGGCTCACCACTATTAGCTGTGTGTACGTGTTGTCAGTTAGGACCAATTGAAAAAGGTGAGTCGGTTCCAAAAGACTTAGGTTCTCGTTAACTCTTGTAGCCAACCACACTATAGGTCACAGTCTGATTCAAGTAAGCACACTATAGGTAGCTATTCAGTCAGGCAGACTACATGGAGACAGTGACTCCGTCAGCCATACTTACTTATAGTATTAGGATTCGATTGATATTGAGCTATCCTATATGTTTGGGATTTTAGTGGCACTGTATATCCAGGGACAGTTGAACTCTCTTCAGTGTGTAAACCTTAAACACTACCAACAAACACACAATACACAATACTCCATCTATATTACGACTAAACATACCAATAGTAACAGATTGATACCCCGAATCACCCCGTAGTAATTAGTGCGTGACTGCTGAAAATTGCAATGCTATGTTAACTTCCACCCAATTGTCCCATTTCAGTATGCTATCACAACAAGCCAAAGACAAATATATAATCAGGTCAATGGACAAAACATCACCACACACATGGATGCACACCTAGGGCTTACACTATAAGCATAAAAGGATAAGGCTAGAGGGCGGTTGAAGGGTTGACTGCCTCTAATGTTGTGACCCAAATATTACAGGGAAAAAGAGGAATCTCGGACGGAAATGAATGCTTTGGTAACCCCCAAGAGAGTTAATAAACCAGCAGGCAATGGCAAAACATGTATATGCATACAACTAAGCAACAAGAACACAATCTATTCAAACCAACGCTGCCTGTATTGCAGGCCAGGACGGAAAAACTATAATAACCGGCACAATGAACAGCAGGCAGAATAGTTCGGGCACTAACCTAACGCACTCAAGAGGCAAAGCAAGGATAGCCGGAAACACTCGGAACCAAACCGAGCAATGATGCTTGCAACACTTGTCCTGCCTATGCAACAACAGACAAGAACAAATGACTAAATTAGTTGTCCCCAGATAAAAACACGGATCCAAAATGCAAAACTTAGACAGTAACAAACGGCAGTTACACATCAGTTTACGTAAATTAGCTAGCTAACTACTCTAGCAAATATATGCCAAACAACAACTGGATAAAACATGCCTAATTACAAAAATTGGAAACAGAGGCACGTGTTCGCTCCAAACTACACGGATAAAAATTAGCATCAAAGGGCAGTTATGCATAGACAAAATAGTTCTATATTGTGTATGTGCGCACACACACACACAAGTGACAGGGAAAAAGTGCAGTAAAAGGCAACACGACGACCTAGCCAACACAAAGACCAAGCAACAAGGCAACTTGTTACAGCATTGAACCTCGAAATTCAGGGACGTTACCAATAAAGACGGCAAACTGAATTAGGGATCTCAATGCATAAACATCTCAATATTTCATCACAGCTTAGGGATATGACTACATAACTACCTTAGTGCATAATGATCCTCATCTTGTATTATATAGAAACTTGTGTTAACTGAAAGAATGGCACCCCAGAAGAACGGACAATAAATTTACAAGTATGTGCACAGAGTATACAAAATAACACTAAACAAATGGGAAAAAAACGGATGTTCTTTTTTAAAAACACCAGCAAAGGACCAAGGAGTGCACATTCAGTATTCACCGATACATGTCCATAGATCGTAGGAGGATTTCCGTCAAGGGTAGACAAAATTTCTGGTAGATCATATGGCTTGGGATTTTAAATAGGCAGATTACATTAGATTGACAACAAACGAGCATCAAGAAGCAACATTACAACCACTCTAATTATGTGAGTTAACATGAACACATAGCTAATCTTAACCTTGTTATTAGTATGAGTAATAAAAGGGAGCAAAGTTGATTGCACCACCTTTCCAAACAAAGGAAAACAACTGGTAAAAGGGAGCAAAGTTGATTGCACTACCTTTCCAAACAAAGTAAAACAACCGGTGAAGCAAAACCCTAAAAAGGAAAGAGAACCCCCCTCCCTTTATATATAGGTGTCTACTTTTGGAAACCAGCAGTTCTAGAAATTGGAAAAAGGACAACTGATAAAGCCCTCTAACACACACAGCCACAAAAAAAAGGATAATAAAAAAAGGCAGCATGGTGTGATTTTGAGTAAAAGGAAGGTTGTACTATCCCAGGAAAAGAGGGATGTGCACAAGCCGAACCCAAGAGTAAGGGGAAGGTTGTACTATCCCAGGAAAAAGAGGGATGTGCACAAGTTGAACCCAAAAAACAGGGTTGTCTTAGAAATCTAAGTGTGAAGCTAAAACACCATAAGTAATACTGTAGAGTATGAATTAACATGTAATGAAGAGGATTAATTCCAGAACCCAAAATCAAGAGAAAAAGGATTAATGCACCACAGTTAAGGGGAGAAAACACCACAGTTAACACTCCAACCTACGAATGAACATGTAATCAAGAGAATTAATGGAAGCAACAAAAAATAACATAAGGCTGAAGATGATTAATGCACCAGAATCAACAATTTACAGATGCAATCGAAAAAGAGGTAAATTGCAAAAGAAAACCCCCAAAATTACTCTGAATCAACAATTTCCAGATTCAAGATTTAATCGAAAAAACCCTAAATCGCAAAAAAAACTCAAAATTAGTAGATGATAAATATAGAACATACCTGTTAACAACCTATCAAGTTGTTAATCAAACCACCATCCTAACCAGTAACCAAAGGCGGAAAGATTTCAAGCATGTGGGAAGCAATGAACTATTTACCAATCGAATGATCATCTAGGAATGAAGGTTTGCCTAACTAACCAATTCAATTGCGTCAGGTAATGAATTCAATGCTTCCCACAGGCTGGAAGAGTTCCGATCGTCGTAGAAGAATAGCGCCGCCGCACAAGATAAGACGAACTGCGAAGAAGCAACAAGCTGGATCAAAGGGAGCAAAGCGAAGAAGGAGACACAGGCGGAGAAGGTGAGGCAAAAGGGGAAACAGAGGAGAGAAAAATGGAAGGAAGAAACAGAAAGAAAAGAGAACCGCCAGTAAATTAAGAAAGCAGGAAATAAAGAAGGAAAAATAAAGAAAGGAAAAGGAATTTGGGAAAATGCTTGAATCAAGGTTTGAACCTTGGGTGGCTTAGCAAATAGCATAGAGCAAACAAAGGGAAGGGATGTAGGGAAAATTCCTTATGAATAGTGAAAATCAAGGATATAAGACTCATAACACTATGCATAAGCATAGTGTTTCCATCCCACACATTTTAAAGGTTTGGGATTTACCAATAGTTATACCAGAATGACCAGGAATAATGCAAAAATTCAACATGTTTTTGTGCAATTTCCAGTTTTTATCTATGAAGTGAGCAGTTAAACACATGTAATTTAAATTTTGGCATGATGTCCATGTATCAGTGGTGAGGCTAATACGTGAAGTACAGTTGCTCAAAAAGCTCTTCAATTTTTTCTTTTCCTCCAAATACAGTTGAAAACAGTCCCTAGTCACTGTCCAACGAGAAGGAATGATAAAAAATGGTTGTATTACCTTCATGAAGTTGCGAAAACCTTCATGCTCCACCGTACGAAAAGGCATTTCATCCATTATCACCATTTTAGCTAATGCTTGTCTGGTATCTTCTTGGTTGAATTTCCACAAGTCGAGTCTTCCTTGTTTTTGATCCACCAGATTTGCATCAAGAGTTGATTGAGTTTGTTGACTTAGGGACAACAACCTTTGTTTTTGGTCAATGTTTGGGGGGTAAGCCTTACACCTCAATATATGATTTTTTAGTGCAGAAGTTCCCTAAGTTGTTGCACACCCAATAAGAGTCGTGCAATACAAACATTGAGCCTTTTCCTCTCCATTTATAATCTTTACTTCATAGTTATCCCATTGAACAGAACGTTTTTTTCTGTTTTTTTTTAGTTCCATCTGAAGGGGCAGCAACATCAACACTAGCAGGACGTTTTAATGGATTACTTGGCTCAATAGGGGGCAGATCTTCTCTCATTGCAGAAGCTTGGTACTCCAAGTCATCATTTCGAGATACCAAATTCGCGTTTGGAGGAGCATGACTTGTGGCAGAAGAATCATGCATTTCCCCACTACTTGAAAAATCCATATATTAGTCCCTATAATAGAAAACCAGGCTTTGTCAAATTCAAATCCAACAATATAATCAATATATTTGGCTTTAAAATTAGCACAATTTAACATCTGATTAAAACCAAACAGCATATTCATCCCTTCTGTAAAATACACAAATGTACAACCAGTTGAGGTTAATATGAGAGTATTTAAATGAGTAATTAGGTTGACAAAATGACAAGTATCAAGACTTGGTAGCTGTTTGTTACTAGATAGATCAGTGACACACCTTTGGGTTCATCAACTATTTAAATTAAACATGTAAATAAATTGCATCTCTTAATTTGATTTTAGCCCATAATAATGAATACCCAATACCTTGGTCTTTTTTTTTAAAACCAAAACTAATCAACTCCATCAACTCTTCTTTTATTGGTCCACATTTATCCTGAATTTCAAGCTTGTCAATTGTGCGAATTTTGTGGTACTTCATCACCGTCCACATAAACAGACTGCCAAGTTTGAAATCATATTCAATAGTACGAAGCAATGTCCAGAGGTTACCAAATCGGCGAAGTAAGACAGTTCTAACATCATCTTTAATTGGCAAAAAAGATAGAATGTGGACAAGTAATTCATCTGGAAGTTCACTTAACCTATCTTTGCAATTGCGTTGTTTATCACAATTTTTGTGTTTCTTTGATATAGATTTCATGATTTTTCGAGTATAAATCTACCCAGAAATTGAATTGGAAACTTAAAATCAATCTCAACCAACAAATCATTGTCTTTAATTATTATCTGACTATATACACTAAACGAAGTTATATTATTGTAATTTGTAACCTCTTCGGAGATTCAAAATCCAGGAATGACGTCACCCAAACTTGTCATTCTGTAGATCAATATGCTTCCTAATTAAACTAATTCGTGCCTCCAAATACGATTAACATCTTTATCTTAGTTCCTCATTTTAGTTTTTGTCCGTTTTGGACTGTGTAGTTTAACATACTATGACGTTACTCAGATGATCTCAATTAACAAGTAATTCTCATAACAAGTAATTCAACAAACTCAGTGTCTCAATTAAAGTTTATATACCTGGAAAACTTCGACAAACTTAGATGATGGAGACGGAGAGGAGGAGCGACGGTCAGGCGAACTCGTTACGTATGAGAGAAGATGATGGAGATGGAGATTGGAGAGGAGGAGCGGCGGCCCGGCGGCCCGGAGGCTTCGACTGAGGATATTCGCAGAGTGAAAGATTTTTGAGAGAGAAACACGGTGAGAGGAGAAGAGCCAGAACGGCGGAAAGGAGAAAAGAATTAGGTTTAGGACCTTAGGTTACTCCAGGTCTCCAGCAATCCAGCGTTATTTTTTCCAAAGAAATATTCATTATTCAGCGTTATTTTTTTTTAAAAAAATCCAGGGTTATTTTTTTTTTGAAATATGAAAATTTAGCTTTTCGGGTAATTCGGGTATCCGAATCTTTGTTAACGGGTATCGGTTACCCGACCCGTTAACAAAGATTCGGATCGGGTACCCAAACCGAAATCGTTATCGGTTCGGGTACCCTAATATTCGGATCGGTTTCGGTTCGGGTTTTCGGTTTTTTGGTTTTTCGGATAGTTTTGCACAGCCCTAATGTGGACATGGCAATGTCATAATCATTTGCATAGATACTTACTTTGGGGAGACTAGTATCGGACAGACCTATGAAACTTTACTGTAAGAGATGAGAATCTGTCATAAGTAAATTTCATTAAAATTATTTGACACTAAATCCTCAATACCTGAGTGATTTGAGATTACTTGTTTGAGAACTGGTTGCTTTGACGTTGACCAACCGTCGCACCGTAAAAGGAGGCTATAAAGGCAACGCTCAGGTAATCACCTATCAAACGAAGTCTAATCTCAAGATCGCAAGATTGGGATTGTCCTCCCATAAATCGGGATGAGATGCTAAAAGTTGTACAAATCCACTCGGAGAGCTAGAAACTGTGAAATACATGGCCGTGCTCAGATGAATCATAGGCTATGATTATCTGTTTTATTTGATCAGTTGAACACTGAAACCGAGAAACACCTCTAGACATAATAAGGATGACAACTCTTACCTTATGTTCAAGAGCAAGCATCGAGCGACAAAGGAATTAGGAAATGCACACTTGTCCCTAAGGACAAGTGGGAGACTGAAGGAAATAATGCCCTTGGTCCAAGTATGCATTCAATGTTAAGTCTAATAAATGCGGTTCAGTATTAATTAAACAAGTTAATAATTTAGTGAGATCAAGTGAGCTGAATGCCTAGCTAGAGGCCGCTTCAGTTAAAGTGGAATTAATGATATTAATCCACAACTTACTCTTGACTGAACCCGTAGGGTCACACAAATAGTACGTAAACGGATCAAGTATTTAATGGCATTAAATACTCCATCTATGGATATTCGGAATCGACGGATCTTGGTTTCAGTGGGAGCTGAGATCGTCACAAGCAAGTGAATACTCCGGAAACGATGATATTGCCGGAAACGAAAATATTGTTCGTATCGGAAATGAATTCCGGAACCGGGAATTTAATCGGAAGCGTATCGTACGAATAAGCATCGGACGAGGCCTGCCGGACGAAGGCCCAACACGAAGCCGGGCCATCGCCCAGCAAGCCAAACGCACGCCACACGCCCAGCCAAGGCAGCGCCCAGGCCCACCGCAAGGCAGGCCCAGCGCGCGCCAAGGCCACGGCTGTGTGGGCCTCGTGGCGTGGGCTGCTGCTCGCACGCACGCGCATGGGCGGCCCTCGTGGATGCCGTGCGTGTGTGTGTGTTTGTGTTCATGCACGATTCCTAAAGCTATTAGGATTTGGTATATGATTAAATTCCTATTCCTAAAAGGATAAATTAATTAATTAGAGTTCTTATAGGATTCTAAGTTTAATTAATTCGTATCCTACTAGGATTCCAATTCCCTTTCCATACCTCTATAAATAAGAGCCTAGGGTCATAATTTATAGACACGGGATTGAAGATTCTAAAGGTGAGTTTTTGAAAGAACAATCATCCATACACTTGCAAACACAATAGCCGAAATTCCTAGTAACCTTAAGGGCGATTCTAGTTGGTCTAACTTGAGGCGGATCCGGACGTACTGTGGACTATCTACGGAGGGACGACATTTGGAGTCCTAAAGACTTGTTCTTGTTCGGTTCGGGCGCAGCTAGGGAGGGCACGCTACAAAGTGTATGCTCCTAAATTATGCTAAATGATTATGTGTAAATAATATGTTTCCTGGCATTAAGGTTTTTCCGCATGATTTATGTTTTGTCATATGTATCATAACCTAACAAAAACCACATTTGATTAGATGACATGTGTCAACACTTTTGATTAGATGACACGTGTCATCCATTTTTTCCTCCATCAATTTGTTTTATTTTTATTTTTTGTTTGATATATTATACAACTCCAATAGTCTCTTTCACTTCATCTTCCTCTTCCTCATCCTCATACACCATCAATTCATCAATATATTCATTCAACATTTTCCACTCAATCTTCTCGATTAACACTCAGTATTAATACACTGTTTAATTTATGTATTCTTTCAACTTTCAAAATTTACCTCTATTTAAATCATATATTCTCTCTAAATCACAAGCTCAATAAAATTATAACTTAAAAAGATAGACTAAATAACCACTATACAGCCGCCCGTTCTTTGAACGGGCTTAAAAGCTAGTTCATTATTCAAAGTTATACTTCGAAAGTTCTTGCCCAATGTGAATAGTGTCAAAATTCTAAATTGGAATATCATTATGGAACGGATGAAGTATTTATTTGGAGTAAAAATCATATTGGCTAAGATGGCAAGACTTCCACCTTACATCGTGTAGATTAGAGAGACGTGTCAATCATTAAAATCGGCAAGTGACATGGCCCCAAGTTATAGCTACATTGACATATAAGAGCAGCAATTATAAGGGTTACTCTTATTTACTCACTCTTAATCTCTCTCTTCATCCACTTCATCACCCTCTCTTAATAAGAGTTATCTATAAAAAAAACCAGGAAATAACTATCTCTTATTTACTCCCTCTTAAACATCTTTTACATGTATTTATTTTAACAAAAATGTCCAAAACAAGTACTTCCTCCATTCCGGAAATATCGCACCATGGTTGACTTTTACTCCTCTAACCATTACTTTGACTCTCAATATCTCAAATCGTGTGCAAGTAAAAAACTATAAAAAAATAATATTTAGAAAATATATATCGATTCGAATCTAACATATATGATCTCACATGACTAAAGTTTTCTTACGTATGAATCAAAAAAAGTTGCCAAAGTAGTAGTGTGAATAGTGTAAAAAATAAATGGTTCGATATTTACGGAACGGAGGAAGTATAATATTCCCACAATCATTCACCCACCCCCCCCCCCCCTCTTATTTCTAAGAGTTACCTCTTATTTAGAGGATGTCTTAATCCACCTCTAAATAAGAGGTAGCTAAGAGTTAGCTCTTTTTTGTTAGGAAAATTTGTCAATTACTACCTACGGAGTAGGTCTCCATGGACTTTGCGAATTACTACCTAGCTTGTTAAAAGTTGTTAAATACTACCTAGATGTTTAGTTCTTGTTGTCAATTACTACCTTAGCCCATATTTCGGTTAATTAATCACTAATTATCACTAATTCCCTCCATCATGTGATTGCTCGTCGTCTAGCTTCATTCCTTCATTATCACTTCTCATTCCTCTCTCTCTCTCTCTCTCTCTCTCTCTCTCTCTCTCTCTCTCTCTTTTCCCTTAAATGTCTGCTGAAAACTGATCGATTTTTTCAGAAATTTCAAACTTTTCAAATGTGATCGGTGAAACCCAAAAAACTAAAAACAAGGTTTTCACCTAGAATTGGATGAACTCTGGAAAAATCAGTTATTTAGAGAATTTTCGGATCAATAAAAATGGGGGAAGAGAGAAAAAATGGGGGTAATGACAGGTCTAGGGGCAGGATTAATGGGGAATATGAGAAGATGGTGAATGTAAAAAAATTGACGTTGATTGCAATTTGGTGGTAAGTCAATGACAATTGCACAATATTGATTTCATATAATTAAGCCTCCTTTTTATGAGCTGCAGCAGTGGATTTTGGCATTATAACCACCACCACCACGTTACTGCACAATTGAATTTGATTATGAAACCTAATTATAATGGGAGTTTGTTTTTTTGGTATTTTCGAATTTCTAATTAAATTAGTTTTGGAACTTTCTTTTTTTTAATTTTTAAATTTTTTAAATTAATTAAAATAATTAAAGTATGATTAACGGTTAATTATAATATGATTATGATTAATTGACCAAAATATGAGCTAAGGTAACAATTGACAACAATAACTAAACATCTAGGTAGTATTTAGCAACTTTTAACAAACTAGGTAGTAATTCGCAAAGTCCGTAAATATCTAGGTAGTAATTGATAAATTATCCTTTTTGTTAAGAGCTAACTCTTAAAATGTGTCTCTCTTTAAGAGTGGGCTAAGAGTGCACTACAATTGTAAAGATAGCTCTTCCCTCTTAGTCTCTCTCCTCATCCACCTCAACATCACTCTTAATAAGAGTTAGCTACCAAAAAATACAAGAAATATACTAACTCTTATATACTACCTCTTATGTAGCTTTTTCATATTTTTTATTTTATTTTTAATATAAAAATATCAAAAAGCAAGCATAAAAGCCCCACAATATTCCACCTCACCCCCTCTTATTTTCTAAGAGCTACCTCTTATTTAGAGGATGTCATAATCAACCTCTAAATAAGAGGGAGCTAAGAGTTATCACATTTAATTTTAGCTAAGAGCTAACTCTTAAGGAGAGATAAAAGCTAAGAGGGGGTTAAAAGATAGCTAGTATTGATTCTCTAAGAGCAACAATAAGGGAGGGACTCTTATTTAGGTGACTCTTAATCTCTCTCCTATGCCACATAAGCTTCAACTCTAAATAAGAGCTCATTCCTAAAATTTGTGGAAATGGACTAACTCTTAATACTAACTCTTATTCTCTTTCTTATTTCTCTATCCTACCTTTTCATCATTACCCCATCATCATTTCTTCCTATCAACAACCATTGGATTATTATTATTATTGAAGTATTATAATTATTATTGTTTAAGGAACATTTGACATAATGCTTGAAATATTTAATTTCTTACGTAAAAATAAAATTAGCATTAGTTTGCAATTATAGTAGATAACATTGTTGCATACAACCATACACTAGACATTTAAAGAAGAGGGGAAAACGTAATTACTCGACATCACCGCTACCAAAACGTCCCCATATGTGTTCCGTCAAATCATCTCGCAGTTGAGTATGTGTTTCCCTATTACGTACCCGCACCCTATTTCTTAGATATGTATGCATATCGGCACGCCAACGCATATTGTAATTGGTTGGTGCATCATCCACATTTTCTACTTGATCGAATTGTCTGAAATCTTCATATTCTTCGTTGCGTAGGTAACCCTCTCGCTCATCCTCGACAATCATGTTATGCAATATAATACAAGCTATCATAATTTTTTGCACAACTTCTATTTTCCATAGAAACGCAGGGTTGCGAATTATAGCAAATCTCGCCTGGAGAACTCCAAAAGCACGCTCAACATCTTTCCGGGAGGACTCTTGGCGTTCTGAAAATAATTTTGCCTTTAAACCTTGTGGAATTCGAAAGGCTTGCACAAAAGTTGCCCATTCAGGATATATCCCATCCGCTAAATAATATTCCATATGATATTGATGACCATTTACTTCATAATTTACGGGTGGAGCTCGACCTTCAAAAATATCATTAAATACTGGAGATCTATTTAGTACGTTGATGTCGTTTGATGATCCAGGAACTCCAAAGAAAGCATGCCAAATTCATAAATCTGCTGATGCAACAGCTTCCAGTATGATTGCAGCTTTGCCATCTCGACCTTGAAACTGTCCTTTCCAAGCAGTTGGACAATTTTTCCACTCCCAGTGCATACAATCTATACTTTCCAACATGCCTGGGAAACCACGCACCTCTCCGATGTGTAGTAGCCTTTGTAAGTCATCTTCACTTGGCTTTCTCAAATACACATCTTGAAACTCAGCAATTATGACATCAACAAATCTTTTTAGGGCATTGAGTGTGCTTTTCTCACTAATTCTCACATACTCATCAATTTGGTCAGCTGCGACTCCGTATGCCAACAATCTCATAGCTGTTGTGCACTTTTGTAAAGGTGAAAACCCAGGCTTACCAGTGGCATCATACTTCTGTTGAAACCACGGATCACGTTGTTGAACCCGTCCTACTATATGGAGAAATAATGACCTTTTGATTTTGAATCTTCGTCGAAATTGATCATCATTGTACACTGGTTCCTCGGCAAAGTAATCTAAGAATAATTGGTTGTGACCAGCAACACGGTCTCTTGCTCGATCAGGGTCGCGTACCTACAAAAGAATAATTAGTCAAACGTTGTGTAATTGTATGTAGTCCTCTCTTTTAAAGATAGAAAGCCAATAATATTGAAAACTAACACAAAACAACAACAAATAAAAGCAAACCAACGTAGCAAAACAAAAATAAAAAGCTAGAAAACAAAGGAAAGTGAGAGCACTAAAATAGTCATTAGCTAGCATTATCTTTTAATTAGTTGACTTTTGTATTTTAGCCTATCATTAGCCAATTGTTGAGGGTATTTTATGACTAATGACGACAATTGTTGACATCTTTTAATTAGTTAGCGTTTTAGAGTTACTTTGTAAAGCTATTAAGAGGTTCACCTCCTTAATATAAAGTATCAAAATGTTGTATTCTTATAGTACCTTCCTCTGCCTCCGCGAAGTTGATCCCCTTCTAGTGATCTCAGTAACGGCTTCAGCTGCAATTTGATTGCGTAGCGGTGCTGTCAGCACCCAATTACTAACCATTAGCCGCAATTGGGACCGGGGATTTGGGTTTTCAGAATCTGAACTCTGAGAACTTGAGCTTGAACTAGAAGCCATAATATTTTTTGACTATGTGTATGAAGGTTATTGGAAAAAAAAAAGATAAGATAGGAGTTGTAGCAAAATTGAGAAAATAAGATCTTATTATATACACGTTGTAAAGCATAATTCTTGCTAATAATTCACATGCTATGAAAATACTTGAAATAAGTCACACGCTATGAAAACACTTGACAAACCATGCTATGTCACACCAGTCTTGTGCAATACTAGTACAAAGATACTTCTATCATCAAAGGGTTTGATATTCCTTATCAATAACTCACTTGGCATAACAAGACTTGACAAAGACAATACCATGCCATAGTAATAATGCAGGATAATAAGGTATTTCCAATAAATAATACGGAGTAGTGAAAAGGGATGATAATTCACATACAGTGTACCCATATACTAAAGGAACATAAAGGAATATTATCTTTATTAACGGTTAAACATTATCTTTATGTTAATCCCATACATTTGATGATAAGTAGGGTCGTCTTAAACATATTCTGAGGCATGTGCTAATTATAAAATTGGGTCCTAAAATTTTACATTAATAAATCGTCGATCTTTTGTTAAACACTAATGAACGATTCTTTTTATGGAGCAATATCTACGTAGTGTTTTTTTAGGAGATGCATTATCTAATTTTTTTATGGGGACATGCAAAGTTCAATAAAATGATCTTATAAAAATAAAAATACATAGTCTTTTTACCTACTCAGTAATTTGTAAGCATAAAATAAAAATCATACATATTTTGTAACAAATTATTTCATTGTTAGCTCATAATTAACTTTACAACATGACAAAATAAATAGGAAATTAACATTGACAATTATCAAATATCCTTACACAGTCATTAATTCGTTCCACAATTTATTTTTACGAGCTTCATCTTCATCCGATAAGCTATCTCGACTTAATAATGCTTGTAGTAATCGATATTTCAGTTCTCGTTCCTTCATAACTTGTGCTTTCTTTTTTCTTTCCTCTCTAATTCGTTCGACTTCGACGAATTCCTTCATCGCCTTTGCAGTTTCTTCGTTTGAATGTTGTAGACTAGCAAGTTTTCCTTGTAAAGGATTTATAGTTTCCTCTTTACTAAGCTTCAATTTCCTCTTTGCTTTCTTTTGACCTTCTGGCCTTATAAGAGGGTTGACACTAGTTGGTGTTCTTTCTGCTGACGAACAAGAAAAGTTTCTGCTCTCATCGAGCCTTGACCTTTTCTCACTCCCTTCACCTCCTGATAGATTTGGAGGCTCGAAAAGGGGTGTTGTAGAATCGTTGTTGTATACAAAAGTATTCATAAATTTAGGTTGACCATTTAATCTTTCCCATGCAAAGTCAAATTTAAAATCCTCATTCATATCAGAATGATACATCTCATTAGCAAGAGCAGTAATATCTAAGTTATTCTCACCGCTTTGTTTCCGTTGTTTTGCCTGATCAATGCATCCACAATATTTTGCTACCGCGGGCCGAATTTTACCCCAACGACAATTGAGTTGTTTATCATTTCTTTGATCGCTTGATCCTTTTCGATGCTTATTGTAGTAGTCTACTATCTTACCCCAAAATGCCTCACTGGTTTGATTTGTCCCATGTATCTTATCAAGAGCATAATTGAGCCACCCGCTTACTAGAAGGTTATCTTGGGCCTTGCTCCAACTTATTCGTTTCGCTCTCCCTTTACCTTTATTTGTATGAGTTGGTGTTGGCTCATCATCATCATAATCATCATCTTCTTCTTCTCTATTTTCTTCTTCCGCCATGTCATTAAGGTTAATGTCACTAAGCGAAAAAACGGTCGTCGAACCACTCGCATTATGCTGACTTTGGGATTCTCCTACATTTGGATAATTTGGATTGTTTAGCATACTTGTCAAGTAATTTGATGGATTTTGAGTAGGAAATGGGGCATAAGTTGTGGGCGTCATATCATGCACCATATATTGGTGATGGCTAACAGAAGGATGAACATTGGAATGTAGATAATTTGGATGGTTTGGGTAACTTGGATGGTTGGAATAATACTGATTGTTAGGATAGTTTGACAATCTAGAAGAATTTGGATTAATTGTTGGATTATCTGGATTTGGATGGTTTGAATAATACTGGTTGTTAGGATAATTCGGTAATGTAGAAGAATTTGGATTATTTGGATTTGTTGGGAAATTTGGTAATCTAGAATAATTTGGATTTCTTGAATCCATAAGTAAGAAATAATTATCAAATACCAAGAATTGTATTTCGCAAAAAATATAACGTTTGGATGAAGATTGGATAATTTCGCAAAAAGTTGTAAATTTTGTAGTTCTTGTTGTAAATTTTGTATATTTATCAATTTACCGTTAAATGATTATTTTAAATAAAATCAATCAATAAAATTACCGTTGTTGGTTTAAATTTTTCAAAACAATATTACAGAAATATAGCCGTTACTAAAGAAGAGATGAAATATATTGTTTGTGGGGCAGGGAGGGGAGCAGGTGACAACTTTTTTTGACAAAAATGTGAACACCTGTCATCTTGAAGGTGTTGTTGCAGGCTTTGCAGGCGTTGTAGGAGTTTCTCTTTACTTTGTTTTTCTTTTGTGCAAAACGCACCGAAACAAGTATATAGTAATGTCGTTTAATGCTGACTATGCACTAGCTCTTATTTATTGGAGCTAGCTCTTATTTCAGAAATTTCTCTTACAATCTCCAAATAAGAGACTCCCTTTACACACTTAAGAGCTAGCTCTTATTTTTTCTCTCTCCTTAAGAGTCACTTAAGAGCCCTCCCTTATTGTTGCTCTAAGAGCATCAATTGTAAGCTAAGAGCATCAATTGTGGTGTTATCTCTTATTTGCCCCATCTTAGTCTCTCTCTTCATCCACCTCATCACCACTCTTAATAAGAGTTAACTATCAAAAAAACCAAGTAATAACTAACTCTTATACACTATCTCTTAGGTAACTTTTTCCTATTTTCAATTTAATTTTTAATGCAAAAATATCAAAAATAAGTACAATGCCCCCACAATATTCCACCTCACCTCCTCTTATTTGCCCCCTCTTAGTCCCTTCTCTCATCCACATCACCACTATCTCATGAAAGAGTTACCTATCAAAAATCCCAAGAAATAGACCATCTCTTATTTACTACCTCTTAACTACCTTTTTACATATTTCTACTTTTAAAAAAAAAATCACAAAACAAACATAAACCTCCACCACAACCCCACTCTTATTTCTAAGAGGTACCTCTTATTTAGAAAATGTCTCAATCAACCTCTAAATAAGAGGGAACTAAGAGTTACTACATTTTAGCTAAGAGCTAACTCTTAAGGAGAGATAAAAGTTAAGAGGGGGTTATGAGCATCAATTGTAGGCTCACTCTTAATTTGCCGCTCTTAATCTCTCTCCTTGTACACCTCATCATCATCTCTTAACAAGAGTTAGCTACCAAAAACACCAAAAAATAGACTATCTCTTAAACACTATCTCTTATATATATTTTAATATTTTTAATTTTATTTTTAATACAAAAAACAACCAAAATACACCACATTTTTCCACCTCACCCCACTCTTATTTTTAAGAGCTACCTCTTATTTAGAGGAATTCCCAATCAACCTCTAAATAAGAGGTAGTTAAGAGTTAGCTCTTATTTTTTAAGAGGTAACTCTTAAATTTTCTCTCTCTTTAAGAGTGGGTTAAGAGATACCTACAATTAATGCTCTAATATTTTCTACAAAAAACATGAATAAATGCAAACATCAATTCTCGAACTCATACATTGTCAATGGTTTATCCTCATTGGGTTGGAGACTTACGGATGAAAAGGGTGAAAGAGGTTATGTTCGACGTGTTGTGTGCACCATGTTCTTTCTCCCTCTCCATTTTAACCCGAATACACCTAAATTGTTTCTCAAACAATGTATCATTAGAACTACCTAATTTGTGTCTCTATCTGCTTGACGTCTTTCATTGTTGGCGGATATAGTATTTCAAACAAGTAAATTAAATCTAGGATAAAATATCTCGAATTCAAACTAGTTAAAATTACACCCCAAATAGTAACAATATCAAATAATGACACACCCTTTTTGTTTGGCCTTTGAATTCGGATATTAAAAAATTCCAACACCATTATATATATATATAATCATATATATATATATATATATATATAAGCTTAAAACTTTAAATTTAAACATTGCATATGCTTGGACGTTCATATATTTTTGTTCTAGGTACAAGTTACTTATTGACCCAGACGATGTATCGGGTTATTCAAATTTTTTGGATAATTAATCTTAAGTAAAATTAAGTAAAACATTAAATTATTTTTATATAGCTTAATATTCAATTAATAATCCATAGTTTAAATAAATATTTCTAATTAAATAATTAATTTTGAATTATATAACTGAACTTGTTTTGTATTACGTTCTTATGTCGTAAATAATTGTATGTAACTTTGTTGGTTTCACGTACGTAATTAGAGATTTTTAAATGAACAAATTAGAAAACTAAAATCTAGAATACTACGCATAATGGGAATACGAGATATATTCTAAGACTTAATATATTGGCTTTAGAATTCTTGCCAAATTCTAATTCTGTAACACCCCCCCCTCAAGTTGGAGCATGGTGTGGATCATGAATGCCCAACTTGGATAATAAGTAATCAAACTGTCGCTTCCCTAGGGCCTTAGTGAAGATGTCTGCCAGTTGAGATGTAGTCGTGACATAAGATGGTGCAATAATCCCTTCTGTAATGGCATCACGAACAAAGTGACAATCGATCTCAACATGCTTGGTGCATTCATGAAAAACGGGATTTTTCGCGATATGTAAGGCTGACTGACTATCGCAGAAAAGTGGAATAGCCTTAGGATGATGAACTCCGAGACTCAAGAGTATCCCCTTCAACCATTTAAGTTCACATGTGAGGGCTTTCATAGAACGATATTCGGCTTCTGCGGACGAACGAGAGACTGTATGTTGTTTCTTTATTTTCCATGAAATGGGAGATTGACCTAAGAAGACAAGCCAATTAACCAGATAAGGAACGATGAGTAACAGGGCAAGCTGCCCAATCAGAATCACACCAACCTTGAATACTGAGCTCATTATCCGCACGAAGTAGAATGCCTTGACCCAGAGTGCCTTTGAGATAGCGAACAACCCGAAGAGCTGCTTCCCAATGGGCGGCCCGGGGTTCCTGTAAAAATTGTGACAGAACATGCACAAAGTAAGCCAGATCAGGGCGCGTAACGTCCAAATAAACTAGATGCCCTACGGGACGACGATAAGCTTCGGGATTTGTGAGAATTGGGCCATCATCAAGGTCCAGAAGATGGTTCTGTTCAATTGGGAATCCACTAGGCTTAGCTCCAGACAGTCCTGCTTCAGTTATAATATCCAGAGTATATTTGCGTTGGCACAAAAATATGCCTGATGCGCTACAGGCCACCTTAATGCCAAGAAAGTACCGTAATGAGCCCAAATCTTTCATCTTGAAACAATCACTCAGATATGCTTTGAAAGTTGCAATTGCAGCGGAAGTATTCCCAGAAATAATAACATCATCAACATAAACCAATACATTTATTTGGACTGTGCCGTGCGTGTACGTAAATAAAGAGTAATATGAATATGACTGGTTGAAGCCAAATTTCTTAAGGGCATGAACCAACTTTTCAAACCAACACCGAGGAGCCTGTTTTAATCCGTACAAGGATTTACGAAGACGACATACCATTTTTGGATTAGAGCACTCGAACCCGGGGGGTAATTTCATATATACCTCTTTTTCAAGGTCACCATGGAGAAAAGCGTTGTGAACATCCATTTGATGAAGTTCCCAATTTTAGAGGCAACTATAGCAAGAAAGGCACGAACAGTAGTCATTTTAGCAACCGGAGCAATGTTTCATTATAATCAATACCTTCCTTTTGATGATTTCTCAAAACAACCAATCTAGACTTGAGACGTTCAATATCACTACTGGAGAAAAATTTGGTTCTGTATACCCATTGGCTACCCAAAGCTCGTTTTCCTGGAGGAAGTTCCTCCAGAGTCCAAGTACCATTATCATCCAAGGCTCGGATTTCTTCCTGCATTGATTTTTTCCATCCTTCATCCCTCATTGCTACTCTGTAAGACTTAGGATTTTCCCAGAAATAATAGCTGTGAGAAACTTACAATAATTTACAGAGAAATTGCCACAATTAATGTAATGTGCTATAGGATGAGGAGTACCTGAGGAGTGAAGTGGAGACGGAGAAGACGAAGATGGACCTTCAGCAATTGTTGTGTGAGTGACATAATCTTTTAACCAAGAGGGTAGTGCCTTGGTCCGTAGGCCGCAGCCCAAGTCAGAAGGGGTGCTAACAGGAACATACGTGGGTATCGGTTGGCCCACAATTGGTTCGGTTGGAGTGTTTTGAGAATTTTGGGTTGCTGGGTGAATTTGGGCTTGGTGATTTTGGGCTTCTGGAGATCATGTGGTTGTAGTTGGAGTGTGGGCTGCGGGGGATGTTGCTGTAGGAGACATAGGTTCATTTGGTGAGGCTAATGATGAAGAAGATTTCTCAAGGGAATTGAGTAAACGTGGGTGCTCGTGTGGGTCCACAAGAGGCAAGTTGGGAGAGTCATTGGGCCTTTGTGTAATGGGCTCTTCATTTTCAGGAATATAATGATTAAAATCAAAATAAATATCATTTTCATTAACATAAGACACAATTGCACTCGGGTCAATGTTAACGTCCTCCGGGTCAACAAAAGGAAAAATGTCCTCAAAAAACTTCACATCACGGGATACTAGAAACTCCTTATCAAGATCGTAGGCCAACCAACCCTTCTTGCCAAATGGGTACCCCACAAAAATACATTTTCTACTCCTACTTTCAAAATTATCCCCTTTAGTTTTTTGATTGTGAATAAAACATAAACACCCAAAAGTACGGATAGTATTATAGGAAGGCGGGACACCAAACAAGATTTCATAAGAGTTTTATTGTTCAACAAGGGTGCGGGAGTTCGATTAATTAAATGTGCGGAAGCGAGAACACACTCCCCCCAAAAATAAATAGGTAAGTTTGCTTGAAATCTTAATGCTCGGGCAACATTTAGGATGTGTTTATGCTTTCTCTCAACCCGCCCATTTTGTTGTGGAGTTCCGACACATGAGGAGAAAAATAAAATTCCAGTAGCAGAAAAATACTCACGCAAACAATTAAATTCCATGTCGTTATCACTTTGCACAATTTTAATGGTTTGAGAAAATTGGCGATCAATCATGGCAATAATAAAATTCATAAAAATACGAAAAACTTCTGTTTTATCATCCAACAAATATACCCAAACGGCTCTAGAGAAGTCATCAACTATAGTTAAAAAATAGCGAGCACCACAAGAAGAAAAATGTCTATATGATCCCACAAATCACAATGAATTTTCTCAAAAATACGAGTAGATTTATTTTCACTAATAGGAAATTTTTCCCTAGGATGCTTTGCACGAAAACAAACTTCGCAAGCTTTATTCAAACTGCCCTTAATGTTAATAATGGGAGAGAGTAACTTTACTACTTTTTCTGAGGGGTGCCCCAACCTGTTATGCCACAAATCCAATGTCGATGTGGCTCCATTCACCAAAACATGTTGCACCGAGTCAGCTTCTCCGAAGTAGTAAAGTCCATCTCGTCTAACTCCCTTTCCAATCACCTCTACCGTTTGGTCCTGTATAGTACACATGGAGGAATTAAATTTAACAATACTCTGTAAATCATCATTTATTTGAGAAACCGAAAGTAAATTGCAGCTAAATTGGGGGACATAAAGAGCATTTTTTAGAACAATATTCTTTGATGATTAGACCGAGCCTCCGTGAGTGGCATTCTCCTTTTTGCCGTTAGGAAGTCCGACGGGGCAATCATAAATATCCAAAATATCAAATAATAAATTTTTATCACCTGTAACATGATGGGTTGCTCCAGTGTCAATCATCCAAAATTTGGTACTCCCTCCGTCCCAGATTAGTTGTTACACTTTCCTTTTTCGTCCGTCCCAGATTAGTTATTACACTTCTAAATTAGGAATGACCCCACAATTATTATATTGTCTCTTTCTTCCCACTAATATTTTTTTGTCCCCACACCCCCCTCTCATTCAATTAAAAAAATAACTCACTAACTTATATCACATCTACTTTTTTAATAAAATCACAATTGAAAACCACACTACTACTTATCGCATTAAACTGTGTGCCCATGAGTGTGTAACAACTATTTTGGGACGGAGGAGTATTAAACTTACCATTAAGTCGGTTTTTCGGAACAGAAGTACTGCCAAACAGGCCTGCAATGGCCTTCCATTGATCTGGAGAGAAGAGATTTTGGGCCTGATCCAATTGTGTGGCCTGATCAGAAGAAGTGGGCGTGGCCTGCTGAACCTGTTGTGTGGAAAATGTTGTATTGGTGCGGATTGGGCCTGGATTGGCGCGAGAAATTGGCATGCTGCCACGTCCTCGTGAAGCGCAAATTTTTTTCTATACCCGGGTACAGCCAGATTTGGTACCCCCATCCAAAACGACGTCGTTTTGTGTTGTTTAAGATGAACATTAATATACTGGTATGAAAATTAACATTTGTTATTTCGGAAATGAACATTTATTTATTTATTTGGAAATGAACATTTATTGTTTCGGAAATGAACATTATTTATTTATTTGTAAATGAATATTTATCTACTCATTCGAATATGAAAGTTTATCTAATAATTTGACAATCCTCATTTATTTAACCAATTTAGAAATGCATTTATCTACTGATTGTGAAATGAGTATTAACTAATTTTAAAATGAACTTAGTTGATTACGATATTATTACTTTGAACATATATTTACATTATCTCGAAATAAAATCCTTATAGAACACCGTTGGATTTTGAATTTGTCCGGTTGTTGGTTCTACACATTGATGCTTGTGAGCTTGTTCATCTTAGTCATTAAGTCAGGAAGATTGACTTTATTTCATTTATGGACAATTAGGCATTACCTTTATGTGTAGTAGTGATTAAGATTAAGGTGTAGAAACTTTGTGTTTTGGTTCATAAGTTTGTATGTTTTGCACCTTCTCTACATTGATCAAATTTTTTTGTAATGGTCTAAAGCCATGATCAGTCGGCAAGCTAAACAACTTCTAAGAGAAGAGACTTGCAGATTATCTACATTTTTCTTGTGAGCAACCAACTGTATTCTTCTATAGGATGAAATACTACAAAAGGAAATGACCGCAATTGAAAATATTGACAATTCCTTCAAATTCTTCCAGTGTCAATCTGGTATTGTTTACATAAGTAGACTTAATAGAAAAATAACGAACAAAGAATACAAAAGGTATGAACAAATAAAATATAAAGTATGAACATTAACCAGATGATTATTATGAACAAAAAAAATAAACAAGAAAGAACAAACAATTCAACAAAAAAGAACAAACAATATAAAAAAGAACATAAAATTCCAGAAGAAAGAACACACAATACAACAATTATGAACAATTTTATGATGAAATTTAAAAAACAACATGAAAGGACAAACAGTACAACAAGAAAGAACAAACAATACAAAAAGAAAGAATAAACAATACCGACGCTTGTAAAAACATAAAAGATCAGTGAAGAGTTTAATTTCATTATGAATATTAACCATATGATTATTATAAACAAACAAATAAACAAGAAAGAACAAAAAATATAAGAAAGAACATAAAATTCCAGATGAAAGAACAAACAATACAAAAATTATGAAAATTTTATGATGAATTTAAAAAGCAACATGAAAGAACAAACAGTACAACAAAAAAGAACAAACAATACAAAAAGAAAGAATAAACAATACTGGCGATTATAAAAACGTAAAAGATCAATGAAGAGTTTAATTTCATTATGAACATTAACCATATGATTATTATAAACAAACAAATAAACAAGAAAGAACAAACAATATAAAAAAGAACATAAAATTCCAGAAGAAAGAACAAACAATACAACAATTATGAAAATTTGATGATTAATTTAAAAAACAACATGAAAGAACAAACAGTATAATAGGAAAGAACAAATAGTACAACAGGAAAGAACAAACAGTACAACAAGAAAGAACAAACAATACAACAAGAAAGAACAAACAATATAGGCGCGCCGTTTTTTGGGGGGTACAGCCAGAGCTGGTTGTACCCGGGTACAACAGTTAGGGGTTACTCGTGAAGAGCTCCTACCTCCAAGCCCACGTGATGGGCCAGCTTGCTTTGGCTCATCAGGGCAGTTTACTTGATAACCCAATATTTCATAGCAGTTTTCACTTGCATGACTTGACTTTTTGCAATGAATACAAGGATTTAAGGCCCAACAAGTGGTGTTCCGGGGTTGAAACGATAGAAGGAGCGTCCTTGATATCTTGAGTTCCGGTCATGTACGGTGCCTGCAAGATGAACTCCAGGCCAAGGGGGGGTCCCCGAGGCGGAGCCTCCGACGCTCAAGTCAGTACAATTGATGTATAAAATGAGGTGTTTAGGGGAGAGAGAGTAGGGTGGCTTCTCTAGGGTTAGAGAATGACCCCTTTTACCTTGCCCTTTGAGGGGTATATATAGTGCCTTGTTGGGCCTTTGAGGCCTTGTAAGTGATATTGGACTTGAGTGGGTTTTATTGGCTTTTGGATTAAAATGGTGGGCCCATTTTAACACCCCAACAAATGCCCCCCCAGACCCAATTCTATTTGAAAAATGGGTTGGGTTTTGATTTTGATCACTTGGCAGTGAAAGTTAATATTAGCTCGGAATTTTAACCTCGGCTCGGATTGTAACATCAGTTCGAGTTGTAATCTCGGCTCGGTTTTTAACCTCGGCTCGGATTGTAACATTGGTTCGAGTTGTAATTTTACCTTCGGATTTTACCTTCGGATTTTACCTTCGGATTTTACCTTCGGATTTACCTTCTGATTTACCTTCGGATTTTGTCCAAGTTTCTTCAAATCCGTAGATTTTGCTAAGAGACTCGTCTTGCTTTGAGTTCTTCAAATCCGTAGATTTTGCTAAGAGACTCGGTAGCTTTTGGACCTTTAAGGTATGTAGATTTGTTTAGAGTCTAATTTTGAGCTCTTCGGATCCGTGGATCTGTTAAGAGGCTGCTTTTGAGCTCTTTAAAGTGTTGGACATGTTTAGAGACTGCTTCTGAGCTCTTCATATCCGTGGATCTATTAAGAGTCTACTTTTGAGCTCTTTAACGTTTGTAGACATGTTTAGAGTCTGCTTCTGAGCTCTTCAGATCCGTGGATCTGTTAAGAGTCTACTTTTGAGCTCTTTAACGTCTACTTCCGTTCTTCCGAGTTCTTGTGGTTCGGAAACCTGGGCAAGAAATCGCAAGTCTCTCTTAGTTATGAGTTTTGGGGATCCGTGGATCTGAGCCGAACTCTTTATAACTGTATTCGAGAGACTTTGTTGCGAACGGAATTTTCCAAGACTTACTCCAAGTTATGGTGACCCGGAGATCGCTCCATAACTTGCTTGTTTATCCAAGGGGCTTGCTTGGTTTCTGTTCTTCCGATTTCTTGTGGTTCAGAAACCTGGGAAAGAAATCGCTAGTCTGACTCTTAGTTATGACTTTGGCGATCCATGGATCTGAGCCGAAGTTTTATAACTTGATTTGAGCGACTTTTGTTGCGAACAGAATTTTCCAAGACTTGCTCCAAGTTATGGTGACCCGGAGATCTCTCCATAACTTGCTTGTTTATCCAAGTTTCTTGTGATCCGTAGATCTGCTAAGGGACTTGCTTGGTTTCTGTTCTTCCGATTTCTTGTGGTTCGGAAACCTGGGCAAGAAATCGCTAGTCTGACTCTTAGTTATGACTTTGGCGATCCATGGATCTGAGCCGGAGTTTTATAACTTGATTTGAGAGACTTTTGTTGCGAACAGAATTTTTCAAGACTTGCTCCAAGTTATGGTGACCCGGTGATCGCTCCATAACTTGCTCGCTCCAAGTTCTTCAAATCCGAGGATCTGGGCAAGAGTTTGCTGAATATCCGAGCGGATGAACCTTGGTTAGGTGAGATGCTCTATCACAAAAAGGGAATTTTAACATTAGTCTTTGTTCATTTTGCTGTTATGAAGTTGACTTGCAAATTCGATAGTGTGATACATCAACAGAAAAGTAATATGAGTATATGTAGTTTGCACTGTTTGACATATGTTCATGAAACTTGATTTCGTTTTCAAAAGAAATATTAGTTTCTTACTCTCCAATACATATTCTCATCATGCCCCCCACTCATGAGTTGAGTTTTGGTTGACTTATGAGTAGTATTGGATAAGGTAAGTATAATGTAGTTGTGCTAAGATGACCATTTGATGGAATAATATCTTAAAAATGCACAAAGTTTGTCATTACTCGATTGTTTAACCAACTATGAGCTTTACTCGTCTTGTTGGTAACTCAAGTGAATATTATAATGTATGTATGTTTGACTACTATACTTTACCATTATGCAAAAAGGTGTGAGACGAGGCTACACAATTTTGATTCTACATTTAGCGTACTTGTGTTTGTCAAACATGAATTTATAATTCGTTTTGAGCATGATGAACAATTTGAGGTGTATGCTCTTGCAAAATGACTTATTGTTAGACAATGTATGTCAATTAAGTTTCCAAGAATATTTTGCATTTTACCAAATTAATCATGTCAAGTAAATTATATGTTGACAAAATATAAAGTACAAAGCTTAAATATTTAGATGACTTAGCTTTGTAGTTGGGTAAATTTTTCTTTTGTCGAGGACGTAATTTGTAGATGCCAATGACATTTCTCCTCAACTTGCGTGCACATATATCACCCACTTGCTGACTTACGTGTTTTAATAAGCCACCAATTATTAGCCATAAGTTGCAGCTTTATCTAGCTTTTGGCCACAACCCATCTATTTTGGATAATATATAGTGCAATAATGCTCGGGAGCTGCTTTTTTCATGAAGACATTTAGTCGAATAGTTAGCATGCACAGTTGCACGGCAGCTAACATCGAGTGAGTTCGAACACCGGGAGCTTTTATGAGAGCTGCTATACTCGGGAGCTGCTACGGGCTTTGGAAGCCGAGCTCGACTGAACAATGTCCTTCGTCTCTGTCGGCCATTTATCATCACTATCCATCAAGAACATGTGGCTGTGCTTGGCATTGAACAATGTCCTTCGGCACTGAGCTTCGGTGGTCATACCTCGGAGCCATGAAATTGCTTTGGGAAGCCTTTGAAACATTACCCATGCTGAACTCGGTACTGCTTGGGAGCTTCGGCACTAAACTCGGCTCGGGAGCTGATAAGCTCGGGAGATGAACTTCGGGAGTTTGATATCCGGCTCGTGGGTCAGACCTTCAAGAGCCTGCCATTGAAAGTGACTTTGCTCGGTGATCAACTTTGGTTTTGAGCTCGGCATTAAGCTTCGGCATTGAGCTTGAGAGCTTCGGCCTTGCTTAGGAGCTTCGGTACTGAGCTTGTTTCCACATTTTCTGGAATACCAATTGGTATTCACCTCGCTTCATTTCAGGTTTAGTAGATGATGTATTATGTCCATGAAAGAGTGGACAATAGCATTTGTTGATGTATTATGAGCTCACGTTAGCATTCAGGCCCAACAACTCCATTGTGATGATTAACCAATTTGAAGGTGACTTCATGACTCATCCCCTTGATTTGTTGGAGTATAGCCCAAAATGCGCGGATAATCAGATACTCGCTAATTCGCATTCATTTGATGGAGTATATAGCTCGTCATTTCCTGATTTCCTCATTTGCCATTTTTAATTAATTGCCCAACTTGTCATTTAATGCTTCTGACTAAGATGTACTTCGTATTGTTTTAACGACACATTGTATTTGTCTCATCCTTCAGATACGCTCTTCCTTGCTGAACTTGTAGGTAGCAGCAGAATGTGGGTATGCTTTTGTCACCTCGGGAGACTGGCCTCGGCATTGCTCGGTAGATGCTGTGCTCGGGAGATGAGTTTCGACACTTAGCTTTGGCACGGAGCCTCGGCACTGAGAGAAAGCTTCGGCACCACTCGCAAAGTATGAGCTTGCATACAATACCCAGAAAAAGTTTCTCAAAATTATTGAGTATGGATATGCTCTGAGTTGATCTCCTGGAACCTTTCAAAGCTTGGGAGCTTCGCTCCTATGCTCGGTGATGACCTCGGCTATGAGCCTCGGCTTGGGCCTCGGAAGGCTGACCTTTGTTCTACTTCGGGAGATCAATTATAACCTCTCATCTAAACTTTTGATTGAGGCATGGAGCTCGTCTCGGTAGGTCATCCTCGGCGATCAACCTCGATACTGCGCTCTGCTCCTGGCTTGGAGTTGGCATCTTGGGCTTCGACGTTGGAGGTGAGCTTCGGGAAGTTGTTAACCTCGGGACCGAGCTTCGGAAATGTTGTGTTCGGCACTGAGCTTATATGCTCGGCTCGAGAGCTGGTGTTCTCGGCGCTTCCCTCGGCATCTGGTTCTGTATTGAACTGTTTCGGAGCTCTGCTCCCACATGGTTTGGTGGCTTTTGCTCTTTGCCAAGTCTTTGAATTTCAGTAATACTAATCTCTTCGAGCCGAATTGAGTTACTTTTTATGAATAAAACAAACTGATGATGTTTTATTATACATGAGTAAGCTTTGGCACCACCTCCAAAGCATGAGCTTGCATATAATACATGAAACAATCAAGTCCTTAATTATTGAGTAATGATATGCTCTGAGCTGATCTTTTTGGAATTTTTCAAAGCAATGACTTCGTCACAGCTATGCCCGAGAGTAAGCTTCGGTTTGCAGAGTGTAGATATGCCTCGACACTAAACTTCGGCTCCAATGTCTTTGAATTTTGACAAATGAGCGGTATGGACTAGATGTCCGAGGTTCAAGGATTAGGACTAGGCGTCCAGGATCCGAAAATTGAGTGAGTTCATGCTCGGCTTAGTCTGCTCTGCTTTTGGTTTCCTCATTCTTGCTTAATTGTCAAGTATAAGCTCTAGTGTGTCAATGACAGACAACATACATGTACCAATTCATGATTTTTCAAATATCAAAAAATAGGTGGAGAAACTTAGCTCTGAACTTGTGACTGAGGCATGGAGCTGGATGCTGGATTTGTATTATCATCATTATCAACCAAGACTAGGCTGCTGTGCTCGGTGTCAGGGCACTAGGTTCGGCTTGGGAGCTTCGGTGCTGGCCTTGGCATTGAGTATCAACACTAAGCTTTGGCAAGAATCTTCGAAACTAAGCATCAGCACCTGCTCTTGTTCGGACATCGGGTCTTCGGCTATGAGCTTCATCAATGAGCTACGGCTAGGAGCTTCAACAATGAGCTACGGCTAGGAGCTTCAACAATGGGCTCCGAGAGCTCTGCCTTGGCTTGCTTTTGCTTACCCAATTTGCCTCGGCATCGACTAATTGAACTTTTGCTTTTGCTATGTTGAGCTATACCTCGGGCACTGAATTTGGCACTGCTGTTCGGCATTGCTCGGGAGCTTCGCTGCTATGCTCGGGAGGTTGCTCAGCGCTGACCTTGGCACTGGGAACAGGGAGCTTCGGGAGACTGGAATCTTAAACTGGCATTGGAAGCTTAGCTTCGGCGGTACTGGCCTTGGGAGCTCAGCATTGCTCTGCCTCTTCTGATCCTTATATTGCCTCGGCGGGTTAACTTCGGACCCCTGAATATTTGCCTCGGCATGTCGTTTGGACCTTGTTGATAGTTGTCATTCCAAGGAGTAGACCATAGATGAATTCTTGTCATAGATTCAAATGTGTTTGGTAGTCAAGTAACGCTCTAGTGAACAACCAATATGAGCCCATTTTGATCAAGCCCTATCAGTAACGAAATCATGAAGTATTACAAATGTTGGAGCATTTTGATAAAGCCGAGAGTGAGTTCTTGCACCCTTTATTATCACTTAAATAAAGAGTAGAATAATCCAATAGCAACGGCAGTAATCAGGTGGACGTTGTTTGGCTCGGCGCATACTGTCTCGCGACTGCTTACTTCGGCACCGAGCTTCGGGTGGCAGGAGCCGTTGTTTGGTTCGGACTCGAAGTCCAACTTTGAGAACGGATTCTTGCCGACTTTGCGAATGTAGCTTTTAACTACCTTGAAGGTCCTCGGGACCCTGCTCGGTGATGACACTCATTCCATGCTCAGCCGCTTGGACTGTTGAGCTTCTTTCAAGCATTTTGACAAACACCTTGTGGGCATCAGTTGGAGTTGTAGTCATGAAGTTTCCTTTGTAGTAGCTTTCACGAGCAAGTTGGTTATTATGAACTCAACTATGAGGTTTGCCAAACAACAGTGTATCAATGACAAACAACATAAATGTACTAGTTTTCTAGCAAACCAAATTAGTTATGGTATAAGAAAGTATGATGATTTCATAAATATCACATTAATTTATAGAGAAACTTAGCTTTGAGCTTGCAACTGGGCCATGGAAATGAGGTTTGTGATTAACATATTGAATGTGCTCTGGTTACCCTCGGCACTATTTTTCGGCATTGGCCTCTACGACCGAGCTCAAGAGGTGCTCTCCTACCAAGAACGTGTATCCATTTCTTCGGAATTTACGGCATGAGCCATTATGTTTATCACTCAATTCCTTCGGCACTGATCTTCGGGAAGCTGACCTAGGGAGCTATTCCTGCTCGGCATTGGGTTCCGTATTGAACGTCTTTGGCTCAGGAGTTGGAGATATGAGCAGCAAGCTTCAAAGCTCTCGTATTGCTTGTTGATGTTGGGTATATGCTATCAATGTAATTTGAAAGTGGAAGCCCAACACAACTTTTTCAAGTAATAGTCAGATCTCCAAAATAAGTAGGATAGCCCTTTTATTTTCTTTTACCAAGGTAGTCAGTACTTTCGTACTTTGTGCCAAATAAATTGAGCAAGAATGAATCATTTTTCATTTTGTTGACCCATAGGCTCGTAGTCTTGCACTTTGAGATGAACCAAAACCATTAGATGGAGTTCTCCCGTTATGTTTTTGTGACCATGGTTCGACCTAAGATGGTTGAACATGGTAGCATGAAAATGTGGATCTTCATGGATTTTGCTCTCGTTCCCCACAGAAGGCGCCAAATTTTTCCGGGGTTGAAACGATAGAAGGAGCGTCCTTGATATCTTGAGTTCCGGTCACGTACGGTGCCTGCAAGATGAACTCCGGGCCAAGGGGGGGGTCCCCGAGGCGGAGCCTCCGACGCTCAAGTCAGTACAATTGATGTATAAAATGAGGTGTTTAGGGGAGAGAGGGTAGGGTGGCTTCTCTAGGGTTAGAGAATGACCCCTTTTACCTTGCCCTTTGAGGGGTATATATAGTGCCTTGTTGGGCCTTTGAGGCCTTGTAAGTGATATTGGGCTTGAGTGGGTTTTATTGGCTTTTGGGTTAAAATGGTGGGCCCATTTTAACACCCCAACAAATAATTGTTCCGGGGTTGAAACGATAGAAGGAGCGTCCTTGATGTCTTGAGTTCCGGTCACGTACGGTGCTTGCAAGATGAACTCCGGGCCAAGGGGGGGTCCCCGAGGCGGAGCCTCCGACGCTCAAGTCAGTACAATTGATGTATAAAATGAGGTGTTTAGGGGAGAGAGAGTAGGGTGGCTTCTCTAGGATTAGAGAATGACCCCTTTTACCTTGCCCTTTGAGGGGTATATATAGTGCCTTGTTGGGCCTTTGAGGCCTTGTAAGTGATATTGGGCTTGAGTGGGTTTTATTGGCTTTTGGGTTAAAATGGTGGGCCCATTTTAACACCCCAACAAGTGGTAATATCATGCCCTTGTTTTTGACATGTTGTGCAATAGGGAACCTCGTCATTACTGGCTCGTTCCTTTGACCTGATGGAAATTGCACGGAGAGAGAAACCAGTAACCTCGGGTGGGTTGTCCTCCACCGTGGGTCTGGCTAGCCAGACACGTTCGTCTTGTGTGACCAATTGATATGCCCGGTCAAGAGAAGCCAAGGGATCTTGAGATAAAATATTAGTACGTTGTTGAGCATAATATGGAGTATATAACCCCCATCAAAAATTCATGTAACTTGGTGGTTTCACGCCTTTGTACGTGTTGATCTGCAGCAGAACAATTTGAACAACATGCACAAGTAATAATAGGTTCAAGATTGCTTAAGTCCTCCCACAAAGCATTAAGTTTACCATAATAGTGAGAGATCGTCATAGAGTTTGTTTGTTCACAACGGGCAATTAAAGATTTTATTTGTTGAATTCTAGGACCATTAACCACAGAAAAGCGATGTTTAAGATGATCCCATAGGCGCTTAGGTTCTCTATATTTTGTTAATTGAGATTTTACCTCCGGATCAATAGTGTTGGTAATCCAAGAAACGAGCATGGCGTTGATTGCAGTCCAATCCGATTGTGTGCATGGTGGAATTGGAGATGTGATAGTGTCGTCCAAGAACCCGAATTTTCGTCGTGCTTCTAATGCGGTTTGAATATCGCTAGCCCATTCGTCATAATTATGATTACGAAGTCTGGTGGGGGTGATAAAATCGCCTGGTCGATCTTGACTACCTAGATAAAACGGGGAATCTGGTTCGATTTTCTTAGGTGGGGGAGGCGGTGTGGCTTCATCGCCTGCCATTATGTTTAAAAAAAACGGGTTTATAGGAACCTTGCTTTTGATACCATGTAAAAATACTAATGTAAAGGGAAAAGTTTTACCTTGTTTATAGATGATTGACGTTATATATAATACAATGAATATGAATATGCCTTCTGCCAATATCCTTAGAGAATTAGGAAATAGTAGTTTACCTAAATATGAATACTACGCATAATGGGAATACGAGATATATTCTAAGACTTAATATATTGGCTTTAGAATTCTTGCCAAATTCTAATTCCGTAACAAAGCTGCAAATGTTACACTATATAGAAAGTTGTATATTTGTAAAAAAAAAAAATTAAAAAAAAGAAGAAGTTATTTGACTAAGAATAAACTGCAACCATTTTTGAAAAATTCGAGAACGAAAATAAATTACAATAATATTCACTTTTTCGATAATTCAAGATAACATAAATGAAAAATGTATAAGGTGTAATAGTATTCGTAAATAACTAAATAACTATGAGTAGAATTGAAGAGTTAAACATGACTTAATTATTTTTGAATAATTTATTATATTTTTTAAATTTGTACTTTACTTTAACATTGGAACTTCATAAATGAAAATATACTTGAAAAGATGATTGATTATAATTCTCGTTACAATTATTTTCATTTCTGATTAGATTGACTATTTTCACCAACTGCCTTATAACTATGGATAATATATAGCGAATATATTTGTCTAGTTGATTATTTTTTTAGACGATGAAGAACAATATCAAGGTATAAATAGATTATTTAAGAAAATACGAATCACAAATTATTTTGTAAACAAATGGCAATAAAATTTAGTTTTGCGATAATAATAAAAGTCCAATATTATTTTTTGTATAGTATCAAAAAAATGGCAAAAGAAAAGAAAAACATGTAGTGCTATAAACATACACATTTGAGAGAAAAAAGCCTAACATACTTTCAACCACCAATTCGGTATTCAATAATACATTGGTGTAACTTTAATGGAGTCAACAACTCGGCAATTACTTTGTTGACCAAAAATACAATGCAAGGTCATGAAAGACATATGGAGGTTGAAGATGCCAAGAAAGACATGTAGAGGTCAATGCAAGGTCTTAATAAGGAGATTCAATGGGATATTAACATAAGTAAATTTTAGGAAAAAAATATTTTTTACCACCTAAAAAAATCGAAAAATTATTTTTTACCACCTAAAAAACTAAAACTTGTATTTTACCACCTAAAAAAAATTAAAATTTGTTTTTTACCACCTGAAAAAAATGGAAAAATAGATGAAAATGTTATTTAGGGGGTCACAATAACGGTAATACTTCTAATATGTTCTATTCTTCCACGATTTCATGTATTTAACTCTATTTTCTTCCCCCGCTTCCTTATATTCCATTAATTTACATAATTTTTCACCACCGTTAATTTAGAAAATTGACAAAATTTAATGGAAGTAAAGAGCGAAGGGTGAAAGAGTTAAAGAAAATCACACAAGGAATGTATGAAATTGGAGGAAAATTGAATTAGGTAGTCATACATAAATGTTTCATCTATTTTTTCATTTTTTAGGTGGTAAAAAACAAGTTTTAATTATTTTTTAGGTGGTAAAATACAAGATTTAATTTTTTAGGTGGTAAAAAACAATTTTTCGATTTTTGTAGGTGGTAAAATACAACTTGTCATAAATTTTATGTTGTACTTTTAATTGAATTTTCAGATTTTTGATGTTCATTGCAAGTCTCTAATCATGTTAATCATGCTGATTGTATATATTTGTGATGTTGCTTGTTTACTTTTATTTTGGTTTTGTTGACCTCAACATAAATCAAATATGTTTAACTCATATCAAAACTTGTTCTATTTACACAATAAAGTTCATATTATAAGACAATAGGGGTCAAGTTCTGTATTTGATGTCATTCTTGCTGCCACGTGATTGCTGAAATGAGCATAATGTCATCATTTAGTTAAAAATTACTCCGATATATTATAAAAGATGTCTGTTTTTCAGTGATAAATTGTTTTTCTTTAATAAAAATCATTCCTTTAAAATCACTAATAATAGGTAAAGGTAATCATGTCTCCTCCAAAAAATTCATCATATTAATTTTTTATACTATAAAAAGTTAATTAAAACATGTTAAAATGATCAAAAATTGTAACACCCCGACAATTCCCTTTTTCTAAAACAACCCTTTTATAAATATAACTATAGAGAATTATCAAAGTATTATCGCCCGTGTGAAAACGTAATGGCTTATTCAGAATTTTGCAGCGGAAAACATAAAACTAACTTTTAGGTTCATAAATAATCGATTACATATTAAGTCCAAAACCAATTAACGGAAATAAGGAAATACAAATAGTACGACAAATTTCAAATCCAAGTTAACAAACCAAATCACTTAATAAAACAAATATAACTACAAGCTCTCTAATCCCGATCCCAATGATGCATCATCTTCAAACCTGTAGATGGGCAACGCTTATTGATCCTTAGAGACTGCTCACCAAAGATGGGTCATCACAGGATCAATAAGGCATAGCCATGATCAACACACACAAACAAATCACGTAATCAACAAAGTTGAGTACTACATACTAAAAGCAATAATGATCCTAACATGATACTATCAAACATAAATAAGGGCAGACAAAACATGATAATTTGACGACCATACTTAACTAGACTAGGCTAGACTGGACTAGACTTTTATAACAATAATATTATTTTAATTGAAATAGGCAATGGACCGAGTTTTCTAGCTAGAGGCTTCACTAAGGAAGACGAGGTACGGGCGCGACTCCGTAACCTCAGTGACATGCGATATCGAGGAACGTTTGAATAAAAATAGGATACGGTGATCAATCCGGTCCGAGATAAAGGCCATGGGCTACCACCATGAACCCCAACTCCTATTTGTCCGTCACTTTAGACGTGCACAGTCTAAAGCTATTGCTACTCAGTTTCACTTTACATGATTTACAAATTGAAACCCTGTTATGACTCAACAATCACATAAGGCATACAAACCACATTTATTCACAACTGTTTTTATCTTGGAATTAAGTAATTGATCACAAAGGTATCAAACAAGACTCATTCCAATTAAATCCAACCTTTCCTTTAATACTGATCAACCCCTCTATATGGGTATAAGGTTTCAACTTACTAAACAAGGTCTTCGGCCCTCATAAAGTAGTGAAAAGCTAAAAGGGAACAACAATCAACTGATCTGAATCAACAAATACAAAGTAATCTAGTGTTCCCAATCAAACATGTTTGCATCAATCATCCATACTAACATGTTATAATTCTCATAATGCAATATAGGTTCAATATGTCCATCCAACAGTATTAAACATGCAATTTCAACCTGACTAAGTTCGTCAATAATATCAACATCACCAAGTTCAACAATAATATCAACATAGCCAAGTTCAACAACAAATTCAACATGGTTTCAACAATTAGCACACATTCCAAGCACACAGGTATGTACGTACCTTGTGTAAACAAACTGATAGGCCACTTAAACACTTTCAAAAGTCGCCTAAAGAGAATTCTCCGCCTAAAACAACCAACAAGTAATTCCAATCAATTTCTAATCATTGGCAACCATAATAAAGCATTCTAAATGCATCCTAAACATATTTAGAACTTTCCCCAATATCAAAACTTAAACATTTGATTTCCTAGCATCATATTTATTGAACTAGTGATTGAAATTCGTTGAAAACTTTTTGCAAACATCGTACTTTAAATTTTCAGCAATATAAATTCATTTAGAAGCTTCACCAAGGTCAATCTACGTTCCTAGTATCTCAAAACAACAAATTCAATAATCCATACTCAACCTACCATGATTAATAATCATAAAAACTTTGAATTTCATACTTTAAACAATCAAAATTAATATTTCAAAGTAATTTGATAATCTGAAAATAAACTTAATTATATAATTCGTATAATCTTAAATTCATAATTTAAGTCACAAAAACCATAACTTTAATTCAAGAAAACATAATTCAAATTAATAAATCATAAATAAGCCCTAACTTATAATTCAATCAACCAAAACTTGAAATTAATTCGTTTATAATCTCAACCCAAATCTGAAAATCATGTTCAAACCATAAAAATTATAAATTTAATATCAAGAACATAATTTAAATTAACAACTATAATTAACTAAAATAATTAGTTACTTAGGGTTTAAGAAATAACCAAGAACTAAAGAGGAGAGAGGGGTTTGGCCGGCTGACAGAGGGTGGCTCGCGGCAAGGCTTGACCGGCGGACGGTGGTGGCTGGCCTGGGTCGCGGTGCAGTTGCGCGACAATCAAGAAAGTTAGGAGGAGAACGAAAACAGGGGAAGGAAAGAACGTAAACGGAGGAAGAAAGGGAACGACGGAGAAGAGGATTACCGGCGTTAGGTCGCCGGTGGCTGTGGCGGCTGGGACAGCGCCGTGGAGAGCAAGGCGGAGGAGAGGACACGGCTGAGAGAGAGAGAGTTGCTGGTGCTGCTTGTGTGTGTAACACCCTAATAATTCCTTGCTTTTATAAAACCATTTTCCAACTTAAAATAAAGGAATTACTAAAGCATTACCGCCACCGTGATAACGGTTAAGGCTATTACCAGAATTACGCAGCGGAATTAAATGTCAACTAACTTTTAAAAACCATAATTAATGAAATATTGAGGCCTCCTACAATTTGGAACCATAATGGCCCAAAACCCAAAGTATAAATAATTCAAACATTTCAAACATGATTAAAATATTAAATAAAATAGTTTCAAAGAACGAAAGCATGCAACTCTCTCAATCATCCCAAGCCACATGATTTCGATCGTACTTGATCTACCAACCTGCTATATTAATCTACTCCCCAACAATGCAAGTGCAAATGATGGATCATCATAGGGTCATTAAGGCAAAGGCCATGACCAGAAACACACAAAGCACGTAGTCAGCAAAAGCTGAGTACTTACAAGCATAGAGTAAATGAAACTAAAACATGCATCACTCACTAAATATTAATCAACATGCAAAAGCCATATAATACTTAACAAGCAATCATGAGACACAAGACTCGACTCTTGACTCGACTCTTGACTCACAATTTAATTAGAATAAGCTTCGAACGGGCCAAAAGAATCATCCACACAGGGAAAAAGGGTGATGGGAGCCAACCAAACACCAAATATAATAATAATAAAATCGGGCCATACCGAGTGTCGGGCCATACCGACGGAATTCCTGCGCATAATATAAATGAAGCAACGTCTTGTATCATTAGTATGAGTACGAGCTTTCCGGCAAGACTCCCCCCATTGTTCATACTCAAGGTATATACGTTCCAAGAGTTTTGAAGCTTGTTCCGGTTGCACTTTAAGTTTATTAATATTTTAATAAAGGCGAACTCAAGACTCGACAACATGCATACATACAATTAATAAACAACAACCAAAACAATCTTATTTTAATGCTTTAAGACTTGTGATCAACCAAGCAAGACACTTGTGATATTACTACCATGTTCCTCCTCACCAAAGTGAGACTCCACATCATGCATATTAACATGAGGGTTGTGCCCTTGCACGACAAATCCTAATTCATTTCATACATAACATTCCCAACTGAACCCTACATGTGCGGTGGCTTACGTGAGCTAACCCTTCACATGTGGTAAAATAAATAGTACAACGAGGTATAAATAAATGGCTCAAAGTATGCTAGACATCCCGTACAATAGCATACAAATAATTAATCCATCCCTTGCATGTGAATTGAACCATACATGCAAAAATATTGAACAACATGATTGACAATGAAATCCATACTCATAATAATTTCAACATGCTTGTTCAACAATTAATTCAATAAGTCCAACATCACAAATCACATGCTCGTTCACCAAAATAAACATGATTCCACATAATGTAATTCACCTCATCAACAATCATGTAATGTCATTGACAAAAAGATGTGGTCGCCCTAGACTTGTACGTACCTTGAATACCTAAGCGTAGGGGCCACTTTGCAATAATGAGCACTCAACTAAAAATCACCTCCTATCATCAAAATAATGAAACTTAAATTATTTCCATGTTCATTAAATTTCCAGCAACTTTATAAAATTTAAAACTTCCTTTAGACTTTAGAATTCAATCGTTTTTCAATAATAAAGTCGTCTCAATTTGCAAAATCAATCCCTAGTACGAAAACATACTTTTTCCGCCTTTAAAATCAATAGAAATCGACATTTTAAACCTTTATTCAAATCTGAAAATATAATTGATTATCATAATTAAAATCATCACCTAATTATGCTAATCAATTGACTCATTAGGTCTAGGTTAAAACCCTAACTTGAAAATCCCAATAACACTAGTTTAATATCATAAAAATCAATGCTTTATTAAATAAACAAATCTGAAAATTCATCCTTTAATAATTAAAACAATCCTAATGAATCACAACACACAAATCCTCAAACCACGGTATTCATAACCGGTTCCCAGCATTTTAATTACTCAAAACATTATTAACATAATAATTTAAAATACGGAATTTAAATAGAATAGGTAAGGAAGAAGAGAATTATACCAATCCGGCCTATAGCACGGGACAACCACGAAGTAATGTGATTGGGCGAAAAAGAAATCGAATACGAACACACACACACACAACGCACAACTCGTGTGCGTGCGTGCGCAGCGACGAAGGGGGACGCAGCAGGGTCGCGCGCGCGGCCTGGGCGCAGCGCGAGGGAGAGAGCGAGTGAGGCGAGAGGGGTGCTCGGCGCTGTGCGCGAGGGAAGGTGAGGGCACAGCGCGCGCTTGGCGCGAGGGAGCGGGCGAGGGGAGGCGAGGCACGCAGCAGCGTGCAGCACTGCTGGGTGCGGGACGAGAGAGGAAGAGAGGGAGTGTGCGAGTCTGTGGGCAGCAGCGACACACCACACGGCAACAACACACGCACGGCAGCGAGAGGGCAGCAGCAAGCAAGGCTCGTGCTTGCTGCGTGCGGACCGAGCCGGACAAGAGGAGAGGGAAAGAGGAGTGTTGGGCAAGAAATCAAAGGGAGGGTTTATGAGTTTTTAGGGGTTCATTTAATGATGGGGAGTCCTATTTATAGGCTCCTTATTGTTAATGGGCTAGGCTTAGGGAATTAAATGATTGGGCTAGCTTAGGACTTGAATTAAATACTTTTGATTGGACTCGTTTAATAAAACGAATTGGACCTTTCATTTAAAACCCGAAGCTTTAAAAATCATTTGCAACTCATTTAATTTCCCGACTCAAGAATTAAATTCGTTTCGTAATTAATTAAAATAATAAATATTCTAATTAAATTAAAATACATTAAATAAAATGCATTTAAATATTATTTAAACGATAATAAATCATAAAATTCTTTATAAATGTAATAAAATATATTTATAAATATTATAAAAATACGAGGTATTACAGTGTGCGTGAGATTGGAGGAAGGGGAGTTTGATTATTTTACGTGAATTAGAAAAGAGAAGGGAGTATGGTTTTGGGGGTTTATTGGTTTGGGCTTTGCCCAATTGGGCCAGGAGTAGAATTTAGGTTGCTGAATCCGAAATGGTTAGGACTTGTTTTCTAATTTCAATAGAACGTGGTTTCGAAATTCGAATTCGTTTTAAAGTAAAACTCGAAAATACATTTTGATTTCATAATCATTAAAAGTATTCGAAATGAAATAAAATAATTATATTTCAATTACATATTCGTTTCTAAAATTCGTAAATTATGTTTGAATATACATTAAATATGTTAAATATTCGTTAAAATATATAAATAAAATTACGGTGGATTACAAAAATTGGGTAAACGTTACACCAATATACAACCCATACAATTAAATCTAAGTGGTGGTTAATGAGAAGTGAGCAAATCCCAAATTCTCCTCTCATATATATGCCACGTCAAATACCACGTCATACCGACTCAAAAGACAATCAATCAATTCACATATTTAATCACACATCAATAAAGCAAGAAGAAAAGGGAACTTTCAATAACTAAATTAATCAAATTATCTATCTTAAATAATTACAATCTGATGAGTTAAAAAGTGATACCGCAAGTGCACGGTGTCTGTTGTTAGCAGATACTTAGCTAATACGGGTCGATCCCACAGGGAGACAAGTTCTATTAGTTTTTGCCCAATTAAATAAACTATATATTTCAGTAAACAAAAGTTGATTTTGAATATTATTAACTAATAAAGCTAAATCAATAATGTAAATGAGAATTTATCAATGAATTAAAGGTATAGGGCGTCTGTTCGGTTCACTATGCTTATACCAATCCAAGAACACAAATCAATTCGGAAATGAATAAACTAAGCCGAGTAATTAAAGTACATGCTAATCCTACGGTTGGGTCTTAACACTTTCAATTCAACATATGCAGTACGATCGTTAACATAATCAGAATTGCCAATTGCACTAAGCCTCTAAAAATACGATCTTTCGATTCTAATTCCTATTAGCTAGATAATTAATCCATGAAATTGGCCGATAACATGAATCAACAATTAAAACAAATCAATTGGAATTACTCAAGCAATAATCTATAAACTTACAAACTTAAATGCATAACAATCATGGTATAAACATGGCTTCCCTTAATTAGCCCTAGAATAAAACTACTCGCTCATGACTAAATTAACAAACATGAAATATGAAATAACAATGAAGTTCATAATGAACAATAATAAGAAACAATAATTCAAAGCAAGAAGAATTAAGAAAATACCTCTATATTGATCAATCGAATGGAATGTACTAGGGCTCAATAATATGAAGAGAGAAAAATAAACTAAGCGTTCAAAAGAATTCTAAGGAAAAAATAACATAAGGGAAATAAATTAATTCCCTTGAGTATTTATATGCTCCCTATTTTCTAAAATAAATAAATAAATAAATGCTCCCTCCGTCCCTTAATACTCGCACCGATTTGACCGGTGCAGAGTTTAAGACATTTGAATTGACTTATTAATTTAATGGGTGTTAGTTGATAGTAGGGTATTTTTTAATATAGTTAGTGGGAAATGTGTAAGAGGTGGGAGTGGTGAGTGGGGGTGTGAATTTTTAAATGAGTTTTTTTATAGGGAATATGGGTGTAGGTGGGGTTAGTAAGTAAGTGTGAGAAATAATATAATATTGGTATAAATTTCCATTTATAGAAGCGGTGCAAGTATTAAGGGACAGCCCGAAAAGGAAAGCGGTTCAAGTATTAAGGGACAGAGGGAGTAAGAAAATAAAAATAAAAGTCGTCAATGATTGGTCGACGGACGATGACGTGGCAATGAAATCCGAGCACGACCGGGCCATCCAAGAACACGCACGCAACACAAGAATTGGCGTGGCATGGGCAGCGAGGGATCTCGCGCACCATCCCTTGCCGGCCCAACGAAGTGTAGTAGTGCAAGCAAGTAGCGAGGCGAGGCAGCGAGGGAGCTAGCGTGTAACACCCCGACAATTCTCTCTTTTCTAAAATAATCTTTTAATATAAAACGTAGAGAATTATCAAGGCATTATCGCCCGTGTGAAAACGTAACGGCTTATTCAGAATTTTGCAGCGGAAAACATAAAACTAACTGTAGGTTTATAAATAATCGATTACAGGTTTAGTCCCAAAAATCATCCAACGAAAATAAGGAAATATAAATAGTACGACAAGTTTAAATTCCCAATTAACAAACCCAAGTCAACTTAGCAAATCAAAACTAAATACAAGCTCTCTATTCCCGATCCCAATGATGCAACATCTTCAAACCTGCAGATGGACAATGCTTATTGATCCTTAAAGACTGCTCACCAAAGATTGGGTCATCACAGGATCAATAAGGCATAGCCATGATCAACATGCACAAGCAAAGCACGTAATCAGCAAAGCTGAGTACTACATACTAAATCAATAATAATCCTAACATGATTCTATTAAACGAACAATCCTAACATGGTACTAAATAAAACATAAGCAAGGATAATCAAGATATATTGACTTGAAGACTATATTTGACTGGACTATACCTTTGTATCATTAACATTATTTTAATTGAAATAGTCAATGGACTGAGTTGTCTACTAGAAACTTCTTCTTCTTCACTAAGGAAGACGAGGTACGGGCGCGACTCCGTAAACCCCAATGACCTGCGATATCGAGGGACTTTTAAATAAAAATAGAACCGGTGATCAATCCGGCCCCAGAAAAAGCCATAGGCTACCCATGACCCCAACTCCTGATTGTCCGTCACTTTAGACGTGCACAGTCTAAAGCTATTGCTACTCATTTCCACTTTACATTACTTAACTTTTAATACTTGGTTATGACTCATCAAACATAAATATTATATTCAACAAGTAAACACAACTTCTTTTATCTTTGAATTAAACAAGTGATCACCACGTTCGACCAAGAGCCAATTCCAACTATTTTAATCCTTCCTTTATCCATATTTAAAAACCTTTATTAGGTATAAGGTTCAACTACCAAACAAGGTCCTCGGCCCTTATAAAGTAGTGAAAATCTAAAGAGGAACAACGATCAATAAAGATCTAAACCAATATTAAATAATATAAAGTTCCACAAAACCAACATGCTTGCATCAATATTCCATGCTAACATGATTCAATTCTTATAAATAAAGTTCTATGCTCAACGCATTAATTCAACGACATTGAACATGAAATTCCAACATAAACAAGTTCATAAATATATTCATCATATTCTCAACACAACACACATCCAAGCACACAGGTATGTACGTACTTTGTGTAAACAAACTGATAGGCCACTTTAACGAATTCAAAAGTCGCCCACAAAGAATTCTCCGCCTAAAAACAACCAATAAAATTCCCCAATCAATTTCTAATAATTTACAGCAACACTAACGTACTCTAAAAACATCCTAAACATATTTAGAACGTTCCCCAATGACAACACTTAGCTACTAAGCCTCCTAACATAGTGATTACTACACTAATGATCACCAATTATCATAAACTCCAATAAAGCATCTCTTTTTTTAAAATTCCAGCAATATAAAATAGTTTAAAACTTCGCCAAACCATAATTAATATGCTTAAAATCATAAAAACGATAACCTTAATAATTCATAAACATCATACCATGATTTTAAAACTATTAAAACCTTAAAAATTCATGCTTTAATAATTAAAATTCATTATTTCGATGTAATCGCATAATCTGAAAATTAGATTTATTATTTAAACATAATATATAATCTGAAAATATAATTTAATCATAATAATTTATAATTTAAATTCAATAAACATGAATTAAATCACTAAACTAATTAAAACCCTAACTTATATATTAATCAACCAAAACTGAAAATAATTAATTAATAACATCAACACCAAATCTGAAAATTATAATTTAACTATAAAGATTAATAATTTAATTTCAAGAAATATAATTTCAAATTAATGAACTTAATTTAAGATTTAAATAACTTAGGGTTTAAAAAATAACCAAATAAGAGAGAACAAGGAGGCTGGGCGGCGGTGCACGAGGCGGCAACGGCGGTGGCTGGCTGCTGTCGTGGGCGGCGGTGCACGAGGCGGCAGCGGTGGTGCTGTCGAAAACCGAACAAAAAGGGAAGGGAGTGAGGGAGGACGAACGACAATGGCACGAAAAGAAAAGGGAGCGACGGAGAAAGGGGATGCGATGGCTTACCGGCGTGACTGACGACGGTGGTCCGGCGGCCTTGGTGGCTGCAAGAAGACATCACATTAAGGAGGAGGCAAAATCGCATGGAAGAAAGAAAAACAGGGAAAGAGAAACGACGGAGGAGATGAGTGTTACCGGTGACACGTGAGAGGTTCCGGTGGTGAGGGCAGCGGCTGCGCAAGAAGGGAGCACCGTCGTTGGTGGTCCGACGGCTGGGTCGCAGCAAGGACAGCGACGTGAAGAAGAGAGGCAAGGTTTTGAGACTTTGAAATTCACGTGAGTTTTGCAAGGGAAGGGTTTTGGTTTTTGAGTTTTTACGTGAAATAGAAAAAAGAGTTTTTGGGTTTTTATTTTGGGATTTTCCCATGTGGGCTAGGATTAGGATTTGGGTTTGATCGAATCCAAAAATAGTTAGGATTGGTTTTCCGAATTCAACGGGTTTTCCTAATTCAAATTCTTTTCAACATAAAATTCTAAAATTATTCTTGATTGCACAAACCGTTAAAATATTTAGAATATATTTAAATGAAATTAAATATACATTAAATATATAAATATAATAAAGTTCATAAATCGTTAAATATTTAGAACGTACTTAAAATAAAATAAATATACGTTAATTATATATTTATTACTTAAAGTTCATAAATCGTTAAATATTTAGAACGTACTTAAAATAAAATAAATATACTTTAATTATATATTTATTACTTAAAGTTCATAAATTCTATTTAAATATAAATAATATACGTTTAAATATATTAATAAAATTTATAAATTTACGGGGGATTACAATCTACCCCTCTTAAAAGAAGTTTCGTCCCGAAACTTGACACGAAATTTCCCACCTTTTCCCCAAGAGCTTTTAACTTATTCTTACTAGAGAAGTACTTGTGCCACCTATGTGCACTATTTTGCCAATTCAAAGCTGTTTGTGTTACTCATGAACACCTTTTCTTATGCGGAGAATCTATTTGCTTTGCATTAACTTGTAAAATTTGCTAAAATGAGCATGAAAATGCATAAAAATGACATAAAATAGGTAAAAAGCGCGAATTTCTATCGCATTCTACCCCCCTTAAAGAAAACGAGTTACGCCCTCGTAACTCACCTCAGGGAATAGCTAACCAAAATTCTCTTTCGACGAATTCTATCCTCAAAATTCATATTTCACTAAAACTACTAACTTTAGACTTTTCACAACAGATGACGAAACAAAAGAACAAGTCACCACGAATTAAATAATGGTTAACTTGCGCGGAGTTAATAGAAAAGTACCAGAATCTATATCGGCAGATCGCTAATCCTCATTCTGATTCATCATGTACAACTTTCCTGGAGCCTTATTCGGGTTGTTGTTATCATTTGCAGGCTTATTATAGTTCTCTTGATTGCTTTGTGCCCCTCCAGGCTTTGAATTTTGACCTCCAGATTGGTTAAACCTCACTTGGTTTCCACTTCCATTACTATTTTGTTCCTTTCTGTGCTTAGTGAAGCACTCATACTCCCTATGTCCCCTTTTCTGACAATAGTTGCAAGTCACTAATTCTCCTTTGCAGTTCTTACCAGGGTGATTGTTACTGCACATCTTGCAATGATGCACTCTCTCAGATGGGTTCGAGTTGTTTTGGTGCCAATGATTGTTTCCTCCTTGGAAATTTCCATTTCCATTCCCATTTCCGTTTCTATTCCTTTTAAAGTTTTCTTGGTTACCCCCAGCATTAAAATCTTTTCTCTTTTCCCCAATTACCAAAGTTTTCTTGTCCTTCTAGACTGCAGACCATAAATATGAGCAGCTCTCCCATACACTATGTCTAAGGATGTAAAAGTTTCCCCACCTAATCCTAGTTGAATTTCATCAGTCAGCCCTTGCTCGAACCTTTGAGCTTTCAGCTCCTCAGTAGCTACAACCTCAGGTGCAAACCTCGATAAAGCTATAAACTTGCTATAGTATTCAGCAATAGTCATATTGTTAGGTTATGATTCATATGACAGTTCATAAATCATGCGGAAAAACCATAAAGCCAGGAAACATATTATTTACACATAATCATTTAGCATAGTTTAGATGCATACTCTTTGTTGCGTGCCTTCCCTAGCTGCGCCCGAACCGAACAAGAACAAGTCTTTAGGACTCCAAGTGTCGTCCCTCCGTAGATAGTCCACAGCACGTCCGGATCCGCCTTAAGATTGACCAACTAGAATCGCCCTTAAGGTTCTAATATTTTCGGTTAGGTAGGCAAGAATATTGGCTGATTTTTCTGCTTAAAAATCTTAGTTTTTGAATACTTAAAACTTGTGTATAAATAATGACCCCTAGGCCTTTATTTATAGAGTTATGAAAAGGAATCGTAATCCTAGTAGGATACGAATTAATTGAAATTAGAATCCTACATGAATTCTATTTAATTAATTTATCCAATTAGGAATAGAAATTTAATCATACACTAACTCTTGTAGATTTAGGAATCACGCATGAGCACAAACTCACACACACACGGCAGCCACAAGGGCTGCCCATGCGCGTGCGAGCAGCAGCCCACGCAGCGCGGCCCACGCATCCGTGGCCTTGGCGCGCGCTGGGCCTGCCTTGCGGTAGGCCTGGGCGCTGCCTTGGCTGGGCTTGTGGCGCGCGTGCTTGCTGGGCGATGGCCCGGCTTCGTGCTGGGCCTTCGTCCGGCAGGCCTCGTCCGATGCTAATTCGTACGATACGCTTCCGATTAAATTTCCAGTTCCGGAATTTATTTCCGATACGAACAATATTTAATATTTCCGATTCCGGAATTAATTTCCGTTTCGAACAAATATTTAATATTTCCGTTTCCGGAATTATTTTCCGATTCCGGTAATATTTCCAATTCTGACAATATTTCCGTTTCCGGCAATATTTCCGATTCTGGTAATATTTCCATTTCCAATAATATTTTCCGATACGTACCATGTTTCCGTTTCCGGCAACATCTACGACTTGGATAATATTCATATTTCCGATACGATCCATATTTCCGTTTCCGGCAATATCATCGTTTCCGGAGTATTCATTTCTTGCCTGTGACGATCTTAGCTCCCACTGAAACCAAGATCCGTCGGTTCCGAATATTCATAGATGGAGTATTTAATGCCATTAAATACTTGATCCGTTTACGTACTATTTGTGTGACCCTACGGGTTCAGTCAAGAGTAAGCTGTGGATTAATATCATTAATTCTACTTGAACTGAAGCGGCCTTTAGCTAGGCATTCAGCTCACTTGATCTCACTATATTATTAACTTGTTAATTAATACTGAACCGCATTTATTAGACTTAACATAGAATGCATACTTGGACCAAGGGCATTATTTCCTTCAGTCTCCCACTTGTCCTCAGGGACAAGTGTGCATTTCCTAATTCCTTTGTCGCTCGATGCTTGCTCTTGAACATAAGGTAAGAGTTGTCATCCTTATTATGTCCAGAGGTGTTCCTCGGTTTCAGAGTTCAACTGATCAAATAAACAGATAATCATAGCCTATGATTCATCCGAGCACGGCCATGCATTTCACAGTTTCTAGCTCTCCGAGTGGCCTTGTACAACTTTTAAGCATCTCTTCCCGATTTATGGGAGGACAATCCCAATCTTGCGATCTTGAGATTAGACTTCGTTTGATAGGTGATTACCTGAGCGTTGCCTTTATAGCCTCCTTTTACGGTGCGACGGTTGGTCAACGTCAAAGCAACCAGTTCTCAAACAAGTAATCTCAAATCACTCAGGTATTGAGGATTTAGTGTCTAATAATTTAATGAAATTTACTTATGACAGACTTTCATCTCTTACAGTAAAGTTTCATAGGTCTTGTCCGATACTAGTCTTCCCAAAGTAAGTATCTATGCAAATGATTATGACATTGCCATGTCCACATAGTTCAAGAAACAGAACTACTAGTCATCTTGCATTCTAATCGTCTAACGTTTTCTATGCGTCCAATTTTATAGAAAACTCCGATTAGGGACCATTTTCAACCTTTGACATTCAAGTTCACTTGATAGACATTTCTTAGTCACAGGACTGGTCCTGACAGTCTATTTTGAATATATCGTCAAATTGAAGGGACTCATCATTTAATAAACCACAAATTAAATGGAAAAATGAATTCCTTTCATTTATTGTGAATGATTAACCAATAATGTTTTACAAAGATTTAAACTCTAAAACTTTAAAACATTAAACAGAGACATCAAAGCCATTCTCCAATATGCTTGATTCCCATAGCTGCAGTGTGCGAGTTGTGCTTCGCTTGCGGCAGAGGTTTAGTTAATGGATCTGATATGTTGTCATCAGTTCCAATTTTGCTTATCTCGACTTCTTTTCTTTCAACGAACTCTCGTAGAAGGTGAAATCTACGAAGTACATGCTTGACTCTCTGGTGGTGTCTAGGCTCTTTTGCCTGTGCAATAGCTCCGTTATTATCACAATACAGGGCTATTGGTCCTTTAATGGAGGGGACTACACCAAGTTCTCCTATGAACTTCCTTAGCCATATAGCTTCCTTTGCTGCTTCATGTGCAGCAATGTACTCCGCTTCAGTTGTAGAATCCGCAATGGTGCTTTGCTTAGCACTTTTCCAGCTTACTGCTCCTCCGTTGAGGCAGAAGACAAACCCAGACTGTGATCTGAAATCATCTTTGTCGGTTTGGAAACTTGCGTCCGTATAGCCTTTAACAATTAATTCATCATCTCCACCATAGACCAGGAAGTCATCTTTGTGCCTTTTCAGGTACTTCAGAATATTCTTGGCAGCAGTCCAATACGCCTCTCCTGGGTCTGACTGGTATCTGCTCGTAGCACTGAGTGCGTACGCAACATCCGGGCGTGTACATATCATAGCATACATTATTGAACCAATCAATGATGCATATGGAATCCCATTCATTCGTCTACGCTCATCTAGTGTTTTTGGGCACTGAGTCTTGCTTAGAGTCATTCCATGAGACATGGGTAGGTAGCCTCGCTTGGAGTCCGCCATCTTGAACCTATCAAGCACCTTATTGATATAAGTGCTTTGACTAAGTCCAATCATCTTTTTTTAGATCTATCTCTGTAAATCTTGATGCCCAATATGTACTGTGCTTCTCCTAGATCCTTCATCGAAAAACATTTCCCAAGCCAAATCTTGACAGAGTTCAACATAGGAATGTCATTTCCGATAAGCAATATGTCGTCGACATATAATACTAGGAAAGCAATTTTGCTCCCACTGACCTTCTTGTATACACAAGATTCGTCCGCGTTCTTGATGAAACCAAAGTCACTGACTGCTTCATCAAAACGTATATTCCAGCTCCTGGATGCCTGCTTCAATCCGTAGATTGACTTCTTTAGCTTGCATACCTTTTTAGCATTCTTTGGATCCTCAAAAACCTTCAGGCTGTGTCATAAACACAGTTTCTGTTAAAACGCCGTTTAAGAAAGCAGTTTTGACATCCATCTGCCATATTTCGTAATCGTAATATGCAGCGATTGCTAACATTATTCGAATAGACTTTAGCATTGCAACTGGTGAAAAGGTTTCATCGTAATCCACACCGTGGACTTGCCTGTAACCTTTTGCAACCAATCTAGCTTTGAAAACTTCAAGTTTCCCATCCTTGTCCTTTTTCAGTTTGAAAACCCATTTGCTTCCAATGGCTTGGTAGCCATCTGGCAAATCGACCAAATCCCATACTTGGTTTTCAGACATGGAGTCTAATTCAGATTGCATGGCTTCTTGCCATTGCTTGGAGCTAGGGCTCGTCATAGCTTGCTTGTAAGTCGCAGGTTCATCACTTTCAAGTAATAGAACGTCATAGCTCTCGTTCGTCAAAATACCCAAGTACCTTTCCGGTTGAGATCTATATCTTTGCGATCTACGCGGGGTAACATTTCTAGATTGACCATGATTCTCACCAGATTCTTCTAAAGATCTCTGAGTTTCATCTTGAATGTCATCTTGAGCATTCTCTAGAGTTTGTTGTTCGACTCGAATTTCTTCGAGGTCTACTTTTCTCCCACTTGTCATTTTGGAAATGTGATCCTTCTCCAAAAAGACACCATCTCGAGCAACAAACACTTTGTTCTCAGATGTATTGTAGAAGTAATACCCCTTTGTTTCCTTTGGATAGCCCACAAGGATACATTTGTCAGATTTTGGATGAAGTTTGTCTGAAATTAATCGTTTGACGTATACTTCACATCCCCAAATCTTAAGAAAAGACACATTTGGAGGCTTTCCAAACCATAATTCGTATGGAGTCTTTTCGACAGCTTTAGACGGAGCTCTATTTATAGTGAGTGCAGCTGTATTTAGTGCATGTCCCCAAAATTCTAATGAAAGTTCGGCCTGACCCATCATTGACCTGACCATGTCTAGCAAGGTTCTGTTCCTCCGTTCTGACACACCGTTCCATTGTGGTGTTCTAGGAGGAGTCAACTCTGATAGAATTCCACATTCTTTCAGATGGTCATCAAATTCATAGCTCAGATATTCACCGCCTCTATCAGACCGCAGTGCCTTGATCTTCTTGCCTAATTGATTCTCTACTTCACTCTGAAATTCCTTGAATTTGTCAAAGGATTCAGACTTATGCTTCATTAGGTAGACATAACCATACCTACTGAAGTCATCAGTGAAAGTGATAAAGTAGCTGAAACCACCTCTAGCATTTGTACTCATTGGTCCACATACATCTGTATGGATTAAACCCAATAGTTCATTTGCTCTTTCTCCAACTTTAGAGAAAGGTTGCTTTGTCATTTTGCCAAGTAAACATGATTCGCATTTACCATAATCCTCTAAGTCAAATGGTTCTAGAATTCCTTCCCTTTGAAGTCTTTCTAAGCGTTTCAAGTTTATATGGCCTAATTGACAATGCCACAGATAGGTGAGATCTGAATCATCCTTTTTGGCCTTTTTGGTATTTATGTTATATACTTGTTTGTCGTGATCTAATAAATAAAGTCCATTGACTAATCTAGCAGATCCATAAAACATCTCTTTAAAATAAAACGAACAACTATTGTCTTTTATTATAAAGGAAAATCCCTTAGCATCTAAGCAAGAAACTGAAATGATGTTTTTAGTAAGACTTGGAACATGGAAACATTCTTCCAGTTCCAAAACTAGCCCGGAGGGCAACGACAAATAGTAAGTTCCTACAGCTAATGCAGCAATCCGTGCTCCATTTCCCACTCGTAGGTCGACTTCACCCTTGCTTAACTTTCTACTTCTTCTTAGTCCCTGTGGATTGGAACATAAGTGTGAGCCACAACCTGTATCTAATACCCAAGAAGTTGAATTAGCAAGTATACAGTCTATAACGAAAATACCTGAAGATGGAACGACTGTTCCGTTCTTCTGATCTTCCTTTAGCTTTGGACATTCTCTTTTGTAATGGCCTATTCCATCACAATAAAGACAGCTTGATGTGGACTTGTCCTGCTTTGATTTAGCATTGCCCTTGGACTTTCCACCTTTCTTGAATGGTCTCTTTCTAGCCTTGAGTAAATCTTTGGCTTCACAGTCCAGTACTATTTCAGCCTTTCTGACAAGGTGAATAAATTCTGCAACTGTTTCTTCTCTTGGTTCACTTAGGTATTGTTGCTTGAAGCGACCAAACCCACTGTGTAGTGAATTGAGCAAGACAGAGACTGCCATCCTTTCGCTTATTGGTGTTCCTAGTAGACTTAGGCGATCAAAATATGAACACATAAGATCCACATGGAACCTCAGTGGGACGCCTACCCTCTGTTTAGTGCGAAGGAGCTGAACATGTGTTTCTTGGACCTCCATCCTATAACACCTGTTGGGAGAACTAACCTTTAGACCAGACATTGATTCAATCAACTCATGGACGTTCAGGTCCCTGTCCTCCGTACTTCCACGACAGATATCCCTCAGATTCTTGATGAGCGTAAAAGGTTCATAGGCTACAAACCTTCTAGCCCAATCATCAGGGATATTGTTCAGCATGAGACTCATAACCTTTTTGAGATCCGCATCCCAGGCGTAAAATCTCTCAGGGGTCATGTCTCTGGCATAGTAGCTTGGCATGGGATGTGATAGTACATACTCAAGTCCATTGAGTTTGACTATTTCAACTAGCTTAGCTTCCCATTCAAGAAAATTTGTCAGGTTCAGCTTGACCATAAGCTCAGAACCCATGATGATGTTTTGATTGTTGTTTGCCATATTAAAACTACAATTGAAAAGAATAAACAAATAAATAACCATTCACAGTTTCTCTTAATAAACTTAAATTCTAGCATACATGCATAATTCAATGTTTATTAAGCATTTTATTCAAATTATGTGTTCCGGCAGGTGTGAATAAAATGATTCCAAGATCCTAAAATCATTGAAGAACTAAGCACAGTTTGTCGACTTAATCCTAGAACATCTTAGGTAAGCAAAAGCCTTTTGCTAATAGTCTAGAAACTATTCTTGGTTGATAGGTACGTCTAAGAACTTATTAGGTAAACCTATCGAATTTGCCACGACATAAAAGGACTCCTTACTTATATCGTTGAGTTTCACCAAAACTAACATGTACTCACAATTATTTGTGTACCTTGCCCCTTTAGGACCAATAAGTAACACCTCGCTGAGCGAAAACTATTACTAGATTGATGTAAAGGATATCCAAGCAAGTGTATATTTTGGCATGGCACCTTTTAACTCAATTTTTAAGTTTGGAACTTAAGGCTCTTACTATGTTGGTTAGATTTTAAGTGAACTAAAATCCTTAATCATGCAACATAATCAAGCTTTTGATCTCATGCATTTTAAGACATATTTAAAACAATAAATAACTTAAAACATGCATAAGATATTTGTGATCTAGTATGGCCCGACTTCATCTTGAAGCTTTGACTTCAAAGTCCGTCTTGAAAATCTCCGTGGGAGGCACCATTTTCTTCAAATAGGATAAGCTATAACTAATTACAACTATTTGATGGTTCGCAGACCATATTTGAATTGAAAAATAACTTTGGTACTTTAGACCAATTACATTCAAATTAATGGTACGCAGACCATATTTTCTATCCTATTTGGGCCATACTAGTCACTTCATAACCTGCAAAACAGTACATATACAATATATACCATTCACCCATTCATTATCATGAATGGCCCACATAGCTGGTTAGTAAAACACATTATGCATCACATAAACATTTGCAGCAATTAATCAAGGGCACCAATAATCTACCAATTATTCAGTCCTTATTAATTCTAATCAAGTTGTTTTAACCTTAAGGATTTGTAGACCTAATCAAGAGTTTATGACTAAAAAGCGCTCCCACTTAAACCAATAAATTCATATGCTTTACCAATTTTAAACATAAAAATGTATTTCTAGTCTAACCGGAAACATACAAATTTAATTAAAATTTAAAGCTCATATCAATTTATAATTGAATCCAAAAATTTAATTTAATTTCAGTCGTATTTAAATTAATTCATGATTTTAATTTTAGTAAAATAATTAGAATAAATAACATTTATTATAATTATAATATTCAAAATTAAAATCCAAGAAAATAATTCAAATTATTAATTTTAAAATTAATTAAAATTACGTGAACTGAAATTTTCAAATTAAACATTCAAAACGATCTAATCGTAACGCAAACACCCTACGCGTTGCACGCCCATGGACCGTACGCACACAGCCATTGCTGGCCATGTGCGCGCAGCCCATGCGCTCGTCGCATAGCTGCTGCTTCCCTATCGCAAGCCTCCGCACGCACTGATGCTCGCTGCGCGCGCCAGCGCTCATCGCACGCGAGCTATCGCTCGCAGTGCGCGCGCGCGACATCGCTCGCTGGGCGCGCGACATCGCTCGCTGGGCGCGCGAGATCGCTCGCTGGGCGCGCGAGCCATCGCTCGCTGGGCGTGCGACATCGCTCGCTGGGCGCGCGACATCGCTCGCTGTGCGCGCGAGCCATCGCTCGCTGGGCGCGCGACATCGCTCGCTGGGCGCGCGAGCCATCGCTCGCTGGGGCGCGACATCGCTCGCTGGGCGGGCGACATCGCGCGCTGTGCGCGCGAGTAATGCTGGGCGCAGCGCTCGTGGCACGCGAGCTTGCGCTCGCTGCGCGCGAGGCTGCGCGCTCTTGTGCGAGGCAGCGCGCGTTGTGGCGCAGCTCGCTTGCTGCCCACACGCGACTGCCTTGGCTCGCCCTTCGCCCATGCCCATTCGTTCATTGCTCGTGGCACACGACACAAGGCAGGGCTGCTGCCTTGTGCTCGTGCACTACGCCCTTGCTCATTGCATTCGTGCCGCACGGGCGACGAGCTCCCTTGCTCGTCGTCGCATGCCCGCATTATACAACACCCCTTAAGGGTAACACGAAGCGTCCATTGCTTCGTGCGTGCAAGTTTTATGAACGAATCGCATAAAAATTTAAAATTTATATTTAAAATTAATGACAAATTAATAAATAATATTAATTTCATAATTTTAGGGCAAAAATCGAAAATTTATTATCCAATTGATTTCCGATTGTTATGGATTCAAGTCTAGGTCATAAAAATTTAAAATTTATCGTAAATTTACAATTTTTATGGTGGTTTTTAATCATAGGTTTCTAATTAAATTACAATTAATTATGAAAATCAAATTAATTCTAAATTATTCTAATTTTCAACAAATTAATCATAATTACAAATTAGATTGCATAATTAACAAGACTAGGCATTCAAACTTGTTAAACATATGCAGTAGGTCAATCAAAAATTCAAGATTTATCAACAAGAATCGCAAATATTTAATTTAACATCTTAAATTTACGAAATTTTGCATTCGAAAAACTAAAACCTTCGAAAAGTCATAGTTAGGCTTCGAATTTGAGAATTCTGGGTTCGGCAATAGTCATATTGTTAGGTTATGATTCATATGACAGTTCATAAATCATGCGGAAAAACCATAAAGCCAGGAAACATATTATTTACACATAATCATTTAGCATAGTTTAGATGCATACTCTTTGTTGCGTGCCTTCCCTAGCTGCGCCCGAACCGAACAAGAACAAGTCTTTAGGACTCCAAGTGTCGTCCCTCCGTAGATAGTCCACAGCACGTCCGGATCCGCCTTAAGATTGACCAACTAGAATCGCCCTTAAGGTTCTAATATTTTCGGTTAGGTAGGCAAGAATATTGGCTGATTTTTCTGCTTAAAAATCTTAGTTTTTGAATACTTAAAACTTGTGTATAAATAATGACCCCTAGGCCTTTATTTATAGAGTTATGAAAAGGAATCGTAATCCTAGTAGGATACGAATTAATTGAAATTAGAATCCTACATGAATTCTATTTAATTAATTTATCCAATTAGGAATAGAAATTTAATCATACACTAACTCTTGTAGATTTAGGAATCACGCATGAGCACAAACTCACACACACACGGCAGCCACAAGGGCTGCCCATGCGCGTGCGAGCAGCAGCCCACGCATCGCGGCCCACGCATCCGTGGCCTTGGCGCGCGCTGGGCCTGCCTTGCGGTAGGCCTGGGCGCTGCCTTGGCTGGGCTTGTGGCGCGCGTGCTTGCTGGGCGATGGCCCGGCTTCGTGCTGGGCCTTCGTCCGGCAGGCCTCGTCCGATGCTAATTCGTACGATACGCTTCCGATTAAATTTCCAGTTCCGGAATTTATTTCCGATACGAACAATATTTAATATTTCCGATTCCGGAATTAATTTCCGTTTCGAACAAATATTTAATATTTCCGTTTCCGGAATTATTTTCCGATTCCGGTAATATTTCCAATTCTGACAATATTTCCGTTTCCGGCAATATTTCCGATTCTGGTAATATTTCCATTTCCAATAATATTTTCCGATACGTACCATGTTTCCGTTTCCGGCAACATCTACGACTTGGATAATATTCATATTTCCGATACGATCCATATTTCCGTTTCCGGCAATATCATCGTTTCCGGAGTATTCATTTCTTGCCTGTGACGATCTTAGCTCCCACTGAAACCAAGATCCGTCGGTTCCGAATATTCATAGATGGAGTATTTAATGCCATTAAATACTTGATCCGTTTACGTACTATTTGTGTGACCCTACGGGTTCAGTCAAGAGTAAGCTGTGGATTAATATCATTAATTCCACTTGAACTGAAGCGGCCTCTAGCTAGGCATTCAGCTCACTTGATCTCACTGAATTATTAACTTGTTAATTAATACTGAACCGCATTTATTAGACTTAACATAGAATGCATACTTGGACCAAGGGCATTATTTCCTTCACATATTCCCCATCCTAAGGTTGATGAACTCCTGCGCTTTCTGCTTTCTCAAAAAAGGAGGATAAAACTTCCCCCTCAAGGCAACTATGAATGAATCCCAATTGAATCCCGCAACAGCACTTAGTCTATTTCCATTTTCCCTCCACCAAAGGTCGGCCTCATCTTTCAGATAAAGGACAGCTTGACTTACTCTCATACTCCCAGGGCAACTCACAGCCTCAAATAGTTTCTCAAACTCCCTAATCCAGTTTTCCAGGAAGGTTGGGTCGGCTTGCCCCTTGAAATACGGTGGCTTAACCTTAGCAAGTCTTTCACACATTTCCCCTGCAGAGTCGGGGCGCTCAGTTCTCTCTTGGGTTAGATTTTCTGCCAAGAGGCGAATCGCAGCAGCTAGATCATTGTTGTTGGCCATTCTAGAGCGCGACCTGCAATTAGTATATTCTACTTTAGGTTTGAAACATCACTTATACGTTATCCCATACAATTTAATACTTGAATTGACCATAAAGATCGCCTCAACCAACAATGTTCACATTAATACACATCATTTACGAAGGCACGACAATCGTTTACGAAGGTGCAACGATCGTCTACAAGATGCAATAATCATTGAAAAATAAGCATCCTCAATAATTCACGAAAGACATTTACACACTACACATAAAGCATAACATTTTGAATCATATTGGTCATGAGGGTCTAGATTGGCCCTCACTTCCTTTATGTACTCAAATCATTTAATATTTTTGTGGCAATTGAATTGATTCACAATTCACACTGAGTATGCAACCAATAGGAAGATTAATCCACCACGTACTACCTAGAGGTTGGGGTATTATGGAATCCTCAAAATAGAATAAAGAACAATTCCTTGAAAACTTTAACTTTTATTGCTAACTCCATAGAGGTTTATTACATCCTTGAAAATAATAAAGAATATTTCAAACTTCAATAAACTTAAACCTTAAACAGTTGTAGCTTGCTACTTATTCTTTAAAACATAAAAGAGCTAATTAACTATTTATGACTTCAAAATATTTGTGGCCTCTTGCCTATCCATTGCTCCTGAAACTTGCGGAGTGAAATTTAGATCTCAAGATCATCGAACTCTTCTTCAGGGTCTTCATCGGGGTCTTCCTCAGGGTTTGCATCTTCACCCATGTCTTCATCTTGATTAGGCTCACTTGCCATCTCCTGTTCACTTTCGAGCTCTGCATCTGAATCACTAGAGATCTCAATGGTTGGCTCATGAGCCGCTGGGTTAGGATTCTCTGCCTCAACACCTACATTCTCATTCTCCACAACTACATCATTTTCCTCTAGGTCATTATTTACACTTATTCCCATAGGTTCTTCTGTAACTGAATCCCCAACATGACTCCCTACGATTTTACCGTCTCTAAACCCACTTTCTGCCGCTTCAATAATGGTGGTCAGAATTTCTGAATCATATTTCCATCTACCATCCCAAGTTCCATACTTAGCCAAGTTTGGAGTTCCATTATCAGAATGCATGTCTTTAAACTTTTCCTTGAGTTCTAGGTATGGAAATTTGTTAGGTAAGCAATTAATGATAGTGGCTGCTATGATATCCTTTCTCATTAAGATAGGTTGCCCTTGAACTTTAGCATAATATTCACATCCAAACACAATTTTCTTCACGTAAATATTAGGGGTTTCTATATCAAGTTTCTCGAAGGATCCTATGTTGGTATACTTGGAAAGAAACATTTTATTCCTGAAATAAACAATTCAAGGTCTCACTAACGATTTTCCAGCCAAAACATAAACAAGGTTCAATAATCAATAAGTTATGTGGAATCAAACAATTCTTTATGCACATGTAAATGTAACACTTAAACAATTAGCACATGCACATACATAACAATCAATTTCTTATCATTGACTAGCTACTAATGCACATATAATTCTATCTTATATGCCCTTTTTATACTACCCATCTCTCATAAACTAAAGCATTAGAATCATTTATATAACGAAATAAAAGAACGAAATATTATAAAATTATAACATAGAATAATAACATAAATAAAATAAATAAAGTGAAATAAGTTAAGAAAATGCGTAGCGAATAAATTCGAGAATAAAGTTATTAATTCGAAAAGATTTATATTTCCTAATTAACGAATTCTAACTCTTGAAACAACTTTAAAAAAAAATTGAACTCTTTTTTTTTAAAAAAAAAATGTATTCATATTATTTTTATGTATTTGTTTGAATAATAAATAATAAGAAAAATAAAAATGTCGAAAGTATCACTTTAACTTGGAAAAATAATTTGATTTCGAACGTAAATAAGGAATATCGTATACTTTCAAACAAGATAAAAGGAAATCGGCCCCCCAAAAAAAAGTACCAATTTTTGAACACTATAATACGTAGAAGCTCGATTTTTAAGAAATTTATTTTAAATAACTAGATAGTTAGGCGCCCAAAATTTTATTAAAGTAAAACCTTAGCTTCTAGATACCACTTTGTAACACCCCGACAATTCTCTCTTTTCTAAAATAATCTTTTAATATAAAACCTAGAGAATTATCAAGGCATTATCGCCCGTGTGAAAACGTAACGGCTTATTCAGAATTTTGCAGCGGAAAACATAAAACTAACTGTAGGTTTATAAATAATCGATTACAGGTTTAGTCCCAAAAATCATCCAACGAAAATAAGGAAATATAAATAGTACGACAAGTTTAAAGTCCCAATTAACAAACCCAAGTCAACTTAGCAAATCAAAACTAAATACAAGCTCTCTATTCCCGATCCCAATGATGCAACATCTTCAAACCTGCAGATGGACAATGCTTATTGATCCTTAGAGACTGCTCACCAAAGATTGGGTCATCACAGGATCAATAAAGCATAGCCATGATCAACATGCACAAGCAAAGCACGTAATCAGCAAAGCTGAGTACTACATACTAAATCAATAATAATCCTAACATGATTCTATTAAACGAACAATCCTAACATGGTACTAAATAAAACATAAGCAAGGATAATCAAGATATATTGACTTGAAGACTATATTTGACTGGACTAGACCTTTGTATCATTAACATTATTTTAATTGAAATAGTCAATGGACTGAGTTGTCTACTAGAAACTTCTTCTTCTTCACTAAGGAATACGAGGTACGGGCGCGACTCCGTAAACCCCAATGACCTGCGATATCGAGGGACTTTTAAATAAAAATAGAACCGGTGATCAATCCGGCCCCAGAAAAAGCCATAGGCTACCCATGACCCCAACTCCTGATTGTCCGTCACTTTAGACGTGCACAGTCTAAAGCTATTGCTACTCATTTCCACTTTACATGACTTAACTTTTAATACTTGGTTATGACTCATCAAACATAAATATTATATTCAACAAGTAAACACAACTTCTTTTATCTTTGAATTAAACAAGTGATCACCATGTTCGACCAAGAGCCAATTCCAACTATTTTAATCCTTCCTTTATCCATATTTAAAAACCTTTATTAGGTATAAGGTTCAACTACCAAACAAGGTCCTCGACCCTTATAAAGTAGTGAAAATCTAAAGAGGATCAACGATCAATAAAGATCTAAACCAATATTAAATAATATAAAGTTCCACAAAACCAACATGCTTGCATCAATATTCCATGCTAACATGATTCAATTCTTATAAATAAAGTTCTATGCTCAACGCATTAATTCAACGACATTGAACATGAAATTCTAACATAAACAAGTTCATAAATATATTCATCATATTCTCAACACAACACACATCCAAGCACACAGGTATGTACGTACCTTGTGTAAACAAACTGATAGGCCACTTTAACGAATTCAAAAGTCGCCCACAAAGAATTCTTCGCCTAAAAACAACCAATAAAATTCCCCAATCAATTTCTAATAAGTTACAGCAACACTAACGTACTCTAAAAACATCCTAAACATATTTAGAACGTTCCCCAATGACAACACTTAGCTACTAAGCCTCCTAACATAGTGATTACTACACTAATGATCACCAATCATCATAAACTCCAATAAAGCATCTCTTTTTTAAAATTCCAGCAATATAAAATAGTTTAAAACTTCTCCAAACCATAATTCATATGCTTAAAATCATAAAAACGATAACCTTAATAATTCATAAACATCATACCATGATTTTAAAACTATTAAAACCTTAAAAATTCATGCTTTAATAATTAAAATTCATTATTTCGATGTAATAACATAATCTGAAAATTAGATTTATTATTTAAACATAATATATAATCTGAAAATATAATTTAATCATAATAACTTATAATTTAAATTCAATAAACATGAATTAAATCACTAAACTAATTAAAACCCTAACTTATATATTAATCAACCAAAACTGAAAATAATTAATTAATAACATCAACACCAAATCTGAAAATTATAATTTAACTATAAAGATTAATAATTTAATTTCAAGAAATATAATTTCAAATTAATGAACTTAATTAAAAGATTTAAATAACTTAGGGTTTAAAAAGTAACCAAATAAGAGAGAACAAGGAGGCTGGGCGGCGGTGCACGAGGCGGCAACGGCGGTGGCTGGCTGCTGTCGTGGGCGGCGGTGCACGAGGCGGCAGCGGTGGTGCTGTCGAAAACCGAACAAAAAGGGAAGGGAGTGAGGGAGGACGAACGACAATGGCACGAAAAGAAAAGGGAGCGACGGAGAAAGGGGATGCGGTGGCTTACCGGCGTGACTGACGACGGTGGTCCGGCGGCCTTAGTGGCTGCAAGAAGACATCACATTAAGGAGGAGGCAAAATCGCAAGGAAGAAAGAAAAACAGGGAAAGAGAAACGACGGAGGAGATGAGTGTTACCGGCGACACGTGAGAGGTTCCGGCGGTGAGGGCAGCGGTTGCGCAAGAAGGGAGCATCGTCGTTGGTGGTCCGACTGCTGGGTCGCAGCAAGGACAGCGACGTGAAGAAGAGAGGCAAGGTTTTGAGACTTTGAAATTCACGTGAGTTTTGCAAGGGAAGGGTTTTGGTTTTTGAGTTTTTACGTGAAATAGAAAAAAGAGTTTTTGGGTTTTTATTTTGGGCTTTTCCCATGTGGGCTAGGATTAGGATTTGGGTTTGATCGAATCCAAAAATAGTTAGGATTGGTTTTCCGAATTCAACGAGTTTTCCTAATTCAAATTCTTTTCAACATAAAATTCTAAAATTATTCTTGATTGCACAAACCGTTAAAATATTTAGAATATATTTAAATGAAATTAAATATACATTAAATATATAAATATAATAAAGTTCATAAATCGTTAAATATTTAGAACGTACTTAAAATAAAATAAATATACGTTAATTATATATTTATTACTTAAAGTTCATAAATCGTTAAATATTTAGAACGTACTTAAAATAAAATAAATATACGTTAATTATATATTTATTACTTAAAGTTCATAAATTCTATTTAAATATAAATAATATACGTTTAAATATATTAATAAAATTTATAAATTTACGGGGGATTACATAGCGAGCCATCCCTCGCTGGCCAAGTGAAGTGCAACAAGGCAAATCAACGAAGCAACGAGGGATCTCGCGCACCATCCCTCGCATGGCCTGGTGAAGTGTATAGCAAGACAAAGCAAGGGGCGAGGCAACGAGGGAGCTAGCGAGCCATCCCTCGCTGGCCTAGTGAGGTGCATAGCAAGCAGCCATGAAGCGACGAGGCACGACGGGAGATGTAGCGAGCCAACGAGGGATCTTGTGAGCCAACTAGGGATCTTGCGAGCCAACGAGGGATCTTGTGAGTCAACGAGGGATCTTGTGAGCCAACGAGGGATCTTGCGAGCCAACGAATTGAAGGGTGTAGCGACTCTATGCACAAGCAAAACATTGAGCTAATCATCCGGACTGACATAATCATCCCCGAAAAGCTCAATTCTCTGATTAAACACTTCGTCTCCGACTCAAACCATCCGGTGATCATTCGGCCCACTTCCAAAACTCCAGAAACATCCAAATGATTGTAAAATCACATGAAATATCAAAGAAAACATAAACAGAGCGTAATAGAGTACAATAACGACGACTTATGCAATTATGACTTTAAATGCAACTAATATGAGACAAATGCCTAGAAATGCAACCTAAATGAGCCTAAAATACCCTATATAAATATGATTCATCACAATCTAACTTAGTTAAAGTCAAAGTTTCCGAAATAAATCAATAATAGGAAGAGATAATATAATTTCCGAATTAAACCTAAAATAAGTACTACTACGTACATATGTAGCAGACTATAAAAAGTAAAAAGAATAAGTATGTAGGAATTGATATATACACACTATACAGTAATATAATTTCAACCTCCATTATACATATATACTAAAATCTTAATAAATAGAACTTCTAAATGAGAAAATTATTTAGTTTTTTTTTAAAATACACAGTAAAACTATCTTCCAAAACCTTCGGTTCAATTTCCAACAAATAATAATGTCAATCAAAATCACAACATTAAAGAAGCATATCATAGACTGAACTTTAAGAATCGATAATTTTAGAGGACTAACATTAAAGTTCCCGTAATATGGAACAAAAGAATACGTAGGATAAAGATCATATGGTAAATAATTTTTAGATTTTTGAAGTTTGCAGGATTATAACGACTCAAGATTGTAAAGATTAAAAATTATTAAGAACTTGATCATATCGAAGCAATATTTATGTAAACGTCGTATGATTCATTTACTTTTATTCTACGTGCTTCTTAAGAAGAAAATGAAGAAATGTGGGTCGCGACTTGGACAATCCTTCGAATGAGATGAGAAGAATACCTTAACCATTAGGGCATCCACATAATGAAATTAAACACATAACCATTTTTGTAGTTTCGATTTGGTAAGGCCATCATGATTTGTTAGAACTGTATTATTGCTCTTGATTAGTTTCTTAGTTTTATGTTTATCCAAACATTATACTCCGTACATAGTATTTATGACTCTTGTGCTATTGAATCTCTATAAACATTCTTAGTTATTATACGAAATATTGATTTAATAAAATTATGATTTTAGCTACCCTATTACTAAGGGCACATACTAGTAAATCTATTACTTTATACTAAAACAGACACCGGGAATGACACATGTCACTTCCTGGTGCAATATTTTCCCGCCAAAAAACTATTTCCTAAAATATTTCTACTTTGTTATTTATTTTATTTTTCTACTCCGTATTTTGTTTTATAAATGGTTTATGTATGGAAAAAATATTGGATCACAGAATATGACAATGATATATACCTCTGCAAATTTTTTTGTCAAATCGGTATATCAAATATATATTACTTGTTCCGGTGTTGTAAAGATGGAAACAATGGGCTTCGAATGAAGGCCCCTTTTGTATGTGTTGAAGATCTTGCTTGTTTGAATGAGTAGAGTCGGAATTCACCTGCACAAGAGCAAAGTCACTAGCCTCGGGGGTGTTTCCGAGGAAAGCCCCTCCGATGCCTAAGTAAGAACGATGCTCGGATTCTAGAGAGAAGTTCTCTAGAAGAGTAGTCTTAAGGCGATAAATTGGACGTACCTTGAGGTGTGAGCCTTGGCGGCCTATTTATAGTGTTTGCATAATAAATGCCCATAGGTCATTTATTGCTTTTGGGCCTTGGGCCTTTGATGGATGGCTGACTAGCCTTTGGTAGGTTTAATGCTGTTTGTTTAGAGCCATTGGGCTTTGGACTTAGTGGCCCAATTGAGAATCAATTGGGAGCCCAAACAACATGCCCCCCAGACCCGGTCCATTTAGAATTAAATGGGTGGGTTTCCAGCTGTCAAAAGTCCGAAAGTTCCCTCTCTTTTTTGAAAAGAGATGACTTGCATTGATGACAAGTGTGGGGATTTGTATTGTGTCGTGGAGATCATGGGTTGAGGAAGTTGATGCGCCCCCTTTCTTTTCTATAAATACTGGGTGCTTTGCTCCTTTCGAACTTTTTACTCCTTCTTTCAAACTTATTCTCTCTCTAAATTCCGGCGATCGCAGTTTTCGAATTTCTTCAGATCTACGAATTTCGGCCAGCTTTTGACTTCGGGAACTTGGGTTGTTCGTTTTATCGGCGAATTCCGCTTCGGAAAAAGGTAATTTGTTTCTGAATTCTCCTTTCCTCTTCGTTTTTCCTTCTACCCCTCAATCTAAACCCTAGGCCGAGAATTCGCGACCATGGCAAAGAATAGGGGCAAAAGCAAGTTCGTCGTTGGCTCCTCTAGTGAGAGGGAGAACGTGCCTTCGGGAAGGTTACCGAAAACTTCGAGGGGTCGGCCTTCGGAGAGGCCGGTGGAGAGGCGTTCGACTGGTTGGGATGCTTCCAAAGATGATGTTGTTGGCGGGTCTAGCGTGTCTGAACGCGCAACTTCTGGTAAGAAAGCTGGTTCTTCGGGTGTGCGCCGTCCTTACCCTGAGTTTCCAGTTCATTGGACTGAAGCTGATCCGCAGGGCAAGTATGCCCCGATCTTGCATGAGACCACTAAGATCGATGGTCCGTTGGAGAAATCGGTCAGTGGTGTCTGGTTGGTGGAGGCGAAGCTGGGGAACTACCATCGGAGGGCCGAAGAGTTATACGGAATCCAGCACGCCTTGGGGTACTGGTGCGAACTTCCCGATCAGGAGCGTCCTCGGGTGACTCATCCGCCGAGGGGGTTCATCTCTGTGTATACTCATCACTTGGAGAACGGTCTCCGCTTTCCCTTGGATCCCTTCATTTCCGAGCTCCTGGTGTCGTACAACATCAGTTTGGCCCAACTTACCCCCAAATCTATGAGGCACATCATCGGATTTAGATGGGTGTGCGATTTTGTTAACTTTCCCTGCTCTGTCGCCGTGTTTCGGGATCTCCACGATCTGTCTTTCAATCACGCTTCCAAGGGGGATGGGTATGGTTGGTGGACCATCATCAACAAAAAGTCCCGAAGGAAGGGGGAGCCGAACTACATTACGGCCTACCCTTACCTCAGCTCTGACCATAATTGGAAGACGGAGTGGTTGTTCGTTCGTGTGCCGACAGATCCGAAGCATCCAAATTTTTATCGCCCTCCAAAGTGGTTTGTGACTCCTGATCCTGATATGCGAAGCATGGCTGCTCCGGATCGGAACCATCACCACTACGTGGATCTCCTCCAGTGGTTTTTGGCTCGGGAGGACAACTACAAACTGCCGTCTAACTGGCTCCCGAACCTCAACTATATCTTGCGGGAGGACATTCTTGCTGTTGCCGGTCTCAGCAGGATTTTTGACAGGGGTAGGTGTCTTTCGGCTGGGACCGTGCTTTAGTAAGTTTGTCCTCCTCCTTTTTTGTCTCGTTTTATTGACTTTGTTTTGTGCTTTGTTTCTGCAGAGTACGGCTTTAGCTGCATTGATCCTGTGGTTTTGGGCATCTCTTTGGATCTGAAGACTATTCACGACTCGGCTCCTGATTACAAGTTCGGGAAAGAGAATCCTCGTAATCCTCGCTTGAAGGATTACGTGCTGTCTCCGTCGGGTGTCGCTCGGATATCTGAAGTTCGAGCTGATCCGTGGGATTCTGCCTCTTCTCCCGAAGCTGTTCCAGTGAAGGTCGTGCTTCCTGATTTGAGGACAACCTCAGATCCGGTGATTGTTTCTATATCCCGAAGTCTTTGTTTGTCTTTCTTTCTGGTTGGCCGTCGGCTAACGTCTTGGTCCTGGACCATCTTTTTAGGGTCCTGGGACTGACGCTGTGCCGCGTGCCGTTCCTTCGGTTTCATCTCCGGCTCGGATAGATATCTCTTTATCTAGGAACCGGGTACTTCACGGTTTTTCTTTATTTCTTCCTTTGTCTTCTTTTACATTTATTGACCCTTGGTCTCCTCTGTTTAGGATCAACGCAAAAGGAAGGGTAGCACTCTTTTGAGGCCTTCCGCGCATCCGAAGAAAGCGAAGGCTTCTCAGTCCTCGGAGAAGGTATTTGCTCTGACTTGGAGTTTTTTGTAGTCCGTTTTTCCCTTCTTCTTCTTTCTCCTTAAAGCTGATCTATGAACGCCTGTTTTGTAGGAAACGGTTTCGGAAGACATGCCTCCTCCCAAGAATCTCCTTCACTTCATGCCCTTGCCAGGGCAGAAGTTGAAGAGTGTGGTGGTTGCGGAACCGCCGCCCGTGGATCAACCGTTGGCTGAGGAAGATACCATCCCCTCTCCGCTGAAGCCATCTACTGCTTTAGGGATCGAGATCCAGGATATCACCAAGGTGATGGAGGCGATTGAAGCCGACCTTGTTCCTGGCTCGGATGCCCCTATTGTGGTCGAGCAGAAGGAGGAGTCTGCTGACGTTTCTCTCGAAAGAGAGAAAAGTCCAGATAAGGAGATGGTGGACCTCACCGAAGCTCACATTGAGGTTCCCGAAGCTGAGAAGGAGGTCCCTTCTGCTGAGGAGGAGCAGCCCGAACAGGGTCTGACGAGGAAGAGGCGCCATTCGACCTTGGGCTCTACTTCGACCTCGGCCCTGGATAGACTGATCCACGCTGACCCTTGCTCGGATGTTCCGCTGAAACGGATCCCCGAGGAGGTAAGGGAGGCGATGGCTCGCTATGCTAGAGCTCCGATTTTGGGGGAGAACCCCATGGCTCATGTGGGATCTTTGGTGGGTCCCGAAGCTGCACGGGAGAATCTTCTTCGGGCCAACCCGCAGTGGAGGGTTCCTGGAGCTGAGGAGAGGAACCCAGCTATGATGGCCCAATACTATCTGAATGAGGTAAGTGTTGGATTTTCTCTTTTGAGTTCCGTTTTTGTTTTACACATTTTTTTTTTCTACTTTTCCTCATCTTTTCTTCTTTCCCAGGCTGTTTTCTGGTCCTCGTTCGCTTCCGAGTGTAGCTCGGTTGAGGAGAGACAACTGAGGAGATATCAGGAGGCTTATGCTCGTGATATCCCTATCTTGGACCAGAAGGCTGGGCAGCTCTTCGCCGAGCTGGTGGAGGTCAAGCAACTGTACCTTCAGTACAGTCGTGAGGCTAGGGAATCGGCTGAGCAGATCGGGGCCGAAGTTGGGAAGCTTACTTTCCAAGTCGAGGAGGATGCTGAAAAGATAGCTTCCTTCGACAAGGAGAGGAAAGAAATGGCCGCCAAGTTTGCGAGCGAACTTGAAGAAAAAGATAGTCTTCTCAAGGAGATGACGTCTAAATTTGAGGCGGCCATTAAGCAGAGCCAGGAAGCGGAGGCGAGGCTTCAGCAGTTTGTCAAGCATCGGGAGATTATTCAGAATCAAGCTGACAAGGTGCCCGTTCTCCAGCTGAAGATCCGAGAGAAGGATGCGGCCATTCGGAAGTTGGAGCAAGAGCGAGTTGACCTCTACACTGCTGATCAGTGTAGAGAGCAATACTGGAATGGCATCCTGGGTGCTCGGCGCATGTTTGCGAAGCATATGCCTCATTTCCCTTGGAATGAGAAGGTTCCGCTCTGGATGAGGGCCCAGGATCACTTGGTGGAGTGCCAGGCCGATCGAGACGAAGCTGAAGCTGAACGCCAAGCTGCTCTTGCAGAGGCTCGGGCCCAGAAGGCGTCTTCCGAAGGTGACACTACTGCTGGGGGTTCTTCGAAGGATGCTCCCCTGGGGGCTGCTCCTGAGACTCCCAAGAGTTAGGGATTCGGGCAGTCGTCTTCTTCAGAGTCGGTCGGTTCCAGTTGAGGACTTCCGAACATGTGCTTGCCTTTCCCCCTTTTGCCTCGGCGCTGCGTTGTACTCATTTCTTTTTGTTTTCTTTAGTACTTCGGTAGGCCGGTATTGTCTGTTGATGGCTGCCGATTTTAACTGTTTCATTTTGTTTTCAATTTTTGAGGTTTTCAATGTATTTGTACTCCCCCCAAATATTGGATAAACAATGAATGTTTGTTACTTGGCTGCTTCTTTTCAATTTTGTACTTTCGCAATTTTAGGTCTTTGAATCCGTAGATTTTTCGAGCTCTTCTTTCTGTAGACTTGCTAAAAACCTTTTGATCTTGCGAGCTCTTTAAATCCGTAGATCTGTTAAGAGACTTTTTAACTTTGCGAGCTCTTCAAATCCGTAGATTTGCTAAGAGGATCTTTAGTTTTGCGAGTTCTTCAAATCCGTAGATTTGCTAAGAGACTCTTTAATTTTGCGAGTTCTTCAAATCCGTAGATCTGCTAAGAGACTCTTTAATTTTGCGAGTTCTTCAAATCCGTAGATCTGCTAAGAGACTCTTTAATTTTGCGAGTTCTTCAAATCCGTAGATCTGCTAAGAGACTCTTTAATTTTGCGAGTTCTTCAAATCCGTAGATCTGCTAAGAGACTCTTTAGTTTCCAGACTCTTCAAATCCGTCGATCTGCTCAGAGGTCTGGATTGTTCTTCCGATCTCTTGTGGTTCCGAAACCTGGGCAAGAGATCGCTAGTCTGCCTCTTAGTTATGCCTTCGGCGATCCGTGGATCTGAGCCGGAGTTTTATAACTTGATTCGAGCGACTGTTTGTGGCGAACAAGTTTTATCTGGTTATCGCGAATCCGAGGATTCTGGACGATTCCCTGAAGTGTATGACTTGGTCATTTCTTGCATTTTATCAAGGAATGGGAAAAGTCAACCTGTTTTTAGTCTCGGATTGATCAGATCCGAGGCTGCATATATATATAAGGGGACAATAAATATAGAGATAAGTTTAATGAAACACATGGTGCCAATGGCTTTCCTCTTCTCATTAAACAACTTACTTGGTTTACAGACAGAGATCATACAAAATATTTCTTGAGAACATCGGTATTCCAATGGTTCTTCAAAATTGTTCCATCTAACTGTTTCAGCATAAACGTGCCTGGCCTTTTTTCGGAATGGATGATGTATGGTCCTTCCCAAGTGGCTGAGAGTTTGCCATGGATCCGTCCTTTCTGAACCGAGGCGGCGTTTCTGAGCACTAGATCACCGATTTTTAGGGGTCTGGCGTTGACTCTTCGGTTGTAATGCTTGTTGACCCTCTGCAAATAGGCTGCGTTGAGTGTCCTTGCATCGCTCCGAGCTTCGTCCAGTAGATCTAGAGCTTCGGACAGAAGTTGGTTGTTGCTTTCTCCTTGGAGCCCATCATACCTGTTGTATGCCTGGATCCTCAGGCTTTCTGTTCCGATTTCCACAGGGATGACAGCTTCGGATCCATATACAAGGTGGAACGGTGTTTGCCCGGTAGCTTCTTTCTCAGTGGTCCGAAGGGACCATAGCGTTCCGGGTAGCTCTTCTAACCACTTGTTTTTGTCATCCTCGACTCTTTTCTTGAGTGCATTGAGGATGAGTTTGTTAGCAGCTTTGGCTTGCCCGTTGCTTTGTGGGTGGCAAACTGCCGAGTAAGCTAGGTGTATGCCGAACTGTTTGCACCATTTTTGCAACGGGGTGTTGTCGAACTGTTTCCCGTGGTCGAAGACCATCAGTCTTGGTATGCCGAACCTTGTGATGATGTTCTGCCATATGAACTTGCGGACCTGAGGTTCGGTGATGGAGGAGACAGCTTCAGCTTCGATCCATTTGCTAAAATAGTCGACTCCTACAATCAACCACTTCTTCTGGTTCGTAGCTGAGGGGAAGGGACCAATGATGTCTAACCCCCACTGTGCGAATGGTAAGGGATACAGTGTTGATTGTAGGGTTTGAGCTGGTTGATGGATGGCTGGTGCGAACTTTTGGCATTTCTCGCATTTCCTTGCCATCTGCTTTGCCTCGGAAACCATAGTGGGCCACCAGCATCCGGCCCGAAGGGCTTTATGTGCCAATGTCCTGCCTCCGATGTGGTTTCCGCATATCCCGAGGTGGATTTCTCTTAGGATGTAGTCAGCGTCTGTTGGACCCACACATTTTAGCAGCGGAGCAGAGAATGATTTTCTCATGAGCTCTCCTTCGGCGCTGATGATGAACCATTTGTTGAATCTTTTCAGTTTTCTCGCCTGCAGCTTATCTTCGGGAAGTTCTCCCCTTTCTTTGTATGCAACTACTGCGTCCATCCAGCTAGGTTCGGTACGTAAACTGCATACTGTGGTGGGTAGCAAGTCAATGCTTCTCTCTTGGTGAACTTCCACGTGGACCGACCTGTTTAGGTCGATGAGTGTTGAGCTTGCGAGTTTTGACAGTGCGTCTGCTTGCGTGTTTTGTCCTCGGGGGATGAGGATGACTTCAAAGGATCTTAACTTTGACGTTAAGGATTTAATTTTTGCTAAGTAAGCTGTCATGCTGGGCCATTTGGCCTCATACTCCCCTCGGATCTGGTTGGCTACAAGCTGGGAATCAGTTTTGAGGCAAACATGCTCGGCCTCCAGGGATAAGCAAAGCTCTATCCCTGCGATTGCGGCCTCATATTCGGCCTCGTTGTTAGTTGCTTTGAAGCCAAACTTCAATGCATACTCTATGCTTTTCCCTGTCGGGGGGATTAGTACAACTCCTGCTCCTGAGCCGTTTATTGTGGAAGATCCGTCAGTGAAGACCTCCCAAGTGCTTTTCGTATCATCCAGCATTTCCTGGTATGAGCACTCGGCCAAGAAGTCTGCCAATGCTTGTGCTTTGATTGCTGTCCTCGGCTGATATTTGATGCCGAACTCTGATAGTTCGAAGGCCCAGACAGCCAATCTTCCTGACCTCTCTATTTTGTCGAGTACTTTCTCGAGCGGTTGGTCAGTTAGTACTGTGATCTGGTGGGAGTCGAAGTATGGCCTCAGTTTTCGCGCAGCTACCACTACTGCATATGCGACTTTCTCGATGAGCGGGTACCGAGTTTCGACCCCTGTGAGTGTTCGGCTGGTGAAGTAGATTGGCTGTTGCTTCTTCTCTTCTTCCCGAAGAAGCACTGCGCTGACGGTTCCAGGGCTGACTGCGACATATAGGTACAGGGTTTCCCCTTCCTTTGGTCTGGCCAGTGTCGGCAGTTGAGCTAGGTGGGCTCTGAGTTGCTGAAAAGCTTCTTTTTGCTCTTGTTCCCATATTAGTTCGGGATCCACCTTCCTCGGGACCCCCTTTTTCTTGACTGGTTCTGCTTCTCCCCCGGGGAGGTTCTTTGGTTTCAGTGCTTTGAAGAAGGGGGCTCCCTTGTCCGAGGCTTTTGATATGAACCTTGTTAGTGCGGCTAACCTGCCGGTTAGCCTCTGCACATCTCTCTTGGTCTTCGGCTCGGGTAAATCCAACGCCGCTTGGACTTTGTCTGGGTTCGCATCAATTCCTCTTTCGCTCACCATGAATCCGAGGAACTTCCCTGACTTCACCCCGAAGACGCATTTTTTTGGGTTCAGCTTCATGCTGTGTTTCCTCAGATTTCTGAAGGTCTCTGCCAAGTCTTTGACATGGTCTTCCTCCTTGATGCTTTTTACGATGGAGTCATCCACATAGACCTCCACATTCCTCCCTTTCTGGTCGGCGAAGACGTGATCAACTAGCCTCTGGTAGGTGGCTCCGGCATTTTTCAAGCCGAAAGGCATCATTTTGTAGTTGAACACTCCTGCGTTTGTGATGAATGCTGTCTTTGCCCTGTCATCGGGGTGCATGAATACTTGGTGGTAGCCTGAAAAGGCATCCATGAAGCTGAGCAGTGCATGGCCGCTGGTGGAGTCAACCAATTGATCTATCCTTGGCAGGGGATAGCAGTCTTTGGGGCAGGCTCGGTTCAGATCTGTGAAATCCACGCACATTCGCCAGGAGCCGTTCGCTTTTTTGACCATCACCACGTTGGCCAGCCATTTCGGATACATGCATGGTTCGATGAATCCGGCCTCCTGCAACTTTTTCACCTCCTCGGCGATGGCTTTGTTTTTCTCCGAGGAGTAGTTCCTCTTTTTTTGCTTGACTGGCCGAGCTTCAGCGTTGACGTCCAGCTTGTGACAAATCAGCTTCGGATTTATCCCTGGCATATCTGCTGCTGACCATGCAAAGATGTCTTTGTGATCCCTGAGTAGTCGGATCAAATCGATTCGGAGCCCCGAGCTTAGGCCCTTGCCTATTCGGACGCTCCTGTCTGAATTATCTTCGAGGAAGATATCCTCCATTTCTTGATCTGGTTCAGGAGATAGGGTTTCGGGGCGGGCATCAACTTCTGCGGGAGATAGGCTGCTCGTGCTTGCCTTTCTCCTTTTTGCCTCGCTTTCCTCTCCTGTAGCTCCTTTTTCTTCCTCGGGGCCGTCCCCTAGCTTGGGTTTTCGGACGGCAGTGTGGCAGGTTCTTCTTGCGACCTCTTGATCGCCTCTAATCCGCTCGGCGAACCCTGCGTCCGAAACGTATATCATCAGCTGATGGTATGTGGAGGGGACTGCTTGCATCTTGTGGATCATGGTTCTTCCCATGATTACGTTGTATACGGAATCGCAATCCATCACCAAAAATTCGTCCCGAAGGGTTTTTGCTGCTTGGCCTTCACCCACCGTGACTGGCAGGGTGATCTTTCCTCGGGGGATAGCTGCGGATTCGTTGAATCCGATCAGAGGATAACTGACTTTCGTCAGTGCTTCCTCTGATTCTTCGAGGATCAGCTGCTCGAAGCAGTTTCTGAAGATGATATTGACGGCACTTCCTCCGTCGACTAACACCCGATGTACGTTGTGGTTATTGAGGTCCATGGAAATGACTAGAGGATCGTCATGCTTGTACTGGACTCCGAAACAATCGTCAGCAGTGAAGGTCATGTTCGGGGGGTGTGGCTGGTTGTCTCCCACCGCGCTGAAGTTGACCCGATGGGAGAGGGCTCTTAGGTGTTTCTTGCTGGCCTGGCCAGACTTCTGCCCCCCGAACACCACCAGGATGTCGTTTTTCTTGTGTCCTGTTGCTTCGTAGACCCTCTTCTGTGGTTGCTCATGTTGTTTGCCACTGGCGGCCTTTTCTTTTTCCTCCCTTCGGTCTAACAAGTACTGTTTCAGGTAGCCTCGGCGAACGAGGTCCTCAATGTTGTCTTTCAGCGAGTTGCATTCTTCGGTGTGGTGACCGAAGTCATCATGAAACTCGCACCACTTGTTCTTGTTTCTCCGAGCTGGGTTGGACTTGAGCTTCCCCGGTAGTTTCCACTTTTCATCATTTCTGTTGAGGCTAAAGATCTCTTTTCGGGGCAGAGCTAGTGGAGTGTAGTTAGTGTATTTGGGTTGAAGTTCACCCCTTCTCCCGTCTTTCTTCGGGCTCATCTCTCTAGCTCCTACTTTCTCCTTCCCTTTCCTTGAGCCGCCCTCGGGCTTGCTCTGGGTATTCTTTGTGTCTCTCGGATCCGACGATCCTTTCAATCTTGCAGCGGCCTTGTTGAACTCTTCGGTTCTGATGAACGCATCAGCCATTTGGAGCACGTCATCTATTCTGGAGGGGTTCTTCATTGAGAGTTCGTCACGGAACTTCCCTTCCTGGAGCGCGTGCTTCAAGGCGAAGATGGCCACGTCTGGCTGCAAGTTTGGTATGTTTGTTGATTCCTTCATGAATCTGGCCATGAATTCTCTTAGACTTTCGTCTCTTTCTTGTTGGATTGAGGTCAGTTCTGCTGTGGTTCGCTCGGGGCGATTGTTGCTCACGAACTGTGTGCAGAATCTCTTTTTCAGCTTTTTCCAGCTCTTGATCGATCCCTTCGGCAGCGATCTAAACCACTCTCCCGCCACTCCGGTTAGCGTGGTTGGGAAATATTTACACCAACATGCTTCGGAGTAGGGACTCAAGAACATTTGCTGCTCGTAGGAGATGACATGATCCCTCGAATCTGTGATTCCGCTGTAGGTTAGGTGTGCTGGCAGTCTTACCTTCGGTATTTCTTCCATGATCAGCTCGTCCGAGAAAGGGGATGGCGTGGGAGTCATGATTCTTTTCCCGAGTCTAGCCCTGATGCCTTCGTTTGCCGAGGTTCTGTGATTAGAACGTTCGGGCGTACGATGGGGGCTAGGGGTTCGATCATGCCTCCTGTCTCTTCTTCTCTCTCGGCTACTGACCTCGGGTCGTTCGCCAGATCTGCTTGGCTCGCCTACCCCGAGTCTCGTGTGGATCGAAGGTCTTAACCTTGAGTGGACCGAGGGCCTCAACCTGCTGAGCACCGAGCTTCGGATCCGAGTGTTACGAGTAGTCGATTCGCTTTGGAGAGCTGTTGGAGTAGGCGATGGTCTTGCAAACCAATCTGGTTGTTGTTGTGCCCTTTTTTGGGTGTCCCATGTGCTTTCCATCCATCTCGACGTCAGGTGTGTTCCTGTCAAGGGGAGGAGCTCTCTTTCGGGTCTGGACACTTCTACACTGGGCTGTTCGTTCAGCCTTCGCCTGGTCCTCCTCTCCTCTCAACGGTCTTTAGCCAATCCTTGCTGCTTCTCATTGAAGAGGAAGTTTTGCATGATGGTCATGGCCGCAGTGAGCTCTTCCCTAGTTGGAATCGGAGGTCCTGCGTTTGTGGCGGTCGTAGCTCTGCTTGGCTGTGACCTCGCCATCGATTGAGGGTGCTCCTCTTGGTCAGATTCTGAATCTGACCGCACCATCATATCGTCATCATTGTTGTTAATAATATCATTAACCATTTTCGCGAAAAGAGGTGATTGATGTCTTTCAAAGGCTTTGAAGTGTTCTTCCCCACAGACGGCGCCAAATTGTTCCGGTGTTGTAAAGATGGAAACAATGGGCTTCGAATGAAGGCCCCTTTTGTATGTGTTGAAGATCTTGCTTGTTTGAATGAGTAGAGTCCGAATTCACCTGCACAAGAGCAAAGTCACTAGCCTCGGGGGTGTTTCCGAGGAAAGCCCCTCCGATGCCTAAGTAAGAACGATGCTCGGATTCTAGAGAGAAGTTCTCTAGAAGAGTAGTCTTAAGGCGATAAATTGGACGTACCTTGAGGTGTGAGCCTTGGCGGCCTATTTATAGTGTTTGCATAATAAATGCCCATAGGTCATTTATTGCTTTTGGGCCTTGGGCCTTTGATGGATGGCTGACTAGCCTTTGGTAGGTTTAATGCTGTTTGTTTAGAGCCATTGGGCTTTGGACTTAGTGGTCCAATTGAGAATCAATTGGGAGCCCAAACATTACTCAATATTCATTACATATTAAGCATATAAAATCCGAAGTAGGACAAAATTTTCATATTAGATGATTAAATAAGTATGCTCAAGATTTATTAATTATGCATTAACTTTAAGTGGATAAATACTTTATTAAAAATATGGTCAAATAATAATTTTAGAATATTCGTGCGTGCACGGAATATAATCTAGTTTATTGTACATACAGCTCGTGCAAGATCTCTTGTTTATGGAGTATCAAGGTGTGACAAGTTGATAATCGACCCGGAATTAGATTGGGTTGATCCCGGAATTTCTACAAAATTTATCTCTGAACAAACCCGAACTGGACCAACTCAATTCGACTCGATCGGGTCTAAACCACGGTATAAGCAGCTTGAACCATTTTCCGATAAACCCCGGCAATTGATATCCCTCCCACTCCCCAAATTGCACTACACTTCTCTCCCTCAAATACACTGCAAAACCTCTAAATTCTCCATGAAACCTTGACCTTCTCTCCTATATCTCTTACTTCCTCTCACAAATTCAAATTTTGCTCTAAAAGACTAGAATTCTTCACTTACTTATGTTCCCAACATGCCCACCTTCTTCAAACTCCATTGTTACCCCCCTTCAATCAACCCCACATCACACTCTCCTCCATTTCACTCACAACCCCCATAAACGAAAATTTCTAACCTCTTCCACCAAATTTGTAGCAAATAATCAATACCCATGTCGCTCAGTCCTCCTTTTTAGAAAAATTTCGTCTGGGGTTTGCTTCTCCAGTAATTTTGAAGCTTCCCAAGTGATTAATTCTAGTGTAAGTTCGAATAATTGTGATAGAATTGAGGTTAAAGATGGTTTATTTAGCAGTATTTCGAAGTCAATTGTGTTTACATTGTTTTGGGTTGTGATTGGGATGTGCCCGGTTCGTGGGCTACAACCTAATGCTATTGCTTTGCCTGTAATTAGTGATTTGATGTGGGGGAAGAAGGGTAAAATTGTGAAAGAAGAGCCCACATTGTTGTCATGTAAGGAGCACGAGTATTCGGGGCATACCCGAAGGTTGTTAGAGAGTGTTTCCGGTGTGATGAAGGTGATGAAGGCGGTTAGGGAAGGGGAGAGTGATGTAACGGATTTAGAGATTGCTTTAAAGGGGGTGAAGTTGAAGAAAAATGAGCTGCAAGGTGAGATAATGAGTGGGATGTATGCTGAATTGAAAATTCTCAAGGGAAAGAAGGATGGATTGGTTGATAAGGCAGACAAGAAACTTATTGCCGTGATGAGGGCGAAAAGGGAGCAGGACAAGTTGTTGATTAAGTTGAAAGAAACTCGCGGGGATGAGGAGGTGAGAGAGAGAATAGATAGGTTGGTGGAGGAGTTGGATAAGGGTGAGAAGGATTACAATGAGTTGCAGAACAAAATTGGTGAGATTGAGGATAAGATATCGAGGAGGGAAACGATGGTGTTTAGCATCGGTGTGAGGGAGCTTTCGTTTATCGAAAGGGAGTGTGAGCTCTTGGTGCAGAGATTTACTCGAGAGATTAGACATAATGCAAGGTAAATTGGTGATTCTTGTTACTCTTTTTGCCTTTTGCAACTCAATTATGGTAATCACAAGATTCAAGAGTATGTATAAGCTGTATCATAATTGTTTAGTACCATGAGATGCAAAACTGGCTCAGTTATATTGCACTTCACAGCTGTTGCAGTGTGTTTGATAAATGGTAGAACTGCCTTCATCATCGTAGTTCCTAGAGTTCGGAATCGTATTCTTTAGTTTATATATTAAAGTGTGTTTTTCAGCACCTCATCTAGTTAATTGCCAAAAAAAAAATCATCTTGTTATTTTGTGAAGATAGAAGTTCTATAAAATTGCAGTGACTAAAATATGACTCTAGTACTCTTATACGTGTGAATTGCAATAGCGTCATTGCGGTAAGTACTTAATTGTGGATTATAATGGACAATGTGGTAGCTTAACTGTGTGTAAGTCTGTATCATATGTCAGAGAACAGGCTTAATTTGGTTCCATTCTGCGTATAATTTTGCACTTTGAGCAAACAAGTGATTACCTGTAAAGAGGTTTTTTAAGGGGAAGATAAAAAGGTCTGAATATAACAGTTTTAGTGTGGGAGCAACCGATCTTTAATTTTTCCCTGGTTATACAAGTTATCTACTCTTTTTTTATTTTGTTGGTTTTTTGCTCTACGCTTTTGGAGAAAATTTTCAAGATTGAAAATTGGTTACTTGTTTGCTTGGCCTTCTCTCTAGTTTCTTCTCGTTCCTGATGTTTGGGTCCTTTTAGGTGTAAGAGGTGATTCTTCAGGCATCTTCTCTTGTCATTCTTTTCATAACCAAGTAGAACAGTTAGGTCTCTCTCTGAGGATTTTTTTTTGTCTGGAGGCTTTGGGTAGTACCAATTATAGTGAGTAGTGACTGATTGTTATCCTCGATGTTTAATTAAGAAGCTTCCATTAGTTAGTATATTTGATGTACCTAAAGAGCAGAAAACCTGAAAGTCATCTATTTTTCTGGCTTCTAAGTTGTTGTTTACGTTGTACTCCATAGAGAGTGTTTTTCTGCAGCTTTATTGGTTTTGTGGTTCGAAAAGAATGTACTCCATTAAAATCGAGCTGCAGCTACTAATACTTTACAGGATCAAGTAATTTTGTGCTTTGCTATCGACAAATGCACCCAGGCAGGCCCTGCTCACGAGTTTCTTTCTCAGTAGACTGTTGGACCTTTTTATTACAGTATATTGTTTCTTACATCTTATCAAGTAATGGAGTAAATTTAAGGAAGTGTGGTCGTCCATGGCTTCAGTGTTTTTTAATTGTGGCCATTTCAGTTTTTTAGATACATCAGTCCTTTTCATTTAATTTCGTGGATAGGAACACAATGAATGTTTGCTATTTTTTTTAAGAACTAGCATGCCTCATTCGCTATTTTTTGAAGTTTATACCTGGCTGCGCATGCTGTTTCTAATTTCTATGTTGTAGTCATTCCTGTTAGTATGAAGCTATCAGAAAATTTCAGCCAATGTGTTACATTTACTATTATGGTGGTGTCATTGCAGTGTACGTGAAACATCTGCTGTAGTATATTCTAGGAATGATATACAGAAGGGCTTAGAAGCTGCTCAAAGAGAACACTTAAAACAGATGGTATTGCCTGAGGTGGTGGATTTTGATGATGCTCTTGGGCCACTCTTTGATGGAGAGGAAATGGGCTTTTCACAGCGTGTAAAGAAAGCTCTTAAAGAATCAAACAATTTGCAGGCAGAGCTAGAAGCTCGTATTCGAAAAGATATGAGGAAATATGGGGAGGAAAAGCGTATTTTAATGAATACACCAGAGGATGAAATTGTGAAAGGTTTTCCAGAAGTCGAATTGAAATGGATGTTTGGTAATAAGGAGGTCGTTGTCCCTAAGGCTGTAAGCATCCACTTAAATCATGGATGGAAGAGATGGCGTGAAGATGAAAAAGCAAAGTTAAAACAAAGTATATTGGAGAATGTTGATCTTGGTAAACAATATGTGTCCAAGAGACAGGTAATTTCCTGTGGATCATTCTTTGTTGTATAGCATGCTGTCAAGTAATTGACATATTTGAGTAATTCATACATGAAAATGTACGAGTATGTGCATTTTTACGTAGGAGAGAAAGATCATGTGCTTGTAAAGAAAGATGACTGGATTAGATCTTACTTTTAATCAAGATTGATATTGTTGGCTAAGAACCAAATGGTTAAATGTGAAATTCATGAGAGGAATCAACTAATCAATATAGGAAAGTCAAATTATAAAAAACATGTAATTGGGTAAATAAAATGAAATCATACCTTTCGATTATGTTTTGGTGTCTTTGGCTGAAAAGAAAATTCCTTGTTTTCTCCTTGGGAATTCCTCATTCCCTAGCATATTTTTGAGAGTTCTAACCTAGTTTCCAAATAGGCGAAGGCTGAGAATTTTATTAAGATTTTACAATGTAGATGCTGCAATTTGTAATATTACTAGTGCTGCTGAGAGGATGTCTTATCCATTTTGACCGTGTTTCTATTTTCTCAAAAAAAAAAATTGAACTTATAAAAATTAGTCTATTTGTGTCCCAGTAGACATTGTTTATACTTGGCAATTCTGAGCATTGTTTATTCTTGGCAATTCCCAGTAGACATTGTTTATTCTTGGCAATTCCCAGTAGACATTGTTTATACTTGGCAATTCCCAGTATTTGTGTCCGAGTAGACATTGTTTATACTCCTACGACGATTCATGTTAGCCGACCCCAAATCATTTTGGGACTAAGGCTTTGTTGTTGTTGTTGTTGTTGTTGTTGTTGTATTCTGAGAACGTAGTTGGCTAAAGGTTTTTCTTGCAAATCTTTCCCAGGAGCGCATTATATTGGATCGTGACAGAGTGGTGTCGAAGACATTTTACAACGAGGAGAAAAACAGGTGGGAAATGGAGCCCATTGCAGTTCCATGTGCTGTCTCCAAGAACCTTGTGGAATATGCTCGAATAAGGCACGATTGGGGTGCCATGTACATTGGACTAAAGGGAGAGGATGATAAGGAATTTTATGTTGACTTAAAGGTCATGCTTTGTAAACTTAAGTAAATATGTGTATGTTTGTATGATTTTGATGTTTCTAACAAGAACGTCTCATTGCAGGAATATGAACTTCTTTTTGAAGATCTTGGAGGGTTTGATGAATTGTATCTCAAAATGCTTGCATCTGGTGTTCCGACTGCTGTACACCTTATGTGGATTCCACTGTCAGAGTTGAATATCTCTCAGCAAACTCTTTTGGTGGCAAGACTGTCTCATCAGTTATTTAATGGCATATGGAACAACCAATACATCTCTCGTGGGAGAGAGTTGCTGTCAGAGCAAATAAAATACGTTAATGATGACATAATGATGGTGTTTGTGTTTCCGATTGTGGAGTTCCTAATACCTTATCAGGTATTTTTGCTTGTCATACTTGTTGTCTTTGTTAATTACCATTTACTTTTTGATAGTCATTCCAGATTGTTTCCACTCTGTAGTTGAGGGTAATGATGGGAATGGCTTGGCCCGAGGAATTAGATCAGGCTATTGAATCTACATGGTACTTGGAATGGCAATCTGTGGCAGAGTATAGTTTCAAATCAAGAAAAACAGACACTTTTCGGTGGTACTTGTTTTTTCTCATTAGAAGCGCCATATATGGATATATATTGTACCATACATTCCAATTTATGAAGAAAAAGGTCCCTATATGGCTTGGCTATGGGCCTTACCGCCAAGATCCCAATATCCGGAAGCTTCGGAGATTGGTATGTCTTCAGTTCAGTTTTGTTATGATATATCCTTCTAGTCATTGTAATTGCTACCCGACATACAGTTAAGATGTTATCACGCTTTCCTGTTCTTGCAAGTTTTATGTAGTAAAACAAAACTTTATCTATTATAGTGCTCCCTGCAAACATTTTTCTGCCAAGTCTGCAAGGGTTGGTCTGAGCAGCCAACACCTACAGTAAACATAGAGCAAACCTTCCTGGGTTAGTTTTTTGTTTACAGTTATGTCAAGAAGATTTTGTGTTAATCCACTGTGCGGAATTAGTGCTCTCTATTTCGTTTCATTTTTATCATTAAGTTTTGTTTCTGTTAGGAGAGGAAGAAAGAAAATTGGTTTGTACTCATTAATTGCTTGTGCAATAGGTAGGAGAAGCAAACAAACAACCCTAATAAAAGGGAAAAAAATGAGAAGGGAATCAGAAACTAAAAGGAGTGCTATGAATTATCAATATGGACATGTTACTGTTTCTAATTTAAAACCCCTTTCCAGGTGTTCTCAAATTTCAACTTTGTAGTTCTGTTTTTATCCTTAAATCCAGAGTCGTTTGACAAGAAGTAATATCTATTGTCAAGCTGTTCAATCTATGGCACTTGAATATCTTTTAGGAATTTTGCTTAGGTTCAGATAACTGGTTGAGCAAGTCGCAGTAATAGAATACTTAGTTTTGCTTCTGGTTGACGCTGCATTAATTACTTTCTTAGAAACCTGTTGGAGAAGGAAGTCTTCAAGTGTATTTCATTTCTGAGTTCCGAAAGTGCCATAAAGGATTCTGAATAATCGTTTGAACCTGTGACTAGTCAGCCTTCGATATATATCGGAAGACAATGCAACTAAGTGTTTATTACTGGTCTACGAGATATGCTTAAATCACGTATTCATGAAAATTTGTGACTCACTGTATGCGTTGTTTCTTGCTTGTGTGTTGATATAAAGTAGTACCTCTGTCTGTGTGTGTGTGTGTGTGTGTGTGTGTGTGTGTGTGTGTGTGTGTGTGTGTGTGTGTGTGAATAGAAAGATAAACATATGTCTTCTGCTTTTTTACCGCCCCCTTTTCTTCGGTTTTATGAGATTTACAGCGTACTATTTTTTTTGTCATTATGCAGAAAGGGTACGTCAAATATAAGAGGCAAACGATATTAAGTAAAAAGAAAGCTGGGGTTGATCCAATCAGAACAGTGTTTGATAATATGAAGGTAAACTTGTACGATGAGGGTTCATTTTCAAATTACTTCTTGTTGGATACTGATCGCTCTCCGCTCTTCAGAGAGTGAAAAAACCACCAATAAAACTGAATGATTTTGCTAGCATCGACTCTATGAGGGAGGAGATTAATGAAGTTGTGGCATTTTTACAAAATCCAAGTGTATTCCAGAAGCTGGGAGCTCGTGCACCTCGGGTATGTTACTGTTTAAGAATTGACTTAACTGAAATGTTTTATTACTTAATAGTTTCTGGTGATTGTTAATAGTGCAATATCTGAGCCCCCCCCCCCCCCCCCCCCCCCCCCCCCCCCTTATCTGGGAATAACCAATCATTTAAAAATATAAAATTTTTAATGCCCCATGGATACAACCTCAAAAGTCGCTAGAGAATGCATCAAATTTATTGATAACTTACTACTGGGAAGGGTTTCTGTGGGGAAGCACAACATGCCCATATTAAGGAAGGCGAATGACTCTGTCCACGAAGAGTTCTTAGCCCTTTGTTTTCTGGGGCCTCTCCCGCATGTTCCTCTACAACTAGATAAGATATCCGGCCTTCTTTCAGCATATTTCACCAATAATACAAACTTTTACCCTATGCTTGGATAAGAGGAAATGGAAGGGAAGGGAAAGGAAGGGGAACAAGTTCCTTTGTTTGGGTAAGGGGTTGGGGCCTTGGAGGGAAGGGGAGGGAGAGATCCATTTTCTCTCCTTTGATAAATACCATCTCTCAAAAATTGGAGATATTTGGAGGGAAAATGGAGCTCCACCTTCCCCCTTTCCCCTCCCTTCCCCTTCTGTTTTGCTATCCAGTATCCAAAAAGGGTGGAAGTGCTGCAGTAGGTATCAACCTTTCCATGCATGTTTATATAGCTTAGCAACCTCTTCATGCCCCTTAGCTGCACACATCTGATAACCTGTCGATACTTCAGCCAGATAAGCCCACCAAAAGGACATTATAGGAAACAGTGGTCTAGATTTTGTTTTAACTGGAATAGTATACACCGATGGTTTGCTATCTATCTGTGACATTCAGTCTTCTTAGTAGAGTGTGCAATAAATTAAACCTGGCATGGCTCTATGGAAAGCACCATTAGACACAAATGCTTCTTCTTAGAGCATTGCACGAAGAACCTTGCAGATAACTAAACAGATATGATACAAATTTTGTCTCTTATCACAACAATTTTTTAGTCCTGAATAGGTGTCTATATTCAAGCTTCAACAACTTTCCTTAGCATCCAAAGAGGACTGAAATGGTGGGAAAGTCCCGTATGTTCTGCCTTCTGCAATTACACTCCAGGAACAAACCCATCTTATCAATAGTTTGCGTATCTTCTCAGTCAAAGTCTATCATAATATGGATACTGTAGTCCAGCTCCAGGTCACCAGTAGCTTTTGCCTTTTGGTGTAAATACCCTTTCCCATGTAATGGCCCGTTTGGTAAACGGTCATAAATTGCGGGAATGGTAATGAATTTATATGTACTTTTGCAAGGCAAGCCCATGTCCATTGTTATGACAATGGAATTCCATCCCAAAAGATGTTTTTTTGTTCATCAATTTCCATTACCACATAATACCACCACCTCTAAAATGGTAATTGTTGATATTGAAAATTTACGAAGAAAACAAAGTATCTGGAGATGGACTAGCATTACGATGGGTATTATTTTGGCATAGAATCTCGTATAAAGTCATTACCATTGTCACCATTTATTACAACCTACCAATTGCGCAGTAAATCCTTACAAGTGGCAATGTTGCGCAATACCCTTCTCAGACTGTAACGATAACCTAAAGCATCATCAGCCAATATCATCATCTGTTGAGGAAAAATAAATTACTGATTCCACAGTTCCTGGAATCTAAAGCAAACGATTTGATCAATTAATCTCTCACCACTTCCACTGGATGCAAGAGGAATTCAGAGGTCCAACATCTTATCTTAAAGAAATCTGGACGGGGCTGAAAATTTTGCGAGATTTAAGATTGTTTTTTTTACTAGTTAGCTTCCAGTTTGTTGGCTATTCATTAATCAAAGATTACATGTCTGGTTTCTTGCTTATCTTAATGCAAGTCTTTATTTTCATTTTTCGTAGAAATTCGTTTCCATAATGATTTAGTTACTGGAGCCAGCCTATTTGCTATTGAACTTGTGCAGGGTGTTCTTATTGTTGGTGAGAGGGGGACTGGAAAAACCTCTCTGGCAATGGCTATTGCTGCAGAAGCCAGGGTGCCTCTTGTTGAGGTCAAAGCACAGCAGTTGGAAGCTGGACTCTGGGTTGGGCAAAGCGCATCTAATGTCAGAGAATTGTTCCAGACAGCAAGAGACTTGGTAGATCTCATAACTTTGTTTTCCTTATCTGTATTATCTGTATGCCCAAGTAATGGAGACATTTTGATTTAGGGTCTGTTTGTTTCAACTTATTTTTAACTTATTTTGGCTTATTTCAGATAAAATAAGTTCAGACAAAATAAGTTCAGATAATTTAATTTCAGTCAAAATGAGGTGAATTGAATAGAGCCATAGAGCATTTTAATCCGAAGCTGGTAAATTGTTCATTAGAGGCTCATTCAACATTGTCAAAAATGTTTGGAGCAGTCTCAGTCAGTTTTTGTTCAGAAAACATCATAAAGGGGAATACGAGAAAGTCTTGGAGGCCTTGGTCTGAAGAAGTTGATGTATTTGCTTCTTGTTTCTTCAATCCTTCCCGATCTCATAATATGGGAAAGTATCATGTCCGTTCAATCTTTTTTTTAGCTAGTGTTCATGAAAGTAACACGGATCTCCATAAACTTTATTTGTAATTACTAGGTTGTTTTTGTTACTAAATCTTATTCCTATGAAGTATCTTGATGCTTTCCTTTCGTATGTAGCCCTCATGAGGTAAAGAATAATTACCAAGCATGTAATGGTGACACATGATGGCTGTGTATCTTCTCGATAAATTTTATTGATACCCTTTAAAATAATACCATCATATTGTTAATTTCTAATTTATTTGTATTCGATGTGTCTGTTCTACTCGAAAAGTTTGGAAGATCTTTATGGTTTTACTGACAAATTTATATGCTATCATTAGGCACCTGTGATAATATTTGTGGAAGATTTTGACCTGTTTGCTGGTGTCCGTGGGAAGTTCATCCATACAAAAAAGCAGGATCACGAGGCTTTTATCAATCAAATGCTTGTGGAACTTGATGGGTAGCTTTACTTTCTTTTAACAATTTGTTAGTGCGTGTTTATCACATTTGATCACCCATTGGAGCAGCTTGAAAAAATGATAAAAATCAAATCATATATGCAGGTTTGAAAAACAAGATGGTGTGGTTGTGATGGCTACTACAAGAAATTTGAACAAAATTGACCAAGCTCTATGCCGTCCTGGTCGAATGGATAGAATATTTAATCTTCAGCGTCCAACTCAAGCAGAAAGAGAGAAGATATTGCGTATTGCAGCAAAAGGAGCAATGGACCCTGAAGTTATTGGTTTTGTGGATTGGAGAAAGGTGATCTGAAACACTAAGTTAAAGTGTTAAGTCTTTTGTGAGGCGTAGGATTTTTGCTTGAAGTGCTTTCCTGTTATTCATTTCTCTAATTGGAATTCTGAATACAATTTTTTTTTTGCCTTTCCCCCTTCTCTTTTTAGCGCTTATATTGCATGGACTAAACTTGTCTTTAGTTTCTTGCCCTTGTTTTATTCTCTGGAAAACAAATAAGAAGTAATGTCTACTCTTGCATTCACCCATCTTCCCGGTGGATAAAATTGCCAAACAAGCAGTGCAGCCAAGCCTCTAAACATATTGTTTTATGGTTGAGTTTGGAAAATGTACTTGCATTGGTTGTGTTTCTAAATCTTTTTTATAGTTATGTCAATTTTGGAACTGTTAGCCTGTTTATATGAGATTCTAACTTTCTGGCTTTAGGTAGCTGAGAAAACAGCTCTTCTACGCCCTATTGAGCTGAAACTTGTCCCCATGGCTTTGGAAGGCAGTGCTTTCAAGAGCAAATTTCTTGACACAGATGAGCTGATGAGCTACTGCAGCTGGTTTGCGGTTAGTTGCTGAGTTTACTAATTTCTCAACTACACGCCTTTACCTGGGCCGAACTCCTAAAATGGGATTTTGGACCCGGGACAATTTCATCATTTCTCTGAACTGTAACTGATTTATGATCCTGCTGTTTACATGTAGACTTTCAGTTCTTTTATCCCTAACTGGTTGAGGAAAACAACAATAGGGAGAAAGATAAGCAGTGTGGCTGTGAACCATCTGGGACTGACATTGACAAGAGAAGATCTGCAAAACGTTGTTGATCAAATGGAACCATATGGTCAACTTAGCAATGGAATTGAATTCTATACTCCTCCACTTGATGTAAGTTCCTTTTTTTTCCTTTTATGTTTTAATCAAAATTTTAAACTATTAGTCCAATACATATGTCTGGCAAGTTTTGATAGTTCACTTTAGTATCTTTTGGCACTTAAATAGTTTCCTTGTTTTGTTGACCTTAGTATTGATATCTGATCCTATCCTGTCCTGTTTCCCTATATGATATTTAATACTCTAGACCAATGAGACGAACCTTAAATATGTTCTGTTGACAGTGGACAAGGGAGACAAAGTTTCCACATGCTGTATGGGCTGCTGGTCGTGGTCTAATTGCTCTTCTTTTGCCGAACTTTGATGTTGTTGATAATATATGGCTTGAGCCCCTTGCCTGGGAGGTTAGTTATTTTTTAACCTTTTGTTTTGCTGATTTATTTTTCACTTTTGTATTTGAAAGCTTGCTAAGCTGCAATCTTTTGAAGGATTTTAGCAATGGCGATAGTTAGAACTCGGACCCAGTTGTCTCTGTGAATAAAAACTCATCTTGTGAGTTGTTGCCAGTGCAAAGCAACTGATCTCATTGACTACTTCCTCCGTTCTCTTTTAGTTGCAACGTTTTGACTTTCACTCTTGCCAACACACATCTTTGACCATTAATATCTCTAATTGTGTATTGGTAAAAAATTATAGAAATTTGATATTGTGAAATTATAAATTGAGATGAATCTAACAAGATCTCACATGACCATGTTTTAGTTTATGTACAAATCACAAACGCCAGTCATAGGAGAGTATATGAATAGTGCTAAAGTCAAAACGTTGTCACTAAAAGAGAAAGGAGGAAGTATTTTCTTATAAAGCTGTCTTGCTATTTATACAACTGTAATTACTTTTCAAATTGTCATTTCAGTAGTTAGTCACTTAGTCCATCAGGTGACCCATATAAATTCATGCTTTTGAACAATTTTAAAAAATCATTCTTCAATCCTATTAAAAAATGAGCTTGAAGTGGAGCAGCTCTCTGTTATTCCTTATGGAAGTATGGATTATATATTATAGGCAATGCTGGATGTGAAATACTGAAATGTGTTAAAGAGTCAGAGATATTATGCGCTTTTTTGTTGGATATTTTCTTCATGGCTATCCCTTTTTGTTCTTTTTTCTCCCCCACTCTTTTGCTGAGATTTTGTTGCTCTGCTTTATCTGAGTTACAAATCCTACTTGTAGTAAAAGCAAAAAAAGGGATAACTTGGATTGATCTTACCATGCGAGGTTAACATGACAGTGGCAATTCTTTTACTGACATGTCTGTCTTTTGCTGTATCTAAATTGATCTGACCATGTGAGTTGGCAGTTCTTTTCTCTTATTCATGCCCGGGCTTAGGAAAGTACTCCCTCCGTCCCTTTTCATTCTTTACGTTTGGTATCATACACGCGATTTAACGATTAATTAATGTGGATTGAGATTCCTCCTTTTTTTATTTAAACAATGCAAATTACGTTTATTGATAATGTTTTCACTTTTATCCAAAAGATGACATTGGTAAGGTATGAAAGATTTAATTCATGTCTCAATAGGAAAGTGTGAAAGATTTTGTCTCCCAATGATTTTAATCAATTAAAATAATCACTTGCACGATTTTTTACAGAATATTAAAGACATTTATGAGTACAATATAAGAGGAAAGATTCTAAATGTAAATTAAAATGGGATACTAGAAACGGAAAGCGTTGAGAATAAAATGGGACGGAGGGAGTAGCTCTTTATGGTGTAGTTAGATTGGCTGTTAGGTGACTTAGGTCTATGCTTTAATTTCCCACTTCTATATTCAACTTTTCCTTCCCCATACTGGGAAGGCCAGTAGCTTGTCCGTCAGTATTGGTTAAGCAGTATAATTTTCGTGATACCTGTGCAGGGAATTGGATGTACCAAGATCACTAAAGCTAAAAATGAAGGCTCTATGAACGAGAATGTAGAAACCATATCATATCTGGAGAAAAGGCTGGTGTTTTGCTTTGGATCACATGTTGCATCACAGTTGCTACTTCCTTTTGGAGAAGAAAATTTGCTGTCTGTTTCAGAACTTAAGCAGGCACAGGAGGTGGGTTTAATGTCGGCACTTGACATGCTAGATTGTGTGTTTGAGTTAATCAATTTAACAGTGACACTTAACACGGGCCTTCATTCTTTTGCAATTTGCAACAGATAGCCACTAGGATGGTGATCCAGTATGGATGGGGACCCGATGAGAGTCCTACAATTTACTACCATGGAAATGCGGTATTCTCCTTAACCTCGATCTTTTATCTCCGTTGTGTCAAAATTATGCGTAGAGTGACTGTTAAATTGATGCTTGTATGATATTCAAATATCACTCGGGTGAAACAAGAACCGCTGCCAATTGCATTTTCGGGCTTCTGTTTGACAAGTGTCCTCTTTCTTTTTTTTCTTTTTTTGTTTCTACCTTCATCCATAATTTCAAAAGACTTTTGGTCATTAATTTGTTAAATTTACAATGATTAATTTGTCTATTTTCATACAAGTATTTTCTATAGAATTATGAATAAGAAAAAAAATTGGTCAAATATGTAGTTGGATACTGAGCAAATTCAAACAGGAAATTGAATCTGGGATGGGGGAAGTATGAGAACTGGTAAATTGTCAACTGTGTTATAGATACTGGATTGTGGTACATGTATATATCCAAGTGTTTAGGGCTCAAGGATGAGGGATTGCTAGACATGGGTGCAGGGACCTGACATTCATGTAATATCTTTCTAATTGTGGAAGACTTTTGCACTTACCTTTCACATTAAAAATGCGCGTCCACATGAGTAGTCGACTTGTTTGCAACTTACAAAAACTATTATCTCTAGCTTATTTGTGAGGATATGTTGCATAACTTCCTCTCGCCTTTTTTATTTTCTCTCTTTCATCATGTGCTCTGAAGTGTCCAGGTAAAATTTGAAGTGTTGGTAAAGATTTTAGTGTTTGGTGTTTGACACGGGTACACGAGATAAAATGAACTGTCAAAGTATTGTGCTTGTCAGTATGTCAAATTGTCAAGTTTGATTGGTTTGTCTGGATTGAGGGAAAGGGAGGGGAATGAGGGCGTAACAATTTGTGGTCATTTTCGGAAGGTTGGATTGAATGGAGATGAACACTGGAGGAATCTGTTCCTCTCTCACCCTACTTAACTCAGTTTTTGTATCTTTATTAGATCTATAGCATCATAGTCATTGTCACTATCTGCTCACTGCCACACGCCAGAAAATCCCGTCTACCCTTCACCTAGTTTGTACTTAGGAATATCAAAGAAATTTGGCTAGGAAATCGACAAAATGACTAGCACCATTGATCTTGGACTTGAATTCTGCCCATCACCAACTGGCAGTGTGGTGGTGGCCAGCCAGCTGTGCTTCCATGGATAGTGGTGCTAGGTGGCTATGGCGTTCAGTGAAAATATTTAACATGTCTGGAGTGGGGATTTAAGTTTTGTGGGGTGGTAAATTGGTAATGAACTAATGATTTACTCGTGCCAAAGATTTAAAAAAGGAAAAAGTATCCTTTTATGGCAAGACCTTATGAGAGTTTTATTTGAACACTCAGGCTCTGTTCTCCTCAACTTATTTTTGCAGAAAAAACTAAATTTTGCTGAGGCTAACTTACTTTTGCCAAACTTAACTTACTTTTGCTGTAACTAATTTTACGGTGTGTTTGGATAGCAAGATAGAAGAGAAATGAATGGCAGAGAAAGAGGAGGGGGAAGGTGAGCTCCATTTCCCTCCAAATCTCTCCAATTTGGAAGGATGGTGTTTATTAAGCAGGGAGGGAAAGTTGATCCCTCCCTCTCCTTCACCCAACCTTTTATCCAAACAAGGGAGCTTATTTCCCTCCCTTTCTCTGCGTTTCTACTCACTTAAACAAGTTAATCATCATGGGGACAGGCAGCTTGTATGAATTAGAAATAATGAACTGAATTATAATAACACGTTGAACTGATATGCTTGTGTGAGTGTGTGACCCTCATATAGGCATATAGCATTAGGGTTGTCTCCCTGTTGCCACCTCTTTGAAGAAATAAGAAAATTTCTTAATGTAGGATTAAACAAGATTTACATTAACAGCGGCTTGATTTGAAGAGTACAAATATTTGTGATACGTGTCTGTCTTATCTGTCTCATCGCTTAGGATTATTTTTTTCCTTTTATTTACAAATATTTCTTTCAAGTCCGTAAAATGCTAGTACCTATTATTCCACTGCTTTCTATTATCATCTAAATTTATTCATTATATCAAATCTTTTTACAGGCTACCGCTCTAAGCATGGGGAACAACCATGAGTTTGAGATGGCAGCTAAAGTTGAGAAGGTTTGTGTACCATCCAATTTCAAATATCTTAGGCTCTTCGAATTAGGTTTTCCTAGATTTGGTCCATGATTCAGAAACTGAAGTCTCATTTTCCTTTCTTTGGCAGATGTACTATCTGGCATATGACAAAGCTTTAGATATGCTACAGAAAAATCGACCAGTGCTGGAAAAAATTGTTGACGAATTGCTCGATTATGAAATCTTGACTGGAAAGGTATTACCTCTTCTGCTATAATGGAAGCTTGTTTCACTAAGATTAGAGAAAAGGCCCCGTACCACTGTTTGAGTACCAGATCTACGACGCTGAAGTAACTAACAGAAAAGAAGAAAACCTAAACAACAGCTAAGTAAATAAAAACAGTGCATATGGCATCAGCATTGCTGCTGGTCTGCTGGAAACATGGAAATGTTTTGTTTCCATTTACATTTGTTGGAGATCCTGTACTAGATTGAAATGATTTTAGTTAACTTAAGTTGGATCACTTGGATGAGTTAGGAAATTTGGCTGCATTTTTAGCTACCCTTTCTTTTTAGAAATAACACTATCTGTCTTTGACTATTTAGTCAAGTTTTTTTGACAGTTTTTCTCTAATTCTCTGTTTCCATGTATAGGATTTGGACAGAATTGTTAAAAGTAATGGTGGAATTCGAGAGAATGAACCTTTCTCCCTTTCAAGAGTTTATGAGAGCGAGGTAGAGTACTCTTACTACTTTGGAAAATTTTCTCCCATTCTCCTACTTATTCATAGTATTTATAGGTTGGTACCCTATTTGTTTTTGCAGTCTGTGTCTATTAGGTATCTCGAAGATGATGGCAGTGCATCAGAAACTGCCCTTCTAGGTGCAGCAACTTGAGAGACTGTCAATGGTGAATGCTAATTTTTAGTGGCAGTGACAAATTGCTGGAAATCTCTGTATATTTACTAATACATGTTTTTTTTTGTACGTGACCGGAGATCATTTGTACATACGGAGTGTATAGCATGAAATGACAAAGACACCATTTTCTTTACTTCTCCTCCCCCATAAACTGTGTACAGAAATCGCCTTGAGCTGTTTTGAACTCGAGAATTTGTAAACAATTTAAGCTCATGTTTGCAAAAATTTTGATCTTGAAAGCAGGAAGTAAAAATGCTACAGAGTATAAAATGGAGTGTAATATCTTCTTCGTTCTATTCTGTCTTCTTCATTTGTCATATTTTTTTAGTTTTAGATGATTTTTTTTTAACTCCTACCAAAATCGAAAATTTGTTTTTTACCACCTACATTTTTTTTTTTTGATTTTTACCACCTGAAAACAGAAAAATGCATGTGGGGCCCATAATTCAATTTTCCTCAATTTTTTACACTCCCTCTGCGATTTTCTTTAACTCGTTCACCCTATTCTCTTTAACTCGTTCACCCTATTCTCTTTACTGCCATTGAATTTTGTCAATTTTGTGAATTAACGGAGGAAGAATTATGTGAATTCATGGAATAGAAAGAAGCAGGAAAAAAAAGGAGTTAAGTACCTGAAATCGTGGAATAAGAGAAAATATTAGAAATATTACCGTTATTGTGCACCCCCACATAATATTTTCGTCTATTTTTTCATTTTCAGGTGGTAAAAAACAAGTAACTTTATTTTAGGTGGTAAAAATTAAAATTTCAATGTTTTTAAGTGGTAAAAAATCAAATTTTTTTTTTCTTTTTTCCGGTGACAAGGTAAGAAAACAAGGCGGAGCTTATTGAAGAAGCTCCCGCTTATAATCATATAATACAGATGTTGTTCATGTCAATTTACATTATACTTAAACCTCATTAAAGACTACAAATTGCAGCCTAAATGGTATTTCAACTATATATCTATCCTAAAAGTTTAAATCAAGAATAAAATGAAGAAACGGAAGTAGAAAAGTAGGAATCTACAGGAGAAGCAGATACTGGTAAAACTGGTAAATACTAAATACAGAAAATTCTCTACAACAGACCTATAACCGGAGACGTACTAAAAACTGGTTTATCAATATCAGGTTGATATCCATTGTTGATACAAATACTCTTCCTTCGAGGCTTCGCTTCTTTAAGCATTGTTATAATATCTCTCATGGAAGGTCTCTCCTTAGGCAGTTTCGCAGTACAAAGAATTGCGATTCTCAAAACGAGTAACATCTCTTCCTGAATGTACTTGCATTGTCCTGAAACTTCAGGGTCGAGTACTTCCTCTAATCCTCCGTTGTCTCTGATCTTTCCCCTTACCCACCCGACTAAGTCGATTGATTCTCCGAAAGTTGGGTCTAATGGCTTTCTACCAGTGACGAGCTCTAGGAGTACGACTCCGTAACTGTAGATGTCGCTCTTCTCGTCGACTTTTAAGCTGTAACCATATTCTGTGACACAGAAGATTTCAGAGACTCAGTTCTTGGTCAAGAATGTATGTTAAAAACATGTCAGGAATTTCAGAAAATTTTAAGGAAATTTTGTTTTTTTACTAAAAAAAACTAAAACTTGTATAAAAAAAGGACGGTGAAGGAGTTAAAGAAAATCGCAGAGGTGTGTAAAAACATGGAGGGAAATTGAATTTGCGGGCCCATATAATGGTTTCTCTATTTTTGCGTCAGGTTGTAAAAAAACATGTTCTAAATTTTTTTAGGTGATAATCCCTCAATATTTTTTTAAGGAGTTACACTTATCATTTTCGGCCATATTTTATTAGGAGTCACACTTCCAATTTTATTTTTTCTACCCACCTTCTACTTATTAGATAGATCTAATTTCCTCTAGAGACCACTACTACAATAAACTCACTGTCTACTTTGATTAAAATACTTTGCCATTATCTTTTTTCCAATTTGTTCACTACTCCCTCCCTCCCTCACATGCTTTATTATTTTTATTAGATTCAACTCTTTTTTTTTAATACGCGTGTCGGTCAACATGTGAGTAAAAAACAGTTTTTTAATTTTTATAGGTGGTAAAAAACAATTTATCAAAAAATTAAACAGGCAAGAAACGAACTTAAAATACTCACCAGGTGCAATATATCCATAAGATCCTGCAACCATGGAGATAGTCTCACTATTATGAAGCATCATCTTAGCAAGCCCAAAATCAGCAATTCGAGCATCAAAATTCTCATCTAACAAAATATTGTTAGACTTAACATCACGATGAATCACACAAGGATGACAATCATGGTGAAGGTAAGACAATCCTTGAGCTACCCCTAATCCTATATTATACCTAGAAACCCAATCCACCAACATATTGTTCTTCCCACTTTGTTTATCACCATGCAATGCTGTCCCCAAATTCCCATTTGGCATAAACTCATAAACCATCATCACATCATTTTCATTATGCAAGTAACCAATCAATCTGACTATGTTCCTATGCCTCAATCTTCCTAAAAGTTCAACTTCTGCTAACAAATTCTCCCCTGATTCTGCATCCCCTGTTGATTTCCAGAGCTTTTTTACTGCTATAATGGAGTGTGGTCTTTGAATTTCAGCTTTGTAAACAATCCCAGTTCCACCCATTCCTATCACATTTGATTCCTTCAAACATGATAGGATTTCAGGTGAGGTGAAGTTTAGCCTTTGGAATGCTACAAGTCTCCATGGCCATTCTTTGTTGCTGCTTGTAAACCACTCTTCTACTGTGTTGCTGTATAAATACCATCTACTGTGTACCATTCTTCCTGCGAAGAATGCTAACCCGATACCTAAAATGGCGGATATTCCTACTATAAAACCTATGATGATGTGATTAACGCGGTTGTTTTTTGAGTGAGGTGAGTATTTTCCATTGGTTTTAAGGCATGGTGGAAGTATGCCACCACAAAGTCCATCATTGCCTCTGAGTTCATTCGGGTTAATAGTAGCAAACATGCCGTTTACAGGTACAGGACCTTCAAGCTTGTTGTAGGACAGATTCAGCATTTCTAAAGCAGGTGAACTTCCAAAGTTTTCAGGTACTTGACCCGTTAAGGAGTTGTTTGAAAGATCAAGTCTTGATAATGTGGGCATTCCTGCAACTGAGTGAGGAATTTCACCAGAAAGCTGGTTTTCTTTAAGGTTCAAAATGACTAGTTTTGTACATGACGCGATACTCTTTGGGATGAAACCGGTTATATGGTTGTGAGAAAGATCAAGGACAGTTAGAGAAGGACAATCTTGCAACTGGTTAGGAATATGGCCATTTAAGTTACTATTAGAAGCAATGAAATTCTGTAAATTTGGCATAGACAGAATCCCAGAAGGGAGAGATGAATCAAGATTGTTGTAAGAAATATCAATGAAAGAAAGCGATGAGGAGAGAGAAAGATCATCTGGGATTACCCCGGTTAGATTGTTGTTCCCTAATTCTAACCTCTCAAGTTTAGGCAATGTACCAAAACCTGCAGGAATACTATCAGAAAACTGGTTGTTCTGTACTCGAACTCTGACTAAAGAAACACATTTTGAGAGGCTAAAAGGTATGGGACCAGAAAAAGAGTTGTTAAAGAGTATAAGTTTAGTTAGATTCCCAGAATCACAAAGATTTGGAGGAAGTTCACCTGATAAAGAATTTGATGAAACATCTAGCCATTGTAAAGGTGAGAATTTACCTAAATTTACAGGTAAATTACCTGTCAGAGAGTTTTTCCACAATGCAAGAACCTGTAACTTGGTTAACTCACCAAGCTCACTTGGTACTTCACCTGTAAGCTCATTACACATCAAATTCAGAAGCTGTAAATTCTTCAACTTCCCCAAATCCTTCGGAATCACCCCGGAAATTCGATTATCCGAAACATCCAAGAACAGCAACGATGAAATATTACCCAACTCCTTAGGAAGTTCCCCTTCAATTTCATTCTGGTAAAGGTAAACTGTGTTAAGCTTCTGTAACTTCCCAATTTCTGCAGGAATTTTCCCAGTTAAACTCCCAATAGCCAAATCCAAGTACTGAAGATTACTCAGGTGCCCAAATTCTGAAGGTATAGACCCTGTAAAGTAGTTATACCCAAGAATCATAGTCTCTAAAGAAGACAAAAACCCAAGTTCAGAAGGAAGTTCTCCTGTAAGATTGTTCCCTGACAAACCTAAAAACTTCAACTTTTGAAGGGTTTTAAATGATTTAGGTATTGATCCTTCGAAGAAACTCCCTCGAAAATCTAGCACTTCGAGGGAGTTACAGAACCCGAGATCATCAGGAATGTTACCTTCAAAGTTGTTGCTAGATGCATTAAGTGTAATAAGCCCTTTAGCCTGACTAAAACCAGTAGGGAAGTTACCAATGAACTCATTTTGGCTAAGATCAAGGGTTACTAATGTGGTAAGATTAGAGAGGGATTTAGGTAATGAGAAAGCGAATGCATTACAACAAAGATTAAGAGATGTTAAACTCTTGAAATCTTGTATGGTTTCTGGTATTTTCCCACTTAAGTTCATGTTGGAAAGATCAAGTTTTTCAACAAAACCTTCATTGTTGCACCATACACCCTTCCATTCGCAATGCGAAAAACCCGGGTTTTCGGTATTGTTGCTCCATTCTTTGAGCTGGTTTAAGGGATCAATGAAGGAAGTTTTCATTGACAACAGAGTTGATAACTCATCATTTTGTGTTATGGCTAAAACAAGAGAAACACTAAATGAACAAAAACACAAAAAGATCAAAACTTTGTTTTTCATTTGCATTTTGCTCAATCAATCTCTCTTCCTTGCTCTTTTTCTTGTTAGGAAGACATAATCTTTTTAGTTTTTTTTTTTTTTTTTGTTGGTGGATGGATAAAATGAGGGTGTGTTTGGAGGTTGTGTTCAGAGTGGCAGGTTCTATTCTACAGTTATATTATGACAGGGAAGAAAGTGAGATTAAATGATTGATTAGTGAGTATAATTTAAATGATTAGTGAGTTGATTAATTTAAAGTAAATTTCGTGGTGTCTTGGGAATCTAAAAAAACAGCTAAAGTGATGATATGAATGTAAAAGTAATTTGGAGTTATATTCCGACATTAAAACATGGAGAGAATGTGTTTTTAGGTGGCTTAATTGCATGATTATATTATGGTCAACCCAACTTATTTTTTCTAATTTAACCTACAATTTATAGCTTCTTTTTCCCTCGAAACAAATTTGTAGGTTTTTTTTAAAAAAATAAATAAAAATAAAGCTAATTTATATTTTATGGGTATTTTTTGAATTTTCTGGTGATTATTTTATTGTATTGTGCAAATATTTTCTTCTCCAAAACTGTAGTTTTTGTACTTACTTGACAGTAAAGAAATGAGAATAGGACTTTGGTCAGAGGACTCCGGGGAAATATTAAACATGCTAATTCAGTGAGTATTTTAAAAAATGCCTGAAGGTCGCTCGTGAAAGTCACTCGTGTCTTACCATACACTCAAAAGTCACAAATGTTTTCGGCTAATTTGCTTGACAAATAGTGTATCGATAAAATAAGATCAATTTAGATAGCAAATTAGTCGTAGTCATTGTCAGTGCCGGTTCTAATATTTAGTGGGTCCTAGTAAAAAATGATATATAGCCCCCTTTATAAATAAGAATTTTAAATCCAAAATCTACTTGACAAATAATTTCATAAAAATAATACGCTTGAGTATATTTTTACGCTAGATTTTGGTAGTGAGTACTTCGTGAGATAAATCAGATGCATTAATATTTTCCTTAATCTTATTTCTATAATGTCGTCAAAAGAAAGATGAGAAATAATTTGTTTCATATATATGGGTTTCATGAAGAGCATGAATGTGTGAATGAAATTGATCGTAGATCGATCATGCAAGAAGAGTACATACGACAAGTTAATCTTATGGGGACAATTAAGATTCTTAACACAGGTAAATTTCATAGTTGCTAATATTTAAAAATGGAACATTGAATGATATCTATTAGATGTTGATTTTATTGAATTAAAGATGTGTAACGAAAAAAATAAAAAATACTTCCATGGTTAAAAAAGAAAGAAAAGACGAAAAAAACAAGGAAATATCAGATGTGTCAAACGGAATTGTAAAATAGAAAAGGAGGCTAGGAATTAGAGTATAAGCGGGATCGATCCCGGATTACTAAAATAAATCAAATGGCAGTTACCATAGAGTTTATTATGTTTATTTTCTGCGTTATTTTGTACTAATAGAAATTAATTGAACGCAGACTGTTTTAGGGCCTCTTTTGGCCTTGGTCCCTAGAACGTCGCACCCCTGACCTAAGCATAGAGTCAGGCCTGGTTATTGTAGTACAAATTAGCTAAAAAATGAAATAGTTTGAAATCTCATGTGACAATGTTAACACAAGCTTATCATTAAAGTTGCTCTAATTACAATGTGTCATTAACTAATGTTGTACTTGGACATGTGTCGGCCTGTGCAGGCCCACGTGCTAGGCCCGCATATCTTGTGCCCCATCGGACCTTGTCTCGAACTAGCCAAGGAAAATGTATGTCTTGTTGAGCTTGTACCTCTTTCACAAATGAGGTCCATGCACAGCTCCACACAGCACGACGTCACGACCCTTGTCAAGCTTGTGTCATATCTGGTCAATTTTGGGTTGCTCTCGGACAATCCATGGTCAACCCACTTGTTGACTTATTGTTGCATTTCAAATTCATAATTTATAGGTTGATTCCATCTAGGTCTTGATTATAGAAATAATGAATAAATTGAAAAATCACTTTCTCCGATTTAAATCAGAAATGTCATTTTCTAAAATAGAATTTTAGATATAGATGTTTGCTATTATTGCAACTATAAGCCCCACATTTGATAAATTTTTTGTAGGGATGAAAAAACGGGGCACATAATAGGAGTATGGTATTTTTGTAATATTTGGTTGGCAAAAATAAAAAGTAGTTGGGATTAAAATTGTATTTTATTCCCAAATTGTCGTAATTTTGCACAGAAAATTGCATGCTAAAATGAAGAATCTTTACACCTTATCAGGTAGCAAAATGGTGCCCATGAACTGCCGACAATTCTAATTTATCTTGTGACATTTTTCTGACGTGATAAGGAGAGGAATTACTTTTATTTCTGAAAATAGTTAAGTTTCATAATTTTTGGATGCATAAAATAGTTAACTTTCATGATTAGCCGGCAGAATTTTATTCAACGGACTAGTATGGTCATGTTCTTCTGAACTGAATTAAATTGAATGCAGCTAACTTAACTGAGATGAATTGAATTGAACTGAATTGAACTGAATAAATAGTAAATAATAAATCCTTCCTCCGTTTTACAATACTCGTCACGTTTGGATTTTTTACACTATTCAAGTAATCTACTTTGACTATTCTTGGTGTTTTTATATAAGATAAAACATAGTCATGTGGAATCTTGTTAGATTCGTCTCAATATGTATTTTCAAAATATCAATTTTTTATAATTTTTGCATAAAGAGAGTTTAAGATATAAATGAACAACGTTATGCATTGGCATGCGTGAAAGTAACAAACGTTGCGATTATTTAAAAACGAAGGAAGTAATAAATAATAAATTAACTTCATAAATAAAGGAAGAACTAAAAGCAGCTTTCTCACCCCTTGAGGCGCACACTCCAATCTCCGTAAAACTAGATTTCGATGTAACCAACCCCCCAAGCCAGCCCCCATGAAACTGGCTACTAGCAAACCCACTGAGACACCTCAAATTACGACAAGTGTAGATCGAAGGCATAACCATGCGGACTCTGCAACCGCGCGCTACACACAAGAATGAATTGTTATGCCAAAAACCAGACAAAATAGTAAGTATAAAGTAAATTGCCCAATGTTTCCAAATTAGTCCAACTTCGTACCTTTCCGGAGACTTCATACCCGAAACGCAAGAACGATCTGACTATAAAGTCATTCAAAACTTGATCGAAGAACCAGCGTTTATTGAAGAAGCTATAGAGTCGATTACGTTTTCTTGCTCCATAAGCTTCGCATAAGCGAAGAGCTTTATTCATACCTTGGTTATTTTCAAACAAATCCAATGTTGAGCCAAGCATAAAATAATAATAAAATAATACGGAGTAATAATAATAATAATAATAATAATAATAATAATAATAATAATAATAATAATAATAATAATAATAATAATAATAATAATAATAAAATGATAATAATAATAATATTAATAAAGTTTGAACATTACATATAATTAATAGTAATATTTAACATTATTATAATAAAAAAAAAGATCATTAAAAAGAAGAAGAAGAAGAACACAATGTCGTTCTTTTGAACTGAACTGAATGAAACTGCCATTAAGTCCAAAATAACAGGGCATGTGTGGATAACAATTAATTATTACGGAGTACCCGTATATCCTTTTAGAAATTATGTTTGAGTCCCTATCAAAACAAATTTCTTTATACTCCCTTCGTATTTTAAAAAGAGATATACTTTGACAGTGGGGTAGTGGGTGAATGATTTATTATAGTAAAAGGATGATGTGAGTAAGTGTAGGGATCACAAGAAAAAAAAAATATAATTAAAAATGGGGACCAAAACATGTCAAAAAAAAAAGTGTATCTCTTTTTAAAATACGGCCGTTTAAGGAAAGTATATATCTTTTTAAAATACAGAGAAAATATTATTCATGGTGCCATTAAAAAAACCGAGGAAGATTTAATTTTGTAATGAAAACTGTCATAGGTCTATTGGATAACATTGTAGCTTTGAAAATTGAGGTATGGGGTTCAAAATTTGGACAAACCATGAGATCGTCACATAGTACGTATACTTTCTTATGAACATTTTTAATTAAAAAAAATTGATATTGAAAATATACCTTAAGACTAATCCAACAACATATTGCATAATAAAATTTTCTTTTATATTTTTTTTTAAAAAATAGTAAAAAGAAAAGGAAAATCACTAGGAGACCGATACTATGGGAACATCCAATGCATCAGAATTAGCAATAGGGTACAAATTGGATGATCAATATCCAGGCTATATTAACGATCAAATCAACTGCTAGATTCGCTTCACGTACGTACACATGACAAATTAAGTTCCTAAATTACACAGGAGACTAAGATCTTACGAATATTAAGTGATCGATAGTACGGTCTATTTGTCAAGGTGGACAACAAATTTCCAACCTATTTAATTTTTATATATTAGTAAGAAAATACGGACAAAGTTAATATACTTCGTATACATAAAGTAAAAAATGTAGCAAGTACTTAGAAAACGAGAGAACAATGTAGACAAAGTTAATATACTTCGTATATATAAAGTGAATTTTTTTTTTTTTTTTTTGTGTGTGTGTTAGCACCAGGTTTACCCTTAGGGCTAAGCTGGATTCGGGGCGAGTTCTGGGTGGATATATAGGTTCCAGTCCCCTCCTAATTGTTGTTGTGGGGGATCGATCACGAGTTCTGCCTACCTGTCAGATTTCACCATTGTTGGGTGAAAATCTGTTAGAGGAAATTGAGAGAAAATTCTGAAAGTAGAGTGTTATTGCTTTAATGAATTAATTGAGCAAAAAGATTACAATGTATGCTATATATACACGAGTCTAGACTAACACCAATGAGGTGTACTAGCTAATCAAGAGCTTCTATTTGTACACTTCAGCATTAATATACAAAGCTGACTAATGTTACAAGGATGATCAGCATTGATCATCATCTAACAACCCTAACAACCTTCTAACAACCTTCCTTGTTTGTAGGGGAAGTAGTTAGAGTTGATTCTAGAAGCTTCATAATGTATGTGCATGGTTCATAGGCTTCACATGCAGCTCGTGAATACCAACACCCCCCCCCCCCCCCCCTCAAACTAGGCATGAGATCAGAGTTGAGCATGCCAAGTTTGCTAGATAGATTCCTATGTTGAACTCCAGGTAAAACCTTAGTGAAAATATCAGCAAGCTGGTTTTGAGTAGGCAAATAGGACAGTTGAAGAAGTCCTTCCAGAACTTTGTCCCTTGTGAAGTGGCAATCCACTTCAATGTGTTTTGTTCTCTCATGGAAAATGGGATTGGTAGCAATATGAATGGCTGATTGATTATCACAGTGAAGCTCAACTGGTTTGAGAAGCTCACCAAGTTCTTCTAGTAATCGAATTGTCCAAGTCACCTCACCAGCAGCCTGTGACATGGCTCTGTACTCTGCCTCAGAAGAACTCTTAGAGATGGTGCTTTGTTTTTTAGATTTCCAACTGATGGGAGAGTTACCAAGCAAGAGAATATATCCAGTGACAGACCTCCTTGTGGTGGGACAGGCTGCCCAATCTGAATCAGAAAAGGCTTGTAAAGTGAGCTTGTCAGTGGCTTGTAACAAGATACCTTGACCTGCAGTCCCCTTTATGTACTTAAGGGTATGAATAAGAGCATCAACATGCTGCAATTTAGGAGAGTGCATGAACTGGCTTAATGATTGGACAGCAAAGGAAATATCAGGCCTGGTGTGAGTAAGAAAGTTTAACTTGCCAACAAAACACCTGTACAATTCTGGATCATGATAATCAACTCCATCAGTGGTGAGTTTCAGATTGAGAGGGAATGGGGTAACAGCAGATTTGGAGAGATCCCATTCACAATCATGGAGAAGTTCCTTGGTGTATTTCTTTTGGGTGAGAATGTATCCATCATCAGTGTGGCTAATTTCAATTCCCAGAAAGAAATTTAAGAGACCAAGATCCTTGATGCTGAAAGTAAGATGCAGATGTTGTTTAAGTGCAGAAATATTGTCTTCATTAGAGCCAGTGATGATTATATCATCAACATAGACAGCAACAACAGTAATATCAGTAGAATCCTTCTTGATGAACAAAGAATAGTCATTTTTTGATTGAATGTAGCCCTGAGATTTGAGCTCACAGTGCAATCTTGCAAACCATTGTCTAGAAGCTTGCTTGAGCCCATACAATGATTTATTCAGCTTGCATACATAACCAGGTGGAGCTAGAACCCCTTCAGGAACCTTCATGTACACTTCTTCTTCAAGTGTACCATGTAAGAAAGCATTATTGATATCCAACTGAAACAATTTCCATCCTTTGCTAGCAGCAAGACTAATTAAACACCTCACTGTAGCCATTTTAACAACAGGTGAAAATGTTTCATGATAATCTATGCCATATTTCTGAGTAAATCCTTTAGCCACTAATCTGGCCTTGTACCTCTCAACTGATCCATCTGCATTCTTCTTAATTCTATAAACCCACTTGCATCCAATTGCTTTCTTTCCCTTAGGTAGGATGACATAATCCCAAGTTTTGTTGTGCTGTAAAGCATCAACTTCTTTGTTCATTGCCTCAATCCACTTAGAATCAGTAGCAGCTTCAGAATAGTTAGTAGGTTCAACAAGCTCCATATGAGCAGCAATGAGCAGTTTGTGATTATCTGGCAGTGTATCATATGCAACAAGATTGCACCAATGTTTAGGAGGTTTATGGCATACATAATCATTAAAATGAGAGGGAGGTTTAGAAGTTCTGGTGGATTTTCTTGGTTCTGGAAGAGATAATGTAGGAGAAATGGGAGGAGAAGTATGTGAAAGGGAAGGAGAAGTGGGTGATGACTCTGGATTGGACAAAAGAGGTCCAGAATTGTGAGTGTCAATTTCTTGATCAACAGAAGTGTGTCTGTTTGAGTCTGATGTATTTGATGTTGGTATATCTGGTGTATCAGAAGTGTATGGAGTTTCAATAGGCAAGAAAAATTGAGTAGAGTATGCTGTGGATGGATTTTGAGAAAAATGAAAAGGAAAGTGATGTTCATAAAAGATAACATCCCTTGAAATGACAGATTTCTTTGTTGTAAGGTTGAGAACTTTGTAAGCTTTATGAGTTGGTGGATAACCAAGTAAAACACAAGCATCTGCTCTAGGATCAAATTTAGACCTATTGATTTTAGGTGTGCTGATGTAACACAAACAACCAAATACTTTCAAGTGTGAAAGATCAGGAGGTTGTTTAAACAATCTTTCATAGGGAGTACTGAATTGTATGCTTTTCAGTGGCATTCTGTTAATGAGAAAAGTTGCAGTAAGAACACAATCACTCCAATACTTATCAGGCAGTTTGGATTGAAAAGAAAGTGCCCTGGCAGTTTCAAGTAAATGCTTATGTTTCCTCTCAACAACTCCATTTTGTTGAGGAGTGTAACTACAGCTCTTTTGGTGTAGAATTCCTTTGCTGAGAAATAATTCCCTCATTCCACCTTCTGTCAGATCAAGAGCATTATCTGATCTAACCTTCTTGACAGTAAGACCAAACTGATTTTCAACATACAAAATAAAATCACTCATGATTTTAACAGAATCAGTTTTATTTCTCATTAAATGAGTCCAAGTCATTCTGGTGTAATCATCTACAATAGTAAGAAATTGGTTACATTTGGAAGAATCATATACAGAGTAGGGACCCCACACATCTATGTGCAACAAATCAAAAGGTTGTACTGACTTAATACTGCTTACAGAGAAGGGAAATCTTGTCTGTTTGGCTAAGGGACAGATTTGACAGAAACACTCAGCTAAACAACCCTTGACATCAATGCCTTTAATATTCTTTATTTTGCCAAAAGAAATATGTCCTAGCCTAAGATGCCACAGTTTGGCTTCTTCAATTGCTGAAGTACTTGAAAGAGCATAGTTATTGGACTTTGATCTGTCTGATAGTAAGTCTTCATTTAAGCAATATAGGCCTTTGTCCAACTTACCAAGCAGAATGTGCTTGTTCTTGGAAAGGTCCTGTGCAAAACATTCACCATGTGTAAACAAAATTGTGCACTCAATATCACAGCATAGTTGGGAAACACTTATCAGGTTAAACTGGAAACCTGGCACAAACAACACATTCCTAAGTGTTATATTTCTTCCTAGATCAACTGTGCCTTTGTGTGTTACTTGAATTTCTGCACCATTAGGAATTGTGATTGTATGACACTTATCATCAACTGGTTCTAGATTACTGAACATACTTTTGTCTGAACACATGTGATCACTTGCTCCACTATCTAAAATCCATTTAGTTTTGAATTTAGAACATAAACAAAATGTACCTCTCAGCTGAGTAGCAGTTGCTAGTCCAAGTGAACTGGAGCCTGAGTGTTCAGCTTGATTAGCAGTTTTCTGAGTGTTGAGAAAGCTTAAAAGCTGACTGTATTGCTCTTCTGTGAAAGTTGCATGAACCACTCCTGTGTCTGACTCAACTTGATTTTCTTTCTCAGTGAATTCTTCCAACTGAGCTGCTGCTACTACTCTTTTTCCTCTGCCTTTAAAATCTTTAGGATAGCCATGTAGTTTCCAACACTTGTCAACAGTGTGGTTTTTCATCTTGCAATGCTCACAGTACAGATTATTTCTGGAATAAGTAAAATTCCTTTGCTGATTTCCACTGCTTGCATTCTGAACACCAAAATTACCAGAGTTAGAAGCATAAGTGGATTTATATGGTCTATTGTCAGTAAACTTGCTTGCAGTAAACACAGTTGATTCCATATTATGAGTCCTGTTGCTGTTGACTTCTTTCTGCTGCTCTTCTTGCAGGAGTAGTCCATATGCCTTTGAAATTGTTGGCAATGGAGACATCATAAGAATAGTGCTCTTGGAATGATCATATTTCTGATTCAACTTCATCAGAAATTGTATCAACCTCTGATCTTGTTGAGATTTCAAAAGCTTTTGAGTTAGTGTGCAGCTGCAACCAGTACAAACACATGATGGAAGTGGATCAAGGCCATCAAGCTGGTCCCAAAGAAGCTTGATCTTGGTAAAGAAACTTGAAATTTGTTCATCATCTTCTTGATTCAGATCACAAAGTTTCTGTTGTATTGTGAACAATTGTGGACCAGAAGATTGACAAAATCTTTCCTCAAGATCCAACCAGATTTCTCTAGCAGTTTTCAAGTATAGCACACTCCTTGCAATTGAAACTTCAAGAGATCCTAGCATCCAGGATATTACCAAATCGTTACACCTGTTCCAAATTCTGAAGTTTACTGATCCAACAGCTGGCTGATTCATAGTTCCATCAACAAAACTCAACTTGTTCCTAGCAGATAAAGCAATCACCATAGACCTTTTCCAGTCATTGAAGCATTTGCCATCAAATACTATGTTAACCAATTTCGAGGTATTAAGATCATTGTTGCTGAGATAATAGGCAGAGTTTGGATTAAGAGAAGAATCCTGATCATCAGGCATTTTGAAAGAAAAATTCTAGATAGAATTTCTACAGAAAATCAGGAAGAATTCCTAAACAAAAAAACGAAGAACACTGATGATCTAGTTTGAGACAATGACTTGATCAGTTGATCAAATAATCAGAATGTATTTGCGGAAGAAAAAAAACTCAGCAGGATCTAAAGATCTTGCTCTGATACCATGTCAGATTTCACCATTGTTGGGTGAAAATCTGTTAGAGGAAATTGAGAGAAAATTCTGAAAGTAGAGTGTTATTGCTTTAATGAATTAATTGAGCAAAAAGATTACAATGTATGCTATATATACACGAGTCTAGACTAACACCAATGAGGTGTACTAGCTAATCAAGAGCTTCTATTTGTACACTTCAGCATTAATATACAAAGCTGACTAATGTTACAAGGATGATCAGCATTGATCATCATCTAACAACCCTAACAACCTTCTAACAACCTTCCTTGTTTGTAGGGGAAGTAGTTAGAGTTGATTCTAGAAGCTTCATAATGTATGTGCATGGTTCATAGGCTTCACATGCAGCTCGTAAATACCAACACTACCAAATGCAGCCCTAATCACCACTAAACTAACATGCAATTGGTAAGTGAAAAATGTAACCAAGTACTTAGAAAACGAGAGAGCAATGTAGACGGATATGTCTCCCCTTCCGTACTTTTTGGTGTAATTCTCGTAAATGTTGTAACGAAAAATTGGTCCTATAATATTGAGGGCTAACCAAAATTTATTTCTTTTTAAAAAATCAATAGAACAAAATGAACAAAAATAAACTCAATTATGTGCAAGTGTGCAGAATGCCATTCCCTGCCCATTCAACCACAATACCTTTCACTCAGAGATCACATGCAAAGTTGCACTTCTCTGTCTTTAATCAAATTCATTCTGTTCTTTTGTTTTTTAATTATTACATCATTATCATTACTAGAGAAATTCCAAAAACTAAAACAAAAATAAAATTAAACGGTGCATTTCCAAATAAATAAATTAGTAAAAAGAAAATAGAAAATGAGATTGAAAAATAATTATAAGAGCAATCATTCAAAGGTTGGAAAGTGCTGGAGGCCATGTGAAGAAGTGCAGCTTCTAGGGATGCAAAGAGGAATGGACTACTGTCCCATTATTTGTGGGACACCAGTTTAAATTACCTTATTCTGTTATTCAACTATTTAACCCTTTACGCACAAAACTAGGTTATTGTTCTTGATACTTACTACTGTCAGAAAAAAAAAAATGAGGGGGTTAAAAAGTGTGATTGTATTAGAGCTAGAAGTCACTAATACGACAGGATCATTATTGATACAAACATGAGTACAAAATTACTGAGAAAAAACATGAAATTGACACGATACGACATAAAATTAATCCGAATACGGTCTGTTTTGATAAATCTGTTATGTAATGCAATTATACAACTTTTTACATAGTTTTGATAAAATTTGAGGATACCACAAATTTAACATTGGAAGACACAAAGTTAACCCGAACACGGTCTGTTTAGATTAATCTGTCATATTATGTAATTATCCAGCTTTTTATATAGCTTTGATCAAATTTTGAGAGGAACATGAAATTGACACGGGAACAATCACGAACACGACCAGATACGACTAGCTTTCCAGGTCTTGATTGTGTTGGGCAAAGTAAGCATGTTAGCAAACTTTATGCCTATTTATGTATAATTCCTCCGTTTATTGACGCAATTTGATTTTGACATCATTTATATAAACTCCCCCGCATTTCTTTTGTAATTTATACTTAAGAAAATATATAGTCACGTGAAATCTTCTATTTTATTAGATTCGTCTCATTGATTATTTTTCAAATGTCAACTTTTTATAATTTTTTTCTATTCATAATTGAAAATATTAATGTTTGAAATCACATATTTAGCAAACGTGCCAAAAAAAAAAGTGTGTCAATTAAGAAAGACGGATTAAAGATTAAGTATATGTGATAAGTAAAAGCGTGAAAAAAGTCCATTGTAATAGTAAAATTAAGTGCCAAGTAAAGGAACAAAGGTAGTACGAATAGTCGAGTACTAGTTATTAATCAATTATTAGTGTAATTGATTTAGAGATTAAAGTTAATGAAATCTTTGTGACATGTCAATTGTAATTGCACCCATGTTTAAGAATCCAATCTTGTGAAGAATTATTAGTTGCCCCACATGGGGTTATGCTAACCCACCTTCCTTCTTTCATCATTCATTAGATGATTAGACATGCTGATTTATCAACTTTTAGATTCCATTTTTATTTTTTATTTTTTATGTTTTCTCCATGCATTTAAACCACATTACATGTAATTTTCTCATAATGCAATACCACAAAATATTTCAATTAATCAAAACAATATTTTATTGGAAAATAAGTTTTCCAAAATGATGACAATTAAGGGTGTGTATGGTTCTATTTACCCAAAATCTCCTACACTTATATGAAATGAACTTATTGGACCTTAATAATAACACACTTGAACTTATTAGACCTAAAACAATGCAAACGAAAATACATACTTTGTATTAGATTTGAAGTTTATATTTTTTTTGAACTTATTTTATGTAACCATTAACTGAATTTATCTAAACTTATCGAGTTATAAATTATAGTTGAGTAGCCCTTATATTTTCTAAAAACTAAATTATCTGAACGTATTTTCTAGAAATAATTGGAAATAAAGCGAACAACATAGGACCTTAGATTAGGATTGTTTTTTTTTTTTTTGGGTATAGGTCCTCAAGGATCTCAAATTCTCAATGATCAATGATATGACAGGGATTCGATCCAATCCAATGTCTTCCATACACCCCACTAAAACCTTAAACAACTGAATTAGGCGTGCTCTTTTCGCCATATATAAATAAGTTTTGGGTTTAATAAGTTCAGCTAAGTTACAATTAGACCGTATTAGATCGATAATTAAGTTCCCATCAGGTCCAATAAAGTCAATAAAATTTAATCAATTCAGTTCAAATAAGTTCATATTTCATCCGATAAAAAGAACATATCGTTAGTTGACATTTATCGACTTTGATGAAACTGATGAGGTTGTATGGCAGTGCATGTGTGGCATTGGCAACAAATAGCATTGTAGCAAACTAGCAATGAGGAAGGGAAAACCCAAAGCTCTGATATTTTTACAAAAACATAACCGCACAAAAATTGGAAAAATGGTATTTAAAAAAAAAGAAGAAATGGTACTCTTTTTTTAACAAAATTGTACTATTTTAAATTTTATTTTATAGATATGGTACTTTTTTAAAACGAAATGGTACTATCGGCCTATCGCTGCTCCTATTATGTGTGAAGATATCTCACAGTCTGTCGCCTCGCCAGCCTCTTGTAACAATAGCTTTTCTCAACGACAAATTTGTTTGAAGGCAACTTTGCACACTTCTTTTTACGCTTGGGCCAGAAAGCCCACCAGGCCTAGAAACTTTAAAGAAATATCTGGATCTCGAAAGAATCATTGGCTGCAACAAGATTTGGGCTGAAGCCCAGTCTTACTTCATCCATATCCTCAACATGTCAGAATCATTGGCTGCAACAAGATTTGGGCTGAAGCCCAGTCTTACTTGATCCCATATCCTCAACATGTAGTGTCTCATTAAAGGATCAAATAATTTAGGGTGCTTTAGGTTCACCGTATTTACTTATATAAGGAATAATAAGTTTAATAAGGCGAGGTAAGTGTAAAATCAAGTGAATAAAATGCAACTTTAGTTTACAGGTATAATTTTAGCTAATACTCACTAATCCTAGTCCCATTATCTACCATATATAACATGTGTTGTAGGTGCAACTAGTATAATACCCGTGCGATGTACAATTTATGATATGATATTAAATTTGCATATCTAAACTTTTACTAAACTATAGCTATAGACAATTATCGCCAAAATAGAGCTTATAGATAATCTTCTTATTAAAACTAATGATAGATAGATCTCTTACTGCCCCAATTTGTGTCTTATTTATTTATCAAATTTAAAAAATAAAATAAGGGTACATAGATAAATTCATATTCTTCCCTTTCATAACCCATGACAAACATAAATTTTCTTTACTTCGATAGTCATACCCACTTAATACTTCCCTACCATTTACATCATTAACCGGTCATTTAACACCTACCCCCATCGAAGCGGGGTGGAGCTGATCCTTCAACACTTGTACCTGCCTAAAATTCCCATCCTCATGCCCGTCACAACGGTAGGTATGATACTCATCCACGTCCATAATCCCCGCCTTGCGGGCGGAAAATAATATTAACCCCGCTTCATCACTCATCCATGTATCCACACCCGCCTCAAACCAACCATATACGACTTGACCCGACATTATTTTTTGATAAGTGAGTTTTTAATTTTAAAAGTCTAAGAGTATTTTGACAATTTTGGTTGTCTGATTACGGGTGCGTTCTGTTCAACTTATTTGACCTGAACTTATCTGAACTTATCTGATCTTATCTGAACTTATCTGAACTTATCTGATCTGAACTTATCTGAACTTATTGGAACTTATTGGAACTTATTGGAACTTATTGGAACTTATCTGAACTTATTGAAACTTATTGGAACTTCTTGAAACTTATAATAAATAATAAATAATAAATAATAAATAATAAATAATAAATAATAAATAATAAATAATAAATAATAAATAATAAATAATAAATAATAAATAATAAATAATAAATAATAAATAATAAATAATAAATAATAAATAATAAATAATAAATAATAAATAATAAATAATAAAAAATAAATAATAAATAATAAATAATAAATAATAAATAATAAATAATAAATAATAAATAATAAATAATAAATAATAAATAATAAATAATAAATAATAAAAATAAATAATAAATACTCCCTCCGCCTCTTTTTGTTTTTTACGTATTCCATTTTGGGTGTTTCATTTTGTTCTTTACATTTCCTTTTATATTGTCACATAATGCATTAATATTCTATCATAATTTGTGAACAAATATTATTTTAACCAATTAAATCCATTGGACATTAAATATTTCTCATTTTCCCAATGTCAGATTTTTGATAAAGTGAAAACATTATAAATAAACGTAATTTTTCTTGTTTAAATAAAAAAAAGTAGAGGAATATCAATGCACATTAAATAGTCGTTAAATCGCGTGAAAAACATCAAACGTAAAAAACAAAAAGAGACGGAGGGAGATAAATAACAAATAAAAAATAAAAAATAAAAAAATAATATTAATATTAATAATAATAAATAATATTATTATTATTAATATTGGAACTTATTGAAACTTATATGAACTTATCTGAACTTATTGGAACTCATTGGAACTTATCTGAACTTATCGAACTTATTGGAACTTATTGAAACTTATTGGAACTTATCTGAACTTATCTGAACTTATTGGACCTGAAACTTATTTTTTTAAGGTGAACAGAACGTACCCTACATTATACTTTAGGCACATATAGCTTATAGAAATTTTCCTAATTAAAATTAATGCTAGATAAATTTGTTATTGCTTCATTCCATGTCTTACTTATTAAAAAAAAAACAAATAAGGGTACAAAGACAAAATTATTTTCCTCCACATTCATCTCATGTAAAAATTATTAGGTACACCCGGGTGCACCGTGCACCCAATAGTATTTTAATACTCACTGGTGATCCTAATCACATTTTCTCCTCACATGTAAGGAGAAAATGTGAGAATGTGCACCGTGCACCCGGGTGCATTTAATATGGTCTACATCACATGCACGTGTCAAACCTAGCCCGAAACGGTTGGGCCCGACATTATTTTTTGGTAAGAAAGTTTTTGAATTTTAAAACTATACTGTAGAGTATTTGACAATTTGATTGTCTAATTAAATTATACTTTGGACACATATAGCTTATAGATATTTTCCTAATTAAAATAAATGATTGACAAATTTGTTATTTCCCATTCGCTATCTTATTTATTAAAAACAGAAAACAAATAAGAGTACATAGACAAAAGTATTTTTTATCCCCACTCATCACTTGTGTAAAACCTAGCCATTAACAGCTGGACCCGACATTATTTTTTAGTAAGAGAGTTTTGAATTTTAAAACTCTATTCAAAATTTGGTTGTCTGATTACACTATGTTTTGGACACATGTACCTTATAGATATTCTCCTACTTAAAGTTACTGATGTATAAATCTGTTATTTCCCCATTTAGTGTCTTATGTATTAAAAAAAACAAAAACAAATAAGTGTACATAAACAAAATTGTTTTCATCTATTTATCACATTGTTAATCATAGTGTTATTCTCATCCACCCTTCACTTCGATAGTTACTTAATCATTTTATATTTATATCATTTACCTGATCACTTAACACATACTCCATTATTTCCTGACTCTGAGGCTGGTCGGGATCTCCCCACTCGTACTCATCTAAATTCTCATCCATATCTCAATCATATCACTCACAATAGGAAAGATACTCACCCCTCCCATTCTCCTTATTAACGGGTACAAAATAAAACTCATCCCCGATATATCACTGAACCGTGTATCCAAACTCGCCTCAAACCCACCCTTGGACCAACATTCTTTTTGTAGGAGACTTTTAAATTTTAAAATTCTACTATAGAGTCTTATACAATTTCAGTGTTTTATTAGAATAATTGAGTAAAAAAAACAAAACATTATACTATTTATTCTCTTCGTCCAAATTTAATCTTTGCAATATTCTTTTCACGGAGTTTTATGCGATAAGTTATTGTAAGCTTATATATTATTAATTTAATAGAAAAATAGGCATGCTGGAAGATAGTGATTTTTTTTATAAAATCAAGTATAAGAAAGGCAAGTCAGAGAGCGACATAGCTCCACATCGATTTTCTTTATCCAAAATGTGCGCAAATATTTTTTATTATATAACAATGTAAAACAAAGGCAAATATAATCATATGATCAAAGACAAATAAATTAATAATATAAAATGAAATTATAAAACTCTTAAAATCGTTTTTCATATAAAAAATTAAGGAAGTATTAAATAAAAGCATACGTATAAATTCGAGAAGATACAAAGTTATTAAACAAATTGTTTTCTTCAATAAGAATGATTTACACAACCTTGATAAATACTACTTCGAATATTAAAACAAAGTTAAGTATTCGTTATACATATGTGCAGTTAATATATAAGACACTTGTTTAAATAAAAATTGACTAAAGTAATCTTATTGTACAGGTTATAATCTAAACTTAAATTTAATGGAGAGATTTTTTAAAGGAGATTATAACCGTACAATTATTGACTAATTACTCCCTCTGTCCCGGAATACTCGACCCGGTTTGACCGGCACAGAGTTTAAGGAACTTGAATTGACTTATTTAATTTAATAGGTAGTAGTTGATAGTGGGGTATTATTTTATTGTAGTTAGTGGGAAATGTGTAAAGGGGTGGGGTTGGGGGAGAGTAGGGGTTGAATTTTTAATTATTTTTTGTATGGAGTAGGGGGTAGGTGGGTTAATAGGGGTGGAGTGAGAAATAATATAATATTGTTAGAATATTTTCATTTTTAGAAACATGTTAAGTATTAAGGGACGACCCGATAAGGAAAACAGATCAAGTATTCCGGGACGGAGGGAGTATATACTAAAGGACATAAACACCCCCCCCCCTCTCCTTTATAATTAGTCAATATTTATACTATAGTCAATATAATACATAATTGTACGGGTACTTATTAGAAATTGCAAATAAGCTAATGTAATCCTATTTGTATTAATAATTTTTGTTAGTGCCTTTTGTTTTCATATGGCAGTAAATCAGTAATAATAATCCGTATATGTATAGTTTCCTTTCATTTAGAAAATCTAATATTATAGTGGATAATATATTTTTATTTAATAGAGATAATTAGAAAAAATATTTTTATTATTTTTATATCAATAAGAGAGGCGAATCAATGAGTGACACTTGTCATCACGACATTGATTTCCTGATCACTTAACACATACTCCATTATTTCCTGACTCTGAGGCTGGTCGGGATCTCCCCACTCGTACTCATCTAAATTCTCATCCATATCTCAATCATATCACTCACAATAGGAAAGATACTCACCCCTCCCATTCTCCTTATTAACGGGTACAAAATAAAACTCATCCCCGATATATCACTGAACCGTGTATCCAAACTCGCCTCAAACCCACCCTTGGACCAACATTCTTTTTGTAGGAGACTTTTAAAATTTAAAATTCTACTATAGAGTCTTATACAATTTCAGTGTTTTATTAGAATAATTGAGTAAAAAAAACAAAACATTATACTATTTATTCTCTCCGTCCAAATTTAATATTTGCAATATTCTTTTCACGGAGTTTTATGCGATAAGTTATTGTAAGCTTATATATTATTAATTTAATAGAAAAATAGGCATGCTGGAAGATAGTGATTTTTTTTATAAAATCAAGTATAAGAAAGGCAAGTCAGAGAGCGACATAGCTCCACATCGATTTTCTTTATCCAAAATGTGCGCAAATATTTTTTATTATATAACAATGTAAAACAAAGGCAAATATAATCATATGATCAAAGACAAATAAATTAATAATATAAAATGAAATTATAAAACTCTTAAAATCGTTTTTCATATAAAAAATTAAGGAAGTATTAAATAAAAGCATACGTATAAATTCGAGAAGATACAAAGTTATTAAACAAATTGTTTTCTTCAATAAGAATGATTTACACAACCTTGATAAATACTACTTCGAATATTAAAACTAAGGTAAGTATTCGTTATACATATGTGCAGTTAATATAAGACACTTGTTTAAATAAAAATTGACTAAAGTAATCTTATTGTACAGGTTATAATCTAAACTTAAATTTAATGGAGAGATTTTTTAAAGGAGATTATAACCGTACAATTATTGACTAATTACTCCCTCCGTCCCGGAATACTCGACCCGGTTTGACCGGCACAGAGTTTAAGGAACTTGAATTGACTTATTTAATTTAATAGGTAGTAGTTGATAGTGGGGTATTATTTTATTGTAGTTAGTGGGAAATATGTAAAGGGGTGGGGTTGGGGGAGAGTAGGGGTTGAGTTTTTAATTATTTTTTGTTTGGAGTAGGGGGTAGGTGGGTTAATAGGGGTGGAGTGAGAAATAATATAATATTGTTAGAATATTTTCATTTTTAGAAACATGTTAAGTATTAAGGGACGACCCGATAAGGAAAAAAGATCAAGTATTCCGGGACGGAGAGAGTATATACTAAATGACATAAACACCCCCCCCCTCTCCTTTATAATTAGTCAATATTTATACTATAGTCAATATAATACATAATTGTACAGGTACTTATTAGAAATTACAAATAAGCTAATGTAATCCTATTTGTATTAATAATTTTTGTTAGTGCCTTTTGTTTTCATATGGCAGTAAATCAGTAATAATAATCCGTATATGTATAGTTTCCTTTCATTTAGAAAATCTAATATTATAGTCCATAATATATTTTTATTTAATAGAGATAATTAGAAAAAATATTTTAATTATTTTTATATCAATAAGAGAGGCGAATCAATGAGTGACACTTGTCATCACCACATTGATTTCCTGATCACTTAACACATACTCCATTATTTCCTGACTCTGAGGCTGGTCGGGATCTCCCCACTCGTACTCATCTAAATTCTCATTCATATCTCAATCATATCACTCACAATAGGAAAGATACTCACCCCTCCCATTCTCCTTATTAACGGGTACAAAATAAAACTCATCCCCGATATATCACTGAACCGTGTATCCAAACTCGCCTCAAACCCACCCTTGGACCAACATTCTTTTTGTAGGAGACTTTTAAATTTTAAAATTCTACTATAGAGTCTTATACAATTTCAGTGTTTTATTAGAATAATTGAGTAAAAAAAACAAAACATTATACTATTTATTCTCTCCGTCCAAATTTAATCTTTGCAATATTCTTTTCACGGAGTTTTATGCGATAAGTTATTGTAAGCTTATATATTATTAATTTAATAGAAAAATAGGCATGCTGGAAGATAGTGATTTTTTTTATAAAATCAAGTATAAGAAAGGCAAGTCAGAGAGCGACATAGCTCCACATCGATTTTCTTTATCCAAAATGTGCGCAAATATTTTTTATTATATAACAATGTAAAACAAAGGCAAATATAATCATATGATCAAAGACAAATAAATTAATAATATAAAATGAAATTATAAAACTCTTAAAATCGTTTTTCATATAAAAAATTAAGGAAGTATTAAATAAAAGCATACGTATAAATTCGAGAAGATACAAAGTTATTAAACAAATTGTTTTCTTCAATAAGAATGATTTACACAACCTTGATAAATACTACTTCGAATATTAAAACAAAGGTAAGTATTCGTTATACATATGTGCAGTTAATATAAGACACTTGTTTAAATAAAAATTGACTAAAGTAATCTTATTGTACAGGTTATAATCTAAACTTAAATTTAATGGAGAGATTTTTTAAAGGAGATTATAACCGTACAATTATTGACTAATTACTCCTTCCGTCCCGAAATACTCGACCCGGTTTGACCGGCACAGAGTTTAAGGAACTTGAATTGACTTATTTAATTTAATAGGTAGTAGTTGATAGTGGGGTATTATTTTATTGTAGTTAGTGGGAAATGTGTAAAGGGGTGGGGTTGGGGGAGAGTAGGGGTTGAATTTTTAATTATTTTTTGTATGGAGTAGGGGGTAGGTGGGTTAATAGGGGTGGAGTGAGAAATAATATAATATTGTTAGAATATTTTCATTTTTAGAAACATGTTAAGTATATATTAAGGGACGACCCGATAAGGAAAACAGATCAAGTATTCCGGGACGGAGGGAGTATATTCTAAAGGACATAAACACCCCCCCCCCCCCTCTCCTTTATAATTAGTCAATATTTATACTATAGTCAATATAATACATAATTGTACGGGTACTTATTAGAAATTGCAAATAAGCTAATGTAATCCTATTTGTATTAATAATTTTTGTTAGTGCCTTTTGTTTTCATATGGCAGTAAATCAGTAATAATAATCCGTATATGTATAGTTTCCTTTCATTTAGAAAATCTAATATTATAGTCCATAATATATTTTTATTTAATAGAGATAATTAGAAAAAATATTTTAATTATTTTTATATCAATAAGAGAGGCGAATCAATGAGTGACACTTGTCATCACCACATTGATTTCCTCTCTTTTAGTATAATATATAGATATATATTAGGGGTGAACCATAACCTAACCAAACAATTAAAAAAAACTCAGATTCATTTAACTTTTTTTTTTATACTAGGCTCAAGATTGAGCTCATTTTCCGGATGCATAGTAACTAGATCTGTCAAACGGGTCGGTCGGGTCGGGTTGTAAAAATTATTTTCGGGTACGGGTCGGTCACTTTCGGGTTCGGGTTTACAAATGCTTGTTCAAGACCTAGAACTTTCGGGTTCGGGTCGACCCAACGGGTTCAGAGATTTAAGGATAACAATTCGATTAATCATAAAATTTAAGGATAACAATTAAAATTTTTGATTTTATTTGTTAAGAAAATTCAATAGATCTTCCTGGTAATTTAATTCGAATTTTTCGGACAATAATTGTTATTTTCTTGAATTATTTGAATAAAATGAGATAATTATGCCTTAAATTTTGAATTCTTGTTAGATTTAATTTTAATAAAGAGTTTAAATTGAAATCTAACTTCTAACAACCCTAAAATTCAGTTTAAGGATTGTTAATTTATTCAAATTTTTTGCCATTATTTTCGGATAATTAAACCCTAATTAAATTGTTAATCTTTAACAAAAGTTGAATAAAGATTAATTTAATTTAGGTAATTGTTACCCAAATTAAAATAACAACCTCCATGGCTGGGTGGCCACCACCCGCGACGGTGGAGCCACGGTGGAGGATAATTAGGGCGGCGTTCCGGCGGGAAAAGGGAAATAAAAATTGGAAATAAGATCTCCTAATTTTTTGGAAAAGTTAGAAATTTTCTCAAATTAAAGATTGTTTTCCAAAAGGTTTTGGGAAATAGTCTGGGTTGAAGGTTTTGGAAATTTGGTGTTTTGGTTCGATTCTCATTTATTAATTGAAATTGATAAGAAGAGTTGGAAATTAACTTGGGTTTAGTTCTTCTAAATTAAAAATAATTTCCAAAATATATTTTGAGTAACTTGAAAATATTTTTTTTTGAAAAACATATTTTCAATGTTGAGCATAAATCCATAAATTTCCTTTCAAATGCAAATTTTTGATTAATAAGATTATTCTAGCCATATTTAAATAGTAATTGAATTAAAATAATAAAGTTTCCCAAATAACGTTAAACTTAAATTGTTTAAGTTTTTTAGTATTATTTTGGAAATGTTATTTGCTTATTAATAGTTAATAAGTAAATAATTTTTGTCTAATATATTTTAATATTATATGCGTGTATGGAATATTATGATATTTTGTTACAGGCAAGTGACTAGTATGGCCCAAAATAGGATAGAAAATACGATTTGCGTATCGTTTTGTATTCTTGTAAATTTTGAAATACGATCTGCGCATCGTTCTGTATTGTTGTAATTTAATTTAAAAGTTTAAATTAGATTATAAAGTTCGTATTATGAGTTCGATGAAGTAAGAAGGTTCAATCAAAAATTCAAGGATGGAGATCCAAGAAAGATGAACAGGAACCTAAGAAGATTTGAGCTTATTTTTTAGGGGCCATACTAGGATCACATTTATTTTTATGCATTTTATATTGCCTTAAAATGCTTATTGAGTTTATGTATGTGGTTATTTAAAGCAATGTGTTCACTTTTAATTAACCAACATAGTAAACTTAGGTCCCAAAATAATATTGAGTTTAAGTGCTTTTCCATACAACACCTATAAAGCCTTAGATCATGAGTAATAGGTTCTGCCAAAGCAGGGTGTTGCTTATAATTCCGGGGATAGTAGGGTAGGTTTTTTGAAACTTACATGTTAATGTTTGGTTTAACTCAACAAAACTATCAAAAGACAAAGTTTTGGGTTTTGAAGCTAAGAGATAGGAAAATACAAAGAGTTGTTAACCTGTCTACCAAGAGTTATAATCAGTTATAATTAGTAAAATGTTTACTTACCTCGAATACTATAAATTAAAGTAGCAGGGCCAAAGTCCGTTTAATTGTAGTGGGAGGGGATCTTGGTTAATTCTTTATTCAATGGGGACTTCTAATTTTGAATAAAGGGTAGTACTGAATTGAATTTGTTTAATTGCTACTTTTGATAAACATTATATTGAATCTTGCTTTACTTTTTATTGTAGTTATCATGTCTGGTGCAAACAACTCTACTTTTAACTTGCGCCCTCTAATTGAAAAAGACAAACTGAATGCTGCCAACTTCCTACAATGGCAAATGGCTGTGAGAATTGTTCTCAGAGCGGAAGGAAAAGAAAGTGTTCTTGACAATCCTCTCCCTGAACCCTTGCCAGAAAATGCTACTGCAGCTCAAAAGCGAGCTAGACAAACTCTAGAGGATAACTCCTTGCAAGTAACATACTTGATGCTTGCTTGCATGGAACCAGAGTATCAAAAACGTTTTGATGGTCTGGATGCCTACATCATAATCCAGCAACTGAAAACTTTGTTTCAGAAAAATGCTAGATTGGAGAGATTTGAAGCAAACTGCAAACTTCTGGATTCCAAGTTGGAAGAGGGGAAGCCCGTTGGTCCGCATGTGTTCGATTTGATTGGACATTTTCAGACCATGGAGAAATTGGGTTTCCCTTATCCTAAGGACCTGGCAACTGACATAGTCATCAGATCCTTGCCTGAAGATTTTCATAACTTTAAGTTGAACTTCTACATGCAAGGAGGGGAGGCTACCCTGCAAGAGTTGCATGGTTCACTAATTCAGGCTGAGAGAAACTTACCAAGTAAACCTAAACATAAGGATGTTCTAATGGTTAGTAAAGGTAAGCAGTTCAATAAGAAAGGGGCTCCCATGAAGAAGAACAAGGGCAAGGTAGTTGCCAATGAGAACTCTTCAACCAAGCCAAAGGCCACTCCCAAGGCTAAGGTAGCTGCTCAACATGAGTGCTACCACTGCCACAAGATTGGTCATTGGAAGAGGAACTGCCCCAAATACCTGGAGGATAAGAAGACTGGTGCTTTAACTTCAGGTATCTATGTCATAGAAGTTAATTTAGCTACAACTTCTTCTTGGGTATTTGATACCGCTTGTGGATCTCACATTATTGGTAATGTGCAGGGACTAAAAAGAAGTAGGAGCTTGAGCAAAGGCGAAGTGGATCTCCGAGTAGGCAATGGAGCAAGAGTTGCTGCTTTAGCTGTAGGAGATTATAGTTTACGCTTGCCTTCTGGTTTAATATTAGAACTTTATAATTGTTATTACGTTCCAGTTATTACCAAGAACATAATTTCTATTCCGATTTTGGATTCGGAAGGTTTTTCATTTCAAATTATGAATAATTTTTGTTCAGCATATTTGAATGGTATGTTCTATGTCTCTGCTAAATTATCAAATGGTTTGTATGTACTAGACTTACAAAACCATATCTATCACATAGAAAACAAGAAACACAAACCAAATGATTTGAACCCTACTTACCTATGGCATTGTCGATTAGGCCACATAAGCTCAAAGCGCATAGAGAAACTTCATAAGGATGGAATTCTCAAATCATTTGATTTTGAATCATTTGAAGTATGTGAGTTTTGCTTAATGGGGAAAATGACAAAATCTCCTTTCACAGGCTCAAGTGAAAGGGCCAATGATCTTTTAGCCCTCATACATACTGATGTGTGCGGACCTATGAGTACTTTGGCTAGGGGAGGGTACGGGTATTTCATTACTTTTACTGATGATGTGAGCAGATTTGGATATGTTTACCTCATGCGACATAAGTCGGAATCCTTTGAAAAGTTCAAGGAATTCCAAAATGAAGTACAAAACCAACTTGGAAAGAAAATTAAAGCATTGCGATCCGATCGTGGTGGTGAATATTTATCTCAAGAGTTTGGTGATCATTTGAAAGATTGTGGAATACTTTCGCAATTGACTCCACCAGGGACACCACAGTTGAATGGGGTTTCCGAAAGAAGGAATCGAACTTTATTAGATATGGTTCGGTCCATGATGAGTCTTGCTAATCTTCCTGCCTCATTTTGGGGATTTGCGCTTGAAACAGCGGCATTCACACTCAACAGAGCTCCGTCCAAAGCAGTAGAAAAGACGCCATATGAGATGTGGACTGGAAAAGTTCCGAAATTGTCTTTTCTAAGGACATGGGGTTGTGAAGTTTATGTAAAACGTTTACTTTCTGATAAGCTTTCACCCAAGTCCGATAAGTGTCTTTTTGTGGGTTACCCAAAACAGACTAAGGGATACTACTTCTACAACCAAAGCGAAAACAAAGTGTTTGTTGCTCGCGATGGTGTCTTTCTGGAAAAGGAGTTTATTTCCAGAAAAACAAGTGGGAGTAATGTATATCTCGAAGAAATTCGAGATGAGCAACAAATGGATGAGGTTCACACCTCGTCAGAGACGACCCAGCATGAAAATGCTCAGGAGGCGGTGCATTCCATTCATGCGCCTTCTACCGTCCCACTTGGAGATAATCCATGCGAAGTCCCTCAACCTAATGAGGTGGAAACTTCTCCTGTTGTACCCCAACGTAGGTCTAGTAGGACTGTCATTCCGTCAAAGAGATATATTGATTTCCTTTTGACTGAAAGTTCTGAAATAGAGATTTTAGAACATGAGGAACCTACTAGCTACACAAATGCTTTGACGAGTCAAGACTCCGAGAAATGGCTTGAAGCCATGAGATCCGAAATGGATTCGATGTTTGAAAATCAAGTATGGGACTTGGTTGCTTTGCCTGATGGGGTTAAACCCATAGGTTGCAAATGGATTTCAAACTGAAAAAGGACAAAGATGGAAACATTGATGTCTTTAAGGCAAGACTAGTGGCAAAAGGTTTTAGACAAATTCATGGTATTGACTATGATGAAACCTTCTCACCAGTAGCCATGCTGAAATCCATTAGGATAATTCTTGCGATTGCTGCCTTTCATGACTATGAGATCTGGCAGATGGACGTCAAAACCGCTTTCTTGAATGGGTTCTTGAAAGAGGATGTGTACATGACACAACCACAAGGTTTTGAATATCCAAACAGTCCAAGAAAAGTTTGCAAGCTTAAGAAGTCCATTTATGGGCTTAAGCAAGCATCCCGGAGTTGGAACCTCAGATTTGTGAGGCAGTCAAATCTTTTGGCTTCCTCAGAAATGAAGAGGAATCTTGTATATACAAGAAGTTGAGTGGGAGTAGTATTGCTTTCCTAGTCTTGTATGTGGATGACATACTTCTCATAGGAAACGACAAGACCATGCTTGAGTCAGTCAAGGAATGGCTTAAAAGTTGTTTTTCCATGAAAGACCTAGGAGAAGCTGAATACATCTTGGGAATAAGGATCCATAGAGATAGATCCAAAAGGCTGATTGGACTTAGCCAAGAGACTTATATTGATAAGGTTCTTGCAAGGTTCAAGCTGGAAAACTCCAAAAGAGGTTTCATTCCCATGCAACATGGCATTTCACTTGGCAAGACTCAGTGTCCTTCGACACCTGATGAGGTCAAGCGCATGAGTAATGTTCCTTATGCCTCTGCAGTAGGGTCCATTATGTATGCCATGGTATGCACTCGACCGGATGTTGCATATGCTTTGAGTATGTGCAGCAGATACCAGTCAAACCCAGGAGAGGCGCACTGGATGGCAGCAAAGAATATCCTTAAGTACTTAAGAAGGACTAAGGATGATTTCTTGGTCTATGGTGGAGATAATGAGTTGGTTGCCACTGGATACACCGATGCAAGCTTCCAAAGTGACAAAGATGATTTCCGATCACAATCTGGTTTCATTTTTTGTCTAAATGGAGGGGCTGTGAGCTGGAAGAGTTCTAAGCAGAGTACCATCGCAGATTCTACAACAGAGGCTGAGTATATTGCAGCAAGTGATGCAGCAAAAGAAGCTGTTTGGATCAAAAAGTTCATTAGTGAACTTGGTGTAGTTCCTAGCATTGAAAATGGCATTGAGTTGTATTGTGACAACAATGGTGCCATTTCCCAGTCCAAGGAACCCAGATCGCACCAAAAATCCAAACATGTGCTCAGGAGATTCCATCTTATTCGAGAGATCGTTGAAAGAGGGGATGTGAAAGTAAGCAAGGTTCATACTGAGGATAACGTGGCTGATCCTCTGACTAAACCGCTTGCTCAACCTAAGCATGAGAGTCATACTAGGTCTATGGGGCTTAGGCATATGGGAGAATGGCTTTAGTTTGTTTACTTTATGTTTACAATTGTAAAGACATTTATTATGTTTTGAATGTTTATCAATAAAAGTTCATTCTTATTTAATTGTTTGGTTTAGTATTAAATAAAATGTCCAAATAACTTGTGTTTTTCAAATAGGATTATCGAAAACGTTTTGATAATGGAACCCTATAAAGTGAACTGAAATCACAACTTATTAAGTCCCTAGTCTGAATCACTAAATTGGACATAAGTGATTTATGAGAAGACTAGCATGTAATTAATTGATAGTGCAGTTCCATGGGCTATGGAGACATAGGGATGTCTAATTGATTATATGGATGTGTACTTGATGCATTGAGACTTGACCGAACTAGATTCTAAAAGTAGAATCAAAATTCTATATTTAGTGGATTCCTTAGACATGAGTATGTCTTAATAACCATGAGACAATTAGTTTAACCTTGACTCTGTTAAACGCCGCGCCGTAAAAGGAGGTTATAAAAGCAGTGATCAGGTGGGCTAAGAATTGAGTGGGAGTTATGGTCATACAAGAGTGAATAAGTCCTCCTATTTGATAGGAATGGTGTCTGGGCCTCTTGATGAGCGAGAACTGAAAAATTGCATGGCCATGCGGAATGGGATTAAAATGTTAATCTTTATTTGAACAGTTCGAACTCGGCGATCAAGAAACTAGAATTTGAGAATAACAGTGTGTTATCAAATTTTGGCATTAAGAGACTTAAGGAATTTAGCATTGCTTTCTTGTCTTCGGACAAGTGGGAGATTGAAGGAATTATGTCCTTAGACATTTCCGGCAATTACTAAATACAAATAGGAATTAATTATGAAGATAATAAGTTAATTATTTTAGTAATCATATTTGCTTGCTAGAGAATAAATGTGATTAGTAGGACAATATTGATTGGACCTACAACTAAAATAATTTAATCCTATAAGGTCACACATATAAGCACTAATTGGAATGGGCCCAAAAGGCCCGATGGCAACCGGTCTATTAAAGGAAAGAATGTTGGGCTTTGGTTTTGTGTTAACCTAAAACTCTCACATTATAATAGTTATAATGTCAGGGATTTAGAAATCACGTTCATTCAATATCTGACAAAAAGGAAAACACAAAAACCCTAATTCTATTTCTCTGAAACGTCGTTCTTCCCAAACAAAGCAAGAGATTGATCGTGATCGTTCTCTTCCGTACTAGCATACGTGGGATTCAATTGGTGCTTGTGGACTAAGTAGAGGAGCAACAAGTGGGGCTCTAAGATCTTTGAAGCTTGCATACGAACGGGAGAACACGCTACAAAGGTGATTATTCTTTCGACTTAATCTGATCTATATTATTGTTATGCATGTGATCCTGTGATAGATGTTAGGAAATTGTTTCCTGAAATTCCGCTTTATGCATCTATATGTTCCTACAGTGATAATGTCTCTCGAGCATGCAAACATCATCAAATGTTTTGGTTTATTGGCGGGCTCTGAGAAAATTCAATTTATCACCGAGATTTCTACTTCTGGTAATTTGTTAGATTATCTTCAGAAACATGTTCTTTCAAATAATACAGCAATCAAGAATTGGTGCAGACAGATTCTTGAGGGGTTGGATTATCTTTACACTCGTAACCCACCAGTGATTCATCGTGATGTTAACTTAGAAAACATGTTTATTAGTGGAGACACTGGAATTGTTAAACTTGGAAATTTCAGTCTGGCTATGCATCTGGGAGAGAAGTACAGTCGGCATAAGTTCGAGTACTGCAGAAGAACTTATGACGCATCTAAGTTTATCGCACCAGAAGTAAAGGAAGGAGAAGAATGTAGCACTGCGATTGATATTTACTCTTTTGGGATGTGCGTATTACAGATGGTGACTCTTGAAGTGCCATATAGTGAGGTCTTTAATAAGCATAATGCGCATAAACAGGCTCGGAAGGGTGTAATGCCTGATGCACTGGAAAGAGTGGCAGACCCTGTGGCTAAGCAGTTCATTGAAAGGTGTCTGGTTCCTGCTTATGAAAGACCCACTGCGAATGAACTGTTGGATGACCCGTTTCTTTCACAGACCATCTCATCACCAGTTAGTAATCAGAATCTTGCAGACTGTTTGCAGGTTGTGCCTGGTCAGGTGGACAGATTACTTCCTAAGAGATTTAAACTAAGAGGGGAAATAACTAAGACCAGCACTGACATCTCCCTTACTGTGTGCATATACTATACAAGTAGTGAATCAGTGACAAACACGGTTTACTCACGTCATGATACAGTTGAACAATTAGTGGGGAGAATTGCTACAGAACATGGCTTATCGGATGAAGAACTCATACTGGTTCATGAGCTTATGGAAAAAATGATTATTGCAGTTAGAGATTCTAAACCTGGCTTGGAGCATTATTTTGAAATTACATGTAAAAACCGCAAGGTGATAGAAGTTGGTCAAGTGGACTGGTTTCGAGCCTGTTTATCAGGTCAGGCAAGTTCTTCGGGTGCAAATCAGTAGAATTCAAGTCAGTCTGTTTCTGAATAGGAAGTAATTGATGCAGATGATTCTTTACATATTGAATATTCTTTGTTAAACTTAGGAAGTATTATAACTAGTTTTGAGGAAAATGAATAAAGCACGAGTTTATTTCAATCTTTTTGTTATTTATGTTGTATAAGTTCAAATTAATCTGTCCTGCATTAATTGTCAATTAAATTGATTACTAAGACCAACCAGACCAGAACACACTTTGTTCCTCAGGATGTACATTTGTCTTGAACCACTTGTCAAGGGGGTTCAAGAACGGTTGACAGGGATGTCTTCCTTTATTTGGTAGTGTATATTTTGATCTTGTAGCCTATGTAGGAGTTAAACCTAGATCTTTGTGTATTTCACACAATGATCTGCCATATTGAGCTAATAGGCTCTAAAAATGTGGTTGCAAACCAAGCTAGTCTCTTATCTTAAAATGTTTTTGCTTGTAGTGAACAATCCGAAAAGAATCGAATAAGGCAATAAGACATGCTACGTTAAATTAAGAAGAAAGAAGTACTTAATGTTAATTAGCTACTACTAGGCATAACTGACAGCAATCACACAATGTAAAATGTGATAACCTCATCAACAAAATTGATGATATGTTCAAAAAACATCTCAAGATTACTATATTCCCTGAACTAAAATTAGCTATGGGAAGAGCATGGAATTGCTATGAAAGCACCTCAAAAAGGTAGGATACGTGAAGGACATTTTTGCAAGACTGTTTATCTTTAGAGGAGTGGAAGCTTTTAGGCTATTATTGCCCTTAGGCTCGTTGTTTAAATGTTAGCCACATCAAAAAATTTAACCTATGTGGGATTCGAACCCACGTATTTGCGCATTTGCACAATGCTCTCCCAATTGAGCTAATAGGTTACTTATCAATTGAGTAGAAATATTTAGTCAATAATGTGCGCAAACTGAGAGACCACTTGAATTTCACGCACTCTCCTGCGAGTAATACACATAAAAGTACCTGCATGATTGGAATGTTAGATTTTTGATTCCATAACGTTCTGTTGAGTGAAGGATAGCACAGAGCTTCTTCCTGTAGCTGCACAACCATCTTGAATTTGTTTTCCCTTGGCCAATGTCTGATCCATAGCTCTTGATTTCTCATGGACACTGCAGTTGAACCAAGTAATCAAAATTGGATACTGACTCAGGGATTCACACAGAGAAATTAAGGAATCTGAGTAAAGTTCACGACAATGACAGAAAAGGCATATTGCTGCTAGGTATACAGAATTCCTCTCAAAGAAAAGCAACTTAATGAGGCAAGGCAACAGACAATAGATTGATTATCATACCCTATTGTTCTGTCATTGCTACTGCTTGTAGTTGTCCATACTACTCGCTTTTTGTTCACAGATTGCACCTCCAGCACCACCTTGCTATCAAATTAACCAATTAAAGTAACGAAATTGACAAGATTAACCATATCAAAAGCAAAAGAAAGACACCTAACCTTGAATTGGGGGTTTGAGTTTAGCAGAATCACAAACTGTTCCCACAAGTAATTAAACAGCAATTTATTTAAAAAATCCGATAAAAATTTTAAAAAGAATCAACCTTCATATGAATCATTAAGCACCAACTTCTATAGATATGTTATTGAGGAACACAATTATCACCTTAAGCATTGATGTTTACTCTGAAATACAATGAATATACACAATGTACCAACAATATTGAATTCAAAAGTGACGATATGTCAAAATTGATATGTCACTGATATGTCAAAATTAAGATCTGAGAGAAAAACAAAAGTATACACAATCCACCAACAATGTTGGAACTGTGCCAGCAAAAAACACAAAAAGGGGGGGAAATCAAAGAAGGTAAATGATACCAGTAACTAGGAATTCGACCTACTTTCAGCAAAAATCGGGCTTTTTGAACAGATCTCCGAGCGTACGAACTAAGCAGCAAACAAGTTAAGAAAATTCCACCTATTTTCAATAAAATTATAGTTTATTGGATAATCTACGAAGGAATTTGAGGGAGAATCAAGGGATAGAGCCGCGAATATTCAGGAGTGGCTTATTTGGGGAATTTGATTTGGGATTTTAGGGTTTATCATTTTAGGATTGGGGTTTATTTCTGTGTTTTTCGAATAACTCTTTCTCGGAGTCACATGCGAGGTAGGGTTGTAAAGGAGTCGAGCCGGAATCGAGTATTATCTTTTATATTCAAGTTGATTTAATTTAGGCGAGTTCGAACCCGAGTTTCTAATCGAAATTAAAAATTTGTTTAACTCGGTTCGTTTAAGAGATTTTGTGTTCGTGAACGGTTTATTAAGGTCTCGTTTATTAATCGAGATGAGTTAATAAACAGGCTTTTTTCTTAAACGAGCTTTGCGCTTTAGAGTTTAACCATTTGAAAACATAATTTTTGAACATGAACTAATTAAGCCATTTAAATTTAAAATATATTCTATGATATTTTTTGGATGTTAAATGTCAAAATACGATTTTATAATTTTGGGAAATTCTCAATGATAACGTCCAAGTGTAATTGACTTTTACCAATGGTAGCCTAAGTTGTTTCAGATAATCTATTGTAGCTCTCAACTTCTTAAATTTATTAAACATGCTATTAATGATGAAATTTGATAAAAAGTTCATTATATTTAACTTTTGGTAACCTTGGTTCTGTTGACATTTTTACTACAGTAGCTTTCATCATCTTCACTAGTAGCCCCGGTCCTGACATTTTGGAGGCCCTAGATGAAATGAGATATTGGGGCCCCTTCAAAACCTTTAAAAAAAAAAAATCAATTTGGAGTTTTGGACTGGAAAAAAACCAAAGGACTTGCCTTGGAAATTGGAAAGTGTAACCTTTTCAACACTTTAATTGCAGCCGCCCACCTAGAGCTATCAAAACGGTTACTCGAGTCGGATCCGGGTTTGGTCATCTTGGGTCTCGGGTCATGATCTGGTCGGGTCGTGTCGGGTCATTATATCACCGGGTGCAGGTCGGGTTCATGCCGGGTTCGGTCAGGTTGAAAATTTATCGGGTCATGTCGGGTTATTTTTCCATTTCGGTATAGGTCGGGTTCGATTCGGGTTCGGGTCGGGTTTTTTTCTAGTCAGGTACAATTACGGGTTCGGGTCTTAACGAGTCGGGTCAAGTTCGGATCGGATGATTACCGGGTAAGTTAAAATTCAGGTCGGATCCACTATCGGACACGGGTTAAGACCGGCTACAATATTTATCAGGTCAAGTCAAGTTTTAACCTTATAATTAACTTTTATAAATTTGGTTAAATTTGGTTTAACTCTTTCACTTGTTCCAGATTAGGTAATTATAAAAAATAATACTCCCTCTGTTCCTTTATGTTATTCCCATTTGAGAAATGGTGTGGGAATTAAGAAAATGGAATCTTGTAATGATTGGATGTAAGAGTAATGATTAAATGTAAGAGAAAGTAATAAAGTAGTAAAGGAACAAAGAAATGAAAGAGAGAGAAGATATTTTTAATAAATTAATAAAAAATCATAAAAGTGGGGTTGGGTGGGTGAATAGGGAAATGTGAATGAATTAAATAAGGGATGGTGGGGAAATTTATGGTAAAAAGTCATGTCCAAAAATAGAAATGGGAAGAACATATATGAACGCCCAAAATAGAAACGGGAAGAACATTTAGGAATGGAGGGAGTACTAACTTGATTTAAGTTATTATTTAGTTAGGTCAATGACAAATCGGGTTGTCAACAAGTCGCGTAAATTCAGGTAACGGATTGTCAGAATTGAGTCAATAACATATTTCATCAGGTTATAATCGGTTTCGGGTTGACATTTGGTCGGGTGTTGAATCGGGTTCGGGTCATTTTTCGGTCGGGTAAACTGACTCAGTTTTGTTATCGGTTATATTTTGGTCGGGTGTCAGGTTCGAGTCCGGGTCATTCATTAACGGGTCGAAATCAATCGTCCGCTTTAACGGGTTGGATACAGTCGGGTTACGGGTTTCCTATTTTAACAAAAATTCGGGTCTTGGGTCGGATCCTAGTCTTTAAAAATACAGGTCGGTTCAGGTCGGTTTCTCGGGTCGGGTCAATTTTTGACAGCTCTACACCCACCCTGTTAAATGTGAATGGTGGCACCATGTTTCGAAAAGTAACACATCCGGATTAAGGGAAAGGGGAAGTAGATATTCAACAACCGAGCAAAAATTTGTTAAACTTTATTCATCTCTATTACATAAGGAAAGAGGGGAGGGGCATTACGGTAATCGCGCTTTTGGTGTCTCCTATATAAAATACTAAAATACCCTTTATAGTTTTACAATTTAATTCAATAATAAAGCTGATTTTTAATGCAAAAACAAACGCCAAAACACCCTAAACCTTCTTAGTGAGCACATAATTAAGACAATTATACAACTGATTTGACTGCCATAACAACCTATAATCTTCTTTGTTACAGGAAAGGAAAGGAAAGAAAATCAATTTGATTGAAATTAATTTTGATTGAGTGATTAAATCAGGAAAGGAAATGAAAATTAGGGAAAGATAATACAAATACAGAATCAATATAAAACAATTAATACAAAAAAAATGAAAATATTACAAATTATTTTAATTGTCAAATAAAACTAATTACCCAATCAAAGGAAGTCGATCAAATGGAAGACCACAAATTGGGAACTCCACATAATTCACGGATAACACTATTTGTTTAGTCAACAAAATCTGTCAAATTGATAAAACTAATTACTCCAGCAAGCAAACTACTTATGCGTTGAATCCTTCCAGTAAAAAACTAATTACACAATCAAAGGAAATCAAACGGAAGATCAAAAATTTTAGTGAGTTACTAGGTGATTAAGTATAATTATATGAAATACTATATTTAAGGTTATACTAGTATTTATTTCAAAAAAAAAATATAATAATCTTATTAAAATAATACTGTGTACTCTCGTCAAAAAAAAAAATTACGGTGTACTTTTAGAGTTTTATGATAGACGAAAACGAAGATCAAGGTAAGATCGAAGGTTGAAATGGAAGGATAAAAAATGACAAAGACTTTCACTCGATCATTCATAATAAAAGAGACTCGAAAATGTGAAAAGAAAAATCAATTATGCATGTGAGTATTAACATTGCTCCAAGGGCATAATTATTACATTGTTTAATTTCTTTAGTTTGGTACTACAATTTGGATTATTCACTATTTAGATGTTTTTAGATAGATATGATGTCTAATTTTTTTTTATATAGATGAACTTTACGGAAAAAATATCTTGCCTATTTATTTGTAGTGATTAGTTGAAATAACCTAATTTTACGTTTTTATATAATCCCGCACGCACCGTGTTCATATAAGACTAGTTCATATATATAGTGGCGGATTTTGTAGAAGTTTATGAGAGGGGAGTAAAAAAAATTAGTAATATGCTATGGAATATATATAATTTACTTAAATATTATAGGGGACCGATACTAAAATTACGATACGTAATTTTGCGGTCGGGGGGCCGCGATCCCAGGCCATATAAAAGATACACCTCTGGGACTTCATTCATAAGTCATAACATATATAAATATATACTGTACAAGAAAATCAAAAGCTAAGGATTACAAGTTGATATGACCGTCTTCCTCATCCTCACCAGGGGATTTGCGACTTGATTGTTCCAAAAGGCGAAACAAGAGTCTCGACATAACCTTGTCCGTCAATTGGTTTCCAATCAGAAACATCAATTGAAGACATTTCAGTGCCCTGAATTGGGTTTATTATCTTGACTTGGGTGAAATAGGAACATAACTTCCTATCTCTTGCCTTTACTAAAAGCTTGCCTGTTGGAGTAATATCTAAAATAGTCATCTCATCAAATTCAAAGGAATACGATTTTTCCCAACAACTCCATTCATCACAGTGTTTCAACGTCCAAACATCAGCAACTGGTTTTGATTCGGAGCTACAAAGTAATGACAACCACCCATTCATAACCAAGAAAGAAGCTTTTAAATCGTATTCAATTAGCCAACTCATCACCGGAAATTCTTTGATTTCTTTATTTACTAAATCAAATCCAACGATAAGCCTCGTGTTACCATCATCACCCGCTCGAAAAGACCGATACAGAAAATCATTAAACACCGCCGTGGTCTCCGACCAGTCAAGTGACCACGTTATGTTAAAAAGCTTTTTGGTATCATAAATTCTGTTCCATATCCCAGTGCTCAAAGAATACACGTACATGTAAGAATCCAATGACCGAACAACAATCTTATAGTCATCAATAGACGACATATAACAAAACCAATAATTTACTATACTGACATATTTAGGAGTAATAATTTCATGGTACTGAATACTGATGCGTTGCAGGATTACAAATAACGAAACAACCATGACAAGTACCCCAAATTTCGAATTCATCATGATGTTCATCAATGTTATCGTAATAATTCAAGTAACGTAAGCAAATTAGGCCATTACAAGTACCCACAAAATACATATTGTGGTCTCTTTTTGGGTTTATCTGTCGTAAAAAACGTAAATCTAAGGAGAATTCTGATTCAACAGGGTTTTCCAAATTGTTAAGTTTATCATCATAATGCATAAACATAAGCTGGAATTTGGTCTCAGTAAATAAGATCAATTGATTGGAGGAGGATAAATTAAGGTGGGATTTAACGAATCGAGGACTAGAAATTGTAGAATACCAAATTTTGGAGACCGATTTAAAACGAATTAGGGATTTTACCGGCAATCTTGGCAGAATTTGATCTAAAATCAGGTGATCGGGAATACTAATTGTAGTTTCCGGCGAATGACCTACAACAATCTGCTGCTCCGATATCTTCATCTTGTTCCTTAATTGAGGCAAACTGACAACGCTCAAAGAAATAAAAAGGTCTCAAATAGTATTATCGATCGAAATTCGAGATCGAGCTCGTAATTTTAAGTATAATAATAACGGCATATAAAAGTATAAAACCCATATATATTATATATACCACACTTTCTAACCTAGTCCAACTAGGATAATTAAAGGCAATATTTTTAGGGAAATTCTCTATGGTAGCAATATACTTTTGCAATTTCTCATTGGTAACAAAAATTTTAACACTTTCTCTAAAATAGCATTAATAATATATAATCTCTCTAAAATAGCATTATTTTTATAATTTCATCCTAAGTAACTAATATAATACTCACTGTGGTTAAATATTAGAAAATTACAAAGTAACCCCCTTTTTACTAACCTAAAATATTCCCAACCAAAATTCTGGAAAAAAAATTCAACAGCGATTCCCAACCAAAATTCTGGAAAAATAATCTTCGTTTGTTAACAAAATAAAAACGTGTTCTTCAAATGAGGGGTTGTTGGTTGATTATAGCGGCTGGAGATCAGATTAAAGCATGTTCTTCGTCTTTTCCTCTCATCCCTTCCATCTCATTCCTCGGCATTGTTGAGTGTTCTTATGTGAGATGATATACTTTGACCTAAGTTCTACTACTTTAAGTCGATCAATTCTTTGTTTGTTCGTTAAATCGATTCAATTGGGTGATTTTCAGGTTGATTTGCAGGAACTTAGCCTTGATTGGTTTATTACTCATGAAGTAAACAAAGACTTGCGAATCAAAGTAGTTGAATATGATTTTTGCTAGATTTTGGCGAATGACAAATTTCCATGAATATGTCAGCAATGTACCCATACTGCTTACTTTGGAGTAAACATAGCAGGCATTCAACCAGACTTGCGAATCATTAAATTTCAGCACTGTGCACCATATTCTATCATGGAGTTCCTGGAAAGAGAATTCTAGCTAGATATCCTTGTTTTCATTTGATTTTCATGAATATTCCAGCAACAAGACTCATGTGTCATTAAAATTTCAGCATTGTACACCGCAATTATAGACTAAAGCCTTAGAATTGAGGAGATGGGCAACAACTCGGTCGTTTTAGACTGTTACTTTAGCTAATTAGGTTGTTTCTGTAATTAATCGACTAAGTAAGTGCTTCATTATTTTGCTGGAAATCTGACAGCCTTGTAATTTTAGTAACAGTAATTAATCGATGGTTTTGCAGAGGACTTCTTTGAATTTTTTAGTAATTAATCGATGATTTTGCAGAGGACTTCTTTGAATTTTTTTTTCCAGAATTTTGGTTGGGGATATTTTAGGTTAGTAAAAAGAGGGTTATTTTGTAACTTTCTAATATTTAACCATGGTCAGTATTATATTAGTTACTTAGGTTGAAAGTATAAAAATAATGCTATTTTAGAGAGATTATATATTATTGATGCTATTTTAGAGAAAGTGTTAAAATTTTTGTTACCAATGAGAAATTGCAAAAATATATTGCTACCATAGAGAATTTCCCATATTTTTATGTTAATAAGATCATTACGGAGTATTATATAATAATCTAATAAAATAGATATTCGATCTAAAGCTTGCTACAATATACAGGATCATGAAATTACGTGTGAGAAACTCAGAACCATGAGGTGAGGCTGGGAAGTTTCGTCAAGTGAACCGGTTCAATAGAATTCGAGCCTGTTATTCTGGACATTTAACAAGTCAAAATAAGTACGTACTTTGATAGTCTAATAGGAACACGCACAAGAGGGGGGGTGAATTGTATTCGGAACTAGAGTGAGTTCCTTCTCTTTTAAGGTAATATAAGGAACTGAAAAAGACAGAAACGAATGTTGCTCAATTTGAGGAAACTTCTTGACACTAATCAAGAAGAGAAAACCTCAAAACCCTTTTATATTAAAATAATTCCTCGATTACAATAATATAACAACTTGAGTTCCACTCAAACTCAAGTATCTCACAGTAATCTACTCTGATTACTCTCTATTCTTTTTCTCTCTTTCTCGACTTTAACTCAAAAGCCTTTACAAGATTACTCAATCTCTACTCACTCAGATTACAATTTGTTTTGAAAACTCTAGTTAATAATAAAGCTCTTTTGATATTTGTGGAACTTAGGAACTTGAATATTGCTAGGACACAAATCAACTTAATAAACTCTTTTGAAAGCGTTTTGATAGATAAGAAAGTAGATAGAATATTTGTGTAATTTTACCAGAAGGAAAACGACTCTTTATATAGAGACAATCCTTAGGGTTAGTTCCCTTCAAATCTCAACTGCCCACACTCCTACATACTTGGTCTCCACGATCCATGACTTGTGGATCAAGGGAAGACCACTTCTCTTAAAACGGTTTTTAGAGAAAATCGTGGTTTAGACTTTGTCAACCACTAAAAGATTTGTGAAAATATTTATTGAGATTAAATCAGATATTTAGGAGAAGTTTTAGGAAAAATAAAACTGTTTTAACAAGAGGGATAAAAACAGATTTTATTAAAGAAAATAAAACGACACTTTATTTATGTAATTTTTTCTTTAAAACTTGCTTAAATAATTTGATAAAATCTTAATAAATATTTAATTAAACATCCTAGTTCCACAATGTATCTTAATAGCTATTATTATTTTACACAGAAATTCTAAGAGTAGTTAACTACCTAGGTTCGTGTTTTGCTCTTTTACTGGAGCTACAACTCAGCAGCTGCAATGGTTCCTTCTCTGGAACAGGTGAGTTCCTCTAAAGAAAAAGAGGAACTCATCACATGAAAACTTCATCCTTCTTTGCTTTGTTGTTCCTCTGTTGTGTGTTAGCTTGGAGTTCCTAGCTTTGCGCATTCCACCTCAGGAACATCAGGAGCCATCTCAAGTTCCTCACTGGAACAGAAACACTTTACTTGTAGACACACCAGAAACTTAAATCAGGAAGTTTGCTATTTGTCATCAACCAAAATCAGGGTCAACAATATTCCCCCTTTTTGGTGATGACAACATCCGCAAACTTTTTACCATAAAAGATTAAATCACATAGAGTTGATGAAGTGTGGATAGTAACAAAAAGAATAAAAACAAAATAAAATAAAATTTTACCCTTACAGTTAGATAGTACATGAAGAATCCGAGTGTCAAACCAAGTTTGATCTCCCTAAGAAGTTTGCTCAGTGATCTTCCCCCTGTTGACATTAACAAAAAGAGCAATGCAGATACATATATTCCAAACACAGTGCCCTACGATCAACGTTTGGCAAGTCAAGCTAGCCTCAAAGTATTGTACCTGCTTACACAACATAATAATCCGAGAAGCAACAACCATATAAACAGCAATATGTAGATTTTCAACCAAGCAAGTTTGAAAAATTTAAGCAAAAAGGGAGGATTCCCATTGTTTAGTTATACAAAACCAAAAAAATTGTTCCATAACAGCATTTAATATAAAAGATATGAAGGGTTGTTTAGGCTTGGTTAGGAGAATCTGAGGCAGCTGTTTCTTCCACCACAACTTCCTCAAAGGATTCAAGGTTGTTGATTTTCTGCAGAATCTCAGTGCGAGTAGTGTTGGCTTGATCAGCATATTGTATGAGGTTGGTTTGGAGTGTTTGAACTGAATTTACCAAGGCATTCAATTGAGTCTGCATCTGTTGAACTCGAAGATTAGATCCCTCCTGTAGTGCATTTAAGCGCATCACTGAATCCTGGAGCTCCTGAAATTTTGCAGCAGAGATAGGTGGTGTTCCAAACCCAGAGGAACCAGCAAAACCAGCAAATTCATCTGGAACCTTAGCAGAAACAGCCTGAGGAGCAGGAATGGTTCCAGTTCCTTTGGGGAAAGAAACAGACGCAGGCTTCTTAGGAACTGGTGATTTTGTCCTAAGAACCTTTGGTAGTTCCTTTTTCTCCTGTGGAACTGGTGTAGTTCCTGTGTCCTCTTCCTCTTCTTCCTCCTCACAGGTGATATCCATATAGACAGGAGGAGCAGGAACTTTGCGAGGTCTAGTGGCAATTCTCATGCTTTTCCTGTGACCTTTCTTAGGAACACTCCTAGTTTTCAAACACACACTTTCTTCCAAAATAGGAACTTCATACTCATTCTCCTTTTTACCCCGGAAACACAGCACCTTGTCCACCACAACCAACTTCAGATTTTTAAGAAATTTCTCTTGGATAATTTGAGCAGGGGTTAAGGGAAGAGAAGCATAGGAACCTAAATCAACTGCGAAATTATTGAATATGGCAGTGAGTAAGGAACCATACCCTATTTTGAATTTTCCAGAAATACAATGGACTAGGTGTTTGATCATGATGGCCGGAAAATTAATTGGGATATCAAATTCGAGACAATAGATTAAGCATGCATCATAGAAAGTGACATCATCTCGTTTTTGAGTCCTAGGAACTACCCCTCTCCACACAAGATTGAAAAGTAATTTATGTAGAGGTGAAAGAAGATTGTGGTTTGTGGTGGACGATTCTTTGAGATTTCCCCCTATGTTAGCCACAATTTGATTGCTATCAACTTCATTGATTGTTATGGTGGTTTTCTTTTTCACATATTCCTCAAAACCCTCATTGGGCACACCAAACAGATTTGACAGATAATTTGCATCAAAAGAGATTGGAGTTCTATTGACTATACTCGAAACAACCCCATCTTTGCACTCAAATTTTTTACAGAATTCAATAACAGCTGAGGGATAGATTGGTAGTCTTGCATGTGTATCAAAGAGGCTTACCCATTGTTGGTGATCAAGAATTCCAACTAACTGTTCCAATTTTTCCGATTTGCACCACACATAATTGATCGCAAATCCACCAGTGAGACCCTTTGCCAGTTCCTCTGGCTTCTCTGTTTCCCCCTGAGTTTCAGCCTCCTGTTCCTCATACTTGTCGATTTTTTGCCTCTTGGTTCTTGAGGAGGGTCGACGGCCAGGTGGTGGAGTGGGACTCTGGGTTTCCATTGGTTGGTCGGTCCACTCGCCGTAGGTGAGAGCGAGTACAGGGGGTGGTTGAATTTGAAGTGGTGATGGTGATTTGGTTGGTGATTGAGCGGGTGAGGTTTCCATCGGAATCGGAGAGTTAGGGTTTCTTTTTCTTTTGAGTTGGAGAAGTTTGATGGTGTGATTTGAGGTGCTCATGGTTTTAGGCGTTTTATAGGTGTAGGGAATTTAAGAGGTTAAGTGGGAGAAACCGTGTGGAAGATGAGGGAATTTGAGAAAGGGGAATGGATGGAAGGTGAAGAGTTTCTTTTATATTGCTGATTTGTTTTGGAACGAAAAAATAGGATTTTGTTTATTTAAAAATTTAAAATCGTAACAACTTTTAATTTAAAAAAATTAATAAAAATTGCTTGGTTAATTTTCTAATATTTATTGATTTATTAGGGAGTTGCTTACCTGGCTTAAGTGTTGAGTGAGTCGATCTTTTACGATGGTAAGCTTCAACTGTGTTTGCACACGAAAATTGTGTTTGAAATAATCAGTATCATACACCATTGTTGTTGTCTTCGTCTTCAGAGGAACTTCACTTTTGCATTTATCTTATTTTGATCATTCCGAGTTCCATCCTCATTTTCTCATGTTTCTCCCTGTTTAAGGGCTTAGTCAAAATATCAGCAATTTGATAATCAGTTTGACAAAAATCTAATTTAATTAAACCTTTCTCAACATTGTCTTTAAGGAAGTGGTGTCTAATGTGAATGTGTTTGACCCGGGAATGATGAACCGGATCTTTTGAAATACAGATAGCGCTAGTGTTATCACAAAATATAGGAACACAATCATAGATAATACCAAAATCTCTTAACTGTTGTTTTATCCATAGAATTTGTGAGCAACAAGCTGCAGCAGCTATATACTCAGCTTCAGCTGTGGATAGAGCAACAGTGTTCTGTTTCTTGGAACCCAAAGAAACCATGCATGGACCTAGGAACTGTACCATACCTAATGTGCTTTTTCTGTTTACTAGGTCACCTGCATAATCAGCATCAGCATATCCTTTTAGCTCGAATGATCCACTTCTTGGATAGAATAGGCACAGATCATCAGTTCCTTTGAGATATCTAAGTATTCTTTTTACAGCAGTTAAGTGAGACTCCTTTGGATTGGATTGGAATCTTGCACATAGTCCTACACTAAAAGAAATGTCAGGTCTACTAGCAGTTAAGTATAAGAGTGATCCAATCATACCTCTATACTTCGTTTGATTTACACTTTTCCCATTAGGATCTGTGTCTAATCTGGTGGCAGTTCCCATGGGAGTGTGATATACTTTTGCAGAATCTAGCTCATATTTCTTTAGGAGTTCCTTCACATATTTTTGCTGGTGGATCATGATTCCTTCTTCTGTTTGTTTGATTTGTAGACCAAGGAAAAAGTTGAGTTCCCCCATCATGCTCATTTCAAATTCACTGCTCATTAGATTTGCAAATTCCTTGCACAGATTTTCATTAGTTGCCCCAAATAATATATCATCTACATAAATCTGAACAACTAATAAGTCAATTCCTTTTGATTTTAGAAACAAAGTTTTATCTATTCTACCTCTTTTAAAATTATTTTCTAAAAGGAACTTTGAAAGTCTTTCATACCAAGACCTAGGAGCTTGTTTTAGTCCATAGAGTGCTTTGTCTAATTTGTATATGTGGTTTGGAAATTCAGGATTTTCAAATCCAGGGGGTTGTTCCACATATACATCTTCTTCTAGGAACCCATTTAAAAAGGCACACTTAACATCCATTTGATAAAGTTTAAAACCCATAAATGCAGCAAAGGCAATTAAAATTCTAATGGCTTCTAGTCTAGCAACAGGAGCAAAGGTTTCTTCGAAGTCAATACCTTCTTGTTGATTATAACCTTTAACAACTAACCTTGCTTTGTTCCTTATGATTGTTGCATGTTCATCCTTTTTGTTCCGGAACACCCATTTCAGTCCTATCACCTTTTGATGTTTTGGCTTGGGTTCCATGTGCCATACCTTGTTTCTTTTGGATTCATTCAGCTCTTCTTGCATAGCAATTATCCAGTCAGCATCTTCCAAGGCTTCATTGTGGTTCCTTGGTTCAATCATGGAGAGGAATGCATGAGTTGCACAGAAGTTCCTTAGTTGGGATCTCGTCTGAGTTCCTTTTCTAATATCACTCATAATGAGTTCTATTGGATGGGAACTCTGATGCTTCCAAGGTTTGGGTTGAAATTGTGCAACTGGTGTTGTAGTAGCTCCTTCTGTTCCTTCTGTGATCTCAGTTCCTTGTTGTGAGCCATAGAGTTCCTCGGGTTCAGATGCTGTTTCTGGTTCTTCTGGAACTGGACCTTCTGGTTGTTCCTCTTGAATTGGAACTTGTTGATTCTGTTGAACTGTTTCTTTAGCTGTTTGTTTGATTGGGTGAACCTCTTCATCATTATCTGAGATACGGGACAAACCAATTTCGAAACTTTCTTGTTCCTGTGCTGCATCAAATTTGTTAGATTCATCAAAAATTATGTGAACACTTTCTTCTACACACATTGTCCTTTTATTATATACCCTGTAGGCTTTGCTATTTAAGGCATAACCTAGGAACACTGCTTCATCACTTCTTTCATCAAACTTTCCCAAGTTTCTTTTGCCATTGTTGTGAACAAAGCATTTACAACCAAAAGCTCTAAAATAAGAGATGTTGAGTTTTGTACCTTTTAGTAGCTCATAGGGAGTTTTGTTTAGGATAGCTCGAATCATAACTCTATTTATAATATAACAAGCTGTGTTAACTGCTTCAGCCCAGAAGTTCCTAGGTAAGGAACTGGCTATTAACATGGTTCTTGCCATGTCTTCTAAGGTTCTATTTTTCCTCTCAACAACTCCATTTTGTTGTGGAGTTCTGGGACCTGAGAAATTGTGGTCCATACCTTGTTCCTTGCAGTATTCATCGAATTTGTAGTTTTCAAATTCTGTTCCATGATCAGATCTAATGTGGATCAGTTGATGACCTGTAGTTTTCTGGATTTTCTTTGAAAATGCAACAAACTCATCAAACGTTTCGTCTTTTCTTGTTAGAAATATGACCCAAGTAAAACGGGAGTAATCATCAACAATAACCAAAACATATTTCTTCCCACTTCTGCTTTGAATTCTCATTGGGCCACACAAGTCCATATGGATGAGTTCCAAAGGTTTAGTGGTGCTTACCAATTTCTTAGGCTTAAAGGAACTTCGGACATGCTTGCCTTTTGCACATGCATCACACACTTTATCATTTAGAAACTTGATTGAGGGGAGTCCTCGAACTAGTTCCTTTGATCTTAGTTTGTCAAGCAGTGAGAAACTAGCATGTCCAAACCTCCGGTGCCATAGTAGGGAATCTTCTTCAAAGGCACTGAGGCAGGTTAAATTGTTCCTGGGAACTGTATTGAGATCCACAGAATATGTGTTCCCTTTACGAGTTCCTTCCAAGATAACCTTCCCAGTTTGATTATTAATTATTTGACAATTTTCAGAAGTAAAACTTACAGAGTTTCCTTTGTCACAAAATTGTGAAATACTTAGTAGACTGTGCATTAAACCCGACTTTTCCAATTCCGACAATATCTCCTTTCATGTTGTCTCCAAAAGTCACAGTTCCTCCATTGTAAGCTTCTAGTGAGAGGAATTTTGATTTGTCTCCTGTCATGTGTTTGGAACACCCGCTGTCGAGATACCACGAGCTGTTCCTCTTCACTAGAACCTGTAAAGAAATCAAAGATTAGTTACAGGAACTCGGGTTTCCTTGAGTTCCTTTTCAACTACAATGTCTGACTTCTTAACCCACTTTTTCTTTACATAATCTATGTTTCTTTGATCTAGTTCCTTCATTTTAGAGCATTCAGTGCTTACATGATTTCCACTGCCACACGAGAAACAGACTTTTACACTAGGGAGTTCCACATACTTTTTCTTCTGACTGGTTTTGTGATTGTAACCTAGACCTTCTGTTCTCTTGGATTGAGCATTCTCAATCCACTTGGGGGGAACTTTAGGTGGATGTTTCTGTGCCCTAGCCATGGCCAATTCCCTCTCTAGTTTCTCTTTCTGTTCCTTTGTGGTTATCAGATCTTTGTTCAACCTTTCTAAGTCGATGTTGAATACTCCCATGTTAATCTCCAGGGACTTTGTGGGATCTAAACTTAGGTTAAACATCTTATATTGACTGAGTTGCACTTGTAGAAGTATGTTCTCATTTCTAATTTTCTCAAAAGACTCATTAATGGAGGTATTTCTATCTAGCAACTCAAGGAACCTGCCTTGAACATCAGATCTAATGTTGTTCAAGTAATTTATGTGATCTTTACTGAGTTCCAAGGCTCTATCACTTTGCGCTTTTAAAATACTTAGCTTTTTATAATCATCTAGAGTTTCTAGCAATAGTTCAATTAGTTTCGACTTTGAGAGACACTGAAGAGTGGAGGAACTTACTTCTTCTGATGGAACTTGTTCAGTTCCTTCTGTTCTTGCCATAAGGCAAAGATTTGCAGTTTCTTCATTTGGTTGTTCCTCATCATCTTCTGAATCAGTTTCTTCGCCCCATGCAGCTATATAGCCTTTTTGAAGTTAGGCTTGTTGAAGGTGGATTTATTGTAGCGTTCCTTGACCTGTTCCTTTCCTTTTCTTTTGTCGTTTTCCCACTGAGGGCACTCACGAATTTGGTGATCAGTTTCTCCACATTTGAAGCAACCTTGCTCAGTTTTGGAACTGACAGTTTTCCTTGCAAAGTTCCTTCCTTTCTGGTTGCCAGGTTTGAAGTTCCTGTAGAGTTTTCTCATTCTTCTGACCAGCATAGCAGCCTCCTCTTCATCTGGTTCAGAGTCATCGAGTTCCTCAGCTTTTAGAGCAAGCCCTCGGTTTCTGGAGCTCTCAGGAACAGAAGCTCCAAGGTGCAGTTCATGAGTCATCAAGGAACCAGCAAGTTGTTCAATGTTGAATTTTGTGAAATCCTTGGTCTCAAACAGTGCTGTGACCTTTGTTCTCCAACGATCATCTTGAGGCATGCTCCTTAGGATTTTTCTCACTTGTTCATCTGTGGGAATGATTCTACCAAGGGAAACTAATTCATTTGTTATGTTAGTAAAACGAGTAAACATCTCTTGAATAGTTTATTTTGGAAGCATTTCAAATCTCTCATATTTAGACATTAACAGATCAATTTTGGAACGTTTAACTTCGTTAGTTCCTTCGTGGGTTACTTGTAGTAATTCCCAAATTTGTTTAGCGTTCTTGCACCCCATGACCCTATTGTGTTCATGGGGTCCAAGTCCACAATGCAAGATTTTAACTGCCATAGCATTCATCTCATATTTATCAAAATCTTCTTTAGAGAATTCAGACATTGGTTTAGGAACTACCTCGTTTTCTGCATTGGTTTTTGTTACCTCAAAGTCTCCAACTTCAATCACACGCCATACTTGGTAATTTTCTGCTTTGATGAATATCTCCATTCTGTTCTTCCAGTATGAGTAGAATTTGCCGTTGAACATAGGTGGCCTTTGCGTGGAGTAGCCTTCTTCCAGTTTCTCTTGTGTATTCATACTATCAGGAACTAGACTCAAACAGGGTTTCCTGTGTTTTTATTGAGTACTGGCTCTGATACCAATTGATAGTCTAATAGGAACACGCACAAGAGGGGGGGGGGGTGAATTGTATTCGGAACTAGAGTGAGTTCCTTCTCTTTTAAGGTAATATAAGGAACTGAAAAAGACAGAAACGAATGTTGCTCAATTTGAGGAAACTTCTTGACACTAATCAAGAAGAGAAAACCTCAAAACCCTTTTATATTAAAATAATTCCTCGATTACAATAATATAACAACTTGAGTTCCACTCAAACTCAAGTATCTCACAGTAATCTACTCTGATTACTCTCTATTCTTTTTCTCTCTTTCTCGACTTTAACTCAAAAGCCTTTACAAGATTACTCAATCTCTACTCACTCAGATTACAATTTGTTTTGAAAACTCTAGTTAATAATAAATCTCTTTTGATATTTGTGGAACTTAGGAACTTGAATATTGCTAGGACACAAATCAACTTAATAAACTCTTTTGAAAGCGTTTTGATAGATAAGAAAGTAGATAGAATATTTGTGTAATTTTACCAGAAGGAAAACGACTCTTTATATAGAGACAATCCTTAGGGTTAGTTCCCTTCAAATCTCAACTTCCCACACTCCTACATACTTGGTCTCCACGATCCATGACTTGTGGATCAAGGGAAGACCACTTCTCTTAAAACGGTTTTTAGAGAAAATCGTGGTTTAGACTTTGTCAACCACTAAAAGATTTGTGAAAATATTTATTGAGATTAAATCAGATATTTAGGAGAAGTTTTAGGAAAAATAAAACTGTTTTAACAAGAGGGATAAAAACAGATTTTATTAAAGAAAATAAAACGACACTTTATTTATGTAATTTTTTCTTTAAAACTTGCTGTTAAATAATTTGATAAAATCTTAATAAATATTTAATTAAACATCCTAGTTCCACAATGTATCTTAATAGCTATTATTATTTTACACAGAAATTCTAAGAGTAGTTAACTACCTAGGTTCGTGTTTTGCTCTTTTACTGGAGCTACAACTCAGCAGCTGCAATGGTTCCTTCTCTGGAACAGGTGAGTTCCTCTAAAGAAACAGAGGAACTCATCACATGAAAACTTCATCCTTCTTTGCTTTGTTGTTCCTCTGTTGTGTGTTAGCTTGGAGTTCCTAGCTTTGCGCATTCCACCTCAGGAACATCAGCAGCCATCTCAAGTTCCTCACTGGAACAGAAACACTTTACTTGTAGACACACCAGAAACTTAAATCAGGAAGTTTGCTATTTGTCATCAACCAAAATCAGGGTCAACATACTTCCTCCGTCCCATAATTATCGTCATGTTTGACTAAAAACACGGATTTTAAGAAAAGTGAAATATAGTACGTGAAAAAGTGGAATAAAGTACAAATGATGATTGAGTTGTATGAATAAAGTACATGTGAAAGAGAATACAATACATAGGAAAGTGGAATATAGTACATGGGTGGGGTTTTCAATTCATTTTTAATTAATATATATAATACATGAGAAAATAGGGAACTTAGTAGCCAAAATTAGAAACAGAATTTTTATTTTGGGACGCCCGATTTAAAAAAACAGGACAATAATTTTGGGACGGAGGGAGTAGTAGTTTTTCCGGTGTTGAAGTGGATGGAACAATGGGCTTCGAATGAAGGCCCTTTTGTGTGTGTTGAAGATCTTGCTAGCTCGAATGTATTGTGTCCAAATCAACCTGCACAATAAACATGTTACTAGCCCCAGGGGTGTTTCCGAGGAAAGCCCCTCCGATGCCTAAGTAAGAACAATGCTCGAATTCTAGAGAGAGAAATTCCCTAGAAGAGTGGTCTTAAGGTGTGAAATGGACGTACCTTGGTAAGTGAGCCATGCCGGCTTATTTATAGTGTTTGTACAATAAATGCCCTTAGGTTATTTATTACAAGTGGGCCTTGATTGGCGGCTGAATAGCCTCTTGGACTGTAGTGGGTTCGATGTTGTTGCTGTGAGCCCTTGGGCTTTGGACTTAATGGCCCAATTGATATTCAATTGGGTGCCCAAACAACATGCCCCCCAGACCCGGCCCATTTTGCATTTAATGGGTGGGTTTCCAACTGTGGGAAGTCCAAAGGTCTTCTCTTTTTTCGAAAGGAAGATGATGCGCGTTCGCGAATGAGTGACAAGTGTGGAAAGCGGAAGTTGGGCGGTTTTTAGGACGTGGCCTATAAATACCGCATCTTTTTCTTCATTTCAAACTTTATTCACTCAAACGTTTTCATATCTTCAGAATTCCGGAAATTTCTTTGGGTGTTTTCTTCAGATCTTTGCATATTCATTGCGAATTTACTTCGGGACGTTACTTCGTTCACTTCATCGGCAATTTCCGCTTCTGGCAAGGTAATTTATTTTCCGTTTTCGCCTTTTTCTGTTTCTACTCCTTTTTGTGAACCTTCGGCGTTCCCGGTGTTTGCCATGGCTGGGGGAAGATGGAAGAAGAAATCTGGCGTGGTGTCCTCCTCTAGTGGGGAGGAGGATAGGGTTGCTCCCGAATGACCGAGGTCAGCATCCCCTGAGGCTGGTGCCGAAGAGAAGTCGGGGAACGAGGCTCGTGCTGAGTCAAGCCAGGGGGCTGGCGTGACGGGTCGTTTTCCCATCCGTTCGCTCTTTCCGAGGCGGTGGGAGGAGGCGGATCCCTTGGGGAGGCTTGCTAGCCTCTACGAGGATAAGTCCGAGATTGCTGGCCCTGATGGAGTGGTCGTTGATGGGAAGTGGCTGGTGGATGCCAAGAAAGGAAGGTATCATCGTCTTGCCGAGGATTTGTATGGCATTCAACATGCCTTGGGCTATTGGTGCGAGCTCCCGAAGCAGAAAATTGCGAGGGTGACTCGTACTCCGGCGGAGTACGTTCCTGTGTATCTCCACCACTTCGACTTCGGGCTTCGGTTTCCCTTGGATCCGTTCATCGCTCGTGTGCTGGAGGAGTACAACGTTTCATTGGGTCAGTTGACCCCGAAGTCCATGCGCCATCTTGTGGGGTATCGCTCGATGTGCGATTACCTCGGCTACGAGCCGTCAGTCGAGGTTTTCAAAGAGATGCATGAGCTCGTGAGGAATGCGAATGCCGAGGCTGGTTGGTGGGCCATCAACAACAAGAATAAACGGAAAGGCGAGGATCTTTATATGACCGCTTTTCCGTACGTATCCTCGATCCACGGGTGGAAAGAGCGATGGCTGTTGGTTCGTGTTCCCGTCCATCCGAAGCATGCTCACTACTTCTCACCGCTGGTTCGTGAAGCCGGACCCTTCGATGTCGCGGGTTGGCCCTGTTGATCGAGAGAATCCTGACCACGCCATGCAGCTGGAGTGGTTTAAAGCCAAGACGGCTCGGGAGCCGATGTATTGGCTTCCGAACCTGCATTATATCACACGGGAGGTCATCCTCGCTGCTGGTGGTCTCAGTAGGATATATGACAGGGGTGAGGTTTTCTTTGCTGAAATCTAGCTTCAGTTGGGGTGTTGGCCTCCCCTTTCTTTATCCCTTTGAATCACATCTTTTATTTCTTCTTTTTGTGTAGATCAAGGCGAGAAGGCTATTGACCCTGCGGTGCTTGGCTATCAGCTCAACGGCGAAGGGGTTCTTGTTCGTTGCCCTTCCTACGATTTTAAGGCGCAGAATCCTCGGCAGCCGAAGCTCGAGGATCACAAGTTCTCGGATCACGCTCTTGCGCATCTGGAAGACGTCCGAGCCGACCCTTGGGATTCTCAGAACCCTGGAGAAGTTGTCCCGAGGCGGACAGTGCTTCCTGAATTGGTAACTACCTCTGATCCGGTAACGCTGATTATTTCGTTAATTTGGTTTAGACTTCGGCTCTGTGGGTTCTTGTAGCCTTAATTTTGACCCTGTCTTCGGTGCCTATTTTTCTTAGGGACCAGAGGTGACAGCTGCTGCGCCTGTCATTTCCTCCGCCTCGTCTCCTCCATCCTTCGTTGCTCCCGAGGTGAGCGCTCTTATATTCGCACTCTTTTTGCCTTTTTTGTTCTTTTGGTCGTTGCTCATCCGCCCTACCCCTTTTTTTTGTAGGAGTCGAAGAAGCTAAAGAAGAGGAAGGCTTCGGAGAAAGAGGCTTCTCCTAAAAAGCACAGAAAGGAGAGGTCTCCTTCCAAGTTGAATAAGAGATTTGCTTCTTCGTCGAAGGTAACCCCTAGTCCCGAAGTTCTCGAGTTTTTGAGTCGTCGCCCTTATCTGACTGAGGAGAGAATTCGGCAGGTTGTTGCTGCGGATCCCAGTTTGGCTGAAGCGGGCGAACGCTATCTTGCTCGGCAGAAGGGGGAGATGGGTCCGCCGCCGAGCCTCGAGAGTAAGCTTCCGCTTCCTGCCCAGAAGCTGAAAAGTGTGGCGGTTTTGGTACAGGAAGAGCCTGTGAACCAGCCCATTGGCGAGGAGTTCACTCCGCCTTCGCCTCCGAAGGCCGAGTTCACTCCACTTGGGGGGGACTGTTGCTGATGTCACTCCAATGGTGGAGGAGCTTGAGATGGGCCCCCCCTTTGGCTCTGCTGAGGCTGCCAGGTCCGAGGATGCTGATGCGGCTAGGCAGGGGGATGATCAGCAAGATCCCCCGAAGGTGGTGGTCGACCTTACCTCATCGGGCGCTGAGGAAGGTAATCCTTCGGCGGCCAAGGGTGCTGACTCTGAAGTTCCCGAAGGTGGGGAGATTGGCTCTCAACGCTGAGTGAAGAGGAAGTTCCGCGAGACTTTGGGCTCCACATCTACTTCAGTGTTGGAGCGTCTGGCGTACCCTTCCTTCGACGTGCCGATCCGGAGGGTTCCTTGGAAGGTGAGGGACACCATGGCTCGGTTTGCTCGTGCTTCTGTTCTGGGTGAAGACCCCGAGGCGCACCCCGAGTCCATGATTGGCCCCAGCGCTGCTAGGGAAAACATGCTTCGGGGCATCCCTGCTTGGCGAGTCCCTGGGCGGGAGGCGAACCACCCTACTCAAATGGCTCAGTTCCATTTGAACGAGGTAAGCATCATTTCTTTCTTGTGATTTTCTTTCTTGTGATTTTCCTTCTCTCTTCTCTCCTTTTTTTTTTATATATTCACTGTTCCTTCTTTCATCCTCGTAGGCGCATTTCTGGTCTTCCTTCGCTGCGGAATGTCAGTATTTTGACGAAGTGTGGCTGGCCAGATTTGAGGAGCGCTATGATCATGATGTTCCCCTTCTGGATGAGAAGGCGAACACCCTCCTTGCCGAGCTCGAAGAAGCAAAGGGCTTGGTTGCCGAGTTTACTCGGGAACAGACGGGCACATTAGAGCTGCTCGGCAAGGGGATTCATGATCTTAAGTCGAAGATGGAGGCTGATGCTCGGGAGCATGAGGCCTTGAAGGTGGAGAAAGCTGAGGAGAAGGCTCGCTTCGATGTTGCGCTGCAGAGCAAGGACGCTGTCATCCTGAACCTTCGCGAGAGCGCTCGCAAGTTCACAGCTGCTCTTGAACGGATCCCTGTGCTTGAGCACGAAGCTGAGGAGCTTAAGGCCAAGGTTCGCCAGCTCGAAGCGGAGAAAGCCTTGTTGTACACCGTCGACCAGTGTCGGGACCAATACTAGGAGGGGATCCTCGGTTGTCGCCGAATGTTCGCCAAGCACATGCCTGACTTCCAGTGGGCTAAGCATGTGCCTCTGTGGCTCGATGCCGAGGATAACTTGGTGGAATGTCAGGCTGACAGGGACGATGCTGCCAAGGAGCGCGAAGAAGCTGCTAAAGCGCAGCAAGCTCGGAAGGTTTCCTCGGAAGGGGACACCACTGCTGGCACTTCTTCGCCGTCTGCTCTTCAGGGACGTGATGGTGACGTCCCCTAGGGACTCGGGCAGTCGTCTTCATCAGAGTCGGTTGGTTCCAGTTGAGGACCTCCGAACTTGCGCTTGATTTCCTCCCTTTTGTCTCGGCACTGCGTTGTACTTCAATAATTTCTTCTTTTTTTGCTTTCTTTGTACTTCGGTAGGCCGATGTTTTGTCTGTTGATGGCTGCCGATTTAGCTCTTTTTTTTTGAGTTATTTTTCTTTCAATTTTTGAGGATTCCTCGGTTTGATCCGAGCTCCAGCTGGTGTAATTGTACTTGTCCCCCAAATATTGAAATAAAAAATGATTTTGTTGTTTCGTACATTACCGAAGTATCTGTTTTTTTTTTCTTGCTTTTGAATCCACCGCCTTTCTAAGTTGTTTCCTCGTTTGCGAGCTTTCCCAATCCGTAGATTTTCTAAGACTCGTTTCGAGCCTTGTTTAGGCTCTGCGGGTGGATTCGGTTGCTCTGGACTCTTAGTCTTTGATTTCCTGGTAGTTTCGCTTCTGGACTCTTCAGATCCGTGGATCTGTTTTGAGTGTGCCTTTGAGCTTTTTAACGTATGTAGATGTGTTCAGAGTCTGCTTTTGAGCTCTTCAGATCCGTGGATCTGTTGAGTCTTCTTTTGAGCTCTTTCAATTTATGTAGATGTGTTCAGAGTCTGCTTTTGAGCTCTTCAGATCCGTGGATCTGTTGAGTCTTCTTTTGAGCTCTTTTGATGTTTGTAGACATTAGAGTCTGCTTCTGAGCTCTTCAGATCCGTGGATCTGTTGAGTCTGCTTTTGAGCTCTCATGTCTACTTCCGTTCTTCCGACTTCTTGTGGTTCGGAAACCTGGGCAAGAAATCGCAAGCCTGACTGTTATGAGCTTCGGGGATCCATGGATCTGAGCCGAACTCTTTTAACTGTTCGGGGCTTTTTTGCGAACGGAATGTCCTTGGGTACCGCGAATCCGAGGATTCTGGACGGTACCTTGCGGGTTGTTTCGAATTAGCTATTTCTTGGGCCTTTTGACCCCAGGAAATGGCTAATTCGGGTTAATTTTAGCTTCGGATTGATCAGATCCGAAGTTGCATGCATATAGTGATTGAATAAAAGACAAGGGTATGTTTAATGAAACACATGGTGCCAGTGGCTTTCCTCTTCTCATTAAACGACTTACTTGGATTACAAAAGGAAGTTAGATCATACAAAATATCTCTTGAGAACATCGGCATTCCAATGGTTCTTCAAGATTGTTCCATCTAACTGTTTAAGCATAAAGGTGCCAGCCCTCTTTTCAGAGTGGATGATGTATGGTCCTTCCCATGTTGCGTCCTTCCCATGTTGCCGAGAGTTTCCCATGGATCTTTCCTTTCTGAACTGCGGCAGCGTTTCTGAGCACTAGGTCGCCGACCTTTAGAGTCCTGGCATTGACTCTTCGGTTGTAGTGCTTGCTGACTCTCTGCTGATACGCTGCGTTCAGAGATCTGGCCTCGTCTCGAGCTTCATCTAGTAGATCCAATGATTCGGACAGAAGTTGGTCGTTGCTTTGACCATGGACTCCATCATACCTGTTGTATGCCTGGACCCTTAAGCTTTCTGTTCCGATCTCTACAGGGATGACAGCCTCGGAACCGTAGACCAGGTGGAAGGGCGTTTGTCCTGTGGCTTCCTTCTCGGTGGTCCGAAGGGACCAAAGTGTTCCTGGGAGCTCTTCTAGCCATTTGCTTTTTTCGCCCTCGACTCTCTTCTTGAGTGCATTGAGGAGCTTGTTTGCGGCTTCGGCTTGGTCGTTGCTCTGAGGATGGCACACTGCTGAGTAGGCGAGGTGGATACCGAACTGTTTGCACCATCTTTGCAGTGGTGTGTTGTCAAATTGCTTCCCATGGTCGAAGACCAGTAGCCTCGGTATCCCGAACCTTGTGATGATATTTTGCCAGATGAACTTGCGGACCTGCTGCTCCGTGATGGAGGAGACTGCTTCGGCCTCAATCCACTTACTGAAGTAGTCCACTCCCACAATCAGCCACTTCTTCTGATTCACAGCCGAAGGGAATGGACCAATGATATCCAAACCCCATTGTGCAAATGGTAAGGGGTACAGTGTTGCTTGCAAGGTTTGAGCTGGCTGGTGGATTGCAGGTGCGAACTTCTGGCACTTCTCGCATTTTCTTGTCAGCGTCTTTGCCTCGGAAACCATGGTGGGCCACCAAAATCCGGCCCTTAGTGCCTTGTGTGCCAGTGCCCTGCCTCCAATATGGTTTCCACATATGCCGAGGTGGATTTCCCTTAGGATATAATCGGCATCGGTTGGGCCTACACATTTCAGCAGTGGGGCTGAGAATGACTTTCTCATGAGCTCTCCGTTAGCGTCAATGATGAACCACTGGTTGAACCTTTTCAGCTTCCTTGCTTGCAGCTTGTCTTCGGGAAGTTCTCCCCTCTCCTTGTATGCAATGACTGCGTCCATCCAACTTGGCTCGGGACGTGCATTGCACACTGTAGGGGGTGGTATGTCGATGCTCCTTTCTTGGTGTACTTCCACATGGACTGACCTGTTTAGGTCAGAGAGCGTTGAGCTTGCAAGTTTGGACAGCGCATCTTCTTGTGCGTTCTGACCTCGGGGAATGAGTATGACTTCGAAGGATCTTAACTTTGACGTTAAGGATTTGATTTTTGCTAGGTAAGCCGTCATGCGTACTCCACTCGGATCTGGTTGGCTACGAGCTGAGAATCAGTCTTGAGACAAACATGTTCGGCTTCAAGAGATAAGCATAGCTCTATCCCTGCGATTGCTGCCTCGTATTCGGCCTCATTGTTGGTTGCTTTGAAACCGAACTTTAGGGCGTACTCTATGCCTTTTCCCACTGGGGGTATCAGCACTACTCCGGCTCCCGAGCCGTTCACTGTGGAGGATCCGTCAGTGTAGACCTCCCATGTTCTCTTGGTGTCATCTAGCACTTCTTGATATGAGCATTCGGCCAAGAAGTCTGCGAGTGCCTGTGCCTTGATGGCCGTCCTCGGCTGATACTTGATTCCGAACTCAGACAACTCGAAAGCCCAAGCAGCCAATCTTCCCGACCTTTCTATCTTGTCTAGCACTTTCTCCAATGGTTGGTCAGTTAGTACCACTATTTGATGGGAGTCAAAATAGGGCCTTAATTTCCGAGCTGCTACTACCACTGCGTATGCTACCTTCTCAATGAGTGGATACCGAGTTTCGGCATCTGTCAGGGTTCGGCTGGTAAAGTAGATTGGTTGTTGCTTCTTTTCTTCTTCTCGAAGGAGCACTGCGCTTACGGTCCCGGGGCTGACTGCGACGTATAAGTATAGAGTTTCCCCCTCTTTGGGCCTGGCTAGCGTCGGCAGTTGAGCTAGGTGAGCCCTGAGCTGTTGGAACGCGTCTCTTTGCTCTTGTTCCCATGTCAGCTTGGGGTCCACCTTCCTCGGGACGCCTTTCTTTTTGATGGGTTATGCTTCTCCCCCTGTGAGGGTCTTGGGTTTGAGAGCTTTGAAGAAGGGTGCCCCTTTATCCGAAGCTTTCGATATGAATCTTGACAGTGCGGCTAACCTGCCCGTTAGCCTTTGCACGTCTCTTTTTGTCTTCGGTTCGGGTAGATCTAGCGCAGCCTGGACCTTGTTTGGGTTCACGTCTATTCCCCTTTCGCTTACCATGAATCCGAGGAACTTCCCCGACTTTAGCCCGAAGACACACTTCTTTGGGTTCAGTTTCATGTTGTACCTCCTTAGGTTGGCGAAGGTCTCAGCCAAGTCTTTGATGTGATCTTCTTCCTTCACGCTTTTTACTATGGAATCGTCCACATAAACCTCGACGTTCCTTCCCTTATGATCGGCGAAGACGTGATCAACTAGTCTCTGGTAGGTGGCTCCGGCATTTTTTAATCCGAAGGGCATCATTCTGTAGTTGAACACTCCCGCGCTCGTGATGAAGGCGGTCTTCGCTCTATCGTCGGGGTGCATGAATACTTGATGGTACCCTGAAAAGGCGTGCATGAAGCTTAGCAATGCATGGCCACTGGTTGAGTCCACTAGTTGATCTATCCTCGGGAGGGGATGGCAATCTTTTGGGCAGGCTCGGTTCAGATCAGTGAAGTCGACGCACATGCGCCACGAGCCATTCGCTTTTTTTGACCATGACCACATTGGCCAACCACTTGGGGTACATGCACGGCTCGATGAAGCCTGCCTCTTGTAGCTTCTTCACCTCTTCGGCGATAGCTTTGTTTTTCTCCGAGGAGTAGTTTCTTTTCTTCTGTTTGATTGGTCGAGCTTCGGGACTGACATCCAGCTTGTGACATATCATCTTTGGATCTATCCCTGGCATGTCAGCCGCCGACCACGCGAAGATGTCTTTGTGATCCCTCAGCAGCTGGATCAACTCTATCCGAAGTCCCGAGCCTAGGCCTCTGCCTATTCGGACACTTCTGTCTGACTCATCCTCTAGGGAGATGTCTTCCATCTCTTGGTCTGATTCGGGGGAAAGGGTCTCTGGTCGAGCATCAACTTCTGCGGGCTTTACCAGGCTGCTCGGCCCCGCCTTTCTCCTCTTGGCATCTTTTTCTCCACCTGGGGGAGAACTCTTCTCATCTTCGTCCTCGGGACTATCTCCTAGCCTCGGCTTTCGGATGGCCGTGTGACAGGTTGACCTTGCCACCTCTTGGTCGCCCTTTATCCGCTCGGCGAAGCCAGCATCCGAGACATACATCATCATCTGATGGTATGTGGATGGAACTTCTTGTATCTTGTGGATCATGGTTCGTCCCATGATGACGTTATACACTGAGTCGCAGTCCATCACCAAATATTCCTCCCGGACGTTTCTCGCTGCCAGGCCTTGACCGATTGTGACGGGTAGGGTGATCTTTCCTCGGGGAATAGCTGCGGATCCATTGAATCCGATTAATGGGTAGCTGACCTTGGTCAGTGACTCTTCTCCCTCTTCGAGGATGAGCTGTTCAAAACAGTTCCTGAAGATGATATTGACGGCGCTCCCTCCATCGACTAGTACTCTGTGGACATTGTGGTTGTTGAGATCCATTTCGATCACCAACGGGTCGTCATGTTTGTACTGGGTCCCGAGGCAGTCATCAGCAGTGAAGGTCATGTTCGGGGGGGTAGGCTGATTCTCCCCAACATTGCTGAAGTTGACTCGGTGGGAGAGAGCTCTTAAATGTTTCTTGCTGGCGTGGCCGGACCTTTGTCCTCCGAACACCACTAGAATTGGTTTCTTCTTTTGCCCCTCGGTCTCATGGACTCTTCTCTGGGCTTGCTCTTGTTGCTTTCCAGATGTTGCTTTCTCTTTTTCTTCCCTCTCCGTTCTACGGTCGAGCAAGTATTGCTTTAGGTAGCCTCGGCGGATGAGGTCCTCGATATTGTCCTTCAACGAGTTGCATTCCTCAGTGGTATGGCCGAAGTCATCGTGGAATTCACACCACTTGTTCTTGTTCCTACGGAGAGGGTTGGATCTGAGCTTGTCTGGTAGCTTCCACTTTTCATCATCTTTGTGGAGATTGAAAATTTCTCTTCGGGGTATGGCGAGTGGAGTGTAGTTGGTGTACTTGGGTTGAAATTCACCCTCCTTCCCATCCTTCTTGGGGCTTGCTTCTCTCGCACCCACCCTCTCTTTCCCCTTTCTTGAGTTTCCCTCGGGCTTACTCTGATTTGTTCTGTTATCCTTCGGATCAGAGGATCCTCTTAGCCTTGCTGCGGCTTTGTTGAACTCTTCTGTTCTGATGAACGCATCTGCCATTTGGAGCACGTCCGCTATCTTGGAGGGGTTTTTCATTGTCAGTTTGTCTCGGAACTTTCCCTCTCGTAGCGCGTGCTTCAAAGCGAAGATTGCCACGTCTGGCTGTAGGTTCGGAATGTTGGTGGATTCCTTCATGAATCTGGCCATGAAGTCTCGCAGGCTTTCATCCCTTTCTTGCTATATAGAAGTTAACTCGGCTGTGGTTCGTGATGGGCGATTGTTGCTCACGAATTGCACACAAAACCTTTTCTTCAACTTCTTCCAACTTTTGATCGACCCCTTCGGCAACGATCTGAACCATTCTCCTGCAACTCCTGTCAGCGTGGTTGGGAAGTATTTGCACCAACAGGCCTCGGAGTAGGGACTCAGAAACATCTGTTGTTCATAGGAGATGACATGATCCCTCGGATCCGTAGTCCCGCTGTACGTCAGGTGTGCTGGCAGCCTTACTTTGGGGATTGTCTCCATGACAATGTCATCCGAGAATGGGGACGATGCTGGAGTCATGATCCTCTTCCCTAGCCTCGCCCTGATACCGTCGCTCTTCGAGTTCCCTCTAAGAGATTGCTCGGGGGCGTGTAGGGGGCTAGGGGTTCGGTCACTTCTCCTTCTCCTTCTCGACTGGCCGCTGCCCTCGGGTTGTCTACTGGATCCACAGGGGCTACCCAGCCTGTCATGAACCGAAGGTCGCAGTCTGCTATGGACCGAGCTTCGGATCCGAGTGCGATCACTTGCTCCACTTTGGAGAGCTTGCGGTGTTGGAGACGGTGTTGCGAACCATTCTGGCTGCTGTGCAGCTCTCTGCTGCGTGTCCCACGTGCTCCCTCTCCACCTTGTCATTAGGTGTGTTCCTGACATTGTGGAGAGATCTTGCTCGGGTCTCACATTGTCTTCGTCAGTCGAGGGCATGTTCAGCAATACCCGTCGCCTGGCTCTCCTCGCCTCTCGCCGTGCTGCTGCCTGGGCTTGTTCTTTCTCATTGAAGAGGAAGTTCTGCATGATGGTCATGGCAGCGGCGAGCTCTTCTCGAGAGGGGAGAGGTCTGCTAGTTGTGGCGGTGGCCCTTGTTGGCTGCGACCTCGCCACTGAGTGCAGCTGTTCGCCTCCATCGGATTCCGAATCCGTTTGGACAAGGACATCTCCCACCTGGTTGTCATTGTTGGGCATTTCCATTTTTTACGTGGAAAGTGAAGTGTTTTTTCGGAGCTTTCAAGTGTTCGTCCCCACAGACGGCGCCAAATTGTTCCGGTGTTGAAGTGGATGGAACAATGGGCTTCGAATGAAGACCCTTTTGTGTGTGTTGAAGATCTTGCTAGCTCGAATGTATTGTGTCCAAATCAACCTGCACAATAAACAAGTTACTAGCCTCGGGGGTGTTTCCGAGGAAAGCCCCTCCGATGCCTAATTAAGAACAATGCTCGGATTCTAGAGAGAGAAATTCCCTAGAAGAGTGGTCTTAAGGCGTGAAATGGACGTACCTTGGTAAGTGAGCCATGGCGGCTTGTTTATAGTGTTTGTACAATAAATGCCCTTAGGTTATTTATTGCAAGTGGACTTTGATTGGCGGCTGAATAGCCTCTTGGACTGTAGTGGGTTTGATGTTGTTGCTGTGAGCCCTTAGGCTTTGGACTTAATGACCCAATTGATATTCAATTGGGAGCCCAAACAGTAGTTAATCAAACAAAAGTTGATTTGAAGTTAAGTACGTTCTTTGTGATAGTGAATTGAAACCATAATTATTTTTAAAACTGAAACCAAATTACGTGCAATTTTGTTTTCATGTATTCATATAATTGTCAATTAAGTTGGTATCAGTAACGAATCATGTTACAAGGCATCTAAAGAAATCGATATCCCTTATCCAGTGGATTTAGGCTCTATTTGACAACACGTTTCATTCACCTTAAATGATTAGATACTTAAAATTTAAGTCACCTTAAAAGAATAGAAGTGTTGAGAGTGATGAATAGCTCAAGTTGGTTTACTTAGTTAGAGCTTTAATTCCGATTCCAGGTGATTCTGGGATCGATTCTCATCCCCGCTCTTGTGGCTCATTTGCACACAAAAAAATAAAAACAAAATAAAAGTGTTTGACAAATAGCTGAAATAAAATTTAAGATCCTGAAATTCAGACGTTAAAACTTTTAACGTCTACATGATCAGTCGATTGAAATTGAATTACGGAGCATACACGAAAATGTAAAGTTGAAAGAGAGTTTTATGCTTTTAATTTGTTGCAGACTTGCGTTATACAAAGTAATAATTACAAAAGGCACTTTGTTTTAGGGGGGCATCAATATAATTACTCCGTATTATAGTTGTAGGCGGGATGCTTGAACTGATTTTGTCATTTTTTTTATAATCAAATTAATTCATTGATAAAAAGTTATACGACATTTACATAAAAATTTGAATCTAACAAATACATAACAATCGAATCAAATAAAAACTTCCTTCTACCATAGTTACGATCGTAATATATCAAACATTATGTATATCCTCTTTTTTATCGTTGTGATTTACAATCTTCCTCTTTTATATCGTTGTGATTTACAGCCTTCATCAACGAGGGGGTCTATAGATCTGTTGTAGCCGTGACAAATATGATTTCCATCTGATTCGTCTGATTGTAGTCGAAAGATTGACATCCTCTTCGATCCCGCATGAATCTTTACCAAAGAAACAACCTGAACTAAACTGAAAACACAAAACTTAACTAGCTAGAATCAAACCCACCATAAGGGTACTTACTACACTGGAACTATGTAGTTTTATTGAGATCTAACGCAAAAAACAAAACAGAATTGAAGAGAAGAGGCTGAAATAACCAAGTTTTCGAAAAAAATTGGCTATTTCCGCCTTAAAAATCCCTAATTTTTGTAAACCCTAAAAATAGAGAGAAAAGAGGGAGAGAGGGGGGAACCTCGTCTAACTGATTTTGTCATCTTGTTTTATGGGGTATTTGAATTATGAAGTTTTGATAAATGTGGTTTAATGGGTGACACGTGTTTACTCAAATGAAAAGAATTCACAAAAAATATACTACATAATTTTGTAATACCAAATTATGTGTACATTGAAATATGTGTCCAAATTATGAAAATTATAAACGTAAAATTCTCATTAATATATACAGAGTATATCAAAAAATTATCAAATGAGATCTTGTTAGACTATTCTCGATATATACTTTCAATATATCAACTTTCTATGATACACAATTGAATATATTAACGCTTGAATATTGCATAGGAGTCCGTGCAAATAATGAGTGTAAAGAATTTTCATAAACAAGAAAAATAAATAAATAAATAAAAGTCAATTAAGCTAGCTGCTACGGAGTACTCCCTCCGTCCCAAAATTATAGTCATGTTTTCCAAATCGGGCGTCCCAAAATTATACTTCAGTCCTGTTTCTAATTTTGGCTATTAAGGTCTCCACTTTCTCATGTACTATATTAAATAAAAATGCATTGAAAACCCTACCTATGTACTATATTCCACTTTCTATGTACCATGTCATCTTTTCCATGTACTTTATTCCACTTTTCTATCCAACTCAATCATCATTTGTACTTTATTCTACTTTTCCATGCACTATATTACATTTTTCTTAAAACCCGTGTTTTTTATCAAACGAGACTATAAATATGGGATGAAAGGAGTAATTTACAAAATACTGAATATGAAGTATTAGTTACCCTTTTTATCGCACATTATCAACTTTATATTATTAATTTTATTTAATATACAAATAAAATTTGACGTTAGACATATATAAAATAATAAAAAAATAAAAATAAATAAAACTTGCTTAAACAATCAGTTTTACCAAATTAGCTACTGTTAGGTTATGATACATATGACAATTCATAAATCATGCGGAAAAACCATAAAGCCAGGAAAACATATTATTTACACATAATCATTTAGCATAGTTTAGATGCATACTCTTTGTTGCGTGCCTTCCCTAGCTGCGCCCGAACCGAACAAGAACAAGTCTTTAGGACTCCAAGTGTCGTCCCTCCGTAGATAGTCCACAGCACGTCCGGATCCGCCTTAAGATTGACCAACTAGAATCGCCCTTAAGGTACTATTATTTTCGGCACTTTATAGGCAAATGTGTGACTGAATTTTTCTCTCAAAAACTCACTTTGAATACTTTTGAACTTGTTATAAATTGTGAGCCCTAGCCTCATATTTATAGGGGTATGGAAAGGGAATCGAAATCCTACTCAGATACAAATTAATTAAACCTAGAATCCTACAAGAACTCTAATTTAATTAATTTATCAAATAGAATTAGGAATTTAATCATTAACCGAACTCTGCATGTTTTAGGAAACGTGCACGAACACAAACACTTGCACACACACGCACGGCAGCCACGATGGGCCCCCATGCGTGCGCGCGAGCAGCAGCCCACGCAGCGCCCGCGCGCGCTGCGCGCTGCGCGTGTTGTGCGCGCTGTGCGCGCTGCGCAGCCTGCTGGGCCTGGCCTTGCGCTGGGCCTGGCGTGGCTGTTTGTGCGGCGCGCTTAGCTTGCTGGGCGATGGCCTGGCTTCGTGCTGGGCCTCGTCCGGCAGGCCTCGTCCGATGCTTATTCGTACGATGCGCTTCCGATTAAATTTTCCGATTCCGGAATTCATTTCCGATACGAACAATATTTAATATTTCCGATTCCGGAATTAATTTCCGTTTCGAACAAATATTTAATATTTTCGTTTCCGGAATTATTTTCCGATTCCGGTAATATTTCCGATTCTGACAATATTTCCGTTTCCGGCAATATTTCCGATTCTGGCAATATTTCCATTTCCGATAATATTTTCCGATACGTACCATGTTTCCGTTTCCGGCAACATCTACGACTTGGATGATATTTATATTTCCGATACGATCCATATTTCCGTTTCCGGCAATATCATCGTTTCCGGAGTATTCATTTCTTGCCTGTGACGATCTTAGCTCCCACTGAAACCAAGATCCGTCGGTTCCGAATATTCATAGATGGAGTATTTAATGCCACTAAATACTTGATCCGTTTACGTACTATTTGTGTGACCCTACGGGTTCAGTCAAGAGTAAGCTGTGGATTAATATCATTAATTCCACTTGAACTGAAGCGGCCTCTAGCTAGGCATTCAGCTCACTTGATCTCACTGAATTATTAACTTGTTAATTAATACTGAACCGCATTTATTAGACTTAACATAGAATGCATACTTGGACCAAGGGCATTATTTCCTTCAGTCTCCCACTTGTCCTTAGGGAAAAGTGTGCATTTCCTAATTCCTTTGTCGCTCGATGCTTGCTCTTGAACATAAGGTAAGAGTTGTCATCCTTATTATGTCCAGAGGTGTTTCTCGGTTTCAGAGTTCAACTGATCAAATAAACAGATAATCATAGCCTATGATTCATCCGAGCACGGCCATGCATTTCACAGTTTCTAGCTCTCCGAGTGGCCTTGTACAACTTTTAAGCATCTCATCCCGATTTATGGGAGGACAATCCCAATCTTGCGATCTTGAGATTAGGCTTCGTTTGATAGGTGATTACCTGAGCGTTGCCTTTATAGCCTCCTTTTACGGTGCGACGGTTGGTCAACGTCAAAGCAACCAGTTCTCAAACAAGTAATCTCAAATCACTCAGGTATTGAGGATTTAGTGTCTAATAATTTAATGAAATTTACTTATGACAGACTTTCATCTCTTACAGTAAAGTTTCATAGGTCTTGTCCGATACTAGTCTTCCCAAAGTAAGTATCTATGCAAATGATTATGACATTGCCATGTCCACATAGTTCAAGAAACAGAACTACTAGTCATCTTGCATTCTAATCGTCTAACGTTTTCTATGCGTCCAATTTTATAGAAAACTCCGACTAGGGACCATTTTCAACCTTTGACATTCAAGTTCACTTGATAGACATTTCTTAGTCACAGGACTGGTCCTGACAGTCTATCTTGAATATATCGTCAAATTGAAGGGACTCATCATTTAATACTAAACCAAGATTAAATGGAATATGAAAATACATTTCATATATGATAAATGTTCAACCCCAATGTTTTTATAACCATGGGCCTCAAACCCATCTTCTAAAACAATTCATGGAATTCAAAGCTATGCTTGATTTCCAGTGCTACAACGTGAGTGTTGCTTCTCACTTGTTGCATAGGTTTAGTTATCATGCTTTGCCAATCTTAATATCCTTTTCATCGAATGTTCTTCGAGATATGATGATAAGATCTTTTCGAGTTTGTTTATTATGTGATCTAGTCTTTCTTACTTCGATGGTGGTTTTATCATTTTGCAATGAAGAACCATCAAGTTAGCAGACGTTTTTCTTGCTTCAAGAGTGGTTCTACGCATTTTTCAATGAAGAACCATCAAGCCAGCAGATAGGTGATCTACCCAAGTTCAGTGAAGAACTTTAAACAACCCTGTTTTATTGCTTCTTAGGCAATAATTACTTTTACTTCAACTGTTTAGGTTGCTAGTGATGCTTTGTTTGGATTTGCTTATCCAAGCAGTTCACAGATATGTGGAAGACTTTCCAGCTATATCTTAGAACATATTTAATTTCCCACGCAACAACTCATGGTCTTCAATCCATGTTGCCATTTCAAAACACGATGCTCTATAGCTCGTCCTTATCAATGGTTAACTCCAAAGGGTCTTGCTTGATCCTTTGCCAGTGTTTATGCGTGTAGCATCAATATTTAGCATATCTTTATTTCCTTGAATCAAGAACTATTCCTATGTACCATTTCAAGTACCATAAGTATTCTTGATCTCAATCTAGTTGATCTTCACTTAGATCAATAGAGATTGGTATATGTTCGTCATGCCTAAAGTCATACGATACGTTTTTGGCGATCCTCATATTATATCATACATGATAAATTCTTTTGCAGAATAATTCCCAATTGAATTCTATTCATGTAACTTTAGCTTATCTAGTTTCAGTAGATACTAAATTCAGCTAAATTCTTTGACATATAATATAGGTTTAAGAATCTTTACTTAGATTCTTTGATGTTTAACTTAGTAAATGCTTATACATAGTTCAAACATCCTTTACTTAGATTTATTCATATGGGTCGAATATCTCCAATGGAGTCTTTCGTGTTTGATTTAGTAAATGCCATTACTTAATCCAAAACAATATCATAAGATCTTTGTAAATAGATTTTAATACCCAGTATGTACTAAGTTTCGCCATGGTCCATCATTGATGAATAATTTCAAATCTAAGTCATTAGTATTTGAATGTTATTTCACAATAGAGAGATATGTGTGTGATACACATAGGACCAATTAAGTTTTACGTACTCCCACTAAACTTCTTATATCTCTATAAGAATCATGTATATTTTATGAAACTAAAATACTTATTAGCTTCACTAAAATACAATTCCAATTCCCAATTGCTTGCTTAAATCTGTACTTAGATTTCCTAAGCTGGCATTCATTTCAAGCATTATTTGGATCCACAAATCCTATGACATGCCATGTACATAGTTTTCTTCCAACATTTGATTGAGGAATATGTTTTGTTATCCAATTGCCATATGTACCAATATGCAATCATTGCTTGATTTATAGACTTGAGCATTACGATTATGCATGAGGTTTCAACACAATCCATGTCATGAATTTGCTTGTAACCTTTAGCAACCAATCTAGCTTTGCGTGTAAACACAATTTTATGTTTGATGATTTTTATCCTTAAAACAAACTTGCAACCAATAGGTGTGAAACTATTCTTGCAAATCAACAAAATTTTAATTTTGTCATCAAAACATTGAGTATGTTTTATGGCCTTTAACCATCTAAAACATTTGAGTCTATATATGGCCTCTAACCATTTTAGGGAATCTGGGTTTCGTCATAGCTTTCTTACAGGTCACAAACTCATTAATCTACATGATAATAGTTTGACTGTAAGTTGTAGGTTTCTTCACTATCTAATAGAAGAATTGCATAGTTTCAGTGACCTGAACTCTATGCCTACTTTGGGTATAGAACATCAAACAAATAGAATATCAATAGCCACTTAAAAGTCCTTTGAATATTCTGTTCTCCTTGAAGCACTTGTAAAGTCTTCTAAGAGATGTCTATTCTTTAAAGCCACTTGTAAAGTCCTTATAGAATAAGTTCGGATTTTCTGAAGCACTTCGAAAAGCCTCCGGAATGTCCGTTTATGTTTGTTGTTCGCCTCGAAGACTTTCGAGGTCCATTTTCTCCCACTTGTCATTTTGGAAACGAATCTCCAAAAGGACATTATTTCGAGCAAACAAACATTATGTTCTCAAAAATTCGTGGTAGAAACAATACCCTTGTGTCTCATTTGAATAAATCACAATGAAACATATATCTAGACTTGGGCCTTAGTTTGTTGAATAACAAACACTAAGCTCCCACTGAGTTTAGCAACTCTTTAGATATATATATAATTGAAAAGATATCCTGAAATTACTTTTCAATAGCTTTGACGAATTTGGTTTAGTTTGGTGGTAGTTGAGCATTTTGTTTTAGAAATTATAGGAAAAGTCTTTATGATTCATCATTGATCGAATCAAGTACTAATTGACTTCGATTATTCCAACTACGATATGCCATATCTTATGGACCTAGATTGTGAAATTACAACACACAATCATTGATGATCATATTGTTAGGTTATGATACATATGACATTTACATAGATCATGCGGAAACAACCATTAACCCAGGAAACATATTATTTACACATAATCATATAGCATAATTAGATGCATACTCTTTGTTGCGTGCCTTCCCTAGCTGCGCCCGAACCGAACAAGAACAAGTCTTTTAGGACTCCAAGTGTCGTCCCTCCGTAGAAAGTCCACAGCACGTCCGGATCCGCCTTAAGATTGACCAACTAGAATCGCCCTTAAGGTACTCAGAAAATTCGGCACTTTTGGGGCAAGATGGGTGTTTGAATTTTCTCTCAAAAACCTCACTTTTGAATACTTTGAAACTTATGTATAAATTATGACCCCTAGGCCTTTATTTATAGAGTTATGGAAAAGGAATCGTAATCCTAGTAGGATGCGAATTAATTGGAATTAGAATTCTACATGAATTCTACTTAATCAATTTATCCAATAGGAATAGACATTTAATCATACACTGACTCTTGCAGATTCAGGAATCTCGCATGAGCTCAAACTCACACACACACGGCAGCCACAAGGGCTGCCCACGCATGCGAGCAGCAGCCCACGCAGCGCGGCCCACGCATGCGTGGCCTTGTGCGCGCTGGGCTGTGGCGTGCGTGCTTGCTGGGTGATGGCCTGGCTTCGTGCTGGGCCTTCGTCCGGCAGGCCTCGTCCGATGCTAATTCGTACGATACGCTTCCGATTAAATTTCCATTTCCGGAATCTATTTCCGATACGAACAATATTTAATATTTCCGATTCCGGAATTAATTTCCGTTTCGAACAAATATTTAATATTTCCGTTTTCGGAATTATTTTCCGATTCCGGCAATATTTCCGATTCTGACAATATTTCCGTTTCCGGCAATATTTCCGATTCTGGTAATATTTCCATTTCCAATAATATTTTCCGATACGTACCATGTTTCCGTTTCCGGTAACATCTACGACTTGGATAATATTCATATTTCCGATACGATCCATATTTCCGTTTCCGGCAATATCATCGTTTCCGGAGTATTCATTTCTTGCCTGTGACGATCTTAGCTCCCACTGAAACCAAGATCCGTCGGTTCCGAATATTCATAGATGGAGTATTTAATGCCATTAAATACTTGATCCGTTTACGTACTATTTGTGTGACCCTACGGGTTCAGTCAAGAGTAAGCTGTGGATTAATATCATTAATTCCACTTGAACTGAAGCGGCCTCTAGCTAGGCATTCAGCTCACTTGATCTCACTGAATTATTAACTTGTTAATTAATACTGAACCGCATTTATTAGACTTAACATAGAATGCATACTTGGACCAAGGGCATTATTTCCTTCAGTCTCCCACTTGTCCTTAGGGACAAGTGTGCATTTCCTAATTCCTTTGTCGCTCGATGCTTGCTCTTGAACATAAGGTAAGAGTTGTCATCCTTATTATGTCCAGAGGTGTTCCTCGGTTTCAGAGTTCAACTGATCAAATAAACAGATAATCATAGCCTATGATTCATCCGAGCACGGCCATGCATTTCACAGTTTCTAGCTCTCCGAGTGGCCTTGTACAACTTTTAAGCATCTCATCCCGATTTATGGGAGGACAATCCCAATCTTGCGATCTTGAGATTAGACTTCGTTTGATAGGTGATTACCTGAGCGTTGCCTTTATAGCCTCCTTTTACGGTGCGACGGTTGGTCAACGTCAAAGCAACCAGTTCTCAAACAAGTAATCTCAAATCACTCAGGTATTGAGGATTTAGTGTCTAATAATTTAATGAAATTTACTTATGACAGACTTTCATCTCTTACAGTAAAGTTTCATAGGTCTTGTCCGATACTAGTCTTCCCAAAGTAAGTATCTATGCAAATGATTATGACATTGCCATGTCCACATAGTTCAAGAAACAGAACTACTAGTCATCTTGCATTCTAATCGTCTAACGTTTTCTATGCGTCCAATTTTATAGAAAACTCCGACTAGGGACCATTTTCAACCTTTGACATTCAAGTTCACTTGATAGACATTTCTTAGTCACAGGACTGGTCCTGACAGTCTATCTTGAATATATCGTCAAGTTGAAGGGACTCATCATTTAATAAACCACAAATTAAATGGAAAAATGAATTCCTTTCATTTATTGTGAATGATTAACCAATAATGTTTTACAAAGATTTAAACTCTAAAACTTTAAAACATTAAACAGAGACATCAAAGCCATTCTCCAATATGCTTGATTCCCATAGCTGCAGTGTGCGAGTTGTGCTTCGCTTGCGGCAGAGGTTTAGTTAATGGATCTGATATGTTGTCATCAGTTCCAATTTTGCTTATCTCGACTTCTTTTCTTTCAACGAACTCTCGTAGAAGGTGAAATCTACGAAGTACATGCTTGACTCTCTGGTGGTGTCTAGGCTCTTTTGCCTGTGCAATAGCTCCGTTATTATCACAATACAGGGCTATTGGTCCTTTAATGGAGGGGACTACACCAAGTTCTCCTATGAACTTCCTTAGCCATATAGCTTCCTTTGCTGCTTCATGTGCAGCAATGTACTCCGCTTCAGTTGTAGAATCCGCAATGGTGCTTTGCTTAGCACTTTTCCAGCTTACTGCTCCTCCGTTGAGGCAGAAGACAAACCCAGACTGTGATCTGAAATCATCTTTGTCGGTTTGGAAACTTGCGTCCGTATAGCCTTTAACAATTAATTCATCATCTCCACCATAGACCAGGAAGTCATCTTTGTGCCTTTTCAGGTACTTCAGAATATTCTTGGCAGCAGTCCAATGCGCCTCTCCTGGGTCTGACTGGTATCTGCTCGTAGCACTGAGTGCGTACGCAACATCCGGGCGTGTACATATCATAGCATACATTATTGAACCAATCAATGATGCATATGGAATCCCATTCATTCGTCTACGCTCATCAAGTGTTTTTGGGCACTGAGTCTTGCTTAGAGTCATTCCATGAGACATGGGTAGGTAGCCTCGCTTGGAGTCCGCCATCTTGAACCTATCAAGCACCTTATTGATATAAGTGCTTTGACTAAGTCCAATCATCTTTTTAGATCTATCTCTGTAAATTTTGATGCCCAATATGTACTGTGCTTCCCCTAGATCCTTCATCGAAAAACATTTCCCAAGCCAAATCTTGACAGAGTTCAACATAGGAATGTCATTTCCGATAAGCAATATGTCGTCGACATATAATACTAGGAAAGCAATTTTGCTCCCACTGACCTTCTTGTATACACAAGATTCGTCCGCGTTCTTGATGAAACCAAAGTCACTGACTGCTTCATCAAAACGTATATTCCAGCTCCTGGATGCCTGCTTCAATCCGTAGATTGACTTCTTTAGCTTGCATACCTTTTTAGCATTCTTTGGATCCTCAAAACCTTCAGGCTGTGTCATAAACACAGTTTCTGTTAAAACGCCGTTTAAGAAAGCAGTTTTGACATCCATCTGCCATATTTCGTAATCGTAATATGCAGCGATTGCTAACATTATTCGAATAGACTTTAGCATTGCAACTGGTGAAAAGGTTTCATCGTAATCCACACCGTGGACTTGCCTGTAACCTTTCGCAACCAATCTAGCTTTGAAAACTTCAAGTTTCCCATCCTTGTCCTTTTTCAGTTTGAAAACCCATTTGCTTCCAATGGCTTGGTAGCCATCTGGCAAATCGACCAAATCCCATACTTGGTTTTCAGACATGGAGTCTAATTCAGATTGCATGGCTTCTTGCCATTGCTTGGAGCTAGGGCTCGTCATAGCTTGCTTGTAAGTCGCAGGTTCATCACTTTCAAGTAATAGAACGTCATAGCTCTCGTTCGTCAAAATACCTAAGTACCTTTCCGGTTGAGATCTATATCTTTGCGATCTACGCGGGGTAACATTTCTAGATTGACCATGATTCTCACCAGATTCTTCTAAAGGTCTCTGAGTTTCATCCTGAATGTCATCTTGAGCATTCTCTAGAGTTTGTTGTTCGACTCGAATTTCTTCGAGGTCTACTTTTCTCCCACTTGTCATTTTGGAAATGTGATCTTTCTCCAAAAAGACACCATCTCGAGCAACAAACACTTTGTTCTCAGATGTATTGTAGAAGTAATACCCCTTTGTTTCCTTTGGATAGCCCACAAGGATACATTTGTCAGATTTTGGATGAAGTTTGTCTGAAATTAATCGTTTGACGTATACTTCACATCCCCAAATCTTAAGAAAAGACACATTTGGAGGCTTTCCAAACCATAATTCGTATGGAGTCTTTTCGACAGCTTTAGACGGAGCTCTATTTATAGTGAGTGCAGCTGTATTTAGTGCATGTCCCCAAAATTCTAATGGAAGTTCGGCCTGACCCATCATTGACCTGACCATGTCTAGCAAGGTTCTGTTCCTCCGTTCTGACACACCGTTCCATTGTGGTGTTCCAGGAGGAGTCAATTCTGATAGAATTCCACATTCTTTCAGATGGTCATCAAATTCATGGCTCAGATATTCACCGCCTCTATCAGACCGCAGTGCCTTGATCTTCTTGCCTAATTGATTCTCTACTTCACTCTGAAATTCCTTGAATTTGTCAAAGGATTCAGACTTATGCTTCATTAGGTAGACATAACCATACCTACTGAAGTCATCAGTGAAAGTGATAAAGTAGCTGAAACCACCTCTAGCATTTGTACTCATTGGTCCACATACATCTGTATGGATTAAACCCAATAGTTCATTTGCTCTTTCTCCAACTTTAGAGAAAGGTTGCTTTGTCATTTTGCCAAGTAAACATGATTCGCATTTACCATAATCCTCTAAGTCAAATGGTTCTAGAATTCCTTCCCTTTGAAGTCTTTCTAAGCGTTTCAAGTTTATATGGCCTAATCGACAATGCCACAGATAGGTGAGATCTGAATCATCCTTTTTGGCCTTTTTGGTATTTATGTTATATACTTGTTTGTCGTGATCTAATAAATAGAGTCCATTGACTAATCTAGCAGATCCATAAAACATCTCTTTAAAATAAAACGAACAACTATTGTCTTTTATTATAAAGGAAAATCCCTTAGCATCTAAGCAAGAAACTGAAATGATGTTTTTAGTAAGACTTGGAACATGGAAACATTCTTCCAGTTCCAAAACTAGCCCGGAGGGCAACGACAAATAGTATGTTCCTACAGCTAATGCAGCAATCCGTGCTCCATTTCCCACTCGTAGGTCGACTTCACCCTTGCTTAACTTTCTACTTCTTCTTAGTCCCTGTGGATTGGAACATAAGTGTGAGCCACAACCTGTATCTAATACCCAAGAAGTTGAATTAGCAAGTATACAGTCTATAACGAAAATACCTGAAGATGGAACGACTGTTCCGTTCTTCTGATCTTCCTTTAGCTTCAAGCAATCTCTCTTCCAATGCCCCTTCTTCTTGCAGTAGAAGCATTCGGATTCAGAAGTGGGTTGACTGACCTTCCTCTTTGCAGATTTGGCGCCAGTTTGCTTAGTTGGGCTGGCTTTGTTGCCACCTTTCTTAGCATTCCTCTTCTTTCCAGATTTCTTGAACTTGCCCCCACGCACCATAAGCACATCCTGCTTATCACTTTTGAGCGTCTTTTCAGCGGTCTTCAGCATACCGTGAAGCTCAGTGAGCGTTTTGTCCAGACTATTCATACTGTAGTTCAGTTTGAACTGATCATACCCGCTATGAAGAGAATGGAGGATGGTGTCTATAGCCATTTCCTGAGAAAATTGCTGATCCAGCCGACTCATATTCTCAATGAGTCCAATCATTTTGAGAACATGTGGACTTACGGGCTCGCCTTTCTTAAGCTTGGTCTCAAGAATTTGCCTATGAGTCTCGAATCTTTCGACTCGAGCCAGATCTTGGAACATGTTCTTCAACTCACTGATGATTGTGAAAGCATCTGAGTTGATGAACGTTTTCTGCAGATCCGCACTCATGGTGGCGAGCATTAGACATTTCACATCCTTGTTGGCATCAATCCAACGATTGAGGGCTGCCTGAGTGATCCCGTCGCCTGGAGCTTCGGGCATCGCCTCATCTAGGACATACTCCTTTTCTTCCTGCATAAGAACTATTTGCAAGTTCCTTTGCCAGTCAAGGAAGTTTTTCCCGTTCAACTTCTCCTTTTCGAGAATTGATCGAATGTTGAATGAATTGTTGTTTGCCATATTAAAAACTACAATTGAAAAGAATAAACAAATAAATAACCATTCACAGTTTCTCTTAATAAACTTAAATTCTAGCATTCATGCATAATTCAATGTTTATTAAGCATTTTATTCAAGTTATGTGTTCCGGCAGGTGTGAATAAAATGATTCCAAGATCCTAAAATCATTGAAGAACTAAGCACAGTTTGTCGACTTAATCCTAGAACATCTTAGGTAAGCAAAAGCCTTTTGCTAATAGTCTAGAAACTATTCTTGGTTGATAGGTACGTCTAAGAACTTATTAGGTAAACCTATCGAATTTGCCACGACATAAAAGGACTCCTTACTTATATCGTTGAGTTTCACCAAAACTAACATGTACTCACAATTATTTGTGTACCTTGCCCCTTTAGGACCAATAAGTAACACCTCGCTGAGCGAAAACTATTACTAGATTGATGTAAAGGATATCCAAGCAAGTGTATATTTTGGCATGGCACCTTTTAACTCAATTTTTAAGTTTGGAACTTAAGGCTCTTACTATGTTGGTTAGATTTTAAGTGAACTAAAATCCTTAATCATGCAACATAATCAAGCTTTTGATCTCATGCATTTTAAGACATATTCAAAGCAATAAATAACTTAAAACATGCATAAGATATTTGTGATCTAGTATGGCCCGACTTCATCTTGAAGCTTTGACTTCAAAGTCCGTCTTGAAAATCTCCGTGGGAGGCACCATTTTCTTCAAATAGGATAAGTTATAACTAATTACAACTATTTGATGGTACGCAGACCATATTTGAATTGAAAAACAACTTTGGTACTTTAGACCAATTACATTCAAATTAATGGTACGCAGACCATATTTTCTATCCTATTTGGGCCATACTAGTCACTTCATAACCTGCAAAACAGTACATATACAATATATACCATTCACCCATTCATTATCATGAATGGCCCACATAGCTGGTTAGTTAAACACATTATGCATCACGTAAACATTTGCAGCAATTAATCAAGGGCACCAATAATCTACCAATTATTCAGTCCTTATTAATTCTAATCGAGTTGTTTTAACCTTAAGGATTTGTAGACCTAATCAAGAGTTTATGACTAAAAAGTGCTCCCACTCAAACCAATAAATTCATATGCTTTACTAATTTTAAACATAAAATTGTATTTCTAGTCTAACCGGAAACATACAAATTTAATTAAAATTTAAAGCTCATATAAATTTATAATTGAATCCAAAATTTAATTTAATTTCAGTCGCATTTAAATTAATTCATGATTTTAATTTTAGTAAAATAATTAGAATAAATTCCATTTATTATAATTATAATATTCAAAATTAAAATCCAAGAAATTAATTCAAATTATTAATTTTAAAATTAATTAAAATTACGTGAACTGAAATTTTCAAATTAAACATTCAAAACGATCTAATCGAAACGCAAACACCCTACGCGTTGCACGCCCATGGGCTGTACGCACACAGCCATTGCTGGCCATGTGCGCGCAGCCCATGCGCTCGTTGCATAGCTGCTGCTGTCCCATACGCAAGCCTCCGCACAGCGCCCCATCGCACGCGAGCTATCGCTCGCAGTGCGCGCGCGAGATCGCTCGCTGGGCGCGCTGGTTCGCTCGCTGGCGCGCGAGATCGCTCGCTGGCGCGCGAGATCGCTCGCTGGTGCGCGACATCGCTCGCTGGGCGGGCGACGTCGCGCGCTGTGCGCGCGAGTGATGCTGTGCGCAGCGCTCGTGGCACGCGAGCTTGCGCTCGCTGCGCACGAGGCTGCGCGCTGTTGTGCGAGGCAGCGCGCGCTGTGGCGCAGCTCGCTTGCTGCCCACACGCGACTGCCTTGGCTCGCCCCTCGCCCATGCCCATCCGTTCATTGCTCGTGGCACACGACACAAGGCAGGGCTGCTGCCTTGTGCTCGTGCACTACGCCCTTGCTCATTGCATTCGTGCCGCACGGGCGACGAGCTCCCTTGCTCGTCGTCGCATGCCCGCATTATACAACACCCCTTAAGGGTGACACGAAGCGTCCATTGCTTCGTGCGTGCAAGTTATTTGAACGAATCGCATAAAAATTTAAAATTTATATTTAAAATTAATGACAAATTAATAAATATTATTAATTTCATAATTTTAAGGCGAAAAATCGAAAATTTATTATCCAATTGATTTCCGATTGATATGGATTCAAGTCTAGGTCATAAAAATTTAAAATTTATCGTAAATTTACAATTTTTATGGTGGTTTTTAATCATAGGTTTCTAATTAAATTACAATTAATTATGAAAATCAAATTAATTCTAAATTATTCTAATTTTCAACAAATTAATCATAATTACAAATTAGATTGCATAATTAACAAGACTAGGCATTCAAACTTGTTAAACATATGCAGTAGGTCAATCAAAAATTCAAGATTTATCAACAGGAATCGCAAATATTTAATTTAACATCTTAAATTTACGAAATTTTGCATCCGAAAAACTAAAACCTTCGAAAAGTCATAGTTAGGCTTCGAATTTGAGAATTCTGGGTTCGGCAGAAAAATACTATTTTTGTCAAAATTTTAGAATGCCTTTTACATACGGAATTGACACAAAAATCACTCAATTCGGATGAGTAATGAAGAAACTGCCGAAAAACTGCGTACATATATTTAAATAAACGCAATTTGCAATTAATTAACAATTACGAAAATTAATCACCCCTTTTAATTCTTGCAAATTTGTAATATTTAACCATGTTCATGCAATTTAGATTATGAAAATAATAAGGGGCTCGTGATACCACTGTTAGGTTATGATACATATGACATTTACATAGATCATGCGGAAACAACCATTAACCCAGGAAACATATTATTTACACATAATCATATAGCATAATTAGATGCATACTCTTTGTTGCGTGCCTTCCCTAGCTGCGCCCGAACCGAACAAGAACAAGTCTTTTAGGACTCCAAGTGTCGTCCCTCCGTAGAAAGTCCACAGCACGTCCGGATCCGCCTTAAGATTGACCAACTAGAATCGCCCTTAAGGTACTCAGAAAATTCGGCACTTTTGGGGCAAGATGGGTGTTTGAATTTTCTCTCAAAAACCTCACTTTTGAATACTTTGAAACTTATGTATAAATTATGACCCCTAGGCCTTTATTTATAGAGTTATGGAAAAGGAATCGTAATCCTAGTAGGATGCGAATTAATTGGAATTAGAATTCTACATGAATTCTACTTAATCAATTTATCCAATAGGAATAGACATTTAATCATACACTGACTCTTGCAGATTCAGGAATCTCGCATGAGCTCAAACTCACACACACACGGCAGCCACAAGGGCTGCCCACGCATGCGAGCAGCAGCCCACGCAGCGCGGCCCACGCATGCGTGGCCTTGTGCGCGCTGGGCTGTGGCGTGCGTGCTTGCTGGGTGATGGCCTGGCTTCGTGCTGGGCCTTCGTCCGGCAGGCCTCGTCCGATGCTAATTCGTACGATACGCTTCCGATTAAATTTCCATTTCCGGAATCTATTTCCGATACGAACAATATTTAATATTTCCGATTCCGGAATTAATTTCCGTTTCGAACAAATATTTAATATTTCCGTTTTCGGAATTATTTTCCGATTCCGGCAATATTTCCGATTCTGACAATATTTCCGTTTCCGGCAATATTTCCGATTCTGGTAATATTTCCATTTCCAATAATATTTTCCGATACGTACCATGTTTCCGTTTCCGGTAACATCTACGACTTGGATAATATTCATATTTCCGATACGATCCATATTTCCGTTTCCGGCAATATCATCGTTTCCGGAGTATTCATTTCTTGCCTGTGACGATCTTAGCTCCCACTGAAACCAAGATCCGTCGGTTCCGAATATTCATAGATGGAGTATTTAATGCCATTAAATACTTGATCCGTTTACGTACTATTTGTGTGACCCTACGGGTTCAGTCAAGAGTAAGCTGTGGATTAATATCATTAATTCCACTTGAACTGAAGCGGCCTCTAGCTAGGCATTCAGCTCACTTGATCTCACTGAATTATTAACTTGTTAATTAATACTGAACCGCATTTATTAGACTTAACATAGAATGCATACTTGGACCAAGGGCATTATTTCCTTCACATATTTGGTCTCAAGTAATCATCAACATGATCTAACCTAGATCTTTATGATTTCTTGCCAAGTGGATTTTATACTTCTGAACCTTGGAACTACCCAAACAGATTCAACTTATATCACATTTGAGTCAATAAACCTATATTCACTCAAATCCATGTGAAATAATAAAGTCATAAAATCTTTCTTTAGCTTTGAACTCTATCGTCTAGGCGTTCTAACAATAGTTCATATCTTTTGTTACTTTCAACAAGTAAGACTAGCTTGTCTTAAGTTGATCTAGAAATCAACCAACTTTTAAAATTCCATTAAAATAGAGCTTTTGAATGTTAACTTGTTGATATGGTCTAAGCAACAATGCCAAAGATTAGTGGAACTCAAATCAAGGGGTTGATTTGAACCTAGTAAAGTTCTTTAAAGAGTTGTTTGTTTTAATCAAGCATATTGACTCATTCCGTAAATGACCATTTCATTCAATTAAACAAACAAACAAGCATTGTTTTTGTTCTTCTGAATGTGAGTCTTTCTGTGTTTGAAGCAGAAATTTAGGTATGCTGATTATGGAACAAAATAGCCATTTAGTTCCAGCCTTTGAAAGGACTTAAAACAAACTAGATGACCCTACAACTAATGTAGCATTGCCATGCTTCATTTCCCACTTGTAGGTCATTAGTGTATCCTAGCTTCCATTGTTTGAGTTATTACCGAAGTAAGAACCTCAAGCGGTATATGATACCAAGGAAGTTTGATTGCTAGGTCACTTCTCTTTAAACATTAACTTTTAGGTAGAAACGGAATCGTAAATTCCTTTCATTTGTTCCTCGTTTTCCTATTTCTTGTACCCTTTCTTATAGTCTTAAGAATTGAATTCTTTAGTGTTGACTTTTATACTTTGTTAGACATGTCTAATGTCACCAACAAGGTTCTTTACCATTTTAATTTATGTTGAATATTTTGTTTCAACTAGATGATCTTACCAGAAGCTTCTAAAGTTCTCTAAGTATCGATCTATTCGAATGTCTAGGGACTAGACTCATTCGAGAATTAAATGGACAAAGATATTAGGTTGTTAACCATTGGTAAAGCTGAGCGTTTAAGCTCAATGCTTTATGATCTCAAAACTACATTGTATTTTGAATTCACAAGCACCAATTGGTTTGCCATTCGATTTTGATCTTCGAAAACAACCATAAAAGTCGCTAAAAGAAACGTACATTTTAAATTGCTCACTTTCTCTCTTTTCCGTGAATCGTTCTTGGGTTCACTACCAATCGAGGAAATTTACTGTTACCTTTCTAAAAGGATTTATTGCAGTGCAAGATATTTAATTATAAACAATAATTAAAACATACATTGAAGCATGCAAAGTCTAAACATTTATCATGAATAATAACTTGAAATTAAAGCAACCATGCAATTCAAACAAGTTATTAGCATTTTATTCGATTTTATTGTTCCGGCAGGTGTGAATAAAATGATTCCAAGATCCTAAAATCATTGAAGAACTAAGCACAGTTTGTCGACTTAATCCTAAAACATCTTAGGTAAGCAAAAGCCTTTTGCTAATAGTCTAGAAACTACTCTTGGTTGATAGGTACGTCTAAGAACTTGTTAGGTAAACCTATCGATTTTGCCACGACATAAAAGGACTCCTTACTTATATCGTTGAGTTTCACCAAAACTAACATGTACTCACAATTATTTGTGTACCTTGCCCCTTTAGGACCAATAAGTAACACCTCGCTGAGCGAAAACTATTACTAGATTGATGTAAAGGATATCCAAGCAAGTGTATATTTTGGCATGGCACCTTATAACTCAATTTTTAAGTTTGGAACTTAAGGCTCTTACTATGTTGGTTAGATTTTAAGTGAACTAAAATCCTTAATCATGCAACATAATCAAGCTTTTGATCTCATGCATTTTAAGACATATTTAAAACAATAAATAACTTAAAACATGCATAAGATATTTGTGATCTAGTATGGCCCGACTTCATCTTGAAGCTTTAACTTCAAAATCTGTCTTGAAAATCTCCGTGGGAGGCACCATTTTCTTCAAATAGGATAAGCTATAACTAATTACAACTATTTGATGGTACGCAGACCATATTTGAATTGAAAAATAACTTTGGTACTTCAGACCAATTACATTCAAATTAATGGTACGCAGACCATATTTTCTATCCTATTTGGGCCATACTAGTCACTTCATAACCTGCAAAACAGTACATATACAATATATACCATTCACCCATTCATTATCATGAATGGCCCACATAGCTGGTTAGTAAAACACATTATGCATCACGTAAACATTTGCAGCAATTAATCAAGGGCACCAATAATCTACCAATTATTCAGTCCTTATTAATTCTAATCAAGTTGTTTTAACCTTAAGGATTTGTAGACCTAATCAAGAGTTTATGACTAAAATACGCTCCCACTTAAACCAATAAATTCATATGCTTTACTAATTTTAAACATAAAAATGTATTTCTAGTCTAACCGGAAACATACAAATTTAATTAAAATTTAAAGCTCATATAAACTTATAATTGAATCCAAAAAGTTTAATTTAATTTCAGTCGTATTTAAATTAATTCATGATTTTAATTTTAGTAAAATAATTAGAATAAATAACATTTATTATAATTACAATATTAAAAATTAAAATCCAAGAAAATAATTTAAATTATTAATTTTAAAATTAATTAAAATTACGTGAACTGAAATTTTCAAATTAAACATTCAAAACGATCTAATCGTAACGCAAACACCCTACGCATTGCACGCCCATGGGCCGCACGCACACAGCCATTGCTGGCCATGTGCGCGCAGCCCATGCGCTCGTCGCATAGCTGCTGCATCCCCATCGCAAGCCTCCGCACGCACTGGTGCTCGCTGCGCGCGCCAGCGCTCATCGCACGCGAGCTATCGCTCGCAGTGCGCGCGCGACATCGCTCGCTGGGCGCGCGAGCCATCGCTCGCTGGGCGCGCGACATCGCTTGCTGGGCGCGCGAGCAATGCTGGGCGCAGCGCTCGTGGCACGCGAGCTTGCGCTCGCTGCGCGCGAGGCTGCGCGCTCTTGTGCGAGGCAGCGCGCGTTGTGGCGCAGCTCGCTTGCTGCCCACACGCGACTGCCTTGGCTCGCCCTTCGCCCATGCCCATTCGTCCATTGCTCGTGGCACACGACACAAGGCAGGGCTGCTGCCTTGTGCTCGTGCACTACGCCCTTGCTCATTGCATTCGTGCCGCACGGGCGACGAGCTCCCTTGCTCGTCGTCGCATGCCCGCATTATACAACACCCCTTAAGGGTAACACGAAGCGTCCATTGCTTCGTGCGTGCAAGTTTTATGAACGAATCGCATAAAAAATTTAAAATTTATAAAATTAATGACAAATTAATAAATATTATTAATTTCATAATTTTAGGGCGAAAAATCGAAAATTTATTATCCAATTGATTTCCGATTGTTATGGATTCAAGTCTAGGTCATAAAAATTTAAAATTTATCATAAATTTACAATTTTTATGGTGGTTTTTAATCATAGGTTTCTAATTAAATTACAATTAATTATGAAAATCAAATTAATTCTAAATTATTCTAATTTTCAACAAATTAATCATAATTACAAATTAGATTGCATAATTAACAAGACTAGGCATTCAAACTTGTTAAACATATGCAGTAGGTCAATCAAAAATTCAAGATTTATCAACAAGAATCGCAAATATTTAATTTAACATCTTAAATTTACGAAATTTTGCATTCGAAAAACTAAAACCTTCGAAAAGTCATAGTTAGGCTTCGAATTTGAGAATTCTGGGTTCGGCAGAAAAATACTAATTTTGTCAAAATTTTAGAATGCCTTTTACATGCGGAATTGACACAAAAATCACTCAATTCGGATGAGTAACGAAGAAACTGCCGAAAAACTGCGTACGTATAATTAAATAAACGCAATTTGCAATTAATTAACAATTACGAAAATTAATCACCCCTTTTAATTCTTGCAAATTTATAATATTTAACCATGTTCATGCAATTTAGATTATGAAAATAATAAGGGGCTCTGATACCACTGTTAGGTTATGATACATATGACAATTCATAAATCATGCGGAAAAACCATAAAGCCAGGAAAACATATTATTTACACATAATCATTTAGCATAGTTTAGATGCATACTCTTTGTTGCGTGCCTTCCCTAGCTGCGCCCGAACCGAACAAGAACAAGTCTTTAGGACTCCAAGTGTCGTCCCTCCGTAGATAGTCCACAGCACGTCCGGATCCGCCTTAAGATTGACCAACTAGAATCGCCCTTAAGGTACTATTATTTTCGGCACTTTATAGGCAAATGTGTGACTGAATTTTTCTCTCAAAAACTCACTTTGAATACTTTTGAACTTGTTATAAATTTTGAGCCCTAGCCTCATATTTATAGGGGTATGGAAAGGGAATCGAAATCCTACTCAGATACAAATTAATTAAACCTAGAATCCTACAAGAACTCTAATTTAATTAATTTATCAAATAGAATTAGGAATTTAATCATTAACCGAACTCTGCATGTTTTAGGAAACGTGCACGAACACAAACACTTGCACACACACGCACGGCAGCCACGATGGGCCCCCATGCGTGCGCGCGAGCAGCAGCCCACGCAGCGCCCGCGCGCGCTGCGCGCTGCGCGTGTTGTGCGCGCTGTGCGCGCTGCGCAGCCTGCTGGGCCTGGCCTTGCGCTGGGCCTGGCGTGGCTGTTTGTGCGGCGCGCTTGGCTTGCTGGGCGATGGCCTGGCTTCGTGCTGGGCCTCGTCCGGCAGGCCTCGTCCGATGCTTATTCGTACGATGCGCTTCCGATTAAATTTTCCGATTCCGGAATTCATTTCCGATACGAACAATATTTAATATTTCCGATTCCGGAATTAATTTCCGTTTCGAACAAATATTTAATATTTCCGTTTCCGGAATTATTTTCCGATTCCGGTAATATTTCCGATTCTGACAATATTTCCGTTTCCGGCAATATTTCCGATTCTGGCAATATTTCCATTTCCGATAATATTTTCCGATACGTACCATGTTTCCGTTTCCGGCAACATCTACGACTTGGATAATATTTATATTTCCGATACGATCCATATTTCTGTTTCCGGCAATATCATCGTTTCCGGAGTATTCATTTCTTGCCTGTGACGATCTTAGCTCCCACTGAAACCAAGATCCGTCGGTTCCGAATATTCATAGATGGAGTATTTAATGCCATATGATCCGTTTACGTACTATTTGTGTGACCCTACGGGTTCAGTCAAGAGTAAGCTGTGGATTAATATCATTAATTCCACTTGAACTGAAGCGGCCTCTAGCTAGGCATTCAGCTCACTTGATCTCACTGAATTATTAACTTGTTAATTAATACTGAACCGCATTTATTAGACTTAACATAGAATGCATACTTGGACCAAGGGCATTATTTCCTTCAGCTACCTCACCAGTTTCAGTAACTTATCAGTTTTAGCTATCACCTTTTTAATTTCAGATAATTCATCAGTTCAGCTCCTTTTTCAGTTCGTGTTGCCAAACAGAGCCTTACTATGTACGTAATGAAGCAGTGACGAAAATAAATTACTCACTTGCACGTGATACAAATATGATACAAATAAAATAGATATTCTAAAGCTTGCTACAATATACAGGATCATGAAATTATGTAGTGAGCCGGTTTCAATAGAATTCGAGCCTGATTTTCAGACCAGGCAAGTGATTCGAGTAGTACGAGAGGCCTATGTAGAAAATTAGTTTTGGAAACATCGGAAAGGATGGGCTTGAGGCCCATTGAGACCCAACCAAACAACGTAAAATGATTGAAAAGGGAAAAATTATTTTCCATGAAAACGTTTTACGCCCTACCAAACGGAGCCTACGTACGTAGTACTCCCTCCATATTTATTTAAGGGATACAGTGGCCGGACAAGGGTATTAAGAAGAAAAATTGAATGAAATAAAGTAATAAAACAATTGGGGTTGGGGTAGGTATTTTAATAAATAAATAAGTGGGGACGTACCATGTTATTTTAGAGGGGTGGAGGTGTGGTGTAGTTATGAAATTATTTGTTTAATAGGGTGGTGGGACATATGATATATTAGATACTCCCTCCGTCTCTTTTTGTTTTTTACGTTTGGTATTTTGCACGCTTTTTAACGACTAATTAATGTGGATTGAGATTATTTTAAGTTTTTAGGTAAACGAGAAAAATTACGTTTATTTATAATGTTTTCACTCTTATAAAAAATCTGATATTGGGAAAATGAGAAGAAGTTAATGTTCTAGTGGAAAAGTGTGAGAGATTAAAAGACCAAATGGATTTAATTGGTTAAAATAATAATTGGACACAAATTTTGATATAATATTAAATCATTTATGTGATAATATAAAAGGAAATGTAAAAAACATTTTGGGACACCCAAAAAGGAAAACGTAAAGAACAAAAAGTGACGGAAGGAGTAGATTATTTAATTAAATGGTGGGGTTGATAAATTATCTCTTAAATAAATTGTATACACTAATATAAACCTGGTCCATGCTAACTTAGCGTGGACCAGGGCAATGGAGTAATTTGTATGGGTAACATATGTAACTGTCACGTGACAGTTATTTTGTAATTTTAAATATTAACTATATGCGTATTACAGTAACTATGTGTTTTAAAGAGTTACTATGTGTTTTGAAGAGTTTTAATGCGATTTTTGTCTAGCCCACTTTATATACGTTTTAAACTTTTTTATTTTTCAAAATTTCAGATCTACATTCTGTTCATTCTCTTTCATTTTCTCTCTCTTCATTTTCTCTCTATGCTTTTCAAAATTTAGCCCAAATTTCTAGGTTTTGTTCGATTTTCTTCGTAATTATCTTACAATTCTTATGATTGGATCTATTAGATGAGGAAAAATTGGAGGCCGGAAGTAGTAGATCAAGAAGGAGGTTCGTCGTTGCCGAAATCGAATCGAAGAATTTGCGCTCGCCTACAAATCTTCGCAAGAATTTTTAGAGATCACATCTCGGTTTATTGTTTTTTAAAGAATTTTAAGTCTATTTTTATTTAAAATTGAAAATATTTGTTGTTTTGAAGAAATTAATGTTTGTGTTTTACCGAAGTATCGTTTTCACTTCGCGAATTCGATCAACGACTTCACGATTTTAAATAGTAACTATATGAGTAATACAGTAACTATATGATTCAAAGAGGTACTATGTAATTTTAATGGTTACTATATGTGTACAATAGTAACTATATTATTTTAATGGTTACTATATGTGTACAACAGTTACTATATGTGTACAATAGTTATTATTTTGTTGAGTGATTCGAAATGTTTGTTGTTTTGTTGAAATTAGGGTTAGTGTTTCACATAGTTAGTATATAAATGATATAGTCACCTTTAATTTATGTTGTGAAATATTATTTTTAATAGTCACTGGAATGTTCGTTGTGTTTATGTTAGTAGTAGTTTTTAGAGTAACTATATTTTTTTTAAAAGTTACTATAACTTTAAAACAGTAACTATGTGTTTAAAATAGTCACTATATTTTTTAGAAAGTTATTATAAGTTTAAAACAATAACTATGTGTTTAAGATAGTTATTATGTTATGAACAGTTTATAGTGACTTTTTGATAAATAATAGTTACTATACGATTACATTATGTACTATGTTATTTAGAGTATGTATTTGTCCGCTTCTTAGATAGTGACTATATGATTATAATGGTTACTATATGTGTTCAATAGTTACTATATTTTAATAATAGTCACTATATATTTTATATAGTTACTATATGGTTTATATAGTTACTATATATTTGATATTTGTATAAGAAAATAATACGAAGTATCAATCACATGTTATTTCAGGTCTTAAAGTTGCACTATCTAGTGATGAATCTCCAAATATACTTTACAATATCATTTGTATAAGAAGAAATAATGCCTTAAATTTAGAAAAAAGAGACAAGGGTTGTGAACTTTAAGAATTGGTGCAGCAAAGCACAAGAGGTAGAAATGGTGTTTGTTGTTTGGGTGAAATTAGGGTTAGTGTTTCATATAGTTAGTATATAAATGATATAGTTACCTTTAATTTATGTTGGGAAATAATGTTTTTAATAGTCATTGGAATATTCGTTGTGTTTATGTTAGTAGTAGTTTTTAGAGTAACTATATTTTTAAAAAAGTTACTATAACTTTAAAACAGTAACTATGTGTTTAAAATAGTTACTATATTTTTTAGAAAGTTATTATAAATTTAAAACAATAACTATATGTTTAAGATAGTTACTATGTTAAGAACAGTTTATAGTGACTTTTTGATAAATAATAGTTACTATGCGATTACATTATGTACTCCGTACTATGTTATTTCGAGTATATTTTTGTCTGCTTCTTAGATAGTGACTATATGATTATAATGGTTACTATATTTGTACAATAGTTACTATATGTTAAGCTAGTTGTTGTGTGATTATAATGGTTACTATATGTGTACAATAGTTATTATATTATTATATTAGTTACTTTGTCTTATATAGTTACTATATGTTTGAAATAGGTACTATGTTTATTTTATCATGATTTGTTACCATATGTTTATTTTCTTCAATAGTTACTATATTATTTATATAGTTACTATATGTTTGAAATAGATATTCTGTTTATTTTATCATGACTTGTTACCATATGTTTATTTTCTTTAATAGTTATTGTACGTTTTATGTAGTTACTATATTTTTGAAATAGGTACTATGTTAGTTTATTATGTTATGTGCATGTTTTTATGTTATTCTATATTTTTAATGATATAGTTACTGTATTATGGATAGAGTTACTATATTATTATCACATCAACTATGTCTGCAACTCTGTGACTAAATGACCATCAATAATATTTATAGGTATTATATCTTGTATTATAGTAACTATATGTTTGGTATAGTTTTTTTAATGTATATTATAATGTTCTTTTTATGTTCTTTGTTGTCTTCTATGTTATTAGTAATAAGAGTTACTATGTTATGATCACAACAACTATATGATCATAACAATAACTATATCTACAAACTTGCTCGTATATGACTATCATTAATATTAAGAGTTACTATATCATGTATAATAGTAATTATATATTTTTAATAGTTATTATCTTATCATTATGTTCTTTTTATGATCTTTCTTTGTACTCCATGTTATTATTAATAAAAGTGCCTATATTATTTTGACAGTAACTATATGACTATAACAATAACAATAACTATATATGCAATTCTGCAAGTATTTTACCATCGTTAATAGTAAGAGTTATTATATGATGCATAATAGAAACTACACGTTTTACATAGTTACTATGTTATTTTTTCATATTTAAATGTTAAATTATTAACTTAGTTTAAATATTATTGATTCAGAAATACAAAGATGATGCACCCAGAATTGAAATCGTGCAAAGAATAAATTCTACAAGGAAAACAAAAGCAGGAGGAGAAAAAGAAAATCCTGACAACAATGGAAACCAAGAAAGTGGTAGAGGAAGGACATGATGTGTTGGTGGAAAAAAGAGACGTGGTCCACGTGGACGTGTCGATTAGTATTTTTTAGTTCAAAAAACACTTGAGTTTAACATGGTTTATTTAATAGATGCAAAGAATTAGAATGTCGTAGCTAAAACAACTAACCAAGTAGTTAATGTTTTCTTTATTATTGTTCAAGAGTTATAATTACTGTTACTTTTGATATAGTTACTCTTTTATATTTCAGTAATTATGTGATATATAATAGAAAAAATTACTATATGACCTCTAAACCATCTATATCATATTATTTATTTTTATAATATAGTAATTGTTTTACAGCTAAAGTTATTTTTCTATATAATATAGTTAATCTTTGGATAGAATAATTGTTCTCATCGAAATTACTATATTATTATTATTTATTTCATAGTTACTATTCTGAAAATATAGTTACTTTACAGAACCTATAGTTTCTATAATTTACTCTTTTGTCTGCAAGAATGAATATGTAGTAGTAATTGTTTTACAGTTAAAATTACTTTTCTATATGATATAGTTACTCTTTGGATAGAATAGTTATTCTTATCATTATTATGTTCATAGTTATTATTCTGGAGATATAGTTACTTTACAGAACCTACAGTTTCTATAATTTACTCACTGTTAAAATTACCTAATTACCCTGGTCCATGGTAATCTTATGGTGGACCGGGTCCATGCAAGTGGAATTGTCGAAATCGTAGGCAATCTTAATCGAAATCTATTCATTCTTAAAGTATGCTCAAATAAAGAAAATAACACGTTCTCAAATAGTCTTATTAATCGAAACTATACTGATATAAAGCATATTAATAGCGATGTGTATACCAAATTTACTAACCTAGTCCAACTAGGATAAGTAAACACAATATATTTTCTATTACTAAGATAACTAGTCCATATAATTTAGGATGATATTTTAGGCTTTCATCCCAAATCAAACTTGAACAAAAGCGATCTCAAAAAGATAAGATTGTAGGAAATAAGACTGTAAAATCCGAAAATGTTAATAAAATGTGGGCCGAATATTTGATGTAAATAAAGCTGTGACGTGTTACGAAACACTGTCTTAGAAGCAAAATTCGCCCCGACTATGGTGCAATCGGAAAAGGCGTTGCCCCCCAAGATTTTACACAGCGTCTCTCCAAAATGTGCACTCAACTAAGGAGAAACATGGAACTCACAATAATGTTCAGAATAGGAGTAGAGAGAGTTTGATTTTCGGTGTACTTTCAAAACTGATCCCCAAACTGATTATAAAGCCACTAAGATTTTGTAACCGAAAATTAACATTTAATTGGGTAATTAAAGCACCTGTAACCGCTGATCAGAATTGATCATGTAATAAAACTTTTGATAACTGAAAATCAGAATTGATTTGAGTAATTAAAACGGAAGCGAAAATCAAGGGACGTAATAAATACGACCGTTACGATTGTGGAGTGAGCTACGTAACTGACGGGCCTCATAAAGACTGGACCGTCAGCTACGACTTGGCCCAAAAAGGAGGCCCCACCACACCGCGCACGTGCCACGAACCGGCCGGACGGGCGGCGGCGGCGCGCGTGGGGATTCCCCCTTCTAGCCCACAACACTTGGGGAAGTACTTCAAAGTATAAACATTACTTCCCTATATTTAAACAAAGGGAAAAGCTTGTTTTCTTTCCATGTGGGACAAAGTCATTTTCTTTAAATACTCCACTTGAAAAGCCTCCTTTTCATTTCTACCAATGTGGGACATTTTCACAATATGGTAATACTCTTTCTTTGCATTATTTCCAACAATCCCCCACAAATGCAAAGACCCATTTGAAAAACAAGAAAAAGAATTCTGAGCATTTTTATGGAAGGTTTGATACTTAAATGTTGGTGTCTTTCGATTGAACCAACACATAGTGAAGATTAGGCAATCCCTTTATTGAGAAAGTGAACAAATCTGGAACTATCCCAACCAAGAAATAAAACCCAATAACACATACCATACCTTAGATTATTATGAGTTCCGCGATAGACAATCAACAACGGCCATTATACTTGGGATGCTTATGAGTGCTCTAGAAAAACTAGCCCAAGTTTTTCATAGAAGGTGGCCAAACCTTCACACTCAAGTAGGTGATTTCATCAAGTCTATCACATAGACCACCCATATCCTGGGATATGAAATCATTAAGAGCTATTGCTCAACCTCTCAATACACATACGGTGAACTCATCAAGTCCTTCTCATTAGGACCACCCAGATTCTGGGATATGAGTTTCATTGAAAGCTACAAAGCTTAACCTTATGATAAATATGTACAAGTCATAGGAATGGGAAGTGTACAAGAATGAGTCTTTCCATGGCTTCGTTAGACCACAAGAAACCTTGTGTGAACAAGGTCGGGTGTCCACCATGAATTTCTCAACTAACGGGCTTAAGCCCCATTCCCCTCGACGTATCAAGGACTAATCTTCTATTTAGTCCCTTGGTTAAAGGATCTGCTATATTCCTCTCAGATCTCACAAATTCCATAGTAATTACACCACTCTCTATTAGTGTTCTCACAGATTCATGCCTCACATGAATATGTCTCTTTTTGCCATTATAAGCGCTGTTTTTAGCAACACAAATAACAGCTTGAGAATCACAATGTAGAGATACAGGTGGAGCAGGACGCCCCCACAATGGAATATCGGCCAATAAATTTCTCAACCACTCCGCCTCTTGCCCGGCCAAGTCCAATGCAATAAATTCGGACTCCATAGTTGACCGGACAATACAAGTCTGTTTAGAAGACTTCCAAGAGATAGCTGCTCCACATAAAGTAAAAACATATCCACTAGTGGAACTTACCTCATCATTATCAGATACCCAGTTTGCATCACAATAACCTTCTAAAACAGCAGGAAATCCAACATAATGCAAACCCCAATCCATCGTGCCCCTAAGGTACTTTAACAACCTCCTAAGAGCATTCCAATGGTCTCTACCGGGGTTATGGGTATATCGACTAAGTCTACTAACTGCATAGGATATGTCAGGCCGAGTGTAATTCATGAGAAACATTAAACTCCCAATTATTTTAGCATATTCAGATTGAGACACACTATTGCCCTTATTCTTTTTCAAGTGTATGCTAGAATCATAAGGAGTTTTAACTGGCACAACATCAAAACTGTTAAATTTCTTTAACACTTTTTCCACATAGTGAGATTGAGACAAAGAGAAACCATTACTAGTTTTGGTGACTTTAACACCCAAGATCACATCAGTTTCACCCATGTCTTTCATTTCAAATTGAGAGGATAGAAACCTTTTGGTTTCATTAATAGCATCAATATGTGTACCAAAAATCAACATGTCATCTACATATAGGCAGACAATAACACAATCAGAACCAAACATTTTTGAGTACACACAAGCATTAGCACGGTTCACAATAAATCCAAAACTTAAAATAGTTTTATGAAACTTTTCGTACCATTGTTTTGGAGCTTGTTTCAAACCATATAAAGACTTCTTTAACTTACAAACTTTATGTTCCTGTCCTGGAACTACAAAACCAGGAGGTTGAACCATATAAATTTCTTCTTCTAAGTCGCCATTCAAGAAAGCAGTTTTTACATCCATTTGATGCACAATTAACTTATAACTTGAAGCTAAAGCAAGTAAAGCACGAATAGTGGCGATCTTAGTTACTGGTGAGTAAGTATAAAAGAAATCAACACCAAATTTTTGTGTGAAACCTTTAATTACAAGTCTTGCTTTGTACCTGTCAACTGCACCATCAGTTTTTCTTTTCCTTTTAAAAATCCATTTACAACCAATGGCTTTACTACCTTTAGGTAATTCAACTAATTCCCAAGTATGATTAGACATAATGGATTCTATTTCACTATTAACCGCCTCTTTCCAAAAACTAGCATCAATTGAACTCATGGCCTCATCAAAGGTTTTAGGCTCATCATCAAACAAGTGAAGAAATACAACCAACTCATCTATTTCATCCACATTATTGAGTTCAGACAAAAACACAGTCAAAAAGTCAGGACCATAGCTAGTTTCAGTTCGACGCCTTTTACTTTTCCTAGGTTCTACAACATCAGTTTGAACAATAGGAGAAGATGAAGGTATAGAGGAAGAAGATGGAACAGAATTAGAAACATCATGTGAAGCATCATGGGAATTGTTATGTGAAACAACATTATTCTTTAAAGGGAAAATATGCTCAAAAAATTCAGCATCTCTAGATTCACACATTGACCTATCACTCAAACACATGAACCTATAAGCTGCACTATTTTCAGCATAACCAACAAACACTGCATCAAAAGTTTTTGGACCAATGTTTTCCCGTTTAAAGGAAGGTAAACCAACTTTAGCTAAACACCCCCACACTTTCAAGTATTTTAGGTTGGGTCCATGACCTTTCCACAATTCATAAGGGGTTTTGTCTAACTTCTTATGGGGTACTTTGTTCAACACATAATTAGCAGAAAGTACGGCCTCCCCCCACATGTTATCAGGTAAGCCAGAACTAATCAACATTGCATTCATCATTTCCTTAAGGGTTCTATTTTTCCTTTCAGCAATGCCGTTTTGTTGGGGAGTATAGGGAGCACTAAATTCATGAATAATTCCATTTTTCTCACAAAGTTCCTTTAAAAAGGTTGTACCATACTCACCACCTCTATCAGACCTAAACCTTTTAATCTTACGGTCTAATTGATTTTCAACTTCTGCTTTATAAATTAGGAACTTTTGTTCCGCCTCATCTTTGGTCTTTAAAAGATACACTTTGGTATATCTAGAATGGTCATCTACAAAGGTGATATAATACCGTTTGCCGCCTCTGCTTTCGGTATTTTTAAAAACAGCTAAGTCCGAGTGAATTAATTCAAGCAATTCAGTTTGTCTAGAAGTAACTGGTTTAAAGTGAGTTCTAGAATGTTTAGCTTCAACACAAATTTCACACTTATTATGACCATTACTATTCAGATTAGGAATTAGAGACATTGTTTGCAAGCGTTTTAGAGAACCATAATTGACATGTCCTAGTCTACCATGCCAAAGGTCAACAGACTCAAGCAAGTAAGCAGAAGTAGAATTCTTATTCATAAATTCAACAACAGAAATAGTCTCCAAAATAAATAAACCACCAGACAAGTATCCCTTCCCCACAAATTCCCCATTACGAGATAAAACAAGTTTATCACCCTCAAAAACAAGTTTCACCCCAGCTTTGTTAAGGAGAGCACCAGAAATTAAGTTCCTGCGAAGAGAAGGGACATACAGTACATTTTGCAAGGACAAAGATTTTCCAGAATTCAGCTTTAGGAGTATTTTTCCTTTGCCAAGCACCTCGGAACTGCTTGAATTTCCCATAAAGACTTGTTCACCTCCCGTAGCTTCTTTGAATTCTGCAAACAGTTCCTTGTCTGAACAAAAGTGCTTAGTTGCACCTGTATCAACAATCCATTCAGTTTTATTATCAACTAAATTAATTTCAGAAATTACAGCAGCAATAATTTCATTAGTATCTTCTGCAACATGAGCTTGATTCTTTGTTTGATCCGGTTTCTGGCCATTGTTTGTAACATCCTTACGGTTGTAGCATTGCCAAGCCTTATGGCCTGACTTACCACAAACATAACAACCACCAGATCCTTTCTCTGACTTCCCATTTTTCTTGAAGTCTCCACCTTTCTTGCCTTGAACACCAAGTTGTTTTGAATTCTGATTCTTCTTCTTGAAGTTTCCAGAATTCTTGTTTTGTTTATTAAACCTGTCAGATTTTGGGAAAGAAGATTCCACAATGTTAGCTTTAACAGAAAGTTCATAAGGAGAAGAATCCTTATCCTTCAACCGGTTGGCTTCTTCGATCTTCATGTGGCTGACCAATTCTTCAAGGGACATATCTTTCTTCTTGTGCTTGAGATGATTGCGGTAATTGGACCATGAATCAGGAAGCTTCTCGATCAGAACATTGGCTTGCAGCACTTCACACATCTTCATACCTTCTGCCAGAATGTCAGCAACCAGATTCTCGTACTCATGGACTTGATCCATGATTGGCTTGTCATCAACGATCTTGAACTGTAGCCACTTTCCCGTAGCATACTTCTTTTTTCCAGCATCATCTGTACCATATTTCTTTTCCAAGGTCTCCCAAACAGATTTAGCAGATTTGTTATTGATGAAAAGATCAAAAAGAGAGTTACCCATATGACTGAGAAGGTGACCTCTAACGAACTTGTGGTGCTTCTCATACTTGGCGATCTGTTCATCAACATTTGGTATGGCAGTGGCAGCATCAGATGTCTCGGTGAGAGGACGTTGAGGACAATCTTGAACCAGAACATAGTCAACCTCCAATTGTTCGAAAAAGATCAGTAATTTTTGTGCCCATCGTTTGTAATTGGTACCATCAAGAGGTTCCAATTTGGAGAGATCAGGAAGAGTTTTGATTAGAGAAGAATCCATAATCAGATTTCACAGTTGGAAGAATTTTGCTTCTAAATTGTAGGAAATAAGACTGTAAAATCCGAAAATGTTAATAAAATGTGGGCCGAATATTTGATGTAAATAAAGCTGTGACGTGTTACGAAACACTGTCTTAGAAGCAAAATTCGCCCCGACTATGGTGCAATCGGAAAAGGCGTTGCCCCCCAAGATTTTACACAGCGTCTCTCCAAAATGTGCACTCAACTAAGGAGAAACATGGAACTCACAATAATGCTCAGAATAGGAGTAGAGAGAGTTTGATTTTCGGTGTACTTTCAAAACTGATCCCCAAACTGATTATAAAGCCACTAAGATTTTGTAACCGAAAATTAACATTTAATTGGGTAATTAAAGCACCTGTAACCGCTGATCAGAATTGATCATGTAATAAAACTTTTGATAACTGAAAATCAGAATTGATTTGAGTAATTAAAACGGAAGCGAAAATCAAGGGACGTAATAAATACGACCGTTACGATTGGGGAGTGAGCTACGTAACTGACCGGCCTCATAAAGACTGGACCGTCAGCTACGACTTGGCCCAAAAAGGAGGCCCCACCACACCGCGCACGTGCCACGAACACGAACCGGCCGGACGGGCGGCGCGCGTGGGGATTCCCCCTTCTAGCCCACAACACTTGGGGAAGTACTTCAAAGTATAAACATTACTTCCCTATATTTAAACAAAGGGAAAAGCTTGTTTTCTTTCCATGTGGGACAAAGTCATTTTCTTTAAATACTCCACTTGAAAAGCCTCCTTTTCATTTCTACCAATGTGGGACATTTTCACAATATGGTAATACTCTTTCTTTGCATTATTTCCAACAAAGATTACATGATTGGCTAATGTCAAACTTGATCGTCTAATATAGTAATATAATTCATTATGAAAATATAAAAATAAGATTACGTATATGACTAGCTAATGTTATATTTTCTATTATGTACAGAAGTACAGACTTTCTTATTTACAAGTGGTGTGAAAAGTAACTTTAAAATGTTTTAAAGTTACTCTTATAGTCTTATATAGGTAAAAATTATTTATTTTTTAGCAATAAATTTTCATTTTAATGAAATTTATTTATTCAAAATCACTATTATGGTATAAAATTAATCATTTAACTCTATAAAACGTTTATGTAATAGTTTTTTTTTCTTTTAATAATATAGAAGTTAACAAAAACATATTAAAACTTTAAAAACAAAAGGTAAAAGTTAAAAAAAATAAATCTATCCATCTATCTATCTATTATCTATAACTATATACTAAAAGAGACACCAGGAATGACACGTGTCATCTCCTGGTGAATCCTTAGTATTTTTCTTTTTTAAATTACTTTTTAACTATTTGAAAATAAATTAATTTTTTTTCCCATAAAATTTCAAATAATTGATAATAATTCAGAAATCTATACCCTAAAAAGTAGAGAATAAATATGAAAAGATTGTACAAAATCTTTGGAAAATGTTGTGCGTGAAATCCCTATAAAATAGGGACACCATGAGCAATTCCCCGACTAAATATAATAGTTTACAAAATTCCCTAAAAAATAGGGAACAAATAGGTAACTGATAATTAAGTAAAAAAATAATAAACGGAATAACAATCCCAAATCAGGAAAAAAAGAAGATAATAAATAGGTAACAAATAAAAAAAAAATTGGAAATTCGAAATTTAGCACCCTATGCGTAAAATTAAAAAACCTAAAAAATAGGTAAAAAATGTTCCATGTAGCATAAATTATATGGGAGAGATTACTGATTTGAAAAATTAAAAATTAAAAATTAAAAGTCCCTGAATATGCGTGAATACTGAATATCTAGAATATAGTAGCCAATCAATAATCCATTAATCACAAAGAATTAGGGTTACACCTAATTCAAACGACCATAATCAGCTGTATATATTCCATGCTCATCCAACAATAATATCAAAAAAATATTAACCTAAACGTTATTTGTGAGAAAAAAAATGGCAGGAAATTTTAGTCTCATTCACAACATTAATTCGTCCATAGAAAACATAACGATGCAAGCAAGGGTTATCCAACTATGCACAGTTCCTGCCTTTAATAATCCGAGTAAAATGTATACTATTGAAATGGTTTTACTAGATGCAGAGGTAATTCCATCATTCGTATCGTGCTATATTCAATATAATGTTAATATTAGTAGTCAAATAGTATGATGCTAACTACTTTTTTTTATTTTACTTTTATTGTATAACAGGGAGGCAAGATTCAAGCTTTTATAAAAAGAGCTTTTATTGCGAAATTTAAGGGTGTTTTCACCCAAGGAGAAGCATACAATATAAACCCACGATACATCAATACAAAAATAATTTTAGAATGTTTACTCCAATGGTAGAAGTGGTTGGATAGACTATTCCTATACATAGTTTGATTTTAAGTCTTATGAAGCATTAAAAGATCTAGACAACACTGTATTAGTTGGTGTAAAATATCGAACTTATTTTTTAAGTATTATATTTATTTTAGGTATATTATTTACTATTACTATGGTTTTTTGTGAAAACATATTGTATTGGTTATCTTCCTGCACAAATTCTTATTTACAAGGGGTGTACAATAAATATTGTACACCGAAGTAAAAGTTGACTCAAAGTATATAAAAGTTACCCTTATATACGTAAAAGTTATCTATTTTTTATTGATAATTTTTTTTTCATTTTTATAAAAATAATTATTCAAAATCATTAATAATGTATAAAAATTAATCATTTAACCTTTTAAAATGTTAATCCAACAATTTTTTTTCGTAATATAAAAGTTAACCAAAACATAGTAAAAGTTACAAAAAATTAGGTAAAAGTTAATGTGGTGTACGATAAATTTATTGTACACCTTGTGCGCGCAAGACCTTTTGATCTTCCTAGAGTATTATCAGCAGATCAATTTATTAGAGATGGTAACCCACAAAAAATGCTCAATGTACAACTAGAGGATTTGCTGTAAGTGTATTTCCAATTTATCTTAAGGAAAATACAATTATGACTATTATACTAATTTTGTTATGTTGTCAATTTTAGAAAAAAATTATTGAGTTGCACTTTGTGGAATCAATATGTTGATCAATTGACATAATACTTATCTGATCATCCAAATTGTCAACTTTTTATTGTCATCCAGTAAGCAAAAATCAAGGCTTTTCATGGTATATATTATTTGTGTTGAATGAAAGCCTCGATTGTCATTTTATGCATTGATTTGGTTTTGCTTTCTTATACGTTTATCTTTCTCAGGCATGTAAGGCTTTGTTGGAATATCGAGTTCGCTATTTGTGACTACTCCATATAAAATACTGATATTGCGAAGATAAATGATTTTAAAGAGAGGTATGTATATTTTTTTTGTCTTGCTACTATTTATTTTTCTTATCTGAATATACTATTATAATAATGTATATTTGCAAAAAAAATTTGTCACCCGTTGCAGGATACTAACATCGAGAAGGTAACACTAAATATTATTTATCCTTTAGTCTCCATTTTAAAAAAAATTCTCTTTTACTTTCTTATCCGACTTTCTTGCTGTTGTTTTCTTGCAGATCAACTACGTTCTACATATATCGAGAGTTCAAACTATTATAGACCAAGAATAAGTTGTAAGTGTTGGAGGAACATTGTAAATAGTATACACTCACAAGTTACTACAGAGTATTTGTTTTGTATATTTCCCCCCTATGTTAAGCTTTACACCATAAACATTTGATTGAGTTTATAGATTACTATGGAGATTCCCTAATTGTTGTACTTTTTCCCGTTGTTAGGGTAGCCAAACACTCTTTTCTGCATCATCTACTACTACTACGTAGTAGTGTAGTACATTAATTTTTGGTAACATGAAGGGTCCTAGGTTAACTCAGCCATGAAAGGTTTTCCTTTCTACACAGAGTATACGAGGAATCTGGAGTACGTATTTTATCCACCACGAAGTATATGAGAGAGTTTTCCTCCTAAAGCTTTGCTAAATTTAATTTAAACTACTTAGTGGAAATTTTTTATATAGTGCTAGATAATAATAATATTCAACATTGAGATTACTAATTTGTTTGTAATTTTAATAAATTTCAATATAGTTTTTACAAATGTTTGTAATTTTAATAAATTGCAATATAATTTTTATAGTTTTGTTGTTATAATTGTGCATCGAACGGGTACTAATCTAGATTTCTTTCACACCTTCCAAAAATTCAGAATTCAACCAAACTTGTATTATACTAACCTGGAAGACATTAGGAAGAAGAACGAAGGAGATGTTGAACGATTTCTACGCAATACACTAAATCAACTTCAAAATTTGGAAAGTGTGAAAGATTTATTTGGAGTTTTGTATTCGATTACCAAAACAGTTTTGTAAAATCTTGATCTAAATTTTGGAAGGTGTGAAAGAAATCTTGCAAACCAACAAATTTAGGCCTAATTTACTTTGTCTTTTGGTTTGCCTTGAATCGATCTGGTTTTTTTTTTTGGCATGAATCAATTTTAGGTGGTGGAACAGAGGAGAAAATTGCTTCTCAATTTTTTTATTTTCCTTTTTGGTTGAACACCTATTCAAATTACCAGGTTCAAGAATATTGTCTTAGTAAATTATGAGATTATAATATTGTCTTAATATTATAAGTGCAACGTGTTTTTCCAAAAAAAAATTATGTCTTTTTCCTTTGCCAAACTGTATACCCATGTTTAGTATAAAAAATTAAAATTGTTTCTTATTCACGTATATATTCATATTATTAGTAGATAGATTGTTCACTTATGCACCTTAAGAACAATGAAAATTAATAATTATACGAAGTATTTGAAAAACGGAATATTAGTGGTACATAATTGATGGATACAAATTATTTAAAAATATATATATATTTATAACATATCAATAATTTTGGATTACCGTGCATGGCACGGGTCCTATATTAGTATTATACTAAAATAGACACCAGGAGTGACACGTGTCACCTCCTGGTTAAAAAAATTCCCGCCAAAAGTTTTTTTCCTTTTTTATTCATTTACTTATTTCAATTAACTTTTATAGAAAAGATTAAGTAGTTTGACTAAAATGTATACCATACCCTATTTAATTGATCGTCAAAAAAAAAAAAATTCAACTGTTATTAATTTTATTTCTCAAAAATAATATTTTTAAAGTTATAAAATATATCCTAACTTTATTATGTTAGGTTATGATTCATATGACAAAACATATATAAATCATGCGGAAAAACCATAAAGCCAGGAAAGCATATTATTTACACATAATCATTTAGCATAGTTTAGATGCATACACTTTGTTGCGTGCCCTCCCTAGCTGCGCCCGAACCGAACAAGAACAAGTCTTTAGGACTCCAAGTGTCGTCCCTCCGTAGATAGTCCACAACACATCCGGATCTGCCTTAAGCTTGACCAACTAGAATCGCCCTTAAGGTAGTATAGATTTCGGCAAAATAAGTGCAAGTGTATGGCTGATTTTTCTTCAAAATCTTACCTTTGAATACTTCAAGTGTGTCTATAAATTATGACCCTAGACACCTATTTATAGAGGTATGGAAAAGGAATTGGAATCCTACTAGGATACAAATTAATTAAACTAGAATCCTAGTAGAACTCTTATTTAATTAATTTATCCTTTTAGGATTAGGAATTTAATCATATATCGAATCCTGATAGCTTTAGGATTCGTATAGCACGTAAACGAGCATCGCACGAGCACCGCACACTCACGCAGGCCTTGCGGCCCACGCTGAGCGCACATCGCTCAGCCCATGCTGCTGCCAGTGTCCGCGCGCGCGCCCAAGGCCTTGGCTGGGCCTGGCCTTGCGCTGGGCCTGGTCGAGGCTTGGCGTGTGTTGGTGATGCGTGTGGCTTTCTGGGCGATGGCCTGGCTTTGTGCTGGGCCTTCGTCTAGCGAGCCTCGTCCGATGCTAATTCGTACGATACGCTTCCGATTAAATTTCCGATTCCGGAAATCATTTCCGATACGAACAATATTTAATATTTCCGATTCCGGAATTAATTCCTTTTTCGAACAAATATTTAATATTTCCGTTTCCGGAATTATTTTCCGATTCCGATAATATTTCCGATTCTGACAATATTTCCGTTTCCGGCAATATTTCCGATTCCGGCAATATTTCCATTTCCATTAATATTTTCCGATACGTACCATGTTTCCGTTTCCGGCAACATTTACGACTTGGATAATATTTATATTTCCGATACGATCCATATTTCCGTTTCCGGTAATATCATCGTTTCCGGAGTATTCATTTCTTGCTTGTGACGATCTCAGCTTCCACTGAAACCAAGATCCGTCGATTCCGAATATCCATAGATGGAGTATTTAATGCCATTAAATACTTGATCCGTTTGCGTACTATTTGTGTGACCCTACGGGTTCAGTCAAGAGTAAGTTGTGGATTAATATAATTAATTCCACTTGAACTGAAGCGGCCTCTAGCTAGGCATTCAGCTCAATTGATCTCACTGAATTATTAACTTGTTAATTAATACGGAACCGCATTTATTAGACTTAATATTATATGCATACTTGGACCAAGGGCACTATTTCCTTCAGTCTCCCACTTGTCCTTAGGGACAAGTGTGCATTACCTAATTCCTTTGTCGCTCGATGCTTGCTCTTGAACATAAGGTAAGAGTTGTCATCCTTATTATGTCCAGAGGTGTTTCTCGGTTTCAGAGTTCAACTGATCAAATAAACAGATAATCATAGCCTATGATTCATCCGAGCACGACCATGCATTTTACAGTTTCTAGCTCTCCGAGTGGCCTTGTACAACTTTTAAGCATCTCATCCCGATTTATGGGAGGACAATCCTAATCTTGCGATCTTGAGATTAGACTTCGTTTGATAGGTGATTACCTGAGCGTTGCCTTTATAGCCTCCTTTTACGATGCGACGGTTGGTCAACGTCAAAGCAACCAGTTCTCAAACAAGTAATCTCAAATCACTCAGGTATTAAGGATTTAGTGTCTAATAATTTTAATGAAATTTACTTATGACAGATTTTCATCTCTTATAGTAAAGTTTCATAGGTCTGTCCGATACTAGTCTTCCCAAAGTAAGTATCTATGCAAATGATTATGACATTGCCATGCCCACATAGTTCAAGAAACGGAACTACTAGTCATCTTGCATTCTAGTCGTCTAACGTTTTCTATGCATCCAATTTTATAGAAAACTTCGACCAGGGACCATTTTCAACTTTTGACATTCAAGTTCACTTGATAGACATTTCTTAGTCACATGACTGGTCCTGACAGTCTATCTTGAATATATCGTCAAATTGAAGGGACTCATCATTTAATAAACCACAAATTAAATGGAAAAATGAATGATGTTCATTTATTGTGAATGATTAACCAATAATGTTTTACAAAGAATTAAACTCTAAAACTTTAAAACATTAAATAAGGACATTAAAGCCATTCTCCAATATGCTTGATTCCCATAGTTGCAGTGTGCACTAGTGGAAAAAGGCTTATTTGCATCCCCGCATTTGCCACGCCATTCTGAACATGTGACGCAAATGACAAGTTTTAGCATAAAATTTAGTCATTTGCGTCGCAGCTTTGTTAAACTGCGAGGCAAATGACTCTAGGATGCCCCCTAGAGTCATTTGCGTCGCAGATTAGTTAAACTGCGACGCAATTTACTCAATCCAGTGCGTCACAGATTTACTAATCTGCGACGCAAATGACTCTTAGAGTCATTTGCCTCGCAGATTAGTAAATCTGCGACGCACTGTGTTTTTGATTTTTTTTTCCCTCAATTTCCCGCTCACGCTTAATTGTTTTCAAGCTTCAGACTTAGGTTTCGCTCGACAAATTAACAACAACACTGCTTCACTCCCAAACGAAACAAACAACAATACTGCTTCACCGGCGGCTTCACCCTGTTCACTGCCGTCGTCGTTGCTTCACTGCCCCCCACGGCCAAGGAAGTCCTCCTTCTCCCTCTTCTCTGTCGCTGTCACGTACTGCCGCCGCGGCTGCTCTTTCCGTCGCCCCTTGCACAATGTCGCCGCGGCTCACCCGCCGTTGCTCACACATCTGTCGCAGCTCACAGCCGCCCCTGCACACTTCCCCTACTACCACCCCCCCTTGCACCACCGCCCCCTGCACGTCCCGTTGCTCTCACATCTCTCCTCTCTTCAATAATTAATTAGGTATTATTTACATTTAAGATTGAATTTTAATTGAATTTTAATTGAATTTTAATTGTGCATTTTAATTATAATTCTGGATATTTTGATTGAATTTTAATTGTACATTTTAGTTGAATTTTAAGATTGAATATATTATGATTGTGGATATTATTTAATTGAATTTTAATTGTGCACATTTAAGATTTAGGTTTTGTTGAATTTTAATTGTAGTTTTTGACGAATTGTAATAGGTTATTATAATAGTTGGTTTTGTTGAATTTATTTGTTTATTACATTTAGGTTTTATTGAATTAAGGTTATGAAATGAATTTTTGGGTTTGTGTAGGTTTATGAGATGGTTTGTGTAGGTTATGAAATGATGTTTTGGGTTTGCTACAAAATTCGGGTTTGTGAATTTGTGATGTGAAATGAATTGTACTATGGGAACTTGTTATTAGTTATGGTAGGTTTTGTTGGAAGCCATGGATTTATAATGATATGAATAGCCTAGTTTATATTCTAACCTTTGACAAAATTTGGTCATATTGTTTTATCTTTAGTGGTTGAAAATGGATCGGAGTTGGATGTATGGTAGTAAACGATTTTCTACAAGGTTCTTACAAGGGATTCAAGAGTTCATTAAGGTTGCCTTGAAACATCAATCAGAACATGAATCAAGTTTAATTCTGTGTCCTTTTTGTGATTGCAATAATTCAAGGGGGTATCGGGATATTGATGATATTGTTGATCACATAGTTCGTCGCGGTTTTAAGGGTAACTACACGACGTGGGCATGGCATGGTGAGAGCATAGATCATGGGGCAAGTTCTAGTATGCCGAGCTCGAGTCAGCATAATCATTGTGATAATGGTGATGATAATGAAATTGAGGATAATATTGGTGTTGAAAGTGAGGAAGAAGAGGAGAAAGATAAGATAGATGATATGATGCATGATGTGGAAGACCATCATTTCGTTGAGCGTCCCCATATGTATGATAGTATAATCAAAGCTTCCGCAACACCGTTATATCCTGGTTCTACACAAACTGTACTTGGTGCCGTCATCGAATATTTCAACTTAAAGGTGGAAAACGGTTGGACCAACAAGAGTTTTTCACAGTTTTTGGAGGCAACGTCTGGTAATCTTCCTGAAGGAAACAAACTTCCAAGGTCTAACTATGAGGCCCAGAAGCTTATAGGTCCTTTGGGTATGGATTATGAGAAGATACACGTGTGTCCAAATGATTGCGTGTTGTATCGAAAGTAGTATGCAAATCTGCATGAGTGTCCAAGATGCGGATTGTCCCGTTACAAGATCGTGGAGAATGATGCAACATCAACTAAGAAGAAACCTTCTCCGGCTAAGGTGCTTTGGTATCTTCCAATTATACCAAGATTTAAGCGCCTTTTCTCAGAAGAGAAAACTACAAAACTCTTGAGGTGGCATGCCGAAGGGAGGAAGAAAGATGGGTTAATGAGGCATCCTGCTGATTCTCCACGATGGAGGAACATTGATCGAAAGTACAAGGTCTTTAGGGAAGAAGTTCGGAATCTCAGGCTTGGTCTTTGCACGGATGGAATGAACCCATTTGGGATACTTAGTACCCAATATAGCACTTGGCCGGTTCTTCTCACCATATACAATTTGCCTCCTTGGTTATGCATGAAGCGTAGATACATCATGTTGTCGCTCTTAATCTCTGGGCCTAAACAACCCGGAAATGACATAGATGTGTATCTAGAGCCACTCATTGAAGATTTGAAATTGTTGTGGGATGAAGGGGTGTTGATGTTTGATGCATACACCAAAACCAATTTCACTTTACGTGCCATGATTTTTTGTACGATAAATGATTTCCCGGCTTATGGAAATTTGTCAGGGTATTCTGTAAAGGGAAAGAAGGCATGTCCAGTTTTTCATGATGATTTGGTCTCGAGGCGCCTAAAATTTTGTGGGAAAGATGTGTACATGGATTACCGGATGTATCTTCCTGAAGATCACCCATTTCGAAAAGAGAAGGAAGCTTTTAATGGAGAATTGGAGATGAGAGAAGCTCCTGCCCCCTTATGTGCGTATGAGGTTTATGAACGGGTTAAAGACATTGAGATAGAGTTTGGTAAGCCTTATAAAGGTCAGCCAAGTGGTGGTTACAAGAAGAGGTCTATCTTTTGGGATCTCCCATATTGGAGAGATTTGGAAGTTAGGCATTGTTTGGATGTAATGCATATTGAGAAAAATGTTTGTGATGCCATTGTTGGTGAAGGAAATAATGCCCTTGGTCCAAGTATGCATTCTATGTTAAGTCTAATAAATGCGGTTCAGTATTAATTAACAAGTTAATAATTCAGTGAGATCAAGTGAGCTGAATGCCTAGCTAGAGGCCGCTTCAGTTCAAGTGGAATTAATGATATTAATCCACAGCTTACTCTTGACTGAACCCGTAGGGTCACACAAATAGTACGTAAACGGATCAAGTATTTAATGGCATTAAATACTCCATCTATGAATATTCGGAACCGACGGATCTTGGTTTCAGTGGGAGCTAAGATCGTCACAGGCAAGAAATGAATACTCCGGAAACGATGATATTGCCGGAAACGGAAATATGGATCGTATCGGAAATATGAATATTATCCAAGTCGTAGATGTTGCCGGAAACGGAAACATGGTACGTATCGGAAAATATTATTGGAAATGGAAATATTACCAGAATCGGAAATATTGCCGGAAACGGAAATATTGTCAGAATCGGAAATATTACCGGAATCGGAAAATAATTCCGGAAACGGAAATATTAAATATTTGTTCGAAACGGAAATTAATTCCGGAATCGGAAATATTAAATATTGTTCATATCGGAAATAGATTCCGGAAATGGAAATTTAATCGGAAGCGTATCGTACGAATTAGCATCGGACGAGGCCTGCCGGACGAAGGCCCAGCACGAAGCCAGGCCATCGCCCAGACGCCACAAGCCCAGCGCGCGCCAAGGCCACGGATGCGTGGGCCTTGCTGCGTGGGCTGCAGCTCGCACGCATGGGCAGCCCTTGTGGCTGCCGTGTGTGTGTGAGTTTGAGCTCATGCGTGATTCCTGAATCTGCAAGAGTCAGTGTATGATTAAATGTCTATTCCTAATTGGATAAATTAATTAAATAGAATTCATGTAGGATTCTAATTCCAATTAATTCGCATCCTACTAGGATTACGATTCCTTTTCCATAACTCTATAAATAAAGGCCTAGGGGTCATAATTTATATACAAGTTTTCAAGTATTCAAAAGTGAGTTTTTGAGAGAAAATCAAACACACATCTTGCTCAAAAGTGCCGAATTTTCTGAGTACCTTAAGGGCGATTCTAGTTGGTCAATCTTAAGGCGGATCCGGACGTGCTGTGGACTTTCTACGGAGGGACGACACTTGGAGTCCTAAAAGACTTGTTCTTGTTCGGTTCGGGCGCAGCTAGGGAGGGCACGCAGCAAAGAGTATGCATCTAATTATGCTATATGATTATGTGTAAATAATATGATTCCTGGGTTAATGGTTGTTTCCGCATGATTTATGTAAATGTCATATGTATCATAACCTAACAGTGGTATCACGAGCCCCTTATTATTTTCATAATCTAAATTGCATGAACATGGTTAAATATTACAAATTTGCAAGAATTAAAAGGGGTGATTAATTTTCGTAATTGTTAATTAATTGCAAATTGCGTTTATTTAAATATATGTACGCAGTTTTTCGGCAGTTTCTTCATTACTCATCCGAATTGAGTGATTTTTGTGTCAATTCCGCATGTAAAAGGCATTCTAAAATTTTGACAAAAAAAGTATTTTTCTGCCGAACCCAGAATTCTCAAATTCGAAGCCTAACTATGACTTTTTCGAAGGTTTTAGTTTTTCGGATGCAAAATTTCGTAAATTTAAGATGTTAAATTAAATATTTGCGATTCCTGTTGATAAATCTTGAATTTTTGATTGACCTACTGCATATGTTTAACAAGTTTGAATGCCTAGTCTTGTTAATTATGCAATCTAATTTGTAATTATGATTAATTTGTTGAAAATTAGAATAATTTAGAATTAATTTGATTTTCATAATTAATTGTAATTTAATTAGAAACCTATGATTAAAAACCACCATAAAAATTGTAAATTTACGACAAATTTTAAATTTTTATGACCTAGACTTGAATCCATAACAATCGGAAATCAATTGGATAATAAATTTTCGATTTTTCGCCCTAAAATTATGAAATTAATAATATTTATTAATTTGTCATTAATTTTAAATATAAATTTTAAATTTTTATGCGATTCGTTCAAATAACTTGCACGCACGAAGCAATGGACGCTTCGTGTTACCCTTAAGGGGTGTTGTATAATGCGGGCATGCGACGACGAGCAAGGGAGCTCGTCGCCCGTGCGGCACGAATGCAATGAGCAAGGGCGTAGTGCACGAGCGCAAGGCAGCAGCCCTGCCTTGTGTCGTGTGCCACGAGCAATGAACGGATGGGCATGGGCGAGGGGCGAGCCAAGGCAGTCGCGTGTGGGCAGCAAGCGAGCTGCGCCACAGCGCGCGCTGCCTCGCACAACAGCGCGCAGCCTCGTGCGCAGCGAGCGCAAGCTCGCGTGCCACGAGCGCTGCGCACAGCATCACTCGCGCGCACCAGCGAGCAATCTCGCGCGCCAGCGAGCGATGGCTCGCGCGCACCAGCGCGCGATCTCGCGCGCCAGCGAGCGATGGCTCGCGCGCACCAGCGAGCGATGCAGCGCCCCAGCGAGCGATGGCTCGCGCGCACCAGCGAGCGATCTCGCGCACCAGCGAGCGCGGTAACGCGCGCGCGCTGCGAGCGATAGCTCGCGTGCGGTGGGCGCTGTGCGGAGGCTTGCGTATGGGACAGCAGCAGCTATGCAACGAGCGCATGGGCTGCGCGCACATGGCCAGCAATGGCTGTGTGCGTACAGCCCATGGGCGTGCAACGCGTAGGGTGTTTTGCGTTACGATTAGATCGTTTTGAATGTTTAATTTGAAAATTTCAGTTCACGTAATTTTAATTAATTTTAAAATTAATAATTTGAATTAATTTCTTGGATTTTAATTTTGAATATTATAATTATAATAAATGGAATTTATTCTAATTATTTTACTAAAATTAAAATCATGAATTAATTTAAATGCGACTGAAATTAAATTAAATTTTGGATTCAATTATAAATTTATATGAGCTTTAAATTTTAATTAAATTTGTATGTTTCCGGTTAGACTAGAAATACAATTTTATGTTTAAAATTAGTAAAGCATATGAATTTATTGGTTTGAGTGGGAGCACTTTTTAGTCATATACTCTTGATTAGGTCTACAAATCCTTAAGGTTAAAACAACTCGATTAGAATTAATAAGGACTGAATAATTGGTAGATTATTGGTGCCCTTGATTAATTGCTGCAAATGTTTACGTGATGCATAATGTGTTTTACTAACCAGCTATGTGGGCCATTCATGATAATGAATGGGTGAATGGTATATATTGTATATGTACTGTTTTGCAGGTTATGAAGTGACTAGTATGGCCCAAATAGGATAGAAAATATGGTCTGCGTACCATTAATTTGAATGTAATTGGTCTAAAGTACCAAAGTTGTTTTTCAATTCAAATATGGTCTGCGTACCATCAAATAGTTGTAATTAGTTATAACTTATCCTATTTGAAGAAAATGGTGCCTCCCACGGAGATTTTTCAAGACGGACTTTGAAGTCAAAGCTTCAAGATGAAGTCGGGCCATACTAGATCACAAATATCTTATGCATGTTTTAAGTTATTTATTGCTTTAAATATGTCTTAAAATGCATGAGATCAAAAGCTTGATTATGTTGCATGATTAAGGATTTTAGTTCACTTAAAATCTAACCAACATAGTAAGAGCCTTAAGTTCCAAACTTAAAAAAAATTGAGTTAAAAGGTGCCATGCCAAAATATACACTTGCTTGGATATCCTTTACATCAATCTAGTAATAGTTTTCGCTCAGCGAGGTGTTACTTATTGGTCCTAAAGGGGCAAGGTACACAAACAATTGTGAGTACATGTTAGTTTTGGTGAAACTCAACGATATAAGTAAGGAGTCCTTTTATGTCGTGGCAAATTCGATAGGTTTACCTAATAAGTTCTTAGACGTACCTATCAACCAAGAATAGTTTCTAGACTATTAGCAAAAGGCTTTTGCTTACCTAAGATGTTCTAGGATTAAGTCGACAAACTGTGCTTAGTTCTTCAATGATTTTAGGATCTTGGAATCATTTTATTCACACCTGCCGGAACACATAACTTGAATAAAATGCTTAATAAACATTGAATTATGCATGAATGCTAGAATTTAAGTTTATTAAGAGAAACTGTGAATGGTTATTTATTTGTTTATTCTTTTCAATTGTAGTTTTAATATGGCAAACAACAATCAAAACATCATCATGGGTTCTGAGCTTATGGTCAAGCTGAACCTGACAAATTTTCTTGAATGGGAAGCTAAGCTAGTTGAAATAGTCAAACTCAATGGACTTGAGTATGTACTATCACATCCCATGCCAAGCTACTATGCCAGAGACATGACCCCTGAGAGATTTTACGCCTGGGATGCGGATCTCAAAAAGGTTATGAGTCTCATGCTGAACAATATCCCTGATGATTGGGCTAGAAGGTTTGTAGCCTATGAACCTTTTACGCTCATCAAGAATCTGAGGGATATCTGTCGTGGAAGTACGGAGGACAGGGACCTGAACGTCCATGAGTTGATTGAATCAATGTCTGGTCTAAAGGTTAGTTCTCCCAACAGGTGTTATAGGATGGAGGTCCAAGAAACACATGTTCAGCTCCTTCGCACTAAACAGAGGGTAGGCGTCCCACTGAGGTTCCATGTGGATCTTATGTGTTCATATTTTGATCACCTAAGTCTACTAGGAACACCAATAAGCGAAAGGATGGCAGTCTCTGTCTTGCTCAATTCACTACACAGTGGGTTTGGTCGCTTCAAGCAACAATACCTAAGTGAACCAAGAGAAGAAACAGTTGCAGAATTTATTCACCTTGTCAGAAAGGCTGAAATAGTACTGGACTGTGAAGCCAAAGATTTACTCAAGGCTAGAAAGAGACCATTCAAGAAAGGTGGAAAGTCCAAGGGCAATGCTAAATCAAAGCAGGACAAGTCCACATCAAGCTGTCTTTATTGTGATGGAATAGGCCATTACAAAAGAGAATGTCCAAAGCTAAAGGAAGATCAGAAGAACGGAACAGTCGTTCCATCTTCAGGTATTTTCGTTATAGACTGTATACTTGCTAATTCAACTTCTTGGGTATTAGATACTGGTTGTGGCTCACACTTATGTTCCAATCCACAGGGACTAAGAAGAAGTAGAAAGTTAAGCAAGGGAGAAGTCGACCTACGAGTGGGAAATGGAGCACGGATTGCTGCATTAGCTGTAGGAACTTACTATTTGTCGTTGCCCTCCGGGCTAGTTTTGGAACTGGAAGAATGTTTCCATGTTCCAAGTCTTACTAAAAACATCATTTCAGTTTCTTGCTTAGATGCTAAGGGATTTTCCTTTATAATAAAAGACAATAGTTGTTCGTTTTATTTTAAAGAGATGTTTTATGGATCTGCTAGATTAGTCAATGGACTTTATTTATTAGATCACGACAAACAAGTATATAACATAAATACCAAAAAGGCCAAAAAGGATGATTCAGATCTCACCTATCTGTGGCATTGTCGATTAGGCCATATAAACTTGAAACGCTTAGAAAGACTTCAAAGGGAAGGAATTCTAGAACCATTTGACTTAGAGGATTATGGTAAATGCGAATCATGTTTACTTGGCAAAATGACAAAGCAACCTTTCTCTAAAGTTGGAGAAAGAGCAAATGAACTATTGGGTTTAATCCATACAGATGTATGTGGACCAATGAGTACAAATGCTAGAGGTGGTTTCAGCTACTTTATCACTTTCACTGATGACTTCAGTAGGTATGGTTATGTCTACCTAATGAAGCATAAGTCTGAATCCTTTGACAAATTCAAGGAATTTCAGAGTGAAGTAGAGAATCAATTAGGCAAGAAGATTAAGGCACTGCGGTCTGATAGAGGCGGTGAATATCTGAGCTATGAATTTGATGACCATCTGAAAGAATGTGGAATTCTATCAGAATTGACTCCTCCTGGAACACCACAATGGAACGGTGTGTCAGAACGGAGGAACAGAACCTTGCTAGACATGGTCAGGTCAATGATGGGTCAGGCCGAACTTCCATTAGAATTTTGGGGACATGCACTAAATACAGCTGCACTCACTATAAATAGAGCTCCGTCTAAAGCTGTCGAAAAGACTCCATACGAATTATGGTTTGGAAAGCCTCCAAATGTGTCTTTTCTTAAGATTTGGGGATGTGAAGTATACGTCAAACGATTAATTTCAGACAAACTTCATCCAAAGTCTGACAAATGTATCCTTGTGGGCTATCCAAAGGAAACAAAGGGGTATTACTTCTACAATACATCTGAGAACAAAGTGTTTGTTGCTCGAGATGGTGTCTTTTTGGAGAAAGATCACATTTCCAAAATGACAAGTGGGAGAAAAGTAGACCTCGAAGAAATTCGAGTCGAACAACAAACTCTAGAGAATGCTCAAGATGACATTCAGGATGAAACTCAGAGATCTTTAGAAGAATCTGGTGAGAATCATGGTCAATCTAGAAATGTTACCCCGCGTAGATCGCAAAGATATAGATCTCAACCGGAAAGGTACTTAGGTATTTTGACGAACGAGAGCTATGACGTTCTATTACTTGAAAGTGATGAACCTGCGACTTACAAGCAAGCTATGACGAGCCCTAGCTCCAAGCAGTGGCAAGAAGCCATGCAATCTGAATTAGACTCCATGTCTGAAAACCAAGTATGGGATTTGGTCGATTTGCCAGATGGCTACCAAGCCATTGGAAGCAAATGGGTTTTCAAACTGAAAAAGGACAAGGATGGGAAACTTGAAGTTTTCAAAGCTAGATTGGTTGCAAAAGGTTACAGGCAAGTCCACGGTGTGGATTACGATGAAACCTTTTCACCAGTTGCAATGCTAAAGTCTATTCGAATAATGTTAGCAATCGCTGCATATTACGATTACGAAATATGGCAGATGGATGTCAAAACTGCTTTCTTAAACGGCGTTTTAACAGAAACTGTGTTTATGACACAGCCTGAAGGTTTTGAGGATCCAAAGAATGCTAAAAAGGTATGCAAGCTAAAGAAGTCAATCTACGGATTGAAGCAGGCATCCAGGAGCTGGAATATACGTTTTGATGAAGCAGTCAGTGACTTTGGTTTCATCAAGAACGCGGACGAATCTTGTGTATACAAGAAGGTCAGTGGGAGCAAAATTGCTTTCCTAGTATTATATGTCGACGACATATTGCTTATCGGAAATGACATTCCTATGTTGAACTCTGTCAAGATTTGGCTTGGGAAATGTTTTTCGATGAAGGATCTAGGAGAAGCACAGTACATATTGGGCATCAAGATTTACAGAGATAGATCTAAAAAGATGATTGGACTTAGTCAAAGCACTTATATCAATAAAGTGCTTGATAGGTTCAAGATGGCGGACTCCAAGCGAGGCTACCTACCCATGTCTCATGGAATGACTCTAAGCAAGACTCAGTGCCCAAAAACACTTGATGAGCGTAGACGAATGAATGGGATTCCATATGCATCATTGATTGGTTCAATAATGTATACTATGATATGTACACGCCCGGATGTTGCGTACGCACTCAGTGCTACGAGCAGATACCAGTCAGACCCAGGAGAGGCGCATTGGACTGCTGCCAAGAATATTCTGAAGTACCTGAAAAGGCACAAAGATGACTTCCTGGTCTATGGTGGAGATGATGAATTAATTGTTAAAGGCTATACGGACGCAAGTTTCCAAACCGACAAAGATGATTTCAGATCACAGTCTGGGTTTGTCTTCTGCCTCAACGGAGGAGCAGTAAGCTGGAAAAGTGCTAAGCAAAGCACCATTGCGGATTCTACAACTGAAGCGGAGTACATTGCTGCACATGAAGCAGCAAAGGAAGCTATATGGCTAAGGAAGTTCATAGGAGAACTTGGTGTAGTCCCCTCCATTAAAGGACCAATAGCCCTATATTGTGATAATAACGGAGCTATTGCACAGGCAAAAGAGCCTAGACACCACCAGAGAGTCAAGCATGTACTTCGTAGATTTCACCTTCTACGAGAGTTCGTTGAAAGAAAAGAAGTCGAGATAAGCAAAATTGGAACTGATGACAACATATCAGATCCATTAACTAAACCTCTGCCGCAAGCGAAGCACAACTCGCACACTGCAGCTATGGGAATCAAGCATATTGGAGAATGGCTTTGATGTCTCTGTTTAATGTTTTAAAGTTTTAGAGTTTAAATCTTTGTAAAACATTATTGGTTAATCATTCACAATAAATGAAAGAAATTCATTTTTCCATTTAATTTGTGGTTTATTAAATGATGAGTCCCTTCAACTTGACGATATATTCAAGATAGACTGTCAGGACCAGTCCTGTGACTAAGAAATGTCTATCAAGTGAACTTGAATGTCAAAGGTTGAAAATGGTCCCTAATTGGAGTTTTCTATAAAATTGGACGCATAGAAAACGTTAGACAATTAGAGTGCAAGATGACTAGTAGTTCTGTTTCTTGAACTATGTGGACATGGCAATGTCATAATCATTTGCATAGATACTTACTTTGGGAAGACTAGTATCGGACAAGACCTATGAAACTTTACTGTAAGAGATGAAAGTCTGTCATAAGTAAATTTCATTAAATTATTAGACACTAAATCCTCAATACCTGAGTGATTTGAGATTACTTGTTTGAGAACTGGTTGCTTTGACGTTGACCAACCGTCGCACCGTAAAAGGAGGCTATAAAGGCAACGCTCAGGTAATCACCTATCAAACGAAGTCTAATCTCAAGATCGCAAGATTGGGATTGTCCTCCCATAAATCGGGATGAGATGCTTAAAAGTTGTACAAGGCCACTCGGAGAGCTAGAAACTGTGAAATGCATGGCCGTGCTCGGATGAATCATAGGCTATGATTATCTGTTTATTTGATCAGTTGAACTCTGAAACCGAGGAACACCTCTGGACATAATAAGGATGACAACTCTTACCTTATGTTCAAGAGCAAGCATCGAGCGACAAAGGAATTAGGAAATGCACACTTGTCCCTAAGGACAAGTGGGAGACTGAAGGAAATAATGCCCTTGGTCCAAGTATGCATTCTATGTTAAGTCTAATAAATGCGGTTCAGTATTAATTAACAAGTTAATAATTCAGTGAGATCAAGTGAGCTGAATGCCTAGCTAGAGGCCGCTTCAGTTCAAGTGGAATTAATGATATTAATCCACAGCTTACTCTTGACTGAACCCGTAGGGTCACACAAATAGTACGTAAACGGATCAAGTATTTAATGGCATTAAATACTCCATCTATGAATATTCGGAACCGACGGATCTTGGTTTCAGTGGGAGCTAAGATCGTCACAGGCAAGAAATGAATACTCCGGAAACGATGATATTGCCGGAAACGGAAATATGGATCGTATCGGAAATATGAATATTATCCAAGTCGTAGATGTTGCCGGAAACGGAAACATGGTACGTATCGGAAAATATTATTGGAAATGGAAATATTACCAGAATCGGAAATATTGCCGGAAACGGAAATATTGTCAGAATCGGAAATATTACCGGAATCGGAAAATAATTCCGGAAACGGAAATATTAAATATTTGTTCGAAACGGAAATTAATTCCGGAATCGGAAATATTAAATATTGTTCATATCGGAAATAGATTCCGGAAATGGAAATTTAATCGGAAGCGTATCGTACGAATTAGCATCGGACGAGGCCTGCCGGACGAAGGCCCAGCACGAAGCCAGGCCATCGCCCAGACGCCACAAGCCCAGCGCGCGCCAAGGCCACGGATGCGTGGGCCTTGCTGCGTGGGCTGCAGCTCGCACGCATGGGAAGCCCTTGTGGCTGCCGTGTGTGTGTGAGTTTGAGCTCATGCGTGATTCCTGAATCTGCAAGAGTCAGTGTATGATTAAATGTCTATTCCTAATTGGATAAATTAATTAAATAGAATTCATGTAGGATTCTAATTCCAATTAATTCGCATCCTACTAGGATTACGATTCCTTTTCCATAACTCTATAAATAAAGGCCTAGGGGTCATAATTTATATACAAGTTTTCAAGTATTCAAAAGTGAGTTTTTGAGAGAAAATCAAACACACATCTTGCTCAAAAGTGCCGAATTTTCTGAGTACCTTAAGGGCGATTCTAGTTGGTCAATCTTAAGGCGGATCCGGACGTGCTGTGGACTTTCTACGGAGGGACGACACTTGGAGTCCTAAAAGACTTGTTCTTGTTCGGTTCGGGCGCAGCTAGGGAGGGCACGCAGCAAAGAGTATGCATCTAATTATGCTATATGATTATGTGTAAATAATATGATTCCTGGGTTAATGGTTGTTTCCGCATGATTTATGTAAATGTCATATGTATCATAACCTAACAGTTGGGACATTGTTGAATATGCAAGGGAAAACGAAGGATGGGCCTAAAGTTAGACAAGATATGGCTGCTATGGGCCGCTCCGAGTTGGCACCTCAAGAAAGGGGAAAACACTGGTACCTTCCCCCAGCTTGTTTCACCTTGTCTAAAAAGGAGAAAGTTAGCTTTTGTGAGTCTTTGCATGGCTTAAAGGTCCCTGCTGGTTACTCTTCAAATTTTCGTAGACTTGTGTCCATGTCTGACTTGAAATTAGTTGGAATGAAATCTCATGATTGTCACGTGTTGATGCAACAATTGCTGCCGGTTGCAATTCGAGGGATATTGCCGCCACAAGTGAGGTATATCATTACAAGATTGTGTTTCTTTTTCAACACAATTTGTAGCAAGGTGATCAATCCAACAATACTGGATGATTTGCAGGCCGATGTACTTGAGACCATGTGTCGGTTTGAAAAGTATTTTCCGCCATCATTCTTTGACATGATGCCTCATTTGATTATTCATCTTGTTCGTGAAATTAAGCTTTGTGGGCCAGTTTGTATGAGGTACATGTATCCCTTTGAACGGGAAATGGGTACCTTGAAAGATAGAGTGATGAATCCGGCCAAACCTGAAGCTAGTATTGTCCAACGAACCGTCGCGGAGGAAGTTGCTGCATGGGTTTCTCAATATATGGCACGTTTGAAAGAAGTCGGAGTACCAAAGTCTAGACATGATGGGAGACTTGGGGGTCAAGGTACAATTGGCAGGAAAAGGATATCAATCGGTTCTGAAATGATGTGTAAGGTTGAGCTGTTTGTGGTGCAAAGTCTTAGTGAAGTCCATCCATACGTGGCTGAGCACATGAACTTTCTTAGAGAGCAATATCCTTCAAAAAATGGTCCTCAACTGATAAAAGAGCATAATCGTTCATTCCTCACATGGTTCAAGCGTCGAGTGATGGATCAATTTTCCAACACGCCTAATGAGGTATCTGACATGGTGAGGTGGTTGGCATATGGTCCTAAATGTCAACTCATATCTTATGAGGGGTACGACATCAATGGCTATTCTTTTTACACGAAGCGACAAGATGACAAAACGACGATGCAAAATAGTGGTGTTACGGCAATATGTTTGTCTTCAGAGTATGCTAGTGTAAAAGATAGAACACTTGTAGATAAGACGAACTCTTACTATGGAGTCATTGAAGAAATATTAGAGTTGGAATATAAGTATTTTAAGATTCCTCTATTCCGGTGCAAGTGGGTTGATATTAGTCGCGGTGTCAAAAAGGATGAACATGGGTACCTGACACTTGTAAACTTTAGTCGAGTTGGGCATCTTGCAGATCCTTTCATATTAGCATCACAGGCAAAACAAATCTTTTACATGGTTGACCCTGCCGATCGTAGTTGGTCAGTTGTTCTGGAAGGCAAAAGAAAAATACTTGGCGTTGAGGATGTAGATGATGAAGAAGAGTATGATGAGCAGTTTAATGAGATTCCACCTTCCTCCTGGCATATCCCTCAAATGATTGACGATGTTGACATGAGTTATACGCGCCGAGATCATGATGAAGGATTTTATGTTGAAAAAGAGAAATAGTGAGATAGGTACTATTTTGGCAACTATTTTTTTCACCAAGTTAATTTGTAGATTAGTTAAAAGTTGGGTTCGAAAATGTCATTTTTGCCTAAATATGTACTATAACGACCCAATTAGCCTTAAATGTGGAATAATAGATTAGTACGAGTTTTAGAAAGTTATAACTATGCATATGAGACATGTAATAAGATTGAAAACATTCCTTAGGTTCTTTAGTTAAAAGTTGGGTTCGAAAACGTCATTTTTGACTAAATATGTACTATAACGACCCAATTAGCCTTAAATGTGGAATAATAGATTAGTACGAGTCTTAGAAATTTATAACTATGCATATGAGACATGTAATAAGTTTGAAAACATTCCTTAAGTAGATTAGTTAAAAGTTGGGTTCGAAAATGTCATTTTTGCCTAAATATGTACTATAACGACCCAATTAGCCTTAAATGTGGAATAATAGAATAGTACGAGTCTTAGAAAGTTATAACTATGCATATGAGACATGTAATAAGATTGAAAACATTCCTTAGGTTCTTTAGTTAAAAGTTGGGTTCGAAAACGTCATTTTTGCCTAAATATGTACTATAACGACCCAATTAGCCTTAAATGTGGAATAATAGATTAGTACGAGGCTTAGAAAGTTATAGCTATGCATATGAGACATGTAATAAGTTTGAAAACATTCCTTAAGTTGCTTAGTTAAAAGTTGGGTTCGAAAACGTCATTTTTGCCTAAATATGTACTATAACGACCCAATTAGCCTTAAATGTGGAATAATAGATTAGTACGAGTCTTAGAAAGTTATAACTATGCATATGAGACATGTAATAAGATTGAAAACATTCCTTAAGTTGTTTAGTTAAAAGTTGGGTTCGAAAACGTCATTTTTGCCTAAATATGTACTATAACGACCCAATTAGCCTTAAATGTGGAATAATAGATTAGTACGAGTCTTAGAAAGTTATAACTATGCATATGAGACATGTAATAAGATTGAAAACATTCCTTAAGTTGTTTAGTTAAAAGTTGGGTTCGAAAACGTCATTTTTGCCTAAATATGTACTATAACGACCCAATTCAATTAGCCTTAAATGTGGAATAATAGATTAGTACGAGGCTTAGAAAGTTATAACTATGCATATGGTTTGGGTTTGAATCGAAATAATGACAGCATGCATGATTGAGAGAAGAGTTTTGTGAGATTGGGTGACTGTTTCTAAGTTACGGTCCCTACATTGCAATATTTTGATGGTGTCTTTTATGGGTTTCTGTTCCAAAATGTTGCAAAACCCTTAGGCATTTTAGTGCAATTGAGCATGTAAATACGCGAATGAAGAGCTGTGCAGATCAATGAGTTCTGATCAGTTTTGTGCACTGATCTGCACAGCTCGGATCAGAACTGTGCAGATCAGTTCTGACCAGTTCTGTGCACTGATCTGCACAGTTCTGATCTGAGCTGTGCAGATCAGTGCACAGAACTGGTCAGTTCTGATCAGTTCTGTGCACTTATCTGCACAGCTCAGATCAGTTCTGTGCAGATCAGTGCACAGAACTGGTCAGTTCTTTATTTTTTTTAAATCCTGCTTTTGAAGGTATGTAATTTTGATGATTTTCCAATGTAGTAGCGTCAGGCATGGATGAAGATCAACACGCAAATTCAGGTCCATCTAACAAATCACCAAATCAAGTGCCCCAAAAGCAAAAAAAGAAGCCAAGAGGCCCTACAAAAGGAATAAAATCCATGCCCGGGGTTCCAAGAATAATTGAATGGGATCACTTGGACCGACCCACATGGAAATGGGCAACTGATTACAAGAATCACATTGGCGAGATAAGTCGCGCAAAGGTTTCAATATTGATCAGAACCTGGGAAGATGTTTCACAAGGAATAAAAGACACTTTGTGGGAAGATGTCAAGGTAACCGGTTTTATTTTGGAAATTCAGTTGTACATATCTACGTGTCTTTTTCATGTGCTAAAAGACTTTCTTGTTCCTTTTCTTTTTCTTTCATTTAGAGAGAATTTCATATCACAGATGAAACTAAGAAAGAAGTTGTCTTAAAGAGTTGTGATAAGCGTTGGAGGGAATTCAAATCAAGATTGGCGACTGGTTGGATCCGGGGTACAAGAAAAAGGCCAAAAGATGAAAAGATGCCATATGATTTGTATAGTTATATATCTAAGGATATATGGAAGGAATTTGTGAAGATACGTACCTCCGAAGAAGCTGAGGTATAAAAAATTATTCTTATTTAAAGTCTTGGTATAATCTAAGTTTTATTTTGTTGTAATAATTTCTTTTACCCCCCTAAAATTAGGAAATAAGTGAGAAAGCAAGACAGAGTCAATCTTTCAACATATATCCTCATCATATGGGACAGAAATCATATGCTGAAATGACAAGTGAATGGCAAAGAAAGGGGTACAAAGAAGTGAGCGTTGATGATTTTGAGCCCACGTACAAAGAAGCTCCCGTCCCCGTGCCTTCTCAATATATTAAGAAACTTGCTCAAGCTCATGGTACCTTCACTCAGTGGCCAAAGCATTTGGTGTCGCTTATGAATGAGGAGGTAACTAACATATGCATGATAATTTGAAGTAGAACTATTATACCATGTATGCTCACTAATATGTATATCGTTATTTGAAAATCATACCTCAGGTAAACAAGCCTACAAGTAAAGAGCCTAAAGGGAAAGGGAACAAAGGGAAAGAGATAGTGCTTGGCGGAAGTGGAACAAAAGCGTCCAACACTAAATCAAAAACCTATTTCCTTGAAAATTATAAAGTGCAAAATTTGAGTGGTAAGTGCAATGTGATGAAAACTATGATGTTGGGATTAAAAGACGGGGAGCACGTTAAGGTACATTGCACTAAAAGGACATTCAATATGGAAAAGGACTTTGAAATTAGTGTCACCGTTGAAGACACCGATCAACTTCTCTCGGGAGCATGGCTCAATATATCAATAATACAAGTTTTTGTTATGTGAGTTACCTAAATTCATATTTTTCCCCTAAATTTGATTTTTATGATTGTCTTAACGTTCTTACACTATATATTATAGGGCTTTGAGTGAGTTGTGTTTTCACGATGATTGTCACCCCAATAGTATTGGATTCATGTGCCCGGAGATGATCTCGGCCACCATGTTAAAGTCCGATGCAGATCGAATTCTATTGTACATGACGAGGTCCATGAGTGCACTTAGTTCTAAGACATTCATCTTATGTCCATACTACGAAAAGTATGAAAATTACTTTGAACTTCGTTTTTAATTTATTGTTATAAATTTAACTTTTCTTTTCTAACTACATACGTTTATTGTTTGTATGTAGGAGTCACTGGATGCTTTTAGTTCTTTTCTTGTCTAAACGTGAGGTCTACATATTTGATTCTCAACAGAAGAAGAGAAATTTGATGATTAAGGAGCCACTAAACAAGTAAGTAAAGTATGCATATGAAAATGCCATTTTTGCCTAAATTTTTGCCTAAAAATGACCTAGAACGACCCAATTAGCCTTAAATGTGAAATAATAGATTTTAAAGAGCCTTAGAAAGTTATAACTATGCATATGAGACGTGTAATAAGTTTGAAAACATTCCTTAGGTTCTTTAGTTCAAAGTTGGGTTCGAAAACTTCATTTTTGCCTAAAAATGATCTAGAACGACCCAATTAGCCTTAAATGTGAAATAATAGATTGTAAAGAGCCTTAGAAAGTTGTAAATAAGCATATTTAACGTAGAATAAGTTTGAAAACATTCCTTAGGTTCTTTAGTTCAAAGTTGGGTTCGAAAACATCATTTTTGCCTAAAAATGACCTAGAACGACCCAATTAGCCTTAAATGTGAAATAATAGATTGTAAAGAGCCTTAAAAAGTGTTAAATAATCATATTTAACGTAGAATAAGTTTGAAAACATTCCTTAGGTTCTTTAGTTCAAAGTTGAGTTCGAAAACATCATTTTTGCCTAAAAATGACCTAGAACGACCCAATTAGCCTTAAATGTGAAATAATAGATTGTAAAGAGCCTTAGAAAGTTGTAAATATGCATATTAAACGTGTAATAAATTTGAAAACATTCCTTAGGTTATTTAGTTCAAAGTTGGGTTCGAAAACTTCATTTTTGCCTAAAAATGACCTAGAACGACCCAATTAGCCTTAAATGTGAAATAATAGATTGTAAAGAGCCTTAGAAAGTTGTAAATAAGCATATTAAACGTAGAATAAGTTTGAAAACATTCCTTAGGTTCTTTAGTTCAAAGTTGGGTTCGAAAACTTCATTTTTGCCTAAAAATGACCTAGAACGACCCAATTAGCCTTAAATGTGAAATAATAGATTGTAAAGAGCCTTAGAAAGTTATAACTATGCATATGAGACGTGTAATAAGTTTGAAAACATTCCTTAGGTTCTTTAGTTCAAAGTTGGGTTCGAAAACTTCATTTTTGCCTAAAAATGACCTAGAACGACCCAATTAGCCTTAAATGTGAAATAATAGATTGTAAAGAGCCTTAGAAAGTTATAACTATGCATATGAGACGTGTAATAAGTTTGAAAACATTCATTAGGTTCTTTAGTTCAAAGTTGGGTTCGAAAACTTCATTTTTGCCTAAAAATGACCTAGAACGACCCAATTAGCCTTAAATGTGAAATAATAGATTGTAAAGAGCCTTAGAAAGTTGTAAATAAGCATATTAAACGTAGAATAAGTTTGAAAACATTCCTTAGGTTCTTTAGTTCAAAGTTGGGTTCGAAAACTTCATTTTTGCCTAAAAATGACCTAGAACGACCCAATTAGCCTTAAATGTGAAATAATAGATTGTAAAGAGCCTTAGAAAGTTATAACTATGCATATGAGACGTGTAATAAGTTTTAAAACATTCCTTAGGTTCTTTAGTTCAAAGTTGGGTTCGAAAACTTCATTTTTGCCTAAAAATGACCTAGAACGACCCAATTAGCCTTAAATGTGAAATAATAGATTGTAAAGAGCCTTAGAAAGTTGTAAATAAGCATATTAAACGTAGAATAAGTTTGAAAACATTCCTTAGGTTCTTTGGTTCAAAGTTGGGTTCGAAAACATCATTTTTGCCTAAAAATGACCTAGAACGACCCAATTAGCCTTAAATGTGAAATAATAGATTGTAAAGAGCCTTAGAAAGTTATAACCATGCATATGAGACGTGTAATAAGTTTGAAAACATTCCTTAGGTTCTTTAGTTCAAAGTTGGGTTCGAAAACATCATTTTGCCTAAAAATGACCTAGAACGGGTCAATTAGCCTTAAATGTGGCTACTACGTATATAATTGCATTTACATGTGTAAACAAAGTATATAATTGCACTTACATGTAAAATATTCTTTGCATTTACATGTGTAAACAAAGTATATATAATTCCATATTTTATCGAATGTGTAGTGCTTTTCGGAGTTACAAAAGACTAGGTGGACAATCTAAGGGAACTAAATTAACATGGATTCCAGCACAGGTATAATTAGTTTATTATTTACCTAAGAAGCAAGTTTTTCAAAATTATAACATACAATGTGATAGAAATTTTACTTGTGTTATTTATTTTAATGCATTTAGTGTGCTCAACAACCGGGATCACTAGATTGTGGCTACTACGTCATGCGTTTTATGTACGACATAATAA